>NC_044989.1:30011536-32462786 GCF_008728515.1 Papio anubis | reverse complement strand
CATGAGGAACTGTACCCGGTCAGAAACTGGATTTTATACACTGTCTTAAATAATGTACAAGCTGAGCTTTTTCTTTTATTCGCTGATGCTTTTTCTTACTTGATCAACATATATTAAAAAAAAAAAAGAATAAAAACAAGAAACAACAAGCCAATATAAAAGTATGGCCAGGTATGATACCTTACACCTGTAATCCCAGCTACTCAGGAGGCTGAAATGAGAAGATCCCTCAAGGCTAGGAGTTTATCAGCTGGGCAACATTGTGAGACCAAGTCTCTTTAAAAAAAAAAAAAAAGGGCCAGGCACAGTGGCTCACGCCTGTAGTCCCAGCACTTTGGGAGGCCGAGGTGGGCAGATCACCTGAGGTCAGGAGTTCAAGAGTAGCCTGGCTAGTATGGTGAAACCCCATTTCCACTAAAAATACAAAAAATTAGCCAGGCGTTGTGGCACACATCTGTAATCCCAGCTACTTGGGAGGCTAAGGCAGGAGAATCACTTGAACCCGGGAGGCGGAGGTTGCAGTGAGCCAGGATCACGCCACTGCACTCCAGCTTGGGCAACAAGAGTGAAACTCCATCTCAAAAAAAAAAAAAAAAAAAAAAAACAGTATATACAGTGAAGAGTAAAAATCTCTCTTCCATAGTCCCTCCTCCTGCAGATTCCTCCTCTTGCAGACAAATCTGTGACCAAGGTTTATATTCCTCCAGAGCTTCCTCTGTATATGTGCATGTGTGTGTATGTACATGTGTACAAGCAATGATAGGTACTTTTGATAAGCTCATTATAAATTATTTGTAACTATATTACTTTACATTATATCACATGAAAGTCTAAGAATTAGTTTTCCTTTTAGTGACCTACAAATATGAGATGACAATTACCAAAAGGCTTTTTCTTTTGAGATGGGGTCTCACTACACTGTCCAGGTTGGAGTACAGTGGCTATTTACAGGTGCCATCATAGCACACTGCAGCTTCAAACTCCTGGACTCAAGTCATCCTGCCTCAGACCTCCAAGTACCTGGGACAACAGGTATATGCCACAGCATCTGGCTCAAAAGGACTTTTTTGCTTGAACTTAATTTCTTCACTTGACTAAGAGGTTCCCTTCTAAACTGCTACACACCATAGGCTGGTTCGCTTCTGAAGTGTTACACACCACAACTACTACAACCGTGATGCAACCACAAATGAATTTTGACTCCATGACAAAATCCTTTCGAATTAATACTGTTTCCTCAGTCCATGTAAGGAAATGTAAAATTATCTAATAGCAAAGAAATTTCAGACACTTTTTAACTGAATTCCCTGAGGTGTTGCCTCATTTTCATTCTTTTCCTATCACTATAGCTTGAAGTCAGTTTACGTTTCAATTATCTGTCCCTTATCTGCTGTCAGCAATAAGTGAGTCAGGTCTGGCAGCTTATTCTTTACTTTTCTAGACACGGGAATTTAGATACATCCAGTCAAAAAGATTTCACTTTTAAGAAAACACATAATACAAGACCAGGCACAGTGGCTCACACTTGTATTCCCAGCACTTTGGGTAGCGGGAAGCTCACTTGAGGCCATAAATTCAAGACCAGCCTGGGCAACACAGTGAGAACCCATTTCTACAAAAAAATTTTTTAGATAGCTGAGTGTGGTGGTGCATATCTGTAATCCTAGCTACTCAGGAGTTTAACGTTATAGTCAGCTGTGATCACACCACTATACTCCAGGTTGGGCAACAGAGAAGAGACTCTGACTCTTAAAAAAAATAAAAATAAAAAAAATAAATATAGTATGCTGAACTCTTAAAAATCAGATCTATAAATTAACTCTCAAACCAAAAATCTTTATATGGGGGAGGGAAGAATAAAACAAATATAGAAAGCATAGCCTATTTTTCTACTAGTAAGCGTATCACACCTTTTTTCAGTTTGTCAAAAATTGCATAATATAAAAATAGAGAGCCGTCACAGTAGCTCATGCCTGCAATCCCAGCACTTTGGGAAGCCAAGGTAGGAAGATCACTTGGAGCCACGAGTTTCAGACAAGCCTGGGCAATGCAGTGAGATCCCATCTCTACAAAAATAAAAATAAAAATTGAAAAATTGAAAATTGAGACCAGGCATGGTGGCTCACGCCACCCAACACTAAGGGAGGCTGAGGCAAGCAGATCATCGAGGTCAGCAGTTCGAGACCAGCCTGACCAACATGGTGAAAATCCATCCCTACTAAAAATATAAAAAAATTAGCTGGGTGTGGTGGTACATGCCTGTAGTCCCAGCTACTTGGGAGGCTGAGGCAGCAGAATCACTTGAATCTGGGAGGCAGAGGTTGCAGTGGGCTGAGATAATGCCACTGTACTCCAGCCTGGGCAACAGAGTAAGACTCTGTCTCAAAAAAATAAAAAAAGAAAGAAAAAATTGATGCATTAATAAAAAAGCAAACTGAAGTCTTGCTTTAGATAATTTCTAGATTTTATCTCCTGATTATAACACTTATTACAGAATGGTCTGATTGAGAAGTCACAATAGTCAAGAACCTCCCAGACAGCAGGGAGCAGTAGTATACTCACAAGGCACCAAATAAATATTTGCCAGTTTATCCCATTTTATAAATGGAAACTGATATTCAGAGAAATTAACTAGCATAAGGTCACACAGCTGTTAATTTCAAAACCAAGACTCATTTTACTCAACCACTTACATAATACTAATTCTAGTCTATATACTTCATAGATTAGGGGTTGTGGGAAAATCTGCTTCTTCTATAATTTCGCAGAAATAATATCATCATAAATAATTTGATACATTTCTTAGGAGTCAGGTTACTCAAAAATTAATTTAAAAGGTTAAAATTAACTTGGATAAGTATGTAATGTTTCTTTACTATTTTATCTTAATTCATCAAATAAGCCATTTTTAATAACACCCTTAAGAGAATGATAAAAGCCAGGTGCCTGTAGTCCCAGCTGCTCAGGAGGCTGGAGCAGGAGGATCACTTGAGCCCACAAGTTGAAGGCCATCCTGGACAACATAGCAAGACAACATCTCAAAAAAAAAAAAAAAAAGCTGAAAGGAAGGAAGGAAGGGAGGGAGGGAGAGAGGGAAGAAGGGAGGGTGGGAAAAAAGAAAGATATAGTAAAGATCCACAGGAAAAATCTATAATAGAAAGAATAATGCTTCAACTGAATGATAAGAGAAGCCAGGCAGGATGGTGTGCTCCTGAAGTTCCAGCTACTCAGGAGGCTGAGGTGGGAGGATCACTTGGGGCCAGGAGTTCAAGATCAGCCTGGGCAACATAGTAAGACCCTGTCTCCCATCTCAAAAAAAAAAAAGAAAAAAGAAAAAGAAACGCAAAATTTCAGCACAAAATGATGTATACATAGTGATATACTACAGGAAAATGGGTTTTTAAGCAGAAGTCAAAAGTTGTTTACATCTGCCAAGCAATTAGGTAACTTGCCTCTGCAGCCCTACAAGAATGACACCTACAACCAGTAGAGCACATATTTATTAATTCTCCTAAGTTGTTGACAGTATATATATGATTTTTCAAATGATGCTTAACATACTTTTTTTTTTTTGGAGACAGTCTCACTCTGTCACCTGGGCTGGAGAGCAGTGCACGATCTTGGCTCACTGCAACCTCCGCCTTTCGCATTCAAGCAATATTCCTGCCTCAACCTCTTGAGTAGCTGGGATTACAGGCATGCACCACCATGCCTGGCTAATTTTTTTTTTTTTTTTTTGAGACAGAGTTTTGCTGTGTCGCTCAGGCTGGAGTGCAGTGGAACCATCTCGGTTCACTGCAAACTCCGCCTCCCGGGTTCAAGAGATTCTCCTGCCTCAGCCTTCCAAGTAGCTGAGATTACAAGGACCGACCACTACACCTGGCTAATTTTTGTATTTTTAATAGAAATGAGGTTTCACTGTGTTGGCCAGTTCGGTCTCAAACTCCTGACCTCATGTGATCTACCTGCCTCGGCCTCCCAAAGTGCTGGGATTACAGGAGTGAACCACCGTGCCCAGCGACGCCTGGCTAATTTTTGTATTTTTAGTAAAGACAGGGTGTCGCCATGTTGGCCAGACTGGTGTCGAACTCCTGACCTCAGGTGATCTGCCGGCCTCAGCCTCCCAAAGTGCTGGTATTACAGGCGAGAGCCACTGCACTCAGACAACGCTTAACATACTCGAAGAAAATTTTTGAGCAACTTAAAAACCTTCTCACTCATTCATTAGTGACCATAAGTTCTCAACAGAAAGAAAATAATGCCATTTGGCAGCCTCATGGCTTGGTGATACTTTACTTAAAGCAGCAGGGCACGGTGGCTCACGCCTGTAACCCCAGTAATTTGGAAGGCCGAAGCGAGTGGATCACTTGAGGTCAGGAGTTTGAGACCAGTTGGCCAACACAGTAAAACCCAGTTTCTACTAAAAGTACAAAAAAATTAGCAGGGCATGCTGGCACATGCCCGTAATCCCTACTAGGGAGGCTGAGGTAGGAGAATCACTTGAACCCAGGAGGCAGAGGTTGCAGTGAGCCGAGATCACGCCACTGCACTTCAGCCTGGGCAACAGAGCAAGACTCTGTCTCAATAAATAAATAAATAAATAAATAAATAAAACAATAGCGCAAAGTAATCGTCAGTCTATAAGACCATTTAACTCAGATCAACTTACTTGGGGGAAAAATGTTTTACTCAAGCTACTATCACTAAGAGCTCAAAAGATGAAGCCTCATATATGCTAAGACATGTTGAAATCCATGTATTAAAAACCCTTCAATTAGCCAGGCATGGTGGTACACACCTGTAGTCCCAGCTACTTGGGAGGCTGAGGCGGGACAATCACTTGAACCTGGGAGGCGTAGGTTGCAGTGAGCCAAGATCGCACCACTGTACTCCAGCCTGGGCGACAGAGCAAGACGCTGTCTCAAAAACAAAAACCCTTCCAGGCTAGGAATGGTGGCTTATGCCTATAATCTCAGCACTTAGGGGAGATGGAGACAGGTCAGTCACTTGAGCCCACAAGTTCAAGACCAGCCTGGGCAACAGGTGAAACCCTGTCTCTACAAAAAAATACAAAAATTAGCTGGGTGTGGTGGCACATGCCCATAGTCCAAGTTACTTGGGAGGCTGAGGTGGGAGGATGGCTTCAGCCCAGGAGGCAGAGGTTGCAGTAAGCTGAGTTCATGCCACTGCATTCCAGCCTGGGCAACATAGACAGACCCTGTCTTAAAAACAAACAAACAAACAAACAAACACCCTCTAGTACAATGGATTCCAAATCCTCTGGCTCTCATGAGAGTTGCAAATAGAGGCATTACTTCCCTTCTTACCTCTTCTTTTAAAACAAATTTAGGCCAGGTGTGGTGGCTCATGACTGTGATCCCAGCACTTTGGGAGGCCAAGGCAGGCAGGTTACTTGAGGTTAGGAGTTTGAAACCAACATGGCCAACATGGTGAAACCATGTCTCTACTAAAAATACAAAAAATTAGCCAAACGTGGTAGTGGGCACCCGTAATCCCAGCTACTCAGGAGGCTGAGGCATGAAAATTGCTTGAACCTGTGAGGCAGACGTTGCAGTGAGCCAAGATCACACTACTATACTACAGCCTGTGCGACACAGTGAGACTCCATCTCAAAAAAATTAATTAATTAATTAACTTTGGTGTATAATCTTAAATGCTTAGGAAAGTAAGCCCTTACATAGCACAGACCAAGTCTACTTTCACCTATAGAAATACTGTGATTCTTGGGCAGGGCACGGTAGCTCACGCCTGTAATCCCAGAACTTTGGGAGGCTGAGGTGGGCGGATCATCCGAGGTCGGGAGTTCGAGACCAGCCTGACCAATGTGGAGAAATCCCATCGCTATCAAAAACAAAAAAAATTAGCCAGGCATAGTGGCAGCCGCTTGTAGTCCCAGCTGCTTGGGAGGCTGAGGCAGGAGAATGGCATGAACCCAGGAGGTGGAGCTTGAAGTGAGCTGAGATCACGCCACTGCATTCCAGCCTGGGCGACAGAGCGAGACTCTGTCTCAGAAAAATAAATAAATAAAAATACAAAATTAGCCAGACATGGTGGCGCATGCCTGTAATCCCAGCTACTTGGGAAGCTGAGACAGGAGAATCACTTGAACCCAGGAGGCGGAGGTTGTGATAAGCCGAGATCGCGCCATTGCACTCCAGCCTGGGCAACAAGAGTGAAACTCCATCTCAAAAAAAAAAAAAAAGAAAGAACTATTGTGTTTCCTAAAAATTGTCAGCCAAAATTGGGAGATTTCACGTAAAATTTAGATGTACTATTTCTGACACTATGGGGTCTGCAGCACACCAGGCTGTAACAATCAGATGAAGCAGGGGTCAGCCAGGCACAGCCTGTGCACAAATCCAGTCCACTACTGGTTTCCACAGAGCCCAAGAACTGAAAATCGTTTTTACATTTTTATATCACTGGGAAAATCAATAATAGTATTTTGTTAATGTGAGAAGTATAGAAAATGTAAGTTTCAGTGTCCGCAAATAAAGCTTTATTGGAAGACAGTCATGTCCATTTAATGAAACATTGTCTACAGCTGCTTTAACACTACAATGCAGCAGAGTTGAATAGCAGCAACACAGACTGCACACTGCATGGCTGACAACCTCCACTAAACCTCCAAAGACTGTCTTTTCTTTCTGCATATTAGCATTCTGTGTGTATATTTGTCCTCACTAGTTTATATGAAGAAACCATATAAATCCAACCCAAATAATGACATAACATAGAATGTGAGCCAGGAAACAGAAATTAAGACCCATTAAATTTTGGTCACTGCTCATTATCCTATATGAAATTCATAAAAGACTATGAGGTATGTCTTTTTTTCATTGTTTTTGTTTTGTTTTGGTTTGGTTTTTCTGAGACAGAGTCTCACTCTGTTGCCCAGGCTGGAGAGCAATGCCGGCTTACTGCAACCTCCATCTCCCAGGTTCAAGCAATTCTCCTGCCTCAGCCTCGCAAGTAGCTGGGATTACAGGCGCCCACCACCACACTCAGCTAATTTTGTATTTTTAGTAGAGATGGAGTTTCACCATGTTAGCCAGGCTGGTCTCGAACTCCTGACCTCAGGTGACTCACCCACCTCAGCCTCTCAAAGTTATGCACGTGAGCTACCGGATTATGCATGTGAGCTACCGGGTCCAGCCGAAGGCATATTTTTAAATCAATATTTAAGATTTCTGCAAATGAACATTTATATGTATACAGTACACACATAAATCCTATTAAGGAGGTACAACATAATCCCATTCTAAACTAGATCAATCTCATGAGGGAAAAAAAGTTTTTGCTTATTTTCATCAGATTTTTAAATCACATACATAGAAGACTTAGAAAACAAAATAGACCAAGACGTTGTCAGCAACACATCTACAGTCTGGTGTTAATAAGCACAAAAGTCACACCAGGGTATGAATCTCATGGATCCTTTCCTTACCTGAATAGCTGTCAGTTTATGTCTTACATTCACTAGGATAATGCGTGCTAATAAAAGCAGTATGGGCTTCGAGGTCAGGCTGTAGATCGATTCACCATCTAGAGCAAGCAGGCTCAGAACAAATGCATCCAGTCCTTTAACCTGAAAAAAGGATTATAAACTAAGATGATATAATTTAACAAAAGATTAATCTTTATAGGTCTTATAATAATACAAAGATTTTCCAGTCAACTCAGCTTTGAAACAAAAGCATTAATATATTACACAGCAATTAGCACTGGACAGAATTATAACACTGCAAATGCCCTTAGACATCTATAAACCCAGCCTGCCCTGATGGATTGCCACCCATCTGATCAAACTTGATTTTTTAGGTTTTTTTTCTTGAGATGGGAGTCTTACTCTGTTGCCCAGGCTAGAGTGCAGTGGCGCGATCTTGGCTCACTGCAACCTCCGTCTCCCAGGCTCAAGTGATCCTCCTGCCTGGGCGAACAGCTGGGACTCCAGGCACGCACCATCACATCTGGCTAAGTTTTTGTATTTTTAGTAAAGATGGGGTTTCACCATGTTGGCCAGGCTGGTCTCGAACTCCTGACCTTAAGTGATCCCCTGCATCGGTCTCCCAAAGTGCTGGGATTACAGGGGAAAGCTACCGCACCTGGCATGTTCAAACTTTAGAGAAACAAGGAACTAAAAAAAATGATAGCATTGAAGAGATATCATCACTTCATAAATTTACTTACAACAAAATATTATCTCAATGAAAAGCATCCCTATGTTAAAGTATTTATACTAAATAGTGTATTTGATATTTATATTAAACACCAATATTTCACTTAAGCTTCAATACATGGAAAATGTCATTATAAAGTAAGTGTCTCCTCCATAATTTCTATCAAGCCAAACAATCAACAAGGTCTCATACATCAAATGCTGAATGGGCACATGACCACGCACCAGAGTGAGCAGAAGACTGCAAAATAAAAAGGATGCCTTTGAAAAATGCACTCCCGTGTTGTACAGAGATTTTTTACAATGGACAAGGTTGTTAAAATTTGGATGGCAGAATTTTAACAACTGCCATAAAATAGCAAGGAAGAATCCTCACCCATCAGGAACATGGGTTCCAATGTCAAAGGATAGTGTCCTTTCTCTGCTTCTCATTAGTTTGTGAGTACATGTAAACTTTTCCCACAATTTTTTTCCTGATGAAGCCTCAGTTTCATCAATTATAAAATGAAATACCTGGGCCCAGTGCAGAGGCTCACACCAATATATACTACCTGGAGAGCATTACCTGTGACCCTCAAGCTAGGCTGTGAGTACAAAGGAGATTTATTATTTAAATTGTATACATTTCATATGCTCTTTTAAGTGTTGGCGGTAGTTCCAATAAAAAAGTTAAAATCAAAGACTTACTCAAAGTTTCCTACAACTCCAAATGATCTCCATCAAGTCTGATTTTTCACTGCTAAAAGCGGCAAGCTCAAAGCATCCTTTTCCCACAAACACTATGCTGTTCTCTCCTCTAAATTCCTGCTCATATGACTGCACCTAGAATGTATATTTTCCTCTTCTCTATCCATTTTCTAACCACCCTTCAGGTCCTAGCTCAAGGTCCACTTCCAACTAAAAGGTCGTCTTTGACAAAATCCAGCTGCCAGAAATCTCTTTGTTAATGGTAATATTTCTTATGGTCTGAACTTCTCATGAAATTCATTTTCATACTGTTTTGATTTGCTACCTGAATTTACAGGTGCTTCTACACTAGTGTAGAAGAGTACTGGATTTTGGAACCATTGGAATGTGGATTCCAATGCCCCAGCTATAAGATCTCTGACAAGATTCTTTTGCCACTCTGAGCTTCAGTCTTTTCATCTATAGATTACCTCAAATCTGTAAGGACCAAATTGACACAAGAAATGTGAATTAAGGCCAGGCGCGGTGGCTCACACCTGTAATTCCAATACTTTGGGAGGCCGAGGTGGGTGGATCATCTGAGGTCAGGAGTTCGAAACCACCTTGGCCAACATGCTGGAACCCCGTCTCTACTAAAAATACAAAAATTAGCCGGGAATGGTGGTGAGCGCCTGTAGTCCCAGCTGCTTGGGAGGCTGAGGCAGTAGAATCATTTGAACCCGGGAGGCAGAGACTGCAGTGAGCCGAGATTGCACCACTGCACTCCAGCCTGGGCGACAGAGTGAGACTCTATCTCAAAAAAAAAAAAAAGAAATGCGAATTAAGCACCATTCAAACCACACATCAGTGCCCAGGAGATATTTATGGCTTTGGCTGTTTGGTGGATTTCTAATCCATACTACAGGGCCATAGAAGCCAGAAACTGATTCATACATAAGAGAGGGAATGAGATGTTTCATAAATACATTTCTAGATAATTGAAGCTTATCTCTTTAAGTGCTACAATCATTTGGGGTTTGGGGATTTTTACCCCCGTTTTGGATGAAAACCTCTGTAGAACATAAATTATAAATTCCCTTCATAGACATAAGATACAAAACATCTTTTAACCTTTCAATTATAATTAGGATCAGCATTATGAATTAAAATTACTCTAATGAAGTATATATAGTGACTCACTAACCCGATATGCAAAGAGTTAATTATTGTGGTTTTTACATTATGCTTGTTTTTGCACTTCTTCTCTTCCTACTGCCCCCTCATTAAATTATTAAGACATAGCTCTAATAATTCTATTCCACATTTACTTGCTACTCCTAATTCTTTTTTTCTTTTTTTTTTGAAATGGAATGTTACTCTGTTGCCCAGGCTGGTGTGCAGTGCCACAATCTCGGCTCACTGCAACCTCTGCCTCCTGAGCTCAAGTGATTCTCCTGCCTCAGCCTCCTCAGTAGCTGGGATTACAGCCGTGCACCACCACGCCTGGCTAATTTTTGTATTTTTAGTAGAGACGGGGTTTCACCATGTTGGTCAGGCTGGTCTCGAACTCCTGACCTTGTGATCCGCCCGCCTTGGCCTCCCAAAGTGCTGGGATTACAGGCGTGAGCCACCGTGCCTGGCCTACTTGCGACACCTAATTCTGAGAAACCAGGTAACACTAGGTCTGTTTTGTTGCAGAAGCTCTGGATGCACTTTGGTGATTTTGAACATAGCTATCAATCACTCAGCTTTTTCCAGGTTGAGTGGTTGATAGCTACGTTCAAAATCACCAAAGTGGCTGGATAAATCAAAGTTCTTACTCAAACTTCAAGCTCTAATGATGGCACACTGGCACAGATCAATAATATTATCTTCACAATGGATAATAATCACCATGAAGCAATGCTGTGCCAGGAACTTTAATAAAGTATTTGTAATTTAAAGCCACCCCTGGGAGCAAACCACTCCTGGGAGCCATTCTTAAGTATAGTATCAAAACTTACCTGCAAGCTGGGAATGGTGGCTCACACCTGTAAACCCAGCACTTTGGGAGGCTGAGGCAGGCGGATCACTTGAGGTCAGGAGTTCAAGACCAGCCTGGCCAACATGGTGAAACCCCATCTCTACTAAAAATACAAAAATTAGCCAAGTGTGGTAACGCACGCCTGTAATCCCAGCTACTGGGGGGGGCTGAAGCAGAAGAATTGCTTGAACCCATGGGGCAGAGGTTGCAGTGAGCTGAGATCACGCCACTGTACTCCAGCCTGGGTGACAGAGCAAGACTCTGTCTCAAAAAATTAATTAGTTAATTAATTAATTAAAAACTTACCTGAAATAAAATTAAACAGATTTCCAGATTTGCTGTTTTGCCATTAAAGATCTTTATGTACAGCGCTCACATCTATAATCCTAGCACTTTGGAAGGCTGAGGCAGGCAGACCACTTGAGCCCAGGAGTTTTAGACCAGCCTGGGCTACATGGCAAAACTCCATCTCTACAAAAAAATTACCTGGGCATGGTGGCATGCAACTGTAGTCTCTGCTACTTGGGAGGCTGAGGTGGGAAGATCACCTGAGCCTGAGTAGGTTGAGGCCTGTAGGTATAGGTCTAGCCACTGTACAACGGCCTGGGTGACTGAGTGAGATACCATCTCAAAAAAAAAAAAAAATCTTTATGTAACTGAGGTGATACAATCAACTAAACAACTGGTGCAGCTGTCTGTACTTTCATTAAAAACACAGCCAACATGGCTCTATAAAATGGAGTGTGTATGAAGAGGAGTTTGACAATGGAACTTCTGGAAATATGTGAAAATCTGATCAATGAACAAGCATTCTTAGTAGTTTTGTGCAAACCATAAAGTCATGTTTCTTTCCTACCTACTATTAGTTCCAGTTTATAAAGACCTGCTTATAAAAAATAAATAACACAATAATAATTACATACAACATTTTCAACAAGCATACCTCACTGAATTGCTGGAACAAGACAGATGACAAAAAATCCTGAGGATGTAAGTCAACAGGAGGCCCCGTCCAGTTGCTCTGAACAAAAAGTTGCAAACTGCTCACACCAAGTAGAAATATCAACTGTTGTCTGCATATAAGAATGGTTAAAGAAATAAATATGAACTACTATCACTGTATAATCTCAAACACACTATTCCATTTCAGTTTTATTAAGAAAATAATATCTATCAACATTTATTGAGACTACCCTAGAGTATTACCAAAAAAAAAAAAAAAAATTTCTAAAACTTAAAACAATTTAGGTTAGCTAGGCACAGTGGCTCACGCCTATAATTCCAATATTTTGGAAGGCCACGGTAGGAGGATTATTTGAACCCAGGAGTTCAAAACAAGCCTGAGAAACATAGTGAGACCCTGTCTCTACCAAAAATTAAGAAGTTAGCCAGGGCCAGGCGCGGTGGCTCACACCTGTAATCCCAGCACTTTGGGAGGCCGAGGCGGGTGGATCACGAGGTCAGGAGATCGAGACCATCCTGGCTAACACGGTGAAACCCCGTCTCTACTAAAAATACAAAAAAGCCGGGCGTGGTGGCAGGCACCTGTAGTCCCAGCTACTTGGGAGGCTGAGGCAGAAGAATGGCGTGAACCCTGAAGGCGGAGCTTGCAGTGAGCCGAGATCGCGCCACTGCACTCCAGCCTGGGCGACACAGCGAGATCTCCGTCTCAAAAAATTAAAAAAAATTAAAAAATTTAAAAAAAAAAGAAGTTAGCCAGGTATGGTGGTACATCCCAGCTACTCAAGAGGCTGATGCATGAGGATTGCTTGCAGTCCAGGAGTTCAAGGCTGTGGTAAGCTCTGACTATAGCAATGTACTCCAGCCTGAATGACAAAGCAAGATCCTGTCTCTCTTAAAAAGAAAAAATTTTGGTCTACAATATCCAATATTATAGCCATGAGCCACACATGGTTTAAATTTACATTAGTTAAAATTAATAAAATTTACAATTCAGTTCCTTAGTCACACTTTCCATATTTCAAGTGCTCATAGTTTACAGTGTGGCTAGTGGCTACCATCTAGGCAATGAAGATAGACAGCACTTCTATCTCCACAGAAAATTATCCTGAACAGTGTTGATTTAGGTTCTGATCAGACGTCTATAAGTTTTTTTTGCATTCCCTTTAACAGCTCTGACATTGCAAGATGTATAGAAAACTGACTTTATACAAAAGAAAAGTGATGATATAAAGTTGTTGCTAAACTTTTACCGATCCCATACCACCAAATGCTAGAACAACAACAACAACAAAACATAGACATTTTAGTG
Organism: Papio anubis; assembly: GCF_008728515.1. Classification (NCBI taxonomy): domain Eukaryota; kingdom Metazoa; phylum Chordata; class Mammalia; order Primates; family Cercopithecidae; genus Papio; species Papio anubis. The sequence goes on along the minus strand of NC_044989.1, from coordinate 32,449,625 downwards.
AAACTTGTATTTTTCAGTCTTGCTGTGATGTGAGACAGGGATAGGCAAACGTTTTCTAAAGGGACAGATAGGAAATATTTTAGGCTTTGCATATCACATTTGTTTTTTTCCAACCCTTTAAAAATGTAAAAACCATTCGTTCTTAGCCACTTAGTTAGCCTGCCAGCCGTAATGTGCCAAACCCTAAATTAGGACCTAAATAGGTACAGATTCAACTCTAGCAAATAACAGCCAGGGAATCCTGGAGTTTCATTCTGAAGAGAAAGTATTAGGAGCCACTTTTTTCCCCACGGCCCCTAGGCCCTTCCTTAAAAGGAAGATTCTTTGAGAAAAAGAAAAAACAAAAAATCAAACATACAAGCCTATGGTAGCAAAAATACAAAACTCCGGATGCAATGCAAAGAATAAGCAGCATTAGAGAAAAAAGATAACAAGAGAGCTGGTTTCAGAAGTTTGGAAATTTGGAGAAAACAGCCTTAATAAACTGTCCTAATCAAAAAACAAAATCCATAAGGTGAACTGAGAATACACTTTAACTTTCAAATGTCTGAAAATAAGTCAACTGAAATGGCTCTTTTTAGCTTTGTGTGACAAGATAGAAATCTGATCTATCAGTGAATAACGCATTTGGGTGAATGTGTTGTTTTAATGGGGACCACAAGGCTACTTGCTATGAGAATGCACACGTATCACAAAGCAGTAAGAATCTGGCCGGGCGGAGTGACTCATGCCTATAATCCCCACACTTAGTGAGGCAGAGGTGAGAGGATGCCTGAGCCCAGGAGTTCGAGACCAGCTTGAGCAACATATCAAGACACCATCTCCACAAAAAGGAACTAAAGGAAAAAAAAAAAAAGAATGACACCAAAGGAACATAACTACTAGTAAACTAAAAAAATGAAATGGAGGCTGGGCAAAGTGGCTCACGCCTGTAATCCCAGCACTTTGGGAGGCTGAGGTAGGCAGATCACCTGAGGTCAGGAGTTCAAGACCAGCCTGGCCAACATGGTAAAACCCCATCTCTACTAAACATACAAAAAAACTTAGCCAGGTGTGACGCAGGCCTGTAATCCCAGCTACATGGTAACCTGAGGGAAAAGAATCACTTGAACTTGGGAGGCAGAGGTTGCAGTGAGCCAAGATCACACCTCTGCACTCCAGCCTGGGCAACAGAGTGATACTCCATCCAAAAAAAAAAAGAAAAGAAAATGAATAATATTAATTTTCAAAATAAAATTAAAAGCCTGTAGCAGCATTCTTTTGCAAACTCCTTATGAATATGGGTTATGCTTTATTCATCTTCAGAACCTCCACATCTACTATAATAGTTTATCTGTTGAAGGACTAAATGAAGCTATTTCCCAGAAATAATGGTAAAATAAAATTGCATGTATTTATAAGATAATTAAAGCTTGACATGGTTGCCACAGATAGTAGATGAAAGACAGAGGTATCAAATTTATAACAGTGAAATATAAGCCACTGAAAAGTTTAGGTTTCCCTGCTGTACTTGACCCTATAAAATTACACAAACTTTAATGGAAGAAGGTAAACCAAGGGCTTCATAACAAAAACATTAGTTCACTGAGTTCTATAAAGATAATAATCTAAAACATAATAAATAGTTACAAATTAGCACCCAGCTATGCAGAAATAACAAGATTGAAAGTATGTTTTTTGGTATTTTTTTTTTTTTGAGACAGAGTCTCGCTCTGTCGCCCAGGCTAGAGTGTAATGGCACGATTATCAGCTCACTGCAACCTCCGCCTCCCAGGTTTAAGCGATTCTTTGGCCTCAGCCTCCCTAGCAGCTGGGATCACAGGCGCACGCCACCATGCCCAACTAATTTCTGTATTTTTGTATAGACGGGGTTTCACCATGTTGGCCAGGCTGGTCTTAAACTCCTGATCTCATGTGATCTACCCACCTCGGCCTCCCAAAGTTCTGGGATTTCAGGCGTGAGGCACCACACCCAGCCTGAAAGTATGTTTTTAAGTTAAAAGGAAATAAGGTCTGAAGTTTTGCTGGTGGGTAAAGCCAACAAGACCTAAGCATTTGGGAGCTCATGGGAGTGGGTTAGCAGTTAACACCCAAATATGTGCCAGTCTCACATATGAAACCATTTTATCCTGCACCACTTTACTTTTTCATTCTGGACAGGAGTTTTTACATAGATTACTTGGTATACCGTGAGTCTTGAGTAAATGTAAGGCAAGGTTTCTCAATTGCTAAAATCAGTGCCTTACCCTGTCAAGGTGCTATTAAATGTATTCAGTCTGTTCCTCTATAAAAATTTCAAATAAAATTCTACCTTTCCATTGTGTCCAAATCTGTTGAGTAATCCAGGAATGTTACTACCTGCTTCTCCAGGTAGCTATCAATCTTTTCTTCAGCGGTTGTTGCTGAATTAAAAATATTTTGAGTCACTGAATTTAAGAATATGGCTTCATAGTTCCCTTCCAGCAGCAATTGTAGGAAAGATCCAGTCTCTGTAACATAAAAAATTAGTGCAGTAATCCAAAAAAAATTTTTTTCATACCGTAAAGGATAACATTATTAGGTAAATCTACCATTTCAGTGTGCAAAAACAATCTATAGACTTAAAATGTTTACTGTATGTCAATCACAAGGCACTCAGTAAATCCCCATCATTCTACAAACATTTTCTCTCCTAGAATTAGCAGCTCACTCATACTGACTATGAGCCCCAAAGTGGAAGTCAGCCCCAGAAATAACATTGCTCATTAATAGGTATTTACTCTTGTGCTGGGAAATTCACAAAGATTCCTACTGACAACAGAAAAGTTTCCTTAGTCAACGTTCTAAGACTTTTCACAATCTGGCTCCTTCAACCTCCACTATCTTCTCTTCATGAAAAGTCACTCCAAGAACGCTAGTTTACTCATTATTTCCCTAATGTCCCATGCATATTCCTGACTCCACACTTTGCACTTGTGATTTTGCCTGTTGAACTCTTCTCCACTTGTTAGTCTTTCCCTTTAATCCAAAATCAGCTCAAGTCTGACTTCTTCTAGGAAACTTTTCCAGACCACCAAACTTCAAACTTCCTGTCACTGAAAGCACCCACTGTGTCACACGAGTGCCCACACACACACATACACACAGAGTACTTTACACACTACATTATTCGTTATTACTCTTCTGGGTCCAGCCTAAATCCCACAACCAGATGTGCCAGTAAATGTGCCTTTTAACTCTTTTATCTCTCTGGTAAGTATTCATTGCTCACAAGAATTAATCTTTGCTGCTTAGGCCGTTGCGTGGTGGCTCATGGCTGTTATCCCAGCACTTTGGGAGGCTGAGGCAGGTAGATTCCCTGAGGTTGGGAGTTCCAGACCAGTCTGACCAACAGGGTGAAAGCTGTCTCTACTAAAAATACAAACTTAGCCGGGCATGGTGGTGCATTCCTGTAGTCCCAGCGACTTGGAAGGCTGAGTGAGGCAGGAGAATCGCTTTAACCAGGGAGGCGGAGGTTGCAGTGAGCGAGATGGCACCATTGCACTCCAGCCAGAGCAACAAGAGGGAGACTCCATCTCAGTTAAAAAAAAAAAAAACACAAAACTTTGCTGTCTCCTTTTAGCTTCTCTGCTTACCAACTGTGTGACCTTAAACAAATTACTTAACCAGAACCGGGCGCGGTGGCTCAGGCCTGTAATCCCTGCACTTTGGGAGGCTGAGGCGGGCGAATCATTGGAGGTCAGGAGTTCGAGACCAGCTAGGCCAATGTGGTGAAACCTCGACTCAACTAGAAATACAAAATTAGCCGGGAGTGGTGCCGCGCGCCGCAATCCCAGCTACTCTGGAGGCTGAGGCAGGAGAATCACTTGAACCCGGGAGGCGGAGGTTGCAGCGAGCTGAGATCGCGCCATTGCACTCCAGCCAGGGCAAAAATAAAAACTCCGTCTCAAAAAATAAATAAATAATAAAAAATAGATAATAAATAAATAATAAATACATAAATAGATAAAAATAAAATAAAATTACTTAACCAAACTGTATTTACAGGTCTTCACCGCAAGTGGGATTAAAATGGTATCTGCCTTAAGTATCTGCTATAAGCATTAAATGACTGAGTACATGTTAAGGGCTTAGAAAACTGGCATTGCCATTGTTATTATTAGTGAACCTGGGCGGTAAGAAGTTTTGGGCAGAGTGAGGTCCACGCCCATGATGTCAAAGACTCAACGACCCAAAGCCTGAAAGAATCAGCTAGATTTTGTTAGCAAAAAACGAACGGAGGGATGAGAATCAGTCGCTGCCATCCCTTTTCCTCACAGTTCCCACGATAGCCTAAGGCCCTGGTAGGTGCGCCTCTCACCTGAACCGACGAACCCCTCCTGTTTCCATTGCTGCCGCTCTGCCTCAGTGGGGAATCCCCTCAGAATTGCCAGCTCCGGGGTCCACATCACCCCAGACACAGCTGCAGCCAAAACACGCTCCCACGAGGGCCACACGGGAGTCAACAAAAGAAAGTGAAAAGTGGAGAGTCCAAACACGCTGAAATCTAGTGGCTACAGTTACCGTAAATACACCCGCGGCCCTAGAACTCCATGTGTGGATACCACCACAAGGAGGCGGCCATAACAGCAGCGCGGGGCACCTTGGGAAAAACACGCACGCCCTCTGGTCCGGCTTCCGCCTAGGAGACGAACCCGAGCTTGGGTTCGGAGCCTGTCGCGTGGGTATGCCCCACCCCGGGGCGGGCAATAGGAGGAGTTGAGGGCGCGGTCGCGCTCAGCCCCGCCCCCAATGGGACCGCTTCCAAGAACTGTGAACGTGGAAGTGAGTATGCCTCCCACCGAGGGCTAGGGTTCAAATGCAACTCAAAACGGACATCTTAGCCAAAGCAGTTTGATTGGAAGGGCTAGAGTTGTGATTCTGAAACCATTTTGGGTTTGAACGCTCTTGATAACCCGATGAAAACCACAGTCCTTCGCGCAGAGTGCGGGTGGGCCCTTGCTCTCAGGGTTGGAGTACCCTCTCAGGGAATCACAGACCCTCTGACGTGGAGTCGGTGAAGCCCAGGTTGGAACCCTGTCAGCATAGCATGGGTCTTTGGGTGACTGAGCGTGTACGGAAAGGATCTGGTTTTGACACTGCCACTACATGAATCATGGCCGGGTGGGAAATCTGCCCCTGCCGCTGTTGCAGGGAAATTTTTGGAACACTGTCTGAACGCTGCAGAAGAGTGATCCCAGGGGTGATCACAAAGAAATTGCAAGGGGACAAACCAGCCTCCCCTGCGTGCTTGCTTGCGAGGACAGAGCTGGTACCTTATTTGTACTTCTTTCAATCTTCCTAGCAACATTCCTAAGAAACAGCTAGAGGGCGGGCGCGGTAGCTCATGCCTGTAGTCTCAGCACTTTGGAAGGATGAAGCGGGTGGATCACGTGAGGTCATGAGTTCGAGACCAGCCTGGCCAACATGGTGAAACCCCGTATCTACTAAAAATACAAAAATTAGCCGGATGTGGTGGCGCGCCCTGTAATCCCAGCTACTCGGGAGGGTGAGGCGGGAGAATTGCTTGAACCCGGGAGGCGAAAGTTTCAGTGAGCTGAGATGGTGCCACTGCACTCCAGCCTGGGCAATAGGAAGGAGGGAAGGAGGGAGGGAAGGAGGAAGGGAGGGAGGGAGGGAGGAGGGAAGGAAGGAAGGAAGGAAGGAAGGAAGGAAGGAAGGAAGGAAGGAAGGAAGGAAGGAAGGACGGATGGACGGAAGGAAGGAAAAAAAAAAACAAAAAACAGTAAAGAGCCACTCAAGAATGTGGAGGGAGAGGAAGTCAGCTCAGCTCATTTCAGTCACTGCCAGCAGATACCAAAGGAAGCCAGACCTGACTGTGATTGGAGAAGAGCGGATGCCCTAAAATGTCCTCCCATTGAGAAGTAATTAAAAACTATTTTTCTAGAAAATGATACTTGACCAGAATGCCTGTTCATTTCCTTAAGTACAAAAGCCAGCACTGTCTAAACTAATTTGAAGATGAATGTCTGTAGAAACACACTGGCCGCTCTGCCAAAGTTCCTCATCTGTATGTAGCACCCCATTGATCCACATAGTAAACTTGCAACTTTCACTTAAATTCAAGGTTGGTTTGTTTTAAATGTGGTATGCTAGACCATGATGGTGACTGAAGTCTGCCTCGTCTCCCTTCAAGCAAAGTGAATTCCAGTAATAAAGTAGGGGGGGAATATGATCTCGATTAAAAGTATGTACATAGTGAGTGGAAATTGAACAGGCAATGAGATATCTACTGTAGGATTCAGTATAGAATGCCTCGGCTGACGAGTCTGTTGGGAACAGAGGAGTCTGTATGTCACTATCTGAAAGTCTTTTTTTCTTGGGCTGCTCAGATTTCTCCAAAAGACTCTTTAAATCTCCTATCTGGAAGGTGAGGCTCTGGCTGCCACAGTTCCAGAACCCAGTGGAGACAGAAAGCCAGAAGTCTCCATATTCAAGACCAAGAATGAGTTAAGTAAGAGATACTTTTAACATAATTTAGCACTATCCTTGGCTTGTTTTATGCCTCTACTCCATGTTGTTTCCTTTCTCGTCTCTTATGTCAAATAGTTCCCAACCTGTTACAAAATTTCATCTTCTCTAAACTAGTGATTCTAGCTAAATGTTTACAGTAACATTTGGTCTACAGCAAAAAATAAATACAATTACAACACCTCTATTTCAGAATACTGGGTGATAAGGAAACAAGGTTTTGCATCATTTCTTCCTAAAGGAGAAAAAGTAGGAAAGAGGATGGGGTGGAGATGTAAATTCAACAATTATTACAAGAGGCTAGGAGTTTGGAGAAAATAATGGCGCCATGGGAGCATCAGAGGGGTCAAGGAGGACCCAGATCTGTTTGGTTGCACTGACTAGAAGGAAGCACAGGGCAAGGACTGGCTCACTCTCTGAGGGAAAGCGGTGGTTGCGGGGCCATTGTTCCAAGGGACACAGGGTTTGGAAAGAGCAGGGGACAGCGGTGTCAGGAGAAGAAAGAATTGTTACGTCAGGAGAAGGCTTCTGGAGAATATTGGGCTTGGGAGACCAGATTTTAAGCTTCATACAACAATTTTATAAAAAGCATTACTCAGGTATAATTGGCAAGAAGTGCACATATTTTAACTGTACAATTTGTTAGGTTTTAATATATGTATGTACTCATGAACCATCACCACAATCAAGATGGTGAACATACCCATCACTCCTCCAAGTTTCCTTGTTCCTCTTGATAATCCCGCCCTCTTGCCATCCCCATCCTCCACGCCCCAAGCAACCACTGATCTGCTGTCACTATTGATGAGTTTGCATTTTCTAGATTTATATAATGGAATCCTACAGTATATACTTTTTTCTGGCTTCTTTCACTTAGCATAATTATTTTGATATTCATATATAGTATATATCAACGTTTGTTTAAAAAATATAACTGAAGAGTATGCATTGTATGAATATATCACAGTGTGTTTATTTATTCATCTGTGGATGGATGTTGAAGTTGTTTCCAGGTTTGGCTACTTCAAATAAAGTTGCCACAAACATCTGCAAACACTGTTAAAATTATTATTAAATGTGAGCTCTGTTAATGAATATGAAAGGAGATGGAAGGGTCATGAAATGCTGTTCGCGATCCTGACTTCCTTATGCTTGAGCTAATGACAGATCCAGCCTCCCTTTCACCACTTAAAAAGATAGCAGACAGAATTAGTTCAAACACATGGCTGGGTGCGGTGGCTCACTTCTGTAATCCCAGCACTTTGTGAGGCCAAGGCAGGCGGATCACCTGAGGTCAGAAGCTCGACACCAGCCTGGCCAAGATGGTGAAACCCCGTCTCTACTAAAAATACAAAAATTAGCTTCACGTGATGGCACACACCTGTAGTCCCAGCTACTAGGGAGACTGAGGTGGGAGGATCGCTTGAACCCGGGAGGTGCAGGTTGCAGTGAGCTGAGATCACACCACTGCATTCCAGTCTGGGCGACAAAGCAAGACCCAGCTGGGTGTGCTGGTGTGCACACCCATAATCCCAGCTACTAGGGAAGCTTAGGCATGATAATGGCTTGAACCTGGGAGGCAGGGGTTGCAGTGAGCTGAAATCATGCCACTGCACTCCAGCCTGGGTGACAGAGCCCAGACTCTGTCTCAGAAAAAAAAAAAAAAAAAAAGTTTTACGTCTTAAGTCCCATAGGTGCTAATAGATACTAACAGAAGAGGAGAACTATTGTTTGAGTATACTGAGGGCCAGGTACGGTGGCTAACGCCTGTAATCCCAGCACTTCGGGAGGCCAAGGCGGGCGGATCACGAGGTCAGGAAATCGAGACCGTCCTGGCTAACACGGTGAAATCCCGTCTCTCTTAAAAATACGAAAAATTAGCCGGGCGTGGTGATGGGCGCCTGCAGTTCCAGCTACTCGGGAGGCTGAGGCAGGAGAATGGTGTGAACCGGAGAGGCGGAGCTTGCAGTGAGCGGAGATATCGCGCCACTGCACTCCAGCCTGGGCGACAGAGTGAGACTCTGTCTAAAAAAAAAGAAAAGAAAAATAGAAAATGGGGTGAGGTGGGGGTCGCCTGCTAGAAGCAAGGGCAGACTGATGGAAGGGAGGGGATAGATGGTATGCTTCCGTGTCTCCACGGTGTGATGCTTTTTCCCTAGCAGTTGGCAAATTGAGACCAACTGATAATGAGATTAAGCTATCAAGTACTAAACATAGGATCTAGGACATAGATACCAAAACATGTTAGCAATTATTAGCTAAGTATTAGGGGTTCCTCCTTTGAGGCAGACGAGGGTATAGTTTTCTCATTGTGAAATCAGAAGCCAGATGACTGAAGAGTATAAGCTTTTCCTAGAGCTGCATGAAGTCTTCTCGGGGATCTGTCCTTCCTTGACTCACAATCCAAGGTGATCGCTTCAGCTCAGAGACTGAAATTGGTGATAACTGGAAGACTCCCAAAATACTATTGAAATGATGAATATTATTTAGACTGACAGCTTCCTGGGGGTAGGGTCAGACTCATATATGACATTTTATCCCAAGAATCCAGCACATTGCAGAGCAGGTACAAGTGCTCAGAACAAGTTAAGGCATTATCTTTCCTTGGTAAAGAGGCAGTTACAAATCACACCTAAGAGTGGGGAGCTTCAGGCCTTTCTGAGCTCTCCCTTGCTAAACTTCTTTGGGAGATTAACTTGGCCCTTTGGGTCAAAGGAAGTATTTGCCTTGCTTCAGGAAGTAACTGCTACCTCTGGGGTATGGAAACAACTGGGGGAAGATTTTTTTTTTTTTTTTTAAACCAAGACTACCATGAGTGATTTGGGCTTGAAAAAAATTTTTTTTTTCATTTGTGAATGTATAGCAAAAAAAAAAAAAAAAAAAAGAAACAAAAAACTAACAAAGTTTTATATAAAGAGGAAAAAAAAAAAAACCCAACAGGACAAATATTTGAAAATTGTCGGCCGAGCGCAGTGGCTCAAGCCTGTAATCCCAGCACTTTGGGAGGCCGAGACGGGCGGATCACGAGGTCAGGAGATCGAGACCATCCTGGCTAACACGGTGAAACCCCGTCTCTATTAAAAAATACAAAAATCTAGCCGGGCGAAGTGGCGGGCGCCTGTGGTCCCGGCTATTCGGGAGGCTGAGGCAGGAGAATGGCGTAAACCCGGGAGGCGGAGCTTGCAGTGAGCTGAGATCCGGCCACTGCACTCCAGCCTGGGCGACAGAGCCAGACTCAGTCTCAAAAAAAAAAAAAGAAAAAGAAAAAGAAAATTGTCCAGGCTTGGGAAATCTCATACTCATCTGGCAAGAAGGGCAATAACAAAAATAGCAGCTCCCAGAAAGGGGGCACAGACAGGTTAAAGGAGCTCTAGCTGGTTCCTCTAAAGGTGGGAAAAGCTCCAGAGATGGAAGGCACTCTATGGCTGCATTTGCTGATTTTGCAGACAGCAAGGTGAAAAAGGGAATAAACCAAAGAACAAAACCTACAGAAAGGCTGGGGGAAAACAACAGCACGGAACAGAAGTGGTAGGAGTAAGAACGAGGGAAATGCATGGCTACCTTGTGACCCAGAGCAGTACAGGGAGGTGGGGAGGAGCAGTGTCCTGGGGACCCCAGCAGGCAGAAGTGTCTAACCTGAAGCCATAGGTCTCCCAGCGGCCCAGAGCAGCCTGCAGCTGACATGATTGGACTGGGTATTCCCTCCCTGGAGAAGTGAGACGTGAATAAACTGAAAACAATTAAAATGGTGGTGGGCTGCAGTCTCTTCCTGCAGAGGAAAACAGCTGGTGCAACCTGAAGAGGGGCACACACGAAGGAAGCAGAGGAAAGCAGACTTTTGGTGGAGCTCATGGGAGCACTACGGGATCACATCCAGGAGCTAAGGGAGAAAGGCGGCCAGAGAATGCCTCTTCTATACAGGAAATGTATAGGCTCACAGGGTTCACGTCGGTCCCTGTAGAGCTTGAAGCATCAGGAGGCTAGAAACTGAGAGAAAGGAGGCTTGGATGGCTGCTAGAAACTGGGCAGAGTTTGAAGAGGAAAGAGAAAGGTTGGAGCTTCCTTTCAACGTGGCTTATATCTTCCATCCACATTTGGACTCTGGCTTGTCACCACCATGCCTGCCTCTGCAGGGTGGGAGATGGGAAGTAGCTCAAGCCTGTTGCAATTCAGTTGCAGCCAAGCCTACAACAATACCAAAAATCAATCTCAGTTAGAAAATATATAGCCTTTTTTTGTCTTTGCATAGGGAATCACTTCAAAAGAATAAAATGTAATTAAAATCAGAAAGCAACAGATCAACAGATGACTTCACAATTTATTTTTTTTTTTCTTTTTGAGATGGAGTCTCACTCTGTCGCCAGGCTGGAGTGCAGTGGTGCGATCTGGGCTCACTGCAACCTCTGCCTCCTGGGTTTAAGTAAATCTCCTGCCTCAGCCTCCCAAGTAGCTGGGACTACAGGCGCGAGCCACCACGCCCAGGTTTTTTGTGTGTTTTTAGTAGAGATGGGGTTTCACCATGTTGGCCAGGATGGCATCGATCTCTTGACCTTGTGATCCACCCGCCTCAGCCTCCCAAAGTGCTGGGATTTTAGGAGTGAGCCATTGCACCCGGCCCCACAATTTAAAACTTCTATGTGAAAAATTAAACAAAAATTAAAAGGCCATCTGGACAAATACATGGAAGTTTGACAAAAACTAATATTCTACTATAAGTAGCTGATATGTATTAAAAGACTCTAAGAAAATACACAAAATAGGGAAAAGGTATAAACTGGTAACTGACAAAAGTAGAAATTCAAATGGGTAATAAATATAAACAATATTGAATGCAGATTAAAACATGTTTGATGATAATGCTAATATCAGATCAAAAAATTATAATCTCCAATGCTGGCCAACACATGGCAACACTAAATGATTTTCCAAGTGTGAATCAGTACCTCTCCGGAAAGTGGTCATTATATGTCAAAACCTTTGACCTAGGAATTCTACTTCTAGGATTTATCGTAAGAAAATAAAGATAAGACCATGCTCATCACAGTGTTAGTTATAAAGCAGAGACAAAAGCAATTCCAAACTGTCCAACAGTAAGAGACGGGTTAAAAACATCCATTAATTTTCTTTTTAAGACAGGGTCTTGCTGTTGCCCACAGTGGAGTGCAGTCATGTGATCTAGGCTCACTCCACATCCTGGACTCAAACAATCCTCCCACCTCAGCCTCCCAAGTAGCTGGGACCACAGGCATGTGCCACCATGCCCAGCAAATTTTGCTATTTTTTGTAGAGACGGGGTTTTGCCATGTTGCCCAGGCTGGTCTCAAACTCCTGATTTCAAGCAATTCTTCCGCCCCGGCCTCCCAAAGTGCTGGGATTATAGGTGTGAGCCATCACGCCCAGCCTACAGTCTCACTTTTTACATTTGTCTGACTTTGGAGATTTTTGTCTTAATGCTAGGAAGGTATTTAAGCAGTTTTACTTTTCGTTTTTTTACTTTTCATTAAGATAAAAACTTTAGTTAAAAGTTTCACAAATAGACCAATTCACTTTCCTGATTTTCACATCTCTTCAAGCTCTCCGCATGTGCTCTTGGACCCAGGTCATTTATGTCTGTTAGGCTTTGCTCCATCCTTCCCCAAGGACTTCTCCCCTGGCTCCCCAGCCTAAAAACATGCTGAAGTTATTCTCATATCAAAATATATGTTTTTCCCAAAGTCCTGTCAACTGTCTCTTAATCTCCACAGTTTATGTGCCCGAGTTTATGACCTATTGCTTGGATGTGAGCAGGCTTTTAACTGATCTCCTTCCTTCCCAACAGCTTGCAGAATGATCTTCCTGAAATAGTCTAATCAGGTTGCTTCCTTAGAGCTACTTGTGAGTTCTCCTTCACCTACAGGATGTCAAAGCTCCTCAACAGGGCAAGCAAAGGCCTGGGACGAACTGACCCCTCCTCTCTTTCCAAAACCACTGCCTCCCATCCCATTTGACTATCCTCACTTTGCCTGTTAAAAATCCTCTAACATGGTGCCATCAACCTGAGCTCTCCTTTTGCTCTCCTGTGACTGGATTATCTTGTTTCTGCCTGGCTAACTTCTTTATCCTCATCCTTCAAGACTCAGTCTGCACTCAGGAAGCCTTTCCAGACCATTATCACCTCAGTGCCCACCCAACGTTTTGCCTGAGATAAGGATTCTCCTCTGTGCTCCCAATATTACCCTGTAAATAACTCTACCAGAAAACTTACCAGATGGCACTGACATGTTTTCATGTCTGTCATTCACTCCTCAAGTGCAGGAACTTGCAACTAGTAAAGAATGAGTGCTCAAATGTTTGTTGACAAAAAGTCTGGATCTCTGGTGGAACGTTTTAATGTAATTGGTTCCAATTCAGGTGTTTAGACTTTGGTTTTTAAAAAATATGAACTGGACCTTATAGTACTGGTATTGTTACTTTCATTTTATATGGAAGACAAACAATACATTTGATACAGCTTTTTATCATCCAGCACTCACAGTCCAAAAACAAACAAAAACAACAAAAAATAGCCTAGAGGATTAATGACTTTTATTATTGCTGATAATTTTATACTTAGATTTTAGCTGGCATGTCTGTGGGTGACATACAATTTTTTTCTTCTCATAAAGTACCACTATATTGTCATTCTCGGTGTAGCTCACTGCCCACCAGACCTAACACTATGTATTTTAGAATCTTTGATGTCCTGTCCAAATATTACTCGTTTCTCCTTTTTCCATGCTGAAGGAGCTCTATACTTCGTACATAAGAGAGTATCATTTCCCCAAGATCCCTTTTTTCTTCAGAGAGCAATTAGTCTTTCAGAATACAGCTTCTGCTGGTCAGCTCCAGATTCAGGTCTCAGCTCCAGCTCCTGCCTCAGCCTCCTGAGTAGCTGGGATTCCAGGCACGTACCACCATGCCTGGCTAATTTTTGTGTTTTTATAGAGATATGATTTCACCACATTGGCCAGGATTGTCTCAAACTCCTGACCTCAGGAGATCTGCCTGCCTCAGCCTCCCAAAGTGCTGGTATTACAGGCTTGAGCCACCGTGCATGGCTGCCACTTTTATTTTATAAAAATACTGTCAAGGATCACCTTAGCTTTTCCCCTGCGGTAACTGGTCTTGGAAAAACATCCTTTGTTTTCCCATTCTTCAGTCTTGAAAGTGTTCAATTCTTTATAGAAATAGCATTTCACACCATGGCAAAGGGGTTTAGAAACAAGACATACTAATTTACCTAAGTCTTTATTTATTTGGCTCTAGGAAGAATTTGCATGAAAATGAGCCTGTATGGCAGGTACAGAATGTACTGTAACAGCACCAGAGAGGTACATCCTCTCTCCTCTACAGAGCCTCAATGTTTAATACATACATGTGACTTTAGTCATAAAACCACATAGTCCAAGAAAAAAGAAGCCCTTTAGAAAAAAAAAAAAATCAGTTTAGAATGACTTTCAAATTGACCATTCCTTTTCAAATACTTAAATTCAAATAACAGATACATTCAGAGGCCCAAATGTTGGCATAGAATAAAATCATGTTCATTTATTTTTTTCTGCATCTTAGAATTAGAAGGCATAAAATTAAATATGTTGAATGTAATAAATTCATCCATACAAGTGCAAGTCTCCAGATATAATGCATTTTATGGCAGATTTATTATTTTAAAAATGTACCAGTAAATCAAAAAAGAGGGAGTATGTCCATTTAACTTTTATTGAAGTGTATGTAGGAGGTCTTCAGAAATCAAATGTGAGCATGAAGATATGGCCAAACATAAAATCTATCAAATTCAGTGAAAAGTTGCTGACTTTAAATAGTAGTTGTAAGAATGACCAATATATATTCTTTGTTAACAACCCCTCACTCTACAGTAAAAAATAAAATAAAATAAACATTCAGTAAACATTCTTTCCTAAGGTAGTTTCCCTTATATAGCAGTGATTTATCCATTTCTTTGTATACACAAATTTGTTGAACATACCAATCAGTGGTTCTCACAATTGAAAAATAAAAGCACAAAAAAGTTTACACTCCTGTACAGGTAAATAAAAGATCACCTTGAATTAAACTGGATCTCCTTAAGGGCATAGTATAGTTTCAGTTTCATTACCTATTACATAATTAGTTTCTTACATACAAATATTGACATATTTGGCTTGTGCTTCGAAGCCTTTGTGTCTATGAAGTCCATGTCAATGCAGCTCATAACTGGAAGTCACTGGGGAGTTCTTTGCTGCTGCTGGGTTTAACCTGATCGTGCATTAGAGTCTCCTCAGCACCTGCTGCGGTCCTGCACACCTCTGGGGCATCGTCAGTGTCAGGATCCAAGCCTTCAGGGCAGGGAAGTTTTAGCAACTCTTCACGAAGCTGAGCAGTGTGACGCTATGCAGGAGAAAAGGACTAATGTTAGAACTGTAAACCCTCTAGCACAACATCATTTGAGGCAGGAACTGAATTTTAACAAAGCCCAAAGCATTAAGCCTACAAATGTTTACTGAGCCCCCCACCTTGTGCAAGCCACTGGTAGAGGCACTTGATATAGCAGGTAGTAAGCAAAACTGACAAGAATCCTTAACCTTAAAGTAACTGATGTTGCTGAAAAGACGTCAGTAACCTACCAGTAGATCCTACCCATGTTCCCAAGCTATCACAGAAATAGCATTACTGACAACTTAAAGGACATTATTAGATACATATACTCTTTTATTTATTTATTTATTTTTGAGACGGAGTCTCGCTCTGTTGCCCAGGCTGGAGTGCAGTGGCGTGATCTCAGCTCATTGCAACCTTCACCTCCCAGGTTCACGTCATTCTCTTGCCTCAGTCTTCCGAATAGCTGGGACTACAGGCATGCGCCACCATGCCCAGCTAATTTTTTGTATCTTTAGTAAAGACGGGGTTTCACCATCTTGGCCAGGCTGGTCTCAATCTCTTGACCTTGTCATCCACCTGCCTCGGCCTCCCAAAGTGCTGGGATTACAGGCGTAAGCCAACGCACCCGGCCTAGATATATATATTCTTTTATTTTGTTTTAAGATAGCTCTGTTTTGTCATTCAGGCTGGAGAGCAATGGCACAATCACAGCTCATGCAGCCTCAACCTCCTGGGCTTAAGCAATCCTCCCACCTCAGGCTCCCAAGTAGTTGGGACTACAGGAATGAGGCACCATGCCTACCTGAGTTTTTATACAGATAGGGTTTCGCCATTTTGCCCAGGCTGGTCTCAAGCGATCCACCTGCCTTGACCTCCCAAAGAGTTGGGATTGCAGGTGTGAGCCACTGTGCCCAACCTATACACTCTTTCAAATTAAACACCGTAATCCCTTGATTTGTCATACATGCTGACTCTGGCTAAATATTTTTGAGAGAAAGACAAGTCCATAAATTAAAATAAATCCACTGATACTTTAGCGAATGAAAAAACTATTTATCAGGTAGTAGGCCATATGTAAAATGTCTGCAAATGTTCACACTAATTTTCCCACTTAATGCTCAGAATAAACCTTAGAAATAATTTTATCATTAGAATTTTTTCTTTTTTGGAGACAAGACCTCACTGTGTCACCCATGCTAGAGTACAGAGGCACAATCTCAGCTCACTGCAAACTCCACCTCCCAGACGCAAGCAATTCTCGTGCCTCAGCCTCCCGATCAACTGGTATTACAGGCGAGCACCACCACGCCCAGCTAATTTTTTTGTGTTTTTGGTAGAGACGGGGTTTTGCCTTCTTGGCCAGGCTGGTCTCGAACTCCTAATCTCAAGCAATCCGCCTGCCCGACACCCAAAGTGCTGGGATTACAGGTGTGAACCACTGCACCCAGTCTATCATTAGAATTTTTAAAAAAAATTAAGTTAAAAAGAAGATCTATAGATATTAAATAAACTTTGTTTTGCTCTATATTGCAACTTAGAGAAGGATATAGGCATGTTAATTGGGAGTGCGTGGTTGTCTACACACGCAAAGATTTGGTTCATAATTTTCTGGTGAGAGAGAAATGACCTTAAATAATCACACCAAAGGCTTTTAAAATTGTGTCGGCCAGGCGCGGTGGCTGGCTCACGTCTGTAATCCCAGCACTTTGGGAGGCAGTGGCAGGCAGCTCACGAGGTCAAGAGATCGAGATCATCCTGGCCAACATGGTGAAACCCCAACTCTACTAAAAATATAAAAATTAGCTGGTTGTGGTGGTGTGCACCTGTAGTCCCAGGTACTCAGGAGGCTGAGGCAGGAGTATCACTTGAACCAGGGAGGCAGAGGTTGCAGTGAGCTGAGATCGCACCACTGCACTCCAGCCTGGCAACAGAGGGAGGCTCCATCTCAAAAATAAAATAAAATAAAATAAAATAAAATAAATAAAAAATAAAAATAAATAAATTGTGTTAACAGCTGACTTTGAAAATTAGCTAAACAACATTTATAGAACAATTTTTATGTATGAGACACTGTGTTAAATATACCAACAACAAAAGGCAATGAGTAGAATGAGGATAAAATCTTTAAGCTTATGGAGTCTAAAATTCTGGCTGAAATTATAAGACACACAAATAGGAAAAAACAACTATACTTTGCAGCTATTTGCAAAGTTTCAAAGCACATTTACATGCCGGTAAGTGAAAATTTCCCTAGCCTTGATTTTCCTTCCACTGTGGACAACAGGTGAAAACACTAACCAGGGAAGGAGAAAGAAAAATCTGGCAATCATGAGGACCCAGTTAAGGTTGGGGATTGAGCTAGTTTGGATATTTGTCCCTGCCCAAATCTCATGTTGAAATGTAATCCCTGTGTTAGAGGGGAGAGAAATGGGGATCATGGGGACAGTTTCCTCCTGGACTGGTGCTGTCCTGAGATAGTGAGTGAATTATCACGAGATCTGGTTGTTGTAAAGTGTGGCACCTCCCATGCCCCTACTCCTTCTTGATTCCGCTTCGTCTTCCGCCATTAGTAAAAGGTCCTGAGGCCTCTTCAGAAGCGGAGTAAGTGCCAGCTCCATGCTTCCTGTACAGCCTACAGAACCATGGGTCCACTGAATGTCTTTTTGTTATAAATTACGCAGTCTCAAGGATTTCTTTATAGCAATGCAAGAACAGTCTAATACAGGGATACTATGATTTTATTGTGGAGTCAAGCTAAACTACATACTTTTCTTTCTTTTTATTTATTTTTTTAAGAGGGAATTTTTCACCCTTGTTGCCCAGGCTGGAGAGCAATGGTGCAATCTCGGTTCACTGCAACCTTCACCTCTCAGGTTCAGGTGATTCTCCTGCCTCAGTCTCCCCAAAAGCTGGGACTACAGGCATAAGCCACCACATTTGACTAATTTTTGTATTTTTTTTTAGTAGAGTTGGGGTTGGTCTTGAACGTTGGTCGGCCTGGTCTTGAACTCCTGACCACAAGTGATCTGCCCGCCTTGGTCTCCCAAATTATTGGGATTATAGGCGTGAGCCACTGTGCCTAGCAAATTATGTACATTTCTTGTGCAGCACTCAACAGCAAATGTATAGTTAAAATGATATAAATTTGGATTAATTCAGAGATGGAAAATTCCAGGTGACAGTGACACAGAAGAAATAAAGGAATGTGGATATAAGCAAGAGACTGAATGAAAAGAAGCTAGACTTGAGCCAGTTTTGTATAAGTGAAAAACATATCTAAATAGATATTTGGGGAAGATCAGCCTGGTAATGCACTAAAGAAGGAACTGAAAGGGGGAGAACCTGGTACAAGGAAGCTGGACAAACAGACAAAGCTGTGGGAACTCAACAGAAATCATGAGTTGGGGAGAGGGACAGTCCCCTCATGAAGTAATATTGACAGGACCTAGTACTGACCAGGGGTGCTGGATGAAGGATGAGATACATAGTACTTGAAGATTCTAAGACAGAGAAAAATGGTTTAAAATCAAGTAAAATTAAGTAAATAGAAAACTAGAAAACTTGATTTGAGGAAAATCTCCTTTAAGGCGATGATGACAGGGCATCTACATAAAAAATGTCAGTAATACAATACAAGAGAAATTTAAGAGCTGACAACAGTTTGAAGTGTCAATTTTAGAGAGTAAATGGCCAAAGTCAGGGTTACAGATACAATGAAGAAAAAACAGAAAGAGGAAAAAAAATCGTTCTGAAGGCCAAAAAGTAAGCCTCAGGTAAACAATTGCTCAGGAAAAGAGAAAAAGGAAAACATACTGAAAGGATTAAGAGTGTAAGCAGATTGACAACCCTGAGAGAAACAAGAAATGGGGAAAGGATTCCCTATTTAATAAATGGTGCTGGGAAAATTGGCTAGCCATAAGTAGAAAGCTGAAACTGGATCCTTTCCTTACTCCTTATACGAAAATTAATTCAAGATGGATTAGAGACTTAAATGTTAGACCTAATACCATAAAAATCCTAGAGGAAAACCTAGGTAGTACCATTCAGGACATAGGCATGGGCAAAGACTTCATGTCTAAAACACCAAAAGCAACGGCAGCAAAAGCCAAAATTGACAAATGGGATCTCATTAAACTAAAGAGCTTCTGCACAGCAAAAGAAACTACCATCAGAGTGAACAGGCAACCTACAGAATGGGAGAAAATTTTTGCAATCTACTCATCTGACAAAGGGCTAATATCCAGAACCTACAAAGAACTCCAACAAATTTACAAGAAAAAAACAAACAACCCCATCAAAAAGTGGGCAAAGGATATGAATAGACATTTCTCAAAAGAAGACATTCATACAGCCAACAAACACATGAAAAAATGCTCATCATCACTGGCCATCAGAGAAATGCAAATCAAAACCACAATGAGATACCATCTCACACCAGTTAGAATGGCGATCATTAAAAAGTCAGGAAACAACAGGTGCTGGAGAGGATGTGGAGAAATAGGAACACTTTTACACTGTTGGTGGGATTGTAAACTAGTTCAACCATTATGGAAAACAGTATGGCGATTCCTCAAGGATCTAGAACTAGATGTACCATATGACCCAGCCATCCCATTACTGGGGATATACCCAAAGGATTATAAATTATGCTGCTATAAAGACACATGCACACGTATGTTTATTGCAGCACTATTCACAATAGCAAAGACTTGGAATCAACCCAAATGTCCATCAGTGACAGATTGGATTAAGAAAATGTGGCACATATACACCATGGAATACTATGCAGCCATAAAAAAGGATGAGTTTGCGTCCTTTGTAGGGACATGGATGCAGCTGGAAACTATCATTCTTAGCAAACTATCACAAGAACAGAAAACCAAACACCGCATGTTCTCACTCATAGGTGGGAACTGAACAACGAGATCACTTGGACTCAGGAAGGGGAACATCACACACCGGGGCCTATCATGGGGAGGGGGGAGGGGGGAGGGATTGCATTGGGAGTTATACCTGATGTAAATGACGAGTTGATGGGTGCAGCAGACTAACATGGCACAAGTATACATATGTAACAAACCTGCATGTTATGCACATGTACCCTACAACTTAAAGTATAATAATAATAAATAAATTAAAAAATAAAAATAAAAAAAATAAAAAAAATAAAAAGCATAGATCATAGACTATCCAGTCCAATAATAAAAAAAAAAGAGTGTAAGCAGAAAAGCCAAGATAGTCTACAGATGAAAAGTATACTACAAAAGACAAACATTAGGCAAATGTTATCAGTGTTTTAACAGGTAGGCACAGAGGGTTAGAAATGCTTATACTGAAATGATCTAATAGTCTATCAGTTGGACGGGGCGCAGTGGCTCATTTGAGGTCAGGAGTTCGAGACCAGCCTGGCCAACATGGTGAAACCCCATCTGTACTAAAAATGCAAAAATTAGCTGGGCATGATGGCAGGCGACTGTAATCCCAGCTACTCAGGAGGCTGAGGCAGGAGAATAGCTTGAACCCAGGAGGTGAAGGTTGCAGTGAGCCGAGATCAAGCCACTGCACTCCAGGTTGAGCGACAGAGCAAGATTACATCAAGAAAGATAGGCAGAAAGAAAGACAGACGGATGGAAGGAAGGAAGGAAGGAGAGAGAGAGAGACAGAAAAAAAGAAAGAAAGAAAGCAAGAAAAAAAGAAAGAGAAAGAGACAGAAAGAAAGAGAAAAAGAAAGAAAGAAAGAGAAAGAGAAAGAAAGAAAGAAAGAGAGAGAGAGAGAGAGAGAGAGAGAGAGAGAGGAAGGAAGGAAGGGAAAAGAAAAGAAAAGAAAACAAAACAAAACAAAAATACAAAAATTAGCTGGGTCTGGTGGCAGATGCCTGTAAGCCCAGCTACTCAAGAGGCTGAGGCAGATGAAACGCTTGAACAAGGGAGGTGGAAGATGCAGTGAGCCAAGATCACGCCTGAGCAGCAGAGAGAGACAGCGTCTCAAAAACAAACAAACAAACAAACAAACAAACCAGTTAAGGCAGGGTTCCATGAAGTGAAATTTAAGCTGAAATATGAATGGAGGTGAGCAAGCAGAAGAGCTGAAAACTAGAGGAAAATGGAAACCATGTGTAAAAGCCTGGAGGAGGGAGAGCAGACGAAGTGAATAGAGAAGTGAGCTGGGGTCACTGGCTTTGAGAACTGGAGAGAGGGTAACTTTGGTAAAACAGAAGTCAAACTGCAAAAGGTTGATTAGTGAGACAAAGGTTAAAAAATGGAGGCAAGAAGCGTCAACTGCTATAGTCTGAGGGTGAAAGAAGATAATCTGTTTCATAATAATAGAGGCAAAATAGAAGTAGCTTAGGGAATTTTTCTGCAAGTGTTTTTCTCTCTTTTTAAAAACATTTTTATAGTGAAAAAATTCAAACATATACAGAAGTGGGCAGAAGAGTACAACGAACTCCCACATATCCATCACACAGCTTCAACCATTATCAACTCATGGCCCATCTTCTTTCATCTATATCCCCAGACTTTCTCCTTCTCATTTTATTTTGAAGTAAATCCCAGACATCATACACTTTGTCATTCACAAATATTTCTGTGCATGTCCTGAAAAGATAGGGATCTTTTTAAAAATCACACCTAAAAAACTAACAAATCCTTATCATCAACTAGTTGCTTGAAGTGAAGACAGCTTTAAAGTTAGAAGATAACAAGCCAGTAGAAATGGAAAAACCTGAAGACAGAAAAAGGGAGGATATTGGTGGAGGATGAAATGAGTAAAGACATTCAGATGCAGGAAAAAAGGAAGGCTGTTACAAAGAAAGATCTCCATGGGTAGACACAAAATCTTCCAAATCATCACATTTCACATTTCCACTCTGTGAACGTCCAAATTGAAAACAATTGCTTGTCTCCCTTAACACAGCCACTGCCACCATCAGCTGAGGGAGAATCTGCAACTCACATCTCCCTCATCCCTCCAAGTAATAAAAATATGGAAGGCAGGAGGCCTAGGGAAAGACTAAGGGAATAAAAGAAGTCCTTCAAGTCTGGCACGGTTGCTCATGCACATAATCCCAGTGATTTGGGTGGGAGGTGGGAGGATCAGTTGAGCCTAACCTAGGAAACAGGGTGAGAGCCCCTCTACAAAACTGAAAATAAAAAAATTTAGCTGGGCACTGTGGCAGCTGCCTGTAGTCCCAGCTACATGGGAAGCTGAGGTGGGAGGACTGCTTGAGCCCAGGAGTTCAAGCTTACAGAGAGTCAGTCATGATGCCACCACTGCACTCTAGGCCAGGATAACAGAGTGAAATACAGTCTCCAAAGAAAAAATGAAAAAGGAAAAGGCATTCATGGAGCACATCTTGTCATCCTTATCTTCAAGGAACTTTACAAAACTCTGCTGACTCAGTCCTTGGACCCACTTTTTATTTTAGGAACTGTCAATCTACTAGCAAAAAAAAAATGCATCTTTTCTATAGACTTCTGAGTAACAATTTATTCCTCTGAACTGAAAATAAATATTATGTTTCTTTAATTCCCTCCCTCCCCTTATCTTCTGGTAGGCATGGTTCTGTCAATAATTACACAACTCTTAAAGCAACAAGGCTCATGTTAGAAAGGCTTACTCACCTTGAGAGCTGCTGCATGGTGAGACATAGTCCTGCCTACCCGCTTATCACTGCTGTACTGCTGGATATCCGCAATCCACTCCTCACACTGGGCCATTATCTCAACTCTTTTCAAGTAAAAATGTTTGTGTATTACCTTGAGAAAAAGTAAGCAGGAGAACAAGCAGTGTTTACAGTCAAATTTAAAAGACACAGTAAATGACATTACAAGGAAATAAAATGTATTATAAATACATTTAAATAAATATATGTATACTATAAATACATTTAAATTAGTATTTAGAATATTATTACAAATACATTTAAAGAAATAAATATACAGACATTGCAATGTTTTTCTGTCCATAAAACTCAATTTAATCAACCCTACAATATTAGCAGGGAAAAATGAAGCTCATGATTTGAGATGACATGTGTTGAAATATATATATATGAAATTTATGGCCTGGTGTGGTGGCTCATGCCTGTAATCCCAGCATTTTGGGAGGTCGAGGCAGGCAGATCACAAGGTCAGGAGTTCGAGACCAGCCTGGCCAATATGGTGAAACTAAACATACAAAAATTAGCCAGGCATGGTGGTGGGCACCTGTATTGCCAGCTACTTGGGAGGCTGAGGCAGGAGACTCGCTTGAACCCAGGAGGCAGAGGTCGCAGTGAGCCAAGATCCCATCACTGCACTCCGGCCTGGGCGACAGAGCAAGACTCGAGGGGAGGGGAGGGGAGGGGAGAGATTTATAGCAGAAAAGAGTGTACAATCCCGGTCAAACACTTGGAAAATTAATCCTGTTCAGAGACCACAAGACACATATGATACAATATATTCAGAAGGCAAATGCAAATAAATAAGTAACCAGGAGAAAAAGATTTTAAAAGATAACTCAAAGAACACCTAGATAAGTATATTCTAAATGCCAAAGGCATTCACACAGAAATCCCCAGAAATGGATCCCCCAGAAATGGCACTATTCTTACTTAATTGTATCTTCTGTTTAATTTATAGATAGGATTTTATTTTAGGAAGTTAAATTTCCTTATTATTACTGTGGTTTACATTTGCGATTTTTAAATTCTATCTTTGAAAAACTGAGTAAAATTTCTACCAACATATAGTAGTAAGAGTCTATTTCTGACAAATTTAAACTAGAAAACAATTATCAATTTGGAAACATTACTCTGTATTCTGGTTGAGCATTGCCCAGGGAGCATGTCTGCCCTAAAGAACAGACAATCAAACCTACAAAGGGAAAATCACTAGAAAGCTCTGGGAATGAATGTCAAACACCAATACGATCCCACCACATTTAATAGTTACTGGGTTTGAAGCCTCTGGGATACAGAAGTATGACACAGCTTTAAATGAAGAACAATGATAACAAAATCAGATGGGAGGTGAATGTACCAGAAAAATATATTTCAAAGAACAACAATAAACAAAAACAAAAAGCCCAGGGCATTCAAAGAGTAGTGAGTGGCATTTGATTAGGAAAACTGGGAAAGCATACATGGCTGACGAGTGGCGCCTTTAATGCAAGCTAGGTTCTAAAGACTGAGAAAGATGATTGTCTCAAATGATATATATTTGCTTTCTGTAAACGTCATCCCCTTCTCTGAGCTCCCTGTGTTTATCCTTCCTGAAAAAAAATGATATGCATAAAACGAATTACTTTTTTTTTTTTTTTGGAGACAGAGTCTCACTCTGCTGCTCAGGCTTGAGTGTAGTGGTGCAATCTTTGCAAAAGTAACGTATCCAAGTTTCTCATTCAAAGGACACTGGAATATAAATTTACTCAGTAACAGCAAAAGCCAAAGAAAAAGAAATACTCATCAGTGCCATCTGATGAAGAAGAAGGCTTCATAGTATTCATGCAGAATATCTGGATAGTTATATTAAAGATCAATTTTATGTCAGATAAACATACCATTTTTTTCTCTAAAATGTTAACTTTCCAGCACAATTTAAGAAATTAATGATCAAGTGAAACAATTTTAAGAAAGAAAAATGTTTCTGAACACAACTACAGCAAGTTGTGATGCTAAAGTATTTTGATATGGCAGGTGAAAAGTATAATTGTATTTAGGCACACTATGGAGAGATAACTAATCATAGGCAAAGAGTTACACACACACACACACACACACTATAATTGTATTTAGGCACACTATGGAGAGACAACTAATCATAGGCAAAGAGTTACACACCCACACACACACCCACACACACACACACACACACACACACACACAGAGCAACATTTCAGGATGAAGTGAAAAAAACCACTTCAGTGTATTAATACAGGTTTTGGAAACTCATATTATCCAATTTTTTCCTAAAGAAAAGGAAATGTGGCCAGGCGCAGTTGCTCACGCCTGTAATTCCAACACTCTGGAAGGCCAAGGCGGGCGGATCACCTGAGGTCAGGCATTCGAGACTAGCCTGGCCAACATGGTGAAACCTGGTCCCTACTAAAAAATACAAAAAGATTAGCCAGTTGTGGTGGTGTGTGCATACAGTCCCAGCTATTTGGGAGGCTGAGGCACGAGAATCACTTGAACCGGGGAGGTGGAGGGTGCAGTGAGCCAAGACTCGGCCACTGTATTCCAGCATGGGCAACAGAGCAAAGCCTTGTCTCAAAAAAAAAAAAAAAGAAAAAAAAAAAGAAATGGCATTCTCCTTATATATACACATTAGTACAAGGGCAAAATTTCTATTTGCAAGACAAATTTAGAAACCATCTTCAATAAAAAAGTTTTATGAGAAATACTTCAGAAACATATTTGGAGAGTTTGCTAGTAGAATGGTAACTAATAAAAATAAAGAACAGGCCAGGAGCGGTGGCTCACGCTTGTAATCCCAGCACTTTGGGAGGCCAAGGCAGGTGGATCACCTGAGGTCAGGAGTTGGAGATCAGCCTGGCCAACATGGTGAAACCCTGTCTCTACTAAAACTACAAAAATATTAGCCAGGCATGGTGGCACCTGCCTGTAATCCCAGCTACTCGGGAGGCTGAGGCAGGAGAATCGCTTGAACTTGGGAGGTGGAAGTTGCAGTGAGCCAAGATCATGCCATTGCACCTGGGCGATGAGAACGAAACAGGACGGGACAGGAGGAAAGGAAAGCAGAGGAGAGGGAGAGGAGAGGGAGAGGAGAGGGAGAGGAGAGGGAGAGGAGAGGGAGAGGAGAGGGAGAGGAGAGGAATAGGAGAGGAAGAGGAGAGGAAAAGGAAAGGAAAGGAAAAAAGTTCTCAAAAATTTAGTCAGATGTCGTTTAGAATACAGATGGTTTTATACTTCATCTCTACTATCTACTACCATTTTTTTTTTCTGAGACTCTGTCACCTAGGCTGGAGTGCAGTGATGTGAATACAGCTTACTGCAGCCTCAAACTCGTGGGGTCAGACAAACCTCCTGCCTAGCCTACTAAGTATCTAAGACTACAGGTGCCACCATGCCCAGCTAAATTTTTTAACTTTTTGCAGAGATGGGGTCTTTCTATATTGTCCAGAATTATTAATGATCTTTGGGATTAACCCTAAAACCTAGAGATTCATATACTAGATACATATAAAAGCAAATATAATACCTAACAAACTATATTATAAAATGTCTTTTTTTTTTTTTGAGATGGAGTCTTGCTCTACTGTCTCCCAGGCTGTAGTGCAGTGGTGCAATCTCAGCTCACTGCAACTTCCGCCTCCCAGGTTCAACCTCACCCCCCAAGTAACTGAGATTACAGGCACCTGCCACCAAGCCTGGCTAATTTTTCTTTTTCTTTTTCTTTAAGTAGAAACGGGTTTTCGCCATATTGGCCAGGCTGGTCTCAAACTCCTCACCTCAAGTGACCCACCTGCCTTGACCTCCCAAAGTGCTGAGATTACAGGCATGAGCCACCGTGCCCAGGCTATATTGTAAAATGTCTTTAACAAAGTATTTCACTAATTTTATTGAACATACCTCTTTAAAACATGGTGAAGGGTTTCTGATTTGTTCTAGCATTGCCCACTTAACTGTTGCTTGTCGAATGTTTCCATCATATTCTCGAGAACTCTGTGTGCCACTGGGAGTGCCTCTAGATCGTTCGTATCCCGGTTCATTAAAATAAGGCTCAGCTACTAATATAAGGGACTGGACAGACACCAACACCTAAAGAATAAAGGAAAAGAACAGCTATGATGGGACATTTTTACTATGGGTTAACTGATATCCTGCTCTATCCACAAAGACTCTTCTTTAATATGTGTTTCCACAAATTTCTATCACAATAAAATCAATGTTTATGATTATAACCTGAAATATTTCATTATAAAAGCAAAATAAAATTAGGCACGATACAGCCATAAGTAACACTTATACATCTGTTTTTACTCTTGAATTCTTGAATAATAATAGATATGAAAAACCTATAAAAAATTTTTGTTTGTAAACAACTCATACCAACATTCTGCTCCAACTATTCTTAAGGAGCATAAAGCCAGCCATGCACTTTTTTTTTTTTTTTTTTTTTTTAAATAAGACTGAGTTTCACTCTTGTCACCCAGGCTGGAGTGTAATGGCATGACCTTGGCTCCCTACAACCTCCGCCTCCTAGATCAAGCGATTCTCCTGTCTCAGCCTCCCGAGTAGCTGGGATTACAGGTGTCTGCCACCACACCCGACTAATTTTTGTATTTTTAGTAGAGACGGGGTTTCATCATGTTGGCCAGGCTGGTTTTGAACTCCTGACTTCAGGGGATCTGCTTGCCTCGGCCTCCCAAAGTGCTGGGATTATAGCCGTCAGCCACCGTGTCCAGCCTAGCCATGCACTCTTTAACAATACTCACTTAGAAAAAAAATGCCTGAGACCATTTTAAATTTTTATTCCAAGGAAAATTAACTGCTACAGTATCACAAAAACCTTATTAGAAATTCTCATTTTATTTTATTTTATTTCTTTGAGATGGAGTCTTGCTCTGTTGCCCAGGCTGCAGTGCAATGGTACAATCTTGGTTCATTGCATCCTCTGTCTCCTGGGTTCAAGCAATTCTCCTTCCTCAGCCTCTCAAGTAGCTGGGACTACAGGCGTGCATTGTCACCAAGCCCGGGTAATTTTTTTTTTAATTTTTAGTAGAGATGGGGTTTTGCCATGTTGGCCAGGCTGATCTCAAACTTCTGACCTCAGGTGATCCGCCCACCTTGGCCTCCCAAAGTGCTGGGATTACAGGCGTGAGCCATGGCACCCAGCCAGAAATTCTGATTGACGAGATGGTCCTATGGTTCTAAGACCACTTCCAACCCACCACTTATTTACCAGAAGGCTTGTTTCTCCAGATGTAACATATATTAAGAGAGGTGATTTCTAGCTAATACAGTATTTCCAGTTAACAGATCTACAGAAGTCAATAAAGTAACATCTTTGAAGGCAGGAAAACATCAGATATTATCTACCCAATTCATAAATGAAAAAGAACAGCAATTACACTTTGGTTAGGCACGATGATTAAACAGTCCCATAGATATTCATCTTATAAGTCAAAGTTAAAGAGAACTTTAAAAATGAGTACTCAAAAGTAACATAGTTGACCCAAAACAGAAAGGGTTAAATGTGACCTGAAGTGACCATACAGATGCCAAGATCAACTATGGGAAAAACTTTAATTCATATTATTTCTGAGACAAAGATCTCATATTTTTAATTTTTATTTATTTATTTATTTTTTTGAGACAGTGTCTTGCTTTGTTGCTCAGGTTGGAGTGCAGTGGTGCGATCTCAGCTCACTGCAACCTCTGCCTCCTGGGTTCAAGTGATTCTCCTGCCTCAGCCTCCCGAGTAGCTGGGGTTACAGGTGCCTGTGACCCCATCCCACTAATTTTTGTATTTTTAGTAGAGATGGGTTTCTCCATATTGGCCAGTCTGTTCTTGAACTCCAGGCCTCAAGTGATCTGCCTGCCTCCCAAAGTGCTGAAATTACAGGCATGAGTCACCTCGCCCAGCCAGAGATCTCACATTTACTGACACTTCTGAGATAACTTCCCAAGGCATAGTTGTTAGTTACTGTCCTCTTCCCTCTTAAATAATTGTCCTCTTCTGTTAACATAAGTAGGGTATAATTGCATTTTTGTACAAAAGCACAGAAAGAAATTAAATATCCATTACAAATTTATAAAAAAGGACTCTTATTTATTTAACCTCATCTCCTTTGATACACAGTATGGTTTTATAGATCTCAGGCAGTTAGAGTAATCTAAAAATTACTTTAGATTCACAGCCTATTTTGTTTAAAACAGCAAAGTAAAGCCCACTAAAGGAAGCATAAAATGTTTTGCAGATGCTGGGGCCTATTTGACAGCGAAAGGTGGGAGAAGGGAAAAGATCAGAAAAAAATAACTACCGGCTGGGCACATTGGCTAACGCCTGTAATCCTAACACTTTGGGAGGCTGAGGCAGACAGATCACTTGAGATCAGGGGCTCGAGGTCAGCCTGGTCAGCATGGTGAAACCCTGTCACTACTAAAACTACAAAAATTAGCCAGGTGTGGTGGTGCGTGTCTGTGATCTCAGCTACTCAGGAGGCTAAGGTGGAAGGATAGCTTGAACCTGAGACGCAGAGGTTGTAGTGAGCCAAGATGGTGCCCAGCCTGGGCCACAGAGTGGGACCGTGTCTCAAAAAAAAAAAAAAAAAGAAAAGAAAAAGAAAAAAGAAAAAAGGAAAAACAAAACAAAACTACTGTGTACTAAGCTTAGTACCTGGGTGACAAAATAATCTGTATAGCAAACCCTCGTGACGTGAGTTTACCTATGTAACAAACCTGCAGTGGAACCCCTGAACCTAAAACAAAAGTTAAACAAAAAAGAATGAGGGTTTTGTGTACCAGAAAAAAGGAACAAGAAATTACATCTGAGAAATAAATGTGGCTATAATTTATTGTCTGCTAAGAGAGAAAAGTGTAAAGTTTATATTTGATAACAGGAACAACAAAAGATTCATTATCAGAGACCAATACTTCCTGCAATTAAATTCAAAAAACACTTTATGACACGGGTTATCTTGCCACTGGGTGGCCCAGCAGACATTACCTTTTTGGAAGAGCATAAATGCCACTTTATTTTTCAATAGTGAACTTAGCTATTTAATAGCGATAATACACACTTTAGGAAATTTCTGGACCCCTGGATTGTCTGAACTGGACAGTCATTTTAATTCACACTACATTTTACTAGAGGCAGGAAATAAGCAGAGAAACAGTAAACCCTTGGGATGAAGGATTTCCTCTTTTAAAAAAATCTGATTTTCAGTATTATAAAACAAAACTTTAGGCCTGAGAAACAGTGTAAAATATTTGAAGTCATAGGGATCACAGTATAGTTATCTGTACATTTAGAACCTGTATTTTCATCATCTGTAAAATGGGCATCAGATCTACTTGTGTTACAGGATGAATGAAAGAATTAAATAAACTTTAAACTACAGAACAAAAATCAATTCTGCACTAAAAATAATTTCTGTAAGTATATTAGAGGCATGCAAAAAAGCAGCCAGCATGAATTGTCTGATCAACAGAACTTCTTAAAAAGCTATTTGGATCAAACCAAAAAATAGTATTTATTTTACTTTTACCAGGCTAAAGTGTTTTCTTAGAATCTGAGTCGAAAATCAATTGGTAATTAACATAAAAACATATATTATATATTATATATATACATATATTTACATTGATGTAATAATCATCAGTATTTATTTTCAATCCATAATGTAGGCTCACTGATTTGAGTCAATTTGTTGATATTTTCAGAGTAAAGACTTTTATTGACAGGCCAAATTTACTGTCTCTCTCCTTTTTATTGATTGCTTTTTATTTTTTAGATAGAGTCTCCCTGTCACCCAGGCTAGAGTGGAGTGCCATGATCTTGGCTCAATGCAACCTCCTCCTCCCGGGTTCCAGCGATTCTCCTGCCTCGGTCTCCTACTTGCTGGGATTATAAGCACACAACACCTCGTCTGGCTAATTGTACTTTGTATTTTTAGTAGAGATGGGGGGTCTCACCATGTTGGTCAAGCTGGTCTCGAACTCCTGACCTCAAATGATCCACCCATCTCAGCCTCCCAAAGTGCTGTGCCAACACATCTGACCCCCTCTCCTTTTTTAGTTTCACGTTAACATCTGCACAACCATAAGAGGCTCTCATAATCTGTTCAGGAACAGAAATCAAGAAACACAGAAAACAGTGGGCACTGCGCCTGGCCTGGTATTTTTTTTGAAGGGAGTTTTGGCTAAACTCTATTTTTGTTTTATGCCCCAACTTGAGATTTTAGATTACACAAAAGATGAGACTCCACTATGCTAATTTCTCACCTATAAGCTATTTAATATGTATTTCCTAGTAATCTATCTTTTTTTGGGTTTACTATATTCTTGGTCACTAAAATTTTTTAAAATACTACACAGTTCTGGCCGGGCGCGGTGGCTCACGCCTGTAATCCCAGCACTTTGGGAGGCCGAGGCGGGCGGATCACAAGGTCAGGAGATCGAGACCACGGTGAAACCCCGTCTCTACTAAAAATACAAAAAATTAGCCGGGCGCGGTTGTGGGCGCCTGTAGTCCCAGCTACTCGGGAGGCTGAGGCAGGAGAATGGCGTGAACCCGGGAGGCGGAGCTTGCAGTGAGCCGAGATCGCGCCACTGCACTCCAGCCTGGGCGACAGAGCAAGACTCTGTCTCAAAAAAAAAAAAAAAAAAAAAAAAAAAACTACACAGTTCTTTATTTCTTAAGTGAAAATGTCAGAGAAATTTTGTTTACTTGCAAAAAGCTTGAGGTCTGAGGATTCCACTTCTCTTCTGGTCTTCCATGCCACGTGTTTAAGATGCTTAAACAAACCTGACAAAGGAAAAAAGCGTCAACAGAACTGAAAAAAGAGTGCTTAACAGAAATGCTGCAGAGTATATAAAACTTGAGATATTTTTGTAGGATGCCTGACGAGGTGTAGCCTTTTATCTTGTTTCCAGATGCGTATTCATTACGAGTATTCTGGTTAAATATTGAAAAGTTATATGCTATAGTTTAGTATTTTGTCTTTGTAATTTACAGAAGTTATTGGAGAAAATAAACTTGTTTCATTTAAAAAATAAAAAGAGAGAGAAAAAAGAGTGCTTAAAAACAAACTGTCCTAATGAGAAGTAAAAACATAATGCTATCATGTCAAAATATCTCAGTTTTATATGTCTCCAGACAAAACCCTAAGGGTTGGTCTGTTAAAACAAATTGGCATCTTCAGATGTGATTCAAATTTGTGTGGCATTGTAACTTTTTCATAATGCAAAATGGACCAGCACCTATTATGTCAACACAAATAACATTTTAATGAAAACTAAATTATTTTAAAAGGAAAATATTTTTAATTAGCACATAGTTGTACCTATTTATGGGGTATACAGTGTGATATTTCAATATGTGTATACAATGTGTAATGATCAAAATAGGGTAATTATTGTATCCATCACCTCAAACCTCTCAGTGTTGGTAACATTCAACATCCTCTCTTTAGCTGTTTGACAAAATAAAATTTTTATTTACTATAGTCACCCTACTGTGCTATACAACAGCAGAACCTATTCCTCCTATCTAGCTGTAATTCTGTATTCATTAACCAACCTCTCCCTATTCCCTCCTCTGTACCTTTCCCTCCCAGCCTTTAGTACCACTATTCTACTCTCCACGTTGATTGAGATAAATTTTTTTAGCTTCTACATGAGTGAGAACATGCAGTATTTATCCTTCAATGCTTGATGTATTTCACTTAACATAATGTCCCACCAGGGACTATGTTGCTATGAAAGGAAGGATCTCGTCCTTTTCATGGCTGAATAGTATTCCACTGTGTATAAATAACCATGTTTTATTTATCCATTCACCTGTTGATGGCCGCTAAGTTGATTCTATATCTTGGCTATTCTATACAGTGCTGCAATAAACAGCAGTGCAAATATCTCTTCAAGATTATGATTTTCTTTCCCTTGGATGTATTTTCAATAGTGGGACTGATAGATCATATGCTAGTTCTATTTTTACTAAAATAACTATTTTTACTAAAATAACTATTTTTAGTAAAGAAAAGTGGTACTATTCCATATTTTTGTATATTTCTTTCTAAATTCTGAAAATGCAAAACAGCTTAACAGAAGAGACCTTGATTTAATTATCTGCCTCTACATTCAACTAGTTGCAATATACTCCTTTGATTGAAGTATATGGATCAAATCTAGCCTCACACAAACAGACCCCCTAAAAGAGTATTCAGGCTTCCCAGGGTTCCTCAAAATATACTTAAAGATAACGTTAGATACTTACTCACTTAGCAGGGAGAGAACTGGGGACACTTAATCTGACCTGTAACTACTCTTGTAATAAAAATAAAACTGGGCCATATCACGTGTTCTTCTGGCATATACTCTATCAACATAAAATATACTCTCATCAGATTTTGTAAATTTTTAACAATTTCATATAATGGCCAACAGATTTGGATAACAGGTGGATAGGTGGTTCTTTTTTTTTTT
The DNA here is from genome assembly GCF_008728515.1 of Papio anubis. NCBI lineage: Eukaryota > Metazoa > Chordata > Mammalia > Primates > Cercopithecidae > Papio > Papio anubis. The sequence continues at coordinate 32,416,566 of NC_044989.1, read as the reverse complement.
TAAGACAGAGTTTTGCTCCTGTAGCCCAGGCTGGAGTACAATGGCGCAATCTGGGCTCAGTAAACCTCCGCCTCCCGGGTTCAAGCACTTCTCCTCCCTCAGCCTCCTGAGTAGCTGAGATTACAGGCATGTGCCACCACGCCCAGCTAATTTTCTATTTTTAGTAGAGACGAGGTTTCTCCATGTTGGTCAGGCTGGTCTCAAACTCCTGACCTCAGGTGATCCACCCGCCTCAGCCTCCCAAAATGCTGGGATTACAGGCATGAGCTACCAAGCCCAGCATAGGTGGTTCTTGTAAATGCAGAAAGGTCTGTCTCCTTACTACTCTTTCAATGCTCTGTGAAAGCAAGAACGCAAAATACGTTAATTCATTCAACAGGTAGTTGATTAATAATTTAAAAAGAGTTGTATCTGTAAAGTCTTGTGTATTATTCAAAGTGCTGTCATACATATACCATTTGACCTTTAGTGCAAGCTTGTGCAACCTGCAGGCCACATGCAGCCCAAAACAAAATTGTTAAGTTTTAAAAAATATTATGAGATTTTTTGGCTATTTTTTTTTAAGCTCATTAGCTATATTGTTTGTGTTAGAGAATTTTCGTGTGGCCCAAGACAATTATTCTTCTTCCAAAGTGGCCCAGGGAAGCCAAAACATTGGACAGCCCTGCTTTAGAGCATTCTTGGGACTAACAATGGCAGATATGTATCCTCCTACCTAACTGTAGATATAGGACCTAAGGTTAAATGCTAACAGTGTGTAAACTTGAAAAATAAGTCCACAATTGTGTGTACCATGGAACATATAGGTAAGTATGATGGTAAAAGACTATTAATTTAAGACTCCCAAGCCCTGACCCTCTTCTCTATGCAATGAAGCCTTGAGAATTATTTTCTTAAATACATCTTAATATTTTACACTTACACTCTATTCAAGTTACAGTGTCTCAAGTAAAGTCAACGTTGCTATTTCTTCTTCCCTACTCACTTATAGAAAACCTGTTGTTTGTTCTTTCAAAGAAAGTTCTGCCTCTGGTCAAATCTTTTGCAACAAACCCAAAAAACTAATTCTAGTTTTATGATTTGAGCTAATGATAATTTGCAACCACATATCTGAGGCAGGCTGTACCTTTTGAAATTCTTCTCTTCTAGATTTTAAAACACTGAACACTCGGCACAGAATTTACCACTGAAATTCTATCAAAGTATCCAAAATACCTCTGAAAAAAGAGATTACTCTTCTAAATCTAATTTTAAAAGGTTTATGGTAATACGAGATGATTTTTATTATATCTTTTGGTCAGCTTTTTTGTAAATGGGAATGCATCTTCCTACTTTTAATACAAGAAAATGTAAAAACACTTGAATATAAGGTACACCTTAAAATAAGTTCATAATAGTGTGTATCATAGAACTTTACGTTAAGTCCCTGAGTAACTTCTTAAGACTGTAAGGGCTTCTTAACACTTAACTGTTTCTGCTCTTTTCAGTTTCTTCTCTTCTATTCCTTAAGCTAATCTGGATGTAGGGAAGAGAAGTACAAAGAAACCCATGCCCTCTTAGAAAGCAGATAACTGAAACAAAATTTTTCTTCAAATTACAAAGAACCTTTGTATACAATCATTGGCATTTGAAACAAAAGACTGCAATTAAATTACCTTGCCGTCATTATAAAGGTTTGGATTGAATCGCACGCTATGACCACCAGTTGTCTCTAGATTCACAAGAGGGGGTGAACTGGGATAATCTTGAGGAAAATACACATCAAACTCAAAGCAGCCATTTGCGTAAGGGGTGTCCGCCGGACCAGTTATTAGAACCTGGATATATATAAACATACAAAAGCCTATGTTAATATTCCTAAACATTGATATTTAGAAAAATACAATCCAACATAAGAACAACCTTCATTTTTGGAGATGGAGTCCCACGCTGTCACCTAGGCTGGAGGGCAGTGGCATGATCTCAGCTCACTGCAACCTCCGCCTCCTGAGTTCAAGCAATTCTCCTGCCTCAGCCTCCTGAATAGCTGGGATCACAGGCACCTGCCAACATGCCCGGTTAATTTTTGTATTTTTAGTAGAGATAGGCTTCCCCCTGTTGTCCAGGCTAGTCTCAAACTCCTAGCCTCAAGTGATCCGCTTGCCTTAGCCTCCCTAAGCGCTGGGATTACAGGCTTGAGCCACTGTGCCCGGCCGAAATAAGAACAGTTTTCTTTTTTTTGTTGAGACAGTCTCACTCTGTGGCCCAGGCTGGAGTCCAACAGTGTGATCTCGGCTCATTACAACCTCCACCTCCCGGGTTCAAGCAATTCTCCTGCCTTAGCCTCCTGAGTAGCTGGGATTACAGGCACACACTACCATGCCCAGCTAATTTTTGTATTTTCAGTAGAGATGAGGTTTCACCATATCAGCCAGGCTGTTCTCAAACTCCTGACCTCAACTGATCTGCCCACCTTGGCCTCCCAAAATGCCAGGATTACAGGCATGAGCCAACATACCCTTTTTCTTTTCTCTTTTTTTTTGAGATGGAGTCTCACTCTGCCGCCCAGGCTGGAGTGCAGTGGCGAGATCTCAGCTCACTGCAACCTCCGCCTCCCAGGTTCAAGTGATTCCCCAGACTCAGCCTGCCAACTACTGGGATTACAGGTGCCTGCCACCACACCCGGCTAATTTTTATATTTTTAGTAGAGACAGGGTTTCACCATGTTAGCCAGGCTGGTCTGGAACTCCTGACCTCAAGAGATCTGCCTACCTCGGCCTCCCAAAGTGCTGGGATTACAGGCATGAGCCTATCCAAAAAATCAAAAGGAGCAAGCAAACAAATAAAACTTTCTACAAGTCAATGGGCCAATAGTTTTAGCTGTGTATCTATGGAAGACAGAATGCCTAACCCATGAATTAAATCATAAATATAAAGAAAAAGAAAATTTTCTTTTTCAGGTTAAATGTTAAACATTTTCTTGAGGCCGGGCGCGGTGGCTCAAGCCTGTAATCCCAGCACTTTGGGAGGCCGAGACGGGCGGATCACGAGGTCAGGAGATCGAGACCATCCTGGCGAACATGGTGAAACCCTGTCTCTACTAAAAAATACAAAAAACTAGCCGGGTGAGGTGGCGGGCGCCTGTAGTCCCAGCTACTCGGGAGGCTGAGGCAGGAGAATGGCGTAAACCTGGGAGGCGGAGCTTGCAGTGAGCTGAGATCCGGCCACTGTACTCCAGCCTGGGTGACAGAGCGAGACTCCATCTCAAAAAAAAAAAAAAAAAAAAAAAAAAAAAACATTTTCTTGATGCAGTAGACTCTTGGAATTTAAGGCCAGATTATCATGTGTTAAACATAAAAGTAGCGATTATATATTATTGTATTACCCGTAATTCACAGATCTTAGGAATTTAAAAAAACACAAATTTCCTAGAAAAGAAAGAAAATGATTAAGTTTTGAAGAGTGACACTATAAAACAGGAGAGAAGTATCTTGGACGACAAAATGGAAATCCTGTAACATTTTTTAACTGATCAGCATTAAATCCTTTGATACTGGGACCAGCTTCATACAATCTTTGCTCAAGGATGATGGCTCTTTTGATATTTTCTAAATTTTTATTTTCAACAGCAGTGTGATCCACACACTCTGAACTAACATTAGAAAAGGGCTCTTTATGGAGGCTGCAGTGAGCTGTGATCACATCACTGTACTACATACAGCGCGGGCAACAGTGAGACCCTTTTACCAAAACAAAAGGAGTGGGGTCGGGGGGCTCCTTTCACTGCAGTCTAAAATGGTCACCAAAATTTCTAGTGTTTTGTATAATTTATTTGTATAATATTTCTAATTTTGTATAAACATTTGAGTAATCAGATGAGCCAAGGAGATAAGGGAGAATGCTTCGTTATCATTATTTTTTACCTTCATGATGTCAAGTCGCTCCTCATCACAGCGTACAAACACACTAGAGGATGAAGACAGAGGCAGTGAGGTTGAAAGTGTCACAGCTTCCTGGGCAAGGCGGCGAGCTCGGGCAGCACTGTTCGCATCATTAGCATTTTTCACCTGAGACATGTAGTGGTAATTGACTTTAAATCCCAATTTCCCATCTTCATCTTCAGAAACCATTTCAAATGTATCTAAAAGGAGAAGAAAAAATAAAACCTAGAACTGGAAAAAACTGTTCCAGTTCCATAATGACAAAAATCACAAATAATCACTAGTCCTTCTCTCACCCAACTGGAGAGAACTTCCAACCATGGAAGAATAGCAGAAGTGTAAATGTTTACATAACACCTATATATTAGCACTGCCAGATGGATTAGCACTGCCAGATGGATGGACTGTTGTCTTTCACATGCTACAGGGATACATTTTAAGTTTTATAAAAAACAATCTACCAGATGCAAGAAATGGGCCCATTACTATGCTCAGTGGAAAATTTTTACATCATGTAGAGGACAGGGTCTATTAACTCAAAGATTTTTTTTAAATGATTCAATCAAAGACAATGGCTACTTGATAAAACATGCACAGCCTGTTTTAATCAATAATTTCTCTTCTGTTAATTCGTCCTATAGAATCCTGGATATGCACAAATATTTACAGGTAATGATAGCCATTGAGATGTTGCATATGATATTTAAAAACTGGAAACAACCTAAAGTTCCACTTACTGGTTAAACAAATGGCAGCCAATCATATTATGGAATATTAGGCAGTTAGTAAGTATCAAGTTGTAAAAGAATGATACTACAAAATATTTGATACATATGGTTGAAAATGCAGTTTCTTAAAAAAGCATCAACTGAAAACTTGTATGTTTTCAGACATATTTTGAAAGCCAATGGGGAGCCAACTTGATTATGTTTAAAGTCACATACTTGGAGAGTTTATGATTTTATGTAGTATGAGAGAACTCTTCTAGCTAGCTAACATTAATGAAGGGTTCTGGACATATGATTCTAAATTTCTGACAGGTAGTAACTTTAAACCAGAATCTCTCACACGTAAGGATCCATAAACACATTCATGGTCATGAAATGAAACTTTCCGGATTGAAAGAACTCGTTAAAGAATTTGTAGACATGAAATGTGACTAAACGCTTTCAAGTACAAGAACAATGCCACATATTTTTAAAAGCCATTAGCTGACATATTTTTGATGACCTAGGAAGCGGAATGAAATCTAAAGCCCAATAAAATATTTATGTCCAACAGAAACACACATACACAAACACATGTCTGCAAATTCTTTTCTGACCCTCTTCCCCTCCCCTTGAGTGTTGGCTGGACTTAATGAGTGATGGTGTACACTTTTCTGAATTCCTGACCCATGTAAAGAGTGAGATAATAAAGGTCAGATTTTTTTTTTTTTTTTTTTTTTTTTGAGACGGAGTCTTGCTCTGTCACCCAGACTGGAATGTCTCGGCTCACTGCAACCTCCACCTCCCGGATTCAAATGATTCTCCTGCCTCAGCTTCCTGAGTAGCTGGGATTACAGGCACCTGCCACCACACCCAGCTAATTTTTGTATTTTTAATAGAGATGGGGTTTCATCACGTTGGCCATGCTGATCTCAAACTCCTGACCTCGTGATCCGCCCACCTTGGCCTCCTGAAGTGCAGGAGTAGAGGCGTGAGCCACCATGCCCAGCCAGGTCAGTTTTTTAAAGCAAATAAGTTATAGTGGTAATTTATGTGACAATATATAATACAGAACTATTTGATAAAACAACAAACAAGCCAAAAAAACCTTGGTAATTGTTAAATACATATAAACTAAATAAAGTATTTGGTCTTAGTACTTTAATACACAAAGGAATTTTCAATAAAAAAATTCAATAAAATATTTATTATTTAAAAACCAAGTTAATATTATTACTTAGAGTGAAGTTAACAGATTAGATTGCCAAGCTGAGTCAGGAAAAAGGCTCTAAAATCATTAGACACTGACCAAAACTCTAAGAAAAGTATAAATCACTTTCATATATATTATCTCTTGTGCTCTTTATGGCAAACCTGAAAGGTAAGCAGAGCAAAAGCTAAATGATTTATAATGAGGTTTCAAAGACAATAGGACAAAAATCTGTTTTCTGAATCCTAATTTAGCTTTTAAAAAAATATAGTCCAAGATTTTTGGGTTGTTTCTCAAGGATGAAAAAGCAGCATAGACAGTAATAGTTAATAATGGTCATCAAAATTTGGTATGTAAGTGTTTTCTCATAAATCAGTACCATATAAAGGGTACTGATATGATCTTTTTGCCAGTTCTTACTTGTCAAGAGTTTTGGAATGGGAAAAGCTAGAACTGAACTACGTGTAACTACATTTTCTAAAAGTGAATTGCAAGGCAATCTAAAATGGCAAGAGTAACAGACTTAGTTCAAAATTCTGGGTCTTGGCTTCCTTCAGGCCAGGATGTACAGAAATGAAGAAGTAAATAAGGAAAAACATTTTCTGCCTGTTTTGTAGACACTTGGCTTTGATTTCATTTTTTCTAGGCTCTTACAGTCCTATTGAAGTCACAGTTTATAACTAAAAATATAGACATAAATTCAAGAGGCAAAGATGATAAAAAATGTTGACATATATGAAGTAAAATTCATGTTACAAGCAATTTTTAAAATCTTTAATTTGCTAAAACACATTTCAATAGCACTGTTAAAAAATGGAAAGTGAGATCTTAAGCAAATCAAAAACTTCATCTTACCAAACTGTAATTTCTTCATAACAGCCACATATTTTTCTTCAAGTGACTTTAATACTGACAAAGGTTTGGGTTTCATAGCCGCCTTCTTGGAGTATTCACCTAGTTTTTTTTCTGTTATTTAATATTTCAAGATAAATAACATAAGTATACATTTAAAAAAATAAAACTAAAAACAATTCACCTCTAGAGTTCGAATTTTGAATTCCAAAAAACTGTCAACTTCTTCCCAATTATCTTATTACAACCACTCTGAGAATAACAAATTTCTATTTCATAAACATAATAAAGTAAACAACATAATCATCTCAAGAAGTGAAACAATTGATAATTCAGATCACTTTCTTCAGCTAACATAGGAAAATCTCTCTCTCTCTCTCTCTCTCTCTCTCTCTCTCTCTCTCTCTCTATCTCCCAGGCTTGGAGTACAGTGGTGCAATCACAGCTAACTGCAACCTCAACTTCCCAGGCTAAGGTAATTCTCCCACTTCAGCCTTCCAGGTAGCCGGGACTACAGGCACATGCCACTATGCCCAGCTAATTTTTCATGTATTTCGTAGACACAGGGTTTCACCATGTTGCCCAAGCTGATCCTGAACTCCTGAGCTCAGGTTATCTACCCACTTAGTCCTCCCAAAGTGCTGGGATTAAAGGTGTGAGTCACTATGCTGGCCAAAAATATCAATTTAAGCTAAATTCTCATACACAGTCTTAATGTACTATTTTCTATCTAATACAAAGGCATTTTTCAATTTCATGAATTTCAGTGGGAAGAAATATTTATGATGTATGTTCTCAGCCTACTAAACTTAGCAATCATATATAGCAGAAATATTTTAAAATTAGACTATACATGATTGAAATCAGATAAAGAACAAAACCTAACAGAGAACAAAATTTTTAGGTAAATGAACTTGCTTTAAAATCATTAACATAAAGCAAAAAGAGAAAGGCAGTTTTCAGTAAGTGAATGAAACATCTTTAAATCAAATGAAAAGTGGCATAATAGGAAAAGTTTTGTACCTTGATTTGCTTGCCGCAAACTGGTGGTGGCTGCATAAACTATCTCAGCAGTCTTTTGGATGTCTGGTACCAAAAGAGTAAGTCCTTCTGGTTCTTGATCAGATGCATCTGGTTTTACTCCTGTTTTAACATTTTCCCTTTTAGATCTGAATTTTTTTTAATATGGAAAGAAATGCAAGGAAAAATAAGATTTTACGACTAAAACACCTTCATAAATCAATAATAGTGGCAAAATATAGAAATGAGAGTGTGCATTTGTCACACACATGATCTGTATTAACTTGCTTTTGAAGCCATTGGTTAATAAAGTTATGGGTAGGTTTTTCCTTCTAACATAAAATCAGACAAGAGACAGACATTATACAAATGTCATCCTGTATAAGACCCAGATACCTGATGTCCTTAGAGACACACTTTTAAAAACACATCTAATTATAAATATTGAGAGAGAGAAATCACTTATATACTTAAAATATTTGAGAATTAAAGGACCACAAGCAGTTTTTAAATTTTAATACTATTTGTATTTCACTCAGAATTAAATTTCTAAGGAAAAAAAAACATATTTTAGAGTAAAATGTAGGTTCATTACTGCGTGTCTTAATACAATGTGTTTCTATACACTGCATCTTTTAATGACATACTAAGTTTTAGGGCATATTCATTTTAAAGATATTATTCTGTCATTTCCTGTCAGGATCTAAAATGTACCCAATTTCATTTCAAATTGTTATCACAATAGGATGTATTACAGCAAAGTTTAAGAATATAGGACATTAAATTTTTATTCAAATTTTCTAGATAAATGTACTAGTAGTTTAATACAAGAGTCACCGAACACAACTAAACATTATTTCCTTTTCTCTATTCCAACTCTCAGCACGTTATTCACGTAATAAACATCTTTACACTACTGCTTAGAACTTTAAAAATCTACATCTTTATAATTCCTTAAATAGATCATTTGAAACAAACTAAAATCATATATAAGTGTTAAAAATATTTATGCTGAGGTATGATCTAAACTACACATCGCTTATTTTTTTAGTTGTATACCTACCTAAAAAGGGACTTGGTCATTATATTAAAATACGATCTCACAAAGTGGTCATGGAGCCTTAGAAAACTATAAAAAGGATAACAGACAGTAGAAGAATCCTTAACAAATAGGCTGGGCACGGTGGCTCACGCCTGTAATCCCAACACTTTGGGAGGCCGAGGCGGGCGGATCACCTGAGGCTGGGAGTTCAAGACCACCCTGAACAACATGGAGAAACCCCATCTCTACCAAAAACGCAAAATTAGCTGGGCATGGTGGTGCATGCCTGTAATCCCAGCTACTCAGGAGGCTGAGGCAGGAGAATCACTTGAACCCGGGAGGCGGAGGTTGCAGTGAGCCGAGAGATCGTGCCATTGCATTCCAGCCTGGGCAATCAAGAGTGAAACCCCATCTCAAAAAAAAAAAAAAAAAAAACCAAAGAAGAAGATTCCTTAACAAATAATACTATGTCATCTACATACAAATGAACCTTTCCTTGTCACAAAAACAAAAATCTGCTCAGAAGCAATTCAATCCTTAAGGTAGATAAATAGTAAACTAAGAAGCCACTCAAGTGGGTAGGAAGAATAAATGAAAATAGTATCATGCATGTGTTTTGAATTTAGTTCCTATAACGTGTAAACAAAAACTAGTTTCTACAGAGATGTTTAACTAGAAGGTAAAAACTTAATGTCACTTGACTTAACTGAAGGGTAGAATATGTCACTGAATGACTGCCTTTTCTCCTGTGGTCTCTTCTTATCTTCCCTGAGCTATAAGAAGTTAGAGAACACATAGCCACTTTCCTTTACCACTCAGGAAATGACTTGGCAGATGTTACACTGTACACCATTTCAGTCATCAACTGTCGTCTGTGTACATGTATCTGAATACACGTTTTTGTACATATAAGGAGAGTATAGTGTATGTCTGAAGACTGAAATACCAGAGGATTTTACTGCTACAGTCAACTACTATACTGTGTCGTTTATAGCTATGAAATTAAGGTGAGACTGTAGTTTAACAGTGAGTCACTTCTTAATAAAGATATGATTCTGGCAGAGTAACTCAGATTACCAACTTCTGCATTTGTCAATAGCTATTAACAATCAGTGTCAAACACTGAGAATGAAGAGAAGTGCATAAGCTGCTTGACAGTACCCATTTTGAATTTACAAGGACTCTTCCTCCCCAGTTGTAAATGATTCTCCATTATCAGGTCTTGAAAAAATTATTAAGTAACAGGGCCACTGAATAAGAAAACAACAGTAAGTTGTTTCAGAAAGCAGTTATGATTATAGCCATAATAAAATATCATTTCCTAAGTCTATAATCAATGAGTTAATCCACTGTACTCTCAATAAAGATTTCACTTAAAGAAACATATCTTGCAGAGAAGGAAGATATGAAAGTGAAGCTCTTTTTCCAGAAAGGTTATTTTCTCCTTGAAGAAACAAGAATCTCTAGCATGGAGCGTGAACTGCATTAATCCAATTTAGGTCTTTATTGTATTTACCACCTCAGTGTGCAGATTACCTTTGGAGCTACTGATTCTAAATCTGAAGCTCTATTCATGCCAATTTCCTAACTCTACTTTTAAAAAGAAGATTAGTAGGAGATTATTAAAATAGTGCACAAGGTTAGGATGATAAAATATTATTTTTTTACCATAATTAAGAAAAGTAAAAGAAAAATAATTGTGCAAGAATCCTCAGAAGTTTAAAAAAATTATTTACACCAAATGTGTGAAAGAAATGATATATATTTCATATTGAAGACAATGGTTGAATCATAAAGCAGATATATATTAGACCTTTGCACCAGGTTCTAATGAGAAATTTTTACTTGAATAGTCTCTTTGACAAAAACACACCAAAAATAAAGAAAATCTCTAAATGGTGAGAATACTTTGAATATATGAAGAACACACACTACCTGCCTATCAATGATTCTAACTAGTCATTGTCTGACATTAAACTATAGCCAGTAGTCTCTTTTCTATAAAAGTTGCAGGTTACTGTCAACCCATATGTAGGCCCAGCTCATGAAAAAAGGCCATACCTTAGCTCACATCCTGAAGTCTGTGTGAAAAGCTATTTGAGTTCAAGGCACCTAGCTGGAAGTAGGTCTTTGAGACTGACAATGGATCCAACATGGTAAAAGCAATCAGCGACGGCCGCTACCATGGTATCCGCTGCTTTGTGCATACGTTGAATCTGGTTGTGATCACTGCCCTGAAGAAATACGAGGAAGCAACTGAAGTTTCTACTATTGCACAGAATTATCTGCAAACATTTTCCACTATGCTGTGAATTCCAACTAAATAGCTAATTAGTTAAGAAAACTTTGGCTCTGTGACACATATCTGAAGTAGGATGTGAGCAAAATGGGCAAATCTTTCTCCTGAAAACAAAACAAAAAAGCAAACCCATACCTCAACATTCAATTATATTGAACTGCCTCTACCAGTATCTACTGCCCAAATAAAGTTGAATATTAGTAAGACTAAAAACACCATGCCAGAATTTTCTTTTATAATCCATAAACCAAAAACAGCTTAATACAGCTATTTCCTTGATAAAACAAGACCCCTTTAGCCCTCTGCACTCCTAAATCTAAGCTAAATGTACTGCAAAGTTGCAATAAACATTTTAAAAAGGAGAGCCATTTGAAGACGTTATCTGGAGACTACATGCTGAAATGTAGATTCAGAACTATTAAGAATTAGCACTGCAGAAGAAGATTCTAAAACTGTAAGAGAATGAAACTTCTACATTTACCAAAAAGCATGGATCACACTGTACTCCTCAGTTCTAAAGCTCTTTGACAGTAATTATAGCTTAGATTAGAGGTAAACTGAAAGACTAAATAAAAATATTACTGTAGGAAATTGCTTCTAATATCTCCAGGATGCACGAAAATAATTCTTGAAATGCACCAGTAAATGGACAAAGATCTCCATACAATAAATGTTTTCTGCGATTAATTTAAAGCTTAGTTTTTAACTCTATGATCCCCTTTTGTTTTTACTTAATCTCTAAGTGGAAGTACTAGTTTAATTTTTAATGATTTAAATGAATGTTGCAAGACAAATCTTCCTTGTCTTGGTAGCATACGTGAGAATGAAAGAAGGGAATACTTAAAATAGTTATAAGAAGCCTTTAAAAATAAAACCTTGATTTCTATATTAGACACAAATATACTAATTTTTAGGCCAAATAAAACACCACCAGACATACAGAAGGTACTGCATGCTACTGTTAAATAGAGTTGCCAGAAATAATATGCTTCAGCAGTTTACCAAGGGACAACCCAACTGAGCCAAAGAAGAGAGATTAAAATAAATATTTGCCTATCTGTGTGAAAAAAGACTGACGAACAACTGAACTTGTTTACCACCATCAAAAACAGAAACGTTTAAAGAAATATATGGGTATAACAAATGCTACCTGTCTAAGAAATCAGGACGTTTTCATTTTTAGGTATGAGAAGCAGATGTAAAAGAGGAGAACCAAGGGAGTGTTTTTCAACAGAAATCACAAGTAGGAGGGCTGGAACTGGAATTGAATTTTTTTAACTAAAGTACTAGAAGATCCAGCTTATGGCGGTTAAAATAAGAGAGTCTGGTGGAAAATATACCTGGAAAGATGTAAATCAAGTGATCTCCCATTGCTGAGGTATATAAAAAGGAAGTGGGGTACTTCTACAAGTGACTTCAGTTATTTAAAAGTATGATGAATAACTTTCCATTAGGAAGAAACTTTGAGATAGGTAAGAAAAACAGCTATAAAAGATGCTTGCTTCAATGCTGTTCAAAGAGAAGTTAAATATCCAGAACACTTTATACTGAACACAGAGTCATTTGTGTCATGCCCTGATAGCAAATAAGACTTTTTGATTCACAGTAAGTTTCTCTCAAATTTTTGGTGAAACCATCAAACACCAACTATACTAAATATGATTTTTGCTTATTGGAGTACAGCAGAAAAAGTCTGCACAGAAGATCAGATATAAAAAAACTGCCTTCATTCCTGCTTGAAGGAAGCTATGAAGTATCACATTTATTCAAAAGTAAAACTACTGTGGCTATATTTTAATTTCGTCTTAAGATAATACCAGCTGGAATGACCAGCAGGAGATGAATTTCACCAGAACTAACATGTAAAAGCTAAAGGGTCCCATCTTCAAAGTGACTATTTTGTGGGTAACAGAATTTTCACAATAGAAAATAATATTTAAATTTAAGTAAAAACAACATGTATATACAGATTAAAGGTATTATGTTATCCACGCCAGAAATCCCTTTACTAGTGGAGGTAACTGAGAGTTACTTCCAAATTCTTTTTTAACAGTCTAAAATAAAATGTTGAACAATACTCATAAATGGGGAGTGTTTTTGCTTACTCTTTAAATATTAAATATTGCTGCATAAACCCTTTAATCATCTCTTCTTGACAAAGGAGCTAAAGATACTAGAAATATTGGGTACATTAAACCACAATAAAATGCAGGAAATGAAAAATAATACTGTGTTCGTGTGTGGGAGCAGGGGGCTTCTAACAGCAATGCCATTTTATCACCGACACATTCCTCTATTCTATGAAAGTGGATACCAAATCTCTTGAAAAGACAGTAGAAAAGTACATCCATCAATAATTAAGAAAATTTCAGAAAAATCTTATTTATTTATTTACTGAGATGGAATTTCACTCTTATTGTCCAGACTGGAGTGCAATGGCGGATCTCGGCTCACTGCAACCTCTGCCTCCCGGGTTCTAGCAATTCTCCCACCTCAGCCTCCCGAGTAGCTGGGATTACAGGCACCTACCATCATGCCTAGCTAGATTTTTGTATTTTTAGTAGAGACGGGGTTTCACCATGTTGGCCAGGCTAGTCTTGAATTCCTGACCTCATGTGATCCACCTGCCTCGGCCTCCCAAAGTGCTGGGATTACAGGCGTGAGCCACCACACCCAGCCTTATTAATTCTTCAATTAGTACAGCAAGAAAAACATCAGACATGGATAAAGCTGACCTACTCTTCATATAAGTGATTATAAAGTTGCTTATACTAGAGAGACAACCAAACACAATGAGACTCAGTTTACTTTGGTAATATAGTAATTAGGCACAACTAGAATACTATGGATACTTAGTGAAATATGCTATCTTTTAATATGCTATCATAGGATATTACAAATTATTCAGGAGAGTGAAAACACATGAGTAAAAGGAAAACAGTAGAAAAATTCTGTAAAATCCATATTATTCTATGTAGTTTTTAAATTATCAAAAACACTATTTTCTTCTCTTTTTATTTTTCTGAGATAGAGTCTCACTCTGTCGCCCAGGATGGAGTGCAGTGGCACCATCTCAGCTCACTGCAATGTTCACCTCCCAGGTTCAAGCGATTCTCATGCCTCAGCCTCCCGAGTAGCTGGGATTACAGGTGCATACCACCACGCCTGGCTAATTTTTGTATTATTAGTAGAGACAGGGTTTTGCCTTGTTGCCCTGGCTGGTCTCAAGTGATCCACCTGCCTCGGCCTGCCAAAGCACTGGGATTACAAGCATGAACCACCACGTCTAGCTCAAAAGCAGATTTTTTTCAACTCAAAATATTTTACTCCATTGCCATCATTTAAAAATAATTTTTTTTTTCTTTTGAGACAGAGTCTCACTCTGTCCCCCAGGCTGGAGTACAGTGGTGCGATCTCGGCTCACTTTAACCTCCACCTCCCAGGTTCAAACGATTCTCCTGCCTCAGCCTCCCGAGTAGCTGGGACGACAGGTGCGCGCCATCATTCCCAGCTAATTTTTGTATTTTTAGTAGAGACAGGGTTTCACCGTGTTGGCTAGGATGGTCTTGATCTCTTGACCTCATGATCTGTGAGCCATGGCCTCCCAAAGTGCTGGGATTACAGGCGTCAGCCGCAATGCCCGGCCCCTTAAAAATAATTTTAAAATATCGCAAATATTAGAACCAACCCAGAAGCTCCACGTTCTGATATTTAATTAATCATTTATGCATAAACCTAATTATTATTTGGGAGTTAAGTTTAATTTAGCAGATAAATGTATTTGATTGAGACATGAGGATATATGAGTTCTTATCATAGCTATGTCACTAACCATGAGATAACTGAGAACAAATAAGTCTGTATGAACTTCGTTTTGCTCATTTATAAAAAGGTGGAATTTGAACTACCCAAACTCTAAAATCCATAGATAATATGAACAAGTTACTATTGTAATGTGCCCAGAAAGACTTGATATGAAGTAAATTTTACTTAGCAACAGACTTCAAATTCAGTAATTAAGACTGGCTGAGATTTTGGCTGGGTGTAGTGGCTCACACTTATAATCCCAGGACTTCAGGAGGCTGAGGCAGGTGGATTGCTTGAGCTTAGGAGTTCGAGACCAGCCTGGGCAGCAAGGGGAAACCCCATCTCTACTATAAACACAAAAATGTGCCAGGAGTGGTGGCGCATGCCTGTAATCCCAGCTATTTGGGTCAAGGTGGGAGGATCGCTTGGGCCTGGGAGGTGGAGGTTGCAGTGTGCTGAGATAGCACCATGCAGCCTGGGTGACAGAGTTTAACCCTGTCTCAAAAAAAAAAAAAAAAAAAAAAAAGACTGCTTGAGATTTTGTCTGAGATAATACAGTGAAAACTGTCGTGAAACATAAAGCTCATATGATACAATTTGATACAGAATAAAGTGATCATTTTATACTAATATGTGATGCTTCTGAGGTAGAAACACTGAGTCAATTTATAATTAAAAAAAAATTTTTTTTAATCACTTAAGTAACAGAGTAAGTTGTATTCTGGCATTTAATCAGTGTTTTCCAACAACCAATTAAGGCTTAAGTTTAGCCATTAAACAAGCGTGAATCCTAATAATCAATGAACTATTTGGGTAGTGGGTAGTAGTGGTACATAAAAATAGACGTAGCTAGACTATGGGTCAATCAACTTATCTTTCTTCATCAATACTCTTTTCCATGATGAACATCAACAGTATCAGGAGGCTTAGAAGCTAAATCTCAGCTTTATTACCTATTACTAAGTTTGTAATGTAACATTCTAAGTAACAGATTCATTTTCTGTCAAATAAGAATAGTACATACTTTCTTGCCTACTATATAGAGCAGAAAAATCAATATACACCTAAGCAATTCAGAAACTATAAATCCTACATAAAAGTTAGGGCTGTATTATTAACTCCTCATATTTTTATATAACTATATACAACTATGTATTTATTACAACATATGCTCCATTTAGGGCAAATTGGCTTATTTTCAAGAAATAAGAAGAGAAAAAAATGAAAGCACAGAGACCAGAAAAGAAATACTGTACTAATTGGCCAGGCACAGTGGCTCACGCCTGTAATCCCAGCACTCTGGGAGGCCGAGGTGGGTGGATCACCTGAGGTCAGGAGTTCGAGATCAGCCTGGCCAACAAGGCAAAATCCCATCTCTACTAAATATACAAAAATTAGCCGGGTGTGGTGGCAGGTAGCTGTAGTCCCAGCTACTCAGGAGGCTGAGGCAGAAGAATCGCTTGAACCTGGGAGGTGAAGGCTGCAGTGCACCAAGATCACGCCACTGCAATCTAGACTGGGTGACAGAGTGAGACTTTGTCTTGAAACAAAACAAAAACAAATACTGTACTAATCAAAATTTAATTGGTAAAACAAAAGGAATGCATGAAATAATTTTGTTTTGTATCTGCCTAAGTCGTCAATCAGAACATTTCTAAAATTTATTTTCACCAAATTTTGAGCCCTCACAATTGGTATGCAATGAGGCTTGGAGCATATGCATCAATAAACATCTTTTCACAGGTTGTCTTTGGCCCATGTGCAACATTGCTTGCACCTGATATGTATCCTTTGTTACTTTTCAAGTCTCTTTTTCTGTCTTGGTCCTTAGGAAACTATTTCCTTCCACTCTTTATAGGCCTAAACCTAAAAATATTACATACAAAAATGACTAAATTATAAAGCTAAAGAAGTAAGCCAGAATCTAAGGCTTTGGGGATAGAATTAATGATAATCTGGTACATTTTTTTCTCTGCCAGAAATAAAAGGGTTTCAATCACAAAGCGATTGAATATTGCCAGCCTACAGGCATTAAAAAAAATAAAACTTTTATGGTAATAGGAATTTTCAAACACTAGCCCAGGGAATGGATCTCACCTAGAGTGCAAGTCCTTGATGGGTGACTACTAAGTTTTTTTCTTCTGCCTAATATGACAGTAGGCAAGTAGAGGAAATAAAGTTCTTAAACAATTCCTCTGAAATAAAATAAAGAACTACTTAACGTTATCCGGGCAAAAAAATTAAATAGAACCAACATTTAGAGTTTAATCAACCATTTTCATTCAAACTATTATTAAAAATAATTCTAATTGAACAAGAAAAACATACAATGCCAGCATCCTGATATGCTCCACTTTTTATTGTTTAGGTTTTTAAAAACTTTTTTTTTTTTTTTTTTTTTGAGACAAGAGTCTCATTCTGCAGCCCAGGCTGGAGTGCAATGGCACTATCTCAGCTCACTACAACCTCCGCCTCCCAGGTTGAAGTGATTCTCCTGCTTCAGCCTCCCAAGCAGCTGGGATTACACCCACTGTGCACCACCACAGGCAGCTAAATTTTGTATTTTTAGTAGAGACAGGGTTTCACCATGTTGGCCAGGCTGGTCTTGAACTCAAATGTCCTCAGTTAATTTGTCTGCCTCAGTCTCCCAAAGGGCTGGGATTAAAGGTGAGAGCCACTGCACCCAGTCAAAAATTTTTTTTTAATTTAAATATTATTTTAAAGAATAGAGATGGGGTCTCGCTATATTACCCAGGCTTGTCTTGAACTCCTGGGCTCAAGTAATCCTCTCACCTCAACCTCCCAATGTGCTGGAATTACAGGCGTAAGCCACTGCACCCAGCCTATTCTTTAGGTTTTAAATGATAGATGATATTAGAAGAATGGTCTAAGTGAAATTTACAGGCCAGGCACAGTGGCTTGCGCCTGTAATGCCAGCACTTTGGGAGGCTGAGGTGGGCAGATTGCCTGAGGTCAGGAGTTCATGAACAGCCTGGCCAACATGGCGAATCCCCGTCTCTACAAACAATACAAAAAAATTAGCCAAGTGTGGTGGCAGGCACCTGCAGTCCCAGTTACTTGGGAGGCTGAGGCAGAAGAATCACTTGAACCAGGGAGGTGGAGGCTGTAGTGAGCCGAGATCGGGCCACTGCACTCCAGCCTGGGCGACAGAATGAAACCCTGTCTCTGGGGAGAGAAAAAATTACATTTTAGCATTATAGGTACAGGTAAGGTACACATTCAAAATGCTATTAAACTGATGTACGAAGTGTCACATATATTCCTTAAAAAAAACAAAAAAACAAAAAACAAAAAAACTTTAATTTCTGAAGAAAATCCTGAGAATACTTAACTCTAACCTTGTCTTTTAGTTCAAAAAATGCAAAATGTTGAATGTAAAATTCTCTATTTTGGCATAACATACTGGCCTAATCTTTTGTTCCTCCAGAAGGAATGTTATCTCAGAAATTGCCTTAGTTCAAATTCTGGTGATTAGTAAACCAGCCAGCATCAATATTCATCAGTTTATCTGTGTTAACTTTTACACTTAACACCACGCAGTTATTACAAATCGCGAATCTTGAAAGGGGGTATTAGGAAAGACAGTAAATTACAGAAACACAAAACCCTGAACCAAAAAATTTTAAAATATCGTCTTTATGAAGCTCTTAAAACAATCTGTAGAGTGAATATCCAACAACTGCCTAAAGAATTGTCAACTTTTAAAACACAGACTAAATCACAATGAAATACCCCCAGCTGCCACCTTACAGTGTCAACAGGTTACTGTAACAGGTAAATCAGAAAAGATGAAATTAACTAAAAGTACACTCATTCCTTGAGCAGTGCACTAGTTTACACTATCAATCCCATCAGAGTACTGTAATTATCACACACCAAACTATAAGAGATTAATCACTTAGTATTAAGGTGTAATTGAGGACAATTTAAAATATGGCTTAAAGTCTACTATTTCAAAAATAAAAATTCAGAGGCTACCTTTCAGATATATGTATGTATGTATATTAGAGATATTATATATAATTATGTACCTGATATATTACCATATATAATAGTGAAAACTGTATAGTAAGAGAACTACAGGACATAAAAGAAAATCCCATGGTATTAATCCCGAGTTCCTTCTTTAAGCAGTCATTCTGGTATTTTGTTTGTTTGTTTGTTTTTGAGACAGAGTCTTGCTCTATACCACAGGCTAGAGTGCACTGGCGGGATCTTGGCTCACTGCAACCTCTGCTTCCTGGGTTCAAGCAATTCTCCTGCCTCAGCTGCCCCAAGTAGCTGGGATTACAGGTGCGTGCCACCACATCCAGCTAATTTTTTTGTATTTTTACAGAGAAGGGGTTTCGCCATGTTGACCACGCTAGTCTTGAACTCTTGACCTCAGGTGATCCACCTGCCTCGGCCTCTCAAAGTGCTGGGATTAGAGGTGGGAGCCACCGCGCCCGGCTAAGCAGTCATTCTTACCAAAACCTTTGGATGAACAGAAAGTTCAGTGATATGGCTGCAATATTGATTCTATCTACTCTACTCCCTAGCACACCACCTAAAAGGAGTACAGTGTACAAGGCAACCCAACTAATATATCAGGGTTTTACCTACCATGTTGCCCAGGCTGGTCTTGAACTCTTAGGCTCAAGCAATCATCCTCCCACCTTGGCCTCCCAAAGTGCTGGGATTATACACATGAGCCACCATACCTAGCCCAGCTTCCTTTTCAAAATTCAATGATACATCCAAGACCTGGCTGTTTTTACATCTAAAATACAGATAAGGCCGGGCGCGGTGGCTCACACCTGTAATCCGAACACTTTGGGAGGCAGAGGTGGGTGGATCACTTGAGGTCAGGAGTTCAAGACCAGCTTGGCCAACATGGTGAAACTCCCTCTCTACTAAAAATACAAAAATTAACCGGGTGTGGTGGGGGCCTCTAATCCTAGCTACTGGGGAGGCTGAGGCAGGAGAATTGCTTGAACCCAGGAGGCGGAGCTTGCAGTGAGCCAAGATCACCATTGCTCTCCATCCTGGGTGACAGGGTGAGGCTCCGTCTCAAAAATAAATAAATAAAATAAAATATAGTTCACTTCTCTTTTCCATTGTTGCATAATTTTACATATATGAATATTCTGTGGTATAAACAATCCTCCTTTTCACAGACATGCATTTATTTTTCCAGTGTTTTATTTAACAAACAAAATCTGAATTATTCCTGATTGTGTCACTTTGCACACATGGTCTAATATATTTCAAGGATTAATAAATAAACACTATTTTATTCACAGTAAATGGTTCACTCATGTTTACACTATCTCCTATTTATGGCAAATGATAATGGTCCATCCAGGTAACTTGAAGTTTCCTCTTTAAAAGCCTGAGAAAAACTTGTTTTTTTTTTTAAGTTGATCTAAAGAAAAATTCTAAGTAGAAAAAAAAAGGCAAAGGAAAATTTAAGTAAACAGTAGCATAAGTGGTATAACATCTTAAAGTTCTTCCTCACAAATGCCAAGGTTCTGCAGTCTAACAAAGAATTTCCACCAAGAAAATTTCCTTCAGTTTTCAACATGAAAACTGACTTATTTAATAAAATTAATAAAATTTCATTATCATATGAGTTCTCTTTTAGATTTGGGTATATCCCAAAATAATATAGACAACAGGACACAAAACTGAGTGTTGTATAAGTGTTCCATGTCTACAACTTTAGCTGGGTGACAGCTTTAAGCAAACAGTAGAGGAACAGGAAGACATGAACATTTATGGAGTCTCACCTTGTCATTCCAGGACCTTAATACAAAAGATTTAAGATGGTTTTTGATTTAATGACTTAGCTTCTATCAATTGACGGATCACAGCTTTCTGCCTGAGTAAGTCAAATAACCAAGTAGTAGGATTAGTGTTGGAAAATTTCTGCCTAGCATTGTAGACATCCGATTCATATATAAGAACAAAGGAAGCCATGTTCCCAGATCCATATATGCTATGGCACTTGTACTCTACTGAAGGAGATCCCTAGAGATAAATCTGCAGTTGCCAATATGAACACATACAATAATGCAATTAGTAAGTGACTTAAAGTCTGAGTTCCATGATTGCTTTTTAAGACAAATATCTAGAGCATGGAAACTATTTCTACCTAGGAATTATCTATCTATTAAGTCCATAATATGACAGCAACAGTGCTGATGAGTACCAAGAGTGCTGATCAGTCCCCCAAAACAGTAGGACAGGGAGAAGACATGTACAGCTCTATCTGCTGAGATGAAACAGATGAAAATCTCTTCCATGGTAGTTTGGTCTTGTTCCAACTTCCCCTCCAACCATTCAAGTACACCTGGAAGACCATCTTTCTATAACGCAAACCTGATGAGAGCAGCTGAAAACCTTTCAGTGGCTCAACATCACTTTTAAAGGTAAGTAACTCTGTGATACATTCCTCTTTATCCTCTAGCCCCTGATTTCCTCTCCAGGCTCATCTCTCACCACTACCTTCCAGTTACACTATACTCAGACACACCAAACTTTCCAAGGTTCCCAGAATACATGATGCTTTCCTTCACTGCTAACATTGTTTTCATACCCTTGGGACACCAATCCCTTGCCCCTCTTCATTTGTACTCTATTCTTGGTTAATTCCTATATCTCCTTTAGGCCTCCAAACCTGGATTGATTTTCCTGTAGTGTCATGACTTCTACTAACATTGCTAATATGTCAGATACTATGTTGTTACAACTGCCAGGCTGGCTCAGCGCAGTGGCTCACGCCTGTAATCCCAGCACTTTGGGAGGCTGAGGCGGGTGGATTACGTGAGGTCAGAAGTTTGTGACTAGCCTGGTCAACATGGCGAAACCCCATCTTTACTAAAAATACAAAAATTAGCTGGGTGTGGCGACGCACACCTGTAATCCCAGCCACTCGGGAGGCTGAGGCAGGAGAACTGCTTGAGCCCAGGAGATGGAGGTTGCAGTGGGCTGAGATCATGCCACTGCACTCCAGCCTTGCCGAGAGAGTGAGACTCTATCTCAAAACAAAACAAAAAAAAACCTGCCTGGTTATTATTTCCCCCATTTATACGTCAGCCCCTTAGAAAGAAGACCAATTTTCTAGTTATGTGCCCATGGATATTAAAAAAAAAAAAAAAAAATCTGTGAAGTGAATGCATCAGTAATGATTTTGTGACCAGGCCAGATCTCACCTACCAATGTTAATCATGAATGTCTTATAATCATGAATATGTTACAAATTAGGTAAATTTAAGGTAAATGATCAGCCTTTCCAGTTTTCTGTCTTTTTTCTTTTATTTGTTTTTGTTTTTAAACATGTGGATTGGGTCTCACTCTGTTGCCCAGGATGGAGTGCAGTGGTATAATCACAGCTCACTGTAACCTCAAAATCCTAGTCTCAAGCGATCCTCCCACCTCAACCTCCTGAGCAGCTAGGACTATAGGTGTAGCCCACGATGCTGACTAATTCATTTTTATTTTTTGTAGAGACAGGGTCTCCCTAGGCTGGTCTTGAACTCCCTTGTCAAGGCTGGTCTTGAACTCCCCACCTCAAGTGATCCTCCCACCTAAACCTCCCAAAGAGCTGGCACTGGGATCCAGCTTCTTAATGATGTCTTTCTATCTCCTCTTGTAAGGTTTTGGGCTTGGGGGTGCACAAACCTATGGAATCTCCTCCAGTCTTTGAATTATCAGATCAAAATTAATTGGGTTTAGGCTCAGGTTAGACTTCAAGATAGATAGGATATTCTCGGCAGTAATAGTAAACATCTTCTTTACACCTGACCTTTTTCTTTAATGTCTCTCATCCCCAAAAGGAAGGTTAAAATTATATTACAAATACAACGTACACATCATTTCAATGAATATCATTATATGCAACCACAACCATTACCTAGAGATCTGCAGAATACACAATGAATCTATTTTCTTTATCTAAGATGATAAAAGAGTTAAACACAATTTTATTTGAAGAAAAGAAATTTGCATGTCTTGTATATGCTTGTTAAAAACAAAGACAAAAGAGAAATAAGAAAAAAGAAAGGCAATATATTAGGTATATAAATAAAAATAAGTAGTAAACTACTATTTCTCTTACTTAAAAAAAGAACTATACCAAATACATGTACTTTATTAACCCTTGGATTTCACAGTAATAGAGACAAAAATAATGTAAAATGTTTCTGAGTGTGTGATACATTATATGTATGTATGTGTATATGTGTGTGTGTGTGTGTGTGTGTGTATATGTATTTATTTTTTGAGACAGTTTCCCTCTGTCACCCAGGCTGGAGGGTAATGGTGTGACCTCAGCTCACTGCAACCTCCGCCTCCCAGGCTCAAGCAATTCTCGTGCCTCAGCCTCCCGAGTTCCTGGGATTACAGGTATGCGCCACCATATCCAGCTAAACTTTTGTATTCTTAGTAGAGATGGGTTTCGCCATGTTGGCCAGGCTGGTCTAGAACTCCTGGCCTCAAGTGATCAGCCCACCTCAGCCTACCAAAGTGCTGGGATTACAGCTGTGAGCCACCACACCCGGCCGTGATACATAGCATTTTTAAAGTTACAGCTCCAAACCCTCAAAAAACACTAAAATAGATCCTGAAAGTGATACATTAACGGAACGTATTTTCCTGAATGATTCTATTCTCAGAGTATTCTAGGGTTTTTGTGAAATACAGTTGGGAATGAGGCAGACGGGTAGGGTGGGGAACTTTAAGTCAGTGTTAAAATTAAACTAAGGCCACTTTCTGTGGGTATACACTCTAAAGGAATAATGTATTATTTTGTGAATTCTATTAGAAAAAAATACATCTTAAGTCGTGACAACTGGAAAAGAATAGATTTTACTCTCTCTGTGAAGCTGAAAATGAATTCTCTATATGGTAAACCTTGAAAAGGAAGATATAATAACATAATTAGTCTTTACCGGTTTCTTCTGATAACAGAGACTGCATAGATTAGCAGAGACCATGAGAGTTTCAACTAAAAAGTATATTCAAGTCTTAATACAAAATACAATAATGTTTATTAGTAAAAATAATCACTAAAAATATGCACTGCACAGGGTCACTGTAAAGACAAAATCATCTAATGAAATGAGTTTTGTGGACAGTCATTATATCTTCATATGCATATTTTGTTGGTACATAATTTATAAGTCTGAAGAATGTTCTCTGGCTGAAGTTAGAAGAAAAGAATTTAAATGGAATAATTTCATCCAGTTAATCAAATAGAGAAATAAAGAGCTCCAGTTAATTGAAACTCAGTTATACTCTATCTGAAATTAAATTTTCATAGTGAATTAACTGGTATATTTTTATATAGAAGATCCCTTTCTCAAAAAATTATACAGTGTGTTATGTGAACAGGAAATAGATTAAGCTAAGAAAAGCAAATAGACCAAAGCAGCACTATAGGTGTCCAAATTTCCTGCAGTAAGAATATTCTATAATTACCTTAGAATTCAATACTCTAGAACTCCATTTTTGCAGAATCTAATAGAAATTATAGCATAAGGAAATACACAGTTTAAAGAAGGATACGGCCGGGAGCGGTGGCTCACGCCTGTAATCCCAGCACTTTGGGAGGCGGAGGCGGGCGGATCACAAGGTCAGGAGATCGAGACCATCCTGGTTAACACGGAACCCCATCTCTACTAAAAATGCAAAAAACTAGCCAGGCGTGGTGGCGGGCGCCTGTAGTCCCAGCTACTTGGGAGGCTGAGGCAGGAGAATGGCGTGAACCCAGAGGTGGAGCTTGCAGTGAGCCGAGATCGCACCACTGCACTCCAGCCTGGGCTACTGAGTGAGACTCCGTCTCAAAAAATAAATAAATAAAAAAATAAAGAAGGATACTATTATTTACTGGTTAATTTTCACTTTGTAACACTATAAATGTGTGATACTGTTTTTAATCAAGGCTAAACTTAAAACAACATTCCAAATCATTACATAATTTTTCATCTAAAAGACAAAATATACCTGGGTAAAAAACACTCAAGGTTTTATAAATTTTCAATTTTAGTTATAAGCTAACAGAGTCATCCCAAAACACAGAAATATAAGGTACAGAAATATAGGGCAAGATTCCCCCCAAAAGACATGATGGCAGTTTCAAAGCTCAGTATATATTATACATATTGATTTACTGAAAACTATGTTTATAAGAATAAGCAACACAGATGGCCAGGGAAGGGAGTAAGACATTTTAGTAGACATTTTGCAAGGAGGCATTAGCTCAATGAGACATTCAGACATTCAGTTCAATTATAATACCACACTATTGTTACATTATTACACTGGCTTCCTTGGTTACCAGTGAGAAAGATTCTGGGTGGAGCCACAAGATAGGAGGGGACCAAATACAACACTATTCTCTCCTCTGTAACAGAAAAAATATCACACTATCAAAGAAAATATACCTTTACATTTTCCATTACTAGTAACAGAGTTGCATGACTCTACAGCTTTTTATCTCTACCAACTGGCTCTTCTTTTAATCTTTTCCATAATTTATGATTCTCACTGCCTGGCAATGAGCCATCACCACCATATAATTCATCCACGTAATCAAAAACCATTTGTATGCCAAAAGCTATTCAAATAAACAAATAAAGTGATAATAACAACACATTAAGCCAACAAAGTCAGGATTCTTTCATAAGGTGATTATTCCCTCATAGGCAAAGACTGACAAGAACTATTCTTCCAATGACCAATTCTCTATGATCTTTTGACCTACACTATTTCTTAAGTTATAGGTTCTTAAAAAACAAGTGCGAAAAAGCAAAGTAAATACAGCACAAACACGGTAAACGACATTAACTGACTCAAAAGATAATTGACAAAGGAGTAAACTTCCATTAACAGTATAAATGCTTCAAAATTCAGAATTAGGCCATCTTTGAGGAATAAACTAACAATCACTGAACAGATTCTGCCATGAGAAAAGAAAAGGTCACTGAACAGATTTTGCCAAGGGAAAGGAAAAGGTTTCCTAGGTTATTTAAAAAAGAGTTTTTGACAGAACTCATCCTCTGAATCTACTAATGTGTAAACAAACTAAAAATAACAATTCAATTTTCCATAAAGATAAGCATTACAACTTATTTTAATTCCATCAAATACTGAATCCTTTGACTTCTAAAATAAAACAGAAGTAATCCATAAACCTAACAATTATACTTCTAAGATTGTATCTGCAGAAACTTCTGCAAGCCCCAAAAGATGTATGTATAAGGTTATTATGAACTGAAAATAATCTAAAATCTACTAATAAATAGTTAAATAAAATATAGCATCTAAATACAACAGTGAATTCAAAGTATTTAGAACAATGTCAGTGATATATATTTACTGAAACTGAAAGATGTCTCTGACATCAACATTGTGTGAGAAACTAGCATTTATTTGTCTAACAGGTACAATGGGACAGCATTTAAGTAAAACTTGACACCTATAGCTGTAAGATCACACAGGGAGATACTGAATAAGCAATTGTGAATAAATGTTTCTAAGTGTAGAATTTGGGTGGATACTTTTTCTTTGTATGTTTATATACCGCTTGTGTGTGAGGGTGTATATATTTTTTTCTCTTTATTTTCTTTTTTGAGACAGAGTCTCGCTCTGTCGCCCAGGCTGGAGTGCAGTGGCGCGATCTCGGCTCACTGCAAGCTGCGCCTCTCGGGTTCACAACATTCTCCTGCCTCAGCCTCCCGAGCAGCTGGGACTACAGGCGCCCGCCACCATGCCAGGCTAATTTTTTGTATTTTTAGTAGAGACAGGGCTTCACTGTGTTAGCCAGGATGGTCTCTATCTCCTGACCTCGTGATCCACCCGCCTTGGCCTCCCAAAGTGCTGGGATTACAGGCGTGAGCCACTGCACCCAGCTAAGGGTGTATATGTTTTTAAAAAGCATATATCACTGAAAAACAAAAACACACATGGAGTTATATAAAAAACATTGTTAGAGGCAAACTCAAGAGAAATAAACATAATATAGTACCTTAAACGGTTGGTATAGGTATCAACACAGGTCTTCATTTTGGCTAATAATGTACCAACAGAAGTTTGACATTCTGACTGTTCTTCTTCCTCTTCACCATTCTCTGTAGAAAGGGGCAACAACAGGGGCACCATGGCAGTACAAGAAGCAATGGCCCGGAGCAATTCCAACAGCGCCCGATAAAGTGGCACATGTCTTGCCATGTCCAAAACTATAAGGAGAAGAGGAAAATGCACAAAATGAGAAAATGTACAATATAAAAGTAGGTCCACAGCAATGTAGCTTTTACCTAGATCTTACCTAGGTCCACAGCTGACCCAGTCGGGCACAGTGGCTCATGCCTGTAATCTCAGTACTTTGCAAGGCTGAGGCAGGCAGATCACCTGAGGTCAGGAGTTTGAGATCAGACTGACCAACATGGAGAAACCCTCTCCCTACTAAGAATACAAAAATTAGCCAGGCGTGATGGCGCGTGCCTGTAATCTCAGCTACTCGGGAGGCTGAGGCAGGAGAATCGCTTGAACCTGGGAGGTAAAGATTGCGGTGAGCCAAGATCACACCACTGCACTCCAGCCTGGGCCACAAGAGTGAAACTCCATCTCAAAAAAATTACAGCTGACCCTTGAACAACACAGGTTTGAAGTGCACTAGTCCACTTATATACAGATTTTCTGCCAGCCTGAGACAGCAAGACCAACCCCATCACTTCTTCCTCATTAGGCTGCTCAACATGAAGACTCTGAGTATGAAGACTTTTATGAAAATCCACTTCCATTTAATGAACAGTAAATATATTTTCTATGATTTTTTTCTTAATATTTTCTTTTCCTTAGCTTACAGTATATAATGCATACAACATCCAAAATTTGTTAACTGATTGTTTATGTTATCAGTAAGGCTTCCAGTCAACAGCAGGCTATTAGGAGCTAAGTTCTGGAGGAGTCGGGAATTATATTTGGGGCCGGACACTGTGTTTCACGCCCATAATCCCAGACCTTTGGGAGGCCGAGGTGGGACGATCACTTGAGCCTGGGAGTTTGAGACGGGCCTGGGAAACATGGTAAAACCCCCATCTCTACAAAACGATAACAAAAAATTAGCCAAGCATGGTGGCGCACACCTGTAGTCCCTGCCACTGGGGAGGACAAGATCATGCCACTGCACTCCAGCCTGGGTGATAGAGCAAGACCTTGCCTCAAAAAAAAAAAAAAAAGAGTTACACTTGGATTCTCAAATATGTGGGGGGTTGGCATTATTCAAGGGTCAACTTAATAGGTTAGCTGCTAAATGGAAGAATGCAGCAGATATTTATGAAGCACCAATATACAAACTATAATAATAGGCACTTTTGGAAAACAAAAAAGTAAAGTATCAAGTTTAGGGGAGAACAAGAAATGTAACTAAATATCTAGTTATATTACATATAGAAATGATTAAATACCCCAGATAATATATTATGGCTGGAAATATATTTATCAGTATGAGGTGGAAACTTTTTCTTTTTTTAAACTAAATTGAAACGATGAAGTTATTTTATCTTTTGTAAAAATGAATGACAGAATTGCAATTTATCCAAAGTCTATCTCAATAAATCAACTTTCTTTTTAGTAAAAAAGAAAATGTTGCCTATGTTAGCTTTAAATTACTAGTTATAAATCAAATTAATTCTGTATTAAAATCACTTGCATCTAAGAGTGAATTCCTTACTCTAATAACATACATTGCTTCTAAGGCTTTTATAAGTTTTGTTGGTTTTTGTGTTGTATACCAACTGGAATTTACTTTGGTGAATAATGTGAGATAAGGATCTAACATCTCTCTTCCAATGACAGTTACTGAACAGCATTCCATAAACATTTACTGGCAGGGCGTGGTGGCTCATACCTGTAATTTCACCACTTTGAGAGTCTGAGGCTGATGGATCACCTGAGGTCAGGAGTTCAAAACCAGCCTGGCCAACATGGTGAAACTCCGTCTCTACTAAATAAGAAAATTTGGGCATGGTGGTGCAGGTCTGTCATCCCAGCTACTCAGGAGACTGAGGCAGGAGAATCGCTTGAACTCAAGAGGCGGAGGCTGCAGTGAGCTGAGATTGCACCACTGCACTCCAGCCTGGGTGACAGAGCGAGACAGTCTCAAACAAACAAAAAACATTTAATGAAAATCTGTTGCTGGACAGGCTGGAATAAGCAGTAAAGAAAACAAAAATCTCTACCATCAAGTATCTAATGTTCTAGGCGAAGGACATATGAGTTACATTCTTTTCAGGAGCTAGTAAGTATTCTGAATGCTATATAGAAAACTAAAACAGGGGAGAATTGTGGGAGTCCAACTAGAGATAGGAATTGCCTCAGTGCCCACAGAGCTATATGGGGATTAAGCTGTAACAGGATGAGGCATCACCTAGCATCTTGTACTTTCTATGGTAACTGATGTGAAAGAGATCTCTACAACTGATGTAAAATAGAGACAATCAGAGCTTAATAACAGTGAGGCTATTTGGAGTGACATTCAAAGTGATGGAAGAGAAGGTCATTTTATACCTTCCAGTGATGATGCAGAGGACAGGGTAGTATGACTGTTTCCACACATTCTTTCCTTGTTTCCACACATACTTGAGTATGAAAGCCCATTTTCCAAACCATGAACAATGTCACAACATCCTACTTACTATAATTTTATAGTATTATAAGACAGTATGTTATTCAGGAAAATCCAAAAGTTACTAATTGATAAGCATAAAACACAATGCCAGTACTTGTGAGGATGTGGAAAAGCTAGACTCATGTACAAGTAAAAGTGCAAATAGGTATAGCCAATTTGCATTATCTATTAAAATTTTAAAGGCCTATATTCTATGACTCAATAATAGCACTTGTTACTGTCTACTCTATAAAGAAATGTTCAATACAATACTGTTTTCAATAGTGAAAGCTGGAAATGGTCTAACAATAATACCATAATCAATAACACTCACAGTAATACAATAATACTGGGAGACTTCAACACCCAACTCACAGCACTAGAAAGATAATTGAGACAGAAAATTTTTTTTTAATAAGATATATTTTATTTTATTTATTTATTTATTTTTTTTTAAAATTAATTTATTATTATTATACTTTAAGTTGTAGGGTACATGTGCATAACGTGCAGGTTTGTTACATATGTATACTTGTGCCATGTTGGTGTGCTGCACCCATCAACTCGTCATTTACATCAGGTATAACTCCCAAGAAAATTAACAAAGAAAACATTGGACTTAAATTGGACTTTGGACTAAATGGACTTAACAGACGTAGGACAGTCTACTCAACAATGACAGTATATACATTCTTTTCAACAACACATGAAACATTCTCCTAGACAGACCACATGTTAGTCCATAAAAGGAACCTTAACAAATGTTTTAAAAACTGGTATCATATCAGGTATCTTCTCAGACCACAGTGGAATAAACCTGGAAAATAATACCAATAGGAACACTGGAAACAGTACAAATACATGGAAATTAAACAGCATGATCCTGAATGATCACTGGGTCAACAAAGAAAGACAAACTTTAAAAATTTTTTGAAATGACTGAAAATGAAATGCAACATCAGAAAAACTGTGGGATACAGCAAATGCAGTGCAGAGAGAGAGAGGTTTATAGCCTGCATCAGAAAAGTAGAAAGGTAACAAATGAACAACTTTACATGTACTTCAAGGAACTAGAAAAGTAAGAACAAACCACGCCCAAACTTAGAAGAAATAACACAGAACTAAATGAAATACAGCTGCCTCCCAACAAAAATATACAAAGCATCAGCAAACTGAAAAGTTGGTTTTTGAAAAGATAAACAAAACCGATAAACTATTAGCTAGACTAACCAAAAGAGAGAAGATCCAAATAAACAGAATCAGAAATGAAAAAAGAATACAACTGATACTACAGAAATACAAAAGATCAGGGACTATTATGATCAACGATACACTCACAACCTAGAGGAAATGAGTAAATTCCTGGAAACATACAGCCTCCTGAGATTGAACAAGAAACAAACTGAACAAGTAGTGAGATTCAATCACAATAAAACAGCTCCCCCCCCCCCAAAAAAAAAAAAGCCCAGGACCACATGAATTCACAGCCAAATTCTACCAAATATAAAAAGAACATACTAATACAACTCCTCCTGAAACTATTTTAAAAAATTGAGGAGGTTATTCTCCCTAACTCATTTTACGAGGCCAGTATTATGCTGATACCAAAACCAGGCAAAGATATAATAAAAGAAGAAAACTATAGACCAATATCCCTAATAAAGTCAGACACAAAAATCCAAAACAACAAACAAGTAAATCAAATCCAACAACACATCAAAAAGATAACACAATAACTGGGCATGGTGGTTCATGCCTATAATCCCAACATTTTGGGAGGCTGAGGCAGGAGGATCACTTGAGACCAAGAGATCAAGACAAGCGAGGTCAACAGAGCAAGAACCTGTCTCTACAAAAAAAAATTTTTTAAATACTAGCCAGATGTGATGGCAAAAAGCCTGTATTCCCAGCTACTTGGGAGGCTAAGGTGGGGGACTGCTTGATACCAGGAGTTTGAGGCTAAAGTGGGCTATGATGACAACACTGCACTCCAGCCTGGGCAACAGAGCAAGACCCCATCCCTTAAAAATTAACAGGCCAAGCGTGATGGCTCATGCCTGTAACTCCAGCATTTTGGGAGGCCGAAGTGGGTGGAAAACCTGAGATCAGGAGTCCGAGACCAGCCTGGCCAACACAGTGAAACCCGTCTCTACTAAAAATACAAAAATTAGCTAGGTGTTGTGGCACAAGTCTAGTCCCAGCTACTTGGAGAGGCTGAGGCAGGAGAATCACCTGAACCCAGGAAGTGGAGGTTGCAGTGAGCCAGGATCACACCACTGCACTCCAGCCTGGGTGACAGAGCGAGACTCCATCTCAAAACAAACAAATAAATGGCCAGGCACTGTAGCTCACACCTGTAATCCCAGCACTTTGGGAGGCCAAGGTGAGTGAATTGCTTGACGCAAGGAGTTCGAGACCAGCCTGACCAACATGGTGAAGCCCTGTGTCTACCCAAAATAAAAAAATTAGCCAGTCTCATAAGCTGATCTCAAAATAAATTAAAGGCCACATACGAAAAACCCACAGCTAACACCACACTTAATGGTAAAAAGCTGAAAGCATTCCCTCTAAGAACTGGAACAAGGCAAGGGTTCTCACTTTCACCACTCTTATTCAACATTGTCCTGGACATCCTTGCCAAAGCAATCAGGCAAGGGGGAAAAAAAAAAAAAAAGGCATTCAAACTCAAAAAACAGGAAGTCAACATTTTTCCTGTTTGCTGATATGATCTAGAAAACCCTAAAGACTCCATCAGAAACTCTTGGATTTGATACATGAATTCAGTGACAATTCAAGATATAAGATTAATATATGAAAACCAGTAATGTTTCTAAACACCAATAATCATCTAGCCAAGGATTAAATCAAGAAAGCAATCTCATCTACAATAGTTACAGGAAAAAAAAAAAAAAAGACCAGGTGTAGTGGCTCACGCCTGAAATCACAGCACTTTGGGAGGTCCAGGCTTGAAGACTGCTCGGGTCTAAGGGTTTAAGACCAGCCTGAACAACATAGTGAGACCTTATCTCTATAAAAATCAAAAAGGAAATTAGTCAGGTGTGGTGGTTCATTCCTGTAGTCCCAGCTACTTGGGAAGCTGAGGCAGGAGAATCGCTTGAGCCTACCAGGTCGAGGCTGCAGTGAGCTCTGATAGTACTACTGTACTCTAGCCTGGGGGACAGAGCAAGACTCTGTCAAACACAATTAAAAATAAGATAAAATAATAAAACATAAAACAAAATACCTAGGAATATATTTAACCAAGGAAGTAAAAGGTCTCTATGAGAATAACTACAGGCCAAGCGTGGTGGCTCACGCCTATAATCTCAGCAGTTTGGGAGGCTGAGGTGAGGAGATCACTAGAGGTCAGGAGTTCGAGACCAGCCCGGCCAACACAGTGAAACCCTCTCTCTACTAAAATATAAAAATTACCTGGGCCTGGTGGCAGGTGTCTGTAATCCCAACTACTCGGGAGGCTGAGACAAGAATCCCAACTACTCGGGAGGCTGAGACAAGAATCACCTGGGAGGCAGAGGTTGCAGTGAGCCCAGATCGCACTGCTGCACTTGCACTCCAGCCTGGGCAACGGAGGGAGACTCCACCTCAAAAAAAAAAAAAAAAAAGACCCGGGAGACTCCAAAAGGTGGGGTTTGAAAAATATCTACTGGGTACAATGTTTACTGTTCCAGTGATGGGTACACTAAAACCCCAGACTTCACACTATGTATAAGAAATGTGTACTTTTTTTTTTTTTTTTTTGAGACTGAGTTTTGCTCCTGTCGCCCAGACTGGAGTGCTATGGCGTAATCTTGGCTCACTGCAACCTCCGCTTCCAGGGTTCAAGCAGTTCCCCAGCTTCAGCCTCCCAAGTGGCTGGGATTACAGGTGGATGCCACCATGCCCGACTAATTTTTGTATTTTTGGTCAAGATGACGTTTCACCATGTTGGCTTGGCTGGTCTCGAACCACTGATCTCAAGTGATCTGCCCGCCTCGAACTCTCAAAGTGCTGAGATTACAGGCATCAGTCACTGCGCCCAGCCAAAAAAGGTGAACTTCTAAAAAATAACTTTACATTAATATCTTTTTTTTTTTTTTTTTTGCACCAAGGTCTCACTCTGTTGCCCAGGCTGGAGTGCAGTGGTGTAACCACTGCACTTTGTAGCCTCGACCTCCTGGGCTCCAGGATCCTCCTGCCTCACACGCCAGAGTAGCTGGGATTACAGGCACATGCCACCATGTCCAGTTAATTTTTTCGTGGAGTTGGGGTTTCACCATGTTGCCCAGGCTGGTCTCGAACTCCTAAGCTCAAGCAATCTACCTACCTTGGCCTACTAACGTGTTAGGATTACAGTGATTAATATTTCAAACAGATTATCCTGAAAAAAAGATAAAACTTTCATTACAAGGCTATAGTTTATTTTGACCATTTCTCTCCTTCTCCACTCTTGTTTTTTTTTTCTTTGAGATGGAGTCTCACTCTGTCGCCCAAGCTGGAGTGCAGTGGCGCGATCTCGACTCACTACAAGCTCTGCCTCCCAGGTTCACGCCATTCTCCTGCCTCAGCCTCCCAAGGAGCTGGGACTACAGGTGCCCACCACCACCCCCGGCTAATTTTTTATTATTATTTTTATTTTTACTAGAGACGGGTTTTCACAGTGTTAGCCATGATGGTCTCGATTTCCTGACCTCATAATCTGCCTACCTTGGCCTCCCAAAGTGTTGGGATTACAGGCATGAGCCACCGCGCCCAACCTCCTTCCCCACTCTTTTACCAGGTACATCATTTAGGTATATATCCATCTAATCCATTTTCTATATGATGATGTTTCTATGTGTGTACTATTATGTGGATTAGGTATTATCATCCCCATTGTGTGTATGGGAAACTAATATTTACTAAGTTGCACAAGCAGCTAAATAGGAAGTAAGAAGACCAACAGTGAAAACCTGGTACATTTAGCTTTAGTGTTTTTCCCATTATCCCATGATACTTCCTGAACTATTCAGCATGGCAGTTACTGGCCATATGTTATTTAAATTTTAACTAAAATGTAAGAAAACTAAGAATTCAGGTCTTCAGTTGCACTAACCACATTTCAAGTGTCCAACAGCCACACAAGTCCTTAATGAATGGCATCGATACAGAGTGTTTTCATCACAACAAAAAGTTCTTTTGGATAGTATCATCTTCAAGAGACAAATTCCTGACATTCTGTTTTATAAATACAAGCCAGGAAAGGTATGTGCATATGGGGATTCCCTCCAAAATTTTTTTTTTTTCTTAAAAAAAGCATAAGAAGTGTGAAGGCCAAGCGCAGTGGCTCACGCCTGTAATCCCAGCAGTTTGGGAGGCCGAGGCAGGTGGATCACCTGAGGTCAGGAGTTCAAGACCAGCCTAGCCAACATGGCAAAACCCCGTCTCTTCTAAAAATACAAAAATAGCCAGGTGTGGTGGCGTGCGCCTGTAATCCCAGTTAATTAGGAGGTTGAGGCAGGAGAATCACTTGAACCCTGGAGGTGGAAGCTGCAGTGAGCCAAAATTATGCCACTGCACTCCAGCCTGGGTAACAGAGACTCGGTCTCAAAACAAACAAAAAAAAAGAAGTGGGAAAAGAGTAATTTCTTCATTCTCAGAAAACTGATTCTCTAATTGGAAAATAAGACAAATCCACAGAATTACTATTAGAATACTAAAGTCTGTGGATGCAAAATTCACATAAATGAATACTGTTAATTTTATATAACAGTCAACTGCAAAATAGAGAAACTGCACAATACGAAATACAACAAAAAAACTTATGATGAAAATATCTATGCTGCAGGGCAGAGATGATAGTCTCAGTAAACAGGTATCATATTTACGATGGGCATATTCAACAGAATAAAAATGTCAATTAAAAAAATATGTGAGCTGGATGCAGTGGCTCATGCCTATAATTCCAGGATTTGGAAGGCAGAAGGATCGCCAGAGCCCAGGAGTTCAAGACCAGCCTAGGCAATATAGAAAGATCCAATCTCTACACAAAATTTTAAAAATTAGCCAGGTGTGGTAGTGCCCGCCAGTAGTCTCAGCTACTCATGAGGCTGAAGTGGCAGGATCACTTGAGCCCAGGATGTCAAGGCTGCAGTGAGCCATGATTACACCACTGTCCTCCAGCCTGGGAAAGATCCTGTCTGTATAAAATTAAAAAAACTATCCGGGCATGGTAAGCTGCAGTTAGCCACGATTACACCACTACATCCTAGCCTGCGCGACAGAGTGAGACCTTATCTTAAAAAAGAACCTATTTCTGTTTATTAATATGCAATTTTTAAAATTACTAAATGCCCATTATGTAGTCATAAAAAATGAGAATATGCTTCATGCTGTAATGCAGCAAATTCGAAAGTACGATAATGTCATTTTGGGGTGCGGATGGGACAGCAAGGTATAAAAACGGGTTATATGGTAAACATAACATATAAATGTTAATAAAAATAAATGATTATTTGCATAAACATAACATACAACAAAACACAAACAACAACAAAAACATAAAAAGAGGGAGACTACATGATATGGTTTGGCTGTGTCTCCACCCAAATCTCATCATGCATTGTAGTTCTCATAATCCCCGTGTGTTGTGGGAGGGACCCGGTGGGAGGTAACTGAATCATGGGGGTGGTTACCTCCATGTTATTCTCATGATAGTGAGTTCTCACAAGATGTGATGGTTTTATAAGGGGCTCCCACTGCTTTGCTCTGCACTTTTCCTTGCTGCTGCCATGTGAAGAAGGACATGTTTGCTTCCCCTTCTGCCATGATTATAAGTCTCCTGAGGCCTCCTCAGCCCTGGAGAACCATAAGTCAATTAAACCTCTTTCCTTTATAATTCACCCAGTCTCAGGCAGTTCTTTATAGCAGTGTGACAATGAACTAATATATATTTATATTTACTTGTTATATATAGATTTCCTATAAAGAAATATAAGAAATTAGTAGCACTGGTTAGTACTATCTGTAACTATTAGTACTATTAGTTAGATTAGTACTATAGGGATAACTATAGTTTATCCCTAGTGAGCTGTTATCGGCAGGCTATAGGAGAGAGGCAGGAAAACAGCTACCACCTTAAAGCTTTTGAATTTTGAAATGTGGAGAACAGAATACTTAAGAAAAACTTGATGTAATTTAATTAATAAAATGTGTTTTACAGAGAAGTACATGATATTGTATATTTAGGTATGTGTTGAGTTTTATAAAAACTAGATACTCCATAGTGTCTAACTTCCTCTTTCTACCCAATATGAAGATAGATGGCTTCTAAACTTGATGGATGCAAAATATTCCACTGTAAGGTTCTAAAACATTTAATTAGTAAGTAAGTTTGAATATTTTATTTGGTTTATGAGAACTCAGTTTTTCTTGCTAGCATGAAAGAGGGAGGATCACTGCAGATCTGCTCCCTAGTGAAACTGGTACATACTCTTTACAAGAACACAACTATCTAAAATCTCTGGAAATGGTCCTAAAAGCATGCAGCAAATGAAGAAACATTTAGTAAGAAACTCAGTAAGAGAAGCAAGAGTCTGTGGTATGTGAATTAAGATGCTGCTCCTTTCCTCCCCAGCCTCAGCTCAATGAGAAAGAAAAACCACTCCAGCTGGCTACAGCCAAGAACACAAGCGTCCCTCTCCCAAGAGTCCAAGTTGGAAAGCTATGCCTTAGTACACAGCTGAAAGCCTGTCTTCCTAGCGGGGTGAGGGGCAGGATGTCAGCATTTCTAATCCACCACAGCAACCTGCTGCTGCTAAGTTAGAGGCACGCATGGCTGAGAAGTTGACATTTAATCCCCTCTTCTAGCCAGCCCCCACTCTTGGGACAGAGAATTTGTAATATTTCTCTAGAAAGGATATGTGAATAGTCAATGAACACATGAAAATATGCTTAACATAATTAGTCATCAGACAAATGCAAATTAAAACCACAATGAGAGACCATCTCATACCCAGTAAGATTATTGTAATTTTAAAAGTCAGGTAATCCATGTTAATCAACAATTCCACTCCTAGGTATATTACTAAAGGAATTCAAAGCAAAAATACCAAGAGATATTTGTATGCTAATGCTCACTGCAACTGCCAAAATGCAAAAACAAACAGACATCAACTGATGGATAAGCAAAATGTGGTACACAGCCATAAAATGGAATACCGTTCAGCCCTAAGAAGTTATCACCTACTGATACATTCAACACCAATAAACCCTGAAAACATTCCGCTGCATGGAAAAAGCCAGTTTAAAAAGACCACATATTATATGATCTAATTTACACAAAATATTCAGAAAAGGCAACTCTATATAAGGATAGAAAGTAGATTGTCAGCTGCTTAGGGCTAGAGAAGATGAGGAGATGGGGGATAATAACTAAAGGGTACAGGGTTCTTTTTTTTTTGAGACGGAGTTTCACTCTTGTTGCCCAGGCTGGAGTGCAATGGCATGGTCTCACTACAACCTCTGCCTCCCGGGTTCAAGCGATTCTCCTGTCTTAGCCTCCCAAGTAGCTGAGATTACAGGTGCCCGCTACCACGCTTGGCTCATTTTTGTATTTTTAGTAGAGACGAGGTTCACCATGTTGGCCAGGTTGGTCTCGAACCCCTGATCTCAGGTGATCGACCCACCTGGGCCTCCCAAAGTGCTGGGATTACAGGCATGAGCAACCGTGCCCAGCCAAGGGTATAGTGTTTTTTATGAGATGATTAAAAAAATTTATAAAACTCACTTTGGTAACAGTTGTACACATTTGTGAATATAATAAAAATCAATGAATTGTATACTTCAAATGGGTGAACTGGAGGGTACTGAATTATCAACCATTAAAGCTGTCACTAAAATCTTTTTCTCTTAAGTACTTATTCATATATATTTGTTCCTTTTTATACTGAAATATTTATTTTCTTCAATTACTTTATAACACTAATACAAGGAAAAGCACCCAATAAACGTTGCACATATTTTATAAATATATTTTATTTTTCAAATATATGAAAATAAAAGACTAGAATGTACAATCATGTAGCCTCTTTTCAACTTGAGACTGACACAATAATGAAGCCTTCAAAAAACCTTCCCTATTCCACAGTTTTCTCCTGTCCCCCCTCCTCCCATTTTAGCTCCATTTGCTGGAATGGAATCCACAGAAGTTTTGAATGATTTCCCTGTCTACACTGAAATATTTGAAAGATCAGAATTTATACTGATATAAATATAGCCAGGTACCCAAAGATTACCACTTGCACTCCTTTATGAACTCATTTAGCAAAGTAGTGCACATAGTATTTCACTGTTCTCAACCCACTTCATGTAACACTCAAAGAGAAATAAAACAGAGGACACATTGTTCCAACCAAAACCCCAGCAAGTTATTTTGTGGCCACCAATCAAATGATTAAGTTTATATGGAAAGGCAAAATACGTAGAATAGCCAGCACAACACTGAAGAACAAAGTCAGAGGACTGACACTATATGACTTGACTACCTGACTATAATGCTACGACAGTTAAGACAATGTGGTACTGGCAAAAGAATAAGCAAATAGATCAGTGAAACAAAAATGGAAATAAAAATCTGTATGTGAATGTTCATAGCAGCTTTATTCATAAATACCAAAACCTGGAAGCAACCAAGATGTTCTTCAAAAAGTGAATGGATAAACATACTTACATATTCATACAATGGAATATTTTTCAGCAATAAAAATGAAGTAGCCACCAGGCCATGAAAACACATGGATGAAACTTAAATGTATATTATTAAATGAAAGAAGCCAATCTAAAAGGCTAGATCTTATGATTACAACTATATGACATGCTGGAAAACACACAACTATGGAGACAGTACAAAGAACAGTGGTTACCAGAGGTCTGGGGATTAGGAAGGGATGCAGGATTAACAGAATTTCTTAGGGCAGTAAACTCTTCTGTGTGATCCCGTCATGGTGCAATACATAGAACTGCGCATTTGTCAAAACCCACACACTGTAGAACATAAAGAGCAAACTCGAATTTCAACTATAAATTTCTTTAAAAATAACATAGCACTATTAGTTCATCAATTATACGTACTACACTAATGCAAAATATGAATAATAAGTAAACTGTGAGTAGGAACTTCATATATGGGAACTCTGTACTATCTGCTCAATTTTCTGTAAACCTAAAAATACTTACTAGCAATTCAGATAAAATTATAAAAGAATACAAGTAATACAAGATATGTTTATTTTTAAAAATTAAATTGTTATGAAGTTATCAAGAACAACCAACACCACAAAATGAGAATCTTCTTCTCCATACATGAATAATGAAAACAGTCTAGCATGCTAACATTCAATAAAGAGAAGGGGAAAAAAAGATCCCACAAATTTGCAAGCACACATATAATTGATAATTCCAATTTTTAAAATCTAGAAATAATATATATTTTTTGAGTCAGAGTCTTGCTCTGTCACTCAGGCTGGAGTGCAATGGCGTGATCTCGGCTCACTGCACCTCCCGGGTTCAACCAATTCTCCTGCCTCAGCCTACCGAGTAGCTGGGATTACAGGAGCCCATCACCATGCCCAGCTAATTTTTGTACTTTTAGTAGAGACGGGATTTCACCATGTTGGCCAGGTTGGTCTCGAACTCCTGACCTCGTGATCTGCCCGCCTCAGCCTCCCAACGTGCTGGGATTATAGGCATGAGCCACTGCCCCCAGTAAAATCTACCACACACACACACACACACACACACACAAAATATATATATATATACACACATATACACACACACACACATATACAGATATATATGTGTATAATCTGATTAAAGCATTATTTCTTCATATAAACACAAAGATAATCCCAGAAACTTTAAAAAGACTTTAGGTTAAAAAAAAACCTTGAATATAATTTACAACTAAAAAAAATCAAAATGAAATGAAATTAAATGATTTCAAATTTCATAATTAATGAATATTAATTAGAAAGTATATCACTCATGGGCGGGCACAGTGGCTCATGCCAGTAATTCCAGCTATTTGGGAGGCCAAGGTGGCAGATCATTTGAGGTCAGGAGTTTCAAACCAGCCTTGTTAACATGGTGAAATCCTGCCTCTACTAAAAATACAAAAATTAACCAGATGTGGTGACACGCCTGCAGTCTCAGCTACACAAAAGGCTGAGACAGGAGAATTGCCTGAGCCTGGGAAGTGGAGGTTGCAGTGAGCTGAGATCGCGCCACTGTGCTCCAGCCTGGCCAACAGAGCTAGACTCCATCTCAAAAAAAGAAAAAAGAAAAAAAAAGTATGTCACTTGCAGGTCAATTTTTTTGAGATACAGTCTCACTCTGTCACCCAGGCTGGAGTGCAATGGCACAGCCTTGGCTCACTGCAACCTCTGCCTCCCGGGTTCAAGTGATTCTCCAGCCTCAGCCTCCCAAGTAGCTAGCACTACTACAGGCACCTGCCACCACGCTCAGCTAATTTTTGTACTTTTAGTAGAGATGGGGTTTCACTATGTTGGCCAGGCTGGTTTTAAACTCCTGACCTCATGATCCACCCACCTCAGCCTCCCAAAGTGCTGGGATTACAGGCATGAGCCACTGCACCCAGCCTACTTGCAGGTCAATTTATAAAGCACGAGATGTTATATTTAAAAAACAAAAACAAAAACAAAAAACAAAAAAAAAATCAAGTCGGGCACAATGGCTTATGAATGTAATCCCAGGGACTCAGGAGGCTGAGACAAGAGGATTGCTTGAGGCCAGGAGTTTTGAAACTAGCCTGGGCAACATAATGAGAACCTATTTCTACAAAAAATTTAAAAACTTAAGTGGGCATGGTGGCAGGTGCCTGTAGTCCCAGCTAATCAGAAGGATGTTTAAGCCTAAGAGTTGAAGGCTGCAGTGACCTATGAGCACACTACTGCACTCCAGCCCGGGTGACAGAGAAGACTATGACTGAAGAAAAAGAAATAAAAAATATAGTTACATTATATTCACATGTAAGAATAAAGGCATAGATAAAATAAGACAGCTCCTCTGAAATAAATGAAACATGCTATTCCCTCTTATTTAACTGGTATCTATTTTACTCTATTGAGTTAGCATTAGGAGAGGCCAACTGGGAATCTTACATTATGGAAACAGAAGATATTCTCTTCTTATCAAGGAGTATGAAGGCAAAAGCTAGCAAAACAAGGTAATAATAAGCATTGGCCCATGAGACTGGGAATAGTCCAAAAAATGTGAGAGATAAAATTGCGTGTTTATTTCACAAAAATCTTTAAAATTTAAAAAATAACTTTAAATTTCATTACTATACTTTTAAAAATATCTCAAGATATCAAATTTCTTTATTTTAAACTAAAAATATCAAGTTTTTTGTATTTCTGTATTTTTCTTGACAACCATTAGTTACGTAAATATGTTTATCTTTAAGTCAAATACCATGAGATATTAATGCATATGACAATCTATGCCTATGTCTGGAAACTAATGTGTTATTTATATCTGAGTTTTTATTATTAGTTTTAAAAGATTTTGAAGACCCCCCCAAAGAGAAGAACTTGGAAAACTAATGGAGAGCTGATTTATGCTCTCCTTTTAAGACATGTGCTTTTCTTATCAATTAATGTGTACCAGTGGTCAGCCAGCAACAAGAATGGAGAAAGATAATAAACTCTTAATAAAAACCTGCCTGTTAAAGCACAAAACAACATAAAAACTATTTCGATCTTGAATTATTTAATTCTATTTTTGCCATGAAGAGCTTCATCAGAAAACCCTTAGGTATCTTTAACTTTAGCTCCTTTATACATACTTCATTGTTATTACA
Source organism: Papio anubis (assembly GCF_008728515.1). Lineage (NCBI taxonomy): Eukaryota > Metazoa > Chordata > Mammalia > Primates > Cercopithecidae > Papio > Papio anubis. Next base: position 32,374,179 of record NC_044989.1, on the reverse strand, counting down.
GGATTCAGTGTGCTGCCTGCCTGACAAAGAAAGAACAGAGGCACAACACGCTGTTAGGCAATGCCATGTCTCCAAGTGGAGCTTGTAGCTCCTTTACTCAGCAAGGACCAAATGCATGTTTAATCAGTGTTACAGCTTACAACCAGGCAAGTAAAGTCACTATCCTTCCAATCCTCAAAAGGACCTGTTGCTGAATTATGCATAGCTTGAAGACTATCTTGGAATTATCATTAACAGCTACAGATGCAGGTGTGTGACATTACTACACTTATGCCAATAAACATTTTTTTTTTCATTTTTATAGTAGTAACTGGTAGTACGGAGAGGAATAAAATCACTTTCTGCATTTGGAACTACAACATTTCAATGAGGAAAAGTATCTTCAAACAGCTGAAAAGAAAAAGAACAGTGTAAAGATTCATCAGACAGAAAATTCAAGAGAAATAACCGTAAACATTAGCATTTTGGAGGAAATATGTGATTCAGCATATACAAAAACCTAAAAATACTAAAAAATAGAACCTATTTACAGTGTGACTTATTACTTGCAGAGGCCAGCAATTTACATCAAATAGTTACAGTGAAATTTACCACAGATTACTAACAGAGAAGATACATTCCTTCAGGATATACTGAAAACATTTGCCATCTTTGATATGAAGCTTGTCCAGGTTTTGTTTGGAAGCCCTCCATGAAAAGAAAAGGTTCATTCATCACTATTGTGGACTAAAGCAACATAACTGGTAACACTTTATTCCTGATGTAATGTAGGGTAAGGAGCACTTCTCTTTTAATTATTTTAAAACTCTGACATTTAGTAACTCCATTATTTCAAGCTTAAATATGTGATATGCTTAATCTGTGGAAATAAATATTTTATTAAGAAGAGACAAACTCTGCTATTAATTGCTTTACCAAATATTAGTAAAATGGAATTAGTTTCAATACTAGATTATAAAATTAATGACACAATGATCCCCTAATCTTCAAAGGAAAAAATTATTTTAAATCCCTATTCTGCTCAACTGCTCCCCAAAAGAGTTGCTTTAAAAAGGAGTTGAGGTTCTAAACTTACCAAATTGTATACACTAAGTATGTGCAGTTTTTTTGTATATAAATTGCAGTTCACATTAAATACATCAGCCTAGTTAGATATGTAAAAAATTTTAAGAATCTTTGTAGCTACTAAATATAAAATACACAAATGGCAGAATCTAACTTCTACATTTTCATTATATTTTCGGCTCTTCAGCCCAACTGTTAAAATAACAGATTTTAAATTCTATTAAAATAAACTCATTTACTATCATTTTCCAACACGTTAACAGACTAAAGTAGGACTGCACACTGAAAAACTATGCAAGAAACACAACACATATAATAAATACATTTACCAGCTCTCTGCTAGTAAATACATTTCCTAGCAATTTTCTAGTATTTACTAGCTAGTACTTCTTGTATTTCGAGTATTTACCAGTATTTCTAATAAATATATTTTCTAGCAATTTGCTTCACAATCATTCTCTTTTTCTCTAAATGAAGACATTTTCTGAGAAAACTGGCACTTCTGTCATCACTACAGCAGAAGATGTAAAGAAGCAAGAAGAGAAAGAAGAAAAAGAAGAATGTATCTTGACTATGTTAGGTATAGCTGGAACAGTACTTAACCTCTTAGTGATTGTTTTTGTCTACATCCATACCACACTCTGAAGGTCTCGTTCAAGGGACTGCATTCAGGGCAAAATCTGGCTCTACCAAGAAAGATTGAGAAGACTATCCTTTAAAAGCACACCTCCAGAATATTAAAACATATATCCCAGGGTAACTCCCTGCTCTAAGAGCAATTACTCTATGATGCTTCCAGCTTGAGGAATAAAATTACAACAAAGCAAATAGGCAAATTTTAACTTTTCACGGAGGAAAAAAACAGGGAAGACAAAGCAATGAATATGGACACTGAAGATAGACTACTCCAAAACATGCAAGATTTGGTAATGTATACAAGACACAACAGCAAAAATGCCACAACAACTTTTCTAAGAGTACATATAAAATATATATTAATTAAAATAAAACTGCATTTAGGTTTACGTTTTCTTTAAGCCTCTAGTAATCTACTTAATACAGGAAAGGGAAATTTAGTCAGTATGGGACAGAAGACAATGAAAATGTTTAGAAAAATAAAGTTTTAGTTAGCATTAATGAACACCGAATATTTTTAAAACTGTCTGGAAATTATATTTTAGTATCTCAAAAGAAATAAGCATTAGCATGACTTTTGGTAGTTAAGCAGTTGTAAACATAAAGCCACACAGAAAAATAAAGACTACATAGAAAAGAAACTTTCTTGTTTCAATAAAGTATTGACATTATTTCTCTTAATAAATGTGGGTAATACAAAATAAAATTACCATTGTTAACATTTTAATATATTCCCTAAGTAAACTGGGAATATATTTTTTTGTTTCTTCTTTTCTTTTCGTTTTTTGAGATGGAGTCTTGCTCTGTCACTCAGATTGGAGTGCAGTGGCTCGATCTCGGCTCACTGCAAACTCTGCCTCCCGGGCTCAAGCAATTCTCGTGCCTCAACCTCCCAAGTAGCTGGGACTACAGGTGCCCATTCACCACACCCAGCTAATTTTTGTATTTTTAGTTTCGCCATGTTGTCCAGGCTGGGCTCGAACTCCTAACCTCAGGTGATCCACCTGCCTCAGCCTCCCAAAGAGCTGGGATTACAGGCTTGAGCCACTGCACCTGGTCTGTAGGACTTTTTTAAAGCATTTCATGATTTACCATAAAAACATCTAGTTTGCATAATAACTATACAGTGTAAATACAACTGGCATAAACAAATCTGGAAACAAACACAACTCACACTTAACTGGGATGTTTGATAGGAGAAATGGAGAGTTACGGCTAATCTGGTAGGTAGTTACGTGGAAATCTGATTAAGAAAGTATACAATAGCTGGACTATAATGTGAAAGGTGACAATATAAGGATTAGGTATGTGAGCAGTTCATAGGAAAGAAAGGACTACTCTGGGTAATCAAGAATGGTATCCCTAAAGTGTGTGAGAAGTGAACTAATACTTTATCCTTACAAATCTGTACAAATCAAAGCAATTCAAAACTCATCTAAATTTTAAGCAACCAGTCCTCCCCCTATAAAACTCACCAGTCATAATTATTTAACACATAGAGTGATATGTTCTATATGAAAGTTATTTCCATATTGGATGACCTTGACAAAAATGAAAACTCTAAATAAAAGGAATTAACATTTGTTGATAAGCATTTACATTATAGATACTTAGTGGCCATCAACATATCTTGTGAGTGACCATATATAGAAATAAATACATTAAACATGGGCAAGTGTTTTAAATTTTATTTGTATTGCTCAGCTAATTCTCACAAAAACTAGAGCCATATTAAAATACTATTAAAGTAAAGTTTGGGCTAAAAATAAAGTGTCAGGTTACTCTACCTTTTTTTTTTTTTTTTTTTTTGAGACAGGGTCTCACTCTGACACTCAGGCTGAAGTGTAGTGGTGTGATCACGGCTCACTGCAGCCTTGCCCTCCTGGGATCCCACCTCCCGAGTAGCTGGGACTACAGGCGAGTGCTGATTGTTTGTTTTTTATAGAGACAAGGTCTAAGTTGCCCAGGCTGGTGATCCTCAAACTTCAGCCTCCCAAAGTGCTGGAATTGCAGGTGTGAGCCACCACTCCTGGTCTGCTACTCTACTTAGTAGAATAATCTGATAGATTATTTTATTATTTATTTTTTAATTTTTTTGAGATGGAGTCTCACTCTCTCGCCCAGGGTGGAGTGCAGTGGCTCACTGCAACCTCGGCCTCCGGGGTTCAAGCGATTCTCCTGCCTCAGCCTCCTGAATAGCTGGGATTACAGGCACGTGCCACCATACCCAGCTATTTTTGTGTTTTTAGTAGAGACAGGGTTTCACCATGTTGGTCAGGCTGGTCTCGATCTCCCGACCTCACGATTTGCCCGCGTTGGCCTCCCAAAGTGCCGGGATTACAGGCGTGAGCCACTTCACCCAGCCTATTTTACTTTTTCATAGAGATGAAGTCTCACTATGTTGCTGAGGCTGATCTCAAACTCCTGAGCACAAGCAATCCTCTCATCTTGGCCTCCCAAAGTGGTGGGATTACAGGCATGAACCACCACCACAGCATCCAGACTCTTTATTAAAACAGTACAAAGAAACGGCATAATTTGACAGTTTCAAATGAACTAATGCCATGAAAGCTAAAAATAAGGATATACAGTTAAGTATCATGTTATGACAGCTCGGTAATTTTTAATTGTTTCTCAGGCAGTGTATATCAACAAAATAAAGTGTTTAAAAATTATATATTTTCTATTGGTATCAAATCTTATCTTTTCCTGTAAGAGCACTAATACAATTTCTATGTCCTTTTTAATCTAGAGAGCCCTGAGACCTAGGAAGATGGCTAGTTTCCAACTGCAAATTTACTTTGAAGTAACTACTAAGTAATTTGAATTTAATAAATATGGTCATATTTAAATTAAGACATTTGTCATAACAACAAAATTAACCTTATTCTCGAACAGTATACTCATGAAATTAAATACCGACTCTTAAGAAACATATCCAAAGGTAATATAAAATAACAAAAACAGCTTTAAACACACAAAATACTCTGTGAGAAAAATCAGATGGTATATCCAAACGCAGTAATGGGTTTTGACACATTATAGTTTGTCATAAAACTGTCAAACCAGTATTAGGGAAATTAAAAATTTTAATCCTAGTATATACCATCATTTAACTAACATAACCAGCCAAATCAGTACTTTATAATTTTCCCAATGAAGTCCTGTGCCTGCTCTCTCATGTCTACCTTACTCTAACATATCAGTTACTCAATTTTCTTTCTCATAATGACAAAATCCATTTATACCTTGCTTTTAAACTTGAAAATAAGTGAATTTTATAATCACCATGTTACCGCTAACCAGTTAAACTTGAACAACTGAATACATTTTTCTATATTTCATTTGTTCTTTCCTAATCTGTAAATTGTCAGATTAACCAGGATAACAGCAATTTCCCTTTATACTCTGAAAGAATATTCATCCCCATATAATAAGACCAGTATTATAAAAAGGTAAAGATTTGATTTCAATAAGAATTTGTAGCATACCTCACTAAGTTAATGGCAAATAATTTAATGTGTGCTGAGTTTTAATATGCTGTTTCTAAAAAAAGGAACATATCATTTTCTAAAACAGAAGGCTGGGGTCTCTAAAGTAACATTCTGCCTGTTAACATTAACATTTGAATGTTACCAAATACTTCTAAAAATGAAACAGGAACTCCATCTAGTGGCCAGTGGGGTAACTCCATACTATACAGCGGCTGGAGAAAAAAACGATTCTGGCATACAAAATGCAACTTCCAGAATACCATTTGTTATGAAAAGTGGAAGTGAAAATGTTGAGAAATAAATTAAAATGAGCAAATAATTAATGTATTTTCCTATCTAGAACACTAACACATGTCTTTATTTTAATAAGCAATAAGAAACAAATTATTAAAGCATCAAACTTACTATTTTGAGTAACTGGAACCATGATGTTAACCTTTGATAAATCTGATTAATTTAGCCTAAATATGAAGATTTATGTTTCTGCTATAATGCCACCAAACACTTTTTTAAAAGTCTCCATTCATTTACAGGCCGGGTGGTCACTCATGCCTGTCTGTAATCCCAGCACTTTGGGAGGCCGAGGGGTGTGGATCGTTTGAGGTCAGGAGTTCGAGACCAGCCTGGCCAACATGGTGAAACCGTCTCTACTAAAAACACAAAAAAAATTAGCAAGGCGGGTGGCGGGCGCCTGTAGTCCCAGCTACTCGGGTGGCTGAGGCATGAGAATTGCTTGAACCTGGGAGGCGGAGGTTGCTGTGAGCCAAGATCATATCACTGCACTCCAGCCTGGGCAACAGAATGAGACTCCGTCTCAAAAATAAAATAAAAAATAAGTCTCCATTCATTTACATATCTAAATTTTCCTCTCCACCCATTTTAAGACCTACAAAAAGATGTCAAAATAGCAGGAAAACTACCATTAAGTCATAAAAATTTTATGCTAGAAACAGTGAATTCAAAAAGATGAAATATCAGGAATTTATCTTTTTTTGTTTTTGAGACAGTTTCACTCTTGTCGCCCAGGCTAGAGTGCGATGGTGCCATCACGGCTCATCACGGTGCCATCTCCGCCTCCTGGGTTCGAGCAATTATCCTGCCCCAGCCTCCCACGCAGCGGGGTTACAGGCATGCGCCACCACACCCAGCTAATTTTGAATTGTTTTATTTTTTATTTATTTATTTTTTTAGTAGAGATGGGGTTTCTCCATGTTAGTCAGGCTGGTCTCGAACTCCCAACCTCAGGTGATCTGTCCACCTTGGCCTCCCAAAGTGCTGGGATTACAAGCGTGAGCCACCGTGCCTGGCCAGGAGTTTATCTTAAGAATACTAAATGTAGGCCGGGCGCGGTGGCTCAAGCCTGTAATCCCAGCACTTTGGGAGGCCGAGACGGGCGGATCACGAGGTCAGGAGATCGAGACCATCCTGGCTAACACGGTGAAACCCCGTCTCTACTAAAAATACAAGAAAATTAGCCGGGCGAGGTGGTGGGCGCCTGTAGTCCCAGCTACTTGGGAGGCTGAGGCAGGAGAATGGCGTGAACCCGGGGGGGCAGAGCTTGCAGTGAGCCGAGATCGCGCCACTGCACTCCAGCCTGGGGCACAGAGCAAGACTCCGTCTCAAAAAAAAAAAAAAAGAATACTAAATGTATAAAGCTCTGGGTACATAAATGTTCCCAATAGCATCTAATAATTTTAAATTTTACAAATAAAATAACAATCTAAAAGTAAATTAGGTTAAATAATGGTACAGCCATTATTATGCAAGTAAAAAGTTCTTAGGCAACTATTTGATGGATAAATATACTTAATGATTAAATCACTAAATATAATCAGTGCCTGCCTCTGGAGAATAGGATCTGTGTCTCAGTTGTAGAATTGTGACAAGTTAGTAATGGAAAAAAGGTTGTCCTTTCCCCTAAGGAGCTTGTATGCTTCCTCTATTCTGGTAATAATTTTACAACTAACAGCATTCTCTTTTGACCTTTGACGCAAAGATGTTCAGAACTAAAACTGAAGATCAATTTTATGAGCAATTATTGTTGATCCTTATGGCCAGCTTAGTATTATCATTTAATATGTTCAGGCCAGTTTTTAAACTTCTATTTAAATAAAACAGACTTAGCTAACCAGCTACATAGTAAACTTACTAATATGAGAACTTGAAGGTTTTATTAAAATGAGGAGCAGACTCTGGTATTCATCTCAATCTATAGTCATTAAACATAAAAGTTTGAAGATTACAAAGTATCTAACGTATACCTGTAGCCAGAAAATAAGGGCAAAAAGGGTGTGGGAAACAAACCACAATTGATATTTAAAATCAATGACAGACCAATCTCTGCACTGAAAGTAGGGCATAAACTAGTATGTTCCCTATATTTTCTTGTCTTGCTCACCAATCATTTAAAAACATGTTATAGAACGAAAATGGGCATTATTTTCTAAAGTTCTCAGAAAAGATTATTATATTAGGCCGGTGTTTTTGTATATCATCTGCTAGCAATATAAGCAAGTCATCCCTTGAATACAATTATCTCAGGCAAAATTATGAGGACTACTCTCACACTTACAGACCAATCTGTACAATATTCTATAAAATAAATGGTTATATTCTATAAAAATATCAGTATTATGAAAGATAAAGGTAGACTAGGAACTCTTCCAGATTATAGGAGAAGAAAAGGACAAGACAACTAAATGAAGTAAAAGATTGTGGAGTGGATCCTGTCACATACCTCAACTCCCACATTGCCAAAAATAATACTATATACACAAATGAAAAAATTGGGCCGGGCGCGGTGGCTCAAGCCTGTAATCCCAGCCAGCACTTTGGGAGGCCGAGACGGGCGGATCACGAGGTCAGGAGATCGAGACCATCCTGGCTAACACGGTGAAACCCCGTCTCTACTAAAAAATACAAAAAACTAGCCGGGCGAGGTGGCGGGCGCCTGTAGTCCCAGCTACTCGGGAGGCTGAGGCAGGAGAATGGCATAAACCCGGGAGGCGGAGCTTGCAGTGAGCTGAGATCCGGCCACTGCACTCCAGCCTGGGCGACAGAGCGAGACTCCGTCTCAAAAAAAAAAAAAAAAAGAAAAAAAGAAAAAATTGGAAAATAAACTTTAGACTAATTTTCCAAAATAGAAATTTTACTAAGTCTAAGGAAGACTCTGGCTAGATAATTTGTTCAGATTTTTAAATGCCACTTAAGGCAGGGTGTGTTGGCTCACGTCTGTATATCTACACTTTTGGAGGCCAAGGTGGGCAGATCACATGGGCCAGGATTTGAGACCAGCCTGGCTAACATAGTGAAACCCCATCTCTACCAAAAATACAAAAATTAGCCGGGCATGCTGCTGCATGTCTGTAATCCCACCTACTCAGGATGCTGAGGCAAGAGAATTGCTTGAGCCTGAGAAGTGGAGGTTGCAGCAAGCCAAGATCGTGCCACTGCATTCCAGCCTGGGTGACAGAGGGAAACCCTGTCTCAAATAAATAAATAACAGCCACTTAAAAAATTAATTATTACTATTCTAGCCAAAACTGATAACTATATATTTACATTTTTATATTTATATTTACTTATATAATTATATATTTACTTACATACTCATTTTTACTTATATAATATTAAGCTGTGTTTTCCTGAAAACAATCCATATTTAATATCATTTAGGAGGCATGCTACCATTTAACCTACCGAATACAAGTTACATCATTTTATCTTAATACAAGGTATTATATCTCAAAATAAGTATTTGTTACCACATCCAAATATATCAATTAGAATTAACCACTGGACAAGGTACCAAATTCAAGAACATCTAAACCTAATGAAAGAAATTTCTTTTTTCCAGGAAAATAATGAATCACAAAAGAAAGGTCAAACTTTGATCTGTCACATTAAATTTCTAAAATAGTTCCAAGATATAATATCTAAGTCTCTGCAATTCCATACATTTACCAAAAATCAGTTCGTTAACATACACACCTTTCCAGGAAGTGCACTTACATGAATAGCAATTACTATAAATATTATGTAAATAATCCTGGATTTCCTTTTTGACAATGAATCATAAAGGTAAAAGCTCAGTGTTATAAGAGAGTCAATTTTAGACTAAAACAGAAATTTAAAATTTTTGGTAGGTCAGGTCTTCAAAGTATAAGGATTAAGAAAATAATACTTCAATAATAGAGACGTGAGATAACGAGAAACCCATCTCACCCTATTCAATTGTTCTATATAATCTAAAATTAAAATTATAGTCTCAAACATTTTAATCAAAAAATATACTATATGCATTTGACATCTACTTTTTTTTTTTTTTTTTGAGACGGAGTCTCGCTCTGTCGCCCAGGCTGGAGTGCTGTGGCCGGATCTCAGCTCACTGCAAGCTCCGCCTCCCGGGTTCCCGCCATTCTCCTGCCTCAGGCTCCCGAGTAGCTGGGACTACGGGCGCCCGCCACCTCGCCCGGCTAGTTTTTTGTATTTTTTAGTAGAGACGGGGTTTCACCGTGTTAGCCAGGATGGTCTCGATCTCCTGACCTCGTGATCCGCCCGTCTCGGCCTCCCAAAGTGCTGGGATTACAGGCTTGAGCCACCGCGCCCGGCCTGACATCTACTTTTTTAAAAAGACCAATCTGATGTACCAAACAAGTCAATCTAAACAAACAAAAAAATCAGTCTAATACTTTCATGAAAGAGTTTGAGACAGACTGGGAAATGGCACATTTTTAAAGGACAACAATCCTCCTGATACTGGGGAATATGGGCAATAATCCCTTCAAATACTAACACTTTTACCGAACATCCAATTGTGTCACTTAGCTGCTACCAACCACAAAATAGACTACCAAGATTCACTCCCATTGTTTTCCTTATCTATTCTTCCTTAGTAAATTAATGAAATACATACATGTTTATTTTCATGAGTAAGAATATAAATAAAGACAGAGATAAGAATATGAGAACAGAGTTGAAATAATAAATAATAAAGGTTTTGGCTGAAAGAAGTAGCTGTTAACTGCTTGTTTCTCTTGGAAATATCTATACATTTCTGAACATGTAACTTTCTATTCTTAGGAAAAGAATACATTTCTTAGATGATAATTCCATAACCAAAGAAATAATAAACTATATTATTCAATCAATAATCAGCTGTATACTGGCAAAATAAGTAGCTACAGTACTTTTATTATTGAATTTAAAGAAATTAATCATCTTATGAAGTACCTATGGACTTGAGTGACTTATGTATCTGCTTTTCTTCAAAAATAACTGTTGTCAGCAGTTTTGTTTGACAAAAATATTTAAAATCCACAGAACTTTGACTATATTCAGATCAGAATGATGTCATGAAGTTGTTAGACTTTGTCCTATTATTTTCAGTTACAGATAATTAAAAGGAAAAAGTGTACTTTCACCTTTCACAGATAAAGACAAAGGAATAATGAAACTTTTATTCTGTGTTCTAGGGTAAGTGATGACACAGTATCAAATTAAGGGCACCAAAAAAACAATCAAATATTTCCAGAATACTTTTTAGGAAATAAATCCATCAAGTATTTCAATTGAAGCTTACTATTAGACAACGATAAAATAAGCAAACAAAATTATTCATCCACAAAGACATTTACAGGGATTATTTACCTGAATCATTTCGTAGATAAGATGACATGGCTGGGATGAGGCAGGACTGACTGAGAAGCTCAAGAAGTACAGAAGGAAGGGCATTACTGTTCTGCCCTCTAGTCTCATGAGATGACTGAGCTTCTCCATTTACCGCACTACTCACAGGATTTATGTAACTGGCAAGAACCTAAAAATTGTTGAAATTAATTTGGATTTCAGTCTCACATACTTCCAAAATTTTTATGGTAGGTTAGAAATTCAATCTGAATACTAGCAGTACAAATTTTCTACTTAAACAGTACCTTATACGATGTTTTAAAATAACTATTTGTTTAAATTTTCAAAAGGGAAGGATCTGTTTTGTCTGAGAGTGTTGCTTACAAAGGATGGTACATTACATATGACTAGACGTATAAAAACAATACAACTGCGAACATAAAAACATAGTATCAACTCTGTATTATTTACATATTTTATTGAATAGACTCAATTCACAGTTTGAGGGTAACAAAATCTTATAACTTTATACTAGAAGGAGCATTCTAGAGTTGCAGAAGACACATTCAACGTGTTAACCAACTTCAATTAGCTGATGCAGGAAGCAAAGCTAATCTTTTCATTAAGTATTTCCCCTATACATTTCTGTGGTATAAAGACTTTCTATTCTTGTTCAACTTGCCTGAATCTAGAAAAGTTATTTATCTATTTATTTTTTTGAGACAGAGTTTCACTCTTGTCGCAAGAGTGACATTGCTGGAATGGCGCAATCTTGGCTCACTGCAACCTCCGTCTCCTGGGTTTAAGTGATTCTCCTGCCTCAGCCTCCTCAGTAGCTGGGATTACAGGTGTCTGCCACCAAGCCTAGCTAATTTTTGTATTATTAGTAGAGACAGGGTTTCACTATGTTGGCCAGGCTGGTCTCAAACTCCTGACCTCAGGTGATCCACCCACCTTGGCCTCTCAAAGTGCTGGGATTACAGGCGTAAGCCACCACGCCCAGCCGAAAAGTTATCTTTAAAAATGTAAGCAACCATGAATCTGGGAGGTGGAGGTTGCAGTGAGCCGAGATCACGCCACTGCACTCCAGCCTGAGCCACAGAGTGAACTCCGTTTCAAAAAAAAAAAAAGTAAGCAACCAAAATGCATATAAAAAAGTAACAGTTAAAAAAAAAAAGCCCACATACAACACATTAAACAAGAAAATGCCTGTAAGAAGATGCATCTTCCAGCTACTAGATAATTTCATCCCTGCCACTTTCCTCTCAGTGAAGAAGCTAGTTGAGAGCGAAGAAATACAGAGTTACAAGTAAGCAAGAACAATCTTTATCCAGTGGTATCTTAGAATGCACTGGGAAGAAGAACCACAAGTGGGCATAAACATAGCTGAGGATAGTTGGATTAGTTATCAATATTTTAAAATAATACAAAAAAAACACATTATTATGAACAATATCAAGTTTACAAAATATACCTGCAGAAGGCAGGTAACATGTTCCTCTTCCAGCCTTTGTTTAGTTAAGGCTTGTTCCACATCCCACCCAGAAGCTGTAGAGCCTGTTCCAAAGCCAGTTCCTTTGGCCCAATATAACTGTTGTTCTTCTGTTGATGTAGCGTTATGAGAGCTTGACACCTGTGGCTTAAAATAACAAAAAATGAAAATCCATTACAATTTGTTTTTACTTATCTTCAAAAATATTTATCACTGGGAAAGTAAAATGATGCAGCTACTATGGAAAACAGTTTGGTGGTTGCTCAAAAAAACTAAACACAGATTTTCTGTACGGCCCAGAAATTCCACTTCTAGTACTAAAACAGATTAAAAACTGGTACTGAAATAGACACACGTTTTCAGTAGCACCATTTAAGCTAAAAGTTTATTAGAAAATAGCCCAGATACCAACCAACAGATGAATGGATCAACAAACAGGATATTTATTCAGCCATAAGAAGAAATGAAATACTGATATATGCTACATGAATAAACCTAGAAAACATTACACTAAATGAAAGAAGACAGACGCAAGGAACAATACATTACATGATTCAATTTATATGCAATATCCAGAATAGGTAAATGCATGGAGACAGAATGCAGATTGCTAATTGCCAGGGGCTGGGGGAAGGGGTAAATGGAGACAAAGTGCTTATATTTAAGAATAAATAAATAAATATTTTAAAATATTTATCAAGAAAAGAAGGGATAAACCACCCTAGAACCTAAAAAGTCAATGACTCAAAATTGAATTGAGATATGAGCAGATCTTTTTAGGATATAGTAAAAGGGTATCTCAACTATTCCTAACCCTTTGCATGTTTATATACATTTTATAAATTGTTTGTAAACTTCCTCCAAAATGAACCTGGAATTGTATCAAACTTAAGGATTGATCTGGGAAGAAATAATACCATTGCACTATCATATCTAACCCATCGAAGATATACATGAGCAAAGACAGATTCCCCTGCCTCAGCCCCCCAAGTTGCTGGGAATATAGGTGTGAGCCACCAGGCCTGGCTAATTGTTGTAATTTTAATAGAGATGGAGTTTCACTATGCTGGCCAGGGTGGTGTCGAAATCCTAACCTTAAGTGATCTGTCTGCCTCCACCTCCCAAAGTGCTGGGATTACAGACATGAGCTACCATGCCTGGCCAAAAAATTCATAAAGAGGTATTATACATATTTTTCAGATTTATTCATAGAAATTTTCTATTTTTGGGGCTATTCTAAAATATATCTTTATAAAGCTCATTTTATGTGTCTGTTGCTAGTATGTAAACATTAACTAATTTTTATATACTGACCCCATGTTGTATCATTAATAAACTCACTTATGCCACTAATTATTTTGGTATTTTCTTTTCTTCTTTTTTTTTTTTGGAGACAAAGTTTCGCTCTTGTCGCCCAGTCTGGAGTGCAATGGCGCAATCTCGGCTCACTGCAACCTCCACTTCCTGGGTTCAAGTGATTTTCCCACCTCTGCCTCCCGAGTAGCTGGGATTACAGGTGCCCGCCACCACGTCCAGTGAATTTTTGCATTTTTAGTAGAGACGGGGTTTCACCATGTTGGCCAGGCTGGTCTCGAACTCCTGACCTCAGGTGATCCACCCGCCTCGGCCTCCCAAAGTGCTGGGATTACAGGCGTGAGCCACAGCGCCCAGCCTATTCTGGTATTTTCTACAATACAACTAAATCATATTGAAATAATGAGGAATTTTTCTCTTTCTTTCTTGAATTTCCTGTCTTACTGCACTGGCTAGATCCCCACCCACAACCCCCATTCTATAGTATTATTCTTAAAAGTTCAAAAAGGAAAGGAAGAAGGATCACAGTATAAATTCAGCATATCTTGGCAAATGGGAAAGCTTATTAAGCACTTAAATCCTTTCTGTTTTTCAAGTAGATAGGTTTCTTTTTGGTTTACTGAAAGAGACTAACAGAGAAAGCAATTAATTTATAATGTTTTAAATATCCTCTTAGATGTGAAAATGGAACACCCAAGTCTCTGAAAGATTACTTCAGAAAAAAACTTTACTCTGTACTCCCTAATTAAAACTAGTTTTTTTAATAACTGAAATAATTAAAAGTGAACCCACCTCAGTTTGATTTACGCTAGAGTTTGGAACTCGTGGGGCATGGTGGCTCAAAGCAGAGAGACAGACAAGAATGAGGTGTAAGGCTCCAATTTCCAACGCCATCCGCCTTAGAAGTACACCATCATCAGTTGTCAAAGGTGTAGTGCTAAACAAGCTACGAAGGACGTGGAAAGGAAGGGTTGGAAGCACATTGGCTGATGGAGATTGAAGAATATGACCTAGATTGAAAAAAGAAGAGGACTTCAAGATTAAAAACAGTTAAAGCACAATAAGAAGCTACATACAGGATCATAAATTAATAATGACACTGTAATACAAAATAATATCACTAAATTATTTAAAAACCAAATACTACAAATAAAACAGTAATATCTTAAAATTTAATCACGAATAAGTGTCAGGAAAAACTGTCAGACACAGTACACATAAACCTCAAAAAAAGTGGAAACATGTATGATAATAGCTATAGATTATGTCAAAATTATTACAAATAGAATTTAAACTAAAACCTGAACAACAGAAAAGAAGCATTAGTAGTATCTTAAACAGTAAGAAAGTAATTGCTTTCCTTGGGAGTAGCTTTAACCATGAACAGATAATGAACAAGTAAAACTATTTTTTTCCCAACAGTGTTCTACTGTGTTCTAGCCAGGAAGGGGTATTACATGCAAAGAAAGCAATGCTACGTGGATGGTACACGAAACAATTATTACAGAAAGAGATATCATAACTATGCTTTTTAATAAAAATTCATTGTATATGCATTAAAAATAGTGTGAAATTACAGAAAGGCTTTTTTTTTCCTTTTCTGTTTAGGGTTACACCTACTTTAACACTGTAGTAACAGAGTGTTGAAATATGGTTCTTATTACACATTCTATGTCTGTATCAAAATATCATCTGTTTAACATAAATATGTACAACTATTGTATCAATTTAAAAAATGGTTCTTACCCCTCTACCTACTTAAAAAAAAATCAGATCAAGCAATTAGAAATTCCTGACCTACTAAAATAAATACAGTTGATACCTGAATAACAAAGGTTTAAACTACACGGGCCCACTTATATGCCAACATTTATGAGGGATTTTTGTTGTTAGGAAAATATAAAGGAAAAAATATTTACTTTGAATATTTGATAGCTTCAGAGTTTCGAGATCTACAAATAAATTCATATAGTTTTATTAGATTAAATATACTTCGTAGTACAGGACTTAACAGTTTATTCTTTCTAAATGGCATGTGAAAGAAATCAACCGAATCAAAACCTTGTGATTTTAAAATAACATAAGGAAGTATTAATTGTCTAGTAAATATTAAGAGAATAAACAGTAAGTGAAAATGTAGAGGTCACCCAAATGAAAATCTACTTGTGAGGCTATCCTGTAATTCTTCAGTTTTTCTTTCTATTAAATAACAATGCCAACCCAAAGGAAACAATCATCACAGCCTGCTCTTATTATTCTATATTATCATTAATACATATTATGGCATTATTTTCCTGATTCTGTTCTCTTTAAGTATTCCTACCAGATTCATTTTCTAAAAAAAACTATATTCAACACATTACTGATCTTAACACATTTTAATAAGCCTTTATTGCTATTCAAAATAAAATCTAAAGTTCTTAAGCAAGTTTTTTCCATGCTCTGTTACCAATATTAGCTTTTAAAATGCTCACAATGCTGCCTTTTGTACAAATTTTCATCAGCTAACTTATCCCCTCTCACAGATTTTAACCTGGAAACACTGCTCATTCCATTTATTTTCTTTCTGAGATAACTCATCGCAACCTAAATCTAACCTGTCCTTCAAGGCCCCACTAAAAACTACTATCCCACTTCATTCACTTTGCTGTGTAGTAAATAAATAATCTCTCTCACACGTGTGTTTCTCCATAATACTGCACTCAAGAGTGCTCAAGGGATTTTATAACTTGCTAAGTCTACATGTTTATATACATCCCTTGTTACTATTATTGGAGAACATTAGCTACTTGGGGGTAGCTCTAAATAATTGCTTCATGTTTAAATCCCTCCAGTGATGCCCAACAGTTTTGTCAGCACAAGGAAAATAATTTTTGAATGAATACAGAGATGAAAATGAAGATTCCTTAGGATTTATTATAACTAACCACCTACAACACCACCTACAACAAATCATCTAACAGCTTAACTATGAAGGAAATAAATGATGAACAACAGGCAATGATCTGGATAACTTTACACAATCTATTCACATATGTACTGACAAATTTAATACTAAACACTTACTTCCTTCTCCATCATCTGTTACTCCCAATACCAATCGAAGAAGGCACTGGGCATGTTTTCTCTCTTTCAGTAGCACTTCGGCATAGCCCGGAAGACGAAGAAATAATCCAAAAGCAGCCAAAGAATGGGCAGGTATGGGGGACATGGTCTGTACTGCTGACTTGATAGGTGGAGGTTCAGCCGCGATAGTTTCTGGTGCTTCATAAACTAACTCCCCTGACTGTTCAATGGTCACCCATTCAAACTGATCGCTATCCTTTGGCTTTTCCTGAGTGGTGGATGTTACAACTGGAGCACTCACCTAAAGAAAAAGAAAAGTGTTCGCTTGGCTGTTCACATTTTCAACATCAGATTCAAAGTAAAGACTTAACTTTAAATGATCTCTTTAAAATATAGGACTATAAGGATTAATAAAACTACTTGCTTTAAAAAACAAGCTTCCGGCTGGGCACAGTGGCTCACGCCTGTAATCCCAGCACTTTCAGAGGCTGACGCAGGTGGATCACTTGAAGTCAGGAATTTGAGACCAGCCTGGTCAACATGGTGAAACCCCGTCTCTACTAAAAATACAGAAATTAGCCAGGTGTGGTGGTGCGCGCCTGTAGTCCCAGCTACTCAGGAGGCTGAGGCAGGAGAAACACCTGAACCCAGTAGGTGGAAGGTGCAGTGAGCCAAGATCACACCACTGCACTCCAGCATGGGTGACAAAATGATCTCAAAAAAATAAATAAAAATAAAAACAAGCTACCAAACATCAAGACGCACATGACATCCGAAGTATGGCAGCGTCTGCCAAGTGTCGCTATATTAGTTATTTCCACCTTTATAATTAGTTAAGTATCTGTATGCAGATTCTTGAGACTATTTAAATACCTTATTTCTCGCCAAACTTTTGAACAGTTAGTCTTAGCATTTTTATAACTGTTCCTAAAACAATTATTACTACTGTGGTTATCAAAAGGAGACTTTCTAATTCTGTCATTCCTTCTACATTTGTTAGTTGGCACCAAGCTATAAGGAAAAACATTCCCTTCTTGTCCATTAATTTCTATCAATATGGACTCTAACTTTATTACATAGGTATATTGTTACTATCATTATTAATTCTGATGCTTGAGGGAAATAAGAATTGGTCTCTGAGATCCCATTAAAGCAGGATCCTGCTTGCTATTAACTTGTCCCCCATCGTTCTTTAAGCATTTCCTTGCTTTCTAACACAGCAAAACATTCTAGGCTCATGTCTATATACCCTTCCTCAATACTAGAATTTCTCCAAGGAGCCCTGATTTCTTTTAGTGGAAAATTTTTAAAATGACAATATGGAAGATATATGTGCATACATCACTAGGGGGAGTCTGCCTCTGGGTCCTATCAGCAAACATACCTAGAAAATACATGTATGTGCATATGTGTAAATATATATATAGACATAATTTCTAGCATGTATTCTTGAAAACTGTCAAGGCCATCGAGGCCATGAAAGATAAATAAAGATAGTAGAATTGTTACAGATTGAAGACTATAAGACAACAAAATGCAACAGATGATCCTGAACTACTAGTACCCTCAAACCATGCAAAAGAAAATTGATTTCTTTTTCTTTGGCCCTAAAGAACTTTAGAAGGACAACTGGCAAAAGCTGAATAAGATTTGCAGTCCATAGTAGAGTCAGTGTGATTTGTATAATTGTACTGTGGTTATCTAAGAGAAGTTTCCTGCACTTAGGAGTAAAGGAGCATCGTGTCTACAATTTAATCTTAATAATTCACAAAGAAACTCCAATTCTGAGCATGGTTGCCCTATAAACTTTTCATTTCATTTAGAAATATTCTATTTATCTTGCTTGGCCATGAATAACGTACTTCACTAAATACTAATTTGAAGTTCTACATGCAAACATATAATGAAATGAATAGTGAGCTAATCACAGAGTTATCTCATTATTCACTTAAAACATCAGGATCATGCCTAAGCTTCCTGTATGACTTCAGTAGTAGATCGACAGGTAACTCTGTGGGGTGATTTTTAAATGAACGGTGAAGTAACTCTGTGATTAGTTCACTATTTCTTCCTTCTTTTACATATATATGTAAAAGTCTGAAGCTGATCTACAGCTTAGATCCGTCTTAAGTTGATCTACAGCTACACTACATACATCTGTACACTGAATAAAACAGCTGCAATTTCGATGCCAGCCTATTTTGACTACTGAAGCTTAGGCCAGAATGACAATATGAAATAGCCTAATTGTAAGAACATGGGAATTTGGGCACTTTTCACTTCTAAACCATTTTGAAACCCTTTACAGGTAACTTTTTTTAAAGTACCTCTATATTTATTATTTTATGCTGCACAAAAGATAGTTTCATATAAAAGTGCCTATATGATAATAGAACATTGTTATAGAAGCAGAACTTTACCTCAAGTGTTTACTTAAGTGTTTTCTTAAAAGACTATTTCTCAAATGATGCCACAAAACAAACCAAATACAATGAAAGCAAAAAGACAGCAAAACGAAAGAACCCTTGATTTACAGCATTCAAATTCTTCAACAAGTGAAAGACCCTCAACTTCATGAATATCAGAAGAGCAAATGAAAACTACTATCATGTATCATTTCCCATCTCCCATTACACAGATAAAAATTTTTAAGTCTTATATTAGATACATATACAATTCTTCACAACCTTTTTCATTACAGCTAACAACTGGAAACAATAACAATGCCAGTCAACATTAAGACTAATACACACAATAAGGTATAGTTAAATATACAGCAAGTATATTACAGCTATACAAATGAGACCACCACAGGTTTAGGCATCAACAAAGATTAATTTCAGAATACAGGTTCAGCAAAAGCAGCATACAGTAGAATATAAACTGATTTTTATACAAATGTCAAAAGTATAACTATTCAAACAGAACTGCTTTAGGGTATTAAGATGGATTTAATTTTTTAAACCATATATTATATTCGCTTGTATTATGTCACATTTTGAAAGTCAAAACTGAAAAGTACATAAAAGCATGCTTTTGCTCAATTAACAACAAAGAAATTTTATTTCTGATATACTAGGATAAAACAGCTCAATTTCCCAAAGGAAAGAGTCTAATAAGGACATGCTCACTTTGAATAACGTCTAAAACACAAATAAATTATTTTAAATTCGATAAATATGATTTATATCACAGGCTTTTAGGAATTATGATATTCCAACAATGTGATGCCTTTAATTCTGATATACTCATTATATGTCACAGCAAACTGAGAAGACATGATACTTTCTAAAGTAGTCAAATGCTCCAATTTAAGAACAAAATATGAGTTTCAGTTTAAATTGGAGAAACATAGGATTAACGTGATTTCAAAATCACAGTCATGGTACTTACAAATGAAAACAAACTAAAAATTCAGTATGTTTGATTATAATTCTTTATGAGTGTACACACACAAACGTACACATGTACTTCTTATGTTGATTCTGGTTGTATTTGTCAAGGAATTTATCCATTATATCTAAATTATCAAATACGCTGGCATAAAGTTGGTTATAATAGTACTTTATTTTATTCTATAGAAATTACAACAATGTGCTTGCCATCATTTGTGGATGTCCAATTTGTGTGGTTTCCCTTTTTCTTGAAAAATTTTCATAGTTCATCAATTTTACTAAAAGTCTCAAAAGACAAAATATATGGTTTTCTTGTTTCTCTTTGATTTTTTGTTTTATATTTAACTGATTCTGGCTCTTACTGTAATAATTCCTTGCTTCTGATTTTTGGTTAACTGTACTCCTGTTTTTCTAGTTTCCTGAGGTGGGAGTGTACATCACTGATAAATCTCTTAATTATAAGCATTAGCTATATCCCATGTCATGCTGGGATTATCATTTCGAAATATATTGTGTAGTATGTATTGTGATTTCCTCTTTCATCCATGTGTTATTTAAAACTATACTGCTTAAGTTACAAATATGTGAGGTTTTCTAGATCTTACTGCTAATGATTTCCAATTTAATTCTGATGTGGTTACAGAACATACTGGGTTTGATTTTAATGTTTTTAAAATGTACTGAGACTTTTATATAGGCCAGCATACTGTCTATCTTTCTTTGGAAAGAAGTACATCCTGTAGTTGGTAAATGCTGTGTTCCATAAATGTTGGTTAGGTCCATCTAGAAGTTCTGGGTGTTTCTCCCAAAATCTCCTACATCCTCACTTTGTTTCATTTACTGAGAGATAAATGTTATAATCTATTACTGAAATGTAGATTTATCTAGTTCCTCCTTCAGTTCTATAGATTTCTGATTCATGTACTTTGAAGCTATTAAATACAAATTTAGGATTGTTATGACTTATTTTGAATTAATACTTTCATATTTAATAATCCTTTTTATTTCTTATATGCTGGTCCATAATTCAACTTTGTCATATATTAAAAAATAGGGATAGCAGCTTTCTTCTTTCAAGCACATCTCTTTAGACAGTATATACTTGGGCTTTGCTTTTTTCTCTATTCTGACAAATGTTTGCTTTTCAAATGGGGTATTTAATACACTTTCATTCATTCATTCATTTATTCATTTAACTACAGAGATGGAGTCTCACTCTGTCACCTAGGCTGAAGTGCAGTGACACGATCTCAGCTCACTGCTACCTCTGCCTCCCAGGTTCAAGCAATTCTCCTGCCTCAGCCTCTCAAGTAGCTGTGATTACAGAGGTGCACCACCACTGCTGGCTAATTATCATATTTTTTAGTAGAGATGGGGTTTCACCATGTTAGCCAGGCTGGTCTTGAACTCCTGAGCTCAGGTGATCTGCCTGCCTCAGCCTCCCAAAGTGCTGGGATTACTGGCGTGAGCCACCATGCCCTGCCGTACACTGTACATTGTTGATGAGACGCTGTATCAACTCTTGATTTTAAAATCTTCCTTGGAGTGTGTTTAGTTTTGTTTAGCAGATAGGGAAATTATTGGTAGATCACCCTGAACTTAGAGGCTTTTGTAATTTATTAGAAAAGTCTATTTTGATTGTTCCCTTATTTCTCAAGTGAATCTTCATTAGGATGTAGCCTTTACTCTCAATGTATGGGCCATTTGGAATTCCAATGGAAAAGCCAAGATTTTTATCTCTGAGCAGGACTAAAACTGCAAATTGTATGCTCTCTGTGATAGACAGCAGCTGAAATCTCTGTACAGCTTTTTCAGCATTCTAGTTCATGCTTGCTCTCAAAATGCCTATGTTTAATAATTCTGGAGCAAGCCAGAGATGTGCAGAATTTGGAGCTGCTCAGCTTTGACTTCCTCCTTTCCGAATTCCTATTTTCCAGCCAGTATGGAAGAATCAAACTCCAGCCAATACGACTGTGGCTTAAGTCTGAGTTCTACCTGTACCACCTAACAAAGACTGAGGGATACCCCTGAGAAAAGCTGTATAGACACTAATATCACTGAATGTGATTCTATTAATTCTGTGTTTAAATCCTCTTAAATTCTGTCTTTAAATTTCTGCCTGTTTCTAGTTGCTCTTCAAAGCCTTTAAGTAACTTTTAAAATATATTTTGTCTAGAGTTTTTAACTATAGAGACAACAGAGTTAATCCCATACTTGTTATTCTGCCATCACTGATTTTTGAGAGGCAATGGGCAAGGTGGGTGAAGAATTGTAGAAAATGTTCTCCAATAGGTATAAAATTCTAGGATGACAGATTGTTTTGCTTTACCTTGTTGCTTACTGTCTTCTAGCATTTTTAAAGTTGTAATTCCCTGGCTCATATAGTTTCTGTTGAAAGGCCAGTTGTTAGTGTTATTGCTGCTGTTTTGAAAATATAGGTCACTTCCTTTATGGCTGGCTTTAATATTCTTTCATTGCCTTAGAATTTTTCTTTTTGGGGGGATGAGGTCTTGTTATGTTGCCCAGGTGGTCTGGAACCCATGGGCTCAAGTAATCCTCCCACTTCAGTCTCCTGCATAGCTGGGATTTCAGGGATGCACCGCAGTGGCCAGCTGTCTTTGTTTTTAATCACTTTTACCATGACAGTTCCAGGCATGCATATCCTGCATGAAGTTAACAGTTTCTTACATGTTGAATTGAGATTTAAGTTTTATATCTATTTGGGAAATTTTTCTTCTTCTCAATATTGTTTCTCTCCATGTTTCAACTCACTCTTTTTCTGGGTCTATAAATTCAGGTACGTTAGAATTTTTCACTTCAATCCATATAGCTCTTATGTTCTTTTCATTCCTTACACTTTCTATGCTTCACTTTGAACCATTTCTTTTTTTTTTTTTTTTGAGACAAGAGTCTTGTTCTGTCACCTAGGCTGGGGTGCAGTGGCACAATCTCGGCTCACTGCAGCCTCCGCCTCCCAGGTTCAAGCGACTCTACTGCCTCAGCCTCCCAAGTAACTGGGATTACAAGCGCCCACCACCACATCCAGCTAATTTTTGTACTTTTAGTAGAGACGGGGTTTCACCAAGTTGGCCAGGCTGATCTTGAACTTCTGACCTCAGGTGATCTGCCTGCCTCGGCCTCCCAAAGTGCTGGGATTACAGGCGTTGGCCGCTGCACCAAGCTGAATGATTTCTTTTGATACATCTTCCAGTACACTACTGTTATTATCTGCAGTGTCTCTTTTCTGTTTTTTGTTTTTTTTTGAGACGGAGTTTCATTCTTGTCGCCCAGGCTGGAGAGCAATGGCGCCACCTCGGCTCACTGCAACCTCCACCTCCCGGGTTCAAGCAATTCTCTTGCCTCGGCCTCTTGAATAGCTGGGATTACAGGCACCGGGCTAATTTTTGTATTTTTAGTAGAGACGGGGTTTCACCATGTTGACCAGGCTGATTTCAAACTCCTGACCTCGGGTAACCCTCCTGCCTTGGCCTCCCAAAGTGCTGGGATTACAGGCGTGATTACAGGATTACAGGCTGGGATTACACCATGCCTGGCCAGTGTCTCTTATTAAACACACCTAACAGTATCCCTAATTTGATATATTAGAAATTCTCAACCCATCCCATATAGCTAGTATTATCCTGACACCAAAACCAGACAAGGGCATTACAATTATAGACCAAACTCTGTATTAGTTTTCTACTGCTACTATAACACATTGCCACAAACTCAGTGGCTCAGAACAGCACAAATTATCATTTTAAAATTCCAGAGGTCAGAAATCCAAAATAGGTCTTATGGGACTAAAATCTAAGGCTGCATTCCTTCTAGAGGCTCTTGGGGAATAACAGTTCCTCACCTTTTCCAGCTTCCAGAGACTACTCACGTTCCATGGCTGTTGGGTGCGTCCATCATCACATCATATCCTTTATTCCTGGCTTATGCTTAGACGGCTGAGGAAATCCACGAGTTATATGCCTAATCTCTTCAAAGAGCCCTCTATGTGACTGAATACTCTGACTTTTGATGTTTCTAAGGCACTAGCAAAAAGTTGTCCAGCCTCACCCTTGGCTTACACTTCGGAGCATGCTTTTCTGATAGTGAATCTCTAAATTTTAGCACCTTCTGTCATCTGGATAGGTAATTTCACAAACTGACAAGCACTAATTGCTTGTATTTCAACAGTTCTTCTCTCAATTTGTATCTTTCCTCTCACATTTCACTATAAGCAGCAAGAAAAAAACAAGTTGTACCTTCACCACTTTGTGTGGAAATCTCAGCTAAATATCCAAGTTCATTACATGCAGGTGCTGCTTTCTACATTTAGGATACAATGAGTTAATATTTCCGCTACTATATGACAAAGATCCCTTTTCCTTCAGGTTCTGGTAACGTGTTTCCTCATTTCCTTCTAAACCTCCTTGTCAGCACTTTAAACACCGTATGTATACCAAGTCTGCTTATGACAATTCAGATATTCTCTAAGACATTATAGGTTTTACCCACTATGATCCTTACTTTTATCTAGGCCCTCACTGGCAGAAGCTTTATCATCCACATTTTATCTAACAATCTGTTCAAGGTAATCTAGATTTTTTTTTAAATCATGCTACTCAAAATTATTCCATACTCTGCCAAGTACCCAATTCTAAAGTCACTTTCACATCCTTAGGTATGTATTACCAGGACCCCATTTCCAGCTACTAATCAATATAGTGAACCACACTGAATACTAAATTAGAAAAAATCATTTATGTTGAACAATAATAATGCTGAAAATGTTGGGGTCTTTTCTGCTTCAAACTTTTGAGTAATTACGTCATTGTCTAGTAAGAAATAAAATTTTACTTATTCTCTGTCAATCACCTTATAACAGAGTTATATCACCTTATAATAAAAATATCTTTTTGAATAGTAGGTAAGCAATAACACAAATAAGTATTATTGGGGGTTGCATTTTGTCCTCCCAAGATATGTTCAAGTCCTAACCCCTAGTATCTATGAAGGCTACCTTATTTGGAAATAGGGCCTTTGCAGATGTAATCAAGTTAAGATGAGGAAATAACGGTTTGGAGGACCCTACATTAAATGACTGGTGTCCTTATGAGGAGAGAGAGATACAGGGACACACAGGAAAGATGCCCATATGATGATGTAGGCAGAAATTAAAGTGATACAGCTACAAACCAATGAACAGCAAGAACTACTGGCAACCAAGAGAAGCCAGGAAGAAGCAAGGAAGGAGTCTTCCCTAGAGCCCAAATTCAGAGGGAACATAGCCCTGCTGACATCTTCAGACTTATAGCCTCCTCAATTGTTTTAAGCCAGGCAGTTTGTGGTATTTTGGTACAGCAGCTCAGGAAACTATAATAGAGTCTAGAGCTACTATACCAAAATAAACACACACACACACACACACACACACACACACACCCGACATGAAATCAAACAGAATAATTCCCCTACTTCATTCAACAAACATAAAGTTTTGTTTTTACAACTCTCCATGCACCAAACTTCCTACTGATTGATACAAGAGCATGGAAAGCACAGACACTGAGAGCGTCGTAAATGAACACGGGAATAGGTTATGTTTTTAAACCACCAAAAATGGAAATGGCACCTGAAACAGGAATAAAAGGTAAACAAAAAGATACATATTGGTAGCAGTATACACTCCTATTTTACTCTCCTATTTCCAATAATGTCTCTGATAAATATCACACTTAAAGCAGTATAGAAAAGAGAATGCTAGTGTTACAACCATGAAATCAAGATAAATGCTACAGTGTAGTAAGTTTGGCAAATGTGCTTAATCTTCAACATTTCTTCCATACCTACTAAAGGTCATGAAGCTCTGTATAGACTGATCATTGAAAGAGTTATATAATGTTCAAAAAATATAAAGCAAAGGGTATTTCTACAAAGTTAATCCAAGTACATTAAAAAACAAACATAAAAAGAATGAACGGCTTAGCTACAGAATGATATACTCGATTAGGAAATCTTATCTTACCTGTTGAATTACTTCTGGATATAACATGGGTAGTCTTTCAGCAATAAGAGCCAGTCCACCCATTCCTGCAAAAACTTGTAATGGTGACTGAATGGGACAGGTTTCAAGCAAAGATTCATCCAATATCCCATCCATGCATTCATCACCTGGAGTGAGAGCCTCATCTTCTGGACAGCTAGCAAGTAAGTCTCCATGATCTAGACAATAAATTACAAATAATTGAATAGGTAAGAAAGTGTATATTTTTATAATATTCTTTCATTTACAAAAGCAGGTATTATTACTGTTTTCTTGCTACTCAAAAAAGAGCACAAAACATCATTTATTTAGATATAGCTGTATTATGGCTAGATACTACAATGACCTTTAAATGACTTATGATACTACCTTCTTTAGTCTTGTTATTGGAAGAATGGTTCATGGACTAGTAGCATGGGCATCACCTGCAAGCTTGTTTGAAATGAAGAATCTCCATTTTAACACTATGACGCAGGTCATTTGTAAGCATACTGAAGTCTGAGAAGCACCGTCCTTTAGGGCATACTTATAACTTATATCCTATGTTAAAATAAGTAAGTTCTCAAAAGTACTCATAGCAAATAATATGCTCTAAAGTATCCTATTAAGAAGAATTAATGACAAAGACTTCTCTCACTGAAAACAAAAAATTATACCATATACCGTATTAGTTTAACTCTGAATTACTCACAAAAGAAAACCAAAAGATCACGTAAGGAGACCCTTTAAACATTAAAACAAAAGAGAGAAATAATTGTGCTGCAAAACTGGGCAAAGAAAATGTACCAAAATTTGCTGAAGAATATAAAAGACCAATAACTAAAGATTGAATTTTAGTCATGAAAAAGTTTAATAAGTTCATACCATACTCACACTATGAAAATTACTTATATAGCATTTATAGGAGTAAAAAATTGGAAACAACCACAACATTTCAATGATTGGAAAACAAATAAATTTTCTTACATTTGTATAAAAAAATAGCCAATTCAAAAATGGAAATTCAAAAAATTTTAAAGGAATATAAGGGCCAGGTGCGGTGGTTCATGCCTGTATCCCAGCACTCTGGGAGGCCAAGGCAGGCAGATCAGTTGTGGTCAGGAGTTACAGACTAGCCTGGACAACAAGGTAAAACCTTGTCTCTACGAAAAATACAAAAATTAGCCAGGCATGGTGGTGGGTGCCTGTAATCCCAACTACTCAGGAGGCTGAGGCAGGAAAATCACTTGAACTCGAGAGGCAGAGATTGCAATGCGCTGAGATTGCGCCTCTGCACTCCGGCCTAGGAGACAGAGCAAGACTCTTTCTCGGAAGGAAAAAAAAAAATTAACGGAATATATAAGTAAAAAACAGAAATATGTGATCCCAATTACATGAGAAAACATGTTTATATGCACGAAATGCCACTCAATATAAATTATAACTAAGTTGTAAGTTGAGTTTCTCACTTTTATTATAAAACAATTCACATAGCTCTCACAGAAATATTAGAAATTAAAGTACACGCACTCATAAAACAAATGATGTTATAAGAAGTAATGCAACTTAGTTTCCAAATGAAATCATGGCCATTTTTTATATTTACAAAAATTCAGTCATAAAAAAATTATATCTTACGTTGATATAATAAAAACACAAGTCAATCAAGTCATTAGCTATAGAAATCTCTGCCTCTTTGTATGACAGTCTGTAATTTTTAAAGTAGTATTACGCACATACCTTTTTCAGGGTGTAGTCTTTTATAAGAATCTGTTTTTGATAGACTTGGGTCTGTTATAACTCTTGATCCCAATTTAACAGTCAGATCTATTGAGCGGTAACCCTGAGGAAGTTTTCGGTCATATAGGAGAGTTAAAAGCTGGGCAAGTGTCATTTCAGCTGGCAATGGCTGGCCTAAAATGATATAACTAAGTTAAATCTGGAAACCAAGATGAGAAACATTTACTTGGTTTAATTATTAACTGCTTTTACTAAATTATAGGCAAGAGTTTGATTCTGAAACCAATTTCAAAACAATTAAAAAATTCAACAGCCATTAGAAAGTTTACAAGAAGTGAGTTTATTTCTGACATATAATAATGAACAATAACGTCTACAAAGTGTTAAAAAGTCACGAGCAAAACGTAAACAAAGGAACAGACATTCCCATAAATCTGATGTGGGCCATTTTTTTCTATAAAGGGCCAGCTAATAAATACTTTAAGCTAGGGGAGCCATATAGTCTCTGTTACAACTGCTAATCTACATTGTAGCAGAGAAGCAGTTATGGACAATACACTAGTAAACGGGCATAGCTGTATCCCAACAAAAGTTTATTCCAGGCAGAAGGGGAGACTCACATCACCTAGGTAATGGGCCATGAGAAATGTCATGTCACAAGGACCTCTCCGGACAGAGGTATCCAACCCACCAGTCAACAGTTAGTTGACCTCCACCATGAATCAACAATGTAAAGCTAAGAAGAAAAATTCCCTTGAACTGAGTTGGCAACTTCATTTTAATACAGCATGAAAATGGTGATAAAATACAGAATGGGTATCCCTCATCCAAAATGCTTGAGACTAGAACTGTTTCAGATTTCAGATTTTTTTTTTTTTTTTTGCATTTTCTAATATTTGCATGTACACAATGAGTTATCTTAGGGAGGGGATCCAAGTGGAAACACAAAATTTATGTTTGTGTGTATACACACATACACACATCCCTTATATACATAGCCTTAACGTAATTTTGTATAGTATTTTTGATTATTTTGTGCCTGTAATAAGGTTTGTGTACCCTGAACCATCAGAAAGCAAAGGTGTCACTATCTCAGCCACCCATGCCAACAATGTGTGACTGTTAGGCATCATCATCATTCCTGACTCTTAATCTACATGCTACCGATAGGCAGTTGTTTTCTTACATTTATTCACACATTAAGTACTTAACAGTAAAAATATGACATACCATTAACAGAGTGAAAAAATAATGTGTCAGGGCAAATAAGCAGCATAGTAGCATCACCAGGATACCTGTTTCAGTTATTAAACAAAACCAACCACAGGACTGGGCATGGTGGCTCATGCCTGCAATCCCAGCACTTTTGGAGGCTGAGGCAGGTGAATCACCTGAGGTCAGAAGTTCAAGACCAGCCTGGTCAACATGGTGAAACCCTGACTCTACCAAATATACAAAAATTAGCCAGGCGTGGTGGCGGTCACCTGTAATCCCAGCTACTCGGGAGGCTGAGGCAGGAGAATTGCTTGAACCCAGGAGGCAGAGGTTGCACTGAGCCAAGATCACGCCATTGCGCTCCAGCCTGGGCAACAAGAGTGAAACTAAATCTCAAAAAAAAAAAAGGAAAAAGCAACCACAAACAACAGCAGGCTTTCAGTCTTCACCTATGATGCTGTGTTTTTATTAAAAGGTTACTATAAACTGTGTTTTTTAGGTAAGAAGAAATATCAGAAGTAGCTGAGGGACCAGGAAGTGGATCCTACAGGGGATGAAGAGACATTCTGCTGGCAGGCTCTTAAAAATTCTTCTTGCAGAGTCATCTGCCTCATTAACATGGTTTTTAGCTCAGAAGACTCTCTTCAATTTTGAAAACTGACATGGTTTGTCATTCTGTTGTTAATGCACGCTGCCCTAGTCCTTCAATATGCCCACCATACATTTTCACCATGTCTTCTTCTATAAGCACCTTTTCTATGGTGTTAACTTGATCTTCTTCGTCACTATCATCACCCTGATTCAAAACCATTTCAGCTATTTTACCACCAGTCAATGAATGAATAACTGAAGCATTATTATCAAAGTTGAAAACTTCTTTGACATCTACTTCTTCCAGCTTACTGCTGAACTCTGAAGGTATATTTTTTACACATGTAAGGAGGTCAGAAATCATTTTTTTTTCACTTGACATACAGAATCCTTCAAAGTCACACACAGTTCATCATTATCACTAAACATAGTTGCAGGCCAGAGGTTGTGCCAGGCATGCTCAACTGTGTCTTTGTCACTGTGTTCCAAGTATTGGCAACAACATATATGGCATTCTTTAAACTCCTTTCGAAAATTTTCTGTACCCATGCCTCTGTTCACTGCTGCCAGCATGCTGTTCAAGAAAGGGGATTTATATTTTCTGTTCATTGATCTAAAGATACCCTGGTCACATGGCTGAATTAATGAAGTCACATTTGGGGGAAAGTACACAGCATAAACATTAGTTTCGAGATTTTTAGCTGGAGGATGAACTGGGGGATATCAAGTAATAACAAACTCCTACATCGTTCAGTCTAGCTTACGGGCAATACATACAAGTCACTGGTACAAAATGTTTATGAAACCAATCAGAAAAGATGTCTGTGGTGATCCGTACCTTTGTGTCAGCGTAACCATGGACTGGTAAGAAATTCACTCCTTGAAAACAGCAAGTGTGAAAGGTTTTGCCTATCAGAGCGTGTTTGTACTTATGTATGCCAGTTGCATTAGCACATCCCAGGACAGTTATTCTGTCCTTGGTATCCTTAATTCCTGGAGGGGCTGTCCCATCAACTGTAGTCCAGTGTCTTTTTTGGGACAATAACACCATAACAGTGATATTTCATCAGCATTATAAACTGTTCTGGCAGCAGATTTTCATCAGCCATGACTTTGGCAAATTTATCAAAGAACTTCTCCATTGCTTCATGATCATCAGATGCTTTATCACCAATCTTTAAAAATGTAATATCGTATCTTCTCTTAAACTTCTGCAACCAGTGTGTTGAATATTCACAGTCCCTTTCAACATTCAGTTCATCATGATAGATCGTTACTTGTTTCATGATCAGCATACCATTAAGAGGCACATGTTCACTGCCAACACTGATGGATTCACTATTTCAATACACAATAATATGTTCATGTTTAGCTTTATGAAGTGCTTTTTCTATTTTTCCTTAACCTCTATTCACCACTTGCAGCACAGAACATCAATGGTTTATCTTTGTTTGTTCAGGTCATATATGGTGGTCATTCCAACACCACACTCTCTTGAAAGATGTTTCACACTTACATTGCTGTCCAGTTTCTCCAAAAGCTTGTTTTTCTGTGCTACAGATAAACATAAATACTTCCTCTTTTTATTACTATTATCCATAGGGGCATCTGGGGCCTTTTTGAAATTTCCAACACCACAGAGCAAAAAAACAGTTATGCACATACATGTTGGCACCATATGGGGCATCGTGGGAAACCTGCTGTTGGCACGTCTGGCATGCACATGTGCAATTTTGTTACCCACTGTGGATATGTAGGGGAGAATCGAGCATGCTAAAAAATACCTGAAGGGGGCTGGGAAGGTCTTTTTCCTCTTGCGGACGCTGAATAAACTGTGTGTTGTGTACCTGTGTTTAGACTGCAACCGTCATATGAGGTCAGATGTGGAATTTTCTACTTGTGTCATGTCAGCACTCAAAAAGTATCAGACACTGAATTTTTGGATTAGGGATGCTCAACCAGTTATCACCTTGAACAACAGACAGGATAGTGCTCAATAAATTTGTTTTATCTGGGAAGAACATAAGGCTTAACTACCAGTGGTCTAAGAGTTCCACTGCTTGAACTAGTCCTACAAATTTGCCCCAGGATGTTTCCTAAATAACTTGTCATGAACTCACTAAATATTTATTTCATCAATCATTTCGTGGCACACTGACAGAAAAACTTAGAAAACCAGTGAAATAGAAATATATAACTTGACAGTGTTAAACAGGACATGTAATAGATTACTACTTTGCTCTCACTTCTCTTCAGAGGAACTGTATGGAAGAGGAAGTCTCACTAACTCATTGATCTCATCAATGGCACCTGATTAAAATGATTTTGGTGATTGTGCCTCTGATTTACATAGTTTTAAGGCTACTAAAATTTCTTTGATGTTTATTAATTGTGGAATATTACCTGCCAAGAGTTTGTGAAACAGGTGAAACACTGGGACAGTAATTATTTTGTTGGCAGCCTCTGCTCCTGAAGTACTTCCTATTTTATCAGGTATTGTCCTCCCCCTCCTGGATGGTGGGCGAGGTGGTGTAGCTGACACAGCACGTTTAGACTGAGACTTCAGCCCTAAAAGAAAAGGATCAGTAAGATTCTACATAGTCAACACACCAATATGAAGGAAAACAGTGTTTTTTAAATATTTTCATAAGGCATGCATTCCTAGCTAATGTCAAAAGACAGAAATGTTCTTTCTAATCCAATATCTAATCTCCCAATTCTATTCATCCTTCATGACAATAAATAAGTAATTTTGGCATTGCATCTGTAACTTTTTTCCTAAACAGTAAAAACTACAGCTAGTTGCTACAATCTCTGAAATACAGATGACAATCCATTTAGTGGAAACTGAAAAAAAATAAAATAAAAAGATAAAAATCTAGTATTAAAACATCATTACAAGTCAGCTTTGTATGTTAGTACATTGTATTACATAAATTTCCTATAACTAAAATAGTAGTATTTTATAGAAACCCAAACAAAATCAAGATTATAAAAAATAGAAAGCATACCAGAGGCAACAACAACACTGTAATTGTCTTGAAATCCATTTTCCGCTTTAACTTTTTCTTTCTCTTCATGGTTTTTCTTTTCTTTGTCATCTTTTTGTTCACTAATTAATTTAGCTGTGATACTTGGAGTATCTGTAAGAAGATATTATCTAAAATACACAGCTTTTCCAAATCATTAAGAAGGGAAATAATAAATATTTCAGAGAAAGATTATGCAAGATAGTATTTTCCTTAATACTAAGGCAATATAAAGGAATTTAGGAGAAATAACATGAGGTAATGGCCTGATATCTAATCTTTACTGACATTGATGAAGAAGACTCACCACTGTACTTAAGCCAGAATATTTAAGTTCTAATCTTTATAAAGTATTATATACAGTATTTTAATGGTGCCACCTCCAGAAACAATAAAAACCAGTAGCATGAAAACTTGCTTTATTTTAGCCATAGTTCAATGTGCTTGGCAACTGCATCTAATTCAGTCCTCACAACGTAGAAATCAAGAAAGAATGTTATTTTCAAAATGAAGAAACAGCCTTAGAAAGGCTACTGATATAATCTGTAGACGGCAAATATGGGACTCAAGTGCAAGATTTAGTCTACAGCATTAAACTAGACTTCTGCTTATACTGCAAACGAAAGTATAAAGGAACAAATTTCTGTAACCGATTTCCTGTTCTGTTAATTTTTATTTAGGCCAAACACAGGAATCTTAGACAACAAAATAATGTGTTTTAAAATTTAAAGTGTTTTACTTTAAAAAATGAGTATTAAGGGCTTTCATAGATTGTTATTACTCTCTGAATATTTCTTTCATTACTATGGCATATAGCACACCACTAAAAATTATAAAATAAATGGGTGATCATATAACGTGATTTAGTTATTAAGAAATTTAAAGGCTCAATGAATTGTTTTGAAATCATAATTTTTTTCACTATATAACTATTATCAATTCTCCAATTGTCTCTCTCTCTTTTATTTTTAGACAAGGTCTCGCTGTGTCACCCAGGCTGGAGAGCAGTGGTGTGTGTAATCACGGTTCACTGCAGCCTCAACATCCCAGGCTCAAGTGATCCTCCCACCTCAGCCTCGCAGGTAACTGAGACCACAGGCACATGCCATGAATTTCTGTATTTTTAGTAGAGAGTAGGTTTTGTCATCTTGCGCAGACTGTTGTCGATCTCTTGGGCTCAAGCCACCTGCCTGCCTCGGCCTACTAAAGTGCTGGGATTACAGGCATGAGCCACTGCATCTACCTCAATTCTCTTTTTACTTCCCTAATTTAACACAATTATGATCCAGTCTTTTATGTTAAAAAAGTTGAGATAATAAAACAATAAACAACATCTTTTGCAATAACTCCCATTTTATAGTTTTTAGTATATGAAAGTGATTTCAATTTATACAGCTTGTTAATACTAATTGCTAATTGCCTATAGACAGTTTTGTGAGGTAAAAAATTTTATACACATTGCAAATGCATGGTGCAACAATACATTTTACTTTCTAACAAAAACAACCAAGCAACAAAAAGTGGCAAACATACTGACACAGGTCAGAGTGAAACATTTAAATAATAAGAAATTCACAAAGTTAATTCATAGCATAATCAGGTAAGAAAAACACATAAAGAATATTAGGTAATAATTTACTTAGTGCAATTAGAAGTTTAGCCAATTTTCATTTATTACCCTTATTTCAAAAGTAAGTATAAAGGATAAAAGCCATTCAAACACTGAAAAAAGTTTTCTCAACCTCCTTTTAAAACTGCTCTGGTTTCTAATATTAATTTCATTTTTTATTTTTTATTACAAATTTCTATTTTATTTTTTTCTCTGTACTTGAATGGATGCAAAAAGCTGCTCTGTTTTAGAATTCCACTTCTGGCCAAGAAGGAATTATAAGGATCAGGTTCATTCTCCCACCTGAAATAACCATTAACTAGAAATACATATTAATAATACTTTTCAGACCCTGAGCATCAGGCAGGGCAGGGCAGTGATGCCTGGGTGAGAGGAAACCAATGAGATGACTCCTAGGATTGTGTGAGCTGTCTGGAAAAGAATTCCTAAGTCACAGCTCAGCACAACCTAGGTGTCACCCTAGACTGAGGATACAAGAGCCGGGAATCCAGGAAGAAGAGATCCGCATCTATGCAGATTTGCATCTAGAGATCTGGAGATCCCTGAATCTCCAAAGATCTATATAGGGTCTTCAAGACTTCAAATGTACTGATGAACATATGTGAGCAAACCACTGAAGGCCAGCAAAGGTACTACAGAAAAGCAGCAGTGCAAACAACCCCAGGGTTTCAAGGAATAAAATGCTTTGTGTTCTTAGACATCTAGTGAATTCCTAACAGAGTACTCACAAGGACAGAGCCTTAATAGTGGGGTCAAATGGGATTTAGAAATGCATTTTCACGGTGGCTCAAGCCTGTAATCCCAGCACTTTGGGAGGCCGAGGCGGGTGGATCACGAGGTCAGGAGATCGAGACCATCCTGGCTAACATGGTGAAACCCCGTCTCTACTGAAAATACAAAAAACTAGCCGGGCGTGGTGGCGGGCGCCTGTAGTCTCAGCTACTTGGGAGGCTGAGGCGGGAGAATGGCGTGAACCCGGGAGGCGGAGCTTGCAGTGAGCCGAGATCAGGCCACTGCACTCCAGCCTGGGAGCACAGCGAGACTCCGTCTCAAAAAAAAAAAAAAAAAAAAAAAAAAGAAATGCATTTTCAAACCTGGTACTTTAATTCTACTCTAATGTAGTACATATTTAAAGGTAAAATTCATTAAAATTAAAAATTCAATTTAAAAATTTAGTTTCTTAGTCTCATTGCATGTGCTTAACAGTCACCAAACTAGACAACACTGGTTTATAAAAAAAATACCAATAATTACAGTAAGTCTGGCCTTAGATTAAAAGCTGCTCTGATCCTACTTACAAAGATTAAAAGCAAGTCTAAAAGCAACAAACTGTTTTCAAATAATATCATTACATTTCATGAAAAAATAAAATACGTATATTAGAATACAAAATATTTAGCACCCCAAAAAGTAAAATTTACATTGTCTGGCATCCAAGAAAATTCTCCAGGCAAATAAAGAAGCGAAAACATACAATCCATAAGGAAGAGAAAAATAATACAAACAGACTACTATGTTCAAGAAAGTTGAAGAAAATCTATATACTTTCAGTAAGGGCAAGGAGATATAAAAGTTCTAACAGATCAGACACAGGAAATTATCCAAAATTTAAAAATAGAGAAAAAAAATGATAGGGGGAAAAGAGGAAACACAGATTTGGGGAGGTGTCAAACAACTTCGCATAGCCTAATAAGTGAGTAACTGTAATTATAAAAAAAGGGGAGGCAATTATTGAATAAATAATTGCCAAAATATTTCCAAATTTAGTGAAATATAAAATACACAGATTCAAGAAATTCAATAACCTCTAATCATAAGAAATGTGAAGAAAAAATTGTAAGGCACACAATCATCCTACTGCTTAAAACCAGTGACAGAAATTTGTAAAAGCAAACAGACTGACACACAAAGGTTATTATTTGAAAGTAATATTGTTGGCCTGCTGTGGTGGCTCATGCCTGTAATCTCAGCACTTTGGGAGGCTAAGGAAGGCAGATCACTTGAGGCCAGGAGTTTGACATCAGCATGGCCAATACAACAAAACCCCATCTCTATTTAAAAAAAAAAAAAAATTAGCCAAGTGTGGTGGCATGCACCTGTAATCCCAGCTACTCTGCAGACTGAGGCAGGAAAATTGCTTGAACCTGGGAGGCGGAGGTTGCAGTGAGCCAAGATCACGCCACTGCACAGCCAGGGGGACAGAATCCCAGCTACTCTGCAGACTGAGGCAGGAAAATTGCTTGAACCTGGGAGGCGGAGGTTGCAGTGAGCCAAGATCACGCCACTGCACAGCCGGGGGGACAGAGACTCCATCTCAAAAAAAGAAAGAAAAAAAAAAAAAGACAATGATAGAGAAAATAATAGGTCACTTCCTTTTTGGCTAGTTTTCATATTCTCTTGTTGTCTTTGCCTTTTTTTTTTTTTTTTTTTTTTTGAGATGAGGTCTTGCTATGTTGCCCAGGTGGTCTGGAACTCATGGGCTCAAGTAATGCAGAGAAAGACTCCATCTCAAACAAACAAACAAAAGAAAGTAATACTGTCAAAAGCTATAGATAGTAGGTAAATTTACGGAGGCAATACTTCTGAATTACTTATTCTTATACATGTTGATATAATATAAACATACAAGTCAATATATCATAAAATATGGCTAAAGAGTATAAATCTACTTCAAAGAACCAAAAAAAATTGCCAAATAGAGGTTACACTCAGCACATATAACTTTTGAGGTAGTGTACTTCCAAAGCAATTAGCTTTATTTTTGTGCAATATAGAAAACTATTTTGTAAAATATTTTGAATGCTAGAATGTTTTAGAATAGCATTCTTCCACAGTAAAGACTAAAATGTTCAATTTTCAGTTATTTTGTATTAGAATGTCTACTTTTGCACTTCAAGTTAAACATATGAAATATCAATATCAATAACTGAGCTTTAGTGCTCTTCTCCACTTTCTTCATTTATTTAATTTTGTTTGTATGTTTTTTGAGAGTGTCTCGCTCTGTCGTCCAGGCTGAAGTGCAGTGGTGCAATCTCGGCTCACCGTAACCTCCACCTCTAGGGTTCAAGTGATTCTCCTACCTCAGTCCCCCAAGTAGCTGGGACTACAAGTGCACGCCATCATGCTCAACTAATTTTTGTATTTTTAGTAGAGGTGGGTTTCACCATCTTGGCAAGGTTGGTCTCAAACTCCTGACCTAAGGTAACCCACCAGCCTTGGCCTCGTAAAGTGCTGGGATTACAGGCGTGAGCCATCATGCCCAGCCTATTTATTTGATTTTTAATTTTCATTTTTCTTCATCATGTAGAAGGGACAATTTCAGGAAACTGATAGAAAATACCCTCTAACATCAAATTTTCAAAAAAGTTTCTCTGTAACAGATAGGGCAGTCATTTTCAAATAATTTTTTTAAATATTTATAATAGTATGCTAACAACTTATAAGTTGTAAAACGGTAGGAAAGAATTATGATTTTATGCATACACAGGTTAGACACAGTGATTGTAAAGCAGAAAACAATCTTGCCTACCTATAGTGATTACATCCATTCACATGGTTTCACTTACCATCTATGTATGGTAACAACTCCCAAATCTCTTCAACTCTTACTCTGGGCTTCAGATTTGTATTTTAAACTGATAAATAGACGTTTTCAACATTTTTCTTAGATACTCCTATTACTGCTTCAGTTCACAGCTTCCATTAAAAATTTAGGTCCCTTCTTATATATACAGATAGAAATATACCTACTTACATTTATGTTATAACACTAGCAGACATTTCTAGTTTATTTTAGAAGCTGACAACAGACATAAGATCACAACTATCTTGTGGGGTGGAATGTCTATCTTGCTCATGTTTATCATCTTAGGACAAATTTGTGCTTGCACTTTGCAGATGCTCAATAAATTCACTCACTGATTAATTAGAATTTCAGAAAGGCAATACACTCCAACTATCTAAAGTTGATATGGGCCAGGCGCAGTAGCTCACACCTGTAATCCCAGTACTCTGGGAGGCTGAGGCGGGAGGATCACTTGAGGTCAAGAGTTCGAGACCAGCCTGGCCAACATGGTGAAACTAAATATACAAAAAAATTAGCTTGGCGTGGTGGCACAGGCCTGTAATGCCAGCTACTCGGGAGGCTGAGGCAGGAGAATTGCCTGAGCATGGGAGGCAGAGGTTGTGGTGAGCCAAGATCATTCCACTGCACTCCAGCCTAGGTGATAGAGTGAGACTCCCCTCTTGAAAATAAATAAATACATAAAATAAAAAGTTGACATGCCTTTGTCATCAAAACCTGCTTTTTAAAAAAGTATTCCATATGTTGTTTAAAGGTATCATCCTGTAAAATACAGGCAAGAACCTAGGAGAAAATGTTCTCTCTGCTTTATTCACTGACTACAATAAACAATAAGGTCACTAGTCAATTCTACCTACTCCATTTATGTCTTGATCACTGATCACCATCTTCAATTTAGTAAATGTTTATTAATTAGAATCTTGCTATTCAACCTAATATCCTGCAATTCATCTAATATAAAATGACCAGATGGTTTATTGTGAGAACATGCCATCAATGATCTGTCTGTATTTCTAGCTGCCCATTTGTCACAGTGATACTTTAAACCATAAAATTAGGGGTGCCTAAATGTATTTTACATTTTGTCCACTTGACTGGCTTCTTACTTATGCTTCAAACTATAAAGATGTCATGAACTTTTCTAGTCATTAATGGTTACCAAGTGGATGCACAAATAAAGTTATAAAAACAATAAACCTCCATATATATGAAACATAAAGAAAAACTAATACTTAAATCTGACTTGCCTGACACTCTGTCAAGAACATCTGATAATGTTGTTGAGACTGGCAAATGAAGAGTACGGAATTTGTGGCCTGCTCCATACATTGGATGCTGGATGACGTGGCTAGTAGCATTAATTCTACCTTTGTACAGCTGAAAATCAAGAAATCAAAGAAATCAGGAAGTAACTTTTTGGAATACATATTGTTATAAAAAAATCTCAAAAACACCTAAGAATAAAATACTCAATAAATACTACAAGATATAATTAATTTAGATATGGCATATTTGTCATGATTTGTTGGTCAACTTTTGCATTATCACTCTGTACCTAATATTTTTTCATTTTTTTCCACAAATCAAACTATAGTACTCAGGGTAAGGTAAAATTATGTTATTCCTAGGCATGAGGGAGAGTGCTATTCTGAAATTGTCAAGTTCTGCCATTAGGTACAAAAGCTGTGCTAGTTTCAGTTTGCTACATTAGAAGTTAGAACATAGAAGATAACTGCAGGCTCTGATATGAAATTATAAAATACATGTATACACAGCCAATGATTAAGTGTTAAATACTCACTGGACATGGAGACTGAAGAAACATTGTCACTTTCTCATCTTCCAGCATCAACTGTAAAAATAATCTTCGTATAAACCCTGAAATGTTCCCAGATGTTGGAAGGTTCCCTCTTTGAGGAGATGTCTGAAATAGTTCACAAAGAACCTGGCAAGACAAAATATTTAAAAAGTTAAATGCAAGATTTATATGCAGCTTTTTATTTTGAAAGATAAAAAGGAAATAGAAAATATGAATTAAGTTTATTTTAACATATCAAATCAGCAATTAAAGAACAAATGTCTCTGGGGGTCTAGGGTTTAAGATTTTTTTTTTTTAAGGAGGAAAGAAATGATTTTATCTTAAAATATATGAATACTGAAGGAGATAAAAGTGTAAGAAATGTATCCAGGGTTAGAAAAAATTACTACTAAAGGGTGTGCACATAATGAATACCTAGCATAATGAACTTCTGTTAACTTTAGTCAATATTGGTGTGGTTATCATAAAATAAAAATTATGAAAAAAGTACATTAAAAATATGTAACAAGGCCAAGCGTGGTAGGTCACGCTGGTAATCTCAGAACTTTGGGAAACTAAGAGAAGAGATCACTTGAGCCCAGGAATTCCAGACCAGCCTAGGCAACATGGTGAAACCCTATCTCTACCCACCCCCCAACCAAAAGAAAATTAGTTGGGCGTGGTGGCATGTGCCAGTAGTCCCAGCTACTTGGGAGGCTGAGGCAGGACTGCTTGAGCCCAAAAGTTTCAGTGAGCCGTGATTGTGCAACCGCTCTACAGGCCTGGGCAATAGAGATCCCGCCTCACCCCACCCCCAAAATATAAATAAAGCCTTAATAAGAAACCAAAAGAGAAATCAATGGGACACAAAGAGTTCATACTACCCAGAAGCACAAACCAAATTTTCAAATACCTACAATCATGCCCTCGGGTGAAGCTGGTAATTTAAGCACTTTCTTTTAATATGCATATTTAGCAGCGATATTTTCCCAGTAATTCATTACTACAGGCAGTAAAATATCTTTCTCTTCTACTTCTGTTTTGTTTTGCTTGTTGTTGAGACAGGATCTTGCTCTGTCACCCAGGCTGGAGGGCAGTGGTGTGATCTCAGCTCACTACAGCCTCAACCTCCTGGGCTCAAGTGATCCTCCCACCTCAAGCCTCCTGAGTAGCTGGAACCAAAGGTGCAAATCACCGTGCCCGGCTAATTTTGGTTATGATTTCTTTTTTTGGTAGGGAGGAGGTTTTGTCATGTTGTCCAAGCTGGTCTCAAACTAAGCTCAAGTGTTCCACCCACCTTGGCTTCCCAAAGTGCTGAGATTATAGGTATAAGCCACAGCACCCAACCTGCCTTTCTTCTTAATAAAACTAACTCCTTCAATATTTTATAAAAATTACAATATCTATTTTTCTAGGTACTACTAAAGTTTGACTTGAATGAGCACTATTAAATAAGAAGGGGAAAAGTTATTTACCAGTGTCTACCATATCTCATATAGGCTCTATGCTAGGTATGTTATACAAATTAAAATATTTAACCATCTCAAAAAAATCCTTGAGGCAGGTATTGCTAGCCCCATTTTATATTATTAACCCATATGCCCAAGGTCACATGAGGTAGCCAACAGCAAAATTTGGCAAACATCTAACTAGAATTACTCTTGAAATAATTCTACCTTTCAGGATTTTTTTGGGCCACATAGACATAATATATGATAAATTATCTTCCACTTTTTTTTTTTTTTTTTTTTTGAGATGGAGTCTCGCTCTGTCGCCCAGGCTGGAGTGCAGTATGATAAATTATCTTCCGCTTTTTTTTTTTGAGACAGAGTCTCACTTTGTCACCCAGGCTGCGAGTGCAGTAGTGCAATTTCGGCTCGCTACAACCACCACCTCCCTGGTTCAAGCAATACCTCTGCCTCAGGCTCCCGAGCAGCTGGGATTCCGGGTGATTGCCACCACACTCGGCTAATTTTTTTGTATTTTTAGTAGAGACAGGGTTTCATCATGTTGGCCAGACTGGTCTTGAACTCCTGCCCTCAGGCAATCTGCCCACCTCAGCCTCCCAAAGTGCTGGGATTACAGGCATGAGCCACCACACACAGTCTATCTTCCACATTTTGTATGTGATTTATGTGGAGTCTCCTATCTGAAACCTAATCTAATGCCCATGTAAAGAGATGTAAACTATCAGTATGGCAATCTCGTTACACAAAAATACAATGCCTCAATGCACATACAGTATTCAGTGACCAGTGTCAATACTGTTCCAGCAGCTGAAATTTTTTCTTGGTCTTTTTCTTTTTGTTTGTGGAAAATTTTAAAACGAGGGTTGTATGATCCAGCTAGGATCCCAATGCATTTGCCAGTCATCTCATTATAAAGAAGTGATTCAAGTGACAGCATATTTTGAGGGGGAGAAAGGAGATATCAGTACTTTCTAGTTTAAAATCGGATCCTTAAAAGCACTCAACACCTACCAAATTTATTTATTTATTTATTTATTTATTTATTTATTTTTATCTTTTTTTATTTTTTTTTTTGAGACGGGAGTCTCGCTCTGTCACCCAGGCTGGAGTGCAGTGGCCAGATCTCAGCTCACTGCAAGCTCTGCCTCCCGGGTTTACGCCATTCTCCTGCCTCAGCCTCAGCTGGGACTACAGGTGCCCGCCACCTCGCCCGGCTAGTTTTTTGTATTTTTTAGTAGAGACGGGGTTTCACCTTGTTAGCCAGGATGGTCTCGATCTCCTGACCTCGTGATCCGCCCATCTCGGCCTCCCAAAGTGCTGGGATTACAGGCTTGAGCCACCGTACCCGGCCACCTACCAAATTTATTATCACCTGGCCTTTATACATGGCCCTTTCTTATGTAATACAACAACTAAAACATAAGTTAGTTTTTCTCTTACCTGTGCCATCAGCTTTTGATTATTTGGATGGCATGAAATGCACTGCAGAAAGAATGCAACAGTTGCATTCTCAATTGCTGTGCGCTGTTGAGTAGTCAATCCTGTTGTAGCAGCTGAAGAAAGAGAAGCTGATCTTGCACTGGTCTGTTGTGCACCTAAATTATGGCTTCCAGAAGTGGACCCAGAGTGACATAATAAAAACAGAAGTGCTGTCCAGAGTGGATTCACTTCAGAACCACCAAGCCAATCTTTCATAATATGGCTATTGCCAACTTCTGTCAAAAACCTAAGAATAGGAGCAACTAGGTCTGCTGTGATGGGCATCTTATTACATTGTTGTGGAACATGATGGCGTCTGAGTTTGTCCTGGGAAATATCTATTGACTGAGCAATGCTTTCTGAGTTAGAAATGTGGCTAAAGCAGAAACTAGCCAGACTCCTCACAAGAAGAGAAGGCAAACCTGAGTCTAGTAATTGTTTAATAGCTTCAGGAGATTGAGAAGAGGAAGCAAGGGTAGCCAAATGTGATTCAGTTAATGCGAGAGGTGCTTGTGCATTTTTAGAGTCATCTGTTAAAGATGAACTAAGATCCTGCTTTTTGCTATCATCTGTCATGGACAGTCTATGGTGACATTGCACTGGAGGAGGGGTAATTCCCATCCAGCCCATGAGCAAAGAAAAATAGTTTGGGTGTACGTGACACATTGAGCAAAGTAGACTGTCAACAGCTTTCTTCAAAACCATATTGCAGGGAAGAGACATGGACCAATTAAAAAGTAACCTAGAAAAATAAGAGATATCATATTAATGATACAAGTTTATTTTTAGAAGAAACTGTTTCAAATATTTCTATTATAGTTCAATCTATACTCTGACACATTATATACTTTATTTGACATTGAGTAACATAACATTGCAAGATTTAAGACTGCATATATATGTATGTATATATATATTTAAAATTTAAGAATGTAGGTACACTGG
The DNA here is from genome assembly GCF_008728515.1 of Papio anubis. NCBI lineage: Eukaryota > Metazoa > Chordata > Mammalia > Primates > Cercopithecidae > Papio > Papio anubis. Next base: position 32,330,597 of record NC_044989.1, on the reverse strand, counting down.
AAGTTGAGTTAGACTCGTAAATGAGTACAGAAAATCAAGTGAACTATTTTAAAATGGTTCTACCATTCTGTGTGACCTAAAAAAGTCATGTAGAGAAACAAACAAAAAAGATCATGCCAAAGAAATGGCTGACATTAAATTCCGCATGACAAATGGCTTAAATTCATGTTTGCAAATAAAAAACTATCAGTGAGGCTCAGTAATTAAGTCATGGATTATGCCAACTGCTAAGGCCAAATATGATGACCTACTAAAGAACAATAGGCCCACTTTTTATGTGTCACAGGAACTCTTCAAAAATATATTCTGCTGCAGACTTAACAGTTACCTATCAGTAAGTACAGCAAAGACTTAGCTAAATATGGTGAAGAAACATGGGTAAAAAAAAACTACTTGTCAAAAGGACAATCTAGAAAAGTCTCAAATTTTCTAGCTTTACATCTTTGTTCTTTTTTGAGATGACATCTTGCTCTGTTGCCCTGGCTGCAGTGCCAGTGGTGCCATCATCATAGGTAAATGTGGCCTCTAAGCCTCCCAAGTAACTAGGGCTAGAGGAATGTACCACCATGCCTGGCAAATTTTTAAATTTTTTGTAGAGATTTGGTCTATCTATTTTGGCCAGTCTGGCGTCAAACTCCTAGTTTCAAGTGATCCTCCCATCTCAGCTCCCCAAAGTTATTTTTTTTGAGACGGAGTCTTGCTGTGTTGCCCAGGCTGGGGTACAGTGAGTGGCGTGAGCTCAGCTCACTGCAACCTCTGCAGACTCAAACAATTCTTGCGCCTCAGCCTCCCAAGTAGCTGGGACCACAGGTGCATGTCACCATGTCTGGCTGACTTTTTTTTTTGAGATGGAGTCTTGCTCTTATTGCCCAGGCTGGAGTGCAATGATGCAATCTTACCACACTGCAACCTCCGCCTCCCAGGTTCAAGTGATCCTCCTGCCTCAGCCTCCGGAGTAGCTGGGATTACAGATGCACACCACCACGTCAGCCTAATTTTTTTATTTTTAGTAGAGACGGGGTTTCACCATGTTGGCCAGGCTGGTCTCAAACTCCTGACCTCGTGATCTGCCCACCTCAGCCTCCCAAACTGCTGGGGTTACAGGCGTGAGCCACTGCACCCAGCTTTCTGACTTCTGCCTTTTTGTACAGACAACGTTTCGCCACATTGCCCAAGCTGGTCTTGAACTCCTGACTCAAGTGATCTTTCCGCCTAGGCCTCCACAGTGCTGGGATTACAGGTGTGAGCCACCACACCCCGCCCCAAAGTTGTCTAGCTGTACTTTCCTGCCACAGTTGTACATTAAAGATAATATAATCTGGTGGGAAAATTTGCAACTGAGAATAAACACTACGAACCACAGAATCATCTACATTAAGCATAATTTTAGGTTAAAAAAAAAAGGCAGTACTGCTAATATATCTTCTTAAAACACAAAAATAAATTAATATTTGTTTGACAATTCATTTCAAAAGTACACCTGATTATATTTGCTACTTTCAAAATATTATGTTTCTCCGAATAAACATGTAAAATATTCTATCAAGTAAACACTAACTGATCTAGTACTAGGGGGAAAAAAAAAAGGATTTCACAAATCATACTTACTCAAAGAGCTCTTGGTCCAAGAGTGCTGGTAAGTCGTATTCTACAAGCAGCTCATAACTATGCCACAGAATGGCTGCCACACAGTGCAAATGAGAAGGAGATGGCATCAGAAGACCATACTCTATTGTTGAGGAGTTAGGACACATGTAGTTCATCCTGCCACTTCTCTTCATAGCAGCCACTCTTGCAGAATCACTAACCCATTTTAACAAGGCCTGAATTCTTAAATGAAGAAGATGAATTCATATAACCAACTATAGCGCAATTGGCATATAGATAAACACCATCTCTGCATGGTGAGTAGGGTATTTATGAGAATAATATACCAATTGTTCATGATTGTTTTAATCTAAAATGGGGAAAAAAGGAAATCAGCAACAACAACATAGTAGTTTCAGTTCCAATTTTCCAATAACCTTACCAATTTCAACCATCAAAAGGTTTGAGATAACACACTAGAACAGTGATCTGGGGCTAATTCTTCTTTGTGCAAAGTCTCATGAAATACAGCATGTTTCACATCCCTGGACCCTAGCATTAAACACTAGTAATAGCCACCCATACTCATTCATTCTGCAACAGAATATACCCTCAACACTTACTTATATATTTTAAGTATAATTTTTATAAGATGGAAATTAAGCTTTATTTATTTTCTCTGCATAGTACTTTTAAAAACACAGGTATCTGTGATTTAGAACTGACATTAATAACAAGATTATAGGTCAAGTACCACACTAATCCCAGTCCTCTGGAGCTGGGAACCAGTAAAACACAGCCCAATTTTGAACCACTACCTGGGAGCAAAAGACTTTTTAAAGCAACAATACTATAGAGTTTTGGGCCGGGCGCGGTGGCTCACGCCTGTAATGCTAGCACTTTCGGAGGCTGAGGCGGGCGGATCACAAGGTCAGACGATCGAGACCATCCTGGCTAACACGGTGAAAACCCGTCTCTACTAAAAAATACAAAAAATTAGCTGGGCGTGGTGGCAGGCGCCTGTAGTCCCAGCTACTCCAGAGGCAGAGGCAGGAGAATGGTGTGAACCCGGGAGGTGGCACTTGCAGTAAGCCGAGATTGTGCCACTGCACTCCAGCCTGGGCAGAGCAAGACTGCATCTCAAAACAAACAAACAAACAAACAAAAAAACTATAGAGTTTGTACAAAAAACAAATGGGATGAGATTTCTCAAGTTCTTAAAACATTCTGTTTACATTTACTTTATTTTCCTTCAATTTCTATTTCAGAATATAAGATTCTTGGCTTCACACTAAAAGCAATGGGGACAGGAAGGTATATAATACTAATTCTGAAAGATAAGACTCTTAAACTTTCGATTTTACATCATGGGGAATAAAGAGAATTCAGAAGACAAGGAAGACAATTTTCTCAGTCTAACAACCTTGTCATTAATGTCAGGTTTTTTTTTTTGAGACAGAATCTCGCTCTGTGGCCAAGGCTGGAGTGCCACTGTGGCGCAATATCAGCTCACTGCAAGCTCCGCCTCCTGGGTTCACACCATTCTCCTGCCTCAGTCTCCAGAGTAGCTAGGACTACAGGCGCCTGCCACCACGCCCGGCTAATTTTTTGTATTTTTTTTTTTTTAGTAGAGACGGGGTTTCACCGTATTAGCCAGGATGATCTTGATCTCCTGACCTTGTGATCTGCCCGCCTCGGCCTCCCAAAGTGCTGGGATTACAGGTGTGAGCCACCGCACCTAATGTCAGTTTTATATAACAAACATTCACGTTTTAAAAAGTACTATGCAGAGAAAATGAATTAAATTTAATTTTATTCTTATTAAAAAGCCACAACAATATTTAAAAATTAAATAATCCTAACAGATTTCAAGCAACCTGTTCTGGAAAAATATTTAACAGTGATATTTTAAATATATTTTAACCACTATTAACCATTATGATTCAAATTTGGCATAAATTGTTATTTACTTTATCAAAAACAATTGCAATCTATGTTTAAATGTAATCCATAATTTTAATAATTTATGAATATATTAATAAAACATCAAATGACTTCATTTTAAACATAATCAAAATATTAAGAAGTAACATAAATCAGGAAGAAATCTCTATAAATATGTTTTTCTAATATGGATGCTACACATTAAAAACAGAGAATGCCAAATATTTGCTCAAAAATTTGTCAACAAAAATATGTTTCAAAAATACTTCAAGTTGGCCGGGTGCAGTGGCTCATGCCTATAATCCCAGCACTCTGGGAGGCCTAGGCGGGCGGGTCATGAGGTCAGGAGATTGTGCCACTGCACTCCAGCCTGGGTGACAGAGCAAGACTCTGTCTCAAACAAAACAAAACAAAAACTTCAAGTTGGTACCAATTTGGAAGTAAAAGACATCAAGGTAGAATGACATTAGGATAACTCATCAAAATTACCTAACTGTAAAAAAAATATTTAATTAATTAATATATTAATATAATTAATGAAATTAATATATTTATATTATATTTAAATATTCAGCCAAAGTGTTCAAATGTCATTTACATGGTATGATATTGTTTCATTCTGTGGTAAATAGCAGGAAAGAGTACAGAAAGCAATGAAAAGACTTTGATGAATATGATAATCAATAATAAACAGAACAACCATTATCAAAATAGTCGAAGTATTAATTATAGACACAATATTCCTACATTCATATACATGTATTAAGTACTACCTAAGATAGTATGACTCTGATACTATCACTTTACAAGGTTCCTTTCACAGCATAGCCAACTTAAAAACATGTTTTATTCCATTCCTCAAAAGCAGTATTAACTACCAACTATAGACACAATATTCCTACATTCATATACACGTATTAAGTACTACCTAAAATAGTATGACTCTGATACCATCACTGTACAAGGTTATTTTCACAGCATAGCCAACTTAAAAATGTTTTATTCCATTCCTCAAAAGCAATATTAACTAAGAATTCTATTTAAGTTCAAATTTGCTTAAAGTATGTCCAAATGTATATAAATGTATGTTTAATGTTCACGAAAACTTACAGAAGTCACATCGTGTGAGGCATATGGTAAACATACAATATGTAACAGTATTGTCTTTTATGAGATCATCTAAGGAAAAACTGTCAGAAACATTCACTACAGCATGATTATGTGCATGTGTGTGCTTAATTAAATGAAAAATAAAATCATACCTGTCTTTTGTACCAGGATCCTGAGTTGTTCCAAGCTGGTAAAGAATATCTATCGTAGAGTCAGAAGAGAGTCCATTTAGTCTTCCAAAAAGTAAAGGACTATTCAAATCTTGCAACAAAGAATCCAAAGAAAAAGTTTGCTAAATAAGCAAGTGAACCATGGGAAGATTTACTTAATTTAATAAAGTTATTCATTAAAAATGAAGCTTCCATAAATTCCAACAACAAAGAACAAACTCTAAACTAATGAAACCAGCTTGGGTGCAGTGGCTCATGCCTGTAATCCCAGCACTTTGGAAGGCCAATTCGGGTGGATCACCTGAGGTCAGGAGTTCGAAACCAGCCTGATCAATATGGAGACACCCCGTCTCTACTAAAAATACAAAAATTAGCCGGGTGTGGTGGCAGATGCCTGTAATCCCAGCTACTAGGAAGGCAGAGGTTGTAGTGAGTCGAGATTGCACCAATGCACTCCAGCCTGGGCAACAGAGTGAGACTCCGTCAGAGAAGAGAGAAGACAGAAGAGAGAAGAGATAAACATAAACTAAAAGAAAAAAATAATTCCCAAAACAGAGCTCAGCACAAAGATCGCATAGTTCAACTGCTGTTACTTTACAGACACGTAAACATTCAAATATCAAAGTTAATTATCACCTGTAGGATCACTGCCTGATGCTGCACAATTTCTCAGGAGAATGTCTATGAGCTTCAGGCCAATTCTAGTAGACTGCAGTCCTATCTTTACAAGCACAACCTCGATGTTGGGTGAATGCATTCCACAGTAAGGTGACATCAATAAGGCCGCACAAGTCTGCAGCAGATTGGCAGTAGGTGCAGCTGCACTTGCCATCATTCCTTCTAGATCACTTATGTGAGTAAGGCAATGATGTAATAACCGTAACCATCCAATACTGAAAATACAAAATGACTTGTATGATCAATATAAGTCGCTCAAATCATTTCCGGGTAGAACATAACTTTTTAAAGATCAGCATGTTGTGTTTCACAAATAGCACCAAACAATCTAAGAAATGTTTTTTAGAATGCTGCAAATTCAGTAAACAGACAATAAGCTTCCCCTATAAGATAAATCACGACTGGGCGGGGTGGCTCACACCTGTAATCCCAGCACTTTGGGAGGCCGAGGCAGGCGGATCACGAGATCAGGAGTTCAAGACCAGCCTGGCCAACTTGGTGAAACCCCTTATCTACTAAAAATACAAAGATTAGCTGGGCATGGTGGTGGGCGCTTGTAATCTCAGCTACTCAGGAGGCTGAGGCAGCAGAATCGTTTGAACTCGGGAGGCGGAGGTTGCAGTGAGCCTAGATTGCACCACTGCACTCCAGCCTGGGCGACAGGGCAAGACTCCGTCTCAAAACAAACAAAAAGATAAATCACATACAAAAGGACTTGTATTCATAGTATGTGTTTGCTTTTTCAAGAAATCAGCCAGAAACCTGCTTTGCATGCAATTATATATATCGATAAACTGATTACTATCATAGACTTCTAAAATTGTGTAGTCTTAGCACCTTGAGAATAGAAATCCTAAATTCTTTTTTCTTTTTCTTTTTTAGATGGAGTTTCGCTCTCTCGCCCAGGCTGGAGTGCAGTGGCGGAATCTTGGCTAACTGCAACCTCCATCTCCTGGGTTCAAGCGATTCTCCTGTCTCAGCCTCCCCAGCAGCTGGGACTACAGTTGCACACTGCCATGCCCAGCTAATTTTTTGTATTTTTAGTAGAGACGGGGTTTCACCTTGTTAGCTAGGATGGTTTCGATCTCCCGACCTCGTGATCTGCCTGCCTTGGCCTCCCCAAGTACTGGGATTACAGGTATGAGCCATGGTACCAGGCCTTAAATTCATTTTTACCAGGCAAAACTTTCAACAAAATCCATCTATAAAACATTCAGCCATCAAAATTGATCAGAAAAATGTTGATTAAAAAATATATTGAGGTCCTTGTTTGTTTGGTTCAGACACAATCCTTCTGTTAACTAACATTTAGGAATTACCATATAAAACTAAGTCCCTGTTTCTAAGATCAGTTGGTATGGTTCAGATGCATTCCTGGTCATAAGCATTTGCAAATTCCCGAAACAGAGTATGATACAAAAAATTACAAGCCATAAAATTAGAATGTACACCTACATGTAGTATACAGATCATCTCAAACACTAAACATACATACACCTTAATTTTAATCAGTGTCAGCATTCTGTTTCCACAAAACTGTCTCTATTACACCTAATAAAATTGTATTATATAGATACCTATGGAACAAAGACCTTCCTAAGACCTATAAAAGAAAAAAATCCACAAAATAAGTAAGCCCCCTTACTTTTTGGAGATCCAACCCTGCCCAAAAAAAAAAAAAGGACAGAAAGCTTTTTTAAATAATAGGAAACAAAACATACCTTGTTTTAGATACCTGATCTTCAGATGGAAGGAATGGATTATTAACCGTTGCTGAAGAGGTGGTACCAAAAGCAGTGAGCCCCAATAATTTAATCTGTGAAAGGCCTAATGTGCTGGCATCTCGTGGACGATGTAGTCTAAGGCAGACAGCAGAAGCTACTTCGGCTTTTACAAGCTGAATTTTTATGTAGGTGAGGCCACTTGTGACAACAGGCGTGGACAAAGGTAGCATATTTACCCCATCTGCACTTACTTCAACAGACACTGAGGAAGGGCAGGCTATAAAAATAAAACGGAATCATCACAACAGACAAAGTAAACTAGATTGAACAGTTTGTTAAAAATCCCAGGAAAATAGCAGCTTTCACAATTGTATTCATCATGAACTTGTAAAAAGAAAATGTATACAACAAAATATAGTTCGACAATGACTTTCACCATAATTAATGTTGGAGCTACTTTTCAACTCAAAATATTTGATCTACAATAAAAATTAAACAGTCTAATATTCACCTAAAAAAAGAGGAACCAAAGATGTGTGAAGCACATGTACCTGATGCTCCCTATGAATAAAACCAGACAAATAGGTAATTATATCATCATTTCTACTTTACTCAAAATTATCACAAATAATATGAAACTACATTTGATTAATATGCTATGGTTTACTGTTTTAAATAATTTGGGGGGAAAATGTAACAAAACTTGTTTTTCTACCAATTATTATATTACTACTAGATTGTGATATTTTTTAAACATTGAGTTTAACCTCACAGCTGAGTTTAGAAATTGCCTTTTTTTTTTTTTTGAGAGACAGTCTTGCCCTGTTGCCCAGGCTGCAATGAGTGCAGTGGTGCGATCTTAGCTAACTGCAACCTCCGCCTCCCAGGTTCAAGTGATTCTCCTGCCGTAGCCTCCACAGTAGCTGGAACCACAGGCAGGTGCCACCACATCTAGGAATTTTTTGTACTTTTGGTAGAGACAGGGTTTTGCCATGTTAGCCAGGCTGGCCTCGAACTCCTGACCTCAAGTGATTCACCTGCCTCGGCTTCCCAAACTGTTGGGATTATAGATGTGAGCCACTGCGCCCAGTCTCCTTTTCAAATTAAACCAAATATCCACGGGATTTTTTTGGTTGTTTGGGTTGTGTTTTTTTTTTTTTTTGAGGAGGAGTCTCTCTCTGTCGCCCAGGCTGGAGTGCAGTGGCGTGATCTTGGCTCACTGCAAGCTCCGCCTCCGGGCTTCACGCCACTCTCCTGTCTCAGCCTCCCGAGTAGCTGGGACTACAGGCGCCTGCCACCACGCCCAGCTAATTTTTTGTGTATTTTTAGTAGAGACGGGGTTTCACTGTGTTAGCCAGGACGGTCTCCATCTCCTGACCTCGTGATCTGCCTGCCTCGGCCTCCCAAAGTGCTGGGATTACAGGCGTGAGCCACCGTGCCTGGCCAGGACTTTTTAAAAAATCAATTCTTGCTGAAATTTAAGGAGTCCCCAGTGAACAAACAACTGAAACTACTACCAGAAAATTATTTCTTTCTAGCTTAACATGGAACCCCATATAATAAATATATGTCAACTAAAGCCTTTGAAATTTGGTTTTATTTTTAATTTCAGTGGTAAAATAAGAAGGAATTACATGCCAGCTTTACACTGATTACTAGACAGTCAACTTAATTTTGAAATTTACACTTCAGATTCTTTTGAGGAAAGTATTACCTACATTTTACACAAGCAGACATAGTAAAAACAGATTAAGTAATCCACGCTCCCACAGGAACAAATATCACACCTTAGATTCAAGTTCATGTTTGCTTCTAAAGACTGTTATTTCCACTATATCACAACATATTTTCAACTTCTGCTCTAATCCAATAATAAAACCAAATTTCTTAATCAAGAACACTTAAGTAGGGAACACTTAAACCAATTAATTTTTCACAGGAGTTCCCCCTTTGTAATATGCTTCCTATTTCAATTCCCATGTGCAAAATCCAGCTGAACTTCAAAAGCCACCACTTATGACTAACTCCTCTGCTTTCCAAATAAAAGCAATCACTTTCCAATTTTACAGGTTGTGTAAGTCTTATATTGACTTATATTTTGCCTTTTAATATAGTTATTTTTGACCTCCTAAAACACTCTGTATTAGCATATTTTCCTTCTGCCTTTATATTATCTGTTTTTTATCTAAGGAGTGTGGATGCCACAAGTAATTAAGCTATATCAGTCTAATCTTGCAAATACATAGAAAAAAACTGTTTTCTCCAAAGATGCCAGGAATCTACAAAATTTCCCATAGCTCCTCATGCAATTATTGAGTGATATTTGATAGCAATGAGAATCAATCCATAAATGTAAGCATATGTATTAATTTAAACAATTCTGGCAAAATTATAACTATCTTGAAAGCATTTGTGAACCATATAAAATACAAAATGGGCTGGGTACAGTAGCTCACACCTGTAATCTCAGCACTTTGGGAGGCCAAGGCAAATAGATCGCTTCAGCCCAGGCATCATAACAAAACCCCGTCTCTACAAAAAAACACAAAAATTTAGCCAGGCATGGTGGTACACGCCTGTGGTCCCAGCTATACATGAGGCTGAGATGGGAGGATCATTTGAGCCTCAGAGGTCAAGGCTACAGTGATCTGAGATATCAAAACTGCACTCCAGCATGTGTAACAGAGACCTTGCCTCAAAAAAAAAAAAAAAGCAAATGAGTATTTCATATTCTTTATAAATACCTGAAAGAGTTCGTGCTCTTAAGTGATAATATTTCGTAAAAATTATTTTGAATTATTTGCCTTACAAAGTTCAATAAAATGTATTCAATGAACATGCATCAAATAAACAATACAACATTACAAGGATACAGACATATTACAACAAACACAGTATGAATCTTAAAATCACACTGAAGTAGTCAAAATATAATATTATTCAAAAAGATAGTTATCTTCTAAAGAAGTTGGAGGGCAGGCACACAAATCTATGCTAATTTCATATTACAAGGCTAGGACTGAGATCTGGGCTGAAAAAACTAACATGGTAAAAAATGGGAGTGTAATAAACTCATCTCAGCTTAATACTGAGGCTTAGTAAATTTGAGAGAAAAGAGAAAGCAAAATAATATATAACTGGAACATATTTGTTTAGACTTCATCACATAATCTTTTTGTCTGAGGTTAACAGTCATTTCCACTAAAATGACTTGGTAGTATTAATTATTTCACTAAAAACTGTTCAGAAGTTACACACTCTGGTAATCACACCTAAGTGTATTTCTGCTTACTAAATATTTTTATTTTCAAATGTTTCTAAATTAAAGTCTGCTCTCATGTTGCTTCTTTATAAAATATTACTCACTTGCAAGAGATGCAAGATGAGGCTGGATATGTATCTCCTTAAGCAGCACTGCTGCGGGAAGGTGAATGGTAAGGTCACACCAAGCCTCCTCTGGAAGAAAGATGTAGGACCAAGCAGCAGAGCGAGCTCTTCTATGAGGAGGTGTGGCCTGCAATAGCACTTCAGCTGGCTGGGCAGTAGGACTGCTAGATGTGATTGTACCTAAAGAAGATATTTTACATAAAATAAGAACTTGCAAAAGAAACATAACAAAGCTTTAAAATCTATATGAATAAAATTAAACTAGAAAAATTAATTGAAAACATGAACAACTGATGCTGGTAATGTACTTAGTATCCTAAGCATGACTGTAGAGGTATTCACAAAACATTAGGAAATCCTGTCAACTGGCAAGGTGACAAGTTCATTATTAACTGCTGTCTACTTTATACTCATACGCTACATGAAAACTAAAGATACAGCAATAAACGTAGCTCCATAATTTTCTAACTAAGTAAAAAACAATGTCCAATATATCTCCACCTTTAAAATAATCACCTTTATTCTAAGATGTCAATGTCTATGATTTAGAAATATGAAAAGAAAAATTAAAAAGAAACTACGTAAACTGGATAAAAAAGTAAATACCTAAATTCAAAACTTTTAAAAAAGATAGTACCACTTTAAGGCCAGGCACAGTGGCTCACACCTGCAATCCCAACACTTTGGGAGGCCGAAGTGGGGGATCACTTGGGGCCAGAAGTTCAAGACCAGGCTGGACAACATGGTGAAACCCCGTCTCTACTACACACACACACACACACACACACACACACACACACACACACACACACAAAAAGCCAGTGTGGTGGCACATGTCCGTAATCCTAGCTACTCAGGAGGCTGAGGCATGAGAATTGCCTGAACCCGGGAGACAGATGTTGCAGTGAACAGACATTGCGCCACTGCACTCCAGCCTAGGTGACAGAGTGAGACTCTCTCACAACAAAACAAAACAAAACATAGTACCACTTTAAGAAGGAAAATGAGATTTAAAATCGATTAACATTTACAGAGAAAACTTACTGAAGAATCTCTATTTAGTTTCTTAAATTGTGCTTCTATTTTGACTCACAAATAAAAACAAACTTTACTGCTAAAGAACTGTTAAAACAGTCCCTCTCGGCCAGGCGTGGTGGCTCAAGCCTGTAATCCCAGCACTTTGGGAGGCTGAGGTGGGCGGATCACCTAAGGTCAGGCATTTGAGACCAGCCTGGTCAATATGGCGAAACCCCATCTCCATTAAAAATACAAAAATTAGCTGGGCATGGCGGCAGACACTTGTAATCCCAGCTACTCAGGAGGCTGAGGGAGGAGAATTGCTCGAACCCAGGAGGCGGAGGTTGCAGTGAGCCGAGATCGTGCCATTGCACTCTGGCTTGGGCAACAAGAGCAAAACTCCATCTCAAAACAAATAAAAAATTCCCTCTCGTAAGTAGAATGCCGAGCTATCCACTACCTCTAAAATAAACTGTTTGTAATTAAAATAGCAATATATGATATCATCAACTGACTTCAACTAATTTTGTTTCATACCAGCTAATAAACTGAATAAATTCACATAAGATTTAATAACACTTTTCTTACCAAGGGGTGCAAAGTTATGAATCCCTTCGGCATTGTCAGGCTCAGAAGCTAGTATTCTTGTTTTCAATGTGCTGTCAACAGCTTTATTTGGACCAGAGTCAAGAAATTTCATAATAGTTGATACCATACTTCTTGCAGTGTTTACAATAGCCCTTGTACTAGTGACCATATTATTGCATATGAGCTGAACACCACCTAAATTATAAAGAATAAGTAATGAAATCAATATCAGGACAGATGGTTCAACATCAAAGGTAAACTTCCACAAAAGACTACAAAAATGAAAATGTAACATACTATCACATAACTACACTTAAATGATAGTTGCTGAAATATTAGCTTACCCATATCATGAAATGCTTTCAAGGCATCACTAGTATCCAATACTCTCAAAATGAACCACAATAATGGCTCAGATAACTGGCAAGTAGCAAGAGAGCCCTAAAAAATGAAATATGTGTATTATGACTTTATACACTCCTGCCAATAAGAACTAAACTCAGTGCATGTAATATTCCTTCCTAGTTAATTTTTGTAACCTGACAGCCTTAAATACACTAAATACAAAATGTCTGCCAAAATACATAAGAAATCTTACCTGAATAAGAAAAAACCATCTTCCTCAACTCAGATTTTAATTTTTTAAAGCATCTGTCTTCATCCATTATCTTTTCCCTTTATGTGCATTTAGATACCAATTTCATTTAAAATTTTAACCATCTAAAGTACCTTTGTATTTTCTAATAGAGAAATATACACATTCAACAAATGTTTACAAAAATGATAATTATACACTGCTATATAGAAGACAACAGAAATTGTTCTAATATCTGCATTTCAAAATGGGAAATGGACAAGAAAGTAAAATAATCTGATTCCTATAATTTCATTTGTAAAAACAAAATACAAAAAGGAAAAATTTTGTAACCTATTTTCTTTAATTAGCCTAATCCCTTTTAATGGGGAAAAAAAAAAAGTTGAATACACAACATAAATTTCAAAAAATTTCACATTACATCTCCTTACGTAACATCTATGGAGAACACCTCAGTATTACACTATGCTATTTTTAGGAAAAAGAGAAGAACTTCTTGAGACACAATAAATGTTTTACTCTTGTATTACTGTGGTCATCTCTGAAAATACCACTTCAAAGAAACTTTATTCTCCAACTTTTATTAATAATCCATAGCCCTCTTGCACTGATGCTTTTCACTGTCCAATATATAATAAATACACTTATTTGTCTCTGTCCTATAATTTTCCACTTACATTGCCAGAAATTTATTTGAATCACTGCAACTGTTGTTGGCTTGAACTTACTTGTCTGCCCATATATCCACAGGCCATGTATGTTAAAATTGGTTGCAGCATCATGTGGACTGTAGAAGCTTTTTTACTAAGGGTTGTCAGTATGGTAAATAATCCATCCCCAACTGATATAGCATCCAACCCACCATGAAAGTTTTCATGTTTAGTGAGATGTAATCCACTTGCTCCTAGGAAAAATAAAAGATTCCACATTAAAAGATTAAAAGTATATATATCCAGCCAGGCGTAGTGGCTCACGCCTGTAATCTCAACACTTTGGGAGGCTGAGGCAGGTGGATCACCTGACATCAGGAGTTCAAAACCAGCCTGGCCAACATGGTGAAAACAAATAATAATTAAAATATAGAAGCTGAAAAGCCATTTTTTCCAAAACTGCTGAAGAATTAACATATAACAGCTGTTTATACCCTCTACACATAACCCAAACGGACTCCTGGAGACTAAAATATCAATGACAATATTCAGTAGAGCATGGTTTACGGCTATCTTCTTACATGAGATACCTCTATATCACCAACAATAAAAATAGGTTGTTCTGTTATATGACTGAGAACATCACTCTACATACTAGCTATATACGTCAAGAAGAGAGGACATAAATAGAAAAATAAGTAAAACCAGCATGTAACTATTCTTTTTAATCTAATCAAAAGGAAGATATGGCTGTTTCCCATACACTGACAAAGAAAAATATACCACCAGGTAAAAATATATTAGAAATGGATTTTGCCACAGTATACAGATGTTCAATTATTTTAAAAATTTAATGTAATGTATTAACATTCAAAGAGGTAAAAAAGTTAAGCAACAGCATATAAATTTAACACTGATATGTGTCACAGAAAATGTTACAGTATGAATAAAATTTTACATTTTATTTTCAAAGCAAATGTGAACAAATAATACTTGTCTTTAACACAAAATGATGTGAAATAAGAACTCAAGATCAGCCTGGCTAACATGGTGAAATCCCGTCTCTACAAAAAAAAAAAAAAAAAATTAGCAGGGTGCAGTGGCTCACACCTGTAATCCTAGTACTTTGGGAGGCTGAGGTGGGAAGATCACCTGAAGTCAGGAGTTCGAGACCAGCTTGCCCAACATGGCGAAACCCCATCTCTACCAAAATACAAAAAATTAGCCAGGCATGGTGGCACATGCCTGTAATCCCAGGTACTCGAAAGGCTGAGGCACAAGAATTGCCTGAACCTAGGAGGCGGAGGTTGCAATGAACCGAGATCACGCCACTGCACTTCAGCCTGGGCAACACAGCAAGACTTCATCTCAAAAAAAAACAAAAACAAAAACAAACAAAAAACCAGGAGGGGCATGGTGGTACACGCCTGTAATCCCAACTACTCGGTAGGCTGAGGCAGGAGTATCACTTGAATCTGGGAGGCAGAGGTTACAGTGAGCTGAGATCGCATCATTGTACTCTAGCCTGGGAGCAAGACTCTGTCTTGTGGAAGAGAAGAAAAAAAATTAGCCGGGTGTGGTGGCAGACACCTATGGTTGCAGCTACTTGGGTGGCTGAGGCATGAGAATTGCTTGAACCTGAGAGGCATCTCAATAAAAAAGAAGAAAAAAAAAACCAAATTGACATAACATTTTTCAATATTTCACTTTAATTCATTAATTGAAGCCCCTATACAAAAGTCCTCACCAATAAAAATCAGTCATGAAAAGCTTAAAGCAGTTTTACACTACAAAGCAAAAAGAGAATGAATCCATATATTGCTTACAAAAAAAAACAATTATAGTACCAGAGACAACGGTAAGATTAATATTCTCAATACATACCAATTATCATTGCCATGGCACTGCTATTACACAGGCCCAGAGCAGACAAAATCTGGCTCATAATTTGTTGGTTGGCTAAGACTAAGTCAGCAACATATGCAGGCGATCCTTGAACACTGGTACTGCTTCCATTGCCATCTTTGCCTCCTGAGACTTTTTCTTCATCTGAAACACTATCTGTTGTATTTGTGGTCACAGACACTCTTGCACTGTATTCCCTATTGCCTGAAAGAGGCAGCTGCACTAAAATGTTAACAAGTTTTAACAAATCAAACATGAGTTGATCCCTTGTCATTTCGCCACAAACTGCTTTTGCATCACCTGGACGAATCAGGTTGGCAAAGAGTCCCCCAAAGCATGCTCGAGCACCCACGGAGCTATCTGATCCACTTCTTGACATTACTTTGTCTGAGCAAGTGATATAGTGATGCACTAAAAATGTAACAGATTCTATCACAGCAGAAATAGTACTAACTGAAACGACTTCAAAATTCTGCTCCAGAGTGAATTCTAAGAGCTTCACTTGGGCATCAAGAGGTCCTTGGCCTGTCTGGAAAGCACCCCTGCAGAGAGAGAGAGAGAGAGAGAAAGAGATACTATAAGAGACAGGATTAAAAAATTAACGATTTTAAGTAGTTCTGAAAGCAGTAACTTATCACAATATAAGGAAGTTAAACAAGTTCTTGGTATTCACTATTTCATTAGGTAGATAATAGTTTTCATCTCTTTTGGAATTCTTGTTCTTGACTCCATTTTAGACACACTCAAAAACAACCTTCCTTCCAAATACAAAACTAAGGGACAAGTATATACGGAAGTGATTTTGAAGCTACAGAAAAAAACACTTCAAAATCACAAGGCACTTCTTATAATGAAATGAGTTATAATTTTTTCCATTCTCAAATAATGCTATTGTAAACATTCCCTACTGATAATGACACATAAAAATTAAGATTCAAATTATTCTTATGTATCAAAATTGAATGCTCTTCAAATTCTGCTTATGCCTAAGATACAGAATGCTGAAAAGAGCATCACCCTCAGTCTAACAGCAAGAAAAAGACAAATTAGGCCAGATGCAATGACTCATGCCTGTAATCCCATCACTTTGGGAGCCCCATGCAGGCAGATCACTTGAGGCCAGAAGTTCGAGACCGGCCTGGCCAACATGGTGAAACCTCATTGTTACTAAAAATACAAAAATTAGCCGGGCATGGTGGCGTGTGACTGTTAATTGCAGCTACTCAGGAGATTAAGGCAAAAGAATAGCTTTTGAGTTTGAGACCTGCCTGGCTAACATGGCAAAACCCCATCTCTACTGAAAATACAAAAATTAGCCAGGCATGGTGATGGGCCTGTAATCCCAGCTACTGAGGAGGCTGAAGCATGAGAATTGCAGGAACCCAGGAGGCGGAGGTTGCAGGGAGTCGCGATCATGCCACTGCACTACAGCCTGGGTGACAGAGCCAAAATCTATTTCAAAAACCAAACAAGCAAACAAAAACAGCCTGCCTAAAACAAAACAATATATAAATACATAAAAGGCTGCACAGTATTGCATGTTTATAGCATATATAAACAGTAAAAACACAACAACTATGTCACAAAAGATGGAAGAAAGGAATTGAAACTACACTGATAAGTTCTGACATTATACATGAGTGGAATAATATTTGAAAATAGAATGTGATTAAATAAAGGTATATCTTGTAAAGCTAGGACAACTAATATGAAAAATTTTCGGTTACAGGCCAGGCACAGTGGCTCACGCCTATAATGACAGTAACCCAGGTGGATTGCTTGAGCTCAGGAGGTGGAGACTAGCCTGGTCAATCTGGTGAAACCCCATCTACAAAATATACAAAAATTAGCCCTGTGTGGTAGCATAGCTGGAGCCTGTAATCCCAGCTACTCTAGAAGTTAAGGCATGAAAATCGCTTGAACCCAGAAGGTGGAGGTTGCAGAGAGCCAAGATTGCACCACTATGCTCCAACCTGCGCGACAGAGCAAACCAATGCTGTCTCAAAAATAAATAAATAAAAAAGTCAGTTATAAATAAGAATGGAAATGAAATTATTTTAAAAGTTGCTTAATTCAAAGTCAACAGAAAAAGATTTTTTAAAAGGAATCAAAAATAGATGAAATAAATAGAAAACTGGCAAAATGATAAATTTTAATCCAGCATGTCAATAATTACATTAAATGTAAGTAGTCTATATAGGCCAATTCTGACATTGTCAAACGCTTGTATTAGAAAAGAAGAAAGGTCTAAAATCAATTATCTAAGCCAGAAAGATCAAATTAAATTCAAAGAAAGTAGAAAGGAAAAAATATCTATAAGCTGCTTTTTTTGAAAATAATATTGATGAACTTCTAGCCAGAATGACCCCCAAAAAAGATAAAAATTACCAACATCAGAAATAAAGGAAGTAAACTCACTATAGATCCTATAAACATTAATAAATATATATTTCAACTAACAAATTCAACAATGTAAAGGAATACTTCCTTCACAAAATTACCAAGGCTCACTCAAGAAGAGAAAACCTGAATAATCCAAGACCTAGAAAATAAGTTGAAAATTTTGGGGGCAAAGAAAACTCCAGCCACAGGATGCTTCAATGGCAAATGCTACCAAATACGTAAGTGACAATACACATATTACACAACCTCTTTCAGAGAATAAATTCAGCAAGTTATAAACAGATTGATATGTTATGACCAAGGGTGTCTATCTTGAGAATGCACATTAACTGACAGTTAAAAAAAAAAAAAAAAAAAAAAACTTGGTGTAGTGGCATATGCCAATTGGGCCAGCTAAGAACAGAATGAGACTGAAAGCTTGCTTGAACTCAGGAAATGAAGGTCAGCCTGGGCAACATTGTGAGATCCCAACTCTTTAGAAAACACCAATATACTTCAACGTATGAACAGATGAAAGAAGAAACAACCTATGATCATTTCAACAGATGCAGGGAAACATCTAACAAAATCTAGAGACATTCATAATTTTTTAAATGTCTCAGCAAGTTAGAAACAAACTGGAACTTCCTCAACTTACTATCACGTATCTAAAAAAGAGCTCCAGCTAGTAACATATCTAATTATGAAAAACAATGTTTCATAAGATATTAAGATTGAGAAAAAGAAGGAAGAGTAACTTTTACCATATGTACTCAACAGCATACTGGAAGTCCAAACAAGTACAACTGGAGTGGGGAGGGGAACCCCATGAGACATATGCATAGGAAAGGAAGAAATAAAACTAACTGTATTCTCTGACATAGCCAAATAAGCAATACATCTGCCCAAATTGATCTACAGAATGATGCAATCTCACTCAAAACGATTTTTTTCTGGTAAATCAATAAGTTGATTATAAAATTTATAAGGAAAAGGAAAGGAATTAAAATAGCCAAAATTACTCTAAAAGAACAAAGGTGGAGAGCCTACGCTACTAGATTTCAAAAAATACTATAAGGGAACTAAGACACTGAGGTAATGCACAAAAAATAGACAAAAACATAAATTCTATATAATACACTGTATGAACAAATGAGGCTGGGTGTGGTGGCTTACGCCTGTAAACTCAGCAATTTGGGAGACGGAGGCAGGTGGATCTCTTGACGCCAGGAGTTTGAGACCAGCCTGGCCAACATGGCGAAACCCCATCTCTACTGAAAATACAAAAATTAGCCAGGCATGGTGATGGGTCTGTAATCCCAGCTACTCAGGAGGCTAAAGCATGAGAATTGCACGAACCCAGGAGGCGGAGGTTGCAGTGAGCCGAGATCACGCCACAGCACTCCATCCTGGGTGTCAGAGCAAAACTGTCTCAAAAAAAAAAGAAGTGTATGCATAGACCAAAACAAGTATCATTGATTGATATTTGTTAAACTACAAAGGGAAGCCAATGAAAAAAGGAAAGTATTTTCAAAAAATGGTATAGGAAGGTGGGATGCGGTGGCTCATGCTTGTAATCCCAGCACCTTGGGAGGCTGAGGCTGGTGGATCGCAAGGTGAGTAGATCAAGACCATCTTGGCTAACACGGTGAAAGCCCGTCTCTACTAAAAATACAAAAACAAAATTAGCAGGGTGTGGTGGTGGGGACCTGTAGTCCCAGCTACTTGGGAGGCTGAGGTGGGAGAATGGCGTAAACTCGGGAGGCGGAGCTTGCAGTGAGCTGAGATCCGGCCACTGCACTCCAGCCTGGGCGACAGATCGAGACTCCATCTCAAAAAAAAAAAAAAAATGTGTAGGAACAATTGGACATCCACAGGCAAAGGAAAAGGAAAAAAAAATATCCTGAAAGCAAAAAATAAAAAGCCTAAACATAAAACATAAAATTGTAAAATTTCTAGAAGAAAACGGATTATTCTATGTGACTTTGTGTGAGGATGGTATTTATTTATTTATTTGCTTTTTATTTTTTTTATTTATTTTTTTTTTTTTGAGACGGAGTCTCGATCTGTCGCCCAGGCTGGAGTGCAGTGGCCGGATCTCAGCTCACTGCAAGCTCCGCCTCCCGGGTTTACGCCATTCTCCTGCCTCAGCCTCCCGAGTAGCTGGGACTGACTACAAGTGCCCGCCACCTCGCCCGGCTAGTTTTTTGTATTTTTTTTTTAGTAGAGACGGGGTTTCACCGTGTTAGCCAGGATGGTCTCGGTCTCCTGACCTGGTGATCCGCCCGTCTCGGCCTACCAAAGTGCTGGGATTACAGGCTTGAGCCACCGCGCCCGGCCGTGAGGACGGTATTTAAAAAACAACAACAAAAAATATGTAGATGTTGACAATTTAGATTATATCTAGAATTTTAAAACTTCTGCTTTTTGAAGGATACTTAATAAAGTGAAAACAGAGTCCGAAGACCAATAGATAGCATTTGCAAAACATCTGATAAAACTGAATGCCTTCTTTATACTGAGTATTTCTTTCAATGTATATTATATCATTAATCTAACTAAAGCGCTGCTGGATCTTTCACGGAATACCAGAGACTTTATTAAAAACAAACATAAACTAACATTCTTCTTGGGCCACAGCTTTGTGGACCCTATTAAACTAGGCCATGGAAATGTACTGGGTATATGTGGGGTGAAGTGAGGTGGAGAAAATTCCTAAGCAGTTTTTGTGGCATATAAACCTCAAAACATCTCTGCTTAAATATTAGATGTGACTCAACTACAAACAAGATTAGTAATCCTTTAAAAAATGTTAGAGCAAATGTATTAAAAGTTTAGTATGAAAATCTCCACTGTTGTGAACTCTGTGGATCAGACTATGCTAAAGCCTGCAGAGTTAAAATTAAAAAGCGTAGTTAAAAGAAAAATAAAACAAATGGTGACTAATCTTTACTCCTCAGGTGATTCTATTTATGTCATTCAAAATTTCACAAAATCCTCACAAAGTATGTATAAATATTGTTTATTTGAATAAAATTAGATGAAAAAGTGGCAAGAGCCACTACTGACTTATTCCTGATCATTAATTTATTTGAAACAGAGTGTTGTTCTGTCACCCAGGTTGGAGCACAGTGGCACAATCAGGGCTTACCACAGCCTCCACCTCCTGGGCTCCACTAGTTCAATCAATCTCCTGCCTCAGTCTCCACAGTAGCTGGGATTACAGGTGTATACCCACACCACCCAGGCTGCTCTCAAACTCCTGGGCTCAAGCGATCTCCCCACCTCAGCCTCCCAAGGTACTGGGATTACAGGCGTGAGCCACTGAGCCCAGCCCTATTCCTTATATTAATGGAGATTTTTTGAAATACTCAAGCATGCCAGATGTTTCATTAATTATGCAATTTGTTCATCATGTAGTTTTATTATAACTTCAAAAACAAAATAACACTTGATAATTCATTAAGTTTTCAGCCAGGCACGGTGGCTCAAACCTGTAATCCCAGCACTTCGGAAAGCTGAGGCGGGCAGATCATGAGGTCAGGAGATCGACACCATCCTGGCCAACATAGTGAAACTCCGTCTCTACTAAAAATACAAAAATTAGCCGGGTGTGGTGGTGCATGCCTGTAATCCCAGCTACTCGGGAGGCTAAGGCACGAGAATCGCTTCAACCCAGGAGGCAGAGGTTGCAGTGAGCCAAGACTGCACCACTGCACTCCAGCCTGGCAACAGAGCAAGACTCCATCTCAAAAAAAAAAAAAAAAAAAAAGTTTTCATCAGAAAGTAATGTTGGATTTTAAGAAATATTGAATGAAAAACAATGACATTAATAAGAGATATATGATATTGAAACATTCATGCATTACAATAATCAACCCATTATGGTCAAAATTTATTCTTATAACAGAGTCTGATTTTGTTAATAAATTTATTTAGAATTTCTACAGAAGATTAGTATATAATTTTCTTTTATAAGCTCTATTTTTCAGGTTATCTTATATATAAAATCACTGGTAACTTTAAACAGCTTCAAAATAAATTTCACCTTTTAAAAAGCTTATAATAACTATTAACCATTAAAAGCAAGTCAACTGTATTCCTTTCATATTAAAGACATTAGAGACAGAAGGACTTGGGAGAACCATAATGAAATGAAATGAAAACAATCAGGAAACACACCAGTAAATCCTTCCCTCTTCCTACTGTCCTCCTGCTTATTTGTTTACAGATAAATTCCCAACAAATGTTAAAGAAAAGTATATTTGGAGATTTACATGTTACTTCTATATCAGGAACAAATTAGTACACAAAAATTTACCTTTCAGTTGAAAGTATATGAATTAGCTTGAGCAAAAATTCACTGAATATCTGAGGACATGTTGAAGAAAGATGCACTTGTAATCGAGTAAGAAATTCTTGCATAGCTTGTGTAGCTGTGGGACCAACCTGAAAAGAAATGTATATTCACTGAAAACTGCTTACTGATAACATGTTAAAAATCATTCATTTAAAAATTATCAGGTATAAAGTCAAAAGCTACACACTGTAACTTTTCATAGGAGAAAAGCAAAAGTATTAATGATAGCAGGAAATGAATTTTTTAGGTCTTGATGTATTTATTTTGAACTGCAAATAAAAATACTGTTAATACTTTTTCATTATGGTTTATACAGCACAACTATATTAGGTTTATTGAACTCAATACTGAAAAAAGTTCACCTGAATTACACAATAAATACTTTTATAACGCTTTCTAGAGTATAACTTCAACATAGATTTTCACAAATAACTTTCTTAATTATCCCATTTCAAAATCAAATAACTCAGGAGCAGAGAGGTAAAATGATCCATAAAAGGTCATGTTTCTAACAACTAGCAAAGCAAGCATTAAGCTAAGTGAAAAACAAAACAAAAACTAAATAAAAATAAATTTATACCAAGTCAAAAGAAAAAAAAAAACTGCTTCCCCAAACTTCTAACTTATCAATGAAAGAAATGATAGTGAACACTGCACTAAGTAACCTGAAGTACATTTTGGAATGTGCTCTAACACTTCTACATATTATTTTACTTGATCCTAATTTGGCTTGATGAACAATTGATAAAACCTTGGAGGAGTTCTGGAAAAATAAAACAGAACATAATCCTCCAAACTATTTTGGAGTTAAATAAAGTTAATTTCTGATACTGAGCATACAAATCATAGCTTTCTTATCAAAACTTCCTATACAAAACCAAGATATCAGTAGGAAAGCTCAATCTTCAACAACTTAAAAAGTTTTAAAAAGTTATTTCCTCCTGTCTTTTATTAAAAAACAAAGAAAATATTATTTTTTGCAATGCCTTGTTCACTGACACCTAGCTATACCAATAACTAGTTATGTAATTTGGGGCAATGTAGCTGATGCATGTTTTCTTACATGTAAAATAATTAAGTCAGAGTTGGTGATCCCGAGGAGTCTTCCTGTTACAAATTCAATCAATCTTTAAGTATAATAATCACTTGATAACATGTCTCTGCCCCTACCAAAACCCTGTCCCAATCTAATTGTAAGTTAGTTTCCTCTCTCTTACTTGTTCCTTGTCTCATTTTATTAAGACATATAAAATTAAAATATATTAAGTATTAGAGTATTGACTAAAGTTCTATGAAGGCAGATATTTGATCTTGGTAAATACTGTATCTCTAGTAGCTAGAATAAGCACATAGAAGCCTCTTAAACACCGAATAAATAAATTAATAGGAAAAACTGGACTGTTGAGGACAACTAAATCAGAATTTATCTGGCAGCAAATCCAAGAATTTTAAAATGATAAACTTGCAAGATAATCTTGAATAACCTTGATTTTAAAAGATGTTTTAAATGCTAAATATATTTTTACTTTAAAAGAAATATAATGAAGTAGAAATATTTACACAGAAGCAGTATAACATAACAAGAAATTAAACTGATATAAAGGAAAATTTACAGTGAAACAGAAAATGTTTATAAGCCCTGAGCAATATTGTTATTTTTTGCTAAGCAAAATCATTAACATCATAAAACGTTTAAGGTAAATTGATAATCTTGATGGAAGTAATCAAATATGACATATTAAAATGTATTTTGATTCCAAAATTTTTGAAACGTTTCTCTACCTTTGCAGTATTTACTCAGAATGTCTCCAGTTATCCAAAATTAATGCCAAAAATATGTATCTACATGAAAACCTAGTATCACTGTTCTAAGAGGTTAACTTACCACCTGCTATTATTTAGTGTCAGTATAGCGATTACTACAAATAACAAAACCTTTTTTATTATATTGATACATAAAAGGCTATTATTTAATACTTTAGCAATTAAAAAATTACATAGCTTTACATTACAAATACTGTTTATTGAATAGTCTGGGCATATCCCAGGCTAAACATCACATTACCTGTGGACTGTGTTGATTTGTTCCATGTGGACTGGTGCCAGAAAGAAATTTCACTAATACATGAATAAGGTTTGGATCTGAAACCAACAAATGAGCAGTACTCTCCTGAGTTCCAATGGCACTGCTGGAACCAGCTATAAAACATTTTTTAAAAACCTCTTAAGAAATGAACAATGAAATAATGGAAATGCAGTATTTAAAAGCATCTTTTAGTTCCAAGGAAAATTCATATATTCCTAGTAATTACAGTTTATTAAAGGGGTTTCAATTTCTTTTTTTTTTTTTTTTTTGAGGAGTCTCGCTCTGTCACCTAGGCTGGAGTGTAGTGGTGTGATCTCGGCTCACTGCAACCTCCACCTCCTGGGTTCACGCCATTCTCCTGCCTCAGCCTCCCAAGTAGCTGGGACTACAGGCGCCCGCCACCACGCCTGGCTAGTTTTTTTGTATTTTTAGTGGAGACGGGGTTTCACCATGTTAGCCAGGATGGTCTCAATCTCCTGACCTTGTGATTGGGCTGCCCGCCTCAGCCTCCCAAAGTGCTGGGATTACTATCTACCATCTGTCTCCTCTGCCCCCTTCTGATTGTGAAAACACCTCAAGCTTAATGTACATCTTATTTAGTACAGTCAAATAGAAAAGATATAACTAGGTCGTGACTCTTATTTGGAAAGCCTATTCTAACTATCTTCCCCTTCCAGAAACAGTCAGAGATCTACTTTTCAGGTAAACTTTTGAGTTTTCTAAAATAAGTTGTGGCAAAATTATTCCTTTCTGCACGTTAGTTGTATACAGGTTAACTGTGAACTAACGTACAGGTAACACAATAGTTTTCTGAGATGAATAAAATATCCTTTGCATGAAATCCACCTTCAGTATCATAGTGATGCTTTTGATCTCATTTTTGGAAAATATATTCCAAATGAAAAAAGATAATAGCATTTTAAAGCTAAGCAATTATTTAAATTATTAAACAAAACCCAGGAATCTAGTTATGTATGTTTATGAATATAATAATGAATAAATCATTTTTAAGTACAAAAGTATCTTAAAAGAGTAACATAAAAACTTAGATGAAATGTAAAAACCTGCCTTTGTACTCTAAAAGCAATCAATTTTCTTTTAATAAGTTTTTAAAAGGTAAAAATACGATTTGAACATCTAACAAGACGTATGAGACTGTATTATCAAAGTAAACAAGCACAAAGGATATACAAGAACTAATTCAGAAGAGACATGTTAAAATAAAAAACTCAATCACTTTTATTGGAGACACAGTCTTGCTCTGTCACGCAAGCTGGAGTGCAGTGGCGTGATCTAAGCTCACTGCAAACTTCGCCTTCCAGGTTCAAGTGACTTTCGTGCCTCAGTCTCCCAAGTAGCTGGGACTACAGGCGACCACTAACTTTTGTATTTTTAGTAGAGATAGGGTTTCACCACGTTGGCCAGGCTGCTCTCGAGCTCCTGACCTCAAGTGATCCATCCGTGTTGGCCTCCTAAAGTGCTGGGATTACAGGCGTGAGCCACCACATCTGGCCAACTCAATCCCTTTGACAAGTATACCACTCCTTGGAAAATTCTGTTTTAAGAATCCAACAGTAGAACACTAAAGTACATGTCAGAGATTTAAATGAATAAATTTATGAACTTACAATTAAGCTGCATGTTTGTCATGAGTGTTAGGCTATGAAGCACAAGGCACCACGTCCGGAGCAAAGTATTGGGATACCAAGCTAGCACTGTGAGAAAGCTAGTTATTGATGCTATGCAGAAAAGAGAAAGGGAAAATATTTTTCAGAAAAACAACGTTTATGAAGAATTAAAAGTCAAAAGAATAAATTAAAAAACAAGACAATATTTCTTTAAATCAGCTCTTTAGTGTCTCCAAAACATGCAAATAAAAGGAATTCTCCATTAAATACAACTAAAGCGTGAAGAATCAGTAACATTTTAGGATAAGGTTTAAAGCTCAGCCCACTACACCTGAAATGACATGTTATCACTATCAGTTTGTTGTACTTTCCAAACTATAGGCATTTCTACTTCAATACAATTTACTAAAACTCCTCACTCTACAAAACCGGCAGCTGAAAACAGTAACGGAAACTGGAAAAACTGGTATTATAGGCGTGCGTCAACACAGCCGGCTAATTTCTGTATTTTTTTTCTAAAGACAGGGTTTCACCATGTTGGCCAGGCTGATCTAAAACTTCTGCCCTCAAGGGATCTGCCCACCTCGGCCTCCCAAAGTGCTGGGATTACAGGCTTGAGCCACCGCGCCCGGCCGGAATAACTGTTTTTTACTCTTTTGTTTTTTATATATATTTAATATTTTTCATAATAAAATTAAAAACAGATGAAAACAAATTTTATAATAATAATAATATAGTGGAAGAGATGGAAACCTATCAATTAAAGAAGGGTTGGCTGGTGCTGAGACAGTGCAGATGTAAGTAGAACCCATGACCCAGTGGGGCTGGCACTAACATTGGAAGACTCACTGTGTAAGAGCCAAGCAAGCTACAGGATGCACCACTCAAGGAAGAAAGCATCAGGAACAGATTCTCATTTTTATTTTTCTTTAAATATAACTAAAATAGATTCCTGTAGCTAGAGCTGAAGGCTAATTCTTTTCCTGTTGTATTATTTTACTACCACCATTCCCACACTCTTATATTTGCCAAGAAACACACACAACTTCTACAGGAAACTGACAAGTTTCTCCAGCTGACTAATTCCTCCAGGGGTTAACTCATAGTTTTAAAAAATGAAAAATAATAAACCAACCTGCTTTGACAGATCAGACAAAACTTCAAGAAAATATAAAAGAGTAACAGAACATTGTAAATTTTAGTTGCATACAGGCATACCACAGACCAGAGAGTAAGAGTCTTCTATTCTCAGCAAGGTCTCCCTGTATCTTTCCTGCTAATCAGTAAGTCAGTGCATCTTTTTAAAAAGGTATTCTGGGCCGGGCGCGGTGGCTCAAGCCTGTAATCCCAGCACTTTGGGAGGCCGAGACGGGCGGATCACGAGGTCAGGAGATCGAGACCATCCTGGCTAACACAGTGAAACCCCGTCTCTACTAAAAATACAAAAAAAACTTAGCCGGGCGAGGTGGCAGGCGCCTGTAGTCCCAGCTACTCGGGAGGCTGAGGCAGGAGAATGGCGTGAACCCGGGAGGCGGAGCTTGCAGTGAGCTGAGATCCGGCCACTGCACTCCAGCCTGGGTGACAGAGCGAGACTCCGTCTCAAAAAAAAAAAAAAAAAAGGTATTCTGATTTTTCCCCACTAGAATGTTATAACACTTAATGACAAAGATTAGGTATATTTTAACCTAATAATTACCTTTTAAGCTTGTTATTTAGACTATAATGATTTTTCTCCTAATAAATCTTACCTTGATTTAATGAAATGACAGGTATTCTATTAGCATTATATAAAAATATGTCTGCTCCATTTTCTTTGTTTCCAGATGAACTAGAATTCAGGCTCAGTGTGAGCCACAATTGGAGAAGTGACTCCAACTGAAAAAGAATGAAAATTGACAGGAGAAAAATGTACCTATTATATTATGAAACACAATTTAAACAAAAATCTTATGTTTAAATTCTTGTCATGAGTAAATAACCTTTTCTATTAAACACTTCTTCTTCACACTTAAAAGCATCTTCTAGTTAATTAGTTGATCAGCAAACACATCTTAAAATTCTTGAAGAAACAAAATTTACCTGAATTAAAACTTATAAATTACCTCATAAAAAGGTTCTTCTAAATTAAAACAGGTGATTCAAGTCATTTTATTTTCTTTGAGACCAGGTCTGCTATATCTTGAACTCCTGGCCTCAAGCCATCCTCCCGCCTCAGCCTCCCAAGTAGTTGGAACTGTAGGTATGTGCTACTGCACCTGGTTAATTTTTTTACTTTATTAGAGACAGGATCTAGTGTTTTGCTGCCCGAGCTGGTCTCGAACTCCTGGCCTCAAGCAATCTTTCTGCCTCAGCCTCCTGAGTAGCTAGGACTACAAACTCAAACTACCATGCCCTGTGATTCACGTCTCTAAATCACAGGTGTGTGTATGCGTAGTAGGAATTAAAGTACTGAAGCTTAAAATCATTAAAATTATCAGTGGTCCATCATTGAGAAACTGTGATTACTTCGGTAATCAAAATATTTCTAATGTTTTTCCAACTGAATGTAATAAAGAACTCATCCCTGACAGGTTTAGAATGAACTTCCCAGTTAGTTTCATTTTTTACCAGGCTAACGTTAATATGTAAAAATACACCATTTCTCTTGAAGTCATACCTGAACATGATGGACTTGAAGCATGGAAAAAAGTTTGTTGAAACAAACATTTAACATTGGGACAGATGATAACTGTATAATGAGCTGGCTGGTTTGGTTTGCTGCTTGTAAACCCCCTAGAAGGGAATCATCTGTTCCAGTGGGAGACTGTGATACTGAAAATTAAACACAAGTATAATTTTATACATAAAGTATCAGGATATGTGTTAACTGGTTATTCATATGTATAAATAGGTTAAATTGTTTTTAAAAATCAAAACTGCATTCTTTAGAATGGTTCAAAACAGTATTTAGTATTTGAAAAACGAGGTTTTATAACATTACTTGAAAGTAAAAAAGACAATGACCAAAGAGAGAAGTTCCCAAATTCATAGGACTCAACCAATAAAAAAAGGCAAAGAACCTTTTCTAGCAATTTTTATTTGCATTTTTTTTCCAATTAATAAAGGAGGGAAAGTAAAGGGAAAGAAGTAAGACTCCTGACTATTACTGATAAGGCAGTTTTAGAATAATCTAGATTCTAATTTAATCATCTTTAACAATGACTATAGATTAGAATCATCTGGGGAGCTTTCAGAAGTTCTGATACCCAGGTTACATACGAAACTAATTAAATGAGAATATATTCATGGGAACCAGAGAAATACAAGGACACTAAGAGCTTTATCATATATTTAGAGCCTTATTTTATTATTACACTAAAAAGAGAGACAGCTGTGCAGAGGATAATCAAAAGATAGACTATAAAGAGGATATACCAATTTCAAACAGATTTTCTTTTTTATTCTTTTTTTTTTCAAATATCCTTTCAGTAGAATTACAAAAAGATATTCTAATAAGTAGTTTTAAATAAGAAATGTCTAACAAAGAAAAGGGCTGCGTTGGGCAGTACTGAGTTATCTCTAATCATGCAGACACTGGACCCTACAAAAGGGATCCCCACATTGCCTGGGAGATAAGATACAAGAATATTTGTGTACCAATACTAAGATTATAGAACACTAGACCATTCCTTCTGTTTTTCCTTTTTCCCTTCCTTTGATACCCTCTAAAGCAAGAAACAAATGAAGATTGCAGACTGAAAGAATTCAATTTAACATAAGGAAGATCTTAAAACTCTAATTTCTCTGTTGAAATGGGTTGTGAATTCTCCATAAGAGAAGTATCTGTAATTTTATTGGGTTCTACCTACTATCTCTACCCCTTCTTCACTCTGCCCTAGAGAAGGTGAAGCAATATGCAGGCCTAAGAAAACAAAACCCAGCACCCTCTTCTCAGCACTGCTCCCCAATCTGTCCTTGAAAAACACAGTGCTATTTCAACTGTACTCCCCTGAGGTCTATCTAGTTCCAGACTTGCGTAAACCTCATCAAGGAAAGCAAACCATAACGGGATGGCCAGCTCTTGCAGGCTACCTGTTTCTTGTAACACAGCCATGCCCATTCATTTACATATCATCTATGGCTGTTTTCCTGCAACCAAGTCAGAGTTGAGTAGTTTCAGTACACACCATATGGCAAGCAAAGCCTAAAATATTTACTATTAGTCCTTTATGAAAAAGTTGGCCTTTCTTTTCTGTAGGTTATTAGGTAGTAAATCCTCTCAATTCTGGCGTTCAGTTAACAGGTCTATTTGGCTGTCATCCTACACTATATCCTCTATCCTAGTCTTAAGGATGATAAAGATGTTACTATAAAAAAATCTATTTCATCATAAATTTGGAATAGTGCAATGAACTCACAGGCAGGTATGCAGGCTTCCATAGGAATTTTAACCTTACAACAATACAGTAAACAAAAAATCTCCACAAAATACAGTGGAGGTTTCTACACTGAACTGAGAGCACTACACGGAGGTATTCTGCATGACACTCCCTGCATTTGTTAATCCTTTGTCTTAGTTTTCAACTTGCTAGTAACTTGGAGCCGGGAAAGTGCTACATACTAAGTCCCCTCAGACTCACATCATGGAATTTAAAAATCTGTCCTTGATGAATCCACCTGAAAATGATGAAGAATTGAATCATTCACCTCAATACTCTAAAAATGGTAATTTTACTTACACGTAGGAGATGTATTTGTTAATGCCTGTAAAATGGAATCTGCTTCCAGGGTAGACATCATTTTCAACATGAGTTCTGCTTGCTGTTCAAGTCCAACTTCTAGGCGAGCATCCAGGGCTACAAAAAGCAATTGCAAGAAAAAGAAAACATTGACAATTATTACTCATGTCCTACCTCCTACAATAAAATGTTGACATCTGAACCCAAAAGAGGATGGGGAGGAGTCTGTTCTTACAGAACAACCACCTAGCATGCAGTATCAGAGCCACAGCAGGAGAAGAATATCTGTGGAAAGGAAGGTAGAGACAGGCAGTTGGTTATACAGAGACAGAAATATTAAATAAGTGAAGCAACAATAATGGAAACAAAGACGTTAAAGATAATGAGAAACAGGTTTCTTAGTGTCAGAATAAAGTGCTATAAATACAGAAAAGAAGAAAGCTAAAATGAACCCTATGGAGTTAGATTAAATCCAGATACACTGATGTGAACTGATCATATTCAAAATATACAGACAGATATAGAAATATAGATGCCAAGTGTGTGTGTTCACACGCACACACAAACACATACTCCCTAGCTCTGTCCACCAGGAGGAAATGGAAACAGTCCCAAAATAGCAACACATTTATCTATGACGAAATCATCATTTGTTAACCACATTTCTCCTTTAAAAGTTTTTGAAATACCATGCTCCTTTAAGAAGTGACTAATTCCCGGGGCGGGGGAGGGCAGATTAAAGTAAAAGATGAACCTGGGCTATCATGTTTTGCCAGAGAACAAGGAAGTGCTAAAACAATGATGAGAAAATCTCAAGGGGGATCCTATTGGTCAAATTTGAGACAATTTGAACATCAAAAAACAGATGACAACACTGTGAATATACTCATTGACAGTGAACTACACACATACAAAAAATGGTCAAAATAATAAATTTGACAGGTGTGGTAGAGTATGCTGTAATCTCAGCTACTTCAAAGGCTGAGGTTGAAGGACTGGGCTCACCCAGCCTGGGCAACATAGTGACACCCTGTCTCAACAAACAAAAAGGAAAAATTTTATGTTATTTACATTTTTCCACATTAAAAAAAAAGTGATAATAAGGTATAATTCACTGAATAAAAAAGGCAATCATGAGTCCATTCAAAACGAAATGAATAAACTATTACAGTAACTTTTTCTTTCTTTCTGTTTTTTTTTTTTTTTTTTTGAGTCGGAGTCTTGCTCTATCGTCCAGGCTGGAGTGCAGTGGCATGATCTTGGCTTACTGCAACCTCTTCCCCCAAGGTTTTAGCAACTCTCCTACCTCAGCCTCAGCTCCCAAGGATTATAGGTGCCCGCCACCATGTCCGGCTAATTTTTTTTATATTTGTAGTAGAGATGGGGTTTCACCATGTTAGCCAGGCTAGTCTCAAACTCTTGACCTCAGGTGATTCACCTGCCTTGGCCTCCCAAAGTGCTGGGATTACAGGCGTGAGCTACCGCGTCTGGCCAGTAATTTTTTCAAAAAGAAACTTTGTAAGGAACAGGGTAGTTATAGTTTCCAAGTACCATTCTGCTCCCCAGCCCCCAAAAAACTTTTTATAGCAGCCGGGCACGGTGGTTCACACCTTTAATCCCAGCAATTTGGGAGGCTGAGGAGGGCAGACTGCTTGAGCTCAGGAGTTTGAGACCAGCCTGGTCAAAATGGTGAAACCCCATGTCTACAAAAATACAAAAATTAGCCAGGCGTGGTGGCGCACATCTGTAGTCCCAGCTACTTGAGAGACTCAGGTAGGAGAACTGCTTGAGCCCAGGAGGCAGAGAATGCAGGGAACTGAAATCACGCCACTACAATCCAGCCTGGGTGACAGAGCAAGACCATGTGTGTACCCCCAAAAAACCCAGCGACAACAAAACATTTTTACAGAGAGGAAAAGAGTAACTTTACAAGGGAGAAGTCGAGCAGACAACTCATTCATCAAGTGGTTAAACTTAACATCACCAATAGTGAGAGAGATCAAAATCATGGGCCACCTAATTGAATGAAATGGAGGGGGGAGCATTATTTGTGTGATATTCCTGCAAAGATATATTAACTCAATCTAATCACAAGGAAATAGCATACAAACACAAACTGAGGATCATTCTACAAAATAACTGGCCTGCTATCTTCAAAAGCATCAGTGTCATGAAGGTCAACTCTGAGGAACTACTGCAGACTGAATGAGACTAAAGAGACATGACAATTAAATGCAATGCATTATCTTCCCTGGGCTCTTGTGCATAAAGAACATTATTTAGACAACCACTATAATTTGAATGGGCTCTCAGTATTTGATAGCAGTAACGTTAATTTCCTGATTTTAAGGGAATATACTCCTTGATGTGTATATGTAGAAGAATGTCCTGATTTGTAAAACAAAACAAAACAAAAATGACATCAAATTATCAATGTACTCTCAAATGGTTCTGGAGAATAAACAATTCTCTGCTTTGAACTTGAAACATTCTGGTAAATGTGTGTTTCAAATTTTTAAAAAATATTTTATAACAGAAGGAGCACGGTTGAAAAGGGAAAAATATATTTTATTAAAAAAATTAAACACATCTCATATATCCTACATGACTAGAAAAGTGCAAAAATAAAGCCGGGCACGGTGGTTCACTCCTGTAATCCAAGCACTTTTGGAGGCCAAGGCGGGCAAATCATTTGAGGTCAGGAGCTTGAGACCAGCCTGGCCAACATGGTGAAACCCTGTCTCTACTAAAAATACAAAAAATAGCTGGGCTTGGTGGCATGCACCTGTAGTCCCAGCTACTCAAGAGGCTGAGGCAAGAGAAGCACTTGGACCTGGGAGGCGGCAGTTGCAGTGAGATGGGATCACCCTATCCTGGGCAACAGAGCAAGACTCCATCTCAAAATAAAAAACTGCAAAAATAATATTTAACTATTTAATGTAGCTTCATTCTCTTTATAAATAAAATACAAGTTTACTATTAAAGTCAACAATTAAAATACAGCACAATTAATTAAAATCATTGCCAATCCCACACAACACTTGCTAGGTGTTATTCTGACAGTCAAAAAGATAGAAGTTCCTCCAAACTGACTACAGAGAAACAGTTCTGAATGGTACTCATGGCACAGCTGTGATACTAAACCCACTGGCATACACCCAGGCTCAATTTCTCAAGGGACAAAGTATACATAAATATGAGACTTGTTTTAAGAATAGCATATGCCTTAAAATACAAACATACACTTACCCTGAGAGACTGAAACACTAACTGTCTGTGATCCGTTCTTCTCCGTGTTTGCTGGTGGCTTTGCTACAGGAATTCCCAGACCTCCAATGTAAGGGTTGTAATTGTAGGTTCCATAATCAGCACCCCAATAATCATACCATGTACTGCTTATTGGCTTAAAATAGTGGGAAAAAAACTGTGGTTTATTTTTGCCTCTTGGCTGAATGACACATTATTTACATTATCTAAACCCAAACAGAACTACAAACTAAATATTCTATCCACCCTTTAAATTTCCCAAATCCCCTTATAATTTTAATGATTTATAAGAATGGTCCAGTAATTTTCTCCTCACTGTCTGCCAAAATCTAAAAATACCTTATATGTTCAGAAATTGAAAGTAGCATCGCTAATAAAATCTCTTATGGACCAAAGAACAGTACCACCATAAAGTATTATAGGTGATTCTCCTTTAAAAAAAAGAAGTAGGCTAACATACAAGTAGAATCTGCAATGAACTCAGCTTGGATGAGGTTTAAACGGCTGTCTGAAATGTTGGTGATCTATAACTATACTTCTGTATACTTAAAGGTGGTTCTCATTACTGTATGATAATTATGAGTAGCTATATTAATAAAAATGTAAGTTTTCTTTATACCATTCCATTGATTTTTTTTAAACTACAATAGTAGCACCTACAGCAATTTAATTTTGAATATGCTGAATAATGAGTTGCATTAGTGGTAAGTATGTATATTTTCCTCTTTTAAGTAATTACTAAGCCAAAAGTATGAGACGGAAGACTTTCCTTTCAAATATATATACAAATTTTTTTTTTTTTTTGAGATGGAGTCTTGCTCTGTCGCCAGGCTAGAGTGCAGTGGCACGGTCATGGCTCACTGCAACCTCCGCCTCCCAGGTTTAAGCGATTCTCCTGCCTCAGCCTCCTGAGTAGCTGGGACTATAGGCGCGTGCCACCACACCCAGCTAATTTTTGTATTTTTAGTAGAGACGGCATTTCACTATATTGGCCAGGCTGGGCTCGATCTCTTGACCTCGTGATCTGCCTGCCTTGGCCTTCCAAAGTGCTGGGATTACAAGGCATGAGCCACTGCGCCCAGCCTCTTTTCAAAGAATATTCTAATATATCATACCTTAAAAACCTTGGCTGCAAGAGGGTCCTTTTCCAAATCAATATCTAAAGGATCAATATCAACTTCCATTAGATCCTGAAGTAACTCAAGGTCAATTTCTTTATCTTTTTCCAAAGAGGACAGAGGCGGTGCACCTTCAAATAATTAAAAGTGATCTTATTGGTGGAGTATATCACATAAAATTAAGATGACATAATGCTTTTAGTTACAAAAAGTTATTTTACTTGCATGTTACATATGCCTAATAAAAAAAATCTCTATGTATGCAAACATTTCGCTCCATAATACATAATAAAAACAAAGATGCACTGATATTTGCTTTCCTAAAGACCACAGTATTAGCTCTTGTTGAAATAAGTTGCATAAACTTTGCTATCAAAAATAATTACCAACATTACTAAATAGTATACATTCTATTACATCTAACATGTAATTCATTATATTACATTCATTATTACTGGTAATGTTACCCAGTATTAAAGAGAAAAGCAAAGAGGACTGAAGTTATAAGAATGCCATTTACTGGCCAGGCACGGTGGCTCACAACTGTAATCCCAGCACTTTGGGAGGCAGAGGCAGGCAGATCACGAGGTCAGGAGTTTGAGACCAGCCTGGCCAACATGGCGGAACCCCGTCTCTACTAAAAATACAAAAATTAGCTGGGTGTGGTGGTGGCCACCTGTAACTCCAGCTATTCCAGGGGCCGAAGCAGGAGAATCACTTGAACCCAGGAGGAAGAGGTTGCAGTGAGCTGAGATCGTGCCATTGTGCTCCAGCCTCGGTGACAAGAGCAAGACTCCGTCTCAAAAAAAAAAAAAAAAAAAAAATGCCATTTTTACCTTATTTTTCTGTTATGAATTAGAAATTACTCTCTCTCAGATGTCTCCAACTTTTTAAGTAGCTTTCTTATAACCCTTATAAGTACCCCCTTATAGCTCTTTCTTTTCCATCATTCCCATCCTCTTAATCAATACAACTTTATAGAATGCCTAGTAAATGCCAGCCTGTATGAGGGTTTGAGTATAAGTACATGAAGATTAATAAAATAAAACTCTCCAATCCAATAAATTAAGAGAAATTCAGAGGTGGGGGTGCACTATAATTAAAACTGAATACAACATGATATGTCTAGAAGAGATATTTGAGAGTACAAAGGAAGTACAGACAGCAAAGTCCCAAACTCTGCTGGGAATGACAGAAAAAGCCTCTTGGAGAAAGGCATCCTTTATGTGAACCTTGGGTAATGAAGTGTTCATCATGCACACAGGAAATCTATTCCAGATAAAGAGAATATCAAGTAAAAAATAGAAAATCGTGAGCAAATATAAGATTAAGGAATGACAAATGGTTGAAAATGACTGCAGCATCTGACATATACCAGTTAATAGCCAAAATAGATTTTTTAAAAGTAAGGGGTATGGAGATGATCAAGGATGATGCATGCTAATTTATAAAGATACTTTTTAAAAAGGAAAAAAAAAAAAAAAGAAAAAAAATACACCAAAAAAAAAATCACATGCTGGATCTTAAAGAATAAGAGCTTTTAAACTGCTGTCTTCATCACTTTGTATCCTTACATGTTTTCTACATTGGGTTTTCTTCATCATTGCCAAATCACACTACATCAACATAATTAGGACACTATGAAATGACAGCATTTTGTTGTAATGAGCATTCATTCAGCGAACCAAGACAAAATGTATTTACGAGGAAAATAATGGATCTAGTTTATAAGGCCAAACAACTAATAGAAAAATATAAAAATCAACTTTATTTTTCTCTAACATTCTTTATTTTGAAATGTGTTTCCATTCAATAGAATAAAGAAGAAACATAATGTAAAATTTACCTGTTATGTCATGTGTCAAAGGTTCATCTATAGTTTCCAGCAACTGAACTGAGGACTGCTGAAGGGAGTCATCAGAGTCACCAGCTGTCGCACCTACATCATCACCCACTGTTCCTTCCTCCATGGCTTCTGCGGCTACTGGAGCCAGTAATTCTCCTGTATGTAAGGGGATAGTCCTGTTTTAATAATTTATACAGATTTCGGAAACATATTAAAGCATATTTTTTTCCTCCAGTTTAGTCACTGACAGAATAAATGCTCTACTAACTATAAAAGAATCTGAGGCAAATGAGTTCCTACCCACCTAAGGAATGCTAGGACTCCCTCCATTACCTTCAAATGCTAGAGACAAGTATCTAGTAAACACGTAACATATACAAAGAGTTATTTTAAGTACTTTACATACATTAACTCACTTATTCACAAAAACCTTATACAAAGATTATCCTTATTATCCTTATGTTATATATGAAGAAACTGAGGCAAAGTGACTTCCTCACCCAGTAAGCGGCACACCACTGATAATAATAAAGCAGTCTAGCTCCAATATTCATGCACTTTAACAACCTAATGCCTTTCTAAAGCCTTGCATTTATCACAACTATCAATATACTTAAATACAAAAGTAATTCTCAATGGTTACTACTGCTATAACATTAAACCGATTAAACAGACCTTTATGCTTTTAGGGGGTTAAAGATCCCTTTGAAGATTCTTAGTTGAGCAATGACAAGGTAATTCTGACATACTCTATGAAAAAAAAATCCTAACACACCTGCTAAAATATCCTGTAGCATACAAGTTAAGGAATACTGAGCCCAAGCACCACCCCAAGATATATCTCCTCTATTGAAGTCAGTTCCAACCAAAAGTAATAGCAGTCTTTCCAGCTGGGGTTCGTTCACAATCTCACACAGATGAATAGTTGGCCTCGTGGCGTTTGCAATGCGTGCAAGAACCTGTAACACATTTTATAAAATCATACACTTAAATAGCAATTACATGTTTTTTTCAAACAATAACAGAAGTCTACCAATACTTTAGCACTGAACAACAGGTTTCAATAATGATGTATGAGTCTGGTGCAAAAAAAATATTGCTTGAGATGAAATGCAAAAGAATGTAATTTCATGAATCAAATATTAAAATCTGGTTTAAAATCTAATTGTATAGTTAAGAATTAAATTTCTACGAACAGTGAATATGCCACAGAAAAGCAATCATGACATTAAAAGTTCTTTTTTTTTTTTTTTTTTTTGAGACAGTCTCGCTCTGTCACCAGGCTTGAGTGAAGTGGCGCAATTTTGGCTCACTGCAACCTCACTGCCCCCAGGTTCAAGCACTTCTCCTGCCTCCGTCTCCCAAGTAACTGGGACTATAGGTACATGCCACCATACGCAGCTAATTTTTGTATTTTTAGTAAGGACGGGGTTTCACCATGTTGGCCATGATGGTCTCGATCTCTTGACCTTGTGATCTACCCCTCTGCCTCCCACAGTGTTGAGATTTCAGGCGTGAAGCACCACACCCGGCCAGAAGTCCTTCTTTAATATAATTTGACACTTATTTGTGTATTTCCTATTTTAATTAATATAAGAAAGGCAGGTTGGAGATAAACATATCCATATTACCCGCATTTCAAACCCTCAAGTTTTAACTAAATTAAAATATAAATCAGGTTTCCTTAAGAAACAATTTGAAAAGAATTTTTTCTATCTTTTAAGACACAATAAAAAAAAGTAACTGCAAAAAAGCAAAACCAAAAGCAGCATCATTTCTCTTAATCAAAATTGACTAAAAACATCATTCTTTCCTAGTTTTTAAATCCCTGTAAGTCTACTTTTTTTTTTTTTTTTTTGGAGAGACGCAGTTTTGCCACATTGCCCACACTGGTCTCAAACTCCTAGACTCAAACAATCCACCCACCTCAGCCTCCCAAAGTGCTGGGATTACAGACATGAGCCACCGCACCTGGCCAACCCTACAAGTCTATACTTATAGTTTACCTACCTTACAAACAAACAGTAAGAGATCAGCATGACATGTAAAATCCATGGAGAGAAGAAACAGAACAAGTTTCTGGACTACGGAGATACAACGTTCATGGGCCAGAGTAAATGGAAGTGGTTCTATCTCAGGACTTTCTTTTGTTGTTGTAACTTCTGTATCTAAATTAGAACGGGACCATTCTGCTGTCCGACGTAAACGAATTAAATCCTTAAAGTGCTGCACACAAAAATTCACAGTATTTAAATCAATGTTTACTTAATGAAAAGTTTTTCAGTAGAGATAGATTTAAGTAATGAAAATGTTCACGCCATATTACAACTTCTAAAGAGCAAAATTTTTAGATACACTGTAAGTTTCAAAAGTAAGAATATTAAAAGCTAAACTGACCAATATGCCTTACTTCCTACTTGGAGTACAGTATCAGATATATAACAGAATTTCAAAAAAGTGAAATTCTACAGACGTTCACTGTAGATAATACATTAAGTTATTAAGTCGAATCTAACAACATAAACATTACCGTAACATCCTAAACATAATTTGTGAAAGGTTGAAGGTAAAGAAAACTAACATAACATCAAGTACAAAATATTAATTTGAGTTACTTCAAAATCTGGTGGAATAATTATAATTTCACATTATAGAAAGACTACAAACTTGTTTGATACATATACAGTATCCCTCAAAATTTTACAAAGTAAACATCAAGGTTTTAAAACTTCCAAATCAGTTGAACTTCACTTTCACTTACAAAAGACATACTACATTTGAGCCTTGTGAGCACCACTGGACACAAGTTTCAATTCTAAACTCAGACACCAAGATATTCCAATAACAATACTAAGGGGAAAGAGAATGCCGCATTTTTTCATTTTACATATAAATTTTACTTGTGAGGCTGATACAATATTTGCAATCATCTTGTATAATTTTGTATTGTAAAATGGAAATAAACCACTCTATCAATGCCACATTAGCAAAACGATACATTCCACTGTCCTTTATCTTCAGTTTACTGGAACTCAATCCACATTGAAGGTAATACGTTAGAATAATACTTAAAGCCCACATTTATCATACATTTCCTTCAGTTAAACTACCCCACCAAAAAAAAGTCCAGAGTAGATTGGCTACTCTGTTAAGGAGAATAATATATATTCAAGTTTCTGGATCATAATTAAAGATCATAACTCCTTGACTTTTCTGAGATAATTATATTGAGAAGTACAGATCATACCTTTGAAGTGGCCTGCTTTAGTTTTGCTTGTTCTACCAGGAGTTTATATGACGATCCTTTGTTACTTTGTATTTTTTCTTTTTCCATCTGTTCTACCAATGCCTTCTGCTTTGCTTTTAGTAGGTTAAGTTGCTTTATAAAACAAATAAACAACTTAATCTTTAACAATGTTAGGAAAAAATTACTATACTCACAGAATTCACACATCAAACTAATGGAACCCATATTATCTTGAAAGATGTAGTATAATTTTAACTGTTTTGTTAATTTTTTAAAAAATCATTTCAAATCCCAACTTTGAGATCTCTCCCCGTTTTCATTAAAATCTCCCTTCCCCATTGGAGTAAGAAATAACTGGAAGACTTTTATATAAACCACTAACATAATTGAGTGATACATATTTTTTAATAGAGGGGGAAAAGTTTATTTTTAATTAAATATATGGGAAAATATTTTATTGCTTAATGTTTCTTAGTTCTGTTTTTATGGAAATCTCAAGAGTAGTACACATTTTGGTATGTCTATATTTTTTATTAAAATTGGGATTGAGATCATTGTAGTTACTTGCTACAATGTAGCTTAATAATTAACCTATATACAAATAAGAAATAATACAGAAATCTCTTGTACACTTTACCCAATTTTCTCTAACGATGACATTTTGCAAAAACTATAGGATAATATTACAAGGTATGGACATTGATAGAATTTGCCAATCTTATTTCTCCACTTTCAGCTGCACTC
The DNA here is from genome assembly GCF_008728515.1 of Papio anubis. Taxonomy (NCBI): domain Eukaryota; kingdom Metazoa; phylum Chordata; class Mammalia; order Primates; family Cercopithecidae; genus Papio; species Papio anubis. The sequence continues at coordinate 32,289,846 of NC_044989.1, read as the reverse complement.
ATTTGTGTGTGTCTGTGTATGTATTTAGTTGGATATACTTCTACATGTGTTAGTTCATGTATCCACAATAGTCAATACCAAACAATTCCACCACAAGGTTCCCTCATATCCTTTTATAACTACATCCACATTTCCCTCCTGCCCTATCTCCCCCATTCCTAAACAATGGCAATCAGCAGTCGACAACAATGAACAAACAGACCAAAGAAGAGAAACAACTCTCTGTTCATAAAGACCTTACAATCTGTTGAATGTGTTCTCCATACATAGCAATGTACACAGTGTACACAGAAAGTGACATTAATGTACTAGAAAGACATAGCCAAAACTATAAATGAATAATAATTTAGTCAGTAACTTATTAAGTCTTCCTTCTCAGAGAACACTTTCTAAACTACTACTATTGACACGTTTTTGGGTTTTTTTTTGTTTCTTTTTTTTTTTTTTGAGACAGAGTCTCCCTGTGTCGCCCAGGCTGGACTAGTGGTGTGATCTCAGCTCACTGCAACCTCTGCCTCCCAGGTTTAAGTGATTCTCCTCTCTCATCCTCCCAAATAACTGGGACTACAGGCACACGCCACCACATTGGCCAGGCCAGTCTTGATCTCCTGGCCCCAAATGATCAACCTGCCTCAGCCTCCCCAAGTGAGCCCTGCCTGACACCTGTTTTGGTATCAGGAAAAAAACATTACTAATATTATTTTTAAAAATCCACTTGGCTGTTATCTCCACAGATGAACAGAACTCTATCCTAAATTAAAACTAGCATGTACACATAATTTTAAAAACATTAACTGAGAATTTCTACAAATCAGTATTTTCAGAAAGTAGTTTCCAAAGTTCTATAATTAACGTACACAAGAAATATAATCAAGGAAAAAAATGGTTTTTAATTTCTTCTGAAACAACCAGTTTTAATTATTGTACAAATACAACTGGTTTTCACTAAGCCATTTGGCAGTAAGTTAGTAACCTGATGACCAATCACCCTGATTACTTTCGTGTATAATTCCTAGAAATAAAAACCTTCTACAAATCACAGTTACAACCATCAAAATCAGAGAAGTAATACTGACGCCTGACCACCAATTATCCCTCAGAGCACCTTTTAAGTTTTGCCAACTGTGCCAATACTGTCATTCATAATGAAGAATCAAGTAATAATATTTTACAGACAAATACTCACTGAGTGACACACTAGGTTTTGTTTTCTATCCTAATTAAATGCACTGAGCATAAACATTAAAAGATACAAATTACTACAACCTAAAATTGGTTAAAGGTTTCAAAAAGAAAAGCCAATTGAGGACGATGCTTCTCATCATTTTTCCTGCAAAGGACTGAACTAGCTCATAGTTGAAAAACTTAGAAGTGAAAAATAAACAACTTATTGCTAAGTCTACCTTTTAAAAAAGCCCCACAAATTAAAATGTTTTTTTAATATAAAAAATAAAACAATAAAATAAATTTGAAAAGCCCAAAGCTTTCATAACATGCCAGAGCTAATGATTTTCACATAGAATCTTCGTACATCTTAAAGCAATAACAAAAATATTTTGTGGCCGGACACAGTGGCTCAGACCTATAATCCCAACACTTTGGGAGACCAAAATAGAAGAATCACCAGAGCCAGGAGTCCGAGAGCAGCCTGGGCAACAAAGCGAGACCCTATCTCTACAAGAAACAATTTACAAATTAGCCTGGCATTGCAGGCTGTAATCCCAGCTACTCGGTAAGCTGAGGCAAGAGGACTGCTTGAGCCCAGGAATTTGGAGACTGCAGTGAACTGATTGTTCCACTGTACTCCAACCTAGGTAACAGAATGAGACCCTGTCTCACAAATAAATAAATAAACACACACACACACACACACACATATATACACACACACACATATATATATATATATATGAAAAAGGGAAAAAAAGGAAATGGAAAAAGAAACCAAAATTAAAACCGGAAGCTAGATAGAGGGGCAGAAGATGAATACCCTTTATCCAAAGGTCAACTAAAAGCCACTGAGAATTAAATGAAGGAAAATGGATTGAATTAAAGCAAAACAAAGGAAGAGAGGTTTTTGACTAGGCAAAAGATAATGACAACCTCATTTAGAATGGTAGTAATAAAGATGTATAACAGTAAATAGTTAAAGGAACATCAACGACGTCTGTAAACTATATATTGTCATCGTTTTAACATTAAAGAAACTGAAGTCTCCAAAGTGTTTCCTAAGCTAAGAGCCCATTAAATGTCATACCTCGTATCTCATGGCACATCTATCTCATGCAACCTCCAAAACAATACTCTCAAACATTAAAAATTTTTAAATGTATTGACAATTACCTGTTTATGATGAACAAGCTGCTTTCTGATTTTTCTGGAATATAATCTATCAAGGCTACTGCTGCCTTTAGAAGATCTATTTAAGCTCTGAGTGTGTAGATTATTGTTAATAAAACTCCACTGATTACCTACAGGCGAAGGAAAACTTGTATTAATCATTCTGTTAAATGTGATTTTAAAGTACCTTTCCTACCCAAAAAATAAAAAACACAATTATACATGTGCCAATCATGAAAAGCAGTTTTAATAAGAAAAACATTGTAAAGAAATTGCTAGAAGATCTGACTGTATAAAGACTGGATAACTGTCAATTATCTAACGTAGACCCTAAATCATTTTAAAACCAGAGTTCCCTCTGTCTCCAATCTTTCCTTTAGATAATAGCGATTTTCCTCCACAATTAAGATTAATCTCTATACAACTTTGATGATGTCATTCAATTTTAACAACAAATACTATTATTGCCTATTTCAAACACAGATACTTTTAATCAGGGACCAAAAAAGGATACTCAATAATTTAATTAATAACTGCCAAAATAAGCTTAGATAGTTCAGAACGCATAACTGTCTACCTATACTTACTCTCCTTTTTTGGAGTATGTCCAGGCTATTCTGTTTCATTTAATTCAGGCCCAATATCACACTTTACCCATCTCCAATCCTAAAACATCTTTTCTTAATCCTAAAAACATGTTTTTCTCTTTACTACCTATTTATCAAGTCTTAGTTCAAGTTCTTAAAACCCTAAAACTCTTCCATCAATGTTTCCATAGTATCTACATGTATAAACAAACATACTCCCAATACTATCTGCTACATTCCAAGATTACATTACAGTTTATTTTATATTTTTTTTTTCAAGACTGTTTCTCAGCCAGGAGCAGTAGCTCACATCTGTAATCCCAGCAATTTGGGAGGCTGAGGCACGTGGGTCACTTGAGGTCAGGAGTTCAAGATCAGCCTGGCCAACATGGTGAAATCTCGTCTCTACTAAAGATACAAAACAATTAGCCAGGCATGGTGGTACACGCCTATAATCCCAGCTACTTGGGAGGCTAAGACGGGAGAATCCTTTGAACCCAGGAGGTGGGGGTTGCCATGAGCTGAGATCATGCCACTACACTTAACCTGGGCGACAGAACGAGACAAGACTTTCTCAATATGAATGTAGTTTTATTTATGTTCATTGTATTTCTTACCTCTATATCCTACAACTGAGTAAACTATAGATATACATTATTTTTAAAAAATCACTATAAAACAAATTCCTTATACATATGAATTCCCCATCATCTTCCTAAACACAATATGCACTATAAACAACTGATTCCACTATAATATCTCAAGGGAACTTTTAAAAATACTGAGTTCCTGACAATGTACAGAATTCCAAATTTTATGGATCTCAATGGCTTACATACTAGATGTAAACTGTATGTAGGCTTATATATCTCAATGGTTTACGTACTGGATTTAGCTATCTCAAATCCTTTATCTAAAAACCCTTATTTTCAGAACAAGAATCTCTGAGGAAAAATAAAAATAAATAAAAACAAAAAGCCTTGTTAATTGGGAAGAGGGGAATAAAATAATTTTGCAGGTTGATTTAATTTTTAAATTTTTCTATGCTTCGAACCTATAAAGAAAGCTTACAACTCAAAATCTGAGAATTTCTGTATTTAAAAATAAAGGTCATTTGTAGCTAATTAGCAGATACCAATAATGCTAAATGAAATGACACATCACACTAAGAAAAAATAAGAACTCTCTGATTTCCCTTTCATAACTCATTTATATGCATGCTATTATAAAGTCTTTAAACGAGCCTAAGGGAAGACACCTTGTGAAAGTCATAACTGTATTTAGAAACTAAAAGTCATGTCCAGACAAAGGAGCTTGTCTATAAAGTTCACCAAGTATAAATGTTATCTTTAAACAGAATTGTAGTAAAGTTCATTTGTATTTTCTATAAATTACATACAGCTGGTAGCTCCAGGCCAATAGCCAGTTCTGGAACAACTGCGAAGTCACTCAAAATCCCCACCAACGTATTATTATAAACTTCTGATACCTGTCAGAAACCTCTCCCTGTCTTTACCATTCAAAGGTTTCTTTGCAGCTGCTGCTTCATCTTCCACAGTTGCCACATAATCCAGCAGCCTGGACACTAGCATAACAACCCAACTGATCATGGGAATATCTAGTACTCCTGTAGAGAGATGAGAGTAAAGGAAAAACATCCAGATGACTTTAGGATTCCTAATTAGGTCTGATACTATAAGTGAAACAAAAAAATTTATAAATCCAAAACATATCATATCATTACTAACACTAATATTTATATGTAATAAGTCTAAAAAATAGACACCAACAGCCAGAAACTGAGTAGAACATCAAATCTAATGAAAGACAAAGACTTCAAGGTATAAAAACAGATTAAGTGTAGGCTGAATCCAAAGTGTAATATATAAACTAGAAAGCAAGGTATAAGAGACTATTCTTAGACTCACAGGAACTGAAATAAAACATCTAACTCTCAGCTTATAATTCATATAGCACTAAACTATGTTCTAATGTTTTTATTCTTACAAAAAAGTTTGCTCAAACAAAACTCATTATTGTTGATTGGAACAAAACTGTGCCTTACAGCTTAAACTTATATCAGGGAGTTTGATTTTAGTTATAACAGTATAGGAAAAACATACTATACTAAGTGCAAATAATGAAAAGGTAATAAATTTTAAAAGTAATAACTACATAGCAGTCAATCACATGAAGGTTGCTCATTCTTAAAAGCTTACATCATAAAAATATTAAATGTGCAGCAATTAATATTAAAGTATTTCAGAGAAGGTATTTTATAAAAGCAATATTTACAGGAATACTGTTTTTACTAAAGAACACTGCTTTCTATTAATACCTTCTGTCCTCCTATGCATGGGTAACTGTGGCTGAAGAGGTGACAATAAATTATCCAAGAGATTAAGTAAGCTTTCTAATACTCCACTATTACTAAGTGATCTTTGACCAATGCAGGAAAGTAACATGAAGACCCTAAAAACAAAACAAAACAAAAAAAAAGAGAAAATAGTAAGAATCAATTTGAGTGTTCAATTTTTAAAATAGCTTACACAGAAATTTAACAGAGTAATGACAGAATGTTTGCTTTCTTAAACCATACTATATATCAGACTGGGAAAGCAAGATTTGTATCTGGAGGTATGAAGTTAAAATTAGTTATTTTTCTAACTACTGGTTATATTTTCTAATGTTATTAACAAGAAATCAAGCACTTAGTGAATGAGAGAACTTTATTAGCCACAAACACATTTAGCATATAAAGTAACATAATCTAATAGAAATACTTATAAACAGAGATCTAGGAAGTCCACAAGTTCAATTAGAAAACTAAAGAGTAGAGTCTAATTATTACTTATTATCTTCTTCGATACACAGTGCTGGTGCCCTTCACTGGTCATTTCACAAACTCTGAGATCTGCTTCATATTCACAACTTAGTATCCACATTTCAAAGATTTCAAAAGCTGACTAGTAACTGTGAAAAGTACAAATCATTAATAACAAATACCTCCAACATTTTCCGACCTACCTATCCTGTGGAAAGATGAGAAGCTGCTCTGAATTGTACAATTCCTGAAGGACATTAGAAAGAAATTGACCCCACCATCTTTCACCACCACATAGTTGAACAAGCAGAAGACCAGTATGTAACCGTATCTTTGGGGTTCCACTGATGCACAAGTGTTTAAAGAGCTCTTCACAGGCCTGGGCATGAAATGTGCTCTGCAAAACTGCAGGAACAGAGTGTCCTATTACAAGAAAGAAAACAGTAAACTTTCCTATTTAAATGTATTGTATAATATTAAAGCATGCCTAAACGCACTTTCCTCTTTTCTAGTAATCAGTAGATAATTATATTCCATTTATTTTGCAATGTATTTACTCCTTATATGTAGAAATCTGTTAGATACTTGGAGAGAGAAATATTTAGCACTTAAGTAATTTACATTTCTTGCCTATGGAGCTGGATGTATCAGATGACTGTGTCAGTGAATGTGTGAGCTTGTGTAATGATCAAAAATACCTCCTGGCTAAAAAATGATACCTTTATATTAGCAATTTATGAAAAGTTTCACTGTTGAACTTCCACGCAATACTTAATACCATGCCAGTAGCACAATGATGTGCATGTCAATAGCAGAAACCCAAAAGAAACACACAAAAATTCATTTAAGAAATATTTAAAATAACAGGGAGAAATGTATTAACCTAAAGAGACATTTCATAAATATTGACATTTTTTAAAATACCAAAATTTACAATATAAAATATTGACACAAATCCTAAAACATGCAGCGAAATCATATCAAGTATATTTCCAGCCTTTAAAATATGTAAGCCAAATACAAACCATTAGAAGCATGAAGCAGGCTGAGCAACGTGTCCAATAAATATCTGATGATAGTACGTAACTGCTCTGTGGAAGACGTCTGAATTAAATCTTCTGGATTTGATGTTTCACTCAACATCTTCCGGCTTGCACCTAGCGCCACTTTGAGTCTCTGCACTGCATTATGAGCCAAATTTAGTTGAAGCTGTAGCTGAATACAATCTTGATAAGCAGAAAAAACCCTACTGTCTTCCTCAACTGCCTTATCTGGTTTTCGTAAAAAGTACTGTGCATTGTTAGCACTGTTTAGAGGAGGAAGATCAATACTTTGCAAAAGAGATTCCAGACGATGACAAGCCAAGTTATATCTAAAAGTAAAAAATGATTGAACAAAATAATTCTTGTAATGTCCTCTTTATGTACATGTACAAATACTAAGAATTAAATCTCTTAAACCTGTTAACATACAACCATTAAAAAGAATTACCCACTTGATAGGTACTAATACATGCAGTCCATTAATTAATCACAATATTTTCATGTATTAGGTGTTACTATAACGTGCTAATCTCCTACTTCCTTTTGCTCTTATCTGTACACCTATGAAAAGATATTTCTTGACAGAATTATAAGCAAGACATTATATAAAATACAAAGTTTCAATAAGATTAAAATTTGTACTCTATACTAACCTGCACTGTATATCCTCCTGTAGAGCAACCATCATTGCTAAATGCTGGTCAATTTCTGGCTGGTTTGCAGATTCTCCCTCTCCCTTTAGAGGATCATGCATTAACTTCAGTTCACTTTCCCAAGGTAAGATGTAGGTGTGACCATAGTAAAATCCTAATGGGATTTTGGCTCTGGCATTTGTACTCCCGTAACGTCCAATGACAGTGATCTGAAATGAAAAATTATAAATATACATATATGCACATCTGCCACAATAAAAATCTGAGCAATGTATTTTAAAAGTTATATTTTTAAATTGTTTATTTTTCATAACTTGTCAGAAACATAAAAAGCGTATCAATTTACTTTCTTAAAGTTCTTTACCTTCATGAATCTGCACACGGGAGGTGGTATTAAGTCATGAAGAATTAGTGAATGGGTGCTTATATCAGTTGCCACTACCAACCGCCTTCCATCCACCTCTTCTCCTAATGTCCAAATGTCAATTGACAAAGAGGCCAAGTCTCCACAAGTGGGAATCAATACATCAGTCAACAATATAGGCCTTCCAAAATCCAAGGTCACAAATCTCCTTGCTCCTATGAGAGAAAGAGAAACAGTTGACCAAAAATATATCAATTAACCAAATGATACACTCAAAAGTAGTTTGGAGCACTCATCTTAAAATATGAAATCAACTCACCAAACTACAAACAGGAAAAGTAAATGTGTAAAAATGGCCTTATCAATTGATTCAAAAATTTTCTGAAATACATGTCTGTGTTAGTTTTGAACCCCAAGACTTAAGTAGAAAATTAAGAGTAGCTGGGCACAGTGGCCGGTGCCTGTAGTCCCAGCTACTGGGGACCTGAGACAGGAGAATTGCTTGAGCCGAGGAGTTCCAGGCTGCAATACATTAGACTGCTACTGCGCCTGTGAAGAGCCACTGTACTCCATACTGGGCAATACAGTGAAACCCTGTTCTCTCTTTTTTTTTTTTTTTTGAGACAGAGTCTCGCTGTCGCCCAGGCTGGAGTGCAGTGGTGCGATCTTAGCTCACTGCAAGCTCTGCCTCCTGGGTTCACACCTTTCTCCTGCCTCAGCCTCCCAAGTAGCTGGGACTACAGGTGCCTGTCACCACGCCCAGCTGATTTTTTGTATTTTTAGTAGAGACGGGGTTTCACCGAATTAGCCAGGATGGTCTCGATCTCCTGACCTCGTGATACACCCACCTCGGCCTCCCAAAGTGCCGGGATTACAGGCGTGAGCCACCGCACCCGGCCACCCCTCTTTAAAAAACAAAAACAAACAACAAAACAAAGCAAAAAAAAAAACAAGAGTAAGACTGTTACTGTTACAGTTAAGGCAATCAACAAACAAGCTTCTTTAAAACATTAGAGTTTTTAAAAATTAAATCAGCAAATGCAGTATATTACTTAATTTTGTAAGGGATGAATCTACTCTTCTTTCAGCCATTGGCAACTTTTTTCTCAATTTCACAACTAGATGCATTTAAATACCAAACAGTATTACTTGATTTAGTTTCCTTAAGCCCTGCTTAACTTCCTGTGAAGTTGCATACTGCATTCATTGGGGTTTAGATGCAAAGTGAAAGCAGGACTACAATCATATATAATCAAACTACCACTGAAAAAGGCCTTGGGAAGGTCCTCTAATGGATCTCAAACAATGCTTTTTCCCAGTATAGACGTATTCCAGTCTCTTCAGCTCAATGCCAGATGAAACAGGTGAAGAAAAAGCAGATTTGCATCCCTCATTTCACCCACATTACAAGAGTAAGTTCAATTAGTAGAACAGAAGGCAGATCATTAATAATGTCATAATTCCTTTTCTTCTTTATTGTGTTGGAGTGGGTCAGCTAGTAACCTTACCAGCTACATTTTATAGTGAAGGAAAACAACTAAATTAAACTTCTAGGAATAGTGCTATTCTCGACGGAGCTAGTTTAAAAGAAAACAAGGCAGTTACTAATACTTCCCTAAAAAGAAAAATTATTAAAAACAAAGAAAGAATATAGTTATCCTCCTCAGGAGGCTTATGTACTGCAGTCATTGCTATGTATAAAAAACCAAACTACAGTGTAAACAACCGCTCATCTCCCATAAGACTGCAGAATAACAAATTTCCCCTCTGAATGTCATCAACACTAATGTTGTTACCAATGAATGATTAGTTGGGCAGAAAATACCATAAGACTTTTATTTTAGCTTTCAAACTCCTTCTTAAAAAGAGGAAACAACCACATTGCAATAACACAAATATTATTTAATTCTTCATATAATGATACATGCTACAGTGTATACTATAACCTTATTACTTCCTTGAGGATTTTCTTGAACTCTACTGCTGCTAAGCCACAAAAATGTTTGTAGTAGTTAAAACCAACTTTTTTAAGAGAAAAACTGCCTACAGTTTATTCACAAATATGTTGCAATTGAAAGCATCTATCCCAATCTCAGTTCTTTAGCATATAAGCAGAAAACAAACTTAGGTAACATTCAAACTATTCAGAGCCTACGATATGTTATTATTCTTATTCAGTTATTATAGTAAGCAGTAGTTCTGTTTGCTCTTCTCAAGAAAGAGTTCTACTATAAGAAGGCTAGTTTTAGGAATATTTTGAGTGTAATTTCTAGTATAATGGTGATTTGGCCAACTACAATGAATTATTTATGTCAATAATACATCAGCAGTCAAGATTCATAAACAGATCAAATCCACTACCCAACAGCACTCTTTATGCAATTTGGTGGGCACAAAGCTTGAACATGTAAGTGCTTATCTTGATAAAATGTACTTACCGAAGAGGAAATGCGATTTGCAAAACAAAACAAAACAAAAATCAAACTGAAGAATAATGAGTCTTAAAAAGGCTGGCAGTCTAAGCAAAAAAAAAAAAAAGAAAGAAAGAAATATTTTAAGAAAGTGAAGATTACCTGAATGCATTCGCTCTATAATAATGGACTGGTGAGGCGGAGGTTGAAGAAAATGTGAAGCATGAGAAATTGCAAGGGCTAGACCAGAACCAAGTGGATTCTAGAGCGGGGGGAAAAAAAAAAGTCTAACTTTATACTGATATTACTATAGTTCTATAAAAACTACTAACCATAATATCAAATTAATAAGTTTCTTCTCTTAATGCATGTACTGTAATATTTTATAAAAGAAAATAATTTGATACATCAAGTTGGTATTAAAAATTTTGCCTTCTAAAGTTAGAGTATATTTCAAGATATTTTTAAATGTCTAAGCCAACACCTATTTAAAACATAATTTACCATTCTGGACTTGTTGGAATTTTTGTTATGTGCAGCAAGATTGACTGCTGGGGGATCAATGACTGAGCCTGGGAAAAGCTGTGCAAGTTCGGCATTAATCACAACGGAAACTGCTTCATTGGGTGGAGTGAGTGGTGGAGTCATAAAAAGAGGTGTTGTTTTTGGAGTGGGTGGAATAACATCAGATGGATGAATGAAGAATCCAGGGGCAGCCACTGGGTTGGAAGGCACAGAGTTGTGAACAGGACCTACTGCTGATGCTGCTGCAGCTGCTGCAGCTGTTGTCTGATGTAACTTGGCTTCCAGCTTTGCTTTCTGCAAAAGAAGTAAAAGCAACATATATAGACTAATCCTGCCTACCTAAATTGTAGCAGAATACCACATGGGCATATATTATGAAGATAAACATTATTAAATTGATCATACTTAAAGATGAAATTAAATCAAAACTGGACTCAATATAAATGGATCATTGCTTTGCTATGTACACTTTAAATATTTAACACAAAACTTCCTGTGTTATTTGGGAACTAGGACTCTTTCAAGGTAGTGGTGAAAAGGAAACACAACAATTAAATATAAATAAGGAATATCTGCTCAAAACAAAATATTTTAAGGAGGTGAATTCTCAGGTTGACTAATGTAATACAATTTGTCACCTGAAATTGCCACAGATTTCACTTAAACCAGCGGTCCTCAACTTTTTTGACACCAGGGACCAGTTTCATGGAAGACAATTTTTCCACAGATGCAGGGAGATGTGGCGGAGGCACAGGCGACTGGTTTTGGGATGAAACTCTTCCACCTCAGATCATCAGGCATTAGAGTCTCATAAGGAGCATGCAACCTAGATCCCTCACACGCACAGTTCACAATAAGGTTCATGCTCCTATGAGAATCAAATGCCCTTGCTGATCTAAAAGGAGATGGAACTCAGGTAGTGCTCGCTTGCCCACCGCTCACATCTTGCTGTGCGGCCCAGTTCCTCAAAGGCCATTTATTGGTACTGGTCTGTGGCCCAGGGATTGGAAACCCCTAACTTAAGCCACAATAAAATTTATAAAGCATCTGTCATTATTTGTGAATTTTAAGTCACATTAATTTAACTGTTCTATAAAATTTTTTTTTAGGAACTATACTCCATGTAAATAGTAACTAGTAACTGTACATATTCTTTGATCGAGTGTTTAGAGAACGGATTTACTTCAACACTGCACAAAAAAATATCAATCATATTCCCTCAAATATGTATCAAATAAGATGTATTCATACAATGTCAACCAACTTAAATATCACAAAGACTTTACCTCAATTTTTGTCGAAAATGATTAGCTCAGATCAGTCAACCTACATTTCTTTATGAAAATAATGGTCATTTTTAAAGTACTTTTTCAGCTTTTGAAGTTTAGAGACAGCATGAACAAAGAGCCAAATAGTCTCCAACCTGTTGCTGAAGCTTCAAAAGCTGCTGCTGTTTCTCTTGCAGCACCTGTAGCTGTTGCTCGGCTGAAGCCATTGCATGAGAGAGAGACTGCAAAGCTACCTGGGCTGCTGAACTCAGGGCTGTCGAGGCTTCCCCAACTGTCCCAGATGATAGTCCACCTACTGCAGGAGTAACCCCGAAGGAACTCACTGGCATAAGACAAGGGGTAAAAACAAAAACAAAAAACACCAGGATGAAGAAAAGGTTAAAGAGAAAACATGTTCAAATATTTTGGCACTATCTGGAAAGTATAAATAAGGAAACATTAATGGTAAAATAAAGTATATTGATAATACTATCACTAAAGATCTAGGAAATCCAGGAATGACTTTTTTTTTGAGACAGGGTCTCACTCTGTTGCTCAGGCTGGAGTGCAGTGGCGTGATCTTGGTTCACTGCAACCTCCACCTCTGGGTTCAAGAGATTCTTGTGCCTCAGCCTCCTGAGTAGCTGGGATTACAGGCATGCACCACCATGCTGGGCTAATTTTTGTATGTTTGGTAGAGATGGGGTCTGCCATATTGGCCAGGCTGGTCTGGAACTCCTGGCCTCAAGTGATCCACTAGCCTTGGCCTCCCAAAGGCTGGGATTACAGGTGTGAGCCACCACGCCCAGCCCAGCAATGAGGAATGACTTCTTAAAGCAAAGCAAAATCAGAGACAGTATACTTTTGAGTTTGCAAATATTTTTGTTAAAGTGATCATTCAAAATGAAAGTAATCTTATTACACAATTTGAGCATAAGAAATAAATTTGCTTTACTAAGTTTTCTTACTGCAACAACACACCCCACTTCACCTACCAAAGGACCCAAAAGCCCTTCAAATATAAGATCTTCATTTAAGGCCAGGCGCGGTGGCTCAAGCCTGTAATCCCAGCACTTTGGGAGGCCGAGACGGGTGGATCACGAGGTCAGGAGATCGAGACCATCCTGGCGAACACGGTGAAACCCCGTCTCTACTAAAAAATACAAAAAACTAGCCGGGCGAGGTGGCGGGCGCCTGTGGTCCCAGCTACTCGGGAGGCTGAGGCAGGAGAATGGCGTAAGCCCAGGAGGCGGAGCTTGCAGTGAGCCGAGATCGCGCCACTGCACTCCAGCCTGGTCGACAGAGCGAGACTCCGTCTCAAAAAAAAAAAAAAAAAAAAAAGATCTTCATTTAAAAACAGATGAAAATGACACTTCCTCATTGTAAAGCATATCCTATACAGAGACAAGGCCTACACAGAATAAGCTACCCAGAATACCAAATGTTTTACACACACAGTAAAACTAGCACACACTTCTACCCATGAACATTATCAGTAATAAAGACTCAATGAAACCCTACAAGAGATTTCTTTGATTTTCCATTTCATTGTTATTCAAACAACATTATACATAATTCTTTCTGCATTGTTTTCCAATATTTATGAGAAATATATTGGAAAAGCTGGGATAAAAACTTCATTTCACAACTTAATCCAGTATGTCAGCACAAAACAAAAGGTAGGTGCCAAGTTTAATAACAGCATAAATATTTTTAACAGGCCTTACTACAAACTCACAATGGGGGGAAAGCTAACTGCTATAAGAATAGCAAATATTTCGTATGCATTACCATGTGGCATTGTTTTAAAGAATAACTACAATTCACTTTATGGGCAAATTTATGGCCCAGGCATCATGATTCCCTTTTTTTTTTTTCTTTGCTGATTAAGTAAAGAAGGCTCAGAGAAATTACCCTGTAAACTCATAGTAGTAGAACTAGAAACAGAACCAAAGTGTATGTAAAGCCAAAGCCAATGAAGGGCATAGTGTTAAGCATGGAAGCTACATCAATTTATTTAATCTTGGCAAGAGAAAAGTATTAAGTACTAACTAAGCAAAGTTTTGTTGCTATTATTATACGTATGAGGTACTAAAATAATCCCATTTTCTACATAATAAAACTAAAGCTGAGGGAAGTAATTTGCTCACAGGTAGTGGATAAAGGGGAAAATCCAGGCACTCTAACAGCCTATCTCTTTAAAAGCAAACAAGGGCTATATTGTGCCAGAATTCCAATAAAATTAAAAAATAAGCTAAAATAAACAACATGCCAATAACAAAAACTGTACATATCCTCTCATAATTAAATTTCCTTATGTAAAAAAACAAAACCACCACTCATTACAATGCAGTCATACTGTGCCCTTCATTTACCCAATACTAATTATAAGCTTGGTCAAAGACAGTGCAATTGGCTGGGCATGGTGGCTCACACCTGTAATCCTAACACTTTGGGAGGCTGAGGTAGGTGGATCACTTGAGGTAAAGAGTTCAAGACCAGCTTGGTCAACATGGTGAGACCTGTCTCTACTAAACACACACACACACACACACACACACACACACACACACACACACAAGCCAAGCATGGTGGCACACGCCTGTAAGCCCAGCTACTCAGGAGGCCGAGGCACGAGAAACACTTGAACTCAGGAGGTGTAGGTTGCAGTGAGCTGAGATACTGCCACTGCACTCCAGTCTGGGTGATGGAGGGGGAGGGGGAAGGGGAGGGGAGGGGAGGGCAGAGTAGAGCAATTGCATCTCATAGAATATGTGTGGTCCCAAAATAAAATTCATCTGCTCCTTCAAATGTTCCACACCAAATCAACAGTTATTAATTCTAACAGTCAAGGGGAAACTGTTAGACTTGCTAAATCATTCATACCATGCTTGTATTTTGGGGTAATACACGTGGTTTTTAATACTGTGAACATTTACATTTAACTGATTTTAAAATCTAATGCCCAAATAATACAGGGAAAACCAAGTGAATCCCTACAAACAAACAGAAGATGTAAACAATCCAAGGAAAAATAAGCCATCCTGATACTACAGACTATAGAACTAATCAGAAATCTTTTGCACAATCCGAGTTTTCAATATCCTTTCTATTTTTATACTGCAAAGGGCCTCAAAAACTCTAGTTATAAAAAAAATAGGGCTCAGCCAGGTGCGGTGGCTGATGCCTGCAATCCCAGCACTTTGGGAAGCCAAGACGGGCAGATCACCTGAGGTCAGGAATTCGAGAACAGCCTGACCAACATGGTAAAACCCTGTCTCTACTAAAAATACAAAAATTAGCAGGGTGTGGTGGCAGGCACCTGTAATCCCAGCTACTCGGGAGGCTGAGGCAGGAGAACCACTTGAACCCAGAAGGCAGAGGTTACAGTGAGCCAAAATTGTGCCACTTCACTCCAGTTTGGCAACAGAGTGAGACTCCGTCTCAAAAAATATATGTGTATATATATATACACACACACACACACACACACATATATATATGATCAAGACAAAGATGAGTACTACTATTACCATTTCTGTTCAACAACATATAGGAAGACCTAGAAAGCACAATATAACACAAGGAAAAACCAATAATAAAATGATTAGAAAGAAAAAAGTAAAACTATTAATAGATGACATGATTGCAACATATTAAAAATTCTCTAAGAAACTACCAACTATCTACAAACTTTTAAAATAATATAGCACTGTCACCAGATGTGACAGTAACATATACAAACCAATTATAGTTTTATACACTAATAACAAATGAATGGAATGTAACATTAAAAGGAAGATCGCTTATAACAATATAACAATTAAATACATAACTAAGAATCTAAAAAAAAAACAAAAATGTATAACTATGTTGAAAACCAGAAAGCATAACCAAGAGAAATCAAAGACCTAAATATATTATAGAATATATACCGCCAGTGTGTATTCTGGATCACAGAAAAAAAAACACACACACAAGTGTTAATGCATTTAAAAGCTCAATATTAAGATGCCAACTCTCCTAAACTGATTTACATATAGACCCTAAATTTTAACAACAAGTATTTTGTGTAGAAATTGACAAACTAAATCTAAAATTCAAACAGAAATACAAAAGACCTAGAATAGCAACAACAATCTTTTTAAGAAAAAGAATATTCATAGGTTGTACTCGTAGGTACATACCCAAGAGAACCGAAAACACACATTGACCAAAAAAACAAAACAAAACAAAATTTAAAAACCTATCCAAAAATGTTCACAGCAGCATTAGACGTAACAGCCAAAAAGAAGAAATCACCGAAATATTCACCCATAGATGAATGCCTAAACAAAATGGAATATTCAGCCAGAAAAATGAGTAACGTACTGACACAGACTAAATGGATGAAACTCCAATCTACTGGTTGCCGGGAGATTGGAAGGGTTTGGGGAGAATGGGAGAAAACGCTAATGGATGAAGAGTTTCTTTCTGTAGTGATGGAAATGTTCTAGAATTAGATAGTGGTGATAACTGCATAACATTTTGAGTTTTATTTTTTAAGAAAATTAGAAAATCAATTTTTAGATTTTTACTATCAGATATAAACACTTAATATAAAGTTACACTAAGATAACAGAGGCTGGGCACAGTGGCTCACACCTGTAATCCCAGTACTTCGGGAGGCCAAGGCGGGCAAATCACTTGAGGTCAGGAGTTCAAGACCAGCTGAGCCAACATGGCAAAACCCCATCTACGCTAAACATCCAAAAATTCACTGATGGTGGTGCATGTCTATAATCCCAACTATCAGGAGGCTGAGGTGGGAGAATCACTTGAGCCCAGGAGGGGAGGCTGCAGTGAGCTACGATTGAGCCACTGCACTTCAACTTGGGCTACAGAGCATCTCACTCTGTATCAAACGAAAAAAAAAAAAAAAAAGAAGGCAATACAGTATTAACAAAAGACCAAATAAATGACCAATGAAACAGAAACAGACCCATATATACATGAGATACTTACTACAGAGGCAACACTACAGTAAAGTGGGAGCAGAGTAGTTTTCCCATAAATGATTAGATAGTAGAAGATAGAACAAGTATAAAAAAAAAAGATGGATTAGAAGAAAATATCCATAATTAACTAAGGAGACATAAAACAATTGAAAATTCTATCAGTTATGATGATGAGATATAGCGTATATAAAAATGAAGGCTCAAAAAGACAGGAGACAAAATGGAGCAGAAGCAATATTTAAAGAGTTAAGTGGCTATTTCTCTAAAGCTATGAAAGATATCAGTTAAAACTTCAGGAAGCTATCAACTTAAGATTCAAGAAGTCCTATCAATCTGAAGCGGAATAACCACACATGAAACCACATGTAGGAACATCACAGAAAAATTCTGAAAGCAAAAAAAGGGGAGAAGGGCAATCTCAGAAAGTTTGAGAAACGACCTCTAAAAAGCAATAATAAGACTGACAGATGACTTCTAACAAATACAATCTAAGCTAAAAGACAAGGAAAGATTACCTTTAAATCACTAGTAAAAATAACTAGTAACTTAGAATCCCTATAGAATTATTTATTATATTAAGTTTAATCATGTATTGAAAATCAGATGACACTGCAAAACTGATTATGTTAATTTAACTGATTACAACACTGGTTTCATAATAAATTATAATTAATTTAGGTAATTATGATCAGATATTAGATCTGTTTTGAAGTATTTTGGCAAAGAAAAAAAGAATAGCCAAATGTGAAAAAATAACAATGATATTGGAATTTGGATAATGGCTATGCTGCTTGTTCATTCGAGTATTCATAAAACTTTGAACTTTTTCCCAAAAAAACCTAATTGAATGTGTCATCAGTAAATAAGTACAAAAAGAGATATTAAGAGTATTTTTCAGACCTAAGAAAAATCATACCAGATAAAAGCTCAAAGACAAAGGAATAAAAAGCAATGAGAATGGAATTATGAGGTAAATTCAAGTGAATACTGAATATAAAAAATTATAATAATGTATTATGGGAATTTATATATACTTCTGGAATCCAGACTATATATTCTGGATTATGGGAATTAATTATGTATTATGGAAAAAACCATATACTTCTGGAATCAGAGTAAATACTGTGATCTCAATGATATAATTACTAAAAGAATGGTTCAAGAATAAAACGGAAAAACTGACCAGTAAAAAATATAACAAACCCTAAAAACAGAAAAGGAAGAAAAAGAAGCATGTAACCAACCATCAGGACAATGAGAAATAGAACAGTACATATAAAAAATCATGGCAGACTTAAACAGGAATATATCACTAATGACATTAAACGTAACTGAATTAAACTCTCCCACTGAAAGACAAAAGTATCAGGCTGGATTTTTAATAAATCCAACTACATGCCACTTATACAAAGTATATCTAAAACATAGGGAAACACTGAAAAGTTGAGAGTAAAAAGATGGAAAAATATATACCATACAAACAGCAGTCAAAGAAGGCTAGTGTTAACTAAGCAAACATCAGACGAGGTAAATCCTAGGAGAAATAGCAAACTTAAAGATAAAAAGATAACTCATGCCAGGTGCAGTGGTGTGTGCCTGCAATCCCAGGTACTTGCAAGACAGGGGCAAGAGGGGCATTTGAGCCCAAGACCAGCCTGGGCAACACAGCAAGACCCAATCTCAAAAAATAATAATAAAAGATAATTCATAATGATAGAAGAAATTTCCAAGAATTCACAACCATTCTAAATTTATATGATGGTCTCAAAATGTATAAAAATTGATGACAAAAAATAAACAAATCTACCATTTTTTTAACATACTGGCCTCATTAACTAAAAAACAAACAGGTAAAATAACCAATAAAGATAGAGAATCTGAAGAACACAATAAGCAAACTTGACCAAAAGGATATATAGAGTACACTTCACCAACAAGTGCAGAGTTAACATTATTAAGTATGGATGGAATATTTATAGAATTTGACCCTCTACAATTCTCAACAAATTTGCAAGATCAATAATCTGAGTATTTGACTCCACAGCATTTAAATAGGAACCAACAGCAAAAAGATTACTTACTGAAGCTGAATATATGAATACCCTATGACAGTGAATCAACTTCTACATTCCTATTCAAAAGTATATCCATCAGTACTACTAGCTCCACAATGAAACAACTCAAATGTTTATCAGCAGTATACAAACCAATAGTGGACGCATAAATTTTGTTTTATTCGGACAACAGAATTCTAAACAGCAACGAAAAAGAACCAACTGTCTATACGCAATGATATAGATTAATGTCATAATCATAGGATTGAAAAGAAGGCCGACCAAATATACATATATGTGCAATTCTATGTTATACAGACCTTACTCAATCACTATTCAAGAAAGCATCATTAA
The DNA here is from genome assembly GCF_008728515.1 of Papio anubis. Lineage (NCBI taxonomy): Eukaryota > Metazoa > Chordata > Mammalia > Primates > Cercopithecidae > Papio > Papio anubis. Next base: position 32,270,426 of record NC_044989.1, on the reverse strand, counting down.
GTGGTTATTCATAGAAATCAACAAAAACCAAGAAGTAACTACTCTAAAAGGATGATGTTTAGCTTCTGGAGAAAATGAGGAAGAAATAAATGGAAGTGGTCATGAAGACACCCTTTGGGGTGCTAGAAATGTTCTTTCTTTACTTATCAGTCGTCACATAGACAATGTGTACCATGACAAACTACTGAGCTGTGCAATTATTTTCTGCACTTTTCCGCATAGGTATTATATTAATATTAACATGTTTCAAAAAAGTAAACAGGAAGTTGAGAGACTACAATCATCTTTCAGCTCCTTATAATCACTAGTCAGCACTTTGCCTTAACATTTAATAAAAATCTCTCTTTAGGCAGTTTCATTTTGCGTGAAATAAAGAGGTGGTGGCATATATATACACAGACTACCTCTGTAAAGACAAGAAACTGGTTCCATTGCTTGCTTTGCAGGAGGAGAAATGGGTGGGGAGTGTGGAGAAATACTTCTTCAAACCTAACCTTTTATCTTTTAAAAATTATGTGCCTTCTAAAAGCATTACTTACGCAAACACATGAATTTTCTTAAAATAAAATAAAAATCCAGGATACTTAATTTCTTTTTCTTTCTGAGATGGAGTCTCACTCTGTCACCCAGGCTAGAGTGCAGTAGCACAATCTCAGTTGACTGCAACCTCCACCTCCCAAGTTCAAGCAATTCTTGTGCCTCAGCCTCCCAAGCAGCTGGGACTACAGGCACCTGCCACCACACCCAGTCATAATTGTTGTATTTTTAGTAGAGATGGGGTTTCACCATGTTGACCAGGCTTGTCTCAAACCAGGATACTTAATTTTTTTTTTTTTTTTTTAAGACGAGTCTTGCTATTTGCCCAGGCTGGAGTGCAGTGGCGCAATTTTGTCATGGCATGTTTCTATTCTAATGTAAATGTAAAAGTTTCTACAAAATAACTCTATATTCCAAGAAAACAAATATAAATTAATTTTGACCTTTCTAGAATCACCATATAAAGGAAATATAAGGTTTTTATCTAAAAAGCTCATATTCACTACACAAACTGTGAATTTCACATAGTAGTTACCTCCACAATTGGATACATAAGGCAATTCCTAACAAAAAGACACTCAAATAAAGAACTGATAAATTCCTTTTAAAACCTCTTGCTATTCTGAAACCAGCTAAGATTAAATTTTTCATGACTTTTGTAGCAAACCATTTTTGCTTTTTGTTAAAACTGTTGAGGAGACTAAGATGGTACCCAATTACACAAAACCATCAACAGAAGAATCACGTTAAGACAATATTCAAACCCTTCAGTGACTAATATAGACATAAAATCATAAACCAATCTTCTTAATTGAAAGACTTCTATTATTCATACTGCAATAGAAGTAACTCTAAATAAACACCGATCTTCCTACGTGAGGAGGAAAAAAAATCACAGAAAACAAGAAAGAAAATAAACAAGTTTCCACTGATTGACGGTCAAAAACTTAATCTTTAAGTGAAGGTATTTAACACACCAAGAACATCACATATTCAACAAACCCAAAGAGTACCTCATCACATATTCAAGGTAGTTTTAAACTAGTTCGAAAAACAGTATTCCCTCTTTACTCATATCAACCTTCTCAAAAACATCATTCCATAGTAGAAAACATGTAGTCTATTTTTACTCTTCCACTTCCACCATATTTGATATTTTTCAAATTAAAAAATTTCTGAAAGTGCATACACATAAAAACAGAATGATTTAAGACAGTGTTCTAAGTGGGTACAGGGAGAAAAAAAACCTATGAACTGACTTAGCAAAGAATATAAAACAATTTATATTTCCCCCAAATGTCTCTCCCACAAATAAATTTCCACTTAACATAACAGCAATGAAAATTACATAATTAGAACTAATATTTAAATACATAAATATCACTTTATTACTGCATAAAGTATATAATAAAAGAAGGTATATACCAGTAAACGTACTTGCATCATCCCTTTCTATTCTGGTTCCATCACTAGTTGACACACAAGTAAAGTGCAGAGGTTCAACTTCCAAAAGTCCAGTGAGAGATGTGAAACTACCCTCAGCAGCTGTGCAACTACTGACCTTTCCATTTCCTAATGGCAAAAGACAAGTTTTATAATATGTGAAGATAATTTTTAAAAAGCAATAGTCATAACAATAATTACAGCTGCAACTTCAATTTTAATTAGAACATACAAATACACAACTCTTACACAGTGCTTGAATCACGGGCATGGTATTAAGAAAACTGACAAAACAGCAGACACCAGTTCCCCTGCTACAAAAGCAGATTTGGATAAAAGCAACTTAGTAGCCCTTCACATTAACAGAAACATGAGTGGTAGTTTCCTATAACATGAAACTTATATTTAGTAACAAGTGATTTCAATTTCAAATGGGGTGAAAAAAGTAGTAAATCAGCTACTGACATTAGCTATCACATATGTAAAATCAGAATACATTCTATGATGTCAACTGCATAAGACATAAAACAAAGGACGATCATTTCAAAATATTAACAAGATTTATACATTGTTTCTTGTATTTTGTTCATATTATCAGTTTTATAGAATAAGGCACACTACTTCATAGTCACAAAAATAGTTTAAGCTAGCATAAGTAGTTTTTAAAAGAAAAAACCATGTAGCCACAACTATATGACCAATAAAACCACAGCAAGAAGACTGGAGGGAAGAACACAAATGAATTCACAAGGACTGTGTATGTAGTTTGGGAAGACAAGGATTATATTCACTACTCTCCAATTTTTTTTTTTGAAATTAGCACTCATATAAACAGAATTCACAGATGAAAAGAATGGGGAGATATAAAAACTGTCATTAACAGCTGAAGGATTGTCAAATACAAGAATAAACTATCATAACCTTGTTTTCCAGTGTCTTATTGGGGGTCAGCATAGGGCCTTACACGTGTTCCGAAAAATGCTTATTGCACACTTACTTAATCCAAGAATTGGGAAACCGAAGAGTAAAAGGATAAGCCCCAGTCCTCATGAAGACTATATTCTATGTTAGTGATTATTAGGAATTAACGCAACTTTTTTTTTAAGCTGCAAGGTTTTACTTCAGAGAAATTTAAAGGACTTGTAAGTCAAGGGGCAATCAATACTAAGTCATGGGATAACAAAATGCTTCTCTGATGAAATGAAGGCATTCATGGGAAGAATAAGAGAGTTTTATATATTTGTTCCCTTGAAGTGGGAGAAAAGCCATGCAGAAAGAACATGAGTGAAATCCCCACAGTAAAGAAACATGGCACATTTAAGGAACTGAAAGAACAATATGGCTAGAGGGAACAGTTCTCAATTCTAAGATCCCTCTACATATCTTTAAAATATTAAGAACCCTGAAGAGCTCTTGTTTTCATTGTTTTACTGGTACTTACCATTGTAGAAATTTTAAGATGTGAAATTTAAATATTAATTCATTTAATAATAAACGCATTAAATGTTAAAATAGCATAATTTGATGAAAAATAACTGTTCTCTGAAGCAAAAATAATTTAATGAAAAAAGTGACAATGTTTTACCTATTTAAAAATCTCTTTAAAATGTGAAGTATCAGAGGATACTTGGATTCTCCTACCTGCCTCTGCATTCGACATGTTGTAATATGTCATTTTAGTAGAAGTAGGTGAAAAAATCTGGCCCAACACAAATATGTAGTTGGCAAAAGAATACTTTAACATACTTGCATATTCAAAAACTTGACAAGTGGTAATTTCTTAAAGGTTACAATGTGGTATCTGAAATCTTACCAATGAACTTCTCAAGCTCTGTTACATTAAGATCAGCTGATATATCTTATACTTTTAAGGAACTTTACCCATACATAATGGTGAAACCAATGCATTGATCATTTGGAAAATATTGGCTCACCACTGTATACAAATATTCCAAATGTTGACACATTTCATTATCCAATATTGGAAAATTATGCTCTCTAATATCAGATCCCATGAGAAAAGTGCACATACTGGGAAGCTATCAAGCTCACTATGGGAGATATGTTTCTCATTCACTTTTCAAAAAACACTGTCAAGTAACACAGTGTAAATGAGCGTAGTTTGTCTGTCAGTCATTACTGCAAATAAAAACGGTATTCCAAGAATCAAGCAAGTAGTTCAGCTTGTAACTCAACTGCACAATTCCCTGAAACAAGCATGGTACTTTGGCATGCCACAGAAGTACTCTATGCATATGTATCATTCATCTCAGAATAAAAGATGTGTATTCATGGGTTAAAATTTTAATAAAATTAATAATTTTTACTGCATCAAGGGCATTTTAAAATGAAACTGACGTTTTTATTACAAGTGCATAGTGAATAACACCATGTTTTTTCACAATTGATAAAAATGTCAATGAAATCAAAAAGACAAATAACATCATTCTACTATCATCAAAATAGTTATGACCATATAGATCCCCTTAATGATCTCAGGAACCCTTTGGGGGTCTATAGAACACACTTTGAGAACCACAGGGCCAAAGAAGACTAAACAGGGCAATGACACAAGATAAAGTGGCAAGGAAAAGACAGTCAAATCATTTAGGATTTTCTATGCTGTATTACAAACTCTGAACTTCAGAAGATGGGAAGACATGAGAAGTATTCTAAGGAGAAAGGTAAAGTAATTGAACGATCACACTCAATGCAATGTGGAGAATGTACTGAAGTGAGGCAAGAATAGATGTAGGAAGACCACTGTGAAAGCTATTACTGTAGTCTGGGTTCAAGATGACTGTAACTTGTGATCATGAGAAGTAAGAGAGTGAACAAACTCGAAATACAGTCAGCTCTCTTTATCTGTGGGTTTGGTGTCCATGGATTAACCAACTACAGACAGAAAATATTCAGGGGAAAAAAATGAATGGCTGAGTCTGTTACAGCCTTTTTTTCTCGTCATTATTCCCTACACAATACAGTATAACAAGTACTCATGTAGCATTAAAATTGTATTAGGTATTATAAGTGATGTTGAAACAATTTAAGGCACACAGCAGGATATGCGTAAGTTGTATACAAACTGCACTACACCATTTTTTATAAGGGACTTTAGTATCTACAGATTTTGTTGTCCGCTAGGAGTCCTGGAACCAATTCCCCACGGATAGAGAGGAACAACTGCGTACACTAGTGGAAAAATAGGTGCCATATGGTGGTATCCTCAATGTGGGAGATAAGAAAGATATAAGCATCAAGAATGACTCTCACATTTCTGTCTTGTGCCACAGATGCCAATAAGAACAACAAAAACAAATGCTGTAGAAAGACTAATAATGAGGAACAACATGATGAGACATTAAAGTGGAGACATATCATGATTTCTAAATCCCTTGTTCTGAGTCTTCTTTACTCATTTGCAAACTTGACTACCTCAGAGTTTGGAATGAACCTTACAGTCTTTCCCTTACACTTTTACCCTAACAGATTTAACTGCTTCTTTTGGTATACTGAAGGCCTTGGTATCTCCAATTCTAGTCTCTCCTCTTAGTTCCAATCATAAATTGCAATGGCCTAATTGATGCGTCACTTGGATAGAGAAGACAGAAAATGGTGAGATGGGCATAAGGCAATCAGAGCCTAAGGCATCAAATACAGCAATAACATATATCCAAGTCAACATAAGTAATTAAAAAGCAAGTGACAGACCGGTATGTGTAGTATGATCTATCATTAGAAGCTATATTAACGAATACGGGTAGCAAACAAGTTTAAATAGCTAAACATCCAGATAACAATAGTAACTTAAGAGGGTGGAAAGGTTGGGGTTGAGGCATTTAACATTTCATTTATATTTCGGTATTTGATTTTTTTTATTTTGCTTTTATCATACCTCATAAGTTACTTTTCAACAAAATTGAACTTCTCCCTCAAAATTTATTTATATCTGGTTATTAATCTGTTTGCAAATTTTCTAACATTTTTGTTTCCTAACAACATTTGTAGTAAGTGTAATTAGATGGAAGAAAAAAATGAAATGGTCACTGTTTTATCTAACAAAAATAGACAGTAAATTTTAGCACTTAAAATGATTATGTAAATAGTTATGCATACATCCGAAAAACACATTCTTCAGAAAGTATAAAAGGATATATGTAATGTATACAAAGCTTACCTCAAGAAAGTGACAGATGCAGAAAATTATCTTTTGTTTGTGCATCCTTATTTATTACAGTAAGTATAGATTACTAATTTTGTATTTTTGAAATAGGAAATTTTTTTAACTTTATAAAGGCAGCAAAGATATATCGAATAAAACTGAAAAGTCTACAACAAATAAATCAAATTTTAAATAGTCTCATATAAGCATTAAAATCACAGTGAAATGAAATGCATAACAGAAACAAAAAATTAAAGTCACAACCCTTTCAAACATGACTTTAATATACTGGGATTTTCTTCAGGGGGAAAGAGGAAGTTAAGAACTTCTAGCAAATATTTTAATGATTCATATGTTAAGTTCTAAGGAATTTTAGTTTTCTAAAGAAAAAACATCATGACTACAATCTGTTAAGTCAAATGGCAACTTAAATCCAAGATACAACATTCAGAATTTCCTTTAATAAAAGAAATCACTACCTGAAAGGACATCTGATAAATCAATTTCATCTGACTGGACACCAATGCTGCTGTTATAAACATTTTTACAAGAGGAGCCACTCATCTCCAAATCAAAGAGGACTGGATCAAATGGTGAGCTATATAATCCATATCTGAAAAACAAAATAATGCACTAACGATTTTCCTTTCAGCCATCTAATTAACAAATTACCTTTACTTAGTTTTAAAAGCAGTCTAACAGCGCCGAGGGAGATGCTGACTACATTTGACCCCTCAAATTCAGTGAATCTCAACTATGTTCCCTGCAATCTATACTCTAAAGGACACTGTCCAGAGACTCAACATATGTGATTCCAATACGCTGGCAACTAAGGTACTAAGACTGCCACCTGCAGACTGAAGCGAGGGTAATCAGGCACCATTCTCTCCCCTGAATCATTACAACATAGCCTCAAGTACAAAGGCTTTGAGTAAAATGTTATCAAAATCAGAACATCTAATCTAGGAAATTCTAAAATCTCTGCTCTAAATAAAGGAATGCCCTACTTCAAACGTAGACCATCAGGCAAGAACTTAAATCTAACCTTTTGCTATTGCTTAATTCATCATGTTACAAGTTTTAAAATATAAGTAGCAGGTAGAAGAATACTAGTTATGGGACAATAAGTGATTCACATAATTCCATCTATAAAGTGCATAGAGAAACAGACACATTACATTCTTCTTCCATTAGCAGGGGATACCACTTTTCAGTATTAAATAAAATTAGCCCTCTGAATAATTATCATAAGGATTTATCAAACTGTTAAAGAGTAATTTCTGGCTGGGGACGGTGGCTCACGCCTGTAATCCCAGCACTTTGGGAGGCCGAGGCGGGCAGATCAACTGAGGTTGGGAGTTCACGAACAGCTTGACCAACATGGAGAAACCCCGTCTCTACTAAAAATACAAAATTAGCCAGGCCTGGTGATGCATGTCTATAATCCCAGCTACTCGGGAGGCTGAGGCAGGAGAATCGCTTGAACCCGGGAGGCAGAGATTGTGGTAAGCAAGATTGCGCCATTGCACTCCAGCCTGGGCAACAAGAGCGAAACTCAGTCTCAAAAAAAAAAGTAATTTCTGAGAAAACAGAAGAAAATAAAACCTCAGGCTACTATCATGTGGAAAAAGTAAGGTATAAACTAAACATTTTTGCAAGAAAAATACTATTTTCAGCATATATATATAAAATAATAGTTCTCTGCAACGGCGTGATCATACTCAGAGACGCCTGCTATTAATCATTAGATATACTAAAATACCTTGTCTGAAGTAAAGCTTCCATTGGCGTTAGCCTGTCCTGTAACTGTCTGGACACTGCAGTAAGCAAAGATGCACAAGCTGTACTGCATCCAGCCAGATCTTCATCTTTCACATAATTCAGTAAGACAAAATACCAATAGACAGAACCTGGAAACAACAACAACAAAATAAATGTTTCTTTTTCCTCCTTTTCCTCTAATAATGAGAATTTAAGATTACCTGTTTATCAGAATACCTCCTTTTGCTAAAAAGATACTCCTTTTTCTGGAAAAAAAATCTTATGGGCAATTTACAAAGACAACTCCTTGGAGGGATCGAAGAGGACACTTAAAATATAAACACACTGACGCACAGTCTTACACTAAGAATTTCAAATATTTCTGAAGAGTTTCATAAAGTCAACATAGGCATTTAGGTGTATAATAATGTGAGATGACTCTGAGGGACAGTTCAAAATAGCTGAAAAAGTGAGGAGACTGCAGGTCCTTCAAGTCATCCTTACCGAAATACTGTTTCTCTGTACAAAACTTTTTAAAAATAGAGGATGGCAGTGAGCTTCAAATAGCCCATTTTAGTGAATGAATGGGGAATAAAATTATTCTATAATGTGTTAGGTACAGATCAACATTGCTTAAAAGATTATCATGACAAGTGTATTTTTGCTTTTTTTTATTAACTGCTACATACATGCCAAAATTTAAGCATCCTAACTTTAAAACTATCCTTAAGAAGCTTTTAAACATTAGAGACTATCGTTAACTAGTTGTAATGAGCAACTGAGTCAACATGTTCTATTCCAGAGTTAATAGTTGTAGCCACAATATGTTCCATGTAAATATAAACACACTTTATCTAAATTAAGAGAATGATATAACTTTTTAACAACTCTGAACAAGCTTTTTTTTTTAAACACAAACATGAAATCTTTATGAAATACATAACTCACTGAGGTACTTGTTGAATAGGTTGTTTTTTTAAACTCCTGGCCTCAAGCAATCCTTCCTCCATGGCCTCCCAAAGTGCTGGGATTACAGGTGTGAGCCACTGTGCCCAGCCTGAATGGTTTGTTTTTTAATAAAACAGATTGTGAAAAATATCTATCAATAAAATTTGACTTAAAAAGGCCAAATTAGTAGCCCTTCATAGTAACACTATGTACTAGCAAAAACAGTAAGCATCTTTAAAAATCTTCATTACCTTATGTATGTGGTATTTTAGAGAACTGCTTTATGAATTCCTACTTGATAACTACATTCATTCTTTTTTGATACACAATAATTGCACATATATAGGGGGTACATGTGATGTTTTGAAATATGTATGCGATGCATAATGATCAAATCAGGGTATTTAGGATATCCGTCACCTCTCTGCATTGGGAACATTTCAAATCTTTTAACTATTCTGAAATATACCACAAATTACAGTCACCCTACCATGCTATCAAACACTAGAACTTATTTCTTCTAACCATACGTTCATACTCATTTATCAACTTCTCTTCAAATCCCACTCACACCCTCCCAGACTCTGGTATCCATCATTCTACACTGTACCTCCCATTACATTCATTCTTGAAAGGCATTTCCACAGAGTCCTCAGGTGCTTTAAAACAACAACAACAACAACAACAACACTGGCCCCTTTTAGGAAATTCCAGTTTGCCATAGTTCCTACCAATCACACAAAACATATGTGTGTGCAGTGACACCTGGACCGTTTTACTTATTTATGTCACCTCCCTGGCACATGCTGGAATTCTAGCTTCTGACATCTGATCTGTTATAGTCAGTAAACAACCAAACAACTCAATGATTGTAATGAAGTACAGAAAAATAGTTATGAATTAAGATGACTTGATAGTAACGTAACTGTCCCATCGATCTTTTCCTTGGAGTATTATTGATGGAGTATATGCCCACCCAGCCACAATCTATCAATCCCTTCAAAAAATACAGATAAGCTACAGAAAAGTGAACTTTAATAGAGAAAACATAGTTACAAAATAATCCCAAGTAATATATATGAGATGTTCCATATGACTACAACTATTTGTGATTAATTTTACATACCACCAGTTGCTGCTGCAGGTAAAAACGACATATTATCAAGTAAAGCCTTCAACAGAACAGATCCAAATCCTGGTTGACATGGGTCACATTTGCCATTACTGAAAAATTTTTTAAAAGAAAAATTGTAAAGACATTACTCAAGGTCTAAATTGTACCCTAAACCTGGTGTGGTACTTAAAAAATCTTAGCTCTATAAAATACCAAAAGATAACAGGGACTGATTATACTAAGGATCATTGTAAATTTTTTCTTATGCATTAAACCATTATCTTTACAACAGTCAATACTGACCATTAGCTCTTAGACACTTCCTAGATACGGCAGCAAGTAGGAACCTTTAAACATTAAGAACCCGTATATGCAGTTTCAATTTCTACGGTTTCAGTTATACATGGTCAAGTACAGTTCAAACACAGGTGAGTACAGTACAATAAGATATTTTGAGAGACCACATTCATATAACTTTTATCATAGTATATTATCATAACTGTTCTATTTTATTAGTAGCTATTGCTAATCTCTTACTATGTCTAGTTTATAAATTAAACTTTACTGCAGGTATGTACATATAGGAAAAAAACAATACCATATATATGGCTCAGTACTAGCTACAGTTTCAGGTATCCACTGGGGAGGGGAAGGGTCTTGGGACACATTCCCTGGGGACCAGGGCAGACTGTTCTAATTTGTTTCAGGGTTTAGAAAAAAGGGGTCTGCACAATGCTACAAAAAAAGTCGGTAAGATTGTTATATAAGAGAGAAAACACTTTAGGGCAAGAAAAGACAACCAAGGAAAATAGGAGTGAAAGGGGTGTAAGAGTTCCCTTGCCAAATTCTCCAAACTGCTACTAATAGGCAGAGAAGTTCAGCAGACTTCTTTTCTTAAAAGTTAAATAGGCCAGGCGCGGTGGCTCACACCTGTAATCCCAGCACTTTGGGAGGCTGAGGCGGGCAGATCACGAGGTCAGGAGATCAAGACCATCCTGGTTAAAATGGTGAAACCCCATCTCTACTAAAAATACAAAAAAAAATTAGCTGGGCACGGTGGTGGGCGCCTGTAGTCCCAGCTACTCGGGAGGCTGGGGCCGGAGAATGGCATGAACCCGGGAGGCAGAGCCGGCAGTAAGCCGAGACAGCGCCACTGCACTCCAGCCTGGTCAACAGAGTGAGACTCTGTCTCAAAAAAAAAAAAAAAAAAAAGTTAAATACCCTTATTTAACATGACACTTTCGCCTAAGAACCCAAAATTCTTGCTAAGATTATCAACAATCTTCATCAACTTTGGAAATTCTCTTAAATTACACATACATTAAACAAGGATCAAATTACACTATAAACAAGGTATCACCCACTAAATTGCAGGTGTACCTAGAAAGTATGCTTTCAACTTAAAAACATACCAACCTAATGCACAAGGCTAGAAATCGGGCACACTTATGGGCTATACTTCGTCCTGCCTCAAAGAAGCAAACACGTACGATGTCTGACAGACATTTTCGTGTTTTTGAAAGTAAGCTCTCATTTCCTTCCTTTGAGCTGCAAAACAATAGCAGACATTTAGACTCATCTTGTATTTTCAATCAAAACATCCAAAAGGCAATCAACAGTGGTAAGCAAAATTTTAATTATTAACCTTCCAGGTCCATTTGAATGAACTCCAGCTAACCAACAGAGAGTATCCAACACAAGGCTCTGGGCATGTTCTGTGATCTGGCCATCATCTGTTTTTCTGCAAAGAGTGTTAAGAAGCTTCTCATGAAATTCTGAAAACTGTAACATGGCACATCGTTGCACTCTACAAAAAAAGAAAATATAAAGACATTACCAACCAAAACAGAACAACTAAAGCTATCACAACCTGGCTGGTAATGTAATGTTTCATTTTAAATCATGAACATCGCAAGTACATTTAAAAACAATTAATAGGCCGGGCGCGGTGGCTCAAGCCTGTAATCCCAGCACTTTGGGAGGCCGAGGCGGGCGGATCACGAGGTCAGGAGATCGAGACCATCCTGGCTAACATGGTGAAACCCCGTCTCTACTAAAAATACAAAAAACTAGCCGGGCGTGGTGGCGGGCGCCTGTAGTCCCAGCTACTCGGAGGCTGAGGCAGGAGAATGGCCTGAACCTGGGAGGCGGAGCTTGCAGTGAGCCGAGATTGCGCCACTGCACTCCAGCCTGGGTGACACAGCGTGAGACTCCGTCTCAAAAAAAAAAAAAATAAAAAATAAAAAAAAATAAAAACAATTAATAGCTATACGTCAAGTATTTCATTTGTAGAAAAAAAATTTTTTAATTACATTTACAATAATGTGTTATAATGTAATAAGGAATGTGCATAATTTCTTTTTGTTTTGTTTTCTCCAGAAATTGGGTGTCTCTCTGTTGTCCAGACTGGACTCAAACTCTTGGGGGTTCAAGAGATTCTCCTACCCCCACGTCTTGAGTAGCTGGGACTACAGGTACACGCTCCCTTGCCTGACGAGTGTATGTCAAATTAATATCTATCATCCATTTCTGCTACATAACAAGCACTGTGCAGACACAAGAGATAAACCAATGAAGTATAAAGACGACTCATACTCTCATCAAGATTATAATTATTTAAGAAAAATTAACAAACAAAAATTTTCAGGTAAAAGATTTTTATATTTGTGTGTCTATGTGTGTGTTGCTATGTTTTGCACTTTCATTACTGTAAGAATAGCAAGATAATGCAATGAAATTACCTTTCCTTAGCAATTGATGTTTTCTTAAATCTTCGAATGGTGACAGAGACCTCTTGAAGTAAATCACAGCCCCGGAGGTTTTCAGATTTACGGGTGCCACTTGTATTTTCATTCTTAACATTAGATGATTTTTCCTAAACATTATAAATAATAATAAAATTCAAAAAAAAAAACTAAACTAAAAATCATTTACCATTAAAGTTATAAAATAAAGGAAAATAATTGAATTGTGGCCATCAAAACATAAATCTCAAATTAAAATGATAGCTTTTACCCTCATATTCAGTAAATGACTAATTTTCTCCGGAATTACAATAGGGGAAAAAAAGAAAGACACAGCCACTATTTTAAAGGCAATAACCCAATGATTACAGATGATAAAACCAAAGTCCTAAGTCCAATTCCCGCTGGCTGCAGTGGCTCAGGCCTGTAATCCCAGCGCTTTGGGAGGCCAAAGCAGACAGATCACTTGAGCTCAGGAGTTCGAGAACAGTCTGACGAACACAGTGAAACCCCGTCTCTACCAAAAAATACAAAAGTTAGCCAAGCATGGTGGCAAGTGCCTTTAATCCCTGCTACTTGGGAGGCTGAGTCAAGAGAATCACTTGAACTCAGGGGGTGGAGGCTGCAATAAGCTGAGATTATATCGCTGCACTCCAGCCTGGGCAACAGAGCAAGACTGTCTCAAAAATACTAATACTAACACTAATAATAATAATAATAAATAATAAAATAACTACGTGAGATATGTCAGGCTCCCCAATTGCTAAGGTTCACTTACTTTCAATATTTAAAAAAGGGAGATAACAGAACCTGCTATGACTACCTCAGAGTTATAACGAAGATTACATCAGATAAAGTATACAGAAGTCCTTGAAAAACTGGAAGACCTATATATATATGTAAGATGATTGGTATTACTGATCAGTATCAGTATGATACCTTATGAATAATGATGATAAACAAAACCTCCTTCCTGAGTTCCACGAAATCCAAGATAAGTCAATTGTAAAGAGCTGCACAGTTCACAGCTACTTTCAGAAAATCAACCATGAGGATTAGAACCTCTCTTAAAATTATTCCCCAACTTCTTTCTGTATACTCCCAAATATTCACCAAAAACAAGATTGTGAGTTGCCAACAGAGGGCATATGAAAAAACTCTCATACCAAAAAAAATAAACATTATGGTCTAAAATAATTATAAAGGGAAATATCTGCTAACAATTACTCTCTACTCAGTACACATTATAAAAGCTAGGTAATTTGCCTAAAGTTAATTCAGGCTGGGTGCAGTGGCTCACGCCTGTAACCCCAGCACTTTGGGAGGCCAAGGTGGGCAGATCACCGGAGGTTAGGAGTCGAGACCAGACTGGCCAACATGGTGAAACCCCGTCTCTACTACAAATACAAAAATTAGCTGGGCGTGGTGGCACATGCCTGTGATCCCAGCTACTAGGGAGGCTAAGGTGGGAGGATGGCTTGAACGTGGGAGGCGGAGGTTGCAGTGAGCCAAGTTTGCGCCACTGCATTCCAGCCTGGGGGAAAGAGTGAGACCCCATCTCAAAACTACGAAATAAAATAAAATAATAAAGTTAATTCAAAACATTTCTCTTTCCAAATATATTTAAGTCACTCCAAAGAAAAAATACAGACAAATCAAGTGTATAGTAAAACATCACTGAAGGGTCATACTACTTCTAACAGTGTGTTAAATCTGATCCACAATGTTTACAACAGTATTGTTATTGCTCAAAATGACAGTTTCATACCTTGCCTGCTGCAACTTTAGCCAAAAGTGAAGCAAGTGAGTAACCCTTGTTACTCTGGTGTTTTAGGGATGGAAGCCTTACTACAGGACGTATTCCACCATTACAAATCTCTTCTGTTCCTCTTTCATTCACTGCCTTGACGTGGATTAAAAACGAACGATATTTTCCTCCTGCCATACCTAGAGAAGTGGAGTAGAATGGGGAAAATAACTGAATCACCAATAAATTCCACTGTTTTTCATCTTCATAGAACAAGATCAACAACTAACTCCACAAAAAGTACAGTAGGCCAGAACTTTCAAATTATACTGTTTGAGCAGAAGAAAGTTGAACCACCTGCACATGCTGTCAGCAAAAAACAATGAACAAAGGAATGATGTGAATAGTATAAAACCATTATCTTTGACTAACTGAGATAAACATTTGGCATGTTTCTTCCCCAATCTTATTCATTTTAATGGTAAAAATGTTGTAAACTACACACACACAAACACACACACACAAAACTGTCATTAAGCTATCATCCAGATAATTACAGAATATATATCCATCCAGTCTTCTTGTGCATACATGTACACACATCCACATATATGTGCATATATACACATAGCATTACAGTACTGATGGTTAAAAATGTGCATGCAGGCTTTGGAGTCACTACCTGGGTTTGGATAAAGGCTCTGCCATTTATTAGGCACGTGACAAATTATCCTCTCTGTGGCTCAGTTTTTTAATGTAAAATGATACTAATAGTTCCTACCTCAGAGTTAACTAAACTACTCTTAACTGTGCTTGGCACAAAGAAAGCACTCAAATAATTATTATCACTAGTACGTGTTTTACATTAACTAAACGGGGATACTATACAATCTATATATAAAATACATTTCTTAATTATCATCAAATTACTACATCTGCCAGCAAACTATCAGTCTGTTGCTGCATTACCAGGTATTAAATCTTTTCAAGATTATAAATGCTATCACTCTACTTAGCTACCTGCCTGCTGTGCTAGCACTACACTGTTACATTTTTCTTAACACTACTGTACTATTCTCTGTGTTGTGGTATCTGACATTCTGTTTCAAAATTTCTTTGGCCAATGTTACCCCTTTACTCTTCCATAAAAACTTAGCACTTACCTTGTTCAGTTTCAAAGATGTTAGGGAGAATTTTATGGAAAAAAATCTTAGTATACTCTAAGAAAATTAATACTTTTAACAGTACTGAGGCTTTCCAAACACATGTAATTCTATACTCCATTTTGTCAAAATCAGCACTTTTGGCCAGATGTGGTGGCTCACACCTGTAATCCTAGCACTTTGGGAGGCCAAGGTAGGAGGACCCCTTAAGCCTAGGAGTTGGAGACCAGCCTGGACAACACAGGGAGACTGTGTCTCTAAAAAATAAAAAATTTTTTAAAACGCCAATATTTCTATTTCCACATAAAAATTTAAGATTCACACTCTCATTGAACAAAACTTATAATCTAAACAATTTGAGATTTTATTACTTTTTGTTCACTACTGTATCCCAGCATGAAACCTAACACATAACATCTCGAAAACCTAATGACAATAAGAAAGCACAAAACCTGTGTATATACAGGCTGAGTATCCCTAATCTGAAAATCCAAAATGCAAAACTCTTTGAAAGCCGATATGATGCTAAAAGGAAATGCTCATTGGAACATTTCATAGTTTGGATTTTTGGATCAGGAATACTTAAGTATTCCACAAATATTACAAGTATACCACAAATATTCCAAAACCAGAAAAAAATCTGAAATCTGAAACACTTCTGGTCCCAAGCATTTCAGATAAGGGATACTTGACCTGTACTACGTCTGCAATTAAACGGTTATGTGTGAATGTGGACAAACATTAGGAAGCAAATGTACACAAATGTAAATAGTTGACATATAGATGGTCAGCTATTTTCTTGGGTTGGAGAAGATCTCTACATCCCACCCCACCCCAAATTACTTTAACAACTGCACTAGTCATTTTGTGTTGTTTTTTTAAATTCACCCCCAGGATACAAAAGCCGAAAACGTCCTACTACTGATATTTCTATTTATTATCAACATGGTAGCCCATTATTTTAAAACATTCATTATAATCTGCATTTGTTTATGACACTCAAATCATTGTTTGATACTGTCAAAGCTCTTCTAATAAAAATCCTCTTTTGGCCTGGAGCAGTGGCTCACGTCTGCAATCCTAACACTTTGGGGGACCCAGGCAGGCAGATTGGCTGAGCTCAAGAGTTCGAGACCACGCTGGGCAACACGATGAAACCCCATCTCCACTGATACTACAAAAAATTAATCAGGCATTGTGGCACACGCCTGTAGGCCCAGCTACTCAGGAGGCTGAGGCACGAAAACTGCTTGAGCCTGGGAGGCGGGTGTTGCAGCAAGCTCAGATCACAGCACTGCACTCCAACCTGGATGACAGAGCGAGACTCTCTGTCTCAAAAAAACAAAACAAAAACCTCTCTTGGCCAGTTGCAGTGGCTCATGCCTGTAATCCCAACACTTTGGGAGGCCAAGGTGGGCAGATGACTTGAGGTCAGGAGTTCCAGACCAGCTTGGCCAACATGGTGAAACCCCGTCTCTACTAAAAACACAAAAATTAGCTGGGTGTAATCCCTGCTACTTGGGAGGCTGAGGCAAGAGAATCACTTGAACCTGGGAGGCGGAGGTTGCAGCAAGCAAAGATCGCGCCACTACACTCCAGCCTGAGTGACAGAATGAGACTATCTCAAAAAAACAAAAGCCAAAAAAACCCTCCTTTAAGGGAAGATACTGCAATAATATATAATAAAACTCTGAAAAGATAAGACTTTGATGTGATAGGAAGGGTAAAAATGGCAGAACATAATGTCTGCTTACTCAAAAGAGCTCTGTTACATCACACTACGTCATCCTGTAGTCATTTCTTCAATGTTTTTTCAAAAAGCACTGAGACCTCTAAGACACAAAAAGTGGGATCAGATAACCATACAGTTACTTATGACAGGAAATGACCTCAGCTACCAGCAAACTGATGAAATTTCAAATGAAAATCCCAAAGAAAACAATCTTATTTTTTTGAGATCAGGTTTTTTAAATCTTTTTTACAACTGTGGTATTATTAATTCTGCTTTTGTAAAATACATTACTTCACCTTTAACAAGTTTGGGGCTTGTTAACGTCAACATCCCAGCATGCCCTGATAGATCAAGGCCACTAGCAAGCCATACTGGCCCACATAGAATGTCTTCTTTATGATCCTCCAAAAATGGACATAATCTAAGACCTAAAAAGAAAAATACATATTTTTCTTTTAAATTCATTTAAAATGTAATATTTAATAAGCAAATATCATCCCATTTACATATAATACCACCACAAAAATTACCATACTTAGAATGTGTTAAAATAAGAATTGTCATGCTAAGGAACTATAATCAATTATTTGTTACATTGTTTTCCATTCCCATATTATTTTACAATTCACCTTTATTTTCAAAAAATTATAAATCACGACTTGATTTCAAATCCCAAGATATTAAAAACCAAGAATGCAAGTATTAGCGCAGCTGTGTTCACAAAAGATGAGCTGAAAGTTAAAGCATATTGCCAAAGCAGAATTATAGGTTATTTTTTAATTGTGTTCTTGAAACCAAGTTTTTGCAAGCCATAAGGAAATCTTGCCCGACATGTTGCATTCAGATCACTACTCCTTTTACTGTCATGGACAACAGCTCTATAATTTAACTCACACTGTGATTCCTCTACATCCATGTGCTGCATTTCTTCATTCAAATCAACCAGGGACGGTTTCCCATTTTGTTCCACTTCAATGTTAAGAGCTGGAGACAAAGGAAAGGTGATCTGCCTATCTACTGCTGTTTCTAGAGGATAAAAATATTAGTAAACTTAATTTTCTTTAATATCAATGATTTATGTGCCTAAAAAATCTAAAATTTCCTGTTAACTTGGGAACTTGTGTGATTTTCATCACAGATGCTTTAAAATGGTTGGAGGAAAATTTTGATTCAATTGTTTTATACATTCTTCTCTCTTTTAATGGTAATAAAATATTTGCCTAAAGAAACAATCTGCTGGCACCTAAACTAAAAGTTCTTACCCTAGGCTGCATACTATAAGCACTTGCAGAGCTTTAAAACTACTAAATCCTGAGTCCTCTACCCAATTAATTCAAAATCTGTCAAAAGATTGCACACATACGAACACACCCATATACACACAAACTCACATAAATACACAGACACACATACAGTCATCCGCCCCTCGGTATTTGTAGGGAATTAGTTCCAGGACCCTCCCAGATGCCAAAATCCACAGATGTTCGAGTCCCTTATACAAAATGGCATAATATTTGTATACAATCTTATTCATATCCTCCTGTATACTTTCAATCATCTGTAGTTTACTAATAAAACCTAATACAATGTGAATGCCATGCAAATACTATTTATTTATTTCAGACAGAGTCTCACTCTGTCACCTAGGCTGGAGTGCAGTGGTGCAGTCATAGCTGACTGTAACCTCCAAATCCTGGGCTCAAGTGATCCTCCTGCCTCAGCCTCATGAGTACTGCCACCTGAGTAGTGCCACAGGTGCGCACCACCACACCCAGCTAATTTTTTTTTTAATTTTTGCAGCCATGTGGTCTTGCTACACGGCCCAGGCTGGTCTCAAATTCCTGGGCTAAAGTGATCCTCCTGCCTTGGCCTCTCAAAATGCTGGGATTAGAGGCATGAGCCACCATATGTGGTCTAATATTACTTTTTATTTGTATATTTTCTTATTGTATTGATTTTTTATTTCCCACCCCCACCCAAAATAATATTTTCAATCCATGATTGGTTGTTTCTGAGGTTGGTAGACTGCTGGGATGTGAAACCCACAGATAGAGAGTGCCAGATGTATGCGTACTTTTTCAAAAAGGAAAATTTTCAAGTTTCAATGTTTCAAACTGGAGTTAAGTTGCCATTTTACCGTGAAATTATCCCCAGCCCCTTAAACTAACTTATTAAGGAGAAAACAGTGAGTAGTAACAGCTAGTTTCTAACCATGCTAAATGTGTATAATCTAATAACTCAGTACAACAAATTCTGAACTTGTAAGAAAGCTAAATAAAAATGAGCGTATTTTTAGCGTTACATGAAAGGCTGACTTCACTAATAACCTTGAAAGTAACTTCCATAACAGTTCTATTCACAATCAAGTCTTCTCCTAAGAAAAGAAATACATAAAGCTAGTAATGCTAAAAGTCAAACTAATTTACACAGGAACTAATCCCACTTCCAAAAAAGCATAATTATATGATTCAAGTTTATGCAATTCTGAACATTACTGGGTTACTGAAAAGTTTTGAAATGTTCTCTGAATTACTTTTCTAAATAAAATCACAAAAAGTAGAGCAGGCAAATGGCAATAACAGGCAGAAAGGGACACGAAACTTAGCCAAGTTGAAAATTAGTTTCAGAAATCAACCACAAAATAAAATCTTCAACAATAAATTTTGATCCATTCTTACCATTGACTTTCCCTAATCCTGGAGCTTTATTTTTCAGCAGTGTCACTTGTATCTGTGGAATATTGGTGATGTTTGAGTTCAAAACGAATTTGAAGTCCACATGTCCAACCATACAAGCTTTAGGTAGCACTAATTCAAATACATGTTCATCCCAGCTGTTGCTGTCAAATAAGGGGAAAAATGCTAAATAAAGCAAATATCTTACTTCAGCCACAACCATATTATCATTAAGGTCACCTTTCTACTTTTTGCTTTGCAGCTTCCAATAAAATTTAGTGTTTCTCAATGGGATCAAGAGAGAAAATAGCTCCCAAAGGAGAAGGTTAAACATAGGGCAATGAATGATCTTACTTTAGAAATCTACACCTGCCTTGAGACTCGCACATACCAATAAACTCTTATTCCTCAAAGTGTGAACGATTTAATGTGAATATCCTGCAAATTCCTGGTACCTACCCTAGATCTATGAATAGGGTCCCAGAATCTTCATTTTAAAACAACAATTTCTTGCATTTCTTATATATATTCATTCTTGGGTTTTAAATGCTATATATATGCTGGAAAATGAAAATCTCCAAACTCCTCCACTAAATGTAAGGCTCACATCCAAAGTCTACTAAACATCTCAAACTCATTATGAAAAACCCACTCTCAAATCTCAGTAAACAGAAACTTCATTTTCCAGTGAACTCAGGCCAAAACCTGAAAGCCATCCTTTATTCTCCTCTCTCACACAGTATGTTCAATACATCAGCAAATTCTATTCCTTGTACCTCCAAATTATATCCAGAATCTAACCACTCTTTTCACTACCTCCATCACTACCACAATGGTCCAAGCTACCATCAGCATTCCTGAATTAGCACAACAGCAACCAAACTAGAACCATTCTATCACTGCCCTCCACCACCACAACCATCATTCTAAATACAGAAGTCAAAGTAATCTTTGTAAAATATAAATCATACCACATCACTCCTGTATTCAAACCTGCTAACACTTTCCCATCTCACGTAGCATGAGAGTCTTTTTTTTTTTTGAAATGGGGGTCTTACTCTGTCACCCAGGCCAGAGTGCAGTGGCACAATCATGGCTCACTACAGCCTGGACCGCCTGGGCTCAAGTGATTCTCCCACCTCAGTTTCCCAAATATCTGGGACCACAGGCACATACCACCACGTCCAGCTAAATTTTATTATTTATAGATACGAGGTCTCCCTATATTGCCCAGGTGGGTCTTGAACACCTGGGTTCAAGTGATCCTCCTGAGTCAGTCTCCCAAAATGCTAGGATTACAGATATGAGCCACTGTGCCTGACCTTTTATAATGGCATTCATTATCCAGCTCCCAGGTACCCTCTACCTCTTTTTTTCTTTTTGAGATGGAGTCTCTCTCTGTAGCCCAGGCTGGACTGCAGTGGAGCGCAATCTTGGCTTACTGCAGCCTCCACCTCCCAGGATCAAGCAATTCTCTGCCTCAGGCTCCCGAGTAGTTGGGATTACAGATGCACACCACCACACCCAGCTACTTTTTGCATTTTTAGTAGAGATGGGGTTTCACCATGTTGGCCAAGCTGGTCTCAAACTCCTGGCCTCAAGTGATTTACCTGCCTTGGCTTCCCAAAGTGCTGGGATTACAAGCATGAGTGATCATCCCCAGCTCACAGCTACCTCTTTGGATCTCCCTCCCTACCACTCTTCCCTATATTCACAGCACTCCAACAACAATGGTCATATTTCTCTTCCTAGAATTCACAAAATATACTCCTCAGGGTTCTGTATTGCTATTGTCATGGAAGACTTTCTTAGGCCCCTTATATTGAAAATATCATATACACTCTCTCTCTTTTTCTCTCACTTTCTCACACTTACATGCAATTACCTATCCAACAACTACTCAATTGCCATACTCTGTTTTAACAGTCTTCATAGCTTTTATGCCCATATGGCATGGTATATGTATCTGTCTACTTTCTATTGCCATTAGGAGGTAAATTCCATGAGACCCATATTACTAGTGACTATAACAGTGCCTGCTTTTATTAAATACAAAACAAGCATTTGAGTATTTGTTAAATAAATCTGTGAACTAAGTGACCAAACTAATTGCAGTAGTAAATTACTCTCATTATTTTATCCTAAAATTCAGAATAAGAATATAAGTTTCCAAAATCAGTGTGACAAATAGAAGGAACAAAGTCATCAACATGCAAAAATTAGCTTACATATTTGTTAGAGACAACACAGAATTCCTAGGTATATTACTGTTTATCTTTTAGACAGTTTAAAAGATAAACAGGTCAGGCACGGTGGCTCATGCCCATAATCCCAGCACTTTGGGAGGCCAAGGTGGGTGGATCACCTGAGATCAGGAGTTCGAGATCAGCCTGGCCAACAGAGTGAAACTCCATCTCTACCTAAAATACAAAAATTAGCCAGACGTGGTGGCACACGCCTGTAATCCCAGCTACTTGAGAGGCTGAGGCAGCAGAATCACTTGAACCCAGGAGGCAGTGGTTGCAGTGAGCCGAGATCGTGCCACTGCACTCCAGCCTGGGTGACAGAATGAGACTGTCTCAAAAAAAAAAAAAAAAAAGATAAACAGTAATAAACCTAGGAATTCTACATTGTCTCTAACAAATATATAACATTAACTTAAAATTAAACATCTTCGGAAAATCTTTTACCTGTCGGTCTGTAGTTTCCAAGTTCGAGTATGCTGAGCAGCATCACCATGGTGTTGCTGATGCAAATGTTGAGGGTGCCTCCTTTGCTGCTGTTCTTGTTGAACTTCTACCCAGCATGGAGGAACAGTCGCTGAAAACCTTGGAGTCAAAGTCTCAAAGCGGGTTAGCTCCACTAGAGATGTCAAGATTTCGAGGGTGAATGGCTGGTCCACCAATAAATCAACTCCTTAAAATTAGTGAGAGTAGTATTTGAAATAGGTGTTTAAAAAAAAAAAAAAAGAAGAAGACAATGAAGTTTTAATTCACGGTTATGTTTTCTATTGCAACACTTGCCAAATATTCTGAAAGTTAATAAAGTGGACTCAGGTATCTACATATAACTAAGATAACTAACTCTGGCTAAATAATAGCAAAGAAGAAAATTCTAACTTAAATATTTAAAATTAGAGACAATACTCACTATTGAAGAAACCCAAACCCGTCAGAAAAGGTCTTACTGAACTTTAGCCCTAATAAGGACGGCAAGAAAAGTAGTGGTACTAAAGTGCAAGTCAATGTACATCAGACCAAAATTCACTTTTAGACCCTGTTTTTTACAAAATAAATGCTAGACATCAGCAAGTACATAACATATGCCCTTTTATAATGAATAAAAAACTAAAACAGTCAAAAGCTCTATGGTAAATAAACACTTACAAACTGAAAAATTAAATTGTGTTTTTTCTATTTCTGTGGCAGTTAAGAAAATCTTGTGTACATGCTAGTATTATAAAAGTAATAATGTGCTTCATACTGATTAGGTTTCTTTACAAATGCTATGCATGTATTCATATCAGTGAAATGTATAACATTAAAAAATGCTGAGAAGCTGTTGTTCCCATTTTTAAAAAGTAATGAAATACTAAAATATAAAATCTGGTAGGTTTAGAATATTTTCACAAAGAAAAAAATGATGGCAAGTTCTATAAAATTATTACAAGTTTAATTCAAATTACATCTTTTTCTCAAAGTCTAGACCCTTTTAAATCTGATTAGTTTGTAAATATTAACAGCATGTCAATCTCCTTTCTTTACATTATTTCTTCATTACAAAATTCATCTTTCCTCTACTAAAAAGTAGTTTTCTGTACTTTATATAAAAATCTTTCTCCATTCAACCAATAACCTATAAAATATGAGAATATTCAGTATTTTAGCTTTTTATACCAAGTTGTATACTTAACCAAGACATCTTGGTTAATTCAAGTAACTGGAGATTGAGAAGCAGACTACAATGATTTCATAAAAGTCTACAAGGCAAATAATGATTTTTCGGCAGGGAGTAACATGCTAGCAAAACTTCTTTTGAAAAATTAGCTCTGGAGGGCAATGTGGGACAAGGATGGGGGAAAAAAGACAAAAACAACAAACAAATATAAACAAATCTATCTGGAGATTCAGGATGGGACAACATATGTGTGAATATACCACCTAAATATATACTCAGTGACAGCATTTTTTTCAGCTTTTCAATTCCAGTAGTAATATTAATAAATGAGCCAGTCTACTAATTTTATACTTACTTAATGATTTCTCTTTTATATGATTTTTCCCTCCTCTAATTAGACTAAAAGCTCATTAACGGCTGAAATGTTTGTTTTAACCTCTTAGATGACTTCACAAATATTGAGTAACATACCACACAGGTTGAGAATCACTCCTTACTTTAATATGTTTACATCTTCCGACAACTAGAAAAAAGACAAATAATACCTAATCATTTTTTAAAAATCATTTAAAAAATTAATATCATACCTGAAATGCCAGGACTTGAAGGATTTGATAAAGGCTTGGAACCTTCTGAAGATGGTTCTATTCCTTTAGAAAGAGATCCATCCACTAGTATATCAGCTTCATCAATATCATCACAGGTTCCTCCAATTTGGAGAAAATGAAGCTCACCACCTACAGTGCAGCAAATTTCATAGATACATGAAAAATGGGTAAACATTCAAATACTCAAATGTAATACTACTTAGGAAACAATTTAATGTCACTTCATAGGCAGATAAGGAAAGCTACCAATGTGATGTATTTCCAAGAGTTTAGAAATTTAATTGCCAAGGAATTACAAATTGAAGCCAAATTTTTAGGAAGAAAATGATAAATACATAAACATACATGAAAGCAGGTATTTATCTAGTACTTACTTTTATGAGACAGTATTTTAAGTGCTTTAATTAATTCATTTACTCTTTACCAAAAACTAGTGTGGTAGAACTATTACTGTGGCTATTTTACAGATGAGGCACTAGCTATACTGGAATCCACAGTCAAATCTCTTAATCTCAACAGTAACAAAACTTGACAAATACTCTTATTTTTTAAAGCATTCACAATGAAATGAAGGCAACTAAAATTTCTAGTTTAAAATCTCTGTCACAGGAAAAAAACTGACAGCAAATTTAGCATTAATTAAGACAAAAAAATAGTATATTCTAACATTCTAATTTGGAGATTCACTTCTAGCATGGCAGAAGAAGGAAGATGATAAATCCCCTTCCTGAAAGGCAACTATAAAGCTAGACAAAACTGTAATTTAACGAGGGTGAGGTAAGCAGGGAAAACCAGCAGATTCACTGTTATCTCCAGATGGGACTCAATTGATGGAGAGTTTCCAGTTTAAAGTGGTGATTTCAATGGGAAACAAACAAGGTCTGCTACTTGAGGTCACAATTCTGTCTGGGGCAAGCAAAGCACTAGAAACACCAGGGATTTAACACGGAATTACATGTAGTGAGAGAAGCACAGTGGGCCTGGTAAACACTTCACAAATCCCACCTTGACCAGAGGCTGTGCACGTGTCCAGCAAAGACCAGAGGGAGCCCAAGCCATTACTACATCCTCAGTCAACTAAGCCTCCATGCCTATGCAAAAGAGACCTGAGAAAACACAACAGAAAATAAAAGCCAGGGCACACTTGAGCACAGCCTTACTGGCTAAAGGTATTTGGACACTACAACCTATCAATCTTTGGCTGAATACTAAGCTATGCTGCCACAGAAGAAACAAAATAAGAAACAAGTCTTACAAATTAAAACTAGGCAGAATAAATGACAGAAATCAGCAGCTGCACAATACAAAAGAGATTTCACAGATTCAGCCAGATGAATTACAAAACAAAGCAATAACCACCTGGCAAAAGGTAGGGAGATCCAAATCTAGATTTCTATAATGTTGTCTTAAATGTCCAGTAAGTAAATAAAATATTACAAGACATGCAAAGAAAGAGCGACCCACATTCAACATGTGAAACACACACACACGCACCTTAAAATGTCTTCTCAGACTTCAGATTTAGCAAAGACTTCAAGGATCTATTGTAAACATTTTTATAGAATAAGAGGAAGTCAGGGGTATAGAGAATTACAGGAAATAATGGTATAAACGACTCAAACAACAAAAAAATTTTTTTTAAATTAAAGGCTGGGAGCAGTGGCTCACGCCTGTAATCCCAGCACTTTGGGAGACCGAGGTGGGCAGATCACCTGAGGTCAGGAGTTCGATACCAGCCTGGCCAACATGGTGAAACCCTGTCTCTACTAAAAATACAAAAATTAGCCAGGCATGGTGGCAGGCGCCTATAATCCCCTGAGCTACTCAGGAGGCTAAGACAGGAAAATCACTTGAACCCGGGAGGTGGAGGTTGTAGTGAGCTGAGATCGCGCCACTGCACTCCAGCCTGGGCGACAACAGCAAGACTTTGTCTCAAAAAAAATTAAATTAAATTAAACAAAAATTAAAAGAAGTTTGGAGACCTATGGGACAGATAAAATATTAAGAACATACATGTAATGGGAATTCCATGAAGAAGAGAATTCCACCTGTAAAAATAATGGGCAAAAACTTACCAAATCCAATAGAAAACCGCAAATTTACTCAACTTTAATTACCCTCAAATAGGATAAACAAAGAAATAACACACATATATATAAGCTCTTGAGGGTGAAAGGCAAAGGGAAGATCATGAAGACAGCAAGACAAAAATTACTCATCAGACATGAAAACAACACCACAAATTAATAGATCACTTATGAGAAACAATGGAGACAGAAGCAATGGAATGACATTTAAAGTACAGAGAGAAACTGTCAACAGATTCTCTAGGTAGCGTTAATCCTCAAAAATGAATGTGAAATGAAGACATTTCCAGAAAAACAAAGACTGAGAGAACTTTACGGTAGCAACCTGCCTTATGGTAAGTAACAAAGAAAGCCCCTTAAGAGGAAGGAAAGCAACATCAAATTCACTGGAAAAAATAAAGAACAGAAATGGTAAGTAGGCGAATACAATAAATAAATGTTTTTCTCATTTCTTTGCCAACTTTTAAAAAAGATAATGGTTGTATAAAATTATTACAACACGTTTTGTTGGTTTTGTGGTTTTTTTTATTTAGACGGAGTCTTGCTCTGTTGCCCAGGCTGGAGTGTGATGGCGTGATCTTAGTTCACCGCAACCTCCGCCTCCCGGGTTCAAGTGATTCTCCCTGTCTCAGCCTCCTGAGTAGTTG
Source organism: Papio anubis (assembly GCF_008728515.1). Classification (NCBI taxonomy): domain Eukaryota; kingdom Metazoa; phylum Chordata; class Mammalia; order Primates; family Cercopithecidae; genus Papio; species Papio anubis. Next base: position 32,243,161 of record NC_044989.1, on the reverse strand, counting down.
GGATTACAGATGCCCACCACACCTGGCTAATTTTTGCATTTTTAGTAGAGACAAGGTTTTGCCATGTTGGCCAGTCTGGTCTTAAACTCCTGAGCTCAGGTGATCTGCCCACCTTGGCCTCCCAAAGTGCTAGGATTACAGGCATGAGCCACCGCACCCAGCCATTTTGTTGGGTTTATAACATACTTAAATGTAATGTATGGGGTGGGGGGAGATAAGAGCAAAGTTCCTACATATTTCACGAGAATAAAAGTATTATTCTGAAGTAGACTGTATTATTAAAGCACGAAAATATAACTCAAAAAAAAAAGCAGTATCAGAAAAAGAAACCAGAATCAACATGAGGACCAATGATTTCATGCCAAATGGCAGAGTAGGAAGCTCTAGGGATCAGTCCCTCCACCAAAGCAACCACTGAACTAGAAAGTGTGATTGTAATCAAGTATTTCAGAACTATGGGACCGAACAGGGTATTTACAGAGAGACTGATCTCTGGTAAGACAGTGGCCTACATGAACCAGCTACCATCCCCTCCATCCTCAGCCCTGACACAGCTGTGGGGAAAAGTGGCACATGTGCTGGAAGCAGCTGGCTGGTGCCAGGGCGGACAGGAGGGACCTTTTCTTCCCAAAATTGTGCATTTTGGTTGGTCTAGCAGTTACCTAAGGGACCAGAATAGACTCCCGCCTGGGTTTCACCTTTCTGAGACTGCAGCTGCTTCTCCAAGCAGCAGCCACCAGAAGATTTAAGGGGAAAAAGCCGAAACAGGATCTACAGTAAGATTTAAAGAGACAGAACTCTTTTTTGGAAGGATAAGAGTGGGGAGAGGGTTCTACAGCTTTTGTACAAACAGTTTGAAAATGTCACAAATGGATGGCTGCAGCTGGAAACAAGCAAAATCTCCGAGTGAGAGAATAAGATTTCTAGAGGTACCACATTACAATACTCAGAAGGTTCTGACTACAACAAAAAATTACAAAGCACTCAAAGAAACAGCAAAGTATGGCCCATTTACACGAGGAAAAAAAAAAAAGAATTATCAGAAACCATACCTGAGAAAGCCCAGATATTGGAATTACTAGTCAAAAACATTAAATGAATTCTCTTTATATGGTCAATTAGCTAAAGGGAACAACGGACAAAAACTAAAGAAAAACAGGAAAATGATGTATGAACGTAAGATTATCAACAAAAAAGTTAAAACTGGACTTTTTCAAAATGCCAATGTTTTGTGCATCAAAGGACACTATCAAGAAAGTAAAAAGACAACCCACAGAATGTGAGAAAGTATTTACAAATCATATCTATTAAGATATGAATTCTGAATTTCTTTTTTTTTTTTTTTTTTTTTGGGGAGGCCGAGGTCACAAGCTCTGCCTTGGGCTGGAGTGCAATGGCGGATCTCAATCACTGCAAGCTCCCGCCTCCCGGGTTCCATGCCATTCCTCCTGCCTCGGCCCTCCCAAGTAAGCTGGGACTGTTTCCCATACTGCCGGCTAGTTTTTGTATTTTTTAAGTAGGCGAGAGGTTTTCACCGTGTTAGCCAGGATGGTCTCGATCTCCTGACTACTCAAGCCCAGATCCCACCCGTCTGCGGCTGCCTCCCAAAGTCGCGGATTACAGGCTTGACCCGCATTGCTGACCCGGTCCACAGAATTTCTAAAAAAGTTCCTACAACTCAACCAAAAAAAAAACAAACAATTCAAAAGTGGACAAAAACATGGACATTTCTACATGTATCATAGAAATACAAATGACCAACAAACACATGAAGAAATGCTCAGCATCATTATTCATTAGGAAAGTGCAAACCAAAACCACAATAGATACCACTTCACAACCACTAGGGTGACTATTACCAAAAAGACCAAAAATAACAAATGTTGGCCATAACGTAGAAAAATTGGGGCCCTTCCAAACTGCTTGTGGAAATGTAAAACGATGCAGACTCTGTGGAAAATAACTTGGTGATTCCCAAAAGGTTAAACATAGGCCAGACGCAGTGGCTCACATCTATAATCCCAGCACTTTGGGAGGCCAAGGTGGGAGGATCACCTGAGGTCAGGAGTTGGAGACCAGCCTGGTCAACATGGTGAAATACCATCTCTACTAAAAATACAAAAAATAGCTGGGCGTGGTGGTGCATGCCTGTAATCCCAGCTACTTGGGAGGCTGAGGCATAAGACTCACTTGAACTGGGGAGGCAAAGGTTGCAGTGAGCCGAGGTCGCGTCATTGCACTCCAGCCTGGGCAACAAGAGTGAAACTCCATCTCAAAAAAAAAAAAAAAAAAAAAAAAGTTGAACATAGAATTACCATATGACCCAGCAATTCCACTCCTAGGTATATACCCAAAACAACTGAAAACAGACACTCAAATATTTGTACACCAATGTTTATAGGGGCATTATTCACAATAGCCAAAACGCGGAAACAACCCAAATGTTGAGTTACAATAGTCACCCCTTACAGTAGCCACAGTTCCAAGACCTTGCAGTGATGACTGAAACTGTGGATAGTATCAAACCCTATATATATATATATAGTTTTTACATATATATTCATATATATGTACACATATGATCAATTTATAAATTAGGCACAGGAAGAGATGAACAGTAACAGAACAATGATAGGAATATGCTGTTCACAATTTCACAAATTCACATATTATGGTAAGATTTGTTCTTACCATAAATCTTAGAAACTTGCACATAAAATTTTTTTCTTTCCTTTTTAAGTCAAAAATGTTCACCTTTTCAACATAAAGAAAAAACTTCAAAACGGCTTCACTTTGAAATATCCGATAGCCAGCATCACTATTCTGGAGCTTTAGGGCCATTATTAAGTAAAATGGTTACGTGAACACAAGCACTGCGATACCAGTGACAGACAATCTGATAACCAAGACAGCTACTAAGTGACTAACAGACAGGTAGTGTATACAGCATGGAGACACTGGACAAAATGATTTGTGTCCTGGGTGGGACAAGAGATTTTATTACACTACTCAGAAGAGTGAGTAATTTAATAATTATCAATTGTTGATTTCTGAAATTTTCCGTTTAATATTTCCAGACCATAGCTGAGCACAGATAACTGAAACCACAGATAAGGGGCAGGAGTGGGGGGGGGGGGGGTGCAGGGGCCCTACTGTAATGGAATATTATTTGGCATAAAAAGGAACAAAGATGTGATACATACTACATGGGTGAACACTAAAAATATGCTGAGTGAAAGAAATCAGACACAAAAGGACAAATATATGATTCCACTTATATGAGGCATCTACAATAGGCAAAGTCATACAGAAGTAGAATTGAGGTTACCAACGGCTGAGGGTAGAATGAATGGGAAGTTACTGCTTAATGGTTAGAGTTTTTGTTTAGGATGATGGGAAAGTTCTGCAAATCAGCACTGGTGGTTATACAACATTGTGAATGTATTATAGCTGCTATATTATATGCTGTAAAATAGTTAAAATAGTAAACTTCATTACATATATTTAATACATTTTAAAAAGAAAAAAAAAATTATAACACATCACCCAACAATTCTACTCTTAAGAACTGAGAGCCTCAGGCCAGGCACAGTGGGTCATGCCTGTAATCCCATCACTTTGGGAGACTAAGGCAGGCAGAGCACTTGAGGTCAGGAGTTCGAGACCAGCCTGGCCAATATGGGGAAACCCCGTCCATTTTGTAAAAATACAAAACTTAGCCAGGCGCCTGTAATCCCAGCTAACCTTGGGATGCTGAGGCAGGAGAATCACTTGAACCCGGGAGATGGAGGTTGCAGTGAGCTGAGATCAGCACCACTGCACTCCAGCCTTGGCAACAGAGCGAGATTGTCTCAAAAAAAAAAAAAAAAAGAATAGAGACCCCCTTACATATGTGCACCAAGGAACTTACACAAGATGTTTATAGCAGAAAAAACAGAAATAAACAAGATGTCCACTGACAGGAAAATGGATCAATTATTTGTGGGTTTTCTGCACATTGGAGTACTAAGTATAAGTGAAAATTAAATGATCTACAAGGCATGCAACGAAACAGGTAATCTTAAAACATAATGAGAGGAAAATCAAGTCCCCCCAAACTAGAGTTTGGTATCATTTTTATAAAGGGCAAAACCAAGCAAAATCAATAAAATATGTTGTTGAAATATTCACATCTGAAGCATAAAACCAGTTTTCTTTATAAAAGGAAAGACATAAAAATTATTGAGTAACAGTTATCTGCAGGAAAAGGGCAGAGTTTGGGAGAGGGGAGGAGGGACACATTCATAGATGCAAGATATCCGTACTGCTTTAGCTCTTGGTTTGACAGTAGGTCTCTGGATGTCCCTAATAAATTATTCTTTACTAATGTTATGTAAATTTGTTTTCTAAAAAAAATCAACAAAGGGATTAAAATGGTGTAATAAAAATATTTATTCAACGCAAAAGAATGCAGTGAAGGAGTAACAAAGGAATGTAAAAAACATTTTAAAAAATCAAAATGGCAGACATAAATGCAACCATAGCAATAATTATATTAAGCGTAAAGTCATTCAAATTTAAAAGGGTACAGGTTATCCAACTGTATAAAAAAGCAAGACCTAATTATATGCATCTTAGAGACCCACCTCAGATTCAAAATCACAAGTTAGTTGAAAGTAAAATTGTGGAAAAGATACATAATGCAAACTGTAACCATAAGAAAGTCAGAGTGATTTTATTAGTATGACACAAAATAGAGACAGAGGAATATTTCATAATGACAAAAGGGCCAATACATCAGAAAGATGTAACAATTATGAAACAGTCTAACAAAAGAGCCGAAAGACAAGTGAAGCAAAAGCAGACTTAAAAGTGAACAATTCAACAAAAACATAGTTGGGGATTTCAATACTTGCTCTCAAAATTGATAGAAGGAGGCTCAATATAAAATCAGGAAGACTTTAAAAACTCAAAAACATACACTTACACAAGTGAAATTTATACAACACTCTAACCCATGGGTGCCCAACACACATTCTTTTCAAGTGCACGTAGAACATTCTCCAGGACAGAACAGATGCTGGGTCAGGAAAAAGTCTCAATAAATTTCAAAACACTGACTTCATATAAATTATGTTCTCTGACAGCAATGGACAGATAAGTTACAGATCTAGAGACAGAACAGAAATATAGACCCAAACTCAAGCATTTGAAGGCTAAACAATAACACTTATAAATGGAAACTCTAGTCCAAACAAGGAAAACAGAAAAACAACAAAGAAACAAATGTTATTTAAATCAGAAGCTGGTTGTTTTGGGAAAAAAAAAATCAATAAAACAGATAAACCTCTAGACAGATTGATCAGGAAAAAAAAAAGAACATACAAATCATCAATCAGTATCACAAATGAGAGCAGTGACATCAGTAAAGAGTCTGCAAATATTAAAAGGAATGTAGGGAGCCAGGCATAGCAGCTCACAAATGTAATTCCAGCACTTTAGGAGGTCAATGCAGGTGAATCACTTGAGGTCAGGAGTTCAAGACCAGCCTGACCAAGAGTGAAACCTCATCTCTACTAAAAATAGAAAAATTAATCAAGCATGGTGGTGCACCTGTAGTCCCAGCTACTCAGGAGGCTGAGGTTAGAGAATCACTTGAACCCAGGAGGCAGAGGTTGCAGTGAGCCGAAACCGCGCCACTGCACTCCAGCCTGGGTGACAAAGCGATACTCTGTCTCAAGAAAAAAAAAAAGGAAATAAAATAAAAGGATTGTGGGGAATATTATGAAATTCTTTAGGCTAAAACTTGATAACTTAACAACTGACAAAAAGACTATCAGAACTCACTAAAAAATTTTAAAAACCTCAATAACTCTCTACAAACATAATTGAACTTATATATTCAAAATCTTCCCACTAAAAACATCTCCAGGCCCAAAGAGCTTCACTGACGAATTCTACCAAATATTTAAGGAAAAATAAGACCAATTCTACGCAAACTTTACCAAAAAATTGAAGAAAGAATACTTCCCAACTCACTGATATCAAAATCAGATAAAGATTACAAAAGGCAAAAACTAGAAAAGATTACAAGGAACATATAATATCCCTGATGAACAATATGCAAAAATTATGAACAAAATTTTAGCAAATTGTATCCAACAATATATAAGGTAATGCATTATGACCAAGTGGGTTTTATCCCAGGAACGCAAAGTTGGTTTAATATCCAAAAGTCAATCAATATATTTCAATACACTGAACTAAAAAGAACAACCAAATGATCTCCATGGATGCAAACAAGTATTTGACAAAATGTAACATTCATTCCTATTGGAAACTCTTAGCAAAGCAGGAACAGAAGACTAAAGGAATGATTTCCACAAGAAACAAGTACCAAAACAAGGATGTGAACATATAGTCCAATAATCCCAGATAGTGAGATTACTAAAGACTTTCAAAGCAATTATGGCTCAACTTCTTATTATTCTCCTTCTGAATATCAGTACAGGTATACAGACTTTATGTTGTTGGGGTCATATTTATATTCAGTATTGTTATATTTCACGGTATGTTCCTTATTAATTGCGGCCTTTTAAAAAACTTTATTTTTTAAGCATTAATATTTTGTCAGGTATCGTAACTGCACCCTATCCTTATACTCCACTGATACATCTTAGTCTTATTTTCTCATTTAAGTCTTTCCTATTGATTTTAAATGTATTTGCACCAAGCAGAACACCAATTTATCTTTCATTTTAAACTCCACACTTTTATAAAGAAATTCATACTATATTTTATGCCTTTTACAAAATTTCATATATGTAGTGTGTATATATTCTATTTCTGAATTATCAAAGATAGCTTAACAAATCTACATTTAGTATATTATTAATCCCATATAAAATTAACTTAAAACATATATTAACTATAGATTTATTTTTATGAAAAAACTCGATTCTCCACAAGAAAAAGAGTTTTATGTTATTTGAATATACTCAGAAGACAGGGTCACATCCAATTGATTCAGTCTGAGATGCTTTTTAAAAATCATACATATACATACATTTTAAGACATCAACTTTTCTTTCCCCTTTGTTGTTATCTTTTCAAATGCACCTTCTTTAGTCAATCCCTGAAGAATTGGGAGATCATTTTGAAAGCAACTAACTTCTCAAGTTTTTCTTGTCTTTCATCTGGATAAATTCCCTATCATATGCGATCATGTTCTAGGAATTCCAGACTGTACAAACTCCAAGAAAACAACCATCTATTTTAAATACTTTTTTGTTTGTTTGTTTTGTTTGAGACGGAGTCTTGCTCGGTCGCCTAGAAGTGAAGTGACGCAATCTCAGCTTACTGCAACCTTCTCCTCCTGGGTTCAAGTGATTCTCCTGTCTCGGCCTCCCAACCAGCTGGGATTACAGGCACGCACCACCACGCCTGGCCAATACTTTTATTTAAATGTTAAAAACCTTAATAACTTAAATATTTAAGGCGTAAATACTATTTCTCCTCTGAGTTACCTAAAGCATATCTCATCAAATAATTGAAAGCATTAAAAACCCTTATTGCATTTCTGGAAAATAGTCGTGTCTTATAAAGATATGCCCCAAAGGGCTATGCCACCTAGGTTCAAGTCCAGCTCCATTTTGGAAGACCTACAGCAAGTTAAATAATTTTCAATTTTTAAATCTTGCAGATGAAAAGAATGCAAAGAATTCAATGTAAGATTCTTCGTCTTTTGTTGTATTATGGCAGTATAATGCCATTTAAAGTGCTCTGATGTTTGAATGCTGGCTCTTGACATTTATTAGCTCTATTACTTAACAAGCTACTTAACCTCTCTTTCCTTCAGTATGTTTATCTACAAAATGGAGACAAAAATAGTACATTAAAGTTGGTGTGATGACTAAACGAACACAGGTAAAGTTCTTACAACAATGAACTGCAACATATATGACCAATAAATTCAAATTATCTCTGATACCACACAGAATTTTAACGGTTGTTCTGAAATTCTCATCTGTAATTCAAAGTTTTATTAGTCTAAAGTTATTAGACTACACTGTTCATTTTCTAAATTAATCTAGTTGGATTTTTATGATATTTGAAGATTTTTTTCCATTAACTTTCACTAGAAATTACAGAAATTTCACCAGGCACAGTGGATCACGCCTGTAATCCCATCACTTTGGGAGGCCAAGGTAGGTGGATCACTTGAGGTCAGCAGTTCGAGACCAGACTGGCCAACATAGTGAAACCGGCCGGGCGCGGTGGCTCAAGCCTGTAATCCCAGCACTTTGGGAGGCCGAGGCGGGTGGATCACGAGGTCAGGAGATCGAGACCATCCTGGCTAACATGGTGAAACCCCGTCTCTACTAAAAATACAAAAAACTAGCCGGGCGTGGTGGCGGGCGCCTGTAGTCCCAGCTACTCGGAGGCTGAGGCAGGAGAATGGCGTGAACCTGGGAGGCGGAGCTTGCAGTGAGCCGAGATCGCGCCACTGCACTCCAGCCTGGGTGACACAGCGCGAGACTCCGTCTCCAAAAAAAAAAAAAAAAAAACATAGTGAAACCTCATCACTACTAAAAACACAAAAATTACCCAAGTGTGGTAACGCGCACCTGTGGTCCCAGCTACTCAGGAGGCTAAGGCAGGCGAATCACTTGAACCTGGTAGGCAGTAGTTGCAGTGAGCCAAGATTGCGTAACTGCACCCCAGCCTGTTGACAGGGTGAGACCCTGCCTCAAAAAAAATAAAAATAAAAGTAAAAAAACAATTTCACTACATATAGTTCAAAGAAGACAATCTAACCACTACATTAACCATTATGTTCCTTGGTTAAACTCTTGAAATCTATTTAAAGAGAGGAAAAACAGTCTAATTACTATCAGAACCACAGATGAGATGCATACATAACTCTGCTCAAATCCTAATTCCTCTGCCATGCCTTAGTTATAGTCACTTAGGCTTCAACTATCTCCTAGTTCTAAATTCCTACTAGACAATCAATAGAACTATTCATTTTGCCTGATATTGTCAGTAATCCTTTTCAAAAACTACTTTATCTCCCTAACTTAAAATGTACATAAAGAAAAAAATAGGCCAGGCACAATGCCACATGCCTGTAATCCCAACACTTTGGGAGGCCGAGGCAGGCAGATCACTTGAACTCAGAAGTTTGAGACCAGCCTGAGCAACATGGCGAAATCCCATTTCTACAAAAAATTACAAAAATTAGCTGAACATGATAGTGCGTAGTCCCAGCTCTGCACTGTAGTCCTAGCTATTCAGGAGGCCGAGGCGAGAGGACAGCTTGCACCCAGGAGATTGAGGCTGCAGTGAGCTAAGATAATGCCACTTGCACTCCAGCCTGGGCAACACAGTGAGACCCCGAGAAAGAAAAGAAAGGGCCAGGCACAGTGGCTCATGCCTGTAGTTCCAGCACGTTGGGAGGCCGAGGTGGGTGGATCACCTAAGGTCAGGAGTTCAAAACAAGCCTGGCTAACATGGTGAAACCCTGTCTCTACTAAAAATACAAAAAATTAGCCGAGCGTGCTGCCACGCGACTGTAATCCCAGCTACTTGGGAGGCTGAGGCAGGAGAATCACTTGAACCCAGGAGGCGGAGGTTGCAGTGAGCTGAGATTGGGCCATTGCACTTCAGCTTGGGCAAGAAGAGTGAAACTCGGTCTCAAAAAAAAAAAAAAAGGAAAAGAAAGGAGGGGAAGGGAGGGGAAGGGGAAAGAAAGGGGAGAAAAAAAGGAGGGGAGGGGAACAGAAAGGGGGAAAGCAGGAAAGGGGAAAGGAAAAGGAAAAGAAAGGAAGGAGAAAAAAAGAAAAAATAATTGCACACTATCTTAATCTATATAACGCTTCAAATTTTGCAAAACTAATCCACTGCTAGCCAAAGATCAGGAGTAAATCAGACCAAAAAAAAATGTATTCAGCAAAACTAAAAATTGTTTGCTAAGTATTTTTATTTCGGAAGGAAATAAAGACCAATAACTGTGCCAGAAACTTTACAGACATTATTTCACTCTAATAAGCCTAGGAAACAGACTTTCTTATCCTAGTTTATAAACAAATAAAAACAGGTTTAATGAATTTAACGTAACTTGCCCAAGATCATAAATCTGAGCAGATGCAGAGTCAGGGACTCACTTAAATAAAAGCATGTTATTTTCTTGAGGTTAAAGCAGAAGATATTTGCTAAGTGACTTACTAACTTATTTACAGTTAGAATCCTTACCTAGGGCAGTAGAAAAAAGTTTTAAGAACAGTTTAAACAGAAGGATTTACCACTTCATTACAAAAAAATTAATTCCTCTCCATCTATTTGAATCTAAAATTCATACTAGGTATGCACATAAACAAATGCCATATATACATGGATTTTATAAGATTTATAGCATAATCAAACAACTTACCTTTGGTGCACGCACACAGCCTGTCTGTGCCAGAGCAGTAAATCACAGAAACAAATGTGTCCTGTTCCTCAGTGCCCTCCTTTTTGGGAGGCTCCACTTTGGCCAAAATTTCAAAGTTTGAAAGATCTAGTATTTTTACATATCCTCCCTGAGTAGTTATTACCAGGTGTCCAAGAGTAGAAATGTCAGACGTTTTTTCTCTCTCAAAACCATTCTTTGAGGTTAACTGCATGTCCTCAATAGGTTCCTCACAGTCATCCTCTCGATTATCCAATATATCTGGTGGAAGCAAAATGAGCGAGGTAATTGTGTCCTGGGGATCTTTGATATGTTGTATTTTTATTGGTTCCTCTTCTAAAGTCACTATCCGAGTGGCATAATTCATTTTATAAAGTACTAAATATCCACCACTAACATTCCTCTGCTCAGGCTGAATTATCAAAGGAGTCTGTACATCTGCTGGTGATTCATGTTGGATTACACTAATATTTGCACCATTCACTACAGCAAGATTTGATTCCAGCTCACCTTTCCGTCTATTACATAGTGCAGAGTTTAATTTATTTAAATTATTCAAGGCCTCTACTTGATTTATTGCACTCAAGGATTCAACAGGGCATGTCCGCAGTCCTACCAACAAATGAATTCCGTCAGCACAAGGAGTTATTGAGTCTATACAAAGATTCTCCTCCTCTGCAAACTTTGGCAGCCTCAAGCACTGAACCAAAGTCCCAGGCTTGGGAAACACAGAGTTCCACTTCTCAGAATCCGGAGAGGTAAGGTTGGCTGCTGCATCTGCAAATTGCTGAATGTAAGTCACAGGAGGATCCTGCAATAACAACTGCTCCTGACTATCCAGCTCCATTTCAATAATCTGTGGAACAGTAAAACCATCATCATGCAAACTTTTACTCATAATATTGTTCATCTGTGAAAAGATCTTTCCTGCTTTCTCATCAGATTCCTTGATGCTATAAAGAAGCAAAACCGGTAAAGTCCTCCTCACCAGAGGAGAATTTAGTTCTGAATTAGTGCAGGATTCATTGTCAGTTGACCCTTGTTCTGATATACTTTCACCCTGAGTTCTGCTCAAACCATCCAGTGACCTGTGAGAATTACTACTAATGGGTGAGGTAGCAGGAGATTTATATGTTAATAAACCTCCAGCTAATAAACACGGAAAAGGAATGTTGTGCTGTTCCTGATGCTTTTCCTTTGTCTTTTCACTCTTAGAGTTTGTTAAACAAGGATTTGCCCCAAGTTCTTCAAGATCCTTAACAGTATCTTCAAGCACATTTGCAACAATCTCCCACTGAAGTTTTTCTGGCTGTTGCAGAATGCTGAGTGCTGTTATATCAAGGCTTACTTCCATGGCTTCCTTCTGTGATGTATGCCCTTCAAAAAGGAACAATGTTCATTAGACATAGCCTTGTAAAAATAAATAAAAATCAGTGGTTTAAAGTTTTCATTAAATTTTTCTACTTATCCAGTCAGTACATTATGACTAGATAAAGAAAACTATATATATATGTTTTTTTTGGTTTTTTTTTTTTGAGACAGACTCTTGCTCTGTCACCCAAGCTGGAGTGCAGTGGTGCAATTTCGGCTTATCACAACCTCCGCATTCCAAGTTCAAGCAATTCTAGTGCCTCAGCCCCTCCCAAGTAGCTGGGATTACAGGCGCACACCACCACGCCTGGCTAATTTTTGTATTTTTAGTAGAGACAGGGTTTCACTATGTTGTCCAGGATGGTCTCCAACTCCTGACCTCAGGTGATCCATCCACCTCAGCCTCCCAATGTGCTGGGATTATAGGTGCGAGCCACCGCACCCGGCCTAAAAAAATTTAAAGTGCAGTCAGCCCTCCATATTCACAGGTTCTACATCCACGGATTCAACTAACTGCGGATGGAAAACATTATTTATTTATTTATTTGGAGATGGAGTTTTGCTCTTGTTGCCTAGGCTATAGTACAATGGCATGATCTCGGTTGACCAAAATCTCCACCTCCCAGGTTCAAGCAATTCTCCTGCCTCAGCCTCCCAAGTAGCTGCATCACCATACACAGCTAATTTTGTATTTTTAGTAGAGACGTGGTTTCTCCATATTGGTCAGGCTGGCCTCGAACCTCCCGACCTCAGGTGATCCACCCGGCTCAGCCTCCCAAAGTGCTGGGATTACAGGAATGAGCCACCGCGCCCAGCCAGAAAACATTTTTTTAAAAAAAATGGATGGTTGCATCTCTACTAAACATGTACAAACTTTTTTGTCATTAAACAATAGAGAATAAAGACTTTTTACTCAATATTACATTGTATTAGATATTATAAGTAATCTAGAGATCATTTAAAGTAACAGGAAAATGTAGATGTGCATAGGTTATAAGCAAAACTATACCATTTTATACAACAGACTTGAGCATACCTGGATTTTGATATCTAGAGAGGATCCTGGAACCAATCCCCCATAGATACCAGGCTATTTTTTTTCTTTGTTTCTTTTTTTTTTTAAACATACTCAAATCTAAGATGAACTTCCTTAGAAAAACCATAAAAGTATTCAAGGGACTCAAAATTATTTTCAACTTAGGCCAGGCACAGTGGTTCACACTTGTAATCCTAGCACTTTGGTAGGTTGAGGTGGGCATATTACCTGAGCTCAGGAGTTTAAAGTGTGAAAAATCAAACAGGCATAGATGAAAAGAACAAAGGTAGAAAAAGGATAAGAAAATTGACCAAATATGAGTATTATAATTGCAAAAACATGTACTGAGATCCTTAGACCCAGGGAAAATAACAAAACTACAGCACACAAAGGAAAGGTTCTAGTGAGAATCAAAAAAACTTAAAACAGAAAACACTTTACAAAGGAAAAACAGAAGCCCACACTTTAAGTAACTTAACAAGACCAAGGAGTTATTTTTTGAAAGAGTTCAAAAACTTGGCTGGGTGCAGTGGCTCACACCTGTAATCCCAGAACTTTGGGAGGCCGAGGCGGGCGGATCACCTGAGGTCAGCAGTTCGAGACCAGTCTGGCCACAGAGCGAAACTCTGTCTCAAAAAAACAAAAGAGCCAGTCTGGCTGGACGCGGTGGCTCATGCCTATAATCCCAGCACTTTGGGAGACCGAGGCGGGCAGATCACCTGAGGTCAGGAGTTCAAGACCAGCTTGGCCAACATGGTGAAACCCTGTCTCTACTAAAAATACAAAACTTAGCCAGGTGTGGTGGCAGGCACCTATAACCCCAGCTACTCGGGGGACTGAGGCAGAAGAATCCCTTGAACCCAGGAGGTAGAGGTTGCAGTGAGCTGAGATTGTAACACTGCACTCCAGCGTGGGTGACAGAGCAAGACTCCGTCAAAAAAAAAAAAAAGACAGAAAGACAGAAAGAGAGAAAGAAAGGAAGAGTAGTAGTTTTTGCAGAAGGACAATAAAATGGGAAAAGAGCATTAGCTTCCTCAGTCTACTCTTTTAAAAAAAAAAAATTTAACTTTTCTAGAATGAATTACACATTTACACATTTTTAAGGGCATTTTCCTGCCTTATTTGGTGATTTTTTTGTTCATTGCTAAGAACTGCTTCAAAAGACTGCTGAGGATTAACCCAAAATTGTCCAGTGTTCCATTTAGTGCCTTTCAAAAAAATTTGATGACAAATTAGAATTTAAAGAATATTTACTACCAAATGTTAACTATAATTTTTGTGAACTGTACTACACAAAACCATTCCTCTTCTAAAAAGATTTAAGTTATATATGTCCGTAGTACACAGCATCTGACATTAAACAATAGCCACAAGTTAATAACAGTCACTTTTTTAAAATACTGGCTACTTCCCAGGCACTGCGCTTTATATGCACTTACCTTATCTAATTCTTTTTTTTTTTTTTTTTAGAGGGAGTTTCTCTCTTATTGCCCAGGGTGGAATGCAATGGCGATCTCAGCTCACTGCAATCTCTGCCTCCCCGGTTCAAGCTATTCTCCTGCCTCAGCCTCCTGAGTAGCTGAGATAGGTATATGCCACCACACCCAGCTAACTGTTTTTTTATTTTTAGTAAAGACAGGGTTTCACCATGTTGGCCAGGCTGGTCTCGAACTCCTGACCTCAAGTGATCCACCCGCAGTGGCTTCCCAAAGTGCTGGGATTACCAACATGAGCCACCAAGCCCGGCCTAATTCTTAAAACTCTAACAGACTTTAATACTGCTATGCCATATATCAGAAGTGCAATCAGACTATATTAAGTAGAAGAGTTAGGATCTAAATTGACATAGTAAAACTATTTTGAAGTATATTATTAGCTTTTCCTACAAAATAACATTAAAATACGAAGTATATTATTTTGTCCTAATATTTTATAAGCTAGTAAGGCATTTTACTTGATATTTTAATGTCTATAATTTCATACAATAAAACGTAGTTCTGTATTTACCTATATGAATAAAGAGCTTTAAACACTACTTTTAGTTAACAGAATACATTATACAAATAAAAAGATTTAATTACTTGACATGTGACAAAAATTTAATGTAACTATCCACTTTAATTCCTTTGGCTCAAATAGGTACCATTTAAACTTTAAATACACAACACTATGTACATACTACTAATTTGAGATCTCTGACACACAATATTTCAGTCTTCTGTGTATACTAGCAAAAATTTAGAGTTAGCATTAAGTAAGAAATTCAGAATTAAGTGGTAGTTAGCTGTATATACAACTGTGTAAAGAATTTTTTAAATACATTATCTAATACTTTTTACATACCTGTCACAGAATCTGATCTGGAATGCTCTTCACTGTCTGAATCCTCCAGTAAATCATCACTTAAATCAAAAGACAAAGTAAGCAATTTGAATTTCCAAAAAAGTATACATCATATGAGCAAGCAAAGAAAAAAGAACAGTTGTTTTTTGGGTTTTTTTGAGACAAGGTCTCACTCTGTCACCCAGGCTGGAGTACAGTGGCAGGAACACAGCTCACTGCAGCCCTGACCTCCTCCTGGCCTCAAGCAATCCTTCCGCCTCAGCCTCCCATGTAAGTGGGACCATAGGCACACGCCACTATGCCCAGCTACTTTTTTTTAAATTTTTGCAGAGATGGGGTCTCACCATATTGCCCAGGCTGGTCTTGAACCTTTGGGCTCAAGCAATCTTCCCACCTTTACCTCTCAAAGTGCTGGGCTTACAGGCATGAGCCACTATGCCTGGCCTGAAAGTACAGTGTTAAAATCACTACTACATATCTCAAACATAAAAAACAATTAAAATTGGCTTAAATGAGATATAAAGAGTAGTTTGATAACATAACTGATTAACACCACTGACAAAAATCTTCTTAAATCATTAAATGTCTAACTGAAATAGGGTGTGCAAACCTCTAAGAATCTATAATAACATCTGTAGGAATTTGAAGACTACTGTGTGACTAAGGACAGCTTGGGCAAACAAAAATATAAAAGACAGCAGCAGCTAATAAAATCAAGCACCAGCTTGCAGTAGTAAAACGTTAAGAACTATTCTATTACTGAATTCAGGACAGCCTAAAACCAAACATAATAGTTGTATAAGCACGTGTGTATGTTTGTGTACTCACATGTACATAAAATTTTATTTTTGTTTTGTATTTTGTTTTGGAGAGACTAAGAACTCCTTTACATACAGAAGACAGGGGGTCGTCAGGACAAGAAAAAGTCTTGTCTCGATCTCCTGACCTTGTGATCCACCCACCTCAGCCTCTCAAAGTGCTGGGATTACAGGTATAAGTCACCGCGCCTGGCCTACAATGTTATTTTATACATAATATAAATTGGCATTCTGCATTGAAAATGCTTAAGGATATTACTGCACTCCAAGGCAATATTTGAAATATTTTGGGGCAGCTAAGTGGAAATTCACTTATATATTTTTGAAAAAGTTTCTCTGTTTTAGTTTTTTCAGGTGATAATAGTCGCCCATAAACCAATTTAGTGCTATAATTTACAAAAGCAAAAAATGTAAAAAAGTTTAAAATCAGCTGCTAATTCATTAGTCTCATTGGCTGGTTTCAGAGAAATAGGGTAAGTGTAAAAACGAATCCAAAGAATAAATATTAATAATTTGGAATTATCAAAAATGAAGAAGTCCAAACCAAGAAAATACAATAAGTTTTAAGTATAGAATGGCTGTTATATTAAGAAAAATAAATAACCCAGTATTAACCTGTTGTACTAAGATGAACAATTAAAATTAAGTAGTAGTATGTTTTAAAGGAATTCAGGTGTCTTGATATTTCAAAGAGGGCTGCCAGATAAAAGCCTTAAATTAGCAAAGAATGTTTTATTCTGAAAGTTTTCAAAAATACAATCAGGGAACAGGCACAGTGACTCACACCTGTAATCCCAGCACTTTGGGAGGGCAAGGAGGGACTGCTTGAGCCCAGGAATTCGAGACCAGCCTGAGCAACATAGTGAGACCCCATCTCCACAAAAAAAATTCAAAAATTAGCTGGGCGTGGTGGCACATGTTTTTAGTCCCGGCTACTTATAAGGCTGAGGTAGAAGGATGACTTGAGCTCAGGAGGTAAAGCCCAGGTGACAGAGCAAGACCTTGTTTCAAGAAAAAAAAAAATTGTAAAATCACATTCTTTTGAAGTATTTTGTGACAAAAATATTCTCAAACTACTACATCACAACTTATATGGCTAAGGCCAGGCGCAGCGGCTCACATCTATAATCCCAGCACTTTGGGAGGATGACGCAGGCAGATCACATGAGGCCAGGAGTTTGAGACCAGCCTGGCCAACATGGTGAAATCCGTCTCCATTAAAAATACAAAATTTACCCAGGCATGGTGGCGCGGGCCAGTCCCAGCTACTCGGGAGACTGAGGTATGAGAATTGAACGTGGGAGGCAGAGACTGCAGTGAACCAGGATCGCACCACTGCACTCCAGCATGGGCGACAGAGCAAGACTCCCTCAAAAAAAAAAAAGAAAAAAAATTATATGAACAAAATAACTAAATTGTACACTTACATGAATTTTATGGTTTGAAAATTACACTTCAATAAAACTTTTTTAAAAATCACATGCGGCTGGGCACGGCGGCTCACGCCTGTAATCCCAGCACTTTGGGAGGCCAAGGTGGGTGGCTCACCTGAGGTCCAGAGTTTGAGAACAGCCTGGCCAACATGGAGAAATCCTGTCTCTACTAAAAATACAAAAAATTAGCCAGGAGTAGTGGCAGGCACCTGTAGTCCCAGCTACTCATGAGGCTAAGGCAGAAGAATCGTTTGAACCCGGGAGGCAGAGGTCGCGGTGAGCCGAGATCGTACCACTGCACTCTAACCTGGGTGACAGGGTGAGGCTCTGTCTCAAAAAAAACAACAACAAAAAAAAACCAAAAAAAATCCCAAAAATCATGCATTTTTAAAAGAAACTAAAATACATATAAAAGTTACTATAATTCCATAGTGTGATTATGACTACTCTGTATTTCATCAATTTCCATTCCTGCATTTTCCCATTTTCCTGCAATAAGCATGCACTATTTATGTAATAGGCACTGTATTTACTAAAGCCTTCTACATTTTGCAAAACTTTTTACAAAGCAATACACATGCAAAATAAATATTACAGTTAAAGTAAAAATGTTTAGTTAAGATTATATGTGTTTCTGAAAACTAGACATACAAGTAAGGGTACCTTGGTTTACAGCAATCCCATAAACAATTTTATTTACATTCAAGAAATTTTTACCAATCTGACCTGATATACAAATGACAAGTGAATCATCTAGAAAAAAATCTTAATTCATTAAAATTAAATGTATTACCAATTCTTCCTTAATTCAGAAAAAAAATATTGTCTTCTAAGAAAAAATGGTCAAAAACAATTCCTCATTCCTTCAATGTAAACAACAAATAAAAATAAATTTTACAAAAACGATTCTAAGCAAGCTATATTGCTAATTACTTTAAACTTCTTGGATAAGCTTAGATTTTTTCCAATTAATGTATTATTCTTCAAGCTAATGAAACCCACATAGTATATTTTATAACCAAATATATTGGATCTTGTGCCACATAAAGTCAGAGGTAGTATGGCTCATTATATTCACTATCAATTCCAACAGCACTGCTCCTACTTCTTGGGGAGGGGAAGTGCAGAGACGGGGCGTAAGGTTAGGGATGAAGTTTCACCTCTTCAGCTTCCTCCTACCACATTAACTTAATGTTTTTGTATGATTTGTTTGAGACTTTCTTCAGAGAAAACCGACCTTCGACCCTAGATTACACATTCCTTAAAAGCAAGTAGAGATTACCTCAACTCAAGCACGTTACCCCATATAATGTTGAGGAGTATTTCCACTAGTAATACAGAATACATGTTTATCTAAAATGCACATTTTACCTGGGAGGCTGTGACTATATGTGTGTGGGTATATGTAATCCTAGAAGTATATTTTGATTCAATTTTTAATCCCCAAATTACGAAACCTCAAGACAAAGTTCAAAGTAAGTGCCTAGAAGGACATATAGATTTCATTATCTTCTATTACTTTTCCACTAACTTCTAAGAAATCAGAGAAATCAGGCATGCTTAATATCTAGTCCTACTGGCAAAATATGGTCAGAAACTCAAGACAACAGTTAAGCTGCTTTCCCATTAAGCTTTCACAGAGATTTATATTAATAGAACAACCACAAGGCTTTATTCAATGTTATTACCAAGAGGAACTAGATAGAAGTAATACATATATTGTAAATTTTCCACTAATTCCTTTAATGAAATAACTTCCATTAATAAAATTTTACATTACTCCTTAATGAAAGAACATCCCACCAAAGGGGTTGTGAAGTAAAATGATAAATCACTGACTACAGAGTAATACCCATCACATATCAGTAACATAAGGAGCCCCTGGAAGTCAGATATTCTCAGTCTATCAAGACATCTGATCACAGTTAAATAGCTCCATTTCACATGGCTGCCTACAGAATCTTTTTTCCTCCCACCTACAGAATCTTACTAGCCCAGTTCAGTCAAAACCGTAGTGGTTCTTAGGAAACAAGTAAGTGAAGGAGGGTGATACTTAGATTCTCCCACCCCACCTACATCAGATGCAGCACAAAAATCAGGAATCTCTCAGAGAAGTTGAGTGAAGGAGAATCCAGAACAGCAATTTTACCAAAATATTTCTCTAGCAATAATTATGGTACCTCAACTCACTGCTGACTACTGGTACACTGTTTTAAACAATTAGATCTTCTTACTTCACCTCAGGTTATTCATTATTATTCATTAGCACTGCCATAATTTGAGGTGCTAATGAAAAAAGGGAAACTGAAATCATCTAGTTCAACTGCTCTATGAAAAAGATTTAGTAGAAGGTGAAACTACAGTATAATTTCATTTCATTATTTAGACTTTCAATGTGACTTTTCATCATCTATTGTTCAAAGTGGCAATTATTTCCAACTGACATAGATTGTGATAGAATGTTAAGTATATTTTATAAACTATGCTGTTTCTGAAGATTTTTCTTCAAGAATCACAGATTTCAGATTTCCAACCAAACATTTACTCTCTGATCTCTTAACTGCATAACTTTTTTTCCCTCCTCTTTAATTATCAGAACTATGAGAATATAAAATTTAGGAAAACATGTTAACATCTATTAAATACTACTAAAACAAACTCACATACCTATCTCCTTCCAATTTTGGTATATCTGAGCAACTAGAGGAGTCCTCCAGCCACGCCAAAGTTGGTCTCCTTGAATCAACTCCTGAGCTTGGGTCTCCTGACAGAATAAGCTGTTGTACAATTGCTGGATCATAGGCATTAATTTCAAACTTTAAGTGCACCTAAACAAATGAAAAGCCTAAGTTTACAACTGATTTTTTTTTCAGTTACTAATTTGTTACTTCAAAATTCAAACATACCTTCATAAGTTTGGAAACATCCCATATGCAGATCTTCCCTCGTTTAGTTGCAGCAGCTAGAAAATGAGGGCAGCTCCCCGACCCAAAGCAAGATATTCTGTCAGTTCCATCCGTACAAGGAAACTGTGCAGGACTTGTTGCAAGAGTGACTGACAATGGCACATTCTGTGTGTGCTCACCTTTCACAAATGGGCAGTTTGGGGAATGTCTTTCGTGTTCAGACCTTTACACAGATTAAGAAAGGAAAAGTTTACTAAAAATAAAGCAATTCAGTTTGTACATTAAAACAGAACTCCAGGATCATCATCTTTTTTTTATCTGAACTTAAACTATTCATCATTAAAGACTTAATATAACCAAATCATTCAATATTATGAAGATCACTCTAACATGTTCAACCATTTATAATATTCACCCATTCAATACTCCAAACATTTAACAATAGCAGTTATTCACTTTAACTGATTATAAAGTCAATCTCAGACAAAACTGAGAAACTAATGCTATAGTGTAAGTAATGCTATATTACATGCTACAGAATTGTTTAAACTCTTGTTATTTCCTCGCACTGGTTTCCTACAGCTTTGAATGATTAACTACTAGGTTTCACTTTAAAATTCTCCATATCTATCAGGGGCCACAACTATAAATAATATACAGTTGAAACTCAATAAATGCCACTCATAACACAAAAAGTTATTTTACTAAATATTTTACTACATTATTTTACTAAAAAGTTTTTTAGTAAAGATCTGAAAGCAGAAAGATCTCTAGTATGAATAAAATAATATAAATTAAGAACACAAATATACCTTATGTATCACTATACGATCAGACAAATAACTTTTAAATAAAATGTATTTCCTAAGAGCCTTAGGAATGTAAAGTTAATAAATTATACACTACTTCTTTCAAATAAATGCTTACTGAACAAAAAGAAACGTTAAATTAAAAACGTAACAAGTTTAAGAAATATAAAACACAGGCTGGGCACAGCGGCTCAACCTGTAATCCCAGCACTTCGGGGGGCCAAGGTAGTTGGATCCTTGAGGCCAGGAGATTGAGACCAGCCTAGGCAACATAGTGAGACCTCATTGCTACAAAAAATAAAAATAAAAATAATTAGGTGGGTGTGATAGCATGTGCCTGTAGTCCCAGCTACTCAGGAGACTCAGGTAGGAGGATCCCTTGAGCCTGGGAGTTCAAGGCTGCAGTGAGCTACGATCGTGCCACTGCACTCCAGCCTGAGCGACAGAGCAAGACCTTGTCTCTAAAAAATAAAAAATTTAAAAATTTAAATTAAAATATTAAATAAAATACTAGGACCTCAGATCAAGACTGGTATAATGACTCAAATATTGTAACAGGATCAACTTAGCACCTATCTGCTCAACTTTATGCTTCCTTTATATTTCTTTCTGGTTACTCCTTATTTTTATTTCTATCAGCTATAATTATAAGGCATTAGAAACGTCAGGATCCTGCTACCAAAACAAGAACCCATGAGCCAGGCATGATGGTAAAGCACACAGTTCCAGTCAGTCAGGAGGCTGAGGCAGGAGGACTGCTGAAGCCCAAGAATATGAGGCTGCAGTAAGCTGTGATCACACCTGTGTATAGCCAATGCACTTCAGCCTGGACAATATATCAAGACCTCGTATCTAAAAAACAAAATAGGCTGGGTGTGGTGGCTCACGTCTGTAATCCCACCACTTTGGGAGGCCGAGGTGGGTGCATCACTTGGGGTCAGTAGTTCCAGACCAGCCTGGCCAACATAGGGAAACCCCATCGCTACTAAAAATACATATATTAGCTGGGCGTGGTGGCGCACACCTGTAGTCCCAGCTACTTGGGAAACTGAGACACGAGACTCTCTTGAACCTGGGAGGTAGGGGTTGCAGTGAACCGAGATCACGCCACCGCACTCCAGTCTGGGCGACAAAGTAAGACTGCGTCTCAAAAAAAATAAATAAATAAATAATAAAATAAAATTTAAAAAATAAATGTTTCTTAAAATTGTTTTTAACTCATTGTTTTATTTCCATGTCAAAGAAAGAACTTTACACATAAAACATGCTACTCCTTACAATGTATGTATTTCTTTTTACCATGCACCTACAACTTACACATATAAATCCATATATAAATTCTGGGCAATTTTTAATATGCAGATGTCTTTCCTAATCCTTTTACAGTGCATCTCCAAGCAAATGACATTTGGGCCAGGTTCCCTCCTAGCTAAATCTAGCGTACTTTACCACTTTCCATCTCTCTCTTTTTCCTGAGTTTTAACTTTTTCAATAAAATTTTATTTATACAAGTTACACACGGCTATATAAAATAAAGCTAAAGACCCATATCAATTTTAAAATCTAATCCCAGTAATTTCCAATCCCACCTCCAGGAAACCATCATTACAAATTTAAGTGATACATTTCTAAAATATTTTTTATAAGTTTACATACATAAATGTACATATAGAAAATATATGATGTGGAAGTACATGTGAAAAAATTTTTAAATAAAATACAGGGTTTTAAATTGTTAAACAATTGGTGTCATTGTACATGACATATATATTTTATCATGTATTCAATCACCAATCATTCTATTAATACAAAAGATTTCTTGATACAATAACATATCTGAAAGTTACTGAGAGTGATTAACAGAGATCTTACTGTTCATTCCCCTTAACTGTTGGAGCACAGTCTATTATATGAATATACCACATTCTACTGGGCTATTCCCCTCCTGATGGGCATTTAAAAGGATTCGATTTTTAACTGCAGTGACCATCCACTTTATGCTTCTGTGCATACAAGAGGAATTAACTCCCTAGGATAGGTAAATAGAAGTGGAAATGCTAGTTACTAGGGTATGGTCCATTTTTTTGTGTTTTTAACTTCAACCTCCCTCCAAAGGAACTCTATCTAAACTCGCAGTCAAAATATGACTCCCATTCGCCCTTTCAAATTTTTCCTTTCCCCCTT
The DNA here is from genome assembly GCF_008728515.1 of Papio anubis. NCBI lineage: Eukaryota > Metazoa > Chordata > Mammalia > Primates > Cercopithecidae > Papio > Papio anubis. The sequence goes on along the minus strand of NC_044989.1, from coordinate 32,219,832 downwards.
ACCATTCAGAAGGTGCCTAGGCTCCCCAGCCTCCACTAATCCTCTTTCCTCCTACCCATTTGGAGGACTTGCCCCAGGCCTTCAGAGACCCCATCAACTTATTAAGTGTTTGAGGAATCCCAAATGCTGGTGCAAAGAAGATTCCCCTGAGTCCCTGGCCATGTCAAGAAAACATGGGTTTTGAACAGCCCAAGTTGGAAATTTTAATCAACTTTCCATAGAAAATATTTACAAAGAAGATAACATTTGATAATATTGTACAATTTTTCAGGTATAGGTTAAATAACTTTTTGAGGATTGGCATAGGGACCTAAAATATATATATATTAAAATGGTTTCTATATATATATATATATATATATATAAAGATGGATTCTATGCGGAAAGACAACTCCAAACAGAAACTCAACTTAAATTGAAAACTGTTCATACAGTAGGTCCCCCTCTCATCCACAGCATCACTCTTTTTTTTTTTTTTTTGAGATGGAGTTTCACTCTTGTCGCCCAAGCTGGAGTGCAATGGTACAATCTCAGCTCACTGCAACCTCCACCTCCCCAGTTCAAGCGATTCTCCTGCCTCACCCTCCCTAGTAGCTGGGATTACAGGTGTGTGCCACCACACCCAGATAATTTATTGTATTTTTAGTAGACAGGGTTTCACCACATTAGCCAGGCTGGTCTTGAACTCTTGACCTCAGGTGATCCACGCGCCTCGGCCTCCCAAAGTGCTGGGATTATAGATGTGAGCCACCATGCCTGGCCCACAGCTTCACTCTCTATGGTTTCAGTTACTCATGGTCAACCATGGTCCCAAAATAGATGAGTACAGTACAATAAGATATTTTGAGAGAGAGAAACACAGACAGACTGACCACAGTCACAAAATTATTACAGTATATTGTTAAAATTGTTCAACGTTAGGACAGGCATAGTGGTTTACACCTGTAATCCCAGCACTTCGGGAGGCCAAGGCGGGCAATCACCGGAGTTCAGGAGTTGGAGACCAACCTGGCAAACATGGCGAAACCCCATCTCTACTAAAAATAGAAAAAATAGATGGACGTGGTGGCACACGCCTGTAATCCCAGCTACTCAGGAGGCTGAGGCAGGAGAATTGCCTGAACCCGGGAGGCTGAGGTTGCAGTGAGCCGAGATCGTACCACTACACTCCAGTCTGGACAACAGAGCAAGACTCCATTTGAAGGAAAAAAAATCGTTCAATTTTATTAGTTATTGTTATTAATCTCTTTCTGTGCTTAATTTATGAATTATACTTTATCATAGGTTATGGATGAATAGGGAAAAAATATAGTATGTATATGGTTCAGTACTATCTGCTGTTTCAGGTATCCAATGGGTACTGGAATGTATGCCCTGCAAACAAGTGGGACTACTGTATTCAACTCTCTGCCTGCAGATAGATACAACTTGAATTTTTCATACAGTATTTTCCAATCTGAACTCCACAGGTACACTGCAATATGTTTTAGCAAGTCTGCCCCAGGCACATCAGCTGATTTAACATTCAGAGACTTCAAACTAATTTTAATACAAAGCAAGCAACATATCCTGAAACCAAAACCTGGTTCTATCACTTACTAGCCATATGCCCCTTCAGCAAATTTTATTCTCTTCATTTTAAAATGGGATAGTAACTCCTATCTCATAGAGTAACTATAAAGGTTAAACTGGAGAATATTCATAGTTCCCTCCTATAAAATGGAGACTACAATAGTACCTACTTCACAGGGAAATATGAGAATTAAATGATTTAAAAATATATAAAGTATTCAGAATGGTACCTAGTATACCATCTTATATAAAATTTGCTCTAACAATGTACTGTTATTTCTATTAATAAGAGCTCAGAATAGTTATTTGTGAAAATGAAGTTTCAATACATGATCTCTAATGTTAAACCAGGTTCTAAAATTTTGTGCACTAAAATTCAGAGACATCAAAGACTCCCTAAAATTCCTTCAAAATTAGAAATGTATACTATAAGGCTCTCTTCATGGATTCCCTATTGACAACCTGCTCTCAAAAGACCAAGATTCAACTGCTAAAGCTCATGCTGGGGTTCACTTTACCATAGCTTTCTGGTTTTCAGTTAGAGTGTGGTTCTATTGTTTGGTACTTCCCTCCTGTACAAATTTTAGAAAGTCAAACTTAACAGACACTGTATGCCAAGTGGTGTGACAGAGTATAGACAGGGCTATCTCATTCTCAGGACAATGACAAAAATATAGGTGGCAAAAGGCAAAAAATTATAAGCAGAAAAGTAAAATTTAGAAGCATATTTACATGACTGACTTAGCCTATTATGTCCAGAAACATCAAGACTCACCAAGGTTCATCAGTAGGTTCCCAACAAACGAGGCATACACTACAAGTAAAACACATGGCTCTATCATCTCCAGATGAGGCAGGCTGCAAAATTACAAAGAAAAGAGACAGAAAGGGTAAATCATTATTAAAATAGCTTTATAATAAAAGTTATTTTTAAAAGTTCATAATTTTAAGTAAAATTCTATACTGAAAATGAGAAAATTAGCCTATAATATTGGGTCCAACAATACACTGAAACCTCCAAATATTTATTAATTGCCTGTATTATTTGAAAATTCAGAAAATGACCACTAAATCAAAGAGAGGTACACATATATCCAATCCCTGATCTAGTACTTTTCTAATTGCTATAATAAAGTATCTGAAATATTAAGTATAAAAGAAAGATTCTGGCTGGTTTACACTATTTATTGTGGTTGCTGTTGTTGTTGTTGTTGTTGTTGTTGTTGTTTTTGAGACTGCGTCTTGCTCTGTCACCCAGGCTGGAGGGCAGTGGCGCGATCTTGGCTCACTGCAAGCTCCGCCTCCCGGGGTTCAAACTATTTCCTGCCTCAGCCTCCCGAGTGGCTGGGACTACAAGCGCCTGCCACCACACCCGGCTAATTTTGTCATATTTTTAGTAGAGACGGGGTTTCACCATGTTAGCCAGGATGGTCTCGATCTCCCGACTCTGTGATCCAACCCCCTCAGCCTCCCAAAGTGCTGGAATTACAGGCCTGAGCCACCGCGCCTGGCCTCTTGTTGTTGTTTGTTAGAGACAGAGTATCTTTAAAACTATCTCTTTTAAAGAAACAGAGTCTTAGGCTGGAGTGCAATGGCACAATCATAGCTCACTACAGCCCTGAACTGAACTCCTGGACACAAGTGATCCTCCAACCTCAGCCTCCCAAGCAGCTGGAACTACAGAAGTGTTCCAAAACACCCAGCTAATTCTGTTATTTTTTTTGTAGAGACACGGTCTCCCTAAAGTATCCAGGCTGGTCTCAAATTCCTGGGCTTAAGCGATCCTCCTGCCTTGGCCTCCCTAAGTGCTGGGATTACAACTGTGAGCCACTGCACCAGCCAATGGGCTTATTATTAAATACTAAATCCCATACAACTATACAAGAAGGGCAAGTAAAAAGGGAAAGCAAAGTAGTCAATCTAATTCACATAATATGGAATCTAATTCACACAACATGGGACAAAATGCTATATATATTTCAATCCAAGGGCCAGGTACAACTTATATATATATACACACACATATATATGTATGTATATATATTTTCAAAACCTGAACTGAAATATACCTGAAAACTAATATGAATATTTGTGAACATTTACTTTATAGACGCAAATTGGATAATCAGCTCCTAACATTTCCTAGAATCAGAGGATTCTAGGAAACCTATTATTGGACCTCTCTGCAAAGATAGAATATAATGAACAATAACTCACCAGAAAAAAAATATCAAGGCATCACTTAACAGAGACTCTTAGAAAATTACACCAAATTAAAAGAAAGATGACAAGTTGCTAGAAAAATGGTCCATGTTCAATCCTTAATTTAGGGAAATAATTTCACTGATTCTAATATTAGCCAGTCTCCAAACTTACCTATCTGTAACTGGAAATCTGACAAATTTTGAATAAAATATTCATATATACATATAGTTTTCTGGTTTAATTTTAGTTCAGATGTTCAGAATACTTGAAGATAATGAAGGAATAATCAATCTTCAGATTCTAAATGACAGTTACTTTAATGTACTTCAAAATGTACTTGAATTCTTAAATTAGGCCAAGTGCAGTGGCTTACACCTGTAATCACAATACTTTAGAAGGTTAAGGCAGGCAAACTGCCTGAGCCCAGAAGTTTGAAACCAGCCTGGACAACATAGTGAAATCTCATCTCTACAAAAAATAAACAGAATTAGCTGGGCATGGTGGCACATGCCTGTAATCCCAGTTACTTGAGGGGTGAGGTGGGAGAACTGCTTGGGCCTGGGAGGCTGAGGCTACAGTGAGCTGTGATCACGCCACTGCACTCCAACTTGGGTGGCAGAGCAAGACCCTGTCCCAAATAAATGAATAAATAAAGTTAAATAAGCATGCTTTATTTAAACTGACATATAGGTATTAGATTTCTTAAGATTCTTTTAGCAGTGGTAAAACAGTGATAAGCCAGTCTATACCACTCACTTTAAGTTTCCTATTAAATAACATATTAAATAACATCTAGCTAAAATCATTTTTCTTAACTTCCCTCTAATTCGGCAAAGCTTTTTATAATGTCCCATTCTTATGCCTCTGTACTATGTTAATCCTTACACCTTATACCCTCCTCTTTCCCTACATAAAACTATGACTATTTTTCTTGACTAATTCTTCCTCTACCTGTGCAACTTAATCAGTTCTTTAATGCACAGATATTGAAGTTGCAATGCACTACTTGTAATGCTGCTTCTGTAGTTATCTAGTATATGGATAATTTGTATCCCAACTATAACGAGAATTTTAAAACTGTAAAACTTCTTTTATGCATTACCCTAAGCATCTACTACTGTGTTATGAATGCAGATGTCAAACAGTGGAAATAAACATGCATCAAAACAGAATACTTGTCAAAAACCCAATCTGAAGAATATTGTCTATTTGTTGATTTTATTAAAAAATTATGGCCTAGCGTAGTGTCTCACCCCTATAATCTCAACACTTTGGGGAGGATGAGGTATGTAGATCCCTTGAGCAGGAATTCGAGACAAGTCTGGGCAACACCAGTAATCCTGTCTCTACAAAAAAAAAATAATAATAATAAATTAGGTTGGTGCAGAAGTTAGCCAGGCCCAGTGGCACACACCTGTAGTCTCAGCTACTCAGGGAAGCTGAGGTGGGCGGATTACCTGTGCCTGGGAAGGCTGAGGCTGCAGTGAGTAGTGATAGTGCCACTGTACTCCAGCCTGGGCAACAGAGTGAGACCCTGTCTCAAAAACAAAAAATAAAAATAATTGCTTTTTTAAAAAGTTGTATCTAGGCCAGGCGCGGTGGCTCAAGCCTGTAATCCCAGCACTTTGGGAGGCCAAGGCGGGTGGATCATGAGGTCAGGAGATCGAGACCATCCTGGCTAACACGGTGAAACCCCGTCTCTACTAAAAAATACAAAAAACTAGCCGGGCGAGGTGGCGGGCGCCTGTAGTCCCAGCTACTCGGGAGGCTGAGGCAGGAGAATGGCGTAAACCCGGGAGACAGAGCTTGCAGTGAGCTGAGATCCGGCCACTGCACTCCAGCCTGGGTGACAGAGCGAGACTCCGTCTCAAAAAATCTTCAAATAATAAAAAAAAAAAAAAAGTTGTATCTAATCTGAAAGAAAATACTCAGTTGTTAATTGCTTAAACAATTTTTTCCTGGCCAGGCACGCCTGTAATCCTAGCACTTTGGGAGGCCAAGGCAGGCAGATCACCTGAGGTCAGGAGTTTGAGACCAGCCTGGGCAACATGGTGAAACCCCATCTCTACAAAAAATACAAAAAGTAGCCAGGTGTGATGGTGCACACCTGTAATCCCAGCTACTCAAGGAGGCTGAGGCACAAGAATCACTTGAACCTGACAGGCAGAGGTTGCAGTGAGCCGACATTGTGGCACTGCAGTCCAGTCTGGGCAAACAAGCATACCTGCATACAAGCAAGCATGCAACCAAGTTGCATAAAGTAAGTTTCTGAACAAGTAAAACAAAAGCGGTAACTTTGCTGAAGGCTACAAAGGCATACTGAGAAAAGTACTTTTCTACATTCTTTTTTTTACCTGATGATAAAATCCAGCTTGAGCCATGGGATCTGGTTGTGCCCACCTATAGCCTACATGAGGCCATGAGGTAAATGTCTCCCGTCTGTTAGCTTCACTATACATCAGTGATCTAAAAGTAAACATACTTTATGTAATTGAAGTTAGGCATCAAATCACAGTGAAACTTCTATTTAACAATGCAGAAAATAATTTTACTGGGTTATCAACAAAAACTGCAAATGGTCTGATGAGCAAGTTCAATATTTTACTTTAAACTAAAACTGATAATTTTTAGGAATTTCCCTTAAACAGAAAGGGAAGGAGAAAACCTGATTGGTGGCTGCAGCTGATAAACAATTCTAGGGGTAGATTACATACGTTTTCATATTAAAATACACCAGCTCACCAAGAGTCAAAGTATAACAGAAAGTACCAGAGTAATATATATATATATTTTTTGAGACAGTCTTGCTCTGTTGCCCAGGCTGGAGTGCAGTGGTGTGATCTCGGTTCACTGCAAGCTCCACCTCCTGGGTTCACGCCATTCTCCTGCCTCAGCCTCCCGAGTAGCTGGGACTACAGGCACCCGCCACCATGCCCAGCTAATTTTTTTTGTATTTTTCAGTAGAGATGGGGTTTCACCATGTTAGCCAGGATGGTCTCGATCTCCTGATCTCGTGATCCGCCCGTCTCAGCCTCCCAAAGTGCTGAGATTACAGGCGTGAGCCACTGCACCCGGCCCAGAGTAATTTTTTAAAGGACCATAGTAAACTTTAGAAGAGTCCAAAAGATTTTAAGAATCTTAAAAGAATTAAAAGAATTTTAAGAAAGGATAAGCCAAGTTTATTCATCCTAACACAAAATTACAACTGATAACAGAAAGAAAAAGTGGTAAAGGTCATGACAAAGAAAACAGGAAAATACTCTTCTAAATTCTTCCCTTAAATTAGCACATGATTTTCTATAAAATTGCTAGTAACTTCAGGTTCACCCATAGTTGTATTCAAGTTTTTAAACAAATAGCTGTTGGGTTAGAAAAGCATTCTCAGTTTCATGTTATATATGTCTTTAGGATCAGTCTTAGAACAGAAGACCTATCTCATTTCGTTATACTATCCAACAAAACAGCAGTAGCATCCAATAGACCTAACTCAAACCTTCCACAGACCTAAGTTCATCAAAGCCTTCATAGGCTCCTAGATTCATTTTTAATGAAACAAACACCACAGTCTATATCAAAATTAATATTTTGGGACATTTTAACACCTCTAAAAATATTGAATATCCTATCTAATGGCTGCATTTCCTAAAATAGAACATTTACCACAGCTTGCACTGATTTCTTTAGAAACACTGCAACTGTTTGCAAAGAAAATAGCTCTGCAGAGCTGACTCTTTTATAATCTCAAAATAGGCATAGATCTCAGACAAGAAGCACTTGTTCTAATTACGTATTTTTCCTTTTTTCCCATCTCAGACACATCCCAAAGAATATTTTAATGACAGCCATAGGACATATCACCAGATAATCTGATTAAAAATGATAGTCTGCATTTTGCCCAAGAGATTACTCCTACAGAATATAAAAATTCTCCCCAATTGTTAATACAACTAATAAAAGTTATATATGTAACAACAAAATCACTTAACAAAAAGATGGCAAGTGATTAAGCAAAAATCAGTTTACCGAAAGATAAATTAATAAATATTGCTACTGAACTAGAAGAGTCATACTAAAAATAATAGAAGTTTAAAATGAATTCATTCAGTAGTGCCTTTGATAACATCAGCACATACTATTTATAAATGTACTTCAGAAAGATGCTTAGGAAATTACAACTCACATGTAAAAATATAAATACTACAGCTGGGCACAGTGGCTCACACCTGTAATCCCAGCACTCCAGGAGGCCAAGACGGGTAGCTCACCTTGAGGTCAGGTTCCAGACCAGCCTGGCCAACATGGTGAAACCCTGTCTCTACTAAAAATACAAAAAATGAGCCAGGCATGCCAGGTGCAGTGGCTCACGCCTGTAATCCCAGCACTTTGGGAGGCCAAGGCGGGCAGATCATGAGGTCAGGAGATCGAGACCATCCTGGCTAACATGGCAAAACCCCATCTCTACTAAAAATACAAAAAATTAGCTGGTCATGGTGGCAGGCGCCTGTAGTCCCAGCTACTCGGGAGGCTGAGGCAGGAGAACGGCGTGAACATGGGAGGCGGAACTTGCAGTGAGCCGAGATCGTGCCACTGCACTCCAGCCTGGGTGACAGAGCGAGACTCTGTCTCAAAACATAAAAAAAAAAGAAAATTTCGCCGGGCACAGTGGCTCATGCCTATAATCCCAGAACTTTGGGAGGCCAAGGAGGACAGATCACCTGAGGTAGGGAGTTCGAGACCAGCCTGACCATGGAGAAACCATGTCTCTACTAAAAATACAAAATTAGCCAGGCATGGTGGCACATGCCTGTAATCCCAGATACTAGGAAGGCTGAGGCAGGAGAATCACTTGAACCTGGGAGGCAGAGGTTGCACTGAGCCGAAATCGTGCCATTGCACTCCAGTCTGGGCAACAAGAGGGAAACTCTATCTCAAAAAAAAAAAAAAAAATTAGCCAGGCACGGTGGTGGACACTTATAATTCCAGCTACTCAAGAGGCTGAAGCAGGAGAATCTCTTGAACCTGGGAGGCGGAGGTTTCAGTGAACCGAGATCGCGCCATTACACTCCAGCCTGGGCAACAAGAGTGAAACTCCGTCTCAAAAATAAATAAATAAATACTAAATGAGAAGGCAAACAAAAATCTAATCAAAATTGCTGGGTGTTATATTTCAGTATTGCATTTCTAAACCTCAGTACTTTTAGTAAGAATCTCAATGCCATTTCAAATAGCAAATCATTTAAGTTTTTAAATGAATGTGGTACTGGCTTTCTAATTAAACAAAATAGGCATTCAAAAAAACTCTAACAAAGAAAATGATGGTTTAGGTATGATTTTTGTAATACTGTTTAAATCTAGTGCAAGCAGCATAAAAAAATGTTAACTCAAAACTATTCTTATTATTTTTTAAACTCTTTTTTTTTTTCATTGTAAAATGATACCACTTTCCTTATACTCACCTTTGGGCATGATAAGTTAGGCAAAATTTATCTCAAAGGTCACGAAATATCATCAATGGAAAAACAGTTATTATTCACTGAATAATTATAATAATTTTAATTTAACTAAAATATTTACTAAGCAAGTACTAAACTGGAATTTTCAAAACGCGGCTTTATAATCCCTTCAAATACTTTTAGTGTACTAAAAAATAGTGTTTAAAAATAGCAATTCAAGCAGTAGTTTACTTTAAACCTGGTTTTTAGATTCTAATTCATATTGAATTTTTTTTATTTCAAAATGAGGCTAGAAATTTTGAAATTTTTAAAAATCATAACCAGATTTTCTAGTTATTCTTGTTTAATGCAAAAACTAATCAATTACACCTCACTGTCACCTTTCTTTGTAAGCAAGGTTCATACCTGTCTACAGAACGGCCTGGCCCCACTCCGAGTTCGGGACGTGCACTAGGTAAGAGGTAAGACAATCTGTCCATCACTGAGGACGCCACAGGTAAGGCAGCAACATTTTGATTTATTTTCTTGAGTTCATTTACAATGGCACTGGCAATGGACTTCAACACATGATGAGGAAGATGAAATGTAACTGTGGCCCACTGAAAGAAAATGGGAGTATAAGCAAAGGAAAATGTACTCAACAGTTTTAACCAAAATCATAACTTAACCATTATCAAATAAAGAACTACTCACCAGTTTCAAGTCAGTTTTCTTCATTAGTTTATCATTTAAAGTAGAAACTTGCAGTTATAAAAAAATAAAAAAATATCTTACAAGAGTCGAGATATGGAACCAACCTAAGTATCCATCAATGGGCGATTGGGTAAAGAAAATATGCAGTAAAGACCAGGTGCAGTGGCTCACGCCTGTAATCCCAACACTCTGGGAAGCTTAGGAGGAATTAGTTTTAGTGATCTGGTGACTGCAGTTACTAATCATGTATTGTATATTTCTTTTTTCTTTTTTTTTTTTACACTCTGTCTCCAGGCTGGAATACTGAGGCGCAATCTCGGTTCACTGCAACCTCTGGCTCCTGGGTTCAAGTGATTCTCCTGCCTCAGCCTCCATGAGTAGCTGGGATTACAGGCGTGTGCCACCATGCCTGGCTAATTTTTTTGTATTTTTAGTAGAGACGGGGTTTCACCAGGTTGGTCAGGCTGGTCTCGAACTCCTGACCGGATGATCTGCCTGCCTCGGCCTCCCAGAGTGCTAGGATTACAGGCATGAGCCACCGCCCCCTGGCCCATGTATTGTAAATTTCAAAATTGCTAAAAGAATAGTATACATTCTCACTACAAAGAAATGGTAAGTAGGTGAGTTGATAGATATGTTAATTCACTTAATTTAATCTTTCTATAATATATACATATATTACAACATCACATTATACTCCATAAATAAATACAATTATTTGTCAATGAAAATTTTTTAATTTTTTAAATGAAACCTCAACTACCTACCCTGGAAAAGACAGTTCAGAACCAGACAGTAACACACGTTCTTATATATATCACCAAAAATTAAGGACAACTAAAATCATCTGTCATTTTTCCTATTCATCCAGCACAATGTTAAGCACAGAGTAGGCACTCAAATACCTCCATCCATAAGAATATATTTAGACAATTACCATTATTGGAGTATATGAGGATTTAGTTCAGCATAGCAAACGCATGTTTTTGTTGCTATTGTCACCATAATCCAGCAATAGCAACTAAAAACACAGTCTTATAGTCACACATCTGGATTCTGAGCCCAGCTTCGCCATCAACAATATTCGATAAATGTTAGCCATGATTATTTAATATTACAAAAATTACTGAAGTTAGACCACAAAAATGCTAAGTACTATTCTCCCAGAGAAATAAGTCTATAATGTAATTTCATCTTTATATCCTGTCCCCAGTTCACCCATGAATGATTGCTACTCTTGTTTAGTACACTCAAGGCAGACTAGTATATTATTACTTATCTATACAATACTGGAAAAACTTGTGGCCAAAAACATGACTTGAATTGCTAAAAAAAGAAAAACAAACAGAGAGAGAGAGAGAGAGAATAAAAACTTCTAGACCTAATTAATCTGTTCACAGATCACAGCTTTTTATTGAAAGGGAGGATGACACCCCTTGAGAAAGGATCCTACGATACCCCAACTATATACAGTACTGTAAATCATACTCCAAACCTTCCCTCAAAAAGACCTATGGGCATTCACTACAGCAACTGTGCATGGGGGAAAAGATCTTTCAGGCATTACAAAAAAGTAGCACTGAACTGACCTAAAACATCACTGTGGTCCACGAAAGAGGGCACGTAGGATGGTCAAGCGATTAATAAAGTTTTGGCCCAAAGCTGTCTTAAGAGAGTTCTATGGGTCTGTAAATCATTATTGTATAATAGTTACTTCCCCAGTCCCTGAATGCATAATATAAAACAGGCAACTGAAAACAATCCCCAAATCAGCTCTCTGCTCTTCTCTGTGGACCAGTAATACAGAAAACACCAAGTATAAGCCCCTAGAACTTTCCTTCTCTACAAAGATATTAAACTAAAGCAATGCTACATTCCTGAAGAAATTTTTTAGATTAATGCCACTGTGAAAGATTTGAGGCTGGGCACAGTGCCTTCATACCTATAGTCCTAGCACTTTGTGAAACTGCAGATGGAGGTTCGTTTGAGCCTAAAAGCCTGAGACCATCCTGGTCAACACAGCAAGATCTCATCTCTGCTAAAAAAAAATAATAGCCAGGCGTAATGGCATGCACCTGTCATCCCAGCTACTTAGGAGGCTGAGGTGGGAAAATCACTTGAGCCCAGGAGGGCAAGGCTACAGTAAGCCAAAATCACATCATTGTACTCCAGTCTGAGTGAGAGAGCAAGACCCTGTCTCGGGAAGAAAAAAAAAAGAGAGAGAGAGAGAGAGAGAGACTTAAAAGATACAGAGGTAACCAAATGACCTCGTCCCCTTTACTGGCCTGTTGTAAATGGATCTTGAAGAATGACTGTGGATGGTAAACTATCAGGTGGTGACTTCAATTTGCAGCTGATTTTCTAGATGAGGTATCTTTATTAAAGCAAATCAACAAATCCCCTGATACCTGGTAGGCAGTTACAGTTCTTTCCAATATGTTTCTATCTTTAGTTTTAAGGACTATCCAAAAAGTCCACTTTCACCTGGCAGGAACAATAATAAATCTTCCCAATATTTCCCTAAGACCACATCTCACGTTCTAGAAATCCTGATCATCATAACATCCTGCAGATCAACATACTGGTCCACTACATCATGACAGCACACTGATTGGTCCAGATGAAGATGAAACAGCAAGGAAATTAAATGCCTTAGTAAGGTGCAAACCAGAGAACAAGAGTCCCCAGAAAAACTCAAGATTCTGTAGCTGTGGTTAAGTTTCAGAGGTCCAGAGGTCTGGTTAGGTCAGTTCCCTCCAAACTGAAAGACAAGTTGCTCCAACTTGTAACACCAACCACAGAAACAAAAGCCACAAGTGGGCCTACTTGGATTTGGGAGCCAATATTCAGCACACTTCAATGTGTGCTCTAATCCAAGTATCAAGAAATATATAAGGGTGCCAATTTTGAGTAAGGTGCAGAACAAGAAACTCTGCAACAAGACCAGACTGTACTGCAAGATACTCTGCTACTTTTACCTTAAGAGCACTTTCAATGACACTGACACGAGAAGTCCATGGCAAATAATGATGCTGTAAGGAGCCTGTGGCAACCTAACTGGGACAATCACACAGCAGAATACTACGATCTTGGAGCAAAGCCATATTCTCTCATGCAAATGACCATTCTCCTTTTGAAAAACAACTCCTAGTGTCTTACTAGTCCCAGATAGAGATTAATATCTATCTATGAAACTAATGTCTACGAATTCAGAGCTGTCCAGATGCTATCTGACACACCAACCATAATATTGAGCACAAGCAACAAGTATCCTTCATTAAGTGTTTTATGAGAGACCCATCTTGACAAAGTCCAAAAGAAAAAACTGAATAAACAAGTGGCTCAGAATTCAATACCTACTCCCACTATAATGTCTCCTCCTTGTTCTACATCAATAGCTTCATGGGGAACTCCTTATGATGAAATAATATGAGGGGAAAACACTCTTGGTCCTGATTTACAGATGGTTCTGCATGATATGCTAGTGCTACCCTTAAGTGGATGGCTACAGAGTTACAGCCCCAATCACAAGGACAGTGGTGAAGGTAAATCTTCTCAATAGCTAGAACTTCAGTCAGTATATGTGAGTATTCTTGTATGGATTTAGTTGGCCAGAAGTAAAGATCCTCACTAATTAACGGAGAGTTGCTAATTTGTTAGCTAGATGGTCAGGCACTTGGAAGAAACAGGACTAGAAGACCAGCAGCAAGGAGGTCAAAAACAAAGGTCTATGAATAGAACTCCCAGAGGGCAAAAATATTTACGAAATATGTCAATGCACACCAAAAGGCATCCATTTCAGAGGAAATGGGAGAAATTATACACATTATATACATGACAGTAAGCCTCTCTCCAAGGGCACTCCAGTGCTTGCTCAACGGACCTGTGTGCAAACTACCATAGCAAAAGATATGGAGGCTATGCACGGGCCCAAAAATGTAAACTTCCCTGTACAAATACTAACCAGGCTACAACTGTTGCTGATTGCCTAATCTGCCAAACAGCAGTTAACAAAGTTGGGTGGCCAATATCACGCCATTTCCCAGGGGGAATAGCCAGCTATCTGAGGGTAGGTTGATTATACGGGATTCCTAGTCATGGACTAGGCAGCAATTTGTCTTCAACATAACAAATATATATTCTAGGTATGCATTTACCTGTTCTGTCCATAGGCTTCTGCTGTAATATTACACAGTCTATTGCCTGTGGACTGACAGAATGTCATGGTATTGTAGAAAACTTTGCTTCTGATCAAGAAAAGTATTTCAAAGCAAAAAAAAAAAAAAAAAAATTTTCCCACTGGTCTTACTGTGCATTATCCTGATGAAGTTGGCCTGGCAGAAAAGCTCAATGGTCTACTAAAGACTCATTTTCAACACTAACTGCAAGAAACATGCTGAAAGGTTATAGGGTTCTACCTTACAAGATAAAGCATATGCTCTGATTCAACCAAAAATGTATGACAGTTTCTCTAAGCATGCCCACTATTATATTTAATAAACCCATTCACAGATTTTTTTTTTTAAGCTTTCAGCTCTACAGGTCTTACTCCCAAGGGAGGAATGTTCCTGCAGGGGTACAACAACACTTCCATTGAAGTTGGTGTTGAGATTGCTACCCAGCAACTTTGAGGTCCTCTTGCCACTGAATAAATAGGCAAAGAAGTACGTTATTCTACTAGTTTGTATGACTGGAACTGACAAGAGGAAAACTGGATTGATGCTAAAATAACAGAGGCAAGGAGAACCTACGCAGAACCCAGGAGATTCTCTAGGATGCCCCTTAATACTTCCAAGTCCAATAGTAAAGGTGAAGTAACAATTACAACTTAAAATACAGCACCAGCCAGGCTTGGTGGCTCACACCTGTAATCCCAACACTTTGGGAGGCCGAGGCAGTGGATCACCTGAGGTCAGGAGTTCGAGACCAGCCTGGCCAAAGTGGTGAAACCCCCGTCTCTACCAAAAATACAAAAAATTAGCCAGGTGTGGTGGTGGGCGCCTATAGTCCCAGCTACTCGGGAGGCTGAGGCAGGAGAATGGTTTGAACCCAGGAGGCGGAGGTTGCAGTGAGCTGAGATCATGCCACTGCATTCCGGCCTGAGTGACAAAGTAAGACTCCATCTCAAAAAATAACATAAAATAAAATAAAAACACAGCACCACGGAGGATTCAGATTCTTCAAGAGTGAAGATGGGTTGCTCCACTACGTAAAGAATCCTGACCAGCTGAGGTGCTGAATGATGATAGAGCTGATAAGAAACAGGTAATAGAAAAAAAAAAAAATTATATTATCTTCTTGACTATTATGCATCCTCTTGACCAATATACCCTCTTGACCATTATAAACTGAGGACTAGGCTGGGCGCAGTGGCTCACACCTATAATCCCACCACTTTGGGAGGCCAAGGTGGGCAGATCACAAGGTCAGGAGTTCAAGACCAGCCTGACCAATATGGTGAAACCCCATCTCTACTAAAAATACAAAAATTAGCCAGGAGTGGTGGCATGTGCCTATAATCCCAGCTACTCAGGAGGCTGAGGCAGGAGAACCACCTGAACCCAGGAGGCAGAGGTTGCAGTGAGCCGAGATCATACCACTGCACTCCAGCCTGGGTGACAGAGAAAGACTCTGTCTAAAAAACAAACAAAAAAAAATTAAATTAAAAAATTAAATAAACTGAGGACTAGGCCACGCGTGGTGGCTCACACCTGTAATCCCAGCATTTTGGGAGGCAAAGTTGGGTTGATCACGAGGTCAGGAGTTCAAGACCAGCCTGACCAACATGGTGAAACCCCACGTCTATTACAAATGCAAAAATTAGCCAGGCATGGTGGCACGCATCTGTAATCCCAGCTACTCAGGAGGCTGGGGCAGAAGAATTGCTTGAACCCAGGAGGCAGAAGTTGCAGTGAGCCAAGATTGCGCCACTGCATTCCAGCCTGGGCAACAGAGCAAGACTCTGTCTCCAAAAACAAAAATAAATTTTTTAAAAAGCATAATAGTTTTGTTACATGAAAGTTCAAATATATAAAGTATGAATGGAGATGCTAAGTAGCCAACAGGGTAGACTGTGCCAGTTAAACTGTTGTCTCTGAGTTCCAAATCTACCCTTTAATTCTCTGCTCTATCAGGTTGGGGCTAGGACTCTGCATACTATATTTCCTCTTTTCAACCAGTTTCCTGGCTTTTAGGTTCTCCCAGCAGCAGTATAGGAAGGAAACTGGAAAGAAAAATGAAAGAAGAAAGACTTGCTCCTTCTTATTTACTGGCCACTGCCGTCAGCACTGTTTCAGCAAAGGACCTGACACAGTAGTTGATTCTTCCAGTCTTCAGCATTTTGTTTTGGTTTGGTTCTTTTAGCATTATGAGATCCAGTTTCATAGAGCTCCCTCAGAGATACTACCAACAGTCAAGTAGCACCTCTCTTCAGAGATCTGAGTCCCAGTTTTGCAAGGTCCTCGTCCACGCTCCTGAGCTACCAACTGGGTAGCAGTTCCTAGTACCAGATCCACGGGGCCTATTCTCTTAAGTTTCTAGGTTCTGATAACCCCTAATCTTTGTTCCTCCAGACCTAGGTGAAAACTGCTTCCTATAGTTATCTCTGTTATCTCAGGACATCCTTTTCACTTTTTCAGTTTTCAAACACCAGTTAATTTCTTATAATACATTATTTCTGTTGAAATTCATAGTACAGTTTCTGTTTTCCTAAATAAAATGTCCCATCAATAAAGTAAGGTATAATAAAATCATGATAAATCTACCAAAAAAAAAAAAAAAAAACTCAATGCAAATATTAAGAAGAACACAGATGATCTCTGAGGGTATGAGAAGATATCCAAGATAAATTCTTGAGTGAAAAAAAGCAAGGTGGCCAGGCTCGGTAGCTGACGCCTGTAATCCCAGAACTTTGGGAGGCCAAGGCAGTGGAATCACAAGGTTAGGAGCTCAAGACAAGCCTGGTCAACATAGTGAAACCCCACTTCTACTAAAAATACAAAAATTAGCCAGGCATGGCAGCATGTGCCTGTAATCCCAGCTACTCAGGAGGCTGAGGAAGAATAGCATGAACCCACGAGGCAGAGGCTGCAGTGAACTGAGATCACACCACAGCACTCCAGCCTAGGTTACAGAGCGAGACTCTGTCTCAAAACCAAAAAAAAGAAAAAGAGCCAGGCGCAGTGGCTCACGCCTGTAATCCCAGCACTCTGGGAGGCCGAGGCGGGCAGATCACCTGAGGTCAGGAGTTCACAACCTGCCTGACCAACATGGTGAAACCCTGCCCCTGCTAAAAAATACAAAATTAGCCTGGTGTGGTAGCACACACCTGTAATCCCAGTCACTCAGGAGGCTGAGGCAGGAGAATCACTTGAACCCGGGAGGCAGAGGTTGCAGTGAACAGAGATCGTGCCATTGCACTGCAGCCTGGGAAACAAGAGTAAAACCCTGTCTCAAAAGAAAAAATAAAAGGAAAAAAGCAAGGTGTATCACAACACAGTATTAGTATATTTTAGTATAGTTACAACTGTACTTGAGAAGAATCTTTGTAAATGCCCAAGTTACTTATAGGAAAATGGCTTTTACCTTCTACCTTATACCCTTCAATATGGAAGTTTCATATGTAGTATAACTTAAAAAGGTCTTAAAAGAAAAATATGGAGGAAATCAATAAAAATGTATCCAAGGATTTAATTGAAAGCACCCTCTCTCATATACATCCCAGTATGCCAAAAAATTTCAGAGAAAGCACAAAATGGCTCAATTTCCAAAGACACAGTCCATTCTTATCCAAGCATCCAAGCTCACAACCTAACAAGGAAGCTTCTTTCATCAGCTTCTTGACCAATCCAGGTCTATCAGGCACTAAGGAAGATTTAAGGAAGCATCAGAAAACACAATAAGCAAAATAGTCCCCACAAACTGAAGTTAAGCTTCGATTAAAAAGTTTCAAAGTTTCAACTTTTTTTTTTTTTTGGTAAAAGAGTCTCACTCTATCCCCCATGCTGGAGTGCAGTGGCGCAATCTCTGCAATCTCGGCTCACTGCAACCTCCGCCTCCCGGGTTCAAGTGACTCTCACACCTCAGCCTCCAAGTAGCTGGGATTACAGGCGCCTGCCATCACACCTGGCTAATTTTAGTATTTTTAGTAGAGACGGGGTTTCGCCATGTTGGCCAGGCTGATCTCAAACTCCTGACCTCAGGTGATGTGCCCACCTCGGTCTCCGAAAGTGCTGGGATTACAGGCGTGAGCCACCATGCCTGGCCAGTTTCAACTTTAAGATGACTTATAAGCACATTTTGCTTTTTAAAAGAAAAACCTAGAATTAGAACATTTCCAAAAGGAGAGGAAACAGCAAAAGAATGGAGGTGTCCATTGTAATATAACCCCAAAAGAGGCAGTCTATTAACTTCTTACCTTGGCAACTTTGTGGTTTGCTGCAGTCTCATGAGATGTATTTTTTAAACCATCTTTGAGCTGTGTGATGAACAAATCATAACCCTCCGTACTAGAAATATCTACCTTTTCTAAACATGCTGATAAGAGCTGCTGTGCCTAAAAAATAAAAAATAAAACAGAAAACAGAAAATTCAACACAAGAACAACAAAAAATTAAATTTAGATCTTCATTCAGATAGTTTAATATGCAATGATTATGACAGGTACTATACTAAACTTACCTTTTAACAAATCTAATTAATTAAACAATAATTTAAAAGCCTGTTATAAAATTAAACGAGATAAAGCAATGTATTCAGTGCAGCAGTACTACATGGTAAAGTTTACATACAAAGTAGTTATTATAAACCAAATCAAGATAGAAAAATGGACAAGCTGAAACCATAAGCAAAAATAATACAGGAAAAAGTCTGGAGAGACAAACTTAAAGTCCTCCAATGAGCTTTAAATACTCAAGTTATACAAAGTCATAATAGAGCACACTAAGTCAGCAAGTAATATGAAAAGGCCCTTTGCGTTGTTATCCACATATTCAATATGAACTTCCGTAATAAAGATATATGTTAATATAAGGTAAAGAGTTTATCTACACTGGGCAAATTAAACCTAAGACCCCATACACTTTAGGGAAGACAGTGACAAACTAATATGATGCAGTAAAGGAAGGCTGGAATGCTGGAAGATCTACAAACAATATTATCCGAACAACAGTTACAGCTGTGAGGAAAGTAAAAAGAGAAAAAAAAACAGTAGATGTAACAGCAGACAAGATGGAGGAAGGGATAGAAGTTAAACACTTAGCATTTCACTGTAGTAGGAAAAACACTGACGTGAGAGTTAATAAGTGTTCAAGTATTTTATTGTAATTCTTTAAATCTTTGTTAAACCTGAACATAGTTTGATAGTGTTTTTCGCTGCTGATTATATATCCTGATATCAGCTGGTTTACATTCCTTAAATTAGGAGGAAAAAATGTTCAAATTTTTCAAATGGTTTTTCAAAGTTTCTATTTGTTCAAATCAAGTAGAACTAATTAATTATCTATCCAAAGATTTTAGACATGCCTCCAGACCCAAATACTCTGATGAGAAAAAGATAGCTTCTCTGTTTGTGGAACTCAAACTTCCAGCAACATGCTTTCAATATTAACATATAATAGACTATGTTATATGACACTAAATGTAAAATTTAAGTGGATATACTTTATTGGACATACTTTTTTTGATAACTTTCATAATAACTTAGCATGAACACAAATAATATCTCACTTTATTAGAAAACACAACATAACCTTTTACATTCTATTTAAGGTGATGCAAAATCCAGTAATTGTGAAAAATGTACTTTCAAACTGCAGGATATGAACCCACACAAAAAGAATTTAAGTTGGGCTAGACTTAAAAATTAAGAAAAGTTAACACTACAGAAAAGTATATAGGGCTAAAACTTAAAACTCAAATTATTGAAAGACATGATGCATAGCAAAAATTACTGGTTGTGTGACTGGGCACGGTGGCTCACGCCTGTAATCCCAGCACTTTGGGAGGCCAAGGCAGGCGGATCAATTGCAGTGAGGAATTCAAGACCAGTCTGGCCAACAAGGTGAAACCCGTCTCTACTAAAAATACAAAAATTAGCTGGGTGTGGTGGCGCATGCCTGTAATCCCAGCTACTCGGGAGGCTGAGGCAAGAGAATTACTTGAACTCGGGATATGAAGGTTGCAGTGAGCCAAGGTCGAGCCACTGCACTCTAGCCTGGGTGACAGAGCAAGATTCTGTCTCAAAGAAGAAAAAAAAAAAAATACTGGTGTTCACCAGTGTGTACTCCTCTCTCATTTTAAAATATTTAAAACAAAAAGGAAAGAACCACCTTTTTCCCAGTCTCCCTCTCAGCTTGGTGTGGCCATGTGACTAAATTCTGTCCAATGGGGTAAATATGAGGTTATATGAGAGAGTATTTGAGTTGTGAAAGGCAGAAAGAGAACAAGAACAAACGAGTAGGAGAGGGGGCGGGGGTTAAGGGACAGGGAAAAGGAAGGAGGGAAGAGTGAGATGCCACAGTGCTCTCCTCTAGCCTCCTGCCCTCTCTTTCCCTGTGACTGGGAAATAATGAGACCTAGAGCAGCTGTCTTAAAACTCCCAAGCTAACCCAAGTGTTGAGGTTGGCAATACTGGCCATACATTTAGCCCTGGACTGTTAATGGAAACAAGCTATCCTGTTTAAGCCATTGTTTTTTTGGGTCTCTGTTACAGCTGTTTAACCTGTGCTGATGCACCATTCACACCTAAAAACACCACTTCAACAAGAATTAATTATACAGAGAAAAGGTGAGTATTAATATTTAAATGAAGTTGTGGTCAGTAAGTAAATTCTCTTTTTATAGCAATACATACAATAATGTCCTTAAAGTTTGACTTAATTTCATTTAACATCTAATACATCTAATACTACATTAAGTAGAGGACCTCATTGATACTTATTTCAACTTACCTCTGTAACGGGTAATTCAAGCTGAACCACATCATCCTGCTTTGAAACTGGAGTTTGCAGAGCAGTGTCTAACAACAAGATTCCATTAAGGTCCTTCCTACACCCTACTGCATAATCATCCACAAATATAACTTTATCCACAGCAGAAATATACTGACATTTCACCTGTCCACCTGGTTTAGCTGTTAAAAGAACAAAAATTCAACACTTAAGATTTTCAGGCCAATGGTCTATTAAAAATAAATGTTTACATAGCGACTAAACACAATATATTATCCTGAATTGGATCTTAAACTGGAAAAAACTTCTCTGAAGAACATCATTGGGCCAACTGGATTAAATTCAAATATGTACCATAAATTAAATAAAAGCATCAATGTGAAACTATCAAAATCTGACAACCAAATTGCTATTATAAAAGAACATCATTGTTCTGAGAAATAAACACAGAAACAGTATAGGAAAAATGAGCAAGATATATGCAACCAACTCTCAAGGAGAATAAAAATATGTATGTGTATATATATATATACATATAAGGGAATAATCAGCAAATGTAGTAAAATGTTTAAAACTAGTAGACCTGGGGAAAGGGTATATAGGGAAGTTCTTTGTAACATACTATTCTCGCAATCTTTCTGTAAGTGCAAAATTAAAGTGTTCAAAACAAAACTTTTAAAAATGAATTATTGGATGTCATTTTTTACAAAACTCAATAAGCATAAAGACAGCACGGACAGTTATTAGATACAGTAGTGCCCCTCCTTATCTGCAGTCTCACTTTGTGCAGTTTCAGTTACCCAGTCAATAGAAGTCCAAAAACAGGTAAGTACAGTACAATAAGATATTCTCAATCAAAGGTCCAAAAGTAGGTATAGTACAATAAGATATTCTGAGAGAGAGACCACATTCACATAACTTCTATTATATTATAATTGTTCTATTTTATTATGAGTTGTTAATCTCTCACTATGCCTACATTTTAAATTAAACTTCATTATGGGTATGCATAAGAAGAAAACCCAGCTAACCCTCAAACCATGCAAGTTTGAACACCATGAGACCACTCATAACATAAATTTTTTTCAATATATTGGAAAAAATTTCAGAGCTTTGTGACAATTTAAAAAACATGCAGACAAAACACGTAGCCTAGAAATATCTTAAAAAATTAAGAAAACAGTATGTCAGTGATGCATAAAATATATGTAGATACTAAGTCTATTTTATCATTCACTGACGTAAAATATACATAAATCTACTATAAAGTTAAAATTATCAAAACTTACACGAATAGTATATGGCACGAGTCAAGAAAAACATACACAAATGTAAAAAGTACAGTATTAAATCATAACTACATAAAAGTAACTGTAGCATACATTATAAAACTGATAATTTTGTTCCTATTGCAGTGAGTTCAAGTATTACGAGTATCCACCATGTGACCCTAACCACATCCAGGTGAGCAGTTCATCTCTCAATTGTTAATTGGTAATCGCAGTAAAAAGTGATCTCTCCTTATTCTCATGTATTTTCATTGGGTTTAGTGTAATACCATAAACCCTGAATAACACTATGAGACCCATACAAGGTGCCACTAGTGATGCTGGAAGTGTTCCCAAAAGGCAGAGACAAGTCATATGATTACAAGAAAAAGCTGAATTGCAAAAAAAAAAAAAAAAAGAAAGAAAGAAAGAAAGAGAGAAAATACATTTACGGCACTATATGGCACTTATCAATACTGTAAATATATGTCATCGGTTTACAAAATGAATCCTGTGTCTGAAATGGCATGTAACCACAGCTAGAGACCTCAGTCTACGATACATATCAAGCAATTCAGCTTTTTCGGCCCGGCACGGTGGCTCACGCCCGTAATCCCAGCACTTTGGGAGGCCGAGGTGGGCGGATCACAAGGTCAGGAATTTTTTGTTTTTTTGTTTTTTTGTTTTTAAGAGACAGGGTCTCGCTACATTGCCCAGGACAACTCAAATGCCTGGGGCTCAAGCAATCCTCCTGAGTGGCCAGGACTACAGGAGCACACCACTGTGCCTGGCATGTCAACATACTTAATGGTAAAAGACTGAATACTTTCCCATACAGATCAGAAAGAAAACAAGGATGTATGCTCTTACCATTCCCATTCAATACTATACTAAAAGATCTAGTCAGTGCAATAAAAAATGAGGATATAAAAGGCAAACAAATCAAAAAGAAATAAAACTGTCCCTTTTTACAGAAATATGATTACTCATGTAGATAAAAAATCATACTTTTCTATACCAGCACAGATTAACCTAAAATCGAAATCTATTTTTTAAAATACCAGCTTACAATAGCTCTAAAACATACTTATACATATACACAGAAGGTGTATATGTACGCTGAAAAGTATAAAAGGCTGATTACACAAATCAAAAGCCTAAATAATACCATGTTCATGGACTGAACAAGTCAATCTGGTAAAAACGTCAACACTCCCCAAATGGATCTACAGATTTAACGGAATTTCAATCAAAATCCCAGGTGGGGTCAGCATGACGGCTCACACCCATAATACACTGCGGGAGGCCTATGCAGAAGGATCGCTTGAGCCAGGAGTTTGAGACCAGCCTAAGTGAGACCCCGTCTCTATCTTAAAATTTCAAAAATTTAGCCAGGCATAGTGGCACACACCTGTAGTTTTAGATACTCAGACACTGAGGTGGGAGATCACTTGAGCCCAGGGGTTCAAGGCTACAATGAGCTATGATTGCGCCATATAAATAAACTGACTGAAATGTATTTGAGAAGGCAGTACCACAAGAAAGTGTGGTACTTGCAAAAGACAGACATATAGCTCAATGGAACAAAGTAGAGCCAAGAGATATGACTATATAAACACGGCCACTGGATTTTTTTAATTATGTAGTTTTTTAAATTGTGGTAAAATACACATAAAATTTACCATTTTATCATTTAAGTGTACGGTTGAGTGGTATTAAGTATATTCATGCTGTTGTTTATCCATCATCACCATCCATCTCAGAAGACCTTTCATCTTGCAAAACTGAAACTCTGTACCCTTTAAACAGTAACTGACTTTTATCCCCTCTCCCCAAAGCCTGGCAACCACTTTGCTACTTTCTGTCTTCATGAATTTGACTACTCTAAAGTATCTCACATGAATGGAAGGAATCACATAGTATTTTTCCTTTTGTGACTGGCTTATTTCCCTTAGCATGATGTCCTGAAGGTTCCTTTACATTAGAGCCTATGTCAGAATTTCCTTCCTTTTATCCATTCAACTATCAACAGACAGGCACTTAGGTTGCTTCAGCCTTTTGGCTATTTCGAATAGTGCTGCTATGAACACTGGCGTACAAATATCTCCTTGATTCCCTGCTTTCAATTCTTTGAGGTACATACCCAGAAACAGAACAGCGATCATATGGTAATTCTATTTTTTCCTTAATTTTCTGAGGAAACTCCACCATTTCCCATAATGGCTGCACCATTTTATATTCCCACCAGCAGTGCACAAGAGTTCCAATTTCTCCACACCCTTACCAACACTTATTCTCTGTTGTTGTATTTTGTATATGGTGTTAAAGTTCAACTTCACACTTTTTGCATGTGAGTATTCAGTCTTTCCAGCATCATTTGTTGAAAAGACTGTCATTTCCCCCAATGAATGGTCTTGGCCTCCTTGTTGAAAATCATTTGACCATATATGCAACAGTTTATTTCTAGGCTCTCTATTCCATCAGTCTATATGTCTGTCTTTACGCTCGTACCTTACTATTTTGATTACTGCAGCTTCGTACTAAATTTTGAAATCAGAAAGTGTTAATCTTCCAACTCTGTTCTTTGTCAAGATTATGTTGAACTATTTAGGGTCCCTTGAGATTCTATATGAATTTTAGAACAGAATTTTTTTTTTTTTTTTGCAGAAATAGAAAGAAAGTTATTGGGATTTTTATAGGAATTGCAATGAGTCTGCAAATTGTTTGGGGCAGTACAGATATCTTAACAATATGAAGATAGTATGAAGTTCTGGCAAGGATGCAGAACAACTGGAACTCTCATACATTTCTAAAGGAAATACAAATGGTACACTGGTTTGACGGTTTCTTAAAAAGTTAAACACACACTTACCAAACGGCCCTGTAATCCTACTTCTGTGTATTTACCTTGAAGACATAAAAGCTTATGTTCACACAAAAATCTGTACTCAGAAGTTTATAATCGCTCTATTTATAATCATCACACACTGAAAACACCCCAAATGTTTTTTTTCTTTGTCTTTGTCTTTTTTTTGAGACAAGGTCTCACTGTGTCACTCGGGCTGACGTATGTTAGCGAAATCACTGCTCACCACAGCTTTGACCTCCAGGGCTCAGGTAATCATCCCATCTTAGCCTCCCAAGTAGCTGGAACCACAGGTGCACACCACCATGTCTGGCTAACTTTTTGTATTTTTTGTAGATACAGGGTTTTGCCATGTTGTCCAACCTGGTCTCAAGTGATGTGCCCACCCCGGCCTCCCTAAGTGCTGGGATTACAGAAGTAATAAGCCACCACACCCAGCCCCAAACATACTTCGAAGAGTGACTGGCAGAACAAATAATTATACATCAATACAATGGAATACTATTCAGTAATAAAAAAGGAATGAACTACTAATACATGCAAAAACTTGAGAGAACCTCAAGGGCATCACGCTAAGTGCAAGTAGCTAGTATCAACAGGTTATATAATGAATGATTACATTTCAATAACAATGTAGAAAACACAAAACTCCACAGTATGGAGAACAGATCAGTGGTCCCAAAAGATTAGTGGTACAGGGAAGATGCAACTACAAAGGGATACCACAGAGAATTTTTTCAGGTGTTGAAACTGGTCTGTATCCTGACTGTCATGGTGGTTTACATCAATCTATGCAGTGTGTGTAGCTGTATTACTAGTACACAAAAAAATAGGCAATTTTACTTTATAGTCTATAAAAAATAAAAATTTTTAAACGATATCATAAAAGAATAAACACGCCTGGGCACAATGGCTTCACACCTGTAATCCCAGCACTTTAGGAGGCCGAGACGGGCGAATCACTTGAGGTCAGGAGTTTGAGACCAGCCTGGCCAACCTGGTGAAACCCTTTCTCTACTAAACAAAAATTAGCTGGGCGTGGTGGCGGACACCTGTAATCCCAGCTACTCGGGAGGCTGAGGCAGGAGAATCACTGGAACCCAGGAGGTGGAGGTTGCAGTGAGCCGATATCGTGCCACTGAACTCTAGCCTGGGCGAAAGAGTGAGACTCTGTCTCCCAAAAAAAAAAAAACAAAAAAACAAAAAAACAAACAAAACAAAACAAAAAAACACACACACAATAAACACATGGGGCAACAGCCTATTAACTATGCTATTAACCAAGGTGGGGGTAGTTCATAACACATCACTATGATCTAAATTCTATAAAAATATATTAAACAATAGAAGAGGCCAGGCACGGTTGCTCATGCCTGTAATCCCAGCACTTTGTGAGGCCGAGTCAGGTGGACTGACTGAACTCAGGAGTTTGAGACCAGCCTGGGCAACACGGTGAAACCCCTGTATTCTGTCTCTACCAAAATACAAAAAATTAGCCGGGCATGGCAGCATGAACCTGTAGTCCCAGCTGCTTGGGAGGCTGAGGCAGGAGAATCGCTTGAACCCAGAAGGCAGAGGTTGCAGTGAGCCGAGACTGCACCACTGCACTCTAGCCTGGGTAACAGAGAGAGACTCTGTCCACCCCAAAAAAAACAACAAAAGAGAAGAAAGTAAAAAGAAATACCAAAATGTTAACAATGCCCATCTCCAGGTAATGAAATTACACGTGCTTGTTTTTCCCTTAGTCTATCTAACATCCTATAAGGTATATCACTTTTAAAATTGAAAATTCCTTTTTTTTTTTTTTTTTTTTTAGACAGGGTCTCACTCTGTCGCGCGGGCTGGAGTACAATGGTGCAATCTCGGCTCACTGCAACTTCTGCCTCCCAGGCTCAAGCAATCCTCCCACCTCAGCCTCCCAAGTAGCTGGGCCTACAGGTGTGTGACACCACGCCCGGCTAATTTCTGTATTTTTTGTAGAGACAGGGTTTTGCCATGTTGCCCAGGATGGTAAAATGGAAAATTTCGAAGGAAAGAAATTTTTTCAATTACCAATTCTAATACTTTAAGAAATAGTGTACAACTCTAAAAATCTTGCAAAAATGTCACAAGAAATACATTATTTTTTCAAACTGACAATACACTGTAAAACTCCATTTCCACTGAGATCTCATCAGACTTCAATACTTAAAATAGTCTATTAAAATGTACTATATGCAAAGATCACTAAAAGTCAATAAAGATACAAGCCTGTATCAGAACATCTCCTGTAACCCAAAAATATATATACCTACTATGTACCCACAAGAATTTTTAAATTTTTTTAAAAAGAAGATACAAAATTAATGTAAGGTTCTCACAAAGCTTTTGATATATAATTAACCAAAAACGAAATCATTTAATAAGAGAAAAAATGTTAGTAACACTATAGTATTAAAAGCCAAAATGAGTATTCCTGTAAAGCAGAACTCACTGCAAAACAAGTTTGGGAAAGGTCAGTGGCTGCACCATGAAGAAAGGGTAACAAATGATAAAACACAATGCAAGGACAGTGTTGTTTCAGGCAAGAGAACCAACATCTACTTAAGCACAGAAGAGGTTCACCAAAAGATACAAAATTACTGGAATTAAGAGTTCCAAGTTATGATTCTCTTCATTCACATTAACCAAAAGTGTCATCAGACCACTCTTATTTTGCTATAATCTTTAGTATCTGATATCATTTGTTTTGAAAACATAATCACCACAAAAAATTTATCATGGATAAGGCTCAATCTCTAAAGACCTACTACTCCCTGTTAGATACTTGCTGTGGGGTTTTTTCATATACATTGTTCGATTTATCATAGTTAAATCTCTCAACGTCTTGGGACACATAAGTTATATTACTCCTTTAGGATGCTGACCTGGAGCATGCGCATGCGCGCACACACTCTCTCTACATCTATCTATCTCTCTCTCTATCTATCTATCTATATATATATATATATATTTTTTTTTTTTTTTTAAGAGACAGGGTCTCACTATGTTGCCCAGGCTAATCTCGAACTCCTGGTCTCAAGCAATCTTCTCAGTCTCCCAAGTAGCTAGGACTACAGGTGTGCAATCTGGCTAAACTGGCTATAGTTAAGTAAAATTTGAAGACTAACTTTCCAACTGATGTTGCGCAAGAGAACCCTTAACCATCTGTAAATCAATGGCGCCCAACGAGGTGGCTCATGCCTGTAATCCCAGCACTTTGGGAAGCTGCGGTGGGCGGATCACTTGAGGTCAGGAGTTTGAGACCAGCCTGGCCAGTAAGGTGAAACCCTCTACTAAAAACACAAAAATTAGCCGAGCGTGGTAGCAGCTGCCCATAGTCCCAGCTACTCGGGAGGCTGAAGCAGAAGAATTGCTTGAACCCGGGAGATGGAGGCTGTAGCGAGCCGAGATCACACTACTGCACTCCAGCCTAAGTGACAGAGCCAGACTCCATCTCAAAAAAAAAAAAAAAAAAAAAATCAATTGCTACTGCTGCACAAAGGTGCCAATGTAAGAAGCAACTCAGCTACTAATCAATATAATAATCCTACAGTTTGGAACATGTGCCCTTGTGAATTTCTATTTAGAGCTCATATTTGAAATTACTGTTTTCTGTTTTAATATAGATGCCAGATATCTCCTGAATGGTAGTCACAGACATCGTCATCACTCCTCACAGAGCCTATATTTTAAGTCAGCCCAACTCGAATTCCATCCAAATATGAAAATCTATCTAGCTGTTTTTGTCTATTATATAACAGACAAACAGAAATGTCCCCTGGATATCCGCACTGATGCTATCTTGCATCATGCAGATCTTTAGTCAGACACCACCTCAAAGAGGCCTTCCCAAGACCACCTAAAAGCACAAATTTAATATATCACCATCCTTATATCAGCTCTAATTTACCTTATGGCATTACTTACTATAGTATGTCAACAGGTAATTAATGCCATAACGACATGGTGGCTCATGCCTGTAATCCCAGTATTTTGGGGGGCCAAGGAGGGCAGGTCACTTGAGGTCAGGTGTTCCAGACCAGCCTGGCCAACATGGTTGTCTCTATTAAAAGTACTAAAATTAGCTAGGCATGGTGGTACACACCTGTAATCCCAGATGCTAGGGAGGCTGATGAGGGAGAATCACTTGAACCCAGGAGGCAGAGGTTGAAGTGAGCCGAGATCACACCACTGCACTCCAGCCTGGGAGACAGAGTAAGACTCCATTTCAAAAGGGGGGGGGGGGGGGGAGAGGAAGCTCTCATTTATCCCAAACACACCAAATAAACCTCTCTAAAGTCTATGGAGTTTGAACTCCTGTTTTTTTATTTTTTTTTTTATTTTTTTTTATTTTTATTTTTCGGTGTGGGGGACAGTGTCTCGCTATGTCACCCAGGCTGGAGTGCAATGGTGTGATCTCTGCTCACTGCAACCTCTGCCGCCTGGGTTCCAGCGATTCTTCTGCCTTAGCCTCCTGAGTAGCTGGGATTATAGGGGCACACCACCACACCCGGCTAATTTTTTGTATTTTTAGTAAAGACGGGGAGGGGGTTCACCATGCTGGCTAGGCTGGTCTTGAACTCCCGACCTTGAGATCCATCTACCTCGGCCTCCCAAAGTGCTGGGATTATAGGCATGAGCCATCATGCCTGGCCAGGGAGTTTGAACTTCTAAACCTAACTGCACATTAGAACCAGCTGGCATAGTTCGAAGAAGAAGGAAAAAAAAAAAAAACAGTATGCCTGGGCTGCACTCCAGGCCACTTAAGTCAGAATACTGGGGCCCAAGCAAGGTATTTTCTTAAAAGCTCCCCTGATGATCCTAAACGAACAACAAAGGTTGAGAACCACTGCCCTGTGCCATCTCTCAGTCTTCCTGTCTCTCCTACTTCATAAATCAAAGTAAAAGCACATAAACAAATTATGAAGATTTAAATTCCTGGTGCCCGCAATAAGTCTTGAAGAAGACATTCCCATCTTTCCTACTCAAAAATTCATTTCCTCTAAAGAGTAAGCATAGTATTTACCTCCTCTAAGATACATCCCTGATTTAACATACTCAAACTTGATGATAATTACTTTTTAGGGGGAAGGGAGGGCAGCGGGAAGACAGAGTCTCACTCTTCTCACCCAGACTGGAGTGCAGTGCTGTGATCTCAACTGACTGCAACCTCCACCTCCCAGGTTCCAGCGATTCTCCTGCCTCAGCCTCCCGAGTAGCTGGAATTACAAGTGTACACCACCACACCCGGCTAATTTTTGTATTTTTAGTAGAGACGGAGTTTCATCATGGTGACCAGGCTGGTCTCAAATTCCTGACCTCAACTGATCTGCCTGTCCTGGTCCCCCAAGTGCTGGGATTACAGGTGAGAGCCATCATGCCCAGCCTAATAATTACTTTTTTTAACAGCACTGTCCCAGCCACAGACTGTTTTGTTGTTTTGGGTTTTTTTTGGTTTTTTTTTTTTTGAGATGGAGTTTCACTGTTGTTGCCCAGGCTGGAGTGCAGTGGTGCGATCTCAGCTCACGGCAACCTCTGCCTCCCGGGTTCAAGTGATTCTCCTGCCTCAGCCTCCCAAATAGGTGGGATTACCGGCATGCACCATCACACCCAGCCAATTTTGTATTTTTAGTAGAGACAGGGTTTCATCATGTTGGTCAGGCTAGTCTCGAACTCCTTACCTCAGGTGACCCACCTGGCTTGGCCTCCCAAAGTGCTGGGATTACAGGCATGAGCCACCATGCCAGGCCACAGACTGTTTTAAAAAGCAATTACCGGGTGCAGCACAGCAACATGGCACAAGTATACATATGTAACAAACCTGCACGTTATGCACATGTACTCTAGAACTTAAAGCATAATAATAATAAAAAATTTTTAAAAAGCAATTACCATATTATTTTTATTTGTATCTCTATTATCTCCTCTCTGTACTTCCTTCTTTTTGCAATTTGTATCTCTATATTATCTTCTCTTCTACACCCAAGTTAATCTTAACTTTTTTTGTATCCCTTACATTTGAAGTGCTGCAGTTCTACAATTTGCAAAAATTTCTGTATCTTATCAGATGATGAAACAGCTTGGGTATTAAAAGCGCCTTTCTCCCCCAGGCTAGAGTGCAGTGGAACAATCACAGCTCACTGCTGCCTGAAGTGCTGGACTCACGTGATACTCCTGCTTCAGCCTCCCAAGTCGTTGGGCCTACAGGCATGCACCACCACACCCAGCTAATTTTTTATTTTTTTTTAGAGATGGGGTCTCACTATGTTGCCCAGGCTGGTCTCGAACTCCTGGCCTCAGACAATCCTCCCACCTAAGCCTCCCAAAGTGCTGGGATTACAGGCCATTTGCCCATTTTAAAGTTGGTATCTCAGAGAAGTATCTTGCCAAAGGCACCCTTTTCATGAAGCCATCAGCGTACAACACACATATCAGAGAGGTACCTCCTGCTTGCGTCCCCGCTGTTCTCATATACTACATTACAGAAATATATTGTTTTTTAAGTTCTATATATAGTTATAGCCAACATTCCTAAGGACAGAGTACTAAATGTTTAACAATTTAAGCATAGTTACAACTACAGATTTCCAGTTTAAAAATAATACACCAGGCGCAGTGGCTCACATCTGTAATCCCAGCACTTTGGGAGGCCAAGGGAGATGGATCACGAGGTCAGGAGATCCAGACCATCCTGGCTAATACAGCGAAACCCTGTCTCTACTAAAAATACAAAAACATTAGCCA
This sequence comes from Papio anubis, assembly GCF_008728515.1. Lineage (NCBI taxonomy): Eukaryota > Metazoa > Chordata > Mammalia > Primates > Cercopithecidae > Papio > Papio anubis. Next base: position 32,188,061 of record NC_044989.1, on the reverse strand, counting down.
GGCGTGGTGGCAGGCACCTGTAGTCCCAGCTACTCGGGAGCCTGAGGCAGGAGAATGGCGTGAACCCGGGAGGCGGAGCTTGCAGTGAGCCACTGCACTCCAGCCTGGGCAACAGAGCAAGACTCCATCTCGAAACAAAAAAATAAAATAAAATAAAAATAAAAATAATATAATATATCCATATTTACCTCTGCTCCCTCCCAAGATCCCACCGAAAAGACACTAAAGGAATAAAGAAGGTATTGAACAAACCCAAAAAGACAAAAAGAACAAGTGAAGAGAAAATAGCAACAAAATTTTTGAAGTTGGAGGGCAAATGGAAAAGCATTAACTAACTTGTTTCCTCTCCTCCCCAAAAATCATAAAGTAAGCCAGCACGGAAAGAAAGCCCAAAACATTCATGTTGTATTCTTTCTCAAATACACAGGTAAAAGAGGTCTAATAATTAAAATTGCTGGCTGGGCATGGTGGCTCACGCCTGTAATCCCAGCATTTTGTGAGACCGAGGCAGGCGGATCACCTGTGGTCAGGAGTCCAAGACCAGCCTGACCCTGTCTCTAGTAAAAATACAAAAATTACCCCAGCATGGTGGCATGCGCCTGTAATCCCAGCTACTTGGGAGGCTGAGGCAAGAGAATCGCTTGAACCCAGGAGGCAGAGGTTGCAGTGAGCCAAGATCACATCACTGCACTCCAGCCTGGGCAACAGAGCAAGACTCCATTCCCCCCCAAAAAATTAAAGTAAATTAAAATAAAAAATAAAAATAAACAAAATAAAACTGCTTAAAAGCAGTTGCTTTTTACAATATTTTCTCCAATCATAAGAGGGCCCTAATTTTTTACCTTAATACTGCAACCAAGCTCCAATCATAAGAGGGCCCTAATTTTTTACCTTAAACTAGGAGTTCTTGTACTTCAAAATATGGGAACCATGGCCAAGGTGGTTCAAATTCACCTTGTTATCTACATAAGGCAGACAAACACTTGTTGAACTGAACTATATAATTTAAGACACCAAAACAAAAAGTAGGGCCAGGCGCAGTGGCTCACGCCTGTAATCCCAGCAGTTTGGGAGGCCGAGGCAGGTAGATCACAAGGTCAGGAGTTCAAGACCAGCCTGGCCAACATGGTGAAACCCTGTCTCTATTAAAAATACAAAAAATTAGCTGGGCATGGAGGGGCGCACCTGTAATCCCAACTACTCGGGAGGCTGAGACAGGAGAATTGCTTGAACCTGGGAGGCAGAGGTTGCAGTGAGCTGAGATCACGCCATTGCACTCCAGCTTGGGCGACAGGGCAAGACTTCGTCTCAAAAAAAAAAAAAAAAAAAAGTAACATTTATTGACTGTTTATGGTGAGTCAAGCAATATTCTGTATGTATCAGTTTATTTAACCTTTACAATAACCCAGTGAGTTAAGTACTAATTATGAAGCACAGAGAGAGGTTAAGCAGTTTGCATAAGGTCACACCTGGAACTTAAATGGTCTGGCTCCAGAGCCAATATTCTATTCTTTCTTTTAATATCACTAAAGTCAGTCAACAGAAACAGAGCCAAAGTACATGTTCATAGCCCAAAAAGAGATTATGCTAAATTAAGTTCTTATGAAGAACTCAGATGCTTTCATAAGACAATTATCTTCTAGGGCTATTGAGATCCCAATCTATATCATGTTTATCTCTCAAAGAATAGTTGAGAATAGGAATGCTGCATGTACTAAAGTTAGCCAGGAATTAGAACTGGTTTGAATCATTTACAGTTTCTATCACTGGGAGATTGCACATTTTAGCCAAAAAAATTTATTTCTTGATTACTACGCAGGCACCATGACTTCTCAGAGCAGGCAGCTCTGGGCCTGAAGTTTAATCAAGAAGCTCTTACATCAGGAAAGAAAAAAAAAAACAAACAAACACCCAATCTAAACCTCACTGAAGCTACAGTAAAGTACAAAGATCTTCCTCTTATTTATGACCACTATACAAATTTCTCAAATCAAAGTCATTATCTATATTACTGAGGGACTGACTCTAACAACCTAGTGGGGAAAAAAAAAAAAAAAAAAGTCAGTATCTATACAGGTAAAGAAAAAAGATACAAAGAAATGTAAAATTGGAGTGTTTGTCTAAGAACACTGAGCAGGGCTGGCCGCGGTGGCTCACGCCTGCAATGCCAGCACTTTGGGAGGCCAGGGCAGGCAGGTCACAAAGTCAGGAGTTCGAGACCAGCCTGACCAACATGGTGAAACCCCATCTCTACTAAAAATACAAAAAAAATTAGCCGGGCGTGGTGGCGCACACTTGTAATCGCAGCTACTCGGGAGGCTGATGCAGGAGAATCGCTTGGACCCGGGAGGCGGAGGTTGGAGTGAGCCGAGACTGCGCCACTGCACTCCAACCAGCCTGGGCAACAGAGCAAGACTCCATCTCAATAAATAAATTAAAATAAAATAAAAACACTGAGCAGGTTTTTTTCTTTTTCACTGCAACACAAATCTGGAATTCACTTCGGAAACTGAAGAGACATGACTTTCTCCTACACATATATTGCCATCAATACCCATTGATTAATACCCACACACATATACCTTCATTTACTTATGTACATATACTACATAAACAAATCTATGTGCACACAGAACTAGAAACACATCTTAACTTCATTCTGACATTTAGCCATACCAATACACTAAAAGATATTTATCCAAATATAGATTACTGTATATTTGTTACAAATATTCATATTTCCATCTACATTTGAATGTTATCTGCCTATCCTCTATGTGTAAACATTTAGTGAATTTTTTTTAAAGTAATCACGAGGAGTGTGGCAATACTGACCAAGCAGCCAAGAGACTCAAGGGAATTAGCATTCGCTGAGCACCCCCTATTTTACATTTGTCATGCACTGTTAGGCACTTTTAACATGTTTGACCACTTAATCTTCCCCACCATCCTATTAATCATTAATCTTAATTTACAGATGAGGAAGCTGAGGTTCAGGAGGTTTAAGTAGTGAGTTCATAAATGAACTAAAATTCAAAATTCAGGACTACCTAACATAAAGCGCATGCTCTCTCCACATAATCTCAAAAAAGCTCATAAAAAAGACAAACAGTATAAAATATACTATACTGGGGAGGGGTATTATTTCAGGAAGTAAGATAAACTATCACCCCCAGTAATTAAGTAAGAGAACACCTTAACAATATCTTACTCTTACATAAAAGCAAAATCTAAGATGGGTTCTGCAGGATGGTGGAAAGTGGTAAATCAGAAAAAAAACTTAGGAAGTTCAAAGTTCAGTTTAAGTTCAAAAACTGAATATAGAAAAGCTTTAAGTAAAAAAGAAAAAAAAAAAAAGCAAGGTTTTGTTGTTTTCTGTTTGTTTGAGACAGAGTCTTGCTCTGTTGCCCAGGCTGGAATGCAGTGGCACAATCACAGCTCACTGCAGCCTCAACCTCCCAGGTTCAAGCAATCCTCCTACCTCAGCCTCCCGAGTATCTGGGACTACAGGTGTGCACCCCCATACCCAGCTAATTTTTTTATTTTTTTCTAGAGACAAGGTCTCTCAACTACTGGGCTCAAGCGATCCTCCTGCCTCAGCCTCCCAAGGTGCTGGGACCCCAGGCATGAACCAGAGCATCAGGCCAAAAGCAAGATTATTTACAGGGAATTAAAGTAGATAAGACAAACATTTTTCAGGCACTTGTCTGGTAAGTACACTGCTGCAAACATTTTACATGCATTAACACTTAATCCTCACAATGAGTACAATTATCTTCCCCATTTTGCAAATAAGGAAACTGGAACAGAAATACTAAATAATTTAGTCAAGGTTATACAAGTGTAAAAATTAAAATAATTCTGTGTAATGGGATGAATTTTTTTTTTTAATGTTTTAAAACACTGGGATCTTAACCCAAGCTATCTGTGTCCAGAACCAAGCTCCTTTATAACTATTATGCTAAATTTCATGAACAAACAATAGCTAGGGTAAAAGACATATCTAGTAATACAAACAGTATGGTCAAGTGGTGTGTAGCTTTTTTATTTTTAAAATCCAAAGTCAGGCCACACGTGGTGACTCACACCTGTAATCCCAGCACTTTGGGAGGTTGAAGCAGGCGGAACACAAGGTCAAGAGATCGAGACCATCCTGGCTAATATGGTAAAACCCGTCTCTACTAAAAATACAAAAAAAAATTAGCCAGGCGTGGTGCAGGCGCCTGTAGTCCCAGCTAGTCGGGGGGGCTGAGGCAAGAGAATGGTGTGAACCCAGGAGGCGGAGCTTGCAGTGAGCGGAGATACTCCAGGTGGAGTACGCCACCCTACTCCAGCCTGGGCGACAGAGACTCCGTCTCAAAAAAAAAAAAAAGTCAGCAAATATACAAAAAGAGACAAATGAGCATACGAAAAGATGCTTGACGTCATGTCATTAGGAAATTACAATTTTTAAAAAGGAGACACCACTACACAACTACTATAATGGCCAAAATATAAAACCCCCAAATGCTGGTGTGGAAGTGAAACATTCATTGCTGATGGGAATACAAAATGGTACACAGTCACTAAGAGTCCGTCGATTTCTTACAAAAGTAAACATACTCTCACATGCGACCCAGCAATTGAGCTCCTTAGTATTTACCCAAATGATCTGAAAACTTATGTCTACACAAAAACCTGCACACAAATTTTTACAGCAGGTTTATTCATAGTTGCCAAAACATGGAAGCTAGCAGGATGTCCTTCGGTGTGTGAATGGATAAACTGTGCTACATCCAGACAATGGAATATTATTTAGCACTAAAAAGGAATGAGCTACGAAGCCATGAAAAGACATGGAAGAACTGTAAATGCATATAAATAAAGAAGGCAATTTGAAAAGTCTACAAACGGTATAAATACAACTATGACATTCCGAATAAGGCAAAACTATGAAGACAGTAAAAGGATCAGTGGTTGCCAACAGGGAGAGGGGAGGGAGCAGTTGGGGGAAAAAGGAAGGGAAGGATGAATAGGCACAGCAGGGGATTTTTAGGGCAGTGAAACTATTCTTTATGATAGTACAATGGTGGATACATGTCACTATACACTGTCCAAACCCACAGACTGTACAACACCAAGAGTAAGCCCTCATGTAAACTATGGACTTTGGGAGATGATGATTGTTAGTGCTAAGTTCACGAATGTTAACATACCACTCTGGTGCAAAATACTAACGGGTGGGAGGCTGTGTGAGCATGGAGATAGAGGGTATATGGGAACTGTCTGTACTTTCTGCTTAATTTTGTTGTGAACCTAAAACTGCTCTAAAAAAGAAAAGTAATTTAAACAAAAAAAAGTCAAGGAACGTGTTTATTTAGCAATTCGTATATAAGGAAGTACTAATATACTCATTGTTATATATGCATCAAATCAAAAATACTCAAGTTTATACTGTATATTCGGGCTGGGCGCGGTAGCTCACGCCTGTAATCGCAACACTTTGGGAGGTCAAGGTGGGCAGATCACTTGAGGTCAGGAGTTCAAGACCAGCCTGGCCAAGATGGTGAAACCCTGTCTCTACTAAAAAAAAAAAAAAATCAAAAAAAAAAATTAGCCAGGTGTGCTGGTGTGCACCTGTAATCCCAGCTATTGGGGCGGGTGAGGCAGGAGGATTGCCTGAGCCCAGGAGGCAGAGGTTACAGTGAGCCAAGATCACACGCTGCACTCCAGCCTGGGCCACAGAGTGAGATAAATATACACACACACACACACACACACACACACACACACACACACAGAGTATACTAGGGATCCTGGGTCCTGGGGAGGGGATATATAAACAAACAAAGTACCTCCCCACAAGGACCTTGAAATATGCGACAGACCTTATATATTTACAAAAAGCTAAATAAAATGGAATTTAAATTTAAATAGTTCAAGATGGCTGAAAAAATACCACAGAAGAGTAAGCTGCCAGATTACTAAAATGGACACTAATAGGACAATATGTGCTCAGGGCTTCAGTCATTTCTGGATAAAGGGATCAGGAAGTTAAGATATGCTCTAGATCTTGAAAATGACTAAGACTCAGCTAAATGACTGGAGTGAATTGGTGCATTCCAAGAAAGAACAAAACTACTGTAGTTAGGAAAGAGAATTAAATGGACTATTTCACAAAACTTATAAATAAGGAGACAAGACTAGAGAGATTAGTAAAGTCCAGATCGTGCAGCTCAGAGCCTCAAAAATCTTCACTCTTAAATACTGACAGGGAGCAAATACTTACCCAACCTGTGTACATACTGATAGCTCTTAATCCAGTTAAAGTTTATTTGTAAACATTTTATAACAGATACAGATAATATAAAGACATATACTAGTAGTCATAGTTAAAAATTCACTGTCTTTGCCACCCAATACATATACATACAAGTCCTGTTTCCATCCTTCAACTTCAAATCTACAGGCAACCCATAACCCTACAAACTGAACCCCAGGCATCCATAAGACATATTACTCTATTACCTAGTAAAACTCTATATGGTTATCCCCAAACTTTATCCCCTCAGACACAGATGCCTTTCCTCTGCGGTAGAAAAGAAAGTGGCCCATTGCCCATAAACAGGAAAGAGGGATTATGTTAGGACCATGATCACTACTGGCATCTTCTCTCTATTTATAGGGCTGTCACCCTCTATTAATCATTAAAAGCAAACTTCCTAAATACCTGCAGATTCCAAGTAAAGCATAAAATGCAGCATTCCCTCCTCAATCATCTGAACTGGGGCAAACAGGACCCTATACAACCTCTGATAATTATTAATAATAATAAACTTCAGGCCACGTGAGACAGCTCATGCCAGTAACCCCAGCACTTTGGGAGGCTGAGGTGCGAGGATCATTTGAGGCCAGAAGTTCAAGACCAGCCTGGGCAACACAGCAAAACCCCATCTCTACAAACATAAATAAATTTTACAAATAATAATAAATTTCATTTCTCAGATATGAAAATGTTTCAGAATACATCCATTGTTAACGTTCAAATTTTTTCTGTAATCCTTCATTCCATTCACTATAAACCCTTCTACATATTTTAATTCATATACTCAATCTTCATGCATGGGGACCTGCAATTTTATCCAATCCCAAACTCTTCTAATTAACAAATGCCCCAACAAAACCTGTTATCCCAAATCAATGCTATGTTTTACTTATCTACCTATACCTTCATGTCATACACCTAAAACCCTCCACCTTAGTAATCTACCACTAAAGCGAATATTGTCTTCCCTTCCATGTACAGGCACATAAATATATGTCCAATTTCCCCAATCAACAAACGCTGACACACATTATTGCTCTCAAACATGGCCTCCAGACATAAAAAGCACCCCACAAAATTCCTCTATCTATCCAAAACACTTGAATACTTCTGTTAATGACTTTCTTTAGAAATCCTAGTACATATGATACCACTGATTCCAAGTTAAAAATCACAAAAATACTACATCTTCAAGATAGAAACATATACTAAAAAGTGTAGACATGTATGAAAAGGATAAAATCAAATTACAGATAACGTTTATGAAGAGGGAGGGTTGGAGAAATGCAGTCCAGGAGAGATTCGGCTGAGATTTTAATCCTATTTGTAAAGTTTTATTTCTTAAGCTGAGTTGGGGATGCATGGTATTCACTGTAATTACTCTTCATACCTTTTCATACTTGAAATATTTTAAATGACTTTGAAAAGGAAAGATATCCAATTACTAATGAGCATCTCCCTCTTACACACAGTGACAAGCCATTATGTCCAAGTTGCAGTAACTGTTCACTGCTACATCTGGGCCACCCCTATCATTTACTAAGCCAAGAAAAGAAAAAATTACAAACCTACCTCCCAAAACTTTCTCTTAGCTATATTCCAGGTTTATATCCTAAAACTATACATAATCCAATTCTTTCACAACTCTCACATCGACAATAATTAACATGTCTAATTTCACGTTTGCATCCCTAAATTGCCATTTACTCTTACAAATGACTTATTATCCACACAGTAAACTTTTCCTTGTTGTCTACGTTAAAATACAAGTGAATTGGTTGACCACGTAACTACTTCCACTTGGCTAAATGCAGACAGTTGTATACATTATATCTCTATGCAGGAGTACAATTCACTCATATACTAACTTTTCAATCTTAACCTACAACATCCAAATTAAGCCACCCATCATTTAACCACAAATGAAATGTCATCTCCGCCAAATGTAACTCAGCCAGAGCCATTCCAAAACCACTCCAGTCCGTCCACTGAGCATACACCTCACACATCTAAAAGTCCCGTCCCTGGACCAAGGTTTACGCCACCCAGAAGTGCTCTCTTCCAATGGTGAGACTCAGACACACCTTCAAATCCCAATTTTCGGGTCGCTGTGGGAAAACAAGTAGAGATGGCCTGAAGTTACAAACCCAAAAGAATCTATTTCATATACCACAGATACTGACTTTCCCGTCACTGGGGCGTAGAAGTTGGAAGCCCCGAGCAAGGGGACCAGGTCTAGTAGTCTTTGGCGTCCGCAGAGTCCTACAGTCGTCGACCAAGCAGTTCAGGCAGCTGGCCCGCCTACTTCCCTCCCCACCCCCACCCCGGCCCACCCCACCCCACCCCCACCCCTACCCCCACCCCGGGCGCACAGCCCGCGGTCTGTCCCCGCACCTGCGGGACCTGAGAACAGTAGATTGCCGGCTCCTCTCCTACAAGTGAGGGCTTAGGTGCCGGCTCGGACGCTCCCCGCCCCTCGCCTCCGGCCACCAGCCTCTCCGCCCGGGGTCAACCCTTCCAGCCTTCCGCTCTCATCTAACCGGGCGCAGGACCGACAGCCTCTCCAGGGCCTACCCGGGCCTGGTTTCCTCCGGTGCCAAGCTCCGAGGCCTCCTCACCTCTCGCAGAGGACCAAGCCAGACCGGACGCTCCAGGCCCGAAAGGCAACTCCCCTTCCACCACTCCCCGACTCGCCGGTCTTTCCTCCCAGCTGCAGCCGCTGAAAAAGCCAAGTCCTAAGGTCCCCCTCCATCAGCTTCCGGGCCTCCCTTCACGGTCGGGCCCGAACCCCCAGCCCTGCCCTCCCGCCACCTCGCTTCCCCAAGTCGCGAGGCCGAGCCCCGGGGCTGGGCGGCTTCTTTCCCCGGCTTCGCGCCCGCCCGGCGTGCAGCACACTCACCACTGAGCGCCGAGGCCTGCAGTGTGGCCCCCGAGGTGCCGTCGATGACTTTGATGGTCCCGCGGCTAGTGACGGCCAGGATGGCGTTGAGCGCAGGGTGGTAGGACAGGCTGTGCAGCCCGTCGGCGTCGCAGTGCATGCAGCCGTCCCGCAGCACCAGCCACTCCGAGACCCCGGCCGCCCCCGACCCCGCCGCCGAGGAGCAGCCGGGGCCCGAGGCCGCCGCAGCCGCAGCCGCCATCTTCCGGCCTGCGCTCAGCACAATCACACTGGGAAGCGGCTCAGTGACAGTCCCGGGAGGTGCAGCACCACCGCCAGTCACCATCCGGGGCCAGGGGGCAAGCGGAGCGCGTTAGCCGGAAGTGAAGTCAGGCGCCCGCACGCACGCGGAACGTCGATTGCCCGGCCGGAGGGGCCAAACTCAGAGGGAGGCTGTCGGGGGAAGGGGAAAAGCAGGGAGGGAGGCGGGGCCCCGGGCGCGGGCTGGAGGCCGGCGGGTGGAGCATGCGCGGGAGGGCTCGCGCGTGCCACGCGCCGCGGTTCTGGCCAGCTCCGCGTCCGCAACGTCCCAGTTTCTTCCTGCGAGCCTGGGGAGTGGCGGCTGACGAGTCCGCCCCGCTCCTCGCGGGGGAAGGGGGAGGGGTTGGCCTCCGTGCATTTCCGCTAGGTGGGGACCCCCGCCCTTGCGACCTGTCCGGTACGCCCGGAGGCCTTTTGCAGCAGTTCCAGCTGCCCCCTGACGGTTCCCGGTACGTGCGGTACAGCTGTTCGGCCGTAGCCGGAAGCGGACCTCTGGGTCTCGGCCACGGCCCTGGTGTGAGAATAAACAGTCTGAGAAGCCTCTCGTTTGGATTGGAAGGAACCGAACGACCTTCCCAGACCTGTACCTTTTACCATGCCTGCCCTCCCCATTCCTAAGGCTTTCTGTTGAACAAACGTACCAGATACGAGGTGCTGGAAGCTTAGTTTCTCTATCCACATTCGAAACATCCCGAGTTACGGGAATTAATGAGGGAGTGGGTCTGTGCGCGTGTGGGGCGGGAGTGTTGGAGGGCTAGAAAGGACTAGTCAGTTTGCTAATCATCCCCCCCTTGGAGAATTTTTTTTTTAACTTTTTATTTTGAAATAGATTCACAGTTGAAAATATACTACAGACCTCTGTGGTCTTTCTCTCCAAAAGCCGTAACCCCTATCTATGAGAAAAACATTGGACAAACCCAAACTGTAGGACATAATTTTAATACCTAAACACTACTTGAAGATAGTACAGAGAGATCCAATTTTCTCTTTCAGTTTACCCCAATGATTGCATATTACATAATTTTAGTACAGTCTCAAAAGGAGAGATTTGATAGTTGTGTGATGTGTGTATAGTTCAATGTCATTGTATCACATGTAGATCTACACACCATAGTCAAGATGCAGAGCTGTATGTTCTATATGTTTTGTGATCATTACGTTATTTTGGAAAGACCTAGTTTTCCTTAAAAACCTAATCAAAGAGCTGTTGTGAGGATTAAGAATCGTTGGTAAAATGTGTAGAAGAGCATCTGACAAGTATATAGTAGGTGCTCAATAAAAATGAGTTAATTGTCCTATCACATTTCATGCGAACTTCTTCAGGAAATCTTCATGGATTACCTCAACTACATCTTAAACTATTAGCCATCCGGCTCATCTGAAACACTTAAGAGATTTGGCTGTATTCCTCTCTTCTTGAGGTCCCTAAAATACAATGAAGTTCCTGGGCCGCCAGAGTGACATTCCTTACTCATCTGTGGGAGTTTTTTGTTTGTTTGTTTGTTTTTTGAGACGGAGTCTCACTCTGTCGCCCAGGCTGGAGTGCAGTGGCGTGATCTGGGCTCGCAACGTCCGCCTCTTGGGTTCAAGCAATTCTGTGCCTCAGCCTCCTGAATAGCTGGAATTACAGGTGCCTGCCACCATGCCCGGCTTTTTTTTTTTTTTTTTTTTTGTATTTTTAGTAGAGACGGGTTTCACCATCTTGGCCAGGTTGGTATTGAACTCCTGCCCTCGTGATCCACCCGCCTCGGCCTCCCAAAGTGCTGGGATTACAGGTGTGAGCCACCGTGCCCAGCCACTCACCTGTATGTCTGGGAACCCTCAGGCCGGTTTTTCAAAGGAAGACTTTATTGGCTCCATAAAGTCAACCATAGCTCCTTAAAACCATCTGGTCATATCTGAAAATACGACATTCCAGTCAAAACCTGGTTAATATAACCAATGCCTCTAATTATGTCTTGTTACAGGAGAACACATTTTTATAGAAATGATACAAATAACTATATTGCATAAAAATAGGAATACTTGGCCGGGCTCGGTGATTCACACCTGTAATCCCAGCACTTTGGGAGGCTGAGGCAGGTGGATCACGAGGTCAGGAGATCGAGACCATCCTGGGTAACACGGTGAAACCCCATCTCTACTAAAAAAAAAAAAAAACAGAAAATTAGCCGGGCTTAGTGGTACACACCTGTAATCCCAGCTACTTGGGAGGCTGAAGCAGGAGAATCACTTGAAACCCAGGAGGCAGAGGTTGCAGTGAGCCGAGATCAGGCCACTGCACTCCAGCCTGGGAGACACTGCGAGACTCCATCTCAAAAAAAAAAAAAAAAGAAAAGAAAACCATTTGAGTCATTTTCTATTTTTCTGAGAATTTTATGAATACTTTATTTGTTTGAGTACTCATTTATCCCTAAGCCAGTTTTGGTATTTTAGTTTGGTAATACCATCAGAGGTAGAAGAGATTATGTACATATAATATACAAACATAGATATATACATGTATCCCAGCACTTTGGGAGGCCGAGACCATCCTGGCTAACCCGGTGAAACCCCGTCTCTACTAAAAAATATAAAAAACTAGCCGGGCGAGGTGGCGGGCGCCTGTAGTCCCAGCTACTCGGGAGGCTGAGGCAGGAGAATGGCGTAAATCCGGGAGGCGGAGCTTGCAGTGAGCCGAGATGTGGCCACTGCACTCCAGCCTGGGCGACAGAGCAAGACTCCGTCTCAAAAAAAAAAAAAAAAAAAAAGAACAAGCACCACCCCAAAGATTCCCTTGTAAATACCAGGGGAGACTCTGAAAGGGTGGCTGAGGTCATGTCATGGGAGCCAGAATTTGGGCACATTGATATGCTGTAAAACCCACAATATGTACATGCACACTATTGAGCCATATGGAAACACTGCACTAGGCTGGTAATGGTGGCTTACACCTGTGATCCCAACACTTCAAGAAGCCAAGGGAGGTGGATTGCTTCTTGAGCCTAGGAGTTAGGGACCAGCCTGGGCAACATGGCAAAACCTTGTCTCTACTAAAACATACAAAGGCCAGGCATGGTGGCTTACTCCTGTAATCCCAGAATTTTGGGAGGCTGAGGCGGGCGATCACCTGAGGTCAGGAGTTTGAGACCAGCCTAACCAACATGGAGGGACCCAGTCTCTACTAAAAACACAAAATTAGCCAGGTATGGTGGTGCATGCCTGTAATCCCAGCTATTCGGGAGGCTGAGGTAGGAGAATCACTTGAACCTGGGAGGCAGAGGTTGCGGTGAGCCAAGATCATGCCATTGCATTCCAGCCTGGGCAACAAGAGTGAAAGTCCATACAAAAAAAAAAAAATACAAAAACTTAGCTGGGTGTGGTGGCATGTCCCTGTGGCTTCTCCAGAGCTACTCTAGAGGCTGAGGTGGGAGGATCACTTCAACCCAGGAAGTCGAGGCTGCAGTGAGCCATGACCGTGCCACTGCACTCCGGCCTGGAGATACAGCAAGACCCTGTATCAAAAAAATTTAAAAAAGAAAAAGAAAAGGGAAAAGAAACATTGCACTATACAAATGTTTGAGGTTAATAAGGGGATCTGTAAATCTAAAAAAAAAAATTAATGATAATTTTAAAATTTCTAAACTAAAAAGAAATTAAAACTCATCACCCCAATACCCAAATTAATTAACCTCTTTGCTGAAGTTTACAGATGGACTTGCTTTGTCTCAAAGCAAAATACGATAAAATTCTAATGATTTATAACAGAAAGGTTGATCTCTTTGGGAATTCCTTCTCTCTGGCTTGATATTGACAGCCAGTACCTGTATCATTAAAATTCACCCTAAGGACAAAGCCACAATGAGAATGAGATACCACCTCACACCCATTAGAATGGGTACTACTGAAGAAAAAAAAAAAAAAAAACAGAAAATGGTGATGTGGGCCAGGTGTGGTGACTCCTGCCTGTAATCCCAGCACTTTGGGAGGCCAAGGCAGTGGATCACTTGAAGTCAGGAGTTCGAGACCAGCCTGGGCAACATGGTGAAACCTCGTCTCTACTAAAAATACAAAAATTAGCAGGGTGTGGTGGTGGTCACCTGTAATCCCAACTACTCAGGAGACTGAGGCACAAGAATCGCTTGAACCTGGGAGGCAGAGGCAGCAGTGAGCCGAGATTGAGCCACTGCACTCCAGCTTGGGTGACAGAGTAAGACTCTGTCTCAAAAAAAAAAAAAAAAAATAGAAAAAAAAACCCAAGAAATTAGTAATGTGGAAAATTGGAACCCTTTTGCACAATTGGAGGGAATGTAAAATGGTATAGCTACTATGGAAAACAGCATAACAGTTCTTCCAAAACTTAAAAATAGAATTACTATATGATCTAATAATTCCATTTCTGAGTGTATATTGAAAAAAATGGAAAGTAGGGACTTGAAGAGATATCTGTATACCAATATTCATGGGAGCATTATTCGTAACAGTTAATATGTGAAAGCAACCCAAGTATCCATTGATGGCTGATGGAACCAAATGTGGAACATTCATACGATAGAATATTATTAACCTTAGAAAGAAAGGAAATTCTCACACATGCTACAACATGGATACACCTTGAGGATATTAGGCTAAATGAAGTAAGGCAGACACAAAAGAACAAATTCTGTATGATTCAACTTATGAGTTCCCTAGAGTAGTCAAATTAATCATGATACAGTGTAGAATGTGGTTAGGGTGAAGGAAAAGGGGGAATTACTGTTTAATAGGAATAAGAGTTTTGGTTTTCAAGACTAGGCGCGGTGGCTCACGCCTATAATCCCAGCACTTTGGGAGGCCGAGGCAGGTGGATCACAAGGTCAGGAGATCGAGACCATCCTGGCTAATACGGTGAAACTCCATCTCTACTAAAAATACAAAAAATTAGCTGGGCATGGTGGCGGGTGCCTGTAGTCCCAGCTACTCGGAAGGCTGAGGCAGGAGAATGGCGTGAACCCGGGAGGCAGAGCTTGCAGTGAGCTGAGATCACACTACTGTACTCCAGCCTGGGCAACAGAGCAAGACTCTGTCTCAAAAAAAAAAAGAAAAAAAAAGGAGTTTTGGTTTTGCAAAATAAAAAGAGTTCTGTGGATAGGTGATGGTGAGGATAGGAAAACAATGTAAACGTACTTAATATGCTACTGAACTGTGCACTTAAAAACGGTTAAGATGGTACCTCTACACACCACTTAGAATGGCTACAGTCCAAAAACCTGACAATTCCAAACACTCGAAAGGATGTGGAGCAACAAGAACTCTCATTCATTGCCGGTAAGAATGCAAAATGGTAAGATTACTTCGGAAGACAGTTTGGCAGTATTTTACAAAGCTAAACATAGTCTTCCAAAATGATTCAGCAATCACACGCCTAGGTATTTTCTCAACTGAGTTGAAAACTTATGTCCACACAGAACCTGCACATGAATATTTATAGCAGCTTATTCATAATTGCCCAAAACTGGAAGCAACTAAGATGCCCTTTAATAGAGAATGGATAAACAAACTGTGGTACATCCAATGGAAGTGTTCGGTGATAAAAATAAATGGGGGCTGGGCACGGTGGCTCATGCCTGTAATCCTAGCACTTTGGGAGGTCAAGGCAGGCAGATGGCCTGAGCCCAGAGACCAGCCTGAGCAACATGGTGAAACCCCATCTCTACAAAAAAATACAAAAATTAGCCAGGTGTGGAGACACATGCCTGTAGTCCCAGCTACTTGGGAGACTTAGGAGAGAGGATCACTGAGCCTGAGAGGTCAAGGCTACAGTGAGCCATGATTATGCCACTACACTTCAGACTGGGTGACAGAGTGAGGCCCTGCCTCAAAAATAAAATCCCTAGCACTTTGGGAAGCCGAGGAGGCAGGTCACCTGAGGTCAGGAGTTCGAGACCAGCCTGGCCAACATGGTGAAACTCCGTCTCTACTAAAAACACAAAAAATTAGCCGGGCATGGTGGCAAGCACCTGTAATCCCAGCTACTTGGGAGACTGAGGCAGGAGAATCGCTTGAACCCAGGAGGCAGAGGTTTCAGTGAGCCAAGGTCCTGCCATTGTACTCCAGCCTGGGTGACAGAGCGAGATTCCTTCTCAAAAAATAAAAAGAAAAGAAACGGGCTTTCAAACTACAAAAGACATGGAGGAACCCTAAACGTATATTGCCTAATGAAAGAAGCCAATCTGAAGAGGCTATATACTGTATGATTCCAACTACATGGCATTTTAGAAAAGATAAAACTATGGAGACTGTAAAAAGATCAGTGGTTGCCAAGTGTCTGGGGTTAGTGGAGAGGGGTGGAACACGGTACTTTTTGAGCTGAAACTATTCTGTGTGATACTGTAATGGTGAATACATAACATTTATACATTTGTGGAAACCACTAGAATTGTACAACACAAAGAGGGAATCTTCATGTAAACTATCAGACTTTAGTTATTTGTATCAGTCTTGCTTCATTTATTATAACAAATATACCACACTCATGCAAAATGTTAACAATAGTAGAATCAGTGCAGGGGAAGGGGGATATGGAAATTCTACTATCTGATTTTCTGTATATCTAAAATTGTTTTTAAAATGAAAGTATATTATTCTGTTTATTTTATTTTTTTGAGACAGGGTTTCACTCTGTCACCCAGGCTATAGTGCAGTGGCACAATCTTGGCTCACTGCAACCTCCACCTCCTGGGCTCAAGTGATCCTCCCACCTCAGCCTCCTGAGTAGCTGAGACCACAGGTGCATGCCACCACACCCAGCTAATTTTTTGGGTTTTTGTAGAGATGGAGTCTCAAAATGTTGCCCAGGCTGGTCTTGAATTCTTGGGCTCAAGCGATCCCCCCGCCTCAGCCTCTTAAAGTACTGGAATTATAGGCGTGAACCATTGTGCCTGGCCAGTCTGTTAAGTTTTTTTAAAGGTTAAAATAATAAATTTTATGTTCTGTGTTTTTTACCCCAGTTTGTTTGTTTGTTTGTTTGTTTGTTTGTTTTTGAGACGGAGTCTCACTCTGTCGCCCAGGCTGGAGTACAGTGGGGCTGATCTCGGCTCACTGCAAGCTCCGCCTCCCGAGTTCACGCCATTCTCCTGCCTCAGCCTCCCAAGTAGCTGGGACTACAGGCGCCCGCCACCACGCCCGGCTAGGTTTTTGCATTTTTAGTAGAGATGGGGTTTCACAGTGTTAGCCAGGATGATCTTGATCTCCTGACCTCGTGATCCACCTGCCTCGGCCTCCCAAAGTACTGGGATTACAGGTATGAGCCACCACACCCAGCCCCCCCCCCTTTTTTTTTTTTTTTTTTGAGATGGAGTCTAGCTCTGTTGCCCAGGCTAGAATGCAGTGGCACAATCTGGGCTCACTGCAACCTCCACCTCCCGAGTTCAAGCGATTCTCCTGCTTCAGCCACCCAAGTAGCTGGGACTACAGGCGCCTGCCACCACACCCAGCTAATTTTTGTATTTTTAGTAGAGACAGGGTTTCACTGTGTTGACCAGGCTGGTCTCGAACTCCTGACCATATGATGTGCCCACCTCAGCCTCCCAAAGTGCTGGGATTACAAGCATGAGCCACCATGCCCATTCTTTTTTTTTTTTTTTTTTTTTTCCGATGGAGTCTTGCTCTGTCACCAGGCTGGAGTGCGGTGGTGTGATCTCGGCTCACTGCAACCTCTGCCTCTGGGGTTCAAGCGATTCCCCTGCCTCAGCCTCCCGAGTAGCTGGGACTACAGGTACATGCCACCACGCCCCGCTAATTTTTGTATTTTTTAGTAGAGATGGAGTTTCACCGTGTTGGCCAGGATGGTCTCGATCTCCTGACCCCATGATCCTCTTGCCTCGGAATCCCAAAGTGTTGGGATTACAGACAATAGCCACCACGCCCAGCCCTTACCTCAATATTTTTAAAAAATATTTTAAAATATTCACCCACAGGAGAAAACAGGTGCACAGTCCGTATTTGTTTCTCATCACTGGAAAGGAAATAGAGTTCTCCAAATTTTTCCAGATACAGTTTTGTTTCACATTAGTGGTATCCTGGTGTCCTGGAAAGAGGCCAAAGCTAGGGCTGTCACAGGATATGTACGTGTGGGATGTGAATATGATGATTTATAGGAGGGAAATGCTGCCAGGGGAACAATAACATGCTAGTTCCAAAATTACATCTAGTGCCAAAAATCAGACTTCATGAAGTTAAGATAGATCTAAAAGGTACTGTTTTTAAAAATTACCCTCTGTAGTAATTTGCATAAATTTACTAGATTTGTGTAAGGTTTTTTGTACTTCAGAAATTGAAGTTAATTATCTTTAAATATGCCAGTGTTTCTTGCTCTTCCTTCTTTTACATGTTTTTACCGTATTTTCTCATTTCTTTAATTTATTTATTTATTTATTTATTTATTTTTAATTTTTTTTTGAGACAGAGTTTCACTCTGTCACCCAGGCTGGAGTGCAATGGCACAATCTCAGCTCACTGCAGCTTCCATCTCCTGGGTTCAAGAGATTCTCCTGCCTTAACCTCCTGAGTATACCTGGGATTACAGGCACCCACCACCACGCTTGGCTAATTTTTATTATTTATTTATTTATTTGTGAGACGGAGTCTCCCTCTGTCATCAGGCTGGAGTGCAGTGGCACAATCTTGGCTCACTGCAACCTCCCCCTTTGGGTTCAAGCCATTCTCCTGCCTCAGCCTCCTGGGTAGCTGAGGCTACAGGCGCACACCACGACACCCAGCTAATTTTTGTATCTTTAGTAGAGATGGGTTTCACCATGTAGGCCTGAATGGTCTGGATCTCTTGACCTCGTGATCCGCCTGCCTCAGCCTCCCAAAGTGCTGGGATTACAGGTGTGAGCCTCCGCACCCGGCCTACTTTTTGTATTTTTAGTAGAGGGGAGGTTTCACCATGTTGGCCAGGCTGATCTTGAACCTCTGACCTCAAGTGATTCACCGGCCTCAGCCTTCCAAAGTGCTGGGATTACAGGTGTAAGCCACCATGCCCAGACGTATTTTTTTTTTTTTTTTTTTTTTAAGCCGTAGTCCCACTTTGTTGCTCAGGCTGGAGTACCGTGGCATGATCTCGGCTCACTGCAACCTCAACACCCTGGGGTCAAGCAATTTTCCCACCTCAGCCTCTTGAGTAGCTGGAATTACAGGCGTGCGCCACCATGCCTGCTAATTTTTGTATTTTTAGTAGAGACGAGGTTTCACCATGTTGGCCAGGCTGGTCTTGACCTCAGGGTGATCAACTTGCCTCTGCATGGCCCCCCAAAGTGCTGGGATTACAGGCGTCAGTCATGGCACCTGACCATATTTTCTTATTTCTGGTTCTCTTCATGGTTTTCTTGCCCCCTTTATGGAAGGTATATGAAATAATGTAAAGATTAGTAGTCAAGTGAATTATCTCACAGGCATGATGCAGCATTCTGAAGGATGCTCACGCCTGTAATCCCAGCAGTTTGGGAGGCTGTGACAGGCGGATCATGAGGTCAGGAGTTTGAGACCAGCCTGGCCAATATGGTGAAACCCCATCTCTACTAAAAATACAAAAATTAGCCAGGCATGGTGGTGCGCGCCTGTAATCCCAGCTACTCAGGAGTCTGAGGCAGAAGAATTGTTTGAATCCAGGAGGCGGAGTTGCAGTGAACTGAGATAGTGCCACTGCACTCCAGCCTAGGCAACAGAGTAAGACTTTGTCTCAAAAAAAGAAGAAGAAGAAAAAAGAATGAACTGATGTGTGCAATTTACTTTGAAATGCATTAAAAAACAGAGACTGATGATGGATAGAGGGATGGATAGAAATGGATAGATAACAATAAAGCAAATATAGTAAAATGTTAATGGTGGGATCTAAGAGTTGTGTATACAGATTTTTACTACAAAAAGTTTCTCAACTTTTCTGTGTGTTTGAAATAATAAAATCATGATATATTTAAAATATACCAGAATGAAAACATAAAATCAAACACTTACAATCTCTCTCCTACTCCCTCAAAAGAATTATTTTCCAGTACAGTTTTGTCACTTTCTAGTGACAATGTGGAAGCTGCTAAAGCTTCCTAACTCTGTTGCCTCCTGGGCTAAATTGTAAAACTGGACAAAATCAACAGTTTCCAGAACTAGGGGTTAATCAGAAGTCAACATGGCAGATTAGCATCCAAGATGGAGTTACTTTAGCCTTGATGCCATTATTATAATCTGAACCATTATGTGCCTCAGTTTCCTCATCTGTAAAAGAGACCAATGATATCAAACTTTTTTTTTTTTTTTCTTTTGAGACGGAGTCTCGCTCTGTTGCCCAGGCTGGAGTGCAGTGGCACGATCTCGGCTCACTGCAAGCTCTGCCTCCTGGGTTCACACCATTCTCCTGCCTCAGCCTCCCGAGGAGCTGGGACTACAGGTGCCCGCCACCATGCCTGGCTTATTTTTTGTATTTTTTAGTAGAGACAGGGTTTCACTGTTAGCCAGGATGGGATATCAAACTCTTAAAGCTACTGTAAGATTAAAGGAATTAAGTGGTTTAACCTGGCACACAGACACTATGTAAGAGTGAACCATTATCCTTCAGTGAACAAACAACTTTTGAATACCAAGTGCCTGGCACAGTGCTAGGATACAAAGTTAACTAAGACATGGTCTCTACTTTCTAGGAGATTAGAGTCACTTCTTTATTGCTTAACTAGTTTCTTTCTGCTTTGAATAACACCTTTTGCCTCCTACAATGACACACATTTTCTGTTCTTGTCAGGTTTTTATAATTTTTGATTATAAAAAATAAGTAATGTTTAAATTATACTGTAAATTGATTGTGTGTCCTCCTGTTCAGGGTCAGAGTGGCCTCTAATTTTGTGTATTTAGTTTTTTTTATATTTAATAAAAAAATAGTGATGGGGGGTTCACACACACACAACAGTTTTCAAATGTCATTTTAGGTGTTGGAAGCTTCAGAGTAATTTTCGAGCCCCACCCTAGACCTATAAAATTACAATTTCCTGGGAAGGGTAACACAGGAATTTTAATTTTTACACAAGCACCTCGTGAAGTTTTCACACTAGTCAGGTTTGGAAACGCCTGGACTACAGTCTTTTTCCATTCTTCAGTGAGTACTTGTTTTTATAAGAACACATGCTCTTAAATTTTTCAAGCGCTAGGATATTGTAAAAATATATATTCTGGGAGTGGAATCCTCATATTCTGCCTTTGACAGGCTCCCAGCTCTGAGGCTCATGTTGCTGATGCCCAGACCATACTTTGAGAAGCAAAGAGCTAGAAGACAGGAAGCAAAAACAAGGGACCCCACCATTCTTTCATGGGCTTAGTTCTTCCTGCCTGGCCAAACCACATTCATAGAAAGTAAAGTATGTTGAATGTCTTCCACTTTCTTAGTTTCACATAGAAGAATTATAAGAAAAAGTCTAGTGCCTTTTTGGTGTGAGCAGCCATTATTTGTGGAGAAAAGCTTCAACATGGTGTTTAGTTGAAAGGCTTGGATACCTGATTCACTTACCTTTTTTTTTTTTTTTTTTGAGATGTAGTCTCGATCTGTCACCCAGGCTGGAGTGCGATGGCATGATCTCTGCTCACTGCAACCTCCACTTCCCAGGTTCAAGCGATTCTCCTGCCTCAGCCTCTCAAGTAGCTGGAACTACAGGCGCCCACCACCATGCCCAGCTAATTTTTGTATTTTTAGTAGAGATGGGGTTTCACCATGTTGGCCAGGCTTATCTTGAACTCCCTACCTTAAGTGATCCATCTGCCTTGGTCTTCCAAAATGCTGGGATTACAAGCATGAGCCACTGCACCTGGCTGATTCACTTACCTTTGATGCTTTCAGGCAATCAGAAGAAAAGTCACCAGGCCACTTTGGATTAAAAATAGACACCTTAATCAGAATCAGAAACTATAGTTATGAGAAGGGTAAACACAGGACTGCAGCCTGAGATTAAAGACAAAGTAATGGACTAAACAAACAAAAAACAGTGGTAACTAATTGGAAGTTCAATAAAATGTTTGGAAAGTTCATTTGCTTTCCTCCTTGCTTTCATATGCTACCTCATTTACCTTTCTAATCACACTTTTGCAAACATTTATGGAGAATTTTTTTATGACCCAGTCTCTGTGTCATGTATTTACTTTATTTTATTATTATTATTTATTTTTTTGGTAGAGACAGGGTCTTGCTTTGCTGCCCAGACTGGTCTCGAACTCCTGGCTTCAAGTGATCCTCCTGCCTCGGCCTCCCAAAGTGCTAGGATGTCAGGCGTGAGCCACTACCCCTAGCTAGTTATGTATTTATTTTTTATTTATTTATTTATTTTGAGACGGAGTCTCGCTCTGTTGCCCAGGCTGGAGTGCAGTGGCCAGATCTCAGCTCACTGCAAGCTCCGCCTCCCGGGTTTACGCCATTCTCCTGCCTCAGCCTCCCGAGTAGCTGGGACTACAGGCGCCCGCCACCTCGCCCGGCTAGTTTTTTATATTTTTAGTAGAGACGGGGTTTCACTGTGTTAGCCAGGATGGTCTCGATCTCCTGACCTCGTGATCCGCCCGTCTCGGCCTCCCAAAGTGCTGGAATTACAGGCTTGAGCCACCGCGCCTGGCCCAGTTATGTATTTATTAAGCACCTACTATATAGGAGACACTGGGAATAGAGCAAAGGTGACAAGAAAAATAAAACAAAGAAATAAACCCTCCTGGGGTTTACAATCAAGTGAGCAGACAGTTGTTAATCAAATCATCAGAAAAAATAAACATGTGATTGCAGATGTGACAACTGTATGAGGAAGAACTTATAGTGCTGTGAAAAAGTGCACTTTTCACAGACAGGGACCCTGCCTTAGAACAGAGAGTCACGCCAGGCTTTTCAACATAAGTGGAAGTCATGCCAACATCTAAAACTGGAAAAGGAAATACTGGCCGGGCGCGGTGGCTCACACCTGTAATCCCAGCACTTTGGGAAGCTGAGGCGGGTGGATCACAAGGTCAAGAGATGGAGACCATCCTGGCTAATATGGTGAAACCCCATCTTTACTAAAAATACAAAAAATTAGCTGGGCGTGGTGGCGGGCGCCTGTAGTCCCAGCTAGTCGGGAGGCTGAGGCAGGAGAATGGCGTGAACCTGGGAGGCGGAGCTTGCAGTGAGCTGAGATCCGGCCACTGCACTCCAGCCTGGGCGACAGAGCGAGACTCCATCTCAAAAAAAAAAAGGAAATACCAGTTGAGGCCAGGTGCGGTGGCTCACGCCTATAATCCCAGCACTTTGGGAGGCCAAGGCCAGCAGATCACTTGAGGTTAGGAGCTCGAGACCAGGCTGGCCAACATGGTGAAACACCACCTCTACCATTAAAAATTAGCCGGGTGTGGTGGTAGGTGCCAGTAATCCCAGCTACTTGGGAAGCTGAGGCAGGAGAATGGCTTGAACCTGGGAGGTGGAGGTTGCAGCGAGCCGAGATCATGCTACTCCAGCCTGGGCAACAGAGCAAGACTCTGTTTCAAAAAAAAAAAAAAAAGGAAATACCAGTTGAAGAGGAAAGCATTTGGGGATATCTTGGAAAAGAGACTGTCCTAGGCAGTGAATATTCTCTATGAAAGTCCTGGGGCGTTTGTTTGGCTTATTCCAGCTGGTGTAGCTGGAGTTCAGTAGGCAATGGGAAGAATGGCACAAGATGAGGTTCAGGAGGAGGGCAGGAGCCAGCTCATGTGGGAACTGAGAGGTGTGGGCCACTAGAAATTTTCAACTTTATATTAAGTGCAAAGGAAAGCCACTTAATAATAGAGTGACATCATCCAATTTGCCTTCAAAGAACTTGCTCTTGCTGTGCAAATAATAAATTTAAAGGCAGCAAGTAGGGCCAGGACTAGGGAGGGATGAGTAACGTACTCACCTCAGGTGCAAACTTTAAAGGGCTGTAAAAATATTCCATAATCCAGGTAAATTGTATTTTCATGTGATATTTTATTTTTATTTTATTATTTATTTATTTATTGTTTTGGAGATGGAGTCTTGCTCTGTCGCCCAGGCTGGAGTGCAGTTGCAAGATCTCAGCTCACTGTAACCTACGCTTTCCAGGTTCAAGAAATTCTCCAGCCTCAGCCTCCCGAGTAGCTGGGACTACAGGCACATGCCACCACGCCCAGCTAATTTTTTTGTATTTTAGTAGAGACGGGGTGTCACTGTGTTGCCCAGGCTGGTCTCGAACTCCAGAACTCAGGCAATCTGCCTGCCTCGGCCTCCCAAAGTACTAAGATTACAGGCGTGAACCACCAGGCCCAGCCTACTTTTTATTTTTATTTTATTTTTGAGATAGGGTCTCACTCTGTTGCCCAGGCTGGAGTGCAATGGCGCAATCTCGGCTCACTGCAACCTCTGCCTCCCAGGTTCAAGCGATTCTCCTGCCCCAGCCTCCCACAAAGCTGGGATTACAGGCGCCCACCACCGCACCCAGCTAATTTTTGTATTTTTAGTAGAGACAGGGTTTCACCATGCTGGACAGGCTGGTCTTGAACTCCTGACCTCAGGTGATTCGCCCACCTCAGTCTCCCAAAGTGCTGGAATTATAGGTATGAGCCACCACACCCGGCCTATTTATTTATTTTTTAAATAATAGAGATGGGGTTTCATCATTGGCCAGTCTGGTCTTGAACTACTGACCTCAGGTGATCTGTCCACTTCGGCCTCCCAAAGTGCAGGCGTGAGCCACTGCACCCACCACAGCACAGAGTTTGAGAAGACTGAAGGAGGGACATTGTCTCAGACACACTTTACAATTACCCTAAGGTACTTCCTGTTTCATGCTTGATGCCCCTGAAGTCCTAAGGGGTTAAGGAAGTTAAACAAGGGGTTAAAAGGACAAGGAAAATCAGACATTAGTAAGTGGAGGAGTCAGGGTTTGAACTTTGAACTCCTATCTGACTTCATAGTGTGACTTGTAGCCACTACACTGAACTTCCCCTCAGAGGTGTAATTTTATTAATTTGGTATTAATGTTCAGAGGGAACATGGTGTAGTAAGAGGAAGGCTCAGGTCTGAGGACCCAGGTTCTAGTTCTGTCTTTTCCCGGTACCTCGCCAACAGCAGAGCAGTAGCTCTCAATTGCAGAATCCCTAAAGGCCTCTAAGGGAACTTCCTTGTCACACAACAGATCTACTGAGTTGCAGTTGTTACCATATGCGAAGGCAGGTCCAGTATAAATTGATCTGATTCTTTTAAGCAAAGCTGTCAATTGGATTTTCTAAGTGTAAAATCTCCAAATTTTTTAAATGTTGGCAAGGAATTCTCAACTGTTTAAAAAATAAACTTTATGCCGGGCATGGCGGCTCACGCCTATAATCCCAGCACTTTGGGAGGCCGAGGCGGACAAATCACGAGGTCAGGAGATCAAGACCATCCTGGTCAACATGGTGAAACCCTGTCTCCACTAAAAATACAAAGATCAGCCGGGTGCGGTGGTGGGCGCCTGTAATCCCAGCTACTCAGGAGGCTGAGGCAGGAGAATCGCTTGAACCCAGGAGGCGGAGGTTGCAGTGAGCCGAGATCACGCCATTATACTCCAGCCTGGCAACAGAGCAAAACTCCTACTCAGGAAAAGAAAAAAAACTGTAGAGGTGGAGTCTGACTATGTTGCCCCCACGATCTCAGATTCTTGGGCTCAAGCAATCCACCTGCCTCAGCTTCCCAAAGTGCTGGGGTTATAAGCATGAGCCACTGCACCTGGACTATGTTACAGCTAGGTTCACTTGTTATAATTTATATTCCATTTTAGGTTTATTTCATATCCTCATTGAAATGTTTAAAATTTTTTATTAAAGTATGGTTTTATTTTATTTTATTTTAAAATGAGAAATGGGGTCTAGCTATGTTGCCTAGGCTGGTTTCAAACTCCTGGCCTCAAGTGATACTCTTGTTTCAGCTTCCCGAAGGATTACAGGCCCGAGCCACTATGCCCCACCAAGTTGTGTTTTTGGACAAAGTATATTCTCTTTAGAATAAAGATTTTAGGCTGGCGCAGTGGCTCACGCCTATAATCCCAGCACTTTGGGAGGCCAAGGTGGGCGGATCATGAGGTCAGGAGATCGCAACCATCCTGGCTAACACGGTGAAACCCCGTCTCTACTAAAAAAATTTTAAAAATTAGCCAGGCGTGGTGGCGGGCGCGTGCAGTCCCAGCTACTCGGGAGGCTGAGGCAGGAGAATGGCGTGAACTCAGGAGGCGGAGCTTGCAGTGAACTGAGATCGTGCCACTGGACTCCAACCTGGGCGGCAGAGACTCTATCTCAAAAATAAAAAAATAAAAAAAAAATAAAGATTCTATAGGAACTTCTTTTAGAGCAGAGTTAAAAGAACCTAGTTCTTTTACCTGAGTTAAGCCCAAGGATGTAATTCATTCATCCACACAAAGGTTTAACCTAAGTAACTTTGGAAAATAGTATTTTGACTGTGTGCTATAAGACTAAAGAAGAAAAGGACTGTACAAAGTTCTGTACACTAGTTAGTAAACTTTACATATTGATATCATATACTCCATGATATGACATACTGAAAAGAACATCACTTAGTTAATAGTATTATACAAATGTTAATTTCCTGATTTTGATAAAAGTACTATAGTTATGTAATATGCTAATACCAGGGAAACTGGGTGATACGTACTCAAGAACTCTTTGTATTATTTTTGCAACTTTAGAGTAAACCTAAAATTATTTCAAAATCAAAAGTTCACACACACACACACACACACACCCCTTAAAGCCTCCCTTTGGTTGGTTGAGGTCCTCTAGAATGAACTGAGAGGCAAAGAGAGAGCCCAACTACTGTGTGTGTGTGTGTGTGTGTGTGTGTGTGTGTGTGTGTACAGCTCTGAAGTCCAGGCTGGAGTGCAGTGGTGTGATCTCGGCCCACTGCAACCCCCACCTCCCAGGTCCAAGCAATTCTCCTGTCTGAGCCTCCCGAGTAGCTGGAATTACAGGTGTCCGCCACAACGCCCGGCTAATTTTTGTATTTTTAGTAGAGATGGGATTTCGCCATCTTGGCCAGGCTGGTCTCAAATTTGTGACCTCAAGTGATCCGCCTCCCTTGGCCTCCCAAAGTGCTGGGATTACAGGCATGAGCCACCGGGGCACAGTCTGGTACCGACTGTTAAAAGCAACTCGAGACCACAGTGATTATAAATGTCACAGAAAAATGTTTGATTTTGAATTCAACAGCCCTGCACAGCATCCGGCCTCTAGCTGATACCTTCAGTGGTCTTTCCTATTCCTACTCAGTGTATCTTTTTGCACTTTAAATTTGTATGTTATTTTAGTGGAAAATACTACTTGGTTCCCTCAACCTGCATTATACCCTCCTCCAGGATAGCTTCCTGTACTGCAGAAGTAGAAGACCAGAATCCATAGTTCTGGCTCCTTTGCAGGTACAGTTTGGGATGTGAATTGCTTCCACCAATTAGACATATTTGATTGCGATTTGGAAGACATAAGTGAGGTGGAAGCTATTTTCCTATTCCTTTGCTTATTTTTCCACTGCAGGTGAGGTCGTGGAAATGTGAGGTTTTGTTTTTTATAGCACCTCCTTCAATGTTCCTTTTCCAGCTTCCTGAGTGTTGAGGTGCAGTTGCTGTGGCAACAGGACTGAACCCTGGAATGCATCCATAGTATTGTGGTCTTGAACTCACTCAAAGTACTGGCCTCAGAGGCAGCTCCCGCGGTGAGTCAGTTCAGTATTGTTCTTTTTTTATTTTTTTCTTTTCTTTTTTTTTTTTTTTTGAGATGGAGTCTCGCTCTGTCGCTCAGGCTGGAGTGCAGTGGTGCGATCTCGGCTCACTACAACCTTCACCTCCTGGGTTCAAGCAATTCTCTGCCTCAGCCTCCCGAGTGGCTGGGATTACAGGTGCCCACCACCGTGCCCACCTAATTTTTTGTATTTTTAGTAGAGATAAGGTTTCACCATGTTGGCCAGGCTGGTCTCAAACTCCTGACCTTAGGTGATCCACCCGCCTCGGCCGCCCAAAGTGCTGGGATTACAGGTGTGAGCCACTGTGCCCGGCCCAGTTCAGTGCTGCTCTAGGTTTCACTCCTAAAGGCCCTGCCTGGAATCCATTCGTTTGGCCCTTTCAAAGATTTTCTAAGTACATAAATCTCTACAATAAATTCCATCATACTTAAAATACTTCCAGTGGTTTCTGTTTCTTGCACCAAACTCAGGCTGATACAATCAATAAGATTTCAGAGAAAAATTATATATATAGTGAAACGTTCTACCTAAGCCTCATGTTCTAATTGAGGTTATTCTAATCGCCCTCCAGTGATCCTGGCCTGCCCTTCGCTCTGATCCCAGCCTTGGCCCCAGGCTGATAAAGTATGCAGAGCTCTAATTCAGGAGCCTTCTGGCTTTGCTGCTTATCCTGACTTGACCTTTGTTCTAAGTGTCTCAGCATCTGGCTTAACCTCCCTTGTGGAACTGAGTTTCTACTCCAGTGACTCAACTTCTTTCTTTCCTTAAATCTTTTTTTCCCTCTATTTTATCTTTTTGTTGTTGTTGTTGTTGCTGCTGAGATGGGGTCTCGCTCTGTCTCCCAGCCTGGAGTGCAGTGGCAGTGATCTTGGCTCACTGCAAGTTCCGCCTCCCGGGTTCATGCCATTCGCCTGCCTCAGCCTCCTGAGTAGCTGGGACCACAGGCACCCGCCACAATGCCTGGCTTATTTTTTAATTTTTTTAGTAGATACAGGGTTTCACCACGTTAGCCAGGATGGTCTCGATCTCCTGACCTCGTGATCTGCCCACCTCAGCCTCCCAAAGTGCTGGGATTATAGGTGTGAGCCACTATGCCTGGCCGTGTCTCAGTTTCTAAAGAATGGATTTTTGCCTAATACCTTGGAGGCTAACTTCCTATGTAGATGGTTAAAACATTACCAGGGGCCGGGCATGGTGGCTCACTCTGTTGCCCAGGCTGTTGTGCAGTGGAGCAATCTCAGCTCACTGCAACTTCTGTCTCCCAGTTCAAGCCTCCATCCAGCCTCCTCAGTGGCTGGGACTACAGGCATGTGCTGCCATGCTTGGCTAGTTCTCGTATTTTTAGTACAGATGGGGTTTTACCATGTTGGCCAGGCTGGTCTCAAACTCCTGACCTCAAGTGATCCGATGGCCTTGGCCTCCCAAAGTGCTAGGATCACAGGAGTGAGCCACCGTGCTCAGCTATGCCTACCCTTTAAGGAAAAATACTGGTGCTTCTCTTCTAAGAAATCTAGGAAGGAATTTGGAAGATAAGTTCACAAGGGGAGAACATTAAAAGTAGAAGAAATTCACATGGGTAGAGATCACATAATTTTTTTTCAGAAAAGAGAATCAAGGACATGTTCTAAAATAGAAAACAAGAAATCCTTGTAAAAACATATTGATGTATTCAGGCAAAAATCAGGAAAGATGAAGACATGGGATTCAAGAAACATGGCAACTAACCAAGAATGCAGTGAAGAAGAATGTCAAGATGTGGCAGAGCTGGAAAGCAATCTGTGTGCATAGATTGTCAGTAGACTCCAAGGAGCATGTCATCAAGAATGAGAATGGATTTCACGTTGCAGATGGATAAAGGAGGCACATATTTCTTCTTTTCAGCAGGGAAAAGAAAGGCAATTAACATTTATAGGAAAAACCAAAAAATTCACAAGAATGCCACAGTCCAGATATGAAGCAAACTAAGATCTGGCTTCACGTTTTTTTGTTTTTGTTTTTGTTTTTCTTTTTTTGAAACAGAGTCTCACTCTCGCCCAGGCTGGAGTGCAGTGGCGCAGTCTCGGCTCACTGCACCCTCTGCCTTCTGGGTTCATGTGATTCTCGTGCCTCAGCCTCCTGAATAGCTGGGACTGCAGGTGTGCACTACCACACCCAGCTAATTTTTGTATTTTTGGTAGAGACAGGGTTTCACCATGTTGGCCAGCCTGGTCTCAAACTCCTGACCTCAGGTGATCCGCCTGCCCTGGCCTGGGATTATAGGCATGAGCCACCACGCCCAACCCTGGATTCATTTTTTTTTTTTTTTTTTAAGATGGAGTTTCACTCTTGTTGCCCAGCCTGTAGTGCAATGGCACGATCTTGGCTCACTGCAACCTCCATGTCCTTGGTTCAAGTGATTCTCCGGCCTCAGCCTCCCGAGTAGCTGAGATTACAGGCGTGCACCACCACGCCCAGCTAATTTTGTATTTTTAGTAGAGATGGGGTTTCTCCATGTTAGTCAGGCTGGTCTCGGACTCCTGACCTCAGGTGATCTGCCTGCCTCAGCCTCCCAAAGTGCTGGAATTACAGGTGTGAGCCACCGCACCCAGCCTCCTGGATTCATTTCTTATTATTATTGATAGGATTTAAGGAAAGATATATTCTCTTTTAGGTGACAGAAGTGTCAAAAAGTGGACCATGAAGGAGGAAATGTCCTGGTGTGCCTCCTGTGTCTGCACTGAGTAATATTTACATAGTGATAATAAAGCAAATGCTGCTTACTGCTGTTCAAAGTTTAGAATCAGTTATAGACAAAACACTGACTATTTATTTACAGTTACAGAACAGGGTGTAGCTGTTGTTAACCTTGATGTTATAAAATGAAAAGACAGAAAGCAAAAGTGAAGCTGACAGAGGGTGGGTGAAAGAAGAGGAGGAGAGAATGAAAGGAGGGAGTGATAATGGCTTTATCTTACATACTGGGTAGACAAGAGCTGCTGTAAGTTGATGAGCAAGAAGCAGGAGTTTAAGTATCTTAAGTCATAAAAATTTTCAGTATTATACCTAAGGATAATATAACTATTAAAAATGGGGAGCCTGGGCATGGTGGCTCATGCCTGTAATCCCAGCACTTTGGGAGACAGAGGTGGGTGGATCACGAGGTCAGGAGTTCAAGACCAGCCTAGCAAATGTAGTGAAACCCCATCTCTACTAAAAATACAAAAATTTAGCCAGGCACGGTGGTGGGCACCTGTAATCCCAGCTACTTGGGAGGCTGAGGCAGGAGAATCACTTGAACCCGGGAGGTGGAGGTTGCAGTGAGCCGAGATCCCGCCATTGCATTCCAGCCTGGGCGACAGTGCCAGACTCCACCTCAAAAATAAATAAATAAAAATAAAATAAAATAAAATAAAATAAAATAAAATAAAATAAATTGGGGAGGACAGAGGGTGGCCTAGGTAGTTAAATCCTTACCTTCCAATGGTAGGAGTAAATACAGGTCTAAAATTGATGCATGGAGAAATATTAACATAGGAGTCTGGGTGTGGTGGCTCACATTTATAATCCTAGTGCTTTGGGAGGCTGAGCTGGGAGGATGACTCAAGGCCAGGAGTTTGAAACCAGCCTGGGCAACATAGTAAGATTCCGTTTAAAAAAAAAAATTGTAATTAGCCAGGTGTGGTGGCACACATCTGTAGTTCTGGCTATGGGGAAGGCTAAGGGGGGAAGGTCTCTTGAGCCCAGGAGTGTGAGGCTTCAGTGAGCCTTGATCACATACTGCAACAGAGTGAAGAGTTAGAGACCTTGTCTCCAAAACAAAACAAAACAAAACAAAACAAATTGACATAGAAATATTACTCGGAGTTATAAAGTGACTACCTGCAAACAAAAATAAAATGACTTGCCCCCAAGCAGCACTAGGGCGAGGAGTATGGAAGGAATGAAGAGGGGTCTGTGGCATCTCATTATGCCTTTCTAGACTGGCTAACTTTTTACTATGGGTGACTATTAATCTCTTAAAACAGCTAATAAAAATTAGGACCAAGTTGATTGAAAATAGATATAATAGGTCAGGAGTTCGAGACCAGCCTAGCAAACGTAGTGAAACCCCATCTCTACTAAAAATACACGAGGCATGAGCGTGGTGGCTCATGCCTGTAATCCCAGCTACTTGGGAGGATGAGGCAGGAGGATCACTTAAGCCAGGGAGGTGGAGGTTGCAGTGAGCCAAGATCGCACCACTGCACTCCAGCCTGGCCAACAACAAAGTGAGACTCGGTCTCGAAAAAAAAAGAAAAAGAAAATAGATATAATAGGCCGGGTGTAGTGGTGCATGTCTGTAATCCCAGCTACTCTGGGAAGCTGAGGCATGAGAATTGCTTGAACCCAGGAGGCAAGGTTGCAGTGAGCCAAGATCGTGCCACTGCACTCCAGCCTGGGTGACAGAGCAGACTCTGTCTCAAAAAAAAAAAAAAGAAAAGAAAAGAAAAGAAAGGAAAATAGAGGCCAGACGCGGTGGCTCCTGCCTGTAATTCCAGCATTTTGGAAGGCCGAAGGGGGCAGATCACCTGAGGTCAGGAGTTCGAGACCAGCCTGACCAATATGATGAAACCCTGTTTCTACTAAAAATACATAACTTAGCTGGGCGTGGTGGCGGGCGCCTGTGGTCCCAGTTACTTGGGAGGCTGAGGCAGGAGAATGGTGTGAACCCAGCAGGCAGAGCTTGCAGTGAGCCGAGATTATGCCACTGCACTCCAGCCTGGGCAACAAGAACGAGACTCCGTCTCAAAAAAAAAAAAAAAGAAAACAGATATAATAGGCCAGGTGTGGTGGTGCATGCCTGTAATCCCAGCTACTCTGCCCTATGTTTTCTTATATAAAAATCTATCTCTAGGTTCTTCCCTTGCCATATTTTAAGACAAAGGTAGCAGGTGGCAGGTTCTGGGACGGTTTTAGGGTACATATAAATGAAGGGAAAAACACAAAATAAAAATACTCATAGAATTAATTAAAAATACTCACGGCATTAATTCTTCTTTTCTTTTTTTCTTTTTTCTGAGACAGAATCTCCCTTTGTTGCCTAGGCTGGAGTGCAGTGGCGCAATCTTGGCTCACTGCAACCTCCACCTCCTGGGTTCAAGCGATTATCCTGCCTCAGCCTCCTGAGTAGCTGGGATACAGTCTGGTGCCACCATGCCCAGCTAATTTTTGTATTTTTTAGTAGAGACAGGGTTTCACCATGTTGGCAAGGCTGATCTCAAGCTCCTGGCCTCAAGTGATCCTCCTGCCTTGGCCTCCCAAAGTGCTGAGATTACAGAAGTGAGCCACTGCGCCCAGCCTAAGAGTAGCATTAATTCATCATTCATTAATTCAATGAGTAAACATTAAATAGGTATTATGTATCAGGCAGTAGGCTAGATAGTAATACTCTGTATAAAGACAGGCCTAAAAGCATTATTCCATCCCTAGTAGTACTTTCACTGCTTGAAATTTTAGAAGATATGCTCATTTAGCGTTCTTTGATGTAGGGAGCTGTCCTGAGCATTGTAGGATATTTAGTGGTATTCCTGGTTTCTACCACTAGATGCCAGTAACCTCTCCTCCCCGCTTACCCACCCTCCCCAGTTGTGACACTGTCTCCAGATATTTTGAAATATCCCAAGGGTAGGCTGGGCGGGGCGGCTCACACCTATAATTCCAGCACTTTGGGAGGCCGAGGTGGGCGGATCTCGAGGTCAGGAAATCGAGACCATCCTGGCTAAAACGGTGAATTCCCGTCTCTACTAAAAATACAACGACGACGACAACAACAACAACAACAACAACAAATTAGCTGGGCGTGGTGGCTGACGCCTTGTAGGCCCAGCTACTCGGGAGGCTGGGGCAGGAGAATGGCGGAACCCGAGAGGCAGGGCTTTCAGTGAGCGGATATCGCGTCACTGCACTCCAGCCTGGGCAACAGAGCGAGATTCCATCTCAAAAAAAAAAAAAAAAAAAAATCCCAAGGGTAAAAACTGTCCCTGGTTGAGAATCATTGTGATCACATTTTTAAAGAACTAAAGTGTATTTAATTTTAGAGATACTACTACTATGCCAAACTTGCCTATTTCTTATGTGATGAATTTGTCTTACATGTCATTGAACATTTGAACTTGAGAAATATAAACCACAATGGAGTCTGATTCTCAGATAAGATAATTGGGATTTTAAGTTGAGTGTCATTTCCAAATAACTTATGAATTGCAGAATAAATACAGTTGCGTATTTTTAGGTTATGGAGGTTTATCTTAAATCATACACGGCTGATAAAAATATGAAATATAAGCTCTTGGCCGGGCATAGTGGCTCACGCTTGTAATCTTAGCACTTTGGAAGGCTGAGACAGGCAGATCACTTGAGGTCAGGAGTTCGAGACCAGCCTGGCCAACATGGTGAAACCCTGTCTTTACTAAAAATACAAAAATTAGCTGGGCATGGTGGTGCACAGCTATAATCCCAGCTACTCAGGAGGCTGAGGCACAAGAATCACTTGACCCCGGGAGGTGGAGGTTGCAGTGAGCCGAGATCACACCGTTGCACTCCAGCATGGGAGACAAGAGTGAAACTCCATCTCAAAAAAAAAAAAAAAGAAAGAAAAACAAAAATCTAAGTTCTTAGGATTTCTCAAGTTAACCAGATGGTATGCTTGTATCTGCCCACAAAATCTTTCCATTCTTTTCAAATATAAAGCTATTTTTCACTTTCCACTTTAAGGTCATATGCTTTTAGATTCTTTCAAAATAAAAAGATCCAGCCTACATTAGACACTAAACTATTACAAGTCCCGAGACTTGTGATCAATCTAAGGAAAATGTCACTTACTTTAATTTCTTTACCCTCACCTAACCTAGGCTTCCAATCTACGATTGGTTGGAAGTTAGCCGTATAGTAACAGCAAACATACATATACTCCTTATTATGTGCCAGGCAGCACTGTAAGCTCTTTTACATACATTTAAAAATTTTAAATGCTTTATTTTGGCTTAACTTCAGACAGAAAATTTGCAAGAATAGTACAAAGAGCTCTTGGACACTTTTCACCGAGATTCACCAATTGTTACCATTTTACTACATTTGCTACTCCCTCCCACATCTCCTGTCGCTCACTCTCATGTGCTCTGTCTATCCATCTATCCATCCATCTCACTGTGGTCTTGTTCTTTACTCAATAGGATATATTTATTTGCCTTCATTTTTTATTTTGATGTTCAAATGGTCCCAGATTTGGCCAATGAGGGGCTCTTCAAATAGGCTCCTGTGACCTATGCCATGGCACAAAGTGATGTTCCAGGCTTATCTTGTATTTTTTCTACTCTTGTCTTAGAACTAAGCATTTCTTCAAGGAGTCTTGGTTTTTTTGTCAAAGGAATGCTGAGCTAGAGCCAGTCCAAATCGTGGTTATTTTTAAGGGAGAAGGGATTCAGAAGCTAAGATCTGGATGTTACATGTTCTCATTGCTACTGGGCCCTATGAGGGCACGGAACTGAGAAATAAATGTATTTGTACATTTTTGCACCTATATACATAGCTGCAGACACACATGCATGCATACACATACATTAACATCACCGTGTTAGCCAGGATGGTCTTGATCTCCTGACCTCGTGATCCGCCCACCTCGGCCTCCCAAAGTGCTGGGATTACAGGTGTGAGCCACTGAGCCCGGCCACCAATTTGTTTTGTTTTTGTTTTTATTTTTTGAGACGGAGTCTCGCTCTGTCGCCCAGGCTGGAGTGCAGTGGCCAGATCTCAGCTCACTGCAAGCTCCGCCTCCCGGGTTCACGCCATTCTCCTGCCTCAGCCTCCCAAGTAGCTGGGACTACAGGCGCCCGCCACCTCGCCTGGCTAGTTTTTTGTACTTTTTAGTATAGACGGGGTTTCACCGTATTAACCAGGATGGTCTCGATCTCCTGACCTCGTGATCCACCCGTCTCGGCCTCCCAAAGTGCTGGGATTACAGGCTTGAGCCACCGCGCCCGGCCCCGGCCACCAATTTGAATGTTAATCTCATCCAACAGTGCTCTCAGACATACCTAGAATAATGTTTGACCATATATATGGGCAATCCGTGGCCCAGTTAAGTTTACACATAAAATTATCACAGAAAGGAAATATATCAAAATGCTGTCATACACTTTATTAGATAATAATAACTTCCTTTGGATTTGGCTCTATATTTTATTTAAGTACCATATTGTACTTCCTTAAATCATTATTGCTTTTTTCATGCTTTTAGTTTTATATGTTCAATCACTTTTAGCTTTTGTCAAATTCATTTATGAATAAAACATATTCTCTTGAAAACCTAAACAAAGAATTGACATTTTGCTAAAATAATTTTCATAAGGCCAAATTTCTAAAAATATTTTTGGCCATATGAGGTGGCTCATGCCTGTAATCCCAGCACTTTGGGAGACTATTTAGTCATTATTTCAAATTCTTTATTGTTGAAACATTTATATAATCCTCTTAATTTTCTCACTGATGATTGCAAATCTTTGTTTAAAGCATGAGTTTTAAATGAACATGATTGCTTTTTGGATGAAAAATGCATTTAACACTTTCAACACCACAATTTTTGACAACTGCTAGCATTTAACATTCACTTCACCACTTGCAATGTCATGTTTTTCTTTTCTTTTCTTTTCTTTCTTTTTTTTTTTTTTTTTTTGAGACAGAGTTTTGCTCTTGTTGCCCAGGCTGGAGTGCAATAGCGCGATCTCAGCTCACCGCAACCTCTGCCTCCCAGGTTCAAGCGATTCTCATGCTTCAGTCTCCCAAGTAGCTGGGATTACAGGCATGCGCCACCACACCTGGCTAATTTTGTATTTTTAGTAGAGACAGGGTTTCTCCATGTTAGTAGGCTGGTCTCAGACTCCCAACCTCAGGTAATCTGCCTGCCTCTGCCTCCCAAAGTGCTGGTATTACAGGGGTGAGCCACTGCAACTGGCCGCAATGTCATGTTTGTCATTTCAGAGATGAAAATCATGTTTTATTTGTATTAATTCTTGCACAGTATCAAAAGACATTTCAAGATGTTTCAAGACATGATCCAACCTATGGTTCATTATCACGTTCGTCCATAGCATAAAAATGTGAACATTTACAACATTTAAAATAATGCTAAACTTATCAACACTTTGCTGACACTTCATTCTGTGTGTTTCCAACTTATACCCTGTTTTTGAGACACGGTCTTACTGTGTCACCCAAGCTGGAATGCAGTGGTGCAACCCTGGCTCACTGGAACCACCTCTGTCTTCCAGCTTCAAGCGATTCTCCTGCCTTAGCCTCCCGAGTAGCTGGCATTACAGGCATGTGCCATCACGCCCGGCGAATTTCTTTATTTTTTGTAGAGAAGGGGTTTCACTATGTTGGCCAGGCTGGTCTTGACCTCAAGTGATGTGCCCACCTTGGCCTCCCAAAGTGCTGGGATTACAGGTGTGAGCCACCCCATCCGACCTCCAACTTACAACTTTTAATTCAAGCACAATATCCATTCAGAAAGGTGTACATGTTTAAGTCTACAGCTTGATAAATTTTTCACAGACTAACTGCACCCATGTAATTAGCACCCAGATTATGAAATAGAACATGCTAACATCCTAGAAGCCCAAATCTCTGTGCCCTCCTTCAGTTACTTCCATCCCAC
Source organism: Papio anubis (assembly GCF_008728515.1). Classification (NCBI taxonomy): domain Eukaryota; kingdom Metazoa; phylum Chordata; class Mammalia; order Primates; family Cercopithecidae; genus Papio; species Papio anubis. The sequence continues at coordinate 32,151,160 of NC_044989.1, read as the reverse complement.
TCAAGGGTAATTAACATCCTGTTTTTGTACTTTACATTAATAGAATCATAAACTATATTCTTTTGTATCTGTCTTCTGTTCAATATTATGTTTCTGAGATTCCTCCATATATATGTTTTTTTGAGATAGGGTCTCACTATGTGGCCCAGGCTATAGTGCGGTGGTGCAATCACAGCTCACTGCAGCCTCGACTTCCCGCACTCAGGTGATCCTCCCACCTCAGCCTCCCGAGTAGTTGGGACCACAAGTGCATGCACCACCACGCCTGACTAATTTTTTTGTATGTGTAGAGACGGGGTTTCGCCATGTTGCCCAGGCTGTCTCAAACTCCTGGGCTCAAGCAATCTGCCCACCTTGGCCTTCCAAAGTGCTGGGATTACAGGCATGAGCCACCATGCCAGGGCAAGCAAGATTCATTCATATTCTTATGTGCAGCTATACAACTTTCACATATTGTATTATGTGAATACACCATAATTTGTTATGTTGGTTTCCAGTTTGGGGTATGAATGGTTGTAATTATGAATGGTGCTGCTATGAACACTCACTGCTGTCAGTACAGTAGCCATTAGCCACATATGGCTCTTTAACTAAAACTAAATTGAAAATCAGTTCCTCAGTTGGATTAGCCACATTTCAAGTGCTCATGAGGCTAGTGGCTTTATGAACAGCATAGAATATAGAATATTTCCATTAATGCAGAAAGTTTCATTACACAGCACTGTACACATGACTTGATAAACAAACGAGTTGCCAGGTTATAGGGTGTATATATACTCAGCATTGATAGAAAATAGTGTCAAATAGTTTTGGGGTGTTCATTTTCAAATATTTGTTATAAATTCCTCAATTTTAAAATATGAAAATGCTTTACTTTTTTTTTTTCTTTTTTGAGATGGAGTCTTGCTGTGTCGCCAGGCTGGAATGCAGTGGTGCAGTCTCGGTTCACTGCAATCTCCACCTCCTGGGTTCAAGCAATTCTCTGCCTCAGCCTCCCAAGTAACTGGGACTACAAGTGTGCACCACCACGCCCTACTAATTTTTTGTATTTTAGTAGAGACACGGTTTCACCATGTTGGCCAGGATGGTCTCAATCTCCTGACCTCATGATCGGTGTGCCTCAGCCTCCCAAAGTGCTGGGATTACAGGCGTGAACCACCGTGCCTAGCCACTCTACTTACTTTTTACCTAAGAATTACAATGCACTAATAGTAAAACCAAATAAAAAACTAGACTAGGCTGGGCGTGGTGGCTCATGCCTGTAATCCCAGCACTTTGGGAGGTCGAGGCAGGCGGATTACGAGGTCAAGAGACAGAGACCATCCTGGACAACATGGTGAAACCCCATCTCTACTAAAAATACAAAAATTAGCCAGGCATGGTGGCACAAGCCTGTAGTCCCAGCTACTCGGGAGGCTGAGGCAAGAGAATTGCTTGAACATAGGAGGCAGAGGTTGCAGTGAGCCGAGATCACATCACTGCACTCCAGCCTGAGTGACAGAGCAAGACTCCATCTCTAGAAAAAAAAAAAAAATGAGACTAAAAGTATTTAAAAGCAGTAGCAACTGTTAGAGCAAGGAATGCTTCAAAGGTAATACACAATGAAGCTACATTATTTACCAAGATGCAGGCCAAGCTAGCAGATGTTACAAATGTTTCTTAGGTGTCACTACAACAAAGAGGTTATCACTAGTTGTCACAGAACACAAATTAATCCATATTCGAATTTACACAATTTATTAATTTTAATGTTGTACTTACAATAATGCTATTTACCATTGACACAGATGCATTTCAATATTTTAACAATTGAGACAGTCATGCTGGTCTCTATCAGTGAAATATCATATCTGCTTATAAATAATCTCAACCAATACTGGATATTATTAATCTTTTAAAGTTTTGGCAATCCGAGAGGCCAATGTTGTTCATTCACATTTAATCAGGAATGAATTTGTGCATCTTTGCATATATTAGTTGGTCTTTTTACCCTCCCCTTGAATTGCTGATTTACATCCCTGGCCCATTTTATTGATTTATACATATTAATATTATATACATATGATTGTCCATGTATTTCCTTTGCCCATTTAAATTTACTGATTTATAAATGTTTTTATTAAGAAAATTAGTCCTTTGTCTACGTAAGTCCTACAAATATTTTTCCCCGATTTGTAGTTTATCTTTTTCCTGTAGAATCATTTTTAATGACAGGTCTTCAAGTGTCTTGATCACTTTTCCTTTGGCTTCTGTGTTTTATGTAATGCTTTGAAAGCTCCATCGTCTCAAAGATCGTATGAAAAGCTTATTCCAGTTTTTAAAATATTGGATACATGGGTAATGTACTTTGGTATAAGGAGTGAAGTATAGATCCAGCTTTACGTTTTGCTCTTTTTGTTTTTTTTGAGACAGAGTCTCACTCTGTCACCCAGGCTGGAGTGCAGTGGCACAATCTCGGCTCACTGCAAGCTCCACCTCCTGGGTTCACGCGATTCTCCTGCCTCAGCCTCCCGAGTAGCTGGGACTACAGGCGCCCGCCACCACGCCCGGCTAATGTTTTGTATTTTTAGTAGAGACAGGGTTTCACCATGTTAACCAGGATGGTCTCAATCTCCTGACCTCGCGATCCGCCAGCCTCGGCCTCCCAGAGTGCTAGGATTACAGGCATGAGCCATCGCGCCCAGCCCAGCTTTACATTTTTCAGACTGGCCTACCATGTCTTTGTCAGACATTGCCATTTACCTACCTGGCATCCATTCTTCCTCACTAACAGATCCCTGACTTCACTTAGGGCTGGAATGTCCCAGCTTAAAATACTTTCCCCAACTCTTTGGCAGCAAGGGGTGGCTATGTGATTCAGTTCTGTCCCATGAGACATGGATGGAAGCCACTGAGTGGGGCTTCCAGAGATTTTAAATAAGGACACCTTTGACTGACATGCTCCATTTGGTCTCTTAAGCTTCATCTTCCTGCTTGAAACGTAGATGTAATACTTAGAGGTGAAATAACTTTTCTGAGACAATGAGGATGAAAGCCACTCATCAAAGATGGCAGAATAGAGCAGTAAGTGGAGCTTGAGTTATTAATAACACTGTTAAACTGCCATATCAGTTATGGATTATGTAACCTTGGATTTATTATGTGAAAAAATAAATTCACAGTGAAGCTAGTAATCATAGGAATTTTTGTTTCTTGCAACCAAATATGTTCCTATCTGATACAGTATCCCCACTTATTTAATATTCCATATTTTTATATCAATTTGACATGCTACCTTCATCACCTTCCCATGTATAATTAATTGGGTATAATTCTGGAAACCCTCCTGTTTCATTGACCTAAATCACTTAAGTTTTTAATAGCTAACATAATAACAGTCAATGTTTATTGAATGCCAAAACTATTCTATGTTTTTTACATTAATTATCTAGTTCTTTTAACCCTCACAACTGCCCTTGGAGCCTTATTTTTTATTTTTTTTTTTGAGACGAAGTTTTGCTCTTGTCACCCAGACTGGAGTGCAATGGTGATGTCTCAGCTCACCACAATCTCCACCTCCCAGGTTCAAGCGATTCTCCTGCCTCAGCCTCCCGAGTAGCTGGGATTACAGGCATGCGGCACCATGCCCAGCTAATTTTGTAATTTTAGTAGAGACAGGGTTTCTCCATGTTGGTCAGGCTGGTCTTGAACTCCCAACCTCAGGTGATCTGCCCGCCTCTGCCTCCCAAAGTGCTGGGATTACAGGCGTGAGCCACCGTGCCTGGCCAAGGAATTCTAAAGCTGTTTTAAAAGACTTTGCATTTCAGTATGCATCCCTAAACACTATAGCTTAATTTTTCCTGGGTTTGAACTTCATATAAATGAAGTAATACAGTACAAATTCTTTGTTGTCTCTTTCACTCAACATAATACTTGTGAAATTCTTCATGTTCTTGTATGTGACTTTAGTTCATTTATTTTCATTGCTGCATAAGATTCCATTGTATAATTATACCAACTTGTCTGTGTTGATGGACATGTTTCCATTTTTGGCTATTTGAATAATGTTACCTGTGCACATTTTTGTACATATGTCTCTTGTGGCACATGTACATGCATTTCTGTTGAATATATGTCAAGAGTATAATTGCATACCTTGGCCTTTAGTATTAAAAGCACGTTTCTGGCTGGGCGCAGTGGCTCATGCCTGTAATCCCAGCACTTTGGGAGGCCAAGGTGGGCAGATCTCCTGAGGTTAGCAGTTCGAGACCAACATGGTGAAATCTCGTCTCTACTAAAAATACAAAAATTAGCCGAGCGTGGCGGTGGGTGCCTGTAATCCCAGCTACTCAGGAGGCAGAGGCAGAGGCAGAGGCAGGAGAATCGCTTGAACCCAGGAGGCAGAGGTTGCAGTGAGCCAAGATCGCACCACTGCACTCCAGCCTGGCAACAGAGCAAGACTTTGTCTCAAAAAAAAAAAAAAGCACATTTCTGATACCGTATTTCTACTCAAAAGCTCCGACGGGCTGGGCACGGTGTCTCACACCTGTAATCCCAGCACTTTGGGAGGCGGAGGTGGGCAGATCACTTGAGGTTGGGAGTTCAAGACCAGCTTGGCCAACATGAAAAAATCCCGTCTTTACTAAAAACAAAAAAATTAGCCGGGTGTGGTGATGGGCACCTGTAATCCCAGCTACTTGGGAGGCTGAGGTAGGAGAATCACTTGAACCTGGGAGGCAGAGGTTGCAGTGAGCCGAGATTGCACCACTGCACTCCAGCCTGGGCGACAGAGCGAGACTCCGTCTCAACAAAAAAAAGCTCTGACAAAGAAAGAATGGCCTAGAATGTCAGGTATGGTGCTGACTTACCTGTTCAATTTCATTAACTACTAAACTTCAAACTGGCTTTCTTTTTATATTTTTAAATTTTTTTTCCCCAAGCGCACTCACAAACTGCAATTCTATCTGAAATAGTTTTCCCTACCTTCTTTGCCTAGTTAACTTTTATTTTTCCTTAAGATTTCAGCTTAAGCATCGTTGCTTCAAAGGAAGCTTCTTTTATATACTTGCTTACCACCACAGGCCTTTTTTACTCATTTGTTGCAATAGTTTTACAATTTGTGAAATTAATTGGCTGAGTCCCCAGCAAAATAAGCTCATTAAAGTCAGGGTGTGTGTATATGGCGGCGGGGGCCTTTTTTTTTTGAGACGGAGTCTCGCTCTGTGGCCCAGGCTGGAGTGCAGTGGCGTGATCTTGGCTCACTGCAAGCGCCGCCTCACTGGTTCACATCATTCTCCTGCCTCAGCCTCCCGAGGAGCTGGGACTACAGGCGCCTGCTACCACACCCGGCTAATTTTTTGTATTTTTAGTAGAGACGGGGTTTCGCCGTGTTAGACAGGATGGTCTCGATCTCCAGACCTCGTGATCTGCCTGCCTTGGCCTCCCAAAGTGCTGGAATTGCAGGCGTGAGCCACCGCGCCCGGCCTATGGGGGTCTTTTTTGCATATCATTGTATCCCTACACTCAGCACAGTACTAGGTTCATACAGGAAGGGGTTAATAAATACGTGATTAATATCTTTTGTCCCTTCATATTCTGGGTGCCAAATTCAAATGCTGTTTCTTCTCAATGTTTTATTATTCAGGCCACGACTAGCACAATCCTTTGAAAATAAAATTTTTATAAGGTAAAAGATTTTATTAAATACCATTTGGTAAAAAAGATTGAATGAGGAATTTAGTACCTAGGCCCATCATAAACATGAGTGTTTTTACTGTTTTCCATGAAGAGACTATAATTATCATAGGAAGTAATTCTCCACAAGGATTACAAAACATGTGTTGTTTCATTATTAAATGGTGCTTACTATTTAAAAGATACTTTACATAGAGAACTAATTCCACCAAAGTGAGTAGGTATAAAATAGAGCAAAAATATTGAACTTAATCATTTATTCTTCAGCAAGTGTTTGTTATGTGAATAGCAGCAATCTGCTTTTACAGTATCTTTTTCCCTTTATCACCAGATGAGAAATTTCTCCCCATTATCATTTTGTGTAATCTCATTTGTTCTTGTGTAAATACTTCTGTTTGGTTTTTAATAAAAATTGCTCAGTGGCAAATATTACAGAAAAACCAAGGTTTTTATTCTTGATAAACTTAATTCACTGATAGTCTAGTGGTAACAAAATTATTACAGGTGGGAATGCTTCCTTTTTTAATAAGTATTAACAACTTGTATATACACTATTTACAACTTCAAAATATTTTACACAAATATTCTTTTTCATATTAGTATCTAACTTATCTCAGCAACAGTATTAGTATAGCATGGACTACTGTAAACCAAATATCTTCAAAGTAGAAACTTGCAAATATCTTGCTGAAAATAGAAAAGCTGAAATGAGGATACTGCCAATATAAAATGTAAAGTAGGGAAACATTTTACTACTGCCATCTTAATCTTCCCTATATTCTTTCTCTAATGTAACCTCCAAATTGCAAACTCAGTATATCAAAAGAATTTTCAAGGAGAAAACTAATCCTAAGTTTCATGTTTAATAACATATGCCTTGTATAGGGAACATTCTCTTAAACATTTTTTATATCACCGTAAACCATAAAGACATGGTTTGGTCTAAAATTTTTACAAGTTTGTTACAAATAAAATATATTCATAAGTAGAAGTTTCTTCAGAATGTATTTTTTAAGAGACAAGGTACTATGTTGCCCAGGTTGGAGTGCAGTGGTTATTCACAGGCATGATCCCACAACCAATCAGCATGGCAGTTTTGATGTATTGTTTTGTAGTGCAAAAATGTAAGAATGTCTAGCTTTTTGATGTCAAAGTTGTAATTTAGGGATTTACTTGAAGAGTGTCAACAGATTCTCAAACACACAAAATGCTGCTAGGAAATTGCAGTTGAACCTTGACCACCACAAATTTGAATAGTGTGGGTCAACTTATATGCAATTTTTACTTTTTTTGTTTTCGAGACAGGGTGTCAATCTGTCGCCCAGGCTGGCATGCAGTGGTGTGATCATGGCTCACTGCAGCCTCAACCTCCCAGTCTCAAGCAATCCTCCTGCCCCACAGCTTCCTGAGTAGCTGGGACCACAGGCAGGTGCCATATGTCCAGCTAATTTTTCTTTTGTAGAGATGGGGTCTCACTATGTTGACCAGGCTGGTTTTGAACTCTTGGTCACAAAAGAGTCCTCTCGCCTCAGCCTCCCAAAGTGCTGGGATTACAGGTGTGAGATACCGTACCCAGGCATACAAACAATTTTTTTTTTCCCAAACTAGGATTGAAAATACAGTTACTGTCAGGATGCAAAACCCATATAAATGATAGGCCTACTTTCTGTATACTTGGATTCTGCAGGGAAGACTATGGGACTTGAGTATGAGTGGAATTTGGTATGCGGTGGTTCTGGTACCAATCCCCTTTGTATACAGAGGAACAACTGCATACAAATGAGGAATGGAGCACTTCTAATTCAGAATATTTTCTAAATTTAAAGTATTACTACGATTTTTTAGAGGCATGGTCTTGCTATCTTGCCTAGGCTGGTCTCCAACTCCTGGGTTCAAGCAATCCTCCTTCCTGCCTTGGCCTCCCAAAGTTCTGGGATAATAGGCATAAGCCACCATGCCTGGCTGTAATTCAGTTTTTAAAGGGAAATTTAAAAGTAGTATAAGGCTCAAAGTTTGAATTAAAGAAACCATTTATGAAGGAGAATAATAAAACAATATTACTTTGTGTACATATGTCAGTGCAGAGAATTGGTGAGGGTGATTTTTAGTTCTGTTAAGACTTGTTTCAGAATGCCATACCACAGTCTGAAAGAATCATATGAAAGTAAGACATTATTTTAAAAACAAAAGTGCTGGGCACGGTGGCTTAAGCCTGTAATCCCAGTACTTGGGGAGGCCAAAGCGGGTGGATCACCTGAGGTCAGGAGTTTAAGACCAGCCTGGCCAACATGGCAAAACCCTGTCTCCATTAAAAATAAAAAAAAAATTAGCTGGGCGTGGTGGTGGGCACAGGTAATCCTAGCTACTAGGGAGGCTGAGACACGACAATTGCTTGAACCCAGGAATTAGAGGTTGCAGTGAGCTGAGATTTCACCACACACTCCACCCTGGGTGACAGAGCAAGACTCCGTCTCCACCCCCACCCACAAAAAAGTGTCACAATTCCCTAAAGCCTAAAAGTGGCTAAAATGTGCACTAACAAAAATGAGTATTTAAAAATATTCAACTAGTTTTGTTGACTACGAAAAATATTTTTATTAAGTTGTAGGAGCATTATTTTATTCAATGTTTTGTTACATCAAAATTTTTTTAAATGACTAAATTTTAAACAATATTTAAAAATATTTACTTCATATTTTAATTCAATGCAAATTTTCATGAATTTAGAAGCCTATATTAATACAGCTTGAGTATACCCTTTCCAGAATGCTTGGGTGTCTCAGGTTTCAGATTTTTTCAGATTTTGGAATATGTGCAGAAATACACAGTGGTTGAGCTTTCCTAATCCAAAAATCTGAAATGCAAAATGATCCAATGAACATTTCCTTTAAAGTTTCACATCGGCACTCAAAAAATGTTCTTATCTAGAGCATTCTGAATTTTGGATTGGGGTGCTCAATGGCTACATGAGTATTTGGGGAATTCCTGGAAATGGAGACATTATTACATAAAAAACTGTCTTACAGACCATAGAAATAAGGTTTTATAATGGTTCATAAACGTTACAAATCTTCCTAAACTACTTTTTAAAACAATGCTTAATTATACATAGACTTTGATTTTTAATCAAAATTTCAATTATTTTACAGTCAACTTGAAACAGAAGCAAGCATGTCTCCTACTTATTTTTTGGAGGATTACCATTCATCAGGAGTACTACAACTGGTAACACTTAAAACACACATATTTACTCACACACAACTAGAAGAGACATAGGATTATCTGGCCAGTTCTGTTTTTTTGTTTTGTTTTTCCTTTTTTTTTTTTTTTTTTTTTTTGAGATGGAGTTTTGCTCTTGTTGCCCAGGCTGGAGTGCAATGGCACGATCTCAGCTCACCGCAACCTCCGCCTCATGGGTTCAAGCAATTCTCCTGTCTCAGCCTCCTGAGTAGCTGAGATTACAGGCATGTGTCACCATGCCCGGTTAATTTTGTAATCTTAGTAGAGATGGGGTTTCTCCATGTTGGTCAGGCTAGTCTCAAACTCCCGACCTCAGGTGATCCACCCGCCTCAGCCTCCCAAACTGCTGGGATTACAGGCGTGAGCCATCATGCCCAGCCTGTTTTAAAAATTCTAATGAACTGACCGGGCACAGTGGCTCACGCCTGTAATCCCAGCACTTTAGGAGGCCAAGACGGGTGGATCACAAGGTCAGGAGATCAAGACCATCCTGGCTAACACAGTGAAACCCCGTCTCTACTAAAAATACAAAAAATTGGTCAGGTGTGGTGGTGGCTATCTGTAGTCCCAGCTATTCGGGAGGCTGAGGCAGGAGAATGGTGTGAACCCAGATGGTGGAGCTTGTAGTGAGCCAAGATTGGGCCACTGCACTCCAGCTTGGGCGAGAGAGTGAGACTCCGTCTCAAACAACAACAAAATTCTAATGAACTAATAATTAGGTTGGAAATCATGATTTAAAAAATCAGTTATGACTCAGAAAATATTATTATATAAAAATTCAAGGAGAAGACATTGTTATGGTCATCTTACCATTATTAGCCATAGCAGTACTGTGTCTTGCACACATCTACAAATCATGGTGTTTTTGTTGTTTTTGAGACAGAGTCTCACTCTATTGCCCAGGCTGGAGTGCAGTGGCACAATCTTGGCTCACTGCAACCTCCACCTCCAAGGGTTCAAGTGATTCTCCCTGCCTCAGTCTCCCAAGTAGCTGGGATTATACAGGTGCTTGCTACCACGCACAACTAATTTTTATATTTTTAGTAGAGATGGGGTTTCGCCATGTTGGCCAGGCTGGTCCCAAACTCCTGACTCAAGCTGTTCATCCATTTTGGCCTCCCGAAGTGTTTGGATTACAGGCGTGAGCCACTGTGCCTGGCCTACAAATCCTGTTTTTAAACTGACAATCTGTTCTAACTACTTTGCTCATTAGCACACAAAGATGATATTGGTTGAGTTTGAAACATCGTAATTTGTATTTACAGAAACCATACCTTTTTAGAACAAAAATACCTCATTTTATCTTATATCATTAGGAATACATATGATCCATATGATTTTTAAAATTCATATCTTAAAGCAATGATAGTTTTAAAAAATGAAACCATTTTTTAATAGAGGTGATCCTAAAATACCTTCATTTATTGCCTTGTAAAATTCTACCTCCTGGTCCTGACCCCCAGGCTTTTTGTGAAAGATTCCAGGGTCAACACTATGAATGTCAAATATTATAATCCATTATAACAAAGTATTAACCTCAGCAATTTCTGAAGTGTAACAAATGTTTCTCTTACAGTTGCTGCTTCTGTAGGCATAGATATTTCCTGATTACTTCATATTATTCTAACTTCTAGAAGTCCTATCCCTCTGGTGCTTCTCACCTGTTTTTAAAAAAATCAGTACGTGTAATTTTCTACATTATTCTAGCTCAAAGGTGCTCCACTTTTTCTGCAGCTTAAAATAAGTTTTTCTTTCTTTCCTTTTGGGATCAGGGGAAAGGAAGACGGGTGGGCTTGATAACATGTTCATTTGTAGGTTTGCTTCAGAGGTGCAAGATATTTCCTGATGGATAAGTTTGCTAAAGAAATACATACCAAGAGGTCGCCATGTTATCATACTGAGGACAGCAGGAAACTCTTCCGGGTGACACCAGAAAGGATAAAAAAATACAATAATTTGCTAATAGTTAACAGACATTTGCTATTTTGTGGACATAAATAAAATGATTTACCTACTTTACAAAGTAATACTAACTAAAGGTATATCTAAAAACCTTTGAAATTATTTGCAACAAATATTTCACTGATAAAAATTTCTTAGTATTTCCCTTAGCAAAAACTGTACATTTGTTAGAGAGTACCTGATACTTGTTAAAATATCAAGTAATACAGGACATGGTGCTATAAAACAAAACACACAACTGGGAAGTATTTTATTTTTTTCTACTTCACATAACATTGTTCAAGACCACAAGATTTTAAAGGTCTCTTTCTCCAACTTTTATGATTTAGAAGTACCACTTAAAAATATTTACTGATGCTGTAAATATTACTGTTTTTGTACTAGTAACAATTTTAATGAATGCCATATCCATTATACCTCTTGCTCCTTTGGTCAGAAAGATAAACAGAAACTTTCAATCAGATGTTCAGACATTCAAAAATGGTTTTGAAAAGTATACCCAAACAAACCAAATATATATCAGCAATTATTACAATCAGTTTAGTAGTTATTAAGAATTCTTAACAAGGAAGTATTGAAGCATGTGTGAGATTTAAAAAATTATATACAATTTTAAAAACAAATTTAAATTTTTAAATAAAAAAGATTAATGGCCAAATTAAAAAAAGTTTGTGCATCAGATTTAATATCTTAATGTTTATCAGAAATATATTTTGTGAATAAGAATTATTTCATAAATATATATGTATAAATATAAATATATATCTGCAGGATCTGTGATGCTGGAGAAAACATTTTGAAGAAAAAAATTGCACTTTAGATTATCAGGATATTGTCAAATTTACCCTTCAAGTGAAATATAATTACCAATCCAGGTGCTTTTGGCACAAGTTTTTAGGTGAATATTGACACAATCTTAAAAACACAATGCTTTTGTATTTTATTCACTGGAATATGGAGAATCAAGCAGAATTTAAAATTCTGATCCAAAAATCCCAGATAACTGCAATTGCTTAATTAAATACAAAAAAAAAAAAATGTTTTACAAAGCGCTTAAACTTCCCTTTCCATCTGGAACGTGTAAAATTTTGCCAGCAACAGGTTTTCTCCAATTCCTTCAGCAAGAATTCCCAGCCTACACACAAATGTGACACCATCTTTTTCTATTCATGTATAACTTGGATCACACACCAGTATATAAAGACAAAAAATAAATGTATAATAAAAAGATTGGATAAATCAGAAGAGGCTTTTTGGTCTTGAATTCTTCACCCACTAACAATGAAGCAGCACTGTAGGCAGCCCAAAACACACCAAACAGCTTAAAAAAAGGAAAAAAGACAAAAGGCAGCATATTAGCAAGTCGATTAACTTTTTGGATATCATAGAGTAAAAATGGTGTTTACAATATTTTTAAAAAATCAACAACCAATTTTGGTAAATAGCAAAACTTGTTACAAATGTTAAAAACTTATTAAGAATGTCCATCTTTGCTGTACTCCTTGACTTCTGTAAATGTGGTCTTATCAGACCTGTCTTATCATAAGAATCACTTGGGGTGCCTATTAAAAAGAGACTTGGGGGACTCTCTAGTTCTGTTGAATTATAACTTATTAGTTTTTTCTTTTTGAGTTATAATTTCTAAGGGAAGCATCTAGTTATCAGTATTTTAAATTAAGTTCCCTGGTAATTATGATTAGCCAACTTTTGAAAAAACTATTATTACACCAAATTACTGAGAGAAAACTAATTCCTGCAAAGTAGGAAATTTTCTTTTTCCTTCTAAATAAGAAAATCGATTAAGTAAAAATTTTATACAATATTTATTAAGTTTTTCCCCAAGAATAGGTAGAAATACAGGGTTGAATAAAAAAGAGAAAAACAAGACCACATTTTGGTCAAGAGTTTAAATAAAGTATACTATAGTTTTTGGATTACACACATACATACTTCTAAATTATTTCTACTGGAAACTTATGCAATACTTATTGATGTAGTCAACTAACACAATTTACAGCATAAAATTAAGGAAAAACTTCAAGGGAAATCAGGGAAACTATAATACGAACAGACCTGGCACAAGGCAGAGTTTCTAAACCTTGCAATATTGACCTTATAGGCTGCATACTTCTTGGCTGTGGGGAGCTATCCTGTGCATTATAGGATGGTTAGCAGCATCCCTGCCCTCTACACACTATATACTAGTAACACTTCTCAAAAATACCTCCAGATGTTGACAAACATCCCCTGGGGGACAAAATCGACCTCAGTTGAGAATCACTGCTATACAGGTAAAAACTAAATATTGGCAAACTTATTAAAAATGTATTTGGTCTGGTCCAGTTTTCCACTGGGTTTGTTGAACTTAAAAAAAAAAAAAAAAGTCACCCTACAAAATAATTCAAACATACACAAAAGTACAGGGAAATATATAAAATAAAATTTGATCAAATTGCATTTGTATATCATGATTAGATTGTTTTCATTATAAATGGTTGAAGAGTGACAAGTATTACGAGATTTGATGTTAAATAAAATCAGTGCACTTAAACTATATATTCTAATGTTAGAGTTTACTGATTAATTTCGCATCGTATTTCTCAACAAACCACAGACTGAAATAAGAAATGTGTAATAGCTCACTAACTCACAGAAGAGTAAGTGATCAGAAAAAAAATTTTGCCACAGAATAGTCTGAAGTTTAAAAACAATTTTATTCTAAAGTTTTAATGATATAAAAAAGAGTTTTCTATTTTATAATGATTTATATGTTGTATAAAGAATATTAAGGTCCAACTTTCAGATGAACTACATGATTAAAAATGACCAGAGAACAACGGTTTTAACCATTTTGGGAGTAGTCTCAGAAACAAGCTTAACCCAAGTGAAAAAGCACACACCAGGAAGTGATCGTGAGTGAGTGGTATGTTCACTAAGGCTGGAATAGGAGTAATTAAATGTCTGCTGCAACGTTGACTTTAAACTAAGTTCTAATAATGCCAATTTCAAAAAAAGACTTTAGGGTTATACTGAAGAAGAAAACAAGGTCTCTTTAGTCTCTGAAGTGTTTAAACACAAAGATGATCTCAAAATATTATAATTTGGATTTTTATTGAGACAAGGTCTCACTCTGTCGCCTACACTGGGGTACAATCACCGCTCACTGCAGCCTCGACCTCCTGGGCTCAGGTGATCCTCCCATCGCAGCCTCCTGAGTAGCTACGACTAACAGGTGCATGCCTCCATGCCCGACTAATTTTTGTATTTTTGGATAAATGGTTGAGTCTCAAACTGGGCTCAACTGATCCACCCACCTCAGCCTGCTGAATTGCTGGGATTTACGAAGGTGAGCCACCATACCTGGCCTATTTTATAATATTTGTAATAACAACAGCTTGAGTGCCTACTCTGTGCCAAGCACTGTACTAGGCAGAGACAGGGTCTTGCTCTGTCACCCAGGCGGGAGTGCAGTGGTGCAATCATGGCTCACTACAGCCATGGCCTCATGGGCCCAGGCAATCCTCCCACCTCAGCCTCCCAAGGAACTGAGACCATAGGTACCTGCCACCACATCTGCCTAATTTTTTGTGGAGATGGAGTTTAGACATGTTGCCCAGGCTGATCTCAAACTCCTGAGCTCAAGTAATCCACCCGTCTCAGCCTCCCAAAGTGCTGGGATTATAGGTGGTAGCCACCATGCCTGGTCAGCATTATATATACTTTAAACTCTTTGTAACAAACCCTAAAATGCAGTTGTTAAGTTTACCATTGTTAACAACAAAGTGACGGTAAGAAACGTTAAGATACCTTGGAAGACCAGACAACAACTAAGTGGCAGAACCAGGATTTGAATTTAGAACTGATTAGTTCCAAAAACTACACTTTCAATACCCAATGCTTATTATCAGTATCAGCTTAACGTAATTCTAACAGGAATCATTATTTCTTTTATATTGAAATTAGCAATAATTTCAACTGGCTCAGCTACTTAAAAACAAATACTTTCATGTGGAGGTTACATAACATCAGTTCTGAAAGTCATAGTCTTTAAAAGTTCCGTTCTCCATAAAGAACAAAATTATATTCACTGTGTAATATACATACATGTGTCAAGGCAGTCACTTATTCCCCAAAGTTGTTCAACATTAATAAATTCCAATGTTTAAGTTATATTACTCAAATAGTAATAAATACATTACTATTTATTAATACTTATCAGTAGATGTTTAAGTGTATGTACATATGTTAATTTAACATAAATAACACAAAGAAGTCCTGATCTCTGCATTACGGAAAATCCAATTTATTAGAACCACATCTATCATATTTGACAGGAAAGTTACTATTCAAACAGGAGTAACAGTTACTAAATAAATGTCCAGTGGAATTTTAAATAAATATTCCCCTCAAAATCTGTCAGATGAACTCATATTATAAATATAGAAAATAACTTTTAAATTCAACATTTAAAAAATGCTGACCAGGCCGGGTATGGTGGCTCATGCCTGTAATCCCAGCACTTTGGGAGGCCAAGGCAGGCAGATCACCTGAGGTCAGAAGTTCAAGACCAGTCTGGCCAACATGGTGAAACCCCATCTCTACTAAAACCAAAAAATTAGTCAGGCGTGGTGGCACACACATGTAGTCCCAGCTACTAGGGAGGCAGAGGCAAGATAATCACATGAATCTGGGAGGCACTCCAGCCTGGGTGACAGAGCAAGACTCCATCTCAAAAAAAAAAAAAAAAAAAAAAAAAAATCTGACTATAATATCCTGAAACCTGATTTGCTCTTTGTTTTTCCCCCTAGACAAATGGTAATATCTGGTGATTAAAAAGGAAAAAAATAAAAGAAATATAACTGGTAAAATCAGTAAGAAAGGTCACTTCCAAAATACTACCAACTGTTTGATAAAGAGTTTTATATCACAATATTCCCAGACAGAGGCCTAGTATACTTTTGATACTGGAAAACAGTAAACTATGTAATACATAATCCTTAACTTACTTTTATAAGTGTAGACACCACTTCAAATGATCCAACCACCAAAAGTATAGGGGCTATTACAATGAGAGGAAGTAATGAATATCCTATAACTCCAAGGACTTGGCCATATGCAACCTGTGAATTTTGAAAATTTCAAATAAATGTCATAGAAATCAAGATACTCATTTTAATCAAAATTGAACACCACATATTCCTTGCTGTATTCAAATAAATGTGAGCATTAAGAATAAATCATGGCCGGGCGCGGTGGCTCAAGCCTGTAATCCCAGCACTTTGGGAGGCCGAGACGGGCGGATCACGAGGTCAGGAGATCGAGACCATCCTGGCTAACACAGTGAAACCCCGTCTCTACTAAAAATACAAAAACTTAGCCGGGCGAGGTGGCGGGCGCCTGTAGTCCCAGCTACTCGGGAGGCTGAGGCAGGAGAATGGCGTAAACCCGGGAGGCGGAGCTTGCAGTGAGCTGAGATCCGGCCACTGCACTCCAGCCTGGGTGACAGAGCAAGACTCCGTCTCAAAAAAAAAAAAAAAAAAAAAAAAAGAATAAATCATAATCTATTATACTCATTATTTCAAATTATCATATAGTCTCCCATGTTCCTGGGCAGTCTCACCAACCAACATGGTTTCAATTAAAATACATTTGCTAATACCCAAATCTACATTTCCAGCATTTACCTCTCTTGAGTTTCATACTACCTTCAGTATATCTCTACATTGCATTTTGTCACTACATCCCATTCAGATGAAAAATCCAAGGTCTAGAGAACCTAGATGTTACCAATGCAGACCAGAAAGAAAGGGAAGGTGGCCAGGAGAGACTGAAGAGAAAAATATTTTTTAGTGACTACTTTATGCCAAGTTCTGTGATAGGGCTTCACATGCTGTGGAGATCAAATGAAATAACAACCCTATGAAACAGGCATTATTGTCCCTATTGTGAAGAAATTGATTCTTAGAGAGAAACAATGCTTTGCTTAGGAAAGCAAAGCTAGTAAGGTGTCAGTGTTCAAATTAAAATCTAGGCCCCTAAACTCCTACATCAACAGTCTTGAATTACCAAAAAACATAATGATATATATTTTCATATATTATACTAGATTTTGTCTAGGACATACGAAATAATATATAAACAAATATAATTTTGTGTCTATTAGAATTATTTTAAATTTCCATATGCAGAGTAAAAAAGTTTCACAGATGTTACTCTAAATTAATTAAAGAGTTTTATTAAGATGCTCGATCGAACATATTCTAATATCATTCACTTATGAAACTGAAAATAGAAGGGAAAAAATAAACTTTTTTTAAAGACGGATCTCCCTCTGTTGCCCAGATTGGAGTGCAGTGGCGCAATCTCTGCTACTGTAACCTCCGCCTTCCAGGTTCAAGAGATTCTTCTGCCTCTGCCTCCTGAGTAGCTGGGACTACAGGCGTGTGCCACCATGCCCAGCTAATTTTTGTTATTATTATTATTATTATTATTATTATTTTTGAGACAGAGTTTCGCTCTTATTGTCCAGGCTAAAGTGCAATGGCGCAATCATGGTTCACCACAACCTCTGCCTCCCGGGTTCAAGCAATTCTCCTGCCTCAGCCTCCCGAGTAGCGGGGATTGCAGGCATACGCTACCACATCTGGCTAATTTTGTATTTTTGGTAGAGATGAGGTTTCTCCATGTTGGACATGCTGGTCTCGCACTCCCGACCTCAGGTGATCCACCCGCCCCAGCCTCCCAAAGTGCTGGGATGACAGGTGTGAGCCACCATGCACGGCAATTTTTGTATTTTTAGTAGAGGCGGGATTTCACCATACTGGCCAGGCTAAAACAAAAACCAAAAAACCAACAACTACTCCTGGGCTCAAGAGATCCTCCTGCCTCAGCCTCCCAAGTAGCTGGGACTACAGGCGTGCGCCACCATACCCAGCTCAAAAGTCCTTATTTATTTATTTAGACAAGATCATACTGTCAGCCAGGCTAGAGTGTAGTGGCACAAACACAGCTCACCACAGCCATAATCCCTCAGGCTCAGGCAAGCCTCCTACCTCAGTCCCTGGTAGCTCGGACCACAAGCACACACTACTATGCCTGGCTAATTTTTAAAGAGATAGGGTCTCCCTACGTTGCCCAGGCTGGTCTTGGAACTCCTGGGCGCAAGCGATCCTCCTGCATCAGCATCCCAAAGTGCTGGAACTACAGGTATGAGCCACGGCATCCAGCCCCTTTGAGTTCTGGTGTGATATCAGAGAATATTCACAATCATCTGAAAAGGTTACTAAAATACTCTCCCTTTTCAATTATATACCTGTATAAAGCCTTATTTTCTTCAGATACTTTAGCCAAAATAATATATCTTAACAGATTGAATGGAAAAAGCATATATTAGAATCCGATTTCCATTCAGCCAGACATTAAAGCTACTTACAAAAATGTAAAACAATGCTATGCTTCTAACTCTTTTGTTTTGGAAAATATGGTTGTTTTTCTTTAAATGTATTGTTTATGTTAAAATGTAGTTGGTTTATTGTTACAAATCTCTTTGGCAACGTGAGATCAAAACATTTGAGAATTTCCAAGAATAAATTCTGGCTGGGTGCAGTGGTTCACACCTGTAATCCTGGCACTTTGGGAGGCCGAGGCGGATCACCTGAGGTCGGGAGTTCGAGACTAGCTTGACCAACATGGTGAAACCCCATCTCTACTAAAAATACAAAAATTAGTTGGGCAGGGTGGCAAGTGCTTGTAATCCCAGCTACTCGGGAGGCTGAGGCAGGAGCATCGCTTAAACCTGAGAGGTGGAGGTTGCAGTGAGCCAAGATTATGCCACTGTACTCCAGCCTGGGTGACACAGAGTGAGACTCCATCTCAAAAAAAACAAAAATGAAATAGGCCGGGCATGGTGGCTCATGCCTGTAATCCCAGCACTTTGGGAGGCTGAGGCGGGTGGATCATGAGGTCAGGAGTTCAAGATCAGCCTGGCTAAGATGGTGTAACCCCACCTCTACTAAAAAATACAAAACTTAGCTGGGCACAGTGGTGGGCACCTGTAATCCCAGTTACTCGGGAGGCTGAGGCAGGAGAATTGCTTGAACCCGGGAGGCGGAGTTTGCAGTGAGCCAAGATCGCACCACTGCACTCTAGCCTGGGTGACAGAGCAAGACTCTGCTTCAAAATAAACAAACAAACAAATAAATAAATAAATAAATAAATTTTGGCTGGGCGCGGTAGCTCACACCTGTTATCCTAGCACTTAGGGAGGCCAAGGCGGGTAGATCACTTAAGGTTGGGAGTTCGAGACCAGCCTGGCCAACATGGTGAAACCCTGTCTCTACTAAAATTACAAAAATTAGCCAGGCGTGGTGGCACATGTCTATACTCCCAGCTACTTGGAAGGCTGAGGCAGGAGAATTGGGAACCCAGGAGGTGAAGGTTGCAAAGAGCCGAGATTGCCCCACTGCACTACAGCAGGATGACAAAGCAAGATTCCATTAAAAAAAAAAAATTAATAAATAAAAAAATAAATTCTATGCTTCCCTAAAAGGCTGCAATTACTTCATAAATGGGACGGGATATTTTCTTTTTCCTCATCTCTCGTACCATTTATTGAGTAAGCACAATACTAATGTTGATCATCTTAAAGGAACTAGCATAAAGCAATTCTGGGACAAGAAACAGTTCCTTGTATAGCTAATGATGACATCTGCAGTATCAAAAATCAAGCTCACCATAAAAAAGAAAGGTTATTTTCAAAATAAACTACTTACTTCTCCACCAAGAACTCTGGCCAGTAAGAAAATTGTTAGTGAACCAAATATCCAAATGGTTATAATCCATGAGACCACCTTAGGGAGAAATATCATGCAATTAATATTTTTATACCAAATAAGCTGATAATTTTCCAATAACTCAATTCTCTGCCATAAATGACAGTTTAGCACGCCCAATTTCAGGTCATAGAGATGTTATGTGGGCTCTCAGGTATCATTGCAAAACTTAATAAGAATATAATGTGTGATACAGTTTTACATCCAAATTAAAATCTTAGTAATTATCAATTGCCTAAAGAAACCTCAGTATTTCAAAATCTATGATAAAAGATTATTGCAAAAAAAGTGTTTACTATCAACCCCCTGTTTTACAGCATCCCACAAGAAAAAATTATTTCTGAAGTAAGTTATCAATCTTCTCTGGAAGTCTTTAAAATTTATGTTACATATTTATTCAAGTAATAGAATATGGAAGCCATTTCAGACAATTTTAACTCCTCAAACTTAGTGTAATGATACATACATATATTTATATTTTCAAGCTCTGTCTGCTGGGATGGTCTAGATATAACACCCCAGTAGCAACATAAGCACATTTATTGCCCAGATACTGGTTTCTTTTATTATTTATTATTTTATTTATGTATTTATTTAATAGAGACAAAGTCTTGCTATGTTATTTGTTTACTTACTTATTTATTTAAGAGAGACCAGGTCTCACTATGTTGCCCAGACTGGTCTCGAACTCCTGAGCTCAAGTGATCCTCCCACCTCAGCCTCCCAAAGTGCTGGGATTACAGTAGTGTGCCACCATGACCAGCCCCAGAAACTGGTTTCTAAATATCATTTCCTAATTAAAGGAAGTAGGACTTCTTTTTTTTTTTTTTTTTGAGACGGAGTCTCGCTCTGTCGCCCAGGCTGGAGTGCAGTGGCCGGATCTCAGCTCACTGCAAGCTCCACCTCCTGGGTTTACGCCATTCTCCTGCCTCAGCCTCCCGAGTAGCTGGGACTACAGGCGCCCGCCACCTCGCCCGGCTAAGTTTTTGTATTTTTTAGTAGAGACGGGGTTTCACCGTGTCAGCCAGGATGGTCTCGATCAGGACTTCTTAAAGAAATGGTTGGCCAGTGCAGTGGCTCATGCCTGTTATCCCAGCACTTTGGGAGGCTGAGGCGGGTAGCTAACCTGAGGTCGGGAGTTCAAGACCAGCATGACCAACATGGAGAAACTCCGTTTCTACTAAAAAAAATTACAAAATTAGCCGGGCATGGTGGCGCATGCCTGTAATTCCAGCTATTCGGGAGGCTGAGGCAGGAGAATCACTTGAAACTGGTAGGCAGAGGTTGTGGTGAGCTGAGATCGCACCATTGCACTCTAGCCTGGGTGACAAGAGTGAAACTCCGTCTCAAGAGAAAAAAAAAAAAAAGAATGGTTGATTCCAAGGCTAGGGCAGGCAAAATACAAGATTAGCCCAGAACACTGTGTGAAGTAAGAAGGAAAGTAAGTACTGAAAAACAAAAGAATGGGATATGTTGAAACGAGACAGAAGGCAAGTTGAAGGAGCTCCCAATGGTTAAAGCTTGAAAAATCTGAGCAATAAAATAAATTATGACAGTACTGGATTATAACTCAAAGAATAAAATGAATGAGGGAAACAGAAAAATCATCATTCTGTAAACATTATAGTAATAATTACTACATGCACGATCTACCAACGGATGCTAAAATTAGTAGTCTAAAGTTAGATGGGAAACAGAATATTTGCATAGTTGCAAAGTATCTCCATAAGATATTTATTAATTACAAAGAGAAAAATAGTAACTTTACACTGGAGAAATTGAACAGATACTACCCCATCACCTAACCAAGTGATCAAGGTTAATATCACCAATAATAAGACGTATCAGTATCACACATTCCCTGTCAGTATACAGAGAGGGGGACAATGTCACTTCTGAGATATTCTTGCCAAAAATGCATAATCCAAATTAAATCATGAGAAAACATCAAGTAAATCCAAATTGAGTGACATTCTATGATGGTATAGTAATCTGTTTTTTTTTTTTTTTTCCTTTTTTTTTTTTTTTGGAGACAGAGTCTCACTCTGTCACCCAGGCTGGAGTGCAATGGC
Organism: Papio anubis; assembly: GCF_008728515.1. Lineage (NCBI taxonomy): Eukaryota > Metazoa > Chordata > Mammalia > Primates > Cercopithecidae > Papio > Papio anubis. Next base: position 32,129,382 of record NC_044989.1, on the reverse strand, counting down.
GCGATCTTGGCTCACTGCAACCTCCACCTCCCAGGTTCAAGCAATTCTCTGCCTCAACCTCCCGAGTAGCTGGGATTACAGCTACCTGTCACCATGCCCAGCTAATTTTTGTATTTTTAGGAGAGATGGGGTTTCACCATCTTGGCCAGGCTGGTCTTGAACTGCTGACCTCATGATCCACCCGCCTTGGCCTGTAGGCATGGGCCTAATCTTCTGTTTTTAACCTTAGAACCCTTTGTTCAGACGAAAGATTATACAAAACAGATACAATTAGAGATGTTCTAGATGAAGAATCAGTGGTAGGTAGGAGACCAGCGTCTCCATTCACCTTCTTCAATGGTCTTTGCAACACTTTAACAGAATATCTGATATAAACAGAATATCTGATATAAAATATCTGATATCTGATATTTACTAATCTAGGGTAAATATTAATAGGACTAGTATAGTAATGCATAAAGTATCTTGTGATGGAGAGATTATTCTGGATTACCTTGGTGGGCCTTAAATGTAGTAACAATTGTCCTTAAAAGATGAAAAATGAGGCTGGGCACAGCGGTTCAGCCTGTAATCCCAGCACTTTGGGATGCCAAGGTAGGCAGATCACCTGAGGTCAGGAGTTTGAGACCAGCCTGACCAACATGGTGAAACCCCATCTCTATTAAAAATACAAAATTAGCTGGGGGTGGTGGTGCATGTCTGTAATCCCAGCTATTTGGGATGCTGAGGCAGAAGAATCGCTTGAAGCCAGGAGGCGGAGGGTGCAGTGAGCTGAGATCATGCCATTGCACTCCAGCCTGGGCAACAAGAATGAAACTCCATCTCAAAAAAAAAAAAAAAAGATGGAAACTCAAGGAGATTTAAGTACAATGGAGAAGAAGGTAATGTGATCATGGAACCAGAAATCATAGTGATGTAGCCAGAAGCCAAGGAAAGCTGGCAGCCTCTGGAAGTAAAAGAAACAAGCAACAGATTCTGCCCTGGAGCCTCCACAGGAACCAGCCCTGTAGACATTTTGACCTTGGTCAAAGCTTTATGACTCATTTTGGACTTCTGACATTCAGAACTGTAAAATAAATCTGTATTACTTAAAACCACTAAGCTTGTAGCAATTTATTAGAGCAGACACCAGAAACTCATTCATTTCCAAATCCCTGTGGTGAACAGTAACTTTTTACCCCCTCAAAGCCTTAAACTTTGCATGAGGGAGTGATGTATATATGTTGTGTTTTAGTAATAAAGTATCTGAAAGTAGGACAAAGGGATTAAAATACCAGTAGTAGTATAAAAACAAATACTGATGGAATCCTTCTCATCATTCATTTAAAGTAATGGTCATTTTAAGAACAGAATTATGAATGAATAAAAGGTAAGAAATATGAATATTACATTTCAAACTGTTAATCTCTTGGGAAAATCAGAAGGTACATGAGCAGCCCTTCTGGTGACTTCTGGTCAGCTGGAAGTGGTTCTATCCATTTACCCCAGTGTGCTATACAAATACTAATACTTTTTTTTTTTTTTTTTTTTTTTTTGAGATGGAGTCTCACTCTGTCGCCAGGCTGGAGTGCAGTGGCACGATCTCGGCTCACTGCAACCTCTGCCTCCCGGGTTCAAGCGATTCTCCTGCCTCAGCTTCCCGAATATCTGGGATTACAGGCGTGCACCACCATACCTAGATACTTTTTTTGTATTTTTAGTAGAGACAGGGTTTCACCTTGTTGGCCAGGATGGTCTCAATCTCCTGACCTCGTGATCCACCAGCCTCAGCCTCCCAAAGTGCTGGGATTACAGGCGTGAATCACCACATCTGGCCATTCTATGTCAATCGTGATGTGGAAAAGTATGAAAGCATTAATCTAAGGTACTCCTCACTTAATTATGGAACAGTTTTAGGAACGAACAAGTGAGAAATAATGGGTAAAGCATTTCTCAAACATAATATGGTATATTACAGTTAATATCTCATATTTAATTTTTGAAACTCTCAAAATATTTAGAATTTGTATAAAATAAGATATACTTACCCTAAACTGTCCATATAATGATATCATGGAAAAGAAAAGAACAACAGCCAGAGGACCCCAAAAGTCAGGATTGTCTCTCACCACTTGTCTATTAAAACCAAGTGATGGCATTGGCATCAAAACACATCGAATTTTGTAGTAAATATCCTTTAGATCGATGTCCAATTCTTCCCTATAATTTTAAAATAAAAATTCTCAAAAGGCACACATTTCCAAATACTAAAACAGTTGCAAAAAAAATTAAGAAAACTTTAAATAAGACAGTATAATCCATAGGTCAACAAAACATTTGCATTTGAAGTGCCACATTTCACTAATTCCAAGGTGTACATTTTTAACATTCCAACATCTCTAAATGTGGAATATATCTCAATCACTGGTATCTTACAATCGTCAGCCTGGAGTGACACCAAGTGTTTCTAATATTTACCTTTCCTTTCGCCAGTCTCCTGGAGGCACTATTTAAGAAAACTTTAAGTAAAATTTTCTGCTTGAGACTTTTTGGGCCTAATTCAGATGGCAAACCCATATGAGAACCAGTGTGGGTTTTACATTCTCTGGGGAAATTCTTTCTTTCCTTCAACATCTTATCCACTGCCAAACTGAAGCAAACTTCCTTGCTGTCTCTTTCTGTGTTATAAGTTATTTCTCATTCATCCTTACACTAATAAGGAGACAGCTCTTTGATGTCCCAGCTTTATGCTGTCTTATGCACTTTTCTGTTTAATTAATATGTAAAATAACTTCATCTTATAATCAATAGTGTCTTTGATTTGATGATATATGCTTTTTTTGCTGGTTTTTGAGATAAGAGTCTTGCTTTCTCACCCAGGCTGGAGTGCAGTGGTGCAATTTTGGCTCACTGCAACCTCTGTCTCCCGGGTTCAAGCGATTCTCATGCCTCAACCTCCCGAGCAACTGGGACTACAGGCCCGTGCCACCACGCCCAGCTAATTTTTTTTTGTATTTTTAGTAGAGATGGGGTTTCGCCATGTTGGCCAGGCTCGTCTTGAACTCCTAATCTCAAGTGATCCGCCCACCTCAGCCTCCCAAAGTGCTGGGATTACTGGCGTGAGCCACTATGCCTGGCAAATATATGGTGTATTAACATTAAGAAACATAGGATATTTCAGCACTTACTCTACTGATAATTAATACAAAGAAGATTCCAGAAATGCCTCAATTTTACAAGGCTATAGGTTCTTCTTTTCAAAATTATTTCTTTACTTTTTTCTCCAGATAACCACAAAATTTCAGATACTATAAAGAAAGTGAAAGCCTCTTTATATGTAGCTCTCCTCCCAGTGGCAGCTCTAGAATTTCTATATTGAAGAGATTTTGGAGTGGTAATCTTTTTGGAAATCTTAATTTGTCCGAAACTTAATTTCAACAGCAAGTACCTAAGAGCCTTGCTTTTTTAAACTGCATGATTACTTCAGATAGCTGACAGACCCAGGTAAGCTGGAGTAGACATACATGTGTGTGAGATACAGGATTACCATTCTTTTAATTTTTGTTTTTTAATTGGTTAAAAAATATTCTCTCATTATTATTTCAGTTTTTTAAATTGCTAGTAAAACTGACAATTGCTATAGCTTTTGACCAAAAAGGTTAATGTTTTCTCTCTACATAACAAGAAAGAATATAATCATCCCACAGACTAGCTCTAAAAACCAAAAAATATGTATTATTATTTTTACATACAAGAGTGGCTTGTTATCTTCAGGATCATCATCTTCAACTTCCAGAAGCCAGCCATACCCTCTTTGTCTCAGAAATGTAGTAGCTGTAGATTCTTTGATAAAATCTCCGCCAAGATTTAATTTGACATCTGGGGATGCTATTGAACCACTGAGATCTTAGGAGAAAAGAGGACAAAACTATATAAACTAAGAAACAATGTGTGAATCTTAACCAAAGTGAGCAGATATTCAACTAAAATAATTATCATTTGAAGATCTCTATGAACATCTGCTATTGCATATAATCTTCAAATTTCATAGTGATAAGATATCTAAAAACCATCATTTATTTTATAAGAATAAAATGAAAGATGAAAGAAGTGAAAAGACATGCAAAAGGTTTCACAGCTAATTAGCCAGACTGGTATCAGAATCTAGACTTAACAACAGTAATTCCTTAAAATTTCAATGGAAAATACATGCAAAATATGTTACACGACATCATTTTGGATTCCTTCATTATTATACATACCATGTGCCTCAGAACAAAGTAACTGAATAAATTCTTTTCAGAGGTATTACATATGTATATATACAAACTATTAGACAATTTATTTGCTAAAGGAAATTGTAGATAATTTCTCTCTACCTTTTCATGTATTTATTTATTCACACATTCTTTCATTTAAATCATCACATATCTATGCTAAGTGTTTCATATATTAATGTTTAGTTCTTGATAAATCTGGTAAGTAAGAGTCCCTGTTATTTCAGCCCAAATTTCCCTTTTCTTCACATAATTACATCATTCATCTTTAGTTTTGGCAAAAATAAATAAAGGGCTATGTTTTTTGCTTTTATTTTTTAGGTCAGCTCTAAAAAGAGGTGAAGAGATTCAGTTATCCATATTAAAAAATAAATTCCATGTAGAGTCTGCACAGTATCTTAGGACTTACAGATAATCGTGGTAGTACTAATGCTACATTTTCTAGTTAAAACAATGGAAATAGTTAAGGATTTGCCTGAGGTCACATAGGGATTAAAAAGAAAAAGCACATTTGTAGGATCAGACAATATACATTAATAAACAACCATCAACACGGTCAGTGCAAGTCACATGATTATAGTATTATTTCAGAAAAATACTTTTGGAAACAACAAACCAGAACACTCTAACACAGATAGATACTTCTCTGGAGATCATGTCCAACCAATACCAAAGTTAGCTTCCTTAAAAAACAAAAAACTGTTTTTCATATACAGTACAAAGAGCTTAATTTGCATAATACTCTATGAGTCACATCCTGGCCTGCTTGTGACAACTCCTGCAATTAAGTTTGACAAATGTTTACATTCTGAAGCTAAGTCCCAGCTTAGCTACTAACTGATACAGCAAATCATTCATGTTTTCTGGGTCCTAGCATCCTATTCAAAGTTCTTCCCAGGTTAAACATTATATGATTCTAAAAAGTTTTTATAAAGGAGCTCACTCAGAGATAAAATATAAGTATATTTGAATTCACCACCTAAAGTTTAAAAATAATCCCTGTACATGTTATCATCTAATCGTGTAGTTAAAATATTCTCTTAAAAGTGCTTGCTACTTCATCTTAATCTAAGTTGAAATGAGAGAGGTGGAATTTAAAAGTCTATTTCTAATAGATACAAAGAGTGTTTTTTCTTTTCTTCTTTTTTCTGCATCATAGTCTCACTCTGTTGCCAGGCTGGAGTGCAGTGGCGTCATCTCGGCTCACTGCAACCTCCGCCTCCTGGGTTCAAACCATTCTCCCACCCCAGCCTCCTGAGCTGGGATTACAGGTGCACACCACCATGCCCAGCTAATTCTTATTTATTTATTTATTTATCTATTTATTTATTGAGACGGAATCTTGCTCTCTCTCCCAGGCTGGAGTGCAGTGGTGCAATCCCAGCTCACTGCAATCTCCACCTCCTGGGTTCAAGTGATTCTCCTGCCTCAGCCTCCTGAGTAGCTGAGATTACTGGCGTGCACCACTATGCCTGGCTCATTTTTATATTTTTAGGAGAGATGGGGTTTTGCCATGTTGGCCAGGCTGGTCTCGAACTCCTGACCTCAGGTAATCTGCCTACCTTGTCCTTCCCCAAGTGCTGGGATTACAGGTGTGAGCCACCGCACTAGGTCAAGAGTGTTTTTTCTTGATTTAACAAGAAGATTTAGATCCAGAAATCACTAGTACAGCAGTGACGTTGGAGGTTTTGCAATTATGAGGCTGGAAAGGACCTTAACAACTGTTTCCTGGTTTCTAGAAAGGACTGCACGTAAAGTCCTTAATCTAAAGCAAAAAAGGATAAATTATAGTGCTAAGAAATGTTGTGCTTCAGAACTGTACATGTTTAGCAGTTTGTCATGGCATGGATGCAAGAACCTCAAAAAGGTATCTTCAGGCCAGGCGCAGCGGCTCATGCCTGTAATACCAGCACCTTGGGAAGCCGAGGTGGGTGGATCACGAGGTCAGGAGATCAAGACCATCCTGGCTGAAACGGTGAAACCCCGTCTCTACTAAAAAAAATACAAGAAAATTAGCCGGGCGTGGTGGTGGGCACCTGTAGTCCCAGCTACTCGGGAGGCTGAGGCAGGAGAATGGCATGAACCCGGGAGGCGGAGCTTGCAGTGAGCCGAGATCGCACCACTGCACTCCAGTCTGGGTGACAGAGCGAGACTCCGTCTCAAACAAAAAAAAAAAGCATCTTCAGCTTACAGATTTTGTAGTACTTTCTGTTCCATGTAAAGTAGAAAAATATCAAGGACACATGTGGGAATGCCAGCAATAGCAGTTTGACAACTCCCCTAGTATCCCCAAGACATAATTGTGAGTGAGAAAGAACAGGAAACTCCAAAAAATTGGCAGTAGTTTAACATGTTATCAAGTTAACAAGTGGAGAATGATGTCAGAAAGCAAGGAGAACAATTAAAAATCACTCCAGGAGCATGGCTGACTTAATTTAAACCAGAGTAAGAACGAGCTAGTTTGGTTGCCAGCTCTTGGATAGATGTCCAGATAGTAAAACATGAATTTTATGTTAATTTCTACTTACTATAATATTCTTGTCATTTTCTAAGTAAAAACAATGTAAAGATAATACATATAAAAGTGGATTTAAAAAGAAACAATCTTTTAAAAAATCTACTGTAAAAGGAAATTTTAAAAATGTTTCTACTGCTATTTTAGCTCAGAGTGAAGAATATCAGTAAATTTCAAGTCTTATTGAAAGCCACCTTTGGAAAACTCACACAATAAAATTAACAGGAATTTTTCTTCCCTTTCAACTCAAATGTATGACTGGGTATGGGATCCCTTCTCTGAATCTTCTGCTCAGCCTGAGAATCTGAAAGAGGAAAACTTAGTGCAGTGTGACAGTACACTAAAGATGAAATTTACTACTGATCTGCCCCTAGACAAGTTCCCGATTTCTGTGAAAGAAAAGTATCCTGCAATAAACAATGAACATTTTGTGGCACTCGCCACATTCTCATATATAAAGAAGCTTTTCCTTATTTAACAAGCAACAAGAGCAAGAACAAAAATCATCTCATTTCATCTCATCTCAGACTTGAAAATGAAGTCTACGTGTGCTTCAGTATGACCCAGAATTGTGTATTTGTGCAGCAAAAACAAAAACAAGCATATGTTTTTGCACTAAAAGATATTAATAAATTTCATTATTTCATTTGAGTTATAAGGATACCATTTTATTTTTTTATTTTTTAGACAGAGTCTCTCTGTTGTCCAGGCTGGAGTGCATGATCATAACTCACTGCAATCTCCACCTCCCAGGTTCAAGCGATTCAACTGCCTCAGCCTCTCGAGCAGCTGGGATTACAGGCACCACCATGCCAAGCTAAGTTTTGTATTTTTAGTACAGATGGGGTTTCAACATGTTGGCCAGTCTGGTCCTGAACTCCTGGCCTCGTGTAATCCACCTGTCTTGGCCTCCCAAAGGGCTGGGATTAAAGGCAAGAGCCACCATACCTGGCCTAAGGATACCATTTTAATGTATACACAGGCCTATGAAAGAGATCAAGAAACTGATGCATGTGCATAATTTTGTAATTGCTAGACCTATACTGGAGCTTGATCATGTTACTCTGTAAAAAAATGTCTTTTTCGGCAGGGCGCGGTGGCTCAGACCTGTAATCCCAGCACTTGTGAGGCCGAGGCGGGCGGATCACGAGGTCGAGAGATCGAGACCATCCTGGCCAACATGGTGAAACCCTGTCTCTACTAAAAATGCAAAAATTAGCTGGGTATGGTGGCGTGCACCTGTAGTCCCAGCTACTCGAGCGGCTGAGGCAGGAGAATTGCTTGAACCCGGGAGGTGGAGGTTGCACTGAGCCAAGATCATGCCACTGCACTCCAACCGGGCAACACAGCGTGACTCCATCTCAAAAAAAAAAAAAAAAAAAAAAGAAAATGTTTCTTTCAATGTCTTGTATAAATTTTTGTCTTAGGTTATATTTTTAATCATGTTATCCTGGTTTATGGCTTTAGTAGCTTTTCTATCAAATATTATCAGTAAATTTTCATATTGTAAATAATTAAATTCTGTAATTTATCTGATTCTCTGATTAACAAAAAGATGAAATTTCTTTTGTCTTATGTCTTTAAATTTTTTATTTTGAAAAATTATAGATTCATAGAAAGTTACAAAAATAGAAAAGAGAGGTCATATGTACCCTTTACCCAGTTTCCCCCAATAGTACCAACTCACATAACTATCAAATTCAGGAACACTGACACTAGTATAATCCATAGACCTTAATCAGATTTCACCAGTTTGACATGCGCTCATTTGTGTGTGTGTATGTGTGTTTATAGTTATACGCAATTTAAACACATTTGTAGATTTGTGTAATGCCTTATGAGTTTTAAAACTCATGAAAGTAAGTAGATTAATTAATGAAAAAAGTAAATCTTGTTTAAATTCCCTAAGAAAGGTTGGCTAAAATGTCATTTTCAGTTTTCAAAAAGGAAAAAAAAGTTATTCTTGCAACCGTTACATACTATATATCATACTTCACCAGCATATTGTATAGAAAATATTTGTGATAAGACTAGACCTATATGGATATTATTTTTCATAAGTAGGAATCATAGAGTTTGAGACCAACCTGGCCAAGATGGTGAAACCCCATTCTACCAAAAATACATGAATTAGCCAGGTGCGGTGGCAGGTGCCTATAATCCCAGTTACTCGGGAAGCTGAGGCAGGAGAATTGCTTGAACCTGGGAGGCGGAGGTTGCAGTGAGCTGAGATTGCGCCACTGCACTCTAGCCTGGGCGACAGAGCAAGACTCCGTCTCAAAAAAAAAAAAAAAAAAAAAGGAAAAACTAAAGATTCCTCTGTCTACACTACTAACTTGTATTAGAGGTGACGTCCTTTCCAGGAAGGGGGAACGTCAAAGAATAGGCTAAATGGTCACAATAACAGAGTGACAGAAATTTATCATTTACTCAAAAGAACAATGACAGTAATTATCTACAATTTAGTGATCACTGTATTGTGAGCTGTAGGTATTATCATTTTTATATAGGAATAAAAAGGAAGAAGCCAAGGTTGAAATGCAATATATTGAGTCCAGTTCTCTTTACTAGATTTATAAAACCTACCATCAACATTTCCTTGCATCTATCTCAAAGGCATCTAAAATTCAATATTCCAAAACTGAGATATCTCAGGTCTTCCTCCACTTTTTTTCATTAAATGATACTACTAATCTATCCAGCATTGTAAGCTAGAAGCTTATCCTTGATGGTTTGCTTTATTTGCATGTTCCCTCTCCATCCAAACCACCACTAAATTGTCAGTTTTACCTCTAAATATTTTTAAACCATGTCTGTCCACTTACCATTTCTACCACCAGTAGCAAGCTAATGCAAACCATCAACTCCTGCCTACATGATTACAATGGTGTACGAACTGCTTTCCCCCCAGTCATTTTTGTCTCCTTCCAATCCATACTCTTCACTGTACCCAGGAGACTCTTTCTAAGATGCAAGTATTTCACTCTTCTGTTTAGAATCCTTCATCTCCCTCCCCCAGTTGCTTTTCTGGCTCAAGTCCAATAATTTCTACATGTCCTATCTTCTTATCCAGGCCCACTTATCTGCTCTCCTCCCCATCTGGACTCTATACCCTAGCCACACTAAGCCTCTCATTTCTTTGAATGAACCTGGATTCTATTTGCCTCAGGGACCTTGTACGAGGCTATTTGCTCTAACTTCAGATAATTAAATATCATCCATTCTTTAGTTCTCGGATATACTTGCTGTATTAGTCCATTCTTGCATTGCTCTAAAGAACTACCTGAGACTGGGTAATTTATAAAGAAAAGAGGTTTGACTCACAGTTCCACAGGCTCTACAGGAAGCATGGCTGGGTAAGCCCTAGGAAACTTACAATCACAGCAGATTGCAAAGGGGGAAGCAGGCAGTTTTATATGGCCAGAGGAGACAGAGAGAGATAGTGGAGGTGCTACACCCTTTTAAAAAACCAGACCTTGTGAGAACTCACTATGACAAGAACAGCAAGGGGGAAGTCCACCTCCATGATCCAGTCACCTCCCACCAGGCCTCTCCTCCAACACTGAAGATTACAATTCAACATGAGATTTGGGCAGGGACACAAATCCAAATCATTATACTTGCTTAAGCAAATTTTCCTTGATCTTGCAGACTAGACTATGTAGGTTCCTTTCATAGTTCCCTCCACTTTTCCTTCATTATATTTATCACTGTATATAATTACATATTTGTGTAATTACTTGATTAATGTCTATAAAATCTATGAAGAGATAGACTATTTGGGATTTTTGGGGGCGTTTGTCTTGGTACACATAGACCCAGTACTTATATTAGTGCCTGACCCATAGTAGGCAATCAACAAATGTGCATGCTTATTGAATGAATTAATTAATGGAAGGGCAAACAATACCATAAAGCTTAAATTAAGAAGTGACACTAGGCCTGGCATGGTGACTCACGCCTGTAATCAATCCCAGCACTTTGGGAGGCAGAGGCGGGCAGATCACTTGAGGTCAGGAGTTTGAGACCAGCTTGACCAACATGGTAAAACCCCGTTTCTAGTAAAAAAAAATACAAAAAATAGCTGAGCATGGTGGCAGGCCCCTGTAATCCCAGCTACTTGGGAGGCTGAGACAGGAGAATTGTTTGAACCTGGGAGGCAGAGGTTGCAATGAGCCAAGACTGCACCATTGCACTCCAGCCTGGGCAACAGAGCGAGACTCTTGTCTCCAAAAAAAAAAAAAAAAAAGACAGATAAATGAAAGCAAAAATAATTTATTCTACAAATAATTCTTTTGTGATATTTATACCATGGGTTCTATGATAGGTACTGGGGTATAGAAAATATTAGGAAGTTTCCATTTCTGAGGGACAGTTAAAGTAAGTGTTACCAAGGAAAGAGCATTTGAGTTCAGTCTCAGGTTTTAACTTGAGGCGAGGAGGAGAAAGACATTCTAAGCATGAAGATCAGAATCTGCATACACATGGAGACAAAACACCAAAGCACATTTTAGAATAAAGGGTATGTGTGGACACATAGTAAGGATAGGTATCATTAAGAATGAGGGATTTGGACAGAATCTAGAAGGAAGGGTATACACTGAAAACATCTATAAGTTGAAAATATTCATGGTTAGTAAAACAGTATAAAAAGGGGAGAAGCAAGAATTTATGTGACGTGTAGAAACCAGGGAAAAGACTTGGAGCTGTACAGTAAAATGTTGATACTGGAAAACAATAAAAAAATAAGTGTGGGGTCAGTTAACACTGAAACCCAAGCAGCAACATCATTACTCACATATGTTGAACACTTAACTCTTCCAGATATAGTAGTAAATACTTTACATTTGCAAAATATTTGCACACTTGGGTATTCTTATTCCCAATTTGTATATGAGGAAAATGAGGTTAAGAAAGGGTAAATTGGTCGGGCACGGTGGCTCACACCTATAGTCCCAGCACTTCGGGAAGCTGAGGCAGGCGGATCACGAGGTCAGGAGTTCGAGAACAGCTTGGCCAATGTAGTGAAACCCCATCTCTAACGATACAAAAAATTAGCTGGGTGTGGTGGCGTGAGCCTGTAATCCCAGCTACTTGGGAGGCTGAGGCAGGAGAATCGCTTGAACCCAGGAGGCGGAGGTTGCAGTGAGCCAAGATCGCGCCACTGCACTCCAGCCTGGGTGACAGGGCAAGACTCCGTCTCAAAAAAAAAAAAAGGGCCGGGCGCGGTGGCTCAAGCCTGTAATCCCAGCACTTTGGGAGTCCAAGACGGGCAGATCACGAGGTCAGGAGATCGAGACCATCCTGGCTAACACGGTGAAACCCCGTCTCTACTAAAAATACAAGAAAATTAGCCGGGCGAGGTGGCGGGCGCTTGTAGTCCCAGCTACTCCGGAGGCTGAGGCAGGAGAATGGCGTGAACCCGGGGGCGCGGAGCTTGCAGTGAGCCGAGATCGCGCCACTGCACTCCAGCCTGGGGCACAGAGCAAGACTCTGTCTCAAAAAAAAAAAAAAAAAAAAAAGGTAAGTAGCTTGCCCAAGATCACATGCAGAGTAATTGATAAAAGCCAGGATGCAAATCCAGGACTCTTCCATACTTCAGATACACAATTTAGAAAAATGTAAGAAAGAGACAGCAGAAAGAAACATGAGGAGATAGCAGACTAGCTCTTTGGTTTTGTTTTTTTGAGATAGGGTCTCACTAGGTTCCCTTGGGTGGCCTCAAACTTCTGGGCTCAAACAATCATCTTGCTTCAGCCTCCTGAGTAGCTGGGATTACAGGCGCACGCTACCACACCTGGCTGTAGACTAGCTCTTAATTACAGATCTATCATGTGGAAGTTGCTAAACCTCTCTAAGCCTCTGTTTCTCTTTTTCTTTCTTTTTTTTTTTTTCAGTCAGGGTCTTGCTTTGTTGCCTAGGCTGGAACACACTGGCACAATCATAGCTCACTGCAGCCTAGACCTCTGGGTCTCAAGTGAGGCTCAGAGCAGCTGACCCCATGGTAGCTGGGACCACAGGTGTGCACTACCACGGTTGGCTAATTTTTTTTTGTTTGTTTGTTTTTTGAGACAGAGTCTTGCCCTGTCACTCAGGCTGGAGTGCAATGGCGTGATCTTGGCTCACTGCAACCTCTGCCTTCTGGGTTCAAGTGATTCTCCTGCCTCAGCCTCCTGAGTAGCTGGGATTGGGATTACAGGTGCATGCCACCACGCCCAGCTAATTTTTTGTATTTTTTGTAGAGATGGGGCTTTGCCAACATTGTTGCCCAGGTTACTGTCAAACTCCCGAGCTCAAGCCATCTGTCCACCTCAGCCTAAAGTGCTGGGATTACAGGTGTGAGCCAGCCCACCTCAGTTTCTTTATAGAATACAGGAATAATAAAGGTCATTGGGAGTCTAATTAAGAACAAATGAGGCTGGGCGTGGTGGCTCACACCTGTAATCCCAGTACTTTGGGAGCCCAAGGTGGGTGGATGACTTGAGCCTAGGAGTTCAAGACCAGCCTGTGAAACATGGTGAAACCCTGTCTCTACAAAAAATACAAAAATTAACTGGGCATGGTGGCGTACACCTGTAGTCCCAGCTACTTAGGAGGCTGAGGCAGGAGAATCACTTGATCCCAGGAGGTGGAGACTGCAGTGAGCTGAGATCAAGCCACTGCACTCCAGCCTCTGCGAGGGGAGTGAAACTCTGTCTCAAAAAAGAAAAAAAAAAAAAAGATCAAATGAGTAGTATACTTAAAATACTCTAAATTTAAACTGTACAATATCATATTGTGTGAGGATATTATGCATACACATATAGCTCCTTGGATATATAGATCTATATGTCTCCTGAGGAAATACAGAGAAGTTTGAATAAACTTTATGGATTTTTACTTATTTCAGGTTTCTTAGTATATGGAATCAATGGGTTATCTACTTACATTATTGTCAGATTTCTTAGGCATATTTAAGAAAACTAATTCCTGAGGGAAGGGAGAATGAAAAGAATAAATACATAGAAACATGAGTTTGAACAAACATCATGTTCTGACACTTAATGGAAACAATTTTTTTAAACCTGGGAAATTAAAGTTGATATTACTCCCTAAGCATCATGCTACCAAATGTAGATGAAACAAACTGAAATATTTTGGGGTGCTGTATCTCAGCTTAAAAGAAATTTACGGCTGGGCTGGTAGCTCACATCTGTAATCCCAGCAATTTGGGAGGCCAATAATCTGAGACAAGCCTAGGCAACCTAGTGAGATCTACAAAAAGTTTAAAAAATTAGGCCGGGCGCGGCGGCTCACGCCTGTAATCCCAGCACTTTGGGAGACTGAGGTGGGTGGATCACGAGGTCAGGAGATGGAGACTATCCTGGCTAACACAGTGAAACCCCGTCTCTACTAAAAAAATACAAAAAAATTAGCCGGGCGTGGTGGCGGGCGCCTGTAGTCCCAGCTACTCGGGAGGCTGAGGCAGGAGAATGGCGTGAACAGGGGAAGCGGAGCTTGCAGTGAGCCGAGATTGCGCCACTGCACTCCAGCCTGGGCGACAGAGTGAGACTCCGCCTCAAAAAAAAAAAAAAAAAAAAAAAAAATTAGCTGGGCATGGTGGCGCAGACCTTAGGGTTTCGTGGGTCCACTTGAAGAGAATAAGCCACCCAGAAAAACCAGCCACCAGATAGTCTCCAGCTACTCAGGAGCCTGAAGCGATCATGGGAGCCCAGGAGTTTGAGGTTACAGTGAGCTATGATCAAACCACTGCACTCCAGCCTGGCAACAGAGTGAGACCCCACCTCAAAAAAAAAAAAAAAAAAAAAAGAACAAAAGAAAAAAAGTAAATGTATCAGCTATGTTCCCTTTGACAGACAAAAATTTTATTGTACATTTTAAATTATGACCAGTACTATTTTTAAAAAACAATGCCAAACAGCACAAAAGAAAAACAAAAGGGAAAACAAGCTATACTGATACACCATAAAATTTCTTAGAAAAATCTAGCTTCTTTTTCAGACTGAAATTTCTGTAAACATAATTTATGTTTTCATAGCAGGCAGTAAGTCTGGTCACTGGAAAATAACTGGTGCACGAAGTGCAATAAAAATTTGAAAATGACTAGCAGAATAATATCCAGGTTATGAGTTGGATAGGGAACTGAGAAAAGGAGGAAAACATTCTCCTGTGCTGTAGAAAAGTATCTCTAGCACAATCGCTTCCTCAGAATAGTACAAAGAAATCTGTAGGGGCTACTGGAAACACATAGTTAGATTATGCTAAATTTCCAATATACCTGGATCAATTAATCTGAATACTGAGGTGAAACACTACAAAATGGGAGGAAAACGGGGACTCGGGTAAGACATCAAATTCAATAAAAACTAGTTTGCATTTGCAGTGCGAATCTGATCCCAGACACCCCCCCCCAAAAAAGTGATCTCCACTGAGTTTGTATTTGCAGTGCCGAATCTTATCCCAGACCCCCCAAAAAAGTTATCTGTTGATACATAACAGAAGAAAACAGTCCTCCTTCCTTATTCTCATTCTTTGAGATGTCCCTTGGCCAATCTGTTCTTTTTCTCAGTAACGGCGATTAATTCCAGAAATAAAACCTTAGGGTTTCGTGGGTCCACTTGAAGAGAATAAGCCACCCAGAAAAACCAGCCACCAGACGGTGTGGGGAAAGCTAAGGGCTGACCGAGTAACTTGATGCTTTAAAAAGCAGCTCCCTACACCCCTCCCTCCGTCCTTCGGGGCCTCTTGGAAGGCCCGGCAGGCGCGGTGGGCTGCAGTCACCAGTCAGCTTCCTGCCTGTCCCCACCCGGCCACGACCGCCTCGGCACCAGAAAGACCCTACGGCGTCGGGCCCTGGCTTCCTCCGGGTGACAGCCCTTCCAGGGGCTCAGCCTCACCTTCCGCGTCTGCTGAGGAGACAAAGGTGAAGTCCCCGTTAGTGGGGGCATAGGCCGGGGGCGGGCCCGGAGGCTGCATCTCGCGGCCCCTCAGAGCCGGCCGCGTTAGAGGAGGCTGCGGCTGGGCCCAGACCGCGAGGCTGCCGCGGCACCGACCCGCACGCTTGCCCTACGGTGCGGCCTACGAGTCTCGACGTGCAAGCTGGGATCGAGGCCAGAGACGGGCACAGCAGGCCGCTGGGCTGTCCCGAGACTGCCCCACCAAAGTCCTCTTGGTGGCTACCACCCAAGCACCACGACGCCGGCGCCCTGACAGGACCATAACAGTGACAGCGCCGCTGCGATTGGCTCTTTGTAATGTGCTCTCCCATTGGCTCCTGGAGGAAGATTCTGATTGGGTTTTCCTGTTGTTGATTCCGGAAGTTTACCCAGGACAGGAAGTTCACTTGTAATTCGTGGAAATCTCAGGCCTCTTTTTCCTGCTTGGATGTTTTTGTTCCTTTAAATACCATCTTTCCTGGCGTTTTGTTTACCTATTAATTGCGTTTTTGTTAAGTGGGTGTGTTAAAGAATTGTAGGTTTTTTTTTTGTTTGTTTGTTTGTTTTTTTTTGTTTGTTTTTTTTGTTTTTTTTTTTTTTTGAGACGGAGTCTCGCTGTGTCGCCCAGGCTGGAGTGCAGTGGCGCGATCTCGGCTCACTGCAAGCTCCGCCTCCCGGGTTCACGCCATTCTCCCGCCTCAGCCTCCGAGTAGCTGGGACTACAGGCGTCCGCCACCACGCCCGGCTAGTTTTTTGTATTTTTAGTAGAGACGGGGTTTCACCATGTTAGCCAGGATGGTCTCGATCTCCTGACCTCGTGATCCACCCGCCTCGGCCTCCCAAAGTGCTGGGATTACAGGCTTGAGCCACCGCGCCCGGCCAAGAATTGTAGGTTTTTATAGGTCAGTCGCCATACAGGATCTTAAGATTCCATTGCCATTAGCCATTAATTAATTGTGTAGGATCTTGACTAAGTTATATATAATGTCTGGGTGGCAGTTTCCTCACCTGTAAGATGAAGAGGGAATTGGAGAATGAAAATAAAAGGCATAAAAGCCGTAAATCGCCACCCAGAGACTAGGGTTGTAGATACATTCCTTTATGAGGGAGGAAACTGAGGCCAGAGAAAGTAAAATAGAAGCAGATTTACGACAGTACCTAAATCTCCTAACTTCTAGTCAAGTGTTCTTTTCACTGGAAGGCCCTGTCTACTGATAAGCTTGCCGAAGTTTACAAACTCATCTGCTTTTAAATGTTTACATACGTAACTTTAATATTCAAGCTACATAAATGTGGCTTCCAACTTGAAGAAAGAGGGGTTGGGGTATTTTAGGAGGCCAACTTGGAGAAATACACAATTGATCAGTAATAGAGCAATCAAGAGACATGACTATTAGTGTGTTAAATGGTATTTCTGGAAAATTTTCTCACAGGAAGGTAACATGTTGGTACTTAAAGGATGAGTAAATGTAGTGGTTTTGTTTGTTTTAGACACAAGGTCGCTCTGTTCCCCAGGCTGGAGTGCAGTGGTGCAGTAATGGCTCCTTGTAACCTCACACTCCTGGGCTCAGGCAATCCTCCCAACTCAGCCGTCTAAGTAGCTGGTACTACAAGCGCCTGCCACCATGCTTGGCTCTTTTTTTTTTTTTCTTTTTTTTTTTTGAGACGGAGGCTCATTCTGTCACCAGGCTGGAGTGCAGTGGCATGATCTCGGCTCGCTGCAACCTCCGCCTCCTGGGTTCAAGCTATTCCCCTGCCTCAGCCACCCAAGTAGCTGGGACTACAGGCAAGCGCCACCACGCCTAGCTAATTTTTGTAATTTTAGTAGAGACGGGGTTTCACCATGTTGGCCAGGATGGTCTCTGTCTCCTGACCTCGTGATCCACTCGCCTTGGCCTCCCAAAGTGCTGGGATTACAGGCGTGAGCCACCGTGCCCGGTCGCTTGGCTAATTTGCTAAAACATTTTTTGTAGAGAAGAGGTCTTGCTGTATTGCTCAGACTTGTCTTGAACTCCTGGCCTTAAGCAGTCCTCCTGCCTCGGCCTACCCAAGTGCTGGGATTACAGGCCTTGGGCCATGAGTAAAAATAAAGCAAAGAGATGTGAGTGCTGGCAGCCAGGGTCATAACATTCCAGAGATCATTAGTGGACTTGAGCAACTGGAAGTCATTAAGTTTAATTGGAGCTTAGGTTTCATGAGAAAGAATGGCTACAGATGAGTCTGCCACAGATAGGTAAATAAGAGATTGTGAAATATCTCATGGCCGGGCGCGGTGGCTCATGCCTGTAATCCCAGCACTTTGGGAGGCTGAGGCGGGTGGATCATGAGGTCAGGAGTTAAAGACCAGCCTGGCCAAGCTGGTGAAACCCCATCTCTACTAAAAATACAAAAATTAGCCAGGCGCGGTGGCAGGTGCCTGTAATCCCAGCTACTCTAGAGGCTGAGGCAGGACAATCGCTTGAACCAGCGTGCAACCAGAGGTTGCAGTGAGCCAGGATCGCACCACTGCTCTCCAGCCTGGGCAATAGAGTGAGACTCCATCTAAAAAAAAAAAAATTATATATATATATTTCATATGCTATTCTACGGAATTTAGATATTTTCCAGAAATGATGGGAGAACCGTTAAAGGAATTAGTATGACATAGTATTATAGACCTCTTAGGATGATTACTGAAAATATACTATGGATATTTTGACTTGCAGAGCACAGAATTGTATGAAGACTTTATCAGAGATACAAATAAGCCTTGGGCCAGGCACAGTGGCTCATGCCTGTAATCCCAGCACTTTAGGAGGCTGAGGTGGGCATATCACCTGAGATAAGGAGTTCAAGACCAGCCTGGCCAACATAATGAAACCCTGTCTCTACTAAAAATGCAAAGATTAGCCAGGTGTGGTGGTGTGTGCCTGTAGTCCTGGCTACTCAGGAGTCAAGATAATCCTTTGAACCCAGGAGGTGGAGGTTGCAGTGAGCCGAGATCGTTGGCTGGGCGCGGTGGCTCACACCTGTAATCTCAGCACTTTGGGAGGCCGAGGTGGGCAGATCACCTGAGGTTCGGAGTTCGAGACCAGCCTGACTGACATGGAGAAACCTGGTCTCTACTAAAAATACAAAATTAACTGGGTGTGGTGGTACATGCCTGTAATCCCAGCTACTCAGGAGGCTGAGGCAGAAGAATTGCTTGAACCCGGGAGGCGGAGGTTGTGGGGAGCCAAGATCGCACCATTGTACTCCAACCTGGGCAACAAGAGTGAAACTCTGTCCCCACTCCAAAACAAACAAACAAACAAACAAAAATTGTGTGACTGCACTCCAGCCTGGGCAAGAGAGCGAGACTCCATCCAAAAAGTAAGCTTTGGACTAGAGTTGCAGCACTGGGGATGGGAAAAAGGAAACTGATATTAGAGGTATTAAGGTTAAAAATACCAGGACTTAGTGATTAGTTGGAAGGGACTGAGAGTGAAGAATCTGAAAAGGAGGCTAAGGTGAGTTCATGTTTCTTACTTCAATGATTGAAACTGCTATTGATCGAGTGAAGAAATAGAAGAAGAGGCACTAGTCTGGTGGGAGGGAAAAGTTTTGAGCATCATAAGTTTAAGAACATGTAGCTTGAGCTATCTAGTTATTCTTTGCCTGTTAAAGACCCAGCGCTCAAGGTAGGGTTCTGAACTATCATAGCATGATAATCATCAGTGCATGGTTGGTAATTACTTCTGTGAATGTGGGTGAGATTGCCCAAGAAGAGTGTGCTGAGTGAGAGAAAAGTGCCAAGAGTGAAACTCTCAGGAAAACCAACATTTAAGGGACAATCTAGGAAGAACTGGCTGGCAAGGAGATGGCATGAATTGCAATTTTAAATAGGATGATCAGGAAAGGAGACCATCTTTCAGAGTCTTGCTCTGTTGTTCAGGGCAGAGTGCAGTAGCGTGATCTCAGCTCATTGCAACCTCTGCTTCCCTAATTTGAGATATTCTCCTGCCTCAGCCTCCTGAGTAGTTGGGACTACAAGCACCCACCACCATGCTCGGCTAATTTTCCTGTTTGTTTGTTTGTTTGAGACAGAGTCTCTGTTGCCCAGGCTGGAGTGCAATGGCGCGATCTTGGCTCACTGCAACCTCTGCCTCCCAAGTTCAAGCAATTCTCCTGCCTCAGCCTCTCGAGTAGCTGGGATTACAGGTGTGCACCACCACGCCTGGCTAATTTTTGTATTTTTAGTAGAGATGGGGTTTCACCATGTTGGCCAGGCTGGTCTCAAACTCCTGACCTTGTGATCCACCTACCTTGGTCTCCCAAAGTGCTGGTATTACAGGCGTGAGCCACTGTGCCTAGCTTTTTAAAAAAATTTTGTTTTAGTAGAGACGGAGTTTCACTGTGTTGATCAGGCTGGTCTCGAACTCCTGACCTCAGGTGACCCACCCACCTTTGCCTCCCAAAGTGCTGGGATTACAGGCATGAGCCACCACGCCCAGTCCTATTGTTTTTTCCTGAAGGTTTTCTATGTTTTTTTCTAAATGTTTTCTAGGGTTTTTTTCTAAAATCTTAGCCTTTTAACTTGAACCTTGAGTCCATTTACATTCATTGTAGTCATAGAAACATTGGATTTATTTTTTTCATCTTATGTTGTGCTTTTCATTTGTTCTGCCTTTTAAATTAAATTTTGTTTTGTTTTCTTATTTTTTTACATAAATTATTTTTTCTCGTTTTATTTTTTCCATTTACTAGTTTGGACATTATACCCTCTATTTTTATTTTTATTTTCTTATTAGTTATAAGAAACTTTTTTTTTTCTTTTTTTTTGAGACAGAGTCTTTATATGTGGCACAGTGGCTTGATCTCAGCTTACTGCAACCTCTGCCTCCTGGGTTCAAGCTATTCTCGTGCCTCAGCCTCCTGAATAGCTGAGATTACAGTCTTCTGCCACCATGCCCAGCTAATTTTTGTGTTTTTAGTAGAGATGGGGTTTTGGCATGTTGGTCAGGCTGGTCTTGAACTCCTGACCTCAAGTGATCCGCCCGCCTTTGCCTCCCAAAGTGTTGGGATTACAGGCGTTAGCCACCGTGCCCAGCCTTCTTTCATTACTTTTAATATCTCTTTGCCTCTCTGTATGCTGGTTATAGATACTGAAGTAAATATGGTATGAATTTATTTTTGTTCGTACTGCTTCAAATTAATTGGGTGACCTGAACCTCAAGGTCGTTGTCTTTCTTCAGTTCTTTAAATTTTTAGTTATTATCTCATCTGGCCTTTATGCTACTCTATTTTCTCTCTCATCTCTTTCTGAAACTCCAATTACATATATAACAATAATAGGTAACACACAATACTTACAGCTAATACTTGCATGGCACGTACTATGTGCCAGGCACTGTGGTAAATGGTTACCATTAATTGATTTAATCCTCATGATAACTTCATGAAGTAGGTACTGTTATTTTCCCCACCTTACAAATAAGGAACATGAACCAGAAAAAAAGTTAACCACTCGCCAAAGATTACAGAGACGCTAAGTGATAGAACCAGCACATGAACCCCAGTAATTTGATTCCAGAGTCTCAACCACAAGGCTATAAAACCTCATTGTTTTTTTGCTACTCTTCAGAGTTCATTATTCCCCCGTTTAATGCCTAATTTTGTCTTGTGGGTTGGTTTTTCTTGTTTTTTGCCTCTGTACAAGGTAATGGGTCACTTTACACAGCTTTGGTTGTCAACTGAATTTGACACCTTAGCAATTAACTTGCAGTAGTCACAACAAAATGTAGAAGAGCAGTTTTGTTTTGTTTTGTTTTGAGACTGGAGTCTTGTTCTGTCGCCCAGGCGGGAGTGCAGTGGCGCGATCTCGGCTCACTGCAACCTCCGCCTCCCAGGTTCAAGCAATTCTCTTGCCTCAGCCTCCCGAGTAACTGGAATTACAGGCCCACGCCACCATGCGCAGCTAATTTTTGTATTTTTAGTAGAGACAGGGTTTCATCATGTTGGCCAGGCTGGTCTCAAACTCCTGACCTCAAACGATCCACGCGCCTCGGCCTCCCACAGTGCTGGGATTACAGGCATGAGCCACCGTGCCCTACAACATTAGCATTTCCTTTTTTTTGAGATGGAGTCTTGCTGTGTCACCCAGGCGGGAGTGCACTGGCTCGATCTCGGCTCACTGCAACCTCTGCCTCCAGAGTTCAAGTGATTCTTCTGCCTCAACCTCCCAAATAGCTGGGACTACAGGGAGGCGCCACCATGCCAGGCTAATTTTTGTATTTTTGGTAGAGATGGGGTTTCATCATATTGGCCAGGCTGGTCTCGAACTCCTGACCTTGTAATCTGCCTACCTTGGCCTCCCAAAGTGCTGGGATTATAAGTGTAAGCCACTCCACCTGGCCCAACATTAGCATTTTCTAATGTCACTATATATTTTTCTTCTTTCTAAGAGACTCTTGAGATCAACATCATATTTTTCTACAACATTTTAAATGTTGCCTTTTGTTTCATATAACGGATATATGACAGTTTTTGTAAAAGCAAACTCTTTACCTTTAGACATTAAGTTCCTTTCCAAATTTTTATAATTACAGAGAGTACCATGATGAACAGCCTTATTGCTGTACCTTTTTAAATATTCACATATATTTTCTTAGGATACAAATTTTAAAGAGGAATAACTGAGGAATAAATGTCTCAGGTTTTTAAAAACACATTGCTAACTTGTCCTGCAAGAGGTACCAACAAGTTATGCCTCCACTGGCCAAATGTAGGAGTATCTCTTTCCCTACTCTCATCCCCCTTATTAACACTGAATATAACCTTTTCTTTTCTTTTCTTTTTTTTTTTTTTTTTTTTGAGACAGAGTCTCGCTTTGTCACCCAGGCTGGAGTGCAATGGCGCGATCTTGGCTCACTGCAAGCTCCACCTCACAGGTTCACGCCATTCTTCTGCCTCAGCCTCCCAAGTAGCTGGGACTACCACAGGCGCCCGCCACCATGCCCGGCTAATTTTATGTATTTTTAGTAGAGACGGGGTTTCACCGTGTTAGTCAGGATGGTCTCGATCTCCTGACCTTGTGGTTCCCCTGCCTAAGCCTCCCAAAGTGCTGGGATTACCGGTGTGAGCCACCGTGCCCAGCCCGAATATAAACCATTTTTAAAACATGCCAATTTGATGGGTGATACATATTTTATTGTTTTAAATTTCATGTTATTTGTTTTAACTAAATGATGATATTTCTAAGTACTAGAAAAATGCACAGAATCCTGAGTGGGTGGAAGAGATACTGGATGTGAATGAAAGGAAATGTCTTCAATTTTGAATTAATACTAGTGAGACAAGAATAAAATGTAACAACCTGTAGTTTGAAGGTAAATAAACCCCATTTAATTAACATCTTTACAGCCAGGAACCTGATGTTGTGCACACTTAGATGAAAGGGCAGTAACTCAGAAAAACTGAACTGAAAGCTTCCAGGATTTATTTAAGCATATTGTTGAGTCAATACTAAGAACTTGTATGCCATACCATTGGCCAATTCATTCTTTTTTTTTTTTTTTGAGACACAGTCTTGCTCTGTTGCCCAGGCTGGAGTGCAGTGGCGCGATTTCAGCTCACTGCAACCTCTGCCTCCCAGGTTCAAGTGATTCTCATGCCTCAGCCTCCCGAGTAGCTGGGATTACAAGCGCCTGCCACCGAGCTCAGCTAATTTTTTGTATTTTTACTACAGACAGAGTTTCACTATCTTGGCCAGGCTGGTCTTGAACTCCTAGACCTTGTGATCCACCCGCCTCGGCCTCCCACAGTGCTGGGATTACAGGCCTGAGCCACTGTGCCCGCCCGGCAGTCAATTCATTCTTAATTCGTTGGTTCTGTATCTTGGTAAATAGCACCCTCCTTCACCTAGTCGTTAAAGCCAGAAATTTGAATTACATTGCAGACTCCTCCCTTTCACTCACCTCTTGAGTCCCCTTCAATCTTCTTGTCCTGTCTCTGAAATAGAACTTGAGAGCACTTCTCTTCATCTTTATGGCTACTACTCTTACTGAAATTACCATTATCTCACCTAAACGGCTATCACTTCTTAACTGGTTTTACAGTGCAGCAGCTAAAGTGATTCTTTAAAACACAAGCACCATTATTCCTCTCTCAGTGTAGAAACTTTCAGTGGCTTTCCACTACTTTTAGAGTGAAATTTAAACTCCTTTCTCCTGCCAGCCTTCCCAGCCTCATCTCATGCCACTCTTCTGCTTGTAATCAATCATCCTGGCCTTTTTTCAGTTCTTAGAATTAGCTAAGCTCTTTCTTACCTCAAGTCTTCTGTGCTTGCTCTTCTCTGACTAGAACATTGTTCCTTTGCGCTTCAGGGCTGGTTCCATTCGTTCATGAGAGCTTAGCTTAAATGTCACCATCCTAGCTTCCTTGACCACCATATTAGTCTCTATTATAGTACCCTAGTAATTTATTTCCTAGCACTTATCACAAATATGCCATTATGCTATTTATCTGCTCACTTATTAATTAATTAATTTATTTATTTTTGAGACAGAGTCTCGCTCTGTCACCCAGGCTGGAGTGCAGTGCCACAATCTTGGCTCACTGCAACCTCCGCCTCCCAGGTTCAAGCAATTCTCCTGCCTCAGCCTGCTGAGTAGTTGGGACTACAGGCACGCGCCACCACACCCGGCTAATTTTTGTATTTTTGGTAGAGATGGGGTTTCACATACTGATCAGGCTATTCTTGAACTCCTGACCTCGTGATCTTCCTGCCTCACCCTCCCAAAGTGCTGGGATTACAGGTGTGAGCCACTGCGCCCGGCCTCACTTATTTTTTAAAGGAGTGAAGAAATACAGGAATAAATTAATGCAAAACCTTAACAACATGCATGTCACACCCATTAAGATGGCTGTAATTTTAAAAAGACAGAAATAACAAGTGTTGGCAAGGATGCGAAGAAATTGGAACACTTATACACTGCTCTTTGTGATACAAAATGTAGCTGTTGTTTTAGAAAACTGTCTGGCAGTTCCTCAAATGGTTAAACATAGATGTACCATATGATCTAGCAATTGCGTGCCTAGAGAGATGGAAACATATGGCCACACAAAAATTCGTGTGAACACAAGTACACTAATGTTCATAGCAACAATATTCATAATAGACAAAAAGTGGAAACCACCCAAAGGTTTATCAGTTGATAAGTGAATAAATTAAATTGGTATATCCATACAATGGAATATTATTTGGCAATAAACATGAATGAAGTGGCCGGGAGCAGTGGCTCACGCCTGTAATCCCAGCACTTTGGGAGGCTGAGGTGGGTGGATCACGAGGTCAAGAGATTGAGACCATCCTGGCCAACATGGTGAAACCCCATCTCTACTAAAAATACAAAAAATTAGCTGGGCATGGTGGCAAGCACCTGTAATCCCAGCTGCTTGGGAGGCTGAGGCAGGAGAATTGCTTGAACCCGGGAGGTGGAGGTTGCAGTGACCTGAGATCGCACTATTGCACTCCAGCCTGGGCAAAAAGAGCGAAACTCCGTCTTAAAAAAAAAAAAAAAAAAAGTGAATGAAGTACTGATACATACTAAAATATGGATGAACCCTGAAAACATTATGCTAAGTGAAAGGAGCCAGTCAAAAAGGACCACGTATTATTATTCCATTTATATGAAATGTCCAGAATAGGCAGGTCCATAAAGAGACAGTAGATTAAAGCAACAGCTAAAGAGGACAAGTTTTCTTTGGGGGCTAACAAAAAAATGTTCTAAAAAAAATTTGGTTTTGGGACAGGGTCTCACTCTGTCATCCAGGCTGGAGTGCAGTGGCACAATCATGGCTCACTCCAGCCTCAACCTCCACAGGCTCAGGTGACCCTCCCACCTCAGGCTCCCAAATAGGTGGAACTTACAGGTGTGTGCTATTATGACCAGCTAATTTTTTTGTATTTTTTGTAGAGATGGGGTTTTGCCACATTGCCCCGGCTGATCTCGAACTCCTGGGCTAAAGCAATCCCCCGACCTCAGCCTTCCAAAATGTTGGGATTATAGGAGTGGGCCATTGTGCTCAGCCCGTGTTCTAAAATCGATCATGGTGATGGATGCGCAACACTGTGAATATACTATAAGCCATTGAGTTGTACACTTTAAATGGATGAGTTGTAAGGTATATGAATTATATCTCAACAAAGCTGTTAAAAAAAACAAGTGAATGACCTTATGCAGAAAGTGAATAACATCCAATCTGCAGTATATTTTAATGACAGTTACTAAAAATTTGAACTGTGGTTTTAACATATTTCTGTTCAAATCTTATTTTTCCACTTTGTTATATTACCCTAGGCAAGTTAATTTCTTTAAGCCTAAGTTACTCCTCTGTAAAGTAGGGGTAATAATTATCTCATAGATGCGAGTTAAATGACATGTGTAAAACCCTTAGAGTGGTTGGCACATAGTAAACAATATGTGTCATGACAAAAACACTCAGCAAATTAGGAACACAAGTTCCTCATTCTAATAAAGGGTATATGTGATAAGCAGAATAATGGCCCGCCAGAGATGTCTACATCCTAAAATCCAGAATCCATGTGTCTTAGTCTGTTTGGGCTGCTATAACAAAATACCATAGACTGGCTGGCTTGTAAGCAACAAATTTATTTCTCACAGTTATGAAGGCTGGACGTCTAAGACCAAGGTGCTGGCAAATTTGGTGGCTCATTTCCTGGTTCATAGTTGGCCATCTTGTCACTATATTCCTCACGTGGTGGAAGGGATGAGGGGCTCTCTCAGGCCTTTTTTTTCCAGTCAGGGTGCCTCACTCTGTTGGTCAGACTGGAGTGCAGTGGCACAATCATAGCTCGCTATATCCTCAAACTCCTTGGCTCAAGCAATCCTCCTGCCTCAGCCTCTTGAGTGGCCTAATTTTTAATTTTTATGGGTACACAGTTGGTGTATATATTTATGGGTTACACGTTGGGCCTCTTTTATAAGAGCACTAAGCCCATTTATAAAGGCTTCTCACCCATGACCTAGTCACTTGCCAAAGGCCTTACCTCCTAATATTTTGGGGGTGAGGATCTCAACATACGAATTTTGTAGGGACATAAACATGCAGACCATAGCACTATGAATATGTGTGTTTGTTACATGGCAAAGGGGAATTAAGATTGCAGATGGAATCTTTGCCACATTGGGATAACAAAGGTCTTAAATGGGACACAAAAGGCACAAATCACTTAAAAAAAATGGTGAGGCCCGGCGCGGTGGCTCACGCCTGTAATCCCAGCACTTTGGGAGGCCAAAGCGGGTGAATCACTTGAGGTCAGGAGTTCAAGACCAGCCTGGCCAACATGGTGAAACCCCATCTCTACTAAAAATACAAAAAATTAGCTGGTGTGGTGGTGTATGCCTGTAATCCCAGCTACTTGAGAGACTGAGCCAGGAGAATCACTTGAAGCTGGGAGGCAGAGGTTGCAGTGAGCCAAGATCATGCCATTTCACTCCAGCCTGGGCAACAAAGCCAGACTCTGTCTCTCTGTCTCTCTCTCTCTCTATGTATATATATATGAGTAGAATTTCCTCAAAAATTAAAAGTTCTGCTCTTTGAAAGACATTGTTAAGTCAATGAAAAGGCACATCACAAGTTGGAAGAAAATAGTCACAATCCAGACATCTGATAAATGATGTGTCTCCAGAATACTTCAAGAATCCTTATAACTCAATGTCATTAAAACATGAGCAAAAGATTTGAACAGATGCTTCACAAAGAAGATATTCATTTGGCCAATAAGCACATCAAAGATGCACAGCATCATTAGTCACAAGGGAAATGTAAGTCATAACCGCAATGAGATACCTCTTCAGACTCATTAGTGATTATTTGGGGTGGCGGGATTGTGGGTTATTTTTGTCTTTTCTGTATTTTCAAAGTTTTTGAATTTAACATCTATTACCTTTGTGAATAAAAAGTGTTCTAGGCCAGGCATGGTGGCTCATACCTGTAATACTAGCAGTATGGGAGGCCAGGGTAGTAGGATGGCTCGTGTCCAGGAGTTTGAGACCAGCCTGGGCACCATGGCAAAACCCCGTCTCTACAAAAATAAAAAAAAACATTTTGCTAGGCGTGGTGGTAAGTGCCTGTAGCCTCAGCTACTTGGAAGGCTGAGGTGGAAAAATCACTTGAGCCCAGGGGGTCAAGGCTACAGTGAGCCAAGATCATGCCATTGCACTGCAGCGTGGATGACACAGTGAGACCCTGTCTCAAAAAAAATAAAGTATTCTAAAAAGGTAAAAGCAGTTGAATTAGTTTCTAATGGTGTAGAACAGCAATCCCCAGCCTTTTTGGCACCAGAGTTTCATGCGAGACAAATTTTCCATTTACCAGTTAGCACCCGCGGCTTGAGGACCCCTGGTGTACAAGTACATCCAATGCTTGCTACGTTTTCTTCTTTGAGCTGTAAAGGTAATTATCTCATTCATTGCATACTTTTGCACAATTAGGTTTTTTAACGCTAGAAAACACTACGTTCACTTTTCAAATATAAATAGGCTAACCCAGGACCACCCTCTTAAAGTGTGGTGAATGAATTATTATTTTATTTTATTTTATTCTTTTGAGATGGAGTCTCACTCAATTGTCCAGGTTGGAGTGCAGTGGCATGATCTTGGCTCACTACAACCTCTGCAAACTCTGTCTCCCGGGTTCAAGTTATTTTCATGCCTCAGCCTCCCAAGTAGCTGGGTTTCTGGACATGCACCCCCATGCCTGGCTAATTTTTCTTTCTTTCTTTTTTTTTTAGTAGAGACGGGTTTTGCCATGTTGGCTAGGCTGGTCTTGAACTCCTGGCCTCAGGTGACCCACCCTCCTTGGCCTTCCAAAGTGCTGGGATTACAGATGTAAGCCACCACACGCAGCCAGATGAACAATTTTGTTTTGTTTTGTTTGAAACAGAATCTCACTCTGTCACCCAGGCTGGAGTGCAATGTCACGATTTCGGCTCACTGCAACATCTTCCTCCTAGGTTCAAGCGATTCTCATAACTCAGCCTCCTGAGTAGCTGGGATTACAGGCATGCACCATCATGACTGGCTAATTGTTTTGTATTTTTTAGTAGAGGTGGGGTTTCACCACATTGCCAAGGCTGGTCTCAAACTCCTGGCCTCAGGTGATCCGCCCACCTCGGCCTCCCAAAGTGCTGGGATTACAGGCGTCAGCCACCACATCCAGCCAGGATGAATGATTTTAGATACTGTCTAGCAAGCCCTGCTCATTTTTTCCTACCAGGACTACTCTCAATAACCCTGAGTCCATTGACCCAGACATCTAGAGCATCAGTGGATGATGGGGGTACGCCCTCCTGCCTAGCTTCTGAAGGCTTCTCTCTGTAGCATTGAGGAAGTCTGGAATTTTCAGTCCTCTACTAGAGCTGGGAGAAGCAGACAGAGAGAGAGAGAGCCAATGTGTCAGGCAGGGGTGAAGAACATGCAACCGAAGGCTGAGATGTAGACTGCCGACTTGGAACAAGAGGAGGAGATAGCCATATCTTAGCAACTTGGTAAATGGCTTCTACCTTGGGGATGTTAGTATCATAATCTGGGAAACTGCCGAAATGCTAGAACACAAATGCAAGGAGTGCAAAAAGCATGACGAGATTGAGCGTGGTGGTTCACACCTGTAATCCCAGCACTTTGGGAGGCTGAGGTGGGCAGCTTGCTTTAGGCCAGGAGTTTGAGACCAGCCTGGCCAACAAGGCAAGAACCCATCTCCACTAAAAATTACAAAAGTTAGCCGGGCATGGTGGTGCATGCCTGTAATCTCAGCTACTCAGAAGGCTGAGGCAGGAGAATCGCTTGAACCTGGGTGATGGAGATTGCAGTGAGCCGAGATTGTGCCACTGCACTCCAGCCTGGGTGACAGAGTTAGACTCTGTCTCAAAAAGAAAGCATGACTAATTCCCCTAAAGAAGTAATTTTATGGTCAGGCGCAGTGGCTCATGCCTGTAATCCCAGCACTTTGGGAGGCTGAGGCGGGTGGATCACGAGGTCAGGAGATCAAGATCATCCTGGCTAACATGGTGAAACCCCCTCTCTACTAAAAATACAAAGAATTAGCCGGGTGTGGTGGCGGGCGCCTGTAGTCCCAGCTACTCGGGAGACTGAGGCAGGAGAATGGCATGAACCCGGGAGGTGGAGCTTGCAGTGAGCTGAGATTACGCCACTGTACTCCAGCCTGGGCGACAGAGTGAGACTCCATCTCAAAAAAAAAAAAAAAAAGAAGTAATTTTATCATTAATTGACTCCTTGTACATGATATTCATTTGTCGCAGGCATCTGAAACATGTTCCCTCTTCCCTGTGCCATGCCTCCGCAAATATGTGAACACAGTTATCAAACCTCCTTGAAATTCTTTCTTCTTCTTGCCAAATATCTCTAGTTGTTTCAAATGTTAATTTTAGAACAGGATTTCAGACTCCTTGGGAGTGAATCTGTCCTCCAGCATTTAGTTTATTCTACCAAAGCCTCTTTTACATAGAGTATCTGAATTATTAGTCCAATTTTAAGGGGTGAGGATGGGGAATTATATATATTTATATACTTATAAATATTTGTATTTATATACTTACATATAAATATATGTATTTATATAATGTATATAAATATGTATTTATATATGATGTTATATAAATACATATATTTATATATTATATAAATATATAAATACATATTTATATATAACTTATATTTATATGATATATTTACATATATGTATATATAATGTTATATCATGTATAATGTATACTTATATATAAATTCTAATAATATATTATACATAATATAAATATAGATATGGCAGAGGATAATAGGTACAATGTGCTTCTATTCCTAAAGGAAGTAGTCAAGAAGATTTAACCCTCCTGGCCGGGCACTGTGGCTCACACCTGTAATCCCAGCACTTTGAGAGGCCGAGGTGGGCAGATCACCTGAGGTCAGGAGTTTGAGACCAGCCTGGCCAAGATGGTGAAACACCGTCTCTACTAAAAATACAAAAATTAGCCAGGCGTGGTGTTGAACGTCTGTAAGCACAGCTACTTGGGAGGCTGAAGCAGGAGAATGGCGTGAACCTGGGAGGCGGAGGCTGCAGTGAGCCAAGATCACGCCATTGCACTCCAGCCTGGGCGATGAGAGTGAAACTGTCTCCAAAAAAAAAAAGTCATGCACAGTGGTGCGCACCTGTAATCCCAGCTACTTGGGAGACTGAGGCAGGAGAATCGTTTAAACCCAGGAGGTGGAGGTTGCAGTGAGCCGAGATTGCGGCCACTGCTCTCCAGCCTGGGCAACAGAGGGAGACTCTGTCTCAAAAAAAAAAAAAATCAACCCCTCTTTATTAAGGCATATTAGGAAGCTGCCAGCCTGATTTGGCCCAGTGACTTCCCTGCCACTAAATATGTAAGCAGAAGAAGACTAACAGAATTCCAGAATAATTATTTTTGGAGTTATGAGTTACAGGCCTCTAGAAAGAAAAGTATCGTGACTTTTTCCTTCCCTCCGCATTAAACTGGGAGTGAAAAACATGAGTATCTACAGATGCTTAAAGTCACAGAATAGTTAGTGCCATGTGGTACTTCACAGATGGCATCTGAGCTGATATTCACAACCACCCTGGGGCAAGCTGGGGAACCATCACTGCACTGCTAAGAAGCTGAAGTGACTTGTATTAATCACAGGGAGGAACCCAGACTTGAACCCAGGTCTCTTTGGCTCCAGAGCTCTGGGCATGTCCACTTTACTACACTCCCAGGATAATAAGGGTTGGGAGAGACTGGGAGGAAGAGCATAAGGGCAGGGGACATAGCTTTTGGAACGTAGGATGCCAAAGTTACTAGTTGATTACCTATTTGAAATGCCCTGAAAACACCTGAATGCAAATCCACTCACAAAGGAAACTGATGAGGCAGTCCGGAAGATGTACTTGAATGAATATGGATATAATTTTGCTTATTTTACTATGAAATACTACCGTATTAGTCTACTGTGGTTGCTGTAACAAAATATCACAAACTGGGTGGTTTAAAACAACAGAAATTTATTCTCTCACAATTCTGAGGACCAGAAGTCCAACATCAGTATCATGGGACTGAAATCAAGGTGTCAGCAGGGCCACACTCTTTCTGGGAGCTTTAGGGGAGAATCCACTTATGCCTCTTTCAGCTGCAGGTGGCCACTGGCATCTTTTGGCTCACAGCCATATTACTCGAATCTCTGCATTCATGGTCTTACTGCCTTCTCCTCTTCTATCAGTTTCAAATCTCCCTCTGGCTGTCTCTAACAGGGACCATTATTAAGGGCCCAACTGGATCATCCAGAATTCTCTCCCCATCTTCAGAGCCTTAAATGGATCACATCTGAAAAGACACAATATTTACAGGTCCCAGGGATTAGGACCTGGGATATTTGGGTAGCCATTATTCAGCCTACTACAACCATATTTCTACATTTTCCCTTTTTATTCTATATCACATCATTTATTAGTACAAAAGTAATAGGTGTTTGCTATAGAGAATTAGAATATGCAGGTTGGGCATGGTGGCTCCTGCCTGTAATCCCAGTACTTTAGGAGGCCAACACAGGCAGATCACTGGAGACCAAGAGCTCAAGACCAGCCTGGTCAACATAGCAAAACCCTGTCTTTACTAAAAATACAAAAAATTAGCCATGGTGGTGGCCCACACCTGAAATTGAGAGGCTGAGGCACAAGAATTGCTTGAGCCTGGGAGGTGGAGGTTGCAGTGAGCCAAGATTGAGCCAATGCACTCCACTCCAGCCTGGGCAACAGAACGAGACTCTGTCTCAAAAAAATAAATAAATAGGCTGGGCACGGTGGCTCACGCCTGTAATCCCAGCACTTTGGGAGGCTGAGGCGAGCGGATCATGAGATCAGGAGATCGAGACCACAGTGAAACCCCGTCTCTACTAAAAAATACAAAAATTAGCCGGGCGCAGTGGTGGGCACCTATAGTCCCAGCTACTCGGGAGGCTGAGGCAGGAGAATGGCGTGAACCCGGGAGGCAGAACTTGCAGTGAGCTGAGATCTGGCCACTGCACTCCAGCCTGGGCGACAGAGCGAGACTCTGTCTCAAAAAAAATAAAAATAAATAAATAGATAAAAACAAATAAATAAATAAATAAAATTAGAATATACAGATAAGCCAAAGAAGGAAATATAAAATTGCCTATAATTGTATTCCCCAGCAATAAGCACCATGACTATTTTGGTGGCTGTCTTTGCAGTTTTTTCTCTTGAACATATGTTTATATGTAGGCTTCATTACAATTTAAAAATCTAGCTGATAGGGTAGCCCTCAATCTCACTTCAGAGAAGCCCACCTCACAAGTTAGGAAACACTGACACTGATGCTCCCTTAGAAAACCCAGGATGTAGACATTTATTTGTGGGGAAGCTTTGATATCCCTCTATGGCAGATAGGCTACTGTCAGAATGTTCTTTTTGAAATAAGAAGTTACGTAACATAAAGACAGAGGAAAGAGTATGCAAGAGTGTCATCCTCAAGAGAAGTGCAAAGAGATTTCTTCACTCCTCAGCTGAGTATAAGCTGGCCACCTGGAGTCTGTGAACACAAGTGTCCAATGTGAGTGTGCCCTTGTGAGCCCCTGGCTGTTTATACTCCAGAGGGTGTCCTCGTGCATCTTCGGTGGAGTGGACCAAAACTGGTGATCCATTTGCCCTGTGTGACCTTGCCCAGTACCCTGCTGACTGAGAGTACACATCGCTGGAAGTCCTCTGGGCTTCAAGATACAGGGGTAAGTATGACCTTGACTGCAGTAGCAATATGCTTTAGCCAACTAAGCTGGCTCATTTCATTTACCGCTCTATCTCCCATGGTTGAGCATTAAAAATACATGTTGGGACTGGGTGAGGTGGCTCACGCCTATAATCCCAGCACTTTGGGAGGCCGAGGCGGGCAGATTATCTGAGTTCAGGAATTTGAGACCAGCCTGGACAACATGGTGAAATCCTGTCTCTACTAAAAATACAAAAATTAGCTGGGCGTGGTGGTGCACGCCTGTAATTTTAGCTACTGGGAGGACTGAGACAGGAGGAACGCTTGAACCTGGGAGGCAGAGGTTGCAGTGAGCTGAGATCGTGCCACTGCACTCCAGCCTGGGTGACAGAACAAGACTCTGTCTCAAAAAAAGAAAGAAAGAAAGAAAGAAAGACAGAAAGAGAAAAAAAATACATGTTGGATGTTCAAAAGACTTTGTTTCATTTTAAGGCATAGAATAAATAACTGAACAGCAATAGAATTCCTATGTTGTGAACAAACAGGAAACAAATGAGCAATTCCTTTCTTGAGGGAATTTCTAGCTCTTGCATCCTTAACTCTGAAGTCCTACTTCTTCCCCGGCTACACCCATCTTCCCTTTCTGAACTGGTAGTACTTGTGTCCAAACCACTCTTATTGTGCTTTGAAAAAAAAAAAAGGAACTGCTCAGCAGTTCCCCTCTCTGTGCACTCTCCTTTCACAGAACAAGAAGGCATCTGGTCTACAAGAACTCGAGACCTCACTGAAATGGAAAGCAAATACAAAGAAACTTTATTTTAAAAACGTGTCTTGGTCCCCCCAAGAAGAGGGCAATTGGATTGCTCAGCCAGGTACTGTGGGTAGAGAGAAAGGGATTTTTAAGGTCTGGGACCCAAATATTAAAACCTGGGTTTACATTCATTTAAAGCTTGTGTCTGGGACGTACAAAAGCCTTAACATTGACGGGTGTGGTTTGCATG
Organism: Papio anubis; assembly: GCF_008728515.1. NCBI lineage: Eukaryota > Metazoa > Chordata > Mammalia > Primates > Cercopithecidae > Papio > Papio anubis. The sequence continues at coordinate 32,094,898 of NC_044989.1, read as the reverse complement.
ACTGGCGGGATTTCCTGCCGAGAAACCTTTAGGGGTGGTTAATTGGGTCTGCTGGGGTTTCATCAGGTTCAAGGGGTACATGTACCCCCTTGGACTACTGTGAGATGGAAAGGACTTTGAAAACACTTTTTGGCATTACAGAAAGGAAACTCACCCTTTTGTTTTGTTTTGTTTTGTTTTTGAGACGGAGTCTTGCTCTGTCACCCAGGCTGGAGTGTAGTGGTGTGATCTCAGCTCACTACAACCTCTGCCTCCTGGGTTCAAGCAATTCTCCTGCCTCAGCCTCCCGAGTAGCTGGGATTACAGGCACCCGTCACCGTGCCCTGGCTAATTTTTGTATTTTTAGTAGAGACAGGGTTTCACCATGTTGGCCAGGCTGGTCTCAAACTCCTGACCTCGTGATCTGCCCACTTCGGCCTCCCAAAGTGCTGGGATTACACGTGTGAGCCACCGCGCCCGGCCAGGAAACTCACTCTTGTTGCTAAGACTGTTGTTAGAATCACAGATGATCAAAGCTGAAAGGAACCAGGTAGACTACTTAGTCCATCCAATCTCCCGAGTTACTGATGAGAAACCTGGTATTTGGAGACAGAAGTGAAAGAAATCACCCTTTACGGGACACCTATTTCGTGATAGGGTCTTTACATACATTATCTCAGTTGATCCTTGCAGCCTGGCTTTGAGAGGTGGAAAATGTGGTAGAGAGGAGTTAAATGTCCTGCCCTACATCACACTGCTAATTGTCTACAAAACTAGGATAGAACCAGTTAGCACACTTCTTAACAGTTCACACACTTCTATAATACTAGTCGTATTAATTTGTTTAAAATACCACAGACTGCGTGGCTTAAACAACAGAAATTTGTATTCTCACAGTTCTGGAGGCTGGAAGTCCAAGATCAAGGTGTCAGCAGGGTTAGCTTCTCCCCACACCTCTCTCCTTGGCCTTTTCTCTCTGTATGCACATTCTGGCATCTCCCTTTGTGTGTCCCAATTTCCTCTTCTCATCACAGCCTCTTTTCAGCTTAATGACCTCTTTAAAGGCCCTGTCTCCAAATACAGTCACATTCTGAAGTTCAGGGCTTCAACATATGGATTTGGGGGAAGCCCAGTTCAGCACATAACACTATTATTAACATGTGAGATTGCTGAAGCCTATTAAAGACCTGAGAACATTCTAGTCTAGAGCCTTTTCACTAGAAAGGAAGACAGATAACACCCACTGACCACCTTTATCACAACTACTTTCATGTTTAATCTTCACAACAGTCCAAGGAGGTGGATATTAAAGCAAGATTTGGAAAGACTAAGTCACATGTCTAGGGATACTTACCTCATAAGCTGCAGAGTGAGGATTTGAATTCAGATCTGCAATGCCAAAGCACACACATTTTCCATTTCCGTGTGCTTCCTGTCTGCTCCTAATTATATGTACTCTTTCCCTTATTTTATCCGTGAGGTGTGGGAATGACCCCATAGACGTGGGTTATATTGGTCCAGAGAAACTTCAGTTCTTTGAGGAGCTCATGTAACCATTTGTAAGAAACTGCCAATTTTAGAATTAGTTCTAAATACTATTTTCCAGCCAGGCACAGTGGCTCATGCCTGTAATCCCAGCACTTTGGGAGGCCGAGGCGGGCAGATTGCCTGAGCTCAGGAGTTCACGACTAGCCTGGGCAACATGGTGAAACCCCGTCTCTACTAAAATACAAAAAATTAGTCAGCCATACTGGCATGCGCCTGTAGTCCCAGCTACTCGCGAGGCTGAGGCAGGAGAATCGCTTGAACCTGGGAGGTGGAGGTTGCAGTGAGCTGAGAGCGTGCCACTGCACTCCAGCTTGAGAGACAGAGTGAGACTCCATCTTTCTCTCTCCTCTCTCTCTCCTTCTCTCTCTCTTTCTCTGTGTGTGTGTGTATATATATATGTTATATATATTATATATATTATTTTCCAATGTATAAATGTGGGGAAAGGACTTCTTCCACCCAATTCAGTTATTCACCGGACAGCTTGTGGGGAGGGGTTGCAAGGCCATAGCTACATTCCAGGGGAGTACACAGGTTGCAGTCTTATTCTTTTTTTTTTTTTTTTTTTTCTGAGACGGAGTCTCTCTCTGTCACCCAGGCTGGAGTGCCATGGTGCTATTTTGGCTCACTGAAACCTCCACCTCCTGGGTTCAAGCAGCTCTCCTGTCCCAGCCTCCCCAGCAGCTGCGATTACAGGTGTGTACCTCCACGCCTGGCTAATTTCTTGTATTTTTAGCAGAGACGGGGTTTCACCATGTTGGCCAGGCTGGTCTCAAACTCCTGACTTCAGGTGATCTGCCCTCCTTGGCCTCCCAAAGTGCTGAGATTACAAGCATGAACCCCCATGCCCGGTCCACAGCCCTGTTCTGTATGCCAGTGGCGCGATCTCGGCTCACTGCAAGCTCCGCCCCCCGGGTTTATGCCATTCTCCTGCCTCAGCCTCCCAAGTAGCTGGGACTACAGGCGCCCGCCACCACACCCGGCTAATTTTTTGTATTTTTAGTAGAGACGGGGTTTCACCATGTTAGCCAGGATGGTCTCGATCTCCTGACCTCGTGATCCACCCGCCTCGGCCTCCCAAAGTGCTGGGATTACAGGCTTGAGCCACCGCGCCCGGCCGATTTTGTTCTTGAGAGCAATTAAAAACTTTATACTTTTTAGCTCCTTCCTCTATCTTCTTCCTCTTTTTCTACTCTTACTTAAACTTTGACCCAGTCAGGGATGGTCTGATTCTTCCCAAACCCACCCCTTTTTGGGGAAGTAGAAAGGGAGAGAAGAATCTATAGTTGCTGCTATTCACTGAGTCCTTCTTGTGTGCCAGTCACTACGCCTTGTTTGAGGACTCTTAGCGTGTCAGTGGTAAAGCTGTAGTTTGAACACAATCCTGACACCAAAATGTGCCCTTGCTTATGCTCCTGGGCTGCCCCCATTTTTTTTCTTTCTTTCTTTTTTTTTTCTTTTTTCTTTTTTTTTTTTTTTTTTTTTTTTTTTTTGAGATAGAGTCTCCCTCTATCACCAGACGGAGTGCAGTGGCAGTGGCGCAATCTCAGCTCACTGCAACCTCCACCTCCCAGGTTCAAGCGATTCTCTTGCCTCAGCCTCCCGAATAGCTGGGAGTACAGGCGCCCGCCACCACGCCTGGCTAATTTTTGTATTTTTAGTAGAGACGGGGTTTCACCATGTTGGCCAGGATGGTCTCAATCTCTTGACCTCATGATCCACCTGCCTTGGCCTCCCAAAGTGCTGGGATTATAGGTGAGAGCCACCACACCTGGCTGCTCCAATTTCAATGACAATTTTTTTATATTGTTAATGAATTAGTTTTAACATAAAAGGGAAATTTTATTTTCTGGAAACAGATATGCTTTTGAAGCAGCATCATTGTCTGGGGCAAATACCCCATGTTCGTTGTCTCACACCAAGTGAATCGAGGACATAGACACACAAAAAGAGACTTTGAGAGTGGAGTTCGAGAGTGGAGGTTTAGGCCGGTCACAGTGGCTCACACCTGTAATCCCAGCACTTTGGGAGGCCGATGGGGGCGGATCACGAGGTCAGGAGATAGAGACCATTCTGGCCAACATGGTGAAACCCAGTCTCTACTAAAAATACAAAAATTAGCTGGGTAAGGAGGCATGCACTTGTAATCCCAGCTATTCGGGAGGCTTAGACAAGAGAATCGCTTGAACCCAGGTGGCAGAGGTTGCAGTGAGCTGAGGTCGCACCACTGCACTCCAGCCTGCCTATAGAAGAGTGCAAAGCAACATCACCAGCAGCAGCAGTAGCTGTGATAGCTATAAGCTCTACGATCACAGCTATTAAAGTAAATATGAATCTCTTTGATCTATTAAGTATTCCTTTTAGTACTTCAGTGATAATATGTATGAAGGGAGAGGCCTCCCAAGTTCTATTGAGGGAAACAGGTATCCAGACTCCTTCTCGGATCCTTACCAGTAAAATGTTATTATCTTTATTAAAGGTAATAAAAAAGAAAGAAAGAAAGTGGAGGTTTAATAGGGGAAAGAAAGAGAAAAGAGAATAGCTCTCTCTCCTGCAGAGAGAGAGGGGAACCTGAGTGAGAGGTTTTGGTGTGAAATGCATGTTTTTTTGTTTTGTTTTGTTTTGTTTTTGTTTTGTTTTGTTTTGTTTTGAGACAGAGTCTCGCTCTGTTGCCCAGGCTGGAGTGCGGTTGCACCGTCTTTGCTCAGTGAGCTCTGCCTCCCGGGTTCAAGCAATTCTCCTGCCTCAGCCTCCTAAGTAGCTGGCATTACAGGTGCCCACCACTGCACCCGGCTAATTTTTGTAGTTTTTAGTAAAGACGGGGTTTCACCGTGTTAGCCAGGATGGTCTCAATCTCTTGACCTCGTAATCCGCCCGCCTAGGCCTCCCAAAGTGCTGGGATTACAGGCGTGAACCATCGCGCCCGGCCAATACATTGTAGTATTTTATACAGTAGAGTACTACTAAGCAATGAAATGTTATAAACTACTTATACTACAAGCAACAGCATGAATGACTTACACAGACATTGTGTGGAATGAAAGGAATAGCACATGCTGTATGATTCCGTTTATGTGAAGTTCTTCAACAGGCTAAACTAATTTATGGTTTAAAAAAATCAGAATGGAGATTGCCTGTGAGGGTACGGTGGAGACGGAATTTGACTGGGAAGGGGCATGGGATACTTTCCAAGGAGAGGGCAGTGTTTTCTGTCTTGATAGGTGTTTGAAGTAGAAGCATTTTTCAGCTCATCAAAGGGTACAGTTAAGATCTGTGCTTTCACTGTAGGTGAATTTTTCCTAAGAAAGAATAATAAAGAATAAAGAATAATAAAGAATAATAAACCAGCATTGAATTCTACTTAATTATATGGACATAGAAATGTGCTAACATCTGCAACTTACATAGATTGATAAATGAATAGAGGGATGGATTTTCTCTATGTGTGAAAATGTTCATAATAAAATGTTAGGGTAATGACCAGACGCGGTGGTTCGCGCTTGTGATCCCAGCATTTTGGGAGACTGAGGCAGGCAGATCACTTTAGCCCAGGAGTTTGAGACCAGCCTGGACAACACGGCAAGGCTCTGTCTCAAAAAAAAAAAAAAAAAAAGAAAGAAAGAAAAAAAATGAGCCAGGCATAGTAGCACACACCTGTGGTCCCAGTTACTCAGGAGGCTGAAGTGGGAGGATCACCTGAGCCCAGAAGGTTAAGGATGCCGTGAGCCATGATCAGGCCACTGCACTCCAGCCCGGGTGACAGAGTGAGACCCTGTCTCAAAAAAAGAGTTTTAATGTTAGGATAACATGAGTTCCCATGCCAATTCCATTCACATGAGTTCCCAAGCCAACTCCATTCACATACCCCAATCCCACTCACATAGCTCCCGTTTTGTTTCTCCCCACCCAGTGATTCTAGTTCTCTTCCCCACTTCCTGTCTGCCCTCTCATGCTGCCTTTAATTCAGACTTCGCATCTTCATCCTGACGCAGGGGGTCGTGTATGTGTGTATGAGGAGCCGGGGTAGATCATCTAACTTGGTTTGGGAATGCACACAGAGCAGTCTCAGAGGCTTCTGGGCCCCTGCTTCTCAGAGTGTGTGGAGGGGAAAGGGAGAAAGAAAGTTGCTTTTCAAACCATCTAGGAGGATGAAATGACAGGACCATACCAGGAAGATGAAATCCGTTTCTTAAAACATCACTTTAAACATGCTCCTCATAGCATAATCTCTCCCAGTTGCTCATAGGATAAAGAACAAATGCCTCATCTTGGCATACAAGGCTTTCCATAGCTTTTCCCCTTTGTACCCTGGAAGCATAACTCCTTTTTTCTGTCTCCTCAATTACTCATACTGATAGGGAACCGGGTCAGGGAAGTGCAGGGAAGAGAAGGGCGGGTCCCAGAAGGGCGGGTCCCTGGCAAGGGCTCCACCCCCAGGCCTGTGCCCACGAACCTAGGTGAGGACAGGCACTCCTGCCTTGGAGCCCAAATGTTGCATTTCCCAAGACCACGCTGGCCTGCCACACCGTCATCCTATGCGTATAAAAATCCCAGAGACCCTAGCAGGCAGATACACAAGCAGCTGGACGTCGAGAGGAACACATCGGCGGAAGAAGATACAAGCAGCTGGACGTCGAGAGGACATTGAAGGGCGAGTGCTGGCGGAAGAGCACACAACAGACACCGGCACGCCAGCAGGGCATCCGCCGGAGGAAGGACGCGGAGTTTGGCCGCGAGTGTTGGAGAAGAGTCGGTGGCAGTCTGACTCCAGGGAAAAACCATCTCCCTTCTGGCTACTCCATCTGCTGAGAGCTTCTTCTTTTTTTTTTTTTTTTTTTTTTTTTTTTTTTGAGACGGAGTCTCGCTGTGTCTCCCAGGCTGGAGTGCAGTGGCGTGATCTCAGCTCACTGCAAGCTCCGCCTCCCAGGTTCACGCCATTCTTCCGCCTCAGCCTCCCAAGTAGCTGAGACTACAGGCGCCCGCCACCACGCCCGGCTAGTTTTTTTGTATTTTTAGTAGAGACGGGGTTTCACCATGTTAGCCAGGATAGTCTCGATCTCCTGACCTTGTGATCCACCCGCCTCGGCCTCCCAAAGTGCTGGGATTACAGGCTTGAGCCACCGTGCCCGGCCTTGCTGAGAGCTTCTTCTAGTCAATAAAACCTTGCTCTCTTTCTCCAAGACCACGTGTGATCCAATTCCTCCGGTACACCAAGGCAAGAACCCCAAGGCAAGAACCCCGGAACACAGAAAACCCTCTGTCCTTGCAATAAGGCAGGGGTCTAATTGAGCTAACACAAGCCGCCTACGGACAGCTAAACCGAAAGAGCACCCTGTAACACACACCCACTGGGGCTTCAGGAGCTGTAAACATTCACCACTAGACACTGCCGTGGGATTGGAACCCCACAGCCTGCCCATCTGTATGCTCCCCTAGAGGTCTGAGCAGCGGGGCACTGAAGAAGCAAGCCACACCCCCATCGCACGCCCTGCGAAGGAGACAAGAGAACTTTTCCCCTTTCCATACTCCCCGGTCTCATCCTCTCACCTGCAAGGCGTTTTACATCCTCACCTCCACCTCCACCCCAACCCAACTACCTCGCCTCATCTTACTTATCCTTTTTTTTTTTTTTCCTTTTTGAGGCACAGTCTGTTTTTTCCTTTTTGAGGCACAGCCTCGCTCCGTCTGCCAGGCTGGAGTGCAGTGGCACCATCTCGGCTAACTGCAACCTCCGTCTCCCGGGCTTAAATGATTCTCCTGCCTCAGCCTCCCGAATAGCTGGGATTACAGGCGTGTGCCACCAGGCCCAGCTAACTTTTGTATTTTTAGTAGAGATGGGGATTCACCGTGTTGGTCAGGCTGGTCTCGAACTCCTTACCTCAGGTGATCCGCCTGCCTTGACCTCCCACAGCACCCGGCCCTACTTATCCTTTAAGACCAGCTTCATGTGCTGTCTCCTTCATGAAAACTTCCTCCCTGGATGATTCCAGTCCATATACTCTTTCTTGGAAATACCGGAGAGAACGTACCCTCTGCACCATTCATGTTGACACTTATACCATCTTTTGACATTTAATTCCAAGTTGCCTTCTTGGCTCTGAACAGCAGAAACGAGAAGAAACTTTGAAGAGAAGGGCAAAGTTCCAGTTGAACACAGTTTAGAGCTCTAGGCCAGGAGTCCAGACCCCTGGGTTCTCTTTAGGGCTTGGCCATGAATAGCCAGTGGCTTTGAGCAAGTTTTCATCTGGTTTGAGTCACCATTTTCTTATCTATGAAAAGCAGGGCATTACTTAGTTAATTGCACCAGCCCCTCTGCCTGATAGTCTCTGGTTCTGTTTTGTTTGTTTTACAGAATGAAGAGTAGTTTTATAGAAAAAAAGAGGACAATATTGGGATCACCTTTGACCTGTCCATTTGGAAATATTTTCTATTGAGTTAGAGAAAGGTGGGAAGCTTTCATTTAGAACAAGTAAGTATATGAGAAATAACATCTGCCTGGTTATACAGTCTGCTACCAAATACTGGTGATGTTGAATGGAAAATCAATTCATGGCTTCCTCTGACCAGTCGTATGTGGAATTACCGATAAATATTCTTCTGTTGTTTTAGGAATTCAGTTGCAAATATGGTAAGCTGTGATAAAAGACAGAACCACAGACAGGATAGGACTTACACAAAGAGTGACCAGGTGTATGTTTTAAAGTGTTCTCATCACCTGTTCAGCCAGACAGCAGAGAGCTACACACATCAAGCTCATTGTGAAGAAACACGGTGTAGATCTAAGTGGCAACCAAAATGTAGCTCTTTCCACTTCAACGACTGGGTGTAGACCTGCGCTGTCTAGTATATTAGTAGTAGCCACTAGCCCCCTGTAGCTATTTAAAGGTGAATTTAAATAAAATTTAAACTTCAGTTGCACAGTCACTGTAGCCAGATTTCAAGTACTCAGTAGTGAGATACGACTAATGACTACCATATTGTATAATGCGGATATAGAACATGTTCATTATCACAGAACGTTCTATTGAAAGGCATTGGTCTAGACAAAGAGATATTCTGAAAAGAATGAATAATGAATTAATAAATGAGCAGCATTTTTTCCACCTAATTACTTGATAAGGAAGGGGTATGATGGTCTACATACAAGGATATATAACATAGTACAATAATACCTTACTGTTTTGTATATATAGATATATATATCTATATTTTTTTATTTTTTTGTGAGACAGACTCTCGCTCTGTAGCCCAGGCTGGAGTGCAGTGGTGTGATCTCGGCTCACTGCAACCTCCACCTCCTAGGTTCAAGCAATGCTCCTGCCTCAACCTCCTGAGTAGCTGGGACCACAGGCGCGTGCCACCATGCCCAGCTAATTTTTTGTATTTTTAGTAAGGGCGAGGTTTCACCATATTAGCCAGGCTGGTCTCGATCTCCTGACCTCGTGATCCACCCGCCTTGGCCTCCCAAAGTGCTGGGATTACAGGCGTGAGCTACCATGCCCAGCCACTTTTCCAATTTTGAGACATTTTTGTGTATGAGAGTTATGTGACTTATTCAATATAATGAGTCTTTTAAATAGAGTCTTTTAAATAACATGTCTTCATTTTATAGGTGAAGAAATGTAGTCTTAGGAAGGCTAGTCTGTGAACTTGTGTATGTGGGTCTCTAAGCCTTTCTGAGGCTTGCTTTCTTTTTTTTTTTTTTTCCAAGACGGAGTTTTGCTCTTGTTGCCCAGGCTGGACTGCAATGGCGCGATCTCGGCTGACCGCAACCTCCACCTCCCAGGTTCAAGCGATTCACCTGCCTCAGCCTCCCAAGTAGCTGGGATTACAGGCATGCGCCACCATGCCTGGCTAATTTTGTATTTTTAGTAGAGACAGGGTTTCTCCATGTTGGTCAGGCTAGTCTTGAACTCCCGACCTCAGATAATCCGCCCACCTCAACCTTCCAAAGTGCTGAGATTACAGGCATGAGTCACCGCATCCAGCTAAGGCTGTATTTCTTTAGCTCTAAACTGAAGATCACAACGGGACACAGACTTAGAGGTTACTTCCATAGGGATGATGTAGAAGCTAGAGAACAGATGAGACCCCAGAAGGAAAGAGATGGGACTGTCTTGCAGGACATGTAGACAAGGAATATTCCGGCGGAGGTCAGCAGTAGAGCTCTGCAATGGTGAGAAAGGACAGCTGGGATGGGGTCCTGGTGCTTGGAGTGATTGATGGTGCATTTCAGGCCAGAGAAGTTCTGGGGTCTTTGAGAGAAGCACATTCCCTCTCTGATCAGTCAACACAGGTTTGAAAGCCAGGAGCGGCCAGGCACGGTGGCTCATGCCTGTAATCCCAACACTTTGGGAGGCTGAGGCGGGCAGATCAACTGAGGTCGGGAGTTTGAGACCAGCCTGACCAACATAGAGAAATCTCATCTCTACTAAAAATACAAAATTAGCTTGGCGTGGTGGCGCATGCCTGTAATCCCAGCTACTTGGGAGACTGTGGCAGAAGAATCACTTGAACCCAGGAGGCGGAGGTTGTGGTGAGCTGAGATCGCACCATTGTACTCCAGCCTGGGCAATAAGAGCGAAACTTCATCAAAAAAACAAAAACAAAACAAAACAAAAAAACCCAGAAGCAGCCTAGCCCAGGAAGCAATCTAGTGCAGACGGTGTCTGAGAGTTAAAAACCAGGAAGACATTTCTCCAAGCTGTCACAAACATAGCATGGGCACAATGGGCACAGTGCCTGGGTACAGTGTGGTCTGCCTTTCAGAAGTAGACATTGCAGAGTCAGACACAAAAAGGACACAACTATCCTCAAGGCCAGGCGGGAGAGCTTACACTGGATAAAAATCAATGTTTTGATGTGATACTCTTCAGAAAAGACCAAAGTCTGTGAGAGATAAAATGTGCTCTTCCTTTGTAGGGTGACACCTGAATAAAGGCTAAAAATAGTAGCTATCATATATTGAGTTATAACTTTGTACGAGATACTATACATGAATTCTTGTAACAACTTCCTAAGTTAAATACCGTTCTCCACACCATTGTACAGATGAGGAATCCCTGGTGTGCTGGAGCTGGTTCTTACTGTGATATGAAACCTGATTATTGAATTTTCAGGATTTTGTTAGCCAGTTGACATACACTGTTAGCTTGAAATAGGCCATGGTAGGAATATTTATACCACGGGGATTGGTGAATGCTACAAATTAGGGCCTTTACTCCTAGAAGGCCAGTTTGTGAAACCATTTAGCAGCACATAACTTTTTTTGTTGTTGTTGAGATGGAGTTTTGCTCTTGTTGCCCAGGCTGGAGTGCAATGGTGCAATCTCGGCTCACTGCAACCTCCACCTCCCAGGTTCAAGCGATTCTCCTGCCTCAGCCTCCCGAGTAGCTGAGACTACAGGCATGCACCACCACACCTGGCTAATTTTGCATTTTTAGTAGAGACAGGGTTTCTCCATGTGGTCAGGCTGGTCTCAAACTCCCGACCTCTGGTGATCCACCCGCCTCGGCCTCCCAAAGTGCTAGAATTACAGGTGTGAGCCACCGTGCCCAGCCAGCAGCACAGAATTGAAATAGACTCAAAGAGGCTTAGTGACTTGCCAAAGTCACACAGATGGTAGCAAGTGGCAGATCCTAGGCCAGTGCTGTTATTCTAAAGCCAACGGTCTTACCACTACGACCTCGATGGGGACTGTTTTATATCGGAGGGACAAGATAACTCACCTTATTTCATCACCAAAGCAAAACCATCTTGCTCATCAATGACTCTGGGGTTAGAACTGCTTTGCAGAGCATTTCTTAAAGGCCTGGAATTCAAGCATTTGGCATCTCCATAGCTCAGGAGATGCCCACAGGAAAAAAATGCATGGCCCTAATGCTCTGGAGACAGATGCTGACATGCACATTATATATAAACAAATAAATATATATATTTCTCCCCATCTCCTCAGTGAATTTCATAAAGGACAATATCCGAGCCCTTATTCAAAGAATGGGAATGACTGTTGTAAAGCAAATTACAGATGACCTATTTGCATGGAGTGTTCTGAATTACGAAGAAGTATGCAACATTTGCTGCAAGAAGGTGGAGCAGGATGCTGCGAGAGAGATCATTCACATGATTTTGAAAAAGGGTTCAGAGGCCTGTAACCTCTTTCTTAAATCCCTTGAGGAATGGAACTATCCTCTATTTCAAGACTTGAATGGACAAAGTAAGTATCATTTAGTTTTGCATCTGTTTCTGCAAATAGCATAGACCATAACAAAGTTCCAAAAGCAGATGGCAGAGCCTCTGCTTTTCCTCCTCTTCATATCACCTGGCAATGGCCTTTGATTCCTGCTAAGGAAAAGCTCAGATGATTTTAGGAAAAATTCATAGTAGATCAATTGATGGTGAAGCCAACCAACCCCAGGGCCAGGGAATAAATGACTGAGTATAGTGTCACTGCAAGATAAAACAGGACAGTGAGTGTACTAGTTAAGCTGCCAATGCAGCGGTGGTTCTCAGCGTTCCCTGCTTGGATGAGATCAACCTATGGGAGAGAGGCCCAGCTGACTACCTACCATGTCCAGGCCTCCTGGTAAAGACAGCCTGACTGACACAAGAGCACAGTTCTATTTTTCATGAAATATTAATTCAGTTTTTATTTTTTTAAATTAGTAAATAAGGTCATGACAGATTTTACTTAGAGTGAAGGCCTAATATGCTGACAGTTACCCCAACCATCTTTCTCCGCCAAATTCTTTACTTTCCTTAACCCATACACAAGCTCCTCCCTTTTCCAACCAGCTGCTATAAGATTTGGTTGTGGAGAGGAGGAAACAGAAAGCAAAAAGGGGAGTGGGGTAAAGGATGCCGGGGAAAGGGGCAGCAGACAGAACCCTTTGTGCCTGCTCGGAACTGGGAAAGGACATTACGTTCACCAATGGCAGATTCTCAGCCTCACCCCCTCGTTCATCCTCCTGAACTCTAGGTTTTGAGGAGACACAGAATTGGGTCCTGTTTAACATCACCTCTTCTCTAATAGGTCTTTTCTATCAGATATCAGAAGGAGACTTGGACGATTTGGCTCAGGATTTAAAGGACTGGTACCATACCCCATCTTTTCTGAACTTCTATCCCCTTGGTGAAGATATTGACATTATTTTTAGCCTGAAAAGCACCTTCACAGAACCTGTCCTGTGGAGGAAGGACCAACACCATCGCCGCGTGGAGCAGCTGACCCTGAACGGCCTCCTGCAGGCTCTTCAGAGCCCCTGCATCATTGAAGGGGAATCTGGCAAAGGGAAGTCCACTCTGCTGCAGCGAATTGCCATGCTCTGGGGATCCGGAAAGTGCGAGGCTCTGACCAAGTTCAAATTTGTCTTCTTCATCCGTCTCAGCAGGGCCCAGGGTGGACTTTTTGAAACCCTCTGTGATCAGGTCTTGGATATACCAGGCACAATCAGGAAGCAGACATTCATGGCCATGCTGCTGAAGCTACGGCAGAGGGTTCTTTTTCTTCTTGATGGCTACAATGAATTCAAGCCCCAGAACTGCCCAGAAATCGAAGCCCTGATAAAGGAAAACCACCGCTTCAAGAACATGGTCATCGTGACCACCACCACTGAGTGCCTGAGGCACATACGGCAGTTTGGTGCCCTGATTGCTGAGGTGGGGGATATGACAGAAGACAGCGCGCAGGCTCTCATCCGAGAAGTGCTGATCAAGGAGCTTGCTGAAGGCTTGTTGCTCCAAATTCAGAAATCCAGGTGCTTGAGGAATCTCATGAAGACCCCTCTCTTTGTGGTCATCACTTGTGCAATCCAGATGGGTGAAAGTGAGTTCCACTCTCACACACAAACAACACTGTTCCATACCTTCTATGATCTGTTGATACAGAAAAACAAACACAAACATAAAGGTGTGACTGCAAGTGACTTCATTCGGAGCCTGGACCACTGTGGAGACCTAGCTCTGGAGGGTGTGTTCTCCCACAAGTTTGATTTCAAACTGGAGGATGTGTCCAGCGTGAATGAGGAAGTCCTGCTGACAACTGGGCTCCTCTGTAAATATACGGCTCAAAGGTTCAAGCCAAAGTATAAATTCTTTCACAAGTCATTCCAGGAGTACACAGCAGGACGAAGACTCAGCAGTTTATTGACGTCTCATGAGCCAGAGGAGGTGACCAAGGGGAATGGTTACTTGCAGAAAATGGTTTCCATTTCGGACATTACATCCACGTATAGCAGCCTGCTCCGGTACACCTGTGGGTCATCTGTGGAAGCCACCAGGGCTGTTATGAAGCACCTCGCAGCAGTGTATCAACATGGCTGCCTTCTCGGGCTTTCCATCACCAAGAGGCCTCTCTGGAGACAGGAATCTTTGCAAAGTGTGAAAAACACCACTGAGCAAGAAATTCTGAAAGCCATAAACATCAATTCTTTTGTAGAGTGTGGCATCCATTTATATCATGAGAGTACATCCAAATCAGCCCTGAGCCAAGAATTTGAAGCTTTCTTTCAAGGCAAAAGCTTATATATCAACTCAGAGAACATCCCCGATTACTTATTTGACTTCTTTGAACATTTGCCCAATTGTGCAAGCGCTCTGGACTTCATTAAACTGGACTTCTATGGGGGAGCTATGGCTTCATGGGACAAGGCTGCAGAAGACACAGGCACAATCCACATGGAAGAGGCCCCAGAAACCTACATTCCCAGCAGGGCTGTATCTTTGTTCTTCAACTGGAAGCAGGAATTCAGGACTCTGGAGGTCACACTCCGGGATTTCAGCAAGTTGAATAAGAAAGATATCAAGTATCTGGGAAAAATATTCAGCTCTGCCACAAGCCTCAGGCTGCAAATAAAGAGATGTGCTGGTGTGGCTGGAAGCCTCAGTTTGGTCCTGAGTACCTGTAAGAACATTTATTCTCTCATGCTGGAAGCCAGTCCCCTCACCATAGAAGATGAGCAGCATATCACGTCTGTAACAAACCTGAAAACCTTGAGTATTCACGACCTACAGAATCAACGGCTGCCAGGTATTGTAAATATCAGTGGTTTGTGCTATGTTCACTTAAAAAAAAATAATAGTGTATAAATTTGGAAAAGGAGAGAGGAGACATTATTTCTTCTAAAGGGTTACAGCCTGCAAGGTGGCCATCCCGCAGTCTGGGAAACATGCCTCTAACCAAGACCACAAACAGGCACCTCCAAGGAAGGGTTGGGGTAGACGCTTTAGGTTGAATGGGTTGGCTAAACATACATATTCAACAGATTACAGGAGGAGCTATGAAAATTCCTGAAGGTGGTCTTGACGCATGCCTATTGAATAAACATGCATGTAACATACAACCCAAGTTCACTTTGGGGTGGAGATTTAGCATTTAAATCAAGCTTATCCAACCTGCAGCCCGTGGACTGCACGTGGCCCAAGACGGCTTTGAATGTGGCCCAGAACAAATTCATAAACCTTTTTTTTTTTTTTTTGAGACAGAGTCTCGCTCTGTCACCCAGGCTGGAGTGCAGTGGCCAGATCTCAGCTCACTGCAAGCTCCGCCTCCCGGGTTTACGCCATTCTCCTGCCTCAGCCTCCCAAGTAGCTGAGACTACAGGCACCCGCCACCACGCCCGGCTAGTTTTTCGTACTTTTTAGTAGAGACGGGGTTTCACCGTGTTAGCCAGGATGGTCTCGATCTCCTGACCTCGTGATCTGCCCGTCTTGGCTTCCCAAAGTGCTGGGATTACAGGCTTGAGCCACCGTGCCCGGCCCATTCATAAACCTTTTAAAAACATTATGAGTTGTTTTTTTTGCAAATTTTTTTTTTTTTTTTTAGTTCATCAACTATCATTAGCGTTAGTGTATTTTATGTGTAGCCCAATACAATTCTTCTTCCAATGTGGCCCAGGGAAACCAAAAGATTGTACATCCCTTTAAATGATTTAAATGTATTACAATAGGCCTATACTTCAGAAGTTCTTTTCAGAACACAAAGGTAAGCAGGTACGCAATCTCTGTAAACCAGCCAGAACCAGTCTGTGGTTGGTGGTCCTCTGATCAGGAGAGAGTTACTGAAATCACTCTCTTCTCCAATCAAAGCTGTAGTTATGGCAGGTGGAACAGGGATTGTTAGCATTTGTGAGCTGGATGAGTTGCGAATTGTTTAATATTCACAACTATCAATATTGCTTGTCTTGAGACCAATGCATGTTTAGCTACCAAAGAAGAAAAATCTGTGGTGGTTACGGCACAGTTTATTCTTTAAAAAAATTTTTTTTTTCAAGGTAGGGTCTTGCTCTGTCACCCAGGTGGGAGTGCAGTGGTGCAATCACAGTTCATTGCAGCCTCAACCTCCTGGGCTCAGTCGATCCTCATTGTTTGTTTTTTTTTTTGGAGAGACGAGGTCTCACTATGTTGCCCAGGCTGGTCTTGAACTCCTGGGCTCAAGCAATTCTACTGCCTCCACCTTCCAAACTGTTGGGATTACAGGCATGAGCCACGACGCCCAGCCTAGGACAGTTTGTTCCTTTTTTTTTTTTTTTTTTTGAGACAGAGTCTGGCTCTGTTGCCCAGGCTGGAGTGCAGTGGCACGATCTCGGCTCACTGCAAGCTCCGCCTCCCGGGTTTACGCCATTCTCCTGCCTCAGCCTCCCGAGTAGCTGGGACTACAGGTGCCCGCCACCTCGCTCGGCTAGTTTTTTGTATTTTTTAGTAGAGACGGGGTTTCACCATGTTAGCCAGGATGGTCTCGATCTCCTGACCTCGTGATCCACCCGTCTCGGCCTCCCAAAGTGCTGGGATTACAGGCTTGAGCCACCGCGCCCGGCCTGACAGTTTGTTCTTTAAGTGCAGAGCTGCATGACTTAGCCTTTGCCTGGCATGGTCTTATGTCCTGTTTATAACTTGGTATTTTATTGCCATAAAAAGTCTGTTCTGTTAGTCTTATGATCTCTATGTTAACAGTAATACTGATGAGTTGTGTTCAAACCACAAAAGAGAGGGAGTATGATGATGTGTGTTTGACCTCCCATCCTGTCATGGCCAGGTCCTTTGTTTAAGTTTTTTTCCGGGGTCCCCTTAGCCCAGAGGGGATGCATTCCATTGGTGCAGGGGGGCCTAGGATTTTTAGTTTACAGCTATAATCAAGCCTGGCTGGAAATAATAGCCAGGAATACTGTGAAAATGTTAGATATATAGTTTTGCTTTATTTATTTATTTATCTATTATTTATTTTTATAGATATGGGGGTTCAAGTGCAGTTTTTTTACATTGATATATTTCGTGGTGGTGAAATCTGAGCTTTGAGTGTAACCACCATTATCAGTTAGATAATTTCTCATCCCTTGCCTCCCTCTCACCCTCCCACCTTTCCAAGTCTCCATGTCTATTCCGCTTTCTATCTCCACGTGTACACATTATTTAGCTCCCACTTGTGAGTGAGTACATATGGTATTTGACTTTCCGTTTCTGAGTTATTTCACTTAAGATAATGGCCTCCGGTTCCATCAGTGTTGCTGCAAAAGACATGATTTCATTTTTATTAGTTTTGTTTTAAATTTTCTAGTAGTTTCTGCTAGGTGTCAAGACTTGAAAGGAAGGTAGAAGGGCGGTGGAGAGAGGTCCATGCTGGGGGAAAGTTGTCAGATTGGGAGCCATAGGGAAGATTCCCAGAGCTGTAGTCTGATTGAAAAGATATATATACACACACCTACATATATACATATATGTATGTGTTTAAATAGCTTTAAAATATTTTTATTAAAAATATAAATATATTAAAAATATTTTTATTAAAAATATATGGAAAGGCTGAGGCAGGTGGATCCCCTGAAGTCGGGAGTTTGAGACCAGTCTGACCAACATGGAGAAATCCCGTCTCTACTAAAAATACAAAATTAGCCGGGCGTGGTGGCGCATGCCTGTAATCCCACCTACTGGGGAGGCTGAGGCAGGAGAATCACTTGAACCCGGGAGGTGGAGGTTCCGGTGAGCCGAGATCATGCCATTGCACTCCAGCCTGGGCAACAAGAGTTAAGCTTGTCTTCAGCAAATCCTTCTGTGAGCACCCCCATCTTTACCAATACCCAGTCCTCCCCTGCCAAGTGACACCCTGCCCTACTTCAAGTCTTGGAGGAAATCCAGCCTGTAAATTAATCACCTGCAGGAGTTAGTAGCTAATTGTGTTACAAGATTCTCATCTGGGAAATTGTAGAAGATACCCAGCCCCATTTCGACCCTAACTATTGTTTACTTAGTTGGGGCCGGGCCAGGTGACCCACACCAGTAATTCCAACACTTTGGGAGGCCAAGGCAGAGGATTACTTGAGATCAGTCTGGGCACAATAGGAAGACCCTGTCTCTACCAAAAATTAATCATCTGGGCGTGATGGTGCATGCCTGTAATCCCAGATACTCTAGAGGCTGAGGTGGGAGGATCACTTGAACCGAGGAATTTTCAGGCTGCAGCAAGGTATGATCATACCAGTGCCTGGGCAACAGAGCAAGACCCTATCTCCAAAAAGAAAAGAAAAAAAAGAATGAATGATAGAAGATTTGGGGAATATTGTCTAACATGATGAAATTCCAGATTTTAGACTTCAGACACAGATATGTGAGGGCAATCTTTCTGGGTAAAGGGGATACTTCCCCAAATTCCGAATAACACTAAGGGAGAATGCCTGCCCTACCTGTGTAGACCAGTCTCGTTGCCCAGAGCAGGAATGCTATGTGGTGTGAAGCTATGAGAAGCAGGAACCTTGTTCTACTTAACTGTAGCAGTCTGGGGTTAGTTTCAGACACAAGCAATTTCCCACCCAGCTCTGCCTTGCTTGTCACCCTGCAGAGAAATTTTCTGTCATTTTGAGATTCTAGAATTTTTTGTACAGATAATCTTTGAAACCTCCTCCTTAATGCGGGAATCCCTTCTGTAAAATTTTGGATGCCACGAAGACTTTATTAGACTACCTTCTGTGTCAGGAAGCTCACCATCTACTCATGACAACTCTTCTTTTATACTGATCTTGTAAAGTGATCACCTGTGTGCTGAATTTGGCCTACATGGTGTTTAGAATTATTTTGTAATGTTTGCCATTTAAAAAATTATTTACTTTATTTAACTATTATTATTTTTTTGAGACAGGGTCTCACTCTGTCACCCAGGCTGGAGTGCAGTGGCACAATCTTGGCTCATTGCAACCTCCGCCTCCTGGATTCAAGCAAGTCTCCTGCCTCAGAATCCCAAGTAGCTGGGATTACAGACGCACGCCACCACACCTGGCTAATTTTTGTATTTTTAGTACAGACGGGGTTTCACCATGTTGGCCAGGCTGGTTTCAAACTCCCAATCTCAAGTGATCCACCCACCTCGGCTTCCCAAAGTGCTGGGATTACAGGTGTGAACCACTGTGCCCGGCCCTCCTTCTTTTTTGTAGAGACAAGGTCTCTCTATGTTGCTGAGGCCAGTCTTGAACTCCTGGGCTCAAGTGATCCTCCCCCTCAGCCTCGCAAACTGCTAGGATTATAGGTATGAGCCACTGCACCCAGCCAGTTTTAGAAGGATGTTTTTTGTGGGGTTTGCAGGAGAGGGTGTTGTAGATTCCTTGACATTTTTATTGTAGACAATCATGTTATCTTTGAAAAGAATGATTTTAAATTCTTCCCTTCCAAGTTGTATTCCTTTTATTTTATTTTATTTTCATTTTTTGCCTTATTTCACTGACTAGGATGTGCAGTACAATGTTGAACAGGGGTGGTAGGAATGAACATCTTGTCTTGTTCCTGACCTTAGGGAGAAAGCATTCAGACTTTCACCACTAAGTATAATGTTAAATGTAGTTTTCTTGTAGATGTCTTTTATCAAGTTGCTGAGAATTTTTTTTGTCATGAATAGATGATGGATTGTGTTAAAGGTGTTTTCTGTATCCATTTATATGATCATGTCATTTTACATGAATGGACGTTGGATTGTTTTTATAAAATTATTTTTAAATTATTTTTGAGGCAGGGTCTTGTTCTGTCACCCAGGCTGGTGTGCAGGGGCATGATCATAGCTCACTGTAGCCTTGACTTCCTGGGCTCAACAGATCCGCCCGCCTCAGCCTCTTGACTAGCTGGGACCACAAGTGTGCACTATCACATCTGGTTAATTTTTAAATTTTTTGTAGAGATGAGTTCTCACTATGTTGCCTAGGCTGGTCTCGGACTCCTGTGCTCAAGAGATTTTCCCGCCTGGGCCTCCCAAAGTGTTGGGATTACAGGTGTGAGCCACCCAGCCTGGATGCTGGATTATGTTACATGTGTTTTCTGCATCAATTTATAGGATCATGTAGTTTTTCTTTTAGACTGCCAATATAATGAATTATATGGATTGATGTCCAAATATTGAGCATCCTGCATTCCCTATATGAAACCCATTTGGAGGTGGTGTAATATTCTTTTTTTTTTTTTTGAGACGTAATCTTGCTCTGTCACCAGGCTGAGTGCAGTGGTGCGATCTTGGCTCACTGCAACCTCCGCCTCCTGGGTTCAAGTGATTCTTCTGCCTCAGTCTCCCAAGTAGCTGGGACTACAGGCACATGCCGCCACGCCCAGCTAATTTTTGTATTTTTAGTAGAGACGGGGTTTCACCATGTTGGCCAGGCTGGTCTCGAACTCCTGACCTCGTGATCCACCTACCTTGGCCTCTAGAGTGCTGGGATTACAGGTGTGAGCCACCACACCTGCCGTAATATTCTTTTATGCATGACTGAATTCCATTTGCTATTTTGTTGAAGATTTTTGATTCTATATTCATGAATGATATTGGTCTAAAGTTTAATTTCCTTTCTTTCTTTCTTTTCGAGACAGGGTCTCACTCTGTCACCAGGGCTAGAGTGCAGTAGCGCGATCTCAGATCACTGCAACCTCTGTCTCCTGGGTTCAAGAGATTCTCCTGCCTCAGCCTCCAGAGTAGCTGGGATTACAGGAGCCTGCCACTAGGCCCAACTAATTTTTTGTATTTTTAGTAGTGATGGGGTTTCACCATGTTGGCCAGGCTGGTCTCGAACTCCTGACCTAGTGATTCGCCTGCCTTGCCCTCCCAAAGTGCTGGAATTATAGGCGTGAGCCACTACGGCTGCTATAATATTCTTTTATGCATGACTGAATTCCATTTGCTATTTTGTTGAAGATTTTTGATTCTATATTCATGAATGATATTGGTCTAAAGTTTAATTTTCTTTCTTTCTTTCTTTTCGAGATGGGGTCTCACTCTGTCACCAGGGCTGGAGTGCAGTGGCGCAATCTCAGCTCACTGCAACCTCTGTCTCCTGGGTTCAAGCAATTCTCTTGCCTCAGCCTCCAGAGTAGCTGGGATTACAGGAGCCCGCCACTACACCCAGCTAATTTTTTGTATTTTTAGTAGAGACGGGGTTTCACCATGTTGACCAGGCTGGTCTCAAACTCCTGACCTCGTGATTCGCCTGCCTCGCCCTCCCAAAGTGCTGGGATTACAGGCGTGAGCCACCTCGCCCAGCCTCAATTTTCTTTCTTTTCTTTTTCCTCCTTCCCTCCCTCCTTTCTCTCTCTATTCTGTCTCTCTCGCTTTCTTTCGTTCGTTAAAGACAGTGTCTCATTCTGTCACCAAAGCTGGAGTACAGTGGTGTGATCACAGTTCATTGCAATCTTGATCTCCTGGACTCAAGTGATTATCTTGCCACAGTCTCCTGAGTAGCCAGGACTACTCACACCTGCCACCACACCTGGGTAATTTAAAAAATATTTTGTAGGGATAGGGTCTGGATATATTGCCCAGGCTGGTCTCGAACTTCTGGCCTCAGGTGATCCTCCTACCTCTGCCCCCAAAGCACGGGGGTTATAGGAGTGAGCCACTGTGCCTGGCCTAAATTTTTTTCTTCTACATCTTTGTCTGCTTTTCATATCCAGCTAATGATGGCTTCATAAAATAAGTTGGGAATTGTTCTTTGTACTTCTATTTTCTGGAAGTGATTGTGTAGAATTGATATTATTTCTTCTTTAAATGTGTGGTAGATATGAAGGCAGTTGAAGAAGGAAAAAAATGAAAATGTGTGGCAGAATTTGCAAGCGAATGTATCTGTGCCTGCAGGTTTCTTTTTTGGGAAATTTTAGATTACAAATTCAATTTCTTTAATAGCTATAAGGCTATTCTGGTTACCTATTCTATATCTCACGACTATTGGTAGTTTGCAGTTTTCAAAAAATTGGGCAATTTCATATATGTTGTCAAATTTATGTGTGTAGATTTGTTTATATTATTCTCTAATTGTCCTGTTAATATCTGCAGTGTGTGTAGTGATATCCCCTTTTTTGTTTCTGATATTGGTAATCTGTGTCTTCTTTTGTCAGTCTTGGTAGAAATTTTCTAATTTTTTTGATCTTTTCAAAGATCCAACTTTTAGCTTCATTGCTTTTTTTCTATTGTTTACATTTATAATTTTGATTTCTGGGCTGGGCATGGTGGCTCACGCCTGTAATCCTAGCACTTTAGGAGGCTGAGGCCAAAGGATCACTTGTGCTCAGGAGTCCGAGACCAGCCTGGGCAACATAGTAAGATCTTGTCTCTGTTTTTAATTTTTATAATAAAGATGTAATAATTTTGATTTCCACCCTTATCTTTATTAGTTTATTTCTTCTTTCCTTTATTTTGCTCTCTTTTCTGTAATTTCTTTTTTTTTTTTTGAGACAGAGTCTCACTCTGTAGCCCAGGCTGTAGCGCAGTGGCGTGATCTCGGCTCACTGCAAGCTCCGCCTCCCGGGTTCACGCCATTCTTCTGCCTCAGCCTCCCGAGTAGCTGGAACTACAGGTGCCTGCCACCACGCCCAGCTAATTTTTGGTATTTTTAGTAGAGACGGTGTTTCATTGCGTTAGCCAGGATGGTCTCCATCTCCTGACCTTGTGATCCGCCCGCCTCGGCCTCCCAAAGTGCTGAAATTACAGGCGTGAGCCACCGCGCCCGCCTGTATTTTTCTATTTTTAGTAGAGACGGGGTTTCACCATGGTCTCGATCTCCTGACCTTGTGATCCGCCCGCCTCGGCCTCCCAAAGTGCTGGGATTACAGGCGTGAGCCACCGCGCCCGGCCCTGTAATTTCTTTAGTATGCCTCAGTTGTTGATTTAAGACCTTTCCTCATTTCTAATATAAGTATGCAACGCTGTAAATGTCCCTGTAAACACTGTGTTAGCTGAAGATTTTTTTTTTCTTTTCACCCCTTTGTGAGTGGAGAGCTGCAGATTTTGAAGTTTTGTTCTTATTTTTAAAAATATTTTTCAAAATATTGTCAAATTTTCCTTGAGTCTTTTTTAACGCATAATTATTTAAAAGTGTGTTGTTTAATTTTCAAGTGTTTAGAAATTTCCCTGTTATCTGGGAAATCGTTTGGAGAACATGCTTACAGTGAAGTACAATGCCCATTTCTTACAAAAAGTATGTTTTTATGTCTATTTCATGAGCATTTTTGGCTCATGGCGATCATTAAAATCTTTTGATTGGTAACAAAAATGACAGTAATAGTAAATGACATAGTAAATAGCAAATATCCGCTGAACAGAGTCTAATCTTCTTTCTTTTGACAGGTGGTCTGACTGACAGATTGGGTAATTTGAAGAACCTTACAAAGCTCATAATGGATAACATTAAGATGAATGAAGAAGATGCTATAAAACTAGGTCAGATTTCTGTTCTCATATGTGTATTAATGTGAGTTTGATAATAAGAGGAGTTAACTTCAGGCTGTGACACTGTGTGTCTGCACAAGGCAAGGATGTTTTTATGTACTTATGGCTACATTGGTTTCCCTAGACATATTCAAATTGTACAACACTAGATGGTAACCCTTTTGGGAAGAGAGCCCATGACGTGTTTTTAATTTCCCTCTCCCTGGCTCATTGGCTATGTTTTTATTTAAGGCATAGAAACAATATTTTAGTTTATAGTATGGTTTCATAATTGCATAGAAACAATATTTTAAAGTTTATACTATGATTTCATAATTAAGTAAAATTTCATAAATGAAATAGGACACAGGAAACAATGTGAATCAAGAAAACTTTGGGGGAAGCATGCTTTCATTCTACACTAGAGGTTGTGTTTCCCCAATCAAAAAAATGAAAAGGAAAAGGAAACTTCAGGAACACAAGCAGAACACATGGCTTACCACAGGGAACCAGGCCCTCCAGGCCAGGGAGGATTCCTGTGAAAGCTGCTTTCCTTGAATGTCCCTGTTTCCTCGTGTGTTAGATTTTTTTTTTTTTTTTTTTTTTTTTGGCTCTTTTTTTCCCTAGTTGAGTCCTCACTAAAAGGCTCCTCTCTTCCCTTCACCTTGTTCTTTCTTATTCTGCTTCCTGCCAAAAGACAACTCTATCCTATAATCAAATCATGGCTGAAGCCTGGGCACGGTGTATCACGCCTGTAATTACAGCACTCTGGGAGGCCAAGGCGGGTGGATCACCTGAGTTCAGGAGTTCAAGACCAGCCTGGCCAACATGGTGAAACCCCATATCTACTAAAAATACAAAAATTAGCTGGGCATGGTGGTATGCACCTATAATCCCAGCTACTTGGGAGGCTGAGGCAGGATAATCACTTGAACCCAGGAGGAGGAGGTTGCAGTGAGCCGAGATTGCTCCACTGCATTCTAGCCTGGACGACAGAGAGAGACTCCATCCCGAAACAAAAACAAAAACAAAAGCAAAACATGGCTGACTTCTTTTCCTTATATGGCCTACATGAGAATAATCAAATTAATTCAGTGTTCAATAAACATTTATTGCATGTGTATAAATTACACAGAAAATCAGAGCTGGAAGAGGATTGAGAGCATCTAATTCAACTCATTCATTTCACAGAAAACTCCACTGGAACCTAAAATAGCTTATTGACTTGCTCAAGATATTACCAACTGGCAGAAAGAAGTCAAAAAGTACCTCTCTAGGACAGCCTGCTTCTGCTATTAAGGAATCAAAATATGAACTTGACTAAACCAGTCTAATTATATTAGTAATAATTTACTCTTTATTAAAGAGTTACTGTGCTATAGATTAGACACTAGCCTAGGCAGTTTTATATACTTCATTCCACTGAATCCCCACAACAGTCCTAGTACATAGATATAATGATCCCTAAAGCTTAAGCTAAAAGATCGAATAACTTGTCCAAGTTTATAATTATTAAGTAGGGGATCCAGGAACTGACTGCAAAGCTCATGCTCACAACCTCCAACCTGTATGTACTCCCATGACAACAATGAACATTTATGGAACATTTATTGAGCACTTACTATGTGCCACATTAAATATGTTACATGCATTATCTGCAACCTTCCTGAAAGCTCTGCAAGATTGATATTATTAGAATCATGTATTTCTTTTCTTTTCTTTTCTTTTTTTTGAGGCGGAGTCTCGCTCTGTTGCCCAGGCTGGAGTGCAGTAGTGAGATCGCAGCTCATTGCAACCTCTGCCTCCTGGGTTCAAGCGATTCTAATGCCTCAACCTCCCGAGTAGCTGAGATTACAGGTGTGCACCATCACGCCCAGCTAATTTTTGTATTTTTAGTAGAGATGGGGCTCTGCCATGTTGGCCAGGCTGGTCTTGAACTCCTGACCTCAGGTGATCTGCCCACCACTACCTCTCATAGTGCTGGGATTACAGGTGTGAGCCACCGTGCCTGGCCATTAAAATCATGTATTTCTTTCCTGTAGGCTACAGTACCATCAAGATAAGGCAGTATTTTAATGACACAAAGTAAGGCCTAACCAATCCTAAACTGCACATTAGCTTTAGACCTAAGAATGGGGGACATTTCAGAATGTTTCCAATTGTACTGTTGATATAAGGTAAATCTTTTTTCTGGTTAAATACACTGCAGTGGATGTGGTCTTCATTCTAAAGCATCAGGCGGGACTTGTGGTCTTCATTCTAAAGCATCAGGCAGGCCCCATATCATGAGTCCCAGGCAAGACTTTTGAGGCTGTGAACAGTTGCACTAGAAGCACTCCAAGGACCAAGTCCCCATGCTACCCCCCTGAACTCAGCCCCCCGCTGTTTAAGATTTTTGAGAAGATTGAGAGTGCTCTAGAACACTTCATCCATCTAAAGAATTGTCGTAAGAGTATACATTGATGCCCATCAATTACAAATTTACGATAGTGTTTCTCATGCTACTAAGAGAATAACCTCCACATAAGTGATTTTTGTGTGGTCCAAGAGACTGGAAAGTGAGAGTTGAAAGAAGAACAGCTCTCTTTGACTCTTTGTAGCTTAAGGTTGCTGCAGGAAGAACATGGGAAGGTCTCTGCACAATTAGTCTTTGCTTTCTTTTCAGTTCATTAATCTATGCTTAAATTGAATTAACTTGGTATCCTAATGCATTCCTTTCTCTTTTTTCAGCTGAAGGCCTGAAAAATCTGAAGAAGATGTGTTTATTTCGTTTGACCCACTTGTCTGACATTGGAGAGGGAATGGATTACATAGTCAAGTCTCTGTCAAGTGAACCCTGTGACCTTGAAGAAATTCAATTAGTCTCCTGCTGCTTGTCTGCAAATGCAGTGAAAATCCTAGGTAACTGTTGCTTCCATTAACTGAATGAGGACAGTATAACAGAACATGTGATACTATTATACTAATTCACACTAAATGTCTCAAATGGAAATTTAATTTTAAGGAAAACTGGAAAAGATAATAAAAACTTCTGGATAATAAGCAGATTGTTTTTAATGATTTTTCTCCATATTGGAATTAAAATCAACTATTCATGGATAATAGGGGAGAATTTCAGAATAACTGAAGATGTAACTTTTAGAGAAAGTGAAAAGGAAGAAAATAAGAAATAGGTGCTTGAAACTTGCCACACAACCTGTCATATAATTTACTGCCTAATAAACATTTAAATGAATGGATAAATGATTGAGAAGTGAGAGATAAAGATTTTCTTAAATGATCTCAGGCCTCTAATTCCTACCCATTGCCCTGTTAAGATGAAGTTAATGTGCATTAATGTGACAATTGAGTCTCCTGAGTTTCCAAAGGGATGCATATCAAGTATGGGGAAACTTACTGCATATTTCTGGATAAACTATACATGTGTAATTCAGACATATTTTAAAATTTAGATTTTGGAAAAGAGTGGTATAATCTTTTTAAAGTTAAACTATATAACTTCTGGGAGTCTCTAAAGATAACTAAGGAAGCCATTTGTATACTAATACAAAGTTACAGCTAGAGAAACCCACAGTTGAAAAAGGCTAGACAAGTACTGGGAATATGAGCACAATGAGCACATGCCTTTATTTCTCTGCTTACTGCTGGGCAGAGACAGGCTTAGAACTGGAAATCGCAAATGTACTCTTTTAAAGAGAAGTTCAGCAGATTTTTTACTGTAGAGCACACAACCCAGAAGATACTTTAAGAAAAGGGCTCATATGATTGATTAAAAATAATAATAGCCAATATTATAACAAGAGTACATAGTCATGAAAAACTTGTCTGATTTTTTTAAAAAGGAGATTTTTCTAGCCTTGGTAGAAAAAACTTCACCTAGATTAAGCAAGAGTGATAACATGTGAAGAAAAGAACTAAGCAATTCTTAGCTAGACTGGTACCATTATATAATTCATGTTTGCATACAAAATAGTTTTCCATTACCTCAACATATTTATGTCTTTGTTATTCAAATACATCTTCTGTACATAGCATAAAACTGGGTCTTGCTTAAAAAAAAAAGTTCTGATTATCTGATTATCTCTGCCTTTTAATTGGAGTGTTTAGTCCATTAAGATTTAATGTAATTGTTGATATGGATAAATTTGAATCTGCCATTTTGCTATTTGTTTTCTTTTTTCTCATCTTTTTTTTTAAACTAGGTTTTTATTATTAACATCACAACAATTATATCAATAAAATCATCTCAGTTGAGGTACACAAAACCAGCTCATTTCATTTTTGTTGTTGTTGTTCCTGTTTCTCCTGTATGATTAAGGACATTTTATAATTGAAGCAACTTTACATTTTATCTGGTCCAACTACCTCATTCTATAGAGGAAGACATTGAGGCTTAGAGATTTTCCCATGATGACATAACAACTACATCCCATGCTGCTTTAGGCTTTATGTGACCTGGAATTTATTAATCAGAACCTAGGACCAATGACTATTTGCCCATTTGGTCATAAACATGGGATTTGGGGGTTATGCCTATGCCAGTGCCTTTGGAAATAATTAAAATAACCAAGGCAAGTTATGATTTGCATTACCATTAGCAGAAAAGATAAGAACTCAGAATTATTCTAAGGATACTTCAAAATACATTTATATTTACCTGAAAACTTTTTTATTTTGGATTACTTTTTTTCCCAGCTCAGAATCTTCACAATTTGGTCAAACTGAGCATTCTTGATTTATCAGAAAATTACCTGGAAAAAGATGGAAATGAAGCTCTACATGAACTGAGTAAGAATGACAATTCAGCCAAAATCAGATGCTTGAATATGTGTACTGGGTAGTCGAAATACATAGCCTGGGCCCTGAGGTCTTTTATACCCATGTGTGCCTTACTAGATGCACCCTCCTTAGGAACATCATTTAGGCCTTTCCTAAACTGCCCTTAACAAACACAGGCCCATGTCTTTTAAGTCACCAGTTTACATATGCTCACTGCACTTTGAGGCGGGATCCCACCTGCTTTCCTCCTTTGAGGAGGCAACTGTCAGAGTAGCTGATGTGCAAGACAAATTTGCTTAAGGAATTGGTGATATGGATTTTTAGGTGTGACAGTGGTATGTGATTATGGTTAAAAGAAAAAAAAAGGAAAGAACTGATTCATACTGTCCATGATTTGCTTTAGAATAATACCGGGGGAATTAGGTCAGGATTAAGCAAGATTGCCCATGATTTAATGTTTTTGAAAAGTGACTTATTAGTATATATAGTTTCATTATATTCTTCTGCATAATGTTTGTATAAGCTTGAACACTTTCCATAAAAATAACCAAAAATTAAGTAGATTCTCATTGCGGATTGAGTAGGCTACAGAGCCACCAAACATAACGATCATTCCTTCCCCAACATCCCTTTGTTCTTCCTCAGTTTTGAGATCATCCAGTCCCTGAACTGCTCTTTGTTTCTTCCAGTTGACAGGCTGAACGTGCTAGAACAGCTCACTGCACTGATGCTGCCCTGGGGCTGTGATGTGCAAGGCAGCCTGACCAGCCTGTTGAAACATTTGGAGGAGGTCCCACAACTCGTCAAGCTTGGGTTGAAAAACTGGAGACTCACAGATACAGAGATTAGAATTTTAGGTAAGTACACACATACCGAGCCAAGATAAATGGATTTGGCCCTTAAAAAGTTCTTGAGTTGGCTTTGCTTATTTTGCCCCCTTATTTTATTTTGCTTCCTCTTTTTTTAAAAATATAAGTATGTCTAAGGAATTCATTCATGTTAGAGTAAGAAGACTTAAAACACCGGCCTTCCTTCAGATTGTAAGCCCTTTACCTACAGAATTAAATGGAAAGCATTCACAGTATCCAATAAGATGTATTATATTAGTCATAGTTCTTACTAGCCTTAACTTTCTGAAATTCAGCAACGCCCCTCCCTCCAATATCAGGAAATATTTTCAAGTTACTTATTGGGTATTCAACACTATATATAAAGGTGAATGTAGCTGTATCTAAATAGAGTCACAAAATATCTTTAAATAACTGTAATATTATCCAGAACCAAATAGATCTATATAAATGACTGAAGACACCACCAACCTCAGGCAGTTGATGAAAGAAGCCCTCATACTATCTGCATTAGTTTTCAATCTGTGCATAACATATGGCCTCAAAACATAATGGCTTAAAACAATAACCATTATCTCACAGTTTCTGTGGTTCAGCAACTTGGGAGTTCAGCAGGTTAGCTCTGGCTTGACCTCTCTCATGAGAGGGGCTGCTGGAGGATGTCCTTCCAAGGTAACTTCTCACATGGTTGGCAAGTTAACACTGGCTGTTGGCTGGAGGCCTCACGTCCTCATCACTAGACCTCTTCACAGGCTGTGAGTGTCCGCACAACACGGCAGCCCACTCATTTCTGGTCACTTCTGACATATCCCACTGGTTGCACAAGTTATTCCAATCCAGCATATGGAAACATGAATACAAAGAGGTCAGGCTCATCAGGGTCAACTTGGAGGCTATCATACTAAAGCCAAGGACTTATGAAGACAGCCTCTATCACCTTCATTTCTCTTACAGATTGTCTAGAATGTGTTTAGTTTATGTAACATACAATTTATTATTTAAACTTTTTTTTGTTTTTTGTTTTTTTTAGACGGAGTCTCGCTCTGTCGCCCAGGCTGGAGTGCAGTGGTGCGATCTCGGCTCACTGCAAGCTCCGCCTCCTGGGTTCACGCCATTCTCCTGCCTCAGCCTCCCGAGTAGCTGGGACCACAAACGCCTGCCACCACGCCTGGCTAATTTTTTTTTTTTTGTATTTTTAGTAGAGACGGGGTTTCACCGTGTTAGCCAGGATGGTCTCCATTTCCTGACCTCATGATCCACCCGCCTCGGCTTCCCAAAGTGCTGGGATTACAGGTGTGAGCCACCGTGCCCGGCCACATTTAAACTGTTTTTAAGTGTAAAAGCTTTGTGGCATTAAGTACATTCATATTATTGTGCCACCGTCACAACTTCCATCTCCAGAGCTTCTTCATCTTCCCCAACTAAAATTCTGTACCCATTAAACATTAACTCCCATCTGCTGCTCTTTTTAGAACCTTCTTTCCTGGAGATTCGTACCTAAGTCCTTAGGCTGCCCGAGGGTTTGCCTTCCTAATGGTGCTTCAAGTTCTGGGTCTTTCCTTCCTTTAATTCCTAACTTCACGTCCATCCACTCCCTCAACCCATTAACTCACATCATTCTGGTGTCATTCCTTCAGGCCCTTCCTCTATTTTAGGTTATACTAGAGTCAGGTGGCTTCTGTGACAGGCTAATTAGCTAGCTGATAAATAATCCCTCTTAGGTAACCTCATACCTTAAGTGAGTTGGAAAGGATGTGTCTTTTCCAAGAGGCCCTTGGAGAATATATAGATTTAGAATTCATGTTGGGGAGGCGTTTTTAGGTTGAGGTTTTTTAGCATCCTTTAAATCTTTAGGTAGCTGCCTACTTTGTCCACTCCCAAGGCTGGCCATTGAGACCAGAGAAGGAGATGGTGTGCTTAATGAAATAAACTGAGCTAGGCAATAATTTGTAATTTGTTATTTGTTGAGACGGAGTCTCGCTCTGTCTCCCAGGCTGGAGTGCAGTGGCTTGATCTTGGCTCACTGCAAGCTCTGCCTCCCCGGTTCAAGTGATTCTCCTGCCTCAGCCTAGTAGCTGGGATTACAGGCACGCTCCACCACCCGGCTGATTGTTGTATTTTTAGTAGAGATGGGCTTTTGCCATGATGGCCAGGCTGGTCTCAAACTCCTGACCTCAAGTGATCCACCAGCCTTGGCCTCCCAAAGTGCTGGGATTACAGGCAAGAGCCTCACCGGGCCCTCAGTTTTTTTAAAAAAAGAATTTGTGAACCGGGCATAGTAGCTTACACCTGTAATCCCTGTGCTTTGGGAGGTTGGGGTGGGAGGACTGCTTGCAGCCAGGGGCTCAAGAGCAGCCTGAGCAACACAGGCAGACCCCGTCTGTACAAAATACTTTTTAAAAAAATTGGGCCGGGAGCGGGGGCTCAAGCCTGTAATCCCAGCACTTTGGGAGCCCGTGGCGGGCGGATCACGAGGTCAGGAGATTAGGAACATCCTGGCTAACACGGTGAAACCCCGTCTCTACTAAATATACACAAAATTAGCCGGCCGTGGTGGCAGGCGCCCAGCTACTCCGGAGGCTGAGGCAGGAGAATGGCCTGAACCCGGGAGGCGGAGCTTGCAGTGAGCCGAGATGGCGCCACTGCACTCCAGCCTGGTCGACAGAGCGCGACTCTGTCTCAAAACAAACAAAAAAAATTAGCTGGGAGTGTTGGCACATGCCTATAGTCCTAGCAATTTAGCAGACTGAGGAGGGAGACAATCCCTTAAGCCCAGGAGGTTAAGGTTGTTGTGAGCTATGCTCATGCCACTGCACTCCAGCCTGGGTGACAAAGACCCTGTCTCTTAAAAAAAAAAAAAGGCAATTCAGTAAGAAGATATAATCATTATATATACACACACACACACATTATACCCACACATATATACACACACATACACATGTATATACACACAGACTATATACACACACACACACACACACACACACACACACACACATATATGCCCCCAACACTGGAGAATCTACATATATAAAGCAAATATTGTTAGAGCTAAAGAGAGACATACAACCCAATACAACAATAGCTGGAGACTCAACACCCCATTTACAGCATTGGACAGATCTCCCAGACAGAGAATCAACAAAGAAACATCAGACTTAATCTGCACTATACACCAAATGGACCTATGAGATATTTATAGAGCATTTCTTCCAACAGCTGCAGAATACACATTCTTCTCCTTAGCACATGGATTATTCTCAAGGATAGACCACATGTTAGGCCACAAAATAAGTCTTAAAAAATCGCCCCACATTGAAACCTGATTCAAGTATCTTCTTTTACTATAATAGAATAAAACTAGAAATCAATAACCAGAGGAACTTTGGAAACTATACAAACATATGGAAATTAAACAGTATGCTCTGGAATGACAAGTGTGCCAATGAAGAAATTCAGAAGGAAATTGAAAAATTTCTTGAAATAGGCTGGGTGTGGTGGCTCATGACTATAATCCCAGCACTTTGAGAGGCCAAGGTGGGAGGACTGCTTGAGCCCAGAAGTTTGAAACCAGCCTGGGCAATATGCTAACATGTCATCTCTACAATTAAAAAAAAAAAAGAAAAAAAAATATATATATAGATAGATAGATATTTAAAATTTCTTGAGACAAATGAAAATGGAAACACAACATACCAAAACCTATGGGATACAGTGAAAGCAGTATGTTCCCTCCTTCCCTCCCTCCCTCCCTCCCTCCCTCCCTTCCTTCCTTCCTTCCTTGCTCTCGCCCTCCCTCCCTCCCTCCCCGCTCTCTTTCTCTCTTTCTTTCGAGACAGGGTCTCCCTGTTGCCCAGGCTGGAGTGCAGAGATGTGATCACAGCTCACTAGCCTTGAACTTCTGGGCTCAAAGGATCCTCCTTCCTCAGCCACCCAAGTAGCTGGGACTAGAGGCTATTATGCTCTGCTAATGGACCTTCCTCTTCAACGACCTTACCTTCCATTCTCCTTCATCCATTCATTCTATGAGCATGCAATGACTAGATTATGATAAGCCACTTAAAATTGTTCTACCTGCAAAATAATAAATGCAGATATCCCATTCTCACACCACAACCTCCTGTATTTCTATCCACTCCTAATCACCAGTTCTTTTACTTCACTGGGACTTCCAGTCTGTCGATCCCACTACCTTCTACCTATTTTTCAGGGCCTTTCTATTTTGACTTCCCTTCCTACCTAGTTTCAACTCCATCTTCCATCCCTGCAAACATTCTTGTCTTTAACAGCTGAAATTCTCATGGCCCACAGTAGCATGAGTCAGTTCAGGCAATGACTTTGAGTGATGGATGTGTGATAGATGCAATGGTGAAATGAAGAGTATAATGAGAGATAGAGTCTAATTAAAGAAAGACTACCTAATGAGATGCAGGGAGAACATGAGATGTGGAATGTGAGGTATGAAATGAAATACAGTAGATGGGGTGTACTTTCCTGACAAAACTCCAGGCCTGGATTGTCCTTAAATTTCCCTTTTTAGAATTTCATAACTACACTCAGGATGCAGGGGAAAAACTGCAAACTTTGGGAGATAAATACAAGTTCATGCTGGCAAATTTCAATGAAAATATTTAGAAGTGAATGGTAAGAAATGCTGTATATCAAAACTTGTGGCATGCTGCAAAAGGCAGCAAAAAATAGTAACTTCACAGTGGAGAAAGCTGTTGACACTGCCTCGGTCAGGTGAACAAGGTCAACATTAACAGTGGTAATTCATGTTGATAGTATGTACCTAGATATGACATGACAAAAATAGTACTTTACCTCTATGATCTTCCTCCCCAAAGATCCATATCCCCTATCTAATGATGATAAAAATATCAAACAATCCTAACTGAGGGACTTCTACAAAAAACTGACCAGTATTCCTTGAAACTGTCAAGGAAATCAAAACCAAGGTGATTGTGAGAAATTGTCATAAGCATGAGGAACCTAAAGAGACATGACGATGAAATGTAATGTGCTAACCTGGATGAGTTCCTGCAACAGAAAAAAAGACATTTGGTCAAAACTAAGGAAATCTGGCTGGGTGCGGTGGCTCACGCCTGTACTCCCAGCACTCTGGGAGGACGAAGTGGGCAGATTGCTTGAGCCCAGGAGTCCGAGCCCAGTCTGAGCAACATGGCAAAACTCAATCTCCAAAAAATTGGTGTGGCAATGTACGCCTGCAGTCCCAGCTACCTGGCAGGCTGAGGTGGGAGGATGGCTTGAGCTCAGGAAGTTGAGGCTGCAGTGAGCTGTGATCATGCCACTGCATTGCAGCTTGGGTGACAGAGTGACACCCAGTCTCAAAAAAAAAAAAAAAAGGAAAAGAGAGAGAGAGAGAGAGAAAGAAAATACAACCTATAGAATGTGAAAAAAAATTTGCCAATCACATTATCTGATAAAGGACTTCCATCTTGAATATATAAAAAACTCTTATGGCCGGGTGCCCTGGCTCATGCCTGTAATACCAGCACTTTGGGAGGTCAAGGCGGGTGGATCACAAGGTCAGGAGTTCGAGACCAGCCTGGCCAATGTGGTGAAACCCCGTCTCTACTAAAAATACAAAAAAAATAAGCCAGGCGTAGTGGCACATGCCTGTAATCCCAGCTACTCGGGAGGCTGAGGCAGAAGAATGGCTTGAATCTGGGAGGCGGAGGTTGCAGTGAGCCGAGATCGCACCACTGCCCTCCAGCCTGGGTGACAGAGCGAGACTTCATCTCAAAAAAAAAAAAAAAAACAAAAAACCACAGAAAACAAAACAAAAAACTCTTACAACTCACTGATAAAAATACAAATAACCCAATTTGTAAAATGGGCAAGAATCTGAACAGACGTTTCACCAAGGAAGATATTTAAATTGCAAAGTAAATACCAGAAAACATAATCAATATCATTAGGGTAATAATGTAAACCAAAACTACAGTGAGATACCACCTGAGACCCACTAGGGATGGTTATTATTTTTTATTAAAAGATATACAATAACAAGTGTTGTTGGCAAGCATATGGAGACATTGGAATCTTCATACGCTGGTAGTTGAGCTCAGGAAGTTGAGGTTGCAGTGAGCTGTGATCATGCCACTGCATTGCAATTTGGGTGACAGAGTGACACCCAGTCTCAAAAAAAAAGAAAGGGAGGGAGGGAGGGAGGGAGGAAAGAAGGAAGGAAGGAAGGAAGGGAAGGAAGGGAAGGAAGGGAAGGAAGGGAAGGAAGGGAAGGAAGGAAGGAAGGAAGGAAGGAATACCAGCACTTTGGGAGGTCAAGGCGGGTGGATCACAAGGTCAGGAGTTCGAGACCAATCTGGCCCACATGAAACCCTGTCTCTACTAAAAATACAAAAATTAGCCAAGCGTGGTGGCATATGCCTGTAATCCCAGCTACTCGGGAGGCTGAGGCAGAAGAATTGCTTGAAACTGGGAGGCGAAGGTTTCAGTGAGCTGAGATCGTACTACTGTACTCCGGCCTGGGATACAGAGTGAAACTCTCTTGAAACAAACAAACAAAAAACAACGAATAAACACAATCTCTCTCAATATTTCCTGGCAATCTTACTGTGTTTCTGTATTCAACACTCTATGTAAACTATTTCACACTTTTTTCTCCTCAATCAGTACTCAGCGTCTCCTATTTCACAGAGGATGTGATTGTTATTTTTTCTCTCCTTCTCCTGTGGAGCTGATAGTAGGTTTCTCTTCTCCTACCTAAGCACAGTCTCTTTAGCAGTGCTTGAGATGCCAGCCTCACCCTCACTCCGGCTCAGGGACATCATTTTATTGATTGTGCCTCTTGTTACTGGCTCCCTCCTGTCAGTTTTTAAAGTTGCTCAAATCTCTTCCATTTTAAATAAAACTCTCCCTGAGTCCTATCTTCCTCCTTTGGTTATCATTCTATCTCTCCTCTCCTTCAAGGTAAAAGCTCTAAAACAAATTTGATGTACCCTTATGACATCTCCACTTCCTGACCATCTGCTACTTCCTACTCATTGCATGACTCTCTACAACCCTCCAATGTGGCTGAATTTCAATAGACACTTTCAGAAGTGTTTAATTTACTTGATTCCTCTGCAGGAGTTGACACTGAGCACTCACTTCTTTTCAAAACATTCTCTTGACCTCCATGCCACCTTGGCTACTTCTCAGTCTTCTTTTCAATGGCGATTCCTCTACCCAGATATTAAATGCTCCTAGTTTTCCTTAAAGCTTGGTCTAGACTATCTGGTCTTCTTCCTCAGAGATTGCATTTGATCTCCAAGCTTTGCCATGTTTTGCTCAACTCCCAAAATTTTGTTTCTTACCCATCAGCAATCTGAGACTACAACATAAAAATCATTGCTAGCTCAGGTATCTATTTCACCTGCTTGTTTGTTTTGTTTCAGGCTGGAGTGCAGTGGCGCGATCTTGGCTCACTGCAACCTCTGCTTCCCGGGATTCTCTGTTCTCTATCTGCTTCTCCGAATCTCAAGTGATTTTCCTGCCTCAGCCTCCTGAGTAGCTGGGATTACGGGTCCATGCTGCCACACCGGGTAATTTTCGTATTTTTAGTAGAGATGGGGCTTCATCATGTTGGCCAGGCTGGTCTCAAACTCCTGACCTCAAGTGATCTGTCTGCTTCGGCCTCCCAAAGTGCTGGGCTTACAGGCATGAGCCACCACTCCCAACCAATTTCACCCGCCTTAACAAAACCCTTTGTTAAATGGCATCTTTCAACTTGGATGTTCGAAGCTGAACTCTGCTATCCAGTCTGTTCTCAAAAAGAGAGCTCATGCCTGTAATCCCAGCACTTTGTGAGGCCCAGGTGGGTGAATCATTTGAGGTCAGGAGTTCAAAACCAGCCTGGCCAACATGGTAAAACCCTGTCTCTACTAAAAATACAAAAATTAGCTGGGCATAGTGCACATACTTATAATCCCAGCTACACAGGAGGCTGAGTTGGGAGGATCACTTGAGCTAGGGGGGTAGAGTTTGCAGTGAGCTGAGATCGTGCCACTGCACTCCAGCCTGGGCGACAGAGCCAGAACCTGTCTGAAAAAAAGAAAAAAAGAAAAAAAGAAAAAAAGAAAAAAAAAGCCATCACAGACCCTGTTCATGTTCTAGAAGCTCATGTTCTAGAAGTGCCCAAATCCTGGGCGCAATCATTCTGCTGTATAGATCCCACTATCATATTTTATTTTCCAAAAGCTCTTTCTTAGCGTCTTGTTGTTGAGTAGATGCAGTCTACTGAAAAACTTAGGATCTCTGAAAAACTTACGTCTTTGGAGTTTGATTTTTCTCGTTTTCTATGGTGCCTCATTTCTTTGG
Organism: Papio anubis; assembly: GCF_008728515.1. Classification (NCBI taxonomy): domain Eukaryota; kingdom Metazoa; phylum Chordata; class Mammalia; order Primates; family Cercopithecidae; genus Papio; species Papio anubis. The sequence continues at coordinate 32,057,740 of NC_044989.1, read as the reverse complement.
GAGTTGTTTGGCTTTTAGTCTCAGTCTTCCTTGTGGGAGGCTGTTGTCAAATGTCTGGTAATCCTATACTGTCCTCTTCACATTTGAGAGGGAGACACAAGTTGATAGGGAGTTCTGTGTCTAAGGGAGGCAGTGATTTTTTGACAGGCTAACTTCACTAGGGGGTGATTGGGCAAGCAAAATGGCCCCTTCTTTGTAGGGCCTTTTCGTGGGGAGCAGTTCCATTTCTCCTAAGAATCCTCCAGTCTTCCTCCTGGAGCATATAAGCCCAGTTGCAAGTGTTCTGGGAACAAAGTGGAGTGGGAAAGCCTATTGCTTTTGTGTGCTCCCAGGGTACCCTGACCTACCATAGCACCACCAGCCATCTAATTACTTGATAATGCATGTCTTCACACTGTTTTGTAAGCCCAATGAGATAGGGACCACGTCTGTCGTTTGCACATATCCTCAGCACCCAGCATAATCCGCGGCACATAGTAGCACTAAAGATGTTGCTGAATGAATAAACAGTGAGAGCTCTGGTACTGGTTCAGGTGAGCCACAGGACAATACAAACGACAGTTGTGTTTGGGATACAGGAACCCCCAAGAATCAGAAGCCTTCTACCCAGGGCATTTGAGATTTCTCCTGGAATTCTAATCAAGCCATTTGCACTCTACACAGCCCACATACAGCCCATGGCTCTAAATGTCATAGATTCTGTTTCTCTCGGATCTATTCTGCTCCTCATAACATAAGCACTGCAGATTAAATGAACAAAAGGCATGCCCTTGGCTTATGACAAATATTGTTTGTTCTTGGTTCCTGCACTAGCACACATTCTAATAATTATCTAAGAAACTCTCTTAAATTGATGATAAGATCCTTATACCGTAGTAGATAACCAGTATAAATTGCTCACCCTCTGAGGGTGGAATGGGCTTTAAATTCTTTTTAAATTCCTTTTAGGTGGTGAAAATATATTCTGCTAGCTGAGAAGGAGAAAAAAAGTTGATCTTTGGGGAAGGAACTTTAAATAGACACACAACTGGCAACCAGCATTTGGACTGAGTGCATGCCATGCTGGGAAGCATATGGAGGAGGGGCAAAGGCAGAAAGGACATGAAGATGAGATGGAAGAGAGAACAGGGAGAAAGCCACCCTCCAAGGAACAGAGGAGGAAGGAGGGGAAAGCGAGGACCTATGTAGTATTTGGGCTGGGCACAGGCTAAGCTATGATAACAGAGACCCAACTATACCATGGCTTACGGAAGGTAGAACTTGATTCTCTCTCATGTAACAGTCCAGAAATGAGCAGTCCAGGCAGGTGGGGTGGTTTTCCTCTGTGCAGTCTTTCAGGTCCAGATAACTCCTCTATTCCTTAGAGTGTTATTTTTGGCTTTATGGCCATAGCTAGGTCACTGCTCTGTGATCATTTCAACCTAGCAGAAGAGGGGAAAAGCAGAAAAGTGACATGGAAGTTGCACACATCACTTCTGCCTATACTTCCTTGGCAAAAATTTAGCCACACCTAACAACAAGGGAGGCTGGGATATGAGTGGCCATATGCCCAAATAAAACCCTGTAACTAAGGAATAAGGAGAGAGAGTTTTGGGAACAACTAGCAGTCTGTCTCACTTTTGTTTTGTTTTCTTTTTTGAAATGGAGCTTCACTCTTGTTACCCAGGCTGGAGTGCAATTGTGTGATCTCTGCTCACCGCAACCTCCGCCTCCTGGGTTCAAGTGATTCTCCTGCTTCAGCCTCCCAAATAGCTGGGATTATAGGCATGCACTACCACGCCCGGGTAATTTTGTATTTTTAGTAGAGATGGGGTTTCTCCATGTTGGTCAGGCTGATCTTGAACTCCTGACCTCAGGTGATCCGCCCACCTTGGCCTCCCAAAGGGCTGGGATTACATGTGTGAGCCACTGCACCCGGCCTCTGTCTCACTTTTCAAATAAATAAAAGCAGCAAATAAGGCCCAAAGGTGGTGTCAGTGACACTGACCATGGGTAAGAGACATGAAGGCAGAACCCTGTGAATCATCTCCTTACCTGGCTTTGCCCACTTTAGCTGCTAGCATCTTGACCATGGTCAGGCAGGGTCAATCACTTTAGGTGTCTGTAAAGAAGAACCTGAAGAGCTTTCAAAACTCAAGACCTTATGATGGTGATGAAAACATTGGCTGACACTGACTAAAGACACATACTAGAACGTACTTAGTTGCACTGAACTAACTACAAAAGGCCACGCAGTGACATCAGACACGAAACTCACAGATCTCCTCACTACGGAGCTGGTAAACACTTACTGAAAGTGGGTAAAGGTACAGTTTCAGTGCATAACTAGGTTGACCTCACCCACGTAAGCTGGTCAGACAAGACTGTCCATTTCTGTCATTAAGCCCTCATTACTGGTAGCAGATAGCTTTTAGTCTTTGCTTGCTAACCTTAAGATTGTACGGCACTGAACCTTTCCTTCTTTAACTTCAACTCTTTAGTGGTCTTCTCACTGAGACAATGAAAAGGAACTTTTTTTTTTTTGTTTTTTTGGAGACGGAGTCTCGCTCTGTAGCCCAGGCTGGAGTGCAGTGGCCGGATCTCAGCTCACTGCAAGCTCCGCCTCCCGGGTTTACGCCATTCTCCTGCCTCAGCCTCCCGAGTAGCTGGGACTACAGGCGCCTGCCACCTCGCCCGGCTAGTTTTTTTGTATTTTTTAGTAGAGACGGGGTTTCACCGTGTTAGCCAGGATGGTCTCGATCTCCTGACCTCGTGATCCGCCCGTCTCGGCCTCCCAAAGTGCTGGGATTACAGGCTTGAGCCACCACGCCCGGCCGGAAAGGAACTTTTAAAACCTCTTTTCCTACTTGGAATCCAAAGTGAATCATGGACCTTCATTTCCATAAGGGTCAGTTTCTGGAACATTATCTAATATTACACATCTCCCAAGAAACACAAAGAAAAAAGTTTAATATACAACAAATTAACCCTCCAAAGTTGGGTGAGGTACACTAAGACTAAGATGAGCTCGGAGGAGCTGAGTAATGTAGATCGATAAGCCAGGCATACATCTTCTGCAATTTGTGTGTGATACTCTGGAATATAAACATGTAAGTAATAGAGTTCCCTTGTCCAGTCTGCCTGACTGTCCACTCTGTACTTCAAGGTGAACTTAGTCATCCAGAGAAGGCCAGGTAGGTGGGTAGGGTCAACGCTTTGCATAATTTAATATGCATAATTAACAGAGCTAGCTTTGTGAAATTCTAATGTTGTATACTGGCCAATCTACATGATGGTACATGACCTGAAAGAAAGGTATTTTTTCTTATTGCAAGACTCACTTGAGTTCCAGTACCACTTAAACTAGTAACATGGGATAAAGAATGAAACTAAATTATTTGTGTGTATGTGTATATACACACACACATATACATACAAAGGAGATGTGTGTGTGTGTGTGTGTGTGTATGCATTCTTTGTATATCAGAAAGACAGAATATCCACCTACCCTCTGTAGGAAATACTTTAGGTGCCCTATTCTGTAAGGAATGGAGGAACTTCCTGAAGAGGCTCGGGAGGTTTACATATAAACAGATAAACAAAAACACCCAAATCTTTAGATACTGAAGGAGGCTCACTTACTCAAGTTTACAGTTAGGAACATACCCAAAGAAACAACAGTTAGGTAGTGTTTACTGCTTCAGAAGAGGAAACAACCTAATATTGCCAAAGATTGACTCCAGTTTTGAAAACAAGTACTGAATATTTAATTGCATCTCTCACACATCAATTTTAAAGCAAACTTCCATTTCCTAGGAATAAGGAAAAGGGAAAAAAAATGTAATTCATTTATATATTGTTGCTACCTCACTATGAATCACTATTTATCAGATTCCCTTATACTCTAGGAAAAATATAATTTGTAAATATAATAGACCATATTCACAATCACTGCCCTAGCTATAGAGAATTATATTAATAATTTGTTTCTGAGGCAAAGCACTAGTTCAAACATGATCATTTCAAAGTGGAAAAAAAAGTATGTAAAATAAATGTAGAACCTATTTCTCTTTTTTTTTTTTTAAATTTTTCTTCCAACTAATATACTTATTTCTTTACCCAGGTGGATTTTTTGGAAAGAACCCTCTGAAAAACTTCCAGCAGTTGAATTTGGCAGGAAATTGTGTGAGCAGTGATGGATGGCTTGCCTTCATGGGTGTATTTGAGAATCTTAAGCAATTAGTGTTTTTTGACTTCAGTACTAAAGAATTTCTACCTGATGCAGCATTAGTCAGAAAACTTAGCCATGTGTTATCCAAGTTAACTTTTCTGCAAGAAGCTAGGCTTGTTGGGTGGCAATTTGATGATGATGATCTCAGTATTATTAAAGGTGCTTTTAAACTAGTAACTGCTTAAATAAAGTGCACTCGAAGCCAGTAAGTGCTCTGGGACCTCATTACTTTAAGCCTGCTGGTTAAAAAATCTTGCAAAAGGATGCCAAAGAAGATAAGGAAGTGGAAAGAAGTTTAATTTGATGATTAAAAACATGCAACAGTTTTGTGTCTTAGCTCTCCTACTAGGATTATTGGCTCCTTGAAGGAACTCTCGTTCATCTTTGTGTTACCTTTGGTCTGGGTCACACCAACTGGTGTAGTGAATGTGTATTAACTTACTATAATGCCTGGCATGTAACAGATTCTCAACAATATTCTCAATATTTGTTGAATATGAGATGATTGAATTATTAATAAATAGCTACTGAATAAAGAAACAAAGATTATTTAAAATCAGAGAGGAAACTCCATATATGTTCTTTAATCCAAACAGTTTAATTCAAACAATCTGAAATGTAAAAAGCACTTTCTGATATTAGGAGATTAGACTCCCAAAAAAGATCAGCATTCTTCAGTCAAGCAAAACTTGGCAGTTTACAAACAGCTAAATCAGAGGCTTGAAATTCAGGTCCTCTCCAGTACCTGCTACATTATATGTAATTCCAAACATGACTTCAGAGATTAAAGAAGAAAGGGAAAATGTTTCCCATACTTTTGTACCCTATATAAACTAAGGGTACCCTGCCCTAATCTTTTTTCCAACACTTCCCCAAATAACCCTTCCTTGCAAAGAAAGAAGTCTAAGAAAACTCTCTAATCTAAATATATTTAAGTAGAGGCAAGCCTGAAAAAAACACAAAAACCTAAATGGTGTTAGGCTGCGGTTCACCTATTCTCACGGCACCTCAAATTAATGGCTTGGGTGTTGGTGTAGGTAACACTTGGCCTGTATGTTGAGGTAGTCACTAGATAAAATTCTGGGCACAACATCTGTTTAGCAATTGGGCACATATTCTACAGATTGAGCCATAACGTTTTGAAGCTGATAGTTTACAGATCAACTAATTAATTCCTCTCCCTAACTTTACAGATGAGAAAGCTCAGATGATTTGCCCATGGGTTATAAAACTACTTCCTTACACAGTGGCAGCATCAGAACTGGAATTCAGATCTCTTGCCTCCTAGGCAATGTTTTTCCCATTATAAATATGGTGACTTCATAAAGCAGGGTTAATTACACTCCACGGAGCTTACATCTTAATCACAAACAATGGGACAAATATTTAAATTGAACTTCTTTCTCTGTCTAGTTTCAAATGATTCTGTGGCAAGATTTACTAGTAAGGCTGCTGCCTATATGCCTATGCTGGGCAAGTTCCTTATTTTCATATCCAGAAGTTAGTCAGAGCTTGGCAAATAAGGCCTCTCTATTCTTTGTGTCTTAGCTCTCCTACTAGGATTACTGGCATGGGCCAATGTCCCCTGTAATATCTTACATTCAGGAAGTAGGGCCAATTCTTTCATAACTCACAGGCAACTGTGAGTGTCCTTTCTCAAATAGTGAAGGTAGGTATTAAAGCACCTTTGGTGGGACAGATGCACAGGTGTTGCCTCTGAATTGGTGTTGAGGAAGTAGGCATAAAACCTCACACAGAACTGTGTTTGGTACCTAAACACTTTAAAATCCTATGGGGATGGGGAAGACATGCATGGGGTGGCAGCACATACCTCTTAACTCAGGACATGGCAGTTCAGATTTCATGCATGACCCTAATTCACATTTAGCTGAGATCAATGAAGGAAGAAGAATCATCCTGTAATAGCAGACCAACAACAGATACAGTAATAGTTGGAAAACATAAGACAAAGGCCAGGGAACAGGTTGCCTTATTACATTTTACAAAGTATCATTTTCCCCAGTAGTCAAGGTAGAGTAGGCTGTATTTCTTCAGCAGGTCACATGCCTGAACAGGGTTGCAGATGTCAAAGACAACGATCAACTCCTCACTAAGAAAAAGGTATTTAGGACATGGTCACTTATTACCACAGATGACAATTCTGCTTGACAGAGATGGCTTCTTGGATGTTTTTAATCCACAGTGAAGAAAAAGGATTTCAAAGTGCTGCTCCTATTTGAAAGTGAATGAGTCGACTGAAGAAACTGTTGCAAATTCTAGAAAAACAAAAATCTTCCCTAGATAGCTGGCTGATGGCTGGGAAAGTCATAAATCTCCAGGAGCACTGGATTCCAGAAAAGTTGAGTCCATTCTCAAAATCCCTTTTTAAAACTGTTACGGAATGCATAATAAAATAAAACAATAAAAAACCCTTCTAGGTCATGTGTGACTGCTGCTTGTTATACTTTTTGGAAGTAATACTAGCCATGTTAGAAAGTCCTTAAACTCTGCATTTGGAAAACAACTAAAAAATAACATAATCTATGTAATTCTCACACTTCATCACAGTTAACAATTTCCCATTTTTGATAAAGTAAAACAAAAAGAAACTATCCACTGCAGACCTAACAATGCTGTATTCTATAATCTAAGGTCCATTATGCTTTGGTAAAATTATATTTGCTCAAATTCTTTGTGCAACTTGAAAAGACATCAAATTCCATATTATGTATGGAACTCTATGTGTTTTGGTAATATATTTGATATATTTTGTTAATAAAATAAGAAATTAAAAAGCCAATGAATGAAAATGCGTCAGAAAAGATAAATTCATTATGTCAGTATTTGATTAAATGTAACATAGAAAACTGGGATTCTTTCACTGCATATCACCAAAAGTTGGGTAGTCACTTAATCAAAATAAAACACCTAGAACCATGGACTGTTTACAAATGTACTAAAATTTTTAAAGGAGAGAAACTTTAACAAAAATCTTGATAATTAAAAATTCAAATTGTGCTAGATAGAATGTATTCCAAAATTGCTGCTAAAAATGTTTGCTTTTAGTTTGTAAGACATAATTCAGGAGAACCTCAAAGAAAAATGTAGCAATTAAATTTGGAAAAGCTATAAAAGAGACTTTTACTTTTTGAACAGACATTTTTTCCTTTCCCAAAATGTGTATTAGTCAAGAAGCATGTTTATAAATTTCACTGAAGAAAATATCAGCCAGGCGCAGTGGCTCACACCTAATCCCAGCACTTTGGGAGGCTAAGGTAGGTGGATCATGAGGTCGGGAGTTTGAGACCAGCCTGGCCAACATGGTGAAATCCCCCATCTTTACCAAAAATACAAAAATTAGCTGGGCGTGGTGGCAGGTGCCTGTAATCCCAGCTACTCGGGAGGCTGAGGCAGGAGAATCACTTGAAACCTGGAGGCAGAGGTTGCAGTGAGCCGAGATCACACCACTGCACTCCAGCCTGGGTGACAGAGTGAGACTCCATCTCAAAAAACAAAACAAAACAAAAACTAAGGAAACCTTAATAAAGTACAGCCTTAAGTTAATAATAATGTATTGGCCAGGCACAGTGGCAGAGCAAGACTCCGTCTCGGAAAAAAAAGAAATATCATATCTTAGTAATGTGACAGATCCACTCCATCAAGTGGCTCTTATAAAGGTAAGGTCACATCACACTGCAGTCAACTACAAAACCAAAGATACCAAAATCCAAATTTAAAGAAACACATTTTCTAAAGGAAGCCTATTTAAAGCCTTTAACATTTACGAGGATTTCACTGTCACAAATACATTTTACAAAAATATAATTTCATAGGTTTCATGAAATGTGAACAAGCTTACTATTATCTAACATTTAGAGTAAATGATTAAACAGTCAATGCAAAGTTGGATTACTAAATAAATTGGAAGCCAAGGAGTCAATATTTCTCATAAAAATAAGTTAGAGTCCATCATGGTCTTGGTTGTCCAATTCTATTATTAGTTCCATATCTACTTGGTATATTTGTAAAACCAGTCCTCAATCCTTGAGTTGCTCCAATTCCTGGAACTCCAAGTCCTTGATTAAGCATGTTGCTGTAAGGTGTATGTCCATGATTGAGACCAAAACCATAAGGTCTTGTTTGTGTGTTTAGAAGAATAACTGGGTTCACATTTTTCCCAGGAGTGTTAAATGAAAATTCTGGAGGTGGACTACTAGGTTTAGCTGGAGTTGATGTAACTGGGTTCAAATCATCAGCACTCTTTAAAAGAGGCATTGGGATTATGTGATGATCTGTAAAGTTTAGGACATTGGCTGCCACAGGCCCAGACAATAAGGCAGGCCTAATCCAGTCATCCTTGAAAATTTGAACAGTCAGAGTAGACACTAGAGTGTACAGCCTGTTGGTCACATGAGCAAGAACCATTTGTTCATTAGCATCTCGTCGAATTCTTACATGCACTGATCCAGCCTAAAAGGGGCAAAATCATAAGAAAGAGATTGCTTAGAATTATACTAATGAAAATTTCATTAGATAAAACATTTTATTTATGATTTGGTAAGTTCCTGGCATTTTCTTTGAAAGAAAAAGCTTAATGTTAATATTTCTTAAAGACTGCTTGCTGGTGATTATCATTGCAATGAGTTAAATACTTTGAGAATCTTTAAAATACAAAAAAAGAAAAATCCATGTAGGAATAAGATAGGCATGTTATAATACAAGGAAGAATATAAATGAAGCATACAAAAAATAAATTGTAAGAGCCGAAAAGGTAGGTATTAATTTCAATTGAAGAGGACTTCAAAAGAAGATGGCATTTAATCTAGGGTCAGTAATTAAATGGAATTTCAAAAAGTAGAGAGGCATTTCACACTAAGAGAAAAGCAATGAAAATATATGGCATACTTGGTAAGAATAAGCAGTAATACTAATATATAAAGAAGTCCTGGCTGGGCGCAGGGGCTCACATCTGTAATCCCAGCGCTTTGGGAGGCCGAGGCGAGTGGATTACCTGAGGTCAGGAGTTCGAAACCAGCCTGGCCAACATGGTGAAGCCCCGTCTCCACTAAAAATACAAAAAATTAGCCAGGCATAGTGGCATGTGCCTGTAATCCCAGCTACTTGGGAGACCAAGGCAGGAGAATTGCTTGAACCCAGGAGGCTGAGGTTGCAGTGAGCCAAGATTGCACCATTCCACTCCAGCCTGAGGGACAGAGTGATATCCTATCTTGAAAAAGAAAAAAAAGAAGTCCAAGTATTTCAGGGGGCAGAAGAAGGAGGAGGGAGAGAGAAGAGATGGAGACAAGGAAGACAGGAAGGAAAGAAGAGAGGGAGAAACAGAGGAAGGGGCTGGGCGCAGTGGCTCACGCTTGTAATCCCAGCACTTTGGGAGGGTGAGGTGGGTGGATCACCGGAGTTCAGGAGTTCGAGACCAGCCTGACCAACATGGTGAAACTCCCATCTCTACTAAAAATACAAAAATTAGCTGGCTATGGTGGCACATGCTTATAATCCCAGCTACTAGGGGGGCTGAGGCAGGAGAATTGCTTGAACCTGGGAGGCAGAGGTTGCAGTGAGCCGAGATTACGCCATTGCACTCCCAGCCTGGGAAGAGAAGAAGGGAAGAAGGAAGGAAGAAACATGATAGGTAGGTAATAAGGTTAAAAAGAGGCTACCAGAGGACTCTAAAATGATAAGGAATTTTGATTTAACATCAGCAACCTAACAGAATAATCAGAGTTCAGAAAAATTGTAGGTATAGATGACTAGTAATCAGGTAGGAAAAAAACTGCAACAATCTAGATTAGAAATGACGAGAGCTGCCAAGCACGGTGGCTCATGTTTGTAATCCCAGCACTTTGGGAGGCTAAGGCAGGCGGATCACCTGAGGTCAGGAGTTCAAGACCAGCCTGGCCAACATGGTGAGACCCCGATTCTACTAAAAATACAAAAATTAGCTGCACAGTGGCATGCATCTGTAATCCCAGCTACTCAGGAGGCTGAGGCAGGAGAATCACTTGAACCCAGGAGGCAGACATTGCAGGGAGCACAGATCATGCCACTGCACTCCAGCCTGGGAGACGGAACAAGCCTCTGTCTCAAACAAAACAAAACAAAACACAAAACAAAACAAAACAAATGAGGAGAGCTGAGCCAGGACAAAAATAGTGGGATCAGAGAGGGACAGACAGATGTATCATATTCCAGGGGCAGAAATGGAAGGACTTGATACCCAGCTGGAAGTAAAGGATGAGGGAGATTGATTCATCAAAGATGGTATCAAGGCTTCTAAGGGATAGAGAGCACCAGGCATTACAGTGGGAGTAAGAAGTATATTCGTTAACTTGAAAAAGTATTTACCATAAATTATGAGTTTGGTTTTGTTTTTTTGTTTTCTTTGTAGAGATGAGGTCTCACCATGTTGCCCAAGCTGGTCTCGAACTCCTAGGTTCAAGTGATCCTCCTGCCTCAGCCTCCCAAAGTGTTGGGATTACAGGCGTGAGCCATCATGCCTGGTCCATAAATTATGTGTTTAAAGTAGATAATACAATAGTAGGTACAGCAAATGATCCTATTTGCACACACACACACACACACACTCCCCCAGCCAGAGAAACATGGTGAAACCCCATCTCTACAAAAATTTAAAAAAATTAGCTGGGTGTGGTGGCACACATCTGTAGTGCCAGCTACTCAGCTACTCAGGAGGCTGAGGTGGGAGGATTGATTGAACCTGAGAGGTTGAGGATGCAGTGGCTGCACCACTGCACTCCAGCCTGGGTGACAAAGAGAGACCTTGTATCAAGAAAAAAAAAAAAAGAATTCAACCCCATTTACAATATCCACAACAGAAATAAAATACCTAGAAATACATCTAACCAAGGAGGTGAAAGATCTCCTCCTTTCAAGGAGAACTATGAAACACTGTTCAAAGAAATCACAGATGACACAAACAAATGGAACAACATTCCATGCTCATGGTTTGGAAGATCAGTATCATTAAAATGGCCAGACTGCCCAAAACAATCTAGGATTCAATGCTATTACTATCAAACTACCAATGTCATTTTTCATATAACTAGAAAAAACTATTTTAAAATACATATGGAACCAAAAAAGAGCCCAAATAGCCAAAGCAATTCTAAGCAGAAAGAACAAAGCCAGAAGCATTGCATTACCTGAATTCAAACTATAAGGCTACAGTAACCAAAACAGCATGGTACTGGTAAAAAGACAAAACACATAGACCAATGGAACAGAATAGAGAACCCAGAAATAAAGCCACATACCTCCAGCCATCTGATCTTTGACAAAGTCAACAAAAATAGGCAGTGGGGAAAGGACTACCTATTCAATAAATGGTACCAGGATAGCTGGCTAGCCATATGCAGAATGAAGCTGGACCTTAACTTTTTACCATATAAAAAGATTAACTCAAGATGGATTAAAGATTTCAATTTAAGACCTCGGCCGGTTGCTATGGCTCATGTCTGTAATCCCAGCACTTTGGGAGGCCAAGGTAGGCAGATCACCTGAGGTCAGGAGTTCAAGACCAACCTGACCAACGTGGCGAAACCGTTTCTACAAAAATGAAAAAAAAAAAAAAATTAGCCGGGCATGGTGGCAAACACCTGTAGTTTCAGCTACTTGAGAGGCTGAAGCAGAAGAATCACTTGAACCCAGGAGGCAGAGGTTGCAGTGCGCTGAGATCGCACCACTGCACTCCAGCCTGGGCGATAGAGCTAGACTTCGTCTCAAAAAAAAATAGACCTCAAACTATAAGAAACCTGCAAGACAACCAAGAAACACCTATAGAATGGGAGAAAACATTCGCAAACTATGCATCAGACAAAGGTCTGATATCAGAATCTATACAGAACTTAAAAACTGAACAAGCAAAAAACAAATAACCTCATTAAAAAATGGGAAAAAAAACACGAACAGATACTTCTCCAAAGAAGTCATACAAGTGGCCAAGAAACATGAAAAAAGTGCTCATCATCACTAATCAGCAGAGAAATGCAAATCAGAACCACAATGAGATACCATCCCACACTAGTTAGAATGGCTATTATTATTACCATTATTTTTTGTTTTCTTGAGACAGAGTCTTGCTCTCTTGCCCAGGCTGGAGTGCAGTGGCACAATGTCAGCTCACAGCAACCTCCACCTCCGAGTTCAAGCAATTCTCCTGCCTCAGCCTCCCAAGTAGCTGGGATTATAGACCCATGACACCATGCCTGGCTAATTTTTGTATTTTTAGTACAGAGAGGATTTCGCTATGTTGGCCAGGCTGGTCTTGAACTCCTGACCTCAGGTGATCCACCCGCCTCAGCCTCCCAAAGTGCTGGGATTACAGGCATGAGCCACTGTGCCCGGCCAGAATGGTTATTATTAAAAAAACAAAACAAAACAAAACAAAAAAACAACAGATGCTGGTGAAGCTGCAGAGAAAAGGGAATGTTTATACACCGTTGGTGGGGATGTAAATCAGTTCGGCCACTCTAAAAAGCAGTGGCTTTTCTCAAAGAACTTAAAACAGAACTACTATTTGACCCAGCAATCCCATAACTGGGTATATATCCAAAAGAAAATAAATCTTTCTACCAAAAAGACACATGTACTTGGATGTTCATCACAGCACTATTCACAATAGCAAAGGCATGGCATCAACCTAGATGCCCAATAACGCCTAGGATTGATGGGCACCTAGGTTAGATTGCTTAAGGAAGAGTTTGAGACCAGCCTGGACCATATAGCAAGACCTTATCGTTATAAAAAATAAATTAGCCAGGCACACATATGCAGTCCCAGTTACGAGGAAGGCTGAGGCAGAAAGACTGCTTGAGCCTAGAGGGTTGAGGCTGCAGTGAGCCATGACTGTGCCCCTGCACTCTAGCCTGGGTGACAGAGCAAGACCCTGTCTCAATAAATAAAAAGTAAAATAAGACATAAATAAAGAAAAATAAAAGTTAAAGAAACAGAAGGACAGAGACAAATATCAAGGATAACAGTATTTGTCTCTAGATGGCAGGATTATTAAGGATATTTACTCTCTTTTTTTATGACTTAGTTACAAGTTTTTATTTTCTTAACAATTGGGTACTATTTGCCTAATAAAAACTTAAAAAAAAAAAAATATATATATATATATAATAGATGGCCAGGCATGGTAGCTCATGCCTGTAATCCCAGCACTTTGGGAGGGTGAGGCAGATGGATCGCTTGAGCTCAGGAGTTTGAGACCCGACTGGACAACATGGCAAAACCCCATCTCTACAAAAAATACAAAAATTAGCCGGGTGTGGTAGTGTATGCCTATAGTCACAGCTGCTTGGGAGGCTGAGGTGTGAGGATGGCTTGAGCCCATGAGGCAGAAGTTGCAGTGAGCCAAGATCATGCCACTACACTCCAGGCTGGGCAACAGAGCCAGACTCGGTCTCAAAAACATAGAGTAAATAAAAGTAAATAAAATGTCCAGCAGATACCCCATTTTGGTTTCTAAATAAACATAGATTTTCAAAAATCAAAAAAAATTCTTACAAAACATAAACTGCAAATAAATTAGCCAAATTGTTTAATTACAATGCATCTGAATCTATGACTTGAAATACTAAATACAGAAAAATAGTAAGAGTTACTGTCAATCACGAGACAGAGAAAATACCTATATTCCTTGAATTTGACTTCTAGTTTATTACTTTTAGCTCAGACAAGCCATGTCTTGAAATCAAGTCATCTTTGATTTTTCCCTTTTCCTTTGCCACTACCATTCACAGTTGTCACTACATAAGTATTAAAGATGCCATATCCTCTTTCAGTCTGATATGGAAATCAAAGTAATTAAAATAAGGAAACTATCTTCAGAGTATGAACTTGAAAAGTCTCCTATAATCAGAGTGCATGCATTAATCTATGGCTTTTGTGACATTAACTTTTAGTAGCTCAAAAGTTTGTTTTATTAAATTCCTGGCTCTTAACCAGGGACTTCATAGGTGTGGTTTTTAGATGCCAAGTTCTGAGTTGATGACTACATTCTTTGTGTTTATAAGCCATCCAACGTCATTAATACAATTAAAAGAATTGTTAAGTGGTCACTTTGGCGCACATATACTCAAATTGGAACAATACAGGTAAGATTAGCATGGCCTCTGTGCAAAGATGACATGCAAACTCATGAAGCATTCCATATTTTAAAAAATTAATCTAAAAAAATAAAATAAAGGAAAGAATGGTTGAAAATGAACTATAAGACTCAAAGTGTGTAGTTCTAAAAGGCATTCTAGAAGGCAATTTGGCAATCTGCATCAAAAGCCATAAAAAAAAGTGAGTATTTTCTGATTTATAAAAACTTCTAAAAACTAATCTTAAGAAATAATCATGGATATTTACAAAGCTTATCCCATAAGAATGTTTATCCCAGGCTGGGCACGGTGGCTCATGCCTGTAATCCCAGCACTTTGGGAGGCCAAGGCGGGCAGATCACGAGATCAGGAGTTCGGGACCAGCCTGGCCATCACAGTGAAACCCTGTCTCTACTAAAAATACAAAAAATTAGCTAGACGTGGGGCATGGTGGCGGATATCTGTAATCCCAGCTGTCCCTTTGCAGATTCTACAAAATGAGAGATTCCAACCTGCTGAATCAATAAAAAGGTTTTAACTCTGTGAGATGAATCTACATATCACAAAGCAGTTTCACAGATAGCTTCTTTCTAGTTTTTATCTACTTGGGAGGCTGAGGCAGGAGAATTGCTTGAACTTGGGAGGCAGAGGTTGCAGTGAGCCAAGATCATGCCATTGCACTCTAGCCCAGGCAACAGTGTGAGACTACGTCTCAAAAAAAAAAAAAAAGTTTATCCCAGACCTGTTAATATAGGAAAAATAGAAGATAATCCAAATATTCACTAAGGGACTTATGAAATAAATTATGGCATATTTAGATAATGTAAAACTAAGAAAACTAAAAATTACGTTGGACTCTTGCAAGGTGGCAGCAGTGGTGGCAGTTTTTGAACTGCCTCAAATATTTCCATTAAAACAAAGAAGGTAAAACAGCAAAACTGAAAATCTATGGACAATATCCACAAAAAACTAGGTAACCCAGTACTCCTATGAAAACCCAAATACAAGCTATGAGACCTTCAAGGTAACACAATCTGTGCAGCAGGAAGCAACAGCACATCTGACTGACCTAAAAACCCCAAAGCGGCTAAGAAGACTTAATGGAAATCTAGGACAGCCAATATGAGAAAAGCAGCTGAAACTGGGAGGAGTTTTGCACATTTCAACAGTGGGGAAATACACTGGGTCTGCATTAAGGGCTGGAATAGTCTGAGTCCTATGAGTTCTCAAAAGTAACCAGGCAAAGCTGCCCTCTAGAAAAAAGCCCCATATAAAAAAGAAACAATGGCAAGAAAATCCAAACTGAGTAGTACAGTTCAGACAAAGGATAGAAGAGGTTCAGATAAAAACGGAAGGCAGGGCCGGGCATAGCGGCTCGTGCCTGTAATCCCAACACTTTGGGAGGCCAAGGCAGTAGGAGTGCTTAAGGCCAAGAGTTCAAGACCAGTAGGCAACACACCAAGACTCAGTTTCTACAAAAAAATTTTAAAAGATCATCTGGGCATGGTGGCGTGTACCTGTAATCCCAGCTACTGGGAAGGTTGAGTTAGGAGGATCACTTGAGCCCAGACATTTGAGACTGCAGTGAGCTATATCTGTACTACTCACTCCAGCCTGGGTAACAGGGCAGGACTCTGTCTCTTAAAAAAAAAAAAAAAAAATGCTGGGCAGAGTGGCTCACAAGACAAGTGGATCACCTGAGGTCAGAAGTTTGAGACCAGCCTGGCCAACATAGTGAAATCCTGTTTCTACCAAAAAATTCAAAAATTAACTGGGCATGGTGGCATGCATCTGTAGTCCCAGCTACTGGGGAGGCGGAGGTTGCAGTGAGCCAAGATCATGCCATTGCACTCATTCCAGCCTGGCAACAGAGTGAGACCCTGTCTCAAAAAAAAAAAAGAAAAAAAGGTAAAAATGGCAGAGAGGAACAGGGCCAGAATAAAAAACTTTCTTCTTTTACAAAATCATCAGAAGATGGAGCTCTAGACCCATGAATCTGTATACACTACCCTAAACCATTCCTAATTTTAAAGTTCAGGAAAACTAACTTCACATAAAAATGAGCAACAGAAAAGGAGAGAGGATCAAATCCCACAAAAAGTTATACAAGAGAAAAAGAGACTGTAAAACAGATTATAAAAGATCACCAGACAGATAAAACTACGTCAGATAAAAACTATAACCTACTTTTTAAAAACCAGCCAAAAGATATAAAACAAGAACATAAATCAGAATTAGAAAACCTTAGAAATGAGATGACAATTATAATACAAGAAAAAAGATCACTTTAGAAATGAAGACTTACCCAGAAAAAATACAAACAAGGAAACATACAGGTATACTTTAAGAGATATAAAAGGTTAAAAAAAAAAATCAAAAGTAAATTAAGAGAATATAAGAATTTGAGAGAAAATAACAATAAGAAAGGCAAAGATCCAACATGTTCAACATGTACATAACAGAAGTTTCCACAAAAGAAAACCAAAGAAAGAGAATAGAGCAAAAATTATGAACTATAATTAGATGTTTTAAAAAATTATTTTTGAAACAGCATTATTGAAAGGGTGTACTGTGGGCTGAGCGCAGTGGCTCACGCCTGTAATCCCAACACTTTGGGAGGCCAAGGCAGGCAGATCACTTGACGTCAGGAGTCCGAGACCAGCTTGGCCAACATGGTAAAACCCCATCTCTACTAAAAAAAACAAAAATTAGCTGGGTGTGGTGGTGTGCACCTGTAATCCCAGCTACTCGGGAGGCTGAGGCAGGAGAATCACTTGAACTCAGGAGGCAGAGGCTGCAGTGAGCTGAGATTGCACCACGGCACTCCCACCTGGGCGACAGAGCGAGACTCCATCTCAAAAAAAAAAAAAGAAGAAAGGGTGCACTGCATACCTGAAATAACTGATGCGGAATGACCAATGCCAAGACGTAGTCTGGTAAAGGTACTGAACTTAAAAAAAAAACTTTTGGGCATCCAGGCAAAAAGATCAAGTCACATATAAAAGGAAAAAAATTAGACTATTATTAGGCATTGTCTCAGAAATGCTTCATGCCAGAAGTAAAAGGGATAATGTATTTTTAAGAAACTTGAAGCAAATGTGTACTGAAGAGTTTATATCCAGTCAAACTAATTTTTAATTATAATGTCCACAAGCTGCTTTCAACATTCAAGAATTTAGAGAATATT
Organism: Papio anubis; assembly: GCF_008728515.1. NCBI lineage: Eukaryota > Metazoa > Chordata > Mammalia > Primates > Cercopithecidae > Papio > Papio anubis. The sequence goes on along the minus strand of NC_044989.1, from coordinate 32,040,219 downwards.
GTTCCCAATGGCCCCTTCTAAAGAATTTACTAGAGAAGTATAGTGTGATGGGTCCCCCACCAGGTAATTGGAGGGTGTATGTCCGATGCCTGAACTCTGAAGGCCAGGCAGTGAGCCAAAGCCATGGTGCCCAGTCGAGGAGCAAGCGACCCTGAGAACCAAAGCTTTTAGACAGCATCTGAGACCCTACCGAGGAAAACAGTCTCATTACATACATACAGTAGGCAACGAGCGAGCAAATTAGCTTAAAAGCAGCTTAGAAATGGGAGGTGGGTAGATTTCTAAAGCTGTCCTGCTACTTCCCAGGAGTGCCCCGTAGGTAAGTCCTAATAAACTCACCTACTCGCCATGCTGAACCTGTCCAAGTCATTCTTTGGTCTCTTGACACTTTGGTCACTTGGCACCTTCCCAGTAAGGAGGGAGGGGATGTTACAGTCTCAAGTTTTTCTTCTAATAAATTTTAGACATCCAAAATAATGAGAGAGGGAAAGAGCTGGGGAAAGTGAAGGTGAAGAAACCATTTTCCCACTACAAAAGCATAGCCTGAAACTAAACACTGCAAAGTGGGTAACATCACTGACCTGCTGGACCAGCTTTGATCTGCTTATCTATAAATTTGTGCTATATTAGAAAAATCAAATCCTATTTTTTTTAAATGATACTGTAGAAGAGTATTTAATGACATAGAAAACGGTTCATGATAAATTAATTAAATGAAAAGAGCTAATTATAAAACAGCATGATCTCATTTCCTGTTTTTTTTAGAGACAGAGTCTCACTCTGTCACCCAGGCTGGAGTGCAATGGCGTGATCTTGGCTCACTGCAACCTCCGCCTCTCCTGCCTCAGCCTCCTGAGTAGCTGGAATTACAGGCGCGTGCCACACCACCATGCCCAGCTAATTTTGTATTTTTAGTAGAGACGGGGTTTCACCATGTTGGCCAAGCTGGTCTCGAACTCCCGATCTCAGGTGATCTGCCCACCTTGGCCTCCCAAAGTGCTGGTATTATAGGCATGAGCCGCGCCCACTCCATGATCTCATTTTCTAAGGAAAATAAATGTATAAACACCAAAATATCAACAGCAGTTTTCTTTAGATAAGATTACAGTGCTTTACGTTTTCTGTATTTTCCTCATCATTCCTAACCGTGTCATAAAAACATCTCTCTGGTATTGAGGTTCAAACTGAACTAGAAAATACGAAATTTTATGCTGAAGCAAGTTGTGTTATTGCAGTTCTTCAAAATATTCAGCAAACTCTCCAAAATGAGAACTGCAGTTAAAAAAGAAAGCAATTTGCACTTCTAATTTTTAAAAACATTTTATTTGGGAATTACACTGACTACAAATTTATCTTATCTGGACACTCTTGTATTATTACCATTAACATGTTTGAAGGAAAAAAATAAAAACATTCTTCTATTGTTGGGATTACACGTCTGTAATCCCAACACTTTGGGAGGTTAAGGCGGGAGGACTGCTTGAGGCAAGGAGTTCGAGACCAGCCTGGGCAACAGAGTGAGACCCTGTCTCTAAACAACAAAAAATCCCTCAATTAGGTAATTGAATTCATGTACATTTTAGACTTTGCTTAACATAACTAGGAATCCAAAGGCTCCAGAAAATTTTAAAGAAATACTTTTTTTCAGTTTTAAAACTGGAAGACTATTTTAAATTATAACTAAAGTCATATGTAAACGAACATACCAATGAGCCAAAACCTAGGGTCCAAAAATGTTCATTTCGGACTTCTAAAACTCCATCCAAGGTAGATACCTAACCAAAAACAGAAAGAGGTGATCAGAGTTGTCTGTACTTAACATATCCAACGCAGTTTAGTCACATTATGGACTTAGGCATAGCCAAATCCTGCACGAGGACACTCATTAGCTAAGAGAAGTTTCAGACCACTCAAGATACCATTCCTGTTTGTTCCATACTGACCCAAGACCTTGCTTTCCTAGTTTCTTGTTTGCCCCAATTCTTTTAGAATCAGGTCTCCACTGCTCAGTTTTAAATCCCTACCCCCACCAATTTATGCAACAGTGTATGGTTCTTTTCATTTTATCAATATGGAATATATTTATATCTAGCACTTTGTGGTATCAGATTTTTTACTTAATTTTTTTGTTTTCTCAATCACTTCTTTCTCTGAATTCCCTTATAACAAAGCTCTGCACAACACAGGATGTTGTTTGGATGTGAGTCTAGAAGAAATTCCAAGGCCAGATATATTGCGTGTAGCCCACTGGTACAGTGGCACAGGACACATACCCAAGGCCAGGCTTCACTAGTTGAGAGTAGTACCCAGTTATACTGGTAAAAGTGGCCTCTGTGACACTGACAATCAAAGGTTTAAAATAGTTTCAACATCAAAATAGTTCATTATTTTATTTCTTCATTAGTAAGTAGGTGGAAATTTATAACAACTTAAAAGAAAGTCTAGGCTGGGCACGGTGGCTCATGTCTGTAATTCCAGTACTTTGGGAGGTTGAGGTGGGCAGATCACTTGAGGCCAGGAGTTCCAGACCAGCCAGGCCAACATGGTGAAACCCTGTCTCTACTAAAAAAGTACAACAATTAGCTGGTGGGGAGCAGAGAACATGGCACTACACTCCAGACTGGGCGACAGAGCAAGACTCTGTACCCCCTAAAAAAAAAAAAAAAAAAATCACAGCATTTGACTGGGCACAGTGGCTCATGCCTGTAATCCCAGCACTTTGGAAGGCCAAGATGGGAGGACGGCTTCAGGGCAGGAGTTCAAGACCAGCCTCGGCAATATAGTGAGACCCATCTCTTTTTATATATATATTTTAAAAAATAACTAAAGGCTGGGCACGGTGGCTCACGCCTGTAATCCCAGCATTTTGGGAGGTCAAGAGGGGTGGATCACTTGAGGTCAGGAGTTCGAGATCAGCCTGGCCAACATGGTGAAACCTCATCTCTACTAAAAATACAGAAATTAGCCAGGCGTGGTGGTGAGAGCCTGTAATCCCAGCTACTCAGTAGGTTGAAGTAGGAGAATCGCTTGAACCCAGGAGGAGAATTGCTTGAACCCAGGAGGTTGCAGTGAACTGAGATCATGCCACTGCATTCCACCCTGGGTGATAGAGCAAGACTCAGTCTCAAAAAAAAAAAAAAAAAAAACAGGCTGGGCACAGTGGCTCACGCCTGTATTCCCAGCACTTTGGGAGGCTGAGGCGGGTGGATCATGAGGTCAAGAAATCAAGACCATCCTGTCTAACATGGTGAAACCCTGTCTCTACTAAAAATACAAAATTAGGCCAGGCGCTGTGGCTCATGCCTGTGACCCCAGAACTTTGGGAGGTTGAGGTGGGTGGATCACAAGGTCGGGGGTTCAAGACCAGCCTCGCCAAGATGGTGAAACCCTGTCTCTACTAAAAATACAAAAATTAGCCAGGCATGGTGGTGGGCACCTGTAATCTCAGCTGCTCAGGAGGCTGAGACAGGAGAATCACTTGAACCTGGGAGGCGGAGGTTGCAGTGAGCCGAGATTGTGCCACTGCACTCCAGCCTGGGCGACAGAGCGAGACTCCATCTCAAAAAAAAAATACAAAAGTTACCTGGGCGGGCCAGGCGCAGTGGCTCACGCCTGTAATCCCAGCACTTTGGGAGGCCGAGGCGGGCAGATCACGAGGTAAGGAGTTCAAGACCAGCCTGAACACAGTGAAACCCTGTCTCTATTAAAAATACGAAAATTAGCTGGGTGTGGTGGCATGCACTTCTAGTCCCAGCAACTCACGAGGCTGAGGCAGGAGAATCACTTGAACCTGGGAGATGGAGGTTGCAGTGAGCCAAGACAGCACCACTGCACTCCAGCCTGGGCGACAGAGCGAGATTCTGTTTCAAAAAAAAAAAAAAGTTAGCTGGGCATGGTGGCACATGCCGGTAGTCTCAGCTACTCTGGAGGTTGAGGAAGGAGAATCGCTTGAGCCCGGCAGGCGAAGGTTGCAGTGAGCTGAGATCGTGCCACTGCACTCCAGCCTGGTGACAGAGCAAGACTTCGTCTCAAAAAAAATAACTAAATAACTAAATAAAATAAATAAAAATCACAGCATTTATAATAGGTTGGTCGTTAGGCCATTACCTTCCACATTTACTTCAAGTGAATTTAATTTCCAAATTGAACAATTTTTAATTCTTCATATTTTTCTGTTTGCCACTATATTATGGCTCCTAGTATGTTACTGTGAAGAACACGAACTTCCCTAAAATAAAATTCTAGGCAGAGGTGAATAAAGTATTAAAAGTATCCACCTTTTCAATTTCCAATATAAAATAAAATGATTTTATTTACTATTCCATCTTACCTCTCTGATGAGTTTGTCCAACTGACCAATAACATGCGGTGGTGTTGTCTGGGGAAAAATACAATAAAATATGAATAACGGCGGGAGGAAAAAAGTTTGCCAACAATGGTCCTGAACCCGCTCCCCAAAAGGATTTTAAGCTAGCCTTTGCTTTGACAGGTGTCCTATCATTAGAGAAGAGAGGTTTCAACTGGCCCCACTAGTGGAGCAATGTCATCCACTGGCCCATACCTGTTTTTCTATCTTGAAGACAAGATAAAAAGATAAATAACACTTAACCAACCAACCAACAAAAAATCTTTGGGAAATGGTTAGAAAGGTAATATTTTGTATAGGGCATAGCACTATGCAACTATTATCTTATTGTTTTTATTGTTTCCGGAGATGGAGCTACTGCCTTAAGTTTTGGAAAAGGCATAAGGGTAAGACAGAAGTAACCACAGTGCTTACATGCACATCTAGCCCTGGGAAACTGCCTTTCTATTCAGGGTGTTCCTATTGTTTCAGTAAGTAGCAATGTGTCATTTAAAATTTTAAGTTTGAAATTTTAAAGTCTCACTAACTCAGTGGCAGGAAATAATAAAATAGTCATAACCAGATTACACAAAAACCAGAGCGCATTACTGAGGGAAAATAAATATCTAAAAAAAATTTCAGGCTGGGTGCAGTGGCTCATGCCTGTAATCTCAGCACTTTGGGAGGTTCAAGGTGGGTGGCTCACCTGAGGTCAGGAATTTGAGACCATCCTGGCCAATGTAGTGAAACCCCAACTCTACTAAAAATACAAAAATTCTAGCCATGCGTGGTGGCACGTGGCTGTAGTCCCAGCTACTTGGCACGCTGAGGGAGGAGAATCGCTTGAACCCAGGAGGTGGAGGTTGCCGTGACCTGAGTTTAGCGCCACTGCACTCCAGCCTGTGCAACAGAGACTCCGTCTCAAAAAAAAAAAATTTTAAGTAACATTGTTTTCACTTGAAACATAATAATAATTTTAAATTTATGATTTTGTCACATTATAAATACAGGAGGATTTGTGCCTATTTTACGGGCTAATGGACTTTCATCAAGTTCTTACTATATGAATTTCAGAGATTATTGTTTGACTTCATTTCTAGCAGGAGCTTCCAGTAACTAAAAATTTCACAATCTGTACTGTTAAAGGGAGGGCATTAACAAAACATTTTGTTTTGTTTTTCTGAGATGGAGTCTTGCTGTGTCACCCAGGCTGGAGTGCAGTGGTATAACGTCAGCTCACTGCAACCTCCGCCTCCTGGGTTCAAGCAATTCTCCTGCCTCAGCCTCCTGAGTAGCTGGGATTACAGGTGCATACCATCATGCCTGGCTAATTTTTGTATTTTTTTAGTAGAGACAGGGTTTCACCATGTTGGCCAGGCTGGTCTTGAACTCCTGACCTTGTGATCCACGCACCTTGGCCTCCCAAAGTGCTGGGATTATAGGCGTGAGCCACCTCGCCCGGCCAAAAAACTTTTTGTAATTAAAAAGTATGGCTGGGCACAATGGCTCTCGCCTATAGTCCCAACACTTTGGGAGGCCATGGCAAGAGGATCATTTGAGCCCAGGAGTTTGAGATTAGCCTGGGCAACATAGTGAGAGCTCATCCCTACAAAAATTTTTAAAAATTAGCTGGGTGTGGTGGTGTGTACCTGCAGTCCTAGCTACTCAGGAGACTGAGGTGGGACGGTCCTCTGAGCCTGGGAGGTCAAGGCAGCAGTGAGCCGAGATCCCACCACTGTACTCCAGTCTAGATGACAGAGCGAGGCCCTGTCTCTTAAAAAAAAATAATAATAATAAATTAAATTAAATTAAAAAATAAAAATTTCAATCTGGTAGAAGAACACATGCAACTTTTTAATCTGGTAGAAGAACATGGCTAACATTAAGCATGTACATTGGAAGAAGAACCTTACCTGGAGTAAGACTTTCCCACTGTACACACTCATGGGATACATAGTGCCAAATGTCATCAAGGCAATGGCTATAGCAGAGGCAGTGTCTACGGCAAAATAATTACTAAAAGGAAAAAACAATTTTATATTTTAAATTTATATCTCACTGAGCATATTACAACTAAATCTCCTGAACATTAATTATCTAAACCAACAGGACTGAGCAACAGGACACAATTTTACCACAATTGGCTACTACTCGCAAAGAAACATTTCAAAGAAAAAAACTCCAGTTTTTAGAATTCTTTCCTGTCAAAGTTTAGTGGAAAAATAACTAATAATTATGTTAATTAGTAGGAAGAGGTATGATGAAAAAAATGTGGACATTTCTCCGTTATGCATTTTTTTGTCAAACTACCTGTCAACTAGAAAGAGCTGAAATATATTTTTTTGCTTGAGACAGACAAAAAACTTCAACTGGTAATTTTTTTTTTTAAAGAGACAATAAAAGGAGGTTTTTAAATTCAAAGGTATAACTGGATAAGTAGATTTGTTTACAATCATTCTTGTGAAATACTTTTTAAAAAAATATGACCAATTTCTTTGCAAATAGTAGACACATACCTCAACTATGATGACCTAATTTTTGGTGGATAATGTACATGATTAGGCAGAAATAGGCAAGCTCATACTGGTAGATTAACCATCAAATAGTGAAAACTCTGTTTGTAGCTCCCACTTCTTGATCGATTTCTATTCCCACTTCATCTTTTACCACCTTGTCGACTTCCTGAGCGACTCCTTTGTCCACTCTGTCTACCTGACCGGCTGCCAGATCAACCACTTGACCAGCCCAACTGGCCATTTGACCAGCAACTCCTCTGTCTGGAATTAGAGGATGTGTTTCCATCATAATAATCTTCAATTTCAGGTAATTTGGCTGGCACTGAGAGTATCCAGTCGGAATCATGCCACTCTGCCTGTAACCTTTCTGACTTAGTTGTAGGAACACCAAAGCAAACACCCACATTTCCTTTCAGGAGGCACATTCTGGTAATCTGAGACACTGCATTACTACTCAGCTTTCTGTTAAGTTCTTTTCAAGCACAGCTGACATCTTGTATTTCCTCTAGGCTTTCCAGATTCATGGTCACAAATCCCTTATCAGAGGTGATCAAAGATCGTGGTTCAAAGCTTGATGCACCAGAAATGTGGGCCAAAGCTGCAGCCAAGGCATCCACTGCCCCTTTCTCTTCTATCAGTATCTGAGCTGATGGTTGGAAAAAATCAACAGCAGCATAAAAAAAGGAAGCCAGAGAGCTTATGGCATCCATGCTTTTAGACTTAACTAAATAAATTGTAGAAGGAACAGCTACACATTTAAAAGTAATTCCTGCTTTTTGTTCCACATATCTTAGTTGACCTCTTTCTCTTGGTGGATAAAAACATATACAAATCCCTGTCCGTCCAGCTCTACCTGTGCGTCCAGAATGATGGATATAGGACTCAATATTCTGAGAAGAACTTTGAATCACCAGGTCAACTTCAGGAATGTCCAAACCACGGGCAGCCACATTGGTTGCCACCAAAACTTTAAAACTACCTTCTCCGAAGCCTTTTAGTATAATTTCTCTTTGTGACTGTGCAATGTCCCCATGTAAACACTGGGCATTCTGTTTTATGTGTGGATTCATGGCCATTTCAGTTACATTCCTTTTGGTCTCACAGAAAATAATAGCCCTCCCTTCAGACCCACTGCAGACTTGAAGGACATCTCCAATAACTGCTGGCCTCTGAGAGCAATGACACTGGATGGCCAAATGTTCCACAGTAGCTGCAGCCTTTTGAGTCATTTTTCTAACAAGGTCAACCTGTTCGTATCTGGATTTCATGCATTTTTTTGCAACTTTGTATACTCACTGTCGGCAAGCTGCAGAAAAAAGTAAAGTCTGAGGATTGTCTTCAGAATCAGTTTTGTAGGATTCATGAATAATATCTTCAACTTGTTCAGCAAAACCTAAATCTAACATTTGATCCACTTATCAAGCACAACGTGGCACAGTTTAGAAAGATCCAATCGGAGCTGGGCGCAGTGGCTCACGCTTGTAATCCCAGCACTTTGGGAAGCCAAGATGGGCGGATCACGAGGTCAGGAGATCGAGACCATTCTGGCTAACATGGTGGAACCCCGTCTCTACTAAAAATACAAAAAAAAAATTAGTCGGACGCAGTGGCAGGCACCTGTCATCCCAGCTACTCGGGAGGCTGAGGCAGGAGAATGGTGTGAACCCAGAAGGTGGAGCTTGCAGTGAGCCCAGATCACGCCACTGCACTCCAGCCTGGGCGACAGAGCAAGACTCCATCTCAAAAAACAAACAAACAAACAAAAAACTGTTTCTTGATTTCTCTGGAGTCTTTCAATCAAAGGGATGGCAAAAGAGAATGTCTTTCTTTCCTGTTCCCGTCCGTGCTTGAGCTATTAAATCTTTTCCTTCATATACAGGACCAAAAGTCTTAACTAGAATAGGAAAGAGAGATGTTTCCTATTCAGAACTTTGACCTTTCAGAAGTTTTACATTCTCTTCAGAAATAGGAAAATTGGAGAGGCTCCTTCTTTCTGCTCACGTGTTAAGGTCTCCTCTAGTTTATTATCACTTGATTTATGAGTAGAACTATCTAAGGATGATACTTGCTTTTTTTTTCACATTCATCAATATCTCCATTCGGTAGATCTTTTCTTACTAACTTACGAGATTTAAAGAATTCATCTGAAAGTCTATTAAATCCTCCTTCAGTATCTCCATTTAGCTTCTCTTTCATTTTAGTTTTTTTCATCTTGGGAGCATCCAGGTAATCTGTAACACCATTTTCTCTTGTTCCTGATTTCTCATCTGAGTCATAATGGTGCCTTGACTTCCTTCTGTCACTCCAGCACTATGTAATGTGCTTTCAGCGTATCTTGTTTCAATCTTCCTAACAACCATATAAAGGAAGTACAGGTCCATAATCCATTATCTGAAACTGTGATATCCATAACGCCCTTTTGCCTCTCCTTCTTCTGGCTCTCGGACTCCTCCAAGGGTGCTTCCAGTTCCATAATGTACCCCCAGAGGAGTTTCCCAGGCATTACTGGCCACTGCTGCCTCCCTCCGGGTACAGTGGCCACAACCACCTACAGGCAGAAAAAACGTGAAAGGAAGCAGGGGCAGGGCGGCCGCTCGGCCTTGGCCGTGTGTCACTCAACTAGTAATTTTTGATACAGAAAGACTAATGAAATATATAAGTAATTATATCAATTTTCCAGTGAGCAATAATTATTTCCAATAAAAGTTCAAATTCCCCAGGAATTTCACCAGGTAAGACTCTCCAGGAATTTTTTATGGTAACACTGTAGCCAACATCAACAATTCAAACTGGCTGAAGTTCTACCAACAATACAGACCAAAATGCCAATAATTAAAAGCTGATTGTGCACTCTTTTCTACTTTTCCCCACATGCTGGGAATAGAAATGTGAATGAGACACAATCCTTGCCCTAGAAATAATAGGAGATACACATGTGAAAAACATAATGAAGCACTTCGGGCACTAAGGCAGAAATGTCTACAGTGTACCATGGCTGCACCAAAGATTGAGTGACAAGGCTACTGGGGTGGGGATAATCCAGAAAGGCCAAATATAAAAAGAGAAGGTGACATTTGGGCAGAGACTTCAAAGATGAGCAAGTGAAAGCAGCATGTGCAGGGGCATGAAAACCATCACCCAGCAATAAAACCACAAATAGTCAGGAATACATAGATGGTTAGTAAGGTTGGTAGGAGCCTGATTACACAGGACTCTGTGTAATATAATTATATTATATATGTGATAATATTAATATATTATATATGTTGATAATATATTATATATCATGATATAATATAGTATATATCATAATTATATCATGATATATATTATATATCATAATATATCATGATATAATATATGATGATATATAATATCATGATATATATTTTATATATATGTCTCATATATATATATAACCTCCACCTCCTGGGTTCAAGCGATTCTCCTGCTTCAGCCTCCCAGGTGGTTGGGATTACAGGTGTGCATCACCATGCCCAGCTAATTTTTGCATTTTTAGCAGAGACAGGGTTTTGCCATGTTGGCCAGGCTGGTCTTGAACTCCTGACCTCAGGTAACCTGGCCGCCTCGGCTTCCCAAACTGCTGGGACTACAGGTGTGAGCCATCGCACCCAGCCAAATAAATAAATATTAATAAACAATTACACAAGGCTTGGAGATGAATTAGAAATGGCTTGGGGAGTGGTGAGAGGGGAGGAGGGAGGAAAAGTGGATATTTAAGGATGCACTGGAGTTCTTCAAAAAACTAAAATATTAGGGGGATGTGGGGGGATGGTTAACGGATACAAAAATATAGTTAGAATAAATAAAATCTACTATTTGATAGTAAAAAACAGCGTTACTACAGTCAACAATAATTTATTGTACATTTAAAAATAAACAAGAGCATAATTAGATTATAACACAAAGAAAAAATAAATCCTTGAGGTGATGGATACCCCATTTATCCTGATGTGATTATTATGCACTGTATGCCCGTATCAAAATAACTCATGTACCCCATAAATATATATACCTACTATGTGCCCACAAAAATAAAAAATTAAATAAATTAGATAAATACAGAATTATCATATCATATGACCCAGTAATTTCACTTCTGGGTATATACCCACAAGAATTAAAAGGAAGGACTCAGGTATTTGTACACTCGGGTTCACAGTGGCATTATTCACAATAGTGAAAGAAGTGGAACCAATTCAAATATCCATTGATAGATAAATGGGTAAACAAAATGCGTTGTTTACCCATTATGCACTGGAATGTGACTCAGCGTTAAAAAAGAACGAAATTCTGACACGTTACAACATAGATGAACATTGAGGACATTATGCTAAGTGAAATAGGCAGACACAAAAGAACAAATATTATATGATTTCATTTCTATGAAGTACTTAGAGAAGTCAAATTCCTAAAGACAGAAAGTAGAATGGTGGTTTCCAGGGGCTGTGAGGAAGAAGAAAAGGAAAGCTGTTTAATGAGCATGGAGTTTAAGGAAGGAAGGAGGAAAAAGGTTCTGGAGATGGATGGTGGTAATGGTTGCATGTAACATCACTAAATTGTACACTCAATGTAAATAAAAAACTCTATGTTGGGATTATAGGCATGAGCCACCATGGCAGGTGGATCACCTGAGGTCAGGAGTTCAAGACTAGCCTGGCCAACATGGCAAAACCCCATTTCTATTAAAAATACAAAATTAGCCAGGTATGATGCCAGGCGTCTGTAATCCCGGCTACTCGGGAGGCTGAGGCAGGAGAATTGCTTGAACTCGGGAGGCGGAGGTTGCAGTGAGCCGAGATCATGCACTCCAGCCTGGGCACCAAGAGCGAAACTCCATCTCAGGAAAAAAACAACTCTGTGTTATGTATATTTTAATGCAATTTAAAATAAGAATGCATTGGCATAAATGACAGTATTTTTCTTGTATCTCCCATTCACTGAGATGGGAGATACAAGAAAAAACAGTTTCGGAGTTAAGGGAAAATAGGTTCAGTTAAAGTAGACACATACAGAAGTCAGGAAGACACGTCTTTTGTAATTCAATAGAGATGTGGGCTAGAAATAAAAATCTGGGAATCCCACAGAAGTAGCAAACAAAAACAAATACTTGCATGTGATTTTAAAGGAAAATACACAAAACAGCAAGAAGAAGAAGGACAAATTCTAGTAAAGACTAATATTTAAAAGGTGGGTAGCCAAAGAATCATATGCCATAACATGTTAAGCTTAAAGCAGCTGTAAAGCCTATTTCCTAAAAGGCTTTATTTTTAAAAAATTGTTTCACACCTACGTCCTCTTCTCCTCCCTCTCTCAGCAATAGCAGCTGTGGTTCAGATCTCTTTCTTACTGTTCTCTTTTCTGTTTTACTCATCAGGTCAGCAGTAGGCAATTTAAATTGTTTTCCAGTCTGCTTTATATACTGTGGTAAGAAATACTTATTGAACCCAAGCCCCTTAAGTTTTCAGATGAAGACACCTAAGCAAAAGACGTGATCTAAGTTACACAGGTCATAAGCAAAACTGCTAGAAGCTTGACCACTATCCATCCTGCTGATGCTCTTAAAATTAAGGCCCCAGAAATCAAAACATACTTGACAACAATAAAAATACTCACTTAATTTCAATGAGCATATATGTAATGCAAAGAGCAAATGCTCCAGCAAGATCAATCAAAACAAATGGATTCATTCGGGGAAGGAAGATACTGCTAAGTCCTGGAATAATTCCACACAAGCTAAGAAAAAACAAACAGAAAGAGTATCCATTAGCAGAACTCACATAAAACTGGTGACAACCTTGTAAAGATAATTTGTATTTTGGTACCACATAGTGTACTTCTTAAAGAAAGCAAAAAGGATTTGTGAACAAAGCCCTTTCACTTATAAAGTTCTCTTTTGTATCGTCAATTAAAAAGTAAAAGGAGAATAACAATCTGATCTGTGTGATTCATGTAGTAACCTCAGCAATGAATAATTTAAGTTCCCACGATAGATGCATTTCTTGTGTATTCCTTTAAATTATGCATATCATGAAACTCCGTAACATCTTACCTTCGACTAAGATCTGCAACATGCTCTTGAAGCCAGCTCGTACTAGCAGCTTTAAGAAGAAAATACTTAAATTATCTGTATAGAAGAAAATAAACCACTATCCGAAATATCTGAGTTCTTTAATTTTAAAAAATAAATTTGGCAGTGATTGAATAACATTACAAAAGAACATGCTACTCCTCAAATCTATAAATGTTTCCTCTTTTATGCCCTTATGCCACTAAGTCAAAAGCAGTTTCAACTATTATACAATATACAGTTGACCTGAAGGAATTAATGAACTTAGATATGTCATTGTTACTATTAAAGTTTTAAAGATTCTTTATACTTTTTCTTTTGAGATGGAGTTTTACTCTTTTTGTCCAGGCTGGAGTGCAGGGGTGCCACCTCGGCTCACTGTAACCTCCCTCTCCTGCGTTCAAGCAATTGTCCTGCCTCAGCCTCCCATGTGGCTGGGATTGCAGGTGCATGCCACCACACCTGGCTAATTTTGTATTTTTAGTAGAGATGGGGTTTCACCATGTTGGTCAGGCTGCTCTTGAACTCCGGACCTGGGTTTCACTATGTTGGTCAGGCTGGTCTTGAACTCCTGACCTCAGGTAATCCGTCTGCCTCAGCCTCCCAAAGTGCTGGGATTACAGGTGTGAGCCACCGTGCCCGGCGGTTCTTTATACTTTTAAGCAAAGCTTCCTAACCAGTGTGCTGGGAATGGGCCATAGGTATAGGCTGAGTATCCCAAATCTGAAAACCAAAAATCCACAACTTTGAGCACCAACATGATACTCAAAGGAAATGCTCATAGGAATATTTTGAATTTTGAATTTTCAGGTTTGGGATGCTCAACCCATATATATAATTCAAAGACTCCAAAATCTAAGACAACCTAAAATGTGAAACACTTCTGGCCCCAAGCATTTCAGATAAGGGATATTCAAATGACATACAAATTACTTCCTTCAACTCTCAAAAAAGCCAGGTGAGGACCTGGATACCTACAAAGATACCTGTCAGTTACTATTCTTGGACAAGTAGCCTGTGTCTAGGCTCAAGAATCCTCCTCCATTTATCCCAGAGTGCTATAGAAATATCCATTTTTAAAATGTGTACCATCATGTAAAAAAGATTGGCAAGACTTATGCAAAAGAAAAATAGTTGAGCAGTTAAGTAAGATGTCAGAATATCTGGATTTAAATCATAGCTCTGCCTTTAACTAGATGTGTAGCACTGGGTAAGTAATTTAATCTCTCAGTGCCTTAGTGTAAAATGGGCATAATAAAAGTATTTACTTCATATGGCTAGAATTAAATGGGCTATTCTACGTATTTAGCAGTGCTTGGCATATAGAAAGTACTTAATATTATTTTCCACTTAAATTTCAAGTAATTTCACAAATCTTTTTTCTTTTTCTTTTTCTTTTTTTTTTTTTTGAGACGGAGTCTCGCTCTGTAGCCCAGGCTGGAGTGCAGTGGTCGGATCTCAGCTCACTGCAAGCTCCGCCTCCCGGGTTCATGCCATTCTCCGGCCTCAGCCTCCCGAGTAGCTGGGACTACAGGTGCCCGCCACCTCGCCCGGCTAGTTTTTTGTATTTCTTAGTAGAGACAGGGTTTCACCGTGTTATCCAGGATGGTCTCGATCTCCTGACCTCGTGATCCGCCCGTCTCGGCCTCCCAAAGTGCTGGGATTACAGGCTTGAGCCACTGCGCCCGGCCCTTTTTCTTTTTTTTTGAGATGGAGTTTCACTTGTCACCCAGGCAGAAGTGCAATGACGTGATCTCGGCTCACTGCAACCTCCACCTACCAGGTTAAAGGGATTCTCCTGCCTCAGCCTCTCGAGTACCTGGGATCACAGGTGCCTGCCACCATGCCTGGCTAATTTTTATCATTTTTTAGTAGACAGGGTTTTGCCATGTTGGCCAGGCTGGTCTCGAACTGCTGACCTTGTGATCCGCCTGCTTTGGTCTCCCAAACTGCTGGGATTACAGGCGTGAGTCACCACACCCAGACTTCATTATTTTTAAAGCCAGAGTCTTGCTATGTTTCCCAGGCTGGACTCAAACTCCTGAGCTCAAGCAATACAATCACCTCAGCCTCCTGAGTAGCTGGGACTACAGGCACATGCTACCAAGCCCAGCTAATGTCACAAATCTTGATGTTTCTGGGAACCTTCATTTCCAGCTAATGAAAATATACAGTAGGCTGGGAGCAGTGGCTCATGTCTGTAGTCCCAGCACTTTGGGAGGCTGATGTGAGAGGACTGCTTGAGCCCAGGAGTTTGAGACCAGCCTGGATAACACAGGGAGACTTTGTCTCTATAAAAAATAATAATAAAATAAAATAAAATAAAATAAATAAAGATATAAACTAGATAACTTTTCTGGAAATAAATTTGGCAATATACAACAAAGCCTTTAAAAAATACTGTATTTTTAATCCAGTAAATAATTCCTTCTCAGGGAATTTATCCTACAGAAAGAATAAAAAATGCAGACAAAGTTGATCTAAAGAGGCTGATTATAGAGTTATTTATAAAAGGAAAAGTTGGAAATGTATAAAATATTTTAAAATATTCATAACAGAATACTATGCAAGCATTAAAAAATCATTTACATTCAAAGAGTATTTAATGAGAAGCAATACTGAAGACATAATGCTAACAAAAAAGCCAGACATGGCCGGACGCAGTGGTTCATACCTGTAATCCCAGCACTTTGGGAGGCCAGGGTGGACAGATCACCTGAGGTCAGGAGTTTGAGACCCGCCTGGCCAACATGGGGAAACCCCGTCTCTGCTAAAAATACAAAAATCAGCCAGGCATGGTGGCACACGCCTGTAACTCCTTGAACCAAGGAGGCAGACGTTGCAGTGAGCTAAGATTGTGTCACTGCACTCCTGCCTGGGCAAGACAGTGAGACTCCGTTTCAAAAAAAAAAAAAAAAAAAAAAAAGCCAGGCATAAAATTGTAATATATACAATTCTAAGTAAGCACATAAAATTATCTGTACGTGTGCATACAAAAAAGTGAAAGGAATAACATAGAAATGTTAACATATTATCTGTGGGTCATAAGATTATCAGTAGTCTTATTTCCTTCTTATGTCTTCCTG
Source organism: Papio anubis (assembly GCF_008728515.1). Taxonomy (NCBI): domain Eukaryota; kingdom Metazoa; phylum Chordata; class Mammalia; order Primates; family Cercopithecidae; genus Papio; species Papio anubis. The sequence goes on along the minus strand of NC_044989.1, from coordinate 32,024,181 downwards.
ATCTTTACAGAGAAATAGTGTTTCTAAATCTCTGCACCATCTTAAAAATTTCTAGAGTAAGTGTTATAGTATTTTATAAATTATGAATTTTTTTCAAGAAATTCAGGTGATCATAAGTAACATTATTTATTTTTCTAATTCATGCAGTAATTCTTTAACTCATACAAACACAACTTATCTTCATAACATTCATGAAGTTGTTTAAACTTGAATGGGCATTTCAGAAAACTTTCTTCTCTTGCCTGTCCTAGAGTGAGATCTAAAAAGATCCACACCTATCTGTGCTTCTCTATACTTCAAAGTGTGGGTCTGTGCAAACATCCCACTTCTGTTTTCACCTCACTTCTCCATCTCTTAGTGGCTAACTCTTTTGTGTGTTAGTGGGATTCCAAAACACTGAAATTGTTGAAAAATGCCAATAATTTAGACTGCAAAAGTGAAAAATCAGTCTGAAGTTGTAAACACTTCAAAATAAAAGGATATTTCAAAAGAAATAAAGTTTGGCTACTTGCAAATATATATGCCCATCCACCATTGCCAAAGAGAAGTTCCTGGGAACTTACTTTATTAACAAAATACAACTATTTTCAATTAGCATATCAACTATTCTAAGTATACTGAGACTTCTAAAGTGCTTACAATAGACTTTTCTTAGATAGATTACACATTTAAAATCTCACATTATTTGGTAAATGTAATTTTTCATCATCATATGATTTAATTTACAGGTCACTCCTGCCTGTTTCAAAATAATTTGTTATTTTAAAGCTTGAACTAATGAGATTTTGTTTTATAATTTTCCACTTAAAAAAGACTTGAGAACATTTGGGCTAGTTCTCTCTTCTCTTCAGAATATACTTCCTCATTGATTTGAGTGAATGAAACAAACAAAAGACTTGTTTTTATAAGAGATTAGTTGGATTTTTATATTAATAGTAAATAAAAAACATACCTTCTGAGACATAAGCAAAAGGTTTATTCCGAATAGAAAGCATCGTGAACAGGTTGAAAGAAAGAGCCACAAAAGTACCAACTAATAATCTTCCCCTAAAAAGAATGATAACATTCACCTTTAATTTGTTCTTGGTATTATCAGTAGGTAATTTCAATACGTAGAGGGACTAAGAGGTGGGAAGGTAAAGTAGTCTGCTTTAATGATTCAGTGTTTCCAGATACAGAACCTGAACTTAGTTTCTAGCCCCATCACCCATGTCCCATCTACTGTTGCTCCATCTTACAAAGGATAAGAAAGGACTTTTAGCATTAACAGTATCTTCCTACAGGTAAACCCTGTTATAAATCTGTATAAATGTTAATGGTATTTGTTTTATGATATGCTGGACAAATCAGACTTTTTGGAATTACACTGATCAGAATAGATAAGGTCCCTATAGTTGGCAACTATGTGGTTGAGAAATACAATTGTTTTTACATATATATGATACATACAATTCTCTTTTCATATATATATGAAAATCACATAGTTGCAATATATATGAAACATATATATACATTTCTTTTTTTTTTGGAGACAGGGTCTCACTCTGTTGCCCTGGTTGGTCTTGAGCTCGTGGGCTTAAGCGATCCTCCTGCCTTAGCCTCCCAAAGTGCTGGGGTTACAGGTGTGAGCCGCTGAGCCTGGTCCAATTCTCTTTTCTATAGGTGCTATGAAAAGATTTTGAAGGTCAAATTTGAAATTACAGAATACTAGGGGAAGCTGGCTTAGTGCTTCCTAGGTTTGGAAATAATGAGAAGCCTGACGCCAAGATAGAAAGGCCTTCCTGTGCAGTATAAAAATATTTAGAACTTGGGAACTGTTAAGGGTAAAGAAATAGAGTCTTGGTATTTGGGAATTTTGTTTGTGAAATAAAAGCAAAAACTTATGCTGCCACAGTCTGAACTCTGACATTGGCCAACTGTTTAATAATACATCAATTAATAATTAAGAATCAATAGTAAATTATATATCGAAAATAAAATCTCACGTGTGTATCTCGGGCTGTTCCAAAAAGCGTTCTGCACTAAAATAAATAAAAATGTATTAAATAAGTCCTATAAATTGTAAAGTTAAAAAGCTTTATTAAATATATCATTAACCCACCTTAAAGTTCACAAAATCTTTTAGTAATATAACTATTAACTATTAGCAGTGATGAGGCAAGGAGACTCACAAATTATCCTTTTTAGTTTTCTTTTTTCACAAATTATCCTTAATATGTAATTCAATCTTTCTCTGCCAAGCCGATTTCAATGGGTGTGTAACAAGCATCAAACATGCCTGACTGAATCTCTGTTTCATTCACAACCACTTCTGACTCAATTTAGCAGCATTAAGGAAGTAAAAAAAAGTGAAACAGAAGAAAATGTCTGAAACATAAAAAAACTGTACCATCAAAACTCCAGCCCTGCTCATCTAAATTTTCATACCCTTGAAAGCAAATGTGTCTGACGGGTTTCTTTCATGTTCCCAAAGGTGTCATAGGTGGGATTTAGAGTAATATCATATACAAATGTACCTTTCTTTTAATATAAAGAGAGCTCCCAACTGTGCCAAGACTGTGGAGGCAAATACAGCCAGGACTTCTAATCTTTCAAATCTGAAACCAAAACATTAATTAGATCATCACAATTCTTTCAATTCACAAACCAGTCTCTCTAGAACACATTTACATTCATTTATTTGCTCACTTAATACACATAGGTGCTGTCTACTATGAGCCAAACACTGTTAGAGCAGATTAGGGTTTCTAGAAGAAAAACAAACAATGAAAATCACAGATTCCAAAGAGTACCTATTTGTATAATTCCCAGGACCCAGAAGAGAGAGCACCTTCAGCCCATGCCAGACGCTTTCTCTTCCCAGAAATACTTCAAAATTTAAAAAAAAAAAAAAAAAAAAAAAAGACAATTACCAGGACCCACTTATAGTCCTTATTTTTCTAGAAATAATCACAATCATAATATCATAATAACAACACTTAATTGACCCACTGTGCATTAGACACCAGAGTACTTAACATATTACCTCATCTAAACCTCCCAACCCTGTTTTAAAATTACTTTATCCACTTTTTTCTTTTTTTTGAAGAGATGGGGGTCTCGCTATGTTGCCCAGGCTGGACCCTGAACTCCCAGGCTCAAGTAATCCTCCCAGCTCAGCCTTCTGAGTAGCTGGGACTACAGGCATGTGCCACCACACTTGGCTCAGTTTTTTTTTTTCAAACAGATAAGAAATTTAGGACATAAAGAAGAAAAGTAACTGTTTAGAGTCATATAGCTAGCAAGTAGAAGGTTTTCAAACTCAGACACTCTGACTCTAGAGTTCATATTTTAACCACTTATTATACTGCCTCTCATTTCTATACATAATTACAGTGACATTATGAGCATATTTTATAATCCCTAGACTAAGCCAGAGGCCAGGAACTGTTGTTTTAGTTTTTCCTGCAACACATGGTCTAACGGTATTCAATATTTATGGTAAGTATAAATGCTTAAAATTTTTCAAGAAAATAATCATGGAGGCACAGAAAAAAATTAAAAAAATTAAGGCTGTACATCACATTGTTATGTGTAAAGGAAAAATGTTGGAAATCAACAATATAACTGTTTGTTTATATATTATTAAACAAAAAAAGTATTTATTGACATGGAAAAAGGTGAGTGAAAAAAGTAGGTTATAATAGAATACAAATTGTTTTTTCCAGCTACTGAAAAAATAAAAAAGAACAGGAAAAAACAGTATGCAAATGTACCAACGTTATTTGTGGAATTTGAGAAGCTGATATTAAAATGCATATGGAACTGCAAAACGTGAAGGAAAGCAAAGATAATCTTGAAGAACGAAGCTGGAAGATTTATACTACCAGATATCAATAAGTATTTCAAAGCTGTAATAATTAACATAGTACGGTACTAATCCAAGTACAAATACACCAAATTGTGCAGAAAAGAGAATCTAGAAACAGGCCTACACATATATAGTCATCTGATTTGTGAAAAAGGTGGCACATAAAAGCAATAAAGAAGAGCCAGGTGCGGTGGCTCACACATGCAATCCCAGCACTTTGTGAGGCCGAGGCAGTTCAAGATCAGCCTGGCCAACATGGCGAAACCCCGTCTCTACTAAAAATACAAAAAATTAACTGGGCGTGGTGGTGTGCGCCTGTAATCCCAGGTGCCTGGGAGGCTGAGGCATGAGAATTGCTTGAAGGTGGGAGATGGAGGCTGGAGTGAGCCGAATTGCGCTACTGCACTCCAGAATATGCCTTTACTCCTGCTTCACACCATACCAAAAAAATCTATTCCAACTGGATTGTAGGATTAAATATGAAAAATTGAACAGTAAGGCTTCTAGGTGATAACAGGGCAAAGTGTCTTTATGACCTGGGGGGCATGCCAAGATTTCTTAACAAATACACAAAAGGACCAACCCGAAAAAATAAATTTAATTTAAAACTTTTTTTTTTTTTTTTTGAGACGGAGTCTCACTTTGTCGCCTAGGCTGGAGTGCAATGACGCGATCTCGGCTCACTGCAACCTCCGCTTCCCAGACTCAAGTGATTCTCCTGTCTCGGCCTCCCAAGTAGCTGGGATTACAGGCACCCACCACCATGCGTGGCTAATTTTAGTATTTTTAGTAGAGATGGGGTTTCACCATGTTGGCCAGGCTGGTTTCGAACTCCTGACCTCAAATGATCCGCTCACCTCACCCTCCCAAAGTGCTAGGATTACATGTGTGTGCCACTGCGCCCGGCCTAAAATTTAAAACTTTTATTCATCAGAAGATACCATTAAGAAGAAGGGCAACTAAGAGAAGGAGAAGATACTTATATATAAAGAACTGTTACAGATTAATAAAGAAAAAGGGAAAATGGTTAAAAGATTTTTAACAAGCATTTTAAAAAAGAGGTGATCTGAAAGGTTAATCAACATATGCAAAGGTGCTCAATTAGTTGTAAGGAAAATAACTTAAAACCACAATGAAATACCACTACATACCATAGAATGGCCTTTATAAAAAAGACAGTAACAGCTGGGCATGGTGGCTCCACACCTGTAATTCCAGTTACTTGGGGTGTGGGAGGATCGCTTGAAGCCAGTTCAAGACCAGCCTGGACATGGTGAGACCCCTGACTCCAAAAATATGTTAAAAATCAGCCAGGCATGGTGGGATGTGCCTGTAGTCCTAGCAACTCAGGAGGCTGAGGCAGGAGAGTCACCTGAGCACAGGTGTTGAAGGCTGCAATGAGTTATGATAATGCCACTGTACTCTAACATGGGCAACAGAGTGAGACCCTGCCTCAAAAAAAAAAAAAAAAAAAAAAATGCTGTGTGCAGTGGTTCATGCCTGTAATCCCAGCACTCAGGGAGGCCAAAGTGGGTGGATTACTTGAGGTCAGGAGTTCAAGACCAGCCTGGACAAATGGTGGAACCCCATTTCTACTAAAAACAAAAAAGTAAAAAAAACTAGTCAGGCATGGTGGTGCATGCCTGTAGTCTCAGCTACTCAGGAGGCTGCGGCACAAGAATCACTTAAATCCGGGAGGCGGAGGTTGCAGTGAGCCGAGGTCGCGCCACGGCACTCCAGCCTGGGTGACCAAGTGAGACGCTGCCTTAAAAAAAAGATTAAAAAAAAAAAAAAGACAATACCAACTGTTGGCAAGGACACGAAGCAACTGCAACTCTCAAACACTACCAGTGGGAGTATACATTGGTAAAACTGCTCTGGAAAATGGTTTGGTATTATCTTATCTTTTAATAATGAACATGCAAATCCAAACTAATTCCACTCAAAGATACATACCCAACATAAATGGGTACATATGTGCACTAAAAGACATATACAAGAATGTTCAGAAGTAGTTTTATTTATAATGGCTAAAAAGTGAAAGTCATCTAAATGTCCTTAACAATTAAGCAATTTGTGATATAGTCATATAATGGAATATGATAGCAAAGAACAAGAATGAACAAGATAGCACATACTATATTCCATCTACAGGATACTCAGAAACAGGCAAAACTTATATGCAATGTTAGAGGTCACATTACCAGTTACTTCTGGTAGGGTCTGAATGGACATGAAGGGAGGTTTTAGGAGACTTGTGATGTTTTATATCATCATCCAGATAGTGGCTATACAAATGTATTCCTTTCTTAAAATTCATTAAGTTGCAAAAAGATATCACAGAAAACAAGACAGGGTCTCTACTTTCATGAAATTTACTTTTTTTTTTCTTATTTTTTGAGATGGAAGATGGAGTATAGTGGCACCATCTCCGCTCACTGCAGTATCCGCCTCCCCATCTCAAGTGATTCTCCTGCCTCAATCTCATGAGTAGGTGGGACGACAGGCTTGCACCACCACGCCTGGCTAATTTTTGTATTTTTAGTAGAAATAAGGTTTCACCATGTTAGTTAGGCTGGTCTCAAACTCCTAACCTCAGATGATCCTCCCACCTCGGCTTCCCAAAGTGCTGGGATTACAGGCATAAGCCACTGCACCCAGCTATGAAATTTACATTTTAAAGGGTAGGGACAGAAAAACAAATACCTGGTTTGGTAAGTTCTGTACAGAGAATTATAGTAGTCTGATGTGACAAGAGATTAACCAGATGACTATTTTTGATTGGGCTGTTCAGTCACTTAATGGAAATTAGCATTTAGTGATATTAAGATATGAATAACACGATGGAGCCAGCCTTGCAAACATCAGGTGACAAGCATATCAGGCAGATCTTATACAAAGGCCCTAAAATAGGAATGAGTAGTGTTCAAACAACAGAAAGAAAGTCAGTGTCCTATAGAGGGCATGAGAGGATTAAGTTGAAGAAAAGTAGGCAGGGTCCTGATCATATAAGGGCCTTGTAAATTAGAAAAAGGAGTTAGGATTTTATTCTAAGCATTATGGGAAACAACTGGATGGTTTTAAGGGGACAGTGATAATATGATACAGGTTTAAAAAGAAAAACACTGGCTGCAAATCAAAGTAGCTTGGTCTGGGATGGCAGTAGTGGAGATAGAAATGGGATTGGGGGTTAATTCTGGATGTGTTTGTAGGTTACCTTGACATAATTAATCTGCTAATAGATTAAATGTGGGTGATGAGAGACAGTAATCAACAGAAATTCCCAGAATTTTTTGTTTGAGCAACAAAGTGCTGATGGTATTTGCTGAGATGGGAAAAACTACAAAGGAATAGGTTTTTGGGGAAGAAACCAAGAATTTTTTCCTAAGTTTAAGACACCAATTAGACATCCATGTGAAGCTATCAAGAAGGTAGTCTGAAATTCTAGATAGTTCTCAGGCCTAGAGAACTGGATTTTGAAATCTCCAGATATATGTGATACTTCAGCTATGTGACTGATTGCAACTATATTTGAGTGTTTAACTTTATTGCTTAACCCCTCCTTTCTTTCCTGTTCACTCTAAGCAAGTGAGCCAAAATGGGAGCTGTCATGTCCTTACATGACCTTGTCTTCTATCCACAGTAACTGATCTATAAAGACTGATGCCTGTTCCAAGCTGGCCCAAGCAACAGTTCTCATGATTTTCTGAACTAGGCAGTATTTATTTTCCAGAAATACTCTAGCTAGCTCTTTATTGCCTACCATAAATATCATTTTAACAGTCATAATTTATTATTTCCTCTGTAGGATGAAGGTGAGAAGGTGTGAATTAAGGTCTTGCTAGGAGTATCATTCCAGACTGGAGGAGAAAAGTCGTCTGAGAGACTGAACATGACATGCAGAGAAAAGCAGGCCTGGGAGGCAAAAAAAAAAAAAAATGACAATGTCCTCAGTGGTCTAGTGCCTGCACCAGTTACTGTCTTCCCATAGTAGTTTGGTTATATAAATTGTAAAAGTCCTCCCATTTTTTCCCCCCAAACTCATTTTTCTTTTTTCTTTTTTTTTTTTTGAGACAGGGTCTGGCTCTGTCACCCAGGCAGGAGTAGTAGAGTGGCACCATCTCAGCTCACTGCAACCTCTGCCTCCCAGGTTCAAGCCATCTTCCCAATTCAGTCTCCTGAGTAGCTGGGAATGCAGGCAAACCCCATCACACCCAGCATATTTTGGTATTTTTGTATTTTTTTGTAGAGACAGGGTCTCGCTCTTTGCTTAGGATGGTGTCAAACTCCTAAGCTCAAGTGATCGACCACCTGGGCCTCCCAAAATGCTGGGACTATAGGCATGAGCCACTGCATCTGACTCCCCAAACTAATTTTTTTGAGACAGAGTCTCGCTCCATCGCCCAGGCTGGCGTGCAGTGGCATGATCTCGGCTCACTGCAACCTCTGCCTCCCAGCTTCAAGTGATTCTCCTGCCTCAGCCTCCCAAGCAGCTGGGATTACAGGCGCCTGCCACCACACCCAGCTAATTTTTGTGTGTGTTTTCAGTAGAGATGGCATTTCGCCATGTTGGCCAGCCTGGTCTCAAACTCCTGACCTCAGGTGATCCACCCACCTTGGCCTCCCGAAGTCCTGGGATTACAGGCATGAGTCACCGCGCCAGGCCCCAAACTAAGTTAGATTTCTGTAACTTGCAGTGACAGATTTCCTTATATGGATATATCTACACCTTACAACTGATCATCATAGTGATAATGCAACTCTATCAAATTTCAGTGACACAGGCTGGACCTGGCACTTTGAGGCCAGGAGCTGGACACCAGCTTGGCCAACATGGCGAAACTCCATCTCTACTAACAATATAAAAATTAGCTGAGTGTGGTGGTGCACACCTGTAATACCAGATATCCCGGAGGTTGAGGCATGAGAATCGCTGGAATCTGGTGGGTGGAGGTTGCAATGAGCCAAGATCACACCACTGCACTTCGGCCTGGGCAACACAGCAAAACTGTCAAAAAAAAAAAAAAAGGCCAAGTGTGAAGGATCACACCTGTAATCCCCCAGCACTCTGGGAGGCAGAGGTGGGTGGATCATCTGAGGTCAGGAGTTCAAGACCAGCCTGGCCAACATGGTGAAACTCCATCTCTACTAAAAATACAAAAAAAAAAAAAAAAAATTAGCCAGGCGTGGTGGCACACACCTGTAATCCCAGCTACTCGGGAGGCTGAGGCAGAAGAATCGCCTGAACCTGGAAGGCAGAGCCTGCAGTGAGCCCAGATCACGCCACTGCACCGTCACTGCACTCCAGCCTAGGTGACAGAGTGAGACTCTGTCTCAAAAAATAAATAAAATTAAAAATAATAAATATTTTTTAAAAATTCATTTTGATTTATGACTTATAAAAATCCTTATTTTGCATTAAAATTTTATATTTACTTCTTCCCATTGTTTAATAAAACCTAACTTTGTTCAAAAGAATATAGTCCCAATGAATGGTATGGTGGACAAGAAGAGTAAGTTTGGTCCAAAAGTTTCTTTACTAAAGTAAAATTCCTTGGTTGATATGCCTCTTCAGGTAAAAATAATAATAATAAAGTAAAATTCTTTCAAGTTGTTTCCTAGAATCTAAAAGGAACTCATGTTTAAATACATTTTTAAACCTTTAATATAAAAGATTATTTCCTTTCAACTTTCAGGATTTTTTTTTTTTTTTTTTTTTTTTTTTGAGACAGGGTCTTACTCTTGCCACCTGTAATGCAGTGATGAAATTATAGCTCACTGCAGCCTCAAACTCCTGGGCTTAAGCAATCCTCCCACATCAGCCTCCCAAGCAGCTGGGACCACAGGTATATACCACCATGTACAATAATTTAAAAAAATTTTTTGTAGCGACAGGTCTCACTATGTTGCCCAGGCTGGCTTCTAACTCAAACAATCCTCCCGCCTCAGCCTACCAAAGTGCTAGGATTACAGGTGTGAGCCACCGCACCTGGCCTCAGTAATTTTTAAAATTATGGAAACAAATCTCAAATTATTTGTTGACCCATTGCTATCACAAATCCAGTTTCAGATGAAAATCCATCTTTACCACTGCCTAGTATTAAACTATGTCACATTTATTTAACATCTAGAAGATACACTAACATAAAAATCCTTTGTACTTGCTCTAGCTAAAATAAATTCCCAAAATATTAAAGAACTTAATGTGAACTTTAAATATTTGCTTTATAAAATGTAAAAAACCTAATGTGAACATTTCATTTTAATATGATTTATACCTTAAATGTTTGTTTCTTGGAAGATGCTTTTCTATCTATTTCCTTTTGTTTTTTTTGAGACGGAGTTTTGCTCTGTCATCCAGGCTGGAGTGCAATGGCACGATCTTGGCCCACTGCAACCTCTGCCTCCTGGGTTCAAGCGATTCTCCTGTCTCAGCCTCTCAAGTAGCTGCAAGTACAGGTGCACGCCACCACACCTGGATGAATTTTGTATTTTTAGTAGAGATAGGGGTTTGCCATGTTGGCCAGGCTGGTCTCGAACTCCTGACCTTAGGTGATCTGCGTGCCTCAGCCTCCCAAAGTGCTGGGATTACAGGTGTAAGCCACTGTGCCCAGCCTATCTATTTTCACTATCTGATCATCATTTCACTAAGTACGCAGCATTTATTTTCCAGGAATACTCTAGCTAGCTCTTTATTGTCTACTATAAATAATATTTTAGTAGTCATAAGTTAGCAAAAAATAAAATAATTTGAACTTACCCAAATGAATAGACAGGGCTAGGTTTCCTCATTGTTACCCAGTAACTTATTAAACATGTCATTAAACTAAGTAAAAAGAAAAATAAATTTAGTGTTAGAACTAGAAGAGAACATGTGAAGAGAAATTAAGTTTTCAGAATTCCTAAGTGGTTGAAAGTTATCCGTGTTTGCACAGACTAAATTAATAATAAATTACTCTAATAATTTATTAAGATAATTAATTCTAGTAGTTTACCATCTAATCACAGTAAGCATCTGAACGTGTGGTATACTTGTAAGATTTTAACATGTGAAGGAACAGAATAAAGTTATAATACATCAAGTCAGTTAAGTAGAACCTAACCTCATACTTCTACTACACAATGTTATCCACCCTAAATGGTTTCTGTAACTGAAAATGCTAAAAAATGACATATACAATTTTAACTTTGATACACTTCATCTTTGCTAAAAGTTAAACTAAATATTAATAATACCTTGACAACATTTTGACTGAGATAAAACTATGTTCATTTTCCAAGTGTAGTAGAGATTCCCTCTAAAACAAGTTACAACAATATGAAATTGAGGTAACAACTATCTGTGTTAGACCCAATTAAACATGTTAGTTACCTGATTAATAAAAGGCATTCTTTTTTTTTTTTTTTGAGACAGAGTCTTGCTCTGTTTCCCAGGCTGGAGTGCAGTAGTGCCATCTCGGCTTACTGAAACCTCTTCCTTCCGGGTTCAAGTGATTGTCCTGCCTCCACCTCCCAAGTAGCTGTGATTACAGGTGTGAACGACCATGCCCAGCTAATTTTTGTATTTTTTTTTAGTAGAGATGAGGTTTCACCATGTTGGCCAGGCTGGTCTCGAACTCCTGGCCTCAAATGATCCACCCACCTTGGCCACCCAAAGTGCTAGGATTACAGGCGTGAGCCACCGCGCCTGGCTGAAAAGCCATCCTTATAATATACTCCTATCTCATGGATCTTGAAGACATCAAAGTATTTTGTAATCCCTAAATGGAAATATGAAAGGCTCCATGAAGCAGGGAGCCAAGAGTCTCTCTCCCTAGCTCACAATTCTCAATTCTCAGTTATTAACTATCGTTCATTTTTTTTCTCCATCTATAAACTTACAGCAGGAAATGGTATATGTTCTTTTTTTTAGATGGAGTCTCACTCTATTGCCCAGGCTGGAGTGCAATGGTGTGATCTCGGCTCACTGCAATCTCCGCCTCCTGGGTTGAAGTGATTCTCCTGCCTCAGCCTCCTGAGTAGCTGGGATTACAGGCATGCACCACCATGCCTGACTAACTTTTGTATTTTTAGTAGAGATGAGGTTTCGCCATGTTGGCCAGGCTGGTCTTGAACTCCTGACCTTGTAATCCACCCACCTTGGCCTCCCAAAGTGCTGGGATTACAGGTGCGAGGCACCGCACCTGGCTGGGAACTGGTATGTTCTTAACATGACCCTACTCCCTGGCCACAGCTGACTCATCCACAGACAGACACCTGACGCATGTAACCTAAGCTGGGTCAAAATGCTGCTCTGGATTTGGAAGTAGGATTTGTAACTGGAACCAAAGCATTCCAGGCTTAATTTGGCTGCTTTATTGAATGATGGAAATGCAAATCTAAAAATTTGGAGCAGTATTTATATTTCTATCCCCGGATTTGGGAGTAGGGAATGCTGGCCTACAGGAAGAAAATAGCTCAACAATGTCCACACACAGGGAACAGAGATGACAGATAAGGAGAAGTTTGATTCTTACAATGGAGCCCAGCTAAACCTCTACCCTCAGATTCCATTAACACCCCTGAATCTGTAGAATTAAGTATCCTACACCTTTGCTCCCCCAGTATAGCTCCAGTGGAAGTCTGATGGCTGCAATCAAAAGAGCCCTAGCTAACTCCTTGAGAGTACTTCACACTCATGACAGGGTTCATATAGTGTGCTAACCTCACTTCCAATTCATGTAAGTAGCAAGAATATGGTATTTACATTGAAGTTAAGCAAATAACCTAGGTTGGTTTTCAATGGATGGATGATTTTTGAAATTGCATTGGATAAAGGCAGCCAAATGAGTTTCTGCAGTCAGAAATATACAATTAGGCTGGGCATGGTGGTGCATGCCTGTAATCCTAGCACTCTGGGAGGTCAGGGCAGGCGGATCATTTGACAGCCCAGGAGTACAAGACCAGCCTAGGCAACATGTCATGCCCTGTCACCACAAAAATATGCAAAAATTAGCCAGGTGTGGTGGTGAGTACCTGTAGTCCCAGCTACCCCAGAGGCTGAGGTAGGAGGATCGCCTGAGTCCAGGAGATTGCAGCTGCAGTGAGCCATGACTATGTCACTGTACTCAGCCTGGGTGACAGAGCAACACCCTGTCTCAAAAAAAAAAAAGAAAAGAAAAGAAAAGAAAAGAAAAATGAAATATACAATTGAAGCTTCAATCATTAATTTATTTATTTATGTTTTTTTTTTGAGACGGAGTCTCACTCTGTCGCCCAAGTTGGAGTGCAGTGGCACAATCCTGGCTCCTGCAACCTCTACCTCCCAAGCTCAAGCGATTCCCCCACCTCAGCTTCCCGAGTAGCTGGGATTATAAGAGTGCGCCACCATGAACACCTCATTTTCTGGTATTTTAGTAGAGATGGGTTTTTACCATGTTGCCCAGGGTGGTTTCCAACTCCTGAGCTCAGGGAATCTGCCAGCGTCGGCCTCCCAAAGTGCTGGGATTACAGGCATGAGCCACCTCGCCCGGCCAAAGCTTCAATTATTAATTGTAAAATTTTTTCTTTGTAAACAATACTCTATAGATGATATTTGTTACTAATAAGAAATTTGAAAAATTCAGTGTTTAAACATTAACTTTTGAAAATTTTACCCTTAAAAGTGGATAAAAATCTCTGAAACTTTTTCTACAGTTCATCACTTTTAAGAAGCACATATTTTTTCACATCTTAATACTCCTCAAATCAGGGTTAGTCTTACAACTTACAGTACATCACAGTTGAATTAGCAGCATTTTTCTTGGGGACACATAAAATAAGTATTTGTCTTAAAACTCTTAACATCTAATGTTTGATGAAATATGGTACACTAATTGAACTTACTTCCCATTACTACATAAATCTACAAATCAGCACCCATTTATTAACAAATCATTCAATATGTTTGATTTTATTTATATGCATAAATTATTTTAATTTCCATAGTTTAATAACACCACTTTGGTATTAATGTTCTCTATTAAAATATATGTCTACACCTCTTTGTAAAACAGTAGCATTTATTAACAACAGTCTAAAATCAGATAACCACTTTCTTCTGTGTTTGGATGTTAATGAAGCTCTAAATGAATGTAAATCACACCTTTCATCTGAAACAATATATATCGATAGCTAATTCACATGGCAGATTATGAGCCTCTAAAGAAAGAAACTTCTTCAAATTAAATGAAAAGATTTTCCTTATGAACCTTAAGACATTAGGGAAACAACATTACTTTAGTTTTAAAATTTTACTATTTTTATTACCATTAGTTTATTATTATCAAATATGGTAGGGAACATTAATAATTATTCCCCAACGTAACTTTTTAAAAGTGTATGAATGGGCTGAGTGTGGTCCTCCCGCCTCAGCCTCCAGAAGTGCTGGGATTACAGGCGTGAACCACCACACTCAGCCCATTCATACACTTTTAAAAAGTTACGTTGGGGAATAATTATTATGTCGCCCAGCCTGGAGTGCAGTGGCCGGATCTCAGCTCACTGCAAGCTCCGCCTCCTGGGTTTACGCCATTCTCCTGCCTCAGCCTCCCGAGTAGCTGGGATTACAGGCACCCGCCACCTCGCCCGGCTAGTTTTTTGTATTTTTTTAGTAGAGACGGGGTTTCACCATGTTAGCCAGGATGGTCTCCATCTCCTGACCTCGTGATCCGCCCGTCTCGGCCTCCCAAAGTGCTGGGATTACAGGCTTGAGCCACCGCGCCCAGCCAACACACTTGGCTAATTTTAAAAATTTTTTGTAGAGACGAGGTTTCACTGTATTGCCCAGGCTGATCTTGAACTCCTGGGCTCAAGCAGTCCTTTCACCTTGGCTTCTCAAAGTACTGGGATTACAGGCATGAGCCACTGTGCCTGGTCTATAGGGTATCTCTCTGTCACTGAGGCTGGAGTACAGTGCTAAGATCATAGCTCTCTGCAGCCTCAAACTCCTGGGCTCCAATGTCCTCTTGCCTCAGCCTCCCAAAGCACTGGGATTACAGGCATGAGACACCACTCTTGGCTGTAACATACTTAATCTGCTTTTATTTATTTTTAAATTGGCATTTTATTTATATAATTAAAATTCAAAATTTACAAAAGAGATATATAGTGGGAAGATTTTAAATTACATCTCCCTGCCAGAGTCTTCCTCCTTAAAGACACCTATTACTATCAGTTTCTTGTTTATCCTTCCTATGTATATTTACGCAAATATAAGCAAATGACTGTAGTGTGTGGATGTGTAAACATGCGTGTATTCTTACTCTTTCCCCCTTTTTAATGCAAATTGCAGCATACTATATACACTGTTGTATATCTTGCTTTCTCCCCTAATTAGGACCTCTAAACCATAAAATGCTTTGGCTTTATTGTTTAAGGCTACATAATATTTAATTACATAGATAAGTGGGTTCCCTATACCCAGCAGGATCGGTTTCATCTGTTGCTAGAAATGCAAATTCTTGGGTCCTACCCAAGGCCTTCTGAATAAGTAACTCTGGAAATGGAGCAACATGTATTTTAACAAGACCTTCCAAGTAATTCTGATGTATGGTCAAGTTTGAGAATTCTATGATATATATGTACCAAAATATAGGGTATACATGCCCCATAATTTATTTCATCATTCACATACTGATTGTTTCCAATCTTTTGTACTGAATAACCTCATATGCAACTCATTTTTGATCACAGGAATGTATCTGTAGCATAAATTACTAGAAAAGGAACTGCTATGTTTAAGGTTATGGGCATTTCTTTTTTTTTTTTTTTTTGAGACGGAGTCTCGTTCTGTCCCCCTGGCTAGAGTGCAGTGGCGCGATGTCGGCTCACTGTAAGCTCCACCTCCTGGGTTCACACCATTCTCCTGCCTCAGCCTCCTGAGTAGCTGGGACTATAGGCGCCTGCCACCGCGCCCGGCTAATTTTTTGTATTTTTAGTAGAGACGGCGTTTCACCGTGGTCTCGATCTCCTGACCTTGTGATCCGCCCACCTCAGCCTCCCAAAGTGCTGGGATTACAGGTGTGAGCCACCGCGCCCGGCCAGTTATGGGCATTTCTAAATTTAATTGATATTGCCAAACTGCCCTCGAGATGCTGCACCAATTTATATTCCCACCAGCAATGTATAAAAGTGCCTGTTTCCAGCCAGGACAGGTAGTTCACGCTTGTGATCCCAACACTTTGGGAGGGAAAGGCAGGAGGATCACTTGAGCCCAGAAATTTGAGACCTGCCTGGGCAACATAGGAAGACCTCATTTCTACAAAATATCAAAAAATTGGCAAATGTGGTGGCACAAGCTTGTGGTACCACTCACTCAGGAGGCTGAGTTGCATCATTTGAGCTCAGGAGGTAAAGACTGAGGCTGCAGTGAGCCGAACTCAACCCACTGCACTCCAGCCTGAGCAAAAAGAATGCCTGTTTAGCCAAAACAACCTTGAAAAAGAACAAAGCTGGAATATTCATACTTCCCAATTTCAAAACCTACTACAGAGCTGCAGTAATCAAGACTGATGGTACTGGCATAAAGGACAGACATACAGATCAATGGGACAGACCTGAAAATCCAAAAATAAACATTCAAACATTCACATTTACAGTGAACTGGTGTTTTTTGTTGTTGTTATTGTTTTGGTTTTTGAGATGGGGTCTCGCTCTGTTGTCCAGGCTGGAGTGCAGTGCCGCGATCTCAGCTCACTGCAACCTCTGCCTCCCAGGTTCAAGCAATTCTCCTGCCTCAGCCTCCCAAGCAGCTAGGACTACAGATGCCCACCACCATGCCCAGCTAATTTTTGTATTTTTAGTAGAGACAGGGTTTCACCATATTGACCAGGCTGGTCTCGAACTCCTGACTTTGTGATCCGCCCTCCTCAGCTTCCCAAAGTGCTGGGATTACAGGCATGAGCCACTGCGCCCAGCCGAATAAAGCCATCTTTTTAAAAACAAAAGAGCACGTGTTTCCCTAACATACTCAACAACACAGCTATACTCAAATCTTTTAATCTTTCCCAATGTGACAGGCAAAACAGCATCTCGGAGTAATTTTAATTTGCATTTCTCTTACTGTTAGTGAAGATGAGCAACTTTTCATAAGTGTCATTTATAGTTCCTGTTCTGTAAACTCTCGTATTATAAATTTTTTTTCTTACTTTTCTTTTATTGGGCCTTCGTCTTATTAAATTGTAGGGCCCTTCAAATATTAGCAAAATTAGTCCTTTGAGGTATGAATTGCAAGTATCTTCTCAGGTTACTCTCTGTTTAAGGTGACATTTGCTACCTAGAGTTTTTAACTTTAATATAATCAAATTTATAAATGTTTTGTTTTTTTGTTTTTTGAGACTGAGTTTTGCTCTTGTTGCCTAGGCTGGAGTGTGGTGGCACAATCTCGGCTCACTGTAACCTCCGCTTCCTGGGTCCAAGCGATTCTTATGCCTCACCCTCCCAAGTAGCTGGGACTACAGGCACAAGCCACCATGCCTGGCTAATTTTGTATTTTTAGTAGAGATGGGATTTCACTACGTTGGCCAGGCTGGTCGTAAACTCCTGATCTCAAGTGATCCACCCGCCTTGGCCTCCCAAAGTGCTGGAATTGCAGGCGTGAGCCACCCCACCCAGCCTCTAATTACTGTTATGTCTCTAATTATTGTTGTTTGTGTGTTTGTTCTATGTTGATAATTTTACTTTAGATTACTTTCCTTTAAGCAAAGAAAACTTCTTCATAATCTACTTTTTCTGTCCATAGACTTGCCTGTTCTGGACATTTCATATAAATGAAATCATACAATATGTGGTCCTTTATGACTGTCTTCATAGTATAATGTTTTTATTGTTTTCTTATACGATATCAGTAGCTGCTGTTTTTATTGCTGAATTGTATGGCTATACCACATTTCTACCAAATTCCTTATTGGCTCCAAAACATTAAGATTTCCTAAAAACTTACCTAAAAAGATCAAAAATGGTCAGGTAAGTATAGGCAGTTAAAGCTGCAAAACAACCAAAAAAATGATTAAAATATTACTGACCCCTCTAAAAAAATACAGCAAGTCACCCAAATTATTTCTACCAGGGGTATCCATCACCAAAAAAACTTTTGAGTCACTGGCCAACCTGATATATTGCCAGTTATCTAGTAAATTTGATCAATACATGTAGCCAAAGTTGGTTGGTAGAAAAGCTTACCTCCCAACCTGATTTCTCCATTAGGAAAAATGAAGTAATGAATGTTAAAAAGCCCTGTGACCATTTTTCTGCCTGCTTCTGTAATCTCAGCACTATTTCAAATGTATTGTTTGAACAACAGAACAAAGGAACAATGCATTAAAAAACATAAAAAGTTAAGATACAAGAAAAAATTACAGAATTCCCTCTTTAAGGAAAAGCCAACAAAGAAAAAATTACAGAATTCTCTTTTTAAGGAAAAGCCAACAAACCTCAAAATCTAACTTATAAACTGTATAAACTAAAGTTTTAATCTATTACATTAAAAACAAATCTCCAGCTGGGAGCGGTGGCTCACACCTCTAATCCCAGCACTTTGGGACGCCGAGGCGGGCGGATCATGAGGTCAGGAGATCGAAACCATCCTGGCCAACATGGTGAAACCCCATCTCTACTAAAACTACAAAAATTAGCTGGGCCTGGTGGTGCGTGCCTGTAATCCCAGCTACTTGGGAGGCTGAGGCAGGAGAATCGCTTGAACCAGGGAGTCGGAGGATGCAGTGAGCCAAGATTACAGCACTGCATTCCAGCCTGGCAACAGAGTGAGACTCCATCTCAAAAAAAAAAAACCAAAAAACCAAAAAACAAAACAAAAACAAATCTCCAAACAGATTTAATGACTTTTTTTTTTTTTTAAATAACAGCTTATTTAAAATGAAAATGGCCAGGCATTGTGGCTTACGCCTGTAATCCCAGCACTTTGGGAGGCCAAGGTGGGTAGATCGTTTGAGCTCAGGAGTTTGAGACCAGCCTGGGCAACATGGTGAGACCCCATTGCTACTTTAAAATATATTTTAAAAGGAAAAAACTTTAAAAAAAGAAAAGATACAATGTTAACAAATGAACAAAATTTTATAGCTTACAAGGAAGTTTTAAATATATTCCCTTATTTAAATCATTTGAGTTAAATACATTTCAGAATATATTCTATATAAGATATACCTTTATTTCCAATGAGAAAAACAAAAGTGAAAATAACAACTCCATAAAAATACAAAGGTGACATACCTATACTATTAGTAGAACTGCACCACATAAGCAGGAAGCCAGTACATATCAAGTTTATTACACCAAAGAGCAGTATCTTCCAGGACTGTGAAAATAAAAATCACTCTTATGTGTACACAAGTGATAAATTTCACAAGGTCTGCTTAAGTTGCTATAATTTATACTCTGATATTCAAAGGAATAAACATAACTTCCTTCAAAAAGTCTGTGTCACACATCTACCAAAAGTGTCATCAGCTAAGTTATAGTATACAAATTTAAAGGAATAATTCCAGAAGGAGAGTTGTTCAAGAGAAAATAAATTCTGACATAGAAATTCTCAAATAGGGCCGGGCGCGGTGGCTCAAGCCTGTAATCCCAGCACGGTTTGGGAGGCCGAGACGGGCGGATCACGAGGTCAGGAGATCGAGACCATCCTGGCCGACACGGTGAAACCCTGTCTCTACTAAAAAATACAGAAAACTAGCCGGGCGAGGTGGCGGGCGCCTGTAGTCCCAGCTACTCGGGAGGCTGAGGCAGGAGAATGGCGTGAACCCGGAGGCGGAGCTTGCAGTGAGCTGAGATCAGGCCACTGCACTCCAGCCTGGGCGGCTGAGCGAGACTCCGTCTCAAAAAAAAAAAAAAAAAAAAAAAAAAAGAAATTCTCAAATAGTTGAGAAAAATACATATACATATGCATATTGTCTCTATAGGTACATATTATAGAAACAATGATGAAGCAAATGGGGCAAAATGTAAGCAACTGGTGAATCTGAATAAAGGGCATAATGATGTTCCTAAAAGTTACTAATCTTGTCCAGGTGCAATGGCTCATGCCTGTAATCCCAACACTTTGGGAGGCCGAGGCGGGTGAAGGTCAGGAGTTCAAGACCAGCCTGGTCAACATGGTGAAATCCCATCTCTACTGAAATAAAAAATCAGCCAGGCATGGTGGCAGGTGCCTGCAATCCCAGCTACTTGGGAGGCTGAGACAGGAGAATCGCTTGAACCAGGGAAGCGGAGGTTGCAGTAAGACGAGATTGTGCCACTGCACTCCAGTCTGGGCGACAGAGCAAGACTGTCTCAAAAAAAAAAAAAAAAAAAGAAAGTACTGACCTTGGCTGTTCAACATCAATCAAGTAAGATGAGACATAAGGAAAGATCTTGATTTTGGCAACACAGAGGTTTTTGGTTACCTTGTAAAAGCTGTTTACATAAATTAGTGGGGACCAGTGCCAAACTGGTATGTGTTTAATAGAGATGGGGAGAAGAGAAGGTGAATACAGTGTACTGACAAGTCTTTCAAGGAGGTTTGCTACAAAAGGAAGCTGAGAAATGAAGCAGCCCTGAGAGTGGAACTTATAACATGTAATTACGATGCAAGAAAGAGAATGATGCAAGAAAAACAATGATGCAAGAAACAGAACAATTATACGAACATCATCTTTCAGTAGGTAACAAGTGAAAGAACTGGCTTTATAGAGGATAACTGAAAGCTTGTCCAGAGAAATAGGAGGGAAGGCAGAGTGATGGCTGATGTGCTAATGACAGGATGTAGAAGTTTTCTTCTGATTACTTCTTTTACCTTGGTGAAACAGGAAGCAAGATCATTGGCTTAGGGTGAGGATGAAGATGGTATTAGAAGCTTGAGGATAGAAATGAAAGAACATGGTATGAAATAGCCATCTAGGAAATTGGAAAATTGAATGAACGAAGGAAGTATAGAATGAAAGAAATACAGGCAGCACTAATGGTCTGTCTGATCATGAATTCAAAGTGAGACCAGTTGCATGCTTTTGTTTCTCTCAGGTTACATTCAGTTGCTTAGATGCAAGTAGAGAGTAGAAAGAAAGTGAACTTGGCTGGGCGTAGTGGCTCACGCCTATAATCCCAGCACTTTGGGAGGCCGAGGCGGGCGGATCATGAGGTCAGGAGATCGAAACCATCCTGGCCAACATGGTGAAACCCCATCTCTACTAAAACTACAAAAATTAGCTGGGCCTGGTGGTACGTGCCTGTAATCCCAGCTACTTGGGAGGCTGAGGCAGGAGAATCGCTTGAACCCAGGAGGTGGAGGTTGCAGTGAGCTGAGCTCATGCCACTGCACTCCAGCCTGGGCGGCAGAGCAAGACTCCGTCTAAGAACAGAACAGAACAGAAAAGAAAAGAAAGTGAACTTAATGAAGATTGGGGATTTTCCAGGAATTAAGACAGAGGGAAGGGGAGCACAAAAGAGCTGAGAGTATATAAAAGAAAATGATACCAGCTGGGAGTGGTGGTGTACACCTGCAATCCCAGCTACTCAGGAGGCTGAGGCAGGAGGATCCCTTGAGCCCAGGAGTTCAAGACCAGCCTGGATAATATAGCAAGATTCCATCTCAAAAAAAAAGAACAAAAAGGAGGGAAATGATAATGATGGAGCATAGAATCTAAGCTGGATAAGGAAGCAAATGAAGATAAGGGAGTTGAAAAATAGTGAAAATATGGCAGAGTTTCAATTGGACTGCCCATTGGTACTGCTTATTATTGTTTCATTGAAGCTGGCTTTACTTAAAAGTCATCAAATATTTACTGGATGCTTATATTGTACTTCTATAAAAAGGTGAGCAAAATAGAGATAGTCAGTTCCCTAAGAGAATTTATCATTTAGACAACAATGAGAAGCATGAAACACAGTAACTAGAAGGTATACATTGGTGGCCTAAAAGGATGGCAATTACATCTTTTTATTTACAGTCTCAAAACATGACATATTTTTCTTGCCCTACATTAAAAATGAGAAAACACGGGCCAGGTGCGGTAGCTCAGGCCTGTAATCCCAGCACTTTGGGAGGTGGAGGTGGGCAGACCACCTGAGGTCAGGAGTTCGAGATCAGCCTGACCAACATGGAGAAACCCCATCTCTACTAAAAATACAAAAAATTAGCCGAGCGTGGTGGCCCATGCCTGTAATCCCAGCTACTCGGGAGGCTGAGGCAGGAGAATCGCTTGAACCCGGGAGGCAGAGGTTGCGGTGAGCCCAGATCATGCCATTGCACTCCAGCCTGGGCAACAAGAGTGAAACTCCATCTCAAAAATAAAGAAATAAAAGAGAAAACATGGCTTTAGATTGGATCCATTTAATTTTTTGAAAACGTAATAACCAAAAGCAACCACAAAACCATTTTTCTTTAAAACAGTTCAGAATTAGAATCAAAACTTTAACAGAAGATTCCTACCAAAGCAAAACAATTTAACACCAAACGACTGCAATTTTACACTAAAAAACCACTTTTCCAACATAGAAAAATGAAAACAGTGTGGTGGGATCAGGAGTGATTTCTATTTGCCTTAAAAATTATCTTTCTGCAATGTTATAACGTTGTTTGTGCAATAATTAAAATTGGGGTTAAGGAATAACTTACCCTTCGGTCAGCTGCTACAAGTCTAAATTCCCGTAACAACTTGCCAAAAAAGGATCTTTGTGGTTTTCGAAAGAGATGAATTGTCCCCTTTCAAACAAACAATATACAAATCAGCATTTAAATATTTAATCATCTTCTGAGTTCCTATGATATGATATAGTGGTTCCTATGCTATGGTATGAGATAGTGGTAATAATAACCAATATTTATTAAGTACTCAATATACACCAAGCACTTATTCTAGATACTTTATGTGTATTTATGGATTGAATATTCACAATAAACCTATGTGGGTGGAGACAACTTTTAGTAAGCCATCCAAAGTCAAAAAGCTAGTAAATGGCTGAGCAGAAATTCAAAACCAGGCTTTTTAGCTCCAGACCACACTCTATTTTTAAATGGATAAGGCAATTTGAACCAAAAAAGAAACAGTTTGCCCAACAGCTCTACTGGAAATTTCTACTGAAAATTCACCTAATTAAAGCTATATATGTCGCAGTGCTTGGGGCTCATGCCTGTAATCCCAGCACTTTGGGAGGCCGTGGCAGAGGGATCACTTGAGGCCAGGAGTTCATGGCGAAACCCCATCTCTATTAAAAATATAAAAATTGGCCGGGTGTGGTGGTGCACACCTGTAATACCAGCTACTCAGGAGGCTGAGGGATGAGAATCTCTTGAGCCTGGGAGGTGGAGCTTGCAGTAAGCCAAGATCGCGCCACTGCACTCTAGCCTGGGTGACAGAGTAAGACTGTCTCAAAAAGAAAGCAAGTTCAGGCAACTATTATAGTAAAACACCTGAGATTCTCTCTTAGGCATTCAGTCAAAGTATCTGACACCCTGGCTAGTCTCCCTGGCCCCTGCTAGTATACAGTTTGGGGATAGTAAACATAGGGCTCACCAATGAGAGAGAAGACTGAGGCGATTTACCACCCAAGTTTAGAAAATCATATGGGAAAGCCTTAGCAGAAAGGAGAGTTCAAACACATATGAGAAATTAACTTATGAGAAAGGCAGTATCCAATATCAGTGGGAGAAAATATGAGCCAGTCAATAAATGGTATTTTAATCAAGGTAATGTTTCACTCTTACCATACTCCTTACTCTAATTTGTTATTATTTTGAAAATTAAAATACAGAATTATAGAGTACTTGATTGAAGAAAGCCTAGATGTATTATTTTATAATCTGGGATTTGGGGGAAGCCTTTTTTAATAGGACATAAAAACCAAGAAGCTCTAAAGGAAAAAAATTGATTGATTTTACTATATAATTTCATGGCCAAATGTAATATCCTAAAGGGGGAAAAAAGATTTAAGGTCAAACTGAAAAAAAAAATTGTAATTCACAACAGACAATAGGCCAATTTTCTCTATACACAATGAGCTTCCACAAATTATTTTTAAAAAGATAAATAACCCAGTTTTAAAAATTACACATTTATAAAGCTGGCCAAATCAATACCTGCTCATTATTCACATTTGCGACTTTGTATTGTTAATGTGAAATCATGATTTCTGTTGATACTTTAAAAATAAAAATGGTATGCCTCTCCCTATACACAGTCACATCCATCTCTTGAACCTCAGTTCCAGCTGCTTTTGAGGAAGACAGTCTGATTTTAAACATAGGCTACACAGCAAACAGGATATTCACTCTACTGCAGTCTCATCCTGCGGCGAAGGAGTGAATATCCTGTTTGCCGTATTAAAAATCAGACTGTCCCAAATTTGGTGAAAACCATTCCTGCCATTTTTCTATGATGTAGTACTGATAATGAGGCAGAAACTTATGTCTATGAAGAAGGCAAAAACCGGTACTTTAAGTGTGTGCTATAATGAATCGAATTTGTGATGTCTACTGGTAAGAACGGGAATAGTGCCAAAAGACCTGATTACTAATTGTTTCAGTTATCATTCAAAAATACTTAGCCTTTTTTAATGCTGAAAATTTGGCATGGCCCTATTAATTTTTCTGGTATAGGTTTCCAAAAGCAAAACTCTATAGCTACTTTTAAAGAGAATATTTTGTCATTCCAAAAGAAAGTATCATTACGGGGGAAAAAAATCCTTCACAATTTTAAATGGCTCATACACAGTAATTTGATTGCTAAGTGCCACAAACATAAATTTTTGGATTTGAATTTTAATGAAATACTTTCCTAGATGGTAAAAGCCACAATCACTATACCAACCTTATTACATTTCTACCTCACTAAAGTTGGTCAATTTGACTCAAACACTGAAGCCCCAGAAAGCAGTGAAACTGAGGTATTAAAAAATTATAAATGTAGGCCGGGCGCGGAGGCTCATGCCTATATCCCAGCACTTTGGGAGGCTGAGGCGGGCAGATCACGAGGTCAGGAGATCGAGACCATCCTGGCCAACACGGTGAAACCCCGTCCCTACTAAAAATACAAAAATTAGCCGGGCGTGGTAGTGGACGCCTGTAGTCCCAGCTACTCAGGAGGCTGAGGCAGGAGAATGGCGCGAACCCGGGAGGCAGAGCTTGCAGTGAGCTGAGATTATGCCACTGCACTCCAGCCTGGGCGACAGAGTGAGATTTCGTCTCAAAAAAAAAAAAAAAAAAAAAAATATATATATATATATATATATATATAAATGTAAAAAACTTTCAAATCCAATGCAAGCATGATTTTCCTACATAGCATCTAGAGAGCAATTAAGTGGTTATAAGGAGGGATAACTCATTTCTTCAAAGCTTAGGCATCATTAGTTGCATTATGCTGAGACTCAGGAAAAGCAGGAAAAAAGGCCAAGCACTAGACATTTGGCATAAGAAAAACAACAGCGGAGTATTGATAATTGTTGATGCCACGTGACAGGTACAAGGGGGCTCATATTATGGTCTCTCTACTTCTGTGTGTGTATAAAAATTTTCATAATAGAAAGGTGAAAAAAGTAAAAATAAAGTACCAGAAAAATGTTACCATTTTTATATTCAAATAAAGACCACTGTGTGTGTATAACCTGACAGCTAAGCTAATCCAGTTTTAAAAGAATATGCTATTTTCACTTTAGATGTTAATAAATGTTAATATTAATAAATATATTTTTTTCTTGGCTGGCCATAGTGGCTCATGCCTGTAATTCCATCACTCTGGGTGGCTGAGTCAGGAGGATCACTTGAGCCCAGGAGTTCAAGACCAGCCTAGGCAATATACTGAGATCCTGTCTCTACAAAAAATTGAAAAGAAAAAAATTAGCTAGGCATGGTGGTACACGGCTGTAGTCCCAGCTACTCAGGACGCCAAGGTGGGAGGATTGCATGAGCCCAGGAAGTCAAAGCTGTAGTGAGCCAGGATCACACTTTACTCCAGCCTGGGCCACAGAGCAAGACCCCATCTCAAAATAAATAAATAAATAAATAAATACACACACACATATGTATAAATATTACATATGTGTATGTACATATGTATATATATTCTTAAGGAATTACATGTGAGATATTTTGGTTCCAAAGATTTAAAAAATTCTCCTTAATACTGTTATTTTTGGACATCTTCTGTTTAACCCTAGCCGACTTTAAGTTTCAGGTTAAGAGAATCAACAAGGTTTCTAAGAGGCAGAAGGCCACTTCTGATGCCATCCTGACAATGAAAATAAAACAAAAATCCTAATGCTCATATCACTCTTCCTAAAATTATATTGGCTCTCCATTGCTATCAGAATAAACTCCAAATTTTACAACCAGAATTTCCAGGTTTTCAATGACTTAGCCTGTTTCTTTCCAGTCTTACCTCTTACTCCACATAGAAACCCTCAACTTCGGTTAAACTGGTCTACTCTTTGTCTCATCACACCGCTCTTGCGTGAAAAAGCCAGATCTGTCTAACCCAAGCTCTTATTCATACAATGAGAAACAAGTACTAGATTAAGAGTATTAGAGTGGGGCACAAAGTACTTAGTTTCATGTTTCACTTCTTAAATGAAGTCTTCCTAGATCATTCCAAACTGTAGTGTTTTTTTAATGCCACTTATTTTGCATTAATCAAAGTATAGCCTTCAACTTGTTGCGTTGCTTTATAATTTAGTAACTTCACTACTGACAAAGGCTATTTTTCTTTATATTTTGTTTTTATATATTTATATTTTAATATCATATATTTATATTATTTATATTTTCCAAGAAAGCACTGTTTTCACATAGCATATTCTTAAACACAGAACCTTTTTCTCAATATTTTAAAATACTTATTTTAAAAAATAAACCTTAAAAAATGTTTCCCTGCATGACTAATACTAATGTTTCAAGCATAAAGATATAGTGCCATAGGTTTTCAGTGCTTTATAAAACAGATGTTTTATTTGTATTTTTCTTTGTATTTTCTAAGAAAGTACTGCTTTCACATAGCATGTTCTTAATAAACACAAAACCTTTTCTCAATATCCTTTAAAATAAACCTTAAATACTGTTTCCCTGCATGACTAATACTAATGTTTCAAGCATAAACATACAGTGCCATAGGTTTTCAGTGTCTTATAAAACAGATGTTTACTGACAACTTCCTCTGGGCCAGGCGCTATACAAAGCTCCGGGAATACCAGAGTGAAACACATAGGTCCTGCTCTCAATGAGCTTACAGTCTAGAAAGTGAGAAGGACAAATAAATACACAATTTTAACACAGTCTGTAAGGATTACAGATGTTAGTGGTAAAAAGCACAAGAGATTCAAGCTTTACTTTATTAAATTAGGGCTGTGAGTTAATGAAGGTGTACAGCCTGAAAGACCTCTGAATTTTAAGTCTCTTGTCCCTTTACCTTCAAATCCCTTCAAATCATCAGTATTATAGGCAAGTTTCTATTGTATGTATTCGTTTTGTGCAGCTTTATGTAACAAAACTGGTGTGTGTGTGTATGTATAAAAGCACAAGGTACCACCAGAGCACAAAGGAGAAGCAACTAACAGTATACTGGAACATGGGGGAAAGGCTCATGAAAAATAGTTAAGGATATATAAGGGTTATTCTGATAAGGACAGCCGGTAGAGGACAGGGAACAATTCAGGCGGATGGAAGAGCATATGCAAAGTTGGTACAAAGGCTCAATTCATACAGCATGATTTGCAAGCTATTCACTGTGGCTGAAATACGGATGTTACATACGTGTATGCATTAAAAAAAAAAAAAAAAAGAGGCTGTGGCCGGGCACACTGGCTCACTGTAATTCCAGCACTTTGGGAGGCAGAGGCGGGAGGATCACCTGAAGTCAGGAGTTCGAGACCAACCGGATCAACACGGAGAAACCCCATCTCTACTAAAAATACAAAATTAGCCAGGTGTGGTGGTGCATTCCTGTAATCCCAGCTACTCGGGAAGGTGAGGCAGGAGAATCACTTGAACCCGGGAGGCGGAGGTTGTGGTGAGCCGAGATCGCGCCATTGCCCTCCAGCCTGGTCAACAAGAGGGAAACTCCATCTCAAAAACAACAACAGCAGCAACAACAGCAAAAGAGGCTGTAAAAGTAAGAAGCTTGATAATGAGTGGCTTCGCATGCCATGCTAAACAGGACTTTATCTTGAGTGCTACAAAAAAAGAAAGAAAGAAAGAAAGAAAATTGGAGTAAGGGAGTGATGTAGTCAAATTTTAGAAATATAACTCTGGCTACAAGCTACACAATGGTGAATGTTTTGAAAAAGAGCATAACTGAAGGCTATTTGATCATTAGCCAAAAAGGGTAAACTTTTACCCATTTTCTGTGTGCAAAAGGATTACAGAAAATTTACATAACATAGTGTGAATAAGACATTTTCCCGACCATATCCACTTATGTAAAAAACTTAGTACAGTGACAAAAGCTTAGGCACAGAAATGTGGTCTCTTTCATACGTAAGTTATCAATAAGTACTCCATGAATTTTTCTAATAAATGCATTTTCAAAAGGCACACACCACTCTGACACTTGAAATCCCAACCAACTGCTTATTTTTAAATAAAGTTCATAGCTATATATTTGAGCTCTAAAGGTAAACAATGACCAATTCTAACAAATTTGAGAGAAAACACCATATCCCAACAGCCATTACGTCTACTGGGTCTTCCATTAGTTTCTACAAACGCAGAAACAAAGCAGCAATAAGACGTCCTACCAACACCTTGACTTTCTGTAGTTACTCCGCTTATGAAAGTTGCTGCCGTAATCAGGCTACTTAATATTTAGTAAAGCCAAATTGCAGAGTGAGGCGTCTGCCTCAAAACCCTATTAATAACCTTCTTTATGTCCGCTGGCGTTATCGCCACTGCTCTAACAATCACTATTAGAGTTGTTGCTGTGGACTTGTTTTCAGATCTTTTGTTAGTGGTCTAGTTGTTGACGCTGGCAAAGACTTTTATTACATTAAAGAAATCTAGGCAGAGGGAAGTCAGCAACTCGCCAGGAGCTGAAAGCTCGGCCTGCAGCGGGGCCTGGTTCGGGAGCGCCTGCGGTACAGGTGAGGGACCAAAGGGGACCAGAACTCTGAGAACATTTTGGGAGACAGCCGCTTCAGCCAAGGGGCCCGACTTCAACTTCAATGCCCCCTCCTCCGGGTGGCTGAGGGATTTCAAGGCCGCTTAGGGACCAGATAAGATAAACCGAATCAGCTACAGCCGAACCCCTCACCCCAACAGCCAACTCACCATGATAAGGAGCTGCACAGCTCCCGCCGGAAGCCTTTCTTGGTGCTCGAGTTTTCCCAAAACGGAAGGGGTGGGGCACTAGTGGGCGATTGGCTGTGAGGAAGGCGTAGGCGGAAGTGCGTGCTCTGGCCTCCGGGCTTCGCACTCTTCCCGGCTGCCCCTGCACTGCGTGGCGGTAGGCTGCTAGAGCGGCTCCCTCTGAGCTCTCGGAAGGATTGGTCGGGACTTGAAGCGTTGAGTCCAAGGGCAAGGCAAGGAGCAAGCAGGAGTTTTTCGTTATGTTAGAAAAATTTCGTTGAGTGCTGAAACGCTTTTACCTGTGTTGTATGATTTAACCTTATGAAAAGAGACAGTATTCCAGTTTTACAAGTGAGGAACGATGAAACTTGCCTCCGCCGGGCGTGGTGGCTAACTCCCGTAATCCCAGCACTTTCGGCAGCGAGGCAGGCGGATCACTTGAGGTCAGGAGTTCGAGACCAGCCTGGCCAACATGGTGAAACCCCACGCTACTAAAACTGCAGGGCGTGATGGCGCGCGCCTGTAATCCCAGCTACTCGGGAGGCTGAGGCAGAAGAATCGCTTGAACCCAGGAGGCGGAGGTTGCAGTGAGCCGAGATCGCGCCACGACATTACAGCCTGGGCGACAGCGCGAGACTCCGGTCTCACAAAAAAGAAACTTGTCTTGAGTCATACATACAGTTTGCTGTAGTAGCAGAATTTTAACTCGGACCGACTAATGGTCTACTTAATAAAATGCTATTTGGATTCTCTATAAAATTAATAATATAGAAGTAATGTTAATTATAGAAATTTTGGAAAATATTAAATTCATTAGATAAAGATTGAATATGTAGCACGTGTGTTTGTCAGGTACTGGTCTCGTGGAAATTATATTCTAGTAGAGGAGACAGAAAACAAGTAGGGATAAAGAAATTTTTAAAAGATACTCATAAGTAGTGTCATGTAGAAAACTGGGTACAGGTTGAGTATCCCTCATCCCAAATGCTTGGGACCAGAACTGTTTCAGATTTTGGCTCTTTATCTTGGGGATGGGGTGAGGGGGAACGAATTTCTAAACTTGAAATTCATTTATGTTTCGTATACACCTTATACACATAGCCTCAGGGTAATTTTATGCAATTTAAAAAATTGTGTGTATCAAACAAAACTTTTCGGATGCAGTCAGGCGTGGACTTTTCCACTGTGGCATCATGTTGACGATCACAGAGTTTTGATTTTGGAGCATTTTAATTTCAGATGGTTGGATTAGGGATGCTGAACATGTAATGCTATATAGAACAACTGGGTGGGTGTGGTGCTCACACCTGTAATCCCAGCACTTTGGGAGGCCAAGCGGGAAGATCCCTTGAGGCCAGAAGTTGGAGATCACCCTGGGCAATATAGGAAGGTCCTGTCTCTACAAAAACAATCTAAAAAGAAAGAAAAACAAAAAGCAACTGGGTGGCCAATTTAGGGTGGTGGTCAGAGAAAACTTAGCTCTAAGAAGATGAAATTTAATTTCTGAATGGCAAAAGTCTTTTCGTGAAGATTTTTCCAGGCAGAATGAACAGCTAGTGCAAAAACTGTAAGTCAAATTGAGTAGGGTATTTTAAGATCTTAAGGAAGTCTGGAGTTTTGTGCTTGAGAAGAAGAAATGAAGAGAAGATCTAAGTGCTAGACAGGGGCCAGATCAAGCAGGAATTTCTAAATTAATGGTGAAGTGCTTTCTCCCCCTTCCTGCCCTCCCGCGCCCCGCCTCCCGCAAGTGAGACAAGAAGCCAGAGAACAGTTTTAACAAGGAGTGATGTCTACATTTTTTAAAAGGTTACTGTGGACTGGGCATAGTGGCTCATGCCTGTAATCCTAGCACTTTGGGAGGCCAAGACAGGAGGATCACTTGAGCTCAGGAGTTTGAGACCAGCCTGGGCACCATACTGAGACCTTCTCTCAAATTTTAAAAAATAAAATCTTGCCGGGCGCGGTGGCTCACGCCTGTAATCCCAGCACTTTGGGAGGCTGGGGCGGGCGAATCACAAGGTCAGGAGTTTGAGACCAGCCTGGCCAACATGGTGAAACCCTGTCTGTACTAAAAATACAACAAATTAGCTGGGCGTAGTGGCGGGTGCCTGTAATCCCAGCTACTCAGAAGGCTGAGGCAGGGGAATTGCTTGAACCTGGGAGGCAGAGGTTGCAGTGAGCCAAGATCATGCACCTGCACTCCAGCCCGGGCAACAGTGCAAGACTTCGTCTCAAAAAATTAAGAAATAAAAAATAGATAAAATCTTAGGTATTATTGTCTATCTACAGTCTGTTCTCCACACTGCAGCCACAGTAATCTTTTTTAGTAGAGGTGAGGTCTTGCTATGTTACCCAGGCTGGTCTGAAACTCCTGGGCTCAAGTGATCCTCCTGCCTCAGCCTCCCAAAGTGCTAGCATTACAAGCACAAGCCAACACCCCTGGCCTATACCTAGGATTTAATGAGCTCTTAATATGTAGTAGGCAGTATTCTAAGAGTTTGAGGCCAGGCACAGTGGCTCATACCTGTAATCCCAGCACTTTGGGAGGCTGAGGCAGGCAGATCACTTGAGGTCAAGAGTTTGAGATCAGCCTGGCCAACATGGCAAAACCCTGTCTCTACTAAAAATACAAAACTTAGCTGGGTGTGGTGGTGGGCACCTGTAATCTCAGCTACTCGGGAGGCTGAGGCAGGAGAATCGCTTGAACCTGGGAGGCAGAGGTTGCAGTGGGCTGAGATCATGCCATTGCACTCCAGCCCAGGCGACAGTGCAAGACTCTGTCTCAAAAAAAAAAAAAAAAAAAAAAAAAAGCGTGATTATGTGATAGCTCATTTAATCCTCATAACAGCCTTTGATATAGGTACTACTGTTATCCCCTGCTCGGCAAAACCACACACCTAGTCACTGGCAGATTATAGACATGTGCCACCACACCCAGCTAATTTTTGTATTTTTAGTAAAGCCAGGGTTTCACCATGTTGACCAGGCTGGTCTCAAATGCCTGACCTCAGGTAATCTACCTGCCTTGGCCTCCCAAAGTGCTGGGATTACAGGCGTGAGCCACTGCACCCGGCCTGGAGAGGTACCTTTAAGCCATATAATTATCACATTCCTCATTATGCTTGTAATTTGTTTATGTACGTATTCATATATTCACATGAGCTCATGGTTTATTTCATCTGATGGATTATATATAATTACTGTTACGGCCGGGCGCGGTGGCTCACGCCTGTAATCCTAGCACTTTGGGAGGCCGAGGCGGGCGGATCACAAGATCAGGAGATTGAGACCACGGTGAAACACCGTCTCTACTAAAAATACAAAAAATTAGCCGGGCGCGGTAGTGGGCGCCTGTAGTCCCAGCTACTCAGGAGGCTGAGGCAGGAGAATGGTGTGAATCCGGGAGGCGGAGCTTGCAGTGAGCCGAGATCGCGCCACTGCACTCCAGCCTGGGGGACACAGCGAGACTCCGTCTCAAAAAAAAATAAAATAAAATAAAATAATTACTGTTACTTATTTTGATGCTCAAATTTGTCCAGTGGGAACCCTTTTAATCTATGTGTCATTTCAGTGATTCATGCTCATCATTCTTTGGGCACTTTCTTCTCTCTGGCACAAGAAGTTCCAAGCTCATGTATTTTCTCTGCCCCAGCCCTGAATTTAGCCATTTTATCAGTCTTGGTTCCTTTAGTTGATGTTATGGACTGAATGTTTGTGTCCCTCAAATTAATATGTTGAAGCCTTCACCAGCAATGTGATGGTCTTTGGCGGTTCGGCCTTTGGGAAGTACCTAGGGTTAGATGAGATAATGAGGATGGGACCGTCATGACGGGATTAGTGCCCTTATGAAAAGGGACACCAGAGAGCTTGTGCTCTCTGCCATACGAGGACACGGTGAGAAGGTGGCCATCTGCAAGCCAGGAAGAAAGCCCTCACCAGAAACCAAACTGGCTGGTACTTTAATCTTGGACTTCCAAACTTCTAGAACTGTGAGGATAAATTTCTGTTATTTAAGCTGCCCAGTCTTTGGTATTTTGTAATGCAGCCGAAGCAGACTAAGAAAGTGAAGAATGGCCGGGCGCGGTGGCTCAAGCCTGTAATCCCAGCACTTTGGGAGGCCGAGGCGGGTGGATCACGAGGTCAGGAGATCGAGACTATCCTGGCTAACATGGTGAAACCCCGTCTCTACTAAAAATACAAAAAAAAACTAGCCGGGCGTGGTGGCGGGCGCCTGTAGTCCCAGCTACTTGGGAGGCTGAGGCGGGAGAATGGCGTGAACCCGGGAGGCAGAGCTTGCAGCGAGCCGAGATCAGGCCACTGCACTCCAGCCTGGGAGACACAGCGAGACTCCGTCTCAAAAAAAAAAAAAAAAAGTGAAGAATTTGGAAGGCAAGATATGGGTACTTTATGTGCTCATTACTATTGGAGTGTAACTGCTCCAAGGCCACCTTGGTGGACAGACTAGGGAACACACATATTTGGACACATACACAAGTGTATATTTATATACTTACGTCTATATTTCCTCTATTTTTATTTATTTTGAGACAGGATCTCATTCGCCCAGGCTGGAGTGCAGTGGCGCGATCTCAGCCCACTGCAACCTCCACCTCCCAGGTTCAAGTGATTCTTGTGCCTCAGCCTCCCAAGTAGCTGGGACTACAGGTGCGTACCACCACACCTGGCTAATTTTTGTATTTTTAGTAGAGATGGGGTTTTGCAGTGTTGGCCAGGCTGGTCTCAAACTCTTGATCTCAAGCGATCTGCTCGCCTCAGCTTCCCAAAGTGCTGGGATTATATGCATGAGCCACTGTGCCCAACCAATATTTCATCTATTTTTATAGATTTTAAACCATGAATTCACTCTTAAACCCAACTCAAGCTGAACTCAAGTTTCATTCTAATTTTCCCCCTTTGTGTATTTATAATTACCTTCTCTGATGGTGAGAAACCTGGCTTCCACTGTGGTTATTCACTTGATTCAATCAAGTCTTTGGTATGCAACCAATCTACCGTCTCTGCTGACACCCTTACCCCATATGGACACTCTTTTCTGTGCTTGAGCTTATTCCTCATTCCAGGTTGCCCCTATCCACCATGTGAATAACTGCCTCAATCTGTCCCTGACACCTCATACCTAGCTGTCCATCATTGTACACACAGTCTTCACCCTATTAGGTCTCTGACACCCAAATTTGGGCTTCCATAGGTCCCCTCTACCCAATGTAAGCACTTTGATCTGGACCATTGTGCAAATGAGTGCCTGAGACTGCTATCCCTAGAAAGGCCTGCTGGCAAGGTTGACCCTTGCCAGGCATCTGGGAACTTGAATTTGAGGAAAGATTCCTTCTATTCCCTAACAAGCTTACTATGCCTAACAGTGAGGCCTGACACTTTCACATGCTGTCACTTGTTGCTGGAGTGACATCCTGTGTGACTTCACCAGGAGAGAACCCTTAGAAGCTGGTGCTTGGTTTCCTCTGGACTTCACTTAATTCCCTTTTTTCCCTTTTGCTGAATTTGCTTCATATCCTTTTGCTCTAATAAATCATTGTTGGGAGTAAGGCTATATGCTGAGTCCTGTGAGTGCTCCTAATGAATCATCAAACTTGCACATAATCTTGAGGGTTTAACCACCTAATGACTTTAAAACAATAGTTCCAGCAGGGTGCAGTGGCTCTGCCTGCCTGTAATCCCAGCACTTTGGGAGGCCGAGGCAGGAGGATCACTTGAGCCCAGGAGTTTGAGACTACAGGGAGGTATGATTGCATCACTGCTGTCCAGCCTGGGGCAAACGAGACTCTGTCTCTTAAAAAAAAAAAAAAAACCCAACTCCTTGAAAAAAAATAAAAAGTAAAAAATCCACAATAGCTCAGGAAGGAGGAAGGTAAGCAATTTAGTGACATTACTTAATTTCAGCTCTACCATCCCACTGTTTTATCTTACAGTTCTTTGCTCTATTTTTCTTTCCTTGATTTCATTTGACCAATCACATAACTCTTAGTAGTTCTTAGCCATTTCATCTTCTGTAATGGCTTTTTAGATCTAGTGCAGTAGATCACCCCAGTGATGGGGTGAGAGATTATGAAATGCATTCTTATCACAGTCTACTTTACATTAATGCTATCTCACCTTGTGTACAATGTAATAATATTATTTCAATATAATTACATTTATTGTCCTCTCTGGCCCTTCATGCTATTTCTGTCTCATATTTTACTTATACATATATTATAAACAGTGCAATACTATTTTTGTTTGCTTTAAACAGCAATGATATTTAGAAAAATAAAAAAAGAAAAATGTAAATATGTTATTTACCAACGTATTTGTCATTTCAAAATTCTTAATTCCATCCTGGAGATTACAGGTTCTCATTGAGAAATCCATTTACTGGTAAGGAAAATTTTAATTTTTTTTTTTTTTTTTTTTAAATTTATTATTATTATACTGTAAGTTGTAGGGTACATGTGCATAACGTGCAGGTTTGTTACATATGTATACTTGTGCCTTGTTGGTGTGCTGCACGAAAATTTTAATTTCAGATACTTCATTTTTCACTTCAGATTTGTATTTTCCTTCAGCCTGAAGAATTTCTTAAAGCATTCCATATAAAGTCAGTCTGTCAGCAACAAATTCTGTTTTCATCTGGAAAATATTTTGTCTTAAGTTTTTCAAGAGATAGGGACTCACTCTGTCCCCCAGGCTGGAGTGCAGTAGCACGATCACAGCCCATGCCCAGCTAATTTTATTTTTTGATGGGGTTCTCACTAGGTTGCCCAGGCTGGTCACTCATGGCCTGAAGGGATTCTCCTGCCTCAGCCTCCCAAAGTGTTGGGATTAGAGGGTTAAGCCACTGAGCCTGGCCATTGCCTTAACATCTTGAAGGATATTTTAACTGGATAGAGTTTTAAGTTAACCTTTGTTGTTTAATCTTTGCACCTTAAAGATGTCATTCCATCATTTTCTGAATTTCATCATTTCTGATGAGGTTAGCCATCACTCTTGTTTATCTGAGTGTAATGCTATTCCTTCCCACTCCCCACCTTGGTTGCTTTTAAGATTTTTTTTTTTTTTTTTTTTTTTTGGCAATGTGATGTACCCAGATGTCGTCTTTGTTGTATTTATTCTGCTTGGGGGTTCAGTGAACTTCTTAGATCTGTACATTGATGTCTTTCAACACTTGAGAGAAAATTTCAGGCATTATTGCTTCAAAGATTTCTCTTGCCCCATTCTCTTCCTTTCCTTCTCTACTTCAAATTGCAGGAACTGATAATGTTCCAAAGGTGTCAAACCTCTGCTATTTTTTTTTTCTTTCTCTCTGGGCTTTGGTTTGATACCTACTTGCTTGTATTTTTCAGTCTTTCCTCTGTTGTGCCTAGTTTACTGTTAAGTCCGTCCATTTAAATTTTTAACTTCAGATACTATATTTTTCATTACAAGACTTTCCAGTGGGTTATTTATTATTTTCTAATTATTATTATTATTTTTTATTTATTTTTAGACGGTTGCCCAGGCTAGAGTGCAGTGGCATGATCTCGGCTCACTGCAAGCTCCGCCTCCCGAGCTCACACCATTCTCCTGCCTCAGTCCCCCAAGTAGCTGGGACTACAGGTGCCCACCACCATGCCAGGCTAATTTTTTGTATTTTTAGTAGAGACAGGGTTTCACCGTGTTAGCCAGGATGGTCTTGATCTCTTGACCTTGTGATCCGCCTGTCTCAGCCTCCCAAAGTGCTGGGATTACAGGTGTGAGCCACTGCGCCTGGCCAATTTTTATTATTTTTTGAGATGGAGTTTTGTTCTTCTTGCCCAGGCTGGAGTGCAATGGCATGATCTTGGCTCACTGCAAGCTCTACCTCCCGCGTTCAAGCAGTTCTCCCACTTCAGCCTCCCAAATAGCTGGGATTACGGGCATGTAACACCCATGCTTGGCTAATTTTGTATTTTTAGTAGAGACAGGGTTTCACCATTATTGGTCAGGATGGTCTCGATGTCCTGACCTTAGGTCATCTGCCTGCCTCGGCCTCCCAAAGTGCTGGGATTACAGGCGTGAGCCATGGCGCCCGGCCTCCATTGAGTTTTTAATTCCTATTTTTCTGCTGAAACTCCCAATCTATTCACCCATTTTCTCTTTTCCTGTAAATTCTTTTAACATATTTTAACACTATTTTAAAATCACTCTCATAGAGGTCACTTGTGCATCTGCTTCTATATATTCTCTGTTGAGTATGGTATGGACCAGTTTTTTTTTTTTCCATGAGGGAAGGTGAGTCAAAAGGATCACATACTTTTTCCTTGCATGCTTAGTAATTGTTTATTATGTACTGAGCTTTGGGTATATGCTGTGATGACTCTGAATTGTTTTCTTCTCAAGAATGCTGTGTTTTGTTCTGGTTTTAAATTACTGATGGATAACCTTGATGCTGTAAGATTTGATTTTAAGCTTCATTACAGTGAGTTTCTTTCCATTTTGGCCTTAGTGCTAAAGCACAGCCTTTAGTTCTGGGATGCTGTCGTTCTTCCTTAAGGCATGGCATTTTGGGGGTTCAATGGGAGACACCAAGTATTTACTCAGTCCTTCTTAGTGGAATTTGAATTTCAAACTCTCTGTCCTTGGGCAGCTGCAATTCTGCTGAGTTCTTTAGACTTTAACATGCTTTCTGCTGGGTTCCTTTAAATAATCACACTGCACAAGCACAATTTTGGAATCCACCAAGGATTTGAAAGGAATATGTAGGCAGATTTCAGGGCTTACTTTCTGAGGCACTCTCCTTCCCAAAATTTGTCTTCTAATTTTCAGGTGTTCTAGAAATCCCAAATGACTCCTCAGCCCATCAAGACTGCCACATTCTACTTGAATTCTATACCCGTGAACTGCACAAACTGGAAATTGCCCTATGGGTAAAAGCTGGTTAAGGTGAATCTCTTGTTTACTTTTTTTGAGACAGGGTCTCTGTAACCTGGGCTGGAGTGCAGTGGTGTGATCTTGGCTCACTGCAACCTCCTCCCAGGCTCAAGCAATCTTCTAACCTCAGCCTCTTGAGTAACTGGGACTACAAGTGTGGGCCACCAAACCTGGCTAATTTTTAGTTTGTTTTTTATTTTATTTTATTTTTATTTTTTTTTGCAGAAACGGCGTCTCCCTATATTCCCCAGGCGGGTCTTGAATTCCTGGGCATAAGCGATTCTCTCATATTGGCCTCCCAAACAGGCATGAGCCACCGCACCCAGCCTGAATCTTCCAATATAGGACTTTGCAGTTTCTACCTTGTTTTGATTGCTCTGCAGAGCCGCCCAATCATTGTTTTTTGTTTTTTGGTTTTTTGTTTTTTTTTTTTTTTGAGACGGAGTCTTGCTGTGTCGCCCAGTCTGGAATGCAGTGGCCAGATCTCAGCTCACTGCAAGCTCCGCCTCCCGGGTTTACGCCATTCTCCTGCCTCAGCCTCCTGAGTAGCTGGGACTACAGGCGCCTGCCACCTCGCCCGGCTAGTTTTTTTGTATTTTTTTAGTAGAGACGGGGTTTCACTGTGTTAGCCAGGATCGTCTCGATCTCCTGACCTCGTGATCTGCCCGTCTCCGCCTCCCAAAGTGCTGGGATTACAGGCTTGAGCCACCGCGCCTGGCCTGCTTTCTAAATTTTGTTAAGAGTTTATAATTGTTACTAACAGAATCCAATACACACAACTCCTTCATTATCAGACTGCAACCCCTAAAATATCAAAAAGTTTTAAAGTAAAAAAGTAAAGGCAAAATAAAGTTTATCATTTATTTCCAATACATTAGGATAAAAACCCACTTTATGCAACTGTACCCTTTAATTCATTTCTTCTGAAGAAAAGTACAAAAGACCAGACTAAAATTGAGACAAGCATTTAAAGGAAAATCCTTTGACTCAGAGTCCAAAACCGAACTGTAAATGGTTCATTTTTACCAAAAGAATTAGTTTTTGTACAAAATATAAAGAATTCTACACTATAAACAAAGACTGCTGTGTATGTACTTAAATTAGAATTCTAGTATCTGCTTTTCCTCTAATTCTTCTGGAGTACAAACATATTTGCAAGTCAGAAATCTAATATTCTCAATGGACAGACTGTCTTAGAATAAGCTTTTACCCTTAAGATACCTGGAAAGATAGTACTCATTCTTCCCTTGGCTCAAAGTCCAATATATCAGTAAGTTTTAATTTAGTTTACAAAACTCTGCCATATTAACATGAAGAGCACACCAATGCTTAATGTTTAAGCATTATCTTTTAGGAAGTAATATAACACAGAGCTCAACACCCAATCTAAAAGGTCACAATCTAAGTCATTATTAATTCAGAAAACTTCAACAACTTCTATCTTTATTGAAAAAAGACCACACCAATCCCTTATCTCCTACTATATCATTACTCTATTTTCATGGCCCTTCTATCAAAGAAACAGCTTAAAATAAAACTTGGTTAGAGTTAAGTCATAGAAAATAATTCTCTAGCACTAGCTGAAGTTCAGACTTGATCAGGAAAGCAATTTCTATACAGCAATGATTTTCTGACTCAATGTTTAAGACTTTTATCTCTTTTAACATTTGAAATCTTTGTTACCTAAAAGCCTTTCCCAATAGAATTATAATCATGATAATTTTAAAGGAGATAATATATTAAAAGTTGAGCTGGAACCACATAGTCCTTTAATATGATTTGCCAGTTATCCAAGTATCAATAACGTTAATCCCCTTTTAAATGAAAACAATGAAATTTTATGAGCTTAACTGAAATGTCTTAATTTAGAACTTCTCAATTCTTTTAATCACATATATTTCATTACTACCTTTCATTATCAATATTTTGTAATTGATGTTGTAATGTTTGAGACCTTAAGAGGATACTATGCATCACCTAAAATACGCATAGCTCTGGCTTAAAACAAATTTTTTTTCCCCTATTTATCTCAGCTCTCATTTTTATTATTCAGGGAGTTCCAAAATCATGATTAGAAGAGACATGATTTACTTTATGGCTACAAACAGCATATGATCCTAAAAAATCATGCCTCTTCTGGCCGGGCATGGTGGCTCATGCCTGTAATCCCAGCACTTTGGGAGGCTAGGTGGGCGGATCACCTGAGGTCAGGAGTGCAAGACCAGCCTGACCAACATGGAGAAACCCCGTCTCTACTAAAAATACAAAATTAGCTGGGGTGGTGGCACATGCCTGTAATTCCAGCTACTCGGGAGGCTGAGGCAGGAGAATTGCTTGAACCCTGGAGGCGGAGGTTGCAGTTAGTTGAGATTGTGCCATTACACTCCAGTCTGGGCAACAAGAGCAAAACTCCGTCTCAAAAAAGAAAAACCAGATTCATGCATCTTCTATATTCAAACAAATCTTTAACAAGAGCAAGAGTAAATTTAAGAAGAATATATGTCTTCATTATAAAGTTCTTACCTAGTAGGGGCAAGTTTTTTATCTTAATGTATTATTTCAAAACCTAAGAAATCTTTCCTAAATGAAAAATTTTTGTTACTATTACAAATATTCTTTCCACCCATGACATTTTACATAGCATCATTTAAGCACCAGAGAAAAGTTCTGTAAACAAACTTTTAACCAGTAAACTAAGGGCAAATATCTATTTGCCTTTATTACAATATTTAAAAGGCCATGATATGAGTCTCTACTCCCTACAATGACATTTTTATAATGAAAATCCAGGCATATTTATACAAACAAGAAACAGAATTACTGTACATTTTGGGAGAACAAAAGGCAGATCAACAGACTAGAACTAGAACTTTTGAGTTAATAAAGCAAGCAGAAGGAACCTAGAAAAATGTATGCCATGTATAAAAATTCAGTTTTTTTAAAGTTTCATTGAAGGGATTTTTATTATTAAGAATAAAAGATGGTAGTTCCACTTGCTTATAATTATCCTGTAAACATTAAGAAAGTAATAAGCAATAAATTAGAAATGTCTTATAAGTTCCTAGTATTTCCCTTCTCTTGCACTGGAAACATTTTCACAGCAGTTAAAATTGGCTCTCTTAAATATCAGAATAATTCTTGCAGAAAATAAATTCCATTAGGAAGAAGTTAACAGTCTACAATAGATTTCTGACAAATACATTAGGAAAAAAAAATACTGCAGGTCACATGAGGACTGATCTACATGTTATATGACAGAGTAACTCAAACCTTCAAACCTTCTCTGTTCTACCAGATTTGCTTTGTTGCTATTATATTGCTATCTAAACTGTTTGGTAGCAAGGTAATAGAAAAATAAAAGGTAAAAAGAACACAACAATTGTTTAACGTCTGTAGATTTATGAAGAAGAAACTCTCAAAATAAACTTTTTGCTATTACAGTTACTTAAGAAAAAGGTTTAATTTGGCACACTGAATTTATAAAAAGAAAAAAGAAAATAAAGAGTGTTTGGCATTCCAATCACCCGTAGTTAAGACAACAGTAGGAAAGAAAAGTAAGAGAAATTACTATTTTAAGAAAAAACATCAGAAGACAACCAACCACATGTTCTTGTGTCTTCTACCATTCACTGTCTCTGGAATACTTTCATCTGCAACACAATATACAAATTATTATTTACATGATGATTATATTGGTAAAGAAGACCAGAATCAGTTTTTGTTGTGCTCTTACAGTGTCCATTGGGATAACTGTGACCATCAAGGCAAGGCCTTAAACAACAAAAAATTCCATTTGCATTGTATATTTTGTTTAAGTTTGTTTTCTGGTTCATCTTCAAGTTTGGTGCACAAATATGTAAGACTCTAAAAAGTCCTGTAAACTTAGGCTGTTTCTGTAGCTGATGACTGTTCATTGAAGATCTTGTGTTTCCTCTTTTGTTAAGTAAAATGTTCTGCAGGTTTACAAAGGTATTTCCTTAAACGGTGGTATCTCCGAAGTCCTTGTTCCAACGAATGTATGCTTCTAAAGTTTGAGGGCTGACGCTGCGTTTTATTTTTTTCAAGGATTCAGTGAAATCAGATAATCGAATATTTCTCATCTAGATTTTTAAAAAGCACATGACAATACATATGATGAACAGGTATATAGTGGTAAACGAAATGATGGATTAAAGTAATGATGCTGCTGTTTGTTATAAAAAATAAAAGTATGTATTCTTAGAAAATCATGTCAGCCATTTAAATATATTTTCTATGTACAAGAAACCTTAATAAATGCTATACTAATATATTTATTACTTGTGTTTAGTTTCATAGGATTAACATTTGAAAGCATAATATTTTTCCAATATAAAAACAAAACACTCATTATAGAAAAGTTCACAAAATATAGACAAAGATAAAAAAAGAATCACAATTTCACCACTCAGATGTGCAACCTCTGCCTCCCACGTTCAAGCAATTCTTCTGTCTCAGCCTCCCGAATAGCTGGGATTACAGGTGCATGCCACCATGCCCAGCTAATTTTTGTATTTACTAGTAGAGACAGGGTTTTGCCATGGTGGCCAGGTTGGTCCTGAACTCCTAACCTCAGGTGAGCTGCCCGCCTTGGCCTCCAAAAGTGCTGGGATTACAGATGTGAGCCACTGTGCCCAGCCTAAAGTATGCATTTTTATATGAATTTGGTCTTATTTTCTGATCTTTTAAATTGCCTTTGGAAATATAGATTAAAACAATGAGTTAATGAATATCTATATTTACACCTAAGTATTTTTATTTTTTATTTTTTTATTTTTTATTTTTTTTGAGACGGAGTCTCACTGTGTCTCCCAGGCTGGAGTGCACTGGCGCGATCTCGGCTCACTGCAAGCTCCGCCCCCCGGGTTCACGCCATTCTCCCGCCTCAGCCTCCCAAGTAGCTGGGACTACAGGCGCCCGCTACCGCGCCCGGCTAGTTTTTTGTATTTTTAGTAGAGACGGGGTTTCACCATGTTAGCCAGGATAGTCTCGATCTCCTGACCTTGTGATCCACCCGCCTCGGCCTCCCAAAGTGCTGGGATTACAGGCTTGAGCCACCGCGCCCGGCTCCTAAGTATTTTTAAAAGGCAAAATGGATAGGTTCACAGAGTCCAGGTAATAGAAAAATAAATAAAAATTTCGGCCAAGCATGGTGGCTCACACCTGTAATCCCAGCACTTTGGGAGGCCGAGGCGGGTGGATCACTTGAGGTCAGGAGTTCGAGACCAGCCTGGCCAACATGGTGAAACCCTGTCTCCATTAAACATACAAAAATTAGCCAGGCGGGTGCCTGTAATCCCAGCTGCTTGGCTGAGCAGGAGGATTGCTTGAGCCCAGAAGCTGGAAGGTGCAGTGAGCCATGATTGCACCACTGCACTCCAGCCTGGGCAACCAAGCAAGACACTGTCCCAAAAAATAAAATGAAAATAAAAATAAAAATAAATGAAATAAAATAAAATAAGTTAGAAAGCCAAAAGCTTTCAGCTGGGCGTGGTGGCTCATGCCTGTAATCCCCAGCACTTTGGGAGGCTGAGGTGGGGGGATCCCGAGGTCAGGAGATTGAGACCATCCTGGCCAACATGGTGAAACTCCATCTCTACTAAAAATACAAAAAAAAAAAAAAAAAATTAGGTGGGCGTGGTGGCACACACCTGTAGTCCCAGCTACTCAGGAGGCTGAGGCAGGAGAGTCACTTGAACCCAGTAGGCGGAGGTTGCAGTGAGCCGAGATCCCACCACTGCCTTCCACTCCAGCCTGGCAACAGAGCAAGACTCCGTCTCACAAAAAAAAAAAAAAAAAAAAAAACCTAAAAGCTTTCTTAAAAAAAAAAAAAAATCCAGTATGATGCCTCATCTGACAGGTGACTAAAAGCCTGAAAAAAAAAAAAAACCTCCAAAATGTACTCCCGAATACACTCATTATCTATGTTAAGTTCACTGTCCCCTCAACAGTTGCTAAAATCAGGGAAATAA
The DNA here is from genome assembly GCF_008728515.1 of Papio anubis. Taxonomy (NCBI): domain Eukaryota; kingdom Metazoa; phylum Chordata; class Mammalia; order Primates; family Cercopithecidae; genus Papio; species Papio anubis. The sequence goes on along the minus strand of NC_044989.1, from coordinate 31,980,149 downwards.
AAAAATAAGTTACAAATATACAGCTGTCCCTTGGTATCTCTGGGAAATTGGTTCCCCCATAGACAGCAAAATCTGCAAACACTTAAAGTCCCTTATATAAAATGGTGCAGTATTTGCATACAACCTACGCAATCCTCCTGTATACTTTAAATCATCTCTAGATTACTTGTAACATTTAATACAATGTAAATGCAATATAAATAGCTTTTGTACTATATTGTTAAGGGAATAATAACAAGAATAAAAGTGTGCATGTTCAACACAGATGCTTTTTTTCCCCCAAATATTTTTGATCTGCAGTTGGTTGAATCCATGAATGCAGAATCCACGGATAGAAAAGGCTGACTGTAATTAAAGCCTGATTTCAAAAGTCTGCTCACATAGTTATGACCATTCTGTATACCCAGTTTTATATTTTACATGCAACTTTTTTCAAATGAAATGCTTCAGTGTCTCATAAGGGGGTCTTCCATATTAAGAAACGGTAATAAACTGGCCAGGCACGGTGGCTCACGTCTGTATCACCTGAGGTCAGGAGTTCAAGACCCACCTGGCCAACATGGTGAAACCCCATCTCTACTAAAAATACCAAAAAAAAAAAAAAAAAAAATTAGCCGAGCATGGTGGCCCATGCCTGTAATCCCAGCTACGCAGGAAGGAGGCTGAGGCAGGAAAATCGCTTGAACCTGGGAGGTGGAGGCTGCAGTGAGCCAAGATCGTGCCACTGCACTCCAGCCTGGGCGACAGAGCAAGAGTCCTTCTCAAAAAAAAAGAAACAAATTAAAAAAAAAAAAGATTAAAAAACAAAATAGAACGTTATTAAAGGATTAACCTATAGTTACAGGTTATTTTTATAATGTGTAAAACCCCACAAGTTTCATATAATTTGTTTTTTCCTTTTTTTTTTTTTTTTTGAGACAGGGTCTCACTCTGTCACCCAGGCTAGAGTGCAATGGTGCAATCTTGGCTCACTGCAACCTCTGCCTCCCAAGTTCAAGTGATTCTCCTGCCTCAGCCTCCCAAGTAGCCAGGACCATAGACACGTGCCACCATGCCCAGCTAATTTTTTTCTATTTTTGATAGAGACAGGGTTTTGCCACGTTGGCCAGGCTGGTCTTGAACTCCTGACCTCAAGTGATCTGCCCACCTCGGCCTCCCAAAGTGATGGGATTACAGGCATGAGCCACCACACCTGTCCCATAATTTTCTTCTGTTTGGTCTTTACATAATATGGTTTGATAGAAAATGACTTAATGACTATGTATATATGTTTTGTCCATTACCAAAAAAAATTTGACTGAGACTATTTCATAGGTTTCCATATTTTGAAATGAAGCAAAGTTCATTTTTTCTAGCTTCTAATCAACTAGAAAAATCCATTAAAAAAATTAGTCCCAGGCACTCTGAGAGGCTGAGGCAGGAGGATTACTTGAGGCCAAGAGTCTGAGGCCACCCTGGGCAACAGGGAAAGACCCCATCTCTACAGGAAATTTAAAAATTAGTGGGGTGTTGTGGCACTTGCCTGTAATCCCAGCTACCAACAAGTTTGAGACAAGAGGACTGCTTGAGATCAAGAGGTGAAGGCTACAGTCAGCCATGATTGCACCACCGCACTCCAGCCTGGGAACAGAGCAAGACCCTGTGTCTCAAAAAAAAAAAAAAAAAAAAAAAATACACACCCACACACTCATATGTATATGTCCTACAATACAGAGGACCAAAACAAAGAAAATATTGTAAAATACTATACCTCACTGGCAGACATATTCTTCACCTGTTCTGGTTTTAGTTCTGTAAAATATAAAAGTCAGGCACTTAAAAATATATAGATTTTGCAGTTTAAATTGTTGAAGGGCAAAACCAAGTACAATGATCTAAATGTATCTATTCAGTACAAATCATTGTATTAAAAGAAAGAGACACATGTTAACTTTGAGAGCACATACAATTTATAAATGCTTAGAGGAGAATATTCCTTCTTAGGAATAACTGGAAAGTGTTCAATTTCTTGCATATTGCCAAAAACAATAGTTTACAAATCTGAAAGGGAACTTAAAGGAATGCAACTTGTTCTTTACAAAATGCATTAGTCTTTTTTGTTTTTACTCTATACTTTATGTACTTTTCTTTTCTTTTTTTTTTTTTTGAGACAGAGTCTTGCCTTGTTGCCCAGGCTGCAGTGCTCGGCTTAATGCAACCTTGCCTCCCAGATTCAAGAGATTCTCCTGCCTCAGCCTCCTGAGTAGCTGGGATTACAGGCACGCGCAACCACACCTGGCTAATTTTTGTACTTTCAGTAGAGATGCGGTTTCACCATATTGGCCAAGCCTGATCTCAAACTCCTGACCTCATGATCCACTCATCTTGGCCTCCCAAAGTGCTGGGATTACAGGTGTGAGCCACCGTGCCTGGACTATTTATTTACTGTTTAAGACAGCACCTCACTCTGCTACCCACCCAGGCTGGAGTGCAGCGGCATGACCATGATTTAGTGCTGCCTGGACCTTCCAGGCTCAAGTGGCCCTCCTACTTCAGCCTTCCGAGTAGCTGGGATTACAGGCACATGCCAACAGGCCTGGTTAACTTACTATATTTTTTTGTAGAGACAGGATCTCCCTACGTTGCCCAGTCTAGTCTCAAACTATTAGGCCCATGCAATCCTCCCACCTTGGCCTCCCGAAGTGCTGGGATTATAGGCATGAGCCACTGCACTCAGCCATTTTCTGTACTTTAATGGATGCGAATCTTTTTAAACCCAAATTTTGTCTACCTTAGAATAGCCAAAATGTTCTAAGAAAATACAACTGATTTATGCATTAGCTACTGTTTCTGAATCCACTATTTGAACAAGATTTAAGCTCCGGCAGCAAGAAAATTTGTTTATCCAGAGTTTCAAAATACTCTCAAGGCTACATTTTTTATTTTGCAAAGTAGCAGTTCTTAATCAGTACCCTATTTCACTACGGGAGGTGTTACTGGTAATTTTTAACCAGTAAAACAAAAAGGTTTTGTATAATGTAGGCTTTTAATGCAAATTACAGTGGACACTATGATAACATCTTTCTCATACAACTACATTCAATTGTACTTTCTTGAATGAGAGAAAAGGGATACAGCTATTATGATTATTTTATCATCACAGCTAATAATCTGAGAGCATCAACCATTCACTACCCATGCTGGCTGTGGAAATGTAGCTGAAAATACCTATGTGAGTTTATCCTAACCTAACCTAAAAAGAATCAGTCGTGGTATTTCGGCATCAACCAAGTAAGTTGAATAAAAACATAGCAATAAATATTTTGCTGTAATTCCTCAAAAGACATAAACTTCTCTTATATAATTTCTTTTAGACACATTAATTTCAAATGATGTCACAATATTGAAAAGAGTCAGAAAACAGGTAACAACATTTTCCTTACATTATTCTTTTTTGTTTAAAGTTTTCTTTTTGAGTTTTCTGCTGCTTACTTACTATCAAGAAGTGAAACCTCTTGCCTAGAACAGGGGTCATAGTCCACTAGCTCACAGACTGTTTTTGAATGATCTGTGAGCTAAGAATGGTTTTAATTTTAAGGCAGGGCATGGTGGCTCACGCCTGTAATCCCAGCACTTTGGGAGGCCAAGGCAGGCTGCTCACTGGAGCCCAGGAGTTCAAGACCAGCTTGGGCAAGTGAAACCCTGTCTCTACAAAGAAAAAAAAATAAAATAATGATCCAGGCATGATGGTGCATGCCTGCAGTCCCAGCTACTGGGAAGGCTGGGTGGGAGAATCACCTGAGCCTGGGGGGTTCAAGGCTGCAGTGAACCACGATTGTGTCACTGCACTACCGCCTGGGCAACAGAGTGAGACCCTTTCTCCAAAAGAAAAAAAAAAAAACTCTTGGCAGAGTTTTTTGGACTTCTTAAACTTCTAAGGTGGTGTAATAAATAGTTCTAAATGTTTCAAGCTCTTGTATACCTACCTCGGATAGGACCCAGTGCTGCATCTTTTGCCAAAGCTGTTAGGTCACTTCCTGAGTATCCATCAGTCATTCTGAGGAAGAGAAGGAAGAAACAGCAAATTATTTCCCTTTTTTTTTTTGAGACGGAGTTTTGCTCTTGTTGCCCAGGCTGGAGTGCAATGGCATGATCTTGGCTCACCGCAACCTCCACCTCCTGGGTTCAAGTGATTCTCCTGCCTCAACCTCCCAGGTAGCTGGGATTATAGGCATGCACCACCACACCTGGCTAATTTTTTTTTTTTGTATTTAGTATAGATGGCGTTTCACCATGTTGGTCACGCTGGTCTCGAACTCCTGACCTCAGGTGATCCACCTGCCACAGCCTCCCCAAGTACTGGGATTACAGGCGTGAGCCACCTCACCTGGCCAAACAGCAAATTATGTTCATCTCTGCAGATTTAAATCTCCATATAATAAGAGGGTAAAAACTAGTTTCCCTTTGTCAGCAAACCCATAGTTAGGAGGTTTGATTTTAAGGGAACAGAAAGGCCCATTTGCTGAAAATAAACAAAATAGTATACTGCTGTTTCCCTGTAATGCCTCAAATTTTAATCATTAGAACCATTCCTTTAGATTAAGGCATACTATCTCCAGAGGCTTCATTAAATTGTAAACATGTCACCTGGAAAGGTAACATCTATAAACTACTGGTGGCCAACTGACACATAAACACAATTACTTCTCTAATTAGTGTTTATCTTGGCAAAGAATACTCTATTGATGGGGTAAGGGACAATCAATGTACATTTCTTTAAATATGGGGATAGACAGAAAGGTCTGGAGTAGAAGGTATTTCCAAGTAATTTGTTCTTTGGTTATAGGTATCTGGGAACTCAGAGTTCTTGTTAAAATCATTCCATACTCACATACTCGTTGAATACTTTAAATTACTTTATGACATTTTTCAGGGAATAAAATTCATGAGCGCATCTCCTATACTCAGTTTCTACTTCACACTGTTCATAAAGTTTAAGATTATTCAAATAGCTGAAATTAAAATTATTAAAATTATCAAATAATTAAAATTATTGAAATAGCTGAAAACTATTCAGCATAATGCAAAGAACAAGTTTATATAAAAAATCCGTGTTAGTGTGAGCAATATGAAATGTTAAAAGTTTTTTTGAACAGGGTCTCACTCTGTCACTCAACCTCCACCGCCTGGGCTGAAGCGATCCTCCCACCTCAACCTCCCAAGTAGCTGGGACTACAGGTGTGTACCACCATTCCTGACTCATTTTATTTTTTATAGAGATGGGGTTTCACCATGTTGCCCAGGGTGTAAATGTTTAAATTACTTTAATACCACTTACAGGTTTAAATAAATTTATAAAAAGAATATACTATCATCATTAGATATTTAGGTCATATCTTGCAGAGGACACAGTAAGTGAAATTTGGATTCCACATATATATAAGAATAAGACGTAAGAAAAAGGCAAAGGAGGTAGAGGATGAGACAAAAAGTCTTCTGTAAATGAATTACTCATTTCATACTTAAGATCACTTTAAATAACTAAAAAAATAATTATTTACAAAAAAATAAATAAAAGCTGTGAGATAAACCAAATCCAAATTACTCACCTAGCAAGTTGTGCTAGTTCTTTTTGGGTCAATGGACTTCCTTGTTTACATAACAGATTTTTAAGCAAAAGTAGTCTTGTCTGCAAAATATTAAAAAATGATCATTCAGTCTAATTTCATATCAGAATTAATGATTCTTTTTTTATTTTGAGACAGGGTCTTGTTCTGTTACCCAGGTTGCAGTGCAGGGCACAATCATAGCTCACTATAGCCTCAACATCCTGGGTTTGAGCAATCCTCCCATCTCAGCCTCCCGAGTAAGTGGGATCAAAGGCACGTGCCACCATGCCCGGTTAATTTCTAAAAAAGTATTTGTAGAGACAGGGTCTCCCTATGCCACCCAGGCTGGTCTTGAATTCCTGGCTCAAGCGATCCTCTCACCTCAACCTCCCAAAATGCTGGCATTATGGGTGTGAGCCACCACACCTGGATAAAAACATAGCAATAAATATTCTTCTGCAAAAAAAAAAAAACAGTTTTACAGAGGTATGAATTCATCTACTATGAATTTCACCCATTTTAAGTGTATAATTCAATTACTTTTAATACATTTATATAATTGTTTAACCATCACCACAATCCAGTTTTAGAACACTTTTTAGTTCACTCATACCTGTTTGCAGTTAATCCTCATTCCCAACTCTCACCCTGACAACCCATTGATCTGCTTTATGTTTCTAGAAATTTGCACTTTCTGGCCGGGCGCGGTGACTCACGCCTGTAATCCCAGCACTTTGGGAGGCTGAGGCAGGCGGATCACAAGGTCAGGAGATCAAGACCATCCTGGCTAACACAGTGAAACCCATCTCTACTAAAAATACAAAAAATTAGCCAGGCACATGCCTGTAGTCCCAGCTACTCAGGAGGCTGAGGCAGGAGAATCACTTGAACCCGGGAGGTGAAGGCTGCAGTGAGCCAAGATCACGCCACTGCACTCCAGCCTAAACAACAGAGCAAGACTCTGTCTCAAAATAAATACATAAATAAAAATAAATAAATAAATTTACCTTTTCTGCATATAAACAGAATCATATGATATGCGACATATATCATCTTGCTTCTTTCATTTACAATGTTTTGGAGTTTCATTCATAAAACTTAATATATGAAGTGAGTATGCAGCATGTATAATGGATAACAGTATCCATTAAATGAATATACCACATTTGTTTATTCACCAAAATGAACATTTTAGATCATTTGTAGTGCTGGCTATTATTGATACTGCTGCTATAAAAATTCTTGTACAAGTCTTTGTGTGGACATACATTTTTGTTTCTCTTGGGTAAATTCTTAGGAGTGAAATTGCTGGGTCTGACAGTAAGCTTATGTATATCTTTTTAAGAAACCACTAAACTGTTTTCCAAACTAGCTGTACCATGGATTGGAAGACTTAATATTGTCAAGATGGCAGTTCTTGTTTCTGCTTTAAAAAAAAAAAAAATTCAAACACAGATACATACCTCCTCATTTGGTAAAGACACATATACCCGTTTGATGAAACGCCTAAAAAAAAAAATCCAGCACTTTTAGAAATATAATTTTGAATTTAAAGCTGAAGCAGCAAATGACAGGAAAAAGCTTTTAAAATATAATATTCAAGGCATTGGAATGCATTTTGGTAGTTATCAATGTAAAAATATTTTTGTTACTCTTTTAAAACTCTAGTTAATGTTTAAAAATCCTTAATTTGGTATTGTTAGAATTAATCATTTATGTATGTATATGTTTTTAATAGCAGTAATGCTTTAAAACAAACAAAATATCTGATATAAGTAGATCTCCTATCTTCTTGAATCTGAAAAAAACTAAAATCAGCAAGGATAATAGAAACAGAAACGTACACTTCATCAACAAACTAGGTAATATTTACGGAACTAAAATACATAAAGGTGAACTGCCTAGGGCAGTGAAAATTACACTGACAAAGGAAGACACACAAAGGATCTGCTGCTGAAGATCATGGACATGACTGTCAGAATACAGTTTTCCTCCCCAAAAGAGATAGCACACCCTAAAGGGTTATAATAAAGCCAATCCCTCCACATTTAAACAAGCATATTGGCCTGGCTCTGCAGACCATGCAAACCCTAACTGATAGCATAGGAATGGCAAGGAAGGTGAGACTGAACAAAGAAACTCTAAGACGAATTATCTTTATAAGAAGGCATCTAACAGTCTGGTGGGAAGGCAATGTCTTGCAGTGACCAATATTTTTTAGTAGAAGAATAAATCAACCCTATCTCTTATTTACACACACATATACTTCATTATTAGGTAGGGCTTCACTGTAAGTGAGGGAGGCTGCATGTTAGTTTAGAGTATACATGGACTACTCAAGATACCTATCCCTTCCCCTACAATATCCTTCCAAAACTAGGTTTTCCAAGAAAACTCTTTTATTCAAAGAAAAAAAATAAGCAAAAAGAAAAAACCAGGACAGAGCTCATTAAACAAACAAACAAAAAAAAACCTGCCCCCAAAAAGAGCAAACAAAACACAACAAACATAAACTAGATAAAATGAAGAACATGCATGAGAAGATTTTGCCATAGAGCAAATTAAAATTATGACCAAATATCTTTCCATGAAATAAAATAATTTTAAAAAATTTTTATTTTTTTATCCTTAAGTTTTTTTATAGATATGGAGTTTTGCCATGTTGGTGAGGCTGGTCTGGAATTCCTGGCCTCAAGTGATCTGGCCTCCCGAAGTGCTGGGAGCTGGGATTCCAGGTGTGACCCACCATGATGCCCAACCAAAGAACCGTTTTCTTTTTTCTTTTTTTTTTTTTTTGAGACAGAGCCTTGCTCTGTCCCCCAGGCTGGAGTAAAGTGCCGCAGTCTTGGCTCACTGCAACCTCTGCCTCCCGGGTTCAAGCGATTCTTAGCCTCCTGAGTAGCTGGGATTACAGGTGTGTGTAACCACACCCAGCTAATGTTTTATATTTTTAGCAGAGACAGTGTTGTGCTATGTTGGCCAGGCTGGTCTCGAACTCCTGGCCTCAAGTGATCCGCCCTCCCCAAAAAATTGTTTTCTATGAAACAAGAGCCCAGTGAAATGTAAGAGCTTACGGAAATAACGTATAGATGCTCAAAGAAATAAAACAGAAGATGAAAAGTAGAATAACAGAGGTCAGGAAAGTAATGAATAAAAAACCACCAAGGAAAGAAGAGTTAGAAAAGATACAGCACAAAGGAGATTAGATACTAACCCAGTAAGAAATAAAGGCAACAGGCTTGGGAAAACAGAACAAAACAAAAAGACCTAAGAGTTTAAAAGGATTAACAAGAAAATTGCAAAAAGACCTAAGAGTTTAAAAGGATTAAGAAGAAAATTACAGATAGGGAAAACAAAAGGATGCAACATAACAAATAATTTATGTGCAAAAGAAAACAGAAAAATGAACTAGGGAAAAAAATTAAGATACCATTTAAAATAAATTTCCCATTTTAACGATATTTATTCTTCCAATCCATGAGCATGGAGTGTTTTTCCATTTATTTGTGTCATCTCTGATTTATTTTAGCAGTGCTGTTTACAGTTCTCCTTGTACACGTTCTTTCACCTCCGTCATCAGCTGTATTCCTAGGTATTTCATTTTCTTTTTTTATTATTATTACTTTTTTAATTTTGGAGATGGATTCTTGCTCTGTCGCACCCAGGCTGCAGTGCAGTGGCATGATCTCGGCTCACTGCAACCTGTGCCTCCTGGTTTCAAGCGATTCTCCTTCCTCAGCCTCCTGAGTAGCTGGGATTACAGGCACCCACCACCATGCCTGGCTAATTTTTTGTATTTTTAGTAGAGACAGGGTTTCACCATGTTGGTCAGGCTGGTCTTGAACTCCTGACCTCAGGAGATCCACCTGCCTCAGCCTCCCAAAGTACTGGGATTACAGGCGTGAGCCACCGTGCCCGGCCGGTATTTCCTTTTCTTTGTGGCTATTGTAAATGAGATTGTGTTCTTGATTTGATTCTTAGCCTGGACATTATTACCGTATAGAAACGGTACTAACTTTTTGTACACCAATTTTGTATCCTGAACCTTGGGGTAAAATCATTTATCAGTTCTAGTAGCCTTTTGATGGAATTTTTAGGGTTTTCAAAGTATAGAATCATATTGCCAGTGAAGAGAGAATGACGACTTCTTTTCCTATTTGGATGCCTTTTGTTTCCTTCTCTTGCCTGATTTCTCTGGTCGTAAAACGACCATACTGCCCAAAGCAATTTACAGATTCAATGCTATTTCTATCAAACTATCAATGTTATTTTTCACAAAATTAGAAAAAAATTATTCTAAAATTCATATAAAAACACAAGTCCAAATAGACAAAGAAATCCTAAGCAAAAAGAACAAAGCTGTAAGTATCACATTACCTGACTTTAAACTAAACTATACAGCAGCCCAAACAGCGTAATTCTGGTATAAGACCCACGGGCCAAAGGAACAGGATAGAAAACTGAGAAATAAAGCCACATACCTGTAACCATCTGATCTTTGATAAAGCTGACAAAAACAAGCAATGGGGAAAGGACTCCCTACTCAATAAATGGCGTGGGGATTACTGGCTAGCCATATGTAGAAAAATGAAACTGGACCCTTACTTTTCACCATATACAAAAATTAACTCAAGGTGGATTGAAGATTTAAATGTAAGATCTCAAAGTATAAAAATGTTAGAATAAAACTGGCTAAGTCCCCAAATGCAATTGCAACAAAAATAAAAATTGACAAGTGGGGCCTAATTAAACTAAAGAGCTTCTGCACAGCAAAAAGAACCATCAACAGAGTAAACAGACAACCTACAGCATTGCATCCAACAATAGTCTGATATCCAGAATCTATAAGGAATTCAAACAACTGAACAAGCTAAAAACAGACAACCCTGTTAAAAAATGGGTACAAAGGAAATGAACAGACACTTCTCAAAAGACATATGAGGGGACAACAAACATGAAAAAATGCTCATCATCACTAACCATCAGAAAAATGCAAATCAAAACCAAAATGAGATATCTCACACCAGTCAGAATAGCTATTAATAAAACGGCAAAAAACATCCCATATTGTCTAGAGATTGCGGGAAAAAGTAAAAAAATAACAGACGTTGGTAAGACTGTGGAGCATATGTATTGTTGGTGGGAATGTACAGTTCAGTCATTGTAGAAAGTAGTTTGAAGATTTCTCAAAAAACATAAAACAGATCTACCTTTGACCCTGCAATCCCATTACTGGGTATGTACTCAAAGGAAAATAGATCATTATACCAGAAAGACATGCATTTCATGTTTATTGCTGCACTATTCACGACAGCAGACATAGAATCAATCTAAGTGTCCATCAATGGTGGACTGGATAAAGAAAATGTGGTACATACACACCATGGAATACTATGCAGCCATAAAAAAGAATGAAATAATATCCTTTGCAGCAACATGGATGGAGCTGGAGGCCTTAATACTAAGCCAATTAACGCAGGAACAGTAAACCAAATAGCTCATGTTCTCGTAAGTGGGAGCCAAAAATTGAGTACACATGGACATAAACATGGGAACAAATACACACTGTGGACTACTACATGGGGGAAGAAAGGAGTGAGGTGTGAGTTGAAAAACTACCTACTGTACACTATGCTCACTACCTGGGTGCAATATAATCACATAATCCATCCAGTAAAGAGAGAAAAAAATCAAGTTAATTTACAAATTTGAAAAAATCAATTTGGATTCAGACTTTTATACTACTACAGCCAATCCTAGAAACAATGGGGCAATATTGTAAATTCCTTGGGAAAGGATGCCCAAGAATTTTATGCTGAGCCAAACCGTCCTTCCAGTACGAAGGGAATAAACTGGCTCAAACACACAAGAACAGAAAACACATTTTCCATGAACCCTGCTTTGATCATCTTCTCATGAAGCCCAATAAAAGAGGGTAAGAATCAATTCTGAAGTGTAAAGATAATTTAATGCAACCCAGAAGAACTGATCAATTTACCTAAAACCATAACTAAACCTTTACTAGACTAATTCTCCTGATATCAAGCAGTTGACCTCAAAATCCTTATGTAGTTGGTAACAAGAGGCTAGAGGATAGTATTGGAGGAAAATAGTGAATTTAGTCTTAAAACTGAGAGTAAGGAAATAATATGTAAGATGGACACATGAGTATATACTGTCTGTAATAAATGCATGTATTTCCATATAAATCTCCCTACCTGAGAACAGCCTCGTCAAGCTCTTGTGGCCTATTAGTTGCACCCATTACAAGTACTCTGTCATCTCCAGCAGACTGTACCTACAAGCAAAAAATCTTTTTTCAATTCATTTAGAAAAGTAATAACAAATATAAAGATATTTGTAATTTTAACATTGGCCATTCAATAGGAAAATATATATACGAAAATGCTGCCACATTAAAAATATCATAATCAACACTTACACCATCAAATTCTATTAGAAATTCAGTTTTTAGGCGTCTACTAGCATCGTGCTCCCCTTCTCTTCTTTCACACAAAAGGCTATCAACTTCATCTAGAGGAAATACAAGTATGAGACTTTAATTAAAGACCAAGCTATGTGAATCATCTGAGATTAATCTAGTTTACTACTTAATAATATAGTGGGTCCTATTAAATTCATTAGACAGTCTTTAAGCTTGCCCTTCTTTAAAACTTCTTCCTTCTGAATAATGTTTCCAATCATATCTTTCCTATTTGGAAAGGGAAATTTCACAAATAGTCAACTTAGTTGGAAAATATGTTCTTACCTATAAAAATTATAGAAGGCTGAAGTTCTCGAGCCACAGCAAAAAGAGCCCTCACCAATTTCTCTCCTTCTCCCACCTAAAACAAGGCATTATATTGTTATACACATAAAATGCAACATTATTCCAGTTTTTTAAATTTTATGTTGAAAATCTAGCACACAGGAATTTAATTTCCCTTCCTTAAAACAACCAAAGATTTGGTTTGAGAAAGGGGACAGTATTACTGAACCATTCCTTACAATTTTAGACAATAGACCGTGATTTCATACAGCCTGGTAAGTGCTTTAAAAATTCATCTGTTTTGCTTCACCCTGCATTCCTAAGACGTGAAAATGAAATAGCTATTCGATCAAGGATATAACTAGTGAGAAAAGGGGAAGACGAGGGAAGAGAAAAAAGACACTGTACATATTCTTTAATCCCTAGATTACAGGGTATATTTACAGAAGCAAGTAAGTTGGAATGTGCTCTCCTAAACAAAACTTTCTCTATTAAGAACATCGTGAAAAGTCATTCACACATAAATATCAACATTTCTTTCTTTTTTTTTTTTGAGACAGAGTTTTGCTCTATAGCCCAGTAAGGAGTACAGTGGTGCAATCTTGGTTCACTGTAACTTTTGCCTCCTGGGTTCAAGTGATTCTCATCCCTCAGCATCTCAGGTAGCTGGGATTACAGGTGCCCACCACCATGTCTCGCCAATTTTTGTATTTTTAGTAGAGATGGGGTTTTACCATATTGGCCAGGCTGATCTCAAATGCCTGACCTCAAGTGATCCACCTAAACTTGGCCTCCCAAAGTGCTGGAATTACAGGCATGAGCCACGGCGCCCAGCCAGTAAATATCGAAATATTTCCAGATAGTCCAGAAGGTCAGTGAACACCCCTTGAGACACTCCCAGGTGCTGACACCATACAAAGGCCATTTTATGCACCAAAGTAATGAAAGAGTCATGAGGTCTGTGATAATCTACAGTAAAAATTTTTCTGTCCTCTAGGTGGCATTTATTATTTTTATTGAAGATTTAACTAAAAACAAAAGAAATGTCACCAGATTTAGAATAATCAAAACAAATATTCTAGGCTGGGCGTGGTGGCTCACACCTGTAATCTCAGCACTTTGGGAGGCCAATGCAGGCAGATCACAAGGTCAGGAGATGGAGACCATCCTGGCTAACACAATGAAACCCTGTCTCTACTAAAAATACAAAAAATCAGCCAGGCGAGGTGGCGGGCATCTGTACTCCCAGCTACTTGGGAGGCTGAGGCAGGAGAATGGCGTGAACCTGGGAGGCAGAGTTTGCAGCGAGCCGAGATCGCACCACTGCACTACAGCCTGGGCGACAGAGCAAGACTGTCTCACATAAAAAAAATAAAAATAAAAATTCTCAGAGCTGAAAGAAATCTCAAAAGATCATCTCTTATGACATTAACATTTTACAGATGAAACAGGCCTAAAGTGATACTTTCTTAAGGCCAATTCAGGATATAAAAGTTATGCTAGAGGCCGGGCACGGTGGCTCATGCCTGTAATCCCAGCACTTTGGGAGGCCAAGGTGGGTGGATCACCTGAGGTCAGCAGTTCGAGACCAGCCTGGCCAACATGGTGAAACCCTGTGTCTACTAAAAATACAAAAATTAGCTGGGCGTGGTGGTGCATGCCTGTAATCCCAGCTACTCGGGAGGCTGAAGTGGAAGAATTGCTTGAACCCAAGACGCGGAGGTTGTAGTGAGCCGAGATCGCACCACTGCACTTCAGCCTGCGGCGTAAAAGTGAGACCTTGTCTCAAAAAAAGAAAAAGCTAGCCTAGAATCCCTATCTCCTAACTTCCACGTCAATACTTTCCATTATACCATGTGCATAATGTGGGTAAACATGCTTTAATAACAACTTGAAGACCAGGCACAGTGACTCATGCCTGTAATCTACTAGCACTTTGGGAGGCTGAAATGGGAGGATCATTTGAGCCCACAAGTTTGAGACCAGCCCTGGCAACACAGTGACACCTTGTCGCCCAAAAAAAAAATTTTTTTTTTTTTTTTGAGATGGAGTCTCGGCTCACTGCAATCTCTGCCTCCCAGGTTCAAGCAACTCTCCTGCCTCAGCCTCCTGAGTAACTGGGACTACAGGCGCCTGCCACCACACCCCGCTAATTTTTTGTACTTTTAGTAGAGACAGGGTTTAACCATGTTAGCCAGGATGGTCTCGAACTCCTGACCTTGTGATTCGCCCGCCTCGGCCTCCCAAAGTGCTGGGATTATAGGCGTGAGCCACCGCATCTGGGCCTCCAAAGTTTTTAAAAATTAGCTGGGCATGGTGGCACATGCCTGTAGTCCCAGCTACTTGGGATGCTAAGGTGGGAAGATCACTTGAGCCCAGGAGGTTGAGGCTGCAGCGAGCCATGGTCATGCCACTGTACTCCAGCCTGGGCAACAGAACAAGACCCTGTCTCAAAAAATAAGTAAGTAAGTAAATAAATAAATAGAATAATGGCTTGTAAAATTTCACATAGGAAGTAAAATGTGATCAGGAAAATAGGTGCCATTTTATAGTTACTTTTAACTACTTTAGAAAATTGAGAACTTTTTTTTTTTTTTTTTTTTTTTTTGAGACGGAGTCTCGCTCTGTCGCCCAGGCTGGAGTGCAGTGGCCAGATCTCAGCTCACTGCAAGCTCCGCCTCCCGGGTTTACGCCATTCTCCTGCCTCAGCCTCCTGAGTAGCTGGGACTACAGGCACCCGCCACCTCGCCCGGCTAGATTTTTGTATTTTTTAGTAGAGACGGGGTTTCACCGTGTCAGCCAGGATGGTCTCGATCTCCTGACCTCGTGATCCGCCCGTCTCGGCCTCCCAAAGTGCTGGGATTACAGGCTTGAGCCACCGTGCCCGGATGAGAACATTTTAAGTACTATGGTTTATTAAAATATTTAAAGAAACTTACAAAAGATTTTACTTAGCAGAGATAATACAAGATAAATATTACTGCCCACATGGAGACCATCTTCTAGTGGAGGTGACAGTTAATATTATTAACTTCTCTGATTTTTTTTTCCTAGTTTTTAAATCTAGCAGCATACTGATGCACTGAAGACCAAACTTTACATTTTGAAGACCGTGTGGAAAAACACTGTAAACTGGCTAGAACTATGTGAATTTTTTTTTTTAATAATAGACAAGCAGATTAATTAACAGTTTGAACATATAAGAAAAACGTAGGCCGGGCGCGGTGGCTCAAGCCTGTAATCCCAGCACTTTGGGAGGCCGAGGCGGGTGGATCACGAGGTCAGGAGATCGAGACCATCCTGGCTAACATGGTGAAACCCCGTCTCTACTAAAAATACAAAAAACTAGCCGGGCGTGGTGGCGGGCGCCTGTAGTCCCAGCTACTCGGAGGCTGAGGCGGGAGAATGGCGTGAGCCCGGGAGGTGGAGCTTGCAGTGAGCCGAGATCGCGCCACTGTACTCCAGCCTGGGCGACAGAGCGAGACTCCGTCTCAAAAAAAAAAAAAAAAAAAAAAGAAAAACGTAAAAACTAAATCTATTTGTGTAAAAAAGCACAACTACAACTACATGCAACAATCCGGATAAATCTCATAAATATAATTCTGATGAAAGAAGCCAAATACACATACACACAAAATCCTACATCATTAGATTTATATAAAGCTCAAAGGCATGTTAGCTTTGTCTATGATGTTAGCATAGTGGTTTTGAGAGGAGTGGATAAAGATGGTGGAGTGCCTGGAGGGATTTCAGGGCCACAGGTAACAAACAATTTATTTCTTGGTGGCGATTTTGAAAGTATATTTGCTTTGTGGTAATCCACTGAGCTGTATACTTATGCTATAAATACTTTTCTACACATAAGTTATTCAATAAACAAGGTTAAACAACAATACATGTTAAGATACATATGTAACTGATTTTTTGTGGAAAATAATCTAGATATTTTAATAACACAAATGTTGTCCATGACTATGATGCAGTTCCTCCCAAAAGCTTTCTCAGGATATATCATGAGACGGAACATCTATATAACATTAGACAATGCTTTTTTTTTTTTTTTTTTTTGAGACGGCGTTTCACTCTTGTTTCCCAGGCTGGAATCGAATGGTGCAATCTCGGCTCACTGCAACCTCCGCCTCCTGGGTTCAAGCGAATTCTCCTGCCTCAGCCTCCCGAGTAGCTGGGATTACAGGCATGTGCCACAATGCCTGGCTCATCTTTTGTATTTTTAGTAGAGATAGGGTTTCTCCATGTTGATAAGGCTGGTCTCAAACTCCTGACCTCAGGTGACCCGCCCACCTCAGCCTCCCAAAGTGCTGGGATTACAGGTATGAGCCACTGCGCCCGGCACAATGCTTCCTTTTTAAGTCTTCAAAATCAGGTCACATCTGAGGTAAAATATTCAGTTCTTATCTAGGCATACTGACAAACTGGCATGAGACCACAGAAAGACAACTAAAATAATGACTATTCTGGGGGCTGCGGGGAAGCGGATATAACATTAAGTTCCTATATATTTGAAAGGCTGTCTCATAAAAAACAAAAAACAAAAACTAGAGTTTTGTTAAATCAAGTATGTAAAAATTAGAAAAAGCAGATTTCAGTTAGACATAAGGAAAAAATTGTATTAGCTAGAACTGCCAAAATGATAGACTAGACATTTCAATTTTCTTTTTCTTTACTTTTTTTTTTTTTTTGAGATGGGATCTCACTCTGTCACCCAGGCTGGAGTGCAGTGGCATAATCTTTCGGCTCATAGCAAACTCTACCTCCCAGGCTCAAGAAATCCTCCCACTTCAGTCTCCCAAGTAGCTGGGACCACAGGTACACACCACCACGCCTGACTAATTTCTTGTATTTCTGGTAGAGACAGGGTTTCGCCATGTTGCCCAGCCTGGTCTTGAACTCCTGTGCTCAAGTGATCCACCCGCCTTGGCATCCCAAGGTGCTGGGATTACAGGCATGAGCCACTACACCCAGCCTCAACTTTCTTTTTTTTTTTTTTTTTGAGACGGAGTCTCGCTCTGTCGCCCAGGCTGGAGTGCAGTAGCCGGATCTCAGCTCACTGCAAGCTCCCCCTCCCAGGTTCATGCCATTCTCCTGCTTCAGCCTCCCGAGTAGCTGGGACTACAGGCGCCCGCCACCTCACCCGGCTAGTTTTTTGTGTTTTTTCAGTAGAGACAGGGTTTCACCGTGTTAGCCAGGATGGTCTCGATCTCCTGACCTCGTGATCCGTCCGTCTCGGCCTCCCAAAGTGCTGGGATTACAGGCTTGAGCCACCACGCCCGGCCCAACTTTCTTAAAAGTAAACTTGCTTCAAGATATTCAGGCAGTATCAGAATTGGGGGTTAAGGTCATGAATGCTATGTTGTTTCCAGAAACATGAAGATGAAACAGAGTACTCTTGAAACAAGTATGGATAAAAGAGAATGGTTGCTGTAGGCCAGGTGTGGTGGCTCATGCCTATAGTCCAGCACTTTGAGAGGTACATGCGGGTGGATCACGAGGTCAGGAGATAGAGACCATCCTGGCTGACATGGTGAAACCCCATCTCTACTAAAATACAAAAATTAGCCAGGTGTGGTGGCTGTAGTCCCAGTTACTCGGCAGGCTAAGGCAGAGGAATTGCTTGAACCCAGGAGGCGGAGGCTGCAGTGAGCCAAGATTACGCCACTGCACTCCAGCCTGGCGACGAGCAAGACTCCATCTCAAAAAAAAAAAAAAAAAGAAAGAGAGAATGGTTGCTGTAATATTTTTAATGAAAGACCACACTCACTGGAGCTCAAATCCTAGTTTCCCACTTCCTGGTTATGAGATCCTGGACAGATCACTGAACTTCTCTGTAATTTCCTACTTAATAAAATAGAGGTATGAGAATAGTATCTATACCTCATATGATTATTCCACAAATATTTATTTGTACCTACTCACTGCCAACTGAAAATGGAAGTGAAGAACACGTGGTGATAGTCTCTGCCTGCATGGAGACCATCTTCTAGTGGAGGTGACAGTGATATCAGATACAATTAAAATAATCCTATCAATGAATATGAATTTCAACTCCAATGAGTATGACAAATGAGGTGCAAGTGGTGCTAGGAGAATAATAAGGGGGAATAGTTTGGAGGGTCAGGGAAGGTTGTAACATTTCCGCTGGTATCTGAAGAATAAGTACAAATTAACCACAAGATAGTGTTACTGAGAAAGGAAACTCCATGAAGAGGAATCCCACCACAGGAAAAAGCATAACAATATTTGAAGAACTGTCTAAAGAAGAGGGAGTCTTAGCAAATAGACTTCAAAAACTATGGGTCTAACACCAAGGCTATCTCTATCATAGTGATGGAGGGAGGCTACTTTAGTCCAATGCCATAACAACTATGGTCAACATGTCAAGTTTGCCTTTAACTCACAGCTCATTATACAACCTTACAAATAAGTTTCCCATACATGTCTATAGTTACAGGCAGAGAGCATGCTGTTCATAGCAGCTAGACAATTCTGATCTCACGTCTGTTCCAAAGACATAGATCTGCTCTTGGTGTACTGATAAAATCAAGTTGCTTTCTCTGCAAAACTATAGATAGCAAAGTTATCCTTTGAGACTCTCATGGAAAGAGGCTATCTGGATATCATGTAGTGATGACCTCTGGATTCACCTCTGGATCTTTTTTTTTTTTTTTTTTTGAGATAGAGTCCCACTCAGTTGCCCAGGCTGGAGTGCAGTGGTGCCATCTTGGCTCACTGCAACCTCCGCCTCCTGGGTTCAAGTGATTCTCGTGTCTCAGCCTCCCGAGTAGCTGGGATTACAGGCGCATGCCACCAAGCCTGGCTAATTTTTGTATTTTTAGTAGAGATGGGGTTTTGCGATGTTGGCTGGGCTGGTTTTGAACTCCTGACCTCAGGCATCTGCCCACCTTGGCCTCCCAAAGTGCTGGTATTACAGGCGTGAGCCACTGCGCCTGGCCTCACCTCTGGATTTTGGTGCAACAAATGCCAACACTTCAAACTTTTACAGGTAACATGTTCTTTCATCAGAGATTCACATTTCAGTTTAAGTATTTTTGCCAAAACACTTCCAACCATAAAAGTTCGTTTTGTTTTGTTTTTGAGACGTGATCTTACTCTGACGCCCAGGTTGGAATGCACTGGCATGATCGTGGCTCACTGCAGCCTCAACTTCCTCGACCCAAGTGATCCTCCCACCTCAGCCTCCTGAGTCACTGGGACCACAGGTATTCACTGGCACGTCCAGCTAAATTTTTTATTTTTTGTAGAGATGGGGGTCTCACTATGTTGCCTAGGGTGGTATCAAACTCCTGGCCTCAAGTAATCCTCCTGCCTCAGTCTCCCAAAGTACTGGGATTACAGGAGTGAGCCACCATGCCCCCCTTGTTTTGTTTCTTTGAGACAGGGTCTCATACTGTCACTCAGGCTGGAGTGCAGTGGCATGATCACAGTTCACTGCAGCCTCAAACTCTCAGGCTCAAGAGATCCTCTCACCTCAGCTTCCCGAGTAGTGGGACTACAGGTGCATGCCACCACGCCTGGCTAAACTTTTTATTTTTTGTAGAGATGAGGTTTCACCATGTTGCCCAGGCTGGTCTCAAACTTCTGGGCTCAGGTGATCTTCCTGCCTTGGCCTCCCAAAATGCTAGGATTATAGGCATGGGCCATTGTGCCCGGCCAATCATAAAGGTTTTGATAAAGGCAAACAGAGACTAAGGTATCTTTGGGAGGAGGAGGGGGCAACCAAGAGAAAGGGAGAGACGGAGAAAGACAAAGCAGTGTAAGGTCTGACAGAAACTACTTCATAGTTTTGCAGTGCATCAGTTATATTTACACACCAGTTCTGCACACCAGACAAATTACTCTCTTTAAGCACTGTAATTATGCTTGCCCTACCCCAAAACTAGACTGAGCACTTGTTTGAATAATACTATAGGGTCAGCGGAGGGTGAATGGAAAAAGAAAACTAAATTATAAACAATCAAAACAAAACAGGGAAAATCTACTGGCCAGGTGTGGTGGCTCACATGTGTAATTCCAGCACTTTGGGAGTCCAAGGCAGGAGGACTGCTTAAGCCCAGGAATTCGAAAGTAGCCTGGCAACATAGCGAGACCCTGTCTCTATTAAAACAAAAAAGTTAAAAAATTAAAACAGGGAAAATCTTGTGTCATATTTTAGATCAGAATCAGAAGGTCAGAAATACTCAGTTTATGCCATCAGATCTGTGTTCATATCTGGTGGCTCCTTGAGATAAAATCCACTTTACTTGAAGCTTAAGTGGAAAGTGACAGTATTTGTTAATGGGTTGAACTGTGTTCTCCAAAAACGTGGTGAAGTCCTATCCCTAGTACCTATGAATGTGACCTTATTTGGACATAGAATTGCTGCTGATGACAAACTTAAACAGATCATTAGGGTGGGCCCTAATCCACAGAGGAAATTTGGTTACAGAGACAGATACAGGGAGAATGCCTCATGAAGATAAAGACAGAGATGAGAGGGATGTATCTACAAGCCAAGGAATGCAAAAGATTGCCAGAAAGCCACCAGAAGCTAGGAGGGAGGCACGCAACATACACTTTCCCTCATAGCCCTCAGGAGGAAGCAACCCTGCCAACATTTTGACTGATCTTGGACTTCTACCTTCCACAACTGTGAGACAATAAATGGCTGATGTTTAAGCCAGCCAGTTTACGGTATTTTATTACAAGGCCCCAGTAAACTAATACAGTATTTGACAACACAAATGTACATAACTTTCTACTCTGAAGATTGATATTCATCATATGCAAATAATAGATATAAAACTCCTAGGAAAATATTTTCATGAAATATTATTACCATCTATAGTTAACAGTAACATTTAGACAGTAACTTAAAATATGACAATATTGGAAACAGAGCACTCACATATTTTGAAGTTAAACTTGCAGCACTTATATTAAAGAAGGTTGCATTCGATTCTGCAGCTACTGCTTTAGCCTTTAAAAATCACAAGAGCAAATATGAAATTAGTTCAATATATTACATTTAAAAGATAACCATATTTACTGATTTAAGTACTAGAAAAGATTCTCTAAAACTGTAAGCTATGAGGCCGGGTGTGGTGGCTCATGCCCGTAATCCCAGCACTTTGGGAGGCCGAGGCAGGCGCATCACTTGAGGCCAAGAGTTTGAGACCAGCCTGGCCAACATGGTGAAACCCCGTCTCTAATAAAAATACAAATATTAGTCAGGTGTGGTGGCACATGCCTGTAATCCCAGCTACTCGGGAGGCTGACATAGCAGAATTGCTTGAACCCAGGAGGAAGAGATGGTACTGAGCCGAGATCACATCACTGCACTCCAGCTTGGGTGATACAGCAAGACTCTTGTCTAAAAAAAAATTAATAAAAAATAAAAATAAAACTGTAAGGTATAATACAATCCCCAATACATAGCAATCAATGTGTTCCTTTCTCAGTAATATGGACAGGTTACAGGAAGAGCTGTGCTTCTTTCTGTTCTCCTCCTGAGAGAGAATGAGTACAGAGATTTAAAAAAAAAAAAGAGACACTTATTCTCTTCTCTTCTTAGATATACAAAGATAACTGCTTTGAGAAAGACAAACATCTAAGGAAAAGTTACTCTTTCCCTGTTTGTTTTTTCCATCCAGGAGGGCTATGCAGAGGAAAGAGGTATCCAGAGCCTGACAAAAACTTCTGGCAAAAGAATACTTAAAAAAAAAAAAAAAAAACTATAACATACTGATTATTTAAATAAAGTTGTTATGATAGTAGAAGCAAGTATCAGGGGTTAGAAAGATACTCAATAGGCCAGGCACGGTGGCTCAAGCCTGTAATCCCAGCACTTTGGGAGGCCAAGACGGGCGGATCACGAGGTCAGGAGATTGAGACCATCCTGGCTAACATGGTGACACCCCGTCTCTACTAAAAAAATACAAAAAACTAGCCGGGCGTGGTGGCAGGCACCTGTAGTCCCAGCTAGGGAGGCTGAGGTAGGAGAATGGCGTGAACCCAGGAGGTGGAGCTTGCAGTGAGCTGAGATCCAGCCACTGCACTCCAGCCTGGGCGACAGAGCAAGACTCCGTCTCAAAAAAAAAAAAAAAAAAAAGAAAGATACTCAATATAGTAAGGTAAGCTCTTCCAAAGTAAAAATTTTATTTAATTTACAAAAAACAATGACAATCACACTGTCAAATTTAACCAACCAAAAACACACTACTGAAGATAACATACATGGTTCTCCATCTACTTCTACATTGAAAAGTAGCTGAAAAACTTAAATGTGTATCAGCCATAGGCAATGGCTCACCCCTGTAATCCCATCACTTTGGGAGGCCCAGGTGGGAGGATTGCTTGAGGCCAGGAGTTCGAGACCAGCCTGGCCAACATGGCGAAATCCCGTCTCTGCCAAAAATACAAAACTTGGCGTGTGCCTGTAATCCCAGCTACTTGGGAGGCTGAGGCAGGAAAATCACTTGAACCCAGGAGGCGGAGGTTGCAGTGAGCTGAGATCACTCAAAAAAAACAAAACAAATAAACAAAAAAACCCCAAAAGTGTATAATAGCAAAAAGCAAGTCATAAATAATAGGATCAGGGACAAGATAAAGTTTCTTTTTTTCATATTATCCCAAATATCTCAACAGAAAACTCGAATTTGAAGAGAACTCTTACCAGCATTGTCTTCCCATTCCCAGGTGGACCAAAGAGTAACAGTCCTCTGGCAGGAGCTCTAAGCCCTGTGAACAACTTAAAAAGACATACTTCAGTTTACAACTGTGATTCTAGAGACACTTTAAGTACTCTTTGTCATCTAAAAAGCATCCTTTTTTCAGTAGCATCCTCCCAAACAGAGCTGCCCACAGCTTTAAAGGAAACACATAATCATAAATTCATGTAATAATTAAAAACAGCTTGGTGTGGTGGCTCACACCTGTAATCCCAGCACTTTAGGGGGCCAAGATGGGAGGATTACATGAGCCCAAGAGTTCAAGACCAACCTGGGCGACATAGGGAAACTCTGCTTCTACAAAAAAAAAAATTAGCTGGGTGTGCTGGATCGATCGCCTGTCCTCCCAGCTATTCAGGAGGCTGAGGTGGGAGGATCACTTGAGCTTGGGAGGCCAAGGGTGCAGTGAGCTTTGATCACGTCACTGTACTCCAGCCTGGCTGACAAAGTGAGACCCTGTCTCAAAAAAATAAAACAAAATGAAATAAAACCAGTGGTAAAAATGAAAGCAGACTTTCATACTCCTCAGTGGTAAAAATGAAAACAGACTGCTTAAACAAGAGAAATTGAACACAGGCATGTTTCTCTACTTAGAAATCCCCCCAAATAATACTAAATGAATAAAAAAGATATGAATCTTCCAAACAAAAACAGAAAAGGAGATTAACACAATGAATTCCCACAAAATGGAGAACTGATAAAGTGTGGTAAATCATTTAGCAGAGCTTAAAACCTAAATGCCTACTTGTGAAGGGATACCTAGATACAAGAAGCACGCTGACGTGAACAAAAATCCTGGGAAGGTTCAGGAACTGGATGTATCAGGCACCACAGCAAGCAGTAGTAAGGCAAGCAGTCAAAAATAGGAAATGGCTCACGCCTGTAATCCCAGCACTTTGGGAGGCCAAGATGGGCGGATCACGAGGTCAGGAGATCAAGACTATCCTGGCTAACAAGGTGAGTGAAACCCCGTCTCTACTAAAAATACAAACAAATTAGCCGGGTGCGGTGGTGGGCACCTGTGGTTAAAGCTACTCGGGAGGCTGAGGCAGGAGAATGGCGTGAACCCATGAGGCGGAGGTTTCAGTGAGCCAAGACTGCGCCACTGCACTCCAGCCTGGGTGACAGAGCGAGACTCCGTCTCAAAAAAAAAAAAAAAAAAAAGGAAGAAAACACAAACAGGAACTGACTGAAAGTTGGTATGAAGAACTCCCCGCTAAAGGCAGTCAAGCAGGTACCAACCCCCACCAAAGCAGGAGGCAGGAGTTTCATTCCCTAAAGAAGTAAGTCAGAGTCTTCAGACTCAGGGACACTAGGCATGGCAGGAGTCAAGGGTGGAGCCCCAGACTGAAAACATCTCACCTACACTTACTAATAATAGTGAAGGTATATGTACTTTTAGGTTGAATCATATGAAATGGCTAATATCCAACTTCAAAAAAAAAACTTCTGCTAGGCGTGGTGGCTCACGCCTGTAATCCCAGCACTTTGGGAGGCTGAGGCGGGTGGATCCCCTGAGATCAGGAGTTTAAGACCAGTCTGACCAACATGGAGAAATGCTGTCTCTACTAAAAATGCAAAATTAGCTGGGCGTGGTGGCACAGGCCTGTAATCCCAGCTACTCGAGAGGCTGAGGCTTGAGAACTGCTTGAACCCATGAGGCGGAGGTTTCAGTGAGCCGAGATTGTGCCATCGCACTCCAGCCTGGGCAACAAGAGTGAAACTCCATCTCAAAAAATTTAAAAAAATAAAATAAAATAAACTTTTTTTTAGTGATTTTAGGTTTATAGAAAATTGAGCAGAAAGTACAGAGTTCCCATATAACCTCTCATTCCTTTCCAATTTCCCCTACTCTGAATATCTTGTATTAGTGTAGTATATTTGTTAGAACTAATGAAAAACTATTCATGTATTATTATTAAATGAAGTCCACAGTTTACATTAGGGGTCAGTCTTATGTTTTACATTCTATGGGTTTTGACAAAGGTATAATGACATGTATCCACCATTGGATTATCATAAAGAACAGTTTCACTGCCTTAAAAATCCACTGTGCTCCACCTATTCATCTCTCCCTGCCTTCCCTGGCAACCAATGATCTACTTATTGTTTCCACAGTTTTTCCTTTTCCAAAACATTATATAGTCAGAGTCCTATAATTTAGCCTCTTCAGATTGGCTTCTTTCATTTAGCAATATATATTTATGGTTCCTCCATATATTTCTGTGGCTTGATATATCATTTCTTTTTATTGCTGAATACTACTCCATTACATGATGTTCCACAGTCTGTTTATCCATTCACCTTCTTACGGATGCCTTGGCTGCTTCCAAGTTGTGGCAACTATGAATAATGCTGCTAGAAATATTCATGTGCAGGTTTTTGATTGGATGTACATTTTAAACTTATTTGAGTAAATACTAAGGTGTAAG
The DNA here is from genome assembly GCF_008728515.1 of Papio anubis. Lineage (NCBI taxonomy): Eukaryota > Metazoa > Chordata > Mammalia > Primates > Cercopithecidae > Papio > Papio anubis. Next base: position 31,954,615 of record NC_044989.1, on the reverse strand, counting down.
ACTGCTGAACCATATGGTAAGAGTTTTGTAAGAAACCATCAAACTGTCTTTGGTTTTGTAAAAAACTGTCCAACTATCTTCCAATAGGTTCTACCATTTTAGATTTCCATCAGCAATGAATTAAAATTTCTGCTGCTCCACATCGTGCCAGAATTTGGTGTTGTCAGTGTTTTAGATTTTAGCCATTCTAATAGGAGTGGCAGGGTGTCTTGTTGTTGTTTTAATGTGCAATTTCCCTAATGACATGATGTTGAGCAGATACTCATATGCTTGTCGTCATCTAGCTTCCTTTGTGGGTGTCTGTTCAGATATTTTGCTCATTTATCAACTGGGTTGTATATTTTCTTATTGTTGAGTTTTAAAAGTTCTTTGTATATTTTGGATACTGGTCCTTCATCAGGTAATGAATTTTATAAAGTCTCCCAGTCTGCTGTGTGTCTTTTCATTCTCCTAACAGCGTCTTACACAGAGCAGAAGTTTTAAATTTAAACAAAGTTCAACATACTGATTTTTTTTTTTCAAGGATCATGTTTTGGTATTGTACCTACGAAGCCACTGTCAAACCAAAAATTTTTCTCAGATGTTATCCTAGATTTTTCTCCTATGTTATCCTCTAGAAGTTTCAGTTCGCAAGTTACATTTAAGTCTATGATCCATTTAAGTTTATTTTTGTGAAAGTTGTCAGGTCTGTCTAGATTAACTTTTTTGCATGTGGATGTCCAGTTGTCCTATACCATTTGTTGAAAAGGCTATCTTTTCTCCACTGAATTGTCTTTGTCCCTTTGCCAAAGATCAGTTGACTTTATCTGTGTGGGTTGATTTCTAGGCTCTCTGTCCAGTTCTACTGATCTATTTGTCTATTCTTTTGCCAATGACATGCTGTCTTGATTAATGTAGCTTTACAGTAAGTCTTGAAATTGGGTAGTTTCAGTCCTCTGACTTTTTTCTTCTTCAATACTGTGTTGGCTGTTCTAGGTCTTTTGCCTTTTCATATAAACTTCAGTTAGTCAGTATCCACAAAATAACTGGCTGGATTTTGATTGGGACTGCACTGAATCAATATATGAACTTGGGAAGAACTGACATTGCAATAATATTTAGTCTCCCTGTCCATTTACATGGAATATCTCTCAATTTACTTAGATCTTTGATTTCTTTTATGAGTGCTATAATTCTTCTCATATAGACCTTCTACAACAAACTTTGTTAGAATTACACGTAAGTATTTCCTTTTATTAGTGTTAATATGAATGGTATTGTGTTTTAATTTCAAATTGCAGTTGTAGCCAGGCGCGGTGGCTCACGCCTGTAATCCCAGCACTTTGGGAGGCTGAGGTGGGTGGATCACGAGGTCAGGAGATCGAGACCATCCTGGCTAACACGGTGAAACCCCCATCTCTACTAAAAAAATACAAAAAATTAGCCGGGCATGGTGGCGGACGCCTGTAGTCCCAGCTACTTGGGTGGCTGAGGCAGGAGAATGGCGCGAACCTGGGAGGCAGAGCTTGCAGTAAGTCGATATTGCGCCACTGCACTCCAGCCTGGGCAACAGAGCCAGACTCCATCTCAAAAAACAAACAAACAAAAAATTCCAGTTGTTCACTGCTGGTATATAAAAAAGTAACTGACTTTGTATATTAATTTTGTATTCTATACCCTGTCATAATCACTTATTAGTTCTAGGAGCTCTTTTTGTTGGTTCTTTGGGATTTTCTACATATGCAAACACATTATCTTCAAAGATATTCATCCATTTTTTTAAAAAAATATAAAGGCCGGGCGCGGTGGCTCAAGCCTGTAATCCCAGCACTTTGGGAGGCCGAGACGGGCGGATCACGAGGTCAGGAGATCAAGAGCATCCTGGCTAACACGGTGAAACCCCGTCTCTACTAAAAAAATACAAAAAACTAGCCAGGCGAGGTGGTGGGCGCCTGTAGTCCCAGCTAGGCGACAGAGCGAGACTCCATCTCAAAAAAAAAAAAAAAAATATATATATATATATATATATATATGTGGGGTCTCACTACATTGCCCAGGCTGGTCTTGAACTCCTGGGCTCAAGCAATCTTCCTGCCTTGGCCTCTGAAAGTGCTGGGATTATAGGTGTGTGCCACCATGCCTATCCCTTAACTGTTTTTGACCTATAAAAACAGTAATTTCAGGCTGGGTGCGGTGGCTTATACCTGTAATCCCAGCACTTTGGGAGGCCAAGGCAGGTGGATCACCTGAGGTCAGGAGTTTGAGATCAGACTGGTCAACATGGCAAAACCCTGTCTCTACCAAAATTACAAAAATTAGCCAGGCATGGTGGCGCATGCCTACAATCCCAGCTACTTGGGAGGCTGAGGCATGAGAATTGCTTGAACCTGGGAGGCAGAGGTTGCAGTGAGTCAAGATCATGCCAAGGTACTCCAGCCTGGGCAACAGAGTGGGGCACTGTCTCAAAACGAAACAAAAAACAAAACAAAACCTAGTAATTTCACATGGCTCAACCTAACAGAAAACAAAGTCCTCTCCTCCCACCCATTTTCTGGGACACCAATAGTCAAGCTTGTATTCTCCAAACAAGAGACCAGAAAATTCTTTTCTAGAGAAGCGAAATAACCCCAGAAAAAAAGGACTGACAGCTATAGCCATTTGGAGAAACCTAAATAAACAATAGGCTTGCTGCTTGATCATCCTGTGATTAATGGGCTCTCACTATCAACAATTTACTTACAGCACAGAGTCCTAATCAACTTTTTTATTGTTCCACGTAATATAAGTGGACAACCAGAATAACCAGACATTTGAGAGAAGCTTCCAATATGAAAGAGCTTAAGGCAAAAATAAAAGAGGAGGAATCTGGAAGAAACAGATAATAAAGTAAACAAAAGAAAACTTCACAAAAGCTCTCAGAGACAGAAAAGAAGACATTGCATCTATGAAATAAGAATAGGGCTGGGCACGGTGGCTCATGCCTGTAATCCCAGCACTTTGGGAGGCCAAAGTGGGTGGATCACCTGAGGTCAGGAGTTTGAAACCAGCCTGGCCAACATGGTGAAACTCCGTCTCTACTAAAAATACAAAAATTAGCCGGGCATGGTGGTGGTGGGCACCTGTAATCGCAGCTACTTGGGAGGCTGAGGCAGGAGAATCACTCGAACCCAGGAGGCGAAGGGTGCAGTGAGTGGAGATTGCACCACTGCATTCCAGCCTGGGTGAGAAGAGTGAGACTTCTTCTCCCCTGTCCCCCAGAAAAAAAGAAAGAAATGTACAAGAGGGAAAAAGATAATATAAAGAAAATGCATCAAGCACATCATTATAAAATGTCAGAAGAGAAGAATAAAGAGAAAATCCAAAAAGCTTTGGGAAATAGAAATAAGAAGTCCAATGCTATCCTGATTCCTGATCTTCTGTCTCTAATACAAAGCAACACCGGAAGCTAGAAGACAATAGATAATGCCTTCGAAATACTCAGGGAAAATAGTTTCCAACTTAAATCTTGACATCCAGTCAAATTATTAATAAAAGAAGATAGCAGAACAAAGATATTTTCAAAACTACAGCATCTCAAAAAATTCCCTCACACAAACCTTTTCTCAGTTACTGAAAGATATAGCCATCAAAATGAGAAAATAAATTATGAATGTGGAAAATACGGAATTTAAAAGACAGGAGATACATAAGAAAGAAAGAGGAAAAAAAGGAAAAGGAAATCATGACGGTAGTGAAGACAGATTAGAGAACAACCACTTTGAAAGAGGCATGGAAAACATTTGGTCTTGAATGAAAAGAAGGTGGTTCCAGGAAAAAGTATTCTGGGGAGAAAAAAAAAAAAGATCTGAGTTAACAGGTTTTTAGATTGGTTTGGCCATGTGGAAATTAGACTGAAATGGAAAAGAAGAATTATCAATCAATAAGATGAAAATTAAGCAAATGAAAAAATAACACAATTATTTAGGGGGGAAAAAGGCTGTACAAGGAAAAAACAGTACACTGCTTGGTTTGGTAATGAATAATATTTAAAAGCACTAAATATTCACTGTACTCCAGCCTGGGAGAGAAAAAGTAGGAGGACAGGAGTAGAAGGTGTGTGGTATGATGGAACTAAGGGTTCATTCACTATGATATACAAGTTAGTAGATTAGAAAAGGAAACAAAAATTAAGAAATGGCTTCATAAGATTATTTAAAGAGGTAAGTTCTAACATTTTTAAAAGAAGAAAGGCTGATGTTTAAGCTGGTATATGAAAGATAACATCATATTTAGAAATTCATGGAAATTTTTGTAATCTCAGCTACTTGGGAGGCTGAGACAGGAGGATCACGTAAGCCTAGGAGTTTGAGGCCAGCCTGGAGAACACAGTGAGACTCTGTCTCAATTTTAAAAAAAAGAAAGAAAGAAAGAAAGAAATTCATGGAAATTTTAGTAGACAGAGGAAAGCTTTTTAAAACTGGAGAACAATCACATTTTCTATAAATCTCAAAGAATCACATTTTTTTTTTTTTTTTTTTTTTTTTTTGAGACGGAGTCTCGCTGTGCTCCCAGGCTGGAGTGCAGTGGCGTGATCTCGGCTCACTGCAAGCTTCGCCTCCCGGGTTCACGCCATTCTCCCGCCTCAGCCTCCCAAGTAGCTGAGACTACAGGCGCCCGCCACCACGCCCGGCTAGTTTTTTGTATTTTTAGTAGAGACGGGGTTTCACCGGGTTAGCCAGGATAGTCTCGATCTCCTGACCTCGTGATCCACCCGTCTCGGCCTCCCAAAGTGCTGGGATTACAGGCTTGAGCCACCGCGCCCGGCCAAAGAATCACATTTAAGCAAGAGAACAAAATAAGAAATATAAAAAGCTCAAAATGATAGACAACCTGCACAGGATATGGAAGAGATCTATTTAGATCTATTTAAAGTATTTAGACAGATTACTGTGATATACTTTAAAATGCAGTCTTGCTTTTAGGTGAGAGGGCATGTTCTATTTTCTGCTATACAGTTTGAGGTTTTTTTCAAAGATTAGTATTTGCAACTTTTAAAAATTATGTTTAATGTTAAAATATAATTTAAAACATGGTCCTATGTGATTGAAGGAAGATGGAGAAGTTTTTCAATATCCCCTCCAGGGCTATGGCTTCATGAATGAGCAAGATTTAAAGCACTTGTTTTAAGTAATTCTGAGAGCAATCTATCTCAAGTGAGTATCTTTTGTATTATCTCCTTAAAACCAGTTTTAGATGACGAATTATGATTCTGTGTTTCTACAATGAAATAAAAATTCCAGTATACTCAAGAATGCCTGCCACTCTTCTTGATGTAACCTAACAATGTCTCTATTGTGGTCTATGCAAGCTTCCTACTATGGGGAATTAGGAATAAAGCTGATTTTTTGCACAATGGAGGCATGTTATGGGATAAGTCTTACCCATTCATAGGCTTAACATGATTCATTTTGTGAGTCTATTGTGAAAAGCTGAGCTAGGACAATAATATTCCCTTTCTTGGAAATCTGAACTAGAAGGAAAAAAAGTTCCATTTGGCAGGTGTGGTGATGTATAGACAAGTTTGTACCAGGATATAAACCTTGAGACCTGGCTCTACCACAGATCTTGCTCTTCCTTAGGTCTCAATTTACTAAGTTTACTAAGGTTTCTGCCCCTCCTGAGGTCAGGTTATTCAACTTTATTTGAAATAACCTGCAACTGGCATTTTTATATTATAGCTTCTTAATTGCACATTATGTCACTACCATGAAAATATGCCTAAATTCAAATTCACATGTTACTTACTATTTTAGATATGTTCCCTATAGGCCTGGGTAAAGCAAAAGCTGAATGACTTCTTGCATAGCCTAAATATTTCCTTGGTATTACCTTCACAATTTTAGATATATTTTTCTACCCTTAAATACTAAAACCCCACATGTAAGAATTAGGTAGCAGCTATAGCACTAAAGAGGCAGTTCTAATCTTAGAAATGTATTTCTCAGGTCTACCACTTAACTAAAATCTTGAGCAAGTCATTTTAGCTCTTAGGACTAGTTTATTTATCAATGAATGGATCAGAAGACTGCTAAGATCCTTTTCAGGTCTATAATTACGTAAATCCTCTTTGAGTGGGCTTTTTTTTTTTCTCAATATTTAGTCTACAGCATTTACTAATCTCACATAACTCCAGCAAAATACTAGCTCAATATGTAAGCTACATTTCCCAAAGTGTGACCTGAGGTGGTACATGATATAAACCCAGTTCACACAATGACAAATGCTTTCTATTTTAATAATTATCTAATTATTGTACTGGGTATTAGCAAAAATCTAACTAGCATATCAAACCACTGATTTTATGTACGTAGAATGAGTAATAAGTAAAACAGACTTGAAAAATATTCAGTAAGTTCTAGTACAGTTGGTACTCACTTACAAGTAATAAACAGCATGAAGGCAGTATGTGAATGACTCAGACTATGGAAAAATTGAGACAGCCATAAAACTTTTGCACATTCATTTAATAATGCACCCAGCACAATGTGCCACACAGCTTATTTCCACTAGATGTTATAGATAGGCCCGTAGATTTTAATGTTAATAGTGAAATAACTGTGACCCAGAAGTGAGTCTTCAGATTTATTTTTTTGCAATATTATTGGAACAGCACTAAATATACCATCTGTGAAATGGAAAAATTGAAAACAGTGCTAAGTATGGAAAGCCGAATATTTATCATCAACTGCAAGATTACCTATCTTCCTTAATGAGTCATAAAGTATGGGATGCAAGATTCGGTTCCTACCCATCATTTAATGGCTCTATCTACTTTGATGACTTAATATCCTTAAGAGTAATTCTTTTAAAAATTGTTCTTCAGGCCAGGTGCAGTGGCTCCTGCCTATAATCCCAGCATTTTGGGAGGCCAAGGTGGGCAGATCACCTGAGGCCAGGAGTTTGAGAACAGCCTGGCCAACATGGTAAAACCCTGTCTCTACTAAAAATACAAAAATTAGTCAGGTGTGGTGGTGCACGCCTGTAGTCCCAGCTACTTGGGAGGATGAGGCATGAGAATCACTTGAAGTCCAAAGGCAGAGGTTGCAGTGAGCCGAGATCACACCACTGCACTCCAGCCTGGGTAACGAGCAAAACTCCGTCTCGAAAAAAAAGAATTATTCTATCTTAATTTCTCTTTCTCCAGTATAATTACTCTCTTTTTAAAAAAATTTTTTAAAAGCTTTCCCATAAAGTACTTGTTTATTATCAGTCTCATGCTGGTATTTAGCCTTAGATGGAGTTTACCACATTCTTCAGGCTGTGTTCCCAAGCAATCCAATTCTGGGAAAATTCATTGTGTCAGGGGCCACTACCTGCCTGATTTTCTTCTCTTAATTTTATTTATTTTTATTTATTTATCTTTTAAATTTTTTATTTATTTATTTTTTGAGATAGAGTCTTGCTCTGTCTCCAGGCTGGAGTGCAGTGGCACAATCTCAGCTCACTGCAAGCTCTGCCTCCCGGGTTCGAGTGATTCTCCTGCCTCAGCCTCCCGAGTAGCTGGGGTTACAGGCACATACCACCAAGCCCAGCTAATTTTTGTAATTTTAGTAAAGACAGGGTTTCACCATATTGGCCAGGATGGTCTCGATCTCTTGACCTCGTGATCCGCCCGCCCCAGCCTCCTGAAGGGCTGGGATTACAGACATGACCCACCGCACCCAGCCTATTTTATTTTTGAGACGGCATCTTGCTCTATCTCCCAGGTTGGAGGGCAGTGGTGCCATCTCAGCTCACTGCAACCTCTGCCTCCTGGTTCAAACAATTCTCCTGCCTCAGCCTCCCCAGTAGTTGGGACTACAAGTGTGCGCCACCACGCTAGGCTGATTTTTATACCTTCTCTTTAATTTTAAATCTCTCTCACCTTGATATCAAAATTTGGCCAGATGTAGTGGCTCACACTTGTGAGGCCGAAGTGGGTGGGTAACTTGACGTCAGGTATGAAAGATCAGCCTGGCCAACATAGCAAAACCCCATCTCTACTAAAAATACAAAAATTAGCTGGGCATAGTGGCACATGCCTGTAATCCCAGCTACTTGGGAGGCTGAGGCAGGAGACTCACTTGAATCCCAGGAGGCAGAGGTTGCAGTAAGCCAAGATCATGCCACTGCACTCCAGCCTGGACAACACAGTGAGTGAGACTCCATCTCCAAAACAAAACAAAATTATACCATACTACCCACTTTCCCTAAAAATATAAAAGGATTGGAAATTAGGAACTCATATCCATTTTCCTATTCTGTAATAACTTCTCAACATCAATTGTTAATGTTTCGTCTTTTTTAAAACATTAAATCTACTGTTACCTTATATGAATGAATTATTCTAGTATAGCTCAAATATTTCTTTACTACTACTGCTACTGTGGATTCGGTAACAGATGGTATTATAGAAAAATAATAATATAAAGTTCTTACCTCAGGCCTCAGAGAAGGAAGAATAACAATTTCTTGCAATGCCTGTTTTGCCAAGTCTTGACCAGCTATATCATCAAATTTAACAGCTGTTCCACTAAGAAACAAGACCTCAGTTAGTTCTACAATACAAACAGGACCCAGTTATTACAAGATGAATCCTAAGCCCTATGACATATAGTTATTTTTATGTTAACTGTTAAACTACAGTTAAATCAGTAAAGCAATGGTTTCTACATTGATAATTGAAAACTATCATAAAAATTAAGTATGTAAACCAGACAAGGTATTTATTATCTATTTCACTCCTGACATGTTTTCTAAGTAAAATTAAAACATAAAAACTATAAAACATTTAGATGGCAAAACTTACTTGTCCACAATTTCATTCATTATAAGGTTAGCAAGGTTGCTGTCCACATTCCTAAAATTCTTCAAGTCTTTTTTCTTACGAGCAGCAGTTGTAGGGGTAGAAGGTTTATTTGTCCTATTTGTTTTTGGAGTGCCCTTAACGGATACAAAATTTTAATGTGAAAATACAACGTAACATTTACACTTTTCATAAATAACCTTAAAGTTCACAGAATTCAAGCTTTAAAAATAGGAGAAAGAGTATAAAAATCCAGAAATTGTATATTTACCTGAAGGTAAAACTCTATTCACCAGAGAACTATATTTGGTATTAAGTCAGTTATAGAGGATTTTATCCAGAGATTTAGTTTTTACAAAATAAAAACAAATTTTAACCCTTGTTAGAGTCATGACAAAACTCTAGGTATGTTACTGCTATAAAACATTTACATAGACTGAAATAATTTTAAAAATAAATTTAAAATGAAATATATAGCATTATATAAAACAGACTGGGTAAGCAAAACTTGGTATTAAATGTCTAATGAGGTCCAAAAAAAGTTTTAGAGCAAGTTGCTCTGTAGATTTTAAAAAATATTAACTTTGATTGGGTGCGGTGGCTCATGCCTGTAATCCCAGCACTTTGAGAGGCTGAGGTGGGTGGATCACCTGAGGTCAGGAGTTCGAGACCAGCCTGACCAACATAGAGAAACCCCGTCTCTACTAAAAATACAAAATTGGCCAGACGTGGTGGTGCATGCCTATAATTCCAGCTACTTGGGAGGCTGAGAATCGCCTGAACCTGGGAGGCAGAGGTTGCAATGAGCCAAGATCGCACCATTGCACTCCAGCCTGGGCAACAAGAGTTTCAAAAAAAAAAAAATTAACTTTATGGAAGCTTATCTATTCTCTAAAGTATTACAAAGTACTTATAATCAACTTAAGCAAGCATAGTATCTTAAAAATTTTTACATTTGCAAAAACACAGCAATTAAAGTTACTGTCCCAGAATACCTTATGAGTGGTAGGAGCAGGACCAGGTCCCTGTTTCACTCCAGAAACCATGGATAAACCACTGTAACTAGGTGCTCTATGATGGCCTGAAAGGCTTGCAGATCCAGTTTTCATAATTGTTTTTGAACGAGGCAGTGAATTACTAGTGTGTGTTAAGGGGTCTTTTCTTTTTGGAACAGCTCCACTTTCTGACAAGGAAAAAGTAAAACCATTGTGATTAGAAAATTGTAGCTGAACATAAAGACAAGCAAACATTTGTAAAACCAAGGTAATATTTTTTAAATTCAAAAATATTTCAAAATAAGATTTCAATGAGAACACGTACCAGGGTCTTCATAGGGGTGGTCACTAGGTAGATAGGAATATGGTTATTTAGTTTTTTTCTCCCTAATGTATATTCTAATTTTCTCTCTTTTTGAAACCTGTGGCCCAGGCTGGAGTGCAGTGGCATGATCACAGCTCACTGCGGCCTTAATCTTCCTGGGCTCAAGAGATCCATCCTCCCACCTCGAACTCCCAAGTACCTGGGACAACAGTTGTGCACCACCAGACCGGGCTAATTAAAAATTTTTTTTTGTAGAAACAGGGTCTCACTATGTTGCCTAGGCTGGTCTCAAACTCCTGGGCTCAGGCAATCCTCCCACCTTAGCCTCCCAAAGTGCTGGGATTACAGGAGTGAGCCACTGTGCCTATAATCCCAGCTACTTGGGAGGCTGAGGCAGGAGAATCACTTGAACCAGGGGCCAGAGGCTGCAGTGAGCCGAAACCATACCACTGCACTCCAGCCTGGCGACAGAGACTCTGCCTCAAAAAAACAAAAAAACAAAAAAAAACAAAAAAAAAACCCCAAAACACAAAGAAAACAAAAAACAGTATTTGTAAGAAGAATAAACTACTTCATTCTGGGGAACAGGAAGGTGATATAAAAAGGTTACAAAGCGCCAGGCACGGTGGCTCATGCCTGTAATCCCAGCACTTTGGGAGACCAAGGTGGGTGGATCACCTGAGGTCTGTAATTCAAGACCAGGCTGGCCAACATGGTGAAACCCCGTCTCTACTAAAAATACAAAAATTTAGCCAGACATGGTAGCAGATGCCTGTAATCCCAGCTACTCAGGAGGCTGACGCAGGAGAATCACTTGAACTCGGGAGGCGGAGGGTGCAGTAAGCCAAGACTGCATCACTGCACTCCAGCCTGGGTGACAGAGTGAAACTTCGTCTCAAAAAAAAAAAAAAAAAAAAGTTATGAAGCAAATAAAGCTCTCAAGTAAGAAACAAAAGATAAAGGCATTAGGGATAGGATGTACAGAGGGAAAAAAGTAGCACTCAACTACTTTGATTCCAAACTATTATAACTATAAATACCATGAAAGTCTGTTCCCACCAAGAGGGTCTTAAAAAGTAATTAATTTTAGACTGGGTGCGGTGACTTACGCCTGTAATCTCAGCAGTTTGGGAGGCTGAGGCGGGCAGCTCACCTGAGGTTAGGAGTTCGAGACCAGCCTGGCCAACATGGTGAAACCCCTCTTCACTAAAAATACAAAAATTAGGTGGGCATGGTGGCACATCCCTGTAGTTCAGCTACCCAGGAGGCTGAGGCAGAAAAACTGGTTGCAGTGAGCCCTGATCGTACCACTAGCACACCAGCTGGGTGATTGAGAGGGATTCTGTCTCAAAAGAAAATAATAATAATAATCAATTTTAATTGAAAGAGCATAAAGATGTGCTTTTACATACGCCAAGTATTGTATGTGCTGTATATATGTAAATGAACATTTATAGAACATCTCCGATTAAGCTGAAAAGGTTATTTGTCCAGTGTTGCTCTACTATATATATTACAGGTTTGTAAAAGTTTAAATCTCACCACTCCTAAATAATATTTTTATATACTACACAACAAACATCAGTGTTTATTTACAATGTTTACTGTGAAGACAAATGTTAAGTCAGTCAGCAAATTAGAGTGGCCAAAAAAAGACAAAAGCCTCAATTTTACTTTTGTAATTAAATATCTTTAATACGGTTTAAGAAAACAAAGACTCTAAACTAGTATAGGAAATCAGCTTATTTATTTAGACAACCAGTTTACTTTTACTGCAAGTTAACTATTATAAAATCAGAAAGCACAAATAAAATTCAAGTTAAAAAAAAAAAACCCACATTAGGCTGGGCATGGTGGCTCACGCCTATAATCTCAGAACTTTCAGAGGCCAAGGCGGGCGGATCACGAGGTCAGGAGTTTGAGACAAGCCTGACCAACATGGTGAAACCCCGTCTTTACTAAAAATACAAAAATTAGCCAGGCGTGGTGGCATGCACCTGTAATCTCAGCTACTCAGGAGGCTGAGGCAGGAGAATCGCTTAAACCCAGGAGGCAGAGGTTGCAGTGAGCCAAGATCACGCCACTGCACTCCAGCCTGGGCAACAGAGTGAGACTCTGTCTCAGAAAAAAAACAAACAAAAAAAGCCACATTCAGGATACCTTAAAACGAGGTTCTAGAATAAATAAGGCCTACTAGTTGATAGTGCAACAGGGTGACAATAGTCAATAATAACAAGGCCAGGAGTGGTGGCTCATGCCTGTAATCCTAGCGCTTTGGGAGGCCGAGGCAGGTGGATCACCTGAGGTCAGGAGTTGGAGACCACCCTGGCCAACATGGTGAAACCATGTCTCCACTAAAAATACAAAAATCAGCCAGACATGGTGGTGCACGCCTATAATCCCAGCTACTCAGGAGGCTGAGGCAGGAGAATCACTTGAACCTGGGAGGTGGAGGCTCCTTCAAAAAAAAAAAAAAAACTACTACTACTACTAATAACTTAATTATACATTTTAAAATAAATATATGTGTATATGTTAAAAATACATAGTTCAGAGATTTTATATATAGACATTTCCACAAGGAACAATTATGAGAATGACAGCAGACTCTAACGGAAGTAACAAATGTCTGTTGGAAATGAGGTATGTCCAAAATGTTGAGGGGAGAAAAGTGACCTGTCACATAAAAAATGAGGATATTTCAGACACTGGAAAGACTAAGAGTTTAACCACAGATATTCATTAAAAGAACTACTAACGGACGTCTTCTAGTTAAAAAGAAAATTAAACAGAGAAAGGAGTATATAGCTATAATAGAAAGTTAGAGAACAAAAAAAAGATCAGAAAACCTGTGGGGAAGAAAACTCAAAAAGGAAAAAATATCATTAATACATAACACTTGGCTTTGGGGTAAACAGTATTTTGCTAAATCATAATGTTAGCTATGGTTTTTTGATATTACTAAAAATAATTATACGTACATAGTTATATATACATATTTTGATAAAACTAAAAATAACTATATGTATATATAACTAAATAAGTATAGGTGCCGGGTGCAGTGGCTCATGCCTGTAATCCCAACAGTTTGGGAGGCTGAGGCGGGTGGATCACCTGAAGTTAGGAGTTCGACACCAGCAGGGCCAACATGGTGAAAACCCCATCTCTACTAAAAATACAAAAACAACCTGATCATGGTGGCTCACGCCTGTAATTCCAGCTACTGGGGAGGCTGAGACAGGAAAATCGCTTTAACCCAGGAGGCAGAGGTTGCAGTGAGCCGAAATCGTGCCACTACACTCCAGTCTGGGCAACAGAGCAACTCAGTCTCAAAAAACTAAATAAAAATTTATTGAGGTATAATCTGCAATGAATTACATCCATTTAAAGTATACCAGGCGGTGTGATTGGCTCAAGCTTCCTGTCCAAGCACTGGGAGGCGAGATGGGAGGATCCGAGGTCAGGAGATCGGGGCCATCCTGGCTAACAAGTGAAACCCGTCTCTACTGAAATACAAAAAATAGCCGGGCGAGGTGGCGGGCGCCTGTAGTCCCAGCTACTCGGGAGGCTGAGGCCGGAGAATGGCGTGAACCCGGGAGGCGGAGCTTGCAGTGAGCTGAGATCCGGCCACTGCATTCTAGCCTGGGCTACAGAGCGAGACTCCGTCTCAAAAAAATAAAAAATAAAAAAAAAAAATAAAGTATACCAGCGGCTGGGCATGGTGGCTCAGGCCTGTAATGCCAGCACTGTGGGAGGCCAAGGCGGGTGGATTGAGGTCAGGAGATCGAGACAATCTCGAGCCAACATGGTGAAACTCCATCTCTACTAAGAATACAAAAATTAGCTGGGTATGATGGCGTGCACCTGTAATCCCAGCTACTCAGGAGGCTGAGGCAGGAGAATGGGTTGAACCCAGGAGACGGAGGTTTCAGTAAGCCAAGATCGCACCACTGCACTCCACCCTGGGCAATAGAGCGAGACTCCGTCTCAAAAAAAAAACAAAAAAAAAAACAAAAAACAAGCTACACCAGCCAGGCATAGTGGCTCACACCTATAATCCCAGCACTTTGGGAGTCTGAGGTGGGAGAAATGCTTGAGCCCAGGAGTTTGAGACCAGACTGGCCAACATGGTGAAACCCCATCTCTACAAAAAATACAAAAATTAGCTGGGCACACTCGTGCCCACCTGTAGTCCCAGCTAATTTCAGCTGTACTCCAGCCTGGGAGATACAGTGAGACCCTATCTCAAAAAATAAATATATAAATAAAGTATACAATTTGATGAGTTTGTAAAGATGTATATAACTGTGATATAGCCATTAAAATCAAAGCACAAAATGTTTCCATCATAGAAAGTAAAGAGAAAAAATAGCAAACAGAGTTAAAACATTGTATATAAAACCAAACTAGAGGTGAAGGATGCTACCTGAGAGTCATCAGTTTAGTAATTTCTACAGAGCTGGGTTCAAAGTCACTGAATCTTTCTTTTGCTATCTCTAATCTGCTGTTGAGGCTGTCTTTAAATTTTTAATTTCAGTAACTATACTTTTCAACTTTAGAATATTATTTTTATATCATCTGCTTAGATTTTCCGTTGGATAACTGATGCCATATTTTCTTTCAATTCTTTAAACATATTATAATAGCTGCTTTGAAGTCTTTGTCTGCTAAATCCAACATCTGGGCCCACTCATAGTTTCTACTGATTGCTCTTTTTCTTGAGTAAGGGTTATACTTTTACTTTTTCTTTGCCTGTCTAGTAATTTTGAGTTGAAAATTGGACAATGTATAATAGATAACACATTGTAGTAATAAGCAGACTTTGGTATGACTATTTCCCAAGAGAAGTAAAAGAACTCATCCAAGTAAAACATCACAGAATGTTCCAGAAGTGAGCGACACTAATAAACTATTAATAGGTCTGAGTGAGATCTAGTTGGACTCACTGTGTATTAAACACCAATGCTGTGTAAATTAGCTACAAAGCCAATATGCCCTTCCAACCAGAAAACAGAAGAGAACAGATTATGGATTGAGTATCCCTTATCCGAAATGGTTGAGACCAGAACTGTTTATGGTTTTTAAATTTTTTTGGATTTTGCAATGTTTGCATTTTACCTACTGGTTCAGCATCCTTAACCCAAAAATCCAAAATGCAGAATACTCCAATGAGTATTTCCTTTAAGCATCACGTCAGTGCTCAAAAAGTTTTGGAGGCCGGGCGCGGTGGCTCAAGCCTGTAATCCCAGCACTTTGGGAGGCCGAGATGGAAGTAGGATCACGAGGTCAGGGGGTCGAGACCATCCTGGCTAACAGTGAAACCCGTCTCTACTAAATACAAAAAATAGCCGGGCGGTGGTAGCCTGTAGTCCAGCTACTCGGGAGGCTGAGGCGAGGAGAATGGCGTGAACCGGAGGCCGAGGCTACAGTGAGCTGAGATCGAAGCCCTGCATTCTAGCCTGGGCTACAGAAGCGAGACCTCCGATCTCAAAAAAAAAAAAAAAAAAATAAAAAATAAAATATACCAGCGGCTGGGCATGGTGGCTCAGGCCTGTAATACCAGCACTGTGGGAAGGCAAAGCGGGTGGATTGAGGGTCAGGAGATCCCGAGACAATCTCGAGCCAACATGGTGAAACTCCATCTCTACTAAGAATACAAAAAGTGGCTGGGTGTGATGGCGTGCACCTGTAATCCCAGCTACTCCAGGAGGCTGAGGCAGGAGAATGGGTTGAACCCAGGAGGCGGAGGTTTCAGTAAGCCAAGGAATGCGCGCCACTGCCTCCCACCCTGGGGCAATAGAAGCGAGACTCCGTCTCAAAAAACAAAAAAAAACAAAAACAAGCTACACCAGCCAGGCATGGTGGCTCACACCTATAATCCCAGCACTTTGGGAGTCTGAGGTGGGAGAAATGCTTGAGCCAGGAGTTTGAGACAGACCTAGCCAACATGGTGAAACCCCATCTCTACAAAAATACAAAAATTAGCTGGGCACACTGTTGCCCACCTGTGAATCAGCTAATTTCAGCTGTACTCCAGCCTAGGAGATACAGTGAGACCTATCTCAAAAATAAATATATAAATAAAGTATACAATTTGATGAGTTTGTAAAGATATGTATAACTGTGATATAGCCATTAAAAATCAAAAGCACAAAATGTTTCCATCATAGAAAGTAAAAAGAGAAAAAATATGGAAACAGAGTTAAAACATTGTATATAAAATGACTAGAGGTGAGAAGGATGCTACCTGAGAGTCATCAGTTTAGTAATTTCTACAGAGCTGGGTTCTGAAGTCACTGAATCTTTCTTTTGCTATCTCTAATCTGCTGTTGAGGGCTGTCTTTAAATTGTTTCAGTAACTATACTTTTCAACTTTAGAATGTATTTTTATATCATCTGCCGTTTTTCCGTTGGATAACTGATACCATATTTTCTTTCAATTCTTTAAACATATTATAATAGCTGCTTTGAAGTCTTTGTCTGCTAAATCCAACATCTGGGCCCACTCCTTAGTTTCACCACTGATTGCTCTTTTTTCTTGAGTAAGGTTATACTTTTACTTTTTCTTTGCCTGTCTGAAGTAATTTTGGTTGAAGGGTGGACAATGTATAATAGATAGCACATTGTAGTAATAAGCAGACTTTAATTTATGACTATTTCCCAAGAGAAATAAAAGAACTCATCCAAGTAAAACATCTGGGAATGTTCAGAGTGAAGCGACACTAATAAACTATTAATAGGTCAGGTATGAGATCTAGTTGGACTCACTGTGTATTAAACACCAATGCTGTGGCAGAATTAGCTACAAAGCCAATATACCCCTTCAACAGAAAACAGAGAGAACAGATTATGGATTGGTATCCCACTTATCGAAATGGTTGAGACCAAGAACTGTTTATGGTTTTAAATTTTTTGGATTTTGCAATGTTTGCATTTCACACCTACTGGTTCCAGCATCCTTAACCCAAAATCCAAAATGCAGAATGCTCCAATGAGTATTTCCTTTAAGCATCACGTCAGTGCTCAAAAAGTTTTGGAGGCGGTAGCGGTGAAAGCCAAGCCTGTAATCCCAGCACTTTGGGAGGCCGAGGGCAGGCTGAGATCCATAGGTCAGGAGATGAGACCATCCTATGGCGAACCAGTGCCAGAAACCCGTCTCTACTAAAAAATACAAAAAACTAGCCGAGGCCGAGGTGGCTGAGAACCTGTAGTCCCAGCTACCGGGAGGCTGAGGCAGGAGAATGCGTGAACCGGGGCCGGAGCTTGCAGTGAGCTGAGATCCGGCCCTGCATAACCTGGGTGACAGGCCAGACCCGTCTCAAAAAAAAAAAAAAAAAAGTTTTGGATTTTTGGCTAGGCGCAATGGCTCATGATTGTAATCCCAACATTTTGGGAGGCCAAGACGGGTGGATCACTTGAGGTCAGGAGTTTGAGACCAGCCTGACCAACATGGTGAAACCTCATCTCCACTAAAATACAAAAAATTACTTGGGGTGTGAGCCCAGCAGGTGCCTGCCGTTAGCTACTGGTAGGCTGAGGTGGGAGAATCGCTCGAGTTACCCATGGTGACAGGGTTGGGGGAGGGTGCGGAGACTGCTGTGAGCTGAGACTATGCAACTGCACTCCAGCCCTGAGTGACAGAGGAAGACTTTGTCTCAAAAAAAAAAAAAAATTTGAATTTTAGAGCATTTCGGATTTCAGGTTTCATATTAGGGATATTCAACTTTGTATTAGGGATATGAAACAAGACAAAGTTCAATTTTTTTCAAACAGGTCTCAGGAAGAGAATGTTCTTTGGAGGGTAGGGCGGGGCATAGTGGGAAAACATGATGGGGTCTAGCATGTGAAATGAAGTAAAAGAGAATCAAGGGATAACAAGGAAAGGAAAGACAGACCAACACTTCACGGCTGGAGAATTTTTGCTATTTATCCTACTAGAACTACTGGGATTGCAAATACATATTTTAGAAACTTAACTATATATACATGATGGATTCTTCCATTTCTTTGTTTTTTGCAGTAAATGCCTTCTGAAAATGTCAGCCCTTCACAGCCGTGCTAACAGAAACAGGCAAAATACTTATATCGATACTTGAAACGGCATTTTAAATCAGACATAGGAAGGAATGGGAAGAGGAAAACTGCCACTGACTATACTGTAAGACCAAACCAACATGAGAAGTCCTTAGGGGAGACGTGAAGCCACAAGGGAAAGAGTTGATGAACAACTGTTTCTTCTGTCCATAGAAATCCTTTTACTCTATCTCTTCTCCATTAAAACCTTAGAAGTTTTGACCGGGCGTGGTGGCTCATGCCTGTAATCCCAGCACTTTGGGAGGCCGAGGCGGGCAGATCACAAGGTCAGGAGATCGAGACCATCCTGGCTAACACGGTGAAACCCCATCTCTACTAAAAATACAAACAAATTAGCCGGGCATGGTGGCGGGCACCTGTAGTCCCAGCTACTCGAGAGGCTGAGGCAGGAGAATGGCGTGAACCCGGGAGGCGGAGTTTGCAGTGAGCTGAGATCACGCCACTGCACTACAGCCTGGGCGAACGAGCGAGACTCTATCTCAAAAACCACAAAACAAAACAAAACAAAAAAACCTTAGAAGTTTTGTATTACATATGAAAAAAGAAGGCAGAGTTCCAAGAAGTAAGAATAGGAACAGCTGCAGTCTATAGCTCCCAGCGTGAGCAACGCAGAAGACAGGTGATTTCCGCATTTCCAACTGATGTACCGGGTTCACCTCACTGGGGCTTGTTGGACAGTGGGTACAGCCCACGGACCATGAGCCGAAGCAGGGTGAGGCATCGCCTCACCCAGGAAGCACAAGGGGTTGAGGAATTCCCTTTCCTAGCCAAGGAAAGCCGTGACAGATGGTACCTGGAAAATCAGGACACTCCCACCCTAATACTGTGCTTTTCCAGTGGTCTTAGCAAATGGCACATGAGGATATTATATCCTGCGACTGGCTCGGAGGGTACCACGCCCACAGAGCCTCGCTCACTGCTAGCACAGCAGTCTGAGATCCAACTGCAAGGCGGCACTGAGGCTGGCGGAGGGGCGTCCGCCATTGCTGAGGCTTGAGTGGGTAAACAAAGCAGCCGGGAAGCTCGAACTGAGTGGAGTCCACCGCAGCTCAAGAAGGCCTGCCTGCCTGCCTCTGTAGACTCCACTTCTGGGGACAGGGCATAGCTGAACAAAAGGCAGCAGAAACTTCTGCAGACTTAAAGGTCACTGTCTGACAGCTCTGAAGAGAGTAGTGAGTTCTCCCAGCAGAGAGTCTGAGATCTGAGAATGGACAGACTGCCTCCTCAAGTGGGTCCCTAACCCCGAGTAGCCTAACTGGGAGACACCTCCCCATAGGCGCTGATTGACACTTCATACAGCCGGGTGCCCCTCTGAAACAAAGCTTCAGAGGAAGCATCAGGCAGCATTTGCCGTTCTGCAATATTTGCAGTTCTGCAGCCTCCACTGGTGATACCCAGGCAAACAAGGTCTGGAGTGGACCTCCAGCAAACTCCAACACATCTGCAGCTGAGGGTCCTGATTATTAGAAGGAAAACTAACAAACAGAAAGGACATCCACACGAAAATCCCATCTGTAGGTCACCATCATCAAACACCAAAGGTAAATAAAACCACAAAGATGGGGAGAAACCAGAGCAGAAAAGCTGAAAATTCTAAAAGTCAGAGCACCTCTTCTCCTCCAAAGGAACACAACTCCTCGCCAGCAACCAAAAAAGCTGAACAGAGAATGACTTTGAGGAGCTGACAGAAGTAGGCCTCAGACGATTGGTAATAATAAACTTCTCCGAGCTAAAGGAGGATGCTCGAACCCATCACAAAGAAGCTAAAAATTTTGAAAAACAGATTAGACGAATGGCTAACTAGAATAAACAGCATAGAGAAGACCTTAAATGGCCTGATGGAGCTGAAAACCATGGCACGAGAACTACGAGATGCATGTACAAGCTTCAGTAGCCAATTTGATCAAGTGGAAGAAAGGTTATCAAGGTTATTTGAAGATCAGATGAATAAAATCAAGCCAGAAGAAAAGTTTAGAGATAAAAAGAGTAAAAAGAAACGAACAGAGCCTCCAAGAAATATAGGACTACGCGAAAAGAACAAATCTACGTCTGATTGGTGTACCTGAAAGTGACGGGGAGAATGGAACCAAGTTGGAAAACACTCTTCAGGATATTATCCAGAAGAACTTCCCTAATCTAGCAAGGCAGGCTAACATTCAAATTTAGGAAATACAGAGAACACCACAAAGATACTCCTCGAGAAGAGCAACTCCAAGACACATAATTGTCAGATTCACCAAGGCTGAAATGCAGGAAACAATGTTAAGGGCAGCCAGAGAGAAAGGTTGGGTTACCCACAAAGGGAAGCCCATCAGACTAACAATGGATCTCTCAGCAGAAACTCTACAAGCCAGAAGAGAGTGGGGGAGCCAGAAGAGAGTGGGGGCCAATATTCAACATTCTTAAAGAAAAGAATTTTCAACCCAGAATTTCATATCCAGCCAAACTAAGCTTCGAAAGTGAAGGAGAAATAAAATCCTTTACAGATAAGCAAGTGCTGAGAGATTCTGTCACCACCAGGCCTACCTTACAAGAGCTACTGAAGGAAGCACTAAACATGGAAAGGAACAACCGGTACCAGCCACCGCAAAAACACGCCAAATTGTAAAGACCATCGATGCTAGGAAAAAACTGCATCAACTAATGAACAAAATAACCAGCTAACATCAAAATGACAGGATCAAATTCACACATAACAATATTAACCTTAAATATAAATGGGCTAAATGCCCCAATTAACAGACACAGACTGGCAAATTGGATAAAGAGTCAAGACCCATCAACGTGCTGTATTCAGGAGACCCATCTCACGTGCAGAGACACACATAGGCTCAAAATAAAGGTATAGAGGAAGATCTACCAAGCAAATGGAAAACAAAATAAAGCAGGGGTTGCAATCCTAGTCTCTAATAAAACAGACTTTAAACCAACAAAGATCAAAAGAGACAAAGAAGGCCATTACATAATGGTAAAGGGATCAATTCAACAGGAAGAGCTAACTATCCTAAATATATATGCACCCAATACAGGAGCACCCAGATTCATAAAACAAGTCCTTAGAGACCTACAAAGAGACTCAGACTCCCACACAATAATATTGGGAGACTTCAACACCCCACTGTCAACATTAGACAGATCAATGAGACAGAAAGTTAACAAGGATATCCAGGAATTGAACTCAGCTCTGCACCAAGCGGACCTAATAGACATCTACAGAACTCTCCAGCCCAAATCAACAGAATATACATTCTTCTCAGCACCACATCGCACTTACTCCAAAACTGACCACATACTTGGAAGTAAAGCACTCCTCAGCAATTGTAAAAGAACAGAAATCACAACTAACTGTCTCTCAGACCACAGTGCAATCAAATTAGAACTCAGGATTAAGAAACTCAATCAAAACCGCTCAACTACATGGAAACTAAACAACCTGCTCCTGAATGACTACTGGGTATACAACGAAATGAAGGCAGAAATAAAGATGTTCTTTGAAACCAATGAGAACAAAGACACAACATACCAGAATCTCTGGGACACATTTAAAGCAGTGTGTAGAGGGAAATTTATAGTACTAAATGCCCACAAGAGAAAGCTGGAAAGATCTAAAATTGACACCCTAACATCACAATTAAAAGAACTAGAGAAGCAAGAGCAAACACATTGAAAAGCTAGCGGAAGGCAAGAAATAACTAAGATCAGAGCAGAACTGAAGGAGACAGAGACACAAAAAAATCCTTCAAAAAAATCAATGAATCCAGGAGGTGGTTTTTTGAAAAGATCAACAAAATTGATAAACCACTAGCAAAACGAATAAAGAAGAAAAGAGAGAAGAATAAAATAGATGCAATAAAAAACAATACAGCGGATATCACCACAGATCTCAGAGAAATACAAACTATAATCAGAGAATACTATAAACACCTCTACACAAATAAACTAGAAAACCTAGAAGAAATGGATAAATTCCTGGACACAAACATCCTTCCAAGACTAAATCAAGAAGAAGCTGAATCCCGGAATAGACCAATAATAGGCTCTGAAATTGAGGCAATAATTAATAGCCTACCAACAAAAAAAAGTCCAGGACCAGATGGATTCACAGCTGCATTCTAGCAGAGGTACAAAGAGGAGCTGGTACCATTCCTTCTGAAACTATTCCAATCAATAGAAAAAGAGGGAATCCTCCCTAACTCATTTTATGAAGCCAGCATCATCCTGATACCAAAGCCTGGCAGAGACGCAACAAAAAAAGAGAATTTTAGACCAATACCCCTGATGAACATCGATGTGAAAATCCTCAATAAAATACTGGCAAACCAAATCCAGCAGCACATCAAAAAGTTTATCCACGACGATCAAGTTGGCTTCATCCCTGGGATGCAAGGCTGGTTCAACATATGCAAATCAATAAATGTAATCCATCATACAAATAGAACCAAAGACAAAAACCACATGATTATCTCAATAGATGCAGAAAAGGTCTTCGATGAAGTTCAACAGCTCTTCACGCTAAAAACTCTCAATAAACTAGGTATTGATGGGATGTATCTCAAAATAATAAGAGCTATTTATGACAAACCCACAGCCAATATCATACTGAATGGGTAAAAACTGGAAGCATTCCCTTTGAACACTGCCACAAGACAGGGATGCCCTCTCTCACCACTCCTATTCAACATAGTGTTGGAAGTTCTGGCTAGGGCAATCAGGCAGGAGAAAGAAATAAAGGGTATTCAATTAGGAAAAGAGGAAGTCAAATTGCCCCTGTTCGCAGATGACATGATTGTATATTTAGAAAATCCCATCATCTCGGCCCAATATCTCCTTAAGCTGATAAGCAACGTCAGCAAAGTCTCAGGATACAAAATCAATGTGCAAAAATCACAAGCATTCCTATACACCAATAATAGAGAGCCAAATCATGAGTGAACTCCCATTCACAACTTCTTCAAAGAGAATAAAATACCTAGGAATCCAACTTACAAGGGATGTGAAGGACCTCTTCAAGGAGAACTACAAACCACTGCTTAACAAAATAAAAGAGGACACAAACAAATGGAAGAACATTCCATGCTCATGGATAGGAGGAATCAATATCATGAAAATGGCCATACTGCCCAAGGTAATTTATAGATTCAATGCCATCCCCATCAAGCTACCAATGAGTTTCTTCACAGAATTGGAAAAAGCTACCTTAAAGTTCATATGGAACCAAAAAAGAGCCCGCATTGCCAAGACAATCCTAAGCCAAAAGAACAAAGCTGGAGGCATCATGCCACCTGACTTCAAACTACACGACAAGGCTACAGTAACCAAAACAGCATGATACTGGTACCAAAACAGAGATATAGACCAACGGAACAGAACAGAGTCCTCAGAAATAATACCACACATCTACAACCATCTGATCTTTGACAAACCTGACAAAAACAAGAAATGGGGAAAGGATTTCCTATTTAATAAATGGTGCTGGGAAAACTGACTAGCCATATGTAAAAAGCTGAAACTGAATCCCTTCCTTACGTCTTATAGAAAAATTAATTCAAGATGGATTAAAGACTTACATGTTAGACCCAAAACTATAAAAACCCTAGAAGAAAACCTAGGCAATACCATTCAGGACATAGGCATGGGCAAGGACTTCACGACTAAAACACCAAAAGCAATGGCAACAAAAGCCAAAATTGACAAAAGGGATCTAATTAAACTAAAGAGCTTCTGCATAGCAAAAGAAACTATCATCAGAGTGAACAGGCAACCTACAGAATAGGAGAAATTTTTTACAATCTACCCATCTGACAAAGGGCTAATATCCAGAATCTACAAAGAACTTAAACAAATTTACAAGAAAAAATCAAACAACCCCATCAAAAAGTGGGCAAAGGATATGAGCAGACACTTCTCAAAAGAAGACATTTATGCAGCCAACAGATACATGAAAAAATGCTCATCATCAGTGGCTATCAGAGAAATGCAAACCAAAACCACAATGAGATACCATCTCACACCAGTTAGAATGGCAATCATTAAAAAGTCAGGAAACAACAGATGCTGGAGAGGATGTGGAGAAATAGGAACACTTTTACACTGTTGGTGGGACTGTAAACTAGTTCAACCATTGTGGAAGACAGTGTGGCGATTCCTCAAGGATCTAGAACTAGAAATACCATTTGACCCAGTCATGCCATTACTGGGTATATACCCAAAGGATTATAAATCAGGCTGCTATAAAGACATCATGTATGTTTACTGTGGCACTATTCACAATAGCAAAGACTTGGAAACAACGCAAATATCCATCAATGGTAGACTGGATTTAAAAAACGTGGCACATATACACCATGGAATACTATGCAGCCATAAAAAAGGATGAGTTCATGTCCTTTGTAGGGACATGGATGAAGCTGGAAACCATTATTCTGAGCAAACTATTGCAAGGACAGAAAACCAAACACCGCATGTTCTCACTCATAGGTGGGAATTGAACAATGAGAACACTTGGACACAGGGTGGGGAACATCACACACTGGGGCCTGTCGTGGGGTGGGATGAGTGGGGGAGGGATAGCATTAGGAGATATACCTAATGTAAATGACAAGTTAATGGGTGCAGCACACCAACATGGCACATATATACGTATGTAACAAACCTGCACGTTGTGCACACGTACCCTAGAACTTAAAGTATAATTAAAAATTTATACATTATTATAATAATACCAAAAAAAAAAAGAAGGCAGTTTTTTGAGACAGTGTCTCGCTCTGTCGCCTAGGCTGGAGTGCAATGGTATGATCTCAGCTCACAGCAACCTCTGCCTCCTAGGTTCAAGCGATTCTTCTGCCTCAGCCTCCCACGCAGCTGGGACTATAGGCGCCCACCACCACGCCCAGCTAGTTTTTATATTTTTAATAGAGACGGGGTTTCACCATGTTGGCCAGGATAGTCTCGATCTCTTGATTTCATGATCCGCCCGCCTTGGCCTCCCAAAGTGCTGGGATTACAGGCATGAGCCACTGCGCCCAGCCAGAAGGCAGTTGTTTCACAGCCTAACCTAAGGTTGTTCTGCTATAATCTGAACAAAGTAATATTTAATATAATTTAAGCCCTGCACATGAAACTACTGCTAAAAAAAAAAAAAAAAATTCACCAATAAAACTGTCAAAAACAAATATATGAAAAAATGCTCAACACCATTAATTATGAGGGAAATGTAAATCAAAACCACAATGAGGTATCTTACCCCAGTTAGGATGGCTATTAGCAAAAAGACAAAAAAAGTGCCAAATGCTGGTAAGGATGTGGAGAAAGTGAACTCTTAGACACTATTTTTGGGAATCTAAACTAGTATAGCTACTATGGAAAAGAGTATGGAGGTTCCTCAAAAAACTTCAAATAGAACTACCATATGACCCAGCAATCCTACTATTGGGAATTTATCCAAAGGAAAGAAAATCATTATATCGAACAGACATCTACACCCCATGTTTACTACAGCACTATTCACAACAGCCAAGATACAGAATCAACCTAGGTGTCCAAGAACAGATGAATGAATAAAGAAAATGTGGTATATATACACACAGAATATTATTTTTAAAAAGTTAATCTCATAGAAATAAAAAGCAGAACAGAGGATACTACAGGCTGAGAAGGGTAGGGAAAGGATACAAAATTATAGCTAGATAGAAAGAGTAAGTTCCAGTGTTCTACACCACTGCAGGATGACTACAGGTAACAATATAATATATCATTTAAAATAGAAGGAAGATACTGAATGTTTCCAACACAAAGAATGATAAATGGGATGATGTAAATGATAATTACCTTGATCTAATCACTATATATTATATGTATAAAAACATCACTGTGTACCCCATGAACATGTACATTATCTGTCAAGTAAAAAAAACTTTTTAACTAAATAAAAAACTAGCTCAGATGTCAGAGAACCTAAGAAATGGAGAGTTCCAAAGAAAACAAAATAGAAAGACATTTAATCTTCTGTAGAAGTTGATATCCAAAAGTTTATCAAGGACAGAGTTAATCTATAGTAAATAAGACTGTAATGCTTCTCCTATGTGAAGCTTCAAATTTCTTCTATCAAGTACTATAAAACATTCACATATAGTATACATGAAAATTGATATGCAATAAAAATGGATACATAAAAAATTAAAATGTGTTTTAGAAAACACTATTTCATGAAAAAAATCAGTATAGCTATCATTATAAAAAACACAAAAGCCACAACAGAAAAAAAGATTATTTTAATCACTTCTGGGAATGTACACCTTCATATTTTATAATCTGAAATATCAGAGGTTGCAAAATATGCAAATGAAGCATGTTTAGAATGACTATACCTTGTTGCATGTTTATATACTATGAATGATAGAGGTACTATATTTTCAACATAGCCCTGTGAAAACATGAACAATTAAACCTACCATTATAAAATAAAATCAACATTATCAGGTTAAGTGAGACTCTTACTTTGCATTCAAGCTTTATTATTTTATGTTAGTTAACCTTAACCCACCTGACTGGAGATGTCCATTGCGGCATGCCACGTTAGTACTGTCATTATAGACGTCCGTTTGTGACTTGGAAAATGGCAAAACTGGTTGCATCTTCTCTATGCAACAGAGAAGGTAAAAAAAAACAAAGAAAAAATAAAAAGAAAAAAGATAATGAACAAATAAAATGTGCATGTGAAATGAAAAATTACTCAAGTTGTTACCAGATTGTTACATGATAAAAAGTTTTTGCATTTATATAAAATTATCTTTTAAAATATAATTAGTAAAAACTAAGTCACGAAAATAACAGAAATTAACAAGTGAATGGCTATGTTCAAAATATGCCTTATTCAAGTCAGGTAACCCGAGGCAGTTAGATATCACTATCATCACCAGAAAATAGTTACTGAATATTTAATATGTCCAAAACAAATACCATGGAGATTATTATTGGTCGTGGTCTTGCTCTGTCACCCAGGCTGGAGTACAGTGGCACCATCATGGCTCACTGTGGCCTCAACTCCCTGGGCTCAAGTTATCCTCCTTCCTCAGCCCCCTGAGTAGTTGACACTACATACAGACACCACTATGTCCAGCTAATTTATTTTTTGTAGAGACAGGGTCTCAATATGTTCCACAGACTGGCCTCAAGCTCCTGGCCTTAAGCGATCCTCCCACCTTAGCCTCCCAAAGTGCAGGGATTACAGGCATGAGCCACAGTTCCTGGCTCCATGGAGATTAAAAAATGAATCACAGTTTGTACCATTTAGATATGTATTAAATGTAACTGGCAACTTATAATAAAACTGTGTATTTTTAAAAAGACTGCATAGTACAAAAGAAAGATCATTGAAAAAGCTTTACAGAGCAAGTGGGTTATGAACTGGCTAGAATTTGAAAAGATAAAAAGAAAGGAGAGCTGGGCGCAGTGGCTCACGCCTGTAATCCCAGCACTTTGAGAGGCTGAGGGAGGCAGATCACAAGGTCAGGAGATGGAGGCCATCCTGGCTAACACGGTGAAACCCCGTCTCTACTAAAACAAACAAACAAACAAACAAAAAATTAGCTGGGCGTGGTGGCACGCACCTGTAGTCCCAGCTACTCGGGAGGCTGAGGCAGGGGAATGACTTGAACCCGGGAGGTGGGTGGAGGTTGCAGTGAGCCGAGATTGCGCCACTGCACTCCAACCTTGGTGACAGAGCGAGACTCTGTATAAAAAAAAAAAAACAAAAAAACCCCACAAAACCAAAAAAAGGACATTTCAGGAAAGGAGAACAGCATTTAAAATAGCACAGAACGAAACTATAAGGGGTGTCTAGGAAATGCCGTATTTGGCCACATTAATATATGTCAGGCAAAAAATAAAAGCAATAAAGCAAAGTCAAATAAGCATACTGTAGTAACTGTATGTACATACAGTACCCTACTGTTTGTTTAAACACACATGTGCACAGTTGTATACAAAAAGATTACCTCTAAAAAGGACCCAGGGAAATTCATAATAACAGCTGCCTCTACGGAGGGGAAATGGGTAGCTGGGGCATAAAATGGGATGGAACTTTTCATACTCAAACTTTTTCAAATTTTGTGACATATGTCTATATTACCTATTTTTTATATTAATCAATTAAAAAGGATTATTTCAACCCAACCCCCACATCAGATAACGACAAAAAACCCTCCCAAGATCTGGGTCTCTTTTTTTTTTTTTTTCTTTTGAGACGGAGTCTCGCTCTTTCGCCCAGGCTGGAGTGCAGTGGCCGGATCTCAGCTCACTGCAAACTCCGCCTCCGGGTTTACGCCATTCTCCTGCCTCAGCCTCCCGAGTAGCTGGGACTACAGGTGCCCGCCACCTCTCCCGGCTGGTTTTTTGTATTTTTTTAGTAGAGACGGGGTTTCACTATGTTAGCCAGGATGGTCTCCATCTCCTGACCTCGTGATCCGCCTGTCTCGGCCTCCCAAAGTGCTGGGATTACAGGCTTGAGCCACCGCGCCCGGCCAAGATCTGGGTCTCTTAAGTCTAGCAACTGAAGCCCAAGAAGGTAGCAGTTTGATCCCTGCCACTCTACACCACTGCTGCACTCTCTTCAAGTGGAGTACTGTGCTGAATCATAAATGATTCTTTTCTTCAAGTCAATGAATACATGAAAAAATGCAGCACATATATATTAACTCTCTTAAATTTTCACTTCTAAGGTTCGACAAACAGGTACCATGCTTGGTTTATGGTACAACCACACATGCCTTTGGGAGAGGTCAAATAGTAGCTACCCTTTCTGCACAAAACACAAAGTACTGCATGGCTTTTGTATCTTAGAACTGGCTGATACAATATACCTTGGAAGTTTTTTTTTTTTTTGAACTAGCAGGTTGGTCATCTGATTTTTCTCAATGATAAACTCTTTAAATGACCATGCTGAGACAGAAACTCTTTGTCTTAGCAAAAGCATAAATCAGAAAATACGCTGATTTGTAAATGTAGACATCTGTACATAAATGGTATCAATTAATACTCTCCTCAATGAAATTTAACAAAAAGTTCACAGAACCATTCATTATGTAATAAAAAGAAACAAATTATATTCTTAGTTTCTATAGCTAGGAATAAAAAGCTACAGGATTTTTTTTCATGTACATAGAGTTTAGATTTATATGTGTAGAAACAGACACATACAGTATAACAGTACACTGCTTCTGTGAATCTGCTCCCATTCATTTTTTCTTTTTTTTTTTTCTTGGAGACAGAGTCACAGACACATACAGTATAACAGTACACTGCTTCTATGAATCTGCTCCAATATTTTTTCTTTTTTTTTTTTTTTGGAGACAGAGTCTCACTCTGTCGCCCAGGCTGGAGTGCAGTGGCGCGATCTTGGCTCATTGCAACCTCCGCCTCCCGGGTTCAAGTGATGCTCCTGCCTCAGCCTCCCGAGTAGCTGGGATTACAGGCGCACACCCCCACGCCCAGCTAATTTTTGTATTTTTAGTAGATACGAGGTTTTGCCATGTTGGCCAGACTGGTCTCAAACTCCTGACCTCAAATGATCCGCCCACCTCAGCCTCCCAAAGTACTGAGATTACAAGCGTGAGCCACCGCGCCCAGCCCCAATTCATTTCTGTTAAAGGACTAATGCCTCTTTTTGGAATGACTAGGGTTGTACAGATTAATCAATGATTTAAATCAAAGCAGTAACCTTGCTTCTTTACCTCCTCACATCCAACCCCCACACAGTCATCTGAGTGATCCACCAGAGAGGAAAATCTTACCACATAACACTCTTCTACTTAAAACCATTTAGTGGCTTCCCATTGCCCACAGATAGAGCTCAAGCTCCTTCCCATGACAAACCAGGCCATCCATGATCTGCCTATACATCTCTTATGCCTCGGCAATCCCAACTTCATGTCTCAACCTGCACCCTCCCCTATTCACCATGCTTTTCTTGCCTTTGAGTATTTGTTCATGCCATCACATCTTCCTGAGATATCTTTTCTCAAATTCTTTTTCTTTTCTTTTTCTTTTCTTTGAGACAGGGTCTCACTCTGTCACCCAGACTAGAGTGCAGTGGTGCACTCATGGCTCACTGCTGCCTCAATCTCCTGAGCTCAAGCAATCCTCCTGCCTCAGCCTCTCAAGTAAGTAGCTGGGACTACAGATGCATACCACCACTCCTGGCTAATTTTTTTTTTCTTTTTTAAATTTAGAGATGGGGTCTCAATATGTTGTCCAGGCTGGTTTCAAACTCCTGGGCTCAAGCAATACACTTGACTCAACCTCCCGAAGTGCTAGGATTACAGGCATCAGCCACTGTGCCCAGCCCTCACATTCTTTCATAATTTTTATTCATTTATCTAAGTGTACACTTTAGGTTTCACTTCTAGGAAGCTTTCTTTTCTTTCTTTAACCAGCTTTGTTACACAAGGAAGCTTTCTTGGCACCTTTTTCACCCTTACAAAATATTTGTAATCCCTATCCTGCAGTGATGACTATTTATGTGTCGTTTCTCCTACTGTATTATGAGGTCCTTAAAGAGAGGACCATTTTATCCAATCTATCAGCAAATCTAGTTGTTCAACCTTCAAGTATAATCATAATCCAACCACTTGTTACCATTTCTCCTGATACTACCCTGGTGCAAGCCTCTGTCACTTTTCTCCTAGATGACTGTAACAGTATCTTAATTGCTCTCCCTGATTCTACCTTTGGAGTCTATAATGCAACACAGCAACCAGAGTGGTCCCTCTAAAATTTAAGTCAGAGTACTTCATTCCTTCCCCAAAAATCTTTTTTTTTTTTAGTTTTGTTTGAGATGGAGTCTTGCTCTGTTGCCCAGGCTGGAGGGCAATGGCGCAATCTCAGCTCACCGCAACCTCCGCCTCCTGGGTTCAAGTGATTCTCCTGCCTCAGCCGAGTATTTGGGATTACAAGCATGCCCACCACATGCAGCTAATTTTTCTATATTTAGTAAAGACGAGGTTTCGCCATGTTGGCCAGGCTGGTCTCGAACTCCTGACCTCAGGTGATCCACCCACCTCGGCCTCCCAAAGAGCTGGGATTACAGGCATGAGCCACCGCACTGCGCTGCTTTCTTAAAAATCTTTATAACTGCTCCCCATTTCACAGGTGGTAAAAGCTTAAGTCCTCATGGTGGCCTTTATAGCCCTGCGTGTTGTGACAATCCCTCCCCCCATGAGTTCTCTGACTTCATCTCTACTATAATCTCCTTGCTGGGACACACTGGCCTCTTTGCTGCTTCACAGACAAATCAGGTACGTTCTCTTAAGGCTTTGTATTGGCTCTTACTTCTCTGTGGACCATCATCGTCCCAGGTATCATCATGGCTAACTCATGGCAACTTCTCACAGAGAAAACCATCCTGTTTAAAAGCAAAAACGCAAACCAGGGCCACCTGTAATCCCAGCTACTCAGGAGGATGAGGCAGGATAATCATTTGAACCCAGGAGGCAGAGGTTGCAGTGAGCCAAGATCGTGCCATTGCACTCCAGCCTGGGTGACAGGGTGAGACTCTGTCTCAAAAAAAAAAAAAAGGTGACATCAACATATTCCTGTCTTTCAATAACTCAAAAGGTCTGGGAGTGGATATACCTAAGACAGTAAAAATGATCTGTGTACAAATGTGTATTAACAGTAACACATATTTATTATGTGCTGGTTAAAAATTGGAGTTTTTCAGAGATGTGGTGCCACATAGGTATCTAATTAGGATGGAGAATGGGGAGAATGATCCTGGGAATTCCTAATACAGACTGGTTTGAGAGGATGTAGCCTCTCTGTTAAAAATGAGAAAAGAGGCCGAGACGGGCGGATCACGAGGTCAGGAGATCGAGACCATCTGGCTAACACGGTGAAACCCCGTCTCTACTAAAAAATACAAAAAACTAGCCAGGTGAGGCGGCGGGCGCCTGTAGTCCCAGCTACTCGGGAGGCTGAGGCAGGAGAATGGCGTAAACCTGGGAGGCGGAGCTTGCAGTGAGCTGAGATTCGGCCACTGCACTCCAGCCTGGGCGACAGAGTGACTCCGTCTCAAAAAAAAAAAAAAAAAAAAAATTAGAAAAGATCATATATATCATTTATTTTTGGTTTAATGATAGTGAACCTTACAGCAAAACTTAACTGTAAAACCTGCAATAGATTAAAAGTTAATTTTGATATCAGCAAATTGGTATAACTGGCTGTTATTTATATATATACACACACATATATATATTTTTAACAAAGCTTCATTTAACATTCATTTATTAAGGCCCTACTCTGTTTCAGGTACAATGCCAAGGGTTATACACAACTTATTAACTCAGTAAATATTTATTTGGTAACTAGCATGTGCTAGACACTGTTGTAGGCACCTGGGATATAGATAAAGATCCCTCCTCCATAAAGTTTATATTCTAACAGGGAGAAGACAGATAGTAGATAACAAACATAAAAAATAAGTTACACAGTTTATTAGAAGGTGATAAATACATGGGAAAAAAATAGGTGAAACACAGTAAGGAGGATTAGGAGTGGACAAGAGGTGGTTTGGTTTTTTTTGTTTGTTTTGAGATGAAGTCTCACTCTGCCACCCAGGCTGGAGTGCAGTGGCATGGTCTCTGCTTATTGCAACCTCTGCCTCCCAGGCTCAAGCAATTCTCCTGCCTCAACCTCCCGAGTAGGCAAGATTACAGGCACCTGCCACCATGCCTGGCTATTTTTTGTATTTTTAGTAGAGGCGAGTTTTCACCATGTTGCCCAGGCGCCCAGGATTGTCTCGAACTCCTGACCTCAAGTGATCTGCTCGCCTCAGTCTCCCAAAGTGTTGGGATTACAGGTATGAGCGACAGTGCCTGGCCTTTTTGAATTTTTTTTGAGATGCAGTCTCTCTCTGTCACCCAGTCTAGAGTGCAGTGGTGCCATCTTGGCTCACTGCAACCTCCGCCTCCTGAGTTCAAGCCATTGTCCTGACTCAGCCTCCTGAGTAGCTGGGATTACAGATGCACACCAGCAGCCTGGCTAATTTTTTGTATTTTTAGTAGAGACGAGGTTTCACCACGTTACCAGACTGGTCTTGAAAGCCTGACCTCAGATGACCTGTCCGCCTTGGCCTCCCAAAGTGCTGGGATTACAGGTGTGAGCCACCACGCCCAGCCGATGTCACCTTTCCCATCTACCACTCCTCTCTTTTAAAGTAAGATATTTCATAAATAGGCACATAGCATTTTTGAGGGTGAAAACAGATACCAACTTTAAAATATCCAAAATATTAAACCTTTAAATGCCTAGTTTCATATTACATATCTTCTTTTTGTTCTCTCCTCTACTAACACAAATAAGAAAGTACAAAGTCACACTCAAAGATGAGTCTCTAATTGATAAGATATTAATACTTCTAATGTCCTATATCACAACATCAAACAAAACATAAAAACCAACTCTTACTCACTTTGAAAGATAGTACAAAATGCTCCAAAATCAAATTTATTCTGTATGATATACACAATACTTTATATATACACTGAAGAGCTTTAAAGATAAAACACGTAGAAAGTACCAATAAGAACCATCAATTATTTTACTGCAAGAAACTTTAATACACTATTTAATTATATTTGACACAGTAATAACCTCCATTTAGAAAGGAAGAAGGCAAGTCCTGTCAGCCACAGAAGCCAGGGAACACTACCTTGTTATTCATTTGAAAGCAGTAACGGCTGCTTTTTTAACTATGTGGGGCAAAAACCCCACAAACACAATGACCATATAGCAGTAAATGAATGAAAGAATGAATAAAATGTGTATGTATGTGTGTATGAATATATCTTTCTACCTAAGCAAAGGAAGTGATTACTGTCAGGTAAACAGATGAATAGAAACCAACATTTTTAAAGCACTTACTACTATAGTTTAGGTTCCTTTAATAATTCAATGGTCAGAAATATGAAATATTATTATTAGCTAATAATATTAGCTTCAGCTGGGCGTGGTGGCTCATGCCTATAATCCCAGCACTTTAGGAGGCTGAGGTGGACGGATCACTTGAAGTCAGATGTTCGACACCAGCCTTGCCAACATGGTGAAACAAACCCTGTCCCTACTAAAAATACAAAAATTAGGCATGGTGGTGGGCGCCTATAATCCCAGCTGCTCGGGAAACTGAGTCATGAGAATAGCTTGAATCCGGGAGGTGGAGGGTGCATTGAGCCAGGATTGCATCACTACACTTCAGCCTGGGCAACAGAGCAAGACTCCATCTCAAATAATAATAATAGTAGTTTCATATTACAAATTAGATAAAAAAGACTCAAACATGCATAATAACTTACCCCAAGTCACAGGGCTACAAATAAATAAGATTTACCTGCTTACCAAGTATCTACTGTTTCTATCCACCAATGTATGGTAGAGCTACTCATATGTAGTGGGTTTTGTTCTACTTTTTTTTGAGTGGTAGATTTAACTTATTAATATATTTTTAAAACCTACACCATCAAACAGAAGACAAGTGAAAGTTTCTATTACAGTTGATGAATGCTGAAAGAATGACAGAATTAAAACATCACTGGGCATCAGTCATAGTTAACTGTTGCTAACCTCCCAAGATGGAACAACTAATGATGAACACACACAAACACAACCACCTAGTAAGTAGTCTTATCATTAAAAAATAAAAATCAACTTTCAATGTGATCAAGGCTCTATACCCAACTATCAGTTAACAGGGGGAGGAAAGAAGAACATGTTAAAAGATACCACAAACATGCATGCAGCAAAAGTCAGACTGTAGGAAATACTACGTGACAAAGACCTGGTTACATCAACAAATAAATTGGAAGAAAATGAAAAACAGATGCACGTGAACACTAAAAGAGACATAAGGATCTTTTTAAGATCCTGATTCAAACAAATTATTTAAAAGAGTAAAAATTATTAAATTTTGAGAAAATGAGAAATTTGGAAATAGCATTTTTTGGGGGGGCAGTTTTGTGGATAATGTTAAAAGAAATGTGGAATTACCCTTTAGGTGCGATAATGGTATTTCAGTGATTTTATTTTGAAGTCCTTATCTTTTACAGGTATAACATGAAATATTTATAAATGGAAAAAAGTCAAGAATTTGTTTCAAAATAATATGTAGTTGGGGGACAGTGAGCTGGGAAGTCAAGTGAAGATGGCAGGCTTTTTCTGTAATGGGCCAGACAGTAAATATTTTAGGTTTTGAGGGCAGTGTCAGCTCTGTATCAACTACTCAATTCTGTCACCATAGCATGAAAGCCATAGACAATACCTAAAGAAAAGGAATGGCTGTGTGCCAATAAAACCTTACGTATAATAATAGGCAGTGAGCTGGGTTGGCCCATCAGCTGCAGTTTGCTAGCCCTTGGTATGAATAAATCAAGACCGACAGTGAGGTGATAATTATCAAAGCTGAGAGAATAATAATTAGAAATTCATTATGCTCTTCTGTTTTTGTATATGTTACACATTTTCTTTACGTTAAAAAGCCTGGACCACATTTTCAATCACTGATTTATTTCTTTCTATAATTAAAGTTTCGGCCGGGCGCGGTGGCTCAAGCCTGTAATCCCAGCACTTTGGGAGGCCGAGACGGGCGGATCACGAGGTCAGGAGTTCGAGACCATCCTGGCTAACACGGTGAAACCCCGTCTCTACTAAAAAAATACGAAAAACTAGCCGGGCGAGGTGGCAGGCGCCTGTAGTCCCGGCTACTCGGGAGGCTGAGGCAGGAGAATGGCGTAAAAACCCTGGAGGCGGAGCTTGCAGTGAGCTGAGATCCGGCCACTGCACTCCAGCCTGGGCGACACAGCGAGACTCCGTCTCAAAAAAAAAAAAAAAAAAAAAGTTTCATTGAACACACATTTCCAATACATCTCACATCAAATTATACATTAATTGATACCTAGAAGTTGTAAGCGGTCCTTGGCCATAACCAAATTAGTCATCATTTTAGCTTGAAGGCGTCTAGCTCTTTCACACTGTTCACCTGAAAGAAAAAAATTAATTAAAATATCTACATTTCCCAACTAATATTGTTTCAAGACAAATTATCACCCAAACTATTTTCATGGGGAGTCACAGTCTTTACACAGAATTTTTTTTTTTAAAAAAAAACAAGAAAATATATACTGAAAAGAAAAAGAACAGAAGAAATTTTAAAAATACTATCTTCAGGCCAGGTGTCGTGGCTCACTTCTGTAATCCCAGCACTCTGGGCAGCCAAAGCAGGAGAATCACTTGAGCCCAGGAGTTCAAGACCAGCCTGGGCAACATAATGAGACCTGATCTCTACTTAAAAACAAAAACAATTAGCCGAGCATGGGAGGGTGAGGTGGCAGGATCACTTCAGCTCTAGGAGGTGGATGGTGCAGTGACAGGTAACCACATCACAACATTCCAGCCTGGGCAACAGACTGAGACCCCGTCTCAAAAAATATATATAATAGCTACAAAAAAAAAAAAAAAGTTACAGTTTCTCATGATGGCTTCCAACCTACTGTAATATTTCATACATTTCAGGTCTATTTCATGGAGTCTAAAACATTTTTTCCCTACATTTCAAATTCTTTGAAATTGGGATCCGTTTTACAACCAATGCTAACTTACTAATGCTGTCCACCAGGTTGCAGTCATAACACAGTTTTTTCATTGCCCATGCCTGCACCAATTTGGTTACAGATATTAACATTGTTGTTATATCTATGTCTAAATAAAACAAAAACAGCCACTTCAACAAGATTAAAATTCAAATTCTAAGCGATGAAAAGAGCATATATCATACTTTGTTTTTTACTCTTACTGGTATAATACAAGGCATTTCTAATTCAGTGAAATACTGTTTTTCTTTTCTTTCTTTTTGAGACAGAGTTGCACTCTTGTTGCCCAGGCTGGAGGGCAAAGGCAGTATCGGCTCACTGCAACCTCTGCCTCCCCGTTCCAAGCGATTCTCTTGCTTCAGCCTCCCGAGTAGCTGGGATTACAGGCGTGCGACACCACGCCCGCCTAATTTTGTATTTTTAGTAGACACAGGGTTTCTCCATGTTGATCAGGTTGGTCTCGAACTCCCGACTCCAGGTGATTCATCCACCTTGGCCTCCCAGAGTGCTGGGATTACAGGTGTGAGGGCACTGCGCCCGGCCCAAATACTTTTATTAAGATAAACACAATCTGGCTGGGTGCAGTGGCTCATGCCTCTAATCCCAGCACTTTGCAAAGCTGAGGCAGGAGGATCACTTGAGGCCAGAAGTTTGAGACCAGCCATGGAAACACAGTGAGACCCGTCTCTACAAAAAAAAACTTTTTTAATTAGCTAAGTGTGGCCGGGCACGGTGGCTCACGCCTGTAATCCCAGCACTTTGGGAGGCTGAGGTGGGCAGATCACTTGAGATCAGGAGTTTGAGACCAGCCTGGCCAACATGGCAAAACCCCATCTCTACTAAAAATACAAAAATTAGCTGGGCACGGTGGCACGCACCTATAATCCCAGCTACTCGGGAGGCTCAGGCAGGAAAATCACCTGAATCCGGGAGATGGAGGCTGCAGTGAGCCGAGACTGCACCATTGCACTCCAGCCTGGGCAACAGAGTGAGATTCCGTCTCAAAATAATAATAATAATAATAATAATAATAATAATAATAATGAGCTAAGTGTGGTAGTATGTGCCTGTGGTCCCAGCTACATGGGAAGCAGAGGCAGGAGGATCACTGGATCACTTGAGCCCAGAAGTTTGAGGTTGCAGTGAGATATGATCACATCACTGCACTCTGGCCTGGGTAACGGAGGCAAGACCCTGTCTCAAAAAAAAAAAAAAAAAAAAGAAAGAAAGAAAGAGAAGAAAGAAAAATAAATACATAAATAAATAGGTCTGAAATCTGGACGATCATGTGAATATATTATAATTTGGAATGGCTATAAACAAATATAATCTTACCTTGTCCTGTAACTATAACAGCTATTCCTTTTTCCAGTTCTTCAATACCTTTCTTATACCATCCCACAGCTTGCTCCTTCTGCCCTGCTTTAAAATAAAAAATTATTTGCATAGATTGTATGAAGAGTACACTAAATATTGCAAAGCATACTGTTGAGAGATAATACATAAAAAATAGGGTTGTAGACAAGTAAGTCTAAGAAACATTACTATATAACTTCTTAGTATTTTTATCATTGTAATGTGTACATGTAACTCCAATATGGGGAATATGGTCATGATGTTTATCAACATTTTAGGGCCGTGAGTCCTTTTTTGCTTATCACCTCATGGTATTGATCCTTATAATCACTAAAATGCTGTATTAGAGAAAGACATTTTATTTAGGAATTTTTAAGTATATATACTTTTGAAAAATACAAGTATGATTTCAATAACAATGAAACAAAAAGCATTGTTCAATCATATTCAAGTCTGATATAATGTGTTCATTGTTGGGTGCCTCTTCTCTAGAGTAAGTTTTTATTTAACAATTGATTGCATCATGAAAACTGGTATATGAGATTACAAGTGTGGCATTTAGTAACACATTTCTATTTTCTTTGAACCCAACAACTAGTTTAAAACATTAATTCCTGACACAAGTTTTAAAAGGACCTAAAAACTCAGCATAATCAAAAAGTATATAGAATAACTTCTGTAAAGTGATCGTTATACTCAAATCACATTATATTTGAAAATTAATTTTAATTTTTGTTTTATTTCTATTATTTTTGACCATTTGTCTGAATGAAAATTGGTTTTTTAGTCTTTCTTTTCTTTTCTTGAGACAGTCTCGCTCTGCCGCCCAGGCTGGAGTGCAGTGGCGCAATCCTAACTCATTGCAACCTCCACCTCCCAGGTTCAAGCGATTCTGCTGTCTCAGCCTCCGGAGTAGCTGGGGTTACAGGTGTGTGCCACCACACCCGGCTAATTTTAGTAATTTTAATATAGAGGCGGGGTTTTCACCATGTTGGCCAGGCTGATCTTGAACTCCTGACATCAGGTGATCCACCCGCCTTGGCCTCTCAAAATGCTCGGATTACAGAGGTGAGCCACCACGCCTGGCCTCATTTTTTTAAAAACAGTCTTGCTGTCACCCACAATGGAGTGCAGGGGCATGATCCTAGCTCACTGCACCCTCCAACTCCGGGACTCAAGTGATCGATCCTCTTCCCTTGACCTTCCGAGTAGCTAAGACTACAGGCATGTGCCACCACACTTAGCTAATTTTTGTGTATTTCTTTTGTAGAGATAGGGTCCTGCCATGTTGCCCAGGCTGATCTTGAACTCCTAGGCTCAAGTAATCCTCCTGCCCTGGTCTCCCAAAGTGCTAGGATTACATGCTTGAGTGACCACACCTGGCCTCATGTCCCCATTTAATCAAACAAAAATTTCCATACTATTCCTTATTATTATTTGAAATTTCAAAATCAATATATTACAATGACTCTTGATAAAACAGATGAAGTCTATTTGTTTGTTTGTGTGTTTGAGATGGAGTCTCGCTCTGTAGCCCAGGCTGGAGTGCAGTGGTGCGATCTTTGCTCACTGCAACCTCTGACTCCCTGGTTCAAGCAATTCTCCTGCCTCAGCCTCCCGAGGAGCTGGGGTTACAGGCACATGCCACCACGCCTAGCTAATTTTTGTATTTTTAGTAGAGATGGGGTTTCACTATGTTTGCCAGGATGGTCTCGATCTCCTGACCTTGCGATCTGCCCGCCTCAGTCTTCCAAAGTGCTGGGATTACAGGCATGCGCCACTGCGCCCGGCCAGATGAAACCTTTTTTTTTTTTTTTTTTTTTTTTTGAGACGGAGTCTTGCTCGGTAGCCCGGGCTGGAGTGCAGTGGCCGGATCTCAGCTCACTGCAAGCTCCGCCTCCCGGGTTTACGCCATTCTCCTGCCTCAGCCTCCCAAGTAGCTGGGACTACAGGCGCCCGCCACCTCGCCCGGCTAGTTTTTTGTATTTTTAGTAGAGACGGGGTTTCACGGTGTTAGCCAGGATGGTCTCGATCTCCTGACCTCGTGATCCGCCTGTCTCGGCCTCCCAAAGTGCTGGGATTACAGGCTTGAGCCACCGCGCCCGGCCCTAGATGAAATCTTATAAACACCACACAAAGTGCCTAAGAAATGCTGTCTCCTTATGAATATGTACTACCTCCCCCATTCTTCTGTTTCCTCATCCTGAAAATAAATAACCAGATGCACCCCCTTAAACAGGTCAATTTCATACCGTGCCTGGCTGACAGTAGGTGCTCAATAAGTACTTGATTAAGGACATGTAAAGAAAAGTTTATGAAGACCGGGCACAGTTGGCTCACACCTGTAATTCCAGCACTTTGGGAGGCCAAGGCAGGAGGATTGCTTGAGCCTGGGAGCTCAAGTCCAGCCTGGGCAACAAGGTGAGACTTTATCTCTACCAAAAAATTTAAAAATTAAGCAGGATTGGGGTACACATCTGTGGTCCCGTCTACTTGAGACTGAGGAGACAGATCACTTGAGCTGGAGAGGTAGAGGTTGCAGTGAGATGTGATTGCACCATTGCACTCTAACCTGAGCAACAGAGCAAGACCCTGTGTCAAAAAAAAAAAGAAAAGAAAAGAAAAGAAAAAATAAATTATTAAGAATTTGTTATAATTAACTAAAATTACTTGGATGCTCTCCTTCCTGTTTTCTATAAAGAAAATGCCTGTTTACATGTTTACATGTATTTTTGCTTTTTTTAATTTGAAAAAGGGAAAATTACAGAAAATAATGTAATAGCATTTGTATTCTGAGTGGCAACAAAAGTGGTAACAATGCCATATTTGGTTTAAAATTTTAAAAACAAAGTGAGTACAATGTAACAGATTGAAAGAAGTTCCTTTTTTAGTGCCTCTTCCCATTTCCCATGCTCCTTTTTTTTTTTTTTTTTTTTTTGAGACAGAGTCTCACTCTGTCGCCAGGCTGGAGTGCAGTGGCGCGATCTCAGCTTACTGCAACCTCCAACTCTCTGGTTCAAGCAATTCTCCTGCCTCAGCCTCCCGAGTAGCTGGGATTACAGGCATGCACCACCACACCCAGCTAATTTTTGTATTTTTTTTTTAGTAGAGACAGGGTTTCACCATGTTGGCCAGAATGGTCTCGATCTCCTGACCTCATGATCTGCCCGCCTCAGCCTCCCAAAGTGCTGGGATTACAGGCGTAAGCCACCGTGCCTGGCTACTCCTTCTCTTCTAAGAAACCTCTATCAAGAATTCAGTGCATATCTTTCTAGTATATGTTTTTTATTGTCCCTATCTAAATTAGTGTAATTTTTTAAATTTATGTTTCTTTTGAGATCTAGCTATGTTGCTACATAGAGATCTGGTTCATTCATTTTGACTTCTGTACACCAACCTGTATCATCCTGTAACTTATAATTTATTCAACTATTTTTTATTTTCTTTTTTTTTTTTTGGAGATAGTCTCACTCTATCGCCCAGGCTGGAGTACAGTGGCATGATCTCGGCTCACTACAACCTCCATTTCCTAGGCTCAAGTGATGCTTGTGCCTCAGCCTCCCAAGTAGCTGGGATTACAGGTGTGCGCCACCACACCTGCCTAATTTTTTGTATTTTTAAGTAGAGATGGGGTTTCGCCATGTTCGGCAGGCTGGACTCAAACTCCCGACCTCAGGTGATCCACTTGCCCCAGCCTCCCAAAGTGCCGGGATTACAGGCATGAGCCACCACACCCAGCCTCAACCATTTTTTCTATTATTAAGATATTGAGGTTGTTTCAAGTTTTTTAATGTTTCAAACAATGCTGTAACATTCTTCTACCTGTCCCCTAATGTATACCTGCTTCCCCTAATGGACCAGTTTAAGATACATACTTAAGAAATAAAAGTGGCCGGGCGCGGTGGCTCAAGCCTGTAATCCCAGCACTTTGGGAGGCCGAGACGGGCGGATCACGAGGTCAGGAGATCGAGACCATCCTGGCTAACACAGTGAAACCCCGTCTCTACTAAAAATACAAAAACTTAGCCGGGCAAGGTGGCGGGCGCCTGTAGTCCCAGCTACTCGGGAGGCTGAGGCAGGAGAATGGCGTAAGCCCGGGAGGCGGAGCTTGCAGTGAGCTGAGATCCGGCCACTGCACTCCAGCCTGGGTGACAGAGCAAGACTCCGTCTCAAAAAAAAAAAAAAAAAAAAAGGAAATAAAAGTAATGAGTCATAGTTTGTCATATTTTCTCTATTCACCAGAAATCCACAAACTGCTTTTTAAGATTACTTATTCCAGCTAGGCACAGTGGGTCATGCCTGTAATTCTAGCACTTTGGGGAGGCCCAGGCGGGTGGATCACCTGTGGTCAGGAGATGAAGACCAGCCTGGAAAACATGGTGAAGCTCT
Source organism: Papio anubis (assembly GCF_008728515.1). NCBI lineage: Eukaryota > Metazoa > Chordata > Mammalia > Primates > Cercopithecidae > Papio > Papio anubis. Next base: position 31,912,018 of record NC_044989.1, on the reverse strand, counting down.
ACCTCTACTAAAAATACAAAAATTAGCCAGGCATGGGGGCATGAGTCTACAGTCCCAGCTACTTGGGAGGCTGAGGCAGAAGAATCACTTGAACCCGAGAGGCAGAGGTTTCAGTGAGCCAAGATCATGCCACTGCATCCAGCCTGGTCAACAGAGCATGACTTCATCTCAAAACAATTAATAAATAAATAATTAAAATATATATATATATAGTAGGTAGAGTCAAATATAAGTTTTGCCAAATAATTGAGAGATAATTGGCAAATAGGAGTATAAAAAGATGCTCAACATCATTAGTTGTTAGGAAAGCACAAATTAAAACCACAAGATACAACAATGCACCCAATTTTGAACGACAAAAAAAAGAACATAAAAATACCAAAATACTACAAGATAAAGGATAATGGACCTTTCATATGTTTGCTGGTAGGAAAAAAATGGCACCCAGTTGGAAAAAGAGTTTGGTAGTTTCTTATTATATTAAACATATATTTACCATATGAGTCAACAATCCCTTCTTCTACATATTTACCCGGAAAAATACAAACTTCCAAGACCTGTACATGAATTTATAGTACCTTTATTTATAAGAGTTAAAAACAGGAGGATGGGCATGGTGGCTCACACCTGTAATCCCAGCACTTCGGGAGGCCAAGGAGGGCGGATCACTTGAGGTCAGGAGTTCAAGACCAGCCTGGCCAACATGGTGAAACCCTATCTCTACTAAAAAAATACAAAAATTAGCTGGGCGTGGTGGCGGGCTGGAGTGCAATGGCGCAATCGCAGCTCACCACAACCTCCGCCTCATGGGTTCAAGCAATTCTCCTGCCTCAGCCTCCCAAGTAGCTGGGATTAAAGGCACATGCCACCATGCCTGGCTAATTTTGTATTTTTAGTAGAGACAGGTTTCTCCATGTTGATCTGGCTGGTCTAGAACTCCCGATCTCAGGTGATCCACCCGCCTCGGCCTTCCAAAGTGCTGGGGATTACAGGCGTGAGCCGCCGTGCCCTGCAGATCTGATTTTTAAAAAGCATGATATTCTAACATTTAATGTATAAGAATATCCATCTGGGCTTGGATTATAACATCAGAACTAAAATTCTGATTACCACAGTAAGATTAGAAGAGAGCTAGAGCCAGGCGCGGTGGCTCACGCCTGTAATCCCAGCACTCTGGGAGGTTGAGGCAGGCGGATCACCTGCGGTCAGGAGTTCAAGACCAGCCTGGCCAACATGGTGAAACCTAATCTCTACTAAAAATACAAAAATTAGCTGGGCTTGGTGGTAGGCGCCTGTAATCCCAGCTATTTGGGAGGCTGAGGCAGGAGACTTGCTTAACCCAGGAGGCACAGGTTGCAGTGAGCGGAGATCGTGCCATTGCACTCCAGCCTAGGTGACAGAGGGAGACTCTGCCTCAAAAAAAAAAAACGCTGGGCGCAGTGGCTCACGCCTGTAATCCCAGCACTTTGCAAAGCCGAGGTGGGTGGATCACCCAAGGTTGGGAGTTCAAGACCAGCCTGACCAACATGAAGAAACCCCGTCTCTACTAAAAATACAAAAATTAGCTGGGTATGGTGGCACATGCCTGTAACCCCAGCTACTCGGGAGGCTGAGGCAGGAGAATCACTTGAACCCAGGAGGCAGAGGTTGCGGTGAGCCGAGATCGAGCCATTGCACTGCAGCCTGGGCAATGAGAGCAAAACTCCATCTCAAAAAAAAAAAAAAAAAAGAGAGAAGTAGGAAAAAAAAGTTTTAAAAACATCTGTTTGAAGGGATTAGTGAGTTTCCAACACAATGAAAATTACTAAAATTTAGAAAGGAGGGACCATATCAAGCCCATTAAGATGGTTATTATTATTATTTTTTAAATTATCAAAATTAAAAAAAGGAGAGAAGCCAGCAGAGATGAGCCCAGCATTTGGAGCACTTTTCTTTTCTTTTTTATTTATTTATTTTCTTTTAGACAGAGTCTCACTCTGTCACCCAGGCCAGAGTGCAATGGTATGATCTCAGCTCACTGCAACCTCTGACTCCCAGGTTCAAGCGATTCTCCTGCCTCAGCCTCCTGAGTAGCTGGGACCACAGGCACACGCCACCACGCCCAGCTAATTTTTGTATTTTTAGTAGAGACGGGGTTTCACCATGTTAGCCAGGATGGTCTCAATCTCCTGACCTCGTCTACTTGAAGTGATTGCGAACTCTCAAAGTGGTAGAGAAACTAAGCAGAGCTTTTAGCAGACTCATGGAACAAAACAGAAAAAACGTGAATTTCAGAGCATGCCCAGGAGGAGAAGCTGTGGCAAAAAATTTTGGCTGGGACCCTGAATGAATGAACAGTTAAGAACTGAGCCACGGCCAGGTGCAGTGGCTCACGCCTGGAATCCCAGCACTTTGGGAGGCTGAGGCACGCGGATCACAAGGTCAGAAGATCGAGACCATCCTGGCTAACACCATGAAACCCCATCTCTACTAAAAACACACAAAAAAATTAGCCAGGTGTGGTGGCATGTGCCTGTAGTCCTAGCTACTCTGGAGGCTGAGGCAGGAGAATCACTTGAACCCAGGAGGCAGAGGTTGCAATGAGCTGGGATCGTGCCACTGCACTGCAGCTTGGGCAACACAGTGAGACTCCATCTCAAAAAAAAATTAATTAATTAACTAAAAAAAAGAACTGAGACAGACCGTAAAGAACTGAAACACATATTCAAATTATTTCAATCTCTTAATGTAGGGGTTGGCAAACTACAGCCCATAACTTACACTGATTACCCTTTAGATACATTTATAGCAGAAAATCAAATCTTCCTGTGGTCTCCAGTGCAAAAAAGGCTTCCAAAATCCTTTAACATTAGCTCCCAACAGTTCCTAGTTTCTCCCACACATTTCTCTTTTAACTCTACGACCCCGAGTAATACTCAAATTCAACCGAGACTACATCAAATCAAGGAAGAATTTGGGTGGCAGAAACAACCACTTGTAGTTTAAATTATTAGCCAACAGTGTAACTACATTATCTAAGGCATGCCTTAGCAAATTACGGACCAAGATTAAATCTAGTAAGCGGCATATTTTTGTACATAAAGTTTTACTAGGTCAAACTCACCATATGACAGGGTTGAGCAGTTACGATGCAGAGCTTAAAATGTTTACAAAATTGATAAACATAAAAACAACCCAATTTAAAAAATGGGAAAAGAACATTAATAGACATTTTTCCAAAGAAGATACACAAATGGTACATAAGTACATGACAAAATGCTCAACATCGTAAGTCACCAGAAAAATGCAAATCAAAATCATAACGAGATACCACTTCGTACCCTTTAGGATGACTATTATTTTAAAAAATGAAAAATAACAAATGTGGAGAAATTGGAACCATTTTACACTGCTGGTGGGAACGCGAAATGGTGCAGCCCCTATGGAAAACAGTTTGGCAGTTCTTCAAAAATGTAAAAACAAAGTTACCGTACAATCCAGTAATTCTACTCCTAGCTATATATTCAAAAGTACTGAAACCCAGGACTCAAACAGATATTTACACCAATGTTCACAGCCACATTATTCACAATAGATGGAAACAATCCAAACACCCATTAATAAAAAACGTGGGCCACACACAGTGGCTCACGCCAAGTTGAGTGGACTGACCGCGCCCAGGAGTTAGAGATGGTGAACCACAGGGTGAAACCCCATCTCTACAAAAAATATAAAGATTAGCCGGGCATGGTGGCACACGCCTGTGGTCCCAGCTACTTGGGAGGCTGAGGTGGGAGGACTGCTTGAGTCCAGGAAGAGGAGGCTGCAGCGAGTCGAGATTGTACTACTGCACTCTAGCCTGGGTGACAGAGCAAGACCCAACGTCAGAAAAAAAAAGGCGGGCGTGGGGTAGTGGGTATACGTGAGTTGGAAAAAAACAAAAAAAACACTTTTTTTTTTTTTAGAATGGGTCTCGCTCTGTCACCCATGCTAGAGAGCAGTGGTATGATCTCACTGCAACCTCTGCCTCCCAAGCTTAAGCGATTCTCCCACCTCAGCCTCTTGAATAGCTGGGACCACAGGTGAGCACCATCACACCTGGCTAATTCCTTTTTTAAAGACAGGGTCTCACTATATTGCCCAGGCTGGTCCTGAATTCCCGGGCTGAAGTGATACTCCCACTTCAGCCTCCCAAAATGTTGGGATTACAGGCATGAGCCACCACACCCAGCCTAAAAAACATAGTTCTAATCAGTGATATCCCCCTTTGCTTTACTATATTCCTCTATTAACCACTTATGAGGTTTTGCAGATTGTAGAGAGGTGGAGCATGGTGGTTCACACCTGTAATCTCAACACTTCGGGAGGCTGAGGTGGGCGGGCCACTTGAGCCCAGGAGTTCAAGATCAGCCTGCGCAACATGGCGAAACCCCGTCTATACCAAAATAAAAACTAGCCAGGTGTGGTGACATGCACCTGTAGTCCCAGCTACTTGAGGGGCTGAATGGGAGCAGGAGATTGAGGCTGCAATGAGCCATGTTCTTACCACTTCACTCCAACCTGGGTGACAAAAACAAACAAACTGAAAAAATACAAGGAAGATCAAATATATTGAAATGAAAAAAATTCCAAAATATGGTAAGTGAAAAAGATTGCAAATTGTTTTGCATATTTTTTCTCTGATGAATATTTATGTTTATATAAGTACAAAAAGTTAAGAAACTTATTAGTAACCATTTCCCTTACGGCAAGGTTAAGGAAGATTTTCACCTTCTATACTTGTGCACTATTTTACTTTATTTTTTAGAGACAGGGTCTCACTGTCACCCAACCTGGAGTGCAGTGCCATCATCATAGCTCACTGAAACCTTGAAATTCTGGGCTCAAGCAATCCTTTCACTTCAGCGTTCTGAGTAGCTGGGACTAGAGACATGCACCACTACACTGGGCTAATATTTTTTAATTGTTTGCAGAAATGGGGCCAGGCACGGTGGTCCACACCTGTAATTCTAGCACTTTGGGAGGCTGAGACGGGTATATCACTTGAGACTAGGCGTTCGAGACCAGCCTGGCCACCTTGGTGAAATCCCATCTCTACCAAAAAATAGAAAAATTAGCCAGATATGGTGGCACATGCCTGTAATCCCAAGCTACTCAGAAGGCTGAGGCACGAGAATCGCTTGAACCTGGGAGGTGAAGGTTACAGTGAAAAAAGAAATGGGGTCTTGCATACCCAGGCTAGTCTCGAACTCCCAGCTTCAAGTGATCCTCCCGCCTCAACTTCCGAAAGTGCTGGGATTACAAGTGTGACCCACTGCACCTGGACTGCATTATTTTTAGTATGTGTTACTGTAGAAACAACAGAAATGCTAATATTCATCTTTAAATAGAGAGAAGAGAGAAGCATAACAGATTAACTTGCAAATTATCTACTGTATATTTTCTTTCACATATTAGTGAGACCCAGATTGCCACAAGAAGGGTCAAAACATGGGTAGCTTGGGGTAGAGTGAGAGGATATGTGTTTGCAAGTATGTGAGTTAGAAGGCAATGATTTAAGTCTTTGTTCCATCATTTAATAGCAATACGACTTTGGAAAAGTCAGTTAATCTGTCTGGGCTTCAGACTCCTTACCTGAAAAGAAAATATTTCTTTTACCTAACTCTGAGTTGTGGCAAAAATCAAACAAAATAGGGTATATGATGATACTTTAAGTAATAAAGTAGTATGGAAATACTATTTTTAGTATCTTTATTATACTTAGTAAATTTGTTAATTTAAATCATCCTTCCCCCGAATTGTGTGCACAGTTGTATATTCCTGATATTTGCTCATTTATGTTACATAAAGCCCACTAGCTTTACTTACCTATTTAATCCTTAAGTATTCTCACACAAACTTAATCCTTAAGTTTGTGTTCCTTGGAATGGAACAAATATAGCCATTTTCCTACAACAATTTTCTGATGGCAACTTGCAAGTGACAAAATTAGCAGAGTAACAGATATCTAAAAATCTCAATTAAGGCTGGGTGCAGTGGCTCATGCCTGGTAATCCCAGCACTTTGGGAAACTGAGGTGGGTGGATCATGAGGTCAGGAGTTTAAGACCAGCCTGGCCAAGATGGTGAAACCCCGTCTCTACTAAAAATACAAAAATTAGCAGGGCACGGTGGCAGGCGCCTGTAATCCCAGCTACTCGGGAGGCTGAGGCAGGAGAATCACTTGAACCTGGGAGGCAGAGGTTGCAGTGAGCCAAGATTGTGCCACTGCACTCTAGCCTGGGCGACAGAGCAAGACTCCATCTCAAAAAAAAAAAAAAAAATCTCAATTAAGCCAGGTATGGTGGCACACACCTATAGTCCCAGCTGTTTGAGAGTCTGAAGTGGAAGATCACTTAAGCCGAGGAGTTCAAGTCCAGCCTAGGCAATATATATTGAAATCAGAATGGTCCATTTCATTAAGGACTACTGATTATGGCCCCTGTTCTCAAAGAAAAAAAAAAAAAAAATCTCATGGTAGACTTTCATGGTGTGCTAATCCCCAGCAAACTACATGGACCACAAAGCATTATAATCACCGATTAATTCAGGGATGAATTACTAACAGCCCCTGATTAATTCTCTCATAGTTTACTATTACAGAAAGAGTGCTTTCTACTATAATTTGGTTAAAAAGACCCTGTGTGATGGCTCATGTCTGTAGTCCCAGCACTTTGAAAGACTGAGGTGGGAGGATTGCTTGAGGATAGGCATTTAAGACCAGCCTGGGTAATATAGTAGGGTCCTGTGTCTACAAGAAAAAAAATTTAATAAAACATTTAGTAAAAAGATCATATTTGCTTTCACTATCAAACTTAAACATTTATTTCCAAGGTAAAGAATTATTTTCCCTGTTAATTTGGAAAGTTTTAAACCCTATGTAAAGACATCATTCTAGTTTTTGACATTTTCTTTGAACCTTAAGAATGTCATCTTATTTATCTTCCTCAAAAAATTTTTGTGGCCAGGTGCAGCAACTCATGCCTATAATCCTAGCACTTTGGGAGGCCGAGGCAGGCAGATCACACGAGGATCTGTGTTCCCATTTACTGAGGACCTATTATGTGCAAGCACTAAGCATTTAAAAAACATCTCAGCATATGTAGTTAAGTAACTTGCCCAAGATCCTACATGGTCAGGACTTAAATGTCAATTTTGATAAGAAGTCCCACAATTCAAAAAGGGTAAAATTTGACCCTCAAAGCTGAGAAAGATGCCAGGAGGAATGGCTCATGCCTGTAATCCTAGCACTATGGGACGCTGAGGCGGGTGGATTGCTTGAGGTCCGGAGTTCGAGACCAGCCTGTCCAACACGGCGAAACTCCGTCTCTACTAAAAATACAAAAATTAGCCGAGTGTGGTGATGTGCGCCTGTAATTCCAGCTAGTTGGGAGACTGAGGCAGGAGAGTCGCCTGAATCCGGGAGGCAGAGGTTGCAGTGAGCCGAGATTGCCCCACTGCACTCTAGCCTGAGTGACAGAGGCAGACTCTATTTCCAAAAAAACAAAAAAAAAGCTCAGAAAGAGAAAAGCAGCTTATTACATCCAGGAGCTGGCCTACTACTATCAGCTAAACCTTGGTATTTGACCTGGCACTTAAAGAATATCAACATGAAATAAGGTCACTCTGTGACCACGGTGCAACAAGACCACTCTACGATTATGTCTAAACACAGACAAAACATGAACACTGAACACTGTCTGAAATACCAAACATTTCCCTCTTCCAGCTAATGAGTGACCTCTGCTTTTTAACCACTACAGCTTTAGACCTCACTCTGTCTTCTTCTAGATAGGTTTTATGATATTTATTCATAGAATTATTCCCAGCTCCTGGTAGCATCCAATTCAGAGAAAAACCCTGCTTCCTTAAAACCTCCTTAAAATCACCAAATAAATGAGCCCAAATCCTGTAAGATCTTTCTAACACCCTTTTACTATGATGTACCATGGTTATTATATATGTGTGTTCTCCCTGGCTACAGTGAGTAATAAACCCCACTTGCTCAACCATAGATAGGTTTGTCCCTGGAGATCATTGATGAGGGCATTGACAAAGCCCACTTACGAAGTTAATTCTCTCCCTCTGCAGAAGAGCAGAAAAGTTATGTAAGTGAGTACAGCATGTCTACAGATTATCTATACAGTTGTAAGACATTTAATAACCTCTAAGAAAATCACAGATTTTGACATTTTTCTTTCCTCATTAACTAGAATGAGCTGCTGAGATATGACTGTGTTCAAAGACATTTTATTGTATAGGATGTCTAAGATCAGCAATTGTTAATAATTCACAAACAAAAGAAAAAAAAGGCTACATAAGCATATTAACAGCTTCACTGGCTTGGCAGGACTATTATAGGTCAAGACTGAAGAAAACTGGCCAGGCACGGTGGCTCATGCTTGCAATCCCAGCACTTTGGGGGGTGAGGTGGGAGGACTGCTTGAGCTCAGGAGTTCAAGACCAGCCTGGGCAGTACAGCAAGACCCTTTCTCTATTTTGCTTTAAAAAAATTAAAAAAAAAAAAAAAGAGTGAAGAAAACTAATATAGAAGAGCAGACAATCTATACTTTGCCAGATGTCAAAAACCCGACTACTACTGGGTGGAACAGAGACAGTAAGATATCAGAAAAGAGGCAGGAAGGGTTAGGGAACATCCTTCTTCAATAATTCAATATCCAGCCTGGTGCAGAGGCTCACACCTGTAATCCTAACACTTTGAGAGACCAAGGCAGGCAGATCACTTGAGGCCAGGAGTTTGAGACCAACCTGGCCAAAATAGCGAAACCCCATCACTACTAAAAAAATAAAATGAGGCCGGGCGCGGTGGCTCAAGCCTGTAATCCCAGCACTTTGGGAGGCCGAGACGGGCGGATCATGAGGTCAGTAGATCGAGACCATCCTGGCTAACACGGTGAAACCCCGTCTCTACAAAAATACAAAAAACTAGCCGGGTGAGGTGGCTGCGCCTGTAGTCCCAGCTACTTGGGAGGCTGAGGCAGGGGAATGGCGTAAACCCGGGAGGCGGAGCTTGCAGTGAGCTGAGATCGCGCCACTGCACTCCAGCCTGGGTGACAGAGCGAGACTCCGTCTCAATAAATAAATAAATAAATAAATACATAAAATGATTCAATACCCATTTACTAACTATTCTTAATAGTCATCCGGACAACTAACAATAATATTGGGAATCCAGTTTAACAGGATTTAACTGTATTCAACATTAGGAAAAATACAACAACAACAACAAACCAGCTAAAAACAGAACAAGGGATAAAGTCCTTAACAGTGGCTGCTTTTCTGTGTGTGTGTTTTTGTTTTTTTTTTTGAGATGGAGTCTTGCTTTGTCGCCCAGGCTGGAGTGCAGTGGCGTGATCTCGGCTCACTGCAAGCTCTGCCTCCCGGGTTCACGCCATTCACCTACCTCAGCCTCCGAGTAGCTGGGACTACAGGCGCGCACCACCATGCCCGGCTAACTTTTTGTATTTTTAGTAGAGACGGGGTTTCACCGCGTTAGCCAGGATAGTCTCGATCTCCTGACCTCGTGATCCGCCCGCCTCAGCCTCCCAAAGTGCTGGGGTTACAGGCGTGAGTCACCACGCCCGGCACTTTTTTGTGTCTTTAGTGCAGATGCCAGTAAATATTCTTGAGAAAAAATGTGAAATGTTTATTGCATATTTAATCAAAAGCAATGTTACCTTTTGGAAAAGTATGATATAATCTGAATGTCCATTTATCAGACTTATTCCTTAATCAGAGAAACTTTAAAGTAGAATCATTAGGCCCAAAGAAAGTAAGTCTGAAATTAATCCTTTCAAAGTGGTAGGTATAGAGGTTTTCAGCAGTATAAGAAAATTACCAAATCTGACACTTCTGATTTCTACCCTCCATCCTCATCCTCTAAAAACAGATATGGACAGCTATTTTATATGTGAGTTTTAAATAAAGCACAATATTGAATTATATAGAACTATGAAATACGACAATTTTCATTAATTTTCTACAAACCTAAAAGCCAAAAATAAAATTCTAAGACCCCCAACCGACTGACAGACCCTCCCCTTGCCCAGGGCATTCCAAAGTTAACCTAAAAAACTAGTTCAGGCTATGATGAGAAGTGGGGGTTGGACATGACTCATTATACCCTCTTCCCTTTGGAATTCAGGGACAACTGATCAGCATTAACATTCAAACAGAGATATTAAGATGTTTTGGAGCAGTAAGACGCCAAATTCCCAGCCTAACTCTAGTACAGTATCACATGTCAGATAGTACGCCATGAAAGAAATTGAAGTATTTTACCCTAAATCATATTTCTTTGACATATTCTGAAATGGCCCTGCAAAGCTGTCTCTTGTGGGGAAAATTTATGTAGAGAATCCTTTCCCTTTCCAAGTCTTTTCTCTGAACCAGGAGAAGATTAACTAAGAGTCTGCCACCTTTTAAAGTCTCATAAGAAATATTTACAATGTATTCTCTCTGAAGCCTGCTACCTGGAGGCTTCATCTGTATAATAAGAACCTCGGTATCCACAACCCATTATTTTAACCCAGACACTCCCTTCTATGGATTCCAGGACTTTAGATAAGCTCTTTTGACCAACTGCTCATCAGAAAATCTTTGAATCTGCCTATGACATGGAAGCCTCCCCAAATTCCAGTTTTCCTGCCTTTCCAGATGGAACCAATGTACACCTTACATGCTTAATTGACATCTTACGTCTCCCTAAAGTGTATAAAATCGAGCTATAGCCTGACCACCTTGGACAGATGTTCTTAGTATCTACTAGGGCTGTGTCATAGGCCACTGGTCACTCATATTTGGCTCAAAATAAATCTCTTCAAATATTTTACAGAGTTTGACTCTCTTCATTGACAAAGTTATTTTAAATACACACATGCGCATATACACAGCTTAAAACTATGAATAGAAAAATATTTTACTTAGACAATTTCTGTCTTTAATGCCTGACCCTTTAGCCCTTTAAAACTATGAATAGAAAAATATTTTATTTAGACAATTTCTGTCTTTGGTGCCTGATCCTTTAGCCCTACAATATCCTGAGAAACTTCAGCTCTCATTCATATAACATACTAGGCCTTTTCTGTTTAGTCCTACATACTTGAGAAATCGAACTACACCTAGAGAACCTCCACCATTGTATTACCCAGGAGATCTCAGGCTTGTCTATCCACAGGAGACAGGCAGAACATGTTAGGTCATGTTCCAGTTAATCCAAAGAACTATTATTACAACCTTCTCTTTTCCTCCAAGTATTCCAAGGAGCCCATTACCAGCATTACAACATAAAAACTTGTAGTATAAAGTAAAAAGTACAATATTTTGAGTCTATTCACTTAAATTCTATTTTTGGTTCTGCTGTGAGTCTACTCTTTAAATTTCAGCTTCTCCTTATACAAAATTGCTATCACAGGTTTTCAGTCTTCCAAGGAAGTTCGACAATTAAAGAAAATATTTACCAACTTAGTCAACATGGCAAGATCCCCATCTCTAAAAAAATTTTTTTAATTAGCTAAGCATGGTGGTATGCATCTGTAGACCCAGCTACCAGGGAGGCTGAGGTGGGTGGATTGATTGCGCCTGGGAGGCTGAAGCTGCAGTGAACTAAGATTGTGTCATTGCACTCCAGTCTGAACAACAGAGTGAGGCCCTGTCTCAAAATGTGTATGTACATATATGCATATGTACACATATTTGTTAATCACATAACAAATGTTTTAACACATCTCACTGGAGAGGAAGTAAATATTTCTCAAATATCATCTCAAATGCAGAGCTGTACAAATTAACTGGCATCCAATAAATATTTGCTTTAATAAATAGACCTCACATATCCTTCTATTAAGTCAATAGAATTTGCTGTGCTATTTCTCTCTCTTGAAATAGTTTGGTTTCAGACAAATTAAGGCCTTTATGAAAATTTACTGTCAAATTTGAGTATGGGCTGGGTGCAGTGGGTCATATCTATAATCCCAGCACTTTGGGAGGCTGAGGCAGGAAGATCACTTCAGGTCAGGAGTTCGAGATCAGCCTGACCAACATGGTGAAACTCTGTCTCTCCCAAAAATACAAAAATATTAGCCAGGTGTGGTGGTGCACGCCTGTAGTACCAGCTATTCAGAAGACTGAGGCAGGAGAATCACTTGAACCCGGGTGGTGGAGGTTACAGTGAACCAAGATTGCACCACTGCACTCCAGCCTGGGTGACAGAACGAGACTTCATTTAAAAAAAAAAAAAAAAATTTGAGTATGCCGTAAGAATTCAGAATAAACATAGTCACCATATAAACCACATTTATACACTATTTCATTAAAATGATATTTAATTTGGCATTTATCGTTTCAAGGTACCAAATGTTTCAATTAACACTACTACAATTTGAAATACGCCATTTCATCAATCAAATAAATTGGCTTTCAGTTAAATTAGATAAGTCGGCCGGGCACAGTTGCTCACGCCTGTAATCCCAACACTTTGGGAGACCGAGGCAGGTGGATCATGAGGTCAGGAAATCAAGACTGTCCTGGCTAACATGGTGAAACCCTGTCTCCACTAAAAAATACAAAGAAAATTAGCCAGGCATGATGGCGGGCACCTGTAGTCCCAGCTACTCGGGAGGCTGAGGCAGGAGAATGGCGTGAACCTAGGAGGAGGAGCCTGCAGTGACACGAGATCACGCCACTGCACTCCAGCCTGGGCGACATAGCGAGACTCTGTCTCACTTGATCTTAGCCAAAAGGCCAAGAAGTGATAGAGACTCCGTATCAAAAAAAAAAAAAAAAAGATAAGTCATGTTGCCAAGGGAATGGCAGTGCATGATATTACCAGCTCCTTAATAGTTAACCACAGAGTTAGGAAACTTTTGAAGACACTGCCTACTCAACTCATTTCTATTTGATCATATATATTTTGAAGCAGTGAGAAAGACGAAGAATTAAATTCTCTTGGAACTAAGGTTTGAGTTGTCAAGGACAGCCAAGAGGCAGGCTTCAAATGCGCACTCTCTTTCAACCACTGGATTAAGACTAAAGTACAAAAATGTTCAATCTCCTAAAGAAAAGATTTAAGATAGAAAAGAACCATAATAATTATAAACTCATTTTTCTTTTTTTTTTTTTTTTGAGAGATGGAGTCTTGCTCTGTTGCCCAGACTGCAGTGCAGTGGCATGATCTTGGCCCACTGCAACCTCCGCCTCCTGGGTTCAAGCAATTGTCCTGCCTCAGCATCCCAAGTACCTGGGACTACAGGCGTGCACCACTATGCCCAGATAATTTTTGTATTTTTAGTAGAGACGGGGTTTCACTAATATGTTGGCCAGGCTGGTCGCAAACTCCTGACCTCAAGTGATCCGCCCACCTTGGCCTCCCAAAGTGCTGGGATTACAGGCATGGGCCACTGCACCCAGCTTGAGCCACAACGCTCAGCCTTTTATTTTTGATGGAGTCTCACTCTTCTCACCCAGGCAGGAGTGCAATGGTGAGATCTCAGCTCACTGCAACCTCCACCTCCTGGGTTCAAGTGATTCTCCTGCCTCACCCTCTCAAGTAGCTGGGATTATGCACGCCCACCACCACACCTGGCTAAAGTTTTACTTCATTTTTAAAGGAAAATGAATCTGTAACTAATCTGCTTCAGTCTGAACTAATTTAATTTGCATATTATATCATCAGTTGTTGAACTAAAATCAAACTAAAGACCTGTCAGGCTGGGCGCGGTGGCTCACACCTGTAATTCTAGCAGTTGGGGAGGCCGAGGCGGGCAGATCACTTGAGGCCAGGAGTTCGAGAACAGCCTGGCCAACAAGGTGAAATGCCGTCTCTACTAAAAATACAAAAATTGGCTGGGTGTGGGGTGGCACATGCCTGTAATCCCAGTTACTGGGGAGGCTGAGGCAGGAGAATCGCTTGAACCTGGGAGGTGGAGGTTGCAGTGAGCTGAGATCGCGCCACTGCACTCCAGCCTGGGTGAAGAAGCGAGACTGTCTCAAAAAAGCTATCAACAGCCCATTCTGATGTCCACATTAGAAATCAAAATACAAAGAAAAAGTTGTGAACAGAAACATTATCAGTAGAAAGAGTATGAAATATGCATTACACAGATCACCGAAAATATTGTTGAAATTTCTCCAGCTTGGCCAACATAACAAGATCCTACCTCTAGCAAAAAAAGAAAAAAAAAAAGGAGGATCACTTGAGCCTAGGAGTGAGCCTTGAGGCTGCAGTGAGCTATAATCACATTCCACTCCAGCTTGGGTAAGAGAGTGAAACGTTGTCTCTAAAATAAATTAAATATTTTTAAATATTTAATATAGCCAACTGAAAAATAAAAATGTTCACGAGAATTTAAGTATAACAGATATATTCATACATGTGATACTCAAAGATTTAAGTCACCAGCCTGAAACCTGAGGTCTGAATTCTATTTCTTCCACTTATTCCTCACATGGAACTGCTATTTCTTCAAATCTAAGACCTCAGGGTCTTTTATTTTTCATGCCTAGGTTTTCCTTAATTTCTCCTTTTATCCTACCTCCCAACTCCCATCAACCAACAGTGTTAACTAAAATATCCTTGTAGCCGGGCACAGCGGCTCACGCCTGTAATCCCAGCACTTTGGCAGGCTAGGGAGGGAGGTTCACTTGAGGTCAGGAGTTCAAAACCAGCCTGGCCAACATGGTGGAACTCTGTCTCTATTAAAAATACAAAAATTGGCAGGGCACGATGGCTCATGTCTGTAATCCCAGCACTTTGGGAGGCCGAGGTGGGTGGATCACGAGGTCGGGAGATCAAGACCATCCTGGCTAACACCGTGAAACCCCGTCTCTATAAAAAAAATACAAAAAATTAGCCAGGCGTGGTGGCAGGCGCCTATAGTCCCAGCTACTCAGGAGGCTGAGGCAGGAGAATGGTGTGAACCCAGGAGGTGGAGCTTGCAGTGAGCCGAGATAGCGCCACTGCACTCCAGCCTGAGTGACACAGCGAGACTCCATCTCAAAAAAAAAAAAAAAAAAAAAAAATTAGCTGGGTGTGGTGGCGTACACCTGTAATCCCAGCTGCTCCAGAGGCTGAGGCAGGAGAATTGCCTGAATCCAGGAGGCAGAGGTTGCAGTGAGCCAAGATCATACCATTGCACTCCAGCCTGGGTAACAGAGCGAGGCTCCGTCTCAAAAATAAATAAACAAACAAACAAATAAATAAAATTTCCTTGCATGTTCTGACATTCTCTTCCTAAATACAACAATTAATGGCTGAGCATGGTGGCTCACGCCTGTAATCCCAACACTTTGGGAGTCCGAGGCGGGCGGATCACGAGGTCTGGAGATCAAGACCATCCTGGCTAACACGGTGAAACCTCATATCTACTAAAAAAATACAAAAAATTAGCTGGGCATGGTGGCAGGCACCTGTAGTCCCAGCGACTCGGGAGGCCGAGGCAGGAGAACGGCGTGAACTCGGGAGGCGGAGCTTGTAGTGAGCCGAGATCACGCCACTGCACTCCAGCCTAGGCAACAGAGACTCTGTCTCAATTAAAACACACACGCACACACACACACACACACACACACACGAACAAAAAAACAAAATAACAAGTTTTTTTTTTTTTGGAGACGGAGTCTTACTCTGTCAACCCAGTTCGGCGTGCAGTTGCACAATCTCAGCTCATTGCACCCTGAACAACCTGAGCTCAAGTGATCCTCCTACCTCAGTCCCCCAAGTAGCTGGGACTACACGCATGTGCCACTGCGCCCAGCTAGTTTTTGTATTTTTCATAGAGACAGGGTTTCACTATGTTGCCCAGGCTGGTCTCTAACTCCTGGGCTCAAGTGATCCACCCACTTCGGCCTCCCAAAGTGCTGGAATTACAGGCATGAGCCACCGTGCCCAGCAAAAAATGATCTACTCTTGTTTTTCAAGATGGAGTCTTGCTCTGCCACCCAGGCTGGAGTGTAGTGGCATGATCTCGGCTCACTGCAACCTCTGCCTTCCAGGTTCAAGCAATTCTCCCACCTCAGCCTCCCGAGTAGCTGGGACTACAGGCATGTGTCACCACGCCCGGCTAATTTTTGTATTGTTAGTAGAGATGAGATTTCACCATGTTGGTCAGGATGGTCTCGAACTCTTGACCTCGTGATCCACCCGCCTTGGCCTCCCAAAGTGTTGGGATTACAGGCGGAAGCCACCGTGCCTGGCCCAAAATATGATCTACTCTTAAACATGCTCCTCTATTCTAAAACTTTGCAACTGTTTTCATTCTCCCCAAGGGATCCTGGATGTTCTTAAGAGGTGATAAAGAATGGAGCTTGCTGGGCAGGCACAGTGGCTGACACTTGTAATCCAAGCACTTGGGAGGTTGAGGCAGGCAGATCACCTGAGGTCAGGAGTTCGTGACCAGTATGGCCAACATGGTGAAATACCATCTCCACTAAAAATACAAAAAATTAGCCAGCCGTGGTAGGGTGCACCTGTGGTTCCAGCTACTCGGGAGACTGAGGCAGGAGAATCGCTTGCACCTGGAAGGCAGAGGTTGCAGTAAGCCGAGATCACGCCACTGCACTCCAGTCTGGGTGACACAGCGAGACTCTGTCTCAAAAAAAAAAAAAAAAAAAAAGAATGGAGCAGTTAACAAAAAATTTCCTTCCACAAACACATAGTATTCTTAAATGTTAACTCCCTCCTTGACCTCTCTTAACCATCACTTTCATTACTGTCCAAAACAACGAATACCTGCCTCTTTCCCTATATCCTACTTCCCACTCCGAGGCCCCACAAAGGAAATAGGTTTCAACAAGACTGAAATTCTAGAACAGTTTTTGGAGTTGGTAGTAGAGAGAGACACTATGAATGAAGTGCAGATTGCTCCTGTTTTCATTAATGCACAATGCAAGTGAGTATCTAATTGAGGTGTGGTAGAAAAGTGGGTTTTTTGGCAGAAGGAGAAGCAAGATCTCAGCATACTGGAAGTAAGGATAAAAGGGGAGAATTGTAAAAGTTAGACTTCTCCTAATTTCGCTTACTTTCCATAAAAAAAATTTCATTAACTATTAGCATAGGTTTCGGCCGGGCGCGGTGGCTCAAGCCTGTAATCCCAGCACTTTGGGAGGCCGAGACGGGCGGATCACGAGGTCAGGAGATCGAGACCATCCTGGCTAACATGGTGAAACCCCGTCTCTACTAAAAAATACAAAAAACTAGCCGGGCGAGGTGGCGGGCGCCTGTAGTCCCAGTTACTCGGGAGGCTGAGGCGGGAGAATGGCGTGAACCCGGGAGGCGGAGCTTGCAGTGAGCTGAGATCCAGCCACTGCACTCCAGCCTGGGCGACAGAGCGAGACTCTGTCTCAAAAAAAAAAAAAAAAAAAAAAACTATTAGCATAGGTTTGGAATGATCTGCTTTATCTTTTGAGCCTCATTTTCTTCGTCTCTAAAATGCTGATACCAATAATACCTTCATCTCACAGGGTTATTGTGAGGATTAAATAACACCTTTCATGGTCTGGGATGGTTGTTTTTTAAAAAAGGAGAAAAGATAACACATGCAAAGCTAACGGCATAATGCCTGGCACATATACTAAAAAAAGTTAGCTTAACGCCAGGTGCGGTGGCTCATGCCTGTAATATCAGCACTTTGGGAGGCCGAGGCGAGCGGATCACGAGGTCAAGAGATGGAGACCATCCTAGCCAACATGGTGAAATCCCGACTCTACTAAAAATACAAAAATTAGCCGGGCGTGGTGGTGCATGCCTGTAATCCCAGCTACTCGGGAGGCTGAGGCAGGAGAATCCCTTGAATCAGGGAGTCGGAGGTTGCAGTGAGCCGAGACTGCACCATTGCACTACAGCCTGGGCGACAGGGAAAGACTCCGTCTCAAAAAAAAAAAAAAAAAAAAAAAAAAAGTTAGCTTAAAAGAAAACCGAAAGATGTAATATCCTTACTTTCATTCAGATACATATTTGTTTTAGGTTTTATTGTAAAGTGGTATGTTTAAGTTTATGCAATTCATTCTTCAAACATTTCAACTTGGAAATTAAAGGCTACTTTGGAATACTGCTTTAATTAAAATCAAAGCAACCAGGGGGAAAGTTTTATGCTAAATATAACTTCATTGAAAAAGTATTGAGGAATCGTTGTACTGATAAAATGATTATCTTGATTAAAATGATGCAAATTCAACTGCAGTTATACGCAGCTATTTCTTTCAAAATTGTCACCATTTGTTCTTTTTTTCTGACACTACAGTACTCTGCTTTCATTAAATGCCAGTAACAAGGCACTGCTTCTTCAATATCAAAACCTTTTGGAAACCTTGGCTCAGAGGAAGCCGCACACTGTTCACAGTGCTAGAAAGGATCGGTGTGGTCACTCTAGGACAACTGTCACTGTCATCTGCACGTCTGGGTGTCTCACAGTGACTTGGGTCATGCACAAGTGTGGGGGAAGGCTGGTGTCTGAAACAAAGTCGACAGCCAGGGTGCCCTGAAAGGGGAGAGGTTTTGAGAATACTAGAAGATAGAGGCTCCGACCTACGGGAACGCAGTCTCCCAGGGCATATCAATTCCAGGGGTGCACCGTTCCCTCCCGCTGGAAAGGGACGCAGGTGTTGCCCTCCCCCGGCGACCCCACCGCCTTCTTCCCGGCGTCGCCGCCCCCTCCCCCAGCCCCCTAGTTACCTTTCTCATCCTCATCGATGCGCAAGGCAATGGAGATGTACTCGAAGGCCTGTTTGTGGAAGACTCGGACGCGCTCGGCCTCGCCGCCCGGCACCGGCGCCGGGGCCGAGGCCGGTGCTGGCGCGGCCCCGGAGCTCCTCTTGGCTGCCATGAGGGCGCGGGAGAAGCGCTGGCAGAGCCACACGAAGAGGAGCCCCAGGTGGAAGGCGACCAAACGCAGCAGCGCGAAGCCTACAAACAGCGGGTAGGAGAAATAGTACAGGTTCCGCTTATGCGGCGACTCCGGCGGAGGGGCCGGCCCGGCGGCGGGAGGGGCGGAGGCCAGGCAAGGGGGCGGAGGCCTGGGAGGCACCGGGTTGCTGGCGCCGCCGGAGCCTTTCTTCTTCCCTCGTCCACCCGGAGAATTCATTCACAGCTCTCACTGCCGCCGCCGCCATAACCCGCCTCCCGCAGACCGATGGGAACCAAGCGACGGCGGCGGCCACTGCGACGGCGAGGGCCACAGACCCCCGTGTGCCCGCCGGTCTCAGGGGCTCCGCACCGCCGCGCGCTGCCCGCCGGCCCCGCCCCTTTCTCCTTCCTCGGCCAGGAGCACAACCCCTTCTCCTCCTGCAGTCGGTGGCTCGGGCCCCTCCCTTCCTGCCACTGTCCTCTCCGCCGCCTGGTGGCTCCCAGCGGCGGCCGCGCACGCGCACGTCTTCCCGTGTTTTTCTCCGGGGCGCGCGCGCACGGCGCGTCTTTGTTGACCGGGGCTCCTGTACGCGTGTGCGGCGCCCTCCTCTCGGCCTTCCCCGCTCAACTACAGTTCCCAATGTGCAGTTCGGCTCACGTCGGCAGCCCTGGAGAGCGCCTGCCAGGAAGCCTTGGTAATCGATCCACCGAAGGGGGAATTGCGGATTGGGGTCGCTTTGCTGGTTCGCGAGTCTCCTCTCTCAGTGTCATCATTTTCTTAGTTTCTTTCATCTTTTTCTGCCAGGCGACCTTAGTCTTCTCCAAAGGATACATCTCAGAAGCAATGGGTATCAATCTGGGAAATAAATTAGCCGGGCGTGGGGGCGCGCGCCTATAGTCCCAGCTAGTTGGAAGGCTGAGGCCGGAGAATCGCTTGAACTCGGGAGGCAGAGGCGCAAGTGAGTGAGATCGCGCCACTGCGCTCCAGCCTGGGCGACAGAGCGAGACTCCGTCTCCAGAAAAAAAATAAAATAAAAATTTAAAATCTGGGAATTATTTGAGAGGAAAGCAATTGTGAAGATAGAAACTTCAGGTCACTGCAAACAACAGCAACAAGAATGTTAGCTCAGTGTGATGAGATCAACGAACCCAAGGGTTTAACTAAATTAGTGCATATTTAGATGTCTAATATGAAAGATAATTTATTTGAATAAGGGAAATCTTAGGTTTTGCATAATAACCGTTGCATAGTTTACTGAAGAATCCATACTTAATTAAAAATCTACTCAGCATCCCTTCCTTTGGGAAACTACCTGCTTTTCTCTGCTCCCTGTATTCTAATGAGCTGCAAGCACAGAACCCAGGCCACAAAGGTGGAAACAAACACTAGGTCAGTCAGACTCTCCTGGGACCTGGAATCTTGGCTGGAGACCCACCGAATAGAAGGTAGCAGGAATCGAGTGCTCTTAAGAGCGTGTTTGTCAATGCATCACATTGAGCTCCCCAGAGCTGCTGGGTTCCTGACTGGTCACTTGGTTATGTAACCTATCCAACAACAAAAAAATTTTGTTAATCAGTCTGTTTCTCTCTTTCTCTCTCCTCTCTCCTTTCCCCCTTCCTTCCTTTCGTCTTTTCCTCTCTCTCCCTCTCTATCTCCACATCTTTTTTCTCTTCTCTTTCTCTTTTTACTTGAGTTAGCCATAATTATTTCTTGTTTCCTAAAACTAAGGAAGCCTAACTGACACAAAGACTCCGTTATTTACAACGTGAGGTTTACAAATACCACTTCGGAGCTTCCAGCTTCCAAGAATCTCCACATTCTGCCACAGCTTTATTTTTTTATTGTTTGAGACAGGGTCTCACTCTGTTGCCCAGGCTGGAGTGCAGTGGCACAAACCACATGACTCACTGCAACCTCCACCTCCCTGGCTCAGGTGACCCTTCCACCTTAGCCTCCTGAGTAGCTGGGACCACAGGCACATGCCACTGTGCCCGACTAATTTTTGTATTCTTTGTAGAGCCAGGGTTTCACCATGTTGCCCAGGCTGGTCTCCACTCCTGGGCTCAAGCAATCCACCTGCCTCGGCCTTCCAAAGTGCTGGGATTTCAGGCATGAGCCCCCACATCGCGCCCCCAGCTAATTTTTTAACCTTTTTGTTGAGACAGAGTCTTGCTATGTTGCCCAGGTTGGTCTTGAATTCCTGGCAGGCCTCCCAAAGTGCTGGGATTACAGGCATGAGCCACAGCACCAGCCAATTTTACTTAATTATTCCCCACCAATACTGCCCTACAAATATCACAGGCTATTGCAAAAATGACCTACTCCCTGTTTCCCTCTTATTGCTCCCCCTTCTCTGTGCTTATGCTAGATCCTCATTCTGAAATGCCCTCTTTCGGCCGGGTGCGGTGGCTCACGCCTGTAATCCCAGCACTTTGGGAGCCCAGGCAAGCGGATCACCTGAGGTCGGGAGTTCAAGACTAGCCTGGCCAACATGGCAAAACCCCCTCTATAATAAAAATACGAAAGTTAGGCGCATTCCTGTGGTGGCAGTGCATTCCTGTAATCCCAACTACTGAGAGGCTGAGGCAGGAGAGTCACTTGAACCTGGGAGGCTGCAGTGAACGGAGATCATGCCAGTACACTGCAGCCTGGGCGACAGAGCAAGACTCTGTCTCAAAAGCAAACAACAACAAAAAAATTTTTAATGAAATGCCCTCTTTTAAATTTGATTCAGGGCCTGGCGCGGTGGCTCACACCTGTAATCCCAACACTTTGGGAGGCCGAGGCAGGCAGATCACCTGAGGTCGGGAGTTCGAGACCAGCCTGACCAACATGGAGAAACCCCGTCTCTGTTAAAAATACAAAATTAACCGGGCATGATGGCACATGCCTGTAATCCCAGCTACTTGGGAGGCTGAGGCAGGAGAACCACTTGAACCCGGGAAGCGGAGGTTGCGGTGAACTGAGATTGCGCCATTGCACTCCAGCCTGGGCAACAAGAGCGAAACTCCGTCTCAAAAAAAGAAAAAAAAAATTACATTTATACATATATCATGTAAACAAGAAGTGTATTATTTAAATGTACAGTTTAAAGAAAAATAATAAGCAGCATTCCGTTTAAGAAAAATGAATGGGCTGGGCGCGGTGGCTCAAGCCTGTAATCCCAGCACTTTGGGAGGCCGAGACGGGTGGATCACGAGGTCAGGAGATCGAGACCATCCTGGCTAACACGGTGAAACCCCATCTCTACTAAAAAATACAAAAAACTAGCCAGGCGAGGTGGCGGGCTCCTGTAGTCCCAGCTACTCGGGAGGCTGAGGCAGGAGAATGGCGTAAACCCGGGAGGTGGAGCTTGCAGTGAGCTGAGATCCGGCCACTGCACCCCAGCCTGGGCGACAGAGCAAGACTCCGTCTCAAAAAAAAAAAAAAAAAAAAAAAAAGAAAAATGAATGTAACCAACTCCTAGAAGCACTCTGTGAGCTCCTTCTCTAATCTTAATGTCTTGTCTCTCCCTCTAGAGGAAGCCACTATCCTGAATTTTATATTAATCATTCTCGTGCCTCATTTTAGTTTACAGTGTATTTATGTATTTCTAAATAATGTGTTGTATGATTTTGCCTCACTTTGACTTTATGGAAATGTAATCATATTTCAAGTATCCCTTGTTTGCTTTCCCTCCTCAAAATTTTTAAAATTTCATTTATTTTATTTTAAGAAAATAGAGATGGAGTCTCACTATGTTGCCCAAGTTGGTCTCAAACCCCTGGGCTCAAGCAGTCCTCCTGTCTTGGTCTCCCAAAGTGCTGGGATTACAGGCAAGAGCCACTGTGCCTGGCTACCTGCTCAGTAATTAAGTGTTGAAATTCCTCCCTGTTGATTTCTGTAACTGTGGTACATTTCCACTGCTATATAGTATTCCATTATATGAATTTACCACAACCTATTTTACTGTTCAACTATTGATGGATATTTAGTTTGGTGCCAGTTTTTCTTCTTAAGTAACTATCTTTCCTGTTATCCCTACAGTCTTTATCACTAAAGAAAGTAACTAACTTTTTAACTTAGCCAAGATAGGGCCCAATAGTAGAACGGTTAAATGGTCCTGGCGTCAGACTGGTTGCATTTACATCTGTGTTCCCTAAGCAGTGCCTGGAATCAAGTTGATACTTGCTCGTTTTTTATTTTTTGTTTTCTTTAAATATATTTTTAAATTATTTCTTTTTTATTTTTAAGCTTCTTTTGTAGAGACAAGGTCTCTCTCACCATGTTGCCCAAGCCAGTTTTGAACTCCAGCCCTCAAGCAATCCTCCCACTTCAGCCTTCTAATTTGCTAGGATTAAAGGCATGAACCACCATGTTCAGTTTATTTCTATTTTTATGTTATTTTATTTTTTACTCACCATAATACTAACAAGGAGATTTGTTGCTTTTTTGTTTTTGTTTTTGAGACAGGGTCTTACTCTGTCACCCAAGCTGGAGTACAGTGGCGCCATCATTGCTCACTGCAGCCTTGGTCTCCTTGCTCAAACCACCCTCCTGCCTCAGCCTCCTGAGTAACTGGGACGACAGGCATGCACCACCATGCTGGGCTACTTTTTTAAAAATTTATTTGTTTTTTGAGATGGAGTCTCGCTCTGTTGCCAGACTGGAGTACAGTGGTGCCATCTCAGCTCACTGCGACCTCTGACTCCCTGGATCAAGCGATTCTCCTGCCTCAGCCTCCCGAGTAGCTGGGATTACAGGCATGTGCCACCATGCCCAGCTAATTTTTTATTTTTAATAGAGATGGGGTTTCTCCATGTTGTCCAGGAAGGGCTTGATCTCCTGACCTCGTGATCCGCCCGCCTCGGCCTCACGAAGTGCTGGGATTACAGGCATGAGCCATGGCACCCATTCGAATTTTTTTTTTTTTTTTTTTTTTTAGTTGAGATGAGGTCTCACTATGTTACCCCAGATGGTCTTGAATTCCTGAGCTCAAGTGATCCACTCACCTTGACCTCCCAAAATGCTGGGATTACAGGCATGAGCCACTATGGTTGGCCATGAGGAAGACAGTTTTTGAATAAAGAATGGTTCTCCAACATTTCCTCTACATTTTCACTATAATCTGGCTAATCTAGACTATTGGTCTGTACCAACTTTGCTCTTTTCCAGGACTACAATTACTCTTCTGTCATTTTTCATTCACTTAGAATGGCCTCTCCTGCTACTTCCACTGTTGAAGTCCTTCAAGACTTACCTCTAATGTTATATTCCTTTTTTTTTTCTGAGGCAGTCTCACTCTGTCACCCAGGCTGGAGTGCCTTGGCGCGATCTTGGCTCACTGCAACCTCTGCCTCTCGGGTCCACGCCATTCTCCTGCCTCAGCCTCCTGAGTAGCTGGGACTGCAGGCACATGCCACCACACCTGGCTAATTTCTTGTATTTTTAGTAGAGACAGGTTTTCCCATGTTAACCAGGATGGTCTCGAACTCCTGACCTCGTGATCCACCTGCCTCGGCCTCCCAAAGTGCTGGGATTACAGGCGTGAGCCACCACGTCCAACTCTAATGTTACATTCTTGATAAATTATTCCATTATCACCTCCAGCAGAAATGATCTTGTTTTTCAGTTGTTATGACAATATGGTTGTGTTACTCTATGGCTCTTATACTATATTGCCCTGCGTGATGCTTATTTAAACACTTCATCACCTCTTGATATAGATTATAAACTTACTGAAGGCAGTGGTCACATTTTATACATTTTGCCTCACTTTTTGCATCTAGCCTGACACCTTGCTTATGGTACTCATTTAATAAATATGAGTAATTTGAAAAACAATTCAAACATAATGATTGTGTTAGATTTCTGGTGCTATATAATATACCACTCCAAAACTCACTGGCTTAAGATAGCAGACATTTATTTACTCACAACTTTGTGGCTCAGCAATTTGGGGTAAGTTCAGCTGGATGGTTCTTCTGATGGCCTTGCTGTGGACCATTCATGTGGATGCAGTCATCTGATGGCTTGACTGAATGGCTGTATGACCTAGCTAGCCTCATTTGTGTGTTCAGAGGTTGGTTGTGGCTATCAGCTGGGACATATGTCTCTAGC
Source organism: Papio anubis (assembly GCF_008728515.1). Classification (NCBI taxonomy): domain Eukaryota; kingdom Metazoa; phylum Chordata; class Mammalia; order Primates; family Cercopithecidae; genus Papio; species Papio anubis. The sequence goes on along the minus strand of NC_044989.1, from coordinate 31,887,042 downwards.
AGGACAGCCCTGACTTCTTTACATTGCATCTGGTTTCCAAGAGAGTGTGAGTGGAAGCTGTAAGATCTCTCAAAACCTAAAATCCAGAGTTGCACAGTGTCATTTGTACTACATTCTATTGTCAAAGCAAGTCATAAGGCCAACTCCAGTGCAAAATATAGGAAAACAAACTCCACATCTTGATAGAGAAGTAGCAAACTCACATTGCAAAGGGGCATATATATAAGGATAGGAGGAATTGTTGTGGCCATCTTTGCAAGCAATTTATCACAGTGATTACGTGTAGAATTTCCTTTTACCTCATGTTCAGATGGCAGCTTAAGCATCTCATTTAAGATAGCATTTCCTGGCCGGGCGCGGTGGCTCAAGCCTGTAATCCCAGCACTTTGGGAGGCCCAGGCGGGTGGATCACGAGGTCAGGAGATCGAGACCATCCTGGCTAACACGGTGAAACCCCGTCTCTACTAAAAAATTCAAAAAAACTAGCCAGGCGATGTAGCGGGCGCCTGTAGTCCCAGCTACTCGGGAGGCTGAGGCAGGAGAATGACATAAACCCGGGAGGCAGAGCTTGCAGTGAGCCGAGATCCGGCCACTGCACTCCAGCCTGGGCAACAGAGTGAGACTCCGTCACAAAAAAAAAAAAAAGCGTTTCCCAACCATTTTGCTGAATTATAAAAACCTTAATTAACACGCTTAAGGCTGGATGCTGTGGCTCACACCTGTAATCCCAGCACTTTGGGAAGACAAGACAGGTGGATCACTTGAGGTCAGGAGTTCAAGACCAGCCTGGCCAACATGGTGAAACCCCACCTCTACCAAAAATACAAAAAATTATCTGGGCATGGTTGTGGCACATATCTGTGTTCCCAGCTACATGGGAGGCTGAGGCAGGAGAATCAGTTGAACCTGGGAAGCAGAGGTTGGAGTGACCCAAGATCACGCCACTGTATTTTAGCCTGGGCAACAGAGCAAGACTGAGTCTCAAAAAAACAAAAAACATGCTTAAGTTTAAGGAGAGAACAGCAGTGACAGTGATGATGGTTACTACTACTACTTGCTAACATTTATTGAACCTGTATTCTGAACTAAGCAGAAGAACTTTTAGTGCCTTGTTAAAATATTGCTACTTGAGTTAAGCATTATCGTCTCTTTCCCCACCCCACTCCTAGACAGAGTCTCGCTCTGTCACCCAGACCAGAGTATACAGTGCAATGGCAAGATCACGGCTCACTGCAGCCTCAACCTCTCAGACTCAAGTTATCCTTCCACCTCAGCCTCCTGAGTAGCTGGGAACACAGGTGCACACCACCATGTCCGGCTAATTTTTGTATTTTGTTTAGAGATGAGGTCTCACCATGTTGTCCATTCTGGTCTCAAACTCCTAAGCTCAAGCTCAATCTGCCTACTTCGGCCTCCCACAGTGCTGGGGTTACATGTGTGAGCCACCTCGTTTGGCCTCAGTTTTTTTAAATAAAGAATTTGGGGCTCTACAAGTCTGTTATTTGCCCAACATCACATATTAGTTAATTACACATACTACTTCAGTAATTTAAGGTAAAAATCTAGGATCTCAAGAATAATATTTTATATAGTCTGTTTCTATTTTAATTAAGAAATAAATATATCTTTAGCCCCTGAAGCACAAGTGATCTTTCATTCATGTGCATCATGTTGGGTTTTGGGCCTCCAGCCTCCCATTTACTGAGTCTCTGCTATCTGGTTGTACTTAATGTTGACTGTGCTTTTCTGCACTTTTGCTCTTTTTTTGTACGGTAAAAATATGGGATTTTAGAGTTAGTAGGACTGGGGTTGCTATTCTAGTTAATTCCTCTGTAAAAATTACGAAATGAGGCCAGGCGCAGTGGCTCACGCCGGTAATCCCAGCACTTTGGGAGGCCAAGGCAGGCAGATCACGAGGTCAGGAGATCAAGACCATCCTGGCTAACACGGTGTAAATCCATCTCTACCAAAAATGCAAAAAAAATCAGCCAGGCATGGTGGCAGGCACCTGTAGTCCCAGCTACTCGGGAGGCTGAGGCAGGAGAATGGCATGAACCCGGGAGGCAGAGCTTGCAGTGAGCCAAGATCTCACCACTACACTCCAGCCTGGGCGACAGAGCGAGACTCCATCTCAGAAAAAAAAAAAAAAACCCGTACAAAATGAAAGAGTACATCTAAAGCCTCCAGCATGATGCCTGCAACATGACAGAGCTCAATAAATTTTGTTTTTCTCTCTTACACCTGTAATGCCAGTTCAGATTTCTGACTCTACTGGAATCTCATGTTTTAGTGCTCTAAACTCACATCTTCTGCCCCTTGGAATTATATCTCAGTCTGAAGACTGTTGTGAATTAACATCTTCCTAAATTTGTGTCAAAAAAGAAAAAACAGTGCCTTCAGACACAGTGGTGCACACCTGACGTCCCAGCTACTCAGGACGATTACTTGAGCTCAGGAATTGGAATCCAGCCTGGGTAACATAATGAGACCCTGTCTCTTAAAAAAAAAAGAAGAAAAGTAAAGAAAGAAAAAAAATATAGTGCCTTGGTATTACCCTGGCCTTATAATGTGCCTAGATGAGATCCCAACCCGGCTAGCCATTCCACCTAGCGTGAGAGTCTCCCAGTTTTCAGATTGTAAGAACTTTCAGAACACTTAATCTTGAATGGAATCTGAGCCAGTTTCACCAGGACAAAAAGAAGGAGCTGGGTACTGTGCTAACTAATCCAGGACATTCAGTCACTTTATCACTTTAACCCATATTTATGTACCACATTGCCTACCATCAAATAGCTTTTTTTGGATATTTCGGCCCCACTTGCCTTCTAAGGAACTCTTCAAACCTTCAATTTGAGAGATTCTAGATTTGAAGTATGGACCAATGACAGATATTAAGGACCTCTTTTCAACTAAAAAAATTAGTAAAAAAAAAAAAAATTGGCACATGTAGAGTCCAGTGAGGAAATGGCTAATTTTGAAAAAGGCAGAAAACCTAAAATAAGAAAAGCAAATTGAAAGATATGGTTGGAGGGGAGGGATAAGACAAGTAACAATTGTTATCCAATCTCTGTATTAATAAGGAAAAACATAATTCTGAACTATTAAATCATCTCCCTGAATTGAGTCCACAATGTGGCACATATTATTCATTTGTTCATTGAATAGATATTAAGAAACAGACAATGTATCAAGCAATGAATGGGGTGTCAGGATTATAATGGGGAATAAGATGGAGTTTATAGTTTAATGCAGTGGCCAAAACTTCCAATAGCAACAGTGGTCAGGCATATAACATATATGGGTTCCATGCATGGGTTGCATGGCATGCAAAAATGCATGTGTGATGTGAATGATGGAAACTATGAGAAGCTAAAGAGTTACATCCTACAATTGAACAGGACAGCTGTTACTCAGCTCCCACTGAGCTGATTTTATTTTCTTTTTGAGACAAGGTCTCTCTGTCGTCCAGGCTGGAGTACAGTGGCACAATCATGGCTCACTGCACCCTCAACCTCCAGGGCTCAAGTGGCCCTCCTGCCTCCGCCTCCTGAGTAGTTGGGACCACAAGTGCACACCACCATAGCCCAGCTAATTTTTGTATTTTTTGTAAAGATGGGGTTTTACTGCGTTGGCCAGGCTGATCTCAAACTCCTGGGCTCAACCAATCCACTTACCCTAGCCTCCCAAAGCACTGGGATTACAGGCATGAGCCACAGCACCCAGCTAGCTCCCACTAATTTTTGCCTTTCAGGAATGTGAAGCTTAACATTGCCAGATTTTTTAAGTTTTTCAAGAGAAACCAGAAACCAGAATTCTAAATTTTTATGTGAAATCTATTGTGTAAGAGTTATTGGCTTAAAAATCATTGTTATTTCATTATTTTTAGATACACAGTCTCGCTCTGTCAGCCAGGCTGAAGTGTGGTGTCAGAATTATAGCTCAATGGGGTCTCAAACTCCTAGGCTCAAGGGATCCTCCTGCCTCAGCTTCCATGCCCAGCTCAAAATTTTATTTATTTATTTATTTATTTATTTATTTATTTATTTATTTTTGAGAAGGAATCTTGCTCTGTCACCCAGGCTGGAGCGCAGTGGCACAATCTTGGCTCACTGCAACCTCCGCCTCCTGGGTTCAAGCAATTCTCCTGCCTCAGCCTCCTAAGTAGCTGGGACTACAGGTGCCTGCCACAAAGCCTGGCTACTTTTTGTATTTTTATTTATTTATTTATTTATTGAGATGGGAGTCTTGCTCTTATTGCCCAGGCTGGAGGGCGGTGGCAAGATCTCGGCTCACTGCAACCTCCGCCTCCCGGGTTCAAGCAATTCTCCTGCCTCAGCCTCCCCAGTAGCTGGGATCACAGGTGCCTGCCACCACATCCAGCTAATTTTTGTATTTTTAATAGAGACGGGGTTTCGCCATGTTGGCCAGACTGGTCTCGAACTCCTGACCTCAGGTAATCCACTCGCCTTGGCCTCCCAAAGTGCTGGGATTATAGACGTGAGCCACTGTGCCTGGCCTAATTTTTGTGTTTTTAGTAGCGACGTGGTTTTACCATGTTGGCCTGGCTGGTCTTGAACTCCTGACCTCAAGTAATCGGCCTGCCTTGGTCTCCCAAAGTGCTGGAATCACAGATATGGGCCACCGCACCTGGCCTCAAAATTTAAAAACAAACAAACCAGGCCAGGTGCGGCGGCTCATGCCTGTAGTCCCAGTTACTCAGAAGATTGAGACAGGAGGATCGCTTGAACCTGAAAGGTGGAGATTACAGTGAGCCGAGATCACGCCATTGCACTCCAGCCTGGGCAAGACAGCAAGACTCCATCTGGAAAATAAAATAAACAAAATAAAAAACAAAACCAAAACTCCGAGTCACCAGTTTGAGATTTTCAAGTTTATGGAGGATTTGTTACTTCAGTGAAAATGTGAATGAGCTCGTGGTTTTGAAATAGTAGGTGTAAGTATAAATTGTTACCTGACCTGCTCAACTTGATTAGCTATAATGCCAAGGAAACACAGCAGAGTCAGTTAATATGAAACTTTAAATGAATGCCCTAGAATGGCAATCTAGATTACCAGAGGGTGTATTCAGTCGGCCTTCTAAATAAAATATTTAGGTATATAAATATAATCTTACATATCTGTATTTATAGTGGACTCCAGCATGCATGAAAATCTGTAGTGGGCCGGGCGCAGTGGCTCACACCTGTAATCCCAGCACTTTGGGAGGCCGAGGTAGGCGGATCACCTGAGGTCGAGAGTTGGAGACCAGCCTGACCAACATGGAGAAACCCCATCTCTACTAAAAATACAAAATTAGCCAGGCGTGGTGGCACATGCCTCTAATCCCAGCTACTCAGGAGACTGAGGCAGGAGAATCACTTGAGCCTGGGAGGCGGATGTTGTGGTGAGCCGAGACTGCGCCATTGCACTCAGCCTGGGCAAAATAAGTGAAACTCCATCTCAAAAAAAAAAAAAAAATCTATACTGGACTCCAGCACGCATGAAAAGCAGAGTAGATGTTAGCACTGGGTAAATGTTGGGACACATAAAAGGAGTTGCCTGTTTTCAAAGGTGGTTGCCAGCAACTGCAGTGTTTTGGGAAAGACTCTTATTCTGAGACCCTCTATCTTGTCAGATACCTGTTTCTCCACTTACTGTCTTCATTAATGTTTCCATTTGTATGATGTTCCCCAGCCCTCCCATACAGGCTTTTCCTTTGAGGCTTTGCTTAAAAATTTATTCTTGGTTCAATACTGTTTGAAAGATACCCACTACTTGGGAGGCTGAGGCAGGAGAGTGGCTTGAACCCGGGAGGCAGAGGTTGCAGGGAGCCAAGATGGCGCCACTGCACTCCAGCCTGGTGACAGAGCAAGACTCTGTCTCAAAAAAAAAAAAGAAAAAAAAATTTGAGACAGGATCTCGCTCTGTCACCCAGGCTGGAGTGCAGTAGCGCAATCACAACTCAGTGCAGACTCTACCTCCCGGGTTCAAGTAATCCTCCCACCTCAGCCTCCCAAGAGTTGGAGACTCTCACCACCATGCCTGGCTACTTTTTTGTTTGTTTGTTTGTTTTTAGTAGAGATGAGGTCTCGTGACATTACTGAGGCTGGTCTAGAACTCCTAAGCTCAAGTGTGATCCTCCTGCCTCAGCCTCCCAAAATGCTGAGATTATGGGTGTGAGCCACCGTGCTCAGCCTGAACTTCTTCAGACTTTAGGGTCATTCATCTTAACCTTTAATCACTTACCACCTTGTATTGTTATTTAAATGTATCACATGTATATGTCTGATGTAGCTGACCTAGAATACAAGTTTATAAGGGCAGGGACTGCAATTTATATTTACTCTAAACTTCCCAACAGTTTAAGATCCTCAACATCACCTCCACTTAGGTGATTCATTTCACTAGGAGTACTCACAGGACTCAGTATATTTATTTGTTTTTTTAGACGGAGCTTTGCTGTGTCACCCAGGCTGGAGTGCAATGGAACGATCTCGGCTCACTGCAACCTCTGCCTCCCGGGTTCAAACGATCCTCCTGCCTCGGCCTCCCAAGTAGCTGGGACTACAGGCACATGCCACCATGCCCAGCTAATTTTTCTATTTTTAGTAGAGACAGGGTTTCACCATGTTGGTCAGGCTGCCCTCAAACTCCCGACCTCAAGTGATCCGCTAGACATAGCCTCCCAAAATGCTGGGATTACAGGCATGAGCCACCGTGCCCAGCTAATTTTATACAGACAGCATGATTTAGTACAGCAAAAGGACACAAAGCAAAATCAGCAAAAGGAAAGGTGCATGGGACAAAGTCTGGAGGAAACCAGGTACAAACAAGGTTCCAAGAGTCCTCCCAGTGGAGTTAACAAAGGATATGCTTAATTCCTCCAGCAACAGGTTCAGAGGACATGGGTAAAATGTTGTCTACCAGAAACACTCATCAGAAACTCAGTGCTTGGGCTTTGTGTTGGGACTAGTCATATAGGCACCCTCTGCCTAACACCTATCAAAATTCCAGACTCCTAGAAGGAAGGCAGGTGCTTAACATACACCGTATTGTTTGTATAGCTTAGGTACAGTGAGCTACTATTGTTCAGGAAAAGTTTTGGCTGGGCGCCTTGGCTCATACCTGTAATCCCAGAACTTTAAGAGGCTGAGGTGGGTGGATCACTTGATCCCAGGAGTTCGAGACCAACCTGGGCAACATGGTAATACCACACCTCTACAAAAGATAGAAAAATTAGCCAGGTGTTGTGGGGCATGCTTGTAGTCCCAGGTGCTGGAGAGGCTGAGGTGGGAGGATCGACTGAACCCAGGAAGTGGAGGCTGCAGTGAGCTAGATCATGCCAGTTCACTCCAAGCTGGGCAACGGAGTTAGACACTGTCTCAAAAAATAAATAAATAAAGGGAGGAAAAGTTTTATATCACTGTAGGAAACTATTATTATTATTATTATTATTGAGATGAGTTTCGCTCTGTCACCCCAGCTGGAGTGCAGTGGCATGATCTCGACTCACTGCAACTTCCACCTTCCAGGTTCAAGCAATTCTCCTGCCTCAGCCTCCTGAGTGGCTGGGATTACAGGCACCTGCCACCATGCACAGCTAATTTTTTTTGTATTTTTAGTACAGATGGGGTTTCACCATCTTGGACAGGCTGGTCTTGAACTCCTGACCTCATAATCCACCCACCTCAGCCTCCCAAAGTGCTGGGAAACTGTTATTTAAGTTCTCAGACACTAGCAGCCAAGGTCCAATTTTGCAAGCAGGCCTTTCCAAGGATAGCAGTCTTAGGCTTGCTGTGTTAACTCTTCTCTGCAAACTCTCCATGAGGTCTTGACAAATAATAGATGCTTGCTAAATGCTTTAGTGAAAGAAAAAATAATGAACTCAGAGATTTTTTTTTTTTTTTTTGAGATGGAGTCTCACTGTGTTGCCCAGGCTGGAGTGCAGTGGTGCGATCTTGGCTCACTGCAACCTCCGCCTCCCGGGTTCAATCGATTATGATTATTCTGCCTCAGCCTCCCGAGTAGCTGGGATTACAGGTGCCCACCACCATACCCAGCTAATTGTTTGTATTTTTAGTAGAGACGGGGGGTTTCCACCATGTTGGTCAGGCAGGTCTTGATCTCCTGACCTCGTGATCTGCCCACTTTGGCCTCCCAAAGTGCTGGGATTATAGCTGTGAGCCACCGCACCCGGCCCAGAGGTTTTTTTTTTTAATACTATTACACAATGAATTAGATCCATTATTCACATAAATACTCTTCTCATTGATTTATGTGTTACTTATAATTTAAAAATCTACATATTTGGCTGGACACAGTGGCTCACGCCTGTAATCCCAGCACTTTGGGAGGCCGAGGCGGGCGGATCACCTGAGGTCGGGAGTTTGAGACCAGCCTGACCAACATGGAGAAACCCCATCTCTACTAAAAATACAAAAATAGCCTGGTGTGGTGGCATGGGCCTGTAATCCCAAATCAGGAGGCTGAGGCAGAAGAATCGCTTGAACCCAGGAGATGGAGGTTGCAGTGAGCTGAGATTGTGCTACTGCACTCTAGCCTGGGCAACAAGAGAGAAACTCTGCCTCAAAACAAAAAACAAAAAACTACATATTTTCCAATTAAAGAAAATTTATCTAAATATTGTTACTCTTTTAATTGTAAAACAAATCGTGCTTTTGCTTAAAAAAAAAACAAAACAGTTTCAACAATCTAAATTTTATGAAAAGCAGATTTCCACTCCCCATTTTCCCTCTCCACAGGTAACCACTGTTAGTATTTTGGTGTGACTAGGCACTGGTGGCACACGCCTGTAATCCCTGTACTTTAGGAGGGTGAGGTGGGCGGATTGTATCAGCCCAGGAGTTTGAGAGCAGCCTGGGCAACGTGGTGAAACTGTGTCTCTTTAAAAAAAAAAAAAAAAAAAGAGTTTGGTATATATCATTTTAGAGTTTTTCCTATGAACATACAAATAGATATGTACAAAAATATAATCTCAGCTGGGCGCGGTGGCTCACCTTGTAATTTCAGCACTTTGGGAGGCCAAGGCAGATGGATCACCTGAGGTCAGGAGTTTGAGACCAGCCTGGCCAACATGGTCAAACCCTGTCTCTACTAAAAATACAAAAAAATTAGCCAGGTATGGTGGCTCATGCCTGTAATCCCAGCACTTTGGGGGGCCAAGTCAAGCGGATCACCTGAGATCAGGAGTTGGAGACCAGCCTGGCCAACATTGTGAAACCCTGTCTCTATTAAGATACAAAATTAGTCGGTGTGGTGTCATGCCCCTCTAATTCCAGCTACTCAGGAGCCTGAGGCAGGAGAATTGCTTGAACCCAGGAGGCAGAGATTGCAGTGAGCTGAGATCGAGCCATTGCACTTTAGCCTGGGCAAAAAGAGGGAGACTCTGTCTCAAAAAAAAAAAAAAAAAAAAGATTTTCTTACAATATCCATGTTTCACATAAAATTATGTAAATGTATTTTCATCTATAGTTCTACTTGTTCTTTTCAATGCTTACACAGTACTCCATTGTATTGAGATATACAATTTAACCTATTCCTAATCTTTTCTATTAAAATCTATGGTATATATTTATGGTACAACATGGTGACTATAGCTAATAACAATGTATTATATACCTAAAAATTGTTAAGAGAGATTTTAGGTATTTTTACCACAAAAAAATTGTATTTGAGGTAATACATATGTTAATTAGGTTAATTTAGCCATTATTAAACATATATGTATTTCAAAACATCATTCTGTACACCATAAATATGTACAATTTTTGTCAATTAAGAATATAAAAATAGTCTGAGCTAGGTGGCTTACACCTGTAATCCCAGCATTTTGGGAGGCCAAGGCAGGTGGATCAGTTGAGGTCAGAAGTTCGAGACCAGCCTGGCCAAAATGGTGAAACCCCATCTCTACTAAAAATACAAAATTAGCCAGGCATAATGGAATGCACCTGTAATCCCAGCTACTTGGGGGGCTGAGGTGAGAGAATTGCTTGAACCTGGAAGACGGAGGTTGCAGTGGGCATAGATTGTGCCACTACACTCCAGCCTGAGCGACAAAGCGAGACTCCCTCTCAAATAAAAAAATACATAAATATAAATAAAAACAATGGCATAATAAATATATTTATATCTTTGCATATTCGCAAAGGTATAATACATATAATTTCTTTGCATATTTGCATGGGATAAAATTCTAGAAGTAGAATTATTGTGTCAAAGCGAGGAGGGAGTAAAAATAACAGGCCGGGTGTGGTGGCTCATGCCTGTAATCCCAGCACTTTGGGAGGCTGAGGCAGGCAAATTGCCTGAGCTCAGGAGTTCGAGACCAGCCTGGGCAACATGGTGAAACCCCGTCTCTACTAAAATACAAAAAAATTAGCCAGGCGTGGCGGCGTGTGCCTGTAATCCCAGCTACTCGGGAGACTGAGGCAGGAGAATTGCTTGAACCCGGGAAGTGGAGGTTGCAGTGAGCCGAGATGGCGCCACTGCACTCCAGCCTGGGCAACACAGCGAGACTCCTCCATCTCTAAAAATAATAATAATAATAATAATAAATTTCATTTTAGTTCATCCCATTTATCGACTGATATATAATTTTGTACATATTTGAGGGGTACATGTGATATTTTGATATTTTACTTGCATACAGAGTATAATGACCAAATCTGGGCAATTGAGATATTATGGATATCGAGAGAGATATATATATATAAAAATTTTTTTTTTTTTTTTGAGACAGAGTCTTGCTCTGTCGCCCAGGCTGGAGTGCAGTGGCGTAATCTCCGCTCACTGCAAGCTCCGCCTCCTGGGTTTATGCCATTCTCCTGCCTCAGCCTCCCGAGTAGCTGGGACTACAAGGTGCCCGCCACCGCGCCCGGCTAGTTTTTTGTATTTTTTAGTAGAGACGGGGTTTCATCATGTTAGCCAGGATGGTCTTGATCTCCTGACCTCATGATCTGCCCGTCTTGGCCTCCCAAAGTGCTGGGATTACAGGCTTGAGCCACCGCGCCTGGCCAATATCAAGATATATTATAGATATTATAGATATCAAGTATATTTATTTATTTATTTATTTGAGAGTCTTGCCTTGTCACCCAGGCTGGCGTGCAGTGGCACCATCTCGGCTCACTGCAACCTCTGCCTCCCAGGTTCAAGCGATTCTCCTGCCTCAGCCTCCCGAGTAGCTGGGACTACAGGCTCATGCCACCATGGTCAGTTAATTTTTGTATTTTTAGTAGAGACAGGGTTTCACCGTGTTGGCTGGGCTGGTCTCAAACTCCTGACCTCGTGTGATCCTCCTGCCTCGGCCTCCTGAAGTGCTAGGATTACAGCATGAGCCACCATGCCCGGCATTTTTTTTTTTTTGAGACAGGGTCTCTCTCTGTCGCCCAGGTTGGAGTGCAGTGGTGTGAGGACAGCTCACTGCAGGCTTGACCTCCCAGGGCTCAAGTGAACCTCCCACCTCAGCTGCCCGAGTAGCTAGGACTACAGGACCGTGCCACCATGCCCAGATAACTTTTTGTATTTTTTGTAAAGAAGGAGTCTCATTTTGTGGCCCATGCTGGTCTCCGACTCCTGGGCCATGTTGCCTAGGCTGGTTTTGAGCTCCTGGCCTCAAGCGACCTGCCCACCTCAGCCTCTCAAAGTGCTGGGATTACAGGCATGAGCCACTGGATTCAGCCTTATAGGGGAACACATTTTAAACAACAGTCATGTGTTAACATTGGATGGCAGAACTTTTAAAAAAAATATTTTTGAGACGGAATTTTTGCTCTGTTGCCCAGGGCAGAGTGCAGTGGCGCAATCTTGGCTCGCTGCAACCTCTACCTCCTGGGTTCTAGCGATTCTCCTGCCTCATCCTCCCAAGTAGCTGGGATTACAGGCCTGTGCCACCATGCCCAACTAATTTTTGTAATTTAAGCAGAGACGGGGTTTCACCATGTTGGCCAGGCTGCTCTCAAACTCCGAACCTCCAGTGATCCGCCCAGCTCGGCCTCCCAAAGTGCTGGAATTACAGACATGAGCCACCATGCCCGGCCAGGTGGCATAACTATTAATCTCCATTTTACTGTCTGACTTTGTCTTTTTTTTTTTTTAAGACATGGGATCTTACTATATTGCTCAGGCTGGTCTCTAACTATTGGGCTTAAGCAATTCTCACACCTTGGCCTCCCAAAGTGCTAGGGTTACAGAGGCATGAGCCACTGTTCCTGGCCTCTGACTTTGTCTTTTAAAAGGGAAATGGTTTCAATTTAAATTAATATGGAATGGCTTTGGGCAACCTAAAATTAAGAGATATCAAAGTTACATATTTTGCCTATCACTTAATAACCCATGACCTATTTATGAACATTAAGTGATAATAAATAATTTGGATTGAAAAGGAAAGCATAAAATCAACACATTTAAAAACTGAAAATCACCACCACTGTGGCATGCACCTATAGTCCCAGTTATTTGGGAAACTGAGGCAGGAGAATATCTTGAGGCCAGGAGTTCGGGGCTGTAGTGTTCTAAGATTGCTCCTGTGAATAGCAATTGCACTGCAGCCTGGACATCATATGGAGAACCCATCTCTAAAAAGAAAGAAAAAAAACATTAAAAAAATTAAAACTGAAAATCAGGACATTTTAGGAAAAAGTCTAAATATAACTTCATATGAGAAGTGGCAGAAACAATTGGCAATTTAAGGATTTGAAATGTCAGTAAGGTTGCCTTTTCATTCATTCTTATCCTCTCTCTCTCTTTTTTTTTTTTTTTTTTTTTGAGACGGAGTCTCGCTCTGGCGCCCAGGCTGGAGTGCAGTGGCCGGATCTCAGCTCACTGCAAGCTCCGCCTCCCGGGTTCCCGCCATTCTCCTGCCTCAGCCTCCCCAGTAGCTGGGACTACAGGCGCCCGCCACCTCGCCCGGCTAGTTTTTTGTATTTTTTAGTAGAGACAGGGTTTCACCGTGTTAGCCAGGATGGTCTCGATCTCCTGACCTCGTGATCCGCCCGTCTCGGCCTCCCAAAGTGCTGGGATTACAGGCTTGAGCCACCGCGCCCGGCCCTCTCTCTTTTTTTTTGAGATGTAGTCTCGCTCTGTTGTCCTGACTGGAATGCAGTGGCGCAATCTCGGCTCACTGCAACCTCCACCTCCCTGGTTCAAGTGATTCTCCTGCCTCAGCCTCCCGAGTAGCTGGGACTACAGGCACGAGCCACCATGCCCAGCTAGTTTTTGTATTTTTAGTAGAGACAGGGTTTCACCATGTTGGCCATGCTGGTCTGGAACCCCTGACCTCAAGTGATCCACCTGCCTCGGCTTCCCAGAATGATGGGATTACAGGTGTGAGCCACCACGCCTGGTTTTTTATTCTCATTGTTGAGATCACTTATGTATCGTAAAAATCGAAGAACACACTAGATTCATGCCTTTCAAAAACCCATTTGGTATGTTCCTTGATATACCAAAATTTCTGAGATGGGTGGTAAGATTGCTTGGGCATGTTGTTTGGTGGTAGAGACAAGGGAGCTACAGGTAGAGTGGTTGCCTTCCAATATTAGCCACAAACAGATATTTCTCTTATTTCTCTGGAAAGTGACTTACCTAACCTGGAATACATATTTCTAGGTCTTCTTGAGAGGTGGTTGGGTGTCCCTCTCCACACACTGTGCTCAGAGGGCCCATTTACACTCAATAAATTCTGTGTATTTATTTGCAAATACCTTTTTGTGTGTGAGTGTTGGGGGGTGGGGTAGGGGTGGATGGGTGTTGGTGGGTGCTGGATCAAATTCTTAATTTTTCTGAACAAGTTATTTCCTGCAAATTATTTTAAAACAACAAAGTAAAAAGCTAATGAAGGGCCAGGCGTGGTGGCTTACAAAGTGCTGTAATCCCAGCACTTAGGGAGGCTGAGGCAGGTAGATCTTTTGAGGCCAGGAGTTCAAGATCAGTCTGGCCAACATGGGAAAACCCCCTCTCTACTAAAAATGCAAAAATCAGCTGGTTGTGGTGGCATGCGCCTGTAGTCCCAGCTACTTGAGAGGCTGAGGAAGGAGAATCGATTGAACCCGCAAGGTGAAGGTTGCAGTAAGCCAGGTTTGCGCAACCGTATTCCAGCTTGGGCAACAGAGTGAGATCCTGTCCCAAACATAAATAAATAAATACATAAAATTGAAAAGCTAATGAAGTGGCTTGGTAAGTAATGTAGAGAAGACAAAATGAATTTCAATTACATTTGTGTAACTTCAGTTTACAAAGCAGTTTCATCTCTTTTTTTTTCCGAGACAGGGTCTCGCTCTGTCGTCCAGGGTAGAATACAGTGGTGTGATCAGGGCAGCCTGGACTCCCAAGCGATCCTCTCGCTTCTGCCCCTGAGTAGCTGGGACTGCAATCGTGCACTACTATGCCCACCCAATTTTTCATATTTTTAGTAGAGATGGATTTTTCCCATGTTGCCCAGGCTGGTCTTGAACTCCTGAAGTCAAACAATCCACCTGCCTCGGCCTCCCGAAGTGCTGGGATTACAGGCGTAAGCAACTGTGCCTGGCTCAGTTTCCTCTATCTTATTTCATTTGATCCTCATTATGACATAAAAATTATCCTAATTTTACATGCAAAAAAACCCTGAAGCTTGGCTGGGTACGGTGGCTCATGCCTTTAATGCCAGCACTTTGGGAGGCCGAGGCAGGTGGATCACCTGAGGTCAGGAGTTTGAGATTAGCCTGATGAATATGGTGAAACCCTGTCTCTACTAAAAATACAAAAATAAGCCCGTTATGGTGGTGTGTGCCTGTAGTCCCAGCTACTTGAGAAGCTGAGACAGGAGAATTGCTTGAACCCAGGAGGTGGAGATTGCAGTGAGCCAAGATTTTGCCACTGCACTCCAGCCTGGGTGACTGAGTGAGACTCCGTCTCAAAAACAACAACAACAACAACAAAACCCTGAAGCTCAGAGGAGTTAAAAGATTTGCCTAATTCCACATGGCAAACAAGGAACCAGGTTTTATTATTTATTTATTTAAGACAGAGTCTCCCTCTCTCCCCCAGGCTGGAGTGCAGTGGCATGATCTTGGCTCACTGCAACCTCTGCCTCCCAGGTTCAAGTGATTCTCCTGCCTAAGTCTCCCGAGTAGCTGGGATTACAGACGAATGCCACCATGGCCATCTAATTTTTGTATTTTTGGTAGAGACAGGGTTTTCTTATATTGGCCAGGCTGGTCTCGAACTCCTGACCTCAGGTGGTCCACCCGCCTCAGCTGCCCAAAATGCTGGGATTACAGGCCTGAGCCACTGCACCGGGCCAGGAGATACAGATACTTTGTAAGTAATTTTCAGATATGTAAAGCAGAACAGCCTCCTTAATGAAACATTGCCATTTAAAGCACTGGTAATTCACCAGCACATGTTCATGACATAACATGGTACTGTATATCACAATAGATTGGGTGTAACAATTCAGCTCTTTGGAAGAGTCTTTTTGATTTCATAGTGTTTTTTTTTTTTTTTTTTTAAATGGAGTCTCTGTCGCCAGGCTGGAGTGCAGTGGCGCAATCTCGGCTCGCTGCAACCTTCGCCTTCTGGGTTCACGCCATTCTCCTGCCTCAGCTTCCCGAGTAACTGGGACCACAGGCACCTGCCGCTACGCCCAGCTAATTTTTTGCTAGCCAGGATGGTCTTCATCTCCTGACCTCGTGATCCGCCCGCCTCGGCCTCCCAAAGTGCTGGGATTACAGGTGTGAGCCACCGCGACTGGCCGTTGCTTTTCTTATAGAGCCCTTTCTTGCTGAGCAATATGCCTCGTTGTATTATAAAATCTTCCTGATAATGCATTAGAGTTTTTTTTTTTGTAATTTAGTAAAAGTGCTTTCCATGTGACTTCATTCAAAGCTAATAAGTACTTTCCTGAGTTTTATAGTAACTAGGTGTAAAAATCATGTGTTGCAGCTTTGTAGTTTTAAAAATATTTTAGATACTGTTATTAAACGATGAACTTTCTTAAGGTCTTTCTGTTGCCGGATTACTGACACTGTCACTTGACTAATATTGACCCTCTTTACCTCACCCACGTGGATACACACCTCCTGTAGTTGTTTTGCCTAACGATGTCCCTTTGGGTCTGTGAGATTCTGTAAACTGTGCTAGTCTTCATGATTTTCTGTACGACATATATATATTTTTAATCGAGACAGGGTCTCACCCTGTTGCCCGGGCTGGAGTGCAATGGCGCGATCTTGGCTCACTGCAATCTCTGCCTCCTGGGCTCATGCAATCGTCCCACCTCAGTGGACCGAGTAGCTGGGACTACAGGTCCACACCCGGCTAATTTTTGTATTTTTCTGTAGAGATGGGTTTTCACCATGTTGTCCAGATTGGTCGCAAACTCCTGGACTCAAGCAATTTACCCGATTTGGTGCTGGGATTAACAGGTGGGAGCCACTGTGTCTGGCTCGTTCTGTGCAACTTAACTCACTGGCAAGAATACAACATTGGACCTCTCAACCACTAGAACAGTTTTTTTTTTTTTTTGAGATGGAGTCTTGCTCTGTCGCCCAGGCTGAAGTACAGTGGCATGATCTCAGCTCACTGCAACCTCCACCTCCCAGGCTCATGCGGTTCTCCTGCTACAGCCTCCCAAGTGGCTGGGATTACAGGTGTGTGCCACCACACCCGGCTAATTTTGTGTATTTTTAGTAGAGACGAAGTTTCACCATATTGACCAGGCTGGTCTCGAATTCCTGACCTCAAGTGATCCATCAGCCTCTGCCTCCCAAGTGCCTTATAAGTGTGAGCCACCGCGCCCAGTCAGGAACAAAATTTTTTAAATGGACAGTTGCAGAATTGTGGAGCGTTTTTATATTAATCTTTTGGTAATGCAATTAGCAGTATGTTTTGTATGTATGACTTAATAAATCGTTCAATCATTAAAAAAATAAAGAATAGCCGGGCGTGGTGGCTCACGCCTGTAATCCCAGCACTTTGGGAGGCCGAGGCGGGCGGATCACGAGGTCAGGAGATCGAGACCAACCTGGCTAACACAGTGAAACCCTGTCTCTACTAAAAATACAAAAAATTAGCCGGGTGTGGTGGCAGGCACCTGTCCCAGCTACTTGGGAGGCAGAGGCGGGAGAATGGCATGAATCCGGGAGGCGGAGCTTGCCGTGAGCCTAGATTGCACCACTGCACTCCAGCCTGGGCAATAGAGCAAGACACGATCTCAAAAAAAAATAAAAAATAAAAAATAAAGTCTTTGCCTTTAAACAACTCAAAATCTAATTGTGTTTAAACATAAGCAAAATTTAAAGCAGAATGAGGTAAGTACTATAACTGGCTATGTAGGAAGCTGATGAAAGAAGTCTTGAACAAAATTTGGTAGAAGTCCAAATAAGAGTTAAATATTCTTCTCATTTTCTTTCTATTTTCTTTTGAGACAGCGTCTTGCTTTGTCATCTAGGCTGGAGGGCAGTGGTACGATCATAGTTTACATCTCAACCTCCCTGGGCTCATGTGATCCTCCAATCTTAGCCTCTGAGTAGCTGGGACTACAGGTATGCATCACCACACTCAGCTGATTTTTAATTTTTTTTGTGGAGACGAGTTCTTACTATATTCCCGGGCTGTCTTCTCATTCTTTTAATTTACCCCTCTCCAGACAGTACACATTACTGCAAATTTCTGTCATAATCACGTTTCCAAGTCATCTTTAGAATCATTAATTTCACATTAAAACTCAGCATTCTGCAGTATCTTCAATTAATTTTATACTTCCTATTTCTTCCTTTTTAAAAAAAAAATTTCTTTAACCATTAAAAAAATTGCAGACAGGGATCTTGCTATGTTGGTCAGATTCATTGTGAACTCCTGGCCTTGGCTTCCCAAAGTGCTAGGATTATAGGCATAAGCCATTGCACCCAGCTGTCTTTCTTTTTTTGAGACAGGGTCTTGGTCTGGTCATCACAGCTTACTGCAGCCTCCACCTCCCAGGCTCAAGTGATCCTCCTGCCTCAGCCTCCAAGTAGCTGGAACTACAGGCATGTGCACCATGACCTGCTATAAATTAGTAAGTTTTAAATGCAAAAACTTCAGTGAAGCTTTTTGATAAATCACATAAATAACTCTTACTTAGTTGATGGAAACCTGGATGATAGCTAATTATTCTGTGCTGCTCCCTTCAGTAAACATTTTTATGTATTTTCTCTTTTTGCTTTCGAAGTATCAGTGCATATATTAATATCAAATTTTGACTGTGAACCAGCCCAACTTAATATGTATTCTGCACCTACAATGTATTAAGCACGTTGTGAAGTATAAAGATATCTAAGACATGGTCCCTGCCCTGAAGGAGCTTTTCTAGTTTACTACTTTACCAAAACTGTCAGTACTTAGAAAATGTAAATTAAGGGCTAGGCGCAGTGGCTCCTGCCTGTTATCTGAGCACTTTGGGAGACTAAGGTGGGCGAATCATGAGATCAGGAGTTTGAGACCAGCCTGACCAACATGGTGACACCCCGTCTCTATTAAAAACACAAAAATATGCCAGGCACTGTGGCTCATGCCTGTAATCCCAGCACTTTAGGAGGCCAAGACGGACGGATCATGAGGTCAAGAGATTGAAACCATCCTGGTCAACATGGTGAAACCGTCTCTACTAAAAATAAAAAAATTAGCCGGGTGTGGTAGTGCGTGTGCTGTAGTCCCAGCTACTTGGGAGGCTGAGACAGGAGAATCGCTTGAACCCAGGAGGCGGAAGTTGCAGTGAGCCAAAAAAAAAAAAAAAAGTGCCACTGCACCCTAGCCTGGCAACAGAGTGAGACTCTGTCTCAAAACAAAAACAAAACACACACACACACACACACACACACACACACACAAATTAGCTAGGTGTGGTGGTGTGCACCTGTAATCCCAGCTACTCAGGAGGAGGCCGAGGCAGGACAATCCCTTGAACCCGGGAGGCGGAGGTTGCAGTGACCCGAGATCGTGTCACTGCACTCCAACCTGGGCGACAGAGTGAGACTCCATCTCAAAAAAATAAAATAAAATGAAAAATAAAGGGCCAGGCGTGGTGGCTCACGCCTATAATCCCAGCACTTTGGGAGGCTGAGGCAGGCGGATCACAAGGTCAGGAGTTCAGGACCAGCCTGGCCAATATGGTGAAACCCTGTCTCTACTAAAAATATAAAAACTAGCTGGGCATGGTGGCACATGCCTGTAGTCCCAGCTACTCGGGAGGCTGAGGCAGAAGAATTGTTTGAACCCGGGAGTTGGAGGTTGCAGTGAGCTGAGATTGCACTACTGCACTCCAGCCTGGGTGACAGAGCAGGATTCCATCTCAAAAAAGAAAAAAAAGAACGTGTAAATTAGCAGCTCTCAGTTACTTCCTGGAGTCTGGACATATTTAGTGGGAGTCTACTATGTATTGGGAAATGTATGAATATATGATAACATGATAATACACATAACTATTCTAAAAATTTCCCAATCATGGCTGGGTGAGGTGGCTCACACCTGTAATGCCAGCACTTTAGGAGGCCAAGGCTGGCAGATCACAAGGTCAGGAGCTCGAGACCATCCTGGCCAACATGGTGAAGCCCCGTCTATACTAAAAATACAAAAAAGTTAGCTGGGCATGGTGGTGCGTGCCTGTAATCCCAGCTACTTGGGAGGCTGAGGCAGGAGAATCGCTTGAACTAGGGAATTGGAGGTTGTAGTGAGCTGAGATCGCGCCACTGCACTCCAGCCTGGCCACAGAGCAAGACTCTGTCTCAAAAAAAAAAAAAAAAAAAAAATCCCTATCACTCTCTACTTGTAATGTACTCCCTTTTTATTTCCCACTCTTGAAAAGCATTTAATCTTAATTTGAATTAATATATCTACTAGGCAATTTGTATATCTTGCACATATGCATACACATTTGCATCAGCATTACATGAAAAATCTTCAAAGTTCCACATGACAGCTGTCACCAATCACAATACTATTTGTCAAGTATACACTGCAAAACTTAAAAAACTGACTTATATGTGTAGCTCTTAACCAAATTTTATTTACTTTAGATCTTTATCCATGGTTTTTTAGAGTAGCAATATTAAGTTGTAGTCTAACGCCAGCTGGAAGTAAAACTCAATGGCATATCATATTTCTGTATATGTAGTCATGATTTTTAATTTTAATGGCTTATATTCCACCATATTGTTATGCCATCATTTACTCCAAATGTTTTCAAGTTTTCATATTACAAAGTGCAATTACAAATAGAATTGTGTCAAAGGCAGGAAGTTTGCGTGTTATCACTTTTGTTTACATTAAAATAAATTGAATCTACTGGAATTTTTAAAAATCCAAGTAAAGAGATGTCCTTTGCTATTTACACACTGTGTAGGAGGCAAATTATTCTATGTACGTTTTACAACTACACTACTATCAATAGGACCACGGTTTGGAAAGCCAGTTGCATACTGCTAATCTAATACAAACGTAAGGTGGCGTTAACATCGCATATTCACAGATTTAAGGGCTTGAATAAAAGCTGATCAGGAAATCCCCAAAACTGCTTCTTCCCCCATCTTTGGCTTTACAGTAAAACACTGACATGCTTTCAGAGACTGTCAGACTGGGCTGATAATTTTCTAGTAAGAACCACTCAGTGAGGAAGTTCAGTTGGTCGAAGAAGAGCTTCAGCAGATGCTCTGAGGCAGCACCGAGGTTTGATCCGGCAGAGCCCCTTCCAACTGGGCTGGCGCTCCTCGTGGGTAGGAAGAATGAAGAAAGATTGTAGCTCGTAGCTTCCGAGGCCAGACCTTGGCCAGGACTCACGCGGACTGCAGAGAGCCTCAGGGACTCAGCACGCGTCTGCCCGCCCCCCAGCCTCTTGTCCGCCGGGAGGTTCTGCGCAGGCGCGGCAATCGTGCGACAGCCGTCACTTACGGCCTGAGCTGTTGGTGCTGGGAGTTGGTGGCGCGGTGCAGGGCTCCTAAGAACGAACGGCTTGGGCGCGGGTAATCAGCTTCCTTTCCCCCAGTTTCTCACTCATTCTAGGTACTTGGAACTGTCGTAGAGTTTCCAGACCCCACGTAGGCGCCCAGTTGTGGACTGTCCCACTCTGCCGCTCTACTGCTCGGGGTGCTCCCGCGCCCAGGTGGGGGTGAGGGGCGGGGTCGGGGGCTGGGCTGCACTCCATCCTGGCGTCTCCGTGTTGAAATCTCCCAGGTAACTCGCGGCTCTTCTTGTTTTCCAAGACTGGTATCCGGGGACTGTGACTTGCAGGGTCCGCCATGGAGCCGGAGCAGATGCTGGAGGGACAAACGCAGGTATCAGGAGGCCCTGAATTCAGGGTGGCAGTGTTCAGAGAGGCAGCGAGAAAGGGGGGACTTTTATCTCTGTGACCGGTGTTTTGTTTTCTAGGTTGCAGAAAATCCTCACTCTGAGTATGGTCTCACAGACAACGTTGAGGTAACTCGCCCAGTTCCTATGCCTCATCTGTGTTGTCTCTTGCGAGCTGGAGAAAACTTGGAATCTGCTTTTACTAGGTTACTATGCACAAGGGAAAACTTTGTTATCGTGAACTGAATGGTATCAAGTTATGGGTAGCTTGTTTTATTAGTACTAATGCTTCTTGGTGTGCAGACATACAAATTAGGTTTGAGCCAAAGGATTGAATTTTTATTACGAAACACATTCTTGAGGGATACTGTCTAAATCATTTTGCTTGGTGGCTTTTAATCGATCTTTTGGGATGTTGCTACGTAAAAATCGCATATTAAAATTAAGAAACCCTTCGTTGGGCACGGTGGCCCACGCCTGTAATCCCAGCACTTTGGGAGGCCGAGGCTGGTGGATCACCTGAGGTCAGGAGTTCCAAACCAGCCTGACCAGCGTGGTGAAACCCCGTCTCTAATACAAAAATTCATTTAATAAGTATTTATTTCTTTTTAGAGTTCAGTAACTCCTGGGCTGAAGTGAGAGGATTGCTGGAGCTGGGGAGGTCGAGGCTGCAGTGAGCTATGATCGCACCACTGCACTCCAGCCTGGGTGTCAGCACGTGACCCTGTCCCTCTTCCCTTCTCCCCGCCCCCCCCCAAAATAAGGCCGGACGCAGTGGTTTACCCCTGTAATCCCAGCACTTTGAGGGCCAGTGCGAGCTGATTACCTGAGGTCAGGAGTTCCAGACCAGCCTGGCCAACATGGTGAAACCTCGTCTCTACTAATCCCAGCTACTCGGAAGGCTGAGGCAGGAGAATCACGAATCGCTTGAACCCGAGATCATGCCACTGTACTCCATCCTGGGCGACAGAGCGAGATTTTGTCTTAAAAAAAAAAAAAAAATTAGTAATACAACTTAATTCTACTGCAAAAATGTCAACCTGCCTAGGTTGAAAATACGGTTCCCAACGTACTTTCTGGTGACCTTGAACAAGTTACTGAACTTCTCTGAGCCTTATGGGGCTGAAGATACAGGCAAATTGCTTAAGAGTGTGTGTGGCACATAGTAAAAGATTAGAAATTTTTTGTTTTGTTTTTGTTTTGTTTTGTTTTGTTTTGTTTGAAACGGAGTCTCACTCTGTTGCCCAGGCTGGAGTGCAGTGGCGAGATCTCGGCTCACTGCAAGCCCCGCCTCCCGGGTTCACGCCCTTCTCCTGCCTCAGCCTCCCAAGTAGCTGGGACTACAGGTACCCACCACCATGCCCGGCTAATTTTTTGTATTTTTTTTTTAGTAGAGACGGGGTTTCACTGTGTTAGCCAGATGGTCTCTATCTCTTGACCTCGTGATCTGCCCACCTTGGCCTCCCAAAGTGCTGGGAATTATAGGTGTGAGCCATCGTGCCTGGCCAAGGCTAGAAAAAATATTAACAGCTATTACTATTATTACTGTGGTTAGAAATGCTTTTATTCTCATTTATCCAAACTGAATCACACATCTTGTTTTTTAATGAAGCATACAGTCCAGGTATGGTGGCTCACACCTGTAATCCCAGCACTTTGGGAGTCTGAGGTGGGTGGATCACTTGAGATGAGGATTTCAAGCCTGGCCAACATGGTGAAAGCCCATCTCTACTAAAAATACAAAAATTAGCCAGGCGTGGTGGCGAGCCCCTGTAATCCCAGCTACTCAGGAGGCTGAGGCAGGAGAATTGTTTGAACCCCGGAGGCAGAGTTGCAGTGAGCCGAGATCGTGCCACTGTACTCCAGCCTGGGCGACAGAGTGAGACTCCATCTCAAAAATAAAAAAGTTGGCTGGGCATGGTGGCTGGTAAACCGCTTCAGCTCAGGAGTTTGAAACCAGCCTACAAACCCTGTCTCTACAAAAAAAAAAAAGAAAGAAAAATTAGCTGAGTGTGACGGTAGGTGCCTACAGTCCCAGCTACTTGGGAGACTGAAGCAGGAGGATCACTTGAGCCCAGGAGGCCGAAGCTGCAGTGAGCCCTAATTGCACCAGTGCACACCATCCTGAGTGAGAGAGCAAAACCTTGTCTCAAAAACAAAAAAAAAAGTCACTTTAAAGATATTTAAACAGTACAAAAAAAGGAGAATTTTACATTTATCCACATATTGACCGTTTCTGGAGATCTTCATTCTTTTGTGTAGGTCTAGATTTCCATCTTTCCAAAAGGTATCATTTTCTTCCTGCCCAAAGGGCTTCCTTGAACATTTCTTGTAGTTCACTTCTGCTGATAAGAAATTCTTTCAGCTTCTGAATGTCTGAAAAAGTCATTATTTTGCCCTTGTTTTTAGAAGATATTTTTGCTAGTTGTAGATTGCTTCACGATCTTCTGGCAGACATTGTTTCTGAAAAGAAGCTTGCTATCGTTCCTATCTTTGCTCCTCAATAATGTCTTCTTGCTACTTTTGAGATTTTCTTTATATCAGTGTTTTAAAGTTATTTGGTTGTGGTGTGTCTTGGTGTAGTTTTTTTCTTTTCTTTTCTTTTCTTTTTTTTTTGTGATGGAGTCTCGCTCTGTCGCCCAGGCTGGAGTGCAGTGGTGTGGTCTCGGCTCACTGCAAGCTCTGCCTCCTGGGTTCACACCATTCTCCTGCCTCAGCCTCCCAAGTAGGTGGGACTACAGGCACGCCCAGCTAATTTTTTTTGTATTTTTAGTAGAGGAGGTTTCACTGTGTTAGCCAGGATGATCTAGATCTCCTGACCTCGTGATGCGCCAACCTCGGCCTCCCAAAGTGCTGGGATTATAGGTGTGAGCCGCCATGCTCGGCCAGTGTTTTTCTTTTAATGCTTCTGCTTAGGATTCATTGAGCTTCTTGGATCTGTGGTTTAGAATTTTCATCAAATTTGGAAGAATTTCAGCCATTATTTAAAAAAAAAATTTTGCCATGGGACGTGACTTATGCCTGTAATCCCAGCCCTTTGGGAGGCCACGGTGGGAGGATTCCTAGAATCTGGGAGTTTAAGACCAGCCTGGGCAACATAGTGAGACCCCATCTAAAAAAAAAAAAAAAGAAAAGCGCGTGCCTATAGTCCCAGCTACTCAGGAGATTGAGGTGGGAGGATTGCTTGAGCCTGGGAGGCCAAGGCTGGAGTGAACCAAGATCATGCCAATGCACTGCAGGGTGGGTGACAGAGTGAGACGCTGTCTCAAAAAAAAAAAAAAAGAAAAAAAAAAGACCAGTTTACCTAACTTTTTTTCTTTTTCTTTTTTTTTTCTCGAGGCTGAGTCTTGCTCTATCTCCAGGTTGGAGTGCAATGGCGCGATCTCGACTTAGTGTAACCTCTGCCTCCCGGGTTGAAGTGATTCTCATGTCTCAGCCTCCTAAGTAGCTGGGATTACAGGCACCCACTACCATTCCCAGCTAATTTTTGTATTTTTAGTTGAGGCGGGGTTTCACTGTGTTGGTCAGGCTGGTCTCAAACTGCTGACCTTAAGTGATCTGCCCGCCTCAGCCTCCCAAAGTGCTGGGATTACAGGTGTGAGCCACTGCACCTGGCCTACTTATGCTTTTTTCTGTTGTGAACATATAGAATATATTATACATGTTTTTTTTTTTTTTTTTCTTTTAATGAGACAAAGTCTTGCTCTGTCGCCAGGCTGGTGTGCAGTGGCGCAATCTCGGCTCACTACAATCTCCGCCTCCCGGGTTCAAGCGATTCCCCTGCCTCAGCTTCCCAAGTAGCTGGGAGCTACCACGCCTGGCTAATTTTTTGTATTTTAGTAGAGGTGAGGTTTCACTATGTTGGCCAGGATGGTCTTGATCTCCTGACCTCGTGATCCACCTGCCTGAGCCTCCCAAAGTGCTGGGATTACAGGTGTGAGCCACTGTTCCCGGCCAAATGTATTTATTTATTTATTTGTTTGTTTTTAAGACCGAGTCTTTTTTTTTTTTTTTTTTTTTTTTTAATTATTATACTTTAAGTTCTAGGGTACATGTGCACAACGTGTAGGTTTGTTACATTAAGACCGAGTCTTGCTCTTTCACCCAGGCTGGGATACAGTGGCATGATCATATCTCACTGTAGTCTCAAACTCCTGGTCTTAAGTGATCCTCCCACCTCAGCCTCCTGAGTAGTTGGGACTAGAGGTGTGTGCCGCCACGTCCGGCGGGAATACATTATAATTTTTTTTTTTTTTTTTGAGATGGAGTCTCACTCTGTCGCTCAGGCTGGAGTGTAGTGGCGCGCTCTCGGCTCTCTGCAACCTCTGCCCCCCCGGGTGCAAGTGTTTCACCTTTTTTTATTTTTATTTTTTGAGATGGAGTTTTGCTCTTGTCGCCTAGGCTGGAAGTGGCGCAATCTTGGGTCAGTGCAACCTCCACCTCCTGGGTTCAAGTGATTCTTCTGCCTCAGCCTCCCGAGTAGCTGGAATTACCGGCATGTGCCACCATGCCTGCCTAATTTTTGTATTTTCAGTAGAGACGGGGTTTTACGGCATTGGCCAGGATGGTCTCAAACTCCTGACCTAAGGTGATCCACCTGCCTTGGCCTCCCAAAGTGCTGGGATTACATGTGTGAGCCACCACAGCTGGCGTATTATGAGATTTTCTCCCCCTGTGTCACTGGAACACAAACTGTTTCCAACCTGTGTGAGCTGCAAGGATTGTTCCTCCTGGTGTAATATAGTTTAGATATTTGTCCCTTCCAAGTCTCATGTTGAAATGTGACCCCCAGTGTTGGAAGTGGGGCCTAGTGGGAGGTGTTTGGGTCATGGGGGCAGATCCCTCATGACTGGCATGGTGCCATCTTTTGGTAATGAGTCAGTTCTTACTCTATTAGTTACCATGAGATCTGATTGTTAAAGAGCCTGGCACCTACTCCTTTCTCTCTTGCTCCCTCTCGTTATGTGACACACCAGTTCCCCTTCCGTCTCTGTCACGATTCATTGCTCCCCGAAGCCCTCACCAGAAGCAGATGCTGGTGCCATGCTTGTGTAGCTTGCAGAACTGTGGCCAAATAAACCTCTCTTCTTTATAAATTACCCACCCTCAGGTATTTCTTTATAGCAATGCAAATGGACTAACACAAGATGGTTATTTCCCTGGCCTTGGGTAGTTGACTTATAACCATCTAATGATAAGTATTCACCTGAAGACTGGAAGGCAATATCTTTAGTCTTTTTCTGTGCAGTTCTTGTCTCCACGCACCTTTCTTCTCTTCAGTGCTCTGCCTTGCAAATTTTAGTTGTTTTGGTCTCCCAGAATTTTCAACTCTGTCTTCTCAACTCAGGGAGACTACTAGGCTCTGTTCACATTCTCTCTCCCTATACTGCATCCTGTAAGTTCTCCAGGCAGAAAGCAGGAAGCTGGGACAGTCATAGTTAGTACTCACCTCATTTCTTCCCTTTTTGTGATCACTGTTCTACACTGTCTTACCAGCTCATTGTTTGTTTGTGGTAGTTTGGATATATCTATTTTTAGATTAGTTCAAGATTTTGACTTAAGTGAAATTGAGCATCACAATTGGCACATAGTAGATAATTCGTAAATGTTCAAATGAAATAAATGGGAGGATTTGGTTAAGAAATTTATTACAGGAGTTATAGGAGTTGCTCAGGCATTGCTCTTTTTTTTTTTTTTGTTTTGAGACGGAGTTTTGCTCTTGTTGCCTGGGCTGGAGTGTAATGGCGCGGTCTTGGCTCACCATGACCTCCGCCTCTCACGTTCAAGTGATTCTGCTGCCTTGGCCTCCCAAGTAGCTGGGATTACAGGCATGTGCCACCACACCCGGCTTGTTTTGTATTTTTAATAGAGTTGCGTTTTCTCCATGTTGACCAGGTTGTTCTTGAACTCCTGACCTCAGGTGATCTGCCTGCCTTGGCCTCCCAAAGTATTGGGATTACAGGCGTGAGTCACCACAGCCAGCCGCACTGCTCTTTCTTATTGGCTTTCTTATTGTAGGCATTATAATGTCATGTAACTCACAAGTTAAAATATTTTTTTCTTTTTTTGAGATGGAGCCTTGCTCTGTCACCCAGGCTGGACAGGCGATTCTCCTGCCTCAGCCTCCTGAGTCCTGGGATTACAGGTACATGCCACCACGCCTGGTTAATTTTTGTATTTTTAATAGAGGCGGGGTTACACCATGTTGGTCAGGCTGATCTCGAACTCCTGACCTTGTGATCCACCTGCTTCGGCCTCCTAAAGTGCTGGGATTACAGGCGTGAACCGCTGTGTCCGGCCTAAAATTATTTTCTAAAAAATAGTAACAGGGTCTCACTATGTTGCTCAAGCTGGTTTCAAACTCCTGCGCTCAAGCTCCTGCGCTCAAACTCCTGCCTTGGCGTCCCAAAGTACTGGGATTACAGATGTGAGCCACTGCGCCTGGTCTTGAGTAGTTTTTATTGTATATGTATACTGTGACTGGAAGTTAGGACTGTTTTTAGGAAATACACTGTGAGATTTTGAAGTTTGCCGCATTGTCTTTGTTGTGATCAACGTGAAGTTTTGAACATAGTGGATTTTGATTTAGGGGATGAAAATTCATTTAAGATGATACTGTCAGTTTTCAGAAATAATGAAGTTGTATAGTCTTTTCTGCAATGGAAAGGTGACTTTTACAAAGGCTTAGTTAGAATTTCTGAAGTGATGGTGTGCTAATTATCTGTTGAAATTTACTAATGAAAAATAAAATTTTCAGTCCATGGACAAATAAATAGTATTTTATAGATTAAAAAACTTTGTATTTAATAGAAAATTATCTTTTAATTCCAAAATTAGAATGAAAAATCATAAGCAGAAGTTTTCTGACATAGTTATGGGAAGTGTCTTTGGAAACCATGCTATATATGTTACAGATAATGTGATTAAAGGTTTGTTCTCACTTTTACCAAAATAAAATTAAAAGTAGAAAAAGTTTTCTTTGTCGACTCTTTTATATCTAGTTTGAGTATGATTGAAGCAAAAGTTCATTTAAATGAAAGTGCTCTTAGGAATACTGTTTTGTCCTTTTACAGCCATTTCTTATTTATTTTATTTTATTTTTTGTCTCTTTCATTTTTATTTTTTTTATTGTTTTGAGATGGAGTCTTGCTCTGTCACCCAGGCTGGAGTGCAGTGGTGCAGTCTGGGCTCACTGCAACCTCCACCTCCCAGGATCAAGCGATTCTCTTGCCTCAGCCTTTCAAGTAGCTGGAATTACAGGTGTGCACCACCACGCCTGGCTAATTTTGTAATTTTAGTAGAGATGGGGTTTTACCATGTTGGTCAGGCTGGTCTTGGGCTCCTGGACTCAGCCGATCCCCCTGCTTCGGCCTCCCAAAGTGCTGGTAATACAGCTGTGAGCTACCACATCCAGCCCCCATTTTAAATATCTAAAATTTTTTTTAAAAAGCAACTTTTTTTTTGGAGACGGAGTCCCACTCTGTCGCCCAGGCTGGAGTGCAATGGCCCGATCTCAGCTCACTGTAAGCTCCGCCTCCCGGGTTCAAGTGATTCTCCTGCCTCAGCCTCCTGAGTAGCTGGTATTACAGGCACGCACTACTACACCTGGCTAATTTTTGTATTTTTAGTAGAGACGGGGTTTCACCATGTTGGTCATGCTGGTGTTGAACTCCTGACCGCGTGATCCACCTGCTTGGGCCTCCCCAGGTGCTGGGATTACAGGCATGAGCCACTGTGCCCGGCCTTTTTTTTCCCCTTTTTGAGAC
Organism: Papio anubis; assembly: GCF_008728515.1. NCBI lineage: Eukaryota > Metazoa > Chordata > Mammalia > Primates > Cercopithecidae > Papio > Papio anubis. The sequence goes on along the minus strand of NC_044989.1, from coordinate 31,857,955 downwards.
GGAATCTTGCTGTGTTACCCAGGCTGCAGTGCAGTGGCATGACCTCAACTCACTGCAACCTCTGCCTCCCGGGTACAAGTGATTTTCTTGCTTCAGCTTCCTAAGTAGCTGGGATTACAGGTGTGCACCACCATGCCTGTCTAGTTCTTTTTTATTTTATTTTTTTGAGACGGAGTCTTTCTCTGTCGCCCATGCTGGAGTGCAGTGGTGTGATCTCGGCTCATTGCAAACTTCACCTCCCGGGTTCAAGCGATTCTTCTGCCTCAGCCTCCCGAGTAACTGGGAGTACAGGTGCCCACTACCACGCCCGGCTAATTTTTGTATTATTAGTAGAGACGGGGTTTCGCCATATTGGTCAGGCTGTCTTGAACTCCTGAGTCGTGGTCGGCCTGCCTTGGCCTTCGAAAGTGCTGGGATTACAGGTGTCAGCCACCGCGCAGGCTGCAAAATACTTTAATACATTAGTTTTAAAAATGTGAGTGTGATGGAGGCAATAAGTTACTTTTTAATGCTCTGAATGTTAGCCCGAATTTATTTGATAGCTCCAAAATTTGAGGGTTGTGAAGAAGAAAATATTATTTTTTAAACTTCATTTATTTTTAATTATAATTAATAATTGGTTTTTAGTGTTACCTGTCTGAATGGGGAAAACTTCATTTAAATGTGACACGAATGATTTTTTTGTTAATAATTTTCTTCATTTTGGGGTTGTTATTTACATAATGTATTTTCTTAAACCTGTTCATTTTTTAAAATCATGGATTTATTTATTTGTTTATGTAGAGACAGGGCCTTGCTTTGTCGATCAGGCTGGAGTGCAGTGGCATGATCTCATCTCACTGCAACCTCCACCTCTAGAGCTCAAGTGATCCTCCCACCCCAGGCTCCTGAGTAGCTGGGGCTACAGACACGCACTACCACGCCTGGCTCAATTTTTGTTTTTTTTTGAGACGGAGTCTCGCTCTGTCACCCAGGCTGGAGTGAAATGGCGCGATCTCGGCTCACTGCAAGCTCCGCCTCCCGGGTTCACGCCATTCTCCCGCCTCAGCCTCCTGAGTAGCTGGGGCTACAGGCGCCTGCCACTATGCCCGGCTAATTTTTTGTATTTTTAGTAGAGACGGGGTTTCACCGTGTTAGCCAGGATGATCTCGATCTCCTGATCTCGTGATCTGCCCACCTTGGCCTCCCAAAGTGCTGGGATTACAGGCGTGATCCCCCGTGCCCGGCCTGATTTTTGTATTTTTGGTAAAGACTGGATTTTGCAGTTGCCTGGGCTGGATGTATTTAAAAAATAAACATAAAGGGAAAAGCATTCTCATCGTGATAAATAGAGGGTAACCATAAAAATGACAACAGTGAATACAAGACAATGGTAATAAATTTTAGCTCTATTCTCTTGAGTGTATAAGCCTTGGACCCTGAAGCTTGCTGTCTCTGCTGTGACCAGCTTTCTTTTTTTTTTTTTTTTTTTTTTTGAGACGGAGTCTTGCTCTGTCACCCAGGCTGGAGTGCAGTGGCCGGATCTCAGCTCACTGCAAGCTCCTCCTCTCGGGTTCATGCCATTCTCCTGCCTCAGCCTCCCGAGTAGCTGGGACTACAGGCACCCGCCACTTCGCCCGGCTAGTTTTTTGTATTTTTTTTAGTAGAGACGGGGTTTCACCGTGTTAGCCAGGATGGTCTCGATCTCCTGACCTCATGATCCTCCCGTCTCGGCCTCCCAAAGTGCTGGGATTACAGGCTTGAGCCACCGCGCCCGGCCTGTGACCAGCTTTCTTACTGTGATTTGGTGCTGTTTGGTGTCACGTCCAGTTTTTTTTGGGAACACACTCTAAGAAGATACTTACATGAAAAAGAGAAAAAAGGATTTGTGTTTACTCCTACAAAGTCAGAAGGAAAGGGAGAAAGAGTAGGATCTTGAGACATGACATTAGAAGAATGAGATAATGTGGTACTTTTGGAGAGAAAGAGCTTGAGTGAGATTGAAAGATGGGTCTGAATTTATTTTGGGCAGAGAAGTTTGTGGTCTAGTACCATCTTTCTAGTCATTGATTTGCCTTTTCTATTAGTGTCATATTTCCATTAGTTTTGTTTAGCACTCAAAATAACATTTATTTGAAATGTTCATGTACTTTTTTTTGAATTCACTAGAGGATAGTAGAAAATGAGAAGATTAATGCAGAAAAGTCATCAAAGCAGAAGGTAGATCTCCAGTCTTTGCCAACTCGTGCCTACCTGGATCAGACAGTTGTGCCTATCTTATTACAGGGACTTGCTGTGCTTGCAAAGGAAAGGTAAGATAATTGTGTCCACAAATGGAGTTAGTAAAGAAAGCAAAATAGATTCCCCTATATGAAATATCATTAGTTATGTATAGCAACTTTTTTGTGTGATTTATGGATGTTAAAGTTTTTAAGAAAGTACTCAGCCATAATCTCATAATTCAGACATTTAAATTTTTTCCCACCAGTCTTAGATCATATGCATATTTGTAAAGATTTGTGATAATGATATACATGTAATTTTGAATCTTCTTTTTACTTATTGTGACATAACATTTTTCTATGTCTCTCCATAGTCTTCATGATTATAATTTTTTGTTATTATTGTTATTTTGAGACAGAGTCTTACTCTGTTGCCCAGGCTGGAGTACAGTGGTGTGATCTCTGTTCACCTGTGCCTCCTGGTTTCAAGTGATTCTTGTGTCTCAGCCTCCTGGGTAGCTGGGATTACAGGTGTGTGCCACTATGCCTGGCTAATTTTTTTATTTTTCGTAAAGATGGAGTTTCACCATGTTGGCCAGGCTGGTCTTGAACTCCTGACCTCAAGTGATCTGCCCGCCTCAGCCTCCCAAAGTGCTGGCATTACAGGCATGAGCCACTGCGCCTGGCCTATTATTATTATTTTTTGAGATAGAATCTTGCTCTCTGTCCCTGGCTGGAGTGCAGTGGTGCAACCCTGGCTCACTGCAACTTCCACCTCGCGGGATTCAAGCGATTCTCCTACCTCAGTCTCCTGAGTAGCTGGGATTACAGGCACCTGCCACCATGCCTGGCTGGTTATTGTATTTTTAGTAGAGACAGGGTTTGGAGTCTCGCTCTGTCGCCAGGCTGGAGTGCAGTGGCGCGATCTTGGCTCACTGCAACCTCCACCTCATGGGTTCAAGCGATTCTGCCTTAGCTTCCTGAGCAGCTCAGGCACCCAGTACCACGCCTGGTTAGGTTTTATATTTTTAGCAGTGATAGAGTTTCACTGTGTTGGCCAGAATGATCTCGATCTTTTGACCTTGTGATGTGCCCATCTCGGCCTCCCAAAGTGCTGGGATTACAGGAGTGAGCCACTGAGCCTGGCCTTAAATTTTCTTAGTAGTAAGAGTACAATTATTTCTCTTTCTTTAACATATTTTCCCCAGTATTTCTCATCTAAATTCTTTTTTGTGTAAGCAAATCTAATAAGAAAATTGGTTTTGCAAGTTAGATTAGTCAACATTTATTAAGTGCATATTCTGTTTTATTCAAAGAATAATAATAAACATTATAATAGCAAACTGACATAACTTGATAAAGAACTTGATGGAACTATGTCTCATCTCAGCCAGGTGTGGTGGTGTATGCCTTAACCCGCACTGCTTGGGAGGCCGAGGTGGGAGGATCGCTTGGGCTTGGGCCCAGAAGTTTGAGGCTGCAGTGAGCTGTGATCGTACCACTGCACTCCAGCCTGGGTGACAGAGTGAGACCCTGCCTCAGAAAAAAAAAAAAAAAGGAAATATATCTTTTCTTATAGTAAAAATGAGTTATTAACTTAGAATAATTTGTTTATATAAAAATTATATGAATGAGCAGTAAATATTTGTTTTTGATGGCTATATTTGTAAATTACTATTTATTTATGACTGTGAGCTATATCTTGGCTCTACTATCAACAATTAAAATATGGGTGTCTTGGCTGGTCTGAAGGTAGTGAGTTAACTCGATTGTTGATAGTCTTACAGATCAAGCTCCTTATTCTGCTACTTTTTTTTTTTTTTTTTTTTTTTGAGACAGAGTTTTGTACTTGTCACCCAGGGCTGGAATGCAGTGGCATGATCTCGGGTCACTGCAACCTCCACCTCCTGGGTTCAAGCATTTCTCTTGCCTCAGCCTCCTGAGTAGCTGGGATTACAGGTGCCTGTCAGCACACCCAGCTAATTTTTGTATTTTTAGTAGAGATGGGGTTTCACCATGTTGGCCAGGCTGGTCTCGAACTCCTGACCTCAGGTGATCCACTGCGCCTAGCCTGGTTTTTTTTTGTTTTTTGTTTTTTTTGAGACAGAGTCTTTGTTGCCCAGGCTCGAATGCAGTGGCACAATCTCAGGTCACTGCAGTCTCTGATTCCCAGTTCAAATGATTTTCCTGCCTCCCGAATAGCTGGGACTACAGGTGTGTGCCACCACACGTGACTAATTTTTGTATTTTCAGTAGAGACGGGGTTTCACCATGTTGGCCAGGCTGGTCTCTAACTCCTGACCCCAGGTGATCTGCCCTCATTGGCCTCCCAAACTGCTGGGATTATAGGCGTGAGCCACCGCGCCTGGCCCTTATTCCCCTATTCTACTCCTTCCCTGCCTTCTCGCTACTGCACTTGACTAGTCTTAAAAAAAAAAAAAAAAAGGCAAAAAAGGAAAAAAAAAATGGTATCTTTTCTATTTTTTTGTTTTTCCTCTAGGGAAGACTAATATATTAGAAATTTAAAATATTACTGTATTTATTTATTTTTTGAGACAGAGTCTTGCTAGGTTGCCCAGGCTGGAGTGCAGTGGCACAATGTTGGCTCATTGCAACCTCTGCCTCCTGGGTTCAAGCAATTCTTCTGCCTCAGCCTCCAGAGTAGCTAGAACTACCGGCGCCTGCCATCACGCCTGGCTAATTTTTGTATTTTTAGTAGAGATGTGGTTTTACCATGTTGATCAGGCTGGTCTGGAACTCCTGACTTCAGGTGATCCACCTGCCTCGGCCTCCCGAAGTGTTGGGATTACAGGCATGAACCATTACGCCTGGCCTCCAAATATTACTTTAAATGCTAGAAAAACATTTGAAGAAATTTTTAAGTTCAAGCTCCTAAATACATTAAAATTTTTTCTTTTATTGTTAATTTTTTTGAGACAGGGTCTCGCTCTGTCATCCAGGCTGAAGTGCAGTGGCGAGATCACCACTCACTGCAGCCTCAGCCTTCTGGGCTTAAGCAATCCTCTCACCTCTGCCTCCTGAGTAGGTGGGACTACAGGCGTGTGCCACTATGCCAGGCTAATTTTTAAGCTTTTTTGAAGAGTTGGGGTCTTACTATCTTGCCCAGGCTTGGAAGTGTTCCTCCTTGGACTCCCAAAATCCTGGGATTACAGGCGTGAGCTACTGCACCTGGCCAGTAAATATATTTTTTGTAAAAAAAAAAATTTTTTTTTTTTGACATGGAGTCTTGTTCTGTTGCCCCAGCTGGAATACAGTGGGGACAATCATGCCTTACTGCAGCCTCAAACTCCCAAGCTCAAGCGATCTTTCCACCTAATGCTCCTGAGTAGCTGTGACTACAGGTGTGTGCCACCGTGCCTGGCTGATTTTTTGTATTTTCTGTAGAGACAGGGTTTCGTCATGTTGCCCAGGTTGATTCTGAACTCTTGGGCTCAAGCTGTCTGCCCGCCTTGGCCTTCCAAAGTGTGAGGATTATGAGCGTGAGCCACCATGCCCAGCCCAAGTATGTTTTTGTTTCAAGATGGAGTCTTGTTCTGTTGCGGCAGGCTGGAGTGCAGTGGCTTGATCTTGGCTCACTGCAACCTCTGTCTTTGGGGTTCAAGTGATTCTCATGCCTCATCCTCCCTAGTAGCTGGGACTACAGGCATGCACCACAATGCCCGGCTAATTTTTTGTATTTTTCATGGAGACAGGGTTTCACCATGGTGGCCAGGCTGGTCTCGAACTCCTGACCTTGTGATCTGCCCGCCTTCACCGCCTAAAGTGCCAGGATTACAGGTGTGAGCCACTGCTGTACCCGGCCAAATACATTGTGTGTTTTTTTTTTTTTTGAGACAGAGTCTTGCTCTGTTGCCTAGGCTGGAGCACAGTGGTGCCATCTCGGCTCACTGCAACCTCCACCTCCCGGGTTCAAGTGATTCTCCTGCCTCAACCTCCTGAGTAGCTGGGATTACAGGTGCGCACCACCACGACTGGCTAATTTTTGTATTTTTAGTAGAGACGGAGTTTCACCATGTTGGTCAGGATTGTCTCAAACTCCTGACCTCGTGATACACCTGCCTCGGCTTCCCAAAGTGCTGGGATTACAGGCATGAGCCACTGCGCCTGGCCCCAAATACATTTTTTAAGTAAAGAGTTCTGGTAAAATAATTCATCATGTGAACCCTAAATACTACGTGAAAAATCTTGTCTATTTGTAGATAGCTCTTAGGGCTGTTTAAAGTGCTCTGGGAATGTTTTAAGATTATTGTAAACACATTTTCTTCTTCTTTTTTTTTTTTTTTTTTTTAGTCTCGCTTTGTGGCCCAGGCTGGAGTGTAGTGGCCGGATCTCAGCTCACTGCAAGCTCTGCCTCCCGGGTTCACGCCATTCTCCTGCCTCAGCCTCCCGAGTAGCTGGGACTACAGACGCCCGCCTGCCACCTCGCCTGGCTAATTTTTTTTTTTTTGTATTTTTAGTAGAGACGGGGTTTCACCATGTTAGCCAGGATGCTCTCGATCTCCTGACCTTGTGATCCGCCCGTCTCGGCCTCCCAAAGTGCTGGGATTACAGGCTTGAGCCACCGTGCCCGGCCTTGTAAACACATTTTCAATATGCCTTTTCATAGTAGAGTTGAAAATAGATGTCTCCCCAGTTTTTCATCTTTGGACTTGTATTCTCAGCAAGAATAATTTACATAGAAGTGTTAATATGGGCCGGGTGCGGTGGCTCAAGCCTGTAATCCCAGCACTTTGGGAGGCCGAGACGGGCGGATCACGAGGTCAGGAGATCGAGACCATCTGGCTAACACGGTGAAACCCCGTCTCTACTAAAAAATACAAAAAACTAGCCGGGCGAGGTGGCAGGTGCCTGTAGTCCCAGCTACTTGGGAGGCTGAGACAGGAGAATGGCGTGAACCCAGGAGGCAGAGCTTGCAGTGAGCTGAGATCCGGCCACTGCATCCCAGCCTGGGTGACAGAACGAGACTCCGTCTAAAAAAAAAAAAAAGAAGTGTTAATATGAAATATCTCCTCTTAGTTTTATAGATGTGTTTATCTTCTTAGGTGCACTGTAGTTGTATTAAATAGTATTAGAATTATTTATTTTAAGTATTTGAAGAAAGAAAGAAGTAGCTTTTAGAAAAGAAACATAACCTACTTATCTGTATTAGTGTTGCTTCTTTGACTAGTCACTTGAGTTCATCTACATGTCTTAGTGATGCTACATCCACTGTCCTATATTATTTTTGTTCTTTTATTGAAGGATATTACACAGAATATTACACATATCATAGGTATACAGCTTGATGAATTTTCACAAACTAAACATACCTGTGTAGCTTGCAGTCAGATCAAGAAACTGAATACTGCCAGCATCTCAGAAGCCATCCATGTGACCCCTTCAAGTCATTATTCTCTTTGGGGTAATGATCATCCCATTGTCAATACATTTTTAAAACATGTTTTAAAATTGAGTTCATAACTAGATTTAAGCCATACAAAAATTTCAGTCTCATTAAACTATTTTGTTGGCTAATTAATTTGCTTGCTTATCTCATTTATTTTATTTACTACAAATGTCCTTTGACTGTGAAATGAAAATTAAACTTAAAAAGATGAGTTTTCATTATGGAACAATATGTTTAAATTAACACATCTAGGAAATATATTTCTAAACTTTGGATTTCTTTTCCCTTACAGACCACCAAATCCCATTGAATTTCTAGCATCTTATCTTTTAAAAAACAAGGCACAGTTTGAAGATCGAAACTGACTTAATGGGAAGAACAGAAAAATTTAGTTGCTACTGTAGATTTACATGATTAAGAGGCAGCTTTAATTGCCATGATTATCCCCCCTTTTTGGATGTATAAGAACCTTCCGGACAACAGAACCTATTTCTGGAATTGCAGAAGAGAACATATTTCCCTTATTTTGATTTAATCACCATAAACCATACCTATTTAATGAGTGTATTCTGTGCAATTTTTTCTCAGATTGTCTTTAACTTTGTTTTTAAAATGACCTTCAAAATAAACTGTCAAAACACCATTATTTTAAAGTAGTTTTTGTTCTATATGACACATATTTTACATGATTGTTTTATGAATTTCTCTTTTTCTTCTGTCTTCAAATGCTGCAGAGTTTTACAACAGAGAGAAAATACAGCAGTCAAGTATAATGTAAAAAATTCAGCCAATTTTTCTCAGCATTGTTTCTGGACCTTTCTGAGGGTGGGATCTGGGCGTCTTCAATGGCTTAACAAGTATCACAGGTGATTCTAATGTACAATAAAGTTGGAGTACTAATAAAAGCATTGCAAAGGGGATACAATATCCTCTAATGTTATCAACATTTATAGTAATAGCTATAATTTATTGCATTCCTACTAAGTTTCAGGCATAGTACATTTTTACTTAAATGATCTCTGATATGGCAGCTCTGCAAAGTAGATATTATTATTCCCATTTTGCAGATGAGGAAACAGACTTGGAGAGGTTAAGTGACATGCTCAAGACAACACTGCTGGTAAGTTTTTGAATGGGAATTCAAATCCGGTTCTACCAATGTGTTGCTGAATTTCATTGCTTCTCTTTGCAATAAAAAGCAGCAGCCAGTTCTTTTTGGGGTCTATTCTCATTGTCCCCTGTGAAGAAATGGAGATGGCTCACTAGCTCAGAAAATAGAGAAACTGCCATAAAAGAGCCAGGAAAAAACATCCACTAGAGCAGTGGTTCTCAAAGAGGAGTGATGATCTCTCCCCACCCCCATTTCCCCAGAGAACACTTGTTGATGTCTGGACACATTTTGGTTGTCACGACTAGAATCAGGTGGGGTTCTTGAACTCCTGACCTTGTGATCCACCTGCCTTGGCCTCCCAAAATGCTGGGATTACAGGCATGAGCCACCATGCCCAGCTAGGTGGGGTTCTACTGGCATCTAGTGCATATAGATGCTGCTAAAACATCTTAACAATGAATAGGACAACCTGCATGCCCATCTTCTCCCTCCCCAAGAATTATCTAGCTTAAAATGTCAGTGCCAAAATTGAAAGAAGCCTATTAAAGTCGTATGTCTCCAAGCTAAACCTGTTAAGGCCTTTGCAAAGTTAGAAATTTAATGCTGATTGGCTGGGCGCGGTGGCTCACGCCTGTAATCCCAGCACTTTGGGAGGCCGAGGCGGGTGGATCACAAGGTCAGGAGTTCGAGACCACCCTGGCCAATATGGTGAAACCCTGTCTCTACTAAAATTACAAAAATTAGCTGGGCGTGGTGGCACGCTTCTGTAGTTCCAGCTACTCGGGAGGCTGATCGGGAGGCTGAGGCAGAAGACTTGCTTGAACCTGGGAGGCGGAGGTTGCAGTGAGCCAAGATCGTGCCACTGCACTCCAATCTGGGCGACAGAGTGAGAATCTGTCTCAAAAAAAAAAAAAAATTAAAAAAAATAAATAAATAAATAAATAATGCTGATTAGGTATGCCTTATAGTTTTCTTTAACACAGGAAATACTTATTTTAGTAGAACTGACACTTGTGGGAAGTGCTATGTTTTTGGTTTACATCTGCAGATCTATATATCTGAATAGGAAAAACCTGGACATACTGGGATCTTCTTATATAGTAGTTTTTGTAAGTATTCTATCAAATTTATTTTGGTTATTTGGCTAACTCATAAGTTAATCCACCCAAGTCTTTTTAGTGATTTTTTAACATCTGAGTAGTAATTGGGTAATTTTTTTTTTTTTTGAGACAAGGTCTTGCTCTGTCGCCCAGGCTTGAGTGCAATGTGATCTTGGCTCACTGCAACCTCCAGCTCGCAGGCTTGATTCTCCTGTATCAGTCTCCTGAGTAGCTGAGATTACAGGTGCACGCCACTGTCCCCAGCAAATTTTTGTATTTTTAGTAAAAATGGGGTTTCACTATGGTGGCCAGGCTGGTCTTGAACTCCTGACCTCAGGTGATCTGCCCACCTTAGCCTCCCAAAGTTCTGGGATTATGGGTGTGAGCCACCACACCCATAATTGGGTAATCTTATTAAGAGATCATATCTTTAGCAGTGGTTGTTTACCAACGATTCTCATCAGAGCTACTTGGGGGAACTTTCCAAATATAAGTATAAACAATATAAACATAAAAATCAATATGAAAATACAAATTTTGTACATAATATAAGTATTATGTATGTGTTAAGGGGCTTCTAAAGCTGTCACCTGGTGAACATGACCCAATGGGACAGAGCCTTTTTTGTTTTTGTTTTTTGAGATGGAGTCTTGCTGTGTTGCCCAGGTTGGAGTGCAGTGGTACAATCTCGGCTCACTGCAACCTCTGCCTCCTGGGTTCAAGCGATTCTCCTGTCTCAGTCCCCCCAGTAGCTGGGATTACAGGTACGTGCCACCGTGCCCGGCTACTTTTTGTATTTTTAGTAGAGACAGGGTTTTACCATGTTGGCCAGGCTGGTCTTGAACTCTTGACCTCAGGTGATCCGCCCGCCTCAGCCTCCCAAAGTGCTGGGATTATAGGTGTGAGCCACTGTGTCCGGCCTGACAAAAATCTTTAAGGCATTCTGATACCTCTGGTTAAGGACCGATTAGAAGATATTCTAGTTTTGGAAGTGTAAATATGCAATACTTGGCCTAGTGGTAAGGGCTGAGAATAGAAATGTCTTTTTATTAATTTTTTTAGATGGAGTCTCACTCTGTTGCCCAGGCTGGAGTGCAGTAGCTCATTGCAACCTCCGCCTCCCAGGTTCAAACAATTCTCCTGCCTCAGCCTCCCCAGTAGTTAGGACTTCAGGCGCATGCCACTACACCTGGCTAATTTTTTGTATTTTCCTACAGACGGGGTTTCACCGTGTTGCCCAGGACGGTCGCAAACTCCTGAGCTCAGGCAATCTGTCTGCCTCGGCCTCCCAACGTGCTGGGATTACAGGCATGAGCCACCATGCCTGGCCAATTTTTTTTTTTTTTTAAGAAGTGAGGTCTCACTGTTGCCCAGATGGTCTCAAACTCCTGACCTCATGTGATTCTGCTGCCTTGGCCTCCCAAAATGGTGGGATTACAGGTGCAAGCCACTGTGCCTGGCAAGGAATGTCTTTTCCTGGCAGTCTACGTAATACTTACTTGAGTACTTATGTGCCAGGCAGTATGCTAAATATTTACATGAGTTGTCATTTAATCCTTGAACCTGTGAGGTGGATTTAAGTTTAAAAAATTTATCCCTATTTTTTGTTTATTTTAAAAATCACTTTATCCAGGTATAATTGAAAAGCTGTATATATTTAATATATACAACTTGATTACTTTGGAGATAACTATAGATCACTGAAACCATAACTACCATCAAGGTCATAAACATATTCCTCACCCCTCAAAGTTTGGGGTAGGTTTAATTTTAATTTTAATACGTTATTTATTTAGAGATGAGGTCTTGCTCTGTCACCCAGGTTGGAGTGCAATGGCATGGCCATAGCTTACTGCAACCTTGAAGTCCTAGGCTCAAGTGAGCTTCTTGCCTTAGCCTTCTGAGTAGCTGGGACTATAGGTATACTGCTGAACCTGGCTGATTTTTTTTTTTTTATTTTAAGCTTTTGCAGAGACGAGTTCTCATTGTGTTGACCAGGCTAGTCTTGAACTCGAACTCCTGACCTCAAGCTATCTACCTGCCAGAACTTCCCACAGTGCTGGGATTATAGGTGTGAGAGCCACTGCACCCAGCCTATTTATTTGTTTTTGAGACGGGGTCTTGCTCTGTCACCCAGGTTGGAGCCCGGTGGTGAGAGCATAGCTTACTCCTGGGCTCAAGTCATCTTCTCGCGTCAGCCTCCTGAGCAGGTGGGACTACAGGTACACACCACCACGCCCGGCTAGTTTAACACTTCATTTATAGATGAAGAAACATTTGAATAATTTCCTTAAGGTTACAGAGGAATTAAGTTTTTGGCAGGGATTCAAACCCATCTCTCTCTCTCTATATGTGTGTGTGTGTGTGTGTGTGTGTGTGTGTTTGAGACAGAGTTTCGCTCTTTTTGCCCAGGCTGGAGTGCAATGGCACAATCTCGGCTCACTGCAACCTCTGCCTCTTGGGTTCAAGCAATTCTTCTGCCTCAGCCTCCCTAAAAGCTAGGATTACAGGTGCACACCACCACACCCAGCTAACTTTGTATTTTTAGTAGAGACAGGGTTTCACCATGTTGGCCAGGCTGGTCTTGAACTCCTAACCTCCAGTAATCCACCTGCCTTGGCCTCTCAAAGTGTTGGGATTACAGGCGTGAGCTACCACACCCAGCTGAGAGTTTCTTAAAGAGTGTAGCACAGTAGCTTCAAGAGTTCAGTTTATTCATGGGCATTATTCAGTGTTATTTTACTGAGGGAATGGAGAGCTCCACTTACTCTCATAAATTGGTTAAATGGAAGTCAGTTTAGAAAGTTACTACTATATGGCCTGGTGCTGTGGCTCACGCCTGTAATTGCAGCACTTCGGGAAACTGAGGTGGGTGGATCACCTGATGTCAGGAGTTTGACATCCTGGCCAACATGGTGAAACCCTGCCTCTACCCAAAATACAAAAATTAGCTGGGCGTGGTGGTTGACACCTGTAATCCCAGCTACTCGGGAGGCTGAGGCAGGAGAATTGCTTGAACCCAGGAGGCTGAGGCTGCAGTGAACCGAGATCGCACCACTGCACTCCAGCCTGGGTGACAGAGCGATACTCCGTCTCAAAAAAACAACAACAAAAAAGAAAGTTACTATTATACTTTGGTGTCGTATATTATATGTAACTGGGAAGCATATAAACAGTTCCTAACCTTTGACCATTTAATGCAGACGATGTTTAGTAAATAAATACAAAAATTGAGTAAAACCTACTGTATCCCTTAAGAGTGAGTTCATGAATTACGTTGGTGGGTAGGTTAGTTGGGAGGATCAGTAGAGTGAATCAGGAATAGATTCCTGGAGGAAATAGAAACCTTGAATTGAAAAAAAAAAAAAAGGGAGAAGAGTGGGTTGGATAGAAGGAGATCATCTACCTAGTTCTGATGCACCTAAAGGAAGAATATTGAACTTTTATTTGAACGTCATTTAGGAGAAGGTACAGTGGGATTTTAAGATGGATAACTTCCTGTTAGAAGTGACAGAATTGTTTTAGGAGGAGCATATAAAACTGTAGCCAGGTATTTTCCTGGACTGGATTCCAAAATGGCATTAACAATTGGAGGCCTGATGACATATCAGACTGGAAAAATGAGGCACAAAAGATGAACCTGTGAGTGGTTATAACCGAAAATCCACTTATTAAAATACAATCTCTGGGTATAAATTAGCAAAGAAGAAAAGTAATAAAATAGTGGAAAATAGGTCACCAGTGATAAAAGGGGTAGTTGGTAATGAATAATTGTTTTTTAAAAAACCTTGCCAGCCTTTGGCTGGGCATGGTGGCTCACACTTGTAATCCCAGCACTTTGCGAGGCCAAGGCAGGCGGATCACCAGAGGTCAGGAGTTCGAGACCAGCCTGGCCAATATGGTAAAACCCCATCTCTACTAAAAATACAAAAATTAGCCAGGCATGGTGGTGCGTGCCTATAATCCCAGCTACCCGGGAGGCTGAGGCAGGAGAATTGCTGGATCCTGAGAGGCTGTGGAGGCTGCAGTGAGCTGAGATTGTGCCAGTGCACTCCCTGGGGAACAGAGCGAGACCTCCGTCTCAAAACAAAATAAAATAAAACAAAAACAACTTTGCCAGTCTTTAACAAAGCTTTGTGTGTGTTTTTTTTTTTTTTTTTTTTTTGGAGACAGGGTCTTGCTCTGTCAGCCTGAACTGCAGTGGCACAATCATAGGTCATTGCAGCCTTGACCTCCTGGGCTCAAGCAATCCTCCTGCCTCAGCCTCCTGAGTAGCTCGTAATACAGGGTGCGGTACTACAGGGGCATGACACTATGTCAGGCTAATTTGTTTTATTTTTAGTAGAGATGAGATCTTGCTGTGTTGCCCAGGCTGGTCTTCAAGTCTTGAACTGAAGTGATCCTCCTGCCTTGGCCTCCCCAAATTTTGGGATTATAGATGTGAGCCACTGTGCCTGGCTCCTTATATCTTTTGACTCTGTTATTCCATTTCTGACAATCCTAAATATTAATAAATATGGAAAAAAGGGCCGGGGACAGTGGGTCACGCCTGTAACCCCAGCACTTTGGGAGGCCGAGGCAGGCGGATCGAGGTCAGGAGATCGAGACCATCTGGCTAACACAATGAAACCCTGTCTCTACTAAACTTACAAAAAATTAGTCGGGCGTGGTGGCGGGCCCTGTAGTCCCAGCTACTCCGGAGGCTGAGGCAGGAGAATGGCGTGAACCCAGGAGGCGGAGCTTGCAGTGAGCCGAGATCGTGCCACTGCACTCCAGCCTGGGCAATAGAGCGAGACTCTATCTAAAAAAATAAATAAATAAATATGGAAAAAAGCTCTACATAAAAAATTGTATTACAAAACATTAGAAATGAATAAATTTTTATCTGACAGGAATTATTAAATATCTAATATACTTAGTCCAGTGTTCAGATATACAGTATTTAATAAATGTTGTTTATCAAGTTTGGTTTTCTAAGGTAGACAGAGACAAAGTTGACTGATACTAGGTTAGAACACCAGTTTTGGTTGAAATCAAAAGACCTTCTCTGTGTTAAACTCTTCTCTTGATTTGTTCAAAATGCTGTGTTACTATTGTAAAATATTTTTCTGATCTACAGGGCTTTCAGTGTTAGGGTGCTTCTAAAGCTGTCAGTTGTGGATAAGTAGAATCTAAAAATGGTCAGTTTAATATTGCCGTGTAGATTCAAAATCAAGCCTAAAGATGTAAAAATAGAGGTGTTTTTTTTTTTTTTGGTATGTAGTATATGTATATGGCACAAAATACAAAAGATACACAAAGACATACATTGGAAAGGTTAAATCCTTTCTCCATCCTTCCACCTCAGCCATCCAGTTACTTCTAGAAGTTATCACCGTGAAGTATTCCGTGCATATGCAAGTATATGAAATTACAAGTATTCATTCCTATACAAATGGAAGCATACTTCTGTAATTTGGTTTTTTTCACTTTTTTGAAACTCTTTCCATACTAGTATATAGTCCCATTTAATTCTTCTTCTTCTTCTTCTTCTTTTTTTTTTTAAAGATAGGGTCTCACTCTGTTGCCCAGCCTGGAGTGCAGTGGTGTGATCATAGCTCATTGCAGTCTCAAACTCCTGGGCTTAAGCAATCTTCCCGCTTCAGCCTTCCAAGTAGCTGAGGCCATAGGCATGTGCCACTGTGCCTGGCTACGTTTTAAAATTTATTTTTAGTTTTTTTTTTTTTTTGTCTTGCTATGTTGTCCAGGCTGGTCTTGAACTCCTGACCTCAAGTGATCCTCCTGCCTCAACCTTCCAAAGTGCTAGGATTACAGGCA
Organism: Papio anubis; assembly: GCF_008728515.1. Lineage (NCBI taxonomy): Eukaryota > Metazoa > Chordata > Mammalia > Primates > Cercopithecidae > Papio > Papio anubis. Next base: position 31,842,319 of record NC_044989.1, on the reverse strand, counting down.
TGAGCCACTGTGCCCAGCCACTTCATTCTTTTTAATGGGTGCATATGTATATCCTAGTTTAACAAGTTTCACGTTGATGGACATTGTGGTTGTTTCTAGTTGTTTGCTACTACTGAGTGCTGCAGTAAATATTGGATATGCTGTTTTCTTTCTTTTTTTTTTTTTTTGAGACAGAGTCTTGCTCTTGTCACCTAGGCTGGAGTGCAACAGCAGGATTTCAGCTCACCACAACCTCTGCCTCCCAGGTTCAAGCGATTCTCCTGCCTCAGCCTCCCGAGTAGCTGGGATTACAGGCACCTGCCACCACGCCTGGCTATTTTTGTATTTTTAGTAGAGATGGGGTTTTGCCGTATTGGCCAGGCTGATCTCAAACTCCTGACCTTGTGATTCGCCCGCCTCAGCATCCCAAAGTGCTGGGATTATAGGCAGGAGCCACCGTGCCTGGCCTTCCTTCTTATTTCTTGAAGTCTTAGCTTCATAAGGATTGGCTGTTAATAAAGGTTTCCTCCTTGCTTCCTACTATGAATAATGCTTATGGAGTGTCAAACGAAAATCACTAGTGGATATAATGGAAATTGTTGATAGTAACATGAGAATTGTACAGTATTGTCAAATAAGCTTCTCCTAAAATACAAAGTATTTGCATTATATTAATTTTCCTTAATTTAGGGGAGGTGAATAAATGAATAGTTTCAACTTCTTTCAAGAGTGTACTTGAGTAAGGTAGCTAGAATAAAGTGGACACGGGGAATAATTGTGCCATATATTGAGAGCATCCTAGAGATAACATAATATCTGCTAACCTTTCAGTTCAGTTGCATTGTGGTCTTTATTCAGTTTGACCAGCAAGAAAATTTCAGTAGAGCATTTTAATAGGGAGAAAGCTGAATTTTAAATTAGATGACTAGTTTGGAATGAGACCTAGAATTGTTGCTAGGAGTAGAGGATAATAATAATAACAAATATTTATAAAGAACAGCTTACGAAGCATTTTAACGTACCTTAATCATTCTCACAGCAAGCCTATGAGTTAGATATTACTCCTGTTTGCATTTCACAGATAACACTGAGGCTAGAAAAGGTTAAAGTACTAGATGCCCGTGGTCACACAGCTGATGAGTGACAGGGCCAGGACTCAAATCTGACTTTCTAATTTGAAGGTCCTGAAATACTAAGCTTTCTTTGTTTAATCGTATCCAATCTCTCCGCCCCTTCTTTTCCATAGAAACAAAATCAGCAATAAATAACTACAAGAACCATCATCATATAAGCACTTAGGGCAGTTTCCTTTTCTTGAAACTTACAACAAAAAGTTTACATTTCATCAATGATCACTGAGTTTTGGTACTCAGAACAGTATCATGTAATCAGAGCTCCAGCCTTCTTTTTTCTGTTACTTCTAAAAGTAGTGGCTTTGGGCCGGCTGCAGTGGCTCATGCCTGTAATCCCAGCCCTTTGGGAGGCTGAGGCGGGTGGATCACCTGAGGTCAGGAGTTCAAGACCACCCTGGCCAACATAGTGAAACTCCGTCTCTACTAAAAATACAAAAATTAGCTGGGGATGGTGGCGGTCACCTGTAATCCCAGCTACTCTGGAGGCTGAAGCAAGAGAATCGCTTGAACTCAGCAAGTGGAGGTTGCAGTGAGCCGAGATCGAGCCATTGCACTCCAGCCTCGGTGACAGGGCAAGACTGTCTCAAAAAAAAAGAAAAAAGAAAAGAAAGACGTTTTGGCTACATGGTATGTCCATTTTTTGGTTGCGTATGATGTTTTGTGCAAGTTGGTGGAGAGGGTAAAATTTGAGTAAACAAATATACAGTGGAGATTTTAACCTAATTAGAAAAAGGTATGAAAGTCAGAAGTGTTCCAGTAATTGACTAGGCTTTAGGACAGGGATACTGCACAAAATCCTTGGGCCCTAAAGTTGGAGAAGATGGAAGGAGGAGAGGAAACAGAATAGTGCTTCAAAAAGTAAACTTGAATATTAGACAGCCAGTCATCTACTCTGGAATCTATCAGGGGCTTGTTTAGTATGAAACTCAGATACAATTTTTTTTTTTCTTTTTTGAGACAGGGTCTTGCTGCGTACGTTGCCCAGGTTGGAATGCAGTGGCATGATCATGGCTCACTGTAGCCTTGACGTCCTAGGCTCAAGTGATCCTCCTGCCTCCGCCTACCAAGTAGCTAGGACCACAGGCGAAGCCGCCATGCCCGGATAATTAAAAAATAAAAATTTATAGAAACAGGGTTTTCCATGTTCTCCAGGCTGGTCTCGAACTCCTGGCCTCAAGCAATCCTACTGCCTAAGACCCCCAAAGTGCTGGGATTATAGGCAGGAGGTACCATGTCCATGCAGTTACAAACATAGTGTTTGCCCCAAAACTTTCATTGGATGTATGCAACTTTCTCTTCCTCTATTCCTACTTTTGCAATGGTGTACTCTGTAACAATAACATTTCCTCAGAGGTCCAAGATAGCCTCCTTTGCTGTGATTCTTACACAATTGTAAAAAAATTATTTGCTGCTGACATTTATGTGTAATACTGGGATTTATAAGATGACAAGAGTGAAAATAATATTTGTCGTATGCTTACCCTGTCAGGCTATTCACATTCAGCAGCTCTTGTAATCCTAGGTACACTCCTTGAGTGTCCCCATTTTACAGTTGAGGGTAACTGAGGCTAGTTATATCAAGCACTTTAGTTAGCGAGATAAGACATGCACCTACATAAATATAACATGAAACAAGATAAATGGTTACAGTGTCAAAGCCACCGTTAGGTGGTAAGGGTGACCCTGTGAAGCAAAAACTAGCAGTTGCAGGACCACAGGCACACTTTACCACGTGCCTGCTTCTACAGATGAACTTTACGGCGTGGCCACCCTAGGAATGAGACCTTGGGGGTGCGAATCCATGAAAGATGCCTGTGTATGTTGGATACCCGCGGGACTGTCCTCGTGGAATGCCGCATCCACGAGCCCTAGGTGCTCTCCATTTGAGGAAGTTGGCTGGGGGAGGGGGCTTGCCTTGCGGCTGCGTCCTGCTCCCCGCGCCCTGCCCCCACCTCCCAGCCTCTGCTGCCGCTAAACCCCGGAGAGCGGAGCGTGCACGTTGAGATTCCTCGGCGGGCTAGGCAGCGGTGCTGGGCATGCTCAGTGGGCAGGACCCGTTAGAGTGGCGAGTAAGGAAGCGTTGGCTCTTCTCGGGTCTGCCTTCCCCGGTTCAGGCCCCGGCCCTGGGCTTTTGTGTGCGCGTAGCTGCAGCCGCCGCTGCCTCCTCGCGGGGCTGCCCGACCCCAGATGCCGTCAGGCCTGTCCAGTTTCCGCCGTTAACCTCGCCGCGCGGCCGGGAGGAGGAGCGGGGCGGGGCCGGCGGCGGGCGGCCGGGCTGGAGGGCCCTGCCGGGGGTGGGGGTGGGTGCGGGGAGCCCCGCGGGGGGTGGGGGGCGGGGGCGGGCGCGGAGTCACGGGGGTGGGGTCACCCGCGGTGGCTCGAGGAGGCCAGCTGGGAGGGGAGGGGGCCGTGGGGGCGGCTCGGCGGAACCAGCCCCGGCTGGGCAGCAGCGGGGACGCCAGGGGCCGGGGCCAGGGCTTTCCGGGCTTCGGTGAGGCCGCCGTGGGCCCCATCTTCCGGCGGTGGCCGGAGTTTGTGGTGATTGTTGCTGCCGCCGCCACCGCCCCGGCTGCCATCTCCTCCTCTTGGGCCGCCGCCTCCTCCTCTTCCTCCTCCTCCTGGGCCGGGCTGTTCCCCTCCCCGCTGCCGCCTCCTCCTGGGCTGGGCCCGCGGTGTCTCGTCCCCTCGCGGAGCCGCTCCTGCCGCCGCCGCCGCCTCCTCATTCATCCTCGTGCACCATAGGCGGCACAGGCACCAAGATGTCCAACCGAGTGGTCTGCCGGGAAGCCAGTCACGCCGGGAGCTGCTACACAGCCTCAGGTAGGGCCCCAGGCCGCCGGCCCGCCCGCTGCCGCCGCCGCTCGCTCCCCACGCCCGGCCGGCCGAGGTCGGCGGCCCGGCTTCGGCGGCGGCGGCGGGCGGGGACGAGGGCGCGGACGGGCGCCGGGCGCGGACCGCGTGGGGAGGAGCGAGCCGAGGCCGGCCTCGCTGCCTCCCCCACCCGGGCGGCGGCATCCCGCGCCGGCAGCCCGGGGCCGGCTGGCCTCTACGCTCGCCGAGCTGGGGCGCAGAGGAGCTGTAGCCTCGACAGCCTGAGCCCTCCCTCGGGACAAGGCTCGAGGAAGGAACGTGTTCCCGGACCCACGCCGACTTGTCGCCGCCTCTGGCTCGCAGGAAGCGGGCGGCCGGCCGCTGCCACCCCCGGGAAGGACGGTGTGCCCGTCGCCGAGCCCCGGTTGTCCACGCCACAGGGCAGCGACCCTCCGCCCTCCTGCCGAGTCAGGGACCCTTTCCTTTCCTCTCCCGTTTTCCTTGCCCTCCCCGCTGGCCGTCTGGGGAGTACCCTCGCCCAGAGGGAGTTCTCTGTCTGCCCCCGAGCCTCCGCGCCCGCAGCCGGAGAGGAAGTCTTCTCGCCCCGTGCCTCTGGCGCTGGAGAAGCAGGCAGCGTTTCCCTGCACCTTTAAGGGGCTCCGCTGTCTTGCAAGGAGCGAAGGGTAGCACTTTTTCATGTTACCAGACTACAGGCGAGGTCTCTGCATGGGGAGATCTGTCAGAGGAGGGCCTTTCAGGGATTTGTCGCTTTGTATGCTGGGGCTGGGTGGAAGTACTGCTAAGCAGGGGCTTGGGGGTGTGGGGGCTCGCAGCTCTTTTGTCAGTGTTTGCATTGTTACTGTCATTCACGAAAGGGGCAGCTGGAGATGGCATCAGCACTTTCCCCGACCAGTGGCCCCAGTCACTGGTCGCTCAACACCAGGCAAGTGCTGGAACTACCTAACCAATTAAGTTTAAGCTTTGAGCGAGTTGAGTTTTCTGTCTCCACTGTCTAAAGGCATTTTCAAAGTTCTTTATGTAAAAGTGTAGGGACTTTCCCTTTAATAAAGCGCTTGTCAGAATGCCTGTTTTCTGGGATTATTTTCAGGAGTCACATTTCTGGTATGTTAACAAAGAAAGTTCTACTGTGATTCCTCATAGTCTTCAGTCATTTGGTATTGGCTTATCAATAACTAGACCTAACTTCTCGAGGTGAATCGGATCATGTTTCCCTTTGCAAAAAATTGACTTGGAGAGTGACATGGCCTGTGAGAAAGCAAAGATTTGGAAGAAAATTCATTTCTCTGAGGTTGCTAAACTAGCTCATTTAAGACAGGTACCTTACTGAAATACATGACTCACTGAAGATTTTCTGTGTTAGGGAGACACAAAAGAATTGTGAGGATTGGATTTGCAGCTATAGCTAACAGGTAGTTATAGTTTTGCATTAAGCAAATATGACATTTTATGGTTACAGTGGCTTCCCTTCATGGTCCTAAAGTACTTCATAAACATTTAATCAGTTCTGAAAGCCTGAGAATGCCAGTTAAATTATTCTTGTTCAGCGTATGGGGAAACATGTGGATATGTCACCCAGGCTGGAGTTCAGTGGCTCGATCTTGATCCACTGCAACCTCCGCCTCCGGGGTTCAAGCGATTCTCCTGCCTCAGCCTCCCGAGTAGCTAAGATTACAGGCGCCCGCCACCACGCCCAGCTAATTTTTTGTATTTTCAGTAGAGACAGGGTTTCACCATGTTGGCCAGGCTAGTCTCTTAACTCCCGACTTCGTGATCCGCCCGCCTGGGCCTCCCAAAGTGCTGGGATTACCGGCATGAACCACTGTGCCAGGCCAGAAGTTCAGTGTTTTAAACTTTTGTAGTAGTTTGCAATTGAATGTGGGCAAGTGATTCTGGAGGAATTTCTATAGATTCTTGAACATTCTTTGGATAATCTTATAGGGCATAGCTTACGCTTTGGATTTGGAAAGACTTCTTTGGTATTCTAAGATGAATTCGTTAATCCAGCTCAAAACATTCTGTGATTATTGTTATTTATCAACAATGAACTAAAAGGACTATTTTCTTAAAAATTCTAAGTGTATTGTTTTCCTAAATTCTGAGTGAAATCAATAATGCCATTTTTGGTAATGTGCATTGTCACAGAGAACCTTAAAATTAAGACCACATATGTGACAATTTTTGGGGGAGTTGGTGTGTGACTTTTTAAACTTGAGTAATAATTGAGGGTATATTTAAAGCAATTCAATTATAAAAGCTTATTTTGTATTTTAAAAATAGATGAAATACAACTACAGATAAGTAAACTTCGACTGGGTTTAGTAATGCCTGTCTTTAATATTTGCCAGTGTACCTACATTGATAACATTGACCGTTGGAAAAATTGGACTTGTATTGTGTTATTTCTCTAGTATATTAGTCCTAAAAAAGTGTGAGTAATAGGAGATGGAGAGATGTTTGTGGATTGTCATTCTGTGGTTCCTACAGCATTCAAGTTATGTCCATAGAATTAATGTGTTTAATTACTGACATAAATAAAGGTGAAAACACATTTGCTTTAGTTATATAGCTATTTCAGAAAAAAATTTGTGTACATATATAAACACACATATATCTTTTTTTTGTTTACCCCTTGTTATATGCTAGATCGTTGATAGAGAGTAACATAAATTATTTCCTGCCGTCAAGGAATTTTCAGTTTATTTGAAGTAAGTAATAACTTTTAGGGCAGCAAATAAATATCAAGTAAGTTGAGATATGCTTTTGGGACTTCTGAGGAGGGTAGAATCATTTTGGGGTAGAATTTGAATTATGCTTTGAAGGAAGAGTATTTGAACAGGTTTGGAGCAGGAGGAAAGAACATTGGATTGGGAAACCCCAAACAGATACAGAGGCAGGTAAATGTAAATAGTTCAATTTAATAAGAATGGAAGGTACACAGGGGCATAATTCATGAGCCTGGAGTAGTAGGCTGGTCCTACTGTACAGATGCCTATGAATGCCAGGCATCATTGGGACTGGACTTACTTAGTTGAGAGTGAGGACCAATGTGATGTTAATAGCATTTTAGGAAAATTAATCTCATAGGACGATTCATTCTCACTTCTTTTCTTTTCTTTTTTTTTGAGATGAAATCTTGCTCTGTTGCCCAGGGTAGAGTGCAATGGCACTATCTTGGCTCACTGCAACCTCTACCTCCCGGGTTCGAGATCCCTCTGCCTCAGCCTCCTGAGTAGCTGGGACTGCAGGCTCCTGCCACCACGCCTGGCTAATTTTTGTATTTTTAGTAGAGATGGGGTTTCATCATATTAATCTGGTCTCAAACTCCTGACCTCCTGATCCATCCTCCCAAAGTGCTGGAATTACAGGTGTGAGCCACCACGCCCAGGCCATTCTCACTTCTTTATGTGTGTGCAGCAGGGATCAGCAAACTAACTGTGGCCCATACCCCAAATGTAGCTGCAGCTTTTTTTTTTTCTTTCTTTTTTTTTTTTTTGGTAAGGTCTAGTAGCTAAGAATGATTGTTAATATTTAATGGGTTGTTTAAAAAACAAACAAAAACATGAAATGCTGTAGAGACTGTATGTGACACACAAAGTCTGAAATATTTACTGTTTGGCTCTTCATAGAAAAATTTTGCCAAATCCTAGCTAGTGTAGGTTAGTGGTTGTCAAAGTTTGATCTCTGGACCAGCAGCATAATCTAAATGTAGTCTTATTTTCTCTAGATTTGCTACTGCTTTCATTCCATTATTTTAGGCCCTTATCTTCTGTCAGGATAATTACAACTGTCTCCTAATTGTACTTCTTTCTGCCAGTCTTATCCCCTTAAATCCATCTTCTGTACTGCTACTTGAATAGTATGTTGGCCAAATCATTCCTTTGATCATTTCCTCGCTGATCTGTCTTGCCTGTTGGATTAAGGTCTAAGTCCCCTCATAACTTGCCATCTTCCTATCTCTATTACTGCTTTCCCCTACCCCAACCCAGTTGTGATTTTACCCCCGTTAAATGACATCTAATAGTTGTTCATTGTTTCTTTAAATACGTCATGCTGTTTCTTATCACTGTGCTGTTGCACAAATTGGTCCCTCTGTTGAAATGTTCTTTGTTGGGATAATTCCTACTCCTCTCTTAAAGAATCAAGTATTAACACCTCCAAGAAACTTACTCTGGTGCTTTGCCTCCCTGACGTAGTTTTTGATGTTACCTGTATATGAGGTAAGCCAGGTACCATGTCTTACTCATTTTTTGTACCCTAAGTATTCAGCATAGGCTTTGTACATAGTAGATGCTCAGTAAGTATTTAACTGAATGTTAAAGTGCTTGGCATATAGTAGGCATATAATTAGCAAGTGGTAGGTATTGGTAGCATATATGGACAGGTACAAATGTTTACATCCTAAAGAGCGGTGGGGCTGATGTGAGACTGCTACCATTCAAGTCTCTGATTATGGTATAGATGAAGCATCTTGGTGGTAGGAAAGGATTACAAATCCTGTTGTGCCAGTTAGGGATCCAGTGAATGTAAGATTTTTAAAGTGTGACATACTTTAAACAAGTTCAGTTAGATGAATAAGTACATTCACAGAATGAGTATTCAATTCAAGAAACACATCAGTACTGGAGTTCCCACCAAATGCCCCCTCCCCATTCCATGTTCCTTGTATTCTAAGACCGTAGAAAAATTTTGTCTGTTTTCCAATTCTGTGTCGGTAAAATTATATAGTATGTATTCTTTGAGCTTCTTTTTTTTTTTTTTTTTTGGAAACGGAGTCTGTCTCTCGCCCAGGCTAGAGTGTGGTGGCTCAATCATAGCTCACTGCAGCCTCAACTTCCTGGGCTCAAGTAGTCTTCCTCCTTCAGCCTCCTTAAGTGTTGGGATTATAGGTGTGAGCCACTGCACCTGGCTCCTTTGAACTTTTGCTCAACATTACATTTGTAAGATTAATACGTGTTGTATTGTACTTTGTTCATTCTGTTGTGTAACAATTCCAGTTTATTCTACTGTTGGTGGATCTTTGGGTTTTTTAGTTTTGCTGCTGTGAACACTGTTATACCTTTTTTTGGTGAATGTATATGTGATTTTTGATGGGTATATGCCTTAGGGTGGAGTGATTAGATCATGATCTATGTAAATGGTAAGTTGTTTTTTTTGGAGTCCTACTCTGTTACCCAGGCTGGAGTGCAGTGGTGCGATCTCAGCTCACTGCTACCTCCACCTCCTGGGTTCAAGCAATTCTCCTGCCTCAGCCTCCCGAGTAGTTGGGATTACAGGTATGCACCACCACACCCGGCTAATTTTTGTATTTTTAGTAGAGATAGGGTTTTACCATGTTGGCCAGGTTGGTCTTGAACTCCTGACCTCAGCTGATTTTCTCCCCTTGGTCTCCCAAAGTCCTGGGATTACAGGTGTGAGCCACCGCGCCCGGCCCCATATGATAAGTTTTAGTAGATTCTGCTAAAGTTTTGCAAATTGGTTTTACAAATTTACACTCCCACCAGCAGTGTGTAAGAGCTCCAGTTGCTTCTCATCTTTGCCAACACTTGGTAATGTCAGTCTTTTTATTTTTAGTTATTCTGGAGGGGTGTGTAGTGATATTGCAGTGTAGTTTTAATTGGTATTTTCCTGGTGCTTAATGAAGTTGAGCATTTTTTCATGTTAGGGACCCCATGTTTATTGGCCATTGGATATCTGCTTTTGTGAAGTGTCTGTTAAATCTTTTGCCCTTTTTTTCTATTGGGCTGTTTACTTTTTTCATATTGACTTCTAGTTCTTATTCTGGCTACATTTCTTTGTTAGATACATATTGCAACTATCTTCTTTTAGAATCTTGGTGCATTGATGGATTAAAGTGCTTACTTTTATTTATTTATTTACTTATTTATTTATTTGAGACAGGGTCTTGCTCTGTTGCCCAAGTTGAATGGCAATGGTGTGATCATAACTCACTGCAGCCTCTAACTCTTGGGCTCAAGCGATCCCCCTGCCTCAGCTTCCCGAGTAGCTAGGATTATTAGGCATGTACTATCATGCCTGGCTAAGTTTTACAATTTTTTGTTGAGATGGCGTCTCGCTCGTGTTGAGGCGGGTCTTAAATTCCCGGTCTCAAGCGATTCTTCTGTCTCAGCTTCCTGAGTAGCGAACTACAGGTGTGCGCCATCATGCTTGGCTTAATTGTTAAAATTTTTTGTAGAGATGGTGTCTCACTTTGTTGCTTATTGCCCAGGCTGGTCTCAAACTCCTGGTCTCTTTTTTTTTTTTTTTTTTTTTTTTTTTGAGACTGAGTCTGGCTCTGTCGCCCAGGCTGGAGTGCAGTGGCCGGATCTCAGCTCACTGCAAGCTCCGCCTCCCGGGTTTACGCCATTCTCCTGCCTCAGCCTCCCGAGTAGCTGGGACCACAGGCGCCCGCCACTTCGCCCGGCTAGTTTTTTGTATTTTTTAGTAGAGACGGGGTTTCACCGTGTTAGCCAGGATGGTCTCGATCTCCTGACCTCGTGATCCACCCGTCTCGGCCTCCCAAAGTGCTGGGATTACAGGCTTGAGCCACCGCGCCCGGCCTAAACTCCTGGTCTCAAGCTGTCCTCCTTCCTTGGCCTCCCGAAGTGCTGGGATTACAGGCATAAGCTACCATGCTTGGGCAAATTCTTAATTTTAAAGAAAGCCAGTTTATCAGTTGGTTAGTGCTTTTGTTGTTTCCCATTTATGAAATCTCTACCTACCTGAATGTCATGAAGTTACTCTCCTGTGCTTTTCCCTAAGAACTTTATCTTTTTATCTTTCATATTTAGATCTATAGTTCATTTGGTTGATTTGAGCATATGTCTGCTGTGTTTGTGAAGTGGCCGGACATTACATTAATTTTTTTTGTTGAAGTAAACATATATTGAAAAAGTATACAAATCAAGTATATACCTCGGTGGATATTCACAGATTTAATATGCCCTGTGTAACAAGTCCCTATGTTAAGAAATAGAACATTTCTTTGCTTTTTTTCCCCTGGAAAATGGTGGTTATAGTATTGATGGTACATCTTATAATCACGGCTGTCATGGAATTGAGGAAATATCAAAGTCTGATAATTTCAAAGAGCATTCTTGAAGTATTTCTATGATATATATCTTAAATGCAGTTTTAGTTTTTGTTTTCATTAATTCTATGTTTCTAAACATTTAATAAAATTATATCAGGGTTCTATAGCTGGAAAACTACAACTTAATTTTTTTGGCATGTACCTTAAGTTTAGGAGTGTAAAATATTAGCTGTAAGTTTGATTGGATTAAAAAAAGATAGAGTGTCAAAATAATACATCTTGGTGTGTGGGAAATTGAAAAACTGAATAATAAAAATACTTCTCTTTGGAAAGACTAAATATGTAATAAAATTTAGTTTCAAAGTGAATTATTTTATGTTACTAAATACTGTTTTCTGCATGCTGATTTTTCTTTGCATCCCATCCTATTTTACCTTGCAGAAAGGCAAGAAGGAAAGAACAAATTTAATAGGCAAACTGTTGATATGATTGCTTGATTACTTCTAGTTTGCAGTTTCCTTGTCCTTTCATATGCAGTTTCCAAGTCAAAATCATCTCCTTCTCTATCTCCATGGTTCCTGTCAACTACTTTTGAGTTTTTGTCCATTTGAAAGAAGATGAAAATGACAAAAAAAAGTCTTTCATTAAGTATATTTCATAGGTATATAACGTATGTATGTATATAATCCCTAATCTTCAAAAGGACCCTCCAAGGTAGGTATTATTTCCATTTATGGATGTGGAAACAATGACCTAAGTTGAGTAACTTGTTTAAGGTATAACTAGTAAGTTGAAGAACCAGTCTGACTCTAAAATTAGAGTTTAGTATTAGGGGCAGGAATGTATGGGAAAATATGCTGCCAGAAACGCTGAACTTACTCTGTCCCACTTCATTTTCCCCAAACTACTGTATGGATATTTGACTCATACGTGTATATTATGTATATATGTATATTATTTATGGCTTATATAAAGGATTTCCTCATATATATATATTTTGTTTTGTTTTGTTTTTGAGACAGAGTCTCGCTCTGTCGCCCAGGCTGGAGGGCAGTGGGGAGATCTCGGCTCACTGCTACCTCTCCCTGGTTCAAGTGATTCGCCTGCCTCAGCCTCCTAAGTAGCTGGGTCTACAGGCATGTGCCACCATGCCTGGCTAATTTTTTGTGTTTTAGTAGAGACAGGGTTTCACCATGTTGGTCAGGATGGTCTGGATCTCCTGACCTCGTGATCCGCCCGCCTTGGCCTCCCAAAGTGTTGGGATTACAGATGTGAGCCACCGTGCCCGGCCGTATATTTTTAATTGTTACAATAATCCTATAATTAGGTATAGGGTAGGTAATGCAGGCAAGTCTTTAATTTTACCCTCACCTTGCCATTTTATGGATGAGAAACGAAGACTTGGAGGAGGCTGCGTCATCTGAATCATATTACTTGTAAATGGTAGAGTTGGGTTTTGAACCCAGGACTTCTGGCTAAAGCTTACTGTTAAGAAGAAAAACTAAGACTTGGGGGAGGCTTGCATGAGTCGTAACTGGTAAATTACAGAGCTAAGATTTGAACCCAGGACTTTTGGCTGAAGCCTACTGTTCTTTCCATTTATCGCTATGCCAGGGTAAGTGAGCAGTTGAACTATTTGGAATCAGTAAACATCTTTGTAATTGTCAAGTAATATCTTACATTAAAAAATAATAAATGTATAACTAAAAACATGAATGCTGAGTGTAATATAAATATAATACATATATAATATAAATACTGACAAAATAATTGGTATATTTGTATATTTTTATTAGGCTAGTCCTAGCATTTGAATTGGACGTAACAAAATTTATGGCACTTCTGAAGAGGCCTTATTTAATATTCAGCAATTCAGTATTGAACCAATTGATTTCTGCTATGTGAAAGGCACTGCTGATGGGACTAGGTGTATAGCAGGGGATGAAACAGACAAAAATTCCTGGAGTTTACACTTTAAATGGGGGGACAGATGATGAATAAAGTAACTAAGGAAAATTGGGTACATGTTCTTAGGACCTCTTGAGGGCTGTGTCATGGAAAAAAAGAAAAAGAAAATACATGGTATGCTAGATAGAGGAAAGTGCTATGGACAGTAGCAAAGCACAGCTGGTGCATAGGGAATGTTAAAGGCTCGGGGGTCGAGGCTGCAATATTAAATAGCATTGAAAGGGAAGACTTCAGCCGGGCGCAGTGGCTCACGCTGGTAATCCCTGCACTTTGGGAGGCTGAAGAAGGCGGATCACTTGAGGTCAGGGGTTTGAGACCAGTCTGGCCAACAAGACGAAACCCCGTCTTTACTAAAAATAGAAAAAATTAGCCGGACGTGGTGGTGTGCGCCTGTAATCCCAACTACTCGGGAGGCTGAGGTGGAAGAATCACTTGAACCCAGGAGGTGGAGGTTGCAGTGAGCTGAGATTGTGTCACTGCACTCTAGCCTGGGCAACAAGAGTGAAACTCCGTCTCAAAAAAAAAAAAGGGGGGAAGACTTCACTGAGATTACATTTGAGTAAAGACTTGAGCTGGGTGCTGTGGCTCAGGTCTGTGATCCCAGCACTTTGGGAGGCTGAGATGGGAGGATCGCTTGAGCCCAGGAGTTGGAGACCAGCCTGGGCAAAAAAGTGAGACCACCATCTCTACAAAAAATAAAAAAATTAGCTGGATGTAGTGATGTGGTGATGTGTGCTTGTGGTCCCAGCTACACAGGAGGCTGAGGCAGGATTGCCTGAGTCCAGAAGGTTAAGGCTGCAGTGAACCATGTTTGCACCACTACATTTCAGCCTGGGTGACAGACTGAGGATTTGTCTCAAAAAAGAAAAAAAAAGCCTGAAGTAGGTGAAAGAACAAGCCTTTTGTATTATTATACATTATCTGGGGATAGATAATTTTAGGCAGAGGGTACAGCAGATTCAAAGGTTCTGAGGCTAAAGGAGGCCTGGACTATTTGAGGAACACCCAGTAAGCAAGGTCATTGCAGCTGAAGTGAAGTGAACTGGAACAGAGTAGTGTTATATGAGTTAAGAGGTGGCTGTAGACTTTTTGAGACAGGGTCTTGCTCTGTTGCCCAGGCTAGAGTACAGTGGTGCAATCATAGCTTATTGAAACCTTAACCTCTCGTGCACAAGTGACCTCAGTCTCCCGAGTAGCTGGGACTGCAGTCAGGTACCAGCGTGCCTGGCAAATTTTTGTATTTGTTGTAGAGATGGCGGGGGGCGGGAGCGTCTCACTGTATTGCTCAGGCTGGTCTTAAACTTGTGGACTCAAGCAATCTTCTGTCTCAGCCTCCCAGAGTGCTGGGATTACAGGTATGAACCACCGTGCCTAGTCTAGAAAGAGCTTTTACTTGAGTCAGATGGTCATTGGAAGGTTTTGCAGTTGATGGCATGATCTAATTTAGATTTAATAGAATTACTTGGCTGCTGTGATGAGAGTAGTTGAAGGCTGGGGAGTGGTGAAAGCAGTGGCAAGGGCAGAACCAGGGAGACCAGTTAGGAGGAAAGGAGTAACCCAACTGTGAGATGTTAGTGGCTTGAACTGAGTGGTAACGGTAGAGTTGGTGAGAAGTGGTTGGTTGTTGAATATATTTTGAAGATAGAGCTGAGAGGATTTGCTGACATACTTGAAGTATGGGGTGCGAAAGAAAGAAAGGAGTCATGTTTATCTCTTAAGGTTTATCCCCGAGCAGTAGCAGTGATGGAGTTGCTATTATACTGAGATAGGGAAGACCTAAGAGGAACAAGTTTGGCGAGGGAAGGTTAGGAGCTCAATTTTATTATGTTAAGTTTGAGATGTTCACTGTACAGTCAAGTGTATGTATGAGTCTGGAGTTCAGGGGAGTGGTCTAGACTAGAGATTTAAAAGCGGAAGATAGCATCATATAAATGATTTTTTTTTTTTTTTTTTTGAGATGGAGTCTCATACTGTCTCCTGGGCTGGAGTACAATGGCATGATCTCTGCTCACTGCAAGCTCTGCCTCCTGGGTTCAAGTGATTCTCCTGCCTCAGCCTCCCGAGTAGCTGGAATTACAGGTATCTGCCACCACACCTGGTAATTTTTTGTATTTTTAGTAGAGACGGGGTTTCACTGTGTTGGCCAGGCTGGTCTCGAACTCCTGACCTCGTGATCCACCCAAATTGTCCTCCCAAGGTGCTGGGATTACAGGCATGAGCCACTGTGCCTGGCCATAAATGATTTTAAAGCCAGGTAGCTGGATGAAATTACCATGGGAATGAGAATAGTTAGACAAAAGAGGTTCAGTGACCAAGCCTTAGAACATTCCAACGTGAAGAGGCTGGGGGGATAAGGGAGATCCTGTAAGGAATACAGATTAAGCATCTCATGAGAAGGAGAATATGTCCTGGGAGCCAAGTAAATACTTTAGGCCAGACTTGGTGACTCATGCCTGTAATCCCAGCACTTTGGGAGGCCGAGGTGGGAGGACTACTTGAGCTCAGGAGTTCAAGACCAGCAACATAGTGAGACCCCGTCTCTACAAAAAAATAACAAAAATTGGCCAGATATGGTTGGCACATGCCTATCTATAGTCCCGTATGCTGTGGAGGCTGAGGTAGGAGGATCGCTTGGGCCTGGGAGGTTGAGGCTACAGTGAGCTGTGATTGTGCCACTGCACTAGCTTGTGTGACAGAGTGAGATTCTGTCTCAAAAAAAAGCTTGAAGACATCTCAACATAATTTATGTAGATTTGCCTGGGCATTTTTCTGTGAGACACATACATGTAAGTCTGGTTAAGTCACTCTGGTCTTAGCTATCTCTTATGTTACTGGGAGAGCTTCTTACTGGTTGCCCAGTTTCCATTTCTGTTCTTTACACAGAGGCAAATAAATCTTTTTGAAAATGTAAATTCGATAATATCCTTTTCTTAACCTCCCCTCCCCCAATTACATAACCACATTCCAACTTCTTACCACAACTTACAAGGTCTTATATACTATGAGCTCTGCTTAACTTTCTCGTTTTGTCTACCATTTTTCCTTTCACCCACATTATTCCAACCATTCTGGGCTCCTTGCAGTTCCCCAAATATGTCAAGCTTATTCCTGCTTTAGGACTTTTTCAGATACTTCATAAGATTGACTAATCCTGGCTGATAGTCAAGGAAAGGAGATTTGTATTCATTGCCAGATTTTGTTAGTCACAGGACGGGAGAAAGGAAGAGATGTTGAAAATGGTTGGGGTACCTTTCCCCATCCTGTAAGGAATACAGATTAAGCATTAAGTTTGAGACCAGCCTGGCCTACATAGTGAAACCCCATCTCTACTAAAAATATAAAAATTAGCTAGGCATGGTGGTTTGTTTCTCTGAATATAGTGTGTCTTTCTGAATATAGTGTGTATATTCTCTGAATATTTGTTTCTCTGAACATAGTGTGTCTTTTCTTCAGGTTGCTTGATGATATCTTATTACCATTTTATTGCTATTATCATGTACCTTTGAATAGTTTTGAGTTTATCCTGTTTGGGGCTTACTATGATTCTTGGATGTCTGAGTTATAGTTTTCAGAAAATTTGGAAATTTTTTGTCTTTGTTATTACCTCAAGTATTTTTTTCGAGTATTTTTTAGGTCCCTAACCTCAAGGTGTTCTGGGAGACAGTAGTCTCCGGAGATGCCTTTTGCAGGAAGGGTTTATGGTCAAATAAGTTTAGGAACTATTACATCTATTTTTCTCCCTTGGGCCCTGACAGCTCACAGTAGACTTGTTTTGTGGTGCATTAAAAGGTCTGTCTTGGTGAATGTTCCATATTCAGTCTTGGTGAGTGTTCCATGTTCATTTGAAAGTAATATGTGTTCTCTGCTGAGCATAGTAGTTCATGCCTGTAATCCTTGCAATTTGGGAGTCTGAGGCAGGTTGATTCCTTGAGCCCAGGAGTTCGAGGCTTCATTGAGCTATGATTACACGACTACACTCCAGCATGGGTGACAGAGCGTGACCCTGACTCCTGAAGAGTATGTATGTTTTCTGTAGTTGTGGGGTGGAATGCTCTGTGAATGTTAATTAGATTAAGTTGGATTATTATATTTGAATCTTCTGTATTCCTATTGATTTTGTTTTCACTATTTCTATGAATTCTTAAGAGCAGTGTTGACACTTCCATCTATAGATGTGGATTTGTCTTATTTTTTCTTTTAGTTTCCTTTTTTTTTTTTTTGGAGACCAGGTGTCGCACTGTCGCTCAGGCTGGAGTGCAATGGCACGATCACAGCTCACTGCAACCTCCGCCTCTTGGGTTCAATTGATTTTCCTGCTTCAGCCTCCCTCAGCTGGGACTGCAAGTGTGCACCACCACACCCAGCTAATTTTTATTTTTAGTAGAGAGGGGGTTTCACCGTGTTGGCCAGGCTGGTCTCGAACTTCTGACCTCAAGTGATCCGCCCGCCTTGGCCTCTCAAAGTGCTGGGATTACAGATATGAGCCACCATGCCATGCCTCTTTTAATTTCCTTCCTTCCTTTCTTTCTTCTTTCTTCTTTCTTTTTCTCTCTCTCTCCCTCCCCTCCTCTCCCCCTCAAGCCCTGCCGTTTCATGTATTTTGATTTTATATTATTTGGTGTGCATATTGGGATATATGTTTTCTTGATGAATTCACTCTATCATTATGCCCTTCTTTATTGAAAGGTAGTTTGGTAGGTATTAAGTTTTTGGTGTGTTGTAGCACTTTATAAATTTTGTATTGTATTTTGGTTTAGCATAGCTTCTGGAAGTCTATGATTTTTTTATATTTGTTTCTCTGAATATAGTGTGTCTTTTCTTCAGGTTGCTTGACAATTTCTTACTTATTACCATTTTCCTGCTGTTATCATGTACCTGTGAATGGTTTTGAGTTTATCCTGTGGGGCTTACTATGATTCTTGGATGCCTGGGTTATAGTTTTCAGAACATTTGGAATTTTTTTGTCTTTATTAATACCTCCTCGAGTATTTTTTTTTCTCTTTTTGTTTTTCTGACATTCCAGTCACATATGTCTTAGATAGCTTAATATTCTCCCATAGTTCACTGAGAGTGTTTCCCCCCTTGTTTTCTGTGTTTCCTTTTGGATAATTTCTTTTTGCTTTGTTCTCAAGTTCAGTGATCATCTGCAGTATCTAATTTTGCTTTTAATTCCATGAATGAAACTTTCATATCAAATATTATAGTTTTCATCTCTCTGTATTCCATTTGATTGTCTTATTTTCTTTTTTTGAGATGGAATCTCACTCTGTCACCCAGGCTGGAGTGCAGTGGTGCAATCTCGGCTCACTGCAACCTTGGCTCAGTGCAACCTTTGCCTCCCAGATTCAAGTGATCTGCCTGCCTCAGCCTCCCAAGTAGCTGGGATTTCAGGTGCCCACCACCTCACCTGGCTAATTTTTGTATTTTTAGTAGAGATGGGGTTTCACCATATTGACCAGGCTGGTCTGGAACTACTGACCTCAAGTGATTCACCCACCTCGGCCTCCCAAAGTGCTGAGATTACAGGTGTGAGCCACCGTGCCTGACCGGTTCTCTTATTTGCATATATTAATGTCATTTAGATTTTTGAGCATATTGAATATTTCTACAATAGCTGTTTTTTAATCTATAATTTCTGGGTCTGGGTATAATGAATTATTTTTCTTCCTGTTTTTTGGTCATGTTTTCCCTCCTACTTGCCTGCCTGCCTGCCTGCCTGCCTGCCTGCCTTCCTGCCTTCCTGCCTTCCTCCCTTCCTCCCTTCCTTTCTTCCTTCCTTCCTCTCTCCCTCATTCCCTCCCTCCCTCATTCCCTCTCTCCCTGCGTCTCTCCCTCCCTCCCTCCCTCCCTCTCTCTACCTCCACCCCCACCCCAAGGCAGGAGTGCAGTGGCACAATCACAGCTCACTGCAACCTCTACCTCCAGGGCTCACTTGATCCTCCTGCCTCAGCCTTCTGAGTAGCTGGGACTACAGGTGTGCACTACCATGCCCGGCTAATTTTTGTATTTGTGGTAGAGACAGGTTTTTGCCATGTTGCCTAGTCTAGTTTCCAACTCCTGGGCTCAAGTGATCCACTTGCCTTGGCCTCCCAAAGGCTGGGATTATAGGCATGAGCCACAGTGCCTGGCCATATGTCTATTAATTTTTTTTCTTTTTTTCTTTTTTTTTAGACAGAGTCTTGCTCTGTCACCCAGGTTGGAGTGCAGTGGTGCAATCTCAGTTGACTGCAACCTCCAACTCCCAGGTTCAAGCGATGTCTTGTGCCTCAGCCTCCTGAGTAGCTGGGACTATAGACACGCACCACCACGCCTGGCTAATTTTTGTATTTTTAGTAGAGATGGGGTTTCACCATCTTGGCCAGGTTGGTCTTGAACTCCTGACCTCAGGTGATTGGCCCGCCTCAGCCTTCCAAAGTGCTGGGATTACAGGTGTGAGCCACCACGACATTGTGACTTTTATCTCCTTGAGTACAATATTTGTGGTATTCATTTAAGAATTATTGAGCCGGGCGTGGTGGCTCACGCCTGTAATCCCAGCACTTTGGGAGGCTGAGGCAGGCTGATCACGAGTTCAGGAGATTGAGACCATCGTGGCTAACAGGGTAAAACCCCGTCTCTACTAGAAGTACAAAAAATTAGCCGGGCTTGGTGTCGGGCACCCGTAGTCCCGGCTACTCCGGAGGCTGAGGCAGGAGAATGGCGTGAACCCGAGAGGCGGAGCTTGCAGTGAGCCGAGATCACGCCACTGCATGCCAGCCTTGGCGACAGAGCAAGACTCCATCTCAAAAAAAAAAAAAATATTGAGGTGGCTGGGAGTGGTGACTGATGCCTGTAATCCCAGTACTTTGGGAGGCTGAGGTGGGCAGATCACCTGAGGTTGGGTGTTCGAGACCAGTCTGGCCAACATGGTGAAACCCCATCTCGACTGAAAATACAAAAATTAGCCGGGCGTGGTGTATGCCTGTAATCCCAGCTGCTTGGGAGGCTGAGGCAGAAGAATCACTTGAACTTGGGAGGCGGAGGTTGCAGTGAGCCGAGATCACATCACTGCACTCAAGCCTGGGCAGCAGAGCAAGACTCTGTCTCAAAGGAAAAAAAAAAGGAAGTGTTGATATTTCTGGCAGACCGCAACAGCATTACTTTTGGATCATTTTTATAGTTTTCTGACTTCTTTTACTATTGTTTAGGATAGTTTGGCCTTTAGTGGAATTCTGTCATTAAAGCCTTTACTCTTTTGGGGCCTGTTCTAAATCCGCCATATAATCAGTGAGGTATCTCAGGCTGGTGATAGCTCCAGTGATTTTGGCCCACTGAGTTCTAGAAATTGTTCTTTCCCCCAGAAGAGTTTCTTTGGCTTTGTGGAGTTTTACCCTGTGCATGGGCAGGTTAGTATTAAACCAAAAACCTGAGTGGACCCTTTTGCAGATTTCCAGAGTTCTTTGTTGTTCAGCTTCCTCTTCTCCAGAATTCTGATCTGGAAATTCTAGCCACGTAGCCTTCCCAAACTTCAGTGTGGCAAATTTTAGTGATCCCACCCAGGTCTGTGCTCCTCTTCACTGGGCAGTAGTCTATAAGTTGTCTTCTGGCAGAATTCTGGGTCATTTAAAATCTCATTTTGTTTCCTTTTCCACAGTCCTGTTGCCCATGTAGTCTAATGTCTGAAATAAAAAGGTAATACATATTTGTATGTTTTGTCTAGTTTTTGTAGTTATATATGGATGTAGGTAGGGTGTTTGGACCTGCTACTTCCTCATGAGTGGAAATATAATTCATGCCACTCTAGTTTTAATGTGTATTTTTCTTAGTATGAATGAGGTTGAGCATGTTTTCATACCTTCCTTCCTTTTTTTGAGACGAGGTCTTACCGTGTTGCCCAGGCTGGAATGCAGTGGCACAATCATAGCTCACCGCAGTCTGAAATTCCTTGGCTCCAGTGATCCTCATGCATCTACCTCCTGAATAGCTGGGACTAGAGGCATGTGCCACTATACGTAGAAAAATCGACTCTTTTTTTCCTGTGACATTAGTTGAAAGCATTTTTTCCCACTATCTCATTTGACTTTTGATTTTCTGATGATATTCTTTTCCATAGTTTTCAAATATGTATTTTAGTTGTTTCTTCCAATTGCTCATAGTTATTAACTTTAGTGTTTTTTGGACATATCTGGGTATTCTCCATTTAATTCTCTATAAATGCTCCTTATTTTATTAATTCACTTTTTTTTTTTTCATTGGAGACGGAGTCTCACTCTGTTACCCAGCCTTGAGTGCAATGGCGCATTCTTGGCTCACTGCAACCTCCATCTCCCGGGTTCAAGTGATTCTTCTGCCTCAGCCTCCCCAGTAGCTGGGATTACAGGCTCCTGCCACCACACCCAGCTAATTTTTGTATTTTTAGTAGAGACGGGGTTTTGCCATGTTGGCCAGGCTGGTCTTGAACTCCCAACCTCAGGTGATCCACCCACCTCGGCCTCCCAAAGTGCTGGGATTAGAGGTGTGAGCCACTGTGCCTGGCCATTAATTCACTTTTGTTTTTTGTTTTTTTTTTTTGTTTTTTTTGAGACCGAGTCTTGCTCTGTCACCCAGGGTGGAGTGCAGTGGCCGGATCTCAGCTCACTGCAAGCTCCGCCTCCCGAGTTTACGCCATTCTCCTGCCTCAGCCTCCCGAGTAGCTGGAATTACAGGCGCCTGGCTAGTTTTTTGTATTTTTTGGTAGAGATGGGGTTTAACCGGGGTTTCACTGTGTTAGCCAGGATGGTCTCGATCTCCTGACCTTGTGATCTGCCAGTCTCGGCCTCCCAAAGTCCTGGGATTACAGGCTTGAGCCACCGCGCCAGGCCAAGACTTTAGGAATCTTTTTTTTTTTTTTTTTGAGACAGAGTTTTGCTTTTGTCACCCAGGCTGGAGTGCAGTGGTGCGATCTTGGCTCACTGCAACCTCCACCTTCTGGGTTCTAATGATTCTCCTGTCTCAGACTCCAGAGTAGCTGAGATTACAGGCTCCTGCCACTATGCCTGACTAATTTTTGTAATTTTAGTAGACACGGGGTTTCACCATGTTGGCCAGGCTGGTCTCGAACTCCTGACCTCAGGTGATCTGCCCGTCTCAGCCTTCCAAAGTGCTGGGATTACAGGCATAAGCCACTGCGCCCAGTACTTTTGACATTTCAGTCTTTTATCCATTTGGAATATATTGTGATATGAGATTTGAGATATAAACCCACTTTTGTTTATTGCCATAACACCTCTTATCTCTGTAAAGGATCAGATAGTGAATATTTTAGGCTTTGTGGGCCATATGATCTATGCCCTTGCAGCTAGTCAACTCTGCCCTTGTATTGTGAAAGCAGCTATAGTTAATATGTAAGTGAATAACTGGCTGTGCTTCAATCAAACTTGATCTATAAAAAAATGGTGGTGAAGCAGATTTGGCCTCCCAGTTGTTTCCTCAGCCCTGACCTAGGGCTGAGAATTCTGTTGGAAATTATGGAGAGCGATGAATCCATGTGGAAAGAAATACGCCTTTTTGTGTTGACTATTAGGAAAAGTGACAGAAATAATTTAAGAATTTTTATTAACCTGATATTCTTATAAAATTTGGAAACTTTTCACAATTTCAGGATATTCATCTGAGATGCAAGCAAAAGGTTTAGCTACTTGTGACTGAAGGGTCAAGCAATGGTCAACTTTTAATTATAAGGGAGTTAATAAAATAACTGCTGATTTTACCTGGGTGTTTTCTTATTAATTACTTAATACTATTTTGTTTTTTTCTATTGATGATGGATTCATTTATGGGTTTAAAAAAAATTTCCCTCCTGTGTCAATCAAATTGACCAGTGCTTACTCTTCTAGTACAAGTATTTACTTGCTGACAGCACTGTTTTGCCTCAGAGCCAATAAAAAGAGTAAGATTTTTTGTTTTTCTGAGATCAGAGCAACTTAGAAATTGGAAATACGTTTCAATTATGGCTTAATATTGGCTTAGTATTATTTTTTACTGAATTGAAGTAAATTTTTTTTTTTTTTTTTTGAGACGGAGTCTTGCTCTGTCACCCAGGCTGGAGTGCAGTGGCCGGATCTCAGCTCACTGCAAGCTCCTCCTCTCGGGTTCACGCCATTCTCCTGCCTCAGCCTCCCGAGTAGCTGGGACTACAGGCACCCGCCACTTCGCCCGGCTAGTTTTTTTGTATTTTTTAGTAGAGACGGGGTTTCACCGTATTAGCCAGGATGGTCTCGATCTCCTGACCTCATGATCCGCCCGTCTCGGCCTCCCAAAGTGCTGGGATTATAGGCTTGAGCCACCGCGCCCGGCCTGAAGTAAATTTTAAATTAAAAACTTTTATATACATTTCTGTTTGGTGTGTGTGGTTTTTTTTTTTTTTTTTTGACGGAGTTTTGCTCTAGTTGCCCAGGCTGGGGTACAATGGGGTGATCTTGGCTACTGCAACCTCCGCCTCCCAGGTTCAAGCGATTCTCCTGTCTCAGTCTCCTGAGTAGCTGGGATTACAGGCATGTGACACCACACCCAGCTAATTTTGTATTTTTAGTAGATATGGGGTTTCTTCGTGTTGGTCAGGCTGGTCTCGAACTCCCGACCTGCTGGGATTACAGGCGTGAGCCCCCACACCCGGCCCATTCCTGTGTTTTAAAAGTCAAAAATATTCATTGAGAAGTCTCATTCTTACATTGTCCCTGTGTATTCCATGTTCCCCTTCCCTTATTGGTAGTTGCTTTTATCAATTCCTTTTTTTTTTTTGAGACAGAGTCTCGCTCCCAGGCTTGAGTGCAGTGGCGCAGTCTCAGCTCACTGCAAGCTCCGTCTCCTGGGTTCACGCCATTCTCCTGCCTCAGCCTCCCAAGTAGCTGGGACTACAGGCGCCCGCCACCACGACTGGCTAATTTTTTGTACTTTTAGCAAAGACAGGGTTTCACTGTGTTAGCCAGGATGGTCTCGATTTCCTGACCTTGTAATCTGCCCACCTCGGCCTCCCAAAGTGCTGGGATTACAGGCATGAGCCACCGCACCCGGCCTCTTTTATTAATTTCTTATGTGTCTGTCTATCCAGTGTTTGTTTATGCATAAACAAACACACGTGACTATAAGTCATTGTTTTATCTTTTTCAGCAAGAGCTAGCTTATATAGTTATATTTGGCCTTTTCGTACTTAACAAATATGATAATTGAAGATCTTTTCATATTATAACATAGTCATTATTTTGCTTTTGATAGCCCCCTTTTTTGGGAGGTTCCTTATTCTGGTTTTTCAGAGGAAGATATGACACATTCAGTAAGGTGATTCAGTATAGTGCATATCTAAATAATATGTCATTTGTTCTTGCTAGTCTCAGCGAAATGTCATTTGCTGTTATGTTAGTCTCTTGTCAGTCTCAGAATCTCTTTATATCCTTCAAAATTGTTGATAACCCTAAAGAGCTTTTATTTCTGTGGGTTATCTGTATCAATAGATATCAAATGAGAAACTAAAACTGAGAAGCTATAAAAGTTACTTTTGGCTAGGCGTGGTCGCTCATGCCTGTAAACCCAGCTCTTTGGGAGCTGAGTGGGTAGATCACTTGAGCTCACCAGTTCGAGACCAGCCTGGGCAACATGGTGAAGTTTGTCTCTACCAAAAAAAAAGAAAAAAAAAAAAATTAGATGGCTTGAGCCTGGTAGGCAGAGTTTGTAGTGAGCCGAGATCATGCCACTGCACTCGAGCCTGGGCGACAGAGCCAGACCTTGTCTCAAAAAAAAAGAAAAAAACAAAAAAACCCAAACACCAAAAACCAACCAACCAAACCAAGCTGTTTACTTTTAATTTATTTAAAAATATCATTGGTAAACCCAATACATGCTAACATAAATGACATTTTTAATGAAAATAACTATGTTCCAGAACAAGAAGAGTATGAGAAGAGTGGCATTTGTTATAGTTTTGCAAATATCTTTAATGTCTAGCTTAATAGAAAATAGCTGGATTCTCATATCTGCTACTGCATTCAGTGTTGTGATATGTTGTTTTGCTTGAAGCATATGGAGAAAATCTGGCCTCATCCCGATGTAAATTTGGAAGAGGGAGGAGTATTTTATTTATTTTTTTGAGACAAGATCTTGCTCTGTCGTCTATGCTGGAGTGTAGTGGCATGCTCATGGCTCATTGCAGCCTTGACCTCCTGGGCTCAAACAATCCCTTCTACTCACCTTTCCTAGTAGCTGGGACTATAGGTGTATTCCCCCACGCCCGGTTAATTTCTGTATTTTTTATAGAGACAGAGTTTCACCATGTTGCCCAAGCTGGTCTTGAACTCCTGGGTGCAGGTAATCTTGTCTGCCTCGGCCTCCCAAAGTGCTGGGATTACAGGTGTGAGCCACCACACCCAGCCAAGATTATTTTAATAGACTTTCCAGATACTTATGGATAGCCATATTTAACGCTATACTGAAACTCAACATGCTGTAGTTTCTTTTTTAAAAAAATCATTTTATTGAGATATAGTTGATAAGTTACATATATTTAATATATCTGTGAAACAGTCAACACAATCAAGATGTACCTTTTGAAGGTAATTTCTTAAAGATTAATTGCAGTGTAGAATTTGAAACCATCTCAGTAAAGTTTTCATATTGTGTTTTCAGTAAGATCTGTGAATCTAGTTGATTTATCCTCCACTTTGATTGTATCTTTTTTCCTTGCAGGAATTTTTAAACATCATGCATTGGTCATTTGGAAATTATTTGTTTATTGAGTTACACAGATCTTCTAGATGTTTATGCATTTCATTATTCATTGTCAAAGCATCACACCTGTTGATATCATCACCATTCTCTTCAGAAAAGTGTTTTTGACTTGGCAAGTTGTTAAGCCCACAGTGGTAGAAACATGTTTTGCAAAATTCTAATTTTTTTGAAGCTTAAATATTGTTGGTTACTTTCCTGATGTGACAAGCCCACTATTCATTTTCTTTCTTTTTTTTTTTTCTGAGACAGAGTTTTGCTCTTGTTGCCCAGCTGGAGTGCAGTGGCGCGATCTTGGCTCACCGCAGCCTTTGGCTCGGCTCACCGCAACCTCTGCTGCCTGGGTTCAAGCGATTCTCCTGCCTCAGCCTCCCGAGTAACTGGGATTCCAGGCACACGCCACCATGTCTGGCTAATTTAGTATTTTTGGTAGAGATGGGGTTCCTCCATGTTGGTCAGGCTGGTCTCAAACTCCTGACCTTAGGTGATCCGCCTGCCTTGTCCTCTCAAAGTGCTGGGATTACAGGCGTGAGCCACTGTGCCCGGCTGCCCACTATCATTTTCAAGGAAATATCTTTCAAATACCCAAGATTAAGTAACAAGTTGTTCTTTCAAGAGAAATGGTGGCCTGTAAAAAAGCGCAGTTCAGCTTGCAACTCTTATAAAATGCTTTTTCTTGAGACAGCTATCTTTCTATGCATTTAAGTGCACAGAATATTAAGAAGTTGTATACTTAAGGGCTGAGATTTAATGTGTAATATTTGCAGCTATGTCAAGGACATTCTTAAGTGAAACTGGCTTTAAAAAATTTGGTGAGTGTGTAGTGGTGAAGAATGTAGTGACTACTACTGTGGTTTGGTGCTACTGCTAATGAGACAACAGCAGTTTTATCCAATGTTACTTTTTTTTTTTTTTTTAAGTTTTTGAGACGGAGTCTTGCTCTGTCGCCCAGGCTGGAGTGCAGTGGCCCCATCTTGGCTAACTGCAACCTCTGCCTCCTGGGTTCAAGGGATTCTCCCGCCTCAGCCTCCCGAGTAGCTGGGATTAAAGGCATGTGTCACCACGCCCAGCTAATTTTTGTATTTTTAGTAGAGACGGGGTTTCACCATGTTGGCCCGGGTGGTCTCAAACTCCTTACCTCAAGTGATTGGCCCGCCTCAGCCTCCCAAAGTGCTGGGATTACAGGCATGAGCTACCACGCCTGGCCCAGTATTACTTTTGAAACTTCAGGGCAAATCCCAATACAGTGAAAGAAGCAAATAATATTTTAGTATTATTGTGAAAGTGGTTTTGATCTGGTGGACCCTCTGAAAGGTCTTGCCGACTTCTGGTATGTAGAAATCCTTACTTCTTTCTTGGCAATTAAAAAAGAAGAAAAGAAACCAAGAACTCTTACAACTTAATCTTAATCTTGGTTATCAATCCTAATCTCTGTCTACATACTGACTCCTCCAAGTCCTTCCTACTAACACACACTGTGCATACTCCTTCCATTAATTACAGTGGCTCATTTTGGCATGATTCTCAAGAGGACCATGGGGAAGTATAATTTATAAATTACAGGTGACTTTATTTTTCATTCTTCACCTCAAAGTATGGTGAAGGATGATTGGAAACTTCACCTTAAAGTATGGTTGAAGGATGATTGGAAACCTACTGAATTAGAATTACTGCTAGCTGGGACCCTATCTGCTTTTTTTTTTGACCATACACTGAAGGTGATTTTAATACACCAGAGTTAGACAACTACAGCTTTGAGGCCTTAGGAAGAAAACTAGATTGCTCAGAATAGAGGATGGTGTCATCATTATCATTTTTGTATTTATTGCTCTGAGTGGAAGGTGACATCACCACTATAATCTTTGTATTTTCAACATGCATAGCTATCTGGCACAGGGCAGGAGCTGGCCAAATGCTTCATGAATGATTGAATGACTAATATGACTAGATTATTATGTTATTTGTCTGACACCAAGTTTCCAAATTGAATGATGACAAATTTAACCTTGTATTTGTAAGCGTATGTTTTAGAATTTTGAAAAATGTAATTTGGTTAGTGTGACTGTACTAGTTAAAATCATTAATGATTTTTTAATTGTACGTAAGCTTCTTATTTCAGCCCACATAATCTGGCCGGTGCCTACCTATCCTTCCTAGTCTTTTGTCATTCTCCTTGTTCACTGTGTTTTAGGATTAACAAAACATTCGTTGGTCCAGGCAAGGTGGCTCACACCTGTAATACCAGCAGTGTGGGGGGCCAAGGTGGGAGGCTTGTTTGAGGCCAGGCATTTGAGACCAGCCAGGACAACATAGCGAGACCCTGTTTCTAGAAAAGGTAAAAAATTATTAGCCAGGCGTTATTGTACACACTTGTAGTCCCAGTTGCTGGGGAGGCAGAGGTGGGAGGATTGCATGAGCCCTGGAAGTCAAGACTGTAGTGAGCTTTGATCCGTCAGTGCACTCTAACCTGGGTGGCAGAGCCAGACCCTATCTCAAACAAAAACAGAAAACTTTGGCCATTGTTTTCTCCCTAATTGTTGCAACATGCTACAGTCTTTACCTTAGGGCCATCGCATTTGCTATTCTCTCTTCTTTCCCCAGCTCTTTTCTTGACTTTTCGTATCCTTCAAATAACAATTAAGTTGTCACATACTTAAATGTGCTTTTCCTGTTTTTTTGGAGGTGGTCTGTTTTCCTCTGCTGCACATAGAATAGCAGTGAAGTAAATATTTCTGTTAGTTTCTTTTATAGTGTTTATCACAATTGGAAGTTACTTAAGTTGTTACTGTCTGCCTGTCTCCTTTAGAATATATGCTTCATGAGAATGTAGACCTGCCTGTCTTGTTTACTGTTCTATATTCATAATCAGAAACAGTCCTGGTACTTAATAGTATTTTGCAAAACTTATTAAATATATTTAGAAATAGATGAATGAATGAGTGAAAAGGATATATGGAAGAAAATTATTTTGGTTACACAATAAATAATGAATGAAGGTGACAGTTACATGATTACTATTATTATTATTGTTATTTGAGACGGAGTCTTGCACTTTCGCCCAGGCTGGAGTGCAGTGGCGTGACCTTGGCTCACTGCAAGCTCCGCCTCCCGGGTTCACGCCATTCTCCTGCCTCAGCCTCCTGAGTAGCTGGGACTACAGGCGCCCGCCACCTCGCCCGGCTAATTTTTTTTGTATTTTAGTAGAGACGGGGTTTCACCGTGTTAGCCAGGATGGTCTTGATCTCCTGACCTCGTGATCCGCCCGTCTCGGCCTCCCAAAGTGCTGGGATTACAGGCTTGAGCCACCGCGCCCGGCCAACTAGGATGGTCTTGATCTCCTGACCTTGTGATCTGCCCGCCTCAGTCTCCCCAAGTGCTGGGATTACAGGCATGAACCACCATGACTGGCCAACAGTTATGTTATTTTTAAATTTAAAAACTATAGGTAGTAGCGAGAAGGGAAGAAAGAATAGAACAGGGAGTTCAATCTGTAACTGACTGTGAATAATCTATTGAGATAACTCACAGACAAGCTATATAAGTATATGTATTAATATATATATTTAATAGAGTTGGGGTCTTGCCATGTTGATCGGGCTGGTCTTGGTCTTGAACTCCTGGCCTCAAACAGTCCTCCCATCTTGGCCTCCCAAAGTGTTGGGATTACAGGTCTGAACCACCATGCCTGGCTGGCCAAGCCAGTTACGTTTATTAGTAAAGATTTTGCATAAATAACTTTGTTCTGCTAGATTATTTTTTTTGAGACGGAGTCTCGCTCTGTCGCCCAGGCTGGAGTGCAGTGGCTGGATCGATCTCAGCTCACTGCAAGCTCCGCCTCCCGGGTTCACGCCATTCTCCTGCCTCAGCCTCCCGAGTAGCTGGGACTACAGGCACCCACCACCTCGCTCGGCTAGTTTTTTGTATTTTTTTAGTAGAGACAGGGTTTCACCATGTTTGCCAGGATGGTCTCGATCTTCTGACCTCGTGATCCGCCCGTCTCGGCCTCCCAAAGTGCTGGGATTACAGGCTTGAGCCACCGCGCCCGGCCTGTTCTGCTAGATTATTAAGTTAAATATTACATACAAATAGGGCTTCTGGTGTGTAAAATTGCTTGTGGAATATGACGTATTCTATTAATAAATGAATAAATGTGATTCTAAACAATTGTTAAAAGCCATGTAAAGGAGAGGAACATTAATTTCTGGTGGAAAATAAGTACGTAGGCCTGGCATGGTGGCTCACACCTGTAATCCCAGCACTTTGGGAGGCTGAGGTGGGTGGATCACTTGAGGTCAGGAGTTCACGACCAACCTGGCCAGCATGGTGAAACCCTGTCTCTACTAAAAATTCAAAAATTAGCTGGGCATGGTGGCGCTCGCCTGTAATCTCAGCTACACAGGAGGCTGAGGCAGGAGAATCACTTGAACCCAGGAGGTGGAGGTTGCAATGAGCCAAGATTGCGCTACTGCACTCCAGCCTGGTGACAGAGCGGGACTCCATCTCAATAGATAAATAAGTAAATGTGTAAATGAATAAGATTAAAATCCTTGCTATTTATAATTATCTAAGAATCATTTTGTTAATTATTTTAGGTAAACACTTTCAGGGTTTATAACTTTTATTTTAGGGACTTGGAAATACATATCTCTTATTTTCTTAAGAAACCAGTGGGGACCATGTTTTACTGTGTTGGAAAATAGTGACACTGTCAGGATTTAGTGAGGAATTTGGTGATACTTGCCTGCTCTTTAAATGACCACAGATTTCTGTACTGTTCATGTTTATTATTATTTTAATAACCTTTTAGTTTGGAATGATTTTAGATTTACTGAAAAGTTACAAATTTCTTCGTAAAAATTTACAAAAATTACAAGTTAAAAAAAGTACAGAATTTCTGTATATTCCTCACCCATTTCCCCCCACTGTTAACATCTTACAGTAACATCTTACTGTTGCATGGTACATTTGTTAAAACTAAAAATAGTGGTTGGTCAATACAGTTAACTCCAGATTTTATTTGAGTTCACCAGTTTTTACATTAATGTCCTTTTTTTTTGTTTGAGACGGAGTCTTGCTCTGTTGCCTAGGCTGGAGTGCAGTGGCGCAATCTTGGCTCACTGCAAGCTCCGCCTCCTGGGTTCACACCGTTCTCCTGCCTCAGCGTCCCGACTAGCTGGGACTACAGGCATTCACCACCACGCCCGGCTAATTTTTTTGTTTGTATTTTTAGTAGAGACGGGGTTTCACCGTGTTAGTCAGGATGGTCTTGATCTCCTGACCTCCGCCTTGGCCTCCCAAAGTGCTGGGATTACAGGTGTAAGCCACCGCGCCCAGCCCACTAATGTCCTTTCTCTGTTCTAGGATCTAATCCAGGTTACCGCATCGTGTTTAGTGATCATGTCTTTAGTCTTCTCTGATCTGTTGACAAGTTGTTAATTTTTCTTTGTTTTTCATGACCAAGACAGTTTTGAGAAACACTGTCAGGCATTTTGTGAAATGTTCCTTCATTTGGATTTGCCTGATTTTTTCCCCCCTCTCTTAATTAGATTGGAGTTATGTACGGGTGTTGGGGATGAATACCACAGAGGTATAATGGCCTCATTGTATGTTGGGGTTATATTAAATTAATGTTGGTGAGGTTAACCTTGATCATTTGGTTAAGGTAGTGATTGTTTGCCAGGTTTCTCTGTTGTAAAGTTGCTATCTTCCTTTCCCCATATTCTGTTCTTTGGATGTGAGTTGCTGAAGTCCAACCCACACTTTGGATGAGGAAATATCTACATACGTTACTTGAGCTCTTCTCTAAGGAAGATTTGTCTCTGCCCCTCCCCCACTCAACTTATTTATATCCCTATAGACTCATGTATATTTATTTTGTACTTTGGAAGGTAATCCAATCCCACACTATTTTGTTGCTCAGAATTTTTTAGCCTTAGCTATTGGGATTATTTTTAGGTTGGTACCTGAATCCTTTTGGCATGTTCCATTCTTTTGACTTTTAAGTACTCCCTTGCTTTCCTCAAGACACTCCAAGCTCATCTTGTATTTTCCTGCCCTTTGGGTAGAATGTGCTATTTCTCCAAGGAGCCTTGCTTTCTTTTATTGGGAAATGGTATTTAGAAACAAACATTTGGGGCCAGGCATGGTGGCTCATGCCTGTAATCCCAACACTTTGGGAGGCCGAGGCGGGCGGATCACCTGTGGTCAGGAGTTCGAGACCAGCCTGACTGACATGGAGAAACCCCATCTCTACTAAAAATACAAAATTAGCCGGGCATGGTGGTGCATGCCTGTAATCCCAGCTGCTCGGGAGACTGAGGCAGGAGAATCACTTGAACCAGGGAGGGGGATGTTGCAGTGAGCCGAGATTGCGCCACCCTCACTCTAGCCTGGGCAACAAGAGCGAAACTATGTCTCAAAGAAAGAAAGAAAGAAAGAAAGAAAGAAAGAAAAACGAAGATTTGGGCATTGGATATGTTTATGGCTACTGGGTGTCACTGCTTCTAAGTCCTGTCGGAACAGAGACAGGAAATATATTTATTTATGGTAACTTATGTACACACATATCTCTATTTTTGCATCTATCCATTTTTATGTATATTAAAGTTTTTTTTTTTTTTTTGGTGGAGTCTTGCTCTGTTGCCCAGGCTAGAGTGCACTGGCACAATCTTGGCTCACTGCAAACTCTGCCTCCTGGGTTCAAGCGATTCTTCTGCCTCAGCCTCCCGAGTAGCTGGGATTACAGGTGCCCATCACCACACCCAGCTAATTTTTGTGTGTTTTTTTTTTTTTTTTAAAGTAGAGACTGGGTTTCACCATGTTGGTGAGGCTGGTCTCGAACTCCTGACATCAAGTGATTCACCCACTGCGTCCTCCCAAAGTGCTGGGATTACAGGCGTGAGCCACTGCGCCTGGCCTATGTATATTAAATTTAACAAGAGTTTGTACTCATTTCTCCAACTCTAATCCAGTACCAAAGGGCTCGTTTTACTGTTTTCCCCATACTTATCTGTAACTTCCCTCCTCAACATTGAGAAACCTGGCTCCCACCCACCATCTACCATTCATTTTACCTATTTGTTCAATGCCAGTATACATGAAAAGCAGGCATAGAATTGTTAACCTATACCTCTGTTTGAAACAAATTTACCAGCTAGAGTATAAGTTTTTATACAGCTTTTGTGCCTTTAGCATTACAATTTCTAATCAAAGCATCATTTCCCAGAGTTAAGTAACTTTGGGAAGTTACTGAACTTTATAGCTGCTTTTTTCCCCACTCCCTTCAGTAAGGTCATATCTTTTTTTTCTTTTGAGGCAGAGTCTTCCTCTGTCACCAGGCTGGAGTGGAGTGGCATGATCTTGGCTCACTGTAACCTCTGCCTCCCAGGTTCAAGTGATTCTCCTGGCTCAGCCTCCTGAGTAGCTGGGATTACAGGCTCTCATAACCACGCCCAGCTAATTTTTGTATTTTTAGTAGAGACGGGGTTTCACCATGTTGGCCAGGATGGTCTCGATCTCCCGACCTCGTGATCCGCCCGCCTCAGCCTCCGAAAGTGCTGGAATTACAGGCATGAGCCACCGTGCCCGGCCAGTTATATCTTATATTTGTAATACCATTAGATTCATTTGTCACCATCTATATTTCATCCTAGGATATCCTGACTTACTGGTAAATTTTTTTGTTTGGTTAACTTGCATATATTAAAGTTCATTATGATTTCAGTTCAGTGGGTCTCACAAATTCATAAAAGTTTATTTCTTTGAAAAAAATGTGTATGTATAGATAATTTCTTTTAGGTGTCATTTTGCCTGTTTATAGTAGTCTGTTGCTTTCCCCCTGGTTGTTGCTTTTCAAACATGATCCTGTGGTCCTGTGGTTGGGTGTTTGGAAAATATATTTATTGGAATTGAGTGAAGTTAAGTCTTGAATTTTTGGGAACTTTCTTGGGAGTAAAATACATGAGTTTCCCTTGTATTATATGAAGTAAAATGTTGATTTTGTTAATGCAAATGCTTTTCTCCTTTGGTTCTTGTTTGTGGTTTCATTTGAAGTTTGAATATAGGATTGATAAATATCACAGTGTTTTAGAAAAATTAGGCCAAATGTGGCAAGGAAGAACATTTGTTTCGTGATTATTTTTAACATCTGGAAAATTAGCTGGACGTGGTGGCACACACCTGTAAACCCAGCTACTTGGGAGGCTGGGGCAGGAGAATCATTTGAACCCAGGAGGTGGGGGTTGCAGTGACCTGAGATCCTGCCATTGCACTCCAACCTGGGCGACAGGGTGAGACTCCGTCTCAAAAAAAACAAAAAACAAAAAACATCTGGTTACATGACTTTCATGCTACAAGTCAGATAATGTATTGTTTAGGTTTTAAGGCAGAGAGATAGGTTTAAGTTACCTTAAATAATGGAGATATATTATGGGAAGGTAAGTGACATAAAAGTCCCAACTGCTGCATAACAAGGTGTCAGGAAAACAGAGAGTGGTTGAGGAAATGGGCAATCATTTAGGAAACCAAGGAGCTCTAACTACTCTAACTACTCCTGCTGTGGTTCTCAACTAGAGGTTGTAGTAAGAATTGTCTGTGGGGCCCTCCTTCAGATCTGTTCAATCAATCAGACTTCTTTAGTAATGAGGATTGTCTATTTTCTTCTAAAGCTCTGTATATGATTCTGATAAACACTTCTTCTCTACTATTTTGACATTAGGTTATTCAAGGTCAGTTTCTTCTGAATTGGTACCATTGAATATTTAAACTGTGTGAGGGAGATGGGGAAGAGTTGGACACTGATTAGTTATCTAGTCACCATGTTTAGTTTGTATAGAACTCTTTGGCTACTGAGACTACCTTATTGGCTGCTGGCTCTTTCTGATTTAGTTATCTGTTGCTAGATGGAAGGGTCCTGTGATATTATGCCTTGTATTACCATGCTTGGTACTACTTGCCTCTACATTTGGCTGTGGTCAACAAGTAATGCAGAAGTGACTAGAAGTTATTATAGATATGGGTTAAGAGGTGGCTTTTCTGTGCAGGTAGAAATTAAATTGAAATCCCAAATGCCGTGACATTCTCAGTGGGAGAGATTTCCATTTAGAAGGAATGTATGGCTGAAATATAGTGAAGAATGTTGGAGAAGGAGGCTAAAACTGTATCCTATATAATCTTATATAGAGTTGGTAAAATAGTTCGTGTTTTATTCTCATTATAATAGGAAGCCATGTGAAATGACAGAGAGAGTTCAGATAAAGAAATTTGATTCATGTATTTAAAAATGTTATAATGGAACAATAATTGAATGAAGAGCAATGACTTAAAAATAAAAAGAAATTCTAAACATTATTTATTTATTTTTATAGACAGGGTCTTATTCTGTCATCTAATTGCCGGAGTGCAGTGGTGTGATTATAGCTCATTGCAGCCTCCAACTCTTGGGTTCAAGCAATCCTCCTGTCTTGGACTTCCAAGTAGCTGGGAATGCAGGCATGCGTCACCACACCCAGCTGATTTTAAAATTTTTTTGTAGAGTTGGGGGTCTTGCTTTATTGTCCAGGCTGGTCTCCAGCTCATGGCTTCAAGCAGTCCTCCTGCCTCATCCCCCCAAAGTATTGGGATTACAGTTGTGAGTCACCATGCCTGGCAAAATATTTAAAAATTTCCTTGCTAATGAAACTTTGGCATCAGTATAATTTAATCATTAGTTTCCGTTCTTTTTAAATTTAAAAGTATTATTTTTAGATAACTGAGTTAAGACAGTTTCTTTTTTTTTTTTTTTTTTAATTAAGACAGTTTCTGATTTGGACTTGGATATAGTACATCTATAGTTTGTCCATTATCTGTTATATAAATAAATGGCTAGTTTCTACATATCAATCAATAATTATTTACTAAGTACATAGTAACATTTCACAAGGAGCTGTGGGAAGTAGAAAATAAGTACAAACGAGCCCCTGCTACAGTTCAGAGGAGCCAACACTAGAAGTTACCAATATCTGTCTTTAAATTATGGTTTTTCTGACAATAATCAACTAAAGCAATGGTCTGGCATTCCAGTACCACAGTGTTTTTAGCTTGCTTTTTGTTTTTTAAAATTCAGACTTACAGTTTTTTAATATTTTATTTTTTATTTTAAAAAATTTGGGGTTAAAATTACATAACATTTACCTTATTTACCCATTTTTAAGTGTATAGTTCAAGGCATTAAGTACATTGACATTGTGCTGTCGCCACTACTATTTATCCATAGCAGATTCACAAAGTTTGATGATTTTCTGAAAAATAGGAATTAAATATATTTTACTTAATATATGCAATTATTAGTAAGTGTGAAACCTCATGTAAAGATCAGTTTAGTATTAGTTAACTTTTAGGGACAGCAAAGAAAGATAAACATTAGGGATGGCTCTTGCATTAAATGTTAGGATTCCTATATGTGATTATTGTTAATATCAAGTCATATGGTTAGGTGTTGTGTCCCCACCCAAATCTTATCTTGAATTGTAATCCCCAGGTGTTGAGGGAGAGAACTGGTGGGAGGTGATTGGATCATGGGAACAGTTTCCTCCCTGCTGTTCTCATCGTAGTGAGGGAGTTCTCACGAGATCTGATGGTTTTAAAAATGACAGTCTCTTCTGGGCTTTTCTCTCTCCTGATGCCATGTGAAGAAGGTCCTTGCTTCCCCCTCACCTTCTGCCATGATTGTGGATTTCCTGAGGCCTCCCCAGCCCTGTGGACCTGAGTCAATTAAACTTCTTTTCTTTATAAATTACCCAGTCTTGAGTGGTATCTTTATAGCAGTGTGAAATACGGCAAGACTTTTATTTTGGGGGGGGGATAGATAATCATTTCATAGAATGGTAAGATCTGGGAAAATGTGATTCCATAGGCAAATTATTGCCTTATGAAAAAAATTTTGAGACATACCTAATGTGTAAAGATTGGCCATAATAGAAGTAAATTATTAGATGTTGTTTGGGAAAATATATTTCAAAAGAGAAAAGATACTGAATAACAAGGAGACAAATTAATGGTATCCAGTGTTTTGGGGCTTTGCTCAAAATGAGAATACGCATTTTAGGCCAGGGGTGGTGGCTTACGCCTGCAACCCCAGCACTTTGGAAGGCCAAGGCGGGAGGATCACTTGAGGCCAGGTGTGGGCAACATAGCAAGACCTCATCTCTACCAAATATTAAAAAACTAGCTGGTCATGGTGGTGTGCGCCTGTAGTCCTAGCTACTTGGAAAGCTGAGGTGGGAGGATTGTGTAAGCCCAGTGAGCTATGATGATCATGCCACTGCACTCTAGCATGAGTTTCTGGACTCTCTTGAATAATTATAGCCAACATTTTTTGAACCTTTATTGTATGCCAGGCATTTGCACTTGGATTTCTCTTTTATTTTTTTTGAGACGGAGTCTTGCTGTCTTGCCCAGGGTGGAGTGCAGTGACCTGATCTCAGGCTCACTGCAACCTCCTCCTCCCAGGTTCAGGCGGTTCTCCTGCCTCAGCCTCCTGAGTAGCTGGCATTACAGGTGCCCACCACCACGCCCAGCTAATTTTTGTATTTTTAGTAGAGACGGAGTTTCACCATGTTGGCCAGGCTGGTCTTGAACTCCTGACCTCAAATGATCCTCCCACCTGGACTTCCCACAGTGCTGGGATTACAGGTGTGAGCTACCGTGCCTGGCCGCATTTCTCTTTTAATATGGCAGTTATATGAAAAAAACTGAGCCTTGGGTTGTTCAAAGTCATGCATTTGGTGCTGGTTTTTCAACCAGGTGACTCTGCAGTTGGAGCTCTTAATCACCGTGTCATATTGTTTCTCATACAAAGTTTTAATAAGGCAGTATCCTAGATTATTATCCATGTATGTTTATTTGAATATAAAATATTAGAAAATAATTTAACTCATACTACATATTTTGTGAATTTTCATAGTGTAAAATAAAAGCAAGGATAGGCCGGGCGCGGTGGCTCACGCCTGTAATCCCAGCACTTTGGGAGGCCGAGGCAGGCGGATCACAAGGTCAGGAGATCGAGACCATGGTGAAACCCCGTCTCTACTAAAAATACAAAATAATTAGCCAGGCGCGGTGGCGGGTGCCTGTAGTCCCAGCTACTTGGGAGGCTGAGGCAGGAGAATGGCAGGAACCCGGGAGGAGGAGCTTGCAGTGAGCCGAGATCGCGCCACTGCACTCCAGCCAGGGGGACAGAGCGAGACTCCATCTCAAAAAAAAAAAAAAAAAAAAGCAAGGATATGCTGGGCAGGGTGACTCATGCCTGTAATCCCAGCATTTTGGGAGGCTGAGGTGAGTGGATCATTTGAGGTTAAGAGCTTGAGACCAGCCTGGCCAACATGGTGAAATCCCATCTCTAACAAAAAATGCAGAAATTAGCCAGGCGTGGTGGCGGTGGTGGCGGTGGTGGCGGTGGCGGCGGTGCACTTCCAGCTACTTGGGAGGCTGAGGCAGGAGAATTGTTTGCACCTAGGAGGCAAAGGTTGCGGTGAGCTGAGATTGCACCACTGCACTCCAGCCTGGGTGACAGAGTGAGACCCTCTCTCAAAATAAAATAAATAAATAAGTAAATGCAAGATAATTTTAAGAAAAATTTCTAATGTGTAAAATTAAAGATGTTGTTTTCCTGCAGACATCACTGTTACTTAAGGTTAAAGATTTTAGCCATGCATGTTGCTTAAACTATACAGTGCACATGATTGAATGTTACTCTTGTAAATAAAATTTTTCAAGCATAAGAAGTCCTAAATCTTCAGTGGCTCCCCATTAACTGTCTGTCTATACAAAAAATGAGCAAACTGCTTAACCTAGGTTTTAAAGGGGTCAGCTATTCCAGCTTTCCCCTTCTTAACAATACAGGTTTTTGTTTCATGAACTGAATTTGTCATACCCATTTCTATGCTTTTGTTCATGACTTCTTTCTGTTTGAAAAACCCTGCCATCTTCTGTTTCTTTATTTCTGCTTTCTTGTTTATCCCTCTTTCTTCCCAACATTTTCCTTCTTCTGAACTCTAAATCCCTCATTAGGTGCTGTATATATCCTACCTTGTTTTATTTAGTTGTTTACCCAACTAGATAGGTCTTTTGTTGGAAGTGGCTGTTGCTGGTGCTTTTTTGTAGTTAGTGTCATATACACAAAGATCTCAATTATGGCTTGCTGATAAAGAGGATAAGCCATATATGCAGTCTCAGTAATGTTGCTTAATTAACATTTTCATTTAGTTCATCCTGTCTCATAAATCTCATTTATAATCTAAAAATTTATATTCTTGCTTGAAAGATTTTGGTGTTTAATTTCATCAGGAAATGAAAGACTCTCTAAAAGAAAAAAAAGCTGTATTTTGTATTGATTAGCAAAAATAGCGAAAAAAATTATGATCATAGTAATATATGAATTTTTAGAAATGGATATTCTCTTAATATTTGAGATATTTAATTATCCTTACTGAAAAATTACTTAAAAGTAATTTTCTTGAATATCTTATATTGGTTTTGAAAATATACTTTTTTTTTTTTTTTTTGAGACAGTTTTGCTCTGTCACCCAGGCTGGAGTTCAGTGGTGTGATTTCAGCTCACTGCAACCTCCGCCTCCCAGGTTCAAGTGATTTTCATGCCTCAGCCTCCTGAGTAGCTGGAATTACAGGCATGTGCCACCACGCCTGGCTAATTTTTGTATTTTTTGTAGAGATGGCGTTTCACCATGTTGGCCTGGCTGGTTTCGAACTGGCCTCAAGTAATCTGCCCTCCTCAGCCTTCCAAAGTGCTGCAATTACAGGTGTGAGCCACTATGCCTGGCTGAAAATATATTCTTTATAGTTCTGAATTATACCTTCTAAGTTTGGAATGTACATGGAGAAGGCATTTAAGTTTAGCCTTTTTGTGCTATTTAGTAGTGTTTTTCTACTTTCAACTCTATGTAAAAATTTTAAACTGTGAGAATTTGCTTCCCCATTTGCTACTTTATCTTTTCCTCATCCGTTGTTCAGTTGTGGAGTACTAATCTTACTGGAAACATTTATTAAAATTAATTGAAATTAAATTAGCTGAGTATGGTGGTGCACATCTGGAATCCCAGCTACTCGGGATGCTGCGGCAGAAGAATCACTTGAATCTGGGAGATGGAGGTTACAGTGAGCCGAGATTGTGCTACTGTACTCCAGGCTAGGTGACAGAGTCAGACCGTCTCAAAAAAAAAAAAAAGCAAAGAAAAGAAAAAAGAAATTTTCTATATTAAGAGTCCTAGTTGAAATTAAAATTTCATATTCACAGTTTATGGGCCACTTGAAGAGAAAGTGGTTTGTATGTACAGTCCAACTCTGGACATTGTGGGTTCTTTTTTGTCTCTATATTTTTAATATATGAGTGTATTTTTTAGTAATTTTTAGAAATGTGACTTGTTAGTGAGCACTAATGCTTATTTGGACATCATTTTCAGCATTTTTGATTTTTGCCACATTTAAATGTATCATAGTTTATACTCCTTTCTTAGCTCATCATTAAAGTGTTCTGCTTCTTAAGAAGAAAGGAAACTAGGACACTACTGTCTTTTTCTAGATACACACCAATGGATGTGGAAGCTAAGTGCGCTGTACTCTTGAGCTCTGGGTGGCACCTCCCATGTGTCTAGGAGATGGAGTATGGGTTCAAAAGGAGTATGGGCTTTTACATAACTGATCCCCAAAAGTCCCAAAATGTTTATATATTGCCTGCTGACTCCACCAACTGTCATATAGATCGGGAGATGAGAATTTTCTTCAAACTCTAGTTTTGTCTAGTTAAAGGAGCTTTGCCCCAGGAGAATGCATAATTTAGGTGTCATCCTACTTACCAAACTGGTGTGCATGTGTATTTCTTTTTAAATAATTCTTTTACGTTAGTTTTACTTTCCTTTTGCAGACTAAGTAGGAATAAACATTATTTATTTATTTGTTTTTTTTTTTTAAGATGGAGTTTTGTTCTTGTCGCCTAGGCTGGAGTGCAGTGGCACGATCTCGGCTCAGTGCAGCCTCTGCCTACCAGTTTCAAGTGATTCTCCTGCCTCAACCTCCCGAGTAGCTGGGATTACAGGTGCCTGCCACCACGTCCAGCTAATTTTTTGTATTTTTAGTAGAGACGGGGTTTTATCATCTTGGCCACGCTGGTCTCAAACTCCTGATCTCAGGTGATCCACCTGCCTCGGCCTCTCAAAGTGCAGAGATTACAAGCGTGAGCCACCGCGCCCGCCAGTTTTTTTTTTTTTTTTTTTTAAATGATATTCCTCTTATGGCTTAAGAAAAGAATCAGCATAGTACCCCTTAGAACTTTTACGATTTTACACCAATTTTTTTTTTTTTGAGATGTATTTTCGCTCTTGTTGCCCAGTCTGGAGTGCAATGGCGTGATCTTGGCTCACTGCAACCTCTGTCCCCCCACCCCCTGCCCCCCTGGGGTCAAGTGGTTCTCCTTCCTCAGCCTCCCGAGTAGCTGGGACCACAGGCGCACACCACCACGCCTGGCTAATTTTTGTATTTTTAGTAAAGACAGGTTTTCACCATGTTGGCCAGGATGGTCTCCATCTCTTGACCTCGTGATCCACCTGCCTCAGTCCCCCAAAGTGCTGGGATTACAGGCGTGAGTCACCATGCCCGGCCGTGAATGTTTTAATTTTTACTTAGAAGCAAATTTGAGTCATTAGAAAAGTATATAACACCTTAAATATTCATTACATAAATCATCATGTTAGGGGTAAGTACTGTGGTTTTCTTAAATAAGTATATTTTGAATGTAAAACTGAAGGTGTGATTTTCCAACCAGTATGTTATAGTAATTGACATTAAGTGTTGCATATTTAAATTATTAACTGCAAGTGATATCATAAATTGGTCTAACTTTGTTGCTTATCAGGCAAAAACATGGTGAATAAAGAAAGTGACCCTATTTTTGTATTACAGAGGAAGTTAGCATGTTTTGTGAACATCCATGATATTAAACTGTTACAAAAGATTGGAGGGAGGGAGGGAGGGAGCGAGTGAGAAACAATTAGCAGTTTCTGCTTTAACTAATTTTTTATTTTTATCATACTTATGAAATCCTGTAAACTGAAGATTTATCTAAATTGTCTTTTTTCTTTGTTGATTTTATTGAGGTGAAATTCATATAATACAAATTAGCAATTATAGTGTGTGTATTTCATTGACATTTAATACATTCACAGTGTTATGCAACTACCACCTGTGTCAAGTTTCAGAACATTTTTCTAACTCCAAAAGAAAACCCCTATTAAGCAGTCACTCTCCTTTTCCTCCTCTTATCCCCCATAAACCACAAATCTGCTTTCTGTCTCTATGGATTTACCTATTTTGGATATTTTATGTAAATAAAATGGTACAGTATGTGACTTGTGTGTCTGACTTCGTTCACTTAGCATGGGACTTTCAAGGTTCATTCACATCGTAGCATATATCAGTACTTCACTCTTTTTTATGACTGAATAATACTGTATTGTATGTATATAACAAATTTTGTTTATCCATTTATCTGCTGATGGACATTTCAAAAGACTGTTCCACCTTTTGGCTTTTGTGAATAGTGTTGCAATCAGTATTTGTGTACAAGTATCTCTGTTTGAATACCTGTTTTTAATTCTTTTTTTTTTTTTCTTTTTTACCCAAGACAGAGTCTTACCCTGTCACCGAGGCTGGAGTGCAGTGGCGTGATCTTGGCTCACTGCAACCTCCACCTCCCAGGTTCAAGGAATTCTCCTGCCTCAGCCTCCCAAGTAGCTGGGATTGCAGGCACATGCCATCACACACGGCTAATTTTTGTATTTATAGTAGAGACAGGGTTTCACCATGTTGGCCAGTGCTGGGATTACAGGTGTGAGCCACCATGCCCAGCCTGTTTTTAATTCTTCTAGATATATACCTAAGAGTGGAATTGCTGGGCCAGTGGCAATTCTATGTTCAACTTCTTTAGGAACCGACAAACTTTTCCACAGTGACTGCACTGTTTTAGAGTCCTACCAGCAATATACGAGGATTCTAGTCTTTCTCTTAGCTGTCACTTGCCATTTTCCCTTTTTTAAAAATAGCCATCCTAGTAGGTATTAAGTGGTATCTCATTGTAGTTTGATTTCCTTTCCTGTGATTGCTAAAGAGGATGATCATCTTTTCATGTGCTTATTGGTCATTGTATTTCTTCCTTGGAGAAATGTCTGTTTAAGTCCTATGCCCATTTTAAAATTGGATTATCTATTTTGTTGTTGAGTTTTAAGAGTTCTGTATATATTCTGGGTATTAGTCCTGTACGTGATTTGCAAGTATTTCCTCCCAATCTGTAGGTTGTCTTAGGTTGTCTTAACTTTCTTTCTTTCTTTTTTTTTTTTTTTTTAAGATGGAGTCTCACTCTGTTGCCCAGGCTGGAGTGCAGTAGCATGATCTTGGCTTACTGCAACCTCCATCTCCCGGGCTCAAGTAATTCTCTTGTCTCAGCCTCCTGAGTAGCTGGGACTACAGGTGCACACTACTATGCCTGGCTAATTTTGGTATTT
This sequence comes from Papio anubis, assembly GCF_008728515.1. Lineage (NCBI taxonomy): Eukaryota > Metazoa > Chordata > Mammalia > Primates > Cercopithecidae > Papio > Papio anubis. Next base: position 31,799,093 of record NC_044989.1, on the reverse strand, counting down.
TTAGTAGAGAAGGGGTTTTGCCATGTTGGCCAGGCTGGTCTAGAACTCCTGACTGCAAGTGATCCACCCACGTCGGCCTCCTGAAGTGCTGGGATTACAGGGGTGAGCCACTGCATTCGGCCCATACTATTCTCTTATCCTTTTCTGTAAGGTAATTAGTAATGTCTTTATTAAATTGACTTTTAAATAGAGCTTTTAATTTTTAGTTATTGTTATATCATTTCTTAATTTGGTATGTTTTTGACACAGCCAGCTTTGTTTCACTTGCTTCAGAAGGTGGGGGAATTGAAAATGAATGAGAAATACAACATCCAAAAGTTACATGGTACTGGATTTTCTGTATATCAGTTCAAAGAAAGGTTCATCAGACCACCAGACCATCTCTCTGCTACATCAGTTATGGAAACATTTGAGAGATTATTATAAAAAAAGGTATTTCACATGTAATTTTGTGTAGTGCTGTTCCTAGTCTGCACCTTTCTGCATCTTGTAGTGTAAGACACTTGATACAATTTTATATTTTTGAATCTTCCGCATGCTTGGTTTTAGTTATATTTCTTTTCTTTTTTTTTTTTTTTTGAGACAGAGTCTCACTCTGTCGGCTAGGCTGGAGTACAATGGTACAGTCTCGGTTCACTGCAACCCCTGCCTCCCAGGCTCAAGCAATTCTCCTGCCTCAGCCTCCCGAGTAGCTGGGATTACAGGTGTGTGCCACCACGCCCGGCTGATTTTTATATTTTTAGTAGAGATGGGGTTTCACCATGTTGGCCTGCCTGGTCTTGAACTCCTGACCTCAGGTAATCCTCCTGCCTCAGCCTCCCAAAGTGCTAGGATTACAAGTATGAGTCACCTTGCCCAGCCTTAGTTGTATTTCTTTAAATTAGGTTTTTGTGCCTGTAGTTCCAGCTACTTGCAAGGCTGAGGTGAAAGGTTTTTTTGAGCCTAGGAGTTGTAGTTCAGCCTGGGCAACATAGTAAGACCCTGTCTCTAAAAATAATCATAAAAAATAAAAGGTTTAGACTGGGAATGGAGGCTCAGGCCTATAATCCCAGCACTTTGGGAGGCCACACTAGGAGGATCTCTTGAGTCCAGGAGTGGAAGACCAGCCTGGGCTACGAAAAATTAAAAACAAATTATCGGGCATGGTGATGCAAGCCTGCAATCCTAGCTAGTTGGGAGGCTGAGTTGGGAGGATCACTTGAGCCCAGGAGGTCGAGACTGCAGTAAGCTCTGATTGCACCATTGTACAACAGCTTGGGCAACAGCAAGACTCTCTCAAAAAACAAAAAACAGGTTTATACTTACATTTTTTGGGGTGACTGTGCCTATGTTAGGTTTATGCCTAAGAAAGAGGGCTTACAATCTTTATAATTTAACAGCAAACATATCCAGCAAATGGTAAGAGAGCTATATGAATGCATCAATGAATAAATTAAAACATCTGAAAATGTAACAACAGCAAAATATTAAGGTGGCTTTTAGAGAGAGTTAAACTCTTTTGGTCTAATTTGCAGGTAATTATATGAAATATCTTTGTTTTATTTTGAGATGGAATCTTATCACCCAGGCTGGAGTGCAGTGGCACGATCTTGGCTTACTGCAACCTCCACCTCCTGGGTTCAAGTGATTCTCCTGTCTCAGCCTCCCACGTAGCTGGGATTTCAGGTGCCTGCCACCACGTCCAGCTAATTGGTGTATTTTTAGTAGAGACGAGGTTTCACCACGTTGGCCAGGCTGGTCTCAAACTCCTGACCTCAAGTGATCCCCCGACCTTGGCCTCCTAAAGTGCTGGGATTACAGGTGTGAGCCACCGTGCCGGCTGAGTATCTGTGAACTTGCAGTGTTGTTAAAGTGGTCGGTGGTATTAATAAAAAGTGTTTTGCATATGCATTTGTGCATTTTTTTTTGTTTTTTGTTTTTGCTTCATCCTGGTGGGAATGATAGTGCCTTTTGCATGTCAATGAGAACTATACAGTTTGGTTAAAAAAAAATGGTAACAGATAGTTACCCTAAGACTCATCAGGAAGCCAGCTTGTATAACAGTGTCTGACATAGAATAGGTGTTTAATAAATGTTTGATTCAGTGAAAAACCATGGAACTGCTTGAGTGTTGGCTGAAATATAAACGAGGCTGAGATCAACTAAATTAGAAATACGTCTTTAAACAAGCTGCATTTTCAAATACCATAATGAGATTACTGTAGCAAATGTAAAAGTGTTGTGAGGTCACAGGGGCAGAATTGTCCCTCTGGAGAGAGGACTGTTGAAAATTATGAAAGAGAGGCCGGGTGCAGTGGCTGATTCCTGTAATCTCAGCACTTTGGGAGGCCGAGGTGGCAGATTGCTTGAGGTCAGGAGTTTCAGACCAGCCTGGCCAACATGGTGAAAGCCCATCTCTACTAAAAATACAAAAATTAGCAAGGTGTGATGGGGCATGCCTGTAATCCCAGCTACTCAGGAGGCTGAGACAGGAGACTTGCTTGAACCTGGGACGGGGAGGTTTCAGCGAGCCGAGATGACGCCACTGTACTCCGGTCTGGGCAACAGAGCAAGACCCTATCCCTGCCCCCTGCCAAGAAAAAAGAGAAAAGTGAACTTGTGTTATATTTATTACAAAAGTAATTCAGGTATGTTATAGAAAATTTAGAAAATACATCAGCCAGGCACAGTGGCTCATGCCTATAATCCCAGCATTTTGGGGGGCCAAGGCGGGAGGATTGCTTGAGGCCAGGAGTTTGAGACCAGCCTGGGCAATATAACAAGACCCCTTCTCTAAAAAAAAAAAAAAAAAAAAAAAAGTTACTTGGGTGTAGTGATGCATGCCTGTAGTCCCAGGTACTTGGGAGGCTGAGGTAGGAGGGTTGCTTGTTTCTAGGAGTTTGAGGTTACAGTGATTGTGCCATTGCACTCCAGCCTGGGCAACAGAGAGAGAGAGAGAGCACGCGCCTGTCTTAAACACCCGCCCACCACCCCCCCCACACACACACAAAAAAAACCCAGAAAATATTTATAAAGTATAGATAAATATAAAGCTGAAATAAGTCACTTGTTATCCTAATATAATCTTTTTTAAACTTTTTTCTGTGTATAAAAATGAGATTATTATACATATATGTGTGATATATATGTGTATACACACATATGTGTGTATATATACACACGTGTATATATATTATATGTGTGTGTATATAATATGTATATGTGTGTATATATAATATATATATAAGGCAGGCTACATATATATATAGATTTGTAGCCTGCTTAAATCACACCAGTAAGTCTAACATGAGACTTGGTGCTGAAATATTGGAGATTAGGAGTCCTGCCAGAAAGTTTCCTATGTATTTAATATAGTCTTATTTATCAAATGACCAGCTGGATATAGTGACTAAATTTTCCTGTGTATGGAATAGACATTATTGGGAAAATTGGTTTGTCCATATCATTTATCTAAAGTCATATTATTAGTATTAATAATATATATTATGCACATATGGTAGTCTACTTACCTACTTGTTTGGTATTTTGAACTTCTTAGTTTATCAACCATTTTTTAAACTTTTACTTTAAAATTAACAATTTTATTATAAATATGCTGTAAACTGCATCAGGACTTTCGAAGTATTTTCTAGTTTATGAGAAGAAAGAGTTAAAAATGGAATAGAAATGTCCTCTTTAGAGAACATATTTACTATCTAAAATTCTATAATGTCCATCTATGATGGACAACAATGACAAATTTGAATGAAAACAAACAAATAGACATTGAATTGTGAAACAAGTAGAACACTTAGTTTATATGTTAGGAATTTTTGGGACAGCATGGAGATTGGAATGCAAGGATATGGAGTGAAGAGTAGTTTTGTTATCAGGGAAACAATTGAAAGAAAAGGAGGCCTCCTTTGTAATTAATCTGACACTTCTTGGGGGACTTGTCACTGTGCAGTTTGGTCACTAACAGAACAGAGGCTGCGCATTGATTAACTGGAGGGTTTGCTACCAGGAGGTGTCCATAATACTAGAAATCTGCTCATACTGTTAGTAGTGGCAGATAGTGCAGGATTTAAGGAATTCTGGGTCAGGATATCAGCATGAGAGCTTCTGAGCATAGTTCTACCATTCCATGGTGGAAGTGTTTTAGTCAGCCCCCCTTGGGTTAGACATCTTTGGGCCCCTTGGTGTTAGTTAAAGCCAGAAGGAGCTCAGATCTGCAGATGCATCCTATTCCCATATTTCCCCTACAAAGCATTTCATCATTCCTTTTTTTATAGATGAGGAAACTGGCTCAGACAGATGTTCATTGGTTTGAACACTACCAGAAATTCTGCTTCAGTCTTTCTGGGTCAGCCTTTGGAGGGTCTTAATTTTATTAAAGCACAGCAGCCGATTCGGTTCTGTTTGGCTCTTGAACTACAGATTGAGACACACAGGTAGGACTCCTGACTTTTGGTTGGCCGTTGTGAGTTTTTACTTCCATTTTTCTTTTTCTCCAGAAATATGCTTACCCATCATTGCAAGTTTTGATTTGTATTGTCTAAGTATCTTGGTCAGTCTATCATTCTTTCAAGGCCTCAGATGACTATTCAAGATAATATTTGAAGATAGAGGTCATAATAATTTCACAATAACTTCTTTCTGTACTTTACATAAACAATTTTAAAAACATGCGTGTTTGTGTTTAGTGGGGAGAAAACCTCCCACTAAACACACACATTTTCAAAAATCTATTAAGTTTTACTAAGAAATTATACTTTCATTAGGCCGGGCATGGTGGCTCATGACTTGTAGTCCCAGCACTTTTGGTAGGCCAAGCTAGATGGATTACTCGAGCCCAGGAGTCTGAGACCAGCTTGGGCAGCATCGTGAAACCTTGTCTCTACAAAAAATAATTAGCCAGGTGTGATGGTGTGTGCCTGTGGTCCCCAGCTACTTGGAAGGCTAACGTGCGAGGATTGCTTGAGCCTGGAGGCCAAGGCTGCAGTGAGTCGTAATTGTGCCACTGCACTCCAGGCCAGGTGACACAGCAAGACCCTGTCTCAAAGAAAAAATTATACTTTTATTAAAAATAGTTATTGACTATTGGTCAGGTGTGGTGACTCACGCCTGTAATCCCAGCACTTTGGGAGGCCTGGGCCGGTGAATCATGAGGTCAGGAGATCCGAGACCATCCTGGCCAACATGGTGAAAACCCGTCTCTACTAAAAAATAAAAAAAAATTAGCCGGGCATGGTGGTGGGCGCGCGTGGTGGTGGGCGCCTGTAATCCCAGCTCCTCAGGAGGCTGAGGCAGGAGAATGGTGTGAACCCGGGGACGGAGCTTGCAGTAAGCCGAGATCACGCCACTGCACTCCAGCCTGGGCGACAGAGCAAGACTCTGTCTCAAAAAAAAAAAAAAAAGTTACTGACTATTGATTGGTAAATGATTGGGACCTATTAATATTTCTCACACAGCGATTTTTATTTAATGAAATTATATAACTACAAAACAATTTAATATGGATTACTATTTCTGTCCTTTATAGAACAAAGTCCTGTATTATCCTATATTTGTACAAAGCTTTTTTTTTATTATAAAAATACTTGTTTATTATAGAAAAAGTTTGAACATACAGAGATGACAAAAGAAAGTGGTCGTAATTTAGAAAAAGTTTGGACATACAGAGATGACAAAAGAAAGTGGTCGTAATTTGACACCTCAGAATAATCACTGAAAGCATATTGTTGTACATCATTTACAAATGTGGCAGTGTTTACTCAGGTTGTTTTCAACATAAATACAATATTATTTCCAAAGATTTTATTTTATCTTTTTATTTTTTTCATTTTTTTTGAGACAGAATCTTCTCTGTTACCCAGGCTTGAGTGCAGTGGTGCAATCTTGGCTCCCTGCAACCTCCGCCTCAGTGGAAGTTCAAGCTATTTTCCTGCCTCAGCCTTCCAAGTAGCTGGGACTACAGGTGCGCGCCACCACACCTGGCTAATTTTTGTATTTTTGGTAGGGAGGGGGTTCCCTCATGTTGGCCAGGATGGTCTCAAACTCCTGACCTCAAGTGATCCCCCTGCCTTGGCCTCCCAAAGGGCTAGGATTATAGGTGTGAGCCACCGTGCCTGGCCAGACCTAGTTTTAATGGCAAATAGTTATTAAAGACAGAGTTCATACTTACTATTCGTCTTTCAGAAGAAGGGTGTCTACTTGAAACTCTATTGACAGATCACCAAATAACCAGTAGTGGTAACTAACACTGGCTGGTAAGTAAGAACTTAGTAAAATTCTGTGCATCCTAAAGTAAGTCTCTGTTTAAACAGTGGAGATATACAGAGCCATTTTTGTAATGTATTATGTGGGAATGAAGGGATGGTATTTGGAAAGAGGTGCTAACTGCATGTAGACTTGTGAGAATTTTTGCTAGTTTTCTCACTTTTTGAATGAGGAGATTGGACCAGTTGAGCTCTTGTTTGTTTAGTACTTTGGGAAAGGGTGGAAAGAGTTGGCTTTTAGCAAACATATGTTTTATGTGTTATTCCATTTAATGCTTTATGACTCCATATAAAGTGTTTTATCCTCATTTAAAAAAATTAATTTTGTTTTATTATAAGTTCCAAGGTACATGTGTAGGATTTGCAGGTTTGTTGTAAACGTGTGCCATGGTGGTTTGCTGCATCTATCAACCCATCACCTCGGTGTTAAGCCAGGCATGCATTAGCTATTTCTCCTAATGCTCTCCCTCCCCCAACCTCCTGACAGGCCACAGTGTGTGGTGTTCCCCTCCCTGTGTCCATGTGTTCTCATTGTTCAGCTCCCACTTATAAGTGAGAACATGCAGTGTTTGGTTTTCTGTTCTTGCATTAGTTTGCTGAGGATAATGGCTTCCAGCTTCATCCATGTCCCTGCAAAGGACATGACCTCATTGCCGTTTATCCCCATTTTTATAGATGAGGAAACTGAAACGCAAAGAGTTTCGTTTAGGTCACATACCCAGGTATTTCTGGCTTTATCTTCATTTTTTTCCCTTACATTTACTATGTTCTCATTTGTAATATTCTTTCCAGCTCTAAAATTGTGATTCTGTAACAGTGGAAAGAACAGTGTGTAATGAACCCTAATTTACCCCATTTACAAGATTGTTATCCTATGGCCGACTTGTTTCATCTGTACCCCTTTATAGTTGCCTCCCAGCATTATTTTCTCCCACCACATACTTTGACACAGAACTCACCATCTCCCACCTCCCCTCCCCTCCCCTCCCCTTTTTGCCTTGATGGAGTTTCACGCTTGTTGCCCAGGCTGAAGTGCAGTGCTGCGATCCTCGCTGGCTATAACCTCTGCCTCCTGGTTCAAGCAATTCTCCTGCCTCAGCCTCCCAAGTAGCTGGGATCACAGCCATGCGCTGCCACACCCGGCTAATTTTTTTGTATTTTTAGTAGAGATGGGGTTTCTCCATGTTGGTCAGGCTGGTCTCAAACTCCTGACCTCAGGTGATCTGCCCGCCTTGGCCTCCCAAAATGGTGGGATTACAGGCGTGAGCCATCGCGCCTGGCCTACTCAGTGATTTTTATAATTTCTTTTAAAACTGTTTGAGATTCATGTAAGGCCCCATACATTTTAATTAGTTGGTATGTCTGTTAAGTCTTTAATCTACACGTTTCACCTCTATCTCACTTTCTCGTTTTCTTGCATTAAAAAAAAAGTGTGTTTGTGTGTGTGTTCATGTATGTGTATGTATATGTATAAAGAAACTGGGTTTTGACTTTCAGACATCCTCATACCGTGGAGATTGTGATGGTGTTCAACGTTTTTCTGTCTCATGTATTTTATACAATTTGGTAATTTGATTTAGAGTATTACTGTCTAATATAACATAAGCTATAAATTTAAGCCATATATAATTTGAATTTTTCCATATATACTTTTTTAAAAAGTGAAAAGAAATGGGTAAAATTGGTTTGAATAATATTTTATTTGACCCAGTATATCCACAGTGTTATTATTTCAACATATAATCAACAAAATTAATGAAGTATATTGCTTTTTTTTGGTACGAATCTTAGAAATTTGATGTGTATTTTGTACTTAAAACACATCTCAGTTAGTATTAGCCACATTTCAAGTACCCAGTAGCAGTATGTGACTAGTGACACCTGTATTGAACAGCACAGATTTAGAGAACTGATCAGATTCAGGCTTTTTGTTTTTATGTCAGGAAATAGAGAATGCCTGACTCTCTTGGTGTGGTGATATTGGCAGCCATTCATGAACATTGTCTTTATCTATTGATTTATTAGGGCTTGCAAAGTGGTGATACTATATCCTTCTACCTTCATTTATTATCTATAATACTTATCTAAAGGAATACTTCCCAACCATGACTATTTGGTCACACCCCCGTCACCTGCCAAAAAGCCCTAAACAGTTCATGTAGAAAAAGGATAAATAATGCTTGATCTTTTTCTTTTATTTACCAGTTTTCCAAATAATGAATTTGTTTCCTACCATTGTCCAAAAGTAACTGGAAAATATTTTGTTTTCAACTGTCATAGATATTTTAGCTTTCCTGCTTGGAATGTTAGTCAGTGTCCTTCAGAGAAACAGAACCAGTAGGGTATGTGTGTCTACACCTGTATAACTATATTTGTATCTATATCTATCTATATCCCTATCTGTAGATCTATTTATCTTCAATATAGAAAGAGATTTATTTGGAATTAACTCAGGCCATTATGGAGGCTGACAAGTGCCAAGATATGCAGTCGGCAAGCTGGAGACCCGGGAGAGCTGACGGTGCAGTTTCACTTTGAGTCTGAAGCCCTGAGAAATGGGAGAGCTAATGGTGTAGTTAGAGACTGAGGATTGGTTGGTTGACTCAAGACCTAGGAATAGGCAGTATTTCAGTATGAAGGTGAAGGCAGAAGAAATATGATGTTGTTGCTTGAAGGCTTCGTCAGGCAGGAGGAATTAGTTCTCTCTTACTTGGGGAAGGGTCAACCTTTTTGTTTTAGTCAGGCCTTCAACTGATGAGGTGGGGCCTACCCACATTAGGGAGGACAATCTGCTTTACTTAGTCTACTGATTGAAATGTTAACCTTATCTAGAAATATTCTCACAGATACAGCCAGAAAAATGCTTGACTAAATGTCTGGGCACCCTCTGGTCCAGTTAAGTCAACACATAAAATTAACTGTCACATCCAGGCTCATTTTGTACATTTCCTGCCCTAAATATTGTTGTCAATTAATGAGTGCCCTTTGATGATACTTTTGATGATGAAAACACTTCGAGATTCATACTTTTCAAAGCTTTACCTTTAGTGTTTTTTCATTAGGAAAGGTGTAATTTCTTGAAAGTGATTACATTATCTTATACTTAATTTTTAGATGCCTTTTCTCACTTTTGGGAAAGAGGTTCTTGGTGTCCACTCTGTCACTGTCATGTTGATGTTTGTTTCTGATAAAGTACTTGAGAGAAGCATAGAATGAAAGCTTATAGCACAGAGTCATACCTAGTAAAATGGATACACGTGGCTTATAGTTATCTCTCTTTTCTTTCTTTTTTTTTTTGACACAGTCTCACTCTGGTTGCTCAGGCTGGAGTGCAGTGGCATGATCTTGGCTCACTGCAGCCTCGACTTCCCCAGACTCAGGTGATTCTCCCACCTCAGCCTTCTGAATCGCTGGGATTATAGGTGCGTGCCATCACACCTAGCTAATTTTTTGTATTTTTAGTAGAGATGGGGCTTCACCACTGTGTTGCCCAGGCTGGTCTTGACCTCCTGGACTCAATCCTCTTGCCTCGGCCTCCCAGAGTGGTGGGATTACAGGTGTGAGCCACCATGCCTGGCCATCTCTTTGTATCAACCTGAACAATTTTACCTCTTAGTATAACAACAGAATTACAGACACAATTGAGTTTATCCTCTTCATTTTTTTTTTACAGAAAAGGAAATAGAGGGCCACATCTGGTTATTGGGGATGACTTGGTCTTAGAGTCGTCAGCATGCTGTAGTGGGAGTTCAGAGCCAGACTAAAATGGCTCAGATTCTTAGTATTGCCATTCACTAGTCATATGACCTTGAGGAAACTTGATTTTTTTGGTTTATTTATAAACTAGAGATAATAACTATGTCATAGGATTACTGTGACAGTTAACCAGGATAACTTTTTTTTTTTTTTTTTTTTTTTGAGTCATGGTCTCACTTTGTCACCCAGGCTGCAGTATGGTAGCATGATCTTGGCTCACTGCACCCTCTGCCTTCCAGGCACAAGTGATCCTCCCGCCTCAGCCTCCTGAGTAGCTGGGGCTATAGGTGTGTGTAACCATGCCTAGCTAGTTTTTTTTTTTTTTTTTAATTTCTTTGTAGAGACAGAGTCCCGCTATGTTGCCCAGGCTGGTCTTGAAATCCTGAGCTCAAGCAATTCGCCCACCTAGGCCTCCCCAAGTGCTGGGATTACAGGCCTGAGCCACCACGACTGGCCCAAGATAACATATTTTAAAGAACCCAGTAGTGTGCCTGACACATTGTAGGTACACTGTAAATTCTGTTTTTCTCCTGTCCTCCCAGATTGCAGTTTTTTCTGGCGTATTGTTACCTCTTTTTTTTTGATGGAGTCTTCCTTTATCACCCAGGCTAGAATGCAGTGGTGTGATCTTGCTCACTGCAACCTCTGCCTCCCAGGTTCAGGCAGTTCTCCTGCCTCAGCCTCCTGAGTAGCTGGGATTATAGGTGCTCGCCACCACACCCAGCTAATTTTTGTATTTTCAGTAGAGAGGGGGATTTCCCATGTTGGCCAGGCTGGCCTCAAACTCCTGACCTCAAGTGATCTGTCCGTCTTGGCCTCCCAAAGTGCTGGGATTACAGGCGTGAGTCAGTATACCTGGCCTCTTGCCTCCTTTTTGAATTTAACATCAAATGTCGAAATTAGCTGAAAATGATATGCTTTCCTAACATTTGTTACTTTATTTATAGTATTTGCTTAGCAAACTTTTTTCCTAACAGACTAAAAAAATTTGATCCTGTTCTGAATTTTTCTGGATGACAGTTACTGAAGTTTAAATTGAGAAGATTTGGCCAGGCCTGGTGGCTCACACCTGTAATCCTAGCACTTTGGGAGGCTTAGGCGGGCGGATCACTTGAGGTCAGGAGCTCAAGAGCAGTCTGACCAACATGGGGAAAACCCTCTCTCTACTAAAACTACAAAAATTAGCCGGGTGTGGTGGCGGGTGCCTGTAATCCCAGCTACTTGGGTGGCTGAGGCACAAGAATTGCTTGAACCCTGGAGGTGGAGGTTGCAATGAGCGGAGAACACACCACTGCACTTCAGCCTGGGTAATAGAATGAGACTCTAAATAAATATATAAATTCAGAAGATTTTACTTTTCATATTGAAGTACTTATCCAAAGTAAGTTTTGTTATTATATCCTAATTTATTGTAATTATTGAATATTAATTACAAATACTTCTTAATCATATTTTGTATGTTAGCAGGGTACAGTGTAATTATTTTCATGCCTGTATTTTGCTACAGTAAACAGGATAGTTTAGAAAGGCTATAATTAATAGATGTTCAAATGTTGCTTTGATGTCCTTAGATGAAAGCTATGCTTCCAACACCAAATGCTAGTATTTTTAATTATCATTCTCCTTTTAAATTTGAAATAATGGCTTTGAGTACTGTAGTGCTAGCTACAGGATTCTTAGCCTGTAGTATTTAATGTGAATGTGCAGAAAACATTTTAGAAACTTTTTTTTTTTTTTTTGAGAGAGGATCTTGCTCTATCACCCAGGCTGCAGTGCAGTGGTGTGATAACGAGTCGTGATAACGACTCACTGCAACTTCTGCCTCCTGGGTCCAAGCAGTTCTCATGCCTCAACCTCCCATGTGGCTGGGACTACAGGCATGTGCTGCCACACCTGGCTGATTTTTGTATTTTTAACTGGGCTGATCTTGAACCCTTGGCCTCAAGTGATCTGCCCTCCTGGGACTCCCAAAGTGCTGGGATTATAGGCATGAGCCACCACATCAGGCCATAAATGATTAACATTCATCTTTCAAAAAATACACTTTTAGATTCAGGTTGTTTGCTATTTGAGTACAGTTGCAGAAGCAAGTTGTCAAATACTTGAATATTGACTTTCCTGTGACATTAATAGATAGCTTTCTTTGTTGTGAGGCAGAAAAATACAATTGCTGATGCCCGAGGTTGTGTTTCCTAAGGTAAATGAATTTTATTTGAGGTTCTGTAGACTTCAAATTGGGAGATCCTTGAGGTGATGATGATGAAATAGGAAGTTTAACCATCTTCATTTTTTTTGGAGTGGTTTTCATTTGCTTTCTCCATTTTCTTGTACCTTATCTTATCTGTTGTAATTACTTGTAAATTCAACTTTTACCTGCAATCCCTGAAAAGTAACTGCTCAAAGGCTCCCAATTTCTCATAATCACTGAAATCGATTGACTGGCTTTTTTTTTCCTGTTCTCATTGTGCTTATTTATTAGAGTCGGATTCTGTTAATCTTCATGAAGGATATCATCTCTTTGCTTTCCTTGTACTGGATTTTCTCTTTATTTCTTGAGCTACGCCTTTTTTCCCTTCCTTATTGGCCCAACTTCTTACTTCTATGCCCAAGTACCTGTATCTCAGGACTCACTTTTTCTAACATTTCTATTGTCATCATCATCAGTCAGTCCATGTTCAGATGGCTCTTATGCATTCTTTTGTCTTTACCACCTTAATTAAATGATTCTGAAATCTCTTTTTGTCCTTGATCCCTTTTCCTGCACTTAAGGCTCTTACTCTTACTAATGGGAATCTTTACCTAGTTGCCTTGTTGTCTCCTATAACTTTTGGTGTGTCCAAAATCAGTCGTCATCTTAGAACAAGCTTCATGGCCTTCCTTTATCTTTTTATTGGTACTGGTATTATTATTCATCTAGCCCCATTTTAATAATCATTGACTCTTTTATCCCCCTTCAATTTATTTAGGCACACAGTTCTAGTCTAACTTTGATTAACACAGTTTGGGCTGGGCAGGGTGGGTCATGCCTGTAATACCAGCACTTTGTGAGGCTGAGGTGGATGGATTGCTTGAGCCCAGGAGTTTGAGAACAGCTTGGTCAACATGGTGAAACGCCGTCTCTACTAAAAATAAAAATTAACCAGGCGTGGTGTCGCATACCTGTGGTCCCAGCTACTCAGGACTCTGAGGCAGAAGGCTGACTTGAGCCAGGGAGGCGGAGGTTGCGCTGAACTGAGATCGTGCTACTGCACTCCGGCCTGGGTGATAGAGCCAGAGCTTGTCTCAAAACCAAATGAAACAAAACAAAACAAGGCCGGGCGCGGTGGCTCAAGCCTGTAATCCCAGCACTTTGGGAGGCCGAGACGGGCGGATCACGAGACCAGGAGATCGAGACCATCCTGGCTAACACGGTGAAACCCCGTCTCTACTAAAAAATACAAAAAAACTAGCCGGGCGAGGTGGCGGGCGCCTGTAGTCCCAGCTACTCGGGAGGCTGAGGCAGGAGAATGGCGTAAACCCGGGAGGCGGAGCTTGCAGTGAGCCGAGATCCGGCCACTGCACTCCAGCCTGGGCAACAGAGCGAGACTCCGTCTCAAACAAAACAAAACAAAACAAAACACCACACACAGTTTGGGAGATGGTGGTGGCTTTTACAAAACTGAGGTTAGTTGATTGGTTATTTACTTAATTCATTTACTGAATCGGCCTAAGAGCAGGAGGAGGTTCTTATTTCTTAAGTAGAAGTTTTGTGTTGACTATGGTTTAACAGAAGGTGCCACGGCGTTTTAGAATCCTTTGAAAGTTGTTGGTGCTTGAGCATGACTGAGGCTCTGACCTTTTCTGTTACGATTTGCTGTTAATTGGAGAGGTACCACTTCAATCCAGGCACCTTTTTTTTTTTTTTTTTTTTTTTTTACATTAACACATCTGCTTCAGCGTCAGGCAGTTCATTCCAAAGGGAATGAACTGGAAATCATATCAGAAAAGGTCAGAGCCTCAGTCATGCTCAAGCACCAACAACTTTAAAAAGAAAGTGTTTAGCAGAGTGGATACACACATACAACTCAACTTTTATGTTTAACTGTGCCCTTTGTTTCCAAAGTTAGTTTTCCCCCTAATTTATCAATATCAGAACCCTCTGGAAATTATAGTGATGGCTGTTGTATCTGATTACCTTTTTTTTTTATTCCCCTGCACATCTAAAACCTGGCATGTCCATTTCCCATCACTCAGTCCACAGTAGACATGTTTCTTGGCCAGTTATAAGGGCAGAGGTTGCTGGGATTCTTTTTTGGGCATCTTATGGTTGCTAAATCAGAAACTTTTTAGATAGATGAGCTGGCACTTGCAGTACTAGTGCTTAGTGAAAGAAGGAAACAGACCTCAACATGCCACAACAAATGCACAAAACCAAATATTGTATCACATTGTAGTTAATTACTTCAGAAGGCAATTTGACTTCTCTAGATTATCTGTAAATGCTGATGAAGTCAGAGTGGAGCATAGCTCAAGCCCTTGCTAGACAAATAAAACTGTTGTAACTATTAATTTTGTTCATTAGAGAAGAATTATGAAGAAAGATATTAATAAGGTGTTTCATGTTCTCTAGATTGTGCTTTTCTAGAGTATTTCCATGTTCTCTGCTTCTTTCTACCAGATATTTGGTGATGGATATCATACTCAGGAAAGTAAAAGGAGAAAGTTCCTTTTTGCTAATAGGGAAACTTGGTCACCTTGGCCCACATATGATATATCTAATTGCTGTAATCTATACGTTATTTGTTAAATAGCAATTCTTAAAAGTTTGGTTTTATGCATTTTAACCTAGATTATTAATGTAGCTATTGTCTTAGGTTCAACAATGACTTGTTTTTAGCCAGGTTTAGCATTCAGAGACCTTTTTCCACATCAGTAAACATATCCCACAGCATCATTATTTATGACTTTATAGTATTCTGTTATATGATTGCACCATAATTTTTATTACTTAATTTTTTGATAGATAATACATGTACGTAGTGCAAAATACAAACGATCTGAAAGCGTATACAGTGAAAAGCGGAGTGTCTCTCTTTGTTCCCTTTTCAGGATGCAGTAACTGTTACACATTTCTTTTTTTTTTTTATGAGATGGAATTTCACTTTTGTTGCTTAGGCTGGAGTGCAATGGCACAATCTCAGTTCACCGCCACCTCCACCTCTCTGGTTCAAGTGATTCTCCTGCTTTAGCCTCCTGAGTAGTTGGGACTACAAGCATGTGCCACGACCCCAGCTAATTTTTGTATTTTTAGTGGAGATGGAGTTTCACCATGTTGGCCAGGATGGTCTCGATCTCTTGACCTCGTGATTCGCCTGCCTTGGCCTCCCAAAGTGCTGGGATTACAGGCGTGAACCACTGCACCCGGCCTACACATTTCTTTTGTGTTCCTCCGGAGATATTCTACATAAATACAAACCAATACATAATCATGTATGATATATATGCACACACAAAAATGGCAACATATTGTACCTTCTGTTCTGTATAATGCTTGTTCTTCCCCCACAATTAAAAGATGTTCCATAGAGGTTCATAAAATTTTGCTTCATTGTTTTCTGCTTGCTTAATATTCTGGTTTATGAGTCTGCCATAATTTATTTAACTAGTTTATTTTTGACTAACTCTTCAGTTTTCAAATTGTTTGTTCTGTCAGCTCACCCATGTGCAATCATTAGAGCCTCTCTTGCCACATTTTACATGGTGTCATCCACTGGGCGTGATCTGCTTTTCCTAATCAAACTGTGAGTGAAAGCTCTTACAGAAGGAAATCTGTATCACACTGAATAGGGTGAGACAGTGCTTAATGTTTACGAATCTGTTTTGTGGTGGAAATATATGAAAAATAAAAATTCTAACTTTTCATTTTCTCTTAAGAAACTTCTTTTTTTTTTTTTTTTTAAAGAAATTGCATAAGAAGTGCTGCCTTGTGTGGGAAGTGTTATCCTAGTCCTGGTTCTTTCCAGTCAGGCAGACTTACTTTATTTTTCCACATATTATGTTTTTGTTTTAGGATTTGAGTACTGAATTATCCCGATTACTACTATTGACTTATTGTAAACTCCAAAAAATAAAGAAAAAAGAAATATGCTACCTGAATTTGGAAGGAAATAGTGATTTCCGTTTAGATCTGTTTTAGGGAAGTACTTGGACTCAACTTCAAGCATTTGTGTCACTTGAGGTGGTTGCTTTTTATGGTCCAGATTTATATTTCCCTCACTGGAGTACTGGACCCTTTTGCCAGAGGGTAGACATGGTCTTTTTGAAGCCTTCATTTAAATTGGAAATAGGAGCATGGAGGAATATTGAAATAAACGTGGATGGCCGAGCGTGGTGGCTCACGCCTGTATTACCAGCACTTTGGGGGGCCGAGGCTAGTGGATCATCTGTGAGGTCAGGAGTTCAAGACAAACCTGACCAACATGGTAAAACCCCATCTTTACTGAAAATACAAAATTAGTCGGGCCTGGTGGCACATGCTTATCATCTTAGCTACTTGGGAGGCTGAGGCTGGAAAATCATTTGAATCCCAGAGGTGGAGGTTGCAGTGAGCTGAGATTGCCCTATTGCACTCCAGTCTGAGCAGTAAGAGCAAAATTCCGTTGCAAAAAAAAAAAAGATATTTTCAATTAGACTAGAACATTCTCATGAATTTTTAGACTAAAACAGAAGATTTTAAAAGATAATTTTGAATTTAAGTATCACCTAGGGTCTAAGAGTCTGAGTTTTATTTTCTTCCCTTATCAGTGTTATTTGGAAAAGCTGGAGAGGAATTAATTGAAGTGAGTCTAAGAAACAAGGGAGTTACTTAAGGCTTCAAAGTAGCTTGGAGGTAAAGTTAATGTATTTCTAATTTATAGACTATATGATTTCTCAATTATGCTGAAAAATCTCTGGTATAAACCTTCCAGGAGTCCTGTTAGCTGCATTCATTGAGAATATAGCATATGCAAATAAACTCCTTTAAGGCAGTGGGCCTCACATTTGTTTGATTGTTTTTCTTTTTTGTTTTTTTTGAGACAGGGTCTCACTGCATATTTGACCTCCTGGGCTCAAGTGATCTTCCTGCCTCAGCCCTGGAGTAGCTGGTGCTACAGGCATGCACCACCACACCTGGCTAATTTTTGTATTTTTTTGTAGAGATGGGGTTTCACCATGTTGCCCAGGCAGGTTTTGAACTTCTGAGCTCAAGTGATCCTCTGTCTTTGGACTTTCAAAGTACTGGGATTACAGGCATGAGCCACTGCGCCCAGTGTCACATTTTAATGTGCAGCGGAGTTTCCTGCAGAGGTTGTTAAAAATTCCTGGTTGCAATCCCAGAGATTGTAGCAGCACATCTCTGAGATAAAACCTAGGGATCTTTCTTTCTTTTTTCCTTCTCTTCCCATCTCCCTCCCCCTTCCCCCCCCCCCCCCCCCAACTTTGAGACAGAGTTTCGCTGTTACTGCCCAGAGTGGAGTGCAATGGCATTATCTCGGCTTACTGAAACCTCCGCCTCCTGGGTTCAAGCGATTCTCCTGTCTCAGCCTCCCGAGTAGCTGAGATGACATGCGTGCACCACTATGCCCTGCTAATTGTATGTCTTTTTAGTAGAGACAGAGTTTCACCATGTTAGTCAGGCTGATTTTGAACTCCTGACTTCAGATGATCCACCTGCCTCGGCCTCCCAAAGTGCTGGGATTATAGGTATGAGCCACTGTGCCTGGCTGGGATCTTTCTTAAATAAACACATTACGTGATTCTGGTCTGTAGACTACTTTTTGACTGTTATAGGAGTAAGAATTATGATTTTTTTTTTTAAATTTAATTTTTACAAAAATAGAGACAAGGTCTTGGTATGTTAAACAGGGGTCTCACTATGTTGACCAGGCTGATCACGAATTTCTGGCTTCGAGTGATCCTCCCACCTCGGCCTTCCAAAGTGCTGGGATTATAGGCATGAGCCACAAAGCCTGGCCAAGAATTATGATTTCTGAAAGGATGAAAAGTCATACCCCATTAGTTAAAAAGATTTAAAGGCAGGAGCGTGTAAACATTTTCAGGATTGTGGATAATTTAAAATAACACCATAGTGCAGCACAATAAGCTTGGTGTTGAAATTGGTTTGTCTTCTATGAAGATTGGTAGATACTAGTTGTTCCCTCTGTGTTAGTGATAGATAACTTGTGGCTGGCAAGAAGACTCAACAATCATGTTGCTATACGTGTCCCAAGTAGCAAATAAGTCAAAATACCTTTGTCTTAGAATTTAAAATGGCTTTGATTTTAAGAAATCATAATATTTAACTTATTTTGAAATGCCAAATATCATTGAGGAGTGGGACGTTAGATTTTAATTCTATCAAATGGGAGCATGGGTTAAATGAGTTAATTTTTCAAAATATTATTTGGAGGAGAGTAGTGAGATTATGGCGAAATAGGCTTTGTCATGCATCATTTGGAATGGATGCGGTTTTGGATAACATTTTGAATATATGTATCAAAGTCTTATAGAGGGGCTGGGCATGGTGGCTCACACCTATAATCTCAGTACTTTGGGAGGCCAAGGCGGGCAAATCATTTGAGGTCAGGAGTTTGAGACCAGCCTGACCAACATGGTGAAACCCCATCTCTACTAAAAATACAAAAAATGAGCTGGACGTGGTGGCGCACTTCTGTAATCTCAGCTACTCGGGAGGCTGAGGCAGGAGAATCGCTTGAACTTGGGAGGCAGAGGTTGCAGTGAACCAAGGTCGTGCCTCTGCATTCCAGCTTGGGTGACAGAGTGAGACTGTGTCTCAAAAAAAGGGAAAAAAGAAATTTTATGAAAGTTCATACTGATTTACATAGTAAGTCCATTTCTGAGAATCTCAGAAGGAGATAATCATGGTTTTTTGTTTTTCTTTTGAGACGGAGTTTCACTCTATTCCCCAGGCTGGAGTGCAATGGCATGATCTCAGCTCACTGTAACCTCTGCCTCCTGGGTTCAAGTGATTCTCCTGCCTCAGCCTCCTGAGTAGCTGGGATTACAGATGTGTGACCACCACGCCCAGCGAATTTTGTAGTTTTAGTAGAGACAGGATTTCACCATCTTGGCCAGATTGGTCTTGAACTCCTGACCTCGTGATCTGCCCACGTTGGCCTCCCAAAGTGCTGGGATTACAGGTGTGAGACACCGTGCTGGCCAGAAATAATCTTAAATATGGAAAAAGCTTTATAAGTGTAGATATATATTACAGAATTGTTTCTAATAACTCAAAAATTGGAAACAACCCAATGATTTTATATTAATGTGTAAGGAAACAGTGATCCATTCACATTAGGAAATACTATTTAATCATACAGTGTCTTTGAAGAGTTTATAATACAGGGAAATGCTTACACTAGAATGTTATGTAAATAAAAGTAGGCTACAGAATTATATATCATCTTAAAGACTAGAAGGAAATTTGGAAAATATTAATTTTGGTGATTTTTAAAATAATTATGGGATTGTGGTTCCCCTCATCCATATTCCTCAAATTTTCTGTACTGAGCACGCTTTTTTTCTAATGAAAAAATAGCGAGCAAAAATAAATATTTTGATCTTAAAAATAGTTTAGATAAGATGCTATAATCAGATATTATAAAAGTATTTAGTGGCATTTGACAGAGCTAGGAAATTGATTTATAAACAGTGAATAGGGGTAGGAAGAGAGAATCCAAATCAATGGACTGTTACAGGAATCAGTGCCAAACCCATTTTCAGATGAGGTATTTGTAAATGATATGGAAGAAGTAGACTGTGAGCCTCCAAATTTGTAGCTCTTTTGGGTATGAAATGCCAATGGTATTGGTTTTAGCTCTATGAAAATTTTGAGACTATATATGAATGGACAGAAACGTAGTAAGTGATTTCCAGTTGGCCAAATCTAAGAGGTGGTTGGTACACACTAAAGATTATTTATTGGGATTGTTAATTGCCCTCTGCCATTGTGTTCTGAAGTACAGTAGCCAAAAATGTAAATAAATACTTAAAATGTTTACATAAATTAGTAGATAATAAGGAATCCAAGATATTTGGATTTGGCCTAACCTTTGAGGTTTATATCAAGGTGAACAATCAGTGTTTTTCACAGCATGATTTTATATTTTAATTTTAACTTTTAAAATTTGTTTTGATTTGATACAGCACTGCTCCGGATAGGTTTTGGATCAGACTTGCTGTGACAATTCTTGCACTCCCTAAAGTGCTGTACCAAGGGCATGCTATTTTCTGTGTGAGGAGCCCTATCAGATACATAAAAACAAACATCCCTTGAGATGTATCTAAAAATAGGATATGAATTTTGTAAAAAGCATAGCAATAAATTCCAAGTGTGTGATCATAGTAGGGCATTAGTAATGAGAGAAAGGATTTGGAGAAAGCTGCTGAAGTGTTACTTGTTTTTAAAATTAAATGAGGCTGGGCGCGGTGGGTTACATCTGTAATCCAAGCACGTCGGGATGCCGAGGTGGTTGGGTCACAAGGTCAAAAGTTCAATACCAGCTTAACCAAGATGATGAAACCTCATTTCTACTAAAGTACAAAAATTAGCCGGGTGCAGTGGCAGGCGCCTATAATCCTAGCTACTCGGGAGGCTGAGGCAGGAGAATAGCTTGAACCTGGGATGTGGAGGTTGCAGTGAGCCGAGATTGTGCCACTGCACTCTAGTCTGGGTGGCAGAGTGAGACTCCGTCTCAATAAAAATAAAAACTAAATGAGATTTTGTAATTGGTAAGGCTTCTCAGAAACACTTTTCATTGTAGTGAGAAACAGTGGTTCCCAAATGCTGATTTTTGATGAATTTTTCACTGTTCTGCATTGAAATTAAGAATATCAGAACATCATAGTGAGTGGAGTTTTCATAGTGGTAGTATATTTCATGAATTTTAAGATGTACGTTTTCCCACATTTTTTCATTTCTGAAATTGAGATATTGTTTTCCAGTCAGTGGCAACTTAAAATTGTCATTTGGAAAATAGTTGTCACTGCCTGTTCATATGTGAATTTGGTAGTTAATCCTACTGATATGACTGACTGCACAAAGTCACCCCATTGATGTTTCAGTCAACATACTAGTTAAATACCAGTTACAGAAGGTGTACCATCCCTGGGTTGTTTTCTGAAACCTTCTGTCACATCATTCAGTGATACCTTTTGGTAAGATCAAGAAAGGGACTGCATTGAGACGTGGGCAATATGTGTCAGCAGCTTGGAAGAGAGTCCCAAAGCAATAGAGAAACACTTTCAAAAAAATGTTGAATCATGAATTCTCTTAATGGTACAAAGGACGATACTACGGAAAAACAAGGATTACTGATGACTCTAAGTAAAAAGCAATTTAATGATCAGATTGTGAATGTTGAGGAAAATTTTAGGAATACCTTATTTATTTTGCTTTTGTATTTTTTATAAGCACAAGAGTTATATGATAATACTTGTCTGAATAAGTTTTTAAATAATTTTTTTTATTTCCATTATTTGATTTTCCTTTCCTGTCCTGTCCTTTCCTGTCCTGTCCTTTCCTGTCCTTTCCTTTCCTCCCCTCCCCTCCCCTCCCCTCCCCTCCCCTCCCCTGTGCCACTACTCCTGGCTAAATTTTGTATTTTTAGTAGAGACAGGGTTTTGGCGTGTCGGCCAGTCTGGTCTCAAACTGCTGACCTCAAATAATCTACCCGCTTCAGCTTCCCAAAATGCTGGGATTACAAGTGTGAGCCACTGCGCCCTCTTTTGAAATTTTTTTGGCCTATGAAAATCAGAGATCCAGGAACCACTGTTTAAAAAATTCTGGCTTATTCATCTTATTATTTATAGATTTCTCACTATAAATCAGTTTATTTCTTAGTTTGATTTGAGCATATTTCACAGAATGATTAATAATGAAATACTGGGTGCCAACAGCCTTACTTATATTTGGCTTTTTATGTGTTGCTTCTTGTTACCTTATACCCAACCATGTGGGATTGAGTTTATTGTGCTAATAGGCAGATATTACCTATAAAAGAATGGAAAAAGGTTGTGGCAGTTGGTCATTCTTTAACTTACATTTGTAGAACAGTTAGAGCAATACTGGAAGGCTCCCTTGTGGAGAAATGTTTCTCTTACCAGCTTGTCCTGGTATCTAAAATAGATATTTTCTTTATCTAGACCTTTGTTTTATCTCCAGAGGAAACTTTGTATACATATGGATTTGCAAATTTCATGACAACTATTGATCTAGATGGGTTGCTGGAGTATAGCCTCTAGGCCAGCAACATTGCTCAGCTGAGAAGCATGTCAGAAATGCAGAATCTCAGTCCTACTCTATAACTGTAGGATCAGAATCAGCATTTCAACAAGATTCTCAGGTGGTTCATACTCATATTAAGTTTGAAAAGAGTTTGTAGAACACATGACTTTTGTCAAGAGTAAGGAGGAGGAGCAGGCTAAACAGCGATAGAGAAGTATAGGAAACCAATTTGGCTTAGTTGATTAACTTATTTTAGAATGGTTCTGCTGATAGTTGCAAGAGTATTCTTGAAAAGCAGGTGTGTGTGTGTGTGTGCGCGCGCGCGCGCATTTAGTGTCTGGTTTTGTCACCATGCAAATAAACTTACTTGGAAAATATTCTTTGAGTCAAGTGGCATTCAAATAGAAGTGTTACTGAATTTCCTACAGCTCATTGTTTATTATTTATTTCTTGAGGAAATACCTCAGCTTAATTCTTTGGGAACCTACTTTTACTGTTTTATCGAAAAAAGTAAATGCCCATTTATCCCTCTTAAGGGCAGGATCACACAAACATTAAGTAGTTTTGCTAGGATTTAGCAATGCTTTTTCTTTTTCCATTTATCCTTGTTTCTTCAAATCCAGTGGTATTTGAAAACCAAAGCACATATTTCTACATCCTTCATGTATCAAGGATACCGTATTGCCAAGTATTGGCTAGTCTCTGTGAAAGAACTCAGATTCGCCTTTTTACTTGACACTTCATAGGTAATTAAGCAATCATATGTAATAAATAGGTCTGCTTAATTATCTTATTCAAAGATAAATGAGGTTGGTGGCAGTGGGGTGGATGAATTCAGGTGTATTTTCTTTGCTTTTATCTGTTTTTCACATTGGTTTTGTAAACTTCCTGTGTTGTGGACGTTTTTTGTATTTTTGGTAGAGATGGGTGTCACCATGTTGGCCAGGGTAGTCTTGAATTCCTGAGCTCAGGCGATCCGCCTGTGTCGGCCTCCCAAAGTGCTGGGATCACAGGCATGAGCCACCGCACCAGGCCCAGTATTGTTATCTTATTGGACCACTATGGAATATGCGGTTCATTGTTGACCGAAACTTCATTACGTGACTTGTGACTTGTTTTTCCTTAAGTTAATAATGAAATTACTTTGTATAAGTTTTTTGGTAACTGTTCTTAAATTCCGATTTTAAGATGAACTCCGTCGTTTAATCACTGAGTCAGACTTTTTTTTGTACTTTGGCAATTTACAGATTTACTTGACCTGTTTATGTGTAGCATTCTAAATATATACAGAAGGACTTCCAAAATCAGTAGATGCTTAATTTCAGTGCATGTTATTGAAATACAAATTTTTAAAAAAGGAATAAATACCATTTCATACCTAGATTGACAAAAATGAAAAATCCTGACAGTATCAAATATTGGCAAGGATGTAGAGGAATGGGAACCTTTAACTATTGCTTGTGTTAGCATTGATGAAATACAATTAAAACCAAAATCAGCTTGCCCCAGAAAACATCTCTTCAAAGGCAGAAGAAAAAGGAAACAATTTCAGTTTTGAATAAGTATTAAACCAGAATGACATGTGTATCACAAACAATCTGATAAAAGATTGCAAAGACCAAAAGAATGCTCACCCTTACATATAGCGAAGTAGATGCAACCCATTACATAAATGTTCTCAAGATAAATAGTAAATAGTGTTCAAGTAACAGGACATGATACCATCATTTGTCACACATAGTTTATCCTAAATTCACTTGGTAGTTTGAGCAAACTTGTGTGTGAATGAATTGGCTTTTTCTAAAGGAAAAATGAACTCATATCTTTATGACAGGATGTAATTTTACAACTTGGAACTAGATGGCCTGCCAAAGTTAGGCACCCTGTCCTCCCACAGAAACTGGGAGATAAGGGTGCCATCTCTCTTGATGATCTCATTTGAAAGAGATGGCTATAAGGTTCTTGAGAAAGGCAGTTTTGGGCTGCTGGCTAGCTTTTACAAAGATTTACATACATCTCTAAGCAGGCAGAGAAAGAATTTACGAAGTTTTGAAAGAAAATCCTCTAAGTAAAAGGGATGGGGGAGTACAGGTAGATTTAGGCCTCCTATTTTAAATTTTCATTTGCCTGTATACTGATGGATAAGTTGATCCAGCTACCTTAGTGGGCAACTTAGCAATGTTGTAGTCGGATTGAAGAAGAGTACACCCTCTGATTTAGCACTTTTACTTTTAGAGAAACTATTAACACGTGTTCATAGGATACTTGTAGCAGTATGTATTAATAGTGAAATATTGCCAACAACCAAAATATTTGTAAGTAGGAAAGTGAATAAATTTTGCTATACTCATATAGTGTAATACTATACAGCTTTGCAAATGAATGATTTAGGGCGGCATCTGTCAACGTAAGTAATTTTCAAAAACAATGTTGAATTACTAAAGCAAGTTGCAGAAGAAGGATATGTACAATATATTGATACAACATTTGAAAACATGTAGAACAATACCATGTATTGTTTATTGATACATATACAGTGAAAGTAGAATAGAATGATAAACATCAAAATCAGGAAGTGGTTACCTCTAAGGAGGGAGGTATACAAAGGGATCAGCAAGAGATCCATTTATTTCTTTTTTTTTTTTTTTTTTGAGACTGAGTCTGGCTCTGTCGCCCAGGCTGGAGTGCAGTGGCCAGATCTCAGCTCACTGCAAGCTTCGCCTCCCGGGTTTACGCCATTCTCCTGCCTCAGCCTCCGGAGTAGCTGGGACCACAGGCGCCCGCCACCTCGCCCGGCTAGTTTTTTGTATTTTTTAGTAGAGACGGGGTTTCACCGTGTTAGCCAGGATGGTCTCGATCTCCTGACCTTGTGATCCGCCCGTCTCAGCCTCCCAAAGTGCTGGGATTACAGGCTTGAGCCACCGCGCCCGGCAAGATCTATTTATTTCTTAACCAAGGAAAATCTTAAGTAAATAAGGTAGAATGTTAAGATTTAATTTATTTAGGCAGTGGGTATGTGTGTGTTTGTTATATTATTACCTAGATTCTTTTGTAATGTTTAAATATTTAATGATTAAAAGTTTTAAAAGAAAGAATGGATGGCAAACGGTGGAAGGAAGTGAGGACATCTCTTCAAGAAAATTTGTTGTAAAGGGAACCAACAAAATGGAGAGGTAGTTGAAGGGAAATCAGTGTTAGTATGACACATTTGCATGCTAATAATAATCAAGTAAAAAGGGAAGAATTGGTATAGGAGACCTATAATAGTTATGGGAGCAGAATCCTTGAGAAAGAAAAAAGTAATGGGGTCCAGTACAGAAATACTGTTTGACTCTTGATAGGAACAAAGACAATTTGTTGGAATAGGAGGGAAAGCAGAATAAGTGGTGGGAAGATGAAGTAGTTATCTTCTGAATTTAGGGTGGCCAACATCCAGGTTTGCTTGTGATTTAGCAGTTTCTCAGAATGCAGGACTTCCAGTGCTAAAACTGGGAAAGTCTTGGGCCAACTTCTGATTGTTTTTCCTTGACAAAATGAAAACCATCAATTATCTTCTGGAAGTGATAAGGGGATGAAGGAAGTATTGAGGCTTAAGGTGAAGAGAGAAGCTATGAGTTAATTCTTTAAAAGATAGGAGAGCAGATTCACTACGTTAATGTGATAGGATTTCTGAGCATTTCGGGGGTCTGCTGAAATTTATGGTTATTTTAAAGTTTATATGGTTGTATTTCTCTTCAGTCTCGTTCAGCTATTTGGGTAAAAGTACTGAGTTAAGTGGAAAGTTGGTTTTAAACTATGTTTTGACTGTGATGGAGGGAGAAAGGAGCAGAGGAATGAGGCCACAGGGAAGGAAATGATTGTGTTGATGGATTTTTGAGTCTCAGGCTAGGTAAGAAGTAAAGAGAGACGAAGGAGAGTGGAAAAATTTGTAGGGTCTGTTGGAGTTAACAGGTTTCTGGTAGTGAATTGGAAAGATCTGTATAGTATATTGAATAAAGAAGCTGAGATGCTTGAAATTGAGATTTTTAAGGTAGGGTAGTTACTGGTTATCAATTTCATTGTGAGAATAGGAGACTGGAGTGGGATGGAAGAAAAGATCAATAGTAAATACACATACCTCAAAAAGATCATCTTCTGTGGATGTCATTTCAGTGATTAATCTGTAGAGCAGATTTTGGTGCTCTATAACATATTCAATTATTTCCTCTTCAGGTACTGAGAGTCTTCTGCTTCCTGTTTTATTTTGTTTAAATATTGCCTCAACTTGTAAATCATGTTGTATTGCTCTGAAATGAAGACAGCTCTAAATAAGTAAATCGATAAAAGCAAATTTTGTTTAGTCAGAATTTGGCCTTTTCGTATGGCTTGTTAGAGACTGTGCAGTTGGTAAATTCAAACATTAACGACCCCACTAACATAATAGCTTAATGATCCTATTGCTCATTAAGCTAGTATAGTCCCACGTAAATTCAGTGAGGGCTTTATGCCATGTATGGTTATCTGTAGTACATTGCTTTGCTGACTCTAATTTTGTCTTTGTCTTTTTATAGGACCGCAGCTGAATGCACAGCTAGAAGGTTGGCTTTCTCAAGTACAGTCTACAAAAAGACCTGCTAGAGCCATTATTGCACCGTAAGTCTTTGGTTTTTGTTTTTGTTTTGTTTTGTTTTGTTTTGTTTTTTGAGAAGGAGTCTCCCTCCGTCGCCCAGGCTGAAGTACAGTGGCACGATCTCGGCTCACTGCAACCTCCGCCTCCAGGGTTCAAGCGACTCTCCTGCCTCAGCCTCCTGAGCAGCTGGGACTACAGGCCTGTGCCACCACACCTGGCCAATTTTTGTATTTTTAGTAGAGACGGGGTTTTACCATGTTGGCCAGGCTGGTCTTAAACTGCTGACCTCAAATGATCCACCCGCCTCATTCTCTCTCACGCCTGGCCTGCACTGTAAGTTTTAAGAGTCTACTTAAAATCTTTTTTGTATGTTTTAGTAAATGAGTATCTACAGATTGAACTAAAAATTAAAAACTAAAGTCTATATTGAGCTGAAGAAATTGTATTCAGTAATTTTCACAATTCTTGTGGGTTTTCACTGTAACAAGGATAAAAGAATTGGCTACTTTGGCTGGGTGTGGTGGCTCATGCCTGTAATTCCAGCACTTTGGGAGGCCAAGGTGGGAGGATTGCTTGAGGCCAGGAGTTTGAGACCAGCCTGGGCAACATGGTGAGACTCCATCTCTACTAAAAATACAAAAATTAGCTGGGTGTGATAGTATGCTTATAGTCCCAGCTAAGCTATGGGGGGTGGCGGTGGCGGGGTTCTGAGGTGGAGGGATCGCTTAATCCTGGGAGGCAGAGGTTGTGGTGAGCCAGATCATGCCATTGCACTCCAGCCTGGGTGACAGAGTGAAACACTATCTCAAAAAAAAGAAAAAAAAAAAGAAGAATTGGCTACTTTAGTTCCTCAGATGCAGTAATTTCAAAATGTATTTTTGATAATAAAACTGACTTTTAAAGAAAAGGGTGTTTTGCATTAGGTAAACTTGCCAATTTCGGTAGTCATTGCTGTAAATGAATAAGTTCTGTTTTAAATATTAAAGAGATCTAATTTAATCCCGATGATTTTAAATTTATAATGAAAAAGATATATTAAACATAGTATGGTGCAACATGGAATAGCAACTTGATTTTTGAGGAGGGGTAGATTGTATCTTTTTTTAATTGAGAAAATCTGATTATTTTGTCTTTCGATTTTAGAGTTTGCTTTTTAGAACTGCAAGCTAGCACATACACAGTTAATGATGTGTGTCTATGTATGAATTCAGCTAATTTTGATTTGGTTTCCAGAGCTAACCTTCACAACATACTGTTTGAAACACATGGTAACATTTTTTCTGAGAAGAGTGAAGGTTTACTCTGTGCCATTTATCTCATAGCATGTTGTTTGTGACTTCTATTGGGTTAAGGTGCGTGCCCTGATAAATAGTAAATAGTGATGACAATATGTAATAGCCATTTTTAATCAATATCAGAATTAAATGAGTAAATAGTAAATACACATAAATAGCCTACTATTAATGGTAGCATTTTATATACCAAATGTTTTGTTAAATGCCTTATTTGTATATCTAATTTGATCTCATTTAATGGGTGCAGGAGCCTGACTCCTACTTCCAAGCTATGTGACATGCAACTTTTTTATCCGTTGGGACTTCGGCTCCTCACTGGTAAAGGTGGAATAATAATAGTATTTCCTTAACGCTTTTAACACCAGATTAAATGAACTAATCTTTATAAAACTTATAGCAAATGACTTACTACTATTTATTTAGTCATTTACATACCAGGCTAAAGGCCAAGTGCTCTTCTTTGTGCTGCTTTTTGAGTAAATCAAAATTGCTACTCTTGTGGTACTAGCATTTTGGTACTAGGGAAGACAGGCAGCAAACAAATATATTCTGTGTCAGGTGCTGATGGGTGCTAAGAAGAAAAATAAAGCAGATAGAGGATTGAGAGTGACAGTATGGGTAGGGAGTTACTGTTTTATATAGGATTAGTAAGAAAAGGACTCCCTGGTAAGGCAACATTTCAGTCTGAATGATGTGAGAGAGCAAGCTGTGCAGATACCTGGGGGAAGAGGGTTTCAGGTTGAAGAACAGTGAGCACAAAGGCTCTGGGGCAAGAGTATGTTCAGTGTGTTTGAGGAGAAGCAAGGAGGCCTGTGCAGCTGGAGTGGCAGTACAAGGGGAAGAGTGGTAGATGAGATAGGCAGCAGAGGGCTAGATCATGAAGAGGCTTTGTGGTCATAAGGACTTTGGTTTTTGTTCTAGTGATATGGCAAGTCATGACAAGTTTTGAGCAGTAGAATGACATGATCTGACTTAGGTTTGAAAAGGATTACTCTTGCTGCTGTATGGATATTATAGTGTGTGGGAACAGGGAGTCCAGTTTAGGAGGCTTATTTTACAATTATAGTTACAGAAAAGAGATGACACAGTGGCTTGGACTGTGGAATTGAGGCAGAGATGATGAGAAGTAGTGTATTCTGGATATGTTTTAAAGATTGGACCAACAAGATAGAAGAAGAGTCAAGAATGACACTTGGTTAGGGGCAGTGGCTCACACCTGTAATCCCAACACTTTGAGAGGCCTAAGCAGGAGGATTGCTTGAGGCCAGGAGTTTGAGATCAGCCTGCGCAACAAAGCAACACTCCATCTCTACAAAAATTAGCTGGATGTGGTGGGATGCAACTGTAGTCCTAGCCACTTGGTAGATTGAGGCAGGAGGATCCCTTGAGCCCAGGAGTTTGAGGCTACAGTGAGCTATGGTCTGTTTGTACCACTGTACTCCCGCTTTGGCGACAGTGAGATACCCTGTGTTTAAATATATTTTTAAAGACATGGTTTAAAATATCATGACTGAATGATTCTTAAATTTTGTCCCTAGAAGGATGGAATTACCTTTTTACTGATAAGAGGAAGACAAGTGGAAGTATGGAGTAGATTTTGAAGTGTTCATATAGAATCTAGGTTTTTGGTTTTGATCTTGTTAATGTTGAAGTGCTTATTAGATGTCCAAATGGAGATTTAGAATGGGCAGCTGGCTATATGAATCTAGAGTACAAAGAAGAGGCACCAGATTTGAGATAGAAATAAGGGCTTTGTTAGTATATATCATCATAGAGGGTATGGGAATAAAATAAAGATAAACAGGAGAAGAGTTTCAAGGACTAGGCCCTTGGACAAGCCACCTTTTTAGGTGTGAGGGAGGAAAAAGTGATCAGTTGTATCAAATGCTGCCAGTGAGGACTGGGGATTGATAATTGGATTTGGCAATGTGGAAATTACTGGTGACCTTAAGAGGAAAAGTTTCTTTTCTTGGGTGGTGGAAAATGAAAGTGTTATTGGAGTAGGTTCAGGAAAGAATGAGAGGTGAGGGCGATGAAGACGTAAGTATAGATAGTTTTTTGAGGAATTTTGCTGTAAAACAGAGAAATAGGATAGTATCTCTATGGTAAGGAGGATTTTTATTTCATTTGCGAGATTTTAAAGTGTTTGTATATGAAGTGATTCAGTAGGGGAAGAAAAATTGATGCAGGGTTAAGAGGGGACATTTACCTAAGTGAGATCCTTAATTAGGTGAGAAACAATGGGTTAATAATAATTTCTTTATAATAAGTCACAAGAGACATTTTATTCTCATTTCATCAATTTGCTGGTATTTGACTATTTTGGTATGCTACCTTTCCAGTTAAAACTTGTTCTAAATTTGGGAGCTGAGTTGAATCAACATATAATTAAGTTGAGGTTAGTCTTCATATAAAAGTTGCCAGACTTGTTTCCTTCTTGTAATTAATTTTAAATTGGAATCATTGGGAGTGACCTGGGAAATGGAATGTTTTAGCCTAAATTACAAATATGTTGATTTCCAAGTTACCCCAGATTTTAAAATGGATATTTGAAAATAGTTTTGGCTTTGGTGTGTTTCTGTTACATACTGACTTTGTATACAATGTATAATAAATGTTATAATAAACATATAAACATATAAAAACATATATAAATATAAACATATATAAATGTGCATTCATAGGCAATTTCTATTTTGTTAACATAGGAAGACTTTAAGTATAGCCAAGTTTTATCTTATATGGTTTCCAGAAGTAATTATTTTCCTTTCCAAGGTTACTTTTTTTTTGAGGTAGAAAACAAATATTTCATTGTTACTGGGTGCAGTGGCTCATGTTTGTAATCCCAGCACTTTGGGAGCCCGAGGTGGGAAGATCACTTGAGCTCAGGAGTTTGAGACTAGCCTGGGCAACATGGTGAAACCCCCTCTACAAAAAATACAAAAATTAGCTGGGTGTGGTGGCATGTGCTCAGCTACTCCAGAAGCTGAGATGGGAGGATTGCTTGAGCCCATGAGATTGGGGCTGCACTGAGCTGAGATCGCACCACTGCACTCCAGCCTGGGTGATGGGAGTGAGACCGTGTCTCAAAAAAAAAAAAAAAAAAAAAAGAAATTATTGTTGTATGGCATGAAAGGGTCTTATGCTATATAGTAATTAGAAAAATCACATTAATCAAAAACTTACTTTAAGTTTTATAAATATTAGCTCTCTAGTACTTGATTTTCTTAGTTTTTTTATCTTTATAGGCATAAATCATATCATGGAAACCTTAAATAAACTCAGAACCTGGATATAGTTGTAACTAATTAGGCTGTGTGAAAATGGCAAGTTTTTGAAAGTGCTTAAAAATATTGTTCATTTTTATATTGATATAGATTAAATAGAATAAATATCATTAAAGAATAAATATTGACAGAACTGTTGTTCTGTCTTAATGAATTCTAATCTATGTGACATAAGGCAGGCACATTTGGAGGATTTAAAAGAAATTAATTTGATTAGAAATGTACTGTGGTTGTCAGAACTACCTTACCTTGATGTGTAGGAGACAGTATGTGTCCCAGGGATATGTGTTGAAATGATCTCGAGCTAAAAGTCTGAAAAGCCTTTCTACATGACTTCCAGATATCTTCAAACCAATCTTCTTGCTTGTCTTGCACTATACAGAAATATGTCAGCAACCCCTAGAATGAAGTTGTACAGATATGCATCTTTTAAGAAACTTATTGAATATAAAAAATAATCAAATAATTGGTTAACATGATGAATTTTTTTTTTTACTATAAAACAGGTACTTTGAATATTGAAGCCACTGTTATACATTTAAAATACTTGATATTAGTTAACCTAGAAAGAGTTTGACTTGATATTAGTTAACCTAGTAGGAGTAGAATGGAAGAAAGGATACTTTCACTTTTCATTGTGTACCCTTTATTGTTTGGCTTTTTTGCTGTGTGCATGTATTACTTTTAATATAAAAATTAGTTTAAAAAATGTAAATGCTAAAAAGCATGTATATAGAAGATCAGTTTGTATATAGTGAAGCATACTTGTACAGTGCTCTACCACTAGATATCATGAGACAATGAATCTTCGTACATTATTTAGTTCTTCAAGTTACTGAGGATGCACAGCTTATTTGTCTCTAATTATTGTTTGTACTAAGCCATAGGATATTCATGTCAAAGTCTCAAATCCTATATGACAGTATAAAAAATATCTAGATACGCAACATTATGGTTAGTTTATTATTTGACTTCAATAACTTTAATAACTCTCCTTAGCTCAGACTATTTAATATTTATGAGATTCTATTATGTAAAAAGAAAATATTCTGAATAATAACTATCTAACTTGGACTTTTTTTGGGCATAATTATCTACTTAGATATTTTTTATCAAAACAGGAATCTTGAAGGCCTTTGAGGAATGCCTACAAAATAAAAGAATAAAAGACTAGGTACAGCAAAATAAAATTGAGAGAGGCAATGTGGAAGCTGCTGCATTTGCGAATTATATAGGGCCAGTTGTCAATCAAGTTGATCCTATCTGTTCAGAGGAGTTTTCTAATTTAGTTTCTGGCTTTTTAGATCTTAGCTTAAGTAGATCTTGTGACTTTTCTTATTGTTGGAGGAGATCTTCCCATTTCGTCTGGTTCAGTCTTTTCATTTCATCTAGTTCAATCTTTTTATTTTGCATTTTGCTACTATTAAGTAGAACTAGGACTATTGGACCTGACCTTGTTGAATCCTAGTTAAGTATTCCTTTATTATTCCCCATATCCTGTTTGATGAAAAGCCTTACATAGGATGACTCTTGGCATTGACAATTTATACTATTCACCTGTGACCTTGAAGGTCTCAGAATGAACAAGTGAAAATCCATGGCCTGTAGTAATTGTTCATTTTTGTATGGTAAGAATTTGAATTATAACCACACTGCAAGGTTGCTGTGTGGGAAACTCACTTAACCAGTAAATGTTCATGAGCAATGAATGGCCTTTGCATCCTCACTTGATTGCAGCTCCACAGGGAAAAACAGAAATTCTGGTGTCAGGAACTGGTCTTGCTGATGTAAAGGGTCTGCTGTGTAGGAGCAAAGGGAGAAGCAAAAGCATTAAAAGAAGGATCACTTTTTAGAGGCAAGGTTTTAGCCTAATAAAATGTTGTAGGTATTAAGCGTAATTTTGTGTTTGCCTTCATGATATGTTAGGTTGGGAATCCGAGTGACTTGGAAAAGCTGGTTGGGGATGGCTTTTTGCATGAAGGACTTTAAGAGCTTTTAAAAGACTAAGTGGGACAGGCTAGATGTGGTGGCTCACACCTGTAATCCCAGCACTTTGGGAGGCCAAGGTGGGAGGATCACAAGGTCAGGAGTTCGAGACCAGCCTGGCCAATGTGGTGAAACCCCATCAAGAAAAATTAGCCAGGCGTGGTGGCGGACGCCTCTAGTCCCAGCTACTGGGGAGGCTGAGGCAGGAGAATAGCTTGAACTCGGGAGGCGGAGGTTGCAGTGAGCTGAGATCGGGCCACTGCACTCCAGCCTGGGTGACAGAGTGAGACTATCTCAAAAATAAAATAAAATAAAAATAAAATAAAATAAAACTAAGGGGGACACACTTTTATAGTGCATATTAGAATATCTGCAGAGCTTAAATTTTCATTGTTCTGGCTGTTATGCACAAAAGAAAAAACTTTAGCCATTTCTTTAGTGAAGCCTCCTATATTGTGAATGGTTTCTTGATAAAACATTTCCACATACGTGTAGAATCGTAGATTCTGTTAGCAAGAGAAGGGGTAGGAAAAGAGCATCTGTAGTGAGATTTGATGGTTATTATTCCGAATTTCTTTATTACCATGTTTCTGGGCAAGGATAAAGGAAAGTACAAGAAATTATCTTCTTTGATTATTATCTTCTTCCTCCTTTGATGAAGTAGAGTTCTTTGTGGTGGGGTAAAGAGGCACAGTACACTGAAAGATTTTTTTTTTCAATACTCTGCAGTGTAGCCTCGAAGTTAAGACCTTTTCAAGTTAAGACTCTCCTTCTCTCCCTGTAACTTTTGTCTTTACTTCAAGCAGACTTGGAAGTCTTCAGCTTCTGAATGGACTGAAACCATGAAATCTGAGTTCCATTATTAATCATGTATTTACCTTAGCTGATGGTGTTTTCAAAAGTTTCATCCTTCCTTGTAGTTTTATAGGGTATATGGCTCTGTAAGAATTCTTGGTTTCAGTCTTACTGCTTTTCCTATGCCACAGACTCCTTCCTTTCTTCCTTCAAACATGTAAAGATCTCATAGTGGGTAACAGTATGTATTTTAGAGCTAGGCAGTCCTGGCTTAAGTCCTTACTTGGTCACTGGCTATCTGTGTAAACTTGAGCAAGTTTCTTAACCTCTCTGTTTTAGTTTCTTCATCTGTAAAATGAGAATAATAATAATAATTCCTACCCATATGGTTGGTGTGGGGATTAAATGATTTAATACTTTGAAATACATAGAAGATGCCTGATACATAGTAGGTAGTCAGTAAATGTTACTTTTATTATCATTATCCTCTTCATCATCTCCCATGCTCAATCACTGAGATTTGTTACTTTTTCTTTTTTAGACTCTAGCATTCCCTTCTCTTTGCCCACCAGCACTGATACAGTTCCAGACCATGACATTAGTACCTCATGCTTAGGTATAGTACTGCCACAATTTTCAAGAGAGTTTCTGTTAACACCCTGCTGCCTCTAATTGCTAGTTTGTGCCATTGCTTTTCAGTACTAGACTAATAACAGTTTGATATTGTCACACCCCTGCCCAAGAGCCCACAGCATTTTTCAGTATCTTGTTTTATCAAGCCCTTATTTCCTTACCTGACTCTGGCTTATCATTACTCTCTTCCTCTACTCTGGCCAGTCTTGTATTTTCTCATCTACCTTATGTAGTTGGACGTTTGCTCATGTTCTTCCTTTGGTCTTTATGCCCTTCCTTAATGTCCTTTGTACTCTTATTATTTCTGTCCTAGCCATATGTAAAGAATCCAATGATTCTTTCTTTTCTTGTCTTTTTTTAAATTTTGAAATAAAGTCTTGCTCAGTCACCCAGGGTGGAATGCAGTGATGGGAAGAATCCAGTGTTTCTAAGAAGGCTTTCTGGATGTTAAGAACTGAGCTAGGTCAGGAACAGGATTGGTAGAAATGGGAGAGACTCAGACTAGAAAGACAGGTTGATTTAGAGATCAGAGTATGGATTAGGGATTAGAGCCTTTAAATTTAAGAATGACGAAGAGGAACTAGTCTGAAAAGCAGATCTAAGGTGGAAGGAGCAGTTTAAGCTGTAAGGATTAGGAAGTGAAGGGATGGTATATGAGTGACAACTGAGAGCAAAATTTCAAGGCAGTGTTGAAAATCTGAGATGTCGCTAAGGTTTGAGATAGAGCCGGGCAGATCCAGATGGACCAGGTGGTTTAAAGGTTCACATGAACAGGCAAGATGGCATACTTCTAAATTCGTAAGAGAACCAGTTAAGATCAAGAACTAGGTGTTAGGAATCTGAAGCAGTGAGTAGTAAGGTCTCAGGCACTCAGAGATTAGAATTGTAACAGAATAAAATAGGTCTCTGGGTTGGCTCTAGTATCAAAATTAGCACAGGGTGACATCAAAACTGAGTGTGCTGAGCCAGAGGACTACTAAATTTCCTTCTGGCTAAGATCAGAACTGGGTTGTGAGAATATTGCTGTTTTGAGGCAACTTTATAGGCTCCTTTACCAGAGGTGTAGGGCTGGAGTGACTACCATTAATTAAGGCCTTCACTGATTTCAGTGAGCTTAGTGTATGTTCCATATTATTGAGTTCCCAATTAAACACCACTACTATCTTGTATTGCTGTGGTAGACTGCTGTGAGTCTCATTTTCTCCATTCGTATCTTAAGCTAGTTCAGATTAGGACCATTTTTAAAAAAGAACCTTGTGATATGACTGGCATTCAAGTGTGTACATTTAAAGCACACAATTTGATGTTTGACCTATGTATGAGGGTAAAACTATCACAATCAAGAAAATGAACATATTCATCACCCTCAAAAGTTTTCTTGTGTTCCCTTATAATTCTTCCTTTCTGTACCTCTTTTTCCCCCCTTCCCCTTTCTAGAATATATATATATATATATATATATTTTTTTTTTAAGAGATGGTATCTCACTCTGTCATCCAGGCTGGAGTGTGGGTGCGATCATAGCTTGCTATAATATGGAACTTGGCTTAAGCAATCTTCCTGCCTCAGCGTCTTGAGTAGCTGGGACTACAGGCATGCGCCACCATGCCTTGCTATTTTCTAGAATTTTATTTAAATGGAATCATACAGAATAAACTATTTTTGTTTGACTTTCTTCCATTCAGCATATTTATTTTTACCCCCTTAAAAAAAGTATAATTATTTTGAGTCTCAGTAGTTCACTTCTTTTTATTGCTGAAGAGTATTCCATTGTGTGGATATATCTTTATTTTTTCATATACCTTTTGAAACCAGGAAACAGTCATTCTGTAGGTGATAAGAGAATTGACTGAATTCGGAGACCAGAGGATGAAAGGGAAGAATAGTATGGAGAGACAATAAGAATAATGTCTTTATCTTATCTCTAAAGACACAGAAGGAAGTGAGTTGTTATAATAGTTGTAGGGTATTTGTTTTGGTCTGACTTGACTTCCTGTTGGTTTATCATTTTTCTGTAATAGTCTGCTAATGCTACTGAAGAGGAGTATTAAAAAACTCAATTATAGGTCAGGTGTGGTGGCTTATGTCTGTAATGGCAGTACTTTGGGAGGCCAAGGCAGGAGGATCACTTGACCCCAGGAGTTCAAGACCAGCCTCGGCAACATAGAACTCAGATCTGTTAAAAATAACATATGAGCCAGATATAGTGGCATGTGCCTATGATCTCAGCTACTCAGGAAGCTGAGGCAGGAGGACTGCTTGAGCCTGGGAGGTTGAGGCTGCAGTGAGCCATGATTGCACCACTGCATGCAGCCTGGGTGACGAAGTGAGACTCTGTCTCAAAAAAAAAAACCAAAAACCAACCTCAATAATCGTGTTACATAGTAACTTCAAGTAAACCTTGAACGCCTGTAAATTTGTCTTTCAGACAAAAAAAAAATTACAAAGTATTTTTAGAGTTTAGAATTAGAACACAGTATAGATCATGTGTTTCCTAATTTCTTCTAGAAGTCGCATCATTAACTACATTGTTATTTAACGTAGGCTCTCAATTCTGTTGTGTTTACCATAGTTACTGTATTTATTTCAAAGGTTTTTCTTTCTAGAATATCTTGATTTTGAATCTGATGATTAAGTTTAAAAATATTTTGTTTTGTAGCCATGCAGGATATACGTACTGTGGGTCTTGTGCCGCCCATGCTTATAAACAAGTGGATCCGTCTATTACGTAAGTAATGTAGTTTTGTTTTAAGTTGGAGAAGCTTGAGAATTGATTGCTTTGTGATAGAAGTAATTTGCTTTTTATACTTACTGTTATTATGTGCTCAATTTCATGAGGGATTTGACTTTTGATGAATTTTACTATATATAGGTTACTGAAAACTTCAATACTTTTTTGTTGTTGTTTGAACATCTGCTTTTTACCTTCCCTTTGGCATGTAAAATGTTTAGTTATGAAGGTTAAATATTTTGTTTTTAAATATTTCTTTGAAAACCCAGAGATGAGCATTCTTAAGAAAAATGCAAAGCCCTCTGATCTGTTTTAATCATTTCGTAATTTAAAATTCTTTATTGTACTTGTTAAAATTGTGGTTACTGAAAGGATAATTTGTCATTGACAGGATAAGGTATTTGAAATATTTTAGAATCTGACAGTGAATTTAATATGATGTTTGAGGCATATTAACTCTTAATAATTCAATGACAGCTCTGAAATTAGCTTAAAAAAAAAAAAACTTCCTGGGAACTTGAGACTCCTTTAATAGTATACTACTCCGTAAGAAAGTTGTGAACTTTCAAGAGGTTTTGCTGGAAATAGTCACTCATTTTATTTACACAGTTAATTTACTAGCTGTGAACCAATATCCGGCCCTAGTTTGCCAGATGTACAAGCTATGTGAATAGGTGAAGTGATCATCTTAGTTCTGTCAAATACTGATTGTTAGGTCTGAATTAGTAGAGATGTAGTATAGTTGTTCAAAAGAAATAGCTCATAGCTGCCATGATTTAATAAAGAAAATCATGCACAGCCCACTTGCCTTTGAGCAGTTCATTCAAAGTTTTTAAACAAAAAAGCTGTTCTTTCAAATTTTTATGTAGCATTGTCTGTATATTTTATTATAATTCATTGAAAATTACTTTTGGCAAGCTTTTACTAAAAAGAAAGCAATGATATTTATAAATTGGTGAGGTTTTGGCTAGACCTGTCTCATTTATGATGTTTTGAGGAGCATTGTTCACAGTTATTCCCTGATACATGTTTAATATATAATCTTAAATAATTTCATGAATAAGAGCAAATAGAAGTTAAATTGAAATGATTTTTTAAAAGTCCAGGCCTGGTGGCTCACACCTGTAATCCCAGCACTTTGGGAGGCTAAGGCGGGCAGATTACCTGAGGTCAAGAGTTCGAGACCAGCCTGGCCAATATAGTGAAACCCTGTCTCTACTAAAATACAAAAAAAAAAAAAAAAAATTAGCTGGGCATGGTGGCACACGGCTGTAGTCCCAGCTACTTGGGAGGCTGAGGCAGGAGAATTGCTTGAATCCGGGAGGGGGAGGTTGCAGTGAGCTGAGATCGTGCCACCACACTCCAGGTTGGCAACAGAGCAAGACTCCATTTCAAAAAAAAAAAAAAGGATTTTTTATAAGTTTCTTTCATTTGACTTGGGCCTGTAAACCAGCTATAATAAAAGTTAGTTTATATAACGGCCTTTTCTTTTTGAAACCTTCCTCTATTTGGCAAAAGTTTTGTTGATAAAACTCATGTGCTAGTGGGACACCCCAGAGTTAAATTAGGTTTAGGAATTTGTAGAGGGGTATAGAGTTTATGTTCGTAGAAGTGGGAAGTATGTGTTAAATAAGTTAATGGAAAGTGAGAAAGAAGGCAAAAGGAAAGAGGAAAAAATGGAGGAGTGCCAAGGACTAAGAAGAGGAAGATAAAGAAGATGAGTAGAAAGAGAGGCAAATGATGGCTGATGTGATCAAATTATTTTATTTTAATTAATTATTTTTGAGACAGTCTGGTTCTGTCACCTACGCTGGAGTGCAGTGGTGCAATCTTGGCTCACTGCAACTTCTGCCCCCAGGTTCAGTCAGTTCTCCTGCCTCATCCTCCCAAGTAGCTGGGACTACAGGTGCACGCCACTGTACCGAGTTAATTTTTTGTATTTGTGGTGGAGACAGGCTTTCGCCACATTGGCCAGGCTGGTTTCGAACTCCTGACTGCGGGTGATCTGCAGTCAGGCCTCGGCCTCCCAAAGTGCTGGGATTACAGGCATGAGCCACTGTGCCCAGCCCGATCAAATTATTTTTTGTAATTAATATATAATAATTGAATTCTTAATGAATAAATTTTAAGGTCTAAGTGTAAAATTAATAATTGACAGTCACAGTTGATTTCTCTTGAAAGAGGCACTTTCTGGGAATTATAATGTCTTTAGAGTGCTTTGAGAAAGTAGAGAAAGAACATCCTTATGAGAAAGGTTAAATTCTATACTACCACTTTCTGTTCTTAACTTCCACATTAATCCATTTGCATTCTATTTTTCAGCCAGGATCATCTTTTGAAAATGTAAATGATACTATGTCACTTTCCAGAATTTAAAAGTGGGTAGGGGATACAAATATGATTTAAAAAGGCATTACAAATAACAGGTAGCAGTTATTCCAAAATTGATGTTAGAATGCTGACTAGCAGCTTGGAAAAAGAAATTGGCTTAGAACCTCTGCTAACACCATCCATCAAAGTAAATACTAGTTAGGTAAGGGTATTAACATATCTGGAGAGGCATTTCAAGCCACAGCTAATTTGGAACACCATATGTCTTAATGTTTATGAGACATCGTTGAGAAGAGTATAAAACATGATAAATTGTAATTAAATTACATGAAAAAATAACTCAAGTCATAATGTAACCAGCGGAAGTGATGAACAGAATGGGAAAAATACTTGCAAAAAAAATGACAAAGGGTAATATCAAATAATCATAAAATTCTTAGTACTTAGAGGCTAACTCATCATAATAATATGAACTGAAATTACAAGAAGTAAATGTAATTAATAAAAATGGAAATATGTTTTATTTTTCTAAAAAAATAGAAATAAAAACAGTAGTGAAGTGCCAATTTAAATGAACAGTTTGAAGAACAATACAGCCGGGCGCGGTGGCTCATGCTTGTAATCCCAGCACTTTGGGAGGCCGAGGTGGACGGATCACGAGGTCAGGAGATCGAGACCATCCTGGCTAACACGGTGAAACCCCGTCTCTACTAAAAAATACAAAAAAATTAGCCGGGCGTGGTGGTGGGCACCTGTAGTCCCAGCTACTCTGGAGGCTGAGGCAGGAGAATGGCGTGAACCCAGGAGGTGGAGCTTGCAGTGAGCCGAGATCGCGCCACTGCACTCCAGCCTGGGTGACAGAGCGAGACTCCGCCTCAAAAAAAAAAAAAAAAAAAAAAAAAGAACAATACAGTTGTGTAATTCCTATAATCCAGAACTGGCTAGATTATGGCAAAATTAGTTTTTTATAAAAAAAAAGTGCATTTCAATGGACTATATCAGGTTAACGCTTTAGGAAAGCAATTTGATAATATATATTAAGAGTCATAAAAATGTATATAATTACTGGCTTAGAAATTCCCATTCGGAAGCTCTATCCTAATAAGTCCCAAAATGAAAAAAGTTAAATGTGTTAAGTTTTCTACAGCAGCATTGTTTTTTTAAAGAGTCTTAAGTTTCTGATAGTGCATTGACTAAATAGAAAAAGCAGGGTATAAAATTGTGCAAAATTGGGAAAAAAAGAGAATGTACTATATGAGGTTAAATAAATTATTGTAATGGATGCTAATAGTTTGCATATGTTTTCTTATATGAGAAATAGATACATTATTTTAATGGTGAAAAATATAAAATTTAAAAGCATTTGTGTAAAAATGATTACAAGTTGAGGGGATTAATGATTCTTAAACTGACAGAATCGTTCTTTGATTTATAATATGACTGGTCAGGGCCTAATAACATTTTTCGTTCTTCTTCTTCTTCTTCTTTTTTTTTTCTGAGATGGAGTCTCTCTTTGTCACCCAGGCTGGAGTGCAGTGGTGCAATCTTGGCTCACTGCAACCTCCACCTCCTGAGTTCAAGTGATTCTCCTGCCTCAGGCTCCCAAGTAGCTGGAATTACAAGCATATGCCACCAGGCAGGCCTGGATAATTTTTTTATTTTTAGTAGAGATAAGGTTTTACCATGTTGCCTAGGCTGGTCTCGAACACGTGACCACAAGTGATGTGCCTGCCTTGGCCTCCCAAAGTGTTCGGATTACAGGCATGAGCCACTGCGCCTGGCCAAGATTTTTCTTTTCACAGTAACTAGTAGGGCTGATAACTTAATGGGGAGTGTGAGAAGCAGGTTTTGAGGTGATAACGAAGATTGTTTACAAACAAACTTCCCTATTTCATGAAGAATTAGTAGCAAAGGTTTTCAGATGTTGCTTTCCAAGAGAAATGGATGAATAAATTAAAGCATATTTATTTTAAAAGTTTATTAAGTGACTGCTATGATCCAGATATTGTGGTAGTGCTAGAGACACAGCGATTAATAAAACAGACATGGTTTTAGCTCTGTGCTGATAAATTGGTAGGTGAGATAGATATTAAGCATATGATAATGAATATAGATATCTTATTAAAAACTAAAAATTTAAAAGCTGAAAGTGAAATACAGTGGTTCTCAAACTTCTTGGTTTCAGGAACCCTGTATACTTCTAACTTATTAAGGACACCAAATGTAGACCACATCTACCTTTGTTGAATGCATTCAAAATTAAAATGAG
Source organism: Papio anubis (assembly GCF_008728515.1). Classification (NCBI taxonomy): domain Eukaryota; kingdom Metazoa; phylum Chordata; class Mammalia; order Primates; family Cercopithecidae; genus Papio; species Papio anubis. The sequence goes on along the minus strand of NC_044989.1, from coordinate 31,756,879 downwards.
ATACTTAAAAAATTATTTTAAAAAGTAAACAAATTAGAGGTTAATAAAAACATTTTTAAAAATGAGAAGTACATTTTCTAATAGAAGATAGTGGGAAAAGTGGCATTGCTTTAACTTTTTTTTTTTTTTACAAAATGTAAAAATGTCATATTTTTACTAGTTATTAAATCTCCTTTTAATGTTTGGCTTAATAGAAGAAGATAACTATGTTCTCATATCTGGTTATGCATTCATCCTGTTGTCATCATTTGTTTTGGTTGAGGTATATGAAGAAAATCTAACCTTACACAGATATGTAGTTAGAAAAGGAAGAGGAGTAGTGTAATTACCTTTTCAGATAATTGTGGTTGTTTTTCTTTAATACTACACCAAAACTCAACAAATGGTAGTTTCTTAAAGGTTAGTTATAATGCGAAATCTGAAGTTCCTATCAGTGAATTTTTGTCCTTTTTTTTTTTCTTTTTTTTTGAGATGAAGTCTCGCTCTTGTCACCAGGCTGGAGTGCAGTGGCACTATCTCGGCTCACTGCAACCTCCACCTCCTGGATTCAAGTGATTCTCCTGCCTCAGTCTCCCAAGTAGCTGGGACTACAGTCGCGCGCCACCATGCCCAGCTAATTTTTGAATTTTTAAGGTTTCACCATGTTGGCCAGGATGGCTCGATCTCTTGACCTCGTGATCCACTTGCCTCGGCCTCCCAAAGTGCTGGGATTACAGATGTGAGCCACCGTGCCTGGCTGAATTTTTGTACTTTTTATAAATTCATTGTCTATTTTACAGTTCGAATGGATCTTTTACCCTTGCATCATTTTGTAATGTGTGGAACATTGGGAAAATTTTTATTGTGTTATGCAGATATTTTCAATGCTGGTATTTCATTATATGATACTTAAAAATCACATTTCTTTTTGTTTGTTTTGTTTTGTTTGTTTTTCTTTTTTTTGGAGACAGAGTTTCACTCTTGTCGCCCAGCTGGAGTGTAGTGGCTCAGTCTCAACTCACTGCAACCTCCACCTCCTGGGTTCAAAGGATTCTCCTGCCTCAGCCTCCCGAGTAGCTGGGATTACAGGCATGCACCACCACGCCCTGCTAATTTTTGTATTTTTAATAGAGACAGGGTTTTACCATGTTGGCCAGGCTGGTCTCAAACTGCTGACCTCAGGTGATCCACCTGCCTTGGCCTCCCAAATTGCTGGGATTACATGCGTGAGCCACTGCGCCTGGCAAAAAATCACATTTCTTAATGTCACCATGTATTTTATCAGACAGAATCATTAATTCTTTGGAGGCTATCAAGCTTACAGTGATAAAAGTTTTATGAAAGTCTGATTTTCACTTGAAAACCTCAATTTCATCATTGACAACAAATATATTATTTTCTTTAAAGTACTAGATTTTGGGTTTTTTTTCCCCCCCTTTTGAGACAGGATCTTGCTTTGTTACCCAGACTGGAGTCAGTGGCATGATCATAGCTCATGCAGCCTTGAATTCCCAGGCTCAAGTGATCCTCCTGTTCCAGCCTTCTGAGTAGCTAGGACTGCAGACCTGTGCCAGCATGCCCCGGCTGTTTTTTCAAAAATTGTTTTTGTAGAGATGTGATCTCACTATGTTGCTCAGGCTGGTCTTGAACCCCTGGCCTCAAGCTATCCTCTCACCTCAGCCTCCCAAAGTGCTGAGATTACAGGCATGAACCACCGTGCCTGACTTCCATTCACTTTGGAGAAATCTTCTGCCAGCTACCTAAACTGGAATAGCCATAATTTATCTACAGTCATCTTTTGAAGTAAAAATTTTGTTCCATGAGGAAAATGTCTGGTTCGGCTTACAACTCACAACTACACAACTGCTTTTTCCTGAGACATACTTCCATATGCAGCAGAAATGTTTTATCACCACAGATTGAATGCATTTTGTCATAGAATATTAAAAATATACCTACTCAAGAGTCAAGATTTAATGAAATTAGGAACTCCCTCCCTTTTAAACTTAGTGTGAGTAAGGTTAAAAAATAGGACTACTAGTACATATTGATTATACTACTTTGATCTTTGTTCTAATGGCCCAGTGGTTTTATGCTCCCCTCACCTTTGCACCGTAATTGTAGATGAAAAAAGTAAATAACTTCCTTGCATTCTTATGAAAATAGTTTTAATTTTATGGACTGCTGCATAGGGTCTTGAGGAATACCAGGAATCCAGAGTTCGCAGTTTGAGAACTATTGTTATAGACCTTAGGAGGGTGACTTGATTTAAATTGTGGGAAAGGTATTGGGGAAAGTATCTCCGAGGAACAGATTATTTATTTATTTATTTATTTATTTATTTATTTATTTATTTTGAGACGTAGTCTTGCTCTGTCGCCCAGGCTGGAGTGCAGTGGCGCAATCTCGGCTCACTGTAACCTCCACCTCCTGGGTTCAAACAATTCTCCTGCCTCAGCCTCCTGAGTAGCTGGGACCATGCCTGGCTAATTTTTTGTATTTTTAGTGGAGATGGGGTTTCACCGTGTTAGCCAGGATGGTCTCGATCTCCTGACCTCATGATCCACCTGCCTCGGCCTCCCAAAGTGTTGGGATTTCAGGCGTGAGCCACCGCACCCGACCGAGGAACACATTTTTTAAGCCAGGCTAGCCAGGCAAAGGGGAACAAAAGCATGGGTTTAAAACGTTTGAAGTAGGCAAAGTTGTTGGTGTTATCAAGGAACTGCAGGAAGACCAGTATACATAAAATATTATGATCAAGGTGAGCAAGAGTAATAGCTAATTTGCTAGTGCATTTGAGAGTGCAGAGCCCATTTTAAGGATTGTAGATTTTATCTTGTGACCATGAAATGCCATGAAAGGCTTTAAGCAAGGGAAGTGATATGATCTATGTTTCCAGAAAATGACTTTGACTGTTTAAGGAATTTAAAATATGATACATTTTAGTTCTTTTCCATATTGGTAGTTGACTATTATTAAAACTTTAAAATCTCAGAATTCAGGATGTACTTAGGTAGTAGTAACTTGATTTTGATACGTATTTTTCAGAAAGCCTTGCAGGACAGAAAAAGAGAGCAAAAAGAAATGCTTTTTGGGGCCAAATGACATTTTTTTCTTTGGTTAAAATGTCTTCACTTCCTGTGAAACACCTTTACAAAATTACTTATGTTCCATTATTTGGACTAAGTAGCTGAATAAACAGTCATGAGGGTACACACTCAGGCAGCTTATACATTGGATGCACAGACTACATTCATCGTTGCAACTCCACAAATGTGAATTCTTTATTATAGCTATTATATATGAAGTGCATTTATTTCTAAGAGAATGCCTACTGATCTTGCCCCTCCCCCCCATTTTTTCATATTAAAGGCTTTTTTTTTTAACCTGTGTATCAACAATGATGATGTGCTAATATTGAAAAGTTACGCCTTTAAAGACAAAGCACCTTGCAGTCAAATAACGGGAGAGAAAGTGGCATTGCTTCTAATGCCTCTTTTATTTATTTCTCTTCAAAATATTCCTGTGGCCTTGGTGTTTATGGATCTAGCATTCTAACAAAGAAAATGCATGAACTTCGATGTACACTATTAATTTTCTTTTGTTAGCATTTAGCTAACAAAGAGACCCATTTTGAGATTACTACAGGTTTAAATGCCCCATTTTACTTTCCTTTCAATGACGTTTAGCTTTTTCTGGTTTTGTTTTTGGATATATTGCTTTTAAGGGTTTTATATTGAGGGGACTTAAACATTTTTTTTCTTATTACTTCTTTTAATCAAATATGGAACTTCACTGGCTATTGGCGAGTTTTCTACCAAATCAGAAAGAATCTGTAGAGTACACAGTTGGTTAATTGAGATTGGTGGGGCTCTTTTTCCTTCATCTAGATTGGGGCAGACAAAAAGGCAAACAAGGAAAGTAGTCAGGTATCAGAAGAGTTAATTAGGTTTCTGGCAGACCTCTGTTGTTTATTTCTGGAGCAGTGTATCTTTTGGCTATTGTTAGAACCTTATTACACTTAGGAAATTTATGTATGCCTTGAATTTAGATTGTTATTTTAAAAATCACTTCATATTTTGTGTTTTAGATTTTCCACGAGTGCGCTGATGTTAAATATTCTTTGTCTGTCTTTTCACATATTTCTCAATCAGAAAAATGCCCTTTCTCATTATTTGATTCTTGGTTCATGTACTACCTGGCCCTAGTCAGGTTACCTAAACATTTCTGAATTACCATTGTCTATAGCCCACATTAGCCTTTAATTTAAAAAAAAAGTGTCATGTTATTTATTTATGTGCTGTTAAGATAGGTGACCAGAGTGCTATCTTTTAGTTTTCTTCATTTAGAAATCTATAGATTTGACTTTTTTTGGGAAATGGTTCTTGAATTGATGATAGAGGTGGTGACAAGAAGTGAGGATTAGCAGTGCTAATAACATAATGAAGGAAGAGAGGTAGAAAGAAAGATTCTGTCTTCTATAAGGAACTTAAATTAACGAGCAAAAAGCAATCTAGTTAAAAAGAGGGCAAAGGACATGAACAGACTCTTTTCAAAAGAAGATACATACGTGGCCAACAAGCATACAAAAAAATTCTCATAATCAGTAATCACTAGAGAGATACAAATCAAAACCACAATGAGATACCACCTGATAATAGTCAGAGTGGCTATTATTGATAAGTCAAAAATTAACAGATGCTGGCAAGGTTGTGGAGGAAAAGAAATGTTTATACATTGTTGGTAGTAGTGTAAATTCATTCAGTCATTGTGGAAAACAGTGTGGCGATTTCTCAAAGAACTTAAACCAGAAGTAACTCTGGACCCAGCAGTCCCATTATTGACTATGTACCTGAAGGAATGTAAATTGTTCTGCCATAAAGACACATGCACACGTGTGTTCATTGCAGCACTGTTCTCAATAGTAAAGACGTGGAATCAACATAAATGCCCATCAGTGGTAGACTAGATAAAGAAAATGTGGTACATATGTGCACTATGTAATATTACACAGCTCTGTAAAAGAATGAGATCATATCCTTTGCAGCAACATGGAGCTAGACACCATTATCCTAAGCAAACTCCCACAGGAACAGAAAATCAAATACTGTGTGTTCTCACAAGTAGGAGCTAAATATTGAGAACATACGGACATAAAGAAGGGAACAACAGACACTGAGACCTACTTGAGGCTAGAAGGTGGGAGAAGGATGTGGATAAAAAAACTACTTATGGAATACTAGGTTTATTACCTGGGTGTCCAAATAATCTGTACACCAAACCATGGAAACATGTAATTTACCTGTATTACAAACCCATACAGGTACCCTTGAATTTAAAGTAAAAGTTAAAGAAAAGGATAATCTGCTTCTGACCAGAAATGGCCTGTGGATGAATGTTTGCTGTGTGTGCTGTCTTAAGGAGGTTCTGGGACTCTAAACTGAGAATCACTTATCCACAACTTTCTTTGTTTTTTTTTTTTCATAGCAGAACAACTTAATATGCACAGCTTTATCTCCTCCCTCCCTCCCTGCAATATATGAAGTAATATATAACCAATAATTGGTTAATTTTCTTAGCTGTAATAGAATTTTATGAGAATAAATATATTGCTAAAGCACACATTCCCTGGCCTGCAAATTTTTGATACAAAAGAACTAGCTCATCTCTCAGCTTTTGTTCATTAATTGAGCAATCAGTAATACTTTTCTAGCTACATAGCATATCATATATTTTCTTCAAATAGTTTTGGCTTTATGAGTCTGTAAGTTTTGTATGTGATGTGGGAAGGTTGGTTCATGTGAATATTGGAGAACAGAGAAGATTGATAGCCTTGGAATTCAGATTGTAGGGCAGGTTTGGATATTTGACTTAATGAGAGGAAATTAACATTACTCTTGATGTCAAGATAAAGAGATTGTACAGATTTAAGCTACACTTTAGCTCAGTTCCTTTCTTTAGACTACAGTGCAAATAACACATAATCTAGTTTCTTTGTTTTTGAGAATGACTTCTACTTGAATGGGAATAGAGAAAGCTTGTTGTATAGAATTCTTTTCAACAAGATGCCTTTTTCACCCTACCATGGAGGAAATATGGAAATAGCTTTATCAGAATGCCTTTTTATAGTGGATATTTTGTATAGGTATTTAGAATTTTATGCTATTATGTATTTTTATTAAAATCATGGTGGATCTTAGAAGTTTATTTTAGAATGTGTTAGAATTTTGAAATTTTAATAGCTTAAATGTGTAAAATCCAGTTAATAAAATACAGCTTCTGAAAACCTGTTGTATCCTTGTCATTGTGCGTACAGAGATTATTTTATGTATAGTGGTTTGGTTTACTGTATTAATTAATAGCTGGTATTTCCAAGTACTGAATATGATTCTTTTAAAGGCCATCCAACAAAGACAGAAATAAGGAATTGAACTTAACTGAGGAGCAAGTCATTATTAGGTGTATTAGTTTGCTAGGGCTGTCATAATAAAATACCACAGATTGGGTGGTTTAAACAACACAAATTTATTTTTTAACAATTCTGGAAGCTTGAAGTTCAATATCAAGTTTGTCAGGGTTGGTTTCTCCTGAGGCCTTTCTCCTTGGCCTGTTGTAGGTGGCCGCCCTCTTGTTGCCCCTTCTGACATGATCATATCTCTGTGCAGGCATACTTCTGGTGTCTCTTTTTCCTATAAGGACACCAGACTTATTGGATTAGGTCCCCACCCTAATGGCCTCATTTGAACTTAATCGCCTCTTTGAAGACCTTATCTCTAAATAGCATTACAGTCTGTGCTACGGGGGATTGGTTCTTCAACATGTGAATTTTGGAGGGGAACACAATTCAGCCATTAACAGTTGGTAATTAAGAAGGAAAACAAGTGGTTTGTAAGAATTGCTTTTTTCTCTTTTATTTAATAAGGTTTGTGTAGAAGTGCAATTGTTCCGTGTTTTTTGTTGTGTATCTCCTAGCCGGAGAATTTTCATCCTTGGGCCTTCTCATCATGTGCCCCTCTCTCGATGTGCACTTTCCAGTGTGGATATATATAGGACACCACTGTATGACCTTCGTATTGACCAAAAGAGTAAGTATATAGAAATAGCTTTCAAATAGCTAATGTTCTTTTAATGGGACTTGGAAGTTAATTTAAAAACTTATAAATGTGAGCATCACAAGTAATATCTCAATATTTAAAATAAAATTTGTTATAACTAATCTGCATAAAACGGCAAAAAAAGAAACTCTTCCATATCCCTAAAAGGCAACTAGTGTTTTTCAGCTAGCTACAGAAATCTGTCAGATCTGCCAGTGTGCAGATTGTAGTGGTTACATTAATATTCAGAAAAATGCCATGTACTCAGTGTACCAGGAGACAAAAAATTAGTACCCATACCAATTTCATGAAAGATTCTGGGCGTGTTAATCTACTTCTACGTAATGCCACTTTCTCACTGTAAATAGATAATGCTGATAATATCTTTATTTTCTTGTAAATGATTTTTATGGGAAAAAATGAGCCTTTATGAAACTCTGAAAGAAACATGCTATATAAATGATAAATATATTTTATTTTTAAACATGCCTACAATTAAGATTGATTTATATTTTTCCATAGGAGTCCAGAGTCACATTTTTATTTAGTTGTTCTTACACAATAGATGTATAAAGTAAAAACCTTTTGATTTTATAAAGGTATTTTTTTTGGGGGGAGGAGTAATTTTAAAAATACAGAACAGTATAAAGAGTAGTATAAGAAATTAACTGATGTACTTAACATCCATAATTTATTCAGAGTTTCTCGCTCATCCTGAACCCAATTTACCTTCCCAGAAGTAACCACCTTCATAATCTGGGTATATATCCTTTCAGTTGGTCAAATTATTCACACACATGCACGCACACACACATATATATATGTACACACACACACACTGACCCATATATATTTATTTTTGATTTTAGAGATGGGATCTCACTCTGTTGCCCAGGCTGGAGTGCAGTGGCATGATTATAGTTCACTGCAGCCTCAAACTCCTGGGCTCAAGTGATCCTCCTACCTCAGCCTCCCAAGTAGCTAGAACTACAGGCACACATCACCACACCCAATTTATTTAAAAAAATTTTTTTGTAGAGGTAGGGTCTTGCTATGTTGCCCAGGCTGATCTTGAACTCCTGGTCTCAAGCAATTCTCTTGTCTTGGCCTCCCAAAGTGCTAGGTTTATAGGTGTGAGCCACTGTACCTGGCCTCAAATTATGTTTTTAAGCATGTTAGGGGTGCTATTGTTTCAAAAAATTTTGCAAAAATTTCTTGTATAGAATAAAAGAGTCGAAGCCTAGTGTGGTGGTTCATGTCTGAAATCCCAGCACTTTGGGAGGCTGAGATGGGCAGACTGCTTGAGCTCAGGAGTTTGAGACCAGTCTGGGCAATGTGGCAAAACCCCGTCTGTACAAAAAAATACAAAAATCTGCTGGGCGTGTTGGCACATGGCTGTAGTCTCAGCCACCTGGTTGGGAGAGGGCGTGGGGCAGTGAGGTAGGAGGATGGCTTGAGCTCAGGAGGTAGAGGTTGCACTGAGCTGAAATCATGTTGCTGTACTCCAGCCTGGCCTGGGTGACAGAGTGAAGCCCTGTTTCCAAAATTAAATAAATTAATATGAAAATAAATAAAATAATAAAAGAGTCCATTTGCAAGAAAAAATTCTTTTTTCTTGTTTTTGGCGTAAGTTTTCATAATTTGGGGCTTTAGGTATCATAGAATATTAGCAATTTGTTAGTGCATCTTATTAATGAAACGACTATTTCTAACCTTACTTCCTGGGATGTTTTAGGGAACACATTTTACTTTTAAAACCTTGTTGGGGCATTCAGAAACTTTTAATTTTGGATAGCTTGCCAGTGAAGAAATGGAGAATTTTTTCAAGAAAAGAGGTCATACAACCATTTCTTTCTGTCTTTGGTATAGGTAAACCCATTTGAGGATTTGTTCTATTCTATGCTAAAAATATTATTATATATATTTTTTACACATTAACTTTTATCTTTTTCTTGTTCTACAATATTCAGTTTTAAGTATAGTTCATCAGAAGGGCCTGAATTACTAGTCTTTTTATGTTGGGATGGTATTGTGGCAAATTTATATTTTGATCTATCTTACAAGCTTAATTTTGAATTTTCAGGAAAATAGCATTAGTGAGAATTTTCTCTTCGTGGTATGGCAGAAACCTGAGGTGTGAAATAATACCACACGTTTTATTAAAAAAACTCAGAAACTATGCGTTTGACCTCATGAATTAAATAGACCAATGGTTTTTCCATGTTTCAGTAGGAATTCTAATTATGTTCTTGCTAGCATGTACTGATTAAAGCCAAGGAAAAGCCTAGGCCCAAAGGTGATTTTAGAAATAATGAAAGGAACTGATGAAGAGTTTAAATGATCAGTTTTTATTTAACTATGTAACATATGCAAATGATGAGTAAGTCTTTACATGTATTACTGTTTTACCTGTTACATAAAAACTAGTTCTGTTTTTTTCTCTTTCTCCTTACTCTCCCTCCTTTCTTTCCTTTCTTTCTATTGTTTTGTTTTAATAAAAATGCGAATATTATATGGTGTTTCTGTCTCTTGCCAAAGCATGTAGTTTTGTGTTACTGGGTGGAATCTCACTGGATAAGGATATGCATTAATATATTTGTTTTACTGTATTTTGAAATCTCTTTAGTTTACGGAGAACTATGGAAGACAGGAATGTTTGAACGCATGTCTCTGCAGACAGATGAAGATGAACACAGTATTGAAATGCATTTGCCTTATACAGCTAAAGCCATGGAAAGGTATATTGATTGATATAAGAAATCCCCAGGAAATCATAGACATTAATTTCTTTGGTAATTTAAAACTAGTAAATCCCAATAATTATCAGGGTAAAGAGATTAAGAAATGAGATAAACAATTGAGACAGGAGTGTCTTAAGGTGGATTGTTGGTTTTGAGTAGTTTTCCTATGAAGGCTGAACATGTTAATTGACATGATTGTTTTATTAGGTGGAAGTATTAAAAAAACCATGGGTATGTGAATGTATGTGGGTATGTATATATCTTGCTTTGCTTGTATTTTATTCATTCAACATTTCTTTATCTCAAAATAATAATTCCATTCTTTTCTGGTACAATGCTATAATTAATCGTAAAATTTTAGGCTTGTATTTAATTTTGGAGGTGATTTATTTCAACCTTGTGCAAGGTACATGAATCTCTTTTATGGTATGCTTGACAGACTGTTAGGTGGTACCTGCTAAAGGTCTTCCTGTGATGGGGGGTACTCACTGTACTGTGAGCTGAACGAGGGCAGGGTCAATATCTGTTTTGTTCTCTACTGTATACCCCACCACCTAGCACAGTGTCCAGCACATAGTAGTTATTAATGTATTTTGATAAAATAAAAAATAATTATTTCAAGGATTTTCTTCTTTTAGTGAAACATTTGGATTAGGATGTCTTCTCTTTTGTAGGTTTCTCTAATTTTTAAAACTATTTCCTATATATGGACTTAATATTTTATATTTAGTTTGGCAGTTCTAAGTATGGTAAGATGATTCCTTCTGGATTTGTTCATTATGTTTTCTTACTAAAGTACATGATGCTCTGTAGGCTTTCAGTAAATATTAATTAAACGTACTAATAAAGTCTAAGATAACATTATATTTTTTATGTTGATGTGGCTTACTGTTGGCTAATGTACCTGTGATCAGCCAAAGCCCAAGGCCTTTTCATAATATTCAGATGGATTATTTTCTGTTCTCAGACTTTTGTGTGATTTCTTTTTGTATGTCTTCTCAATTATTGCTGTTTAGTTTTTCTTGTTTAGTTCATTGTTGTAGTCTTTTTGGATTGTTTCCACTCTTACTCTGTATTCAAAGTATTATTTACTTTTCTCAGTCTTTTGTCTGCTTCTGCTCACAATGATAACCGTGAGGAATTATATAAATCTGAAGAATTTTCAAAAATCAGTGTGATACTACATTATAAGCAATATAATTTTTGGGTTTTTAATACATTCTAATTCTTCAGAAATGTGAAACCATATGTATTATTTCTTAAATTGTTGTTGTAATCAGAACTTTCTCTTCTTCAACCGGAAAAGATAATTGAATATTTTTATTCACTGAGATGTTTGCATATTTTGTCATGAGAAAATACAATTTAGACTTAATAAATACTAATACTTCGGGTGCAGTGGCACGTGTCTGTAATTCCAGCAGCACTTTGGGAGGCTGAGGTGGGCAGATAACTTGAGCCCAGAAGTTCAAGACCAGCCTGGGCAATGTGGCAAAACTCTTGTCTCTACTAAAAATAGAAAAATTAGCCATGTGTAATGTCGGGTACTTGTTGTCCCAGCTACTTGGGAGGCTGGGGTGGGATGATTGCTTGAGCCTGGCTGGTTGAGAGTGCAGTGAGCCGAGATTATGGCACTGCACTCCAGCCTAGGTGACAGAGTGAGACCCTGTCTCAAACAAACAAACCCAAAAAACAATAGGACCGATAAACTGACAACAGTATCCTCAAGGAGGTTATAACAAGATAACATTTTTATTGTTATTTTAAAAGTAAAACATGTACATTGTGGAACATTTAGGAAAATAGAAACTTAAACCCAGCAAACCAAATTCCTACTTATAATTCCCCCTTTTAAATAGTATCAAATAAACTACTGCCACATAACTTTAGGATCCCTATTATTGACCCTTCTTTTCTTTGTAGCATTAGTTGGACTTATTACCTATGTCAGTTATTTATTACTAAGTAACAAAACTCTTACTTAAAATTACCTATATCAGTTATCTTTTACTAACTAACAGATTTAAACTGTGACTTAAAATCACAGCTGTTTATTGCCTAAAATTTGGGGGCCAGGAATTGGGGCAGGGAACACCTTGCTCTGGTCCACAAGACACTGACTGAGGTGGCTCAAATGGGGCTACAGTATCTCAGATAGTGTCACTCATGTATCTTGGGCCTTAGTGCTAGCTCTCTGTTGAGACCCCTCATTTCTTCTCCAGCTGACCTGTTTGTTCATCAGGTAGGGCTTTTTTTGGGGGGGGGGCTACTCTCTAGAAGAATAGCTTAGACTTCCTTTTTTCTTCTTCTTCTTTTTTTGGATCAAGAGAGTAAAACCAGGAGTTTCTAGGCCTATTATGTCCTAGGCTGGAAACTACATAGCACATTTCCAGTGAATTGTGTTTTTCAAAGCAAATAAGATCACTGTGTCAGCCAAGATTTGAGGAAAAGAGCCATATATTGCTCCTCTTGATGGGAGGAGTAGCATGTGTGTACAGGAATAAGAGAAACTGTTGACAGCTGTCTTTGCTGGTGGTCTACTACAGTTCTTCCTCTGGTGGACAATTCATGTCTCTCTAACATGTCATATACACCCAGGCTTCTCAGGATGTTCAGAAATCTTATTTGCTGTGACCCTAGGCTCAAAATTTATTATCTTATGATTTCCATCAAGTTAGGATGTGAATGAGGCTCCTTGAGTGTGGTTCCTCTTTTTTTGGAGGGGAGATGTGGGGGGGAAAGATTCTCAGCTCTGTTGCCCAGGCTGGAGTGCAGTGGCATGATCATGGCTCACTGCAGCCTCTGCCTCCTGGTCTCAAGTAGTCTTCCCACCTTGGCCTCCCAAAGCAATGGGATTACAGGCATGAGCCACTGTGCTTGGCCTCTCTTTTTTTTTTTTTTTTTTTAAAGAGGCAGGGCCTCATTCTGTCACCCAGGCTGGAGTGCAGTGGCACAATTATAACTCACTGTAGCCTTGAACTCCTGGGCTCACGGGATCTTCCTACCTCAGCTTTCAGAGTAGTGGCCCTACAGGTACGTACTACCGTATCTGGCTAATTTTAAAAACATGTTTTTAGAGACGGGTCTTACTTTATTCCTCAGGCTGATCTTGAACTCCTGGCCTCAAGCGAGCTTCTTGCTTCAGTCTCCCAAGTAATGTCTTAGTTACGTATTGCAGCATAACAAATCACCTCAATGTATGTATTTTTTTCTTTTTTAAAAAAAGTTAAAAACAAACTTTTAATTTTTTGGGTGCATGGTGTATAGATGGGGTACATGAGAAGTTTTGATACAGTCATGCAGTGTAAAATAATCACATCATGGAGAATGGGGTATTAATCACTTCAAGCATTTATCCTTAGTGTTACAGGCAATCCAGTTATATTCTTTTAGTTACTTAAAAATGTACAATTGAGTTATCGACTATAGTCACCCTGTTGTGCTACCAAGTACTAGGTCTTATTCATTCTATTTTATTTTGTATCTGTTAACCATCCCCACCTACCCTCTAGCCCTCCACTATTCTTTCCAGTCTCTGGTAACCATCCTTCTACTCTCCATGTCTGTGAATTCAATCATTTTGATTTTTAGGTCCCACAAATGTGTAGTTTTTCACTTAAATGATTCTATAGTTTGGAAATTTGGTTGGGTTAGTGGAGACAATTTGTCTCTGTTTCATCTACTACCAGTTGAGGCAGGTCGACTTAGGCTAAAGACTCCAAGATGCCCTAGCTTCCTCTCTGGGGCCGTGGTGCTGGTTGTCTTCTTGAGGCACATCAGTTTTCATCTTGGTTCTCATCTGTCAGTGCCTGTTGACACTCACCCTTCAGGACTTCTCAGTTCACATGGTGAATCCTCTCTAGCAGGATAGCAATTGAGCAAAAGAAGAAATTTCCAGCTCTCTTAATGTCAAAGTCTAGAACTGGCACAGCATCACTTATGCCTCATTCTACGGGTCAAAGCGCATCATAAGGCTAAATTCAAGGAGAGGGAACTACGGATGCTACTTTTGATGGGAGGAGTGACATTGAGCATTGAGATGTGAAAAGAATTTTTGGTGATTAGATTCATAGAAACTGTGGTTAAGTAGTTGAGGGATTATTTGTATATAAGCCTGTGTCCCTTCCATGGTAGTTCCATAGTGTTTTCTCCCGGGAGCAGCTCTAGTCTTCAGTATATCTGCTATGCATTGCACAGTACCTGGTACACAAAAATATTTCCGTAATTGTTGAATGAATTAATAACTGTCTTGCCATTTTCAATACTTTAATTGTTTTTCCAAAAAGTGGATCAAATGTTCTTTTTAAAAAAGAAATTACATTTTTTTAATTTTCAAAAAATAAACTCTTGATCATCTTTGGCTACAAATATTCTTTTTTTAAACTGCTTTTCTTGTCATGAAGGTATTTTCCTGTGATTTTTTTACTTCAGTTTATTGGCTATACATAAGACTTTCTAGGCAAAGATGCTTGTAATACTTCAATCAATTCTTGACTATTTAACTTTTAAGCTTTTCCCCTATTTTTCACTATTATAAACCACATTATGTATTTTAAAAAAAATAGATGTCTAAGGTATTATTTAAATTTCTCCTTTTTTTTTTTTTTTTTTTTTTTTTTGAGATAGAGTCTTGCTCTGTCACCAGGCTGGAGTGCAGTGGCACGATCTTGGCTCACTGCAACCTCTGCCTCCTGGATTCAAGTGATTCTCCTGCCTCAGCCTCCCGAGTAGCTGGGATTACAGGCCCCTGCCACCATGCCCAGCTAATTTTTGTATTTTTAGTAGAGAAGGTGTTTCACCATGTTGGCCAAGATGGTCTCCATCTCTTGACCTCGTGATCTGCCCGCCTCGGCCTCCCAAAGTGCTGGGATTACAGGCATGAGCCACCGTGCCTGGCTGCATGTTTGTAATAGATTTAAAAATTATATTCATTAGAGCTTTTTAAAAAAATAGTAGTCTAAAGGAGAAAACATAAAATGACTCACAATCTCATTGCTCAGTTAACTCTGCTGACATAAAAAATATAGGTACATGGTTAGAAAATGTAAACAGAATCAAGAAGTACAAAATGAATGGTGGAAGACTCTGGTTCTACTCAGCTAGTGTTTACTGCCAGTAAAGGTTTTTATGCATACACTAACATATATTTTAGCATATGTAAGTTTGTGTATTATGTAAAATTTATACATACACATTTATGTTTGAGTTAAAACATATAAACGAGATCATATCTTACGCACTTTGTTCTTTTTTTGCATATATTAAAATTTTTTTTCTTATGATTACTTTTTCTTTTGTATGTCACCATATATTATCTTTAATATTGAAATGCGTAATAAATTTTGCTATTATAATTGCTTTTTTTTTTTGAGACAGAGTTTCACTCTTGTCCCCCAGGCTGGAGTGCAAATGGCGTGATCTTGGCTCACTGCAACCTCTGCCTCCTGGGTTCAGGTGATTCTCCTGCCTCAGCCTCCCCAGTGGCTGGGATTACAGGCATGTGCCACCATGCCCAGCTAATTTTTGTAATTTTTTTTTTCTTGAGGCAGAGTCTCGCTCCATTGCCCAGGCTAGAGTGCAGTGGCACAACCTCGGCCTGCTGCAACCTCCACCTCCCAGGTTCAAGCGATTCTTCTGCCTCAGCTTCCCAAGTAGCTGGGATTACAGGTGCCCACCACCACGCCCAGCTAATTTTTTTGTATTTTTAGTAGAGACAGGGTTTCACCATGTTGGCCAGGCTGGTCTTGAACTCCTGACCTCAAGTGATCCACCTGCCCTCGGCCTCCCAAAGTGCTAGGATTACAGGCATGACCCACCACTCCCAGCCTATAATTGCTTTTTATAATTGCTCTTGAGGGAGGTTCAATTAGGTTTCAGTTAGGATATATAGAAATCATCTGGAAAAAAATTAGTATCTTCTAAAATTAACAGCATTAGGCTGGGCGTGGTGGCTCATGAGACCTGTAATCTCAGCACTTTGGGAGGCTAAGGCAGGAGGATTTCTTGAACCCAGGAGTTCGAGACCAGCCTGGGCAACAAAATGAGTCCCCTTTCTCCAAAAAGTAAAAAAAATAACTGGACGAGGTGGCACACACCTGTGGTCCCAGCCTCTTGGGAGATTGAGGTGGGAGGATTACTTCAGCCTGGGAGGTCTAGTTATGTTCATCTGTTATGTTTATCCATATCGATTATATTTTTGAGTTCCCTAAGTGAGAATGCTACATTAGATGCTTTTATATGGCATTAAATACTACTCCTACCTAAGCAGTTTTTCCTGTTCTTAACATCTTGAATTAGTATAGTACATTTGTTACAATTGATGAACCAATATCAATACATTATTATGTTAACTAAAGTCCATAGTTTAATTAGGATTCACTCTTTGTGTTGGATACTCTTACGTTTTTTGCCAAATGCCTATTATGTCTCTGTTGTTATAATACCATACAGAATGGTTTCAGTGCCCTAAAAACCAGTGCTTCACCTATTCATCGCCTTCTTCTCCCCTCTCCCCGTGTGCCTAGTAACTACTGATCAGTTTACTGTCTCAATAGATTTGCATTTTCTTGAATGTCCTACAGTTGGGAATCATGCAGCATATAGCCTTTCAAATTGGGTTTCATTTAGCTATATATCTTCAAGATTCATCCATGTCTTTTTAGAGCTTGGTATCTTACTTCTCTTTATCACTGAACAGTATTTCATTTTATGGATGTACCATAGTTTGCTTATCCATTCCACCTCCTGAAGAACTGCTGCTATGTTGAATTAATATCTACCTTACTTATTACCCTTTTCTAATCATTGTCATTATTCTCCTTTTTTTTTCGTTTTTTTGTCTACCACTTTTTTTCCTGTCCTCTCTGGTTTTAATTGTGCATTTTATATGACTATAATTTTTTCCTCTCAGCATATCATTTATACATATATATGTTTATACCATTTTTATTACTGTCTTTTAGTTTTTGCCATGGAGTTTGCAGCATACATTTACAACAAATTTACAACTTTATTTTTTATTTTTTTGAGACAGGGTCTCACTCTGTTATTTAGGCTGGAGTGCAGTGGCGCACAATCTTGGCTTACTGCAACTTCCACCTCCTGGGCTGAAGGGATCCTCCCACCTCACCCTCTCGAGTAGCTGGGACTACAGACATGCACCATCATGCCTGGCTAATTTTAAAATTTTTTGTAGAGACAGGGTCTCACTATCTTGCCCAGGCTGGTCTTGAACTCCGGGGCTCAAGTGATCCTCCTGTCTTGTCCTCTCAAAGTACTGGGATTATAGGCAGGAGCCATTGCACCTGGCTGACAACTTTTAAATAACACTGTACTGCTTCATGGGTAGTAGAAGCATCATCTAAGAGTCTTCCTAATTTCTCCCTCCTGTCCCTTATGACACCACTGTCATTTGTTTCACTTATCCATAAGCTGTAATCATCAAATACATTGCTCCTTTTATTTATTTGAACAAATTATTTGTTAGATCAATTAAGAATAAGAAAAAAATGAAATAAAAGATTTTATTTTACCCTCATTTATTCTTTCTCTAATGTACTTGCTTGCTTTATGTAGATCCAATTTTCTGACCTATATCCTTGTTCTTCTCTGAAGGACTTCTTTTAACATTTCTTGCAAGGCAGATCTAATGTCTAAATTGACAAACTCCCTCCATTTTTGTTAGACTGACAAAAGCTTTATTTCTTCTTTAATTTTGAAAGAAATTTTTCCTGGATATAGAATTCTAAATTAGTGGGTTTTTTTCTTTCGCTGTCAGCACTTTATCACTTCTTGCATGGTTTCTGAAGAGAAATCGTACATAATTCTTATCATTTTTATCCATGTTTCTCTATAGGTAAAGTATTTTTGTCCTCTGGTTGCTTTCCAGATCTTTTGTTTGTCTTTGGTTTTTTGCAGTTTTAATGTAAATTGACACCTAAGTGTCAGTTTCTTGGTATTTATCCTTCTTGGAGTTCTCTGAGCTTCCTGGATTTGTGGTTTAGTATCTGTCATTAATTTTGGAAACTTCTCAGTAATTACTGTATTTCTTTTTCTCCTTCTGGTATTCACATTTTATGTGTGTTACAACTTTTATAAATTTTAGGATTAAAAAAATTTCTTTGAAGAATGTCTTTGGTATTTTGGTAGGGATTTCATTAAATATGTAAGTTATGTTGGGTAGTATGGACATTTAAACAGTATTAATTCTTCCAATCCCTGAACATGGGATATCTATCCAGTATTTTATGTCCTCTTCAATTCCTTTCATCAGTGTTTCAAAATTTTCCTCGTATATAGCTCTTTCACTTCTTTGGCTAAATTTATTCCTAGGTATTTTGTTTTGTTTTTGGTAGTTATTGTAGATGGGATTGCTTTCTTGATTTTTCAGTTTGATCGCTGTTTGTATGTAGAAATGCTACTGATTTTTCTATGTTGATTTTGTATCCTGCAACTTTACTGAATTTGTTTATCAGATCTTAGGGTTTTTTGGTGGAGACTTCAGGTTTTTCTAAATGTAAGACCATGTCATCTGCAAACAAGGATAATTTGATTTTTTCCTTTACATTTGGATGCCCTTTATTTCTTCTCTTGACTAATTGCTCTGGCTAGGTCTTCCAGTACTGTGTTGAATAGAAGTGGTGAAAGTGGGCATCCTTATCTTGTTCCAGAACTTAGTGGAAAGGCTTTCAGTTTTTCCCTGTTCATTGTGGTATTAGCTGTGGGTTTGTCATATGTGGTCTTTATCATGTTGAAGTATGTTCCTTCTACACCCAATTTGTTAAGAGACTTGTTAGATAAGGTCCAAGTCCTGCATTTCTTTCAGTTACCTTCCCCTGTTATTATACAGGTGCCCTGTTGATATAGTGGTAAGATGAGGAAGGGAGACACATTCTATAATTCTGTGATCAGTTGTCATTCTTTTGGTGAGCCTGTGCCACTGGTCTGTGATTTAACAAGTTCTTCTCAGATTTTCCCCCACTTCAGGTCAGACAAGAAGACTGGAGGGGCTGGATTTGGGTATTTTTTTTTTTTTTTTTTTTTTTTTTGAGACGGAGTCTCGCGCTGTCGCCCAGGCTGGAGTGCAGTGGCGCGATCTCGGCTCACTGCAAGCTCCGCCTCCCGGGTTCACGCCATTCTCCTGCCTCAGCCTCCTGAGTAGCTGGGACTACAGGCGCCCACCACCGCGCCCGGCTAATTTTTTGTATTTTTAGTAGAGACGGGGTTTCACTGTGGTCTCGATCTCCTGACCTTGTGATCCGCCCGCCTCGGCCTCCCAAAGTGCTGGGATTACAGGCGTGAGCCACCGCGCCCGGCCTGGATTTGGGTATTGCTTTTACTCCACGTTTGTGAAACTCTTGTAAGGCCCAATTTTGTTAGGCACTGGTAAAATAGTTTCTCTTGCAGTTAGGCATTTTTGTAAAGAGGACAGAATACTCAGTGAAGCAGATATTTGTTGGGGCCCTTGGAAGTAAAACTTTCATAAAGCCTTCTACAGCTTGATGCCTTGGCTCTCAGGAGTTTGTATCTCTCAGGATAGTCCACATTTAGTCTCCAGCAATTAGTTCATTACCCTTTAAGTATTCCTGCTAGCTCCAAGCGTGGTTTAAGATTCTCTGATTCTGTCTACACTTCCAGTTTTTGGGGCATTGGTTTGCTCTGTCACCTCAATTCTCAGATAGATCTGATAAGAGTTATTGGTTTTTAATTTAGTGTTTTTTTCTGTTAGGATAAGAGTAATACCTTCTAAAATCTTTACATGTTAGATCAGAAACTGGAAATCTCTTTCATTGTTTTTTTACTCTCACCATATGGAAGTCTGAAGTTTCCTGAAATCTTAACTAGCACCTGTTTATATCACTACCTGTTTTCATTCTTAAGAAAGATTCAGTGCATTCTGTAGACAGTCACTTTAAGCACTGTGTGGGTAGGACTGGAGTTAGGAAGAGAGGGTCAAGGGTCAAGAATGTTTAGGAAAAAAAGGTAGACATTTACAAATCTGAGCTTCTTTCATTTTCTTAAAGAAAACTCCTCTAAATGAATTATTGAATGGCCCAAGTACCATGTTAAAGGAATTATACCAGTTTATAGCTCTAATTTCACTATTTAAAATTTGCTATTTTGTGGTGGTTGTAAAAAGAATTTTTTTTACCATTTAACTGTACCTCCTTCTGAAGAATACACAGAATAAGAGACTGATGCCTGTCTTAAACACAGATTAAGAATAATGCATTTTATATGTGGGAGTAAATAAACAGGTTAATGAAACTCATTTTGGCTCCCAAATGGTAATTTTTCATCTTTTCTGTTTTACTAGTTGTACAAGTTGTGTGTGTGTGTGTGTGTGTGTGTGTGTGTGTGTGTGTGTGTGTGTGTGTAGACAGGGTCCTGCTCAGACTGGAGTGCAGTGGTGCGCTCTCAGCTCACCATAACCTCCACCTCCGGGCTCAAGAGATCTTCCTACCTCAGCATCCTAAATAGCTGGGAACACAGGTGCACACCACCACACCTGGCTAATTTCTATATTTTTTGTAGAGACGGGGTTTCGCCATGTTGCCCAGTCTGGTCTTGAACTCCTGGGCTCATAGTGATCTGCCTGCCTCAGCCTCCTAAAGTGCTGGGATTACAGATGTGAGCCATTGTCCCCAGACTTACTAGTTATGTTTTATAAAAATTGGGTTGTTTTTAAGATAACATTTACTGTCAACATTTTAAGATTTTTAAAATTTTAGTTAAACTGAATTTTTCAAATATAATAGATGTACCTAATGGTACTAATCTATGTTTAAGGATGAAGAATACAAAAATAAAGAAACACCTGTTTGTTTTCTCATCTTTTAGCCTGGTAGAAGAGATAAGAAATGTATATAAATGATTATAAT
Source organism: Papio anubis (assembly GCF_008728515.1). Taxonomy (NCBI): domain Eukaryota; kingdom Metazoa; phylum Chordata; class Mammalia; order Primates; family Cercopithecidae; genus Papio; species Papio anubis. The sequence continues at coordinate 31,736,185 of NC_044989.1, read as the reverse complement.
ATAATTCAAAATGTAGTAAGTATAATTAAAGAGTTACAGGAGCAGAGAGTAGGGATTTGGGAGGAAAGAGGTAGTAGTTGAGTTAGGGAAGCACAGAGAAGGCTTCATTAAGGGGGTGGCATTTGAATGGATTTTGAAGGTGCCTACAATTTTCATGGGATTGGGTGTAAGGTTTTCATGAGAAAGGGAGTTATGTACATACAAAGTATTTAGGAGTAGGATAGCCCAGGGCTTATTTATTTATTTATTTATTTATTTTCTTTCTTTTTTTTCCTTGAGACAAGAGCCTCGCTCTGTCACCCAGGCTGGAGTACAGTGGCCGGATCTCGACTCACTGCAAGCTCCGCCTCCCGGGTTCACGCCATTCTCCTGCCTCAGCCTCCCGAGTAGCTGGGACTACAGGCACCCGCCACCTCTCCCGGCTAGTTTTTTTGTGTTTTTGTAGTAGAGACGGGGTTTCGCCGTGTTAGCCAGAATGGTCTCGATCTCCTGACCTCATGGTCTGCCCGTCTCGGCCTCCCAAAGTGCTGGGATTACAGGCTTGAGCCACTGCGCCCAGCCTAGGGCTTATTTTTAATAGCAGGAAACTATTTGACTTAACTTGCAGGAGTTGTAAAAGGCTTGGGTAGTAACCGAGGTCTGTTTGTAGATGGTTTTTTTTGGTTTGCATAGTTAGGAAAAAAATTTTTATGCAGATATTTATAGTTAAATATTGGTCCTGCCATTCCCTATTATCTTACACCTTGTCTACCTTTTCACACATATGTAACACCATCCTGGGGCTGGAGGCATTTGAGTAGCTGACTTATAGAGATATAGTGTAAGAGGGGCAGGATTAGAGAATTGGAAAATAGATTAGAACCAGATTATGGAAGGAATTGAATGCCATTGTAAAATACTTGTATTTTATTCTATGCCTGGTACAGAGCTAATAAAATGTTCTTAGCAAGGGAGGGGGTGATGATTGGGACTGAATAAGAATAGCACTCCTAGGCCAGGCGCGGTGGCTCACGTCTGTAATCCTAGCACTTTGGGAGGCCATGGTGGGCAGATCACGAGGTCAGGAGTTCGAGAACATCCTGGCCAACATGGGGAAACCCTGTCTCTACTAAAGATACAGAAAATTAGGCGGGCTTGGTGGCACCCGCATGTAATCCAAGCTATCTGGGAAGCTGAGGCAGGAGAATCGCTTGAAGTTAGGAGGCAGAGGTTGCGGTGAGCCGAGATTGCGCCATGGCACTCCAGCCTGGGCGACAGGGCGAGACTCTCTCTCAAAAAAAAGAATAGCACTCCTTGATCAGGTGCGGTGGCTCACGCCAGTAATCCCAGCACTTTGGGAGGCTGAGGTGGGCAGATCACGAGGTCAGGAGTTCGAGACCAGTCTGGCCAACATAGTAAAATCCCATCTCTACTAAAGATACAAAAAATTAGCTGGGTGTGGGTGAGTGTCTGTATCCCAGCTACTCGGGAGGCTGAGGCGGGAGAATCGTGTGAATCTGGGAGGCAAAGGTTGCAGTGCCCGAGATTGCACCATTGCGCTCCAGCCCGGGTGACAGTGTGAGTGAGACTCCGTCTCAAAAAAAAAAAAAAAAAAAAAAAAGAATAGCTCTCCTTGAAGGTGTGATGGCAATATGAAAGGATGGATTGGAGTTGGAAGAAATAAATAGTGTAGTAAAAAAATCATGGGGGCTTCGAACCAAGGCAGTGGCAGGTGGGGTAACACACTGAGCAGATGTGGGAGATGTTTAAGGGTTAGAATCATGAGGATTCTACACATAATTCTATGCAGATAGAAATATTCCTATGTGAGAAAGTTGATATAAATTGAAGAGAATATGAAGTTCAAGGGCTCATGATATTGCCATTATCAGAAATGGTAAAGCCAGAAATGAGTGTAAGTTTAAGAGAATGTAGGGTATGGAAATGTTGACTTGTTTTTAAAAACATACAGGAGTTTCTCTATGATTCTGACAGCAAACTTGACCAGTTTCTAAGATTGTGTTGCTTCATAGTAGCTTCAAATGGTTGAGTTTTAAAAATAGAGTTTAGAATGGCTCTCTAGTACCTGAAGTATGCCCTTTCTTAGAAAACCTTTCTTATCATCATGCGTATTTAAATGGAAATTTTGAAAGATTTAAAAATTAATTTTGGGAATTTCATTGTTTTCATTTAACTGATCAAACAGTAAAGATTTATAATGACTTAAATGTTAATTTTAGTTAAGTCATTGACAGCTAGCTTACCCTTCTTCTTCCCCTATCCTCTACCTCTTTCCCCCGTTCTCTGCCTCTGATGTTTTCTGGATCTTTTTTTTTTCTTTATGGAGACAGGATTTCACTCTGTCACCCAGGCTGGAGTCCAGTGGCATGCTCACAGCTCACCGCAGCCTCCTTCTCCCAGGCTCAAGTGATCCTCCCACTTCAGCCTCCCAAATAGCTGGGACTGCAGGTGTGCACCCCCACCCCTGGCCAATTTTTTTATTTTTTGTAGAGATGGGGTTTTGCCATGTTGCCCAAGCTTTTCTTGAACTCCTGGGCTCAAGGAATCTGCCCACCTTGGCCTCCCAAAGTGCTGGGATTACAGGCATGAGCCACTGCACCCAGCCTGTTTTCTGTATCTCTGTAGTTTATTTTTTCTTACATGAATCGCAGTATTCTGCTTAAATTCTATATGCATGTGTCTTTGGTCTGAAAGTGAATTTGACCAAGAGAAAAAGATGAGAGAAGTTCTGCCTTATAGGACTCTTTAAAACTGCAGTTATGATTCTTTTATATCACTTTGCCTTTGACACCTGTTTGAAACTTTCATGACCACCCTCACATTTGGTGATTCTCTAGAGCAGGGGTCCCCAACTGGTCTGTGGCCTGTTAGGAACTGGACTGTGCAGCGGGAGGTGAATGGTGGGCCAGCAAGCATTGCCACCTGAGTTCTGCCTCCTGTGAGATCTGCAGCAGCATTAGATTGTCATAGGAGTGTGAACCCTACTGTGAACTGCACATGTGAGGGATCTAGGTTGTGTGCTCTAGAATCCAGTTACAGGTGTCTACTGCTCTGCCTTCTGTAGATGTGGGCTACATAGAAAGTACATAGTATTTCTGCCCAAGGAAGACTGCTTTAAGATTCAAAATCCAGGATTTTTACTGGGGACTGGTCATGTAGGCACTCTGCCTGTGTAGCTAGCCACAGCTACCAAAATTCCAGGCTCTCAAAAGTAAAGTGTTTACTGTATGTAATCACCTTGTTTACAAACAATCTCAGCAAGCTGATATAGCAGAATTCAGTGTCCCAAGTGGGTAAAACAGCCTTATCAGCATAAGGAATATTCTAAAAACCAAGTTCCCAGATGCCAACCAAGGACCAGTCTTAACACACAGGCCCTTCTAAAGACTGTAGCATCAGGCCTGCTATATTAACTTTCATGTAAAGCTCCTATGCCTCTTTCCCAGTTACAGGCTGGCATATTGCCATTCTGGATTTTTGACTCTCTGAAATGCCATCTTAACCTTTATTATAGCTTAGGTTTCACTGGATCTTAAGATTTTTACTTTCCTTTCTGATGTGGCCTCAATGAAGATCTTCAAATATTAGAAATAGAGAAAAGTAGATCTGCTTTTATATAGGTAGTCTTTAAGGAATGGAATGCCTCCTCTCTGGACGTAGAATAAAAATACGCCAGAGATTCTCTTCCTCTGCCCAGTTTAATGACAGTCACAAGAGCAGTGGCATTTTTCAAGTGTTTTCTTATTCTGTGACTTTTATATTTACAGTTATTTGTATATTTTTGCATATGTCTTACAGTTAATTTTTTTTATTTTTGGTTTTAGAGCATTTATGAGGTTTTTAGAGCAAGTGTAACTTTTCTTTATGTTTCTCAGTTTCTCCTTTTTCTGTATGTTGATTCCCTTCGAGTATTACCTTATCTCCTATCAGCAGGAGAGCATTTTTAAGACTCATAGAACATGGATGAGCTCTGGAATAATAGGAAATCATTCTTTGTTGGTGGTAATGGAATAGTTTCAGTTTCTATGACCATGAAAAGCATAAAGAGGAGGTAGCAAAAGACATTTGAGAGGAATAGAATATATTAGAGTACAGATTTTTTATATTTACCTACATAACTTTTTGTCATCCCCCCTGCCCTGTTTTTTTCTTTGAGTATTTTCAAACTGAAAAGGGAGAGGAGAATAAATCACAGTGGTATTACTATGACAACAGCCTTGGCACCTTAGGGATGAGGATCATGTCCCTTCTGACTGGCTAATTGTAGTTGTTGTTACAGTTAGTTTAATTCTCCTCACATCTTAAGAAATTGGGACTGCTTCTAGACTCATTAGGAAACTGGAAGAATTTGTATAGGAAGGAAGACTTGCATATTCATCAATGTCATACAGAGGAGAAACGTTCAAATTAATGGCAGGGGAAGATTAAGCAAATAAGTATTTGTATATTTCATAAATATGTAAATATTTGTATATTTAATAAATTTGTCAATATTTAAACATTTAAAATGTTAAGATTTTGATTATTTATATACCACAAATTAATAAACCACTTTAAATGATAATGTTTTCTTATTGCTTGTATTATTTTTATTAGAATTCATCTTTTTATGTTAGAATTAGAATTTAGAATTTTCATAGTCTGTTTTAGTAAGAGCATTGGTAATACAGTGTTTCTGTTTTTGTTTTAAAGTGAGTGGCTCCAGGAGTTTGAGGCTGCAGTGAGCTGTGATGGTATCAGTGCACTCCAGCCTGGGTGACAGAGCAAGATCCTGTGTCTTTAAAAAAAAAAAAAAGGGTTCTTGGATTTCAGTTATTTTATCTTGGATTGGTAAATTTCCTGCAGCATGGTTTAAGCTATAAGACAAAAAAAGAAGGGCTAAAAGGTTCCTCTATATTACTAAAGAATTAACAAGAACCTGGTGAGGTATTATTAACTCTGTTTTTTCTGTTTTTTTTTTCAGATGACAAAATTGAGACTTAGGATAGTAATATGCTCTAGGTAGCAACTTGTGAGTGGCAGGGGTGGATTTTCTTTTTATTTTTTCTGCAACAGCTTTATTGAGGTATGATTTACACACTAAAATTCACTCATATAAGAGTTCAACTCAATGATTTAACTTTTTTTTTTTGAGACAGTCTTGCTGTGTTGGCTAGGCTGGAGTGCAGTGGCATGATCTTGGTTCAGTGCAACCTCCACCTCCCGGGTTCAAACGATTCTCATGCCTCAGCCTCCTAAGTAGCTGGGATTACATGTACACACCCCCACGCATGGCTAATTTTTTTGTATTTTTAGTAGAGATGGGGTTTCACCATGTTGGCCAAACTGGTCCTGAAGTCCTGACCTCAGGCAGTCTGCCCACCTCAGCCTCCCAAAGTGTTGGGATTACAGGCGTGAGCCACTGCACTCAGCCAGAACATTTTCATCACCCAACCTGGTGTACATTTGAGGTCAGTCCTTGTTCCTACTCTCAGTCTCAGACAACCACTGATTTGCTTTCTGTTTCTAGATTTGCATTTTCTGGAAATTTCATATAAATGGAATTGTACAAAACATAGTCTGTTCTTTTTCACTTAGCATACTGTTTTTGAGATTTCATCCCTGTTGTCACATGTCTCAGTAGTTAATTCTCCTTTTTTTTTTTTTTTTTTGAGACAGCGTCTCACTCTGTCACTCAGGCTGGAGTGCAGTGGTGCGATCCTGGCTCACTGCAACTTCTGCCTCCCAGGTTCAAGTGATTCTCCTGCCTCAGCGTCCTGAGTAGGGATGATGAGTGTGCGCCACCACACCCAGCTAATTTTTGTATTTTTAGTAGAGACAGGGTTTCGCCATGTTGGTTAGGTTGGTCTTGAACTCCTGAGCTCAAAGTGATCTGCCCATCTCGGCTTCCCAGAGTGTTAAGGTTACAGGCGTGAGCCACCGTGCCCAGCTCATTCTTCTTTATTGCCAAATAATAATTATTCTGTTACATAAATATATACCACATTTTATCCATTTACCGGTTGATAAACTATTGAACCATTTCCAGTTTTTGGCTATTATGAATAATGTTATAAAAATTCTTATACACATCTTTATGTCAAAGGAAATTGTTGGGTCATATGATAAGCCTTTGTTTTAATTCTTTCAGAAACTACCAAAGTGTTTTCCAAAGTGACTGTACCATTTTATATTTTAGGAATAGTGCATGAGGCTTCCAGTTTCTTTACATCCTGGCCAGTATCTGTTATCGTCAGTATTTTTGATTATAGCCATTCTGATAGACATTTAGTGTAATCTCATTGTGCTGTTAATTTGCATCTCCTTAATGGCTAATGTTGTTGAGCAACTTTTTTTTATTATTATACTTTAAATTCTGGGATACAAGTGCAGAATGTGCAGGTTTGTTACATAGTTATACACGTGGCATGGTGGTTTCCTGCACCCATCAGCCCGTCATCTCCGTTAGATATCTCTTCTAATGCTATTCTTCCCCTAGCCCCCCACTCCCCGACAGGCCCCAGTGTGTGATGTTTCCTTCCCTGCATCCATGTGTTATCATTGTTAAAGTCCCACTTAATGAGTGAGAACATGCAGTGTTTAGTTTTCTATTCATGTGTTAGTTTGCTGAGAATGATGATTTCCAGCTTCATCCATGTCCCTGCAAAGGACATGAACTCATCCTTCTTTATTTCTGCATAGTATTCCATGGTGCATATGTGCCACATTTTCTTAATCCAGTCTATCATTGATGGACATTTGGGTTGGTTCCAAGTCTTTGCTGTTGTGAGCAGTGCTGCAGTAAACATACGTGTACATGTGTCTTTATGATAGAATGATTTATAATCCTTTGGGTATATACCCAGTAATGGGATTGCTGAGTCAAATGGTACTTCTAGTTCAAGATCCGTGAGGAATCGCCACACTGTCTTCCACAGTGGTTGAACTAATTTATATTCCCACCAACAGTGTAAAAGCGTTCCTGTTTCTCCACATCCTCTCCAGCGTCTGTTGTTTGTTGACTTTTTAATGATCACCATTCTAACTGGTGTGAGATGGTATCTCATTGTGGTTTTGATTTGCACTTCTCTAATGACCAATGATGATGAGTTTTTTTTTCATGTATTTCTTGTCCACATAAATGGCTTCTTTTAAAGAAGTGTCTGTTCATATCCTTAGCCCACTTTTTGATGTGGTTGTTTGTTTTTTTCTTGTAAATTTGTTTAAGTTCTTTGTAGATTCTGGGTATTAGCCCTTTGTCAGATGGATAGATTGCAAAATTTTCTCCCATTCTGCAGGTTGCCTGTTCACTCTGATGATAGTTTCTTTTGTCATGCAGAAGCTCTTTAGTTTAATTAAAGATCCCATTTGTCAATTTTGGCTTTTGTTGCCATTGCTTTTGGCATTTTAGTCATGAAGTCTTTGCCCATGCCTACGTCCTGAATGGTATAGCCTAGGTTTTCTTCTAGGGTTTTTATGGTTTTAGGTCTTACATTAAAATTTTTAATCCATTTGAGTTAATTTTTGTATGAGGTGTAAGGAAGGGGTCCAGTTTCAGTTTTCTGCATATAGCTAGCTGGTTTTCCCAACACCATTTATTAAATAGGGAATCCTTTCCCCATTGCTTGTTTTTGTCAGGTTTGTGAAAGAACAGATGGTTGTAGATGTGTGGCATTATTTCTGAGGCCTCTGTTCTGTTCCATTGGTCTATGTCTCTGTTTTGGTACCAGTACCATGCTGTTTTGGTTACTGTAGCCTTGTTGTATAGTTTGAAGTCAGCTAGCATGATGTTTCTAGTTTTGTTCTTTTTACGTAGGATTGTCTTAGCTATATGGGCTTTTCTTTGGTTCCACATGAAATTTAATTTTTTTTTTTCTAATTCTGTGAAGAAAGTCAATGATAGCTTGATGGGAATAGCATTGAATCTATAAATTACTTTGGGCGATAGGCTATTTTCACAGTATTGATTCTTCCTATCCTTGAGCATGGGATGTTTTTCCATTTATTTGTGTCTTCTCTTATTCCCTTGTCTCTAATAAAACAGACTTTAAACCAACAAAGATCAAAAAAGACAAAGAAGGCCATTACATAATGGCAAAGGGATCAATGCAACACGAAGAGCTAACTTTCCTAAATATATATGCACCCAATACAGGAGCACCCAGATTCATAAAGCAAGTTCTTAGAGACCTACGAAGAGACTTAGACTCTCACGCAATAATAGCCAGAGACTTATCACCCCACTATCAATATTAGATCAATGAGATAGAAAATTAACAAGGATATTCAGGACTTGAACTCAGCTCTGGACCAAGCAGACCTAATAGACATCTGGGGAACTGTCTACCCCAAATCAACAGAATATACATTCTTCTCAGCACCTATTGCACTTATTCTAGAATTGACCACATAATTGGAAGTAAAACACTCCCCAGCAAATGCAAAACAACATAAATCATAACAAACCGTCTGTCAGATCACAGTGCAATCAAATTAGAACTCAGGATTAAGAAACTCAAAACCACACAACTACATGGAAACTGAACAACCCGCTCCTGAATGACTGCTGAGTAAATAACGAAATTAAGGCAGAAATAAAGAAGTTCTTTGAAACCAATGAGAACAAAGTCACAACGTACTAGAATCTCTGGGACACAGCTAAAGTAGTGTTTAGAGAGAAATTTATAGCACTAAAAGCCCACAGGAGAAAGAGGGAAAGATCTAAAATTGACACCCTAACCTCACAATTAAACGAACTAGAGAAGCAAGAGCAAACAAATTCAAAAGCTAGCAGAAGACAAGAAATAACTAAGATCAGAGCAGAACTGGAGGAGATAGAGACACGAAAAACCCTTCAAAAAAATAGTGAATCCAGGAGCTGTTTTTTTCAAATGATTAACAAAATAGACCGCTAGCCAGACTAATAAGAAAAGAGAGAAGAATCAAAGAGACACAATAAAAAGGGATAAAGGGGATATCACTCACTGATCCCACAGAAATACAAACTACCACAGAGAATACTATAAACACCTCTATGCAAATAAACTAGAAAATTTAGAAGAAATGGATAAATTCCTGGACACATACACCGCCCCAAGACTAAACCAGAAACAAGTCAAATCCCTGAAAAGACCAATAACAAGTTCTGAAATTGAGGGAGTAATTAATAGCCTACCAACCAAAAAGCCCAGTACCAGATGGATTCACAGCTGAGTTCTACTAGAGGTACAAAGAGGAGCTGGTACCTTTCCTTCTGAAACTTTTCCAAACAATGCAAAAAGAGGTGCTCCTCCCTAACTCATTTTATGAGGCCAGCATCATCCTGATACCAAAACCTGGCAGAGACACAACAAAAAAAGAAAAATTTCGGCCAATATCCCTGCTGAACTTCGATGCAAAAATCTGCAATAAAATACTGGCAAACCAAATCCAGTGGCACATCAAAAAGCTCATCCATCAAGATCAAGTGGGCTTCATCCCTGGGATGCAAGCCTGGTTCAACATATGCAGATTGATAAATGTAATCCATCATATAAACAGAAACAATGACCAAAACCATATGATTGTCTCAATAGATGCAGAAAAGGCCTTCGATAAAATTCAACACCCCTTCATTCTAAAATCTCTCAATAAACTAAGTATTGATGGAATGTATCTCACAATATTAAGAGCTATTTATGACAGACCCACAGCCAGTATCATACTGAATGGGCAAAAGCTGGAAGCATTCCCTTTGAAAACTGGCACAAGACAGGTATGCCCCCTCTCACCACTCCTGTTCAACATAGTATTCGAAGTTCTGTCCCGTGCAGTCAGGCAAGAGAAAGAAAGAAAATATATTCAAATAGGAAGAGAGGAAGTCAGATTGTCTCTGCAGATGACATGAATGTATATTTAGAAAACCCCATCATCTCAGCCCCAAATCTCCTTAGGCTGATAAGCAACTTCAGCAAAGTCTCAGGATACAAAATCAGTGTGCAAAAATCACAAGCATCTACCAATAGTAGACAGCGAGCCAAATCATGAGTGAACTCCCATTCACAGTCGCTACAAAGAGAATAAAATACTTAGGAGTCCAACTTAGAAGGGATGTGAAGGACCTCTTCAAGGAGAACTACAAACCATTGAGCAACTTTTTATGTGCTTATTATCCATTTGTGTATCTTCTTTTGTGAAATATCTATTCATACTTTTTTTTATCCTTTATTGTTCTTTTAATATCTTCTTAAATTTTCTCCTGAGACTGGTGAGCAGAGGGACCCAGAGCAAGGGAACTTAGAGGAAAGTAAAGAAGGCAGTAATTAGGAAGGAGGAGGTCAGGAGGAGGAAGAAAGCATTTTTTTTTTCCACTTTTTTTTTTTTTTTAATTATACTTTAAGTTCTAGGGTACATGTGCACAATGTGCAGGTTTGTTGCATATGTATACATGTGCCATGTTGGTGTGCTACACCCATTAACTCATCATTTACATTAGGTATATCTCCTAATGCTATCCCTCACGGCTACCACCTCCCCACAATAGGACCCTGTGTGTGATGCTCCCCTTCCTGTGTCCAAGTGATCTCATTGTTCAATTCCCACCTATGAGTGAGAACATGCGGTAGTTGGTTTTCTGTTCTTGCAATAGTTTGCTGAGAATGATGGTTTCCAACTACATCCATGTCCCTACAAAGGACACGAACTCATCCTTTTTTATGGCTGCATAGTATTCCATGGTGTATATGTGCCACATTTTCTTAATCCAGTCTGTCACTGATGGACATCTGGGTTGATTCCAAGTCTTTGCTATTGTGAATAGTGCCGCAATAAACATATGTGTACATGTGTCTTTATAGCAGCATGAATTATAATCCTTTGGGTATATCCCCAGTAATGGGATGGCTGGGTCATGGTATTTCTAGTTCTAGGTCCTTGAGGAATCGCCACACTGTTTTCCACAATGGTTGAACTAGTTAGTCCCACCAACAGTGTAAAAGTGTTCCTATTTCTCCACATCCTCTCCAGCACCTGTTGTTTCCTGATTTTTTAAAGATTGCCATTCTAACTGGTGTTAGATGGTATCTCATTGTGGTTTTGATTTGCCTTTCTCTGATGGCGAGTGATGATGAGCATTTTTTCATGTGTCTGTTGGCTGTATGAATGTCTTCTTTTGAGAAGTGTCTATTCATATCCTTTGCCCACTTTTTGATGGGTTTTTTTTTTTCTTGTAAATTTGATTGAGTTCTTTATAGGTTCTGGATATTAGCCCTTGGTCAGATGAGTAGATTGCAAAAATTTTCTCCCATTCTGTAGGTTGCCTGTTCACTCTGATGGTAGTTTCTTTTGCTGTGCAGAAGCTCTTTAGTTTAATTAGATCCCATTTGTCAATTTTGGCTTTTGTTGCTGTTGCTTTTGGTGTTTTAGACATGAAGTCCTTGCCCATGCCTATGTCCTGAGTGGTATTCCTTAGGTTTTCTTCTAGGGTTTTTATGGTATTAGGTCTAACATTTAAGTCTCTAATCCATCTTGAATGAATTTTCGTATAAGGAGTAAGGAAGGCATCCAGTTTCAGCTTTCTATTTATGGCTAGCCAATTTTCCCAGCACCATTTATTAAATAGGGAATCCTTTCCCCATTTCTTGTTTTTCTCAGGTTTGTCAAAGATCAGACGGCTGTAGATGTATGGTATTATTTCTGAGGGCTCTGTTCTGTTCCATTGATCTATATCTCTGTTTTGGTACCAGTACCATGCCGTTTTGGTTACTGTAGCCTTGTAGTGTAGTTTGAAGTCAGGTAGCGTGATGCCTCCAGCTTTGTTCTTTTGGCTTAGGATTGTCTTGGCAATGCGGGGTCTTTTTTGGTTCCATATGTACTTTAAAGCAGTTTTTTCCAATTCTGTGAAGAAAGTCATTGGTAGCTTAATGGGGATTGCATTGAATCTATAAATTACCTTGGGCAGTATGGCTATTTTCACGATATTGATTCTTCCTATCCATGAGCATGGTATGTTCTTCCATTTGTTTGTGTCCTCTTTTATTTCACTGAGCAGTGGTTTGTAGTTCTTCTTGAAGAGGTCCTTTACATCCCTTGTAAGTTGGATTCCTAGGTATTTTATTCTCTTTGTAGTCATCGTGAATGGGAGTTCACTCATGATTTGGCTCTCTGTTTGTCTGTTATTGGTGTAACACAATAACAATGCTTGTGTTTTTTGCACATTGATTTTGTATCCTGAGACTTTGCTGAAGTTGCTTATCAGCTTAAGGAGATTTTGGGCTGAGACAATGGGGTTTTCTAAATATACTATCATGTCATCTGCATATTCATACATTTTTACCCAATTTTTATTTTGGTAATTCATTGTTTTATTGAGTTATAAGAGAATTTATGGAGACAAATTCTTTATGAGATATATGATTTGCAAATATTTTCTCTCATTGTATGACTTGACTTTTCATTTTCTTAATGAAGAGCAGAAGTTTTTCATTTTGTTAAATTCAGTTATCAACTTTTTTTCTTGTATAGATTCTGTTTCTGGTATCAAATTTAAGAAAACTTTGCCTCCTCCAAGGTCATAGAAATTTTCTCCTTTGTTTTCTTCTTGAACAAGAGTCAGCAAATTACAGCCTGTGAACCCCATCTGGCCCACAGCCTACTTTTGTAAATAAAGTTTTATTTAAACATAGCCATACTTCTGTATTTACATATTGTCTATGCCTGCTTTCTCTCTACCTGAACTTTTGCGCAGTTTTATTTTGGTGTATGGATATGCAGTTGTCCTAGTACCGTTTGTTAAAAAACTCTCCTATATGTTAGAAGTTACTTGCTTCTGGCTGCTTTCAATATTTTCTTGTTGTGTCTTGTTTTCAGCTGTTTGATTATGATGTATCTGGGTGAGGATCTCTTTGTGCTTATCATACTTTGGATTTGTTGAATTCCTTAGATCTGTAGGTTAATGTTTTTTCATGAAATGTGGAACGTTTTCAGCAGTTACTTCTAATATTTTTGCTGTTCCCTTTCTGGAGCTCCGATTATGTACGTGCTGATATGCTTGATGTTGTTTACAAATCTCCAATGCTCTGTTCTTTTTCTCTGTTCTGATTGGTTTTTTTTGTAATTTCACAGACTGTTTCCTATTTAATATCAAATCTGCTCTTCAGACCATCTAGTGAACTCATTTGAATTTCTCATTTCAGTTACTATTCAGCTCTAAAATTTCCACTTGGTTCTTTTTAATAGTTTGCATTTATTTCTTTGTTGATATTCCCTATTTTAGTTATATCATCATAACTTTGAGCATGGCTTCCTGTAATTCTTTGAATAATATTTATAACTCTTTTGAAGGTTTTGTCTGCTAAATCCAATATCTGCTCTTACTCGGATACAACTTCTGCTGGCTGCTTATTTTCCCCCCCGAATACGGGTCATAGTTGGCTGTTTCTTTCCATGACTTATAATTTTTTTTGGAACTGGACATTTTGTGTAGTATGTTATAGTAACTTTGGATTCGGTTTTTATTCATTTTTTTCCCTTGCAGGTTGTATTTATTTATTTATTTAGTAACTTTCATGGACTTCAACTGCAGAATCTGTGTCTCCCACTATGTGTGGTTACTTATGTGTCTCCCCAGCTTTTAAAACTTTTTAATTTGTAATTTTAAGCTTGGCTTTGTAGGGTTCCCACCTGCAATTCCTGAATTTAGTGCTTAGCTAATTATTGGTTGAAGGCTATACCTAAACACCTTGAGCCAGAAAGGCTTTCACCTTCTGCTGGGAGATTGTATGGAGGCTGTGAAGGGAGGATCACTTGGGCTCAGAGATTGAAGCTAACCTGGGCAACATAGTGAGACCCTGTTTCTGATTAAAAGAAAAAATCAACTAAGTATAGTCTGTTTTCATGTTTGTTTTTTTTACTTTTTATTATGTTGTCTTAGACCTAAGACCCTGTGCATGTACCCCAATTTTCTGTTAGCCAGGCGTGTGTGGAGAGCTAGGTCTCTCAGGTTTCCAGCTTCCCCCATGCATATGCTGCCGGTCTCTCAGTTAGACTGCATTTTGTGTGGAGCTTAGGACTTTATGGGACTCCCGTGTACATGTGTGCAGGCTCCTAGTCAGCCAGTGTTGTGTGGAGGGCATAGGCTCTCTCTTTAGGATGTGTGGAAAATTTATCAAGTCTCTCTATGGCTTTGCCATTTCCAGTGTCTTTCTATTAAGTTTCTAGCTAGTCCTCAGGTTTCTGGCTCACCTCAACAACAGCAATCTCGGACTAAGCAATCTGCAGGCTTTTCTGTTTCCTGCTGAGTGTGGGTTTTCCACTCTCTGCTCCAAGTCAAAGTCATCCCCTTTTTGCAATGAATGTGCGGGTTCCTTGATGGAACTTATACTTCAGTGGAGCTAGGGTAGGGGATGGAGGTAGCTCCTGGTAAGATGCCAGATTTCCACCGTAGTTACCAGGAAGTTCTGTAGTTTTTCATTAACGTGCTCTTCTCATTTTTTGTTGTTGTTGTTGTTTTACCTTTGGTTGATTTCCATAGCACAAAGATGGTTGCTTTTGACACTTTTATCCAGTTTTATAATTGCTTTTTGGGGGTGAGATTTTGTATTCTTTCACTGGAAGTTCAACTTCAGAACTTGGATTTTAAATCCTAGTAGTATTACTTTTCAAAGCTAAATGCTCTTTTTTCTAATTCGTGCTTATTTGTCTGTAGAGATAGAGAACAAGTAATTTTTTAAAAAGACAGATGACAGAGGGGTGAGCCCCAATTCAAGTCCTAGGTTTCAACAGAGAACAGAGTTTTATACCTCCTTATAGATAGATTTGCAAGCTCAAACTGAGGTTAATTGAAGGGATTAATGGCTCTTGTGGAGAGTAGACGTGTTGTTTATTCAGAGTGAGCCAACTATTGTGAGCCACTTTCCTATAGTGTTCTTCACTTCATAACAATTTTATGAAGTAAGTATTGCAATTATGATTCCGTATTTTACAGATACGGAAATATATTTACAATTAGGGAACTTATCTATGCTCTGAACATTTGTATGTGGTGGGGATAGCACTTGAACCCATTTCTTCTGGTTTCGCCTTGTTCTTTATACTCCGTATAACTACTTTCCAATCATATCATAATTACTCACACTTTGATGATCTTAATGTATTTTTTTATGTAGGTAGTAGTTGAGGTTAGAATAATTAATTCTTTTCTTTCAATTGACAATTAGTCTTAACTAATTGAAGAGCCGGATTCAGTCAGGCAGTTATTTAGCAAACTGGTAACAGTTAGAGAAAGAGATCCTGTGGCAGCTTCCTCTGCCAGCTTCCTTTTTTTCTCTTACTCCATAGATGCAGATTCTGCCCAAGAAGCCCCTGCATTGCAGAGGGACTGGAGATCTGTATGATCTGTTTATTTCGCAATTGACAGGGTAAGGGGGCCTTACGGGGGAGGTGCTTTAGCTTTATGCAGCTGGGCTAACATTTATTTGGGGATTATTTAAACTTAGTATTTTTAAAAACTTTGATGAATTTTGTTTGTCCTGCATCAGTTAAGTGCCAGATTATCATATTAAAAAGCATTTATTATAATGGTGATTTTTTAAAAAAGGTCCTGTTAACAACAAATCAGACAAACATGGTTCATGCTTCTAAAATACCAAATCTGGGATCATTTAGAATATAAATAATATTGAATATATATAAGTAAAATTTCATGACAATAACATTTTTAAAAAATGGTTTTGAATGAACATCTGTTTCTATAGCTCATCATATTCTTTATTAATCTACTTTGTTTCTTTTCCATAAATCTGTCAATCTGTAGAGTGAAAAAGGGACTTGTGGATATGCCATAAACATTGTGGGTGGCTGTGGTGTCTTTTTCTGCTGCTAGAAATTAATACTTACTTCCTTTAATTCTTTGTCTACCCTAGATGCCAATGAAATTTGAGTCGTATCTTCCGACTGTCTTGTATCTGATCATTAGGATAAGTGTAAAAATGCAGTTGATAAATCTTACGGGAGCCAAGATTAAGTTTTGTAGGTCTCACTTGGCAGGTTTATAGAGCAAGTGCCAGAAATGATGGTTTTTATAATAGGATAGATTAAAATAGGCGAGGAAGAGTTTAATGTTCTTTTATAATCACAGAAAGATTTGGCAGATGACTGTAGCCTTGATGAGTACGTGAAAAGAATTGAGTTGGTGCTGTTCTGATGGGCTTGTTTTTATTTTTCGAGATGTTATTATACCTGGTAGTAAAATAGCTTTGTTTACCTAAAGAAGTAATATATTTCTGTAGTTTAAATGGATATTTTTAGTATTCTGTATGACTCATATTTTTAATCGTACCCTCGTACCCTTTAAACATTTAATTTATGGATTTTAAGAATTCAACAATAATATTATGTATGTTGTCCTTACCACTATTAATACATATTCCACTTTCTAATGCCAACACATTTGGAGAACTACTTTCATTCTTAAGCATCTTAAATGACCTTTTTTTTTTTTTTTTTCTGTTTTCTTTAAGCCATAAGGATGAGTTTACCATTATTCCTGTACTGGTTGGAGCTCTGAGTGAGTCAAAAGAACAGGAATTCGGAAAACTCTTCAGTAAATATCTAGCGGATCCTAGTAATCTCTTTGTGGTTTCTTCTGATTTCTGCCACTGGGGTAAGTTCTAGATTTTAACATATCATGGTAGATGTTATATACTTCTGGTTAAAGGTATCTTTTCATTCTAAGCTCTGATTTTCAATTTTTTATCACTTTCCTTGGAAAGTTTTACTTCTGGCAGCAATGTTTAAAAGTGAACAAAAAATCTTTTGATCCTTTAAAAAGGATCAGATTACAATAGTGGATTATGGGTACATTTCCAAAGGCGACTGGTATAATTGGATTCACACTGTGAAGGCATCCTTGCTTAGATACTTATGTAGTGGGAGTTAAGATCTTTTAACCTCATTTCCAAGTAGGTATGTATGGTAGATTCTTTGAAGTTAGTTTTGGTGGATAAATCCAGTGTTCTTTAGGATATAGAAGAGCACTGTGTGCTGTGCCAGTCCTTTTCCACATTTCCTTTTTTGTAATTAGTCTTTTTTTTTCTTTTCTTTTTTCCCCTTTTGGTGCTTAGTTTTTGCCCACAATTGCCATCAGTTTAAAGCTACCCTCCAGAGATTATAACATACTGGCTATTAGCACTGTGGTCTTCATTGGTAATGCTTTATGAGGGTAAGGACTCTTGAGTGATGTTTTGATTATTGTAAGAGTAAGAATGCTTCACAGTGAATACACCATAAGACAAGTGAGCTGTTTGTGGATTCCTCTTTTAGTAAACGTTGCTTTTACAGTCTTTGGATGCAGTTTGCTTTCCTTTATCCATTACTGTCCCAGAATATTTCTAAGTTTTGTTCCTTTTAGGACATCTCTTTGACCTATTAATTTATTGGTTTAAGATGCCAATATCTGTTCATTTGTCAGTTATTTCTTTGATTATAAGGAAACCTAAAATGTAAGACCATAATTTTTAAGATACAATGCTAGAATAGCCAGGAGAACATCCTCAGTGAAACATAGGGAGCCATGGCATTTTATATGTCTTACCCATTGATTGCCAGAATTAATTCAACATTTATCTGGCCTGGTTGGGCTGGTGTCTTTCTCTTGCTTCTATCTCCGAATGGCCTTTTCAAAGTTGAGATCTCAGTTCAAGAGAACTATCTTTCATAATGGTACAGATTATTATTTTGCATAAAGTACTTATCCTCAACTGGGAGTGATTTTACTGTGAGGGGCATTTGAAAATTCCTGAAGACAGTTTTGATCACCACAACTGGGATATGGTTTGGAGGTGGCAATACTATTGGTATCTAATGAGTAGAGTCCAGGGTAGCTGCTAAATAAACATCCTACAATGGCACAGGATGGCTCCCACATCAGAGAATTACCAGGCCCAAAATGTCAGCAGTGCTGAGGTTGGAAACCCAGATTTTTAGGATATGCAGGTAGTTGTGCTTCCTTTTCAACCCCCTAGAGAAGCTCTCAGGGGTCTTCTTCTTTTTTTAAATCTGTTTTTAATATTCAAGGTTCTTTATTTACTGATTTTATTGGTTAGCTGGTTTGCTACCTTTGGCAGAAGTTACATTTTATGGATATAAGTATGCTGCTTAGATCTGAAGGCTTGGTAGATGCTTAAAAGGAGTTCCTTTCTGTGGAATTTTGGAATTTAATAAGTGATCTTGAAAACTTAAGTATCATTACTGCAAAACAGGATATTTTCCTTAATATTGTGAATTTGTGTTGGTAACAAAGCATGGCTTTATGTTTTGAAAATTAAAATTCTTGAAGCAAGTGTCCCACCCCTCCTTCATTTTTAAGGCTCTTATTAATCACTTGATTTAAATAATTAGTTCCCTTGATATTATTTTTCAGAACTTGGGCTTTCTCTCTGAGTTGGCAACCTGTGCAATCATAACATAAATTCATGTAAAACGTCAGTAAACATTTCCGTATTGCTCTTTTCTGTGGAATCATCCTTTTTACCTCATTAATAAAGAATTCTAAAGTAAGCAAAGCCTAGTCCACTGCTATATGTAACTACAATGGCTGAGAGAGAAAAATAAATTTGTTTTACCTTCTACCTAGATTCTTAGAAAATTATTGAGGTTGTTTTGTCTCCTGATTTCTTGGAGATTTTGGTATCTAAATTGTAAGATAGGCTTTCCAGGTGATAGTTACAAAAAAGAGCTCAAAAAAATTTAAAGACTCATAAATAATAGTTGTAAGAATTATCTAGAGACTAAAACATTTTTTATGTTTATGTTTGGTGTTTAATAGAACTTTTCAAGAGTTTATTTTTTAGTATCACCATCATTAATAATACTCATTAAATGTTTTCTTTGTGTTTATGGAAAGCACTGTGCTACTTCTTACTGAGAAATATGTTGGGGTTCTGGAGATAAGTGAAAGGTGTAACATAGATAATATTCCAAAATTGATAGTCTTTTCACTACCACAGTAATTCTTGTAAAGTAAGATACATTTTCCTCTTTTGCATGCCTACTGAAGTAATATGAATTATTGACCAGTTATGGGTTAAGCTATCTTAAGAATTAAGTTTCATGTTTCTCACATTCATACTGTAGTGGCGACGGGTATCTTTCCTAAATTAGTAAGCCTGCCATAGTATCATCTCAAAAATTCAGCTTTTTCTCATGAAGATAATACTTAATGGTTTTTCTTTTTAAAGAGGTACTATACAGGTTGATTTTTATTATATAGAAGCAATCATAACACTGACTTCTAAATAATTTCATAGGAGGGATTCAGTTCCTCATGCATGCAGAGGTCTTAAACGGTTCATTGAGTTACCTCTTAACACACTCTATAAATACCTGAATTTTTTTGGAAAAAAAATTTATTATAGTACACTTGAAAAATTACTCAGCTACACACAGTGGAAGTTTCTTTGTTTTGATTATTAGATTACTGGCAGTGACTACATTGTTCATTTTTAGTCAGTGGTTCTCTTTATAGTGTGCCTACCTGTTGCAGAAAGTAAAGTGAAAACCTTGGTGATAGAGACATTTCAGATTATTACGTGTAAATTGGAAGATTTTTCTTGTTGACCTTATTTGTTAGCCAATGTTCTTTATAAAAATGATCTATTTTCTTAAATGTATTTTACTTTAAAGATGTTCATCTTTCAGATGCCTTGTAGCTTTTATTTAGACTTGAAAAGAGACATTAGAGAGATAAAGGTAGACATACTGAAGTACTCTCAAGTTTTCTTTCTAGTTGAGGTAAGTCAAGGGAGAGACAGGAACCTAGATTCCATTATCCCCCTTCTTTCAGTCCCCTCATTTGAGTTCCCCAAAAAGAAATCCTGCATTTCAGTTCCTGCCTTTTATCACATCACCAGTCTTGTACATATAGAAATGCCAGATTATATTGCTCAGGCAACACTTAAAATAGTTTCACCTCATTTCATCCTTTGTGTTACTAGCAGGAAGTAGATTAAGTGAAAAGACATTTGCCACTAGTCTGTATACTTTACCGTGGTTAAATAAATTGTTCCAATACTTTTTGTGCTTTTCAAGTTCTATATCCTATAGGATGGCTCCGTATGAGAGAATTTTGTCTGGACCTATTTTAATTTTTCAATTAGTAGAATTTTCTTCTCAAGTTTCAGTTTTGGCCTTCTTCATGTATATGATTGATATTTGTGTTTCCATGACCTTCCTGAAATTTATATTTCTAAATTTAGATTGTTGGCAGCTTTCATTAACATAATTTTCACTTCTAAGAAGTTTCTAAATGAAATTGGATTTAGCAAAAATTGATTTTTCAAAAGTGCAGTCATGAACTGGATATGGTAGTTTGTGCCTATAGTCCCAGCTATGTGGGAGGTGAGGCAGGAGGATTACTTGAATCCAGCCTGGAGAACAAGTAAGACCTCATTTCTAACAAAAAAAGAAACAAAAAGTAAAAGTGGACTCATACTTTATTTGATTTACCTTTTATGGTGGTTTTGCAAATCAGTTTAGATAAGTTTACTTGGTGAATGTTTATGACATTATATTCTTCTTTAAATGTGAGTTTACTATAGTCTTTTCAGCAATTTTGAATTTTTATGCATAAATTTATATTTGTTTTGGTTTACATTACTAGCTTTTTAAAATACGTACCACTTATTAAAAGTGGCATTCCCCTAAATATTTATGAAATTTATAACATTCAGATTTCTTCTTTATTGCATATTAACGTGATTATTCATGCATACTCTTCCTTTCTGTTAGTCTCTTGGGTATAAGGCTATTGCTGTTTTCTAAATAATTAAATTGGTTTGAGTGTAAGTTAGCTAATTCTTAAAATATACCTTAACCAAGCCATCATATTTGTCTTCTCAAATATTTGTACATACAGATTTTACAGATTTAGTTTTTGACTTTTTGCAGATTTGAGATAAGGCTAATACTTATACATTATAACTAGGACTTCAGAATGAAAACATGATAGTATTTAGCTTTTAAAAGTGATTACCTTAATGATGCTACTTAGAGAATATTTCTTTTATGAAATACATTTTTTCTTTGGTAGTGATTTCAATTATGAATATCCCCAGGTTGGATCCTTAGTATCGAATGGCCTAGTAATTGATCTCACAAGGTTGTTGTGAGGTTTAACTCAAATATTTGAAAGTGGTTTAACATATTAAAAAATGTGATTAAGTAAATGTATGACAGTATAATTTTTATTGGATATATATCTGAAAATCTATCTTATTGACTGATCTTTTGGGGGTTTTATAGATCAACTTTCCAAGGTCATTATTTATTTTTGCAGTTCAGTGCATAGCTTAATGTTGAGGTATTTAATATTCTTTTACCTTTTGTTTTAAGGTACTTAAAAAGTAGCATTGGTTCTTGTACCATTCATTGTTATGTTTGTCCTCATTAGTTGATTGTTGTGTGTTAAACAGACATCCCTGGAGCTTATTCTCCACACTCTGTGAATCCACTCATTAATCACCAGTCACCTTTGGAGATGGGAAAATTACTTACCTGTATTTCTTTTTCTCAGAAAGCGTGCTCTGGAATGGATTCACAAATGAGCTACCCTCCTTCCCTCAAAGAGTAAGGTTTCTGCTTTACAGGATTTTTTTCTTGGGTTATTTTTCCTCTCATCTTTTGAATTTGAAAAGAACTGAGGGAAGGCACCTGAAGAAACTACTGACATACTCACTAGGGGAGTTCCAAAGCTTGTGCTGTCCCTAGGGGCAGTGTCAATGGCTCTTAAAGCTAGAATGCTCATACTTGGAGTTGAAACAGGGGCTCAAAGAATCCATTTTCCCAGTGTACCTTCTGAAAGGATAAGTTTCAGGTAAGTAATTTTCTCTTACTATGTGATACGCTTTATTCATACTTATAAAAGTACAAAAGTCCAGTTCTCCAGGTACATGGGCAATTGTATTTGTTTACAGTTTAGATTCATAACCTTTACTGAATGTCAGAAACACAAAAACTTATAAAAATAAAATAAATTTGCTCATGAGATACATATAATTATGATTTATTTTAAGTCAATAATACATTTTTAGTTAAAGGTATATTTATGGTCATTTATTGTGCTTGTGCTATCATTTTCTTTATTATTAAATAAAATTTTGAGACACTTTAAAAATAATAGAAACCAAAAAATAGTATTTAAACTCAGTTTCTGAGTGGTGATTGACTAAAGTTGTGTGTGTGTATGCACACATATGTAAATACACACATACATACAGGCTATGATGATGGCAACCATTTACTTCAAGTTAGATGCCTTCTGTATGTATATTGACCAGAATACATTCATTGTTCAAGTGATTTTTAAATATTTGTATAATTTTTAAAAATTACCATGAGACAATTTGAGCTGCTACAACTAAAATATTTATTCAGTGTAGTAGCCATATGTAGTGTGGATTTAGCTACTTAATCGAAACATTCTTTAGAGTCCTTCAAATATTTATAGTCAGTTTTTCAGTTATTAAATATGAGGTGGCTACTAAAGAGTAACAAAAAGTAGATAGCATTTACTCCCATTGGTTCTCTGTGCATTTTTGCATTCTCATTAAATCCCATGCCGATCCAGTATTTTAAAGTATTTCAAACATCTCCTCTTTTTTTCCTTCAGAAGCAGTTTTTAAGTGAAAGTTACATAGAAAATGGCCTATATGAACAAGATAGCAATTTAAAGTATAGACTTTTCACTTACTATTAAGTCTGGTTTGACCAACTTCGGCCATTTGGAACAGCAACTCTTTACTTGGAATTAAGCAGAAAAGACTTTTGAGTAGCAAATGACTATCATGAAGTGTATGCATTTTTCTCTGCACCTGGGAGTAGCAGTAGATTATGTCCCAGTCAGAAGACTTACTGATAGTAGCCAAAACTAATAGCTATTTCCAGAAGCAGGGAAGAGAGAATGTATTAGTGTAAACCTAAAGCAGTTAAGGTTCAAAGAATTGAGGTGTATACTACCTTGATTTCCTCTAAGAATATTGTTCTTACTATAGTGAGAGTGAGTCAGAATATTCTTGTCTAAGGTGTTCATTTGCTTCAGAAAGATTTTGGACAGCTTTGTCAAAATAACTTTGAAATAGAAGTAAAAATTTAGTATCAAATGAATTGAATCAATAAATTATTATAACTGCACTTTAGATTTGGCATTGAGCAGCCTTCTCACAGCCACCTGGCAATGAGAAAAATAGTGTCAGGCTGGGCACGGTGGCTCACGCCTATAATCCCAGCACTTTGGGAGGCCAAGGCAGGTGGATCACTTGAGGTCAGGAGTTTGAGACCAGCCTGGCCAACATGGTGAAACCCCGTCTTTACTAAAGATACAAAAATTAGCTGGATGTGGTGGCACATGCCTATAGTCCCAGCTACTCGGGAGATTGAGGCAGAAGAATCACTTGAACCCGGGAGGCAGAGGTTGCAGTGAGCCGAGGTTACGCCACTGCACTCCAGCCTGGGCAACAGGGTGAGACTCCGTCTTTAAAAAAAAAAAAAAAAGAAAAAGAAAAAATAGTGTCAATTATATAGTTATTAGGTAATTCTCATTGTTAGTTATGCACAAAGTATTAATATATACATTCTTTACAGAAAAATAAAGCTATACCTAACTCTAAATTTTGAAAGAAATGTTTAATGAACTATCAGTATAGAGGCATTGAATGATAAATTATCATTGTTTTAAGAATTTTTTTTTTTTGGTTCAAAGACTATAGTTGATCTCATAGCTAAGGTAACATGCAGTAATCTTTATTGTTTTATTCAGGAAGCAGATATTATTTCAGACCCTATTGCCCAATCCTAGGATATCATCAGTTAAGTTATAAGATGCAATATTGATTGAATAATGGCTCTTGGGAGAGAATAAGGACTGCTACATTGAGTAATTATATTACTGTATACGAAAAGTTAAAATGTGAACATTAAGGAAATATGACATATTTTAGAAAGATGACCATCAGAGGTGATCAGTGTCAACAAATGAATGAAGTGTTTCAGTTCTGTGATGTGTAGTTTTTCAAAAAGGACATCAAAGAGGGTTTTATAATTTTGCACTGCTCATCATTTACGTAATTTTTTTAGTAAGATGAACAGAAAACTTAAAAATCTTAATTATCCAGCTAAAGAGTTCCATGTCTTCAGGTGTAACGGTGGTAACTGGATATATCAATATTGCTCTAAACATGAAGCACAAGACACATGATGTGTGTACATGATTTGTATACTCTTAATTCCTTTAGAAATGCATTTTGGTCAATCTTTAACATTAAGGAAATACAAAAGTAATGACTTCTTAGAAAAAAGGCACTGCTGAAAGGTAGATTTAGGTGTATCTGAAATACGTTATAGTCAGTTGAGTAACAACACTCCATAATTAGTTAAGAAAATTTTTAACTTTTGATTTTCATGTAACTAGTAGGAAACAATTTTTCTGAGACTTTTGTTTTCTGTCTTCTCTTTAAGCTTCTTTCATTTTACCCTCTCTGTTCTTTGGAGAATAGCCAAAACATTGAATGTTCTATGCTTTTACTCTTACTGAGATTTTATGTCAGGGTAGGAATATTTATTATATTTATATTATATTTACCCTTTTGTGTATTCTGTTCACATTGCATAAGGCACTTGTATTGATCCTTTTCTAAGTAGTGCAAAAATGAGATATTTTTTTAAAAATTTACTTTATAAAAATCATATAAGTTACAGTATTTGTGACCTACACTTTTTTTTCCCTGTAATAGAGATCAAACCTTTGTACAGCAAAAGCAAAGGCTTTTAGTGATTTGTTATACCAAGATAGTTTTCTTAAACCAAATTTTCTTCAGTAATATTCTTTGGGTTTACTTTCCAATATAGACTGATAAAATGTTTAACAATGCTTCTAACTTTTAAGCTGTTTTGTTTCCTTAATCTTGTATTTCTGGTGATTTTAAGGTTTCTACAATTTGAAATAGTTCTTAACATCATAAAACATTGGTGATATCATTTCTTTATTACCTTCCCAAATATGCCTTTTATTTTTATGTACAAGGGCTCTTGGGAATGATTCTCTCAGAGGCTTAAGCTGTGCTTTGCCTTTCATGAGAACTGAAATTATTTGGTAAGCGCTTGCTTTCTTTTTAGCTTCTAATTTTTCCCTATTTTATTTTGTACATGATATTTGTTTCAAGGTCAAAGGTTCCGTTACAGTTACTATGATGAATCCCAGGGGGAGATTTATAGATCCATTGAACATCTAGATAAAATGGTAAGTCTTTCAGGTGTGGGATTTTAATGCTCTAAGGCTTTTTCTTTAATTTCAGATTAGTAATTCAAGACTTAATATGTTGAAATAATATACTTTTTTCCCTATCTTTAAATGTACAAAATGCAATGTGTCATCATATAAATATTGACTATAAGAATAATCCCTTCTAGTAGGAATTTCCATCATCATAATTTTGTTTGATTAATGAGAATATTTAAGAATAATATATACAGATTTAAAATACTTTTTAGAGAAGTACTTTAGCTTTAGGGACAATAGGATACTAATACCATCATTTACTGTTAAGCAGTAGTAACCATAGCAGATGATGGATACCTTGACTCCTATTTGTTTCATGACTACCTGAAATATTTCTTTTGACTCCTTCTTTTGACTCCTTCTGAACAGCATTGTTGTTTCTTAAAATTTATTAAATAACTTAGTATATTTTTAGTTTTGATAGCAGGCCAAATTACTGTTCTTAAGTGATGATGAAGATTTTATGAATTAGCTACTAAAAATACGTATTCTATGGGAGGAACTATATGTAAACTTGAAGTAAATAACCTGAAAATTATAAAGGTTTGACTGAAAGTCTTAATTTTTTAAAATTATTGCCGCTTTGCCTCTGGAAATAAAGATACCATAGCCTTATGATAACAGTGTACAGGAATTCCAATGTACACAAAATGTAGCTAACTTAAATCTTGTCTGCCATGCTGAAGAGATTTATACATATACTTTATTTTAAGTTTTAAAATTTCAGGCATGTTTATTTTGTTTTGTTAATTTATTTTTATTATTTCCTTGGACCAGCAGTTTGACCTGACAGAGGCATGTTTATTTTGGAGCTACTTTTTAGAAGCTCTCAAAATGATTTAAAATTTAATGGAATTAATATTTTAAACATAATAAACTCACATCATTGACATATTTCTGTAAAATATCCTGTAAATCAGATTATTTATCTAATTTCATTTTTGTTTTGATTTGCATTTCCCATTGATCTTAAGCATGCATATTAAGACATTTATTTTTTCCTTTTTTTAAGAGACAGGGACTCACTCCATTACCGAGGCTGGAGTGCAGTGGCACATCATAGCTCCCTGCAACCTGGAATTTCTGGGCTTAAGCAATCCTCCTGCCATAGCCTCCTGAGTAGCTGGGACTATAGGCACATGCCACCATACCCAACTAATATTTATTTATTTAGAGACAAGGTCTCACTCTGTGGCCCAGGCAGGCGTGCAGTGGTGTGATTCGGCTCATTGTAGCCTCTACCTCCCAGGCTCAAGCGATTCTCCCACCTCAACCTCCCCAGTAGCTGGGGTGCCTACCAGGTGCCTACCACCAAGCCCGTCTGATTTTTGTATTTTTTGTAAAGACAGGGTTTCACCACGTTGCCCAGGCTGGTCTCAGACTCCTGAGCACAAGTGATCTGCCAGCCTCAGCCTCTCAAAAGTCCTGGGATTACAGGCATGTGACACCGCACCCAGCTTTTTTCTTTTTCTTTTTCTTTTTTTTTGTAGAGACAAATCTTGCTTTATTGCCCAGGCTGGTTTTGAACCCGGGGCTTCAAGTAACCCTCCTGCCTCCCAGAGTGCTGGGATTACAAGTGTGAGCCACCGCACTTGGCATGTATTAAGACTTGAACTTCATGACCTGGAGCCTTTAGGTATCTATTAAAAAGAGCTATAAAAAAAGCGTAAGAAAACAAAATTATTTTTACAGATGCAAATAATTTGTTGTTTTTTTTTTTCTCTTCGTTTGTCGTTTTGCTCCTTTTACAAATTCTTAGTGTATTATCTTGTTTTTGGGCCATTTGGATTTGGATTTTTGTTTTTTTCCCTTTTTTTTTTTTTTTTTTTTAATTTGAAGACAAGCTCTCACTCTATCACCTAGGCTGGAGTGTAGTAGCACCATCATGGCTCACTGCTGCCTCAACCTCCCCGGCTCAGGCAGTCAAGCACAGATGTGTACCACCACACCTAGCTAATCTTTTTTTGTAGAGACGAGGTTTCGCCATGTTGCCCAGACTGGTTGGAACTCCTGAGATCAAGTGATCCACCCTCCTTGGCCTCCCAAAGTGCTGAGATTACAGTCATGAGCCACTGCACCTGGCCTGGATTTTTCTTAAAAGGAATTTCAATTTGTTGTTCTAAACACAGAATTTTAAAATATAACTATATTCTTACCTAGCTTAGGAGTATAGTAGATATTGATCCTACTGTCTTTTTTTCTTGAAGTGCTATAGTAATCATAATATTTTTTCTTTTCTTTCTTTCTTTCTTTTTTTTTTGTGAGACAGAGTCTCCCTCTGTCACCCAGGCTGGAGTGCAGTGGCGCAATCACAGCTCACTGCAGCCTCAACCTGCTGGGCTTAAACAATCCTCCCACTTCAGCCACCCAAGTAGCTGGGACTGTAGACATGTACCACCATGCCTGGCTAATTATTTTTAGTTTTAGTTTTAGTTTTTAGTGATGGGGTTTCGCCATGTTGCCTAAGCTGACGATACTTATTTTAATTTTTTAAATAACACAAATAATTTTGGGATTTACTCATAAACAGTATTAAATATAGCAGAACAACTCTAACTTGCTCTCTATGACCATTGACAGATTATTTTAATATTCTAGTTTTCATTTCCTTATCTGGAAGAAGATAGACTTGGACTAGATGGTCTCTAAATTGTCTTTAAATTCTGTCAGCTTATAAGTCTTCAGTTTGTTCAAATCAACTCTACCAGTGTGTTAAACCTTATGCATATGTTTTAGTATAAGATTATTTGGTCTAAAGTAGATCAAATATTTTAGTAAGGAATCTGGATTTGAATGTATTAATAGAATATGTCATGTATATTTTATTAAAGCCAAATGTAATGAATGCAAAGTTCGTTACTTAGTGTGTTTATCATATGTAAACTTAGCTTAGTTGCTACTTTAAATCCAATTATTGTCCAATACTTTTACCTTTAGAATTTTGTTTGGATTTTAATGTATTGTCTTCTCTTTTGGCTTCTTGATGTTTTCATTTCAGTTGATTAACTCTCCTTTGACTTTTTATTCTGAGGTTTAGTTCTCAGTTGCCTCAGAAAACTTTTTCTGGCTTTGTCCGTATAGCAAATGATTAATGATTGTCAAAGCAAATGGTTAATGGGTATCTGCTGTTTGTCTGGTACTCTGTGCAGTATTGAAGACATAAACAAGAGAAAACATAGTCCATGACTTAATGGAAGTTAGAGTCCAGTGGTTGAACATACTTAGAAACAGCCATTACAATATAGAGAGCTGAGATATATTTAGGAGGTAGAATGAAAAGGACTTTAGGGATTAATTGGGTGTGCCATGTTAAGGGAGTGGTGGGATGTGGGATGATTTCTGGCTTCCGTGTGTATATAGATGTACACACTAATACAGGGAATATAAGAGGGACAGATTTAAAGAAAAAGATGAGTTCAGTTTTAGACATGGCTTTTGTGTTGTTTAGAACTGCACTTTTTGATACTGTAGCCACCAATTACATGTATTTATTGAGTATGTGAAGTGTGGTTATACAACTTGAGGTATGCTGTAAGTGTAAAATATACACCGGATTTTGAACATGTAGTATAAAAGGAACAAAAAATCTCAAAAATAATCTATCTTGATTATATTATAAAATGATACTGCCAGATTGTGTTTAATAAAATATCTTAAAATAAGTTTTACCCATTTATTTTTAAAATATGGATACAATAAATTTTAAAATTACATATATGGCCTGCATTATATTTTTATTGGACAGTACTGGTTTAGAACATGAAGGTAGGTCTGGATGGAGATAAACATTTTGAAATTATTGATGTATGAGGAGTGGATGAGAAGAAAGGATGTTAATGCCATTGTTCACAGAGTCAATCTCCAGAGAGAGTATAAGGAGTAGGAACAAAGGGGGAGTTAGATCAGATGGACATACCAGCATTAAGTGGAAGAGGAGATAAAGAAGAGTCAGTAGAATTCTGCTTAGAGAGAACTGAGAACGAGCAATATCACAGAGAGGATGAGCTTTATTTAGCAAAGAGGGAGGAAGAGTATCAAATGCTGCATAGAGGTGAATTAAGAACCTTGCAAGAGCAGTTTCAGTGGAATCAGGTTAGAAGGTAAATTGGAACGAAGAGGCAAAAACCAAATGTGAAAAATTGTTCTCTACTAGTTTTGAGTATGACAGAAAGGAGCAGTGTTTAAATGTTAACTGACTTGGTAGATGAGGAGATCCAGGGAAACACAGTCAAAGGAGGAGTTTTTAAAGATGGGAACTGTGAGATTACTTCAGAATTTCCAGTAACATTAATTCCTAATTTGAGGTCTTAGAGAGATTTGACTTAAGATTATATCACCTGTATGATTCTCATTTTGCCCCAGTTTAACCTTTTTTGTCTTATATTTTATTCATTTAGGAAAGAATCTATAAGGAGGAATGGCTGTATATATGTGAAATATAAATTATTAATGTTATGCATGTAAATTTTCCCCTGTCATTAAAATTACCTTTTTTTTGGTTAAGTAACCATACAGAAAATAATTTTGAAAGATACCTCAGTACTAAAAATTTTCAAAGTAAATAAAGTCTTCCTGGACATGGTCTTTAGCAAGTTTGTACTAAATTTTATGAAAAAGTAATGCTTTTTGCACCAAAAATGTAAGAGTAACTCCTGCCAGAACCACATTTTCAAACACCATACATAATTTCCACTTGGATGTCTTATAAACAGCTCGTACTAAACACATTCCAAACGGAGTTCCTGATTTTCTTCCCACCAAGACCTGTTCTACTCATAGACTTTCTTAATTCAAATGATGGTGGTCCTATCCTTCCACTTTCCTAACTGGTCTTCTTAGACCTACTCTTGTGTTTGTCAGTCTCAGGTAGCTTAAAGTAGGAACCAAAGCAATTATTTTAAAATCTAAATCAGATCATGTTACTCTTCTGCTCCATATCTCCTGTAAAATTGCCCCCTTTCAGTCAGAATAAAAGCCAGTGTCTTTACAATGGGTAGGCAAAAAGGACCAACGTGACTTGCAGCCCCCAAATGTTAAGAGCCCTCCATCTTCTTACTTTTACTCTTCTTTCACTCTACTGTGGACACACTGATCTCCTTACTGTGCCTTGATAATGTCAGGTATGTGCCTAGCTTAGGGCTTTTGCCTGTTTTGCACTTGACTGTCTCACTTACCTCAAGTCTGCTTAGCTCTCACCTTCTCAGTGGGGCCTTCTGACTACTCTATTTAATTTTGCATCCTACATCCTACCGTTGCAGCATTCTCAGTCCACCATACCCTGTTCCACTTTTTCTTCTAAAAAACTAAATACTTAACTACATTTCTGTCAATCAGGATATTTGTTTTGTTCACTGATGTATACAAAGTGCCTAGAATAGTGATTAGAATATAAGTAGGTGGTCAGTACATATTTTTCAAATGAATAAATTAATGGATATAATCTTCCTGTATGTAATTTGAAAACATGACTCTCCTAACTGTAACATGTAAAGGAAATAAAAGGAATTTATAATAAATATGTATTTAAGAATGTAAACGCCCAGGCACAACTAAATTAGAAGATACAACGAAGTATTCAAATGTTTATGAATAGTATTATTAATGTAAAAACAGCTACAGATACACACTTACACAGGTATGTGTTAGTGACTGAAATTACTAAGTGCCATTGCTAGTGACTTGATTTTCCAAAATGGTGAACAATTCTTAGTAAACTTGTAAACAAAACAAGTACCCTCACTTTGCATGATAGTTTTATTCCTGGGAAACTCATTGTATATTAAAATCAATGCAAAACTTATTTCTGTTTGTATACAAAGTAGAATTAATGTATAGATAATTAAGGCTGTAGATATTCTGTAGTTTTATGGATGGAGAACAGTCTTTGTGTATGAAACTGTCTTGTGTCAGCATCCCTGGAATCCCACTGAGTCCCAATAGCATCTTCAAATTATTGTGACAGCCAAAAAGCGTGCATCATTTTCCATTAGGCTCCTTGGATGAACAGCTGTTCATTGACCTTACCCTGCTGTATTTTTATTCTAGGTATTTATTACTGCATGACTTATTATTCATTCGTTGATTTGTCTTGGGGTTATCTCCCTCATTGGATTATATAAGCTTCATGAGAACAGGGACTTTGTCCATTTTTCCATCCCAGTGCCTGTCAGTGGGCACACAATATATACATTTGTTGAATGAATGATAATGGATGGGGAGGGTGGTGAGAAATGAAGCTTAAAGACTCTAGAACAGCTGTCTTGAAGGATCTTAAATAGGGAAGTGATAAAGTTGGTTTTGTGTTTGAATAGACCATATGACTGCAGTGTAGCAAATGGGTTGGAAGGAGGCTGGAGGAGATACATGTAGACCAGTTAGGTAGTCCAGATGAGAAACGATGGTAATTTAGACAATGGGTGGAGTGATGGTGGTAGAAGAGAGGGACAGAAATATATATATTCAGTATATTTAGGAGACAAATTGATGATGGGACTTGGAGGTAGATTGAGCTTGTGGGGGTCGAGGAAATGTCAAGGATGACTCCTAAATTTTTGGCTTTGCTGCTGGTTGGATGGTTACATTATTTATTTAGGCCATAAGCACAGGAAGAAAGGACCAAAATTTTTTTTGGTGGGGCAGGAAGATCATAAATTCTGTTAGGGATATGTTATGTTTGCTATTGCCTTTAAGACATCTAAGTAGAGATGTCAATCAGGTCGACATTTGGATTTTCATTTTGCCAGTTATTTTTGAGTACGTATACATCCTGAGGCGTTGGTGGAGATACAGCAATAAACAAACATGGTTCTTACTGTCATAATACTTCTAATTGGAGGAGATACATGTTAATTTTAAAAGGTAAGGAAATATATTAATTAGTTTCAAGTAGTAATGTGTGCAGAAAATACCTAAAACCGTAAATGATGGTAAATGATTAGAGGCTTTGGATTGAGTGGTCTGGGAAAGACTACCTTGAGGATGAAAATTAAAGTGAGTTCGGAATGATAAGAAAGAGCAAACCAAGTAAAGATCAGAGGGAAGAGCATTTTAGACCGGAGAAGTTGCCAGTGCAAAGATCTTAGGTTTGGAAAGAGGCTGGTGTGTTAGAAGAAAAGGAAAAAGCCAGTGTTGTGGGAGTATGGTACATAAGAGTAAGAAGAGTGGTGTGTATAAAAGAGGCAGGGAGCTGACAGTGTAGGGTAATAATTGAGGGGAAGAACTTTATATAAATACAATATAAAGGAAGTGAGATGATATAATTTGCATTATTTTTAAGGTCACTCTGGTAGTTGTGTGGCAAATGGATTATACAGGAGGGTCAGAAGTAGCAACAATGGGGCTAGGGGTGGTGGCTCATGTCGGTAATCCCAGCAGTTTGAGAGGCTGAGGCGGGCAGATCAGTTGAGGTCAGAAGTTTGAGACCAGCCTAGCCAACATGACACAACCCCCTTTCTCCTAAAAATACAAAAATTAGCCAGGCATAGTGGTGCATGCCTGTAGTCCCAGCTACTCGGGAGGCTGAGGCAGGAGAATCGCTTAAACCCAGTAGGTGGAGGTGAGGTTAGAGTGAGCTGAGATCACATCACTGCACTCTGGCTCTGGGGACAGAGCCGAGCCTCTGTCTCAAAAAAAAAAAAAAAAAAAAAAAGGAGTAGCAACAATGGGCCATTGGCAGAAGTTCAAGGGAGAGATGATAGTAACTTGGACTGTGGTGATGTTGGTGGAGATAGAATGAAGTGGATGGAGTTCAGATCTTTTCAGAAATAAGAGTCAAAAGGACTTTGCTAATGGGTTGACTGTTTTGGTTTGGAGCTCGGAGAAGGCTTTCAGTCCGACTAGAGATGTAAGTTTGGGAGGTCTCAGTAGATCATTAAAGCCAGGACAGAGATGAGATTGCTTACTATAGTAATCATTAACCCTGTCATTGCAACAGAACTCAGTTGTGGAACTTTGTTGAAATTTGCTGAGACCCTGTCTCAAATATTGAAAAATTCTGAATAAATATTGAGTATTTGCTTCATATTAATATGCTTGAATTTAATGTTTGATTTTAACATGTGGACTTGGAGTTTATTTCTGTGGTCCATTTGTTGAGATATTTTTATTTATATTTAGAATTTTTGAATGGCTCATAAGTGTTCTATTTTATTAGCATACTGTTGATTCAAATAACAAGTCAATTTTGGGAGTTAGAATACATGGGTCAAAGTAATAAGAATGGTTAGCTCTAGACGTAAACTTAGGTGTGTTTATATTACATATATATATGTACACTTGCTGTTAGGCAGACTTAAATAATGTATTGTCTTAATTGATTAATCAGATGGTGAATGTACTTTGTCGTATTTCTTTTCTAAGAGATTATTTTATATTATAAATAATTTAATTCGTTTGAGAACCAATATCTTAGTTTTCATATGTGATCTTTTCAGACAAAATGTACTTGGATGGTTCTCTGCATAAGCATTATAAAAATGTTAACGATTTTGAATTGCAGTAATAAGTATACATTTTGAAAGTTTGATAGAGTAAAAAGAAACTAAGTATAAAATTTTAGATTACATCTGTTCAAAATTAGCATGTTAATTAAGTTTTGGTCCTTTTTAACTGGAAACTATTACCAAATATAGTTATTACAAGGCTAGAAAATAAAACCATTTCTAAGTTGCAAAAGAAAAATAGCTATTCTTATTGCAAAATGTTTATATATCTAGCACTTGAATATCTTAGAAATTAATTATGTGAAAAAACACAAAATATAGAATGAACTACCAAATGTAGTTGGGAAAAATTATGTAACTGTAGCATAGGATATCTAAACTCTGAAAGTCTTGCAATTTTTTTGGCTATAGACCAATTTCTTTGGTAATTAGTGCTTTGCGATGTCAATAATTACTGTGACTAAAGCAGAACCTATTTGGAGATATTGATCTTGTAAACTTTACTTACTTGAAATATTAGTCATAGTTATTCATATGAGATGGTCATAGGTTATCATTTTTATTATACTACTCTTTTGGGTGTAGACCAGTGTTTCGTTATGGACATTGGCAAATTATGATTCGGCAAGGATAATCTGAAAATGTCATTGTATTCATCTGTTGTAACTTCTTTTTCTTTTAAATTTATCAGTTACTTCACTTAATTTGAACATGAACTACTCTTCTTCCTTCCTACTATTTTAAAAGTGAAAACTGTTCCTTTGTCACCTCATTTGTCACTTCTTTCTCTTGAACCTAAGCCAATAGCTTCTTAGTAAGTTTTATAACATCGCTTGTAAGATAGCCATTTATTAGTACATTACTTAGCAGTGCTATTTTTAAGGTGTTTTCCATAAAACTTTCACTGTTAACGATTTTATCTTGATGCCTCTTAAAGAAACTAGAGTATT
This sequence comes from Papio anubis, assembly GCF_008728515.1. NCBI lineage: Eukaryota > Metazoa > Chordata > Mammalia > Primates > Cercopithecidae > Papio > Papio anubis. The sequence continues at coordinate 31,701,509 of NC_044989.1, read as the reverse complement.
TCCTTTTCCTACCCCACGTCACTAAATGTGTACTTATCTGCAAATATAAATGTATATCCTTTAAACTATAAACCCAAAATTCTAATGATTTGATAATGTGGTGTTAATTATGTGGTTGGAATGATTCTAGTTTTTATTTCATAAGTGCCTCTAAAAGTTTTGCTACTCCTTTGCATTTATTACTTTTGGGAGAGATTTACTTCTGGGTGATAATTGTTAGATTGTCATTTTATTAAATCTAGGCAAACTTTTTTAAAGAGGGAAGATAATTTGTTGTCTTATCAGAGTCCTGAATTTGAGCTTTGTCAGTTAATACTGCCTATTTAGTTTAGGGTTGCCACTTGGAGTTTGACATCACAAACATTCACCGATTACTTGAAGAGTCAACACAATGATAGATTGGTTCACCCCTTAAATTTAGGGAGTTTGCTTTCAATTTGTGGATTTCTTTCTGAAACTTAAATTCGTCAGAAACCTGTATCCTTAATTTGTGGATTTCTTTCTGAAACTTAAATTCCTCAGAAACCTGTATCCTTGATGGATGGGCTTTTGGTGTTTATAATGTCTGCCTTATCTTAGAGCATCTTAGAGCTGAATGAATAGTATAGTGACCCATTTCACTCCTCCACATTAGGTCAAGTTTATGTGAACAATCAAATTATCACTATCCTAGGCCTTAGGAAGCTCTCATTGCCTGGACTTTAGACTCACTGATGATATCTTCTACTATTTTAAGAAATAAAACAGTTAATTCAGCATAATTGGGGAAGGATATTCTTTTTCATCGTCTTGGACTTTTGCCACCAGCATTGAAGTAGCATTTCTGTCTTTTTGGAATTTTCCTAATAGTAATCTCATAGCTGTTAACATAAAAACATAGGTATATCTAAAAGTGTATTCGCCATTATTCTGTATTAGTTAATAATGTTCCATTTCTAAATTTTATCATTATTGCTTTTGTTTGCCTACTTCATGAATTTTTCAATTAGAGGTTCACCTATGAGAAAAGCCTTAGTTTCCCCCTCTGTCTTTCCTTATAAAGAGACACTTGTGTCAGCTAATTAAGTATAATTGAATTAAGTTTTGCACTAGTAGGTTTATAGCACACTTTAAAGAATTAAAATTTTTGCACATTTAATTTCTTAACTCCTATCATATCAATTTTTTATTTTATCTCGTAATTTAACCAGTATATCTTCATTTTTAACTCTTTACTTACTAGTATCTTTTCTGCATTTAATTTCCTGTTTTTCTGTTAGGTTTTCTTGACCAGTTACTTTGAATTCTTTGTCTTCTGAAATGTGATCATTAGTTTTCTTCTGTTTAAATTCATATCAGTTAAATGTGATGTTTGTTCTGAATGTGCTTTGAGATTTTAATATTAAAATGTACATTAGAATCTTGGTGTCACATTATTTATTAATAAGTGATTTATATTTAAGGTAAGCTGTCCTAGATAGACTTCATTCCGGAGCATTAAAAGTTCACCTACAATATGTATGCAAGTTGTAGCTATGTAAGTGTTCAAAGAATTGTTAGTATGAGTCTTGTTATACTCTAATACATCAGAATCGTCAGTGAGAAAGAGTCTGCAATTAGAAATTTAGAACCAGGACTTTTGCCTGTTTTGGGCCTTTGTTCATTTAGCTCTAGGGAAGTTATGTCTTGATCATCCATTATTTATGGAAGAGATTTATAATTCCATCTCTGCATTAGTGCCATCCATTCTTGGGTTAGAAATGTACTGTAATGTTTTTGGCATCAGAATTATGATATTATTTATATTAGGTTTAACTTTGTGTATGTGTGTGTGTATGTGTGTGTATGTGTATGTGTGTTTGTTTTTTGAGATGGAGTCTTGCTGTGTCGCCCAGGCTGGAGTGCAGTGGCACAATCTCGGGTCCCTGCAACCTCTGCTTCCCAGGTTCAAGCCATTATCCTGTCTCAGCCTCCCAAGTAGCTGGGATTATAGGCGTGTGCCACCATGACTGGCTAATTTTTATATTTTTAGTGGAAATGGGGTTTCACCGTGTTGGCCAGGCTGGTCTCAAACTCCTGAACTCAGGTGACCCACCTGCCTCAGCCTCCCAAAGTGCTGGGATTATAGGCATGAGCCACCTCATGCCTGGCCCATCTTAGGTTTAACTTTTAAGTTTGTATTTCTCTGACACCAAGTGTCAGTGGAGAGTGTTGACCTGGAAGCACTGTGGTTGGCAGGGAACAACCAACTTAGCATTACAAACTGGTTGTGGACCAATCCGAGAGTGGCTAATTGATGTGCAGGCAATTCAAAGTTGATTGCACATGTATATGTCTATGTTTCAGATATATATATATATATATATATATATATATATATGGAATATTGATAATGTTTGTGAAGGAGTTGAATATTCTGAAGAAAAGTTTTTTTATAGAATTAAATTTTGATGCTGCCACTGTAAAATTTCTATGTTACCCACTGATTATCATTTTCCAGATGACTTTTGGTTTTAATGGATGTTTATTTGATTACTTTTGGTGCTTTTACACTGTATCTGTTTTTTTAAAATGTGAAATAAAAACAAAAACACAAAATAACCAGTTAAGTCCCTAAACCACCATTTAGGTTTCTCCCAGAGAGTATGAATCCAGTTTATTTAATAGAAAGTGTTTTAACTGAGTAAGAAAATAATATAATTGGTGTATGTATAATCAGCTAGAATCAATGATTTATTTCCCCGACTTGGTGAGTTAAAGTTGCTATATATTAATGAGTTGTAAATACATTATTTGAATGTATTTGGAGATTGTAGAATTTAGTATAAACTAATGTTCAAGTCATAGTGGTTGTTTTTACAATAGTCTGACAAATTGTATTCTGTATTAAGATGTGAAAACAAGGCATTCTAGCTTAAAGAATAAAGAGATAAAAAGCTTTCCTTTATTGTTAATCTTGTTCATAAGAGATCTGTGTTGTAGGCTGGGTGCGGTGACTCATGCCTGTAATCCAAGCACTTTGGGAGGCCGAGGTGGGCAGATCCCTTGAGGTCAGGAGTTCAAGACCAGCCTGACCAACATGGTGAAACCCGGTCTCTACTAAAAATACAAAAATTAGCTGGGTGTGGCGGTGTGTGCCTGTAAGCCCAGCTACTTGGGAGGCTGAGGCAGGAAAATTGCTTGAACCCAGGAGGCAGAGGTTGCAGTGAGCCGAGATCCCACCACTGCACTCTAGCCTGGGTGATAGAGCAAGACTCCAGCTCAAAAAAAAAAAGATCTGTGTTGCTTAAGCCTGCCTTTATCATGAGCTTTAAATTAATTAAAATATGCTAACTTTTTTCTTAATTTGTGGTATTTTTTTTTCCACAAACCTAGATTATTTAATGCTGGTGATTTAAAATACCTTACATGGTTGATATTTAAGTATATGTTGTGGAAACAGTTCAATTACAATTAACTCTTGATTTTTAATGCCAATAACAGGAAGAATATAATGGATATGGAGAAAACAGCCACAAAGTAAATTAAATTTTAGGTTTCATATACAAATTTTCACAGCAGATTTACTTTTGTGTATTCTTTCTATGGAAGAAAGATATTATGAAATGTTTGAGGATTGTCAGCTGAATGACAACTGGTTAAAGTAGTATAGAAACATACCTGGGGTTTGGAGAAAATAAACTGGGGATTAAAAGTTTTCTGTTAGTAGAGAGTTGACTATAATGGTAATAGCTTTGATGAATGAGTTTGATGTTTCACAAGGTTTATTTAATCTATTTTCTTTGTGTCTCCCTAATTGAAGAATTATGTTTAAGTAACAGTTTTAAAATATAATTAGGAAATAATAAATATTGTCCTTTTTCTTTTATTTTTTTCTTCCTCTTTTTTTTTTTTAGGGTATGAGTATTATAGAACAATTAGACCCTGTATCTTTTAGCAATTACTTGAAGAAATACCATAATACTATATGTGGAAGACATCCCATTGGGGTGTTATTAAATGTAAGTATCCTTAGGAAGCCTTGACTTTTAACATTTGGTCATATAATACTCCAAAATATCTCATTATCGTTGTGATACAGTGGCATCATTGGTTTTATGTGCCTATGGTCAAGTTTCTTTTTAGTATCTTTAATATAATTTGGAGTTCCATTGCTTTTGGTTACTTGAATAAAGTTATTTATCATTGGAATACAGTTCCATACTTTCTGTTAAATACAGAAAGTTATTTAGAATAGAGACCCACATTTTCTCTTGACTCTTAGTTCCAATATGCTCTTTATAAATACAAACCAACATGAGATATATGGTCTTACTACTTTTTTGGTTTTATTTAGTGGTCTAGACTCTATAAAAATAAAAAATAAAAATGGAAGATTTTTATATAAAAAATAAATGGAAGATTCTGCTCTTAAACTTAAGATGTTCATAATGTGATAAAGCAAGACAGATGATGTGTGTTTTTCTCATTAAAACAAAAATAACGCTTACTTCAGTTAAGGAATGATAAGAGTCAGAAGTTTTGGTTAGCTGGATTTTAGAAAGAGAAATAGCATTATTTTTTTCTTCTAATTAGGAAAACTATTAATTTTCATTGAAGAAGAATGAAAATATGACATTCATTAAGAAAGAAGAAAGTGTATACTCAGGATTGGGAGGAGAAAGTAACAATGGGCTCATTTGGAGAGGCAGGGAAATAATGGAGAAGATAATATAGTCCAGAATAGACTAAGGTAGGACCTTAAGTCCAATATTATTTTAATGTGATTTGAAAGGTAATATATAGTGAGTTTTTAGGAAGGGTTTTTCTTCTAAACTGTATTGATTGATTCAAAGAAAAGCTTTTCAACTTAAACTAATTTTTGAAATTGAAGCTAGAATAAACTGTACTAATTTCCTAAAATCTTAATTGAATCAAATAAAATTTTTATTATAAAGTAAATGCTGAACCAATCTACAATTAAAGTAAAAATCCTAGCATATACCTTTTAGATCTGGATTTTAATTTATATACATTTCAAATTTAGTCAAAGTCAGATAAAGACTCTGATGTCTTAAGACAGAAGTGGCCAGGGATTTGGTTTATACAGTGAAGAGAATATATTTACAAAGTTAAAAAGGGTTTAAAAAATGGCCTTATTACAGGGAGAGAGAGGGTAAATGATGACTGATGCTTAATTATCAAGAAACAAGATTAGAAGTTATTTGAGAGAATGATAAGGAATTCTTTTTTTCTTTTTTTCTATTTTAATATGATACAACAAGAGAAATTTAAGTAACAAAAGAGCAAAAGAGATATCTAGGCTTCAGCTGTGAAGTGGACAAAGTCAAACCACAAACACATTGAGTGCCCACTTTTTTATGTGATGTGTGTCCTAACTAAATTTTTCTTTTTTCTAGGCTATCACAGAGCTCCAGAAGAATGGAATGAATATGAGCTTTTCCTTTTTGAATTATGCCCAGTCAAGCCAGTGTAGAAACTGGCAAGACAGTTCAGTGAGTTATGCAGCTGGAGCACTCACAGTCCACTGAAGCTCTGAATCCTCAGGGATGCCACCTGCACATTCTCATACTCTGTCCGGGGTCCCAGCCTAGCCTTTACCAAGATACTGGTCCTGGTTTGGGGGGATTCTGAAACCTCAAACTAATAGAACTTTCTTCTCTTTTTTTCTAGTAGGTGTAGTCCTTCCTTAATTTCAACTCATTAAAAAATGCTTTATAGTTTAGGGCAGTGGAAGGAAGGCTGGCATCAAAATATTTTCATCAAAAAAGATGACAATGTAAAGGCTCAGTTGTGGCAGACAGTTTTTTGAAAGTAACTTGTAAAGCATTTACCATATCCTAAATTTGCACTCTTTGCAGACTTGTGCACATATATTCCGCTTTCAGAATAGTTTTGCAAATTGTACACAAACAAACAAAAAGGTGGAAGCTTTTTAATAAAGAAATTGCATTTATAAATGATCTGTATTAGAATATAATAAATCTCCAGTTATAGTCAATTACTACCCATGTTGTACAACAGATACCTTCTATTTTAGTTGCTAATAAAGGGCTACACAACTCAAAATAGTCTGATTTAAACTTATTGCTCTGTGGTATATATGAAAATTGTTTTTTATTAATTCCATCTCAGAATTTTTGTTAAAAATGGTAAACCTCAGCTCTTATGTAAAAATATATTAGGATGTATTTTATATTTTATATATTTATATGATTTTTTAAAAATCAGAAATTAGAATCATATAATCTTAAAGTTAACTTTTTAAATTACATGCAGTTTGCCTTTTTGTATGTGACATCCCTTTGTGTCATTACTATATTGTAACAGAATATATATTCAAGATTGGTAAAAGGACGTAGATGCAATCCTTGACTTCAAAGATCATGTTTGATAGTCTGCAAATGAGGAAACATTGAAGTGTGTTCTTAGTGTTTTTCAAATCATTGCAGACTATACACTGCTGTGCTTTTTTAATACTTTAAGCAGTTTGACTCTTTTACTTGAATTTTTAGCAAGAGATCATTAACGTCATCAACAACAACAGGCCACTGGATTTTCTTATGGTTACACAATTTTTTTGTCATGATTTTTGGTGCGGCTCTTCCAACTAAAATAATGGTATGGTGTTGTATTACTTTCTTTCTTTAGCATAGACCAATTCTAGTCACTTTGGCCAAAAAAAAAAGGTATAATTCACTTAATAATTCAGTCACCATGTATGTACTGCATTATTCCTATTTTAACCTAACACTGAGTGTCTACATTATATTAGAGAAAGTGTTTATATCTCCAGTGTTATGCCAGAGTAGCACAATTTTTAGATGCCTTGCACCAATTTTATTTAAAGATTTACGTTTCTTATTTATTAAATATCAACTTTCTATGCTCGAATGAAATAAAATAATGTTACCTTTTAGATTCAAAGTTGCCCACCTATGTATGTGTGGAAAGTATACTCTTACACATTAGTGATTTATTTTCCAAAATTTAGATATACTTTTGAGTACGATTAATATTTATTGTTTAATATGAACTATAAAAATTTTAAAATTGACAACAGTGAATTTTTAAAATAATGTTTTCTGAGTATAAGACTAATACATGATTATTATAAAAAATTTGAAAAATACTGAAAAGTTATAAAGAAGAGAAAAAATTATCTGCAATCTCACCACCTAGAGATAACCTTGTTAATATTTTTCTGTATTTCCTTTCAGTCTTTGTCTATGCTATTTCTGTGTATGAGTGTGTGTACATGTTTGTGTGTGTGTGTAATAACAAACTTGAGATTATACTGATCATATAGTTATGTACCCTGTTTTTTATAACCTAACTTCATGAATATTTACTCATGTCTTTGAAAATGTGAGTTTTAAAAATGGCTGCCTGATATTCTATTGTATGAATATGCCACAATTTACTTCTCTCTTTGGATATTAGGTTGTTCTAATCTTTCACCATTATAAATAATAGTGAGATAGACATCCTTGTTTTTAAAATTTGGTCTCTATATTAGGCTCTTTCTTTATGATATACTCATGTAAATGGAGTAAGTGGTTTAGACAGTGAGAACTTTTTAGGCCCTTCAAAATATTTCCAAATTACCCTTTAGAAAGATTGTGCTAAATTAACAATATATGAGTACCCATCATTCTGCCCCTTCAGTATCATTATTTTTTGTTGATCTTTGACAATTGGTTAGCATAACAACATAATCGGTTGTTTCTTTGATCATTCTAATAAGAGTTGCTTTACAGTTAATCATTTTTGTCTTTCTATAATTTTATAGTTGATTGATTTTTAAAAAGACAAGAGGGTTGCCTAAGTTGGTTGGACTGTAGTACAAGTATGGTTCTTGCACTTTTAAAACTCTAGAAGCTGGACATGATGGTATGCACTTGTAGTCCCAGCTACCTCGAGCGTGCAGGCAGGAGGATCACTTGACAGTTTGAGACCAGCCTGGGCAATGTGGTGAGCCCCCTAAAACCCTCTAAACAAACAAACCTGCAGAATATTTCAGCATCACGCTACGCTTTCCTAGAATATCAGCATACTTGGTCATGAAGTAGAAAGAGTTCCAAACTGATGATTGAGTGTTGGATTCTAGTTCTGTTTCTGGCCACTAATTAGTTCTCTGAACTTAAGTGTTTCATGTCATATTGAAACTTTCTCATTTGTATAATGTGGAGGGATCTCTTAAGTGCTTTCTAGTTTCAAAGTACTTTGATATTGTGACTTTATTTTTTAGAGGTTCCAGTGTCATTTATTTTTAATAGCTACATGAATAGTGTAGAGATACTATCTTTTGATTTCAACTTCACACAGATGGAAACGAAAATCTTGTTATTTAACACAAAAGGAAATTTAATTTACATTATTTAATGCAGTTAATATTACCTAAAATGTTGAACTTAAGCTTTTCTACTTTAAGTGCCTTTAAAAGTTTTGTATTTGGAATCTAAAATATAAAGGAAATTCTTATGTAGCTCTATACAGTTGCTTCTTTATTATATAGTTTTGAGTGTTTTGTAGCAACTTTTTTTTTTTTAACCTTAGATTGCACAGAGCAACATATTCATGGATTCTTCACTATTCTGCTAGTGAGTCCTTGAGAAATGTATGTTAAAGATTAGCTCACTGAGCAGGTAAGTAAGTGCTCTGTCTTGGGTGGGCAACAAAATCTTCATACAGAGTAGGATAAAGGACTTCAGATATACCGATATTTGTATTTAGATATTCCCATTTGGATGACTGGTGTTCTGAGCTAGTAAATGGTTATTGTTACATATCTTAAATATTGCTTTGGTAGCAAATAGTTTATTCCCTGAGATTATAGGTTGGTAAATGTTTCTGTAAAAGACCAGATAGTAAATATTTTTGGCTTCAGAGGCCATATAGTCAGTCCTAACTATTTTCCTCTGCAATTGTAGCACAAAAGCCACCATAGACAAATGTGTAATCAAATGAATGTGAATATGTTCTAATAAAAGTTTATTTACACAAAGATGGTGAGCTGAATTTGGCCTGTGGGCCATAATTTGCTGTCTCCTGTCATAGATGGTGTCGTTTGTAGTTCAAAAGTTGGCAAATAATCTAAACTGCAAAAAGTGGTGGTAAGTTTCTGCCATCACAATCCTCTCTTAATTTGAGGTAGTCAGATTGACTGGGTTGGAGTGTTATTTAGGATCATAAAGGTAAGTGGTTGATGGGTATGGGAAACTAAGAAGTCTTGGAAATTAGTGTTAAATAACTTTGAAGCCCTTTTATTTGCTGGAACCCATTGGGAGGTTTACTTTGCTGCAATAAACTAATTAAAAAAGTGATCAGTGGAGCTTGTGATTGGTTGTTGCAAATTATTTAAATTATTCTAAGTGCTTGGCTACCTAGATGATATCGGAAGCTAGATCAGATGAACCTCTTTACCTGCGTATTTTAGGACACTAGACCAACATTTTTAAAAAGGATTGTGAAATATAAAACTTAATTTTGCCATGTAAGGACTTTTGAAAAGACAACTACGGGCCGGGCGCAGTGGCTCAAGCCTGTAATCCCAGCACTTTGGGAGGCCGAGACGGGCAGATCACAAGGTCAGGAGATCGAGACCATCCTGGCTAACACAGTGAAACCCCGTCTCTACTAAAAATACAAAAAATTAGCCGGGCGTGGTGGCGGCGCCTGTAGTCCCAGCTACTCGGGAGGCTGAGGCAGGAGAATGACGTAAACCCGGGAGGCGGAGCTTGCAGTGAGCCGAGATCGCGCCACTGCACTCCAGCCTGGGCGACAGAGCCAGACTCCGCCTCAAAAAAAAAAAAAGAAAAGAAAAGAAAAAAAAGAAAAAGAAAAGACAACTACCATCTTCCATTACCAGTTTATTTTAAAGGTGACTCCCAATATTTAGGAAGGACTTAAACTCAGAGTAATAGAGTAATTTAACTTGAATAAGTTGATGAAAAAATTACTACACTGGTATTTTCTCATTTACTCTGCATCATTGAAAAATTTATCAAGTGTTAGTACCTACTTTGGCATTTGGGAAGTGCTATAATACAGTTGTTGAAAGACCTAGTGTACTTACAAAGCTGATATTTAGTAGATTAATAAGCCACATGTACACTGTTATTGAGATTTAAGACTTTTTTATTGTGTTAAATTGTAAGTGCCATGTATTAAAGGGGACACAAAGAACTATAGTGTCTATAAGGTATGATAAAAGCCTTCAGTAGTCTAGAGAGTAAGATGTGGTTGAAGAAATTGGTGAGTCTTATTTTGGAGAAGGTAAGTTTAAAGATAGGGAGTTTTCTTCAGATTGAGTGACCTTCATATATGAGAAAGAATAGTATTCTGTGTTGTTCTAGGTAGAAAAACTGTAAGAAATGGGAGCTTCTGGTTTTACATTGAATGTTCTCTAATGAGAATTCCTTCCTTCCTTCTCTCCTTTCTTTTTTCCTTTTCCTGCCTCCCTTTCCCCTCCCCTCCGTCTTTTTCCCAGTGTCTCCCCCAGTCTCGCTCTGTTGCCCAGGCTGGAGTGCAGTGGCATGATCTCTGCTCACTGCAACCTCTGCCTCCCAGGTTCAAGCAATTCTCCTGCCTCAGCCTCCTGAGTAGCTGGGATTACAGGCGCCCGCCACCACACCTGACTAATTTTTGTATTTTTAGTAGAGACGGGCTTTTGCCACATTGGCCAGGCTGGTCTCAAACTCCTGACCTCAGGTGATCCGCCTGCCTCGGCCTCCCAAAGTACCATTATTACAAGTGTGAGCCACTGTGCCCAGCCTCTTTCTGTCTTTGCTCCTTTTTACTTCTCTTTTTTCTTTCTCTTTTATTTTCTTTTCCTTTCCTTTCCTTTCTTTTCTTTTCTTTTCTTTTCTTTTTTCTTTCCTTCCTTCCCCCCCACCCCCGCGCTCTCTCTCTCTCTCTCTCTCTCTCTCTCTCTCTCTTTCTTTCAAGATGGGGTTTCACCATGTTACCCAGGCTGGTCTCGAACTCCTGGGCTCAAGAGATCCACTTGCCTTGTGTAATGAGAGTTTCTAATAATGAAAATTTCACTGTGTCCTCATAAAAGCGTTAGAAGTATTCAGATAAAAGCTAAATCAGTGATTATCAAAGTTGGGTCCCTGGACTGTCAAACATCAGTATCACCTGGAGATGTATAATTATGATCACCAAGCTAAAAAAAAAAAGCTAGTATACAAGTAAAATGGAATGTATTTGTATAAAACTATTGAGAAGTTATTTTTAAATCAAAATTGTTTTTGATCATTTAACACTAACTTTAAACACAGAGATTATGAATTGATAATTATTGCTTAATTGTTACTAGAGGAACACTGGTACACTAGTTACTGGGGAACCTTAGAATAATTAATTATTCTGTTTTTGTTAAAACATTTAAATATAGGGCAGAGTTCTACCATTTCCCAAAATAAAGTTAGTCTTTGAATGAATGACTCAATTAAACAGAGTTTCTTCTTCAATCTAAAACACAGCCATATCAGTTAGCAGAAAAGGAACTTGAAGGACTGTGGTTTTTTTATACCTGTTAATGTTAAAATATTAGGATAACCTGGAGCAGCTGTCACATAAGATGTTTTCCTGTCTACTTCCTGTTCTAGTACCCCATCACATACCAGTAAATACAGCTGAGTGGCCTTGCATACTGTCATCTATGGCTATGCTATACATTTTGACAAAGCTCTCTCAAGTAATGCTGATAACTGGAACCTCTACCTCTTTAAAGTCACTGTTGAGGATGGATTTGTTTGCCCATCCTGTCTTCAAGTATTCATTAGTACCATGTAAAGAACTTTGGAGTTTCAGATTTGTCATTTATTCTAGGGTTCTCTGATGATTCCAGAGTGGTTTATATCTAGGATGTATCACATTTACTCTGTGTGTGTGTGTGTGTATGTATGTAAATGCACGCGCACGTGCATTTAATTCTAATGCAAATAATGCAAAGTTTTGGCAATCACTCTATAAAAATAATGGAAAAAATTTTAAAAGCCAGTTTGATTTTGAAAGGTATGCTGTAATGCAGTTGTTTTTTATTATTAATTGTAAATTATGTTCAAATGAACATTTCTCACTGCAAAGTTCAATTTGTAATTTTATTAGATGTAGTCATATTTTCCCTGTCATCCTAATAATGAAACCAAAGAGAATCTAAATACCGTTATTAAGCTATTGAAGGCCAAGTGAGGCAACTATAAGCAGGATTGAATTCTGATCTTTAAATCTGTCTTTGTAAACTTTTGAAAAAATTTTAATATTTTTGTCTGTGATACTTGAATTACCGAATGTGATGTTACTTTTTAGTAGAAAGTAGTAAAACAAGATGAAAACAAAAATTAAATCATACTGAGTTTTGCAAGTTTTTTAAAAATTAAATCCTTAGACTTGAATTTGACTTAATAAAAGTATTGTTAACTATTTTATAAATGGAAGTTTTTTTCTGAGAATTTTTTTTTTCATTTAAAATTTTTTATTTGGCCAGACACGGTGGCTCATTTCTGTAATCCCAGCAATTTGGGAGGCTGAGGCAGGAGGATTGCGTGAGTCCAGGAGTTTGAGACCAGCCTGAGCAGTATAGTGAGACCTTGTCTCTATCAAAAAAATAAAATTCAAATTCAAATTAAAAAATGAACCAGGTGTGGTAGCATGTGCCTGTAGTCCCAGCTACTCAGGAGGTTGAGGTGAGAGGATCACGTGAGCCCAGGAGGCGGAAGTTGCAGTGAACTGAGATCACACCACCACAGACTCCAAGTCTGGGTGACAGAGTGAGACCATCTCAAGAAAACAAAATTATTATCAATTTGAATTTAGCAGAGAATAGATACTAAGTTGCCGTTTGTTCAGTTTCAATGAATTGAATTTTGAAGCAAGGAGAACAAAAGATAATCTTCATGTGAAGTGTTTTCTAAAGGTCAGGAAAGCATAAACCTTTTCAATGGAAGCATCTTTTAATTGGCTCTTTTCATTTTCAGTTTTTGATTATGGAAATCATCTCCCTTAGTAATTTTAAAGTAGGGTAGAATTTAATATTCCTAGGCTCTATATATGATGCTAAATGAAATAAATGGTAATGTAAGTTATCTGGTACAATTGAATCCGTTGGCCCATGATTCCTAGCTCATATTTGGCAGTGTTCTATGGCGTTTACCATAACTTGAAGGTGTTGAAAAATTTTAAAAAGTTAAATAAAATGTGCTTTAGCTGCATGCCCAATGACATGTCCAGCCAACTCTCAAGTAAAAAGATACTTATGGACTGCTAGAAATTCTGGACTAGAATCTGTTTACAACTTTGCTGGTGAGTTGCTAATGGTTTGCTAGAAGGAGTCACTGTTCATTTCTAGATTAGAGTTTATTTCTTTATCAGTGTGAGTTAGAATTGAATAATATTACTTCTAAGGGTCTTTCCACCTTATACTTTTTAGGACATGAATGAAAACACCTTATTTATTTAACATATTGTACTTTAACATTTTTAAATCTGATTCACAACATTTCCCCTGCTCTCTTAATCTCAAGGATTACAGGCCAGACATTGTTACCTTAATTTTACTGTTACAGTACATGAGACACATACAAATTTCATAACTTCCCTTTGTTTAGCTAGTTAATATCAGATATAGGATAAACATTCAGTTCTTCTGATTTTTAAAATTTATTTTGAGACAGTCTTACTCTATTACCCATGCTGGAGTGCAGTGATCTTGGCTCACTGCAGCCTCTTCCTCCCAGGCTGAAGCTATTCTCGTGCCTCAGCACCCAGAGTAGCTGGGATTACAGATGTGCACCACCATGCCCAGTTAATTTTTATACTTTTAGTAGAGATGGGGTTTTGTCATGTTGGCCAGGCTGGTCTTGAACTCCTGGCCTCAAGTGATCCACCCACCTCGCCTCCCTTAAGCTGGGATTACAGGCATGAGCCACCAACATGTATTTTAAATATGGTAGAGTATTTAAAATATGGTATAGTATTTAACTTTTTAAAAGAGTAGATCTACTAGAAAGATTTGTTTCTAATAACTATACAGTAAGAGTAGATCTAGTAGAAAGATTTGTTTCTAATAACCATACAGTATTTAACCATAGGGTGGTTATATGAGTGACTTAAGGACAAAACTGATGATCTGTTTTCATTGAATTGATTTAAAACATGGAATTGAGTTCAACCAAAATTGTAGATTATTTTGTAGTTGGACCCAACTTTCTCATTTTTTACCAGGGCTTATTCACCATCAGGGAGCAGGATTAGGCTTGCCTAACATTGATTATAAGGATGGGTTTAGTTTCTGGATAATTTTATCAAAGAGTATTCTGTGATCTTTGTTAAAACAAAATTTTTGTGTGATTTTGTTAAAGATTAAGGAATATGGAATTTATAAATTGAACAAGCTCTACACTAAGTTGATTACACTGTTGTAAATCAAAGAATGAGGAGGATATGCAGTCAGTTCTGAGTTGGGTTCCTCTATGGAGTATTCTCTTTGAATTTTTTGTTGCTTTTGTCTATGTTTCTTACTTGCAGCTTTGATAGCATGTTTCTAAAATTGGAAGTACTGGTTTTTATGTTTTCTAAGAATTGATGTGGGAAATGTGTATCACTTTTCTTGTTTCTTTTCCTGTGTAAAAATTGTGATTTAGTGTCTCAAGTATATTTTTTATTTATTTGGTTTTTGAGGTGGAACATAGATGAAATTTAAGGAAGCTTATAGCCTATTTATAGAATCATCCTAAGATAAGCGTACACAAGCATTTTCCCATAAGAACAGATCATTTAAAGAATATATTTAATTAGTTATCCTGGGTTCGGTGTGGTGGCTTACGCCTGTAATTTGAGCACTTTGGGATGCCATGGTGGGCAGATCACCTGAGGAGTTCAAGACCAGCCTGGCCAACATTATAAAACCTCATCTCTACTAAAAATACAAAGTCTTTAGCCAGGTGTTATGGCATACGTCTGTAATCCGAGCTGCTCAGGAGGCTGAGGCAGGAGAATCACTTAAACCTGGGAGGCAGAGTTTGCAGTGAGTCAAAATCACGCCACTGTCTCCAGCCTGGGCAACAGTGTGAGACTGTGTCTCAAACAACAGCAACAAACAATAATAATCCTGGTTGTAAAGTAACATCTTTAAACATATCTTGCTCTCTATATTTTATATATCTATGCATATAGATATATATTGGTGTAGATAGAGTCCATTTATTTACCTTGTTGTACCTTCAGGTTCTGCTATGTTCTCTTGAATATATGGCAGGACATTTCTTGACCTTTGAGGTTGTATTTGTTAGAAATCGTCAAAGATCACCTGCGTGGTTAGATTGGATAATAAGGTTTAAGGGAGGAATATGTTAGTTATAAAGAATTAAGTTGCCTTTTCTCCTGGGACATACGTGCTTTAAAATGTCCCCACCCCAAAGCGCCACAGTGGCACATTGAAATAAGCTTACAGTCTAAGTAACTGTTAATATCACTTGTACTATTGAAAATTAATCTTGTTGTTTTTTTAGACATGTTATATCCAAATAACTACCTAATTTATTACTAAATTCATAGTTCTTTGACATCTCAAATATCTCAGTATGGTAAATTGAAAATCTGTGTTAAAAACCAGAGACAGTTTAAAAAATGTGTTCAGAAAACCAGCTCAGAACACTAAATCCTTTTTTTTTTTTTTTTTTTTGAGATGGCGTCTCACTCCATTACCCAAGCTGGAGTGCAGTGGCACAATCTCTGCTCACTGCAACCTCTGCCTCCTGGGTTCAAGCGATTCACCTGCCTCAGCCTCCTGAGTAACTGGGACTACAGGCATGTGCCACCATGTCTGGCTAATTTTTGTAGACATGGGTTTTGCCATGTTGGCCAGGGAACTCCTGGCCTCAAATGATCTGTCCCTCTCTGCCTCCCAGAGGCAGGGGATTACAGACAAGCATGAGCCACCACACCCGGCCTGAACACTAAATACTTTCTATAAGGAGTGTTAAGATAGTGTGATTAAAAATGGAAATGTCCTCTTAAAGTCTTAGCTGGAAGCTGAATCCATGTATTAAATGTGAACAGTCTTGTGATAACTTGTAAAACAAGCCGGAAAAAGTATATTCTTTTCAAAAGTTTACATATATTTCATCACCACAGGCCACTTATACCCCTATACTAAGTACTGAAGTACAACCAGGTCTTTATTAGGTTTAAAAAGTGCCTCCTTCCTTTTATTAATGTCAGCTACTTATATTTGACAGTGTTGTATCTGTGGATGTTTTTATTTTGATGAATAACAAACAAGGTTAGTCTATTCTTAGAAGCTCTAGTTGGTACAGTTGTCAGAGAAAACTAACTTGGATAAAACCATGGTGAGTGTTTTAATAATTAAAATAGTTTATAAATTTATATTTTAAAAAGCAGTTCTCCATAATTGCTATACATAAGTTTCTAATTTCTGGTTTTCTTTGTTATTTTTGTGTTAGAAAAAATACTATACCTTGCGGTAATCTAGTCCCTGATGTGTGTGTGTGTGTGTTTGCCATTTAAAAAATCTTCACGTTTATTTATTTTTAATAACAAGCAATTTTGAACTAAATGTTTACATTATTAACTAGGGATAGTTAAACCAATTGTTAGTACTAAAATAATTTATGCTGAAATTTAGGTTTGGGGACTCAGTGTCTACAGGATATCATGGTTCACTCAGGTATTTACAGTAGAGCTAATATTAGATTCAAAATTGCCTGATTCTAGTTTACATTTTAAGTGTAACTTAGAGATTTTTGCATTATTTACAGCTTTATTTTCACAATTCATTTATGCTTATTTTTTAAATGGAGACTTAAATTAATTTTTACATGATAGAAACGTAGGTAAATATGTGGTATTTAAGTCATTACTAGTTTATTACTTGAAAGGCACTTTGGTTCAGTGTGTGGTATCTGCTTTTATATGGTACAGATGTTCTTTTGTTTTTCCTTGGAATTTCACCTTTTTAAACCGAAGAAACGTTTGTCCATACGTAATAGCTTGAGGTTTCTGTGCCCAACTCATGTGACAAAATGGCTTTAGAAAAATATTGTTTAGCAGTAATTTTATAGTAATTTCAATAATATGTGGTAACAGAAAGCTTGTTGGTTAGAATCTTTAGCTGTTCTTACCAGCTTCAACCCAGTTCTTTCCCCCCAACCCCCCACACTTGTTTTTAGTGGTAACCTTGCCACCACCGTCTGTACAAATTTAGGATAACTAATATTTGAAAGTGGAGTTATTTTCAACAAACTTGAGTATTTCTGCCCAAGATGAACAGTATTATGATGGGGATACTTTACTTCTCTCATAACAGAGCTTGCAGTGCTCAATATTAAAGAATAAAATGACAGACCTTTACCAAGTTTTGTACTCATTTGCAAATCAGCTGAGGAACACTCTCAGGAAAGTAACAGATGGATTGTTTTTAAAAAAGACATTGAAATTTTTGATCATGGGAATTTCGTCATGTTCAATGAAAAATAATGTTCTGTCAAATGAAGATAATGAGGTTCATAAATGGAAATATATAAGACAAAAATTAATACGAATAGCCAAAATACTTTTTAAAACTCTAAACTATTGAACATAAATTAAGTTGGTTATCCCTGGGAAAAGATACTGTATATTTTAATGATCTCTGTGTATTTGGGAACTATAGCAGTAAATGCAAAGATATATCTTGCCTGTCTCCCTGTTTTAAGTTAATTGACACAGATATTTCAATAGTAGTATTACTGGTTAAAATTCTGCAATACTTATTACCTGGTATCATTGAAAAAGATATTTTATCTAAGATAAAAGATACTAATGAAGATAGAAGACACCAGTCTGTTTCCATCCTCCTTTTCTCTCTTGCATTTTCCCTTCTATGTATTAGAAGCAATAACAAAAGCCTGCTTTATAGTCTTGACGAATTGTTGCTTACCTGAGAGGAACTTGGGTTTTCGCTTTTTAAGCTAGCTCTAAGTCTGTAGCTTCTGATAGCAAATAATCTCTTCATTCTTTAATATCCTTTGCCATGACTTAAAAATGGAGACTATAGCTTAATTGATTGAATACTCTGACCTAGCAGTCCTATGTTTGAGTGCAGGGATGGTGTTGGGCATTTTCTCCCTTGGTTGTGATATTCTAGAATGCTTTATGTTCCCACACCCTAAAAAATCCTCCAGATCCTTTATATTCTCAAGTAGCACTTATAACTTTAGCGTTATCGCCTAACACAACAGTTCTACCATTAATCATACTACATGCTCATCCTTCTAAATGTTATTATCAACTTAGGTAGCCTGTAAGAGTATTGAATTTAAGGAAACGGGTGAAGGGAAGATAAAACCGTTTATATAAAAGTGCTGGGTTTCATTGCTTGTGGTAAATAATGTTTTAATCTTTTGCTAAATGAAAAAAAATCTTTTAAAAGGAAAGGAAAACAATTATTTTATAGAAATATTTTGTAAACATGTATGTAAAGACATTGTTTTCTTTTTCACCAACAAATTGTTAATAAAATTTTTTTTTTTTTAGTTTCTTCTTGAATGAGGTTCCTTTGTATATAGTAGGGCAAATTATGCAGGCCTTAAAAAAAAAAAAAAACTTCAATCTGAGTTTATTTAATCAGATGTCAACAGAAAGGTTGCAGCTTCTTCCATTTTGTTGTTATTTTCAACCAATGTCTTCTCCCTCTTTTTAAGAAAAAAGTCATTGTTTTTTAAATACTGTTTCTGGATGAATTAGATCTGTAGAATGGTTGACCAACAACATTTACTAAACCATTGAAAAACTAATGATAGGTTGGTCATCTCTATCTATGATGTACTTTCATTCATGAAAATCAATGAGTTCTCATGATAAATAACTCTTGGAAATAGAAACACTGCTAACTGCCGTGTACTTGCTGAGGGTAATAATCTGGCATTATACATACAGTATGTGAGGGGAGGGGAATTGCTTGTCCTAACAGTGTTTTGCGGCATTCGCACACATACTCATCATTGTAAGTCTTTCTAGAGTATTGTTCTTGATTTTGGACCCCAAACATAAAAGAGGAGAAAAAGTTCAAGGTAAGTGGCAGACATGAACGTCGATTTGAGGAAATTGGATTTGGAGGAAAAGTTAAGTAAAAAAACGTTGAATCTAAAAGAGTTGACTGTATCTTTATATTTGAGAAGGAACATACTCTATGTGATGGTGAGGAGCTGTTTTCTGTTTTAGTCAATAGTTTTAGGCCAAGTGCGGTGGCTTACACCTGTGATATCAACAGTTTAGGAGACTGAGGTGGGAGGATCAATTGAGGCCAGGAGTTCAAGACCAGTCTGGAGAACAAAGTGAGACCCCATCTCTACAAAAACATGGATAGATAGATAGATAGATAGATAGATAGATAGATAGATAGATAGATATGATAAAGATTAGATGGATAGTTTTAAACACACATTAATGAGTCTGGACCCTGGAAAAAACTTAACTCATGCAACTTCAGGAACGTAAAATCACACAGTCATGAGAAATTTTGGTGAAGAAAAGGGGAGATCACCATTCATCAGGAATTGTTTAGCTAAATTCTTCCCGGGAAACTCTTCAGAGATTATGTGATCTTTACAAATTTTTTTTTAGCTCAAGGTAGGATTGTAGAATATATTATTAAAAGTAACACCACAAACCCTTTTATGTGGTAAATGTTGTGGATGTAGGAGGAAAGCAAGAAAGAATATGTCCCAGAATAAAAGTTTTAGAATCATTACCTTAAGTTTAAATGTATAAACAGAGTGGTCAACTTCATGGATGATGCTTAGGCCATGTAACATATAATACAAATTATACAAATACTTAGAGATTATATATGTGAAAGTCCTAGACAGTTCAGTGAAAGCTGATGTTATTCAAAACTACAGCTTTTGAAAATGCAAAATTAGGCCGGGTGCGGTGGCTCAGGCCTGTAATCCCAGCACTTTGGGAGGCCGAGGCGGGTGGATCACGAGGTCAGGAGATCGAGACTATCCTGGCTAACATGGTGAAACCCCGTCTCTACTAAAAATACAAAAAAAAACTAGCCGGGCGTGGTGGCGGGCGCCTGTAGTCCCAGCTACTGGGGAGGCTGAGGCAGGAGAATGGCGTGAACCCGGGAGGCGGAGCCTGCAGTGAGCCGAGATCACGCCCCTGCACTCCAGCCTGGGAGACACAGCGAGACTCTGTCTCAAAAAAAAAAAAAAAAAGAAAATGCAAAATTAAAAAAAATTTTTTTTGGGGTAACTACTAGAATCCCTTAGGACCACTATGAAAATTGGGTACAGCTGTGCTCATTTGTTTTGCGAACCTACTTTGTCAACCTCAGCATTTTCCTCAAGTTTTAGTTTAGAGTTGGTTTCATGTTCTTGATTTTATTCTAATTGGTTTATGTCAAATACTTCTTACAAATCTTAATATTAGTTACAATCTGATAACCTACCCTGTGAGAGTGTTTTAGTCCTGTAAAGAATCATGAACAGAATAGGTAAGTATCTTCACTTTACACACTTTAGAAAGGTTAAATAACTGATTTGATGCCACTCCACTAGTAAGTGACTGAGCCAGTATGTAAATTTAGACCTTTAAGAGCTGTACAGAAAACATGGTGCCCTCTGGTAAGATTTTTCTTTTTAAATGAAGTTCATTTCCTTCATGGAATAAGGTAGTGTAGTTCAGCAGATACTGAGTACCTACCACACGACAGACTGTATGTTCTTTAAGAGCCATATGAAATTGCTGATATTTAACTGTTGTTTACTTATACAAACTGCAACTTAGTGTGATTCAATCTTACACCTTATGTTATTTAATTCTTATAATAATCCCATATTTAGGTAGATGTTTTCATAGCTTAGAAAACATTTCTGACCAAGAATAATTCCTATACTTTTGGGGACACTCATGGCCAAAAACTTGGATGGTCTAGATTCCCTCAGCCCCCTGAAATAAACCTTAGTCTGTTTAAGATGTGTAAAGAACATGCCTCTAAGATGACCCCCGATGACTCCTGTGCCTCTTGATGTTTATAACATTTTGTAATGCCTTCCCCTTGAGAAAATTCCTTCTAATCATCGTTATGGGTATGTCACTTCTTGCTAGCAGACTATCTCCCTTGCTGACTTTGATGAAGCAAATTACCATGTTGGGAAAGCCCACACAGCAAGGAACTGAGGGGAGTTTCTAGCTAGGCTGATCTATTGAAAGAAAGAAAGAAAGAAAAGAAAGAAAGAAAGAGAGAAAGAGAGAGAGAGAGAGAAATAGGCTTCATTAATATTTAGAAGTAATGCTCAATGTCAAGAGACAATGACAAGAATGAGAAGACAAGTCACAAACTGGGAGAAACATTTCACGGGGGGAGTAAGCTTATTCAAGGGCATCTACCTATTAGGGAGGCAGAGTTGGGATTTGAGTCCAGCCTAACTTGTTCCAAAACCAACGTTCATTTCAGTCATTTCAGTTGTTCTCTGAACTTTTTGGAATTTGTGAATCTGGTAAATTTCCTGCTCAATATTTCCTCATTTTGCTCTCTAGGAAGATACCACTTTTTCTCTCCCATTTTCCATATGCCTCGCCTTTCCATATGTGTCAGAGAGCAGTAAATTATTCCTGAAACATATCATTTGCCAACCAGTTCTGTTGCTTTCTCTACCCTTCTTTAATTGATGCTCCTCTCTGGATTTCTGTAGCCTTTTCACTTGCAGTTTTAGCACTCTGTTATTTTCTCAACTAGATAATAAATTTCCTCAACACAGAAGCATAATGCTTTTATACTTCCTATAGTTGCTGGCCTTGCATTCAACATTTAGTAGAATCAGTAATAACTGTTTTTCCCCTGAACATGGACTGAGCATTAAACAACACTTACTCTGGATACTTCTGGCCAGGTTTAGTATGGTCTGGTACTGGGTACTTTGAAATGGTGACCCCTGCAAATCCCTCCATAACTCCTTTCCTTCCTGAGAATGTAAACATTTGGCCATTTAATTTAAGGCATTCACTTTAGCAAGTGTTTTGAGACATTATCTTTGGCTACAGTCACACACACACATAAAAAAAAAAAAAAAAAAAAAAAACCCAAAAAAACTAAAGAAAATGTTTTAAAAAGTTTTGAGGCATTAGCTGGGCATGGTGGCTCATACCTGTAATTCCAGCACTTTGGGAGGCCGAGGCAGGCAGATCATTTGAGGCCGGACCAACCTGGCCAACATGGCAAAAGGCCTTCTGTACTACAAATACAAAAATGAACTGGGCATGATGGTGTGCACCTGTAACCCCAGCTACTCTGGAGGCTGAAGAGGAGAATTACTTGAACCTGGGAAGCTGAGGTTGCAGTGAGCCGAGATCACACCAGTCCATCCTGGTCGACAGACGAGATTCTGTCTCAGGGAGAGGGGAAGGTTTTGAGACAGAATAAACTGCTTCTTTCCCCACCAACCTGACAATGCTAGCTGAAACTGTAAGCTCAAAAGTTTCTTTTATCCACACCTTGGCCATGTTCTAACCCATAAATACATTAAAATAAAAAAAGAAAACTTCCAGGGAGAAATCAAATATTTTTATTTTAAATAGAAGGATAGAAAAAAAGTCACAGTCTCATTCTGCAAAGATTATCACTGCAAATTTTTATTTTTCAATCTTTCTGGTACATGGTAGGTCTGCTAATATTTTTTGAGCATACGACGTGTGTGTTTCTATCTTTTTAAAGTAGAATTCCACCGTTTTTTTTTGTTTGTTTGTTTGTTTGTTTTTTGCTTTTGTACCACCAGTTTTTTAACACCAGTTTTATTATCGTGATTTCTAAACTCAATTTTTATCTGGGTTTTCTTTCCTCATGTCAACTTATTTTAGGAAAAAATAGCCAATTCAAAGTTTTCTGTCAGTTAACTCAAGAAAGTGTTCTCAGTCAACTCAGAGATTGTCCCATTTATTCTTTCTTTCTACATGATACCTATATACAAAAGTGTTGACATAACAGCCAAGTGTTAGAAGTATGCCTGGTCCTTGTTTGCCCTTTGCTGGGTCTTGGATATGCCATTTTTTCTATAAATACCTGCTCATATGTTTGCCTTTCCATCTGCTGAATTTGTATTGCTTTTTGTATCCACTGATGTGTTCCATCTTACCCCTTATTGAAACTTGGAGTAACTGCCAGTTCTAAATCAACTTATTTGCTGCCTAACTATGCTGAGCTGAGTGAGCTTTTGTATCTGGACCCTTTAGTCCATCTCTCTGGCACCATGCTGGGCATGGGGCTTCTCGCCATAATTTACTGCTCTCTGGGGAAAAAACAAAACCCTACAGGTGCATGCCACCACGCCCAGCTAATTTTTGTGTTTTTAATAGAGACAGGGTTTCACCATGTTGGCCAGGATGGTCTCGATCTCTTGACTTCATGATCCACCTGCCTCGGCCTCCCAAAGTGTTGGGATTACAGGCGTGAGCCATCACTCCCGGCCTGCAACATTCTTAACGCTCTATGTGAAGTAGCATAATCTTATTTGAAGATTAACTGTATATTATTATTGCGGGTTTTTTTTTTTTTTTTTTTTTTAAGGCAGAGTTTCACTCTTGTTGCCCAGGCTGGAGTGCAATGGCATGATCTCAGCTCATTGCAACTTCCACCTCCCAGGTTCAAACGATTATCCTGCCTCAGCCTCCCGAGTAGTTGGGATTACAGGCATGCGCCAACGGGCCCTGCTATTTTTTTTTTGTATTTTTAGTAGAGACGGAGTTTCTCCATGTTGGTCAGGCTGGTCTTGAACTCCTGACCTTAGGTGATCTGCCCACCTCGGCCTCCAAAAATGCTGGGATTACAGGTGTAAGCCACCGCGCCTGGCCTATTTACTGTATATTATAAATCCTAGCAATTACTAAGACTGAAAAAGAAAATGAAGTACAGCTAATTAGTCAATAAGGTGGAATTTATTTTATTTTATTTTATTTTTTTTGTGAGAGGGAGCCTCGCTCTGTTATTCCTGCTGGAGTGCAGTGGTGTGATCTTAGCTCACTGCAACCTCCACCTCCTGGTTGAAGAGATACCTCAGCCTCCCGAGTGGCTGGGATTACAGGCCTGCACCACCAGGCCTGGCTAATTTTTGTATTTTTTTGTAAAGACAGGGTTTTACCATGATCCGCCCGCCTCGGCCTCTCAAAGTGCTGGGATTACAGGCGTGAGCCACCACCATGCCCGGCCAGGAATAATTTTAAAAAGACAGAACTCAATCCAAAAATAGTGAGAAAAGGAAAGAACAAAGTTCATGCGAACAACTATGAAGCAGGTAAGATTTTAATCCAATCATATTTATGAAAATGGTCTAAACATCACAAAAGGTAGATATTATCAGATTGGATAAAAAAAGAATACCTAATTTTATGCCAACATTAATCCAAAGACAGCTGGGGGAGGGGTGGCTATGTTAGTTCCATAAAATGTCGTTAAGATCAACAAATATTACCAGGAATAATCAAGGATATTTCATGTTGGCAATCTCATTAACTCATCATGAGGAAATAATTTTAATTCTTACATACCTAATAAAAGGGCTGCAAAACACATAAAAGCTGATAGAATGGGAAAGAGAATTAGATCTGTGAGATATTTCAAAAGTCTTATAATTGATAGATTGAAAAAAAGTTAGGGTCTAGAAGACCTGAACAATTTAACAACTTAATCTAATTGACATAATTTGTTTAGCCAAACAATAAAACACACATTCATTTCAAGCTTACATGGACTGTTCATGAAGATAGACCTAATATGCTGGGCCATGAAACAAGTCTCAAATTCAAGAAGTCCAAAGTTATTTAAAGTATTTTCTCTGATCACACCAGAACTAATGAAAATAACAAAATTATCTGGATGAATGTCAAACATTCTGATGTTAAACAACTTTTTTTTCCCGCCAAGATGGTCTTCCTGTGTTGCCCAGTCTGGAGTGCTGTGATGCAATCATGGGTCACTGCAGCCTTGATCTGTTGCTGCACTCATGACCCTCCTGAGTAGCTGGGACTGCAGGCATATGCCACCATGCCCGGCTAATTTCTGTACTTATTGTATAGATGGGGTCTCCCCACATTTCCCAGGCTGGTGTCAACCTCCAGAGCTCAAGCATTCTGCCCACTTTGGCCTCCCAAAGTGCTGGGATTACAGGTGTGAACCACTGTGCCCAGCTATAAAAATCACATTTTATTACTGTTTTCTGAGATGGAGTCTCACTGTGTCACCCAGGCTGGAGTGCAGTGGCGCAGTCTCGGCTCACTGCAACCTCTGCCTCTTCGGTTCAAGCAATTCTCCTGCCTCAGCCTCCCGAGTAGCTGGGACTATAGGCGCTTGCCACCACACCCAGCTAATTTCTGTGTTTTTGGTAGAAATGGGCCATGTTGGCCAGACTGGTCTCAAACTCCTGACCTCAGGTGATCCACCCACCTTGGCCTCCCAAAGTGCTGGGATTACAGGCGTGAGCCACCACGCCTGGCTGAAAAACAGTTTAAAATAATCCATGAGTCAGATAGGAAATATGAATGAAAAGAAAAAAATTCATGGGAAGTAGCGTGAAAAAAAAATTCATGGGATGCAGCTAAAGCAATGGCTACGGGGAAAAAAAAGTTCATTTTAGGAAATAAAAATTTTTAATGAAGTTTCTCTCAGAAATTAGAAAATGAGCAAATTATGCATATGGAATATAAAGATAATAGAAATTAATGATACAGAAAGCAAAATAAATGGAATCAGAGCTGATCTAGTTAAAGATTAGTACAACTGAAAAATATCTATCCAGTTACACTAGAAAATGTGGGAAGACACAAGTAACTAATATCTGGAATGAATGAGGGAATATTACCACAAATTCTGTAGTTATGAAAATGATAAGAAAATATATGTAGATCAGACCAATACATTTGGCAACTTAGATGGAATAGATAATTCTTTGAAAGACACAGGTGCCAAAGCTCACGCAAATTATACAGAACTGGAAAACAGCCTTTTATCTCTTAAAAGAAATTGTTTACCTTCTTACCCAGAAAATTCTTAGCCTAGAAGGGTTCTATAGCAAACTGTACCAAACATTAAGAGAGAATACCAAGTTTATACAAACTCTTTTATCAAACAGAACAAGATGGGGCATTTCCCAACTTAATTTACGATTCCAGCATTACTCTGATAACAAAAACCCAGAAAAACCCATTACAAGAAATTCAAACTACAGACTAGTATTCTTCCTAAACTGGAAACAGGAGGGAATTTCCTTAGCCCAATAAAGGATGTCTGCAGAAAACCTGAGTCGTACTTATTGGTTAAGACAGAAATAATGGAGATTTAGCATATTACTGGATTGAAAGACAATAAAATACTATTCTACCCACATTTATGATAGATTCAATGCATTCTCAATATCCTAGCAGGTTCTTAAAAATAGAAATTGACAGGGTGGTTCCAACATTTATATAGAAATCAAAAGGATAGAATAGTCAAAATATTTTTTAAATTTATTTTTATTTTTTATTTTTTGTTTTTGGAGACAGACGTCCACTCTGTCACCCAGGTTGGTATGCAGTGGTGCCATCATAGCTCACTGTGACTTTGAACTCTTGGGCTCAAGTGATCCTTCTGCCTCCCTGTAGAGATGGGGTAGAGCCTCCTGAGTAGCTAGGATTATAGGTGTGCACCACACCACCTGGATACTTAATTTTTTTGTTTTGTTTTTAGAGACGGGGGTTCTCACTGTGTTGTCCAGGCTGATCTTGAACTCCTGGCCTCAAGCCATCCTCCTCCCCTCAGCCTCCCAAAGTGTTGAGATTACAGGCATGAGCCACCACACCTAGCTGTCAAAACAATTTTAACTTCAAAAAATTGAGGCCTTATGTTACCTGATTTTCAGACTACATTAGTCAACACAGTGTGGTATTCCCACAAGGATAGACATGGGGTCAATCACAGAGGCTCATACTTACAATTCCAGCTTTTTGGCAGGTCAAGATAGGAGGATCGCTTGAGGTCAAGAGTTCGAGGCTGCAATGAGCCATGATGGCACTGCTGCACTCCAGCCCGGGTAACAGAGTGAGAACCTGTCTAAAGACAAAACCAAAAAACGATAGACGTGGATTAGTGGAATATATGAATGAGTCCAGAAAATGACCTATACATTTCTCTTTAATTGGTTTTCAATAAATGTGCCAAGGCAGTTTAATGGGGGTAATGGATGTCTTTTTGATAACTTGCTGGATCAATTGGACATTCATGTACAAAATAAAAAATACCTCGAGCTTTATACATGTATATATAGCTTTATTCATTTTTTAGATGGCATCTCGCTTTGTCGCCCAGGCTGAGTGCAGTGGCATGATCTTGGCTCACTGCAACCTCTGCCTCCAGGTTCAAGCGATTCTCCTGCCTCAGCCTCTGGTGTACCTGGGATTACAGGCATGCACCACCACACCTGGCTAACTTTTTATTTTTATTTTTTTAAGTAGAGTGGGGTTTCACCATGTTGGCCAGGCTGGTCTCGAACATCTGACCTCAAGTGATCCTCCTGCCTCGGCCTTCCGAAGTGCTTGGATTACAGGGACGAGCCACTGCACCCAGTCATATATAGCTTTATATATACGTTATACCTAATGTATAACGTACTATAAAAACAATTTATAAAAGTATAAAAAACGATTTAAAAACTATAAAAACAATTTATTTTCGCTTTTCAGGGCCAGTGCCAGGGGTTGTTCAGCCTACATTTAGTACCACTATTCATCTATTATATTCCTGTCAGGTTGAGAGATACAGTCAGGGAGTACCTCAAATCCTGCCGATATTCAGTACAAATACCTGGGCAAGCTGGCTAGTTTTGTTCTTCTGCTTTCTCAGCAAACCATAATAGGAGGTGCAGCGGTTTATCTCAGCATCTTCTTGTGATGGCCACACTATATACTAAAATTGTCCTCACAATATATACTAAAATTGATATAAATCTAAATGCTACAGTGAAAACTATAAAACACTTTGGAGAAACTTCTCTCTTGGTTAGGCAAAGATTTCTTCGAACACAAAAAGCACTCACTATGAAAAACAAATTGGACTTCATCCAAAAACTTATCTTTAAGATATATCATTTAAAAAATGAAAAACTGGGTCGGGCATGGTGGCTCACACCAGTAATCCCAGCACTTAGGGAGGCCGAGGTGAGCAAATGACTTGAGGTCAGGAGTTCAAGACCAGCCTGGCCAACATGGTGAAACCCCATCTCTACTAAAAATACAAAAATTAGCCAGGCATGGTGGTGCACTCTTGTAATCCTAGCTACTGGGGAGGCTGAGGCAGGAGAACCACTTCAACTGGGAGGCAGAACTTGTAGTGGGCTGAGATGATGGCACTGAACTCCAGCCTGGGCAACGGTGAGACTCTGTCTCAAAAAAAAATAAAGGAAGAAAAAATGAGGCAGAGACTTAGGAGAAAATATTTACAAAAGACACATCCAATAAAGGACTTATATCTGGAATATAAAGCTAATTGTTGAGAAAGTCAGTAAGACGACAGTATAAAATAAATGGGTAAAAGAATTGAACAGGGCTGGGCGCGGTGGCTCAAGCCTGTAATCCCAGCACTTTGGGAGGCCGAGACAGGCGGATCACGAGGTCAGGAGATCGAGACCATCCTGGCTAACACGGTGAAACCGTCTCTACTAAAAAAAAATACAAAAAACTAGCCGGGCGAGGTGGCGGGCGCCTGTAGTCCCAGCTACTCGGGAGGCTGAGGCAGGAGAATGGCGTAAACCCGGGAGGTGGAGCTTGCAGTGAGCTGAGATCCCGCCACTGCACTCCAGCCTGGGTGACAGAGCGAGACTCCGTCTCAAAAAAAAAAAAAAAAAAAAAAATTGAACAGACACTATCAGGAAGATATGACTGGTAATACCAAATGATGGTGAGAATGTGAAGCAGCTGGAACTATCATAGATAGCTGATGGGAACATAAAATAGCAGAGCTATTTTGCATTTTAACCCTTTCTTAAGTTACTACACAACCGAGCATTTCCACTTACAGACATGTAACCAAGAGAAAATGATCACAGCAAGGCCTGTATACAGATGTTCGTAGCAGTTTATAATAGTCACGAACTGGAAAAAAATTCAAACATCAACTGTTGAAAGCATCAACAAATTTTTGTACATCTTTACAATGGAATACTAATAATATAGAGGAATATACATTCAACAACGTGGATAAATCTCAATTTTGCTAAGTAGAAGTCAGTCTCAAAATGCTACTTACTGTATAATTCTAGTTACACAAAATTTTTGAAAAGACAAAACTATAGTGATAGAAAGCAGAGTAGTAGTTACTAGGTGCCACAGGTAGAGTAAAAGTATTCGCTGGCAAGGTGACAAGGAATTTTGTGGTTAATAGAAATACCCTATATCATTTTTGTGATGGTTGCACAACTGTCCATCTTTGTCAGAAGTCATCTATCCTCCCAACTTATGAATTTTATTCTATTTAAAGTATACATCTATAAAGCTGATTTTTAAGAACAATTTAATTTTGCTTTTCAGGGTCAGTGCCAAGGGTTGTTCAGCCTACATTTAGTACCACTATTCATGTATCATATTCCTGTCAACTTGAGAGATACAGTCAGGGAGTACCTCAGATCCTGCAGTCTTTCGGCACAAATAGCTGGGTAAGCTGGCTAGTTTTGTTCTACTGCTTTCTCGGCAAACCATAATAGGAGGTGCAGTGGTTTATCTCAGCATATTCTTGTGATGGTCAATACATACTGCACTGTCATAAGAACATTGGTATTGGTACCTTCTTATGCTCAGTCACCTGAAGGCAGGTGATCAAATCCTTCAGGTCAGGAATTTCTTCAGATACTGTTTTTCCCTTGGGGCTCTGGCAGGGTAGTGAATAGATACGAGAAAGATGGATACAAGGTTGATTAAAAGTGTCGTGTTTAAGAGGAATTGGTGCACACACCTTTAGGTGAAAAATAAATGCATAAGCTTTGTTTGAATGCAACTCATATGAAAAGATTTGTGATTTTAAAAAATTATGTGCTTAGCATCACAAGTGTGATGTAGTTGTCAAAGGGTGTTAATAATACAGGCTGGCATCAGTAGACCTGGACTTTTGCCACATTTGGACTTCTTTTATTTCTTTTTTACTTTATTATTTTTTTAAAGATGAAGGATCTTGCTCTGTTGCCCAGGCTGGAGTGCAGCAGCAGGATTGTAGCTCACTGCAGCCTCAACCTCCCGGCTGAAGTGATCCTCCCACCTCAGCTTCCTGAGTAGCTGGGATTACCAACACAAGCCACTGTGCCTGGCTTCTTTGTTAATTTCTGAGCAAGATGTTTGAAGAAACTTCACTAGTGGATTTTCTGAGTAGAAAGATCATGTTGTATGAGGGCAGAGAGGAGGAACTGGAAATTTATAGCTTGGAAGCTAAACAATTTTTATTCATTTTTTGGTGTATATATTTGATTAGACACCAAGAAATTATGATACTTTAAAATATATATTTTGTAAGGTTGTTAGTAAACCTTGTTATAGGAAGTTGTAAAAGACACCTTTTAAAGGTCTAAAAATAGAGGAATGGATAAATAAATGATACATTCGTGCAATAGAATATATTGCCATAAAGGTCTAGAATATTAAATAATATGAAAATGCTGACAACCATACTAGTAAGTAGGAAACTATAGCATAAAACAGTATGAAGAATATGATTTCATTTTTGTTCCCCCAAATGGGCACTTATTTACATATAAACAGCTAAAGGACCGGAAAATATGTTTAACAAGATGTTAACAAGTATGGTGGAGTTATAGGTAATACAAAAATTTTTTTTTTGCTTATCTGTATTTCCTTCAATGAACATGTATTATTTGGTCATGATGGGAAAGTAAAATGTGTCTTAAAAACTAGTCTTTATTGTATTGTAAATGGATGTCAGAAATACGCAGAATCAGACATTCAGTGTATTTTTTATTTCACTGAAATTTGAATATAGTGAGGAGGTGCTGGTTTTTTGAAAACATCTGTGGCTTGTGTATAACAAAGGGCAAATGACTTCACTGGATCTGAGTTTCTGTGTTTTCACTTTTTTTTATTATTATACTTTAAGTTCTAAGATACATGTGCACAAATTGTAGGTTTGTTATATAGGTATACGTGTGCCATGGTGGTTTGCTGCACCCATCAACCCATCATCTACATTAGGTATTTGTCCTAATGCTGTCCCTCCCCTTGCAGCACACCCCTCCCTGTGTCCCCTCCCTGTGTCCATGTGTTCTCATTGTTCAAGTCCCATTTGTGAGTGACAACGTGGTGTTTGGTTTTCTGTTCCTGTGTTAAGTTTGCCAAGGATGATGGTTTCCAGCTTCATCCATGTACATGCAAAGGACATGAACTCATGCTTTTTTATAGCTGCATAATATTCCATGTTTTCGCTTCTTAAGCCATAAAGGGAAATGTTCCAGGCTTGATGGATCTCTAAGGTCTTCCTTCCAGTTTTTTAACTGAAAACCAGTTGTCAAGATTATAACCAATTAGGACCACATTTGCTGCAATTTCTCACACACCAAGGTAAAATGGAATGCTGGAATGCTATTTTTAAAAATTACATGAAATATAGATTCCTAGGCCCCCTCTTCACTCAAAGATGGGCCTGGGAATATGAACTTAACACCTCTTCCTCCCACCCTGCTTAGGTAGGAGTTATGATCAGGCAAGTTTGAGAAATGTTGGGTAAGAAAGGTGATCCAAAGGGAAGGTGTGGTGGAACCTCTCTTAGCAATCACATTCTTTTGTTGTATAACATCAGCCACTGTATGTCCCAGTGTCTAATATGTGTCCCATCAATTCTATCTGTGATGTCGGTTCTCTTCCATCCAGTACTGTTCCTTTGAAGTCTCCTAGCATTTCTACCTGAAGAGTTGATTTATGAATTAATTCCACCTACATGTCACCTAAATTAATCTGGCTATACCCACCCCCCCCCACCGCTTTGCCTATAATATATTGCTGCCTTGTGGGGCACCTGATGAAAAAATGAAAAACGATGAGTTTCATCATTGAGATGTCAGAATGTGAGTCTGCTGCTGAGCCTGCAGAGATTGGTAGGCACATGCATGACTCACAAGGTTTAAATAACATGATTTAAAATGAGACTTTTACTCTCTTTCTATGTCCCTCGAATTTAGATTCCTTAAGATGCGTTAGGCATCTTTAGGCAATGATTTTTTTCATTTTCTTCCTTTTTAATCTTTTAAAGCCATTTTAGGATATCTTTGTTCTAATTTTTTGTCACTTATACATAATTAGGTCAATGTGCCTGCCAAGCCTCAGGGAACATACAAACTCTTGGCTGTATGGCTTGATTAAAAGAAAGGACAAGTCTTTCAAAAGACTTAACAAGGTGACAAACAGCAGCCTCTGTTCCAGAGGGCAATGATGCACTTAGTTTTCCTAAATATTTACATCTTTTTGACCGTATTATTTGAGTTATTCATGTGGAATATTTGAAAAATATGTACTTGAATTTTTTATTTCAAATACAATTTTTTCAAAATGTGGTTCAGAATTACCTTGGATGCTTACTAAACAGTAGGTTCCTAGGCCCGATACCATAGCAATTGCATCAGAATTCTCTGAGTATGGCCTGGGAATCCCAGCTCTTTGTAAGCTTCCTGTTTATAGGAAGCTTGAGAACTACTGAAGTGACTATAAAATGTACAGTTGGGAGTGTGATGAAATTAATGTTATAATACGGCCGGGCACGGTGGCTCAAGCCTGTAATCCCAGCACTTTGGGAGGCCGAGACGGGCGGATCATGAGGTCAGGAGATCGAGACCATCCTGGCTAACACGGTGAAACCCCATCTCTACTAAAAAAATACAAAAAACTAGTCGGGCATGGTGGCGGCGCCTGTAGTCCCAGCTACTTGGGAGGCTGAGGCAGGAGACTGGCGTGAACCCGGGAGACGGAGCTTGCAGTGAGCTGAGATCCGGCCACTGCACTCCAGCCTGGGCGACAGAGCGAGACTCCGTCTCAAAAAAAAAAAAAAAAAAAAAAAAAAAAAAGTTATAATACTTCATCAGATATTAAATATCTTTAATATGGGAAGTTTTCAGACAAAGGAGTTTACTTCCTTCAAACAAACTCTAAGTCAGTGATACCTGATTTTCTGTAAAATGAGATCGTATATCTAAATATGGACTTGTCAAAGTTTTGTAGAAATAATATGGTATTTAATCAACTCTAAATATCTTCCTACTTCATGTAAAAGGTCTGTAAATCAAGCAAACACATCACTAACCACATACATTTTCATTTGAATTAATTTATTACGGAGATTCCCAGGAGAGGGACTGTAGGATGCCCTGTATCCAGCATAGAGAAGAGATATTTTTGAGACTGAAGGGGCAACACTACCTGAATCCGGTTTCAAGTGGGTCTTGAGAGCAGTTTCAAACTGTAGTCCAGGCATGACATCACGTAGAAAAGACTCTTGCTTCTCTCAACCAAAAGGGTTTGTAAAAGTTTATTTTTGGACTTGGGATTCATAGTTGTAAAGAGTGTTGGTTTTAGAGTCAGATATTAACTTGGAGCCTAACTTGGAGGAGTTACCTAATTTCTCCAAGTCTGTCTCATAATCTGTAAAATTGAAGCAATAATTAGTTTTATTTTTGTATTGTGAAATGAGTTGTGTGTGCTGTGCCAAGCTAAGACGTTGCATATGGCAAATGTTTGATCAATGTTAGCTTTTGTTTTCTGTAATATTAAGTTCACATTCATTGAGAATCCATTATATACCACCCAGTGGAAATGGAGAGTAAAAACTAGTCTAGAAGAACTAGTCAACTGGGCGCGGTGGCTCACGCCTGTAATCCCAATGCTTTGGGAGGCCGAGGCGGGTGAATCACGAGGTCAGGAGATTGAGACCATCCTGGCCAACACAGTGAAATCCCATCTCTACTAAAACTACAAAAAATTAGCCAGACATGGTGGCAGGTGCCTGTAGTCCCAGCTACTCGGGAGGCTGAGGCAGGAGAATGGCATGAACCCAGGAGGCAGAGGTTGCAGTGAGCCGAGAGTGCGCCACTGCACTCCAGCCTGGGCGACGGAGCAAGACTCTGTCTCAAAAAAAGAAAGAAAGAAAGAGAGAGAGAGACAGACAGAGAGAGAGAGAGAGAGAAAGAAAAAACTAGTCTAGAATAGTTTTGACAAGTTCTTTTTTTTTTTTTTTTTTGATACTGAGCCTTGCTGTGTCACCCAGCATGGAGTGCAGTGGTGAGATCTTGACTCACTGCAACCTCCACCTCCGGGGTTCAAGTGATTCTCATGCCTGGGATTACAGGTATCCACCACCACACCTGGCTAATTTTTGTTTTGTTTTGTTTTGTTTTGAGATGGAGTCTTGCTCTGTCACCCAGGCTGGAGTACAGTGGCACGATCTCGGCTCACTGCAACCTCCGCCTCCTGGGTTCATGCCATTCTCCTGCCTCAGCCTCCTGAGTAGCTGGGAGTACAGGCGCCCGCCACCACACCTGGCTAATTTTTTTGTATTTTTAGTAGAGATGGGGTTTCACCGTGTTAGCCAGGATGGTCTCGAACTCCTGACCTCAAGTGATCTGTCCGCCCCGGCCTCCCAAAATGCTGGAATTACAGGTGTGAGCCACTGTGCTTGGCCTTGACAGGTTCTTTTAAGATTTAATTACAAGCTGACCCAAGAAAATTAAAAGGGAATCCCTCAAAGCAGCTGAGTCATGCTTTGTCAAGTGAACTAAAAAGCACGAGACCGTATTTGTTACCTCTTTTATATATTATTTCTATCTTCACTGTTCTATTCCCACTGCAGTTGATGGATTTTAACATCAGATTATAAAACAGTGGCACCGTGAGGGTGTAGGAGAAGAATAAAGGGAAATAAAAGTCTCTCTTAAAAGAGCTCTTGGCTGGGCGCGGTGGCTCAAGCCTGTAATCCCAGCACTTTGGGAGGCCGAGATGGGCGGATCACGAGGTCAGGAGATCGAGACCATCCTGGCTAACACGATGAAACCCCGTCTCTACTAAAAAATACAAAAAACTAGCCGGGCGAGGTGGCGGGCGCCTGTAGTCCCAGCTACACGGGAGGCTGAGGCAGGAGAATGGCGTAAACCTGGGAGGCGGAGCTTGCAGTGAACTGAGATCCTGCCACTGCACTCCAGCCTGGGTGACAGAGCGAGACTCCATCTCAAAAAAAAAAAGAGCTCTTGGGGCCAGGCATGGTGGCTCACACCTGCAATCCCAGCACTTTGGGAGGCTGAGGCGGGTGGATCGCTCGAGCTCAGGAGTTCAAGACCAGCTTGGCCAAAATGGCAAAACCCTGTCTCTACTAAAAATACAAAAATTAGCTGGGCGTGGTGGCACATGCCTGTGGTCCTAGCTACTTAGGAGGCTGAGGTGGGAGGATTGCTTGAGCCTGGGAGGTGGAGGTTGCAGTGAGCCCAGATCATGCCACTGCACTCCAGCCTGGGTGACAGAGTGAGGTGGCATCTCAAAGAAAAAAAACAAAACCTTTAGATGGAGACAATGGAGGCACTATCAGGAGACCATGTTTTTTTTTTTTTTTTTTTTTTTTTCACACAGAGAATCTGAGAAGCCCACTTGGGGAGTGAACTCAACAACCATAGTCTTCTTGGCACTAGGCACTAAGCAACTGAACTCACACTTGTGTATTCTAAGTAAAAGGTGCAAAGAAAATAGAAAACTAATACAGATCCTGTCTTTAGTGTATTTAACACATTGAGTACCCCTTATATGCCAAGCGTTTTTTCTTCAAAAATGGGAAAGGTGGCCAGGCATGATGTCTCATGCCTGTAATCCCAGCACTTTGGGAGGCCAAGGCGGGCGGATCAGGAGGTCAGGAGATCAAGACGGTCAGGAGATCGAGACCATCCTGGCTAACACGGTAAAAACCTGTCTCTACTAAAAATACAAAAAAAAATAGCGAGGCGTGGTGGCGGGCGCCTGTAGTCCCAGCTACTCAGGAGACTGAGGCAGGAGAATGGCGTGAACCTGGGAGGTGGAGGTTGCAGTGAGCCGAGATCGCGCCACTGCTCTCCAGCCTGGGCGACAGAGTGAGACTCTGTCTCAAAAAATAAATAAATAAATAAATAAATAAATAAATAAATAAATAAAAAATAAGGGAAAGACACAAGCTGTGCTTTCTTGGGGCATTTAGTCTAGAAGCGCAAATAGATAATTTGAAGAAAGGTAGGCTCACCACATGAAGAACTACACTATAATATATATTGCTCACAGGATGACGATTCTCCTTTTTTAAATACCAAGGCGTTACCAGAACAGACCTGGAAGACTCTGTGAGATTGCTCTCTGCCTTCAAAGGGAGAATGAGGGTAAAGGACTTGGATTGGATAACTCTAGGGCTAACATCCTGTCATAGAAAGAGACAAAATCAAGAGGAGACATAGTTTAAAGCTGCAGACGTGAGATTTGTTAGGTTTTCTTTCTTTCTTTCTTCCTTTCCTTTCCTTTCCTTTCCTTTCCTTTCCTTTCCTTTCTTTCCTTCCTTCCTTCCTTTCTTCCTTCCTTTTCTTTCTTTCTTCCTTTCTTTTTTTCCTTCTTTCTTTCTTTCCTGCTTTCCTGCTTGCCTGCCTTTCTTTCTCCCTCCCCTCCCCGCCCCTCTCCTCCCCTCCTCTTCCCTCCCCTCCCCTCCCCTTCCCTCCCCTCCCCTTCCCTTCCCTCCTTTCCTTTCTCTTTCACCTCTTTCACAGAGTCTTACCTGTCATCAGGCTGGAGTGCAGTGGTGTGATCTTGGCTCACTGCAATCTACACCTCCTGGGTTCAAGTGAGTCTCCTGCCTCAGCCTCCCAAGTAGCTGGGATTACAGGCGTGCACAGCCACGGCCGGCTAACTTTTGTGTTCTTAGTATAGATGGTGTTTCACCATGTTGGCCAGGCTGGTCTTGAACTCCTGACCTCAAATGATCCACCTGCCTTGGCCTCCCAAAGTGCTGGGATTACAGGTATGAGGCACTGCCCTTGGGCAGATTAGTCATCTTTTCTACCTGAATGCTTACCTACATCTTGAAGGAAGTGTGTGCAAATGTCCTCCAAATGAATAGAAATAAACTAACCTATTTCATAACACAGCCCTACTTGATTCCTTTACAAATAATGATTCAGAGCTTCAACCCCAGAGTCAAGCTGATCTGGATTTGAATCCCATCTTTTGCAGTAATAAAATTTGACTTAACTTTTTAAGCTTCTTTTCCCTTGTTTGTGAAGTAGACATGATGATAAAATATTGTTCATAGTTGAAGAAGGTAAATGAGATGATACATTTAAAGTGCTTAGCATGATACTTAACATACTAACATGTTAAGTTTTCAATAAATTTTTACTATTATTAAACTATACCCTAATAGCCATTCTTTAAAGAAAAAGGGGGCTGGGTGTGGTGGTTCATACCTGTAATACCAACTCTTTGGGAGGCCTAGGCGGGTGGATCACCTGAGGTCGGGAGTTCGAGACCAGCCTGACCAACATGGAGAACCCTCATCTCTACTAAAAATACAAAATTAGCTGTGCATGGTGGCGCATGCCTGCAATCCCAGCTACTCGGGAGGTTGAGGCAGGAGAATTGCTTGAACCAGGGAGGTGGAGGTTGCGATGAGCCAAGATCACACTGTTGCATTCCAACCTGGGCAACAAGAGTGAAACTCTATCTCAAAAAAAAAAAAAAAAGAAAAAAGAAAAAAGAAAAAAAAGAAAAGGGAGGGAGGGGGGAAGGAAGTCGGGAAGGAAAAGAAAATCAGTCAATACACTAGGTGTCAGCATTGTGCTTCAAATCGTGAAGTGCACGAAATGCCTACTCTGATTTTATTTAGGTGTCCAAGTTGAACTGGTTTAGAATAGAAAGATACTTAAGCAGATCTGGGAAAGTCAGAATTCTAAAACTGTGAAAGGATATAACAATGTGCTGGCTTAGGGCACCATACACTAATGATCTTTTAAAGCTGGCAATCTATTAAAAACAAGAGCTGCCTACCTCACTGGGCTACAGCCATCTCCATAGACTCAGCATGGAAATTAAGACTAATCTCGCCTTTGTCTAGGATGCCAGCGTTTTTCTCATATCTATGCTCTAAGTCTTGGAGTCACTTTCTAAGAAGAATTGTGTTTGAATCCTGTCTTTACTACTTATTAGCTGTGTAGATGATGATAATACTTGTTTTACCTACTCCATAGGGTCATCAGAATGACATCTGAAAGATGTGTATTTTGAAAAGTGGCTTACTAAAATGTAAAATATTATTATTTTGTACAGTTGGCAAACAACACAGGTAGAGAGAGGAAGATTTTTCCCAGAATTCTTGAGTTGCTCTGAAGCCTCAATTTTTTGAAAAGATAATTTGCTTTTAAATGAAACTTAGAATGAACTGATGGAGCTTGTTTAAATACTGTTTATGACCCAGTCCCAAAATGGAATTAATCCACAGTGTGGTAAACACAATCCTGTGTATTTCTTTTTTCTTTTTCTTTTTCTTTTTTTTTTTTTTTTTTTGAGACAGAGTCTCTATAGCCCAGGATGGAGTGCAGTGGTGTGATCTTGGCTCACTATGGCCTCTGCCTCCCGGATTCAAGCAATTCTCATGTCACAGCCTCCCAAGTAGCTAGGATTACAGTCGTGTTGCCACCACAGCCAGCTAATTTTTCTTTTTCTTTTCTTTTCTTTTTTTTTTTTTTCTAGTAGAGATGGGGTTTCATAATGTTGGCCAGGCTGGTCTTGAACTGCTGGCCTCAAGTGATCCACCCGCCTTGACCTCCCAAAGTGATATTACAGGCGTGAACCACTGTGCCCAGCCAATCCTATGTATTTCATAGTGATAATCTTAGAGTGAATATGAAAAAAAAAGCCTCTAAACTTCCTTAACACAGACTATCAATCATTTAATAGCTGAATATTTGGTCTGAGTGGGATAATATTCGATACAGCATTCTTTGGGTACAGACCTTAAATTTTTCATAGGTTTTCTCGTGATTTTGTGTGTGAACTAAACTGTTATATCTCTATTACATTCACTGAGAATCCATTATATACTAGACATTGGAAAAGGAGAGTAAAAACTGGTTTAGAAGAACTAGTCGAATAATTTCAACAGGTTCTTTTTGGGTTTAATTACAAAGATTTGATTGCAGGCTGACTCAAGAAATTAAAAGGGAAGTTTTAACTTTTTAAAGTTTTACTTCAGTGACATAAGCGATAGTAAAGTTGACAGTCCTTAATCCAAAAATTGAAATGCTCCAAAATCTGAAAGTCTTTGAGCAACGACATGAAACCACAAGTGGGAAATTCCACACCAGACCTCATGTGACAGATCACAGTCAAAAAGCAGTCTAAACTTTGTCTCATGCATAAAATTATTAAGAATATTGTATAAAATTACCTTCAGGTTATATGTATTAGGTATATATAAAACATGAATGAATTTTATGTTTAGTCTTGGGACCCCTCCCCAGGATATCTCATTTTGTCTATGCAGATATTCCACAATCTGAAAAAAATTCGAAATTTGAAACATATCTGGTCCCAAACATTTCAGATAAAGGATACTCAACCTGTAGAAGCGGCTCTATAAATGCCTACTGAGAGTATCAGAAAGATAGCGTTAACTTGCATGATCTATTTTTGGTTGCACTTACGAAAATCTCTTGAGCAAGGACAAAACCAGACCTTTATAGGCAAACTAAGACTTACCTTCATCCATGTATAGATAGATATACATACATGTGTGTAGTAAAAACTATTATAATTGTATAACTATTATAATAATTAATAATAACGATAATAATAACTATTGCTAATGTTAGTGGCAGTAGTAGATATAAATGATAATATAGACACCATAACATAAAAAGATGTCTATTCCAGTAGAATCTATTCAGTGAGTTCATAGTGTAATCATGGGCTGAATCAGACTGATATACATTCTGTCATGTAGATTATAAAATTTACATGATAAAGTTTGCAATCTACCCATCTGACAAAGGGCTAATATCGAGAATCTACAAGGAACTTAAACAAATTTACAAGAAATAAACAACCCCATCAAAAAGTGGGTGAAGGATATGAACAGACACTTTTCAAAAGAAGACATTTATGTGGCCAACAAACATGAAGAAAAGCTCATCATCACTGGTCATTAGAGAAATGCAAATCAAAACCACAATGAGATACCATCTCATGCCAGTTAGAATGGCGATCATTAAAAAGTCAGGAAACAACAGATGCTGGAGAAGATGTGGTGAAATAGGAACACTTTTACACTGTTGGTGGGAGTGTAAATTAGTTCAACCATTGTGGAAGACTGTGGTGATTCCTCGAAGATCTAGAACTAGAAATAGCATTTGACCCAGCAGTCCCATTACTGGGTATATATCCAAAGGATTATAAATCATTCTGCTATAAAGACACATGCCCATATATGTTTATTGCAGCACTATTCACAATAGCAAAGACTTGGAACCAACCCAAATGTCCAACAATGATAGACTGGATAACGAAAATGTGGCACATACACATAATGGAATACTATGCAGCCATGAAGAAGAATGAGTTCATGTCCTTTGCAGGGACATGGATGAAGCTGGAAACCATCGTTCTCAGCAAACTAAAGCAAGAACAGAAAACCAAACACCGCATGTTCTCACTCACAAGTGGGACTTGAACAATGAGAACACATGGACACAGGGAGGGAAACATCACACACCGGGGTCTGTCAAGGGGTGTGGGCAAGGGGAGGGGTGGCATTAGGAGAAATACCTAATGTAGATGAAGGGTTGATGGGTGACGCAAACCACCATGGCACATGTATATCTATGTAACAAACCTGCACGTTTTGCACATGTATCTTAGAACTTAAAGTATAATAAAAAAAATAAAACTTCAAAAAATACTTCAAATGAATAATAATAAATGTGATAGCTGTACTATTATGGTGAACTTGAGGTTTAGAGAATGGTTTCTCCATGTCTCAATTGCAGGGATATTTACTTACTAATACCATACAAGAATAGTTTCTCCATCTTTTCTCTCAAGTGATAGATAACTGTCTTCCTATGAGACAGAAACTTGGAGCTTTTTCCCTTTTACTTAATAACCAATTTATAGCTGTCTTTAAAGTTTGCATCCTTCTTTTCTAAAAAGAAAATCTGAAA
The DNA here is from genome assembly GCF_008728515.1 of Papio anubis. Taxonomy (NCBI): domain Eukaryota; kingdom Metazoa; phylum Chordata; class Mammalia; order Primates; family Cercopithecidae; genus Papio; species Papio anubis. The sequence continues at coordinate 31,660,296 of NC_044989.1, read as the reverse complement.
AGGAAATCTAGCCTGGTTAGTGTAGCAGTGTTTTTCAAGTGTTTTAAAAATATGGGTTATATATAAAATTAGTGGTTTGCAGTAAATTCTAAAAAGTGCAATAAAATAGAAAATAGAGTGCACCACACAAAGTAAAGGTAAGTATTTTATGGATCAATACACACATGTGTATACATAAATATATTACTCCATATGCAAAACATGAGAGACAGTATGTGAAGTGACTAAGGGCATGGGCTCTGGAGCCACATGGCCTGTATTCAAATCCTGGTTTGGTACTTGTCTTTGGACAAGTCACTATGTGCTTCAAGTTACTCATTTGTAATATCGAGATATTAATAATAAAAGTACCTACCTTACAGGATGTTGTGAGGATTAAATGAGCTACCACATGTAAAGAGCTTATAATTTATAAGGCACTTTCTATACACATATACATACGCTCTATTTATATGCACATGTATAGTGAGGGGTGTGTGTGTGTGTGTGTGCACGCACTATGTTCTAATGTAAAATATGTTTCTTACTCTGAGTCGTGGTTTTAAAAAGTGTGAAAGCTACTGGTTTATCAGGTGGCTGGCATTGTGGGTGGATATGGAGTGATGAGACCCTGGTCGTGGTCAGTACTGTACCAATTCTTGTGTGACCTGGACCATGTTACTTAACCTCTCTGTCCTCATTGCCATATTCTCTCTCTCTCTCTCTCTCTCTCTCTCTCTCTCTGTCTCTGTCTCTGTCTCTCAACAAAGCTGTACTCTGTTGCCCAGGCTGGAGTGCACTGGTGCAATCATAGCTCACTGCATCCTCCAACTCCTGGGCTGAAGGGATCCTCCTGCTTCAGCCTCTTCAGTAGCTGGGACTATAGATGTCTGACACCATGCCTGGCTAATTTTTTAATTTTTTTGCAGAGACAGAGTCTCACTATGTTCCCCAGCCTCTCATTGTCTTTTTCTTAAAGGTAATTAGACACTAAATTATCCTAAATGTGCCAATAAACAATATAATTCTATGCTTCTGTTAATCTTTCTGGTTCTTCCCTCTCTCCCCTTCTGAGAAAAATGGGAAGTTCTTTATGGATTGTGGATTATGAGTTTTGATCTTGGCCAGAATGAATGAATGAGGATTAGGTACCTGAGGAAAAAGACACCTAATAGGGACTCTCCATATAGGATAGGGGCCAAATGACCTTATCACATTCTTCCGCTGAGGGGAAGTTGAATGTGGGAAGAGAGGCAGCATTTGAGATGCATAGAGGAGACATCAGTATGAGAGAATGAGAGCTGGTGTGGTGGCATGTGCATGTAGTTCCAGCCACTTGGGAGGCTGAAGCAGGAGATCACTTGAGCCCAGGAGTTCAAAGTTACAGTGAGCTATGATCGCATCACTCCAGTCCAGCTTGGGTGACAGAGCAAGTCCCCTGTCTTTAAAATAATAATAATAATAATAATACCAATAAAAGAATGGAAGATAGAGAAGTGTAGCTGTAGTATCCTTAAAATTGTAATAGAAAAAGTTGGCCTATAGAATCAGTGCTGGTGGCAATGTTGTGCTTAGTGGGGAGAAACATCAGAAACTGCTTTTGATGCTAATAGCTATCATGACTATAGAAACACTGATCTTGAAGACATGCCCTGTCTCGTTTAGAAGTGAGACAAAGTGATAATTGAGGTTAGGGTGAGTCAGGAGAGAAGACGAGTCAATGAAGAGGCAAAGGGGCTTAAGAAACACAAGAAGATATAGGTTGAATACAAGAGGCAACTAGTGAACCTTTCTTGTGAAAAGGGATGGTCGATAACATTTTTAGTAGCAGGGATGTCTAAACCTCATTTTTTTTGTTGTTGGCTCTACCACACTGGAGTGCAACCCCCTTCTATGTCCCTAGATCTTGAGTTGATAGTGTTCCTGAAAGTAAGGGGATTACGAAGGATCCATCAGCTTGATACAAAATAGAAAGTGCAATGAAGAACAGTTGTTAAGAATTTAGTGGAAGCAGAAACTCAGCGTTGAAAAGTAACCACCCTGCCCGCCCTCCCACCTCCGATTCCAAGCACCCAGAGATACTCGTCCAGAGATATTCAGGGATGCCAAGTTACCTAATATATATGGCATGTAGGTTTGAGCCAATTTACTTAAATCTTGGAAGACAAGGCTCTATGGTTTGAATATGTCCCCTCCAAAATTCAGGTGTTGCCAATGTGATACAGAGGTGTGGCATTTAGAAGTGATGAAGCCATGAGAACACCTCCCTCATTAATGGGATTAAGACTTCATGCAGCTTGCCCTTCCATCTTCAGCCATGTGAGGACTTGGCAAGAAGTCCTTCACCAGACCAAATGCCATACCTATGTTGGACTTCCTAGCTTTCAAATTCCGAGAAATAAATTTCTTTTCTTTATAAATGACTCAATCTTGGGCATTTTGTTATAGCAGCACAAAACCGACTAAGACACAGGGTGAGTCAAGCAAGTGCAATACTTGGGGGCATTCAAGAGGCTGCTATATGACATGATAACACAATTCTCTGTTACTTAGATTGGTGTTTTTCAAAGAGTATCTTATTACTAGGTTTGTAAGTTACTCCTCACCAAACTCCTTGCTAAATTCTAATAATTTTAATATACATAGAATATTTAGATACATTGAATTCTCAGATAGGAAATTATATTTCCATATACCAGCAAATTGAAATTAAAACAGAAATATTATTTACAGAAGCATCAAGAATTATAACATATTTAGGGATAAATCTGACCAACTATATGAAAGATCTATCTGTACACTGGAAACTACAAAATGTTGCTGACAGAAGTTAAAGAAAACTTCAATAAATGAAGACATGTACCTTATGCATGGGCTGGAAGACTCAATATTTTTAAGATATCAGTTCTCCTCAAATTGGTTTATAGATTTAACATAATCCCAATCAAAATCTCAGCACTCTTAAAAAAAGTAAAAAGGGAATTGGCAAGCTGGTATGGGAATGCCAAGAACCTAGAATAACTACCACAACTTAAGAAAAAAAAAAAAAACAACGAAAAACAGAACAAAGTTGAAAGGCTATACTATTGGATTTTAACCATTATTATTAAAATATAAGAATTAAAACAGGGTGGTATTGGCATGAAGATAGACAATTACACTAAAGAAGCAGAATAGATAATTCTGAAATAGACCCACGCATGGACAATTACTTTTTTACAGTGGTACAAAGGTAATGCAGTGGGAACAGGGTAGATTTTTTTCAACAAATGGTGCTGAAACAATTGGATATCCATATCTCTATATGTATACAAAGGAACTTGGATTGATGCCATGCAGTATATACAAAAACTAACTCAAAATAAATCATATATGTCAATGTAAAACCTAAACTCTTAGAAGAAAACATGGGAGAAAACCTTTGTAACCTTCAGTTCAGCAAATATTTCTTAGATAAAACACCAAAATTGGCCAGGCACAGTGGCTCACACCTGTAATCCCAGCAATTTGGGAGGCCGAGCCAGGTGGATCACTTGAGGTCAGGAGTTGGAGACCAGCCTGGCCAACATGGTGAAACCCTGTCTCTACTGAAAATACAAAAATTAGCTGGGAGTGGTGGCATGCACCTGTAGCTCCAGCTACTTGGGAGGCTGAGGCACGAGAATTGCTTGAACTCGGGAGGCAGAAGTTGCAGTGAGCCAAGATTGTGTCACTGCACTCCAACCTGGGCGAGAGTGAGATCCTGTCTCAGAAACAAAAAGCCCACCAAAATCACAACCAATAAAAGGTTGAATTGATAAATTCGACTTTGTCAAAATTTAAAATTTCTATTTTTCAAAGACACTGTTAAGAGAATGAAAAGACAAGCCACTTATTGAGATAAAATTTTTGGCAAGAATATATTTGATAAAGGACTTCAACACTTGAAGCTCAACAATAAGAACACAAGTAACCCAATTAAAATATGGGCTAAAGATTTGAACAGACATTTCTCCAAAGAAGATGTATAGATGACAAGTAATTGCATGAAAAGGTACCCAATATCATTACTCATTAGGGAAATACAAATTAAAAACTGCAATGAGATACTACTACATACCTATAAAAGTGATTAAAATGAAAACAATTGACCATACCAAGTGTTGGTGAGAATGTGGAGGAGCTAAATATCTCACATACTGCCGGTAGAAATGTAAAATGGTACCATCATTTTGTAAACCAGTTTGAGAGTTACTTAAAAAGTTAGATGTATGGTGGCAAGATGGTGGAATAGAAGCCTACACCACTTGCCCCCAACCACTGGAACACCAAATTTAACAACTGTAGAGAAAAGCACCATCACAAGAAGCAAATATCAGGTAAGCAATCAAAGTACCGGACTTTAACTTCGTATCACTGAAAGAGTCATTGAGGAGGGCAGGAGAGACAGTCGTCTTGAATCGCCAATGCCACACCTCTCACATCCCCATTTCATCTCAGCACAGAGAATCTGTGCATTTTGGGGAGGGAGAGTGCAGCAACTGGAGGACTTTACATTGAACTCAGTGCTACCTGTCACAGTGGAGAATAAAGCTATCCTGGGCTCAGCAAATGCCTGTGCATGGAGAGAGCATTTGGACCACCCTTAGCCAGAGGGAAATTGCCCATTCCAGTGATCAGAACTGGAATTTCTAGGAGTGTAGGCTGAAGTGCCCATGGGGGTTCTAGGCAAACTTGAAAGGCAGTCTAGAGCACAAGGACTGCAATTGCTAGGCAACTCCTAGTGCTAGCCCAGGCTTAGAGCCAGTGGACTTGGGTGGCATGTAACCTAGGGAGACATCAGCTGATGTGGCTAAGGGAGGACTTGTGCTCACAGCAACAAAAGTAACTCCTTTCTTCTGCTTAAGGATAGGAGAGTGAAGAGTTAAGAGGATGATGTCTTTCATCTTGGATATCAGCTCAGCCACAGTAGAATAGGCCACTGGGCAGAGTCCTGAGGCCCTCATTCCAGGCCCTACTTTCCAGATGACATTTTGAGGCACACACTGGTGCAAAAGAACCTGCTGCCTTGAAGGGAAGGACCTAGTCCTGGCAGGATTAATCACCTGCTGACTAAGCAGCCCTTGGGCCCTGAATAGCCAGGAGTGATACCCAGGGACCACACTGTGAGCATTGGGCTCTGAGATGTGCTGGCTTCAGGGGTGACTCAGCACATTCCCAGCTGTGGTGGCTATGGTGAAAGACTCCTCCTGTTTGATAAAAGCTTTTATTAAAGACTGTATGTCTTTATAGGTGGACACCATTTCTGGACCTGCCCTGGGTCAGAGGGGAGCCTATTGCCCTGAATGTTGCCCTTGGCAGCATTCACCCCAGGCTGACAGAGGAGCCCTTGGGCTTAAAGTAAACATCAGCTGTGGCCTGGCAGAACCCCCTGTGGACTGGTAGTAGTGGTGGCCCTGGGAGAGCTTCCTCTCTGGAAAGGGAAGGACTTTCTATTGTGGTTTGAGTGCCAGCTTAGCTGCAGTAGAGTAGAATGTTAGATAAATTTGTAAGGTTTTTGACTCCAATCCTTCACTCACAAACAGCATCTGTAGACACACCTGGAACCTGGGGGGAACTCACCACCCTTAAGGAAAGAGCCTTGGGCAAGGCCCAGTGCAGTGCTGGCTTCAGGTCTGACCCAGCACAGTCCCAGTGGTGGTGGCTTGCATCACCACACCTCCAGTTCCAGGGACCTCAACACAGAGAAACTCCATGTGTTTGGGAGAAAATAGGGAAAAGAACAAGAGTCTCTGCCTGGTAATCCAGATAATTCTTTTGGATCTTATCTAAGGCCACCAAGGCAGTACTTCTACAAGTCTGCAAAAACCACAGCATTATTGGGTTTGAGGCTGAAGTCCCTTTGAGAACCTGGAAAACCTTCCAAAATGGACAGGCACAAACAAGCCCAGACTGTGACGACTACAATAAATACCTAACTCTTCAATGCCCAGACACCAAAGAACATCTACAAGCACCAACACTTTCCAAGAAAACATGACCTCACCAAATGAACTAAATAAGACACCACAGCCCAATCCTGGAGAAATAGATATGTGACCTTTCAGACAGATAATTCAAAATAGCTGTTTTGAAGAAGCACAATGAAATTCAAGAGAACACAGAAAATGAATCCAGAATTCTATTAGATTAACAAAGAGATTGATGCAAAAAGAATCAAGCAGAAATTCTAGAGTTGAAAAATGCAATTAACATGCTGAAGAAGCCATCAGAGTCTCAAGAGTAGAACTGGTCAAATAGAAGAGAGAATTAGTGAGCTTGAAAAGAGGTGATTTGAAAACAGAGTCAGAAGAGACAGAAAAAAGAATAAAAAACAATGAAGCATGCCTACAAGATCTAGAAAGCAGCCTCAAAAGGGCAACTCTAAGAGATATTGGCCTTAAAGAGGTGGTAGAGAAGGAGAAAAGGGTAGAAAGTTTATTCAAAGGGATAATATCAGAGAACTTCCCAAACCTAGAAAAGATATCTACATTCAAGTATAAGAAGGTTATAGAACAGCAAGCAGATATAACCCAAAGAAGACTACCTCAAGGCATCAAATAATCAGATTCCCAAAGGTCAGGGATAAAGAAAGGATCCTAAAATCAGCAAGAGAAAAGAAACAAATAACATACAATTGAGCTTCAATACATCTGGCAGCAGACTTTTCAATAGAAACCTTATAGGTCAGGATATAATGGTATGACACTTTTAAAGTGTTGAAGGAAAAAACCTTTACCCTAGAGGAGTATAGCTGGTGAAAATATTCTTCAAACATGAAGGAGAAATAAAGACTTTCCCAGAGAAAAAAACCTGAGGGATTTCATCAATACCAGACCTGTCCTACAAAAAATGCTGAAAAGAGCTCTTTAATTGGAAAAAAGAAATGTTAATGAGCAAGAAGAAATCATCGGAAGCTACAAAACTCACTGGTAATAGTAAACACACAGAGAAACACAGAATAGTATGAATAGTGTAACACTGTAATTGTAGTGTATAAAGTACTCAAGTAGAAATGCTAAATGATGAACCAATAAAAAATAATAACTACAACTTTTCAAGACAAAGACAGTACAATAAGACATAATGAAAAGCAACAGAAAGTTAAAAAGCTGGGGGATGAAGTGAAAAGTGTAGAATTTTTATTAGTTTTTCTTTTGCATGTTTGTTGTTTATGCAATTAGTGTTGTCTTCAGTTTAAAATATGGGTTTTAAGATAGTATTTGCAAGCCTCATGGTAACCTCAAATCAAAAAACACACAATGGATACACAAAAAATAAAAAGCAAGAAATTAAACCATAGCATCAGAGAAAATCATCTTCACTAAAAAAGGCAAGAAGGAAGGAAAAAGGGAAGAGAAGACCACAAAAAACAAACAAACAAACAAACAAAAAAAACAGAAAACAACAAAATGGCAGGAGTAAGTCTTACTTATCTATAGTAACATTGTAAACGAACTAAACTCTCCAATCAAAAGATAGAGAGTGGCTGAATTGATGAGAAAATAAGACCCAATGATCTGTTGCCTATAAGAAACACACTTCACCTATAAAGATACACATAGACTGAAAATATACGGATGGGAAAAGATATTCCATGCAAATGGAAGCCAAAAAAGACCAGGAGTAGCTACATTTATGTCAGACAAAATTGATTTCAAGACAAAAACTGTAAGAAGAGACAAAGAAGGTCATTATATAATGATAAAGGGGTCAATTCAGCAAGAGGGTATGATGATTATAAATATATATACATTCAATACTAGAGCACCCAAATATATAAAGCAAATATTAATTAATAGAGCTAAAGAGGGAGATATACCTCAATACAATAATATCCAGAGACTTCAACACCTCACTTTCAGCACTGGACAGATCTCCCAGATAGAAAATTAACAAATAAACTTTGGACTTAATCTACACTATAGCATAAATGGATCTAATAGATGTTTACAGAACATTTCATCCAATGGCTGCAGAATACACATTCTTCTCCTCAGCACATAAATCATTCTCAAGGTCAGGCCATATGTTAGGTTACAAAACAAATCTTAAAACATTAAAAAAATTGAAATAATATCAAGCATCTTCTCTGACCACAATGAAATAAAACTAAAAATAATGAGAGGAACTTTGTAAACTATACAAACACATGGAAATTCAGCAATATGCTCCTGAATGACTAGTGGGTCAATGAAGAAATTAAGAAGGTAATTGAAAAATTTCTTGGAACAAATGATAATGGAAGCATACCAAAACTTTTGAGATACAGTGAAAGCAGTACAAAGAGGGAAATTTATAGCTATTAAGTGCCTACATCAAAAAAGAAGAAAAACCTCAGATAAATAATCTAATGATTCATCTTAAGGAATAGAAAAGCAAGAGCAAACCAAATCAAAATTAGTTGAAGAAAACAAATAATAAAAGTTGAAGCAGGTCGCCGGCAAAGTCCAAGTCCTGTCCTCTTGCTATCTACCCCAGACAGCATGAGCTTCATCACTTGCTCCACCTTCTCCACCAACTACCGGTCCCTAGGCTCTGTCCAGGCACCCAGCTAGATGCTCCCAAATCTCAAGACCTCACCAAGATCATGGCAGATATCCGGGCCCAATATGACCACCTGGCTCAGAAGAACAGAGAGGAGCTGGACAAGTACTGGTCTCAGCAGATTGAGGAGAGCACCACAGTGGTCACCACGCAGTCTACCGAGGTTGGAGCTGCTAAGACGACGCTCACAGAGTTGAGATGTACAGTCCAGTTCTTGGAGATCGAACTGGACTCCATGAGAAATCTGAAGGCCAGCTTGGAAAACAGCCTGAGGGAGGTGGTGGCCCGCTATGCCTTGCAGATGGAGTAGCTCAATGGGATCCTGCTGCACCTGGAGTCAGAGCTGGCACAGACCCGGGCAGAGGGACAGTGCCAGGCCCAGGACTACAAGGCCCTGCTGAACATCAAGGTCAGGCTGGAGGCTGAGATTGCCACCTACCTCAAGGACTTCAATCTTGGTGATGCCCTGGACAGCAGCAACTTCATGCAAACCATCCAAAAGACCACCACCCGCCAGATAGTGGATGGCAAAGTGGTGTCTGAGACCAATGACACCAAAATTCTGAGAATTTAAGCCAGCAGAATCAGGGTACCATTTGGGGAGCTCGAGGCCAGTAAAAAGTCCAGAGGTCAAAAAAAAAAAAAGGAAAGTTGAAGCAGAAATAAATGAATTTGAAATGAGGAAAACAATACAAAAAGATGAATGAAACAAAAAGTTGGTTTTTTTCAAAAGATAAACAAAATTGACAAACATTTAGCCAGACGAAGGGAAAAATGGAGAGGACTCAAATACATAAAAACAGAGATGAAAAAGGAGATATTACAACTGATACCACAGAAATTGAAAGGATTATTAGTGGCTAATATGAGCAACTATATGCCCATGTATTGGAAAGTCTAGAGGAAATGGATAAATTCCTAGACACAGACAACCTACCAAAATTGAACCATGAAGAAATCTAAAATCTGAACAGACCAATAACAAGTAACAACATCAAAGCTGTAATAAAAAGTCTCCCTGCAAAGAAAAGCCTGGAATCCTATGGCTTCACTGCTGAATTTTACCAAACATTTGAAAAAGAACGAATATCAATCCTAGTCAAACTATTTTGAAAAATAGAGGAGGAGGGAATACTTCCAAACTCATTCTATGAGGCAAGAATACACCAGGCAATACTATGCAGCCATAAAAAGAAATAAGATTATGTTCTTTGCAGACATGGATGGAGTTGAAAGACATTATGCTCATCAAATTAGTGCAGGAACAGTAAACCAAACATCGCATGTTCTCACTTATAAGTGGGAGATGAATGATGAGACCACATGGACACATAAGGCAGAACAACACACACTGGGGCCTGTTGGTTGGGGGTGGGCATGGTGGGGAGGGAGAATCAGGAAGAATAGCTAATGGCCGCTGGGCTTACTACCTAGGTGATGGGATGATTTGTGCAGCAAACCACCATAGCACACATTTACCTGTGTAACAAACCTGCACATGTACCCTTAACTTAAAAGTTGAAGAAAAAAAAAAAGCCCCCTAGCAAAGAAAAGCATGGACCCGATGGCTTTAACACTGAATTCTACCAAACTTTTAAAGAAGAACTAACACCAATTCTACTCAAACTGTTCCAAAAGACAGAAAAAAAGGGATTACTCTCAAACTCATTCTATGAGGCCAGTATTATCCTGCTACCAAAACCGGACAAAGACACATCAAAAAAGGAAAACTACAGGCCAAGTTTTCTGATGAATAATGATGCAAAAGTCCTCAACAAAATACTAGCAAACCGAATTCAACAATACATTAAAAAGACCAATCATCATGACCAAGTGGGATTTATCCCAGGGATTAAAGGATGGTTCAATGTAAGCAAATCAATCAATGTGATACATCATATCCACAGAATGAAGGACAAAAACCATATGATCATTTCAATTGATGCTGAAAAAGCATTACAGTCCAACATCCCTTCATGATTAAAAACTCTCAAAAAACTGGGTATAGAAGGAATATACCTCAACATAATAAAAGCCATATATGACAGACCCACAGCCAGCATCATACTAAGTGGGGAAACACTGAAAGCCTTTCCTCTTAGATGTGGAACATAACAAGTTTGCCCACTTTCATCACTATTCTTTTTTTTTTTTTTTTTTGAGAGGGAGTCTTGCGCTGTCGCCCAGGCTGGAGTGCAGTGGCCGGATCTCGGCTCACTGCAAGCTCCGCCTCCCGGGTTTGCGCCATTCTCCTGCCTCAGCCTCCCGAGTAGCTGGGACTACAGGCACCCGCCACCTCGCCCGGCTAGTTCTTTGTATTTTTTAGTAGAGACGGGGTTTCACCATATTAGCCAGGATGGTCTCGATCTCCTGACCTCGTGATCCGCCGGTCTCGGCCTCCCAAAGTGCTGGGATTACAGGCTTGAGCCACCGCGCCCGGCCTCATCACTATTCTTAAACATAGTACTGGAAATCTTAGCCAGAGCAATTAGACAAGAGAAAGAAAGAAAGGGTGTCCAAATTGGAATGGAAGAAGCCAAATTATCCTTCTTTGCAGATGATATAATCTTATATTTGGAAAAGCTTAAATACCCCACACACAAAAAAACCCTATTAGAACTGATAAACAAATTCAGTAAAGTTGCAGGATACAAAATTAACATACAGCATAAATTTATATAAAATTCAGCAGCACTTCTATATTCCAATAGCAAACAACCTGAAAAAGAAATAAAAAAAGTAATCCCATTTACAATAGCTATGAATAAAGTAGTAATCCCATTTATAATAGCTATGAATAAAGTTAAATACTTAGGAATGAACTTCATCAAATAAGTGAAAGATCTCTACAGTTAAAACTATATAACACTGGCCAGGCACAGTGGCTCATGTCTGTAATTGCAGCACTTTGGGAGATTGAGGCAGGTGGATCACTTGAAGTCAGGAGTTCAAGACCACCCTGGCTAACATGGTGAAACCCTGTCTCTACTAAAAATACAAATATTAGCCAGATGTGGTGGTGCCTGCCTGTAGTCCCAGCTACTGGGGAGGTTGAGGCAGGAGAATTACTTGAACCTGGGAGGTGGAGGTTGCAGTGAGCCGAGATTGCACCACTGCACTCCAGCCTGGGTGACAGAGTGAGATTCCATCTCAAAAACAAAAACAAAAACTATATAACATGGATGAAATAAATTGAAGAGGACACAGAAAAATGGAAAGATATTCCATGTTCATGGATTGGAAGAATCAATATTGTTAAAATGTCCATTCTAGCCAAAGCAGTCTACTGACTCCATGCACTCCCTATCAAAAGCCCAATGACATTCTTACAGAAATAGAATAAACAATCCTAACCTTTACATGGAATCGCAGAAGTCCTAGAATAGCCAAAACTATCCTGAGCAAAATAAATGAAATAGGAGGAATCATGTTACCCGACTTCAAATTATATTCTAAAACTATAGTCACCAAAACAACATGGTACTTGCATAAAAATAGACACATAGACCAACGGAACAGAATAGACAACCCAGAAAGTAATCCATACACCTACAATGAACTCATTTTTGACACAGTTGTCAAGAACATAGATTAGGGAAAAGACAGTGGTATAGTTTGGATATGTGTCCCAACCCAAATTTCATGTTGAATTGTAGTCTGTAGTATTGGAGGTAGGACCTGGTGGGATTGATTGGATCTTGGGTTGGATTTCTCATGAATGATTTAGCACCATCCACTTGGTGCTTTCCTCACAATAGTGAGTTCTCATGAGATCTGGCTGTTTGAAAGTATATGGCACCTTGCTTTCCTTCTCTTGCTCCAGCTCTGCTCATGTCATGTGCATGTTGTTCCCTAGCTTCTGCCACAGATTGTAAATTTCATAAGACCTTCCTAGAAGTTGAGCAGATGCCAGCATCATGCTTATTCCTGTACAGCATGCAGAACCATGAGCTATTAAAACCTTTTTGCTTTATACATTACTCAGTCTCAGGTATTTCTTCATAGCAATGTGAAAATGGACTAATACAGAAAACTTGTACCTAGGAGTGGGTCATTGCTATAAAGATACCTGAAAGTGTGGAAGCAGCTTTGAAACTGGGTAACAGGCAGAAGTTGCAAGGCAGGCTGTGGAGCAACCACTTGCTAGAAAGATTTGCATAACTAAAGAGAAGTCAAGTGCTGATAGCCAAGACAATGGGAAAAGGCCTCAAAAGCATTTCAGAGACCTTTGAGGCAGCCCCTCCCATCACAGACCCTGAGGCCTAGGAGTAAAGAATGGTTTTGTGGGCCAGGCCCAAAGCCCCGGTACCCTGTGCAGCCTCGGGACACTGCTCCCCTGCATCCCAACCACTTCTGCTCCATCCATGGCTCAAATGGGCTCCTGTACAGCTTGAGCTGCTGCTTCAGAGGATACAAGCCATAAGCCTTGGTGGCTTCCATGTAGCATTAAGCCTGCAGGTGCACAGAGTGCTACAGTTGAGGCTTAGGAGCCTCCACCTAGATTTCAGAGGATGTATGGAAAAGCCTGTGTGTCTAGGCAGAAGCCTGCCGCAGGGATGGAGCCCTCATGGAGAGCCTCTACTAGGGCAGTATGGAGGGTAAATGTGGGGTTGGAGACCCCCCCCACAGAGTCCCCACTGGGGCACTGCTTAGTGAAGCAATGAGAAGAGGGCTGCTGTCCCACAGACCTCTTAGTGGTAGATCCCCTGACTGTGTGCCTGGAAAAGCCCACAGACATTTAATGCCAGCTCTTGAGAGCAGCTGTGGGGGCTGAACCCTCCAAAGTCACAGGGGCAGAGCTGTCTAAGGCCTTGGGAACCCACTCCCTGAACCACTGTGACTTGGATGTGGGACATGGAGTCAAAGGAGATTATTTGGGAGCTTTAAGATTTAGTGACTGTCCTGCTGGGTTTTGAACTTGTGTGAGGCCTGTAGTCTCTTTCTTTTGGTTGATGTCTCCCTTTTGGAGCAGGAATGTTTACCTAATGCCTATACTCCTATTGTACCCTGGGAGTAACTAATTTGTTTTGATTTTACAGGCTCATAGGTGGAAGGAGATGAATATCAGATGAGACTTTGGACTTGAACTTCAGAGTTAATGCTGGAATAAGCTAACATTTTGGGAGGATTATTGGGAAGGCATGATTGTGTTTTGAAATGTGAGAAAGATGAGATTTGAGAGGGGTCAAGGGTGGAATGATGTAGTCTAGATCTGTGTCCCTGCCCACATCTCATGTTGAATTGTAATCCCCAGTATTGGAGGTGGGGCCTAGTGAGAGTAATTGGATCATGGGGGCTGATTTCTCAAGAATGGTTTAGCACCATCCTCCAGGTGCCATTCTGGTGATAGTAAGTGACTTTCTGTGAAATCTGGCTGTTTAAAAGTGTGTGGCACCTTGCTGTATGTCTCTTGCTCCTGTTCTGGCCATGTGATGTGCCTGCTCCCTATTCATCTTCTGCCATGACTGAAGATTCCTGAGGTCTCCCCCATAACCAAACTGATGCCAGCATCATGCTTGCTTCCTGTACAGCCTGCTGAACAATGACCTGATTTTTTCTTTATAAATTGCCCAGTCTCAGGTTTTTTTTTTTTTTTTTTTTTTTTTTTTTTGAGATGGAGTCTTGCTCTGTTGCCCAGGCTGGAGTGCAGTGGCAAGAGCTCGGCTTACAGCAAGCTCCGCCTCCCGGGTTCACGCCATTCTCCTGGCAGCCTCCCGAGTAGCTGGGACTACAGGTGCATGCCAACATGCCTGGTGAATTTTTTGTATTTTTAGTAGAGATGGGGTTTCACCATGTTAGCCAGGATGGTCTCGATCTTCTGACCTTGTGTTGCACCTGCCTTGACCTCCCAAAGTGCAGGGATTACAGGAATGAGCCACCGTGCCCAGCTTTTTCTTTTCTTTTCTTTTTTTTTTTTTTTTGAGACGGAGTCTTGCTCTGCTGCCTAGGCTGGAGTGCAGTGGTATGATCTTGGCTCACTGCAGCCTCTGCTTCCTGGGTTCAACTGATTCTCCTGCCTCAGCCTCCCAAGTAACTGGGACTACAGGCGCATACCACCATGCCCAGCTAATTTTTGTATTTTTAGTAGAGACGGGGTTTCACCATGTTGGCCAGGCTGGTCTCGATCTCCTGACCTCATGATCCACCCACCTCAGCCTCCCGAAATAGTGGGATTACAGGCATGAGTCACTGTGCCTGGCCTCAGACGTGTCTTTATAGCAATGCAAGAATGGGCTAATACAGATAGTCTCTTTAATAAATGGTGCTGGGAAAACTGGACATACATATGCAGAAGAATAAAACTTGACTCCTATCTCTTGCCTTATTAAAAAATCAAATCAAAATGGATTAACGACTAAAATCTAAGTCTGTAAAGTATGAAACTACTACAAGGAAACACTGGGGAAACTCTCCAGGACCTTGGTCTGGGAAAAAATTACTTGAGTAGGACCCCACAAATACAGGCAACCAAAGCAAAAATGAACAAATGGGATCACATCAAGTTAATACTTCTGCACAGCAAAGGAGACAATCAACAAAGTGAAGAGACAACCCACGGAAGGGGAGAAAATATCTGTAAACCATGCATCTGACAAAGGATTAATAATCAGAGTATATAAGGAGCTCAAACAATTATACAAAAAAATCTAATAATTTGATTTAAAACGTGGACAAAATATTTAAATAGACCCATCTCAAAAGAAGACATACAAATGGCAAAGAGGCGTGTGAAAAGGTGCTCAATGTCGTTGATCAGCAGAGATTGGCAAATCAAAACTGCCATGAGATATCATCTTGCCCCAGTTAATATGACTTTTCCCCAATAGTCAGGCAATAACAAATGCTGGCAAGGATGTGGAGAAAAGGGAAACCTCATACACTGTTGGTGGGAATGTGAATTAGTATAACCACTATATAGATCAGTTTGGAGATTCCAAAAATAACCAGAAACAGAGCTACCATGTGATCCAACAATTCCACTGCTGGTTCTATACCCAAAAGAACGGAAGTCAGTCTATCAAAGAGATACCTGCACTCCCATGTTTTTGCAGTACCGTTCACAATAGCCAAGATTTGGAAGTCACCTAAGTGTCCATCAAGAGATGACTCAATAAAGAAAATGTAGTACTTATGCCCAATGGAGTATTATTCAGTGATAAAAAAATAAGTTTCTCATTTGCAACAACATGGATGGAACTTGAGGTCATTATGTTAAGTGAAATAAGGCAGACACAGAAAGACAAATATCACATGTTCTCACTTATTTGTGGGATTTAAAAATTGAAACTATTGAACTCATGGAGATAGAGAATAGAAGGATAGTTACCAGAAGCTAGGAGGGAAGCAAGTGGGCAAGGGGGAGGTGGGGATGGTTAATGGGTATGAAAAAAATAAAAAGAATGAATAAGACCTACTATTTAATAGTCCTCCAATATATTTATTTACCCAATAGGAAAAGAAATATATGTTCACATATAGATTTGTACACCAATGTTCATATAGCTTCATTTGCAATAGTCCCAAACTATAAGCAACCAAAACTTCTATCAACAGGTGAGTGGGTAAACAAATTGTGGTGTACCATGCATGGCATATAATGCATGGTATACAATGCAACACTACTCAACAACAAAGAAGAATGCACCATGGATACATTCAACAGCAAGGACAAATCTAATTATGCTTTATGAGTTAAAGAAGTTAATCTAAAAAGAGTACATACTGTATGATTTCATTCATGTGAAACTATAAAATGCAAACAAATCTATATTGACAAAAATTAAATCAATTTCTTTGGGTATGGGAGTGTCAACTACGGGAGGGTCTGTGGTGAAGAATGAGAAAGGAAGGGATTATGAAAAGGCATGAGGAAATTTTGGGCAGTGAGCATATTTTACTATTTTCATTATGATGATTTCCTGGGTGTGTACATATGTCAAAATGTATCAAATTGTACATTTAAATATATGCAGTTAATTTTATATCAATATAGCTCAATAAAACATTATTTTAAAGATGTGGTTTCAACATCTTTTGAGTATTTAAGATGTTTTTCAAGTGGGAATGTTTACCTTGAGGTTGGAAAAGTGGGTCTGGAACTTGGGGGAGAAGCTGGGGGAAAATATTTTAGGAGTATACTGTCCCTCCCTCTCCCTCTGTCTCTGTCTGTCTCGCTCATTCTCTTTGCTTTATTCCTTCTTTCATCTCTCTACCATAGCAATTTGTTCTGGTAATACTATTTACGTAGAGTTGATAAAGGAAGGTGTGTGAAAGGCTGATTGCATTAAATACGTATAAAGAATGGTTATTGAGGAAAGAAATGTGGAAACATTTAGGGGATGTTGAAGAATAAGAGAAACCAGAAATAATCAGAAGAATGGTCAGCTCATAGGAAAATAATTAGTAGAAGGGAATGTCACAGAATCCAAGGAAGAAGAAAGTTTTAAAAATAGTGGATGATTATTAGTGTCACATGTTATGGGGTTTCATTTAACTTCTTTAATTAACTTAACTATACAATCCAATTATTTAGAGCACTCCATCCCCACCCACCACTGTAGTTAACTGAGATGTTATAACATATAACTATGCATATGTGTTTAAGCCTATCCACGGAATCAATTCCCTCTGCTAATAGGTTTATTCATTTGCAAAGATACCAAAGTACAAAGAAAAATAATTTAGGGTTTTAAAATAGGTGTGTGTATAGTGCCATATATATACATACATATACATATATAAAGCACACACACACACACACACACACACACACACACACACACACACACACATATATATATATATATATATATATATATATTTTTTTTTTGAGATGGAGTTTTGCTCTTGTTGCCCAGGCTGGAGTGCAATGGCATGATCTCATGATCTTGGTTTACTGCAACCTCCACCTCCTGGGTTCAAGCGATTCTCCTGCCTCAGCCTCCCGAGTAGCTGGGATTACAGGCATGCACCACCACGTCTGTCTAATTTTGTATTTTTAGTAGAGATGGAGTTTCTCCATGTTGGTCAGCCTGGTCTCAAACTCCCGACCTCAGGTGATCCACCCACCTCGGCCTCCCAAAGTACTGAGATTACAGGCATGAGTCACCCTGCCTGGCCTGATTGTTTGTATGTTTTTACACACAGATAGCAAATCACAGACTCTTCTAGAGGTATTTAGCAGAATCCTACCATGGATTCAAGTCAATATGCCTAGGTCAGCTTTGCTTTTCTAAAACCAAATTAATCTTAGCAAAACTTTTATGTTAAGTGCTGAGTTGCTTGCATCTAGCTTATGTCCTAAATATTAGATCAAGCAATTTTGTTGCGAGTATATCAGCATACCACCTCGGTTCTAGGGCTTTCTGACTTGTAAACTGTTTGTTTGCTTTTTCTTTCAACTACTTATATGTTTGTTTTATGGGGGAAAAACATTGGGCCACTCTGTTTGGCAAAAATATAGAGTCAGTCATCAAAAATTTTATAACAATTGGCTACCAATTAAAATGAAGTTGGTTACTGTTGCCAGGAATAATACAACAAACAAGAGGAAAATATCTAGATGATGAATTTCAAACTCTAAGAAGATTAATCAACATATTGATCTATCTAACTCATAGTATTTTGAAAGCACTTGTTGATTGCTGAAAGATGAGGATGGATGGACAGCAATGTGTTTTTGCTCAGTGCTGTCTATTTCTTTGACTGATGAGCTGTCTTCTCAGGGCTTAAGAACATCTCCAGTGGGTGGCTGAGATTATTGCAGAAAACCTTTGGCAGTTAGTAAAATTAGAATACAACTAGGAATATTTTTAGAGTGTGTGTGTGATCTGGGTATAATCTCACAAATTAACGGAACTTCAATTATTATAAACTGAAATTAAGTAATTAACATGTATACACTGTGTTGGGGGACACTAAGGGAAAACAGATACTTGTCCTAGAAAAACATTTCTTAGAATAAATTTCCTGTGAGATAAGTGTGACTCGGGTTTAAATTTTGAAGCACAGTTTTTTTTTAATTGAAAAAAAAAAGAGAGAGAGAACATCTCCAGTGAGATAAGAATAAACCAACCAAACACAGGAACTAAGCTAGTTAATGTGCTTGTTTCTGGTGGAGCAATATGTTGTTAAAAAAATAAAAACCTCAGCTGAGCACGGTGGCTCATGCCTGTAATCCCAGCACTTTTGGAGGCCGAGGCAGGTGGATCATGAGATCAAGAGATCGAGAGCATCCTGGCCAACATGGTGAAAGCTTTTCTCTACTAAAAATGCAAAAATTAGCTGGGCATGGTGGCACATGCCTGTAGTCCCAAGCTACTCAGGAGGCTGAGGCAGGAGAATCGCTTGAACCCAGGAGGCAGAGGTTGCAGTGAGCTGAGATCGTGCCACTGCACTCCAGCCTGGGTGACAGAGCGAGACTCCATCTTAATACAATAAAATAAATAAATAAATAAAAAGCTCAAAACTAAACCTCCATTGAAGTAACATCCTTAGCAAATAGTATTCCTTTTACATGTAATCCTTCAGTTCACTCAACAAAGCAAACACTATTGGCTTGAAACCTTCATCTTCTGTTTTCATAACTCAGACTGCATGAAATTCTGACAGCCTTTAAAGAGGTGTAGTAATTCATCCCCTGCTGTTTGGCATAAAGTGGGTGAAAAATCAGAAATAATTTTTGTGGTGAAAAATAATGGAACAAGGACAGAAAAAAATAAATTATATAGAAGCATATATCACCTCTTTAAATGGGTGTCCTGGCTGCAGACCCTTTGAGATTCTTGCAGCCTTTCCTGCTGCCTGCCTGAGAAGGCCTAATGATCATTTCTAAGGACTGCTCAGTTTTTGGATTCATATATGGATGCAGCAAGGAGAAATTAGTTCATTATTTCATATAAGCACCAGGCACTTGTGGGAAGAGCCCAACAGGGTTAGAATTTCCACTTTCTTGAATTATTTACATTTCTTATGGTAATGAAGAAATGATTATTGAAATCTGAAGACTTCAGAAAAGATTTAACATTAAGGCTAATTAAAGTATTGATATGGACAGGAGGCAGGGAAATACCAGGTAGAAGAAGGTGGGGTCCCTGGAGAGGGCTTCATCCTCAGGTCTGGACCCATGGCCCTAAATGAGAACATGCATTCCTGTTTTCCTGCCCAAATGTTGCCTTTTCCAAAACGACCCTGGCCCACCATGGCCCCCATCCTCTACTCATGACAGGCCCAAGCTCCACTGGTAGAGGAGCAGAGTGGCATGGCAGAGAAGGAGAGAAGAGAAGCAGCATGTGAACATTGAGAGGAGTTCAGTTGGGGATGGTTGGGAGGCACTCACCCTGGCTCCTGTGCCTGCTCACCTGTGTGCTCCCCGTCCCGCAAGGGGAAGGGGAAGACTATCTTCCTACTCCATTCACTTTCCAGCTCCCCATCCTGCTGAGCACCACTTCCATTGCTCAATAAAATCCTCTGCATACGCCATCCTTTGATCCGTTCGTATGACCTGATTCTTCCTGGATGCCGGACAAGAATTTGGGAGGCACTGGGTGTGGGAACCCAAAAAGGCTGTCACGATGACTCTTCACTGAGCTGTTTAGCACTTCAGCCATCCGTGGATGGGAAAGCTAAAAGAGAATTGTTTGTAACACATGCTTTCTGGGACTCCAGAGGTCGCAGGCAACTCCTAGATGCTGCTGTCGGCTGGCTGGTGGCCAAAGGCACTTACCCTGGCTCCTGCACCTGCTCACCTGTGTGCTCCCCTTTCCACAAGGAGTTTGAGAGTGGCAGCTGAGTAAACAAGCCACACCACTGTCGCAAGTCCCAGGATGGGGTCAAGGGACCTCTCCCATCTCAGCGTTTTATCCAAAGTATTTAAAAAGAAGTGAGTTGGATTTTATATCTAAGACTTAATAGTATTTAGGGGAGAATAAGAACCCCCCCAAATATAACTGACCAAACAAAACCCCAAACTCACAAAAACGAAAACACTCTATATACCAAATACAGAATTCTATGTTAACTGGTTTTGTAAGATGTCAGAAAGACCTGTGTTCCAATTTCTGTTCTGATTCAGTTGTATAACTTTGGACAGCTTGATAGTCTCTCAGAGCCTCTGCTCCTCACTAAAAGAGGAAGTATAATTCTTTACCAATAGAGATGTGGTGAGGAGTGAGAGAAGTGATCTCTGGCAGAGTGCCTGGACCACACGATTCATAAATGATTATTTAGGGCCCTCTCCTTTACCTTGAAGAATAGCCAAGGTTGACAGTTGAGGGTGCAGACACATAATTTTTTTCCGTGTGTAAGCCAAGTCCCGTCTCCCCTTTGCTCCTTCTGCTCCTGTACTCCTCCTGTCCTGCGGTGTGAATGAGAGAACTTCTGTTTTTTGATGTACAGGTTTGGATAGAGGTAGCCAGGAGAGTGGCCTGTCTGTCTTCTTTCTTGCTGTCCTGTGTCCTTGGTCTTGTTTACAGAAGGCTGTAGCCTCAGTGCTCTGGCCAAGCCAGGCTCTAGCGTTGAGTCATCATGACTGAGATAATGTGTGGTGATTTGACAAGCTATGTGGGGTGCACAGAGCTGGTGTTTTCAAATTCTTTTGAACTGCTTTAGAGAAGGTACCAGCCTTGCTTTAGGCAAACTTCCTCCCCATGACAGTCAGACTTCTCTAACCTTCTAGACGTCCTACACTCTGTCAGGGCAAGGAGTGCGGTCTGGATGTCTGATTCTAAGAGGAAGTGCTTCTGTTCTTGCTTTCAGTTCTGATTCTGTCTTTAAACTTCAGGTTTTCTTTTTCCAGGGAGATTTAAATTATGTTACAAGCTTGCTGTAGGCCAAATGCTTTATATACATTAACCCACTTAATTCTTACAATGGCCCTGCGAGATCTCATTTTACAGATGAGAAAATTGAGACTTTAATAGCTATTAGGACTTGTGCAAAGCAACATAGTGACAGTACTATTGAAGCCCAGCTATGCTTTACTTGAAAGCTATTACATATTTTCTCTCTCAATTGTATTTACCTTCTTCTCCCTTAACGCCACAGCCCCCCAGGAGAGGTATCCTGGCCTGGGGCAAGTACTAATTTAAAGGGTTAATTTGCCCAGTAAATCCTGAAATGTGTTCTCTTTCTCTAATGGTTTCATCCCTAAGATGCCATTATAAAAACTTTGCCAGCTGGGAAAAGATGCAAAGGACTCCATAGCTTCAATGAGTACAGCATGTGCTCATAAAACTGGTGCTTTAAAAACAGCTACATTTTACTGAGAGAATTAAATAACCAAAAATCAAGGCTAAGTCTTGCAATTAAACAAATGGAGCTGCATTAATTATCTATGAACCCTATTTGATGAGGTCTTTGGTTCTAAGATTTTGAAGGAAGCAAGAAGAGTACATTATTCAGTGTTCTATGAGACAGATGATCCAGTCTTCTCAAGTTAGAAGGTCTTGTTGGGAAAAGTTATGATAACTGAATTACTTTATGGTTTTGCTGTTTAAAAAGCTCTTTTAAGCCTACAGAGCAGAACAAGCTGGCTCATCTCTGAGCACCTGGGCTAGATCAAAAGTGCATCAACTTTTTTGAAAGCAAAGCAAAAGCAAACATAAATGATATTTCCTCTAAAATCGAAAAATAAAAATTAATGGGGAATAGTCTGGAAGATGAGGTAAAAAGAAGGCCAATTGATTTTTTTTTTTTTTGAAACAGAGTTTCGCTTTGTTACCCAGGCTGGAGTGCAATGGCAGGATCTCAGCTCACTGCAACCTCTGCCTCCTGGGTTCAAGCAATTCTTGTGCCTCGGGCTCCTGGGTAGCTGGGATTACAGGCGCCCACCATCACACCTGGCTGGTTTTTTTAATTTGCATTTTAGTACAGTTGGGGTTTCACCATGTTGGCCAGGTTGGTCTCGAACTCCTGAGCTCAGGCAATCTGCCTGTCTCGGCCTCCAACAAATACAAATCTAACAAAACATTTGGGGCTTAAGGAGGTTTTTTAACTTCAAGGAGTATTCAACATGGCATACTTTTTTTTTTTTTTTTTTTTACAACTGTTTATTTTTGTGAAAGTGAGAGTTATGCAATCCAAAACAATCCAAACCATGTATGAAAGTCCAAAGACGGAAGGGGAGAGAGTGCCTCACATTCTGCTCTGTAGAGGAGACAGTTGCGAGCTTTGTGGTGGCTGTCCTTCACCTCTCTCCCTGCCTGCGTCACACACGTGAGCACGTGTACAGCTTTACAGTGTGGTGTGTGTTGAGCTGTCCCTGGTCAGTATGGATAGACCCACATAGCTTGGAGCATGTGTTGAAGAGTGAAAATGTCAGAGCCAGCGTACCGGCTTTGAGTCCCTGCCCTGCCATTGACGAGCAGGACATGACGGACAAGTGATCTCTGTGTCTGTTGCTTGTCTGCAAAGTGGGACGCTGGCCGTGCTGCCCTGTTGGGCTGCTGTGAGGGTGGAGTGAGTTAACACACACACAGCCTGTAGAAGGGTGGCCGTCTGCAGTTGTCTCTGGTGGCTGTGTCACGTTCCGGAGGGAATGTCGTTCTAAGTGACACCTTGCTGAACACCCTGTGCATCCTTCTTGCAGGTGTCGAGTGATGCTCGCTCGATACTCTGAGTGTGGCCAACATGCGGGGCTCAGGTGGCTTACTGCTTTTCCTTCCAAAGGCCAACTGTGGTGACCTTGCTGAAGACGGATCATCCGTTTCAGGGTCTGGAGTCGGGGTCCCACACTGCTTGCCGTGAGGGGACGGGGGTGGTGCTGGCCTCTGAGCAGCCCTATGGGGCTGAGCGCTGGCCCAGGTGCTCTCACAGGGCGACCTCCTGACGCCCCTGCTCGCTGTGGCCCACGTTCCTAACCCCACCTTCAGGTTCTGGGGCAGGAAGCAGTTCCCGCACTTGGCTACTGGGAAGGAAGGTTGCGTGGGGGGCAGAGGCTTCCTATGTGACCTGGAGCTGATCTTTCCCACCCCTGCAGGTGCATGGCATACTTCTGTTGCCTTAGAATGTATTTATTCTTTTAGATGTTTAAAACATTGAACAGACGAGAACATTGAGGCACAATGTGACAACACAAACTCCTCTAGTTGGCTAACTTTAGCTGTGGGTTTAATCTGCGACTTGATTCAGTAGCAGCTGCAGAACAAGCAACACAGGCTTTGGAGTCAGGTTCTATTTATATTTGTGGCCTTCAGAGATGCATTAGTAATTCTTAAAATGTATTGTACATACAAATAACATGAGGAGCTTGTTGAATGCAGATTCGAATTCAGGAGGTCCAGGGTGAACCCTCAGATTCTGAGAACAAGTTCTCAGATAATGCTGATGCTGGGGGGGGTCTAGGACCACACTTTGAGTATCAGAAAACTATCTAAACCTTAATTTTCTCATCTGTAAAATAGGGACAGTGATTACTACCTGGGAAGATTATTGGCAGCATTAAATGAGTCCATGAGGTGAAGGATCTGACATATAGGAGGATTGCCACAAATATAAATGTGCCTTCTCTTCCCTTTCACCTATTTTGTTCCTACTTAGCTCAACAGCTTGTTCAACTCTTTATGCAAGTTTTCTCTGCCCGTTTTCACTAGGGTCATTTCCATATTTGTGTGGCATAATCAGGTTCATGGCAGAAAGGCATGTACGATTCACTAAGAGCTCATCTTTGTCCTCTTTCCCGAAATCAGTGTTTTATGTTACCTCCAATGTTATATGGAAAATCTAAGCCAAATGTGAATGTTCAAAATCGAGTTGATGTGCAAGTTGCTCAAAATAGCTTTAAATCTTTACTTAACCATTAACAAAAAATTATTATTTGAGATCACAGAACAAAACCTAATTGTATTCTTAAAAGAAACACATTTATTTTTTTGTTTGTTTGTTTATTTATTTATTTATTATTTTTTGAGACAGTCTTGCTCTGTCGTCCAGGCTGGTGTACAGCGGTGCAGTCTCGGCTCACTGCAACCTTGCCTCTTGGGATCAGGTGATTCTCCTGCCTCAGCCTCCCGAGTTGCTGGGACTACAGGCACGTGCCACCAGGCCCAGTACAACACACACACACACAAAATACAATAACTTTTGTATTTTTAGTAAAGACGGGGTTTTGCCATGTTGGCCAAGCTGGTCTTGAACTCCTGGGCTCTAGTGATCTGCCTGCCTGGGCCTCCCCAAATGTTGGGATTACAGGCGTGAGTCACCATGCCCAGCCTAATTTTTGTATTATTAGTAGAGATGGGTTTTGTCTTGTTGGCCAGGCTGGTCTCGAACTCCTGGCCTCAAGTAATCTGCCTACCTTGGTCTCTCAATATGCTGGGATTACGGGCATGAGCCACCATGCCCAGCCAAGAAACACTTTTAAAATAAATGGTTTCAAAATGGTTAGAAATAAAAGAATGTGTAAAAGCATACCAGAAAATTCAAACATAAGCCAAATGAGGATTCTAATCTTAATATCGGACCTGTTAGAAGTCAATTCACAAACTGTTCCAGAAAGTAAATGAGAAAGAAACTCCTTCCTAGCCCATCCTCTGAGGCCAGTATTATCCTGATACCCAAGCCAAAGATACCACAAGAGAAGAAAACTACAGGTCAGTATCCATTAGGAATGTAGATGCAAACATCACCCTCAACAAAATACTAGCAAACAAAAGAGAATTCTACACTGTAATCAATAGGGATTTATCCCACGAATGCAAGATTGGCTTAACATTTGAAAATCAATTAATGTCATATACCACATTAATAGAAAAAAAGGACAAAAATCACATGATCATTTCAATAGATGCAGAAAGAGCATTCAATAAAATCCGGTACCTCTCAAGATAAAAATTCTACAGCTAGAAGGGAAATTCTTCCAACTTGTCAAAGGGCATCTATGAAAGGCCTACAGTTAATATTACATTTAATAGTGAAAGAGTGCTTACTTTCCCTCTAAGATCAGTAACAAAACAAAGATGTCCACTCTCATGACTTGTATTTAACTTTGTAGTAGAGGTTCTAGCCAAGGTTAATTAGGAAAAAAAAAAAAAAAAAGAAAGATATAAAAGACATCTGGACTGGAAAGGAAGAAGTAAAACTATTTCTAGTTTTACTTTGCAAAAGTAATGACATTGCAAATGTCATGATCATGTATTTAGAAAATCTAAAATAATCCACTAAAGACCTATTAGGACCAATAAATAATTTCAGCAACATTGCAGGATGCAAGATCAATATAACAAATCAATTGCATTTCAATACATTAGCAACAAACAATCTGAAAATGAAATTCAAAAACAATTTCTTTTATATAACATCAAAAAGGATAAAATACTTAGGAATAATTTTAACAAGAAGTGTAAGACTTGTTTACTAAAAACTGCAAAACATTGTTGAAAGAAATGAAAGGTGTAAATAAATGGAAAAACATTCTATGTTCATGGATTGGAAGACAATATATTAAAATATCAGTACTCCCTAAGTTGATCTACGGATTCAATGCAACCTCTATCAAAATCCCCAAAATTGACAAGC
Source organism: Papio anubis (assembly GCF_008728515.1). Taxonomy (NCBI): domain Eukaryota; kingdom Metazoa; phylum Chordata; class Mammalia; order Primates; family Cercopithecidae; genus Papio; species Papio anubis. Next base: position 31,634,238 of record NC_044989.1, on the reverse strand, counting down.
TGATCTTTACATTCATGTGGAAATGCAAGGAACGTAGAATGGCCAAAACAGTCTTGAGAAGAATGATACAATTGGAGTACTCACACTTGCAATTTCAAAACTTACTACAAAGCTGTAGTAATTAAGACAGTACTGCCATAAAAATAGACATGAAGATCAATGAAACAGAATTTAGAATTGACTCTAACTTTTATAGTCAATTGACCTTTGAAAAAGAGGCCAAAAGGATTCAACGGGGGGAATTAATAGTTCTTCAACAAATGGTGTTGGGGAAACTGGATATCCACAGGCAAAAGATTTAGATGCTAAAAAAATAAAGCCAGTAAATGCTAAAGTAAAAAGTTGAGGAAAGTCCTTTATAACTTTGGAGTGGAGAATGACTTTTTATTACGACTAGAAACCTAGAAGCCATAAAAGATCGATAAATTCAATTACTTTTGAAAATACAAGCAAATCCCACCACAAGTAAGGCTTAGAGACAAATGATACTTGGGAAACATTGTTGCAAGTCATATCAGAAAGGATTAATTTTCCTGAATATATAAAGAGCTCCTGAAAATGTCACTTCTAATGAACACTTAATACAAGTTTACTTGTACCCATGTGAAATGGCATAGGAACAAAAGATTGAAAATAAATTATCAAATTGAAATTGTTTTGGCAGCTACAAAAAAGAATGTCAAAACTCTACATGGATATGGAAATGTCACTAAGATACATTGTTAATTGAGAAAAGAAAGAGTGCATAAATAACATTTGTCGGCAGGGCGCCGAGGCTCACGCCTGTAATCCCAGCAATGTGGGAGGCCGAGGCGGGCGGATCACAAGGTCAGGAGATCGAGACCATCCTGGCTCACACGGTGAAATCCTGTCTCTACTAAAAATACAAAAAATTAGCCGGATGTGTTGGCAGGCGCCTGTAGTCCCAGCTACTCGGGAGACTGAGGCAGGAGAATAGCGTGAACCCGGGAGGTGGAGCTTGCAGTGAGCTGAGATCGGCCACTGTGAGCCGAGATCGCGCCACTGCACTCCAGCCTCGGGGACAGAGGACTACTCCGTCTCAAAAAAAAAAAAAAAAAAAAAAATTGTCTATTTGTATAAAATGGGAGAAGACTAAGACTATATATTTGCTTTTTATGCAGAAGGATACATAGGAAATTAATAATAGGGGCTTACCTGCAATGGTGAGGACTGTATGGTACAAGTGGATAGATGGGAAATGGGGTAGAAGAAGGAGAATTTATTATTTATTATTTTTTGAGATGAAAGTGTTATGTATTTAGGCCGGGCGCGGTGGCTCAAGCCTGTAATCCCAGCACTTTGGGAGGCCGAGACGGGCGGATCACGAGGTCAGGATATCGAGACCATCCTGGCTGACACGGTGAAACCCCGTCTCTACTAAAAAATACGAAAACTTAGCCGGGCGAGGTGGCGGGCGCCTGTAGTCCCAGCTACTCGGGAGGCTGAGGCAGGAGAATGGCGTAAACCCGGGAGGTGGAGCTTGCAGTGAGCTGAGATCCGGCCACTGCACTCCAGCCTGGGCGACAGAGCAAGACTCTGTCTCAAAAAAAAAAAAAAAAAAAGAAAAAGAAAGTGTTATGTATTTAAATATTACATCGATTTTTTAAAAAGGGCTCCAAACTACTTTGTATTCTACTTTGAAATTTTTCAGACTTAAACAAATAGGGCTTTTTCAGTCAAGCAGCAGGGCTCATGGCTGCCCCGGCATCTCCACTCCCTGACTTCATCTCTGCTGGCTTTTGCGTCCTCACTCTCAGGCAACCCCCATCCCACCTTGACCTGCTTTTCTGGTCTGACTCTTTCTGTTCCTCCTCGCTCTTCAAAAGTGTATGCTGTAGCACCAACCCTACTAAAAACCTGTTCCACACACACACACACACACACACGCACACACACACACACGCACACGCACGCACACACGCGCGCACACGGGCACAGGCGCACGCACCCACAGGCACGCGCACGCGCACACGCGCACGCGGGCACAGGCGCACGCACCCACAGGCACGCGCACGCACCCACAGGCACGCGCACGCACACACGCGCGCACGGCACAGGCATTCCTCTCACTCCCTTCCACTATGCCAAGCTCTTTTGTGCTTTTGAGTCTTTGCTCACACAGAAAAGAAAGTCAGTGTGGAAGATCTCAAAGGTCAGTGTATCAACAACACATTTCTTAAAGAAAAGTTTTTGTTTTTCCCTTCGTGATAACTCAGCCTTGCCCAAAGGCCTAGCTGTCATTTCTAGCAAGCCCCAGCTAGATGGCCCTGGTACTTTCTCCCACTCTCTTTTTCTTCTGGGTTAGTATCCTAGGGCTGCCATGGCAAGTACTACAAAGTGAGCGGCTTAAAACAATAGAAATCTACTTTTTCATAGTCTAGAAGTCTGAAATCCAGGTCCCAACAAGTTTGGTTCCTTCTGGAGGCTCTGAGGGAGAAACTGTTCCGTGTTTGGGATGGCAATAGTAGCTTAAAATGGTGACCTCTGTAGACATCCTTGAAGCTAGTGATGGCCATGTGTCCCAGTTCTGGCAATGAAAAAAATACAGACAGAAGTTTGCTGAGTGCAAGATCTAGGAAATCTGTTATTTTCCTAAAAACAAGGGATAGGCTCAACTAACTTGTAAGTTTGCCCTTCACTCTTCCTACTCCCTCTTGATTGCACTGTGGATGTGATGTTTGCAAATATAGCAGTTATCTTGTGGACATGTTGCAGAGAACAGCAAGCCAGGGGTGGCTGAACAAAGATGGGTAGAAGAAGCCTCGCTCTTTGATAGGTTAAAGGAGCTACAATGCCAACCCTGGCAGTCCACGACTGACTTGGTTTGTCCTTTTTTTTTTGAGACAGAGTCTCGCTCTGTCTCCTAGGCATGATCTTGACTCACCGCAACATTTGCCTCCCAGGTTCAAGTGATTCTCCCGCCTCAGCTGAGGTTACAGGCGGGCGCCACCGTGCCCAGCAAATTTTTGTATCTTTAGTACAGACAGGGTTTCACCATGTTGGCCAGGTTGGTCTCGAACTCGTGACCTCAGGTGATCCACCCGCCTCGGCCTTCCAAAGTACTGGGATTACAGGTGTGAGCCACTGCGTCTGGCCTCTTTTTTTAATTGAGATGGAGTCTCACTCTGTCGCCCAGGCTGGAGTACAGTGGTGCCATCTTGGCTCACTACCACCTCCGCCTCCCAGGTTACACCAATTCTCCTGTCTCAGCCTCCCAAGTAGCTGGGACTATAGGCACCCATCACTATGCCTGGATACCTTTTTTTTTTTTTTTTTTATTTTTAGTAGAGATGTGGTTTCGCTTTATATTGGCCAGGCCCCACCTCAGGTGATCCGCCTGCCTCTGCTTCCCAAAGTGCTGGGATTACAGGCCTGAGGCACCGTGCCTGGCCTGAAGAATCTTTTCAAATGCAACAGGGAGAGGTAAGGTTATATCAGAATGTTTTCAACTGTAAGTATTCAAGGTAGTTGGAAACAGTAAAGAAATGTATTACCTCATATAACAAGAAGTCCCAAGATAGAGTGGCTCCCCAGTCAGTTAATTCATTGACTCGAAGATGTTATCAAGGGCCCAGTTGTTTTTTCATCTTCCTCTCTGCTACTTTCAGCATGTTGACTTGATCTCTCTCTCTCTCTTTTTTTTTTTCTGTTGCTTCTCTTGTGGTTGAAAGAAGCTACTGCAGATCCAGGCCTCAGTGAGATATGACAGTATCCAGTGGAAACAGAGTGAACACCATTTTTCTTTTTCTTTTTTTTTTTTTGCCAGTAACTAAAACCTTTCACAGAAGCCATGTAGCACACTTCATGTCTTTTTGTCCTAATCCAAGCATTGGCAAGAAGAATTAATTCATTTGTTCGCTCTTCACATATTTATTGAATGTCTATTATGTGTCACTGGAGTTAGGAAGCCTCAGATGGCAAAACAGGGAAAAATCATACAGCTTATATTCTAGTGGAAAGAGGTTAAAAAAAGAACCAAATGAGTAAAGTGGTGATAAATGTTATTGGGACACACTGGGGCCTATTGTGGGGAGGGGAGGGGGGGAAGGGATAGCATTAGGAGATATACCTAATGTAAATGATGAGTTAATAGGTACAGCACACCAACACGGCACATGTATACATATGTAACAAACCTGCACGTTGTGCACATGTACCCTAGAACTTAAAGTCTAATAAAAAAAAAAAGTGCAATGGGAAAGGGAGATAAGTCATCCTGGTTAGGGAGCAGTAGGGAAGGGATCAGATAATTGGGTTTGACCAGTGAGAAAACATCCGCTGGGGCTGGAACTGAGGCTAAAGATCACCACACCTGAAGCAGATGGTCCCTTGGAAAAGGAAAATGAATACAAATGAGGTTCTCTTAGGAAGAAGGAAGTGAGAGACAGTTGTTAAACAGGCAGTTACCGGTAAGGGCACGCTATGGAAGTTGTGGGGCACAGTGCAGAATGAAAATGCGGAGTTCTTATTCAAAAAGTAGGAAAAAGTATCACTAAAGGAGACAAATGTAACTGTCTTTTTACTTTCTTTCACAGTCTTTTTGTTGACCTGTTATGGTGGTTTTAATTTGCTATTTAATATCTTTATAGGTAAAGAAAAATGGAAAATTTCAATTATTAGCATGAATTTTATTATTCATTTTGATATTGTGCAATGCCTGTTTTAAATGCAAACATAAGAGCTTTTAACTAATGTGTGGAATCACCAAAACTATAGTTCCTATTTTTGTGGCTCCTACATGCACACACATTTTATTCTTACCAGAACAGTGGAAATGACCCACAAAACAAACTCAATTGTCTTATTTCATTGCCTTTTTAAAAAATTTTATTTTTGAGACGGAATCTGGCTCTGTTGCCCAGGCTGGAGTGCAGTAGCACAATCTGGCTTTGGCTCACTGTAGCCTCCATCTCCCGGGTTGAAGCGATTCTCCAGCCTCAGCCTCCTGAGCAACTAAGATTACAGGTGCACACCACCACACCCGGCTAATTTTTGTATTTTTATAGAGACGAAGTTTCACCATGTTGACCAGGCTGGTCTCAAACTCCTAACCTTAAGTAATCTGCCCACCTTGGCCTCTCAAACAGCTGGGATTACAGGCATGAGCCACCACGCCTGGCCTTATTTCATTTCTTAATAGGTGCACGTTCTACCCATAGTTTCTACTTGTTATTTATTGATAAGTAAGGAAGTTACAGAGAGGAAAAGAAATTATGGGCTGTCCTATCTTTCCCTTTCTTTCTATGTTGTTCGTTTCCAGCGTAAGTGGTTGGCTAATATAGGAAAGTACATGAATAAGAAAGGAAATGGTAGGATTTCTTGATTGTTTGTGTTTCTTAGAATGTCATTGTCTTCTTTCTGCATTTAGAGCAGGATTTGGTTTGAACATAGAGTTTGGGGGTTTCAGTGCTCCCGTTAATCATAGATGTAACACACCTTGTACTGCCTGTGAATCTCCATAAGCTCTTATACGCCGTGGGTCCAGTTGAATACTGTGCTCATGGGGCATTGCTTTTCCCCAATTTTAGATTTCTGAGCAAAATAAATGCCACATTTTTAAAGCTGTGAAATTTTGTGGTGGTTTGTTATGTAGTGATAGTAACTGGCATATATACCAAAATAGGTCTGTACCTTTGAAAATGTAATCTCCTCAGTCATGACTCTCAACAAGGAAAGTGATACCTTAGAATCAACTGGGTCACATTTTCAAAATATAGAAAAACTCCATGACAATATATTTTATGATAACACGAATTTGGATATAACAAAATTGACTTCTGTCTTCCACCCCACCTTGTTCTCAAAATCCCCATCATATTTAACTTGGAGAAGAAAACTGCCACCTGGAGTGCCAAACTGCCACGGGGACCTAGACAGATTCCGATTGTGCCGCTGTAGCCCTGGAATTACCAGTTGGATTGCTGGTTAGACTCACTCTGTTAATTTATTTAATCTTGGATCAAGGTAATACTAAATTTTACGTTATTGAATATTTTGTACCCAACTTATTATGTTACAGTGGGGTTTTATGCATGGCTGACTGGATCAGTCCTTCCAAATTCATTTCCTCTTTCTAGATCCACAGGTAAACTACATTTCCCAGGGCCTTTGAGTCAATGTGGGGCAGCATGACTAATTCTTGCCGATAGAATGTGAGCAGGAATGAGGTGACATTTCCAGCTGGGACAGTTAGGAATGAATGTGCCTTCTCATTTTTTCCTCCCCTTGTTAACTGGATGGCACATTGTTGAAAATGGTGGATGCCCAGCATGGAAGAAGACTGAACCATCACTTAGAGGAGAGCTGCTTACCCCTCCCTGGGTTGTGGCATGAACAATAAATACACTTTTAAGATACTGAAATTTGGGAGTTTTAATTTTTACTCTAGCATAGCCCAGCCTATATAAGGAATTTAAAGGGGATTGCTGCTATAACCCTAAAATATGTGTGATTGGCTTAATAGTTGAATATAGGAGAATAAGGAAACTGATATTCTGGGCTGCAGAGATGGCAGATCTATGGTATAGACTGGTAAAGTATTTGGTAAAACTGCTTCCTGTGATATCTTGGGAGGTAGGCCATGGCCCTACTGAGCCAGCAGTTCTGGGGGAAATGATTATAAACAGCCAAAATGTTACTGCATGTTGGTTTCTATTTGCTGCATTTTGGGAAAGTATTACAAGAAAGAGATGAGGTTAGAAGATAATTGGCTGGTGTAACCAGAAATAAAAGAAATAAAGAGACTCTAAAAATTTGAGGCATTGAAAGGTTGGAAAAATCCAACGGCTTCTAGACTCCCAAATATAGGTAATAAGACTGAGACAAAGTCCTTGAATGACAGGCAAAGATTAGGTTAAGAACATGGCCATTCCATTCAAGGTTGATAGCCTCAAGGTAACCTGTTTTTATTTATTTCAGAGAAAGAGATATTGTGAGTGAAGGAGAAAAAAGAAAGGAAGGTTTGAGAAAGAACTTTGGGTTCTTATTAACGTAAGGCATGAGTTTATTGCAAACATACCATTTTTTGAGAAAATTATATTGCCACAGAATTCAACCTTTGAATGTTTCAGACTTAAAACAACCCTTAGGCTCCTAAAGGGCCACATGCAGGAGAAGTAGGCTATAAAATTTGTCCAGTCCCCAAGAAGGACAGGACATACACCTTCAGATGCGGGGAACAAGGAGAATAGGTTAGCTGGGTGTAGAGGTGCACGCCTGTGGTCCCAGCTACTCAGGAGTGTGAGGTGGGAGGATTGCTTGAGCCTAGGAGGTCAAGGCTGCAGGGAGCCATAATTCAATTACACTCTTTTTCTTTTTCTTGAGACAAGGTCTCACTTTGTCACCCAGTGTGGAGTGCAGTGGCATGATCTTGGCTCACTGCAACCTCCACTTCCGGGGTTCATGCGATTCTTCCACTTTAGCCTCCCAAGTAGCTGAGCCTACAGGTGTGTGACACCATGCCCAGTTAATCTTTTATTTTTTAGTAGAGACAGGTTTTCACCATGTTGGTCAGGCTGGTCTCGAACTCCTGACTTCAAGTGATCTACTCGCTTTGGGCTCCCAAAGTGCTGGGATTACAGGCACGAGCCACCGTGACTGGCCTCAATTATACTATTTTAGTTATTTAAAAATGTACAATTAAATTATTGACTGTCACAACCGTATGCTTTCGAATGCTAGATCTTATTCATTCTTTCTATTTTTTTTCTGTACTACCTGTTAAATATCCCCCCATCCCCCGCCTCCCCCACTACCCTTTCCAGTCTCTGGTAACCTTCATTCTATTCTCAATCTCCATGGATTCAATTGTTTTGATTTTTAGCTCCCACAAATGAGTGAAAACATACAAAGTTTGTCTTTCTGTGCATGGTTTATTTCACTTAATATAATGACCTCCACAGCTCTATTCACAAATGACAGGATCTCATTCTTTTTTTATGGCTGAATAGTACTCCACTGTGTATATGTAGCACATTTTCTTTATCCATTCACCTATTAATGGATACAGGTTGTTTCCAAATCTTCATTGTTGTGAATCGTGCTACAATAAACATGGGAGTGCAGATATCTCTTTGATATACTGATTTCCTTTCTTTTGAGTATATACCCAGCAGTGGAATTCCTGGATCATATGGTAGTTCTATTTTTAGCTTTTTGAGGAACCTCCAAACTATTCTCCGTAGTGGTTGTACTAATTTACCTTCCCATCAACAGCGTACAAGGATCCCCTTTTCTTCACGTTCTTGCTAGTATTTGTTATTGCCTGACTTTTGGATAAAAGCCATTTTAACTGAGGTGAGATGATATCTCATTGCGATTAAAAAAAAAAATAGAGACAGGGTCTTGCCATGTTGTCCAGGTTTGTCACAAACTCCTGGGTTCAAGCAATCCACCTGCCTCGGCCTCCTAATCTCATCTGGGATTACAGACTTGAACCACTGTGCTGGCCCATTGCAGTTTTGATCTGAATTTCTCTGATAATCAATTATGCTGAACACCTTTTCATATACTTATTTGCCGTTTATATGTATTCTTCTGAGAAATGTTTCTTCAAATATTTTGCCCATTTTAAATTGGATTATTAGATTTTTTTCTTATAGAGTTGTTTGAGCTCTTTATATATTCTGGTTATTAATCCTTGTCAGATGGTTAGTTTGCAAATATTTTCTCCCCCTGTACATTGTTTCTTCACTCTACTGATTATTTTCTTTGCTGTGCAGAAACTTTTTAACTTGATGTAACCCTATTTGTCCATTTTTGCTTTGATTGCCTGTGCTGGTAGGATATTACTCAAGAAATTATTTGCCCACTACAATGTCCTGGAGAGTTTCTCTAATGTTTTCTTATAGAGGTTTCATAGTTTAAAGTCTTAGAATGAAGTCTTCAATCCATTTTGATTTGATTTTGTTTTGTTTGTTTTGAGACAGTCTCATTCTGTCACCCAGGCTGGAGTGCAGTGGTGTGTTCTTGGCTTACTGCAACCTCCAAGTGATTCAGGTGCCTCAGCCTCTCAAGTAGCTGAGATTATAGGCACTTGCCACCATGCCTCCCTAATTTCTGTATTTTTAGTGTGGACAGGGTTTGCCATGTTGGTCAGGCTGGTCTTGAACTCCTGAGCTCAAGTGATCCACCCACCTTGGCCTTGCAAAGTGCTAGGATTATAGGTGTGAGCCACTATGCCTAGCTGATTTTATTTTATTTTTTAAATAGCAAGTGATAGGAGTCTAGTCTAGGTGTGAGGTAATATCCCATTCTCCTGCATACGGATACCCAGTTTTCCTGGCAACATTTATTGAAGAGACTGTCCTTTTCCCAGTGTATGTTCTTGGCACCTTTGTTGAAAATGAGTTCACTGTAGATGTATGAATTTGTTTCTGGGTTCTCTATTGTGTTCTATTGGTCTGTGTATCTATTTTTATGCCAGTACCATACTGTTTTGGTTGCTATAGCTCTGTAGTCTAATTTGAAGTAAGGTAATGTGATTCTTCCAGTTTTGTTAGTTTTGCTCAGGGTGACTTTGGCTCTTCTGGGTCATTTGTGGTTCCATATAAATTTTAGGATTTTTTTTTTTTATTTCTGTAAAGAATGCCATTGGTATTTTGATAGGAATTGTATTGAATCTGTTGATTACTTTGGGTAGTATGTATGAACATTTTAAAGATATTGATTCTTCCAATCCATTAACGTGGAATATCCTTCCATTATTTTGTGTCCTATTCAATTTTTTTCATCAATGTTTTATAGATTTCATTGTAGAGATCTTTCACTTCTTTGGTTAATGTCCAAGTATTTAATTTTATTTGTAGCTATAGTAAATGGGGTTATTTTCTTGATTTCCTTTTCGGACTGTTTGCTGTTGGCATATAGAAATGCTAATAATTTCCGTATGTTGATTTTGTATCCTACAACTTTACTGAATTTGTTTATCAGTTCTAATAGTTTTTTGGTGAATGACTTCTTAACAATTCCACATATAAGTGAGATTGTGTAGTATTTGTTTTTCTGTGCCATGTTTTTCTGTGCCACTTAAGTGAAATAAATTTAAGTGACATAAACATAATGTGTTAAGTAAAATAAACATAATGAAGTGTCTTCATGATGTTAGGTTCTTTCACATTGTCACAAATGACTGGATTTGCTTTAAGGCTAAGTAAATATACACTATTTCGTTGTGTATATATATCTTATTTTCTTTATCCATTCATTCATTGATGAACGCTTACACTGATTTTATATTTGGCTATTGGGAGTAATGCTGCAAAGAATATGGGAGTTTAGACACCTTTCATGATTTCATATCCTTTGGCTATATGCCCAGTAGTGGGATTGCTGGATCATGTGGTAGTTCTATTTTTAATTTTTTGAGGGATCACTATGCTTTTTTCCATAGTGGCTATACTAATTTACATTCCCAGCAATAGTGTGCAAGCATTCATTTTTCTTTTCCTTTTTTTTTTTTTTGAGATGGTGTCTTGCTGTGACACCCAGGCTGGAGTGCAGTGGCACGATCTCGGCTCACTGCAAGCTCCGCCTCCCAGGTTCACGCCATTCTCCTGCCTCAGCCTCCCGAGTAGCTGGGACTGCAGGCACCCACCACCATGCCCAGCTAATTTTTTGTATTTTGTTTTTTTTAGTAGAGACGAGGTTTCACCATGCTAGCCAGGATGGTCTCAATCTCCTGACCCTGTGATCCACCCGCCTCAGCCTCCCAAAGTTCATTTTTATATTCTTGTCGACATTTGTTCTCTTTTGTCTTTTTGGTAACAACCATCTTAACAGGTGTGAGGTAATATCCCATTGTGGTTTAAATTTGCATTTCTGGGCCGGGCGCGGTGGCTCAAGCCTGTAATCCCAGCACTTTGGGAGGCCGAGGCGGGTGGATCACAAGGTCAGGAGATCGAGACTATCCTGGCTAACATGGGGAAACCCCGTCTCTACTAAAAATACAAAAAACTAGCCGGGCGCGGTAGCGGGCGCCTGTAGTCCCAGCTACTTGGGAGGCTGAGGCGGGAGAATGGCGTGAACCCGGGGGGCGGAGCTTGCAGTGAGCCGAGATCGCGCCACTGCACTCCAGCCTGGGAGACACAGTGAGACTCCGTCTCAAAAAAAAAAAAAAAAAAAAAAAAAAAAAATTTGCATTTCTGTGATGATTAATGATATTGAGCATTTTTTTTTCAAATACTTTTTGGCCATTTGCATGTCTTCTTTTGGGAAATGTCTATTTGTATCCTTTGTCCATTTTAAAATTGATTTATTTTCTTGCTATTGAGCTGTTTGAGTTCCTTGTAAGTTTTGGATAGTAACCCCCTTATTAGATGTATAATTTGCAATTTTTTCCCCACTCTATACAGTGTATCTTTACTCTGTTGATTGTTTCCTTTGTTTCATAGAAGGTTTCTAGTTTGATGAAATTTCATTAAATGGAATTTTAAAAATGTTCTTCTTTTAAGATAGTTTTAGATTTATAGAAGAGTTGTAAAGATGGTACAGACAAGATGTATTTCTTTTGTATAGCTTTTCCTAGTAATTAACATTTTACATAACCATGGTGTATTTATCAAGACTAAGGAATTAATACTGATACAACACTATTAACTAAACTATAGACTTTATTCAGCTCTCATCAGGTTTTCACTGCTGTCTTTTTTTTTTTTGGTGTCAGGATCCAATCCAGGATGGCATGTTGCAATTTAGTCAACATGTCTCCTTAGTGTATTTCAATCTGTGTCAATTTCTTGGTCTTTCCTTGTTTTTTTTATGCCTTTGATTATTGAAGATTAATAGTTAAATTTTAGTACAATGTTCCTCAATCTGGATTTGTCTGATGTTTTCTCATGATTATCCTGGAATTATAGAGTTTCAGGAAGAATAACATAGAGGTGAAGAGCCCTTCTCTTAACATCATATCAGAAGGTACACGATGGGTGATTTTATTGCAGTTATCCTGTCCCTACACCACCATTATAGATTGGGTGTGGTGAGAGAGACGATAGTTTGTGTTTTTAGATTTTAATTTGTGAGATCATGAGGATATTCCTCCAGATTTGATGGAAAAGATAGCATATCACTGGATGCTGGATCTTGAGCTGGACGCAATGACTGGATGTCACTTTAGAATGTTTCTCTTGAGGAGGCAGTGAGAATGTTCTATATATGAATGGAAGTGTGAAACAGCTCTGGTTACTAGAAGGGCAGACCATGGCAGAAATGGACTAGGTTTTCACCAAATATATTTCCTCTTCTTGGACACACAGTGAAATAATGTTTCTTAGCTTTCTTGTATCTGTGTGGGGCCATAAGAATAGTTCTTTTCAATAGAATGTGACTTGGAATGATTTGTCACTTCTGGTTGCAGATTGTTAAGAGAGAGTGCCTTCTATGCACTCTCCCCCTCATCTCTCAACTGCCAAGTGGATGCTGGGGGCTTCCTTGAAACTATGAGTTGGAAGTGGTAGAGCCAGAGACTGCAAAGAGGCCTGTACTTTGAGGACAACTTGGAGAACAGTCCAAGCCTATGCTATGAGAAAGAAGTAAGCCTTTAGTGTGTTAAGACACTGAGATTTGAGGTTTATTTATTTTAACAGCATAGCTCAACCTGTCCTGACTAATACAATATACACACCCATCCTGCAGTATGATATGCCCTAGGTGGTATGTGAACATATGTATTTTTAAAATCTAATCACGTGATTCTGCTTCTTCTCTTTCATCCCTTATTCCCATCAACCCTCTTATTTCTACACATTGGTTCAGTTTAAGAACCATAAGAAATCAGATCTATTTCAAAGGTCAACTTAGAAGGAAAATGTTTCAATTGAGAGGAAGATGTTAGCTGAGAATGAAAGGCTGTTTTAGATGGCAAGTTCAAAGAAAGGAGACTACTATGAAAAGGTAAAACATCTGCCCTCCCTCCCTTCTCTCCTTCTTTCCTCCCTCCCTCCCTCCCTCCCTCCCTTCCTTCCCTCCCTCCTTCCTTTCCTCCCTTCCTTCTTTCCTTCTTTCCTTCTTCTTACTTTGGATTTAATTTTCTCTTCTTTTTCTTGTTTCCTAACTTGGAAGCTTAGATTGTGGATTTTAGGTCTTTCTTCTTTTCTAATATATGCATTCAATGCTATAGATTTCTCTCTAAGCACTGTTTTCACTACATCTCACAAATTTTGATATGTTATATCTTTATTTAGTTTAAAATATTTTTAAAATTATCTTGAGATATCTTCTGTCACCCATATATTAGTTGGAATTGTATTGTTTAGTCTTCAAGTAACTTGGGATTCTCCAGCTATCTTTTTGTTATTGATTTCTAGTTTATTCCATTGTGGTCTAAGAGAAGACATTGTATGATTTCTTTTCTTTTAAATTTGTTAAAATATTTTTTGTGGCTCAGAATGGGATCTATTTTGGTCAATGTCCCATGTGAGCTTGAGAAGAATGTGTAATCCACTGTTGTTGGTTGAACTAGTCTATAGAAGTTAATTATATCCAGTTGATTGATAGGGCTGGATACCCATAAGTATGTAGTTGAACTACATACCCATACCCAGGACACACAGGGTTATGTCCTGATAAACCCATCCTAGGTTGTAAATATCGTGAGTAAAAAATGCGTTTAATATACCTAACCTACCAAAGTCTTCAACTATAATAGTGGATTCACCTATTTTTCCTTGCAGTTCTATCAGTTTTTTCCTACACATATGTTGATGTTCTAATTTGTGAACAAATTAAGGATTGTTAAGACTTCTTGGAGAATTGACCCCCTTCTCATTATGTAATATCCCTTTTAATCCCTGATAACTTTCCTTGCTCTGAAGTCTGCTCTGTCTGAAATTAATACAGCTATTGCCACTTTGTTTTGATTAGTGTTAACATGGTATTTCTTTCTCTATTACGTTACTTTTAATCTGTACGTATCTTTATATTTAAAGGGAGTTTCATGTAGGCAACATACAGCTGGGTCTTGTTTTTTGATCCACTTTAACAATCTCTTTTTTAAAATTGTTTTATACAGACCATTGATGTTTAAGGTGATTATTGATATCATTGGATTAATATCTACCACATTCGTGACTGTTTTCTACTTGTCACATATGTTCTCTCTTCCTATATTGTCTTCCACACTTTTTTTTGCCTTTGTGGTTTTAGTTGAGCATTTTATAAGATTCATTTGTTTCTCCTTTTTTAGCATATCAATTATAGTTCTTTTTACACTTTTAAAAGTGGTTGCCCTAGAGTTTGCAATATACATTTACAATTAATCCAAGTCTGCTTTTAAATAACACGATACTGCTTCATGCATAGTGCAAATACCTTATAGCAATAAAATATTTCTCATTCTTTCCTCCTATCCCTTGTATCATTGCTGTCATTCATTCACTTATACATACATACACACTTATATATTCCTTGACTTATGACAGGGTTATGTCCTGATAAACCCATCCTAGGTTGTACATATCGTGAGTAAAAAATGCATTTAATATACCTAACCTACCAAACATCACAGTTTAGCCTAGCCTAAGTGGTTTTCTTTAGGAAACAGTGCTACTAAAACACAACATGGAAACAGAGCAATTTAAAATGTTTAAGGCATTAAATGCAGGACTGTGACTCTATGTTGCCATTTAATATGCTTTGTATTGTAGGATATAAAAACTAACCCCGATCTATGGAATGTTAAGCTGAGACCCAGACAGACAAAGACACTCATAATTCAATATCCCACACTATTTTCTGGTTGTACCAAAAAAATAAACAACCAGCAAATTGTTTCACCTCTTAAAAAAACATTTACACTGATACTCATTGTGAAGACATTGTGGAACCCTTCTACATTAAACTCACAATTGTGTGTATATGTGTGGGTTTATTTTGTGAAGACACCAAATATATATTATCTCATCTGACAATACTTCTTCAGTTCTGATTCTCCAACACCAACTAGATGTCTGATATTTCAAGTCAATTCTGATGTTGACTTCCCAGATTTAGCATCAGACTCTCCTGGTTTAAGGACTTGGTGCCACAATATTTCCCTTGCTTCAGATGTCAGTCGCAAGCACTGAGTCACTTGTATTTCTGACTTACTGGCTATAAATTGTGCATTTCCACACTTCCCTCCTTAGTGTTAATGATTTGCTAGAACGGCTCACAGAACTCAGAAAACTACATTACTTGGCCATTGCTGATTAACTCAATCTCCAGTCCCTCTCTCCTTCCTGGAGGCTGGGCAGAAAGTCTCAAGTTTCTAACCAAGACTTAATCTTTCTGGTGATCAGCCCCCGTCCTGAAGCTATCTAGGGACTGCCAAGAGTTGTCTCAGTAAAACAAAAGATGCTCCTATAACCCCTATTACTCATTTCAAGGGCTTTGGGACCTCTGTGCCAAACTGGTGACAAACACCCATTTTTTTGGGGGGGTTATACCATATCCCCCTATGACTGGGTCCTCCTGGAGTTTTAAAACAACTTTTATTTTAGGTTCAGGGGTGCATGTGAAAGTTTGTCATATAGGTAAATTCATGTCATGGGGGTTTGATGTACAGATTATTTTATCACCCAGGTACTAAGCCTAGTACTCAATAGTTATCTGCTCCTCTCCCTCCTACCACTCTCCACCCTTTGGTAGGCCCCAGTATTTGTTGTTCTGCTCTTTGTGTCCATGTGTTCTCATCATTTAGCTCCCACTTCCAAGTGAGAACATTCTGTATTTGGTTTTCTATTCCTGCATTAATCTCCTAAGGATAATACCTCCAGCTCCATTCATGTTCCTGCAAAGAACATGATATTCTTTTTTATGACTGCATAGAATTCCATGGTTTATATGTACCATATTTTCTTTACCCAGTCTACCATTGATGGAAATTTAGGTTGATTCTGTGTCTTTGTTATTGTGAATAGTGCTGCAGTGAACATACGCGTGCATGTGCCTTTAGGATAAAGTGGTTTATATTCCTTTGGGAACATATCCTGTAATGGGATTGCTGGGTTGAATGGTATTTCTGTTTTCACCTGTTTGAGGAATTGCCACATTGCTTTCCACTATAGTTGAACCAATTTGCATGCCTATCAACAGTGTATAAGTGTTCCCCTTTTCTCTGCAACCTTGCCAACATCTGCTATTTTTTGACTTTTTATTAATAGCTTTCTGACTGGTGTGAGGAGGTATCTCGTTGTGGTTTTGATTTCCATTTTTCTAGTGATCAGTGATACTGAGCTTTTTTTCATATGCTTATTGGCTCATGTATGTCTTCTTTTTTTTTTTTATAATTTATTTATTATTATTATACTGTAAGTTGTAGGGTACATGTGCATAACGTGCAGGTTTGTTACATACGTATACTTGTGCCTTGTTGGTGTGCTGCACCCATCCACTCGTCATTTACATCAGGTATAACTCCCAATGCAATCCCTCCCCCCTCCCCCCTCCCCATGATAGGCCCCGGTGTGTGATGTTCCCCTTCCTGAGTCCAAGTGATCTCATTGTTCAGTTCCCACCTATGAGTGAGAACATGCGGTGTTTGGTTTTCTGTTCTTGTGATAGTTTGCTAAGAATGATGGTTTCCAGCTGCATCCATGTCCCTACAAAGGACACAAACTCATCCTTTTTTATGGCTGCATAGTATTCCATGGTGTATATGTGCCACATTTTCTTAATCCAATCTGTCACTGATGGACATTTGGGTTGATTCCAAGTCTTTGCTATTGTGAATAGTGCTGCAATAAACATACGTGTGCATGTGTCTTTATAGCAGCATAATTTATAATCCTTTGGGTATATACCCAGTAATGGGATGGCTGGGTCATATGGTACATCTAGTTCTAGATCCTTGAGGAATCGCCATACTGTTTTCCATAATGGTTGAACTAGTTTACAATCCCACCAACAGTGTAAAAGTGTTCCTATTTCTCCACATCCTCTCCAGCACCTGTTGTTTCCTGACTTTTTAATGATCGCCATTCTAACTGGTGTGAGATGGTATCTCATTGTGGTTTTGATTTGCATTTCTCTGATGGCCAGTTGGCTCATGTATGTCTTCTTTTGAAAAGTTTCTGTTCACGTCCTTTGCCCAATTTATTTATTTATTTATTTTTTTAAAGACAGAGTCTGGCTCTGTTGCCTAGGCTGAGTGCTGTATTGTTATCTTGGCTCATTGCAATTTCTGCCTCCTGAGCTCAGGTGATCCTCCTGCCTCAGCCTTTTGAGTAGCTGGGACTATAGTCACATACCACCATACCTGGTTAATTTTTGTGTTTTTAAAAGAGATGGGGTTTTGCCATGTTGCCCAGGTTGGTCTCGAATGACCTGAGCTCAAGTGATCCACCTGCCTTGGTCTTCCAAAGTACTAGGATTACAGGCATGAGCTACCACTCCCAGCTTCTTTGCCCACCTTTTAATGGGGTTGTTTGTCTTTTTTCCTTGTAAATTTGTTTAAGTTGCTTATATGTGCTGAATATTAGACCTTTGTCAGATGCATAGTTTGTAAATCTTTTCTCCTATTCTGTAGGTTGTCTGTTTAGTCTCTTGATAGTTTCTTTTGCTGTGCAGAAGGTCTTAAGTTTAATTAGATCCCATTTGTCAATTTTTGCTTTTGTTGCAATTGCTTTTGGTGTCTTTGTCATGAAATTTTGCCAGTTCCTATATCCAGAATGGTATATCCTGGGTTATCCTCTAGGTTTTTGTAGTTTTGGATTTTACATTTAAATCTTCAATCCATCTTGTGTTGATTTTTGTATATGGTGTAAGGAAGGGGTTCAGTTTCAATCTTCTGCATTTGACTAGCCAGTTATTCCGGCACCATTTATTGAATAGGGAGTCCTTTCCCTGTTGCTTGTTTTTGTCAACTTTATTAAATATCTGTTGGTGGAATCAGCCCCCAATATTTCAATGTAGGTTCTTTTCTGTTTTCCCTAAGTGTTGGCTGGTCTGAGAAATAAAAAGAGTACAAAGAGAAGAATTTTACAACTGGGCCGCTGGGGGTGATATCACATATTGGCAGGTTCCGTGATGCCCACCTGAGCTACAAACCCAGCAAGTTTTTATTAGGGATTCTAAAAGGGGAGGAGGTGTACGAACAGGGAGTAAGTCACAAAGATCACATGCTTCAAAGGGCAATAAAAGATCACAAGGCAAAGGCAAAATTAGAATTACTGATGAGGGTCTTTGTCCTGCTGTGCACGCATTGTCTTGATTAACATCTTAGCAGGAAACAGGGTTCGAGAGCAGAAAAACAGTCTTATTAGAATTTACCTGGCTGGAATTTCCCAATCCTAGTAAGCCTGAGGGCACTTCAGGAGACCAGGACATATTTCAGTCCTTATCTCAACCACATAAGACAGACACTCCCAGAGTGGCCATCTATAAACCTACCCCCAGGAATGCATTCCTTCCCCACGGCTATTCCTTGCTGGGAAAAGAATTCAGTGAGTCTCCTACTTGCACATCCATTTATAGGTTTTCTGAGAGAAGAATATGGCTCTATTCTGTCTGACCCCACAGGTAGTCAGACCTTATGGTTATCTATCCTTGTTCCCTGAAAATCGCTGTTATTCTGTTCTTTTTCAGGGAGCACTGATTTCATATTGTTCAAACACACATATTTTACAATCAATTTGTCCAGTTAACACAATCATCACAGGGTCCTGAGGTGACGTACATTCTCAGCTTATGAAGATAACATGATTAAGAGATTAAAGTAAAGACATGCATAAGAAATTATGAGTATTGATTGGGGAAGTGATAAATGTCCATGAAATCTTCACAATTATGTTCAGAGATTGCAGTAAAGAGAGGCATAAGAAATTATAAAAGTATTAATTTTGGAAACTGATAAATGTCCATGAAATCTTAATAATTTATATTCTTCTGCTGCGGTTCCAGTCAGTCCCTCCTTTCAGGATCCCTGACTTCCTGCAACAAATATCAGATGGTCGTAGGTGTGTGCCCTTATTTCCGGGCTCTCTATTCTCTTCCATTGGTCTATGTGTCTGTTTTTTTGTACCAGTACCATCTATTTTGCTTACTTTACCCATGTAGTATAGTTTGAAGTCAGGTAGTGTGATGCCTGCTGCTTTGTTCTTTTTGCTTAGGATTACTTTGCCTATTCGGGCTCTGTTTTTGTTCCATATGAATTTTAAAATATTTTTTTCTAGTTCTGTGAAGAATGTCTTTGGTAGCTTGATAGGAATAGCATTGAATGTGTAAATCAGTTTAGGTAGTATGACCATTTTAACGATATTTATTCTTCCTATATGTGTGCATGGAATGCCTTCCATTTGTTTGTGTCATCTATGATTTCTCTGAGCAGGGTTTTGTAATTCTGATTGTAGAGATCTCTCACTGGTTAGCTGTATTCCTAGGTATTTTATTTTTTTTTGTGTGGCAATTGTGAATGGGATTGTGTTCCTAATTTGAATTCTAGGCTTGGCTGTTGTTGGTGTATAGGAATGCTAGTGATTTTTGTACATTGATTTTGTATTCCAAAGCTTTGCTGAAGTTGCTTATCAGCTCAAGGAGCTTTTGGGCAGAGACTATGGAATTTTCTAGTTATAGAATCCTGTTGTCTTCAAACAAGGATAGTTTGGCTTCTTCTCTTTCTATTTGGATGCCCTTTATTTCTTTCTCTTGCCTTATTTATCTGGCCAGGACTTCCAATACTATGTTGAATAGGAGTGGTGAGACAGGTCATCCTTGTCTTGTGCCAATTTTCAAGGGGAATGCTACCAGCTTTTGCCCATTTTGTGTGATGTTGGCTATGGGTGTTTGTCATAAATGGCTCTTATTATGTTGAGGTATGTTCCTTCAATACCTAGTTTTTAACATGAAGGGATGTTAAATTTTATCAAAACCCTTCTGCAAATCTAGTGAGATAATAACGTAGTTTTTGTTCTTAGTTCTGTTTATGTGATGAATCACATGTATTGATTTGTATATGTTGAACCAACCCTGCATCCCAGAGATAAAGCCTACCTGATCATGGTGGGTTAGTTTTTTGATGTGTTACTGGATTCTGTTTGTTAGTATTTTGTTGAGAATTTTGCATCAATGTGTGTCAAGGATATTGGCCTGAAGTTTTTGTTGTTGTTGTGTCTATGCCAGGTTCTGGTATCAGGATGACGCTGGCCTCAAAGAATGAATTAGGGAGAGGTTCCTCCTCATTAATTTTTTGGAATAGCTTCAGTAGGAATTGTACCAGCTCTTCTTTGTACATATGGTAGAATTTGGTTTTGAATCCACCTGGTCCTCGGCTTTTTTTGGTTAGTAAGCTATTTATTACTGATTCAATTTTGGAGCTTGTTTTTGGGCTGTTCAGGGAATCAGCTTCTTCCAAGTTCAGTCTTGGGAGGCTGTATGTATCCAGGAATTTATCCATCACTTCTAGATTTTCTAGTTCGTGTGCATAGAGGTTATTATGCTGTTCTCTGCTGGCTATTTGTATTTCTGTGGGGTCAGTGGTAATATTCCCTTTGTTGTTTTTAATTGCATTTATTTGGATCCTCTATCTTCCTTCTTATTCGTTTACTTAGCAGTTTATCTATCTTATTATTTTTTTCTAAAAACCAACTTCTGGATTCATTGATCTTTTGAATGATCTTTCATATCTCAATCTCCTTCAGTTCAGCTCTGATTTTGATTATTTCTTTTCTTCTGCTAAGTTTGATGTTGGGTTTCTCTTGCTTTTCTAGTTCTGTTAGTTGTGATGTTAGGTTGTTAACTTGAAATCTTTCTAACTTTGTGATGTGGGCATTTAGTGTTACAAATTTCCCTCTTAACACTGCTTTAGCTGTGTTCCCAAGATTCTCTTATGTTGTATCTTTGTTGTCATTAGTTTCAAAACATGTCTTGATTTCTGCCTTAATTTCATCATTTACCCAATAGTCATTCAGGAGCAGGTTGTTTAATTTCCATGCAATTATATGGTTTTGAGCAATTTTCTGAATCTTGATTTCCAATTTTATTGCACTGTGGTCTGAAAAAGTGGTTGGTATGATTTTGATTCTTTTGTATTTGCTGAGTAGTGTTTTATGTTTGATTGTGTGGTCAATTTTAGGTTGTGTGCCATGTCACAATAGGAAGAATGTATATTTTGTTATTTTTGGGTGGAGAGTTTCTGTAGATGTCTATCAGATCCATTGGTACAGTGTTAAGTTCAGGTCCTGAATATCTTTGTTAATTTTCTTCCTTGATAATCTGTCTAATAATGTCAGTGGAGTTTTGAGGCCTCCAACTATTATTGTGTGGGAGTCAAAGTCTCTTTGGAGGTCTCTAAGAACTTGCTTTATGAGTCTGGGTGCTCCTGTGTTAGGTACATATATATTTAAGATAGTTAGGTATTTTTGTTGAATTGAACTGTTTGCCATTATATAATGCCCTTCTTTTCCCTTTTTTTGATCATTTTCATTTAAACTCTACTTTGTCTGAATTTAGAATTGCAATCCTTGCTTTTTTTCTGTTTTCCATTTGCTTGGTAGATTTTTTTCCATCTCTGTATTTTGAGCCTACGAGTGTATTGCTTCTGAGATGGGTCCCTTAAAGACAACATGCCATTAAGTCTTTCTTCTTTATCCAGCTTGCCACTTTGTGCCTTTTAAATGGGGCATTTAGCCCATTCATATTCAAGGTTAGTATTGATATGTGTGGATTTGATCATGTCATTGTGTTGTTAGCTGGTTATTATGCTGGTTTTTTTGTGTGGTTGCTTTATAGTCTCACCGATCTGTATACTTCAGTGTGTTATTGTAGTGGCTGGTAATGATCTTTCCTTTCCATATTTAGTGCTTCTTTCAGGAACTCTTGTAAGGCAGGTCTGGTGGTAACAAATTCCCTCAGCATTAGCTTATCTGAGAAGGCTCTTATTTCTCCTTCACTTACGAAGCTTAGTTTGGCCAGATGTAAAATTATTGGTTGGAATTCCTTTTCTTTTCTTTTTTTTTTCTTTTTCTTTTCTTTCTTTCTTTTTTTTTTTGAGATGGAATCTTGCCCTGTTGCCCAGGCTGGAGTGCAGTGGCATAATCTCAGCTCACTGCAGCCTCTGCCTCCTGGGTTCAAGCCATTCTCCTGCCTCAGCCTCCCTAATAATTGGGACTACCAGTGCCCACCACCATGCCTGGCTAATTGTTGTAATTTAGTAGGGACGGGGTTTCACCATGTTGGCCAGGCTGGTCTTGAACTCCTGACCTCAAATGATCCACTGCCTTGGCCTCCCAAAGTGCTGGGATTACAGGTGTGAGCCACTGTGCCTGGCTGGAATTTCTTTTCTTTAAGAATGTTGAATTTAGGCCCCCAATCTCTTCTGACTTGTAGGGTTTCTAGTGAGAAGTCTGCTGTTAGTCTGATGGGCTTCCCTTTGGAGATGACTATGCATTTCTCTCTAGTTGCCTTTAACATTTTTTCTTTTATTTCGACTTTGGAGAATCTGATGATTATGCCTTGGGGATGATCTTCTTGTGAAATATTTTGTGTGGGTTCTCTGCATTTCCTGAATTTGAATATTGGCCTCTCTAGCTAGGTTAGGGAAGTTCCGATGCATGATATCCTGAAATATATTTTCCAGGTTGCTTCCATTCTCCCCATCTCTTTCAGGGAGACCAATGAGTCACTGATTCAGTCGCTTTATATAATTCCATATTTCACAGAGGTTTTGTTTGTTCCCTTTTATTTTTTTTCTCTATTCTTGTCTGACTGTCTTGGTGTATTTTGAATTTTTTTGCTTTCCTTTTTTTAAAAATTAATTTTAATTTTAAGTTCCAGGGTACACGCGCAGGATGTGCAGGTCTGTTACATAGGTATACATGTGCCATAGTGGTTTGCTGCAGCTATCAACCCCTACCTAGGTATTAAGCCCAGTATGCTATTTTTCCCAATGTTCTCCCTCCCCACATCCAACCCCTTGACGGGCCCCAGTGTGTGTTGTTCCCTTCCCTGTGTCCATATGTTCTCATTGTTCAGCTCCCACTTATAAGTGAGAACATGCGGTGTTTGGTTTTCTGTTCCTGCATTAGTTTGCTGAGGATAATGTCTTCCAGCTCCAGCTCCACCCATGTCCCAGAAAAGGACATGGTGTTATTCCTTTTTATGGCTGCATAGTATTCCATGGTGTGTATGTACCATATTTTCTTTATCCAGTCTATCGTTGATGGGCATTTGGGTTGATTCCATGTCTTTGCTATTGTGAATAGTGCTGCAAGAACATACGCATGCATGTATCTTTGTAATAGAATTGTTTCTATTCCTTTGGGTATATACCCAGTAATGGGATTGCTAGGTCAAGTGGTATTTTTGGTTCTAGATCTTTGAGGAATCGCCACACCATCTTCCACAATGGTTGAACTAATTTGCATTCCCACCAACAGTGTAAAAATGTTCCTATTTCTTCACAACCTCACCAGTATCTGTTATTTCTTGACTTTTTAATAATCCCTATTCTGACTGCCATGAGATAGTATCTCATTGTGGTTTTGATTTGCATTTCTCTAATCAGTGATGTTGAGCTTTTTTCCGTATGTTTGTTGGCCACATGTATGTGTTCTTTTGAGAAGTGTCTGTTTATCCACTTTGCTCAATTTTGTTGGGGTTGTTTGTTTTTTGCTATAAATTTGTTTAAGTTCCTTGTAGATTCTGGATATTAGACCTTTGTCAGATGGATAGATTGCAAAATTTTTCTCCCATTCTCTAGGTTGCCTGTTTGCTCTGATGATAGTTTCTTTTGCCGTGTAGAAGCTCTTTAGTTTAGTTATATCCCATTTGTCAATTTTTGCTTTTGTTGCAATTGCTTTTGGCAATTTTGTCATGAAATCTTTGCTCATGCTATGTTCCAAATGGTATTGCCTAGTTTTTCTTCTAGGGTTTGCATAGTTTTGGGTTTTACATTTAAGTCTTTAATCTATCTTGAATTAATTTTTGTATGAGGTATAAGGAAAGGGTCCAGTTTCAATTTTCTGCCAGTTATTCCAGCACCATTTATTAAATAGAAAATCCTTTCCCCATTGCCTGTTTTTGTCAGGTTTGTTGAAGATCAGATGGCTGTAGATGTACAGTCTTATTTCTGAGTTCTCTATTCCGTTCCATTGGTCTATGTGTCTGTTTTTGTACTAGTACCATCATGTTTTGGTTACTGTAGACTTGTAGTATAGTTTGAAGTCCAGTAGTGTGATACCTCCACCTTTGTTCTTTTTGCTTTGGATTGTCTTGGCTATATGAACTCTTTTTTGTTCTATATGAATTTTAAAATAGTTTCCTTTAAGTCTTTTTTTTTTTTTCTTTTATCCTATTTGATGACCTTGGGGTTTGATTGTGGTATAAGGTGCATTCAGTTGTCTGACTTCATTTCTAGAAGATTTTAGGGAGTCAAGTCTCAGGACAGGACTCCTGGCCTGTGTGCTCTAACTCTGGGGGACTGATATGGAGCTCTTACTTTGTTCTCTGACTCCTCGAGGTTAAGAGCTTGCTGCTCTAGAAGGGCCAAGAGTGCTTCCAGACTGCTGGTCACAACACTCTGATGGGTGTTGCCAGCCAGTGTACTTCATAGGGCAGTGGCATCAGGATCCTTCCTAGTTCACACGTGCCAGTAGCAGCTGCAATTGCAGTGTGTTGGGGTGTATGCTTCTTGGCTGCAGCAGGGTGCTAGCGTGTGCTGGGTTGTCAGCCTCCATGCAGGCATTTGCAGCAGCCACTGGCGTTGACAGCATGGTGGCTTGTGGGGATTGCTGGGGCAGGGGTGGGAGCACCAGGAAAATGTGTGTGTTTATTCTTGCATGTGGTGGTGTTAGCATGGGGGTGGGGTCCTAGTTGGCACAGGACTGTGTGACTCCTCTGTGTGTTCTCCTGTGGGCAGTGATGGCCGCTTAGGGTGGGGGGTGGATCAGTTTTTCCCTGTGCCTAGTTTTGCACCATGGCAGTTTTAAAGCAGGGTTGGGGTGCTGGCAGGGGTGGGACTGGTGGGCTCTATGCCTGCCAAGTCTCCGATGACAGTGGCAGTGTGGCGGGGGTGGTGGTGGGGACTAGGACGAGGTGCACTCACACTGGCTGCAGTGGCATGTCAGGCTGCATGTGCACACACATGCTGGTTGGGGAGGAAAGGCCGGGCCTGCCCGTGCACACACATGCAGGCAAAGTGATGTGGGGGTGTGGCTGTGGGCCAGTGTGTGCAGGCACACACACACAATTCATATAGAACCTGAAACAGCTCATATAGCCAAGACAATCCCGTCGGCACACGGGAGGTCACTGACTGGTGCGTGTTCACTGGGGCCCGCTCTGCTGGAGCACTCTGCTGGTCAGGGGCACTACACCATCCTCAGGAGCTATGATGTGAACCCCAGGAGGTACCTGCAAGGAGGTGCACCCAGATTGTGGCTCCAGGAGAGGCCAGCGGACCAGGGGGTGCTCAGGTTGGACTGACCCTGTCTCATGGACAAGACCACCCAGCAGAGTTCAGGTCCACCAGTTCCCCTAGGGCTAAAGTCTCCTATGGGAGTGAGTCAAGCCTAGGGGGATGGGCAACCCTGGCAGTGCTCCACTATAGACACTTGCACTCCTAACCCTCTGGGTTCCACTTTATCTGGAGTTCTGCCCCTACCACTTCTCTGGGCAGCTCTCCCTGCCAATTCAAGTGTCTGTGGTGATCAAGGGGTCTCCCCCGCCAGGATTCCTGAGTCCATGGTGAGAGTGGGTTGCCCCTTGCCTGTTCAACTCACCCCTTCCCCTGGAGTCACTGGGGGCCAGGAATGAGTCCAGTGCATGGTAGCCCCAAGCACGGTTCCCAGCTTCCTCCCCTTTCAGCCTAGCATCTGTGTCTCCTCTTTGTCCTCTCTCAAAGCCTTCCCTCTGAAGATCTGCTAGGAGTGCACCAGTCTTCCTGATGCCCTGGACCCTCCATGGGAGATGTTTCTCCTGACTGTCTCATTGGCCATCTTGCCCCCAATTCCCCCCCTAGAGTTTTGAACTCGCAAAGCGTCCTGCAATTAACTCATGCTGAATTGCAAGCAATTAGGCAATTACAGTTCAGGTTTTCCTACCCTGGCACTATTTCCCTTGGAGGTTTCTGCTTGTAGATTTCTGCTCTGGTAAGTTGTGATTCTCTGTATCCACTTGTCTGTCTCTCCAATTTTTGGAGCAGTGGTTTGCCCTGTGACCTCACTTTTCTGATGGATCTGTGAAGAGTTGTTGATTTTTCAGTTTGTTCTAGTTTTTACTTGTTAGGATTGAGTTACAACTTCTAAGCTCCTTAACTGTCAGCCAAAATTTGAAATTGTTGGGGAGATGTTTTAAAATGATGACTCTTAAACAGTTAATAAATACAATTTTTAATTGGTGGTTAATAAACCAATATCTTGCTCATAATATAAGTGAATGAATGAATCAATATTTTTGCATCAGTTATTATTTGTTGCAGATTTCATGTCTTTCACTACATTGTAGTATCCAGAGTGCCATTGCCATGTTTTGATCAGCTTTATGTTCCAATGTATTCAGAATTGTGTCTGGCATTTCAGACCCATAAAATATTGTTTGAACAGATTGTGAGACTGAGAGAGGGGATTAAAATATAGTTGCAAAGTAAGAAGAGAACAGTTCATTCAAGAGATTTTTATTGAGTGCCTACTGTGTGCCAAGCACTTGTCTGGGTACTGGTGGTAGAGTAGTCACAAAACAAAGATTCCTATCCCCAGGGAGCAAATATTCCAACAGAAGAAGGGAAAATAATTAAACTTAACAAATAGCTTAATTATATAGTATATTAGGAAGTGGTGAGTGCTAAGGTCAAAAGAAAAAAGTACAGTGGGTAAAGGGAAATTGGAATGCTGGAGTTGGTAAGATTGGGGTTGCTTAGATTAGGCCTTATTGAGAAGGTTATTGGTTATTCAAAGCACAAGAAACAGCTTCTACAAAGATCCTGAGGCAAGATCATGTCTCAAATGTTTGAGGAACAGCAAGGGGGCTCATGTGGCATTAGAGAGTTAATGAGAGGGAGAAGAAGATGAGATTATGTAGATAATTGTAAGAATAGTATACTCTTTCCCCCCATATATGTTGAGTTTGCTTTGTTAAAAAGTCTATTTCTGGACTTTATATACTGTTACATTAATCTATTTGTCTATCTTTATGCCAGTACCATACTGCCTTACTTATTGTAGCTTTTTATTGAGTGTTGAAATCAGGTAGTGTTAGTTCCCAAATTTGTTCTTCTTTTTCAGTTGTTTTGGCTATTCTAGGACCTTTATATTTCCAATATGGATTTTAGAATCACCTTGTCAATTTCTACAAAAATGCCTGCTGGGAATTTACGAGAATTGTTATCTTAACAATATTGAGCTGTCTGATCCAGATATGAGCGTATTTCTCTGTTTATTTCGGTCTTTGTTAATATCTCTCAGCAATGTTATTTAGTTTTTAGTCCTCTAGTCTTTCCCATCTTTGGTCAGATTTATTCCTATGTATTTCATATTTTTTATGGTATTGTTTTTTAAGTTTCAGTTTCCAATGGTTTTTTGCTAGTATATAGAAACAATTGATTTTTGCATATTACTGTTGAATACTACAACTTGTTTGTATTTGTAAAATTCAAGCTTGCTAAATTCATCTATTGTATTAGCTTTTAAAAAATATATTGGGACTTTTACATAGATGATCACATCATCATCTACAAATAGACAGTTTTACCTCTTTCTTTCCAAGCTGTATGCCTTTAATTTTGTTTATCTTATCTGCTTGCACTGGCTGTAAACTTCAGTATTATGTTGAATAAGGGTGGTGAGAGCAGATGTCCTTATCTTGTTCCTGATCTTAGAGGGAAAGCACTCAATCTTTCACCATTAAGTGTGATGTTAACTAAGTTTTTTGGTAGTACCCTTTATTAATCGAGGACACTTTCTTCTTATCCTATGTTGCTGAGAGTTTTTATCAGAAATGAAATTTTGTTTTTGTCAGTAGCTTTTTCTGTCGAAGATGATCATGAGGTTTTTCTATTTTAGGTAGCTAATTGTATCAGTCAGGGTTCCCTAGAGGGACAGAATTAATAAGATAGATGTGTATGTAAAGGGGAGTTTATTAAGGAGTACTGACGCAATCACAAGGTGAAGTCCCACAAAAGACCATCTGCAAACTGAGGAGCAAGGAAGCCAGTACGAATCCCAAAATCTTAAAAGTAGGGATGCCAACAGTACAGTCTTCATTCTGTGGCTGAAGACCTGAGAGCCTCTGGCAAACCACTGGTGTAAGTCCAAGAGTCCAAAAGCTGAAGAACTTGGAGTCTGATGTTTGAGGGCAGGAAGCATCCAGCACGTGAGAAAGGTGAGAGCTGGAAGACTCAGCTAGTCTGCTCTTCCATCGTTTCCTGCCTGCTTTATTCTAGCCGCACTGGCAGCTGATTAAATGGTGCCCACTTAGAATGAGGTTGGGTCTGCCTCTCCCAGTCCACTGATTCAAATGTTAATTTCCTTTGGCAACACCCTCACAGACACACCCAGGAACAATACTTTACATCCTTCAATTCAATCAAGTTGACACTCAATATTAACCACCACACTAGTATAGTGAATTATATTGATTGATTTTTGAATCAATTGCTTTCCTGAGAGAAACCCCACTTGGTCATAGTACATTAACCCTTTTATATATTATATATTGGAGTTTTAAAATTTTGCTTAGAATCTTTGCATGTATGTTTAAAAGAGGTTGATCTATAGTTTTCTTTTCTTGTAATGTCTGGTTTTAGTATTAGGGTAATGCTGGCCTCATGGAATGAGGCTAGAGAACTATTTCTTCATTTACAATTTATTGGAAGAGTTTGTGTAGAATTGGTATTATTTCTACCTTAACTTTACTAGTGAAGATATCTGGGTCTAGAGATTTTTTTTTGGTGAGAAGGTATTTAAGTACTAATTACATTTCTTTGATAGATATTAGGTAATTTATCAAATCTATCGAGGTTCTTCTTGAGTGAACTGTGATACATTGACAAACAAGGAATTTGTCCATTTGACCTATGTTGTCATTTTTTTGGACACAAAATTGTTCATTTTGTATTCCATTGTTATCCTTTTAATTCTAGAGCATTTGCAATGATGCCATGTTTCATTTTTATAATTAGCAATTGGTGTGTTCTCTCTTTTTTCCTGATTAGTATAACTAGAGGTTTGTTAATTTATTGAACCTGTCAAAGAGCCAACTTTTGGTTTCATTAATTTTCTCTATTGGTTCTATCTATTCCTTTGATTTCTGCTTTAATCTTTATTATTTCATTTCTTCTTACGATTTTCAGTTTAATTTGCTCTTCTTTCTCTAGTTTCATGTGGTGGAAGCTGACGTTACTGATTTGAGAACTTTACTTTTTTCCATTCCAGACATTTAATACTATAAAAATTTCCCTAAGTACTGTGTTAGCAGCATCTCACAAATTCTAATATGTTGAATTTTAGTTTTCAAATTTGGTTGAAGATATCTTTGGTTTTCCTCTTTGAGGTTTTGCTTTGACTAATGGATTATTTAGAAGTGTGTCTTTAGTTTTCAAATATTTAAGAATTTTCCAGATAACTTTTTTTTTTTTTTTTTTTTTTTTGAGATGGGGCCTCACTCTGTCACCCAGGCTAGAGTGCAGTGGTGCGATCACAGCTCACTGTAGCCTCAACTGCTGCCCGGGCTCAAGGGATCCTCCTGCCTCAGCCCCACAAGTAGCTGGGACCACAGGTGTGTGCCACCATGCCTGGCTAATTTTTAAAACTTATTTGTAGAGACAAGGTCTTGCTATGTTGCCCAGGATGGTCTCAAACTCCTGACCTCAAGTGATCCTCCCACCTCAGATTCTCAAAGTGCTGGGATTACAGGCATGAGCCACTATGCCTGGCCCAGCTAACTTTCAGTTATTCATTTCTCACTTAATTCTTTGTTGTCACAGAACACATTCTGTGTGACTTGAATGCATTTAAATTTGAGTCTTGTTTCATGGCCTTTCTTGGTTTATGTGTATAATTGAAGATAATATGTATTTGCTGCTGTTGGTTGGGGTGTTCTATAAATGTCAATAAGTTCAATTTGTTTGATAGTGTTTTTCAAATCTACTATATCTTTACTGATTTTCCTTTTACTTGTTTTATCAATTATTGAGAGATGGGTATTGAAATATCTGACCATAATTGTGTATTTATGTATTTCTCTTTGCAACTTTATCATTTTTTGCTTAATGTATTTTGAAGCTCTGCTATTAAGTATGCAAACATTTAGATTGCTATGCCTTCTTGATAAATTGATGCTTTTATCATTAAGAAATGTCCTTTTTTATTTCTGACAATATTTTTGCTCTGAAATCTATCGTGTCTGATACTAGTATAGCCCTCCTAATTTTTTTTTTTTTTTCTGGTCTAGTGTTCTGTCTGTTTCCATTTGTGATGGCTAATTTTATGTGTCAATTTGGCTAGGCTATGGTGCCCAGTTATTTGGTCAAACGTTAGTCTAGATGGTGCTGTGAAGGTACTTTTTAGATATGATTAACATATACATCAGTTGACTTTAAGTAAAGCAGATTACCCTCCATAATATAGGTGAGCTTCATCCAATCAGCTAAAGATGTTAAAAGCAAAAACTGAAGTTTCCTGAATAAGAAGAAATTCTGCTTCAAGACTGTATCATAGAAATCCTTCCTGAATTTTCAGCCTGCTGGCCTGCTCTATGGATTTTGAACTTGCCATCCCCCAAAATCATGCGAGCCAATTCCTTAATATCAATCTATGTATCTATGTATATATACAAATGTATATATATGATATGTATAATCATTTATATCTTATTTTTTGACATACTATCTTTTTACTTTTAAGCTGTTAGTCTCTTTATATTTTAGTTGCATTACTTGTAGGCAGAAATAGTTGGGTCTTGTTTTTTAATCCAATCTGGCAATCTCTGCTTTTTAACTGGGGTGTTTAGAATATTTACATTTAATGTGCATATTGGTATGGTTGAATTTGTTTGTAATTTTGCTATTTTTCTATTTGTCCCATCTATTCTTTGTTTTTCTTTCCCTCTTTTCCTGCCTTCTTTTATATTAATTATTTTTTATAATTTCATTTAATATATTTTTTGAAATTTTAGCTACAATTGTTAATTTTGCTATTTTAATACTTGCTTTACTGATTATGGTGTAATATATTCCTTCCTAATATCTTATACTGGTAATGAGTTTCTCAGGAGTTTTTAGCTGCCCGGTCTTGAAGTTTAAGCCTCAGGATATTACATATACTAACACATTGGCAGGGTTTGTGAGTAAACAAGAGACATCAATGGAAGAAATGTGTAATTACAACTTTTTTGGGAAAAAAAGAAAGAATAAGGACTTTGAATATTGAGGAATTCAGGTACTAGGTGCAGAAGATGAAAAAATGAGAAAGACCCAGCCCTAAATGTAGGAAGTTACTAATACAGTGGAAGATGCTTAAATGAAAGCAAATAATTATAAATCAATATGGCAAATATCATTATAAGCCAAGTGTCTCTTATATAGTCCCATTCACAAAAATACCCAACTCCCCATGCTCTTTGACTCTATATATTGCCTACTACCATTGGAAATATGCTCCCAGAGGTTTTCCAGAAATCCCAAGTGTGCTATTCCTTTCTAGGAGTCAGTGGGTAATGTAGTTTGCTCGTAGGATCACAAGTGATTGCATTAGGATTTGACTCCTGGCCTTATCTGAGGCAAAAATATTTTTTCTTCTAGTAATTGGGGTACAGTATATCTAGGTATTTAGATACTATGATAGGAAGTACATTTATGGGCAATTGAAGCAGCCATTTCCAGTATGTGTACAACAATCTGAAAAAACAGGTCTGCACAGGGACCTATCCTTGTCTTATAACATTTTGCCTAAGACCTCCAGTGGAAGTGGTAGTAGTAGTGATCATTTTTGTCTTGGTCATGACATTAAAATAAATGTTTCTACTGTGTCAACTAGTTTCTGGTGAATACCTTCAATCAATTTAACACTGAAAAATCAATTATAAACATAGAATGTTGTTAAATAACTTTAAAAAATATGTTGAGATGATCAAATGGTCTTCTTTGCATATAGGTTTTGAATAAAATTAGTATATTTTCTTTCTGTATTATCCTTATTTCATATTGGAATAAGAATTATCCTACCTTCTTTGAAAGAGATGGGACAATTTCTTATTTTATGTGCTCTGTAAATCTTTCTTGGCTTAGTGGTTTGTTTTAGTAGTAAATAATTTAGTACTTTACATGATTTTATATGGTTATTTTATTAAGTTTTCAAAAAATTTCAAAAATATTATCTAGGTCTTTAAATGTCTTCGTTGAGATACAATTCGGGTATCATAAAATTCACTTATGTAAATAATATAATTTAATGGTTTTAGTATATTCAGAGTTGTATACTGTCATGGGTTGAATAGTGTCCCCCCCAAAAGATAGATTCATCTAGAATCTCAGAATATGACCTTATTTGGAGTAAGAACCTTTGCAGATCGAACTAAGATAAGGATCTTAAGATGAGATTATGCTGGACCAGGCTCTGCTTCTAGTTAGCCCACCTACAGCTTCCTCACACAGATAGCCTTCAATCTGGGGAGCTTCTGAGTCCTTGCTAGAGTGCAAGTGATGGCGGCTGACTCACTTGTTCTAACAAGCCCTGAATAAATAGACCTTGCCTGTTTTTGTTTGGTTGATTTTTATTTATTTCCACAGAAGTGCGTGTGTCTGAATGCCACTCCTGAATAGAAATGTACTAAAGTCATCATTGATAATTAGGTGGAATTTGTAGATTCTGTCTAAAGAGATAATGAGTTAAGGTTAAATAAAGAGATAAAATATAAGATATATTTTGTACAATTATAATTATTTTATCAGATGTTTTCAGCTGCAAATTACTGGGAAAAAACCTCAGTTTAAAAAATGAGTGTTTTTTTTCTTCCTTCATAAGAGGGCCTGCTTCTTCCCATGTGTTCTCTTTCAGATCAATGAGGAAAAACCTTCCTCCTTATATCTTCTTCTTATGTTTCATTTGGTCAGAAGGGTATAGACTGGGAAGAGAAATGGGACCATCCTGCTTGACTTAAACCAATTATGAGTTATGCCTCTGGCGCTGAAAGAAAAGGTCCAATTTATGGTAGCAGCAAATATGATAAAATACTCAGAAATAAATTTAACAAGAAATGTAGAAGCCTCATAAAAAGAAAAATTTTAAAGCTGTTAAGGGAAACAAAAGAAGACTTGGACAAATGGAAAGGCATACTTTGTTCTTGGACATAAAGACTCAATTTCACAAAGATATAAATTTTATACATAACCTATAAATTTAATGTAACTTCAAAGGAAATGCTAAAATAATTTAACACTAGCAAAGAAATTCTAATGATTAGATGGGAAAAAAGACATGAAAGAATAACCAGAACAAATTCTAAAATTCAAAAACTAACTTTTTCTGGAAGAGGAGTGGTCATCGGTACTGGGAATCAGTTGTCCCTTCACTGGACAGAATTTGCATGACTATGGAAAATATCATTTGCATTGCTCTTGGTTATCTATAATTTATGGAGTAAAACAGCTCAAAGACATGGAAAGGCTGAGATAACCTGGATAAGTGAGCTAGACAAACACCCACTATCTTTTTTTGTCCATTTCCAAGCATTCATGATTTTTTCTGACAATATTCCCTGACCCCTGCCTTGTGATTATAATAATTATAAAAAAGAGAGAGAAAAGATTATTTTGTGATTGAAATAATCCTGACATTAGATTTGGCTCGATTATTAATTATGGGTAAAGGAAGAATGTTAATTTACTGCTTAGGTTTCTTTAAATTTGCTTTACCAAATCAAGAGCCATACAGTATTGAAGCATGACAAAATTAAGTTCTTTTTGGAAGTTCTTAAAATGAATCTTACATTGGGCTTTTCTTTTACTTTTTCTTTGAAACGGTGTCTCACCCAGGCTGGAGTGCAGTGGCACGATCTTGACTCACTGCAACCTCTGCCTCCCAGGTTCACGCGATTCTCCTGCCTCAACCTCCCAAGTAGCTGGGATTACAGGCATCCACCACCATGCCCAGCTAATTTTTGTATTTTATTAGAGATGGGGTTTTGCCATGTTGGCCAGGCTGGGTTTGAACTCCTGACCTCAGGTGATCCACCCACCTAGACCTCGCAAAATGCTGGGATTACAGGGGTGAGCCACTGTGCCCAGCCCTCACATTGGGCTTTTAAAAGCCTCTTTTATTTGTGATCTTGAAGCTAGGAAAGCAAACCCAACAAACCCTACCCAATATCACCTGTAATATCTATAAATGTGTGGGAATTTCTCTCTTCTTGAGGTACTCCCAATACCCTAAAACTTCTGGTCAGCCAGGAAGAGACCTTCTTCACATCTGTAAGGCCAGGCACCCTGTAAGCCAGGGAATAACTAGTTTTCCTAAGAAAGTTTTGTAAGGCACTAAGTTTCTGAGTTTCTGAATATATTCTTAATATATTTCTGAGATTCTTAATATGTTTCTGGATTTTTAATATATTTTTGAGTTTTTGTGAAAGTAATTTACTTAAGTATAACACATTTAAAACATTTGAAGTTCATTTTTCTTTTTCTTTCTTTTTTCTTTTTTTTTGAGACAGGGTTTTGCTCTGTTGCCCAGGCTGCAGTGCAGTGGTGTAATCTCGGCTCACTGCAACCTCCACCTCCTAGGTTCAAGCAATTCTCATGCCTCAGCTACCGAGTAGCTGGGATTATAGGCGTGCACCACTCTACCTGGCTAATTTTTTAATTTTTAGTAGAGACGGGGTTTCAGCATATTGGCCAGGCTGGTCTTGAACTCTTGAACCTCATGTGATCTGTCTGCCTCAGCCTCCCAAAGTGCTGGGATGAAGTTCACTTTTCTGATTTTTTGAGAGTCTTGGGAATATCCCATCTTTATAAGCACTTATTTATCTCTTATGTAAATCAATCTAAAAAACACCCCTTTAATTTAAGAGACTTCATAATGTAATTTTTTGATACCCCTGGGAGATAGGAAAATAGTTACAAAGAAAGGTGCAATCTTTTGTGAGTTATGACACATAGATGTACATATACATAGTGAGCTTAAAGCTTCAGTTCTATGTTAGCCACAGGTCAAGAGTTGATACAGAAATACCAAAATACCCTGAAGTAGACATCAAAGAGCTGTTCTCCTTTCTGGTGAGCTTGAAATTCTTGATCGGTTTTTCTCAAAAGAGACAAATAGATAAAAAAGATGAATCAAATTATACATGTTCACTTCACTCAAGGGAAAAATAGATAAGGCCAGGTGCAGTGGCAGGCACCTACAGTCCCAGGCTTGATGGTTGCTAGAGCCCAAGAGTTTGAGGTCAGCCTGGGCAACATAGTGAGACGCTCTGAAAAAAAAAAAAGAAAGAAAGAAAACAGATACCTATAATCTATTAACCCAGTTTTGGAGACCACCAAATGGTCATACATTAAAATCAATTTCCTAATCTTTTCTGACACCAATGGGAAATAATTTATCAACCATAAATGAAACATACATACATAAACAGACAGTAGAAAGGAAGAGAAACTAGAGAAATGGAGAGTTAGCAAAGTTAAACTTCTATTGTCACTTGGCGTTTATCTCCAGGAGCTAAGAAAATATGTGCCTGGACTCAAGCCACTTACTGGATACACTTTCCTGGCAATGTAGCTTACTTACCTCTGTCAGGTGAATTCATTGGGCATTTTGGTAGATCTCCAAAAAGATAATTTTTTAAAAAGGTAAAATAATAACTCCAGTACACATGTAAAATGAACAAGTGTCTGAGATTTTACTTAACCCATTTATTAATGAAGGAACCAGTAAGATATCACAACCAGTTTCTTATTTTCAGTAATTAAAATATGACATTATAAAGCCATTGTCATATAATGATATTATAAAACCACTATCATGTTACAAAGCCATTGTCAAATGATATTATAAAGCCATTGTCTATGATATCATAAAGCCATTGTCATCAGCAAAAAATGATAAGAAAAAATATTGTAGAGGTATGTCGGGTAGTTAATTACTAAAAACATTTATAATGTAATGACATTATGGTATTTGTTAATTTAAAACTTTTTTTGCATTGTTACTTTTTATGAATACAAAATTTTGTATTCGTAATTTTATATTATTTTCTTTTAATAATCCTTCTCCCTAAATTGTATAAGCTTCAGTCTTCACAAAACCTCCTAATAACAGGGAAGGTCATCTGTGGAAGTGGAGGTGGAGGTGGAGGTGGGGGTGAAGGGGAGTATGGTGCAGGTTCCTGTTTCAGGATTTAGAGAGTGGAAAAAGTTTGGAGTAATGATGGTAGAACTAGGCTGGAGAGTCAACCAAGGAAAAGAGTGAAGTGGAGGAGAGCTGTCAGGGAGTTCAGCTGAGGTTGAGTAGTGCATCGTTTTGTTTTTTTTGAGATGGAGTCTCATTTTGTCACCCAGGCTGGAGTGCAATGGCACAATCTTAGCTCACTGCAACCTCTGCTTCCCGGGTTCAAGCGATTCTCCTGCCTCAGCCTCCAGGGTAGCTGGAATTACAGGCATGCACCGTCACACCCAGCTAATTTTTGTATTTTTAGTAGAGATGGCGTTTCACCATGTTAGCTAGGCTGGTCTCGAACTCCTGACCTCAAGTGATCTGCCCGCCTCGGCCTTCTAAAGTGCTGGGATTACAGGAGTGAGCCACCTGGCCTGCATCTTCATTTCTGATGTGAAGAACATGGGGTGGGGACTCTCTCCTAAATAGCATGGTACCATTTAGATTTTGGGTGAGCAGTGAAGATTTGGGAAGATCAGTGTCAGATTCAAGATTTTAAAAATGACTCTGACAGGTGAGGGAATAGTTAATGTCTCTGGCAGAATCTCATTAATCCTTCGATGACTTACTAACATGTGATGTCACTTTTCATTGGGTCTTTACCTTGTCCACCACTGATTTATCTCTTGTTGACACACCTACCCTTATGGTGTTGAGATTCACACATATGTATGCATAGCCTCCTCCATAGGATCAGATCTCTTTTCCCTCTTGGGGTGGTGTGAAGGCAGACTTATGGTCTTGCCTTAGTTAGTGTTCTTAATTCTATCTCAGTAGTTGGGGCAGCTTCTCTTTACTTGGGCTGTATTTCATTAAATGTTTGGCCGCAGAACTGAAGTGTGGATGCTGGTGAGTGGAGAGGAAACAGAGGGTGACCTGGCTTTTGCTTTGGGGCAGGCCTTTCCCTAACATCTAGGAAACTTAACACTGTGGATGGCCAAGTGGATAAGTAGTCTCTGAAGTCAGTGGGGAGCTGCTGCTTCAACAATGCAGCCAATGAATGCTGATGGCCGAACTCACAATTCACCCTATTACTAACACATCACTCGATAAGGTAAACTGACTATTTAGGATGGCTGGGGCACAGGAGAAATTATATAAATATTGATTAATTAGAGGCTTCCTTCCAATTCTCTTTGTAATATCTTGTTTCCTTTACTAGCGAGTTCAGAACATAAGCTACTCTTCACAGTAAACACAGGCCCATGAAAACTTGACAGAAAAGGAGTGGAGGATGTGAACTGGATAGATATGGGATAAAGTAATAAAAGGTAGTTAACATTTAGTCAGCGGTTAATGTGTGCCAGACATTGTAATAACTCGCATATCCAATTAATATCTGTCTATTGCCACTGTCTATTTTCACATAAAATAGATACTATTTTATAAAATAGATACTATTTTATCTCCATTTTATACAAGAGAAAACTGAGTCTTAGAGAAACTTACTTGTCAGTGTCACACAGTTAGTAAGTGTCAGAGCCAGGATGCAAACCTAAGTATGTCTGAACTCTGAATCCCATGCTTTTTATTCCCATGAGATGCTGAGAGCTCAGTAGATAAAGGTGAGAGTGGGAGGTTATGGGTAGAGAACAGCAGTAGGTTTGAGAAAGAATAAGTGGTCATCAGAGGGGTAAAGCAACAAGTATATCTTCTGGTGACAGTTTGAAACTACATTGCAAATAATTTGTGTTACTAATAATTTGTTGTTATTAATAACGGAATATTTGTGAGTGACTTACATAAAAATAAATTGGAGAGAATTCAGTATCACTCTTAACTGGATTCTAATGTGTTTCTCTTTAAGTGAGAGGGAAGGAAGTTGAATTACAGATGGTTAACTCCCACCTGTATGTCCTGTGCTGGTCAAGTGATACCAGGTGTACATCAAGTGTTATGGGAATGAGGTGGAAACAAGGTAAGCATCACCAGACTGAGGACGTTATGCATGGAGGATGTTGCAGTTCTCATGAATGTTGCTCCCAAATCTCTTCTCCTTTGGCTCCTAGGGTCTTTGAATAGAGGTGAGGGGAGCAAATCTCTACTAAAGTAGACACAGAGATGAGAAGAAACCAGGTCAAAGCTGCTTCCCACCAAGCTGTGTGGTCCCGGGTAAGTCACAGCATTTTTCAGCCTTAGTTTCCCTATCTGTAAAATGCAAGGTGTATATGTGGTATACCTTTTTGACAGGCTTATTGTAAGAATTGAATGAGATTGTTCGTTTAGCTGTGATTACAATTTTGAGAGATTTGATAGCAAGCAAAACCTCTAGTCTTGGTGGGCCGAAGACCCTGGAAGATGGCATCCTAAGAGCAAATTGAAGCCTGTAACTCCTAAGACTTTCCCCCATCCCTCCCACATAAACTCTCAGTGACCCCACCACCCCCTCCACTGACAAAGACCCTGCCTCTCAAGTGCTTGAACACAACAATCTCCAAACAAACTATTAGGAAAACTTTTAGAGGAGTGAAGACCCCTGACAGGACTGGGCCCATTTTTGGTAACGTGTTGTTAGGATGTTTGAGAATTACTTTTGAAAGTAATTACTTTTCCCCTAAATGGAATTTTTCCTGGAAGGCCATAAAAATAGAAGAGATTAAAATTTTTACTAGGTTGATCAGGTTACGCACATCCTCTGGCCCAATATATCACAAACAAGAAAACAATAAAAAGCATTCATACAGTCTTTTTAGCCAGGGGTCACCTCAACACATCATAAAACATTAGTTCATGACAAGTGAGAGATTGGAATCAGCTGTGCCCATAAACTAGCGCTCATTTGCAGCCTGTGCTTTCAGAGCAGGAGAAAACTTGAAGGGCACGTGGGATTACACAAATAGGCCTTGTGAACCAGCGAGAACATACTCCCACCCCAGCCTTTCCCTCCAGACTGCTTGGCTGTTCCAGTGCCCTCCTACCAAGGAAAATTGGATTTTAGTTTGCTTATGACTGCTCTGAACATGTCAGGCCCCATCTGTTCCTGAAGGCATGGAAGATACAGGGATGACATTTTACCCAGAGCCTGAAACCATTAAAATTCAGTCTTTGAAAAGATAAAAATGAAAGAATGATGTTATCAATAAAAACAATGATTTCCTTTGATGGAAGTTGAACAATTTGGTTGGTGACAATATTTCAGATGTCATTTAAGCTGAATGAAATGTCATTCAGATGACATTTCAGATGTCATTTGTTAACTCTTATTCACATTTCATCCCCTGTGACTGGCTGGGGAGCAGGGTGGAGAGGGATCTTGCTTCCCTTGCACCTGACACTCCACTTTGCCCGTATTTTATCACAGGATTTGCCATTGACTTGTCTCCCCCATCCAGGCTGTAAATCTACTAAGTGACTGATATATTAGGGTTCAATAAATGTTTGCCTTAATATCCTTGACCTGAATGGGCTCATTAATTCCCCTAGATTTAAAAATCATCCTTTCATTGATATACTTTCATCCCAAGTTATGTTACCTCTCCTTGGCAGTCATCTACTTTACATATTCATGAATCTCTCACAGAAATCTGAAAGTCAAAATATATCTCAAATTCTTCTATTTTGCTTCATTACCTTAGTCCGTGCCAGCATCATCTATCATCTGGACATTATAATAGGCTCCGAAATGATCTTGTTTGCAATCTTTTCCCCCACCAACCCATTCTCCCATTCTCTACATAATAGTCTTTTTTTTTTTTTCTGCATCCACACTCTCCTTCACTTCTTACCTCCCTGTATTAGTTTTAAGCAAATTTTTTATCCAGAACTATTATACTTAATACATGTGTGTATGTGTAGTAGATTATATAATATGCAGTTATATACTATATGTACATATATACACATATATGTACAGACACAAATATACACACTCCTTTTTTGCTAAACATAACCACAATGGTGTTATCATACTTAAAAATGTAATGCTTTAAAATATCAAATATTTTTGAGTCAGTGTTCAGGTTCTCAATTACATTACAAATAGCATAGTTTTGACAGTTTTTAAAATATCAAGATTTGAATAAGATCAATGCATTGTGATTCATTATGTTTCATAAATCTATTTTAATATATAAGTCCTCCCAACCTTGTTTTTTTCCATTACAATTTATTTGTTAAGGAACTGAATTTTTTCTCCTGAATGTCTCATACCCTGGAGTTTGCTTATCACATCTCTATAGTATATTTTAACATGTCCCTTTGTCCTCAGCATTTCTTATAGATTTGTTGATGGCTTCAGAGGCTAGATTTAGAGAGGCTCAATTCAGGTTTGATTTTTTTTGAGGGAGTGACTACTTCATAGGTGGCATTGTATTCTCCCATGCTGATGCCTGGATATCCCTCACTTAGTGATATTAGCAGATATTAATTAGATGCCTAGATGCATTACTTCATAGGTTGTTATAAAACAATGATATTCAGATTTTTTCATTCTTTCTTTGTTAATCAGATGGATTATTATACATCTAAAAAGAAAAATATCCTCTCATCTACTATTTGGAAAGCAATGTTACTAAAATGAAAATAGAATACTCTGGGTTTGGTAATAACCCTCCCTCTAAAGACAACTAAAAAGCTGGGCAGAAAAAAAAGTCTTAAAAGGAACAATAAGGAAAAACAATAGTGAAGAAATGAAATTGTGATCAGCTTGAGAAAGATAGGCAGCCTCAGTTGCTTCTGCCCACGTGGTGTTCAAAGATTGGGACTAGGTTACACTTTTGGCAGGTTAGTGTAGGAAGGAGATAAAAGTTAGAGGCAGGAGGTTAAGACCCTGGAGGACTTCACCATTTGAAAATATTTTTATGCTGGGTACATGTTCCTATTCCAGCGAAAAGGATGAAAAGTAGAGTCACACACTACTGTGACAGGGCCAGGGATAAGAATCCTGTGCCCTGTAATGGTGGGAAAAT
The DNA here is from genome assembly GCF_008728515.1 of Papio anubis. NCBI lineage: Eukaryota > Metazoa > Chordata > Mammalia > Primates > Cercopithecidae > Papio > Papio anubis. Next base: position 31,592,981 of record NC_044989.1, on the reverse strand, counting down.
TGTGGAAACACTCCTTGCTCAAGACTCAGATCTCAAAGGGATATTGCTAAATGTTTGTGTCCTCATCCCAATTTATATGTTGAAATCTTGACTCCAAATCCACCACATTTGATGGTATTAGAAGGTGGATGTATTAGTTCATTCTTGCACTGCTATAAAGAAATACCCAAGACTGGGTCATTTATAAAGAAAAGAGGCTTGATTGGTTCATGGTTCTGCAGGCTGTACAGGAAGCATGATGCTGGCATCTGCTTGGCTTCTGGGGGGACCTCAGGAAACTTACAATCATGACAGAAGGCAAAGGGGGAGCAGTCATCTTACATGGTGGGAGCAGGAGCAAGAGAACATGAGGGGAAAGTGCTACACACTTTTAAACAAGCAGATCCCATGATAACTCACTCACTATCATGAGAACAGTACCAAAAGGATGGTGCTAAACCATTCATGAGAAACCAACCCCATGATCCAATCACCTCCCACCAGGTCCCATCACCAACACTGGGGATTACAATTTGACATAAGATTTGGGTGGGGACAAAGATCTAAACCATATCTATCAGTGGAGCTGTTGGGAGGTAATTAGGTCATATGGGTGAAAAGGGATTAATGGGTGGAAGGAAAGGGATTAATGCCCTTATAAGAAGTTTGCTGTCTCCCACCTCTCTACCATGTGAGGACATAGTAGGAAGATGGCTATCAGCAAACCAAGAAGAGTGCCTCACCAGACACTGGATCTACCAGCACCTTGACCTTGATTGTTTTAGCCTCAAGAACTGTGAGAAATAAGTATTTGTTGTTTAAGCCACCTAGTCTATGGGTAATTTGTTATAGCAGCCCAAATTGACTAAGACAGATATGGACTATGTTTTAGTACTTCACCTTGGTGACTCAGAAAACCTTGGTTCCCATCAGGTACCTGACAGAAGGAAAAAAAGTCTCTCTGAAGGAAAATAACACCATCTAAGACTTCAAATTATTTCTATTAATAAGTTAAAAATGGCCTGAGAACTATGAAAAACAATGAGACACACCAAGAGATAAAACAACATAAGCCAGAACCAACAGAAAAAGTAGTTCAAAAGAGGCATCAGATACTAAAATGAAGCTGGGCATGGTGGTTCATGCCTGTAATCCCAGCACTTTGGGAGGCTGAGGCGGGTGGATCATCTGAGGTCAGGAGTTCAAGACTAGCCTGGGCAACATAGTGAAACCCTGTCTCTACTAAAAATACAAAATTACAGGTAATCCCAGCTACTTGGGAGGCTGAGGCAGGAGAATCGGTTGAACCCAGGAGGCGGAGGTTGCAGTGAGCTGAGATCATGCCACTGCACTCCAGCCTGGGCAATAGAGTGAGACTCTGTCTGAAAAAAAAAGTACTGAAATGATTCAATATGGATTGTAGAACCACTATGCTTACAATATTCATAGAGATAAAATCTGAGCTTAAAAATCTCAGCTGGGAGCTAGGTACTATAGCGTGACACTGAATGTTTTCCTCCTAGTATCAGGACCTAAAAAAGGATATGTGCTCTTGTCACTTCTATTTAACATTGTACTGGAGGTTCTACCCAGGCAATTAGGATAAATAAAGAAATAAGCCAGATAAAACAAAACCAAAAAACCCCTCATGATGCATTAGGATAATCAGTGGAAAAGTGTGTGGAACTCCCAAACTAGTAGATTAAAAAACATAGAATAATAAAAAGTAACCAACCCAAAAGAACACATGAAGGGAGAGGAAAAGGAACATAGAAGAGGTAGCTTAATAAAACACATAATGAGATGACAGATCTAAACTCAGAAATATCAGTAATTTCACTAAATGTAAATGGATCAAATACTCCAGTTAAGAAACAAGGTTTTTTAAAGTTGAATTTAAGAAAAAACCAGTATAGGCTCTTTATAAGAAAAAGATTAAAAACATAAAGTTTCAAAAAGGTTGAAAGTAAAATAATGGGAAAAGATACACCATAGTTAGTTTTATCATAATTTAAAAAAAGTTCATGTAGTTATATTATTATCACACAAATAGACTTTAAGATAGAAAGTATTATTAGCAATAAAGTGCATCACTTCATAAAAGGTTCAAATCACTAGAAAGATTTTTTAAAACTGTAGTTTCTGTACACTTTTACAGATTTGTAATTTCTTTTCTTATTATTAATAATTTATTTATTTATTTTAAGAGACAAGGTATCGCTTTTTTGCCCAGGCTGATCTTGAATTCCTGGCCTTGAGCAATCCTCCTGCCTTGGCCTCCCAAAATGCTGGGACTACAGGTGTAAATCACACCTGGCCCCTTTTCTTGTTCTTACTAAACGTAGTTTTTCTACCTAATTTTGTATTCACAATTCTATATTCTTTTGCTTATTTTCATCACAGATTTTTTATTCTTCCTAGTACTTACCATGATTTTAAATTATTTTGTTGTAATTATTTGTTCCCTCTTTTAGGGGAGTGGGAGAGAACTTGCTTTCATTTTAGAATGTAAGCCTTCTGAAAGCACTGAAAATGTATTGCTTACCATTATAGTTCCAGAACTTATGAAAATGTTGGATGAATGAATGTGGAGGAGTGAATAAAGAAGAACGGAGAAAGGGGGACTATGGAACTAGCACAAATGTTCCCAGGGCAGGTATAAGCAAGGGAATGAATCTGGGGCCAAAGTAAAAAGCACAGACTTAGGTAAAGGGTGACTCCAGGCAGGGAAATGAGAAAACCATCAAGATTCAGAGGGGAGATGACCCCATGCTTAGGGCAGATTCTGGGCAGCACAGAGGGAGCAAGAGAGGTGGGATGATCCTCATGCAGGGGCCAGATGTGACTCTGCCTAAGGCTGGTGCTGTTTCCCATAAGTGGGTGTTTCCATTCCTGGCCTCTGAAGTGATGAGAATCATGTTCTGAAAACTCACTAAAAGCAAAGCCCCTCTGTTTTTTCCAGCACTAGCTTTTGCCTGAAGTCATTATCTATAAAAGACAGCATGTGGACATGATAAGTTTAAAGGAATTTTCCAGGTGTAACATTTTATTTTTTTTCCTGGCTTGCTTTTTTTTTTTTTTTTTCCTCAGGCCTTTATTCTCTGAATCATGTAAGCTGGAAATCTGTCATTCTTGATGTTCCCTCTGTCCCATCACTCTTCCAAAGTTTTAATGATAAATCTTTCTGTTTCCCCTTACTGATTCCTGTTTTAATCTCCCTGGTTCAGAATTAATCACCTCCTACTTTCTAAGTGGTCTATCTGGTTCTAGTGCAGTCTCCTCACTTTCCTGGTGTTCGGTTTATCTTTCAAGTCACCATCTTGTTCATCATCTGAGTATTAAAACACATTAAAGACTATCCCAATATCTTAGGATAGAGTCTGAATTCTCTGATTGATCTTTTTTTTTAAAAATCGTAATTTTTGTGGGTATTTGTATATATTTATGTGGTACATGAGATATTTTGATCCAGGCATGCAATGCATAATAATCACGCCATGGAGAATGGGGTATCCATCCACTCAAGCATTTATCTTTTGTGTTACAAACAATCCAATTATATTCTTTTTGTTATTTTAAAATATACAATTAAGTTATTATTGACTATAGTCACCCTGTAGTGCTATTTAATAGTAGGTATTATTCATTCTTTCTATTTTCTTTGTACCCATTAACCACGCCCACCTCTCCCCCAGGCCCCCACTACCCTTCTCAGCTTCTGGTAACCACCCTTCTACTCTGTCTCTAAGAGTTCAATTGTTTTGATTTTTATATCCCACAAATAAGTCTCTTCTTGATCTTTAAGGGCTCCCAGATTTCTGTCTTAATCAACCATCCACCTTATCTCTTACTGCTTCCCTGAAAAAAACTTCTGCTCCCTCCAAACTGGTTTGGTTATTATTTTCCTCAATATATCATGTTCCTTTTGATTGCCATACTTTTGATGATTTCTTCTTTCCTCCTTGTAATGCCCTATTCATCATCTTCCATCAGGGATCTTATATTAGTCCATTCTTGCACTTCTATAAAGAAATACCTGATACTGGGTAATTTAAAAAGAAAAAAGGTTAAATTGGCTCATGGTTCTACAGGCTGTACAGCATGCATGATAGCTTCTGGGGGGTGCCTCAGGAAAGCTCCAATCATGGTGGAAGGCAAAGGGAAAGCAGGCAGGTCTTACATGACTGGAACAGGAGAAAGAGAGACATGCAGGAGGTCTCACACACTTTTAAACAACTAGACCTTGTGAGAAGTCCCTCACTATCATGAGAACAGCATCTGTGATTCATCACCTCCCACAAGGTCCCACCTCCAATATTGGGAATTACAATTCAACATGAAATTTGGGTCAGGGCGCAGATGCAAACTATATCATTCCGCCCCTGGCCTCACCCAAATCTCATGTCCTCTCACATTGCAAAATACAATCATGCTTTTCCGACAGTCCTCCAAAGTCTTGACTCATTCCAGCATTAACTCAAAAGTCCAAAGTTTCATCTGAGACAAGGCTAGTCTCTTCTGCCTATGAGCCTGTAAAATAAAAAACAAGTTAGTTATTTCCAAGATACAAAAGAGGTATAGGCATTGGGTAAATACTCCTAATCCAAAAGGTATAGATTGGCCAAAACAAAGGGGTTACAGACCCATACAGTCCAAAACCCAGCAGGGCAGTCATGAAATTTAAAAAATTTTTTTTTGAGATTGCTCTTGTTGCCCAGGCTGGAGTGCAATGGTGTGATCTCAGCCTCATCGCAACCTCTGCCTCCCAGGTTGAAGCGATTCTCCTGCCTCAGCCTTCCTGAGTAGCTGGGATTACAGGCATGTGCCACCACACCTGGCTAATTTTGTATTTTTAGTAGAGCTGGGTTTCTCTATGTTGGTCAGGCTGGTCTTGAACTCCTGACCTCAGGTGATCCACCCACCTCAGCCTCCCAAAGTGCTGGGATTACAGGCATGAGCCACCATGCCCGGCCCATTAAATGTTAAAGCTCCAAAATAATCTACTTTGACTTCGTGTCTCACATCCAGGGCACGCTGATGCAAAGGGTGGGCTCCCAAAACCTTGGGCAGCTCCTTTCCTGAGACTTTGCAGGGTACAGCCACCGTAGCTGCTTGCACAGGCTGGTGTTGAATGCCTGCGGCTTTTCCAGGTACATGGTGCAAGCTGTCAGTGAATCTACCATTCTGGGGTCTAGAGGATGGTGGCCCTCTTCTCACAGCTTCACGAGGCAGTGCCCCAGTGGGGTCTATGTGTGGGGGCTCCAACCCCACCTTTCCCCTCTGCACTGCCCTAGTAGAGGTTCTTCCTGAGGACTCTGCCCCTGCAGCAGGCTTCTGCCTTGACATCGAGGCTTTTCCATACATTCTCTGAAATCCAGGTGGAGGCTTCCAAGCCTCAGCTCTTGCACTCTGTGCACCTGTAGGCTTAACATCACGTGAAAGCTGTCAAGGCTTGCAGTTTGCACCCTCTGAAGCAGTGGTCCAAGCTCTACCTTGGCCCTTTTTAGCCAGAGCTGGAGCTGGAGTGGCTGGGATGCAGAGCATCATGTCCTGAGGCTGTACAGAGCAGTGGGGCTCTGGGCATGGCTAACAAAACCATTCTTCCCTCCTAGACCTTGTAGTCTTCCATTGATGCCTTCCCACTTGAGGAAGCAGTTACCTCTTCCAGCCTTTACAGACAAACTGAATTCAAAAAGGAATGACCTTCATCAGACAACCTGGCTAGAGATTCTAGAGGTCTCTCAAACCTCAATGGATGCACCCCCTATACTCCTCTTGCTCCCTATTGAGGAGAGGTAAGTCTTACGTTTGTGTGGTTTTTTTTAATCCCACAGAGTCACGTTAGGTGCTGAGAGCCACCCATTTCTTCTCCCTAGGGTAGTACCCTTATATGCCAAGACACTGGATGCAAGCTCTCCTTCTCTCCTTCTCCTGTAAAGGGGATGTTTCAAAATTGAATGCCTTCCCAAAATCCTGCAGAGTCAAGCCTGGCTTCAGGGGCACCTAAAGAGTGCCATTTTATTGGCCCTTTTATTATTATATAGTGACCATAAAGCTCCTGGAACTGACACTTCCCACCTCACCAAATGAAGATCTATAAATGGCATGAGAAAGAATTCCAAATTATCATCCTAAAGAAACTTAGTAAGTTATAAGAGAATGACTGTATAGATGACTAAATCAAATTAGGAAAACAATACATGAACAAAATAAGTTCAATAAAGAGATAGAAACCATAAAAAAGAGCCAAACAAATTTGGGAACTAAAGAATACGATGACCAAATAGAAAAGTTCAGTAGAGAGCTTCAATAGCAGACTGATCAAGCAGAAGAAAGAATCAGCAAACTTAAAGGCAGGTGATTTGAAATTATCCAATCAGAGGGGCCAAAAAAAAAAAAAAAAAAAGAGAGAGAGAATAGAAAATAGTGATAGAAGCCCGCAGGACTTATGGGATACCTCAAAGCAAACCAATTGCACATTATGGGAATATCATAAGGAGAAAAAATGTGAAAGGGGAAGAAAGCTTATTTAAACAAATAATGCCTGAAAATTTTCCAAATCTAGGGAGGGAAATGGACCTCCAAATTGATGAAGCTCAAAGGACCCAAATAGTTTGAACCTTAAGAAGTCAGTCTATACCAAGAGACACTATAATTAAATTATCAAAAGTCAAAGACAAAAAAAGAATTTTGAAAGCATCAAGAGAAAGGTGACTCATCACACACAAGGGAATCATCATAAGACTATTGATGGGTTTCTCAACAGAAATCTTTTAGACCAGAAGACAGTGGGATGACATATTCAAAATGCTAAAAGAAAGGAAAACTGCCAATCATGAACAGTATACCCAGCCAAACTATCCTTAAAAAATGAAGGAGAGATACTTTCCCAGACAAACCAAAACTGAGGGAGTTTGTCACTACTAGACTTGGCTTACAAGAAGTACTAGGGGGAATTTTTCAAGTTGAAATGAAAAGATACCAAATGGCAACACAAAAGCATATGAAAGTATAAATCTCACTGGTAAATGTAAATATATGGGCAAATACAGAACAATGTAATATTGTAATATTAAAAAACCACTTTTAAATCTAGCATAAAAGTTAAAAGGGAGAGGTACCTATAGCTACAATAATTTGTTAATGGATACACATTGTAAGAAGACATAAACTGTGACATCAATAGCATAAAATGTGGGTGAGGGAGAAAAGTAGTTTTTGTACATGAATGAAATAAAGATGTCATCAGCTTAAAATGACTGTTATATGATGTTTTATGCAAACTTCATGGTAACTATAAAGAAAAAAAGCCTCTAATAGATACACAAAGGGTAAAGAGAAAAGAACCAAAGCATACTACTACCAGAAAAAAATAAGAAATCACAAAGGAAGACAGCAAGAAAGGAAGAAAGAAAAAGAAAACCCTACGAAACCATCAGAAAACAGTGAACAAAATGGCAGTAGTGAGTTCTTACCTATCAGTAATTACTTTAAAGTAAATGGATTAAGTTCTTCAATCAAAAGACACAATGGCTGAATGAATGAAAAAATGATTCAACAATATTCTATCTAGAAGAGATTCACTTTAGCTGTAAGGACACATATAGACAATATAAAGGGATGGAAAAATATATTTCATGCAAATAGTAACCAAATGAGAGTAGGGGTGCCTGTATTTATATTAAACTTTCTGTCAAAATCTATCACAAGAGACAAAGATGGTTACTATATAATAATAAAAGGGCCAATTCATCAAGGGGATATGATAATCATAAATGTGTATTCACCAAATATTGGAGCACTTAAACATATGAATGATCATTGGGTCAAAAATGAAATCGAGATGGCAATTAAAAAATTCTTGAAACTGGATGACAATAGTGATACAACCTATCAAAACCTCTGGGACATAGCAAAGGTGGTGCTAAGAGGAAAGTTCATAGCCCTAAACACCTACATCAAAAAATCGGAAAGAGCACTAACAGACAATCTAAGGTCACACCTCAAGGAACTAGAGAAAAAAGAACAAACCAAACCCAAACCCAGCAGAAGAAAGGAACCAACATCAGAGCAGAATGAAATGAAATGAAATTGAAACAAAAAAAATTACAAAAGATAAATGAAACAAAATGCTGGTTCTTTGAAAATATAAATAAAATTGATAGGCCATTAGCAAGATTAACCAAGAAAATAAGAGAGAAAATCCAGAAAAGCCTAATAAGAAACAAAACAGGAGATATTACAACTGACACCACAGAAATACAAAAGATCATTCAAGGCTCATATTAACACCTTTATGTGCATAAACTAGAAAACCTAGAAGAAACGGATACATTCCTGGAAAGATACCACCCTCCTAGCTTAAATCATGAAGAATTAGATACCCTGAACAGACCAATAACAAGTAGCATGATTGAAATGGTAATTTAAAAAATTACCAACAGGCTGGGTGGGGTGGCTTACGCCTGTAATCCCAGCACTTTGGGAAGCCAAAGTGGGCGGATCACCTGAAGTCGGGAGTTTGAGACCAGTCTGGCCAACATGGTGAAACCCTGTCTCTACTAAACATACAAAAATTAGCTGAGTGTGGTGGTGGATGCCTGTAATCCCAGCTCTTCAGGAGGCTGAGACAGGAGAATCGCTTGAACCCAGGAGGCAGAGGTTACAGTGAGCCGAGATTGCACCACTGCACTCCAGCCTGGGCAACAAAGAGTGAAACTCTGTCTCAAAATAAATAAATAAATAAATACATAAAATGATAAAATAAAATAATAATAAAAAATTTACCGACAAATAGATGTTCAGACGGATTCACAGCAGAATTCTACCAAGCATTCAAAGAAGAATTGGTACCAATATTCTATTGACAATATTCCACAAGATAGAGAAAGAGGGAACCCTTCCTAAATCATTCTATGAAGCCAGTATCACCCTAATACCAAAACCAGGAAAGGACATAACCAAAAAGAAAACTACAGACCAAATCCTTAGTGAACATGGATGCTAAAATCCTTAACAAAATTCTAGCTAACTGAATCCAATAACATATCAAAAAGATAATCTGCCATGATCAAGTGGGTTTCATACCAGGGATGTGGGGATGATTTAACATATTCAAGTCAATAAATGTGATACATCACATAAACAGAATTAAAAACAAAAAGCACATGGTCATCTCAATAGATGCAGAAAAAGCATTTGACAAAATCCAGCATCCCTTTATGATTAAAACTCTCAGCAAAATTGGCATACAAGGGGCATACCTCAATATAATAAAAGCCATCTACGACAAATCCACAGCCAACATAACACTGAGTGGGGAAAGCTGAAAGTATTCCCTCTGGGAACTGGAACAAGACAAGATACCCACTCTCACCACTTCTCTTCAACATAGTACTGGAAGTCCTAGCCAGAGCAATCAGACAAGAGAAAGGAATAAAGGGCATCTAAATTGGTAAAGAGGAAGTCAAACTCGCTGTTTGCTGCTGATATGATCATTTATCTAGAAAACCCTAAAGACTCCTCCAGAAAATACTAACAGAGCTAAAGGGAGAAATAGATAGTAGTACAACAATAATAGAATACTTCAATTCTATACTTTCATGAATAGATGGAACATCCAGACAGAAAAGAGAAAAGAATCAAAGCATATCCAGACATATACAGAACATTTCACCCAATGGCAGCAGAATACACGTTCTTCTCAAGTGCACATGGGATATTTTCCAAGACACACATGCTAGACCACAAAACAAGTCTTAACAAATTAAATAATATTTAAATCATCCCAAATATGTTTTTGACTACAATGCAATGAAACTAGAATCAATACCAGAAGGAATATAGGAAAATTCACATATACATGGAAATTAAACAACACACTCTTGAACAACTACTGGGTCGAAAAGGAAATCAAAAGAGAAATTAGAAAGTATATGGAGACAACTGAAAACAAAAAGTAAGCAACCAAAAGTTATGAGATGCAGCAAAAATTTGGTTACTTGAGATACTCAAGTAACCAAGTATGAGATTACTTGAACTTCCAAGAGGAAATTTCAGGTAATAAATGCCTACATTAAAAAATAAGACAGGTCTAAAAAAAAAAAAAAAAAAAAAAAAAGAACAAAACTAAGGTCAAAGTTAGCAGAAAGAAATAAAATAATAAAGATCAGAGCAAAATAAATAAAAAAGAAGAATAGAAAAATCCTGAAAGTTGATTCTTTGAAATGATAAACAAAATCAACAAACCCCTAGCAAGATTCAACACCCTTTTATGATAAAACAACTAGAGGGAATGTATTTTAACACAGTAAAATCCATATACCACAAACCCACAGCTAACATCATATTCAATGATAAAAAATGAAAAAGTTTTACTCTACTATCTGGAACAAGGCAAGGATGCCCACTCTTGCAACTTCTATTTAACATAATGCTAGAAATCCTAGCAAGAGAAACCAGACAAAAAATAAATAAAATCCATACATATCAGAAAAGAGGTAAAATTATCACTGCAGATGGCATAATCTGTTGTTGTTGTTATTATTATTATTATTATTTGAGATGGAGTCTCACTCTGTTGACCAGGCTGGAGTGTAGTAACGTTATCTTGGCTCACTGCAACTTCCACCTCCCAGTTTCGAGCAATTCTCCTGCCTCAGCCTTCTAAGTAGCTGGGATTACAGGCACCTACCGCCATGCCCAGCTAATTTTCATATTTTTAGTAGAGGCAGGGTTTCACCATGTTGGCCAGGCTGGTCTTAAACTCCTGACCTCAGGTGATCCACCCACCTCAGCATCCCAAAATGCTGGGATTACAAGTGTGAGTCACTGCGCCTGGCCCATAATTTTATATATAGAAAATCATAAATATTCTACAAAAAACCTGTTAGAACTCAGTGAAGTCACAGAATACAACATCCATATACAAAAATCAGATGTGTTACTATTCATTAACAACAAACTAGTATCTAAAGGGAAATTAAGAAAACAATCCTAATTACATCAGCGTCAGAATGAAGGAAATATTTAGGAATAAACTTAACCAAGGAGGTGAAATACTTGTACACTGAAAATTATAAAACACTAATGAAAGAAATATTAAAAGATACAAATAAATGGAAGACATCTGTGTTCATGAATTAGAAGAATTAATGTTCTAAAATGTCCATACTACCGAAAGCAAACTGCAGATTCAATGTACTATCTATCAAAATCCAAATGGCTCTTGTTTTTTACAGAAGTAGAAAAAAATAGTTCTAAAAATCAGATAGAACCATAAATGATTCTGAGTAAAGCAATTTTGAACAAGAAGAACAAAGCTGGAGAAACCACACTTTCTGATTTTTTATATATATTACAAAGCTACAATAGTCAAAACATTATGATACTGGTATAAAAACAGACACATGGGACAATGGAACAGAATACAGAGCCCAGAAATAAAACCACCCATTTGTGGTCAACTGATCTTTCACAAAGTTGCCAAGAGTACACAATGGGAAAACAATGGTCTCTACAATAATTTGTGTTGGTAAAATTGTATATCTACATTCAAAATAATGAAATTGAAGCCCTTGTTTTATGCCATAAACAAAAATCAGCTCAAAATGGATTAAAGACTTAACTATAACACTTGTAATTGTAAAACTTCTAGAAGAAAACACAGGAAAAACCTATTGGTCTTGACAATAATTTCTTTGATATGACACTAAAAGCAGGCAACAGAAGCAAAAATAAACAAGTGAGATTACTTCAAACTAAAGCTTCTGCACAGCAGAGGAAACAATGAACAAAATGAAAAGGCAGTCTATGAAATGGGAGAAAATATTTGCAAACCATTTATCTGATAAAGGGCTAATATCCAAAATTTATAGGGAACTCCTGCAAGTCAGAAGCAAAAAACAAATAATCTGATTAAAAAATGGGCCAAAGAATTAAGTATACATTTCTCTAAAGAAGATGTGCAAATGGCCAATAGGTATATGAAAAATCAGTAAAGCATCAGGGAAATGCAAATCAAACCAGAATGAGCTATTATTTCACACCTGCTAAAATGACTATTACAAAAAGAAAAAAGAAAACAAGTGTTGGTGAGGAAGTGGAGAAAAGGGAACCCTAGTATGCTGTTGGTGGGAATGTAAGTTAGTATAGTCACTATGGAAAACAGTATACAGATCCTAAAAAAATTAAAACATGGAATTACTATATGATCTAGCAATCTCACTTCTGGGGTAGTATGAACCTAAAGGAATTGAAATCAGGATCTTGAAGTGATATGGGCACTCCAGTGTTCACTGCAGTGTATTAACAATAGCCAAAACACTGATGCAACTTCAATGTCTTATCAATCAACAGATAAACTGATAGAAAATGTGATATATAAATATAATGGAATATTATTCAGCCATAGAAAAGGAGATCCTGCCATTTGGAACAACATGAATGAACCTCGAGGACATTATGCTAAATGAGATAAGCAAAACACATAAGAACAAATGCTGCATAATACTATGTATATAAGGGTAAGGTAGACTCATAGAAACAGAAAGTACAGGCCAGGCTTAGTGGCTCATGCCTGTAATCCTAGCACATTGGGAGGCCAAGGCAGGAGGATCACTTGAGACAAGCCCGGGCAACATAGTGAGACCTCATCCCTACAAAAAAAAAAAAAAAAAAAAGAAAATAAAAATTAAAAGAAAATTAAGAAACAGAGAGTTCAGTGGTGGTTGCCAAAGACTGGGTGTGTGAGGGAGGGTGGGGGAAAACAGAGAGGTGAAAGGGTACAAAGTTTCAGTTATACAAGATGAATAAGTCCTGGAGATCCACTGTATAGCACATGCCTACAGTAAATAACACTGAATTATATACTTAAACATTTGCTATGAGGATAGCTTTTATGAAAGTGTTTATATTATAGAAAGAAAATAAATAAAGAGGGTGAGAGGAAACTTTTGGAAGAATGGATATGTTGTGGCTTAGATTGTGGTCTTAGTTTCATAAGTCTATTCTTATCTCCAAATTTATAAAGTTGTATATCTTAAATATGTACAGCTTTATGTACGTCAATTATACCCCAGTAGTTTTTTTTTTAAAAAAAAGAAAATGAAGTTACCTGCTTAGTTGGGTCAAGAAATATGTATCTCCATTTGGTAGCCATTACTAATGTGAACTGTCCCAAAGAAAGATACAGTCCAGCAAGAATATTTTTTTCCCCTGTTTTCATATGAAAAAAGTGGTGATGTGGTTAATGCAAGCACACATCTACTAGCCTCTTAACAAAGAGCGTGGTGGTACTCTGTAAATATCGTCAGATGGGCTTTTTGGTGACTCATGCTATGTTAAAACATCTTTTCATTCCCTGCACTTCTTGAAACTGACTCTTGAAACTTTCCATTCTGATTCCACTGCCCTATTTTGAGTTCTCATCATCTGTCACATAGATTAATACAACAGCTCTCTCTCTCTCTGTTCTCTGTCTACATTTGAGTGCTATTTGAGTGATGGGTCTGTGGTGCATACTGATCTATGTCATGCCCCTGCATGACATAGTTCTCCAGCAATTCCCAGCAAAGTCCTCCAGCAACTCCCCATCAGCCTTAGAGTGAAGTCTGTGCTCCTTAATAAGGCCACAAAGGCCTGCAAGGGCTGGCTCTGCCCTCTTTCCAGCCTCATCTCCTCCTGCAGCCCTCCTTATGCTGTCTTCCTTGGCTTCATCATGTTTCCTGCAGCTCTCCACATTCACCGACCATGTTGGTGTTTGCTCTGTGATTTGCTCTGTTGACTGTTTTGCCTGAATGTCCCTCCAGGTCCCCTGCTAGCTCTTTCTTTCACCCTGACTTACTCATCACAATATTTCCAACTCAGCTCAGGCTTGAGCTCCTCCAGGAGTCCAAGCTGGGTCTGGCACCTTACCTCTAAAGTCCCTGAGCACCCTGTCTCGTAGCACTTGCCACTTTAAAAATGATCTCTTCAGGTCTGTTTCCTCCACCTCTCTGCCGTGAGTGCTTTACATTTTAAAAAATATCCCCATGCACTAACGTGTGGAGCAGCAGTGTAGTATAATGGTGAGGGCACCAATCTAGGGGTCAGAAGTGTGGAGTCTTAATCCTGAGTACCAGTTATATGTCTTTTGGCAGCATTCTAGAGTTGTTGTGACAACCATGAGAGATAATAGGGTAATATCTACTGAAGGACAAAGTACTAAACAGATAGAAAACCACTGGTTGCTTTCTAAGTCTTATATTTAATACCCTTTTCTTATTTCCCACCATATAGGACCTTTCCACATTTGTCAGGCTTATGATGATCACTATAGTCTCAGACTGATGAATCCTAGATATTTTTCTTCAGCCCCAACCTCTCTCCTAAGCATCACACCCTTGATTTCAACTGTATGTTCAGTATCCTTCACCTGTGATTTGTGCCTTTTGTACCTGGAAACTAAGAGGTCTCAAATATAACTCTTATTTCCTAAATCAGCACCTTCTCCTCCATGTTTCCCTGAATGGCATTATCTGCTCTATGCGTCAAACTAGAATTTCAGATATATCTTTAGTTCTTTGTCTTCCTCAACATTGCGTTGATGTGGAGATGGAAAGGAAGGAGGAGAAACAGAGAGGGGAGTTTGGAGGCAAATCCTTCCATGAGACAAATAATGCAAAGGAAAGTGGGGAGGTGCTGAATGGTGAGAAGGTGCACAGGGACCAGATCTCAAAGGACAATGTAAGTCCTTGATATGGTTTGGCTCTGTGTCCCCACCCAATTTCATCTCGAATTTTAATCCCCATGGTCTGGGGAGGAGGGACCTGGTGGGAGGCGATTGGATTATGTGGGCAGTTTACCCCACGCTGTTCTCATGAGATCTGATGGTTTAAATGTGTTTGGCAGGTTCCCCCTCGCTCTGTCTCCTGCTGCCACGTAAGACGTGCCTGGCTTCCCCTTCACCTTTCACCATGATTATGAGTTTCCTGAGGCCTCCCCAGCTATGCCGAACTGTGAGTCAATTAAACCTCTTTCCTTTATAAATTACCCAGTCTCAGGTTGTTCTTTATAGCAGTTTGAAAATGAACTAATATAGTCATGCTGGAGAATTTGGCTTGATTCTGAAGGCAACAGTAATCTGTTGGAGGGCTTTAAGGAGGGGTGGGGGTACATGATAAGTTTTGAGCTTTCGAAGATTTAATCTGACTGCAGTGTGAAGAATGGATTGTAGGGGCTCAAACCTGAGTCAAGAAAAGTATCAGAACCTGAATACAGATGAAAAAATAATGAGATGACGGAGAAGAGAAGATGAGGTCCTGGACAGCAGCAGAGTGTGGGGGAAGTAAGATAAACTGGGACTCAGGTGAGAAAGGATCCTTGGAGGATGGCTAGTTGGTGGGCTATTCCTGCCTCAGCTAGGGGAATAGTGAAGACGACCAAAGGGAGCAGGCCGTGTGAGTGTGAGACCACTTGGAGACAAATAAGGGTAGCCCATGAGAGTGAGGGCAGTCAGGCTCCCTGACCCACTGTTTCCCCTTGGTTCTCTATCATGGTTGGAGTTTATTTTGCCCAGTGAGAAATGAGAGATATAATCAGGAGATTATGCAGAAAAATAATTTTGGAATGAATCACAAAGGGTATAACTTAATATAAAAAATCATTATAAGACAATTGAAATAGGAACTGAAAGGAAAGTGAGGCTTATTTTCTTATAAATAGTTTTTGATTATTCACAAGACCTTAATGTCTTCCTCGAGAAAGTGGATCAGTTTCAATTTTCAGCCATAGTTCATCACCTCCTTTCCACTAGTGAGTGATTACAATGAAAAGTAAGGAAAACAGATTGTTTTGTACTCCTCAAAAGCCTACCTGTGAATCATTTCCTGAAGACAAAGGATTTTTCCAAAAATGTAATGTTAATAAATTCACAATGCTCTTCTGCTTGTAAGAGTGAAAGAAGAAACTGAAAAGTCAGGAAAGAGGAATTTACTTATACCTGGTGCTTCTGCTGACAGAGACTTGAAGTTATACCAAGCAGTCAGTATTAACCATTTTAAAGGAGAAGAGAAAAGTTGACTTTTTCTTTCAATGTGACCTTGGGACCCCTAAAGGGAGTAGTGGTATGGCTGAAGGTGCTAAGGGTCAGGTCAGTTTCCGTTAGGCTCTTTTATATTCTGGAAAATAATTGCTGTGGGTGAAGCTTAGGCTACTGGAGAAAAGATTGGAGACTCCATTCTCTTAGCTTGTAGTAAAGTAGAAACTTCTCCATTACCTCAGTTAAGTAACTTAATAAGTCTTTCCTTAAAAAAGTCAATATAAATGATATTTTATCAGTAATAATCATAGCAACCTTTTTCACTCATGAAAAATAACTCAATGAAGATTAAACTTCATTTACAAGCTCTTCAGATTCACATATGATCCTTGTTAGTGTGCATCCAGACATGTTTGCATTTGTTGCATAGTTTTACGCACTGGACTTTAAGAATTATTTGGACACTAAGCACTTTATTTATTCATCTGGTTTTTTTTGTTTGTTTTTTGTTTTTTGTTTTTTTTTTTGAGATGGAGTCTCGCTCTGTTGCCCAGGCTGGAGTGCAGTGGCGCAATCTCGGCTCACTGCAAGCTCCGCCTCCCGGGTTTACGCCATTCTCCTGCCTCAGCCTCCTGAGTAGCTGGGACTACAGGTGCCCGCCACCTCGCCCGGCTCGTTTTTTGTACTTTTTAGTAGAGACGGGGTTTCACCGTGTTAGGCCAGGATGATCTCGATCTCCTGACCTCGTGATCCGCCCGTCTCGGCCTCCCAAAGTGCTGGGATTACAGGCTTGAGCCACCGCGCCCGACCTATTCATCTGTTTTTTAGATATACTGCAAGAAATGAGTCCTAAGTCTTAGGTAGCTAAGTCATCTTAGCAGCTGATAGTTTGCTGCTGAAATCACTCATGCATATAAGCATTTAAAGAGAGCGTTTCCACTTTCACATATTTGATGCAACTGTTCGGAACTTGTCTTTTTAAGTTCAGGGACACATATGCAGGTTTGTTACATAGGTAAAGTTGTGTCATGGGGTGGGGGGGGTTGTTGTACAAATTATTTAATCAGCCAGGTATTAAGCCTAGTACCTATTAGTTATTTTTCCTGATCCTCTCCCTCCTCCCAGCCTCCACCCTCCAATAGGCCCGAGTTTGTCTTTTTCCCTTCCATGTTTCGATATGTTCTCATCATTTAGCCCCCACTTATAACTGAGAACATGCAGTATTTGGTTTTCTGTTCCTGCATTAGTTTATTAAGGATAATAATGGCCTCCAGCTCCATCCATGTCCCTTCAAAGGACATTATCTTATTCTTTTTTATGACTGCATAGTATTCCCTGATGTATGTGTACCATATTTTCCTTAGTCTACCATTGATTGGCATTTAGGTAGATCCCATCGCTTTGCTATTGTGAATTGTGCTGCAATGAACATATGTATGCATGTGTCTTTATAATAGAATGATTTATATTCCTTTGGGTATATACCCAGTAATGGGATTGTTGAGTCACATGGTATTTCTGCCCCTAGGTGGTTGAGGGATCATCACACTGTCTTCCACAATGGTTGAACTAATTAACACTGATGCCAACAGTGTAAAAGTGTTCTTTTTCTCTACAATCTCACCAGCATCTGTTATTTTTGACTTATTAGTAATAGTCATTCTGACTCATGTGATATGGTTTTGTGGTTTTGTTTTACATCTCTCTAATGATTAGTGATGTTGAGCTTTTTTTCCATAAGCTTGTTGGCTGCATATCCGTCTTTTGAAAAGTATCTGTTCATGTCCTTTGCCCACTTTTTAATGCCCACTTTTTAATGGGCAAAGGACATGATTGTTTGTTTTTTTCTTGTAAATTTGTTTAAGTTCCTTATAGATGCCAGCTATTAGACTTTTGTCGGATGCATAGTTTGCAAAATTTTTTTCCCATTCTTTAGGCTGTTTACTCTCTTGATAGTTTCTTTTGCTGTGCAGAAACTCTTTAGTTTAATTAGATCCCATTTGTCAATTTTTGCTTTTGTTGCAGTTGATTTTTGTGTTTTTATCATGAAATCTTTGCTCGTTCCTATGTCTTGAATCGTATATCCTAGGTTGCCTTCCAGCGTTTTTATGATTTTGGGTTTTACATTTAAGTCTTTAATCCATCTTGAATTAGTTATTGTATATGGTGTAAGGAAGGGGTCCAGTTTCAATTTTCTGTATACGGCTAGCCAGCTATCCCAGCACCATTTATTAAATAGGGTATTATTTCCCCTTTGTTTGTTTTTGTCAGATTTGTCAAAGATCAGATGGTTGTAGGTGTGTGATCTTATTTCTGAGTTCTCTATTTGGTTCCACTGGTCTCTGTGTCTGTAGGACTAATCTTTTTATTAGGTAACCAAGTTTTCTGTTTATTGAAATATCCTCTGCAGATAAATTTAAGCCAACACAGAAAGAGATCTCAAAATCACTGTCAGATGCTCTGTGGTAAGAAAAGAACAAAAAGATATCCTAAGAGGCAGAGAACCTAAGCTATACCTGTTTTATTTTTTTAAATAAGTTTTTTTTTTATTTTTAGTTTTTGTGGGTACACAGTTATATATATTTATGGGTACATGAAATATTTTGGTACAGTATGCAATGCATAATAATCATATCATGGAATAGTAGGTATCCATTTTCTAAAGCATTTATGCTTCATATTACAAGTAATTCAATTATACTCTTAATTATTTTTAAAAGTATAATTAAATTATTATTGATTATAGTCCCCCTCTAGGGCTATTAAATAGTATCTCTTATTAATTCTTTGTATTTTTAAAAAAATTTTACTCTAAGTTCTGGGATACATATGCAGAATGTGCAGGTTTGTTACATTGGTATACATGTGCCATGGTGGTTTGCTGAACCTAGCAACACATCATCTAGGTTTTAAGCCCCACGTGCATTAGGTATTTGACCTAATGCTCTCCGTCCCCTTGCCCTCCACCACCTGACAGGCCCTGGAGTGTGATGTTCCCCTCCCTGTGTCCATGTGTTCTCATTGTTCAGCTCCCATTTATGAGTGAGAACATGCGGTGTTTGGTTTTCTGTTACTGTGTTAGTTTGCTGAGAATGATGGTTTCCAGCTTTAGCCATGTCCCTGCAAAAGACACGAACTCATTTGGGTGTATACCCAGTAATGGGATTGCTGTGTCAAATGGTATTTCTGGTTCGAGATCCCTGAGGAATGGCCACACTGTCTTCTACAATGGTTGAACTAATTTACGCTCCCTCCAACAGTGTAAAAGCATTCCTATTTCTCCACAGCCTTGCCAGCATCTGTTGTTTCCTGATTTTTTAATGATCGCCATTCTAACTAGTGTGTGATAGTATCTTATTGTGGTTTTGATTTGCATTTCTCTAATGACCAGTGATGATGAGCTTTTTTTCATGTTTGTTGGCTACATAAATGTATTCTTTTGAGAAGTGTCTGTTCATATCCTTTGCCCACTTTTTGATGGCGTTGTTTGTTTTTTTTTTTATTGTAAATTTGTTTAAGTTTCTTGTAGATTCTGGATATCAGACCTTTGTCAGATGGACAAATTGCAAAAATTTTCTCCCATTCTGTAAGTTGCTTGTTCACTCTGATGATAGTTTCTTTTGCTGTGCAGAAGCTCTTTAGTTTAATTAGATCCCATTTGTCAATTTTGGCTTTTGTTGCAATTGCTTTTTGTGTTTTAGTCATGAAGTCTTTGCCCATGCCTATGTTGTGAATGGTATTGCCTAGGTTTTCTTCTAGGATTTTTATGATTTTAGGTTTTACATTTAAGTCTTTAATCTGTCTTGAGTTAATTTTTGCATAAGGTATAAGGAAGGGGTCCAGTTTCTGTTTTCTGGATATGGCTAGCCAGTTTTCCCAGGACTATTTATTAAATAGGGAATCCTTTCCCCATTGCTTGTTTTTGTCAGATTTGTCAAAGATCAGATGGTTTTAGGTGTGCGATGTTATTTCTGAGGCCTCTGTTCTGTTCCATTGGCCAATATCTCTGTTTTGGTACCAGTACCATGCTGTTTTGGGTACTGTAGCCTTGTAGTATAGTTTGAAGTCAGGTAGCATGATGCCGCCAGCTTTGTTCTTTTTGCTTATGATTGCCTTGGCTGTGCGGGCTCTTTTCTGGTTCCATATGAAATTTAAAGTAGTTTTTTTTTTTTTCTAATTTAGTGAGGGAAGTCAATGGTAGCTTGATGGGAATAGCATTGAATCTATAAATTGCTTTGGGCAGTATGGCCATTTTCATGACATTGATTCTTCCAATCCATGAGCGTGGCATTTTTTTTTTTCATCTGTTTGTGTCCTCTCTTATTTTCTTAAGCAGTGATTTGCAGTTCTCCTTGAAGAGGTGTTCACATCCCTTTTAAGTTGGATTCATAGGTATTTTATTCTCTTCGTAGCAATTGTGAATGGGAGTTCACTTATGATTTGGCTCTCTGCTTGTCTTTAATTGGCGTATAGAAATTTTTGTGATTTTTTGCACATTGATTTTGTATCCTGAGACTTTGCTGAAGTTGTTTATCAACTTAAGGAGTTTTTGGGCTGAGAAAATGGGGTTTTCTAAATATACCATCATGCCATCTGCAGAGACAATTTGACTTCCTCTCTTCCTATTTGAATACCCTTTATTTCTTTCTCTTGCCTGACTGCCCTAGCCAGAACTTCCTATAGTATATTGAATAGGAGTAGTGAGAAAGGGCATCCTTGTCTTGTGTCGGTTTGCAAAGGGAATGCTTCCAGCTTTGACCATTCAGTATGATATTGGTTATGGGTTTGTCATAAATAGGTTATTATTTTGAGATATGTTCCATCAATACCTAGTTTACTAAGAGTTTTTAGCATGAAGGCATGTTGAATTTTATTGAAGGCCTTTTCTGCATCTATTGAGATAATCATGTGTTTTTTGTCATTGGTTCTGTTTATGTGATGGATTACATTTATTGACTTGTGTATGTTGAACCAGTCTTGCATCCCAGGGATGAAGCCAACTTGATTGTGGTGGATAAGCTGTTTGATGTGCTGCTGGATTCAGTTGGCTGGTATTTTATTGAGGTTTTTTGCATTGATGTTCATCAGGGATATTGGCCTGAAATTTTCTTTTTTTGCTGTGTCTCTGCCCGGTTTTGCCATCAGGATGATGCTGGCCTCATAAAATGAGTTAGGGAGGAGTCCCTCTTTTTCTATTGTTTGGAGTAGTTTCAGAAGGAATGGTACCAGCTCCTCTTTGTACCTCTGGTAGAATTCAGCTGTGAATCCATCTGATCTTGGGCTTTTTGGTTGGTAGGCTATTAATTACTGCCTCAATTTCAGAACTTGTTATTGGTCTATTCAGGGATTTGACTTCTTCCTGGTTTAGTCTTGGGAGGGTGTATGTGTCCAGGAATTTATCAATTTCTTCTAGATTTTCTAATTTATTTGTGTAGAGATGTTTATAGTATTCTCTGATTGTAGTTTGTATTTCTGTGGGATCATTGGTGATATGCCCTTTATCATTTTTTATTGTGTCTATTTGATTCTTTTTTCTTCTTTATTAGTCTAGCTAGCAGTTGATCTATTTTGTTAATCTTTTCAAAAAACCAGCTCCTAGATTCACTGATTTTTTGAAGGGTTTTTTTTTTTTCCTGTCTCTGTCTCCTTCAGTTCTGCTCAAATCTTAGTTATTTCTTGTCTCCTGCTAGCTTTTGAATTTGTTTGTTATTGCTTCTCTAGTTCTTTTAAGTGCAATGTTCGGGTGTTGATTTCAGATCTTTCCGGTTTTCTGATGTGGGCATTTAGTGCTACAAATTTCCCTTTTAACACTGCTTTAGCTGTGTCCCAGAGATTCTGGTATGTTGCCTCTTTGTTCTCATTGGTTTCAAAATACTTATTTCTGCCTTAATTTTGTTTTTTCCCCAGTATTCACGCAGGAGCAGGTTGCTCAATTTCCATATAGTTGTGCAGTTTTGAGTGAGTTTCTTAATTTTGAGTTCTAATTTGATTGCACCGTCGTCTCAGAGACTGTTACGATTTCCATTCTTTTGTATTTGCTGAGGAGTGTTTTACTTCCATGTATGTGGTCGATTTTAGGATAAGTGCTATGTGGTGCTGAGAAGAATGTAAATTCTGTTGATTTGGGGTGGAGAGTTCTGTAGATGTCTATTAGGTCTGCTTGGTCCAGAGCTGAGTTAAGTCCTGAATATCCTTGTTAATTTTCTGTCTCATTGATCTGTCTAATATTGACAGTGGGGTGTTAAAATCTCCCACTATTATTATGTGGGAGTCTAAGTCTCTTTGTAGGTCTCTAAGAACTCGTTTTAGGAATCTGGGTGCTCCTGTATTGGGTGCATATATATTTAGGATAGTTAGCTCTTCTTGTTGCATCGATCCCTTTACCATTATGTAATACCCTTCTTTGTCTTTTTTGATCTTTGTTGGTTTAAAGTCTGTTCTATCAGAGACTAGGATTGCAATTCCTGCTTTTTTTTTTTTTTTCTTTCCATTTACTTGGTAAATATTCTTCTATCTCTTTATTTTGAGCCTGTGTCTTTGCACGTGAGATGGGTGTCCTGAATACAGCACACTGATGGGTCTTGACTCTATCCAATTTGCCAGTCTGTGTCTTTTAATTGGGGCATTTAGCCCATTTACATTTGAGGTTAATATTGTTAGGTGTGTGAATTTGATCCTGTCATCATGATGCTGCCTGGTTATTTTGCACAATAGTTGATGCAGCTTCTTCATAGTGCCATTGTTCTTTATATTTTGGTTTGTTTTTACAGCAGCCGGTACTGGATTTTCCTTTCCATATTTAGTACTTCCTTCAGGAGCTCTTGTAAGGCAGGCCTAGTGGTGACAGAATCCCTTAACATTTGCTTGTCTGTAAAGGATTTTATTTCTCCTTTGCTTGTGAAGCTTATTTTGGCTGGATATGAAATTCTGGGTTGAAAATTCTTTTCTTTAAAAATGTTGAATATTGGCCCCCACGCTCTTCTGGCTTGTAGGGTTTCTGCAGAGAGATCTGCTGTTAGTCTGATGGGCTTTCCTTTGTGGGTAACCTGACCTTTCTCTCTGGCTGCCCTTAACATTTTTTCCTTCATTTCAACCTTGGAGAATCTGTCAATTATGTGTCTTGGGGTTGCTCTTCTTGAGGAGTATCTTAGTGGAATTCTCTGTATTTCCTGAATTGGAATGTTGGCCTGTCTTGCTAGGTTGGGGGAGTTCTCCTGGATAATATCCTGAAGTGTGTTTTCCAAATGGATTCCATTCTCCCTGTCACTTTCAGGTACACCAATCAAACGTAGATTTGATCTTTTCACGTAGTCCCATATTTCTTGGAGGCTTTGTTCATTCGTTTTCATTCTTTTTTTCTAACCTTGTCTTCATGTCTTATTTCAGTAAGTTGATCTTCAATCTCTGATATCCTTTCTTCTGCTTGATCAGTTCAGCTATTGATACTTGTGTATGCTTCATGGAGTTCTCATGCTGTGTTTTTCAGCTTAATCAGGTCATTTATTTTCCTCTCTAAACTGGTTATTCTAGTTAGCAGGTCCTGTAACCTTTTATCAAGGTTCTTAGTTTGCACTGGGTTAGAACATGCTCCTTTAGCTCAGAGGAGTTTGTTATTACCACCTTCTGAAGTCTACTTCTGTCAATTCGTAAATCTCTTTCTCTGTCCAGTTTTGTGCCCTTGCTGGAGAGGCATTGTGATCATTTGGAGGAGAAGCAGCACTCTAGTTTTTGGAATTTTCAGCATTTTTGTGCTGGTTTTTCCTTATCTTCATGGATTTATCTACTTTTGATCTTTGAGGCCGATTACCTTGGGATGGGGTTTTTGTGTGGGGGTCTTTTTTTTGTTGATGTTGATGTTGTTGCTTTCTGTTTGTTAGTTTTTTTTTTTTTCTAGCAGTCAGTCCCCTCTCCTGTAGGCCTGCTGCAGTTTGCTCGAGGTCCACTCCAAACCCTGTTGGCCTGGGTATCACCAGTGGAGGTTGCAGAAGAGCAAAGATTGCCATCTGGTCCTTCCTCTGGAAGCTTCATCCCAGAGGGACACTGGCCTGATGCCAGCTGGAACTTTCCTGTATGAGGTGTCTGTCGACCCCTGTTGGGAGGTCTTTCCCAGTCAGGAGGCACGGGGGTCAGCAACCTACTTGCGGAGGCAGTCTGTCCCTTAGCAGA
Source organism: Papio anubis (assembly GCF_008728515.1). Classification (NCBI taxonomy): domain Eukaryota; kingdom Metazoa; phylum Chordata; class Mammalia; order Primates; family Cercopithecidae; genus Papio; species Papio anubis. The sequence continues at coordinate 31,568,818 of NC_044989.1, read as the reverse complement.
GCTTGAGCGCTGTGCTGGGAGAATCTTTTCAGGATCAGCTGCTCTCTTCAGAGCCGGCAGGCAGGAAAGTTTAAGTCTGCTGGAGCTGTGCCCTCAGCTGTCCCTTCCCCCAGGTTCTCTGTCCCAGGGAGGTAGGAGTTTTATCTGTAAGCCCCTGACTGGGCTGCTGCCTTTTTTTCAGAGATGCCCCACCCAGTGAGGAGGAATCTAGAGAGGCAGTTGCGCCTCAGCTGCTTTACTGCATTGTGGTAAATTCCGCCCAGTCCAACCCTCCTGGCCTCCTTAGCACTGTCAGGGGAGAACTGCCTACTAAAGCCTCAGTAATGGGGGATGCCCTTCCCCCCACCAAGCTCAATAGTCCCAGGTGGACTTCAGACTGCTGTGCTGGCAGTGAGAATTTCAAGTCAGTGGTTCTTAGCTTGCTATACTCCATGGTTGTGGTACCTACTGAGCAAGACCACTTGGCTTCCTGGCTTGAGCCCCTTTCCAGGGGAGTGAACGGTTCTGTCTTGCTGGGGTTCCAGGCACCACTAGGGTATGAAAAAAGACTCCTGCAGCTATCTCATTGTCATCCCAAACAGCCGCCCAGTTTTGTGCTTGAAACTCAGCGCCCTGGTGGTGTAGGCACATGAGGGAATTTCCTGATTTGCCGATTGCAAAAACCGTGGGAAAAGCGTAGTATCTGGGCTGAGTAGCACAGTCCCTCATGGCTTCCTTGGCTGGGGGAAGGAGGTCCCTTGGCTTCTTGTACTTGCTGGGTGAGGCAACACCCTACCCTGTTTCTGCTCACCCTCCATGGGCTGCACCCACTGCCTAACCAGACCTAATGAGATGAACGGGGTAGCTCTGTTGGAAATGCAGACATTGCCTGCCTTCTGCATTTGTCTCTCTCAGAGCTGCAGACTGGAGCTGTTCCTATTTGAACATCTTGCCCGATCAACCCTATGTATATATTTTTTATACCCATTAACCATTTCCACCTCCCCCTCACTCATTCGCTAACCTCCTAACTCTGGTAACTGTCCTTCTGTTCTCTAGTTGCATGAATTCAATTGTTTTAATTTTTAGATCCCACAAATAAGTGAGAACATGCAATGTTTGTCTTTCTGTGCATGGCTTATTCCACTTAACATAATGACCTCCAGTTCCATTTAGGTTGTTGCAAATGACAAGGTCTCATTCTTTTTTTAATGTCTGAATAGTACTTCACTGTGTACAAGTACCACATTTTCTCTATCCACTCATCTCTTGATGGACACTTAGCTTGCTTCCAAATCTTGGATATTGTAAACAGTACTGCAACAAGCATGAGAGTGCAGATATTTCAATATGTGGATTTCCTTTCTTTTGGGTATATACACAGCAGTGAAATTTCTCAATTGTATGGTAGCTTTATTTTTAGTTTTTTGAGGAACCTCCAAACTGTTCTCTATAGTAGCTGTACTAATTTACATTCCCACCAACAGTTTATGAGGGTTCCCTTTTCTCCTTATCCTCACCAGCATTTGTTATTGCCTGATTTTTGGACAAAAGCCATTTTAACTGGGGTGAGATGATGTCTCATTGTAATAAAAAACCACAAAAATCTGTGACTTAAATCAATAAATATTTATTTCTTGCTCAAGCAAAGGCCATTGTGTGTCAGGGGAACTCTCTGGAGCTTATATTTCCCAATGATGATTCAGCATTTCACCTTCATGCCAACATTTGATTTATTATTCCAACAATGAAACAATGGGGTGGAGCATTAAGTATGAGCAATTAAAAGCTTACATGTGGAAGTAAAACATATGACTTCTACTCCAATTTTTTTGGTGAAAGTAAGCCACACCTAACCTCAGGGAACTCAAGAAAAGGCAATTCCGCAGTGGGCCTGAAAGAAAAAGAATTATGCAGCACTGATATCCACCACAGATGTCAACTTTTTATTCTGCTAGGTAAGGACATCAAACACACACACACACACACACACACACACACACACACACACACACCACCCCATCCTATCCTTTAAAACCACCATCATTTCCTTAAAGAACTTACTTTTTAACATTATGCACAAAATTACCTATTAAAATTCCAGTGCAATTTTTTATTTGCTGTGCTCTTCCCTGTATCTTAGGAAATCAAACTACATTTTTCAGAATCCCTTACAGTAGGATACCTCATTATATTCTTTCAATGAACGGCATTCATGTGTGATTTGGAAGGCAGAGGAAAAGCAAAAGCCATTATTGCTCCTAGGATGGTGGTAAGCAGAGGATGGGCTTTGGTAAACGGAGATATGTTCTCACTGGCCTCCTACAAATCACCCATTTAATGTTCTTGGCAGCTGAGATTGCTGTTGATAGCCTCTCAGAATTTCTGTACTTTCAGTCCCCTGGTCATTTCTACATTTTTGAAAGCCTCTAATTCTGAGATTTATTCTTTCTTGTGTGAAATATCTAGAGGAGCTTTTCTGACTGATAAAGTATATGGCACTAAGAAACAGGTTATCAAATATGGAGTCAGATCTGGTTAGATTTGAAGCAACAATAATCTCACCTATTAGAGAAAAACAGATATTGGTAGGTCATGGCATATATGGGAAAATAGCTACTTAAATTACTGCATGTAGTTGCTTATAATAAAGTTCTTGTTGAAGGCAAGCCTTTGGGGATTAGGTGGCTGCTTAATCCATTATATCCATATAGAATGTCTGCATATTCATTATATCCATAGAGACTACTGAAATACTTTATCAGTTAGAAAAGCCCCTCAAGGTATTTCAAGCAAGAAGGAAAAAATACCAGAGGTAGAGACTTTCAAAAATGTACTCTATCCATATAGACTACTCTATATGGAGAATTCATATGCAGACCACATGAACACTAAGGTGGGATAGCTGCTTCTGACTTCATTGGAGAGGATTAAAAAAAAATGAAAAACTCAGACCTAGATTTTTTAGCTCAAAACGGTCAGATTGGGAGGCTGAGGTGGGCGGATCATGAGGTCAGGAGATTGAGACCATCCTGGCTAACATGGTGAAACCCTGTCTCTACTAAAAATACAAAGAATTAGCTGGGCGTGGTGGCGGGTGCCTGTAATCCCAGCTACTCGGGAGGCTGAGGCAGGAGAATGGCGTGAACCCGGGAGGTGGAGCTTGCAGTGGGCCCAGATCACACAACTGCACTCCAGCCTGGGCGACAGAGCAAGACTCCATCTCAAACAAACAAACAAAGAAAAACCACAGAAAACTGGAGAGCTTTTATGATTGTCATAAAAGAAGCTTATGTTTAATTCTACAATCCACAGCATCAAATTTTGGGTGTAATTTTTTTTTGACAAAGATCAGACCCAAACTTTCATGTTGTGGGTTGCAGAATTAGAGCAATTTGGATTCATGGCTCACTAGATTCTTTTGTAAAAGTTGGGGCGTTTGTTGGAAAGAATAAAATTCTGAACTGGAATAGAGATATCCAGATAGATTCCAGTGATCTGAATTTTTTTTAATAAGCTCCCTTGTTGGAAGTATCTGTAATGATCTCAACCAAGGTCATTTCAAAGGGATTGCAAAGGGATGCAAGTGCATCTCAAAACTCATCTCTCCACCTTTTATTGTCTCTAGACCCATAATGAGAGTTAGATTCCCAAAGGCCTCAGGAGACAAGTAAAAAGTCTGACTTTGGAGGAGAATTACAAGGTTTTGCCAATTTATATCAGTCAGCAAAAGGAACATAGCCTGCCAAAGCCTTGATTTTTAGCCCTGTAGGACTGATTTGCAGACTTCTGACCTCCAGAAATGTAATATAATAAACTTGTGTTGCTTTAAGCCACTGATTTTGTGATAATTTGTTATAATAGCAATAGGAAAGATACAATGATCTACTAAAGTTTTACTTAATATGGGTAGTCAAAGAAAAGTTCTAGGTCTGGTGAACAGAGATTATGGCTTGAGTAGCCACAACATATCCCCTAATTCCAAGATCTAAACCAGCAATCAAAGAGGAACCCCTTGGATGAAGGGAAGGACACATCATTTTGAGGAAGCATCCTGCAGCATGTCCATGAATATGTACTGTAAATCTTTCTCCCGGTGTTTCCTAAAGCCTCTGTGAACTGGAAACTTCAAAATACCTAGACTTTACAAGGGTTTTATACAGTGAGCTGACACTGATTACTGATAACCCCAATTGTACTGTAGTCTAACTGTCAAAGTGGGTGCTTATAGATGTCAGATGACACAGACAATTTTCGCCTGAGTTCATCTCACCCTGGGTGTACTAGTTTTCTATTGCTGTGTTACAGATTATCACAAACTCAGTGGATTACAACAATACCCTTTTCTTTAAGCTCACCATTCTGTAAAGCAGAAGACTGTGCAAGATTGGCTGGGTTCCTTGCTTATGGAACCCAAGGCCATGGTTTCATGGCCGTGGTCTTCCAGCGCCAAAGTCAGGGTGTCTACTGGGCTGGACTCTTATCTGGGGGCCCTAGGGATGAATCCTCTTCTAAACTCATTTAGGTTTCAGGCAGAATTCAGTTCCTTGTGGTTGTAGGACTGGGGCCCTAATTTTCTTGCTGGCTATTGGCCAGAGGGTCCTCCTCTGCTCCTAAAGGCTTCCCACATTCCTTCCTATGTGACTCCCTTCATATTCAAAGACAGGAATGGAATGGCACACAGAGTTCTTCTTATGATTGACTCTGACGTTCCCTTATGCCACCAGATATAGAAGGCTCTCTGCTTTCAAGGGCTAATATTATTAAATCAGGCTCAGCCAATCTTCTTGTCTTAAAGTCAATTCTGCTATATAATATAACAGTCATGGGAATGAGAACTAATCATATTCACAGTTTCCAGGAATCAGGATGGGACATCTTTGGGGGACCATTTTAGAAATTCTGCCTACCATAGTGGGCCACATGGATCCATGAACCCACTCGGCAATTATTTTCTCAATTCCTGAATACATGGTTGGAATAGACACTCTTGGCTACTGGAAGAAACACAACATTGGGCCCTTGACTTGGGAAAGGGATTTATTATTATAGGAAAGGCCAAGTAGAAGCCTGGGTGACATGGTAGAGAATAGTGTCAGCTTCAGTCTCTGGTACCTGGTATGGAACTATTAGTCTGGGATATGCTTTATTTTCTGAATCAACAGAAAAGATCACCAGAAACATATAATAATTTTTTCTTTTTTTGTGATTGGGATAATAGTATACCCTTACTGTTTTACCCAGTGCCATGTCAACTGTCAAAATTGAGAACACAGAGACATTGATTATCTCACCTTCCTGTAGAATATCATGCTGTCCACCTCATTGATAGCATAGTGTCAACGGACCTAGTTAACAGGAACTAGCAGATATCCTAGGTGCCTTTGCTAGATATATGCATTACAGAGGTTGGGAGAGAAACTTACAACCCTAGTGAAGTTTCTAGGAATTCTATAGTCTGGGGCATGTGGAGATTAGCTCCTTCAAAGTGAAAGACAAATTACTGCATATTAAGTGTTATTACTAAGAAAGAGGTGTAGTACTTAATGGGATATTTGGATTCTGGTGGCGACACGTCTCTTATCTGAGTTTGCTGCTCTAACTTATTTATCAAGTACTAAATAAAGATCAGCTGATTTGATACTTGAGTTTTATGACCTATTTGGTCCAATTATGCCCAAAGTATCTGGTAAGAATGTTGTGTGGAGGCTCTGGCAAGACTTAGTAAGATAAATCACTTTGAAGAACATGTAGAATTGTGGACTAAAGTTATGCCCTTCTCCTGCATTTGAGAAACAGCTTATTGGTAGCTAATTGGCCCTGGTAGAGATCAAATTTTGATCATGGGATAACAAGTGATCATGTGACTTGAATTGTCCAATATAAAGTAGTTATAATGTTGGACATAAACAGCAGCCTTCCATCATCAAGTGGAAGTTGTATTGTGTCCAATAACTTTTGTTTGTCTTTCCAGATACGTTCTCTACCTTGCTATTTCCCTCGGGAGATCACCATAGACAGTATCAGTAGACAATAACTGTTACGTCCCCTGATTTCCAGCTTCTGGTTGGGTTGAATGAATTGGGAGCCTGGTGGGAGATTGAAAAAAGAGGAGGGAAGTTCCTTTCATGCAATGATACCTTGGGTTTGCTGTGTCCCTTAGCCCAAAGTCCTTTAATCTTGAACTTCTCTCAAGGAAGCCCTCTTCACATAAGTTTCTCTTTTCAGATTACAGTAACTGGTTCTCTTCTTTTGCTACTTCAAACTTAGGGAATGTAAAAGCCCCAGGGTATTACACTGTCCTTTTGTGAGTTTCCCACACCGTGCACATACATTTGTTAATAATTTCTTCATTAAACCCTCCTCACATGATCTTATTTTGATGGCATCATTTATTCCTGGTTCAGGACCTGACTGATACAGTGTCTGGTACTAGAAATAAACATAAGAAAACAGAGCCTGAAAATTGGATTCTAGTTTGGGTTATTTATTCATATGAGTAGAACTGAGATATGCCCATTTCCAGAGTCATACGGTTGCATCACAGTCACTCAGATTATCACTGATAGTAGCAAGGGATAAAGTGCAGGTGAAGAGAAAATTGTTGGTAGATTAAGTCCTAAAGACAAAAATAAATTGTGTGAGCAAGTGGCTCAGACTCCTGGGGGAGTTCCCTTCAACAAACTAATGAGAGAGAAAAAAATTGGCTTAAAGATGGTACATTGACACATGGGTGGCTCTGATAGTAAGGAAAGAAAGATCTATTTTTTATTCAGTTGTGTGCTCACTGGAAGACGACACTTTGTAAGTGGGGTGCTGTCCTATAAGATGTGGTATATGCTATGAGCTAATAAGTTATAAAAAGTGCTGTTTCTTCCATTTTTTCCCATTATCCCATAGTCCACCGGTGGGGGTGGAGTTACTTGGTGTCTCTTTCTATTGTACCTAATAACCCATTCACATACATTTTGCTTTCCATTTCTGCAACTTTTGCCTCTGTTCTTCTGAAGAACCTCCAAAGTGTCTTCCATATCAGTCCCATTTTTGTAGATAAGGAAACCTAGATGAACAGAGGTTAAGTAACTTGCCTAAATTCACATAGCTGTCAAGTGGAAAGGCCAAGCTCAAACCAATCTGTCAGACTCCAAAGCCCGTGATTCTTTGATTATACTCCAAACAAGACAAAGCAGGAATGTAAGCTAAAAGAAGGTAGGTAAATGGTATGAAGAAAGAGGTTCATGTAGAGTTTCAGTCACCACGATAAACAAAACAAAACTCAGTAGGATACTTTTGCAATAATTTCAAATCCTATGACAGGAAACACAGAGGGATTGGATGGAAGGAGATCTTCTAGCTATGAAGCCTCCTATTGTGAAGGGGAAGTGCACCCACCCCAGCCCCACCTCCCCAGCACACCATTTTTGTGCATGTGGTTGTTAGGGAGCTAATGCCAGGATAGAGCCCATAATTAACCTCAGAGAACATCAAAGCTATATGTTCTTCATGCACTTGGCAATTCTCAAGTTCCATCCCATTGCTAAGTGACTGGGAAAGCTAAGTGTTTACTTAGGATGTTGCAGGGCAAGACTTCAAGGGAATCTGTTAGATACAAGTTTAAATTCTCTTAAATCTAGGGTAGTGCTCAGAGGGATCCAAGACCTCAAAGAGCATTTTTGGGTCTTGGCCTGCTGTTATTTGGAATCCTGACTTGCTCCTGGCATCTGCAGGAGCTGGAGGGACATCTGGAGGGTTGTCTGGCTGCTTGAAGAGCCCAAGAAAGTTCTGCCATTTCATCTTCCCAATGTGTTACAGAAAAGTTCCCCAAGCTTGTGAATGGAGTGTCAATTCCAAACTTTGTCCCTTTGGGCCAACAAGAAAGCACTGAGTCCTCTTATAAAAGCAGATCATTCAGAGAGGAGAAACAGCAGTTTTAAAATGGAATGTGAAGTAAGTGTGTGTGTGTGTGTGTGTGTCCCTTAGGAAAAAGCCTCTTCCAGAATGGAAAACAGTTAGTATTAATAGTTGTGAGATGTGTCCTCATTAAACTTCCCATTGCTCTGTGCAAGGTCATGTTTTGGTAGGTGCTCAAAGGGACTGGACAGACGCAGAACAAGTGTAAACGGGAATGCTCAGGTGTGAAAGAGCAGTGCCCACCTCTGTCTCTGGCTGTCTTCCTCCTGGGGTTTGCCCTCACAAATTGCTCCTGGGTTTTTAACTGTGCTGAGGAGTTGCTACTACTACATACAGCCCTCAGGACACAGTTCCTTCCAGGACACTCAGAGCATCTGCATCAGTGTTACCTGGAATGGCGCTGAAAATGCAGATTCCTCATACGGAATCCAGATTACCCTGACATATTATTTAGAAAAGCTTCCCTGGCGATTCTTACAAATGAAAGTCTAGACCATTTCTACAGGGGCTTCTACCTGTTACCCAATATTGACAGTCAATATCTGTTCAATGTTTATTGTTTATTCTAAGAGCTTTATCTATATTTTTTCATTTAATCTTGACAATATTCCTCAGGTTAAGAACTATTATTATCTCCAGAATTTTTACAGAAGCTGAACATGAGGCACAGGGAAAATAAATAACTCGTTCCAGGTCACATAGCAATTAGTGGAGTCAGCATTTGAACTCAGTTTACAGAAAACATGCTCTTAGTCATTATGGTAAGCCCTGCGGATTAATCCTTCTTTTCTTTCTTTTGATCAAGGTCGAACTGTATTTTTTTTTTTCTTGCCGATGAACTTTGCTAAGGGATGAAGGGAAAACGCATTTTCGGAGGAGAATTTCTTTATCCCTTCATCATAAGAACTATCTGGACATGGTAGGTTTGGTTGACATAGCTGCCCCAGAACAATCCACGTCCTGTCCTTAACTCATGAGGAAACACTTTGCCTCCACTCTGCTCCAACCTGCCCTTCCCACCTTAATTCCTGCTCTGGTGCAGGAACCTGGCTCCAGGTTGGCAGATCTGTATACTTCCTCATGCCTACATCTTGGCCCAGCCAGTGTGGTTGCTTTGGCTTTCCCACCTAGTAAAGGACAAATGTATGCTTATACAATCTTCAAAGACCAGTCAGTTCAAATACTCCCTTTTCAGAGAAGCTATCAGAAAGCCCACAAAAGGCCTTTATCTTGTGAGGTCCCAGGGCCACTTAGCAGCCCGAGTCCAACTTTTTGGGGCTTCTTTCCTCTCCTGTAGCAAGTGCAATGCTTAGCTACCTTTTCTCTTATAGCTTCTCTATCTGGCGGGGGTGGGGGGCGCTTTGTTTACTTCCTGACTTGTGAAGAGTGGGTTTCTCATTGTCCTGAAGGCAGATACATGACCCTTTCCACTTGAAGAGTTTTAGTCCCATTCATTATGCAAGCATTGAAAATCTTGCAGCTTAAGGAAAGTTACTTTATTTTGTCATCGTCTCTGTTTCACAGCTCAGTTCTCTTCCTGAGATGGTTACTGAGATAAACTTTCTCCTCCATATTTTTCCCCTGAGGATGAAGTTTCATTAGCCTCTCTCCTCTTGTCAATGCCCACAAGTGAATGCAATGCAGTTACCTTGCTGGTGCAGTCCTCCCTGTCCCAAGTAGGGCCCTTGAGTTTCAACTTCTTTAACCCATTTTGGCAGGCCTGTGTTCTGCTCTGAAGGGCCACTTTCAGACATTTCCTCTGAAAATTCTGTCTTGCCCATTTCTTCCTGAGATGAGTTCTTCAATTTTTATGTCGTGTATGAGAGAACAGCTCTATTTTTACTCTATAATCACTGTTACTCTAAGTGTACATGCTTTAATATTATGATATTATAATATCAAAATGTTATAGTTAAATAAATAACACTCAGTAGAAGAACTGTTCCTCCTGAAAGGAAGTCAAGAGCAGTAGAGAAGAGAGAGGCTTGATGAGGTTGCTTACATGAGGGCATGATCTATTCACCATTTTACTCTGACCAAAAAGGAGGAACCTAACAGATATTTCTCAAGACAGGAGAAGGAGGGAATCTGCTACCTTTGGGGCTCTGGAGGTTAGTCAGTGATGACTAACCGGAAAGATCCCGGGGAAGACTAAGCAGAGAGATCCTGGGGAAGAAGTGGGCCTTGGGAGGCACTATAATGAGGGGGCTGAAGGGAGGACCCTGGGGTCAATGAGTCCACCGCCTCTGAGACCAGTGCAGCACTAGGGCTTGCCCAAGGACTATGGTCTTTTTTTTTTTTTTTTAAATTTATTTATTATTATTATACTTTGGTCTTAATTGCTATGGCCTGACTGCCATTCAAACGTATTTGGGCCCCCAGGCCACTTTAGTCAGCTAGTGCTGAAGCTGGCCAGGATTAGAGTTCCTTCTGCTGGGGCGGAGAATTCCCCTCTGGCCCAGGGCTTGTCTAAATGCTCCCTCTGTGGGTACTGGCAGAACTCTTCCTGGTATTGTGTTCCACTGTGATAGGGTGGCACTGAGTTCTAGTGAAAAATCCTGCACATACTTTGCTCTCCCTTCCCCAAGTGCTTAGGTTCTCCCTTTGTGCTGTGTTGGCTGGGGTTGGGGGAGGGGTGGGGTAGGAACTGCAAGACTGTCTTTCCTACCCTCTTTAATACCTTTTTCTTTGTTTTTATGTTAAAACCAGATACTGTAATCACTCATCTGAATTTTGGGTTCATATGAAGGTGCTTTCTTGCAAGGATAGTTGCTCAGTTTGGTGTTCCTCAGGAGGGGATGGGCAATTGCTGGAGGGTTCTATTCGACTATCTTGCTCTGCCTCCTCAAGGAGTATATTTTGAATAGCAAGACTGAGAACAAGTACCAAAGTCTGGGGAAAAAAAGAGAGGAGGTGAGAGAGAAATCCTAGTATGGTTACCATAGGATATGATGGCAAATCCTAGGAGTGGAGAATTGGAACAAGCTGTATCTGCTGTTTTTCTCTGTCTTATGTGCAGGAAACTTAGCTTAATGTAGAATCACCCTGCCATACATGGGCAGTTACGGATTCCTGGCTTCCATCCTTGACTTACTAAATCAGAATCTCCCAGGGAGGGTTTTGGGAGTTCACATTTTTAAAAAGCACCCCAAGTGATCTGTGTCATTAGATAAATTTGGGAAACATTGACAAGAGTGTTGAGGAGAAAGATAATTAAAAACTAAGCTAGTTTAAGATTAAATTTTAAAATAGATCACCGAAAATTGTGTGTGATATAAGGAAATTTTCTCAGTCCCCTGTAATTGTTTTCCTTATTGCTTGAAGAAATTTTCCATTTTATTGAATACATTTTAGTGTTTTAAATACAAAACTTACATTATGTTTTATAGATTTAAGTTCAGAAAACTAGGAAAACAGTGGAGGTGAGAGAAAGTGGTAACAAAAAATTGAATGAAGATCCTTAAAAAAATGCAAGATACTGAAAACTTTGAGTTTCTGGAAAGAAAAGTGGAATCAGCAAATGAAACATTAAATGCTTACTACATGTTGTACTAGAAAAATCACTGAAACCCTGGTAAGCTCTGGATTTTAATGGTGTTCATTGAAAACCAGTGTTAAGCTTTAATAGATTACCAGAGAAATGTCTCTTGGTGTGCTTTGCAAAGTTGAAAATATTGAGGCCGGGCGCGGTGGCTCAAGCCTGTAATCCCAGCACTGGGAGGCAGAGACAGGCCCGAGGGATCCACGAGGTCAAGGAGATCGAGACCATCCTGGCTAACAGTGAAACCCGTCTCTACTAAAAAAATACAAAAACTAGCCGAGGCCGGTGGCGAGGCGCCTGTAGTCCCAGCTACTGGGAGGCTGAGGCAGAGAAAGAATAGAAGTGAACCGGGTGAGCTTGCAGTGAGCTGAGATCAGCCACTGCACGCTCCCAGCCTGGGCAACAAGCCGAGACTCCGTCTTAAGAAAATATTGATTAATGTGGTGACCAATTTCGTCATATTAGGGGCCACAGAGATGTTTTAAATGTGGTTCTGAGAACATATAATTTACTACACCATTTTAAAGCTTGTATATGTGTCATAGTAAATACATTCATATTGTTATGCAATCATCACCAACATCTATCACCAGAACTCTTTTCATCTTGCAAAACTGAAAGCATTTCCATTAAACACTAACTCCCCATTCCATTCTTCCCGTAACCCCTGGCAATTACCATTCTACTTTTTGTCTCTATGGTTTTGACTACTGTAAGTACCTCATATAAGTGGAATCATACCATATGTCTTTTTGTATCTTCCACTTTTAAAACAGGGAAAATTAGTCTTTTGTCCTAGTGTCTCTTTCTTGTGCCTTCTCCATCTTTCTAATTATATGTATATGTATATATATAGTGTCATGCCCTCATATACTCTTTGTCTTACCACTCTTTTCTCTTTTCCCACATGAAAAACTTTTCAAAATGTTGATCAGAAAGACAGATTAAACCACATTTGTTCTCATTGAACTGTCGAGGATTGCAGATCTTTCATGGGTGTTTCTTAGTGAGGTGTTTTTAACAGAAGCAAATTATTAGCAGAGAAATAAATCTCAAACATCAGTGAATAAATGCAAGATATTTATAGTCAGTAGAAAAGTATGGGTGGGGTAAAAATTCGAAAGCCCAGGCCATAGCTGAGACCAACTAAATCAGAATCTTGAGAGTGGGCTCTAGGCCCAAGTATTTTTTTCTTTTTTTACAGCTTCCACAGTGACTCTAATGTGTGACCACACTTGAGAATCATTGTATAAAGTAGACGCAAAGACAGCAGCTCTCAGCCATTCTTGAACATTAAAATCAATTGGGAGCTTAAAAAAAAAAAGCCTAGCGCCTGAGCCCTGTCTCAGGCCAATTAAATCAGAATATTTGGAAATAGAGGCTGGGCAACGATGTCTGTTTGAAAAGCCCCCAAGTGATTCTAATATATAGCCGGGATTGAGAAGCCCTGAACTAAAAGATAAACCTGCTGAAAAATTAGCAATAAATTCATCATGTGTCCTAAAGCAGGCTCCTAAATTGAGTTTCTGAATAATTTTTTTCAACCTTCAAACAAAAATAATCTTTATGTTTCATACATACTTTCTGCTTATGAAAAATGGAACGCTATTATAAAACAAAGTGGTGAAAATGGAATAATGCTGAATTTTAAAGGAAATATGGACAAGTAGCAGAGACTGAAGACAGAAATAGGTGACATTTTATGTTAGATTTTTAGTTTTTGTTACAAAACTAATTTGCATTTAGTACAAATCCTTTTAAAATAGGAATAAATGAATGATAGTAAAAGTGATCAGATATAACCACCCTTAACTTTTTGATATATATAATTTATCTTTTTTGTATTTTGTATTTCCATATTTAAATTTATTCATATAGTACATAGTGTTAAAAAGCTTTATTGTGGAGAATTAAAAATAATTTTAACTTTTATTTTAGATTCAGGGGGTACATGTGCTGGTTTTTTACATGGGTATAATGCATGATACTGAGGTTTGGGGTGCGATTGATCCTGTCACGCAGGTAGTGAGCATAGTACAGAGTAGTTAGTTTTTCAACCATTGCTCCTCCCACCCCCATAGTATTTCTCACTGTAAATTGTTGCCATCTTTATGTCCATGAGTACCTAGTGTTAGCTTCCCCTTATAAGTAAAAAACATGTGGCATTTGGTTTTGTGTTCCTACATTAATTCACTTAGGATAATGGTCTCCAGCTGCATCCATATTGCTGTAAATGACATGATTTCATTATTGTGGAGAATTTTGCACATATATAAAAGCAGACTGATAGTATAATGATCTTCCATTACTCAGTCACTTCACTTTTATAATTGTTGACTCATGGTCCATCTTCTTTTCACCCTAATTCACTTCCCCCATCATGAATTATTTTTGAAACAAATCAAAGGCAGTACAGTATATCATTCATTCATAAGTAGCTTAGGTTTTTTTCTCAGTTAATATATTGTGAATATTTTTCCATTTCACTAAATATTTTCCTATTCATTTTTAATGGCTGTATAGTATTTCATCACATGAATTTATCATTATTCATTTGAACAATCTCCTAATTTTTTTTTTTTTTTTTGTGATGGAGTCTTGCTCTGTTGCCCAGGCTGGAGTGCAGTGGCGTGATCTTGGCTCACTGCAAGCTCCGCCTCCCAGGTTCATGACATTCTGCTGCCTCAGCCTCCCGAGTAGCTGGGACTACAGGCACCTGCCACCACACCCGGCTAATTTTTTTTTTTATTTTTAGTAGAGATGGGGTTTCACCATGTTAGCCAGGATGGTCTTGATCTACTGACCTCATGATCCGCCCACCTTGGCCTCCCAAAGTGCTGGAATTACAGGTGTGAGCCATTACCCGGCCAACAATCTTCTACTTTCTTTTTCTTCTAACTCTGGAAACTTGAAGTTTGTTTATCATTAATATTCTTTATCATTAATATTATTATTCTTTTCTTTCTCCTTCTCTCTTTTTTTTGTAGTGCCCCAAAGTCGACTTTTTCTTTTATATTGTTAGGCACTTAGCAACCCTGAGTTCTGTGGAGTGAACAGTTTACATTGCTTCTTTAATTTTACCTAACTTCTCTCACTTTTTCCTCCCTCCAACATCTTTTCCAATACCTTCTTTACCCTTTACCTTTAGCCTCTTTGAGATAGGCACAAGAGTCAAGGAGTCAAGAAATCAGTTGATATTTGTAAATTGCCCACCCTTGGGGATATAAAATAGGTAAGACATCTGACCTCTCAGAAACTTAAGCATTGTAACTGTATTATTTAAAGACATGCTCTAATATCAACAAGTGACCATGATAAATTAAAAAATTTTCTTTTACTCAGGATCAGGATATATGTCAGGTAAAGATCTCATTTGAGTGTTTTTGTATTAGGATGTACTACTAGGAGTAGTAGAATGAGTAGTATTTAGGACATCCATTTTCACTTACTCCAACAGGTGATGTCTGTGTTCATTTTCAATGAAAGGAAAGGCCAAGGGTTCATCATAACTAAGTAAATGAAATTCTCAGAGGGATGAAGGAAATGTGATTTTTTGGTATTATTTCCTGGTGGTACTGCTTTGCCTAGGGTAGATTTTAATGAGAGGGTAGTTGACAATGCCAGTGAACTTTCTCAAATGTTAGACGTCTTAATGTGCTCTGAAAGTGACTCCTTTTTATTCTATTTGGAATCAGCCTAAGCCTTTGGCTGTACACAATAGGCTCTGACTCTGAAACTAACAGAGGACATAACTGTGGCAGTCCCATGCTATCATAAAATATGTTAATCTACTCGTAACTTGCCAAACAAGCATCTACAAAAAAAGAAAAGATAGGATCTAAATGCAAATGAAACAACACAAAATAAGCTGAATCTTTATCCACTTTCCTTTTAAAATTTTAAATGCTTTGTAATGATTTCTTTAAATTTTTAAAATTTTTTAATGGGAGACTGGAATTTTTTATAACTCAAATCAGTCTCCCCAAGCATTCAGAGAGTTTTTTTTTTTTTTTTTTTTAATTTACTCTAAGTTCTGGGATACATGTGCAGAACATGCAGGTTTATTACATAGATATACATATGCCATGGTGGTTTGCTGCACCTTTTTAACCCACCATCTAGGTTTTAAGCCGCACATACATTAGGTATTTGCCCTAATGCTCTCCCTCCCCTTGTTCCCCAACCCCCGACAGGCCCCAGTGTGTGATGTTCCCCTCCCTGTGTCCATGTGTTCGCATTGTTCAAATCCCACTTATGAGTGAGAACCTGTGGTGTTTGATTTTTTGTTCCTGTGTTAGTTTGCTGAGAATGATGGTTTTCAGCTTCAGTCATGTCCCTGCAAAGGACATGAACTCATTTTTTTTATGGCTGCATAATATTCCATGGTGTATATGTGCCACATTTTCTTTCTCCAGTCTGTCACTGATGGGCATTTGGGTTGGTTCCAAGTCTTTGCTATTGTAAATAGTGCCACAATAAACATATGTGTGCTTGTATCTTATAGTAGAATGATTTATAATCCTTTGCGTATATACCCAGTAATGAGATTGCTGGGTCAAATGGTATTTCTGGTTCCAGATCCTTGAGGAATCGCCACACTGTTTTCCACAATGGTTGAACTAATTTACACTCCCACCAACAGTGTAAAAGCATTCCTATTTCTCCACATCCTCTCCAGCACCTGTTGTTTCCTGACTTTTTAATAATTGCTATTGTAACTGGCGTGAGATGGTATCTCATTGTGGTTTTGATTAGCATTTCTCTAATGACCAGTTACGATAAGTTTTTTTTCATATGTTTGTTGGCTGCGTAAGTGTCTTCTTTTGAGAAGTGTCTGTTCATATCCTTTGCCCACTTTTTGATGGGGTGGTTTTTTCTTGTAAATTTGTTTAAGTTCCTTGCAGAATCTGGATATTAGCCCTTTGTTAGATGGATAGATTGCAAAACTTTTCTCCCATTCTGTAGGTTGCCTGTTTACTCTGACGATAGTTTCTTTTGCTGTGGAGAAGCTCTTTGGTTTAATTAGATCCCATTTGTCAATTTTGGCTTTTGTTGCAGTTGCTTTTTGTGTTTTAGCCAGGAAGTCTTTGCCTATGCCTGTGTCCTGAATGGTATTGCCTAGGTTTTCTTCGAGGGTGTTTATTATTTTAAGTTTTACATTTAAGTCTTTAATCCATCTTGAGTTAATTTTTGTATAAGGTGTAAAGAAGGGGTCCAGTTTTTGTTTTCTCCTTATGGCTAGTGAATTTTCCAAGCACCATTTATTAAATAGGGAATCTTTTCTCCATTGCTTGTTTTTGTCAGGTTTGTTGAAGAGCAGATGGTTGTAGATATTTGGTGTTATTTCTGAGGCCTCTGTTCTGTTCTATTGATCTAGATATCTGTTTTTGTACCAGTACCATGTTGTTTTGGTCACTGTAGCCTTGTAGTATAATTTGAAGTCAGGTAGCGTGATGCCTCCAGCTTTGTTCTTCTTGCTTAGGATTGTCTTGGCTATACGAGCTCTTTTTTGGTTCCATATGAAATTTAAACTGGTTTTTCTAATTCTGTGTAGAAAGCCAGTGGTAGCTTGATGGGAATAGCATTGAATCTATAAATTGCTTTGGGCAGTGTAGCCATTTTAATGATGTTCATTCTTCCTATCCATGAGCATGGAATGTTTTTCCATTTGTTTGTGTTATTGATGATTTCTTTGAACAGTGGTTTGTAGTTCCCTTGTAGAGATCTTTCATCTCCCTAGTTAGCTATATTCCTAGGTATTTTATTCTTTTTGTGACAATTGTGAATGAGAGTTCATTTGTGATTTGGCTCTTGGCTTGAGTGTTGGTGTATAGGAATGCTAGTGGTTTTTGCACATTGATTTTGTATCCTGAAACTGCCTAGGTTATTTATCAGCTTAAGAAACTTTTGGACTGAGACAATGGGGTTTCCTAGATATAGGATTATGTCATCTGCAAACAAAGATAATTTGACTTCCTCTCTCCCTATTTGAATGCCCTTTATTTCTTTCTCTTGCCTTATTTCTCTGGCCAGGACTTTCAATACTGTGTTGAATAGGAGTGGTGAGAGAGGGCATCCTTGTCTTGTGCTGCCTTTCAAGGAGAATGCTTCCAGCTATTGCCCATTCAGTATAGTGTTGGCTGTGGGTTTGTCATAGATGATTCTTATTATTTTGAGGTATGTTCCTTCAATACCTAGTTTATGGAGAGTTTTTAGCATGAATCAATGTTGAATTTTATCAAAAGACTCCTCTGCCTCTATTGTGATAATTATGTGGTTTTTGTTTTTAGCTCAGTTTATGTGATGAATCATATTTGTTGACTTGCATGTTGAACCAACCTTGCAACCTAGGGATGAAGCCTACTTGATTGCTGTGGATTTGTTTTTGGAGGTGTTGCTTGATTTAGTGTGCCAGGATTTTATTGACGATTTTTGCATCAATGTTCATCAAGGATATTGGCCTGAAGTTTTTTTGTTATTGTTGTTTGTATCTCTGCTAGGTTTTGGTATCAGGATGATGCTGGTCTCATAGAATGAGTTAAGGAGGAGTCCCTTGTTTTCAGTCTTTTGAAATAGTTTCAGTAGGAATGGTACCAACTCTTCTTTGTACATCTGGTGGAATCTA
Organism: Papio anubis; assembly: GCF_008728515.1. NCBI lineage: Eukaryota > Metazoa > Chordata > Mammalia > Primates > Cercopithecidae > Papio > Papio anubis. The sequence continues at coordinate 31,550,762 of NC_044989.1, read as the reverse complement.
GCTGTGAATTGGTCTGGTCCTGGGTTTTGTTGTTGTTGTTGTTGTTGGTAAACTGTTTATTACCACCTCAATTTCAGAGCTCATTATTGGTCTGTTCAGGGATTCCATTTCTTTCTGATTCAGTCTTGGGAGGGTGTATGTATCCAGTAATTTATTCATTTCTTCTAAATTTTCTAGTTTGTATGCATGGAAGTATTTATAATATTCTCTGATGGTTGTTTGCATTTATGTGAGTTCAACTGGTAATATCCCCCTTATTGTTTCTGATTGTGTTCATCTGAATCTTCTTTATTTTCTTTTTTATTAGTTTAGCTCGTGTTCTATCTACTTTATTATTTTTTTCAAAAATCTACCTTCTGAATTCATTGATTTTTTGAATTTTTTTTGTGTCTTTATCTCCTTCAGTTCAGTTCTGGTCTTGGTTATTTCTTGTCTTCTTCTAGCTTTGGAGTTTGTTTGCTCTTGTTTCTGTAGTTCTTTTAGTTGTGAAGTTAGGTTGTTAACTTGAGATCTTTCTCACTTTCTGATATGGGCATTTAGTGTTATAAATTTCCTTCTTAACACTGCCTAAGCTGTGTCCCAGAGATTCTGGTATGTTGTATCTTTGTTCATTAGTTTCAAAGAACTTCTGTATTTCTGCCTTAGTTTCATTATTTACTCAAGAGTCATTCAAGAGCAGGCTATTCAATTTCCATGTAATTGTATGGTTTTGAGTGAATTTCTTAGTCTTGATTTTTATTTTTATTTCATTGTCCAAAGGACTGTTATAATTTCAGTCCTTTTGCATTTGCTGAGGAGTGTTTTACTTCTGATTATGTGATCCATTTTAGAGTAAGTACCATGTGATGATGAGAAGAATGTATATCCTGTTGTTTTGAGGTGGAGAATTCTGTAGATATCTATCTATTTAATTCAGTGCTGAGTTCAGGTCCTGAATATCTTCGTTAATTTTCTGTCTCAGTGATCTGTCTAATATTGTCAGTGTGGTGTTAAAGTCCCCCACCATTATTATGTGGAAGTCCAGGTCTCTTTGAAGGTCTCTAAGAACTTGCTTTATGAATCTGGGTGCTCCTGCATTGAGTGTGTATATATTTAGGATAATTAGATCTTCTTGTTGAATTGAACCCTTTACCTTTATTTAATGCTCTTCTTTGTCTTTTTTGATCTTTGTTGGTTTAAAGTCTCTCTTGTCAGAAACTAGGATTGCAACTCCTGCCTTTTTCTGTTTTCTGTTTGCTTGGTAGGTTTTTCTGTATCCCTTTATTTTAAGCCTATATGTGTCATTGCATGTGAGATGGGTCTCTTGAAAATAGCATACCAATGGGTTTTGGTTCTTTATCCAGCTTGCCATTCTGTATTATTTAATTGGGGCATTTAGCTCATTTACATTTAAGGTGAGTATTGATATGTGTGGATTTGATCCTGTCATCATGATGCTAGCTGGTTATTATGCTGGCTTGTTTATGTGATTGCTTTATAGTGTCACTGGTCTGTGTACTTCAGTGTGTTTTTGTAGTGGCTGGTAACAGTCTTTCCTTCCCATAGTGCTTCCTTCAGGAGCTCTTGTAAGGCAGGTCTGGTGGTAAATTCTCTCAGCACTTGCTTCTCTGAAAAGAATCTTATTTCTTCTTCACTGATAAAGCTTAGTTTGACTGGATATAAAATTCTTGGTTTGCATTTATTTTCTTTAGGAATGTTGAATATTGGCACTCAATTTCTTTTGGCTATAGGGTTTCAGCTGAGAGGTTCACTGTTTTCTGATGGGCTTTTCTTTTTAGGTGACCTGACCTTTCTCTCTGTCTTTAACATTTTTTCTTTCATTTCAACCTTGGAGAATCTGTTTGCTATGTGTCTTATGAATGATCTTATCATGAAGTATCTTACCGGTCTCTGGATTTCTTGAATTTGAATATTGGCCTGTCTTCTGGGTTGGGGAAGTTTTCATGGATGATATCATAAAATATGTTTTCCAAATTGGTTTCATTCTCTCCATCTCTTTCAGGTACACCATCAGTTTTAGATTCAGTCTCTTTACATAATTTCGTATTTCTTGATGGTTTTGCTTATTCCTTTTCATTCTTTTTTCTCTAATTTTGTCTGCCTTATTATTTCAGAAAACCAGTCTTCAAGTTCTGAAATTCTTTCCTCTGCCTGGTCTATTCTGCTATTAATACTTATTATTGCATTATGGAATTCTTGTAGTGTGTTTTTCATCTCTATCAGGTCAGTTATGTCCTTCTCTATACTGGCTATTTTGTCTATCAGCTTCTGAAATGTTTTAACATAATTTTTAGCTTTCTTGCATTGGGTTACAATATCGTCCTTTAGCTTAGTGAAGCTCATTCCTATCCATATTCTAATTCTACTCCTGTCATTTCAGTCATCTCAGCCTCAGCCTAGTTCTAAACCACTGCTGGAGAGGTGGTGCGGGTTATTTGGAGGAAAGAGGGTACTGTTTTTTTCAGTTTTTAGTGTTCTTGAACTGATTTTTTTTCCTCATCTTTGTGGGCTTATCTATCATAACTCTTTGAGGTTGCTGAACTTTGGATTTTTTTTTTCTTTTAACAATCTACCACTTTTCTGTAGGGCTGCTGTCTGGGGTCTGCTCCAGTTTCTGAGGGTATGCTCCAGTTTCTAGTCACCTTGGATTTTCCAGTACCTGGAGGTATCACCAATGAAGGCTGTGAAACAGCAAAGATGGCAGCCTGCCTCTTTCTTTGGGAACTCTGTCCCAGGATGGTATAGACCTACTGCTGGCCTAAAGACACCTGCATGAAGTGGCTATAGACCCTGGTTGGGACCAGGTAGACCCTGGGACAGTCTCCAGTGAGGGTTGGGAAGTCCTGACCAGTGAGGAGGAATGGATTGGGGACTTGCTTAAAGAAGCAGTCTGGTCACATTTTAGTCGAGCAGCTGTGCTGTGCTGGGGGACCCCTTTTACTCCTGGTTGGTTTGGATTCTTCAAAGCCCACAGGGTAGAAGGGTCCACAGGGTGGAAGGACCAAGTAGCTCAAACAGCAAAGATGGTCACCTGTCCCTCCCACTGGGAGCTCTATCCAAGGTAGTTGCAACACTGCTGCCAGTGGCTGGCTGGAATTTCAAGCCAGTGAATCTTATCCTGTAAGGTGCCATGGGAGTGGGGCCTGCAGACTGTTGCCGCTTGGTGCCATGGATTCAGTCTCTTTCCTTGGGATATGTATGGGATGTAATCTCCTGCTTTGCCAGAGTTTCAGTTATTTTTGCTGAAGTATCTAAAGCTCCTGGGTCTCCATGCTTGCCTGAGTGACTGCTCTGCCAAGACTCCACATATCTCTGTGTCAGACTGTAGGCCCTGGTGGAGTCGGTTTATGAGGGGTTCTCCTGACCCAAGAGTTGTAAAGCTCTGTGGGAAAAGCATGGTTTTCTGGGGTCACACATTCACTCACTGCTTCCTGGGTGGGGGAGGTTCCACAGGCTCCTGGGTGTGCCATTATCCTGCCTTGTTTTTTTCTGTTCTCTGTGGGTCGAGTTGTTTCCTTGATTAGTCTCAGTGTGAGTACCTGGGTGTTTCAGTTGAAGGTACTGTATTTATGCACCCTTTCATTCTCTGTGAGAGCCACTCACCCTAGCTGCTTCTAGTTGGCCATCTTGACCACTTCCCGTGTATTTTTTTCAGATTGTTCACTATTGGCCTATAGAAATGCTTTCTGTTTTGTTTTGTTTTGTTTTGTTTTGAGATAGAATCCTGCTCTGTCACCCAGGCTGGAGTGCAGTGCTGTGATCACAGCTCACTGCAACCTTCACCCCCTTGGGTCAAGCGATCCTCCCACCTCAGCCTCCCAGGTAGCTGGGACTACAGGCATGTGCCACCACGCCTGGCTAATGGCTAATTTTTGTATTTTTTGTAGAGACAGGGTTTCATCATATTGCACAGGCTGGTCTCTAATGCCTGGACTCAAGCCATCTGCCCACCTCGGCCTCTCAAAGTGCCAAGATTACTGGCGTGAGGCACTGTGCCCGGCCAGAAATGCTACTGATTTTTGTATGCTGATTTTGTGTCTTGCAACTTTACTGAACTTACCAGTTCCAAGGTTTTTTCTTGGTGGAGTCTTTAGGTTTTTCCAAATATAAGATCATATATGTCGTCTGCAAACAAGAATAGTTTGACTTCCCTTCCAATTTGGATGCCTTTTGATTCTTTCTCTTGTCTGATTTCTCTAGCTCTGACTTCCCATACTATGTTGAATAACGCTGGTGAAAGAGGGTATCCTTGTCTTGTTTCACATCTTCGTGGAAAGATTTTCAGTTTTTTCCTATTCAGTGTGATACTAGCTGTGGGTCAATTGTCTATGGCTTTTATTGTGTTGAGGTATGTTTCTGCTATACTCAGTTTTTTTCAGGGTTTTTATCATAAAGGAATGTTGAATTTTATCGAATACTTTTCTCACCATCAATTGAAATCATAAAGTTTGTCCTTTATTCTGTTGATATGATATATCACATTGATTGATTTGCATATGTGTTGAACCATCATTGTATCCCTGGGATGAATCCTTCTAGGTCATGATGAATGGTCCTTTTAATGTGTTGATTTTATTTTTATTTATTTATTTATTTTGAGATGGAGTCTCGCTCTGTCGCCCAGGCTGGAGTGCAGTGGCATGATCTCGGCTCACTGCAAGCTCTGCCTCCCGGGTTCACGCCATTCTCCTGCCTCAGCTTCCTGAGTAGCTGGGACACCTACCACCATGCCCACCTAATTTTTTTGTATTTTTAGTAGAGACTGGGTTTCACTGTGTTAGCCAGGACGGTCTCGATCTCCTGACTTTGTGATCTGCCCGTCTCAGCCTCCTAAAGTGCTGGGTTTAATGTATTAATGAATTTGGTTTGCTAGTCTTCTGTTGAGAATTTTTGCATAAATATTTAGCAGAGATATTGGCCTGTAGTGTTTTTTTTTTTTTTTTTTTTTTTTTTTAAACGTGTCTTTGTCTAGTTTAGTATCAGGATAATACTGGCATCATGGAATTAGTTTGGAAGTATTCCCTTCTCTGTTTTTTGGAATAGTTTTATTAGGTTTGGTAGTAATTCTTTAAATATTTGGTAGATTTTAGTAGTGAAGCCATCAGGTCCCAGGCTTTTCTTTACTGGGAGACTTTTTTTTTTTTTTCTTTTTTTTTTTTCTTTTTTATTTTATTTTTTTATTATTATTATACTTTGAGTTCTAGGGTACATGTGCATAACGTGCAGGTTTGTTACATATGTATACTTGTGCCATGTTGGTGTGCTGCAACCATCAACTCGTCAGCACCCATCAACTCGTCATTTACATCAGGTATAACTCCCAATGCAATCCCTCCCCCCTCCCCCCTCCCCATGATAGGCCCCGGTGTGTGATGTTCCCCTTCCCGAGTCCAAGTGATCTCATTGTTCAGTTCCCACCTATGAGTGAGAACATGCGGTGTTTGGTTTTGTGTTCTTGTGATAGTTTGCTAAGAATGATGGTTTCCAGCTGCATCCATGTCCCTACAAAGGACACAAACTCATCCTTTTTTATGGCTGCATAGTATTCCATGGTGTATATGTGCCACATTTTCTTAATCCAGTCTATCATTGATGGACATTTGGGTTGATTCCAAGTCTTTGCTATTGTGAATAGTGCCGCAATAAACATACGTGTGCATGTGTCTTTATAGCAGCATGATTTATAATCCTTTGGGTATATACCCAGTAATGGGCTGGCTGGGTCATATGGTACATCTAGTTCTAGTTCCCTGAGGAATCGCCATACTGTTTTCCATAATGGTTGAACTAGTTTACAATCCCACCAACAGTGTAAAAGTGTTCCTATTTCTCCACATCCTCTCCAGCACCTGTTGTTTCCTGACTTTTTAATGATCGCCATTCTAACTGGTGTGAGATGGTATCTCATTGTGGTTTTGATTTGCATTTCTCTGATGGCCAGTGATGACGAGATTTTTTGCTGAGACGATGGGGTTTTCTAAATATACAATCATGTCATCTGCAAAGAGGGACAGTTTGACTTCTTCTTTCCCTAACTGAATACCCTTGATTTCTTTCTCTTGCCTGATGGCCCTAGCCAGAACTTCCAACACTATGTTGAATAGGAGTGGTGAGAGTGGTGAGAGAGGGCATCCCTGTCTTGTGCCAGTTTTCAAAGGGAATTTTTCCAGTTTTTGCCCATTCAGTATGATATTGGCTGTGGGTTTGTCATAAATAGCTCTTATTATTTTGAGGTACGTTCCATCAATATCGAATTTATTGAGCGTTTTTAGCATGAAGGACTGTTGAATTTTGTCAAAAGCCTTTTCTGCATCTATTGAGATAATCATGTGGTTTTTGTCTTTGGTTCTGTTTATATGCTGGATTATGTTTATTGATTTGCGAATGTTGAACCAGCCTTGCATCCCAGGGATGAAGCCCACTTGATCATGGTGGATAAGCTTTTTGATGTGTTGCTGAGTCCGGTTTGCCAGTATTTTATTGAGGATTTTTGCATCGATGTTCATCAGGGATATTGGTCTAAAATTCTCTTTTTTTGTTGTGTCTCTGCCAGGCTTTGGTATCAGGATGATGTTGGCCTCATAAAATGAGTTAGGGAGGATTCCCTCTTTTTCTATTGATTGGAATAGTTTCAGAAGGAATGGTACCAACTCCTCCTTGTAACTATGGTAGAATTCAGCTGTGAATCCATCTGGTCCTGGACTTTTTTTGGTTGGTAGACTATTAATTATTGCCTCAATTTCAGAGCCTGCTATTGGTCTATTCAGGGATTCAACTTCTTCCTGGTATAGTCTTGGAAGAGTGTAAGTGTCCAGGAAATTATCCATTTCTTCTTCTAGATTTTCCAGTTTATTTGCATAGAGGTGTTTATAGTATTCTCTGATGGTAGTGTGTATTTCTGTGGGGTCGGTGGTGATATCCCCTTTATCATTTTTTATTGCGTCTATTTGATTCTTCTCTCTTTTCTTCTTTATTAGTCTTGCTAGCGGTCTGTCAATTTTGTTGATCTTTTCAAAAAACCAACTCCTGGATTCATTGATTTTTTGGAGGGTTTTTTGTGTCTCTATCTCCTTCAGTTCTGCTCTGATCTTAGTTATTTCTTGCCTTCTGCTAGCTTTTGAATGTGTTTGCTCTTGCTTCTCTAGATCTTTTAACTGCGATGTTAGAGTGTCAATTTTAGATCTTTCCTGCTTTCTCTTGTGGGCATTTAGTGCTATAAATTTCCCTCTACACACTGCTTTAAATGTGTCTCAGAGATTCTGGTATGTTGTGTCTTTGTTCTCATTGGTTTCAAAGAACTTCTTTATTTCTGCCTTCATTTCGTTATGTACCCAGTAGTCATTCAGGAGCAGGTTGTTCAGTTTCCGTGTGGTTGAGCGGTTTTGATTGAGTTTCTTAGTCCTGAGTTCTAGTTTGATTGCACTGTGGTCTGAGAGACAGTTTGTTATAATTTCTGTTCTTGTACATTTGCTGAGGAGTGCTTTACTTCCAATTATGTGGTCAATTTTGGAGTAAGTGCGATGTGGTGCTGAGAAGAATGTATATTCTGTTGATTTGGGGTGGAGAGTTCTGTAGATGTCTATTAGGTCTGCTTGCTGCAGAGATGAGTTCAATTCCTGGGTATCCTTGTTAACTTTCTGTCTCGTTGATCTGTCGAATGTTGACAGTGGAGTGTTGAAGTCTCCCATTATTATTGTATGGGAGTCTAAGTCTCTTTGTAAGTCTCTAAGGACTTGCTTTATGAATCTGGGTGCTCCTGTATTGGGTGCATATATATTTAGGATAGTTAGCTCTTCCTGTTGAATTGATCCCTTTACCATTATGTAATGGCCTTCTTTGTCTCTTTTGATCTTTGATGGTTTAAAGTCTGTTTTATCAGAGACTAGTATTGCAACCCCTGCTTTTTTTTGTTCTCCATTTGCTTGGTAAATCTTCCTCCATCCCTTTATTTTGAGCGTATGTATGTCTCTTCATGTGAGATGGGTCTCCTGAATACAGCAGACTGATGGGTCTTGACTCTTTATCCAGTTTGCCAGTCTGTGTCTTTTAATTGGACCATTTAGTCCATTTACATTTAAGGTTAATATTGTTTTGTTTGAACTTGATCCTGCCATTATGATATTAACTGGTTATTTTGCTCGTTAGTTGATGCAGTTTCTTCGTAGCCTCGATGGTCTTTACATTTTGGCATGTTTTTGCAATGGCTGGTACTGGTTGTTCCTTTCCATGTTTAGTGCTTCCTTCAGGGTCTCTTGTAAGGCAGGCCTAGTGGTGACAAAATCTCTAAGCATTTGCTTATCTGTAAAGGATTTTATTTCTCCTTCACTTATGAAACTTAGTTTGGCTGGATATGAAATTCTGGGTTGAAAATTCTTTTCTTTAAGAATGTTGAATATTGGCCCCCACTCTCTTCTGGCTTGGAGAGTTTCTGCCGAGAGATCTGCTGTGAGTCTGATGGGCTTCCCTTTGTGGGTAACCCGACCTTTCTCTCTGGCTGCCCTTAAGATTTTTTCCTTCATTTCAACTTTGGTGAATCTGGCAATTATGTGTCTTGGAGTTGCTCTTCTCGAGGAGTATCTTTGTGGCGTTCTCTGTATTTCCTGGATTTGAATGTTGGCCTGCCCTACTAGGTTGGGGAAGTTCTCCTGGATGATATCCTGAAGCGTGTTTTCCAACTTGGTTCCATTTTCCCCCTCACTTTCAGGCACCCCAATCAGACGTAGATTTGGTCTTTTTACATAATCCCATACTTCTTGCAGGCTTTGTTCATTTCTTATTCTTCTTTTTTCTTTTGGTTTCTCTTCTCACTTCATTTCATTCATTTGATCCTCAATCGCTGATACTCTTTCTTCCAGTTGATCGAGTCGGTTACTGAAGCTTGTGCATTTGTCACGTATTTCTCGTGTCATGGTTTTCATCTCTTTCATTTCGTTTATGACCTTCTCTGCATTAATTACTCTAGCCATCAATTCTTCCACTTTTTTTTCAAGATTTTTAGTTTCTTTGCACTGGGTACGTAATTCCTCCTTTAGCTCTGAGAAGTTTGATGGACTGAAGCCTTCTTCTCTCATCTCGTCAAAGTCATTCTCCGTCAAGCTTTGATCCGTTGCTGGCGATGAGCTGCGCCCCTTTGCCGGGGGAGATGTGCTCTTATTTTTTGAATTTCCAGCTTTTCTGCCCTGCTTTTTCCCCATCTTTGTGATTTTATCTGCCTCTGGTCTTTGATGATGGTGACGTACTGATGGGGATTTGGTGTAGGCGTCCTTCCTGTTTGATAGTTTTCCTTCTAACAGTCAGGACCCTCAGCTGTGGGTGTGTTGGAGATTGCTTGAGGTCCACTCCAGACCCTGTTTGCCTGGGTATCAGCAGCAGAGGCTGCAGAAGATAGAATATTGCTGAACAGCGAGTGTACCTGTCTGATTCTTGCTTTGGAAGCTTCCTCGCAGGGGGGTACTCCACCCTGTGAGGTGTGGGGTGTCAGACTGCCCCTACTGGGGGATGTCTCCCAGTTAGGCTACTCAGGGGTCAGGGACCCACTTGGGCAGGCAGTCTGTCCCTTCTCAGCTCTCAACCTCCGTGTTGGGAGATCCACTGCTCTCTTCAAAGCTGTCAGACAGAGTCGTTTGCGTCTGCAGAGGTTTCTGCTGCGTTTGTTATTGTTTACTGTGCCCTGTCCCCAGAGGTGGAGTCTACAGAGACAGGCAGGTTTCCTTGAGCTGCTGTGAGCTCCACCCAGTTCGAGCTTCCCAGCGGCTTTGTTTACCTACTTAAGCCTCAGCAATGGCGGGCGCCCCTCCCCCAGCCTCACTGCTGCCTTGCCAGTAGATCACAGACTGCTGTGCTAGCAATGAGGGAGGCTCCGTGGGCATAGGACCCTCCCGGCCAGGTGTGGGATATAATCTCCTGGTGTGCCCGTTAGCTTAAAGCGCAGTATTGGGGTGGGAGTTACCCGATTTTCCAGGTGTTGTGTGTCTCAGTTCCCCTGGCTAGGAAAAGGGATTCCCTTCCCCCTTGGGCTTCCCAGGTGAGGCGACGCCTCGCCCTGCTTCAGCTCTCGCTGGTCGGGCTGCAGCAGCTGCCCAGCACCGATTGTCGGGCACTCCCTAGTGAGATGAACCCAGTACCTCAGTTGAAAATGCAGAAATCACCGGTCTTCTGTGTCGCTCGCACTGGGAGTTGGAGACTGGAGCTGTTCCTATTCGGCCATCTTGCTCCACCCTCCTGGGAGACTTTTTATTATGGTTTTGATCTTGTTACTTGTTATTGGTCTATTCAGGTTTTGGATTTTTTCATGGTTCAATCTTGGTAGGTTGTATGTGTCTAGGAATTTATCAATTTCTTCCAGATTTTCCAATTTATTGGCATATAGTTGCTCATAGTGGCCACTAATGATACTTTGAATTTTTGTGGTATCAGTTGGGTCTTCTCTCTTTTTTGCTTAGTCTTACTAAAGGTTTGTCAATTTTGTTTATTTTTTTCAAAAAAACCAACATTTCATTTTATTAATCTTTTGTATTTTTTTGTTTCAATTATGTTTATTTGTGCTCTGATCTTTATTATTTCTTTTCTCCTACTAATTTTAGGGTTAGTTTGCTTTTGTTTTTCTAGTTTTTAAAGATGCATCATTCAGTTGTTTATTAAAAGTTTTTCTGCTTTTATTGATGAAAGTGGGTATTGCTGTGAATGTTGTTCTTGGTACTGCTTTTGCTGTATTCGATAGATTTTGGTATGTTGTGTTTCCATTTTTGTTTGTTTTAAGAAATTTTTAAATTTTCTTCTTAATTTCTTCACTGACTTAGTGGTCATTCAGAATCATATTGTTTAATCTCCAAGTATTTGTATAGTTCTCAAAGTATCTCTTGTTATCGATAACTGGTTTCATTCCATTGTAGTCAGAGAAAATACTTGATATAATTTCAGTTTTCAGAACGTCTTAAGATTTGTTTTGTGGCCTAACATATAGTCTATCCTTGAGATTGATCCATGTCCTAAGGAGAAGAATGTGTATTCTGTAGCCATTGGTTAAAATATTCTGTAAATATCTATTAGGTTTATGTGGTTTATAGTGCAGATTAGGTCCAATATTCCTTGGTTGATTTTCTGTCTGGATGATCAGTCTAATACTGAAAGTGGGATATTGAAGTCTCCATGTTGTTTTGGGGTTGATCTCTCTTTTTAGCTCTAATAATATTTGCTTTTATATATCTGAGCACTCTAGTGCTGGGTGCATATATGTTTACAACCTTTTTTTCCTCTTACTGAATTGACCCCTTTATCATTACATAATGCCCTCTTTGTCTCTTATTGTAGTTTTGTCTTGAAATTTATTTTATCTGATACAGTTACTACTGCTTTTTTTGTTTGTTTGTTTTCATTTGCATGGAATATCTTTTTCCATCCCTTATTTTTAGCCCATGTATGTCTTTGTAGGTGAAGCATGTTTCTTGTAGACAACAGGTCATTGGGTCTTGTTTTTAAAATCTATTTAGCCACTCTATGCTTTTGGTTAGAGAGTTTAGTCCATTTACATTCAATGTTATTATTGATAAGCATAAACTTACTACATTCATTTTTTGTTATTTGTTTTCTGTTTCCTTCCTTCCTTCCTCTTCCTTTTTGTGAAAGGGATTTTCTCTGGTGGTATCTTTAATTTCTTGCTTTGTATGTGTTTTTTGTATCTGTTTTAGGTTTTTTGATTTAAAGTTATCACGAGGTTTGCAAATAACATCTTATAACCTATTATTTTAAACTGATGACAACTTAACTCTGATTGCAAAAACAAACAAGCAAAGACAAAAGTAACAAAACCTTTATACTTTAACATCATCTCCCCTGCTTTTCAACTATTTGTTTATTTATATCTCATTTTACTGTCTGTATCTTGACAATTTGTAGTTATTATTTTTGATAAGTTCATTTTTAATCTTCCTACTCAAAATATAAATAGTTTACACATCACAATTACTGTGTTATAATAGTCTGTCTTTATCTGTATACTTACTGTTACCAATAGCTTTGTACCTTCAGATGATTTCTTATTGCTCATTAACATCCTTTTCTTTCAGATTGAAAAATTTCCTTTATCATTTCTTATAGGACAGCTCTGGTGTTGACAAAATCTTTCAGTTTTCATTTGTCTGGGAAAGTCTTTATTTCCCCTTCATGTCTGAAGGATATTTTTGCTAGGTATACTATTCTAGGGTAAAAGTGTTGTTTTTTTTTCTTCAGTACTTTACATATATCACGTGACTCGTGTCTGGCTTGTAAGGTTTCCACTTAAAAGCCTGCTGCCAGACATATTGGAGCTCCTTTTTCTGTTACTCATTTTTTCTTTTCTCTTGCTGCTTTTAGGATCCTTCCTTTATCCTTGACCTGTGGGAGTTTGACTATTAAACGTCTTGAGTCAGTCTGTTTTGGGGTTAAATCTGGTTGGTGTTGTATAACTTTCTTGTACTTGAATGTTGATATCTTTCTCTAGGTTTGGGAAGTTCTCTGATATTATTCCTTTGAATAAACTTTCTGCCCCAATCTCTGTGTCTAACTCCTCTTTAAGGCCAATGACTTTAGATTTTCTCCTTTGAAGCTGTTTTCTAGATCTTGTAGATAATTTTTAGAATGCTTTTTCTTTTGTCTCCTCTGAATATGTATTTTCATATAACCTGTTTCAAGCTTATGAATTCTTTCTTCTACTTGATTAATTCTGTTGTTAAGGACTCTCGTGCATTCTTCAGTATGCCCATTACAGTTTTCAGCTCCAAAATTTTTGCTTGATTCTTTGTAGTCATTTCAATCTTTTCATTAAATTTATCTGACAGAATTCTGAATTCCTTCTCTGTGTTATCTTGGATTTCACTGGGCTTCCTCAAAACAGCTATTTTGAATTCTCTCTCTGAAAAGTCACGTATTTCTGCCCCCCTGGGATTGGCCCCTGGTGCCTTTTTTAGTTCCTGTGGTGGGTAATGTTTTCTGTGGATAGTCTTGATGCTTGTAGATGTTCACTGATGTCTGGGAATTAAAGAATTAGGTATTTATTGTAGTCCTGGCAGTCAGGGCCTATTTGTACCCATCCTTCTTGGGAAGGCTTTCTAAGTATTCAGACAGACTTGAGTGTTGTGATGTAAGTCTTTGGTCATTGCAGCCATATCTGCATTAGGGAGGACCCCAATCCCAGTAACACTGTGGCTGTTGCAGACTTGTATAGGTATCACCTTAGTGGTCTTGGGTAAGATCCATGAGAATCCTCTGGATTATCAGTCAGTGACTCTTATTATTTTCCCTTACTCACCCCCAAACAAACAGAGTCTGTCTCTCTGTGCTGAGCTGCCTGAAGCTGGGGGTGTGCTGACACAAGCACCCCCTGTGGCCAGCACCACTGCTAGTGCACTGAATCAGACCCAAAGCTAGCAGAGAACTGGGTCTCACCTCAGGCCTATGGTGACCACCGCCTGGTTCACTCAAGGCCCAAAAGCTCTACAAGCATCAGGTGGTAAATACTGCCAGGCTTATGTCCTTCTGCTTAGGGCAATGAGTTCTCCCTGGTCTTGGGAGAGTCCAGAGATGCCACCTGGGAGCCAAGGTCTGGTGTCAGGAACCTTACAAATCTACCCGGTTTTCTATTCTACTATGGCTGAGCTGGCCCCCAAGCCATGAGACAAAGTCCTTAGTCTTCCCTCTCCATTACTTAAAGAGAGGAGGCTCTCCCTGTGGCCCCCACCACCCCAGGCCTGTGGTGAGTACTGGCTGGCTACTGCCAATGTTCTATCAAAGCCTAAGAGCTCTTCAGTCAGTTTATGGTGAATGCTGCCAGCCATGAGTCTCTCCCTTTAGAGCAGTGGGCTTCTCTCTGGCCCAGGGAAGGTCCAGAAATGCCATCCAGGCGTCAAGACCTGGAATCAGGGACAGCAGGAACCTACTTGTCACTCTATCCCAGTGAGGCTAAGCTGGTATCCAAGCTCCAAGATGAAGTCTCCTTTACTCTTCCCTCTTTTTTCCTCAAGCAAAATAAGTCTTTTCCTGTAGCCACCACAGCTGGGAATATGCTGGGTCACACCTGAAGCCAGCATGGCTCTGAGTCTCACCTGAGGCCCGTGGTGAGTCCTGCCTGGCTACCACTACTGATTATTCAGGGCCCTAGGGCTCTTTAGTCAGCAGGTGATTAATCCTGCCAGAACTAGGACATTCCCTTCAAGGTAGTGAGTTCCATTCTGGCCGAGGGTGTGTCCAGAAATGTCATCCCAGAGCTACGGCCTGAAGTAGGGGCCTCAGGATCTGTCTGGTGCCCTATTCTACTATGACCGAGCTGGTATCCAAGTTGGAAGACAGTCCTTTTCACTGTCTCCTCTCCTGTCCTCAGACAGAAGAAAAGTGTCTCTCCTGGACCTGTGAGCTGTGCTGCCTGGAGTTGGGGGAAGGGTGACACAAGCACTCCCTTGGCTACCCTAGCTGGTGTCTCACCAAGTCACATGCACCCTAAGCCCACTGCCTCCAAGCCCAGCACAACACCAGGACTTTCCCAGGAATTGCAGTTCTTGTGGCCCAGATTGCCTTTTAAGTTTATTTCAGGACCCCAGAGCACTTTAGCCCATGGTGGTGGGGCTTGCCAGAACTCAGGCTTTGACTGCTACGATTAACAACTTGCCTCTGGCTAGGGCTGGTCTAAATGTTCACTCCATGTGCACTGGCTGAATTCTGTCCCATGTTGCTTTCTGCTGTGACAGGGCAGCACTGGGTTCCAATGCAAAGTCCCACAGTCACTTTGCTCTCCCTCCCCCAAGCACACAAGATTCTCTCTCCGTGCCATGTGGCTGCTGATAGGGGTTGTGTGATGTAGGTGATTCAAAATTCTCTTTCTTACCTTCTTCAGTGCCTCTTTCTTTGATATAAATTTAAAACTAGACACTGTAATTGCTCACCTGACTTTTGATTCTCGTAAAGGTGGTTTTTTTGTATGTGGATAGTTGTTTAACTTGTTTTTCCTGCAGGGGGATCTCCAGAGGGTTCTATTTGACCATATTTGTCTGCCTCATCCCCTATATTACCTATTAGTTTTGCTGGTTCCATCTCATGGCATCTTTTCTTCTTGTGTGCCTGATTATCTTTAATCATGTGACTTATCCTGTTATCAAACTATTATTTTTAGAAATAATTTGAGACCCAGGAAGGGCTTGTCTTTCTCTAAGGAGTATTTTTAAAAATATTTAGGTAGATTATGATAGTATGGGGGAGAGCTAGCAATTTGAATTCATCTTAATCCTAGTTCAGGGCTTGATATTTTGTCTGTTACCCAGATAGCTTGAAGATGTTATACAGTCCATGGAAAGACTTGTTTCTTTTGAGTTTATTCTCTTTTCTAAGATGCAAACATTCAGGGTGCAAAATGGGAGGTTGTTTTCTAAGATCCTCACTCTCTATTGCCTTCGATTGTGACCTTTGCACTTTGTCCTTTAAGCCATCTCCAAAGCATAACTCTGTCTTTCAGTTATCACTTCCAGATTGATAAATGTCCACAGGACAAAAGCAGTGCCAACTGTGGGGCTCACCTTCCTGGATTCCTGTCTTCTTCCTAGATCTTGGCCCGGTAAGTTTTATAATGTCTTGTTGGTTCTCCGATGCTTAAAGAAATTAAAAAACATTTCACCACTTCTTTTTATCTGTCTTCAGTGGAAGGGTTGGTCTGAATAACCTAGTCCATCATTCAAAGCCCAGTTGGCTTTCCTTAAGGTTTTGCTAGATGGTTTTGTATTTCTAAACAATATATCATTCAGGTTCCTTTTCTGTGCTTATAAAAACTTTTTATATGGCATGTGTTTTTCTGAAAATTGTTTTTCAGTATCACCCCTGTTGATGTGTGTGGCTTTAGTTCATTTATTTTTGCCAATGTATAGAATTTCATTGTATAAATAGATCAAACTTTATTTATTAATTGTCCTATCAGTGGGTATTTGGGTTATTTTCAATTTATTTGCTGTTATGAACAAGGCTACTATTGAATTCATAACATTTAGTGAAAACATTTTAAAAGAGAGCTTAGTAAATTAAGAGATATATCATGTTCATGGATAAAGAGACACCACACTGCAAACATGTCTGTTTTCCTCAATTGATTTATAGATTCAATTTATATATATATATATATATATATATATATATATATATATATATATATCAACTTCAGCGTGCTTATTCCCATGGAGAGTCCATTGCTCATTAGGCACCATGCTGCTCTAGAGACACATGGAAAAATAGAAGATGGTCTCTGACTTCCACAAAATAGTTGTTTTAAATATCGCTTTATCTTCCACCTCTTCTTTGCTCAAAGTAATAACTTCTTTTAATTGAGAAAAAGAAGGCCAAATTAAGTAAATACTTTTAACTTTAAGTAGGTGTTATGCTATGAAGTACAAAGTATGAAGTATGTTCTAAATATTCTAAATCTAAAACACTTTCACCTAGGACATGTTCTGAGAATCACATTCCCCGGTGATAGCAAATAGTCACGAATAAAATTAGGGAGAGGAATACAGGGCACACAGATGTTACTTGCGTTATTTTCCTTTATAATTATTCTTTAGTATTTACTCAATATTTAACAGAAACAATTTTAAAAAATGTTTTATAATAGAGGGGAAAATGTGTTAGAGGCTTATGTTGCAATTCTTAGTTTGGATGGTAA
Organism: Papio anubis; assembly: GCF_008728515.1. NCBI lineage: Eukaryota > Metazoa > Chordata > Mammalia > Primates > Cercopithecidae > Papio > Papio anubis. The sequence continues at coordinate 31,534,090 of NC_044989.1, read as the reverse complement.
GCTCATGAGTATTTGTTTTATATGCATACACATTATATAAACACACACACATGCAATCACATCTATACTTCCATATGTATCAAATGTTACAAAATACATCATTAAAAGTGTCAGGAACAGATCACCCCTCCACCTTTATCACCAACCCCATACATAGTAGATTCACTCCTCCCCAGTCCTGTATCTCGGTGCACTCCACCGAGCCCCCTCAGCCCCATACCCCAGTGTGCCCCAGCCCTGTCCCAGCCTCCACTGTGTGTCCTTCCTCCCCTCACAACTGCCCCTCAGCTGATTTCTCCTGTGCAGCACAGACTCCCTGGAGAATGCAGATTGGTTTCAAGGGTGAAGACAAGCCGCCTGCTAGGGGTAGCAGTGGACAGCAAGAAGCTGTGCCCCCGGGCAAGAAGCCACAGTAGCAGCTCGCCTAAGAGCATAAGCAGTTCTTTCTCCCACTGGGTTCACAATGGCCTGGGGATAGCCCATTGCCTAGACTAGTGCTCAGCAGGGACTGCAAACTCAGGATTGGACTGCCACACAGATCATGGCCCAGCTGGTGTCTGAGGAGGACGTGGACAAGGATGTGCTTCTCACCCAGCTGCTGAAGTCCAACGAGTCCATCAATGCCTTCTGCCGCTTCCTGGCAGAATGAGACTTTCGAGCTTGGGCCTCCAGGTCACCCTCCTTCTCAAAGCTTGACTCAGTCAATAACAGAGAGGGAGGCGAGCCTTTAATGAACTTGAAGATTATCAATCTGAAAATCCTAATTAAGAAATTCATCCTCTTGAGTGGGGTGGGTTCAGGGAGATCAGGAAAACAAGTGAGAGAAGGCTTTTGTTTCAGAGTCAAGTTATGTGGCCTTTGTGTTGGCCTTTGTGCTTTGCCCTTGGTTGCCATAGATAAGGCCCAATAAGCTTGGGTCAGGGGCCTAGGCCCTCTTGATACAGCCTACAGGCCGGGTCAAAGGCTAATGACACTTATGTGACTTTTACCAGGTATCTAGCTTGGTGGTGTGCTCACTGCATCCTGGGAAACTTCAATGCCATTTTAGGCCCTGCTCTGCTTTGTGGATAGCAGCTGCCTTCCTAGATGCTCCTGGTCCTTCTTCCTGAGACTCAGGTCTGAGTCCAGGCTGCTTTCTTCTTCTCTTGGACAACCACCACCTTCTCTAGTCCTTGATGTTCCCTTCTCTAAATACTGGCTATGAAATGAATGAGTCTCCAAACCTTTTTCTAAGATACTTGCCCAGTTCCCTTTTGTTTCATTTTTATTTTACTAAGGCAGGACCATTCTGGTGAGATGCTCTCTCCTCTCATCTTTGGTTCAAGGGTTCCCCACTGACTTGGCTGAGCCTTTCTTGGAACTGGTCTGCAGTCTGAAACTCTTCCTAGCCAACCGTCCTTCTTGTCCTCTCTCCTTCCATGGTGTCAGTACTGCATCATTGTCTGAGGCTCTCTTCACTTTTTCTGCATCTTCTCCTAACAACTGTCTTTCATTTCATTTCTAATCCCATTTTTTTTTGAGTCGGAGTCTCACTCTGTCATCCAGCTAGAGTGCAGTGATGCAATCTCTGCTCACTGCAAGCTCCACCTCCCGGATTCCAGTGATTCTCCTGCTCCAGCTTCCTGAGTAGCTGTGATTACAGGCACGTGCCACCATGCCTGGCTAATTTTTGTATTTTTAGTTGAGACAGGGTTTCACCATGTTGACCAGGCTGGTTTTAGACTCCTGACCTCAGGTGATCCACCCACCTCAGCGTCCCAAAGTGCTGGGATTACAGGCGTGAGCCACCTTGCCCGGCCTCGAATCTCAGCTTGATGTCTCCTTCTCGGTGAGCCTGAATTGATGAACTAATGCGGCCTTTCCTTTTTAGCACACAGGCCTGTAGAAGCAACACAAGCTGGATCAAAATATTCCTTCTGAAATGTGGGTTTCTGACATACTTCACAGAGGGGCACACACATCCTCATGAGTACAAGCGGAGATATCCTCTCCTGGGGATTTTATTATACCTCCTTATGTATCTGGGACTCAAAACTGTCTGTCAGCCTCTGATCAGAGATCTGGAGACTAGAAGCCAGTGCTGGAATTGGAGCCAGCTGCAGGTGTGGGAAGAAGCCCAGGAAGGTGGAGCTCCATGTCTAGGGCAGGAAGACCTGATGAGAGGAAGGTGGAATATATGGGTAGACAGGCAGAGGAATACAGCGACCTGGGAGATGGCTGAGGTGATGGGTCTAACAAACTGTACTCTTATCCTCAGGTATAAGGCCAAACCCAAGACTAATCCCTGAAGACAGGAACAGAGCCAACACCTGATCTCAGAGGAGCTGGACCATAACTGGGAAAAACTGGACAGGATGCTGGCCACATTGGCTCAGTGGTGCATCATGTGTCCTTATGTGCTAGGGCAAGACTTCTTGAAGTCCTACTGATTGGGAACAAGGTTAGAATCAGAGTCTCGGGTAGAAAGAATTTGAGAGTGAGGTCAGGTGGAAAGGGGATGGTGGGGGGCTCAGGAAAAGAGAGGTTCCTTCATGAGTGGAGAAGGGTGGGAAGCTCCTTAGGTACCTGTCTGTTCTGTGAGCCATGCAAAAGGCTGCAGCAATGCTGTGTGCTGTCTTCCTGGAGGGCACTTAGGAAGAACACTGGGCAGGCTAAATTTGGGGTACATCTTACTTTGTGACAGTCGCTAGCCTGAGCTCTGCATTTTCATGGGCGTGACAGGCATATATGAACATTTCCCAAAGTGCAGCAATTGGATAGGTCAGCTCTTTAGCAGCACCATGAGCTGAAGAAGCTTTGAAAGACCCTGACAGATGCTGGAAGTTCCTGCTAATGCCACTAATGGAAAATGTGGACATTTGAGAGCTGACTGCTCTCTTTAGCCTTTAATTCCAATTTCCTTTCCAAATCTATCTTCAACCCAAATTGCTACAAAGGGGAAAACTGACATGCTCAACCTCTTCCTGGGCTCAGGCTTAACAAAGGCATAAACAGTTAAAAAATCTCTACAGAGGGAAGGAGGAGTAGCCAAGCTTTTCATAATGCAGATGCTGCAATATCAATTCCCAAATGCACTGAGATGGCTAGCAAGTGGCAGAGCTGATGTAGAAACGGGACAAATTCTAGGAAGCACATAGGTGCCAGTGGCAGGCAGTGAAGCCAACAGCCACAGTAGGCCAGACAGCAGGGAAGTAGGAGGCTGAGAGTTCAAGAGGAACCATATCAAATGCTGTTTCTCAGGTTTGCCCCTTTGAAACATTCTCCCTAGTGCCAGTTAAATATTCAGATTCCCAGGTCTCTCTCAAGACTTGCTGCTTTGGAATATCCAGATGATGGCCCTAGAATGTTTTTTTTTTTTTTTTTTTTTTTTTTTTGAGACGGAGTCTCGCTCTGTCGCCCAGGCTGGAGTGCAGTGGCCGGATCTCAGCTCACTGCAAGCTCCGCCTCCCGGGTTCACGCCATTCTCCGGCCTCAGCCTCCCGAGTAGCTGGGACTACAGGCGCCCGCCACCTCACCCGGCTAGTTTTTTGTATTTCTTAATAGAGACGGGGTTTCACCCTGTTAGCCAGGATGGTCTCGATCTCCTGACCTCGTGATCCGCCCGTCTCGGCCTCCCAAAGTGCTGGGATTACAGGCTTGAGCCATAGAATGTTTTTAACAAGCATGTTTAGGAAACACTGGTACAGAAGAAAGTGAATCCTAAATCAGAAGATTTGACTGGTTAACTGAATCGTCTGTTGGCCCTCTGATGAAAATGTTTGCTTGGATTTGTGTCTCATGGTTTCTACCCCTGCTATGATCTCAGACTCTGTGCTAATGTGGAAACATTACTTTGATGCAAACATAGAATGTTATAACTCAAAGGACTATTTCAAAGGCTAGGGAAGGAGGCAGCAGGCACTAACTACTTTCTAGATACTCTGTTGGGCATTTTTATATGCAATATCTCATTTATTTCTTGTAGCAACCTCAGGCAGGTAACTTTTTTTTCTTTTACATGGGAGGAAAGTGAGGATATCAGACGCTAAGTAACTTGTCCCAAATCATGCCTTCGCAAGGGTCAGAGCTAAAGATTTATTTGAATGCTTTTTGTTTGACATTAAAGCTCTTCACCTTTCTACCTAAATATATTGCCTTTGATATCATTGAGACTTCATTTTGGGGAGAAGGAAATGGAGGCACAGAGGCACAAAGTGACTTGTAGAAAGCTACACAGAGAGTTCTGGTGGGTCCGGGATGGGATCCTAGGACCCCTAGGTCTTGTTCTGGTGCTCTTTCTTCCAAGCCAAGAGCTCATCCTGGTGGAAGGGCACCTGCAGAGGCTTGTACTTTGGACCTGTTATGCACTTCTTGGATAGCTTCACAGACCAAACTCAAGCTCATGTCTCTCTGCCAAGAACTTAGGCTTTTATGCTATCCACCTTGTGTTTACCATTTCCCAATACATGAGAATAGGAAAACTACATTAAAGCAAATGTTTATAAGAGTCAAATCTCTTAGATGAGTTTTTAAAAAAAGTTTCTATTGAAATAGTTTTAATAGTTGCCTGTGAAAACATATCTTTACTCATTCATAAAGCAAAATGGGAAGATTGCCAGGCGGGGGTAGGGAATGTGGTAAGGTGAACCACATGTGACAAACAACTCAATTGGCAGCAGGTAGCTCACTATTGAGTAGGCCGTGTTCTTTAACCTGATGCCCAGCAGCCTAGGACATCAGAGGGAGCATGAACCTGCACATACCTCTCCCTCATCACCCCTACCCCACAACTGTAGTGTTTTGGGAATACATGCTGACCTTTCTTCTTTCTATACTTTCTCTTGTGAACTCTCTTCTGCCAGGGATACTCTCCCTGATTTTCGCTGTAATTAATTCTCATTCCTTCTCTAAAGCCATAGTTCAATTTCTGCCTACTTTGTGAGCATTTTTTTTTACCCTCACATGGTGATAGCTGCTCTCCCAGTCAGATACAGTGCTTGGCATCTCTTATACTCCTTAAATGCTTCCTTGTTTTGTATTGACTTCCATTTTGGTCTTAGCTGCAGGATAAGGCTTTCCTTAAGGGAAGGGAATTTTGTTTTTCTCACCTTGTCTTCTCTCAGTGCCTAGCACAGTACTTCAGCCATTAAGGAACACACAATGAATCTCCTAACATGGGGCCCAGCATAATAAAACACTTCCATGATCTTCAACTACCTAATTTCTGAGTCTTCTTACTGAAGAATCTTATGGTTACTTGGGCTCTCAACTTCTCTCCTTTCTCAGGCTGTGCTTGTGGGAGAACCTTTTTACCTCCTGGTCATTTTCGATCACATATCTTGGTGCTTGGGAATAAAGAAATCCTGTTTCTTTCTTGGTCAAGATCTATCTGTAAGTCTGGAAGAGCAACTCTTATCCTCTGTTGACTTCAGGGGCTGGGACTTGGTTTACATTGGGGCTGAAGGATAACTGCATTTCTGTACCTGAAGCAGCCTTCAGGACCCACACTGGTTGTGAAACTGGTTGGTTGAGGAGGACTTAAAGACAATAGAATGAAGCCCCATGGTGGAGGGAACAGGGGGGATCTTCCTCAGCTCTGCCTCCCATGAAGACATCAGAAACCTGAATGGAGTCCTCAGAGAGAATGTTGCTATAGGCTGTGAAAAACTTTAGGAGAAGTTTGGGAGTGGGCTAGGATGAGAAGAAATGGCACTAGAAGTGTTTTTTCAGAGAAGTAGAAGTTTGGGGCAACCAAAGCTAGAGGCTAAGTAGTTGGAGAATTGCTAATTCTTAGAGTGAAAAGCAGTGAAATTTAGTTTAGATTCTAGTGACTTTCAAAGAGACTCACTAGGACCCAGACAGACAAAGCTTGACCTTCCAAGTGACTGAGAGAACTAATGAAAGTGCTTTTTTTGGCTTTGGACTAGAGAGTGACCTGGGAAGGGAAAATACCATATGAGGCTGGGCCCTGAACACTGAACTCATGTAAAGTAGTTTTACGTGCAGTAATTTTGTAACCAAGGTACAAAGAAGCATGTGGACTGACTCTTTATCTAATTTGCCAGTCTGTGTCTTTTAATTGGACCATTTAGCCCATTTACATTTAAGATTAATACTGTTATGTGTGAACTTGATCCTGTCATTATGATGTTAGCTGGTTATTCTGCTCATTAGTTGATGCAGTTTCTTCCTAGCATAGATGGTCTTTACATTTTGGCATGTTTTTGCAATGGCTGGTACCGGTTGTTCCTTTCCATGTTTAGTGCTTCCTTCAGGAGCTCTTGTAAAGCAGGCCTGGTGGTGACAAAATCTCTAAGTATTTGCTTGTCTGTAAAGGATTTTATTTCTCCTTCACTTATGAAACTTAGTTTGGCTGGATATGAAATTCTGGGTTGAAATTCTTTTCTTTAAGAATGTTGACTATTGGCCCCCACTCTCTTCTGGCTTGTAGAGTTTCTGCTGAGAGACCTGCTGTTAGTCTGATGGGCTTCCCTTTGCGGGTAACGTGACCTTTCTCTCTGGCTGCCCTTAAGATTTTTTCCTTCATTTCAACTTTGGTGAATCTGACAATTGTGTGTCTTGGAGTTGCTCTTCTCAAGGAGTATCTTTATGGCATTCTCTGTATTTCCTGAATTTGAATGTTGGCCTGCCCTGCTAGGTTGGGGAAGTTCTCCTGGATAATATCCTGCAGAGTGTTTTCCAACTTGGTTCCATTCTCCCTGTCACTTTCAGGCACACCAATCAGACGTAGATTTGGTCTTTTCACATAATCCCATATTTCTTGGAGGCTTTGTTCATTTCTTTTTACTCTTTTTTTCTCTGAACTTCTCTTCTTGCTTCATTTCATTCATTTGATCTTCAATCTCTGATACTCTTTCTTCCAGTTGATCGAGTCAGTTACTGAAGCTTGTGCACATGTCACAACCAGTTCTTGTGTCATTGTTTTCATCTTTATCAGGTCGTTTATGGACTTCTCTGCATTGGTTATTTTAGTTATCCATTCATCAAATCTTTGTTCAAGGTTTTTAGTTTCTTTGCGCTGGGTTCGTAGTTCCTCCTTTAGCTCTGAGAAGTTTGACCAACTGAAGCCTTCTTCTCTCAACTCGTCAAAGTCATTCTCTGTCCAGCTTTGTTCCATTGCTGGTGAGGAGCTGCGTTAGTTTGCTGTATTCAGGAGACCCATCTCATGTGCAGAGACACACATAGGATCAAAATAAAGGGATGGAGGAAGATCTACCAAGCAAATGGAAAACAAAAAAAGGCAGGGGTTGCAATCCTAGTCTCTGATAAAACAGACTTTAAACCAACAAAGATCAAAAGAGACAAAGAAGGCCATTACATAATGGTAAAGGGATCAATTAAACAAGAAGAGCTAACTATCCTAAATATATATGCACCCAATACAGGAGCACCCAGATTCATAAAGCAAGTCCTTAGAGACTTACAAAGAGACTTAGACTCCCACACAATAATAATGGGAGACTTTAACACTGCACTGTCAACATTAGACAGATCAACGAGACAGAAAGTTACCAAGGATATCCAGGAATTGAACTCAACTCTGCACCAAGCAGACCTGATAGACATTACAGAACTCTCCAGCCCAAATCAACAGAATATACATTCTTCTCGGCACCACATCGCACTTATTCCAAAATTGATCACATAGTTGGAAGTAAAGCACTCCTCAGCAAATGTACAAGAACAGAAATTATAACAAACTGTCTCTCAGACCACAGTGCAATCAAACTAGAACTTAGGACTAAGAAATTCAATCAAAAGCGCTCAACTACATGGAAACTAAACAACCTGCTCCTGAATGACTACTGGGTACATAACAAAATGAAGGCAGAAATAAAGATGTTCTTTGAAACCAATGAGAACAAAGACACAACATACCAGAATCTCTGGGACACATTTAAAGCAGTGTGTAGAGGGAAATTTATAGCACTAAATGCCCACAAGAGAAAGCAGGAAAGATCTAAAATTGACACTCTAACTTCACAATTAAAAGAACTAGAGAAGCAAGAGCAAACACATTCAAAAGCTAGCAGAAGGCAAGAAATAACTAAGATCAGAGCAGAACTGAAGGAGTTAGAGACACAAAAAACCCTTCAAAAAATCAATGAATCCAGGAGGTGGTTTTTTGAAAAGATCAACAAAATTGATAGACCGCTAGCAAGACTAATAAAGAAGAAAAGAGAAAAATCAAAGAGACACAATAAAAAATGATAAAGGGGATATCACCACTGACCCATCAGAAATACAAACTACCATCAGAGAATACTATAAACACCTCTACGCAAATAAACTAACAAACCTAGAAGAAATGGATAAATTCCTGGACACATACACTCTCCCAAGACTAAACCAGGAAGAAGTTGAATCCCTGCATAGCAGGCTCTGAAATTGAGGCAATAATTAATAGCCTACCAACCAAAAAAAGTCCAGGACCAGACGGATTCACAGCTGAATTCTACCAGAGGTACAAGGAGGAGCTGGTACCATTCCTTCTGAAACTATTCCAATCAATAGAAAAAGAGGGAATCCTCCCTAATTCATTTTATGAGGCCAACATCATCCTGATTCCAAAGCCTGGCAGAGACACAACAAAAAAAGAGAATTTTAGGCCAATATCCCTGATATGAACGTCGATGCAAAAATCCTCAATAAAATACTAGCAAACTGAATCCAGCAGCACATCAAAAAGCTTATCCACCATGATCAAGTGGGCTTCATCCCTGGGATGCAAGGCTGGTTCAACATACACAAATCAATAAACATAATTCAGCATATAAACAGAACCACAGACAAAAACCACACGATTATCTCAATAGACGGAGAAAAGGCCTTTGACAAAATTCAACAGCCCTTCATGCTAAAAACTCTCAATAAATTCGGTACTGATGGAACATATCTCAAAATAATAAGAGCTATTTATGACAAACCCACAGCCAATATCATACTGAATGGGAAAAAACTGGAAGCATTCCCCTTAAAAACTGGCACAAGACAAGGATGCCCTCTCTCACCACTCCTATTCAACATAGTGTTAGAAGTTCTGGCCAGGGCAATCAGGCAAGAGAAAGAAATAAAGGGTATTAAATTAGGAAAAGAAGAAGTCAAATTGTCCCTGTTTGCAGATGACATGATTGTATATTTAGAAAACCCCATCGTCTCAGCAAAAAATCTCCTCAAGCTGATAAGCAACTTCAGCAAAGTCTCATGATACAAAATCAATGTGCAAAAATCACAGGCAGTCTTATACACCAGTAACAGACAAACAGAGAGCCAAATCATGAATGAACTCTCATTCACAACTGCTTCAAAGAGAATAAAATACCTAGGAATCCAACTTACAAGGGATATGAAGGACCTCTTCAAGGAGAACCGCAAACCACTGCTCAATGAAATAAAAGAGAACACAAACAAATGGAAGAACATTCCATGTTCGTGGATAGGAAGAATCAATGTCATGAAAATGGCCATACTGGCCAAGGTAATTTATAGATTCAATGCCATCCCCATTAAGCTACCAATGACTTTCTTCACAGAATTGGAAAAAACTACTTTAAAGTTCATATGGAACCAAAAGAGTCCACATTGCCAAGACAATCCTAAGCCAAAAGAACAAAGCCGGAGGCATCCCGCTACCTGACTTCGAACTATACTACAAGGCTACAGTAACCAAAACAACATGGTACTGGTACCAAAACAGAGATATAGACCAATGGAACAGAACAGAGCCCTCAGAAATAATACCATACATCTACAACCATCTGATCTTTGACAAACCTAACAAAAACAAGAAATGGGGAAAGGATTTCCTATTTAATAAATGGTGCTGGTAAAACTGGCTAGCCATAAGTAGAAAGCTGAAACTGGATCCCTTCCTTACTCCTAATACAAAAATTAATTCAAGATGGATTAGAGACTTAAATGTTAGACCTAAAACCATAAAAACCCTAGAAGAAAACCTAGGTAATACTATTCAGGACATAGGCATGGGCAAGGACTTCATGTCTAAAACACCAAAAGCAATGGCAACAAAAGCCAAAATTGACAAATGGGATCTAATTAAACTAAAGAGCTTCTGCACAGCAAAAGAAACTATCATCAGAGTGAACAGGCAACTTACAGAATGGGAGAAAATTTTTGCAATCTACTCATCTGACAAAGGGCTAATATCCAAAACCTACAAAGAACTCAAACAAATTTACAAGAAAAAAACAACCCCATCAAAAAGTGGGCAAAGGATATGAACAGACACTTCTCAAAAGGAGACATTCATACAGCCAACAGAGACATGAAAAAATGCTCATCATCACTCACCTTCAGAGAAATGCAAATCAAAACCACAATGAGATACCATCTCACACCAGTTAGAATGGCGATCATTAAAAAGTCAGGAAACAACAGGTGCTGGAGAGGATGTGGAGAAATTGGAACACTTTTACACTGTTGGTGGGACTGTAAACTAGTTCAACCATTTTGGAAAACAGTGTGGCAATTCCTCAAGGGTCTAGAACTAGAAATACCATTTGACCCAGCCATCCCACTACTGGGTCCTGTTGTGGGGTGGGGGAAGAGGGGAGGGATAGCATTAGGAGATATACCTAATGTAAATGATGAGTTAATGGGTGCAGCACACCAACATGGCACATGTATACATATGTAATGAACCTGCATGTTGTGCACATGTACCCTAGAACATAAAGTATATATATATATATAAAAGAAGCGTGTGGACCAAACAGCTGATTGCTGGAAGGGACACAATAAAGGAAGAAGAACTAAGGGAGAAGAGACCTGCCACTCTTACTTAGCAAACAGTGACAATTTCACATCCTCCTTTCCTATATGGATGCTTTTTCCTTCTTTCTTTTGCCTCATCGCTCTGGCAAGGACTTTCAATACTATATTAAATAGAAGTGGTGAGAATGGGCATCTCGTATCAGCCTGTTCTTGCATTGCTATAAAGAAATACTTGAGATTGGGTACATAATATAGAAAAGAGGTTTAATTGGCTCACAGTTTTGTAGGTTATACAAGAAACAAGATGCTAGCATCTGGTCAGCTTCTGGGGAGGCCTTAGGATACTTACAGTCATGGCAGAAGGCAAAGGGGGTGCTGGCACATCACGTGGCTGGAGCAGGAGCAAGAGAGATGAAAGAGGTGCTACACACTTTTAAGCAATCAGATATGACAAAAACTTACTCTCTATCATGAGAACAGAACCAAGGCAATAGAGCTAAACCATGCATGAGAAATTTGCCTCCATGATCCAATCATCTCCTATCAGGTCCCACCTCCAATATTGGGGATTACAATTCAACATGAGATTTGGGTGAAGACAGAGATCCAAACCATATCAGCATCCTTGCTCCAGATCTTAGAGGAAAGACGTTCAAGTTTTCACTATTGAGTATAATGTTTGCTGTGGGTTTGCCATATATGGCCTTTAATGTGTTGAAGTCTGTTCCTTCTACACCTGCTGTGGATGACAGTTTATCATGAAAGGATGTCAAAATTTGTCAAATGCTTTTTCTGTATCGAATGATATGATCATATGGTTTTTGTCCTTCATTCTGTTAATGTGATGTATCACATTTATTGATTTGCATATGTTGAACCATCCTTGCATCCCAGAGGTAAATTCCACTTAATCATGGTAGATGATCCTTTTAGTGTGTCATTGAATTCTTTTTGCTAGTATTTTATTGGGAATTTTTGCATCTGTGTTCATCAGGGATATTGGCCTATAATTTTCTATTCTTGTAGTATCCTTGTCTGGCTTTGGTATCAAGGTAATGCTGGCTTCATAAAAAGAGATTTGAGGTATTTCTTCTTTTTTGATGTTTTTGTAAGAGTTTGAGAAGAATTGGTATTAAGTCTTGAAATGTCTAGCAGAATTCAGCAGTGAAACCATCAAGTCCTTGGGTTTTCTTTCATGGGAGACTTTTTATTAGTGATTCAATATTTGTATTCACTGGGCTTGTTGCATTTTCTGTTTCTTCATGATTCAGTCTTGGTAGTTTGCATGTGTCTAGGAATTTATCCCTTTCTGTAGATTGTCCAATTTGTTGGCATAAAATTATTTACATAGTCTCTTATGATTCTTTGCATTTCTGTGATATCAGTTGTAATGTCTCCTTTTTCATTTCTGATTTTATATATTTGAGTCTTTTCTGTGTTTTTCATAGTCTAGTTATAGATTTGTTGATTTTGTTTATCTTTTCAAAATCCGACTCTCAGTTTGTTGATTTTTTCCTGTGTTCCTATCTTATGTATTTCTGCTCAAATCTGCATCATTTTCTTTCTTCTGCTAACTTTGTGGTTAGTTTGTTTTTATTTTTCTAGTTCCTTGAGGAGTAAAGTTTTTTTTTTTATATATTTTTCTTCTTTTAGATGTAGGTATTTATTGCTATAAACTCTTCTATTAGACCAGCTTTTGTTGCATTCCATAAGTTTTGGTATGTTGTATTTTTATTTTCATTTGTCTCAGATATTTTTAGATTTTCATTTTAATTTCTTCATTGATCCATGGGCTATTCAGGAGTATGTTGTTTAATTTCCATGTATTTGTTAATTTTCTAAAATTACTCCTGTTGTTGATTTCTAGTTTCACTTATTGTGTTTGGAAAATATACTTGATATTTTTTCAATCTTCTTAAATTTTCTAAGGCATGTTTTGTGCTGTAACATATCTTAGAGAATGTGCTATATCTTAGAGAATGTGCACTTGAGAATAATGTGTGTTCTGTGACCATTGAATGTAATATTCTGTATATATCTGTTAGGCCCATGTGGTCCAAAGTGCAGTTCAAGTCTGATGTTTCCTTACTAATTTTTTTTTTTTGGGAGGGAGTTTCACTCTTGTTGCCCAGGCTGGAGTGCAATGGCATGATCCCAGCTCACTGCAACCTCTGCCTCGTGGGTTCAAGCAATTCTCCTACCTCAACCTGTCAAGTAGCTGAGATTACAGGCATGCACCGCCATGCCTGGATAATTTTGTATTTTTAGCAGAGGTGAATTTTCACCATGTTGGTCAGGCTGATCTCGAACTCCTGACCACTCCTGACCTCAGATGATCCATAAGCCTTGGCCTCCCAAAGTGTTGGGATTACAGGCGTGAGCCACTGTGCCTAGCCTCCTTATTAATTTTTTGTCTGAATAATCTAGTCGTTGTTGAAAGTAGGGTATTGAAGTCCCCAAATACTGTATTGCAATCTATCTCTCCCTTCAGATCCTTTAATATTTGTGTTATATATTTAAGAGCTCTGATGATAGGTACAGATGTATTTACAATTTTCGTATCCTCTTGATGTACTGACCCTTTTGTCATTATATAATGGCCTTCTTATTGTCTTTTTACAGCTTTTGACTTAAAACCTATTTGTCAGATGTAAGTAGAGCTACCCCTGCTGTCTTTTGGTTTTCATTTGCATGGACTGTCTTTTTTCATTCCTTCAGTTTCAGTCTATCTTTAAAAGTGAGATAAGTTTCTTATAGGCAGCATATAATTGGGTCTGGTGCTTTTTTCTTTATATTCATTCAGTCACTCAATATCTTTTTGTGGGAGAATTTAATTCATTTACATCCAAGGTAATTATTGATAGGTAAGGACTTACTACTGCAATTTTGTTAATTGTTTTCTGGTTGTTTTGTAGATACTTTATTTTATTCTTCCTCTTTTGCTGTCTTCCTTTGTGGTTTGATGATTTTCTGTAGTTTTATGCTTTCAATCTTTTGTATGTTTGTTTTGTGCTTCTAAATGTTTCTGTTTGTTACTATGAAGCTTACATAGAACATCTTATAATCTGTTTCAAGCTGATCATAGCTTAACTGTAATTGTATACAACAAATCTACAGTTTTATCCCCCAATTTATGTTTTTGATATCAAACATAACATCATTTTGTAATGTGTTTCCTTGACAATTTATTTTAGCTATAGTTATTATTGTTTTGTCTTTTAGCCCATATACTAGGAATAAAATTGTTTTTATCACCATTATTACAATCCTAGAGTATTTTAAATATGGCTCTGTTTTACTTATACTATTGAATTTTGTGCTTTTGTGTGTTTTATGTTATCAGTTTAGAGGTCTTTTGTTTCAGCTTAAAGAACTCCCCTTAGCAATTTCTGCAAGGCAGGTCTAATGGTGGTAAACTCTCTTAGCTTTTGCTTGGTAAGGTTTTATTTCTTCCTCATTTGGATAAAAAAAAAGCTTTGCTCTGTCAGTTATTCTTGTTTGGCAGCATTTTCCCTCAGCAGTTTGAATATATCATCCCACTGTCTCTTGATCTGTAGGATTTCTGCTGAGGAAACTGCTGATAGTTGTATTAGCACTTCTTTAGATGTGATATATTTCTTATCTCTTGCTGCTCTCACAATTTATTCTTTACCTTTGGTTTCTGATAATTTGATTATTGTGTGTCTTGGTGAACTCCTCTTTGATTTGAATTTGATTGGAGACCTCTGCACTTGGTGTACCTGGATGTTGGCATCTATCCCCAGATTAGGGAAAATTTCAGCAATTATTTCCTTAATATGCTTTCTGGCCCCTTTTTTCTTTGTTTGTCTTTTGCAATTCCTGTTACATGAATACTGGATCTCTCAGTGGTGTTTCATAATTCCTGTACTTTCTTCATTCTTTTACCTTTTTTGTTCCTCTGCCTGGATAATGTCAAATGTTCTGTCTCTGTCTTTGAGCTCACTGCTTCTTTCTTCTGCTTGATTGAGTCTGCTGTTGTCTCTTTTCTATTGAAGTTTTTAGTTCAGTCATTGTATTTTCATTTCTAGAATTTCTATTTTGTCTTTTATATTGTTTCTATTTCTTTATCTCACTTTGTGTATTGTTTTCCAAATTTCATTTAATTTTCTGTCGGTATATTCTTGTAGTTCACTAAATTCTTTGAGAAAATTGTTCTGAATTTTTTGTCAGTGATTTCATAGATCTCCATTTCTTTAGGGTCTATTATTAGAGCCTTATTAGTTTGATCATGAAAGTGTCATGATTCCCTGATTATTTTTAATCCTTATGTCCTCTGCTTATTTGAGGAGACAGCCCCCTTTTTAGCCTTTACAGGTGTTCTTTGGCAGGGATGGGCTTTCACTGTTTAGTCTAGCCTGTGATTCTGGGAGGACTAGCTGGTAATGACCCCTGGAAGTCAAAGCTGTTTGTGAGTTCTTTAGTTTGCTGGGTCACTGCTTTTGCTCTGATGTTGGATGGGGCTCCTGCCTAGGCTTTGCTGTCTGGAAGATCACTGGCTGGGTTCTGAAATCAAGTGGAGCTGCTGGCTGGGTACTATGATGGCCTCTGGTCAGGCCAGCTATAGGATGTATTCCCTGGCTGGGTGATTCCACTATTTGGGATCTGTATTTGGACAGTGCTGCAGGCAGGGCTCTGAGGTTATGTGTTATTGCTGCTAGAGATAAGTTGAACCAGAGTCTATGCTCCTTATAAGTGCACAGTTGTGGATTGCCTCCCTGTTAGGTTGGAGCTGTGGGGTGGATTTTTGGCTGAGTTGACTTGCTATTTGACCTCTCAGGTCAAGCAGGTCTATTCTCTATGCTTCTCCAAAATGCACAGAGGTGAGTCTTCCTGCCTGAAAGGCTTGTTGGGTGAGCTTTTTGACTGAATGGAGCTATTGCTTGACTTACTGAGTCAAACAGATCTAACTCCTATATTTCTTTGAAATGGATGAAGATGAGCATCTCACTGTCTGGGCAGAGTTTTTGGGGTGGGTTTGGAAATTGAGCATTGAGACTAGTCATCTATGAACTCAAGCTAGGTTGAACTTCCCACCATGCTTCTGAAAATGACCAGCTCAGCTTTGTGGGTGAGCTATGAAGTTGGCTGGTGTCTTCAATTGAGCACCACAGTTGGCAGAAACATAGAAGTAACATTAAGATCTATACACTGGTCACTGTGATCTATGTCTCTTTCTTTATTTCTGCGGACCCTAGGAAGTGTAGTCTTGCTGTTACCCCCAGTGTTTTCCATGAAGTGAGACAGAGTGGGACTCCTGGAAGTATCTCAGAATGCTATAGAGAAACTGAATGATTGCCTCTGGTTCTTTTTTACTCCTGTATAAGCCGTGGATCCAGGGAATCCTCTCCATCTGGCATTGTGCTGACTTGGGTGAGGGTGAGGGGCAGTACAGTTGAAGTGAAACTATTCTTCTTTCTCTTCAAATGTGGTTTTCATTCAGTTCTGCAGACACCATGGTTGTCTCAGTCTTGTTTCCAAGTGTTGGAGTTTTTAAAAAGCTGTCTTGTCTGGATAGTTGCTAGTTGAACTTTCTGTGGGGAGGAGTGGAGGCTGAGACTTTCTATTTCTCCATCTTTCTGCTGTTCAGTCTTTCTTACATTGCCTCTCTTACTTATACAGACAGAAAGTCTCCCAAATACCAGGTCAAATTATCTCAGGGCTTTCAGATTCTTGTCTGTGGGTGTGAAGCATGAGGCCAGGTTGGGCATGTGTTGAAACGAGATGGGTTCCATTTCAGTCAGTCTCATACATGCTTCTTCTCGGGGGATGTCCACATTGGAGGGTTTAATCTGGGACCGTCTAGTTATGTTACATACCACCCTTTCCTATATATAATCTATTGCTCTAAATCATGTGAAATTGTCAATCTAGGTTTGAAGGGCAGGATCAAGAGATTTCCACATAGTTAGCTGAAACAACAACAACAACAACAAAAAAATGCACGCGCGCACACACACACACACACACAAAATACCTTTAAAGTGGTTGGAACCTGCTTGTGCTTTCTTTTCGTAGTAATATCTGAAAGAGCCTAGCGCTTGTCTCAGACCCCACTGTGCTCTGTGAGGGAGCCCTCTGCTCAGAGGACAGTCATATTATTCCGGTGGGCTTTCCACTAGCTTTGGGATAATGAAAGAGGGATCCATAGTTATCCCTGTAAGTGGTGAGTGAAGGTAGATTTAGTGATGGTAATGATAAGTGGATGGATGGGATTGCCTTATTAATTTATTGATATGAGATATAGATGTGTTTATGAAAAGTTGGCTCAGAAGCAAACATTAGGGATTAGGAATACTTTCCTGTTAATCTTCATAATTAAACTAAAGATGATTTTACCAGTGGGACATTTTAACCCTAGAATAATACAAATTAGACTTTCCAAAAGCAACCCCTTAAAATATCAGATAAGTGAAGGGAAAAAGATGTTTTAATAAGACATCAATGAAAACCAGAAGTCACAACCGATCCATTCAATGATGAATGGAACATGTTATATTAAAAACTGGGTTCCCTTGTGTCACTATGTTACCAGACTTCCAGTGGCTTAATGGTGCCTTTGTTGGCAACCTGGAGAATGTGGTTGAGAGGACTAATTTGACCTGCAGAATCTAAAGATATTTGACTGTCATGGTTGTGCATGTTGGCACTGTGGAAGAAGGCATTGGGGCATCTCAAGTCTGGTTCCAGGACTTAATAGTAATCAAATATACAAAGGTAAACCTCTCTCCCTGTGTCTCTCAGGTTATCTGCCTTTCATAATATGCAAGAGAGCTATGATGGAGAGAGGTAAGTCCTTAGTCATGATGAGTCTCCAAAAGTGACCTTTGATGACAATTATGAGTGTCTATGAGGGAAGATTTACACATTAATCACATGAACCTTGAGTTTGTACTGGCCATGCAGCATTTGAAAACCTCCTCCTTGGCCTGAACTCCTGGTTACTTGGTCCCAAGAATACTGCTTCAAAGTGTTCTCTGAAACAACCAAGCGTCACCAGAGAGGGTGAATATCAATACAGCATGGCGTCCATTTTGGAGTTTTTATCTTCCTCATCTTTTTATCAGGAATATAGAAGCAGTACAATTATAATATGCAGGCACTCCTCACTTTGCATGGTTCCAATATGCATGAATTTCTACTAGCTAAATGTCTGTTACATGGTATATTACCTGTAATTGCATAAAGTATAAACTTTGCTGCTAGCAATTCAGTTCACAAATAACTACCTAAATAACAGATGCACATCATGATCAGTGACCAATCACATCACTTTTTTCAAAGTAAGCTTATAATTGTTCCCTGAGCTCCTGTTTTATAGTTCAGACACAGACAGCAAAGCTCTCTATAGTTGTATCGCCTCCTTGACTCTCAGTGATATATCCATGTGGTATTTTAAAAAATGGAAAATTGAAAGATGGAATTGGCCAACAAACATGAAAGTCCAGAAAAGAAAGAAGAGGTGATAACACTGGAAATTGAATTTAAATTGAACGTAAATGGAATTGTAGAAGAAATGATTGTGGAGATGTTGACACTGCCATTGTTTGCAAGACTCTAGATATGAGTCTTACTGATACAGGAGATAGGAATAAATTATTTAGGCAGATAGTGAAGTTAAAAGAGTCTTCAGCAGGGCTTCTCTTTTTAACAAAAAACATCCCCCAAAACCATTTCTTTTCTAACAAAGATCAGCCTGAAAAATTGAGCTGCAAACATAGATAAGCAAGCTGGAAGTTTGCACGGGTGTATGCTGGAATATGTGCCAATAGAAAGGGACTACCTGAAGGCCAGACATATTCAACATGGAGGTTCCATCTTCCCTTTTTTTGTTACCACATGTACAGTAAAAAAACAGGCAACATGGTGCTGGCCAGGCAGAAGACCCATCTACATAATCAAAGATTAGGGTGGGGGCAGCCAGCTTTTTGTGCCCTATGCAAATGGCACACCTAGCCCTAACCAGTTTTTCACACCTTATGCAAATGGCACACCTAATCCAACCCATTTTTCGTGCCCTATGTAAATAAGACACTGCCTCCTCACCACACATCTTTAAAACCTCCTGCATTTAGCCACAGATCTGGTGACCTATTTTTTGGGACTCCTCTCTGCTTCATAGAGCTTTTCTCTTTCTTTTGCCTATTAAACTTCTGCTCTTAACCTCACTCCCTGTGTGTCCACATCTTTGATGTCCTTGGCATGAGACAGTGAACCTTGGGTATCACCCCAGACAATGAGGCTGCTTAATTGTGGGAACCCATCTGTGATCCAAGGTAGATTCATCAGAAGAGTGAGTATAGAAGTGGACCCTAACTCTTTACATTCATTTTGAGGCCTTCTGTCCTCCGTTTAAAAACCAAACCAAACACTGTGCCCCCATCAGCCATTTAAAAAATGGTTAGGATGGCTGCCAGCTTTCCAAGACTCAGGGGACAGGCTTGCTGGGGAGAACTTGTGAATCACCCAGTGCCCTGAGGGTGCTGGGAATATCGACCCTGTTTTGAACCAGTTTCCTTTCATGGAGAGCCAAGCTGTTGCATGGGGCTGGAAGAGGTCCAGAAGCAACTGATTGTTTCTGGCCAGGACCACACCCTTGTGTTACCCAAAAGCTTCTAGACTAACCCCAGCCTCTGATAGCTCTATGGGAATTGGCAACAGGATCTCTACACTTTTCCTATGACAATTTTCCTTCTTTCTTGTCACAACTGCCATGTCTCCTATCCACTCTCTGTATGCAATGCTGTGGGAATTTCTACAGTTCAGGGAAATAATCCTGTTAGGCAAGATCAGGAAATAACTGTAGTAACTGGGCATGTAGCTCAAAGGATTGCTCCTTTTGTAATTTTCTAGGAGCAGACGGTTTCCTCCCCTCCACCCATGAACGTCTCTCTCTCCTTTTTCCAGCAAGCACATGATATTTCAAGGCCTACAGCGCCACCTAGTGGAATAGCAGTCCTCTCCATGAGGCACATTGTCATCCCTTTGCTAAAACACTCTAATTTCCCAATTCTCCTCCCTTTTTGTACCCCTCTGTTAGAGACCAGGCTTTATGCCACATCTGTGAATGGGAAAACTCAACAACAAGGAGAAAAATGTCCTCCAAAACCAAATTTGAGCCCCAATACTGTCTCATCAGCAGGAAAACCACCATGGAGTCCCCACGTTCTTTTAAGTCACCTCTTCTGCCTCCAATTAAAATGGTACTTCAATAGTAAGAGAATTTTTATGTGTGGAAGTTAACCAGAACCGATGAATAAGAATAAATACTCCAGTCCAGGCCATGATAGCAGAATGTAGAGCTCAACCCAGTACACTCCCTCCATTAAGGGGCCTTGCCCAAATCCAATTGTTATGTAGTCTTTCCTGAGATCCATCTATTGGGGAGCCATGCAGATCACACACGTGTAGGAAGTCAAAGGGAAATCACCAACGGAGGGACTAGAGGTGCATGGGTAAGCGCGACTAACTCCATCTCTTAGTTCCTCCGGATCTGTGGCTGAGGGTCACACTTGCGTCCACGGGTGGCACTTTTAACGGTTGCCAGGGCTCAGAGAACCAAGGAGGAAAAACAGCTGGGGGGACATCCCTGCTGTCTTCCCTTCCACCCTGGACCATTCTAAAGGAAGGAGGGGAATGAGGGACGCCTTGTCTCCTGTATGTTTCTAGCTATATTCAGTCTGCACCCTTCTGGAGTACATTCTGAAGCAGTGAGACTATTTTGACCCTGAAACTTTGCTTTTGCTCAAGGACGTGTCCTTCTTAATAGACCTTTGAAGGCATTGTGCAGTTGACTCAGCTCTTAGCAGTCATATTGACTCAACTCTTAGCAGTCATATCATGCAGGCCCAAAAGGAATGATTCCTCAAATCTAGAGAAGCAACTTCTAGGGGAATTATCTGAGGCAGCTATTGGATGTCCCAGACCTTCCTGTCCTCCTTATTTGGAGCCCCTTCCAATCACACCATCAGCTCCTCCGGCTCCGCCATCTCCAAAACGGTCCATTCCTCCAGCTTCACTCTTACCCCTACAAGAAATGCCCAAGGGAGGTGATGCCACTAGGGTTCAAGTTCCCTTCTCATTGCAGGACCTTAGGCAAATAAAGGGAGGCTTATGCAGATTTTCTGATGACCCCAATAGGTATATAGAAGCTTTCCAAAATTTAACTCAGGTTAATTTTGGTGGGATGTTATGCTGCTCCTAAGCCAAACCCTAACCACAGCTAATAACCAGGCAGCTCTGCAGGCAGCAGATAAATTCAGAGATGAGCAATATGTCTCTTATAGTGGGACCAAAAGGAAAAGAGAAAATAGGGAAAAATGAAGAAATGGGGAATCACCATTCCCAATAGCAAGAGAGGCAGTAACTCTTGACAACCCTGATTGGAACCCCAATGACTCCACAGATGAATAGGAGAGAAAACCCTTTTTGATGTGCATATTGGAGGGCCTACAAGGAACTAGGGCCAAATCTCTTAATTAATCTAAACTGTCCATGATAGACCAGAAGCCAGATGAGAATCACTTGGCCTTTATGGACAGGCTGAGAGAGGTGCTAATAAAAACACACCCTTATCCCCCGATTCAGTTGAGGGACAGATAATACTAAAGTACAAGTTTATTACACAGGCATCTCCCAATATTAGAAGGAAACTGCAGAAGCAGGCTTTAGGAATAGATAGCACTTTGGAAAACCTCCTGAGGGTGGCCACCTCAGTCTTTTATAATAGGAACCAGGAGGAGGCCCAGGAGAAAGAGAGGAAACATGAAAGAAGGACAAAGACTTGAGTAGCTGCTTTGCAGGCTTGCAAGGTCCAGGATCCCTGAGGTGCATCTGCTAGTTGCTACCAATGTGACAAGTCAGGGCACTTTAAGAAGGAGTGCCCAGGGAGCAAGAAGAAGCCACTTCAACCCTGTCCAACGTGTGGCAGGGACCACTGGAGATTAGACTGTCTTGGAGATGGAAGTCACTGGGTTCAGAGCCAGTCTCAAAGATGGTCCAAAAGGACTGATAGGTTCCAGGGCTCAAAACCCCAGCTCGAGCAGCTCAAACTGCCATTATTGCACAGAAGCCCCAGGTGATTCTGGAGATTGAAGGAAGAAGAGTGGACCTCCTTCTGGACACTGAAGTCAGCCTCTCTCTTTCCCTCTCTAATCCAGGCCTCCCCTCTTCCCATAGCATGACTGTGATGGGCATCTCAGGAAAGGTTCTAACCCAATATTTTCCTCAACCCCTCAGTTGTAGTTGGGGGGGCCTACTATTTACACATGACTTCTTAATTATGCCTGAAAGTCTCATTCCTTTATTAGGTTGAGACATTTTAGCTCGCATGGGGTTGGCATCCTTATAGCCCTGGGACAAACTCTTTGTTTCTCCCTGGTGGAAGCTAGTATTAATCCAGAAGTGTGGGCAACTCAAGGAAGAATAGGTTGAACTATAACTGCTATGCTAGGCTAGTCCAGATCCTTCTTAAGGATCCCACTTCTTTTCCTAACCAGAGAAAATATCCCCTAAAGCCAGAGGCTAGGAAAGGGCTAGAAGCCATTATTAATAACTTGAAAATGCAGGGCCTATTCAAACCCTGTAACAGCCCCTGCAATACCCCAGTATTAGGAGTACAAAAACCCAATGGGGAATAGAGACTAGTTCAGTACCTTTGCCTCATTAATGAGACCATAGTCCCAATTCATCCAGTGGCCCCTAATCCCTATATCTTGCTGAATCAACTACCTGAGGGAACTAAATAGTTCACAGTCCTAGGTCTAAAAGTTACCTTGTTCTGTGTACTATTACATCCTGACTCTCAATACCTGTTTTACTTTGAAGATCTCTCTGGCCAAACCGCCCAGTTAACATGGATGGTGCTGCCTCTGGGATTTCAACACAGTCCTCACTTGTTTGAACAGGCACCATCAAAGGACCTCTCTGAGTTTTCCCATCCTCAGGTCAGAATCTTGCAATATGTAGATCACCTTCTGTTCTGTGTCCCAACTTAGGAAGCTTCTCAGGAAGGTACAGAAGCTCTTCTTAATTTCTTAGCTGGCAGAAGACATAAGGTTTCAAAATCCAAGACCCAGCTTTGCCAAACCTCAGTAAAGTGCCTGGGTTTAGTGTTGTCTGAAGGGACCAGAGCATTAGGGGAAGAAAGGATTAAGCCCATTTCCTTCTTCCCCCTCCCTAACACCTTCAAGCAACTAAAAGGATGTTTGGGTATATAGGACTTTGCAGACTATGGATACCTATGTACAGTGAGCTAGCTTACCCCTTATATCACTTCATAAAACAGACTCAAGTGGCTAAAACTCATTTCCTAACTTGGGAACCTGAATCTCAAAAGGCCTTTTATCAGCTAAAACAAGCCTTTCTTAAGGCATCAGCCCTCAGCCTTTCCGTAGGGAGGGCCTTCAATCTTTATGTATCAGAAAGGAAGGGAATGACTCTGGAAGTTTTAATTCAAGCCCAAAGACCAGCTCAACAGCCAGTGGGCTACCTGAGTAAGAAACTTGATTTGGTGGCTAAAGAATGGCCAGCTTGCCTCTGAGCGGTTGCCATGGTGGCCTTACTCATACCAGAAGCCACCAAATTAAAACTCCCCTAGAAAATCCAGACTGGACCCTCTTTACAGATGGAAGTTCCTGTGTGGAGCAAGGAGTCTGTTAGGCAGGATATGCAGTAGTCACTCTGAATGATGTTATTGAAAGTGTACCCCTCTCTCCAGGCACAAGCATTCAACTAGCTGAACTGATAGCTCTTACAAGAGCACTCAAATTAAGCAAGGGAAAGGTAACTAACATTTGCACTGACTCCAAGTATACTTTCTTAGTCCTTCATGCACATGCTGCCGTCTGGAAGGAAAGGCACTTCCTTACAGCTAATGGGCCCTCTATAAAATACCTTCAGGAAATTAACAGGTTATTATCCTCAGTTTTCCTTCCACAAGAGGCAGCAGTGATGCATTGTAAGGGACATCAGGGAGGACAGATGAAATAGCTGAAGGAAAAAAGTTAGCTGATCAGGCAGCCAAGTCAGCAGCAAGAAAGCCTCGGGGTCTTAACACACTCAAAACCTGTCTAATCTGGGAAGGCTCCATAAGAGAAATTAAGCCCCAGTACTCCCCTCCAGAAACAGAATGGGCCATTTCTTGAGGATACACTTTCCAGCCCTCAGGGTAGCTACAGTCAGAGGATGGCAAACTCCACTTGCCAGCCTCCAGTCAGTGGAAAGTCCTTAAGACCCTTTACGAAGCTTTTCACTTGGGAAAGGATAAAACTTATCAGTGTGCCCAGAGATTGTTTATAGGGTAGAACTTATTAAGAATGGTCAAGCATGTTGTTAATGCTTGTGAAGTCTGTCTTAAAAATAATCACCTCAATAGGCAGCTCCTTCCTCCTTAAACCCAAAGGATGGGAAGATATCCAGGAGAAGACTGGAAGATAGGCTTCACCCACATGCCAAAGATGAAGGACATTCAGTACCTCCTGGTATGGATAGATACTTTCACTAACTGGGTAGAAGCATTTCTGTGCTATACAGAAAAGGCGTCTAAGGTAATAAAAGTGTTAGTTAATGAAATAACTCCCCACTTTGGTCTGCCTAAATACCTCCAAAGTGGCAATGACCCCTCATTTAGGGCAGCCATCACACAGGGGGTCTCAAAGGCACTAGGCATACAGTATCATCTCCATTGTGCTTGGAGACCTCAGTCCTCAGAAAAGGTAGAGAAGACCAATGATATTATCAAAAGACACCTCAGAAAACTGTCCCAATAAACTCACCTTCCTTGGGTCACTCATCTTCCCATGGCTTTATTGTGGGTAGGAAATACCCCTTCAAAGTTAGGTCTAAGCCCTTTTGAGATGCTGTATGGATGGACTTTCCTTACCAGTGATTTTTTACTAGACCAGGAAACCTCTGAATTGGTTAAGCATGTAACCTCTCTGGCTCACGTTCAACAGGAATTAACAAAACCAGCAGAAGCCCAACCCCAAGAAATAAGGCCACCTTTATTTAACCCAGGAGATTTGGTATTGGCGAAAGCTCTCCCTTCTCTCTCTCTTTCCCTAAGTCCAAGCTGGGAACAGCGCTACACTTTTCATCTTTCAACCCCCTTGGCGGTAAAAGTTACAGAAATTGACTCCTGGATACATCACATTCAAGTCAAAGTCTGGAAGGCTGAGGGAGCAACTGCTGACAGCCTAGAGGAATGTCCCAGATATCAATGCAAAAAAAAAAAATAGGAGATCTTAAGTTGAAAAATCAGAAAAGATAAGTAAATGAGTAAGGGTTACTCATCCTACTAAGTCTCACCCCTAACTTATCAGATACTTTCAGTCATTTCTACTTTTCCTCTCAAAATTCACTGTCAGATATTAGAACTTCTTTTTGGTGCATAATTGCAGGAAGATTTTGATTATCCATGGGATTACCTTTGTAACTTCATAAACCCCCCAAGGGAAATTCTATACTTAGTAAAATTTTAGATAGAAATTATGTATTATCCCACTCTTGTGGGAATTGCTATACTCTACTATTTGCAGTAGGACTATACACTGTGGCACTTGTGATGTGGAATTCTGGTTGCAAAATTTTAATTGCTGTACTATTCTGCCTAATTATCATGTTTATAATAAATTATTACATAATAATTACAGGAAAGATTTAGCCAAATTTAACACTAAAGTTACTCTAGTCACCCAATCTAATGTCACTTATCCTAAGAAAAACATTGCTTTTATATTAACGCTTCTGGTAAAGTACAGCGACATCTGGTGGAGGCAAATTGGTATTACAACCAATCAGAACGGCTAACAGCTGTCAAACCCTACTGTCATGGTTATGGCCTATGAACTACCCCCACTAATAATGGTAATCTTAATACTCATATTCGAGCCCTATTTTCTAAATATTCTTGTAAAATTTATCTCTTCTAGCCTAGAAGTTATTAAACTCCAAATGGTGCTGCAGATGGAACCATGAATGGGCACACCTGTCTTCTGAGGATGCTCAGATTGACCCCAGCAGGAGCCCTAGCTGTTTTTCCCCACACAACACCTCTTTTCAGCAGGAAGTAGCCAGAAAGAGTCGTCATCCAACACCCCCTAACAGCAGTTAGAGTTACCACTCCTGAGAGGGGAAATATGATAGAGGAGATATAAAGGAATTATTCAGGCAGATAGTGAAGGTAAAAGAGTCCTCAGCAGGGCTTCCTTTTAAACAAAAAGCTTCCTCCCAAATCATTTCTTTTTTAACAAAGAGCAGTCTGAAAAATTGAGCTGCAAACATAGATAAGCAATGCTGGAAGCTGTGTCAATAGAAAAGGGCTACCTGGGGGCCAGACATCTAACATGGATGCTCCATCTTCCCTTTGTTTGTTACCACATACACAATTAAGAAACAGGCAACATGACACCAGCAGGCAGAGGATTCAACTGCATAATAAGATTAGGGTAGGGGCAGCCAGCTTTTCGTGCCCTATGCAAATATCACACCTAGCCTTAACCAGTTTTTTACACCTCATGCAAATGGCACATCTAGTCCAACCAATCTTTTGTGCCCAGTGTAAATCAGACACCACCTCCTCACCAGGCATCTATAAAACCCCCTGCATTTTGCCACAGATCCAGCAACCCATTTTTTGAGACCCCTCTCTGCTTTATAGATCTTTTCTCTTTTGCCTATTAAACTTCTGATTCTAACCTCGTTCCTTTTGTGTTCACATCCTTGATTTTCTTGGCATGAAACAATGAACCTTAGATATCACCTTAGTCAATGAGGCCACTTCATTACCTTCAACAATGCATTAAATAGAATCTCACTCTATATCCTAAGTTATATGACATGAAGAAGACAAGCACTATTCCAACTATGCTTGATGTTTTTTTTTTCAAGGAAATAAAACAATTCTCAGTATTACTACAGTTTTAAATTACAGTGTACTAAATAAATATTAGTTTTACTATTTTCCCTCACCATTTGCCTATACATTCATAACCAACAGTAAGAGAGTTTTTAATGCCTTCACAAAAAAATTTTAAAGGTCACAGAACAATTGTGATTTCTCCATTGATAATTAAAATTACAGGATTTCAGCATGCACAGTCACTTTTAGGGTCCCATGCTACTGTGCAAAGCAAGGACTGCTAATACATGCACACACATAACACACACACACACCCCCCACTGGCTTTGATTTGCTATTACAGTTAGGTCTTGAACAACATGGGAGTTAGGGGCACCAACCCCTACATAGTTGAAAGTCTGTGTATAACTTTTCACTCTCCCAAAACTTAACTCCTAGTATCTAGTGTTGACCAGAAGCCTTACCAATAACATCAAAAGTCAATTAACAAATATTTTTCCTGTTATATGTATTACATAGTGTATCCTTACAATAAAGTAAGCTAGAGAAAAGAAAATGTTATTATGAAAATCATAAAAAAGAGAAAATATGTTTACTGCATTGTACTGTATTTATCAGTATGATAAATTTGTGTCATCTTTTGACAAGATGAATTATGTATCTGAAATGACTGGCAACCTCAGCTGCAGGACACTTTGAGGAGATGGCTGATTGAAAATCTAGGGCAGAGAATGAATAAGGTAAACCTGGAATGACATGTTTTGCAGAAAGCAAGTAAGCACTCAAAGACTAATGAGGTCGTGTTAAAAGGACACAGGAGCCAGTCTGGAAAGGCTTCCAGTAGCCAAAGTTGGGACAATTGAGGATCAAAAAGAAAAATGACTATAAATGATGGAAACACATTAAACATGTAAAAATCGACCTGTCTCTAACTTTACTGAGAAAAATGCAAAACAAAGCAAAACCTTGCTTACTAACATTGGGGGTCACTGCTAGAGCAACTTCTTACTCTAGATATTGGTAGCTAAAGAAAAAGAATCAAACATAGAGTCTGTCTTTCCAGTAGGGACTGTCTATCAGGACAACCATAGTCCCAGTTTTTAAGGGAAATCTCTTCCTTACTGAAGACTGCTAAAAAACAGAAAGAGGCAGAGAACTGGATTGTCACAAAATAGTCCCACTCAGACCTAGAGCTGATCCCAAGGGGAAAAATGTAACTTTATAGTGGAGGAATCTGATAATCAGCATCTTACCTCAATCATCAAATCAACATCCTTAATGGTGGCAAACACAGATGGCATGTGCCATCTCTAGATGTGATGTATGGTGACTTATACAGCATCACCTATGAGGTACTCATGCCTAGGATGTCTACCCAGAATCTAATTACACCTTTAGATCTAACTTCAGCTCACAGAAAATGCAGAGGATATAGGGAGAAAATGAAATAAAGCCATAAAGAAATTGACAAATCCCAAATGTGTCTGTTCTACAAGGCAATTTAATTGTTTCTGCAGCAAGATAATAAAAGGAGGGATTGTCTGTTCTTAATTAAAAGAGACTTAAGAGGTACATTAATCAAATATAATGTATGGTACTTCATTGGACGCTAGTTTGAATAAACACATTACAGAGCTCATTTTGGGAAAATTTGAGTATAGATTAGATATTAAGTGATTTTAGGAGATTATGAATTTTATTAGCAATAAATACATTTTATTAGCAATAAATAAATAGCACAAAACTTCCTTTTCATGATGCATAATAAAATGCATAGGGGTATGATATTGTAAGATAACATGTAAGATCTGTTATTTACTCTAAAATGCTTCAGCAGAAGAAAACTGAAAGGAGTTAATATGGCAAAATATTAGCAATTTTAAATTTAAAATGATGGGTATATGAGGGTTCGTGATGCAATTTTCTCCACTCTTCTATATGTTTGAAGCTTTCACAAATAAAAAAAATCCATTTTGAAACTAAAGATGTCTGATGACTAAAATGTCTTGCTGCCTGAGTGTGTTGGTTTGTCTTTCAGATTTGTGGAGAGGGAATTGGCTTCCTGGTTAAAGTGATAGGATTGTTCCATCATTGGCTATGATCTGAAGCCCTTAACCACAAAGTTGGAAAGCAGCCAGCAAGGCAATTGTCCAGGGTGCAGATTACTGGGTGTCACTGTGTACCTAAGGACTTCTTCCTCAGCTTCATCCTGCCTTGAGGCTTTGAGGTCTCTCTCACTGGAGGTCAAACTGTCCTGGACAAAGTCACTTAAGCAGTGAAGCATTTTAGATGACCTTTCACCACTTGGACCCACTCCGTCCCCTGCCCCCACCCCATTAGGGAGGTTCAACTGAGATCAGTTGTCTATTATGTCCAGGTCCGAGAGTCATTTATCCTCAGTTACCTGTGTCTCTGACTACAGAAACTGACTGAGATACTTGATAGAAACTTGGGGCTAAGGAGAAAGTATAAAGCTCCATTCATAGAACTAAATCACTCTCTATCTTTCCCCGAAACCCTAGATTTGAGGGAAACAGAGACTTTGGTATTTAAATAGTTGATACTCTATTTTTTTAATTAAAATTTTTTTGTAAGTTTTTATTTTTTTAACTGACAGATAAAATTGTATATATTCATTATGTACAACTTGATGCTTTGAAGTATATATACATTGTGGAATGGTTAAATTTATCTAATTAATAAATGTACTACTTCACATAGCTATCATTTTTGTGGTGAAAACACTCACCTTTTTTGTGTTTTTGAGAATACAATATATTGTTATTAACTATAGTCACCATACTGTATAATAGGTCTATTGAACTTACTCCTCTTATCTAACTGTAATTATGTATCCTTTGACTAACATCTCTCCAACCCACCCTCCCCTCCAACAACCCCAGCCCACAATTCTACTCTCTACTTCTGTGAGATCAACTTTTTTTAGATTCCACATATGAGTGAGACAATGCAGTATTTGTCTCTCTGTGCTGATTTATTTCACTTAACATAATGTCCTCCATGTTCATTCATGTTGTCATAAATGCCAGAATTTCCTTCTTTTCTGGCTAAATAGCATTCTTTTGTGTGTATATATCACATTTTCTTTATCCATTCATCTGTTGATTAATACTTAGGTTGATTTCATATCTTGGCTATTGTGAATAATGCTGCAATAAACATGGGAGTTTAGATATCATTTTGACAGGTCGCTTCCAAGATGGCCAAATAGGAACAGCTCTGGTCTGCAGCTCCTAGTGAGATTGACACAGAAGATGGATGATTTCTGCATTTCCAACTGAGGTACCTGGTTCATCTCACTGGGACTGGTTGGATAGTGGATGCAGCCCACAGAGGGCAAGATGAAGCAGGAAGGGGTATTGCCTCACCTGGGAAGTGCAAGGGGTGAGGGAATTTCCTTTCCTAGCCAAGAGAAGCCGTGACAGACTGTACCTGGTGAAATGGTACACTCCTGACCAAATACTGCACTTTTCCCACAGTCTTAGCAACCGGCAGACCAGGAGATGCCCTCCAATGCCTGACTTGGCAGTTCCCACACCCACAGAGCCTTGCTCACTGCTAGTGCAGCAGTCTCAGATCGACCTGTGACTCTGCAGCTTGATGAGGGGGGTGGGGCATCCACAATTGCTGAGGCTTAAGTAGCTTAAGTGTAAACAAAAAGGCTGGGAAGCATGAACTGGGTGGAGCCCACCACAGCTTAGCAAGGCCTACTGCCTCTCTAGATTCCACCTCTGGGGGCAGGGCATAGTAGAACAAAAGGCAGCAGACAGCTTCTGCAGACTTAAATGTCCCTGTCTGACAGCTCTGAAGAGAGCAGTGGTTCTCTCAGCATAGCATTCGAGCTCCAGGAACAAACAGACTGCTTCCTCAAGTGGGTCCCTGATCCCCATGTAGCCTGACTGGGAAACACCTCCCAGTAGGGGCCAACAGACACCTCAAACAGTCAGGTGCCTCTCTGGGATGAAGCTTCCAGAGGAAGGATCAGGCAGCAATATTTGCTGTTTTGCAGCCTTCACTGGTGATACCTGAGCAAACAGGGTCTGGAGTGGACCTCCAGCAAACTCCAACAGACTGCAGCTGAGGGATCTGACAGAAGGAAAACTAACAAACAGAAAGGAATAGCATCAACATCAACAAAAAGGACATCCACATCAAAACCCCATCTGTAGGTCACCAACATCAAAGACCAAAGGTAGATAAAACCACAAAGATGGGGAGAAACTGAGCAGAAAAGCTGAAAATTCCAAAAAACAGAATGCTTCTTCTCTTCCAAAGGATCACGCTCCTTGTCAGCAAAGGAACAAAACTGGACGAAGAATGAGTTTGAAGAGTTGACAGAGTAGGCTTCAGAAAGTAGGTAATAACAAACTTCTCCGAGCTGAAGGAGTATGTTCTAACCCATTGCAAGGAAGCTAAAAACATTGAAAAAAGGTTGGATGAATGGCTAACTAGAATAAACCGTGTAGAGAAGACCTTAAATAACCTGATGGAGCTGAAAACCACAGCACAAGAACTTTGTGATGCATGCACAAACTTCAATAGTTGATTTGATCAAGTGGAAGAAAGGATATCAGTGATTGAAGATAACATTAATGAAATAAAGCGAGAATACAAGATTAGAGAAAAAAGAGTAAAAAGAAATAAACAAAGTCTCCAAGAAATATGGGACTATGTGAAAAGACCAAATATACACTTGATTGGTGTACTGGAAAGTGACAGGGAGAATGGAACCAAGTTAAAAAACACTCTTCAGGATATTATCCAGGAGAACTTCCCCAACCTAGCAAGGCAGGCCAACATTCAATTTTAGGAAATACAGAGAACACCACAAAGATACTCTTGAGAAGAGCAACTCCAAGACACATAATTTTCAGATTCACCAATGTTGAAATGAAGGAAAAAATGTTAAGGGCAGCCAGACAGAAAGGTCAGGTTACCCACAAAGGGAAGCCCATCAGACTAATAGCATATCTCTTGGCAGAAACTCTACAGGCCAGAAGAGAGTGGGGGCCAATATTCAACATTCTTAAAGAAAAGAATTTTCAACCCAGAATTTCATATCCAGCCAAACTAAGCTTCATAAGTGAAGGAGAAAAAAAATCCTTTACAGACAAGCAAATGCTTAGAGATTTTGTCACCACCAGGCCTGCTTTACAAGAGCTCCTGAATGAAGCACTAAACATGGAAAAGAACAACCAGTACCAGCCACTGCAAAAACATGCCAAATGGTAAAGACCATCGATGCTATGAAGAAACTGCATCAGTTATCGGACAAAATAACCAGCTAGCATCATAATAACAGGTTCAAGTTCAAACATAACAATATTAACCTTAAATGTAAATGGGCAAATGCCCCAATTAAAAGACACAGACTGGCAAATTGGATAGTCAAGACCCATTGGTGTGCTGTATTCAGGAGACCCATCTCACATGCAAAGATGCACATAGGCTCAAAACAAAGGGATGCAGGAAGATCTACCAAGCAAATGGAAAGCGGGGAAAAACAAAAACAAAAAACCAAAAAAAAAAAAACAAAAAAAACCCAGGGGTTGTAATCCTAGTCTCTGATAAAACAGACTTTAAACCAACAAAGATCAAAAGAGACAAAGAAGGCCACTACATAATGGTAAAAGGATCAATTCACCAAGAAGAGCTAACTATCCTAAATATATATGCGCCCAATACAGGAGCACCCAGATTCATAAAGCAAGTCCTTAGAGACCTACAAAGAGACTTAGACTCCTACACAATTATAATGGGAGATTTTAACTCCCCACTATCAATATTAGACAGATCAATGAGACAGAAAATTAACAAGGATATTCAGGACTGGAACTCAGCTCTCGACCAAGTAGACCTAATAGGCATCTACAGAACTCTACATCCCAAATCAACAGAATATACATTCTTCTCAGCACCACATCACACTTATTCTAAAACTGACCACATAATTGGTAGTAAAACACTCCTCAGCAAATGTGAAAGAACAGAAATCACAACAAACTGTCTCTCAGACCATAGTGCAATCAAATTAGAACTCAGGATTAAGAAACCCACTCAAAACTGCACAACTACGTGGAAACTGAACAACCTGCTCCTGAGTGACTACTGGGTGAATAAAGAAATGAAGGCAGAAATAAAGATATTCTTTGAAACCAATGAGAACAAAGACACAATGTACCAGTACCTCTGGGACACATTTAAAGCAGTGTGTAGAGGGAAATTTATAGCACTAAATGCCCACAAGAGAAAGCAGGAAAGATCTAAAATCAACACCCTAACCTCACAATTAAAAGAACTAGAGAAGCAAGAGCAAAGAAATTCAAAAGCTAGCAGAAGTCAAGAAATAATATCAGAGCAGAACTGAAGGAGATAGAGACACAAAAAACCGTTCCAAAAATCAATGAATCCAGGAGCTGGTTTTTTGAAAAGATCAACAAAATAGACCACTAGCAAGACTAATAAAGAAGAAAACAGAAGAATCAAAGAGACACAATAAAAAATGATAAAGGAGCTATCACCACTGATCCCACAGAAATACAAACTACCATCAGATGATACTATAAACACCTCTACACAAGTAAACTAGAAAATCTAGAAGAAATCGATAAATTCCTGGACACATACACCCTCCCAAGACTAAACTAGGAAGAAGTTGAATCTCTGAAAAGCCCAATAACAGGTTCTGAAATTGAGGCAATAGATAATAGCCTACCAACCAAAAAAAGTTCAGGACCAGATGGATTCACAGCTGAATTCTACCAGAAGTACAAAGAGGAGCTGGTACCATTCCTTCTGAAACTACTCCAATCAATAGAAAAAGAGGGAATCCTCCCTAACTCATTTTATGAGGCTAGCATCATCCTGATACCAAAGCCTGGTAGAGACACAACAAAAAAAGAGAATTTTAGACTAATATCCCTGATGAACTTCGATGCAAAAATCCTCAGTAAAATACTGGCAAACCGAATCCAACAGCCCATCAAAAATCTTATCTACCATGATCAAGTTGGCTTCATCCCTGTAATGCAAGGCTGGTTCAACATATGCAAATCAATAAATGTAATCCATTACATAAACAGGACCAACAACAAGAACCACATGATTATCTCAATAGATGCAGAAAAGACCTTTGACAAAATTCAACAGCCTTCATGCTAAAAACTCTCAATAAACTAGGTATTGATGGAACATATCTCGAAATAATAAGAGCTATTAATGACAAACCCATAGCCAATATCATACTGAATGGGCAAAACTGGAAACATTCCCTTTGAAAACCAGCACAAGACAAGGATGCCCTCTCTCACCACTCCTATTCAACATAGTGTTGGAAGTTCTGGCTAGGGCAATCAGACAAGAGAAAGAACATGATTGTATATTTAGAAAACCCCATCTTCTCAACCCAAAATCTCCTTAAGCTGATAAGCAACTTCAGCAAAATCTCAGGATACAAAATCAATGTGAAAAAAATCACAAGCATTCCTACACACCAATAACAGACAAACAGAGCCAAATCATGAGTGAACTGGCATTCACAATTACCACAAAGATAATAAAATACCTAGGAATCCAACTTACAAGGAATGTGAAGGACCTCTTCAAGGAGAACTACAACCCACTGCTCCATGAAATAGAAGAGGACACAAACAAATGGAAGAACATTCCATGCTCATGGATGGGAAGAATCAATATCATGAAAAAGGCTATACTGCCCAAGGTAATTTATAGATTCAATGCTATCCCCATCAAGCTACCAATGACTTTCTTCACAGAATTGGAAAAAACTACCTTAAAGTTCATATGGAACCAAAAAAGACCCTGCATTGCCAAGACAATCCTAAGCAAAAAGAACAAAGTTGGAGGCATCACACTACCTACTTCAAACTATACTACACGGCTACAGTAACCAAAACAGCATGGTACTGGTACCAAAACAGATATATAGACTCGTGGAACAGAACAGAGGCCTCAGAAATAGCACCACATATCTACAACCATCTGATCTTTGACAAACCTGACAAAAAGAAATGGGGAGAGGATTCCCTATTTAATAAATGGTGCTGGTAAAACTGGCTGGCCATATGTAGAAAGCTGAAGCTGGAACCCTTCCTCACACCATATACAAAAATTAACTCAAGATGGATTAAAGACGTAAATGTAAGACCTAACACCCTAAGAACCCGAGAAGAAAACCTAGGCAATACCATTCATGACATAGGCATGGGCAAAGTCTTCATGACTGAAACACCAAAAGCAATGGTAACAAAAGCCAAAATAGGCAAATGGGATCTAATTAAACTAAAGAGCTTCTGCACAGCAAAAGAAACTACCATCAGAGTGAACAGGCAACCTACAGAATGGGAGAAAATTTTTGCAATCTACCCATCTGACAAAGGGCTAATATCCAGAATCTACAGATTTACAGAACTTAAAGAGATTTACAAGAAAAAAATGACTCTGTCAAAAAGTGGGCAAAGCATATGAACAGACACTTCTCAAAAGAAGACATTTTTTCTCAAAATGAGAAATCAAAATTCTTTTGATTTCTCAAAAGAATCAAAAGAAATAAACAAATTCTCCAAAAAATATGGGATTATGTAAAATGACCAAACCTAAGAAAAATTGGTATTTCTGAGAACGAAGAAAAAGCAAATGGTTTGGAAAACTTATTTGAGGAAATAAATGAGGAAACCTCACTGGCTTTGCTAGAGATTTAGATATGAAAATGTAAGCAGCTCAAAGAACTCCTGGGAGATTCACTGTGAAAAGGACATCACCATATAGTCACCAAGCTAACTAAAGTCAACATGAAGGAAAGAATTCTAAGAGCAGTGAGACTAAAGCATCAGATAACCAATGAAGCAAAACCTAAGTTCCTACTTCTCAGTAAAAACTTACAAGCCAGAAGGGATTTTAATCTATCTTTAGCTTTCTTAAACAGAGCAAATGTCAGTCAAGAATTTTGTATCCAGCAAAACTAAGTTTCATAAATGAAGGAGAAATAAAGTCATTTTCAGACAAACAAATACTGAGTAAATTTGTCACTATCAGAGAAGCCTTACAAGAAATGCTAAAAGAAGTTTCAAATATTGAAACAAAAGGTCAGTATGCACCAGAATAAAATCTCTTGAAAGCATAAAACTCACAGGAGCTATAAAATAATAACATAATGAATAAAACAAAGTAGGTAGCACCTAACATGATGATGTTAACAGGATCTCTGTTGATGACTGGAACGGGATCTCACATCTCAATATTAACATTGATTGTAAATGGCCTAAATACTCCACTTAAAAAATACTGATTGGCTGCATGGATTAAAAAAATCACAAACCTAATATCTGCTGCCTTCAAGAGACTCACCTAACTTGTAAGAATTCATATAAACTTAAGGTAAATGGGTGGGAAAAGATATTTCATGCAAATGGAAACCAAAAGTGAGCATGAGTAGCTAGTCTTACATCAGATAAAACAGACTTTAAAGGAACAAAAGTTAAAAAAAAGACAAGATAATTATATAATGCTTAAAGGATCGATCCCACAAGAAGACATTACTATCCTAAATTTATATACACCTAACATTGGAGCTCCCAGATTAATAAAACAATTATTGCTAGACCTAAGAAATGAGATAACAGCAATACAATAATAGTGGGGGACTTCAACACTCCACTGACAGCATTAGACAGATCATCAGGACAGAAAGGCAACAAAGAAACAATGGAATTAAACTACACTCTAGAACAAATGGGCCTAACAGATATTTACAGAACATTCTACCCAAAAACTGAAGAATATACATTCTTCTCTTCACCACATGGAATGTTCTCCAAGATTGACCATGTGATAGGCCACAAAACAAGTCTCATTAAATTAAAAAAATCAGAATAATATTAAGTATTTTCTCAGACCACAGTGGAATAAAACTAGATATCAACTCCAAAAGAAACACTCAAAAGTATATAAATACATAAAAATTAAACAACCTGCTTCTGAATAATTTTGGGGTTAACAATGAAACCAAGATGGAAATTTAAAAAATTATTTGAAATGAATGATATTAGCAACACAAGTTATCAAAACCTCTGAGATACAGCAAAAACAGTGCTAAAAGGAAAGTTTATAGTGTTAAATGCCTACATTGGAAAGCCTGAAAGATCACAAACTGACAACATAATGTCACATCTCAAGGAACTAGAGAAACTAGAACAAACTAAAACCAAAGCTGGCAGAAGAAAAGAAATAACAGAGATCAGAACAGAACTAAATGAATTTGAAACAAAAAATACAAAAGATCAATGAAACAAAAAGTTGGTTCTTTGAAAAGATAAACAGAATTGATACATCATTAGCTACATTAACCAAGAAGGGAGAAGATTCAAATAAGCTCAATTAGAAGTGAAACTGGAGACATTGCAACCAAAAACTACAGATATACAAACAATCATTTAAGACTACTATGAACACTTCTATGCACACAAGCTAGAAAACCAGAGGAAATAAACTCCTGGAAACATACAATCCTCCTACATTAAATTAGGAAGAAGTAGAAAGCATGAACAAACCAATAATGGGCAGTGAGATTGAACTAGTAATAAAAGAAAAATTGCTGACAACAACAGCAGCAGCGGCAGCAACAACAACAACCCAGGATGAAATGGATTCACAACTGAATTCTACTAGACATCCAGAGAAGAGTTGGCATGAATCCTACTGAAACTATTCCAAAAAATTGAGAAAGAATGAATCATCTCTAAATCATTCTATGAAGACAATTTCACCCTAATGCCAAAACAAGGAAAGTACTTAACAAAAAAAGAAAACTATAGACAAATATCCCTAATAAACATAGATGCAAAAATCCTCAACAAAATACTAACTAATTAAATCCAATAGCACATAAAAAAGATAATACACCATGATCAAGTGGGTTTCATCCCAGGGATGCAGGGATGTTTTAACATACATGAGTCAATAAATATGATACATCACTTAAAGAGAATTAAAAAATAAAAACCATATGATCATCTCAACAGATGCAGAAAAAGCATTGATAAAATCCAGCATTCTTTCATGATAAAAACCCTCAACAAACTAGGCATAGAAGGGCTTACCTCAAAATAGTAAAAACCATATATGACAAACCCACAGCCAACATCATACTGAATGGGGAAAAGTTGAAAGCATTCCCCCATGCTTATAACTGGAATAAGACAAGAATGCCCACTGTCATCATTTCTATTCAACATAGTATTGGAAATATTAGCAAGGACAATCAGGCAAGAGAAGGAAATAAAGGGCATCCAAAATGGAAAAGAAGAAGTCAAACTATTGCTCTT
The DNA here is from genome assembly GCF_008728515.1 of Papio anubis. Taxonomy (NCBI): domain Eukaryota; kingdom Metazoa; phylum Chordata; class Mammalia; order Primates; family Cercopithecidae; genus Papio; species Papio anubis. Next base: position 31,496,116 of record NC_044989.1, on the reverse strand, counting down.
TGCTGATGATATGATTATATACCTAGAAAACCCCAAAGCCTTGTTCAAAAGATTCCTAGATTTGATAAATGAATTTAGTAAAGTCTCAGGTTATGAAATCAATGTACACAAAGCAGTATCACCGCTGTATACCAATAACAGCCAAGCTGAGGATCAAATCAAGAACTCCATTTTTTTTTTACAACAGCTGAAAAAAAAAAACCCTAGGAATACACTTAGTCAAGGAGATGAAAGATCTCTATAAGGAGAACTACAGAACACTGCTGAAAAAATAATGGATGGCAAAAGCAAGTGGAAACACATCCCACATTATGGATTGGAAGAATCAATGTCATGAAAATGACCATATTAGCTAAAGCAGTCTACAGATTCAATGCAATTCCTATCAAAATACCAACATAATTTTTCATAAAATTAGAAAAACAATTCTAAAATTCATATTAAACCTGGAAAGAGCCCAAATAGCCAAAGATATTCTAAGCAAAAAGAACAGATCTGGAGGCATCACATTACCAAACTTCAAATTATACTACTACGGTATAGTTACCAAAACAACATGGTATAAAAGTAGACACATAGACCAGTGAAAAATAATAGAGAACCCAGAAATAAAGCCAAATACTTACAACCAACTTATCTTTGACCAAGCATACAGAAATATAAATTGAGGAAAGGACACCCTATTTAATAAACGGTGCTGGGAAAACTGGATAGCCACATGTAGAATAATGAAACTGGATCACTATTTCTCACCTTATACAAAAATAAACTCAAGATGATTCAGAGAACTTCAGATCTTAAGTCTAAGACCTGAAACCATAACAATTCTAGAAGAAAACCTAGGAAAACCTCTACTGAACGTTGGCCTAGGCAAAGAATTCATGACTAAGACCCCCAAAACAAATACAACTAAAGCAAAAATAAAAAAATGGAACCTAATTAAACTAAAAGCCTCTGTACAGCAAAAGAAATAATCATCACAGTAAACAGACAACCCACAGAGTAGAAGAAAATATTTGCAAACTGTGCGTCTGACAAAGGACCAATATCCAGAATCTACAAGGAACTCAAACAAATCAGCAAGAAAAAAAAATCCCATCAAAAAGTGGACAAATGACATGGATAGACATTTCTTCGAAGAATATATACAAATTGCCAATAAACATATGAAAAAATGCTCAACATCACTAATCATCAGGTAAATGCAAATCAAAACTACAAGGAGATACTATCTTACTCCTGCAAGAATGGCCATCATTAAAAAGTCAAAAAACAGTAGACGTTGGCATAGTTATGGTAAAAAGGGAACACTTAGACACTGCTGGTGAGAATGTAAATTGGTACAATCTCCATGGAAAAGAGTATAGAGATTTCTTAAAGAATTAAAAGTAGATCTACATTTGATCCAGCAAACCCATTACTGGGTATCTACCCACAGGAAAATAAGTCATTATATATAAAAGAGCCTGCATGCATACATTTATTGGAGCACAATTCACAATTGCAAATATATGGAACCAACCTATGTGCCCATTGACCAATGAGTGGATAAAGAAAACATGGTATGTATACATCACAGAATATTAATTACTCAGCCATAAAAAAGAATGAAATAATGTATTTTGCAGCAACTTGGGTAGAGCTGGAGGCCATTATTCTAAGTGAAGTAACTCAGGAATGGAAAATGAAATACCATATGTTCTCACTTATGAGAGAGAAACTATGGGTACACAAAGGCATACAGAATGACATAATAGACTTTTGAGACTCAGAAGGGGGAGGGTGGAAGCAGGATGAGGGATAAAAACCTACATATTGGATACAATGTATACTACTTGGGTGATGGTTACACTAAAATCTCAGACATCACCATTATACAATTAATTTATCCATGTAACCCAAAACCACTTGTACTCCAAAAACTATTGAAATAAAAACAAAAGAACTAGATTGTGCTTTAGTTGGAAAATTAAGGGTGAAATAGTAATGCGGGGCAGCACAGTAACACAAGGCAGCATATACACATGGCAAGTGAGTAATGAGTGCTGATGTCAGAGGATGCTTCTAGAAAAAGGCACAGAACTAGGCTGGTTGAGTCTTTAGGTGGTTTTTCAGTGGGTTCCTCAAATTATAGTCTTACAGGACAAGAAACTTGGTTTTTCCCATGTTTCCCGAGAGCACAATACTGTTTAGGTCCAATCCACCCAAGTGACATTCCCAAGAGATTACTGTGAAATACAGAAGGCCAATTTATAGGTTTTCAGGGGAGACTATACCTATATAGGGACCCAGATAGTTGTATCTTTATTCAGAGGATTCTCTCCCTAAAGAAGAGAGAGCCAAACCGTCACCAGCATTTTGCCTGGTGATTTTTGAATCAGAGCAAAGGATACCAGATAGAAGGAAGATTACCTTAATGTGACTAGACCCATCTACCCATCTTGTTCAGTGTCTTCACTGTAACTCCTTTGGACTGGGTGGAATTAATACTACTCAAGCCTGGTATTTGAGTCTTTTTGCTCACACATTTTAATACAATTGGTTATACAACAGATTTTTTTTTTTTTTCAAATTTATTTATACTTTGATTTGATTCGCTGGTCATTCTTCCTGCTTTGATCAAGCAATCATCATGTCCCTTTAGGTCAGGAGACCATCCATTTCATAAGAGTTTTGCTAGTCAAAACTTACTTTTAAGTTCCAGGGCATTCCACTGTAGCTCCCAAGTAGGCACCAAGCAAATGAGAAGGGCTCTAGGACAGTGTTTCCCAGAAAGGGAACCTAACTGGGGCTATGACTGTGAGAAGGTTTACTGGTAAAGAAGTAACTTAGAAAGCTCAGCTAAGGGTGAAATAGACCTGTCAGCCATTTCTCCATGCTAGATGCTAGCTCCTCTATCTCTGAAGGCCCATTCTGAATAGGATTCTCATGTCACCCATGACCGTGGCAGAGTCATCTTTTTTTCTAGGAGCCCAGGTGGAGTGAAATCATCTATAAAGGGTTCACAGAATGGAAGGCACATTTGGGGCAATGCTATAACACAAGGGAGCTTCTAGGCTTAATATTTTGCTAAGGGCTGTTTGGAAACACACCTTTGGCTGTGGCCTCTACAGTGTTTTCTCTAACTTGTCCTTCCCACTAGTCTATTGACTACATTTAGAAATCTTGCTGAAGGAAAGTGTTGCATTATGAAACAATCACTGTTTTTGTGCTTTTAACATACTTTCCCCTCAGCCAGGATCTGTCTTTAAGGATGGGTGGTGTGTTAGTCAGAGTTCTCTTATAGGGGAGTTTATTAAGTATTAACTCACACTATCACAAGGTCCCACAATAGGCTGTCTGGTAAGTTGAAGAGCAAGGAGAGCCAGTCCGAGTCTCAAAACTGAAGATGTTCGAGGGCAGGAAGCATCTAGCATGGGAGAAAGATGTAGGCTGGGAGGCTAGGCCCATCTTGCCTTTTCACATATTTTTGCCTGCTTTAGATTCTCTGGAAGCTGATTAGATTGTGCCCACCAGATTAAGTGTGGATCTGCCTTCTCTAGCCCACTGACTGAAATGTTAATCTCTTTTGGTGACACCCACACAGACACACTGAGGATTGATACTTTGTATCCCTCAATCCAATCAAGTTGACACTCGGTATTAACCATCGCAGGAGGAGAGCATGAGCTACTTTCCAGGTAAGAGCCACCTGACTTCAAGCCCTTTCTTTCTTTGTCAGGTTGCTTTTGAGGTCTGTACTCACTCTGGCATCACAAATTCTGATAAACACCAAAGGAAGCAGGTTGAGGGAAAGGAGATCTCTTGGAAAAAGCACAGTGAGGCCCACAGTTGAGGCCCCCAAATGGCCACAGGCTTTTCTCTGAAGAAGCCATGGAGCCCTCTCCTGAAGACAAAGCTAGCTCAGCTTGAATGTCAAGTGTGGCTATGGGGCACTGAGCCCAGAGTTTGACCTTTGTTCTGGAACAGAGGTCCCAGATGCTCGCTCCCAGGACTGTGCCTGTCCACAGTGATGTTTTCACTGGGATGCAGTGAACTGTCAGTGTCAGGTCATCAACTGTTTTTTTTTCTAGAATGGAGAAGACTTTTATTCTATAATTGTATTTTTCTACTTTTTAATATCAAAAATATTTCTTGTATGAAATTATTATAATGGCAAACATTAGCTTTTTTAAAAAATATATTCATTAGCAAAGTAGAAAGTTGGCAATCCTTGGGTCTTAATTTTTAAGAAAATTAAATTTAGTCTGTGAGCCTCTCTTTTTGACCAAGGAAAAACTGGTTTCTCAGAGGCTGGGGATTGATTAGTAGGAGGGTTTTTTAGAAGACGTGGGTTTAAAGCTCTTTGCTTCTAGATTCATTCATCCCCCAGTCCTCCCTTGCACTGTTCCTTTCTTAGACCTCATCTACCCTTAGCCGTGATCCAGTTTCCTCATTCTGCAGCTCTGCTTCTCCAAGAACATAGTGAACTTGGCCCGGCAGAGCTGTGGTTTGTGTCCACCCCCATAGCTTATGTCCTTTGATGTTTATAGTTCTGCCTGACTAATGGCCTGTCCATTCTCCTTCAGAACACATAAGGTGATGTCTTCCTGTTCTTCCTAATGGCATTTTTGGCCCACTACTATGAAAAAAGATCACATTAATACATAAAGTGCCCCATGGAACAGATTCTAACTTGGAGATATGATTTAAAAGCTCTGTATAACCCTCAAATATCTTTAAGAAAGGTCACTTAAATTCCCACTGAGATTTTATTCAGTGGTCTTCCAGAAAAAAAGAAAAATTAATTTTTACCTGGAAGCAGTAGTGCATTAGCATAGTTTATTAGAGCTGTTTAGCCCACTATCATGAAAAAACTTATTGATAATCATTTTCTTATCTAGCATATCACAGGGCCTTGAGGAAATCAGACACAGGCAAGTAGGAAATTGGACAGGGTGATGTAGGGATGAAACTGATTGTGCATTAGAGTTTTATTCTACTCTGGATGGAGAAGGTTGCTGAAGAAACTCATGAAGTGTTTATAAGAGAGTGTGTGTGTGTGTGTGTGTGTGTGTGTGTCTCCAAGCACAGGGAGGTAATGAAGACTCATGAATAATAAAACAGGAGCTAAAAGAAGGTATTACATGCCAAAAATATATGGATTAAGGGCATTAGCCACAAACATCTGCCTGCTTCTCAATTCTGTCCAGGGTTGGCCTGAAAGATAAGGAATAGGCCTGCCTCTAACATTTGTGGGGCTGAGTAAGGATCACATTAATGCCCTAATTACATATATCTAAATATTTAAAAGGTATAAATTAAACCAATGAACTATTAAGTAAAATCTGTTATTTTCTCTTTTTTTTTTTTCATTTTTTTGAGAGGATCTCACTCTGTTGCCCAGTCTAGAGTGTAGTGGCACAGTTACAGCTCACTGCAGGCTGACCTCCCAGGCTCAAGTGATCCTCCCACCTCAGACTCCTGAGTAGCTAGGACTACAAGCATGTACTACCACACCTGGCTATTTTTTTTTTTTATTCTTTGTAGAGATGGGGTCTCACTGTGCTGCCCAGACTGGTCCTGAGCTTTTGGATTGAAGTGATCCTCCTCCTCAGCCTGGGAATGCTGGGATTACAGATGTGAGCCACCATGCGTGGCCAAATCTATTCTCTTTTAACTTGACCAACATACAGTTGATTTTTATTATTCATGGATTCTGTCTTTTCAAATTTGCCTACTTGCTAAAATTTATTCTTGACCCCAAAATCAATACTTGGAGTACTTTCATGGTCACTGATACACATGCACAGAGTAGCAACAAATATGAGTTGCCCAATGTGTGTGTTCTCAGCTGAAGTGCCATGTTTTTCACATTTTTGTTTTTTTTTGTTGGTGGTGGTGATTTTGTTATTAAAAATGGCCCCCAAGTGTAGTGCTAATGTGCTGTCTAGTATTCCTAAGTGGAAGAAGGTTGTGATGTGCCTTATGGAGAAATACAAGTGTGAGATGAGCTTCATTCAGGCGTGGGTTATAGTACTGTTGACCATGAGTTCAGTGTTAATGAATCAACAGAAGTACATGTAAAATGAGGTTATGTATTGATTAGCTGGCAAAAATGCAAAACAAAGTTAAATATTAATCAGTTGACAAAAATGTTGTGATCAAAGCTTTTGGGAACCTAACCCTGTATATCTCCTGGGGTAAGCAATCAACATTCAATAATTCATTGTTCACAGTGACTTTATAGAACATAACTAGTATGAATTATGTGAATTGATTAAACTTCCAATGTGACAAAATTGAAAAACATGTGTAAGGCTATGATTTTTATTTGACTGGAGCTCATGAAAACATCATTGGATTTAACTTAATTATATCAAGTGTGTCTGGATATTTTGTTGACAGGCCTATGATATTTGGATAGATAATAAGAACATGCACAATTCATTAGCTGTTATAGCTAATTTTACAATATTTATTTGTCTTGCCTTCATTTCATCAAAATCACTGGTTACATTGTTACAATCAAAATTTTTACTTGTTCTATTAACATTAATGATTAAAAAATTTTAAATTTAACTATGTTTTAAGTGAATATAACATGAATGTGTTTTATAATAAAGTATAAGTTTATATAAGAAAAAATTTAAGACTCTATATATTACATTTATTTCTTTTAAAATATTAGATATTATTTACTATATAAAAATTAAATTATAATTAATGGATATCAGCATTTAAAATCAGCTTTAATGAATCAAATTTTTAATTTTATTATTTGAAAATATAATTCAACCATTGAATATTTTTATAAAAACAAAACTATTTGTCGTTCAAAGCTCATCAGTTGCCAATCTATTGTTATCATTATAGATCTACATTTATATATTCACAAAATGTGATTGTCTAATATTTCTTTCTAGTTGCCATGTAGAACTCTTGCAAACATTGTGATTACTGAATACTTCTGAATTAGAACTTGAGAAGCAAGAAAATGAACTTGACATTACTTGGAAATAATACTTTCTTATTAAACAACTCTTCTTATTGAAGAGTTAATTGTCTCATGCTATATAGGAAGAAGTACTTTAAAACTAATTAATTTGTATCTTCTTTTATCTAAGTGTTTTTGTCACAAATCCTTTCCACACTCTGAGTTCCTTTATATCTCTGGTTCTTATGTCTGCAGTGAAACAACCTAGTGAGATCCAGGACAGCGTCCAACTTATATTAGACCAACTTTCCTCCCTATGACATTAATAGCTGGGGTATGGATCTGTCCGAGTGACATGTAAACTCCAATCAAATCACCAACTGGCGGCAGAAATGCACACATACAAGGTAAGACTCCAAGAAACTTCGCAACAACAGCTAGAAAGCTAAAAGAGCTGAATAGAGATTTTGGTGGGTGCCCACTTTAGTAGATTTGGAATTTGGATTTTAATTCCTGCCAAATGAGAGTGATTGGATGAACACCTTGGCCTTCCCATTGAGGCTTCACATCTTAGAAATAAAGACAATATTACAAGACTAAATGATTTTCCCCAGGACTAAGGGTGATACCAGAATAGAGCTACTCTTAAAAACAAACAGACCAGGCACAATCCCTCATGCTTGTAATCCCAGCACTTTGGAGCATCACTTAAGCCCAGGAGCTTGAGATCAGCCTGGACAACATAATGAAACCTTGTTTCTTACAAAAGATTTAAAAATTAGCTGGATATGGTGGTGTACACTTGTAGTCCCGGCTACTCAGGAAGCTGAGGTGGGAGAATTGCTTGAGCCTGGGAGGTCAAATCTGCAGTGAGCTGTAATTCACCACTATGCTCCAGACTGGGTGACAGAGTGAGACTGTATTTCAAAAACAAAAACATAAACAAACAGACAAAACAACCTGCAAACCAAGTCTTCACAAGTTCAAAGTGATCAAGAAGAAGAGGGATCAAATTTAGGGTCTCCACAACATGTTATTCACCATGTGCAATAGGTAATACAGAACTCTCAGATGTTAAAGAAACAGGAAAATATGATCCAAGGTCAAGAGAAAAATCAGTTTATAGGAGCTGACTATAGTTACTCAGATGTTTGAAAAAGCAGAGAAGTACTTTACCAACATATGTAAAAGAATCTATGGGAAAAATGTTAAGAGTGAAAAGTCAGGAAATTTTAGAAGATATACAGGCACTGTAAAAAACATTCTAATGAAAATTCTACAACTGAAAAATGAAGTGTCTGAAGTAAAAAATTGGATGAGATTAGTAGAAGTTTGGTCGCTATAGAAGAAAGGATTATAAATTTGAAGACAGGTCAATAGAAATCATCCAAACTGAAGTACACAGAGAAAAAATGGTTGAAAAATAGCAGAGTCCAAGTGATCTATGGGACACTACTGAATATATATTGAAGTTTCAGAAGGAGAAGTGAGGGAGAATGAGGAAAAAATAGTTGAAGAAATCTTGGTAGAAAAATTTCCAGATTGGGTAAAAAGATACCAATCTATGATCCAAGAGTCTTGGAGAATCCCAAACAGGATAAATATACAGAAAACTAAATCACTAAGAGTCAATTGCTGAAAACGAAAGGTAAAAGACATTTTAATATTTGATACAATTCTTCATTGGTCTCTTGTGTTTCTACACATCTGATCAAGAGAGACTAATTTCCCTTTTGTTCCAGACTACCTTTTCAAGGATGGTTGTATATCAAACAGCCTTGGAAGATAGGGTGTCTCCTTGTGTAGCAGAGGACAGATTCGTTTACTGCTCAGTGTAAGAAATGTAATGTCTCCCTCCAGGACCAAGGTCTAGCAGGCTTACTGAAAGGCAGCTCTTAGCTTGCTACTGAGTTCTTGTGTAAACTGTACACCTGACTATGGAGGCATTGTGTTGTGACTCTCTGCCTTGATATAACCATTTTTGGGTGTGTTAACTCAGACTCAACGAGTAGGAATCTAAGAGCTCTACTTGTCAAATGGAAATGGTATGTTCAAAAATGTAGCTGGCTAGATTCCAGTGGTATCTTGGCTTTACATGAAAAAGCGCCTTTTATTCCTTTGGGAGAAATTTCATCTCCCATTTTACTGCCTGAAGCAAAACTACTGCTCAATGGGCCCTTGAATCACCAAGGTTTAGTTAACAGGTGGCTAGACTAAAATCTGACCAACTTGAGCTGTTGCCAATGGCCTGGCATTTGGTATACCACACAGAAGCAACACACTGGTGGATTAATGGAACCCTTCTTTGGGGCCATGAACCATGAGAACAAACTGTGGCTGCCAGCTGAACTGTCTGTATTACTCATAGATGCCTACAGTAAGGGCCCATCTTTTTTTTTTTTTTTTAAGAGCAGCATGGGACTCTATTTTGTTTATGTTACCATATTTTATTTAATCAATCTTTTATGCTTGAACATTTAGATAGCTTCCAATGTTTTGCAATTACAAATAATCCTTTAGTGAATAAACTTCATGCATATGCATACATTTTACTTAATTTTTTATAGTAGTTTTAGGTTCACGGCAAAATTAAGAGGAAGGTACTAAGATTTCCCATACACCTGCTGCCCCCATCTGTGCATAGTGTCCCCCATTATCAACATCCTCCACCAAAGTGGTAAAATTATTGACAATTGATGAACCTACATTGACACAGCATAATCACCTGAAGTTCGTAAGTTTACTTTAGGGTTCAGTCTTGTTGTTCATTCTATGGGTTTGGACAAATGTACAATAACATGTATGTATGACTCATGCACATGTGTTTTTGTATCACTAGAGGTTTATCTTTAGAAGTGGGGTTGCTGAGTCAAGAAGTAAATGCATAATTTTGTCAGATATTGCTATATTCTCTTCCAATCGGGGTTATTATAGATTGAATTCCCACCAGCAATCTATAAAAGCTCTTTTCCCCTCTGTATCATTGCCTGCAGGATATATTGTCAAGCTCCTGAACTTTTGCCAGTCCGAAGAGTAAGACATGGTGTCTCGGTGGTTTTAATTCTTGTTTTTCCTTTGTCTGACTTCCATTTCAACAACATTCTCTATGACCACTTTAAAAAATTATAATTGTATTTTAATTAAGTAGAGATATGGAAGATTTTTAAAACTATCAAATTCTGTAGAAGAAATCTACAGTTTATAGTGTGAAATGAAAAAAAGCACTGCAGAATAAAACAAACAAAACAAAAAGAATTGCAGAAGAAAAGATTAATGAGCTAGAAAAAATAGAAGTAGAAACTAACACAAATGAAACATTCAAGGAAAAAGGAATTTAAAAAATAAAAAGACCCTCAGTGGGAAAACTTTAAACACCCTACTATATGGGTAAAAGGAATTACCATTTTTTATTTCTTTTTAATAGTTTTTTTTCTAATTCTGTGAAAAATATCACTGGTAGTTTGATAGAAATAGCATTGAATCTACAAATTACTTTGGGTAGTATAGCCATTTTAACAATACTGATTCTTCCTATCCATGAAAATGGAATGTTTTTCCATTTGTTTGTGTCATCTCTGATTTCCTGTGTGGTGATTTGTAGCTCTCCTTGAAGACATCCTTCACTTCCCTTGTTAGCTGTATTCCTAGGTATTTTATTCTTTTTGTGGCAATTGTGAATGGGATCACCGTCTTGATCTGGCTCTCAGCTTGGATGTTGTTGGTATATAGAAATGCTATTGATTTCTGTACATTAATTTTGTGTTCTGAAACTTTGATGAAGTTGTTTATTAGATCAAGAAGCCTTTAAGCAGAGACTATGAGGTTTTCCAGGTATAAAATCATATTGCATGCAAATAGGAATAGTTTGACTTCTCCATTCCTATCTAGATGCCTTTTATTTCTTTCTCTTGCCTGATTGCTCTGGCTAGGACTTCCAGTACTGTGTTGAATAGTTCTGAGAGTGGGCATCCTGGTCTTATTCTGGTTTTCAAGGGGGAATGCTTGCAGTTTTTGCCTATTCAATATCATGTTGGCTGTGGGTTTATCATAGAAGGCTCTTACTATTTTGAAGTATGTTCCTTCAATGCCTAGTTTGTTCAGTTTCAACATGAAGTGATGTTGAATTTTACTAAAAGCCTTTTCTGCATCTAGTTCTGTTTATGTAATAAATCACATTTATTGATTTGCATATTAACCAACCTTGAATCCCAGGAATAAAGCCTACTTGATCTTGGTGGATTAACTTTTTGATGTGCTGCTGGAATTGGTTTGCTAGTATTTTGTTGCAGATTTTTGCATCTATGTTGGGATATTGGCCTGACGTTTCCTTTCTTTGTTGTGTCTCTGTCAGGTTGCAGTAGCAGAATGATGCTGGCCTCAAAGGATGAGTTACGGAAGAGTCTCTTCTCAATTTTTTGGAATAGTTTCAGTTGGAATGGTGCCAGCTCTTCTTTATACATCTGATAGGAATTGGCTGTGTATTCATCTGGCCCAAAGTTTTTTGGTTGGTAGGCTTTTCGTTACTGATTCAATTTCAGAGCTCATTATTTTTTCTGTTCAGGGTTTCAGTTTCTTCCTGGTTCAACCTTGGAAGATTGTATGTTTCCAGGAATTTATCCATTTCTTCTAGGTTTTTTAGTTTGTGTGCATAGAGATGTTTGTAATAGTCTCTGAGGATTTTTTTTTTTTTAATTTCTGTAGGGTCAGTGGTAATGTCCTCTTTGTCATTTCAGATTGTGTTTATTTGGATCTTCTTTCTCTTTTTCTTTATCACTCTAGCTAGTGATCGATCAATATATTATTTATTCTTTCAAAGAATTAATTTTTGGTTTCATTGATCTTTTGTATGATTTTTTGGTTTCAATTCCCTTCAGGTCGGCTCTGATTTTAGTTATTTCTTTTCTTCTGCCAGCTTTGGGGTTGGTTTGCTCTTGTTTTTCTCATTTCTCTAGGTATAATGTTAGGTTATTAATTTGAGATCTTTCTAAGTTTTTGACGTGTTTAGTACTATAAACTTTCCTTTTAACACTGCTTTGGCTGTGTCCAATTCTCATATGTTGTTTCTTTGTTTTCATTTGCTTCAAATAATTTTTTGATTTCTGCCTTAATTGTTTACCCAAAGGTCATTCAGTAACAGGTTGTTTAACTTCTATGTTGTGTGGTTTTATCTTCTCAAATTCTTCCACAGAAGCTGGTTCTCTGAGGCTACTACTTCTAGACCTACAAACTTTCAAGTACTTTTTCCGTAGTCAGGGTTTTGTTTCCAGGCTGTGTTTGGTATTTTTTTGTATTTATTATTCTCCTTTTTTCTTCTAGAGATGATTTTTGTTTGTATTTCTTCTAAGTTCTCTCCTCCCTTTTCTTCTTTTTCATGATGACTTTTTATTTCCTTCCCACCCCCACACACTCTTCATACCCACAGGATTGTGGTTGTGGCAGAGGCTGTTGGTAGAAACTGTTGGAATTTGATCCTTTATTTTTCCTGAAAGTCTAGTTTATTTCTCTACTTGAGCTTTTTTACATTTAACTCTTCAATCAATTTGTAATGGTAAAGTAAGGATTTATCTCTAATTTTTTCCTTAAATAGCCTATTTTTCAAAACCATGACATGTCATAATATGATTAGTTTTTTATTATTTGGGTCGTGGTGGTTACTTTATTAAATACTGGGGTCTAGTTCAAGAGAATCTATTGGTTGAACATGGTAGCTCACACCTATACTCACAATGCTTTGAGAGCCTGAGGAAGGAGAATTGCTTGAAGGCAGAAGTTTGAGGATGAAGTGAGCTATGATTGTGCCACTGCACTCCACCTGGGAAACAGCCTGTCTCAAAAACAAAACAAACAAAAAAATACCTATCATAAATCATTAAATTCAAATATCAGTACCATAATGTATTACAATCCTTTCAAATATAAACTTTTAATTTTAGATGTATGGAAAAATTCTGAAGATAGTCTAGAAAGATTTCTCATACCCCACATCCAGTTTTCCCTATTATTAACCCTTTATATTGTCATGGGACACACATTTGTGTGCACACAAAAAAAGAACCAATATTGACAGGTTATTATTAACTAAAACACACATTTTAGTTAGATTTCCTTATTTTCAAATGAATGTCCGTGTTGTGTTTCAGGATCCTACCCAGGATACTATACCATATTTAGTTGTCACGTCTCATCAGGATCCTCCTGGTTTGTATTTACTTTTTTGTGACAGTTTCTCAGATTTACTTTGTTTTCAATGACATTGTAAGTTTTGAGAAGTATTATTCAGTTATTTTGTGGAATGTTTCTGAATTTGGATCTGTCTGTTTTCCCCCCATGATTTTACTGGGGCTATGGATTCTTAGGGAAAGAATAAAATATAGGTAAAGCGTTGTTTTCAACACATTATATGAGAGGTACATACTATCAATATGACTGCCTTAGTCTGTTCATGCTACTGTCCCAAAATACCTGAGTCTAGGTAATATATAAGCAACAGAAATTTATGTCTCAAAGTCCTGGAGGCTGGGAAGTCCAAGATCAAGGTGGCTGTAGGTTCAGTGTCTGGTGGGGTCCTAGTCTCTCTGCTTCAAAGATGGTGCCTTGTCACTGTGTCTTCCTGAGGGATGAATGGTGTGTCCTCGTATAGCAGAATGGTGGAAGGGCAAAAAGGGCATCAACTATTTTCCTCCAACCTATTTTTTTTTATAAGGCACTAATCCATTTATGAGGGTAGAGTCCTTGTTACTTAGTCAATTCTCAAAAGATCCCATTTCTTAATTCCACCACAATGGGGATTCAGTTTCAACATGAATATTGAAGGTAAATAGAGGGAAAAACATGTCCAACAAGTGGGTTCTGAGGCATTTTTAAGTCTAGAGGTCAAGAAACTGAAAAGGGATCATCAAAGGAGGATGAGTAGAACAGCCAATACAGTAGAAGGAAACTATGGGAATATGATGTGTTGAGAGCCAAGTAAAGAAGGAAAGCATTGATGAATCAAACCATTCATCTTCTCTGCTCTGTCCCCAGTATTCAAAACTATGCCAGAAGGAATGGCATTGCTTGGTGTCCAACACATTCATGATCTCCAAAAATAACTTTCACTACTATTCACTGTTGTGGCTCTTCTAAACTTTCACCCCTCATGATTCCCTTTCCTTCAAGATGGTTTGTCTTCTGCTTCACGGAGAGAATGGATATGATCAGGTTTTAACTTCCCTAGCTTATCAGTTTTGTACTTCTATCTGTCTGTATGTGCATCTGCTTTCATCCTCCTCTCTCAGCGTCAGAGGATGGGTGGACTGTTTTCTGTTTAAGATGTCCCCCCACAGCCAGCATTTTTGTTTAAGTCCCACAAGTCCCCTGTTGAAAATTGCTTATTAGTTTCCTTTATCTTTATATTTTTAGTTTCTTTCTGTCCAGTAGATTCTTTCCAGTGGAGTGGGGGAAGCTGAACTGAGGAAATGTAGACGAGCTTATGCTTATTGTTTATTCTTCTAAAGCGTGGAGGGGAGTTCTGCCTACCCTTAGGGAGAAAACAGCATTGAAGCAATATTTCTAGTTCTTCCCACCACTTCCTCCCACTTCCTCAACATGAGTGGGACAATTTTTCTTGCTGGTGAGATCAGGGCAAGAGGAAATGCTCATGAGTGGTCTGTGTTTTTGCCTTCTCTCCTGTACAGCCAGCTGTTTTGATTGGTGAGATTTGGCATTCTTTCTAGGCTGTCTCCTCTATGCAAAATGCTGGTGGAAACCATGATGTGCCTGCTCAGGCCCCACAACTTCCTATCCTCTGCGTAGAACTGAGTGAGATACTTTGACTTTTGGAGGTCAGTTAGGAAGCACTTTTCAGGCTGGGTGCAGTGGCTCACGCCTGTAGTCCCAGCACTTTGGGAGGCTGAGGCAGCTGGATCACCTGAGGTCAGGAGTTCAAGATCAGCCTGGCCAACATGGTGAAACCCCGTCTCTACTAAAAATAAAAAAATCTGCTGGTCATGGCGGTGGGCACCCGTAGTCTCAGCTACTCAGGAGGCTGAGGCAGGAGAATCGCTTGAACCTAGGAGGCAGAGGTTGCAGTGAGTCGAGATCATGCCATTGTACTCCAGCCTGGGAGACAAGGGTGAAACTCCATCTAAAAAAAAAGAAAAAAGAAAAAGAAGCACATTTCAATTTCAAGTGCAAGCTTTGTTCTCTGTTTCAACTTCGTTATGAACATAACTGATATTTCCCCTCCTATTTGACTCGTATCTGCTTGTCTATTCGATTCAGAACTTGGAGAAGAAGAAAGCTATAATTAGTACCTGCAACTTCCAACATATAATGCTGGGAAACCTTCAGAGTAGACTCTCATTTGGAGACAAGATTACCCTGTAGCAAGACAGAACCTTCTTGTGTGACCAGAGAAGAGGATTTAGCATGTCTGTGATCAGTGTGGTTTGCTGTACATTGTTGAGAGCAGATATGGTGGGTGTGCCTAATACTGGCATCAGATCAGAGTGTTTTAGTTCTATCTAGTAAAGGCTCACTTCAGAAGAGGTGGTACTTCAGTATAAAGGCTTTTAAGGCTTGCGTAGATGCAACACAGTTTTTACCAAGTTGTTTTTAACATTTATTATTTATTTATTTATTTATTTTAGAATCCAGAATTGCCAGATGTTACTTCTGTAAAAAGATGGGGACAAAGAAATGCTTCTGAAGTCTGATGCACTACCTGTTACTCAAGCCCGTAAAATTCATGCAGCAAATGCTTTTGGTGTTCTGCTTTGGATCCCCCAGCACTCACCCATGCACCAGCTGATAGCTTCCTACTATGACAACTCTGAACTAAATTCAGTCCTGGGTGCTTTTTCCTCTATTATGTTTGCTCCAGTTCCTGCTGCCATTGTTGTAAATAAAGGTTCCAGGTTTTACACAGCAGAGTGAACCTCTCACCTGCAAGTAGTGTATTCTTGCCAATGCTTTGAGATATGCAACTGCTGGGCTCTTGCTACTTCTGCTTATGTGGTTTCAGCCCAATCTCAATCCTGTTCATCCTAATTTCTGACCCCATTTTTGCAAAAAGCAGGTATAACTTTTCCACTTCTGATGAGTCCTGTATCTCTGGAACTGTATATTTTTGCTGGCACATTATGAACTATGCGGGCTTTTTTTTTTTTTTTTTTTAAACTTTCTGTACTTCTTTCTCACACTAGTATATGCCTGATTTCAGCTACTTTTGGCAGCCCCTATATATATTCTGGAGATTGAAAACGATATCAATCTCCTAGTTGTGTTAAAAGTGTAGGCTGGGCGCAGTGGGTCACGCCTGTAATCCCAGCAATCTGGGAGGCTGAGGCAGGCAGATCACCTGAGGTCCATTTGAGACTAGCCTGGAGAACATGGTGAAACCCTGTTTCTACTAAAAATACAAAAATTAGCTGGGCATGGCAGCGGGCAGCTATAATCCCAGCTACTCCAGAGGTTGAGGCAGGAGAATCGCTTGAACCCAAGAGGCGGAGGCTGCAGTGAGCTGAGATTGCACCATTGCACTCCCGCCTGGGCAACAAGAGCAAAACTCCATCTCAAAAAGAAAAAGAAATTGGAGTTTGCAGGATATTTTATTCTACTCATTCTCAATGCCTCCTTGCAAGAGGACAAAGGGTAACACTTTGACTTATGCAGCTATGTTCATACCAGAAATTTTGGGAGTTGTATCATTGAGGGTACATACAAACACAAGAATTATACCAATTATTTCATCAGAAATAATCTAATGTAAAGAAAAGACAAAAGAGAGAGTGAGATATCCCAGAGGCAACAATGACAGAAAGAAGCTACTACTCCTTTTGCTGAGCATACAAAGAGAAGGATTTGGGATTCATAAAACCTCAAGGCATTAATGAGCAGTCCTTGTAGATTTGCGGCTCAAACTCTGAGATGGAGGGACAATTTTTGGCTGGTACTTGTACCTCAAGAATTTGCAATACAGTTCCATGATGGTGGGACTCAGACTGCTGAACAATTGATAGCTACTTGACTGGAGCTGGTGTCTCTGGTCTTGCAAGAGGAAACCCTTGGAGCTAGGACCGACTTCTGAAGAGGTATTGGCTGGTTGGTGTTGGCAGCTCTAGGGGACTGGGGGTGGGATGAGGAAATGAGGACTATTTTGTTAGTGTGGGAAAAATGCAAATTGGAAGAAACAAGTAAACTGGAATCAACTGGTGCTCTCAGTTGATGAACCATTGCTGTAGTGACACTGATAGGATCAGGGAATAAACAGGAAGGAGCAAATCCTTTGTTCCTCCTCTAGGCTTCCAGTCTCACACTAGTGCAGAGTCTCACACATTGGCAGAGAGCAACAGGGAACCAGTGCCATAAAGCAAAGGGCAGAGTCTGGGTTTGAAATTAAGGGACAGCAGTTCAGTGTCTTTTTCAGGTAAAAACACGTAGCTTTCTTTAATTCTGACAAAATCTGCATTTTTGTTCTTTAGCTACTTTATTCTCACTTTCTTCTGTAGACTAAGTTTGGCACTTCTGGATGTATTCTCCATGGTCTTTATCCTTTTATACTGTGTGCTTTTTTAGCTTGATCTTCTAACTCACTAATTTGCATTTCAACTATATCCAATCAGGTAGTGAATAACTAAATTTTTTGATTTCAATACTTTGTTTTCATTTCTAAGGCTTCAGACGCATTCTTTTTCATCTCTGTTCTTGTTTTACGGGTGCAATATCCTTCCTCATCTTTCTGATATAATATCCTTATTTTGGAGTGCTAGGCCTTATTATTATTATTATTTTTTGGCCATAGAAGTTTCTTTTATTTTTTTAGATTAGAAAAAATACAGCTGGAAATATGCTGCTAGATACTGATGCATATTTTGACCAACTCAAATGCAAACAGGTCCTTGCAAAATTCACCAGTTGGCCAAGTTAAAAATCTGCCTATTTCCCAATAGAATCTCACATCAGTATTCTCCTTAGCAAATGTATTTGATGAGTGAAAAACAGTGACTAGGGCTGGGTGGGGTGGCTCATGCCTGTAATCACAGCACTTTGGGAGGCCAAGGTGGGCAGATCGCTTGAGCCCAAAAGTTTGAGACCAACCTGAGAAACATGGCAAAACCTCATCTCTACAAAAAATAAAAATTAGTTGCGGTGGCATGGGCCTATAATCCCAGCTACGGGGGGGCTAAGGCGGGAGGATCGCCTGCATCCAGGAGGCGGAGACTGAAGTCATCACTGCACTTCAGCCTGGGCAACAGAGCAAGATGCTATCTCAAAAAAGAAAAGAAAAACAGTGACTCAGAGGGGTGGGGGCAGCTGGCTAGGGCAGCCTTTAGATGCTGTCCATAGCTCTGAACTTGGCGAAGGCCTGCATGGGACTCATGTACTTCTCTTACTGGCATTTGATGGAGATCACATGGGATGCCTTCACTGTTTGTGTTCATTGTACAAACACAATGTTCAGCAAGTCCTTGGCTGCTGGATAGGGGATACTGTGCTGTCCATCCTGGAGATGAGAAGCTTCTCACTGAGATTATGAACCATGGCCATGATTTTGCTGCAGATGTTGAGGTGGTGGCAGTAGAGGGTGATGTGCTGCAGGTGGACTAGCAAGTGCAGCTTGCAGGCTGAGTCTGAGCAGTAGTTGTAATGATAAAGCTAAGCTGATCCATCTTAGATCTTGTCTTAGCAATTTTCTTGGCTGCTCTGATCCTGTTTGATGAATTTTTGGGCAGTCCTTCACATTGGGTAAAGTCAGTCATCTCCATCATTAGTAGGCACATTACCATAAGTCTGCTTGGCCAGCATGATGATGTCATTGCCACTGTTATCTCGTTTGTACATGCCAGCATCCAGATTGCTCTTTTTTTCTTCTTCTAGTTGTCTGACTAAGTCATTTGACTCAACAATAAATTGCATTTATTATCTGTCTTTCATGTCTCACTCTTCAGAAATCTGAAAATTCTTGTCTATGGGATAATTTTTTTAGATTAGATTTCCTGTTCCATGATGGTCTTTGTACATCTCACTGAAGAAGATGGGGTGAAGCTGCTATTAAGTTTTATGCTTTGTACTGTTTTCTCTGAGAGCCAAGGATGGGTGGGACATGCCCTTAGGCATGAGGCAGCATCTATCGGTCTTCTGAGCTAAACTGTTAATTTTCCTCTGAAATGATCAGATACCCAGACACTGATCCCACCTGAAGACATTTTCTGTTGCAGGTGATTGGACTGCAGAAGGCAGGTGGAGATCTATAGTTAGTCAACCAGTCTGGTTGCTTCCTTTGAAGTATGCCCACAAATCTCATTATTATGTGGTGACCCCTCCTGATCCCAGCTTCTGCCACCTCCAGATATAGAGCTCCCACAACATTGCTAGCACCTTGTGTAGTTGTGCCCTCTTCTTGGTTCTCACCTGTGAGATGGTATGTGGTTTTCCCTCTTCCTTCCAATCCTGTCTCTTCTCAGTATCTTGAAGATTCCTCACAAGGTCTGATTCTTTGAAGCTTCCATCTTGTTTTGGAGTGAAGCTCCACACTTACTAAATTTTAATAATTATCTTTTAAATTATTTTTAGTGCTGACAAAACTAGAGCATATAACATGTGTTTGGCTTAGAATATAAAAACTAGAAATAGTTCCTGGAATTTTATATGGTGGAAATGAGAGGGTGATGGTTTACTACTTGTCAGTTCGTGGAACTAAAATAATGAGAATTTTACCATGACCATGTGTTCCATAGAGAAACTATCTAGAGGAGGAAAGGATGAAGCTAAACAGACGAAAGAGGGAAGGCTCCGACAGTGCAGACAGAGTGCAGTTCTTTTTTTTTTTTTTGAGGCGGAGTCTCGGCTTGTCACCCAGGCTGGGAGTGCAGTGGCTAGGATCTCGGCTCACTGTAAGCCCGGGCCCCAGGTTCACGCCATTCTCCTGTCTCTTAGCCTCCCGAGTAGCTGGGACTACAGGCGCCACACTCACCTGGCTAGTTTTTGTAATTTTAGTAGAGACGGGTTTCACCATGTTAGCCAGGATGGTCTGATCTCCCTGGACCTCGTGATCCGCCCGTCTTGGCCTCCCAAAGTGCTGGGATTACAGGCTTGAGCCACCGCGCCCGGCCCAGGAGTGCAGTTCTTAAGGTTCATGGAGCTACTCTGGTCCTTACTATTCTTTCTTCACTTTAGTGACCCATCCCAGGATCCCTGCAGTTTACTTCCCCACCCTGGATTATGCCCATACCTCACTTTTTCTTTTGCTTAAGATGCCATATGTGTCCATCTATCAATAGGAAAAATAAACCTATCTCACCATCTCATGCATGAGAACGCAGGGGAGGACACAAATACAAAAGGTGCTAGCAATGTTGTGGGAGCTCTACGTCTGCAGACTTGTTTTCCCTCTCTATAGCTGTACCTCAGAAAATAGTTTATCCTATTTAGGGGACCCTCTCAATGGTTTAATTCTGAAGAACAATATACAATGATGTCTAGGGAGCACATGAGCCTGAAATAACCTTCATCCAGTGCTATTCTGGGTACTGATAATGTTGAGCTTTACCTGTAATCGATCTGATCAATCAATCAGTCTAAAATTAATTAGGAATGTTGATCATTAACAATGAGAAAATACATTTTGTCATTGTTTCAAAAGACAAATTAATGTGACTTTGGAAGTCATAATAATACAGTAAAAGGTTTACGTATGGACATCAGAAATATGCATCTCTAGGGTGAATGGGGAAAAACACCTGTTATATGACTATCCTATGGCTTGAGACAAAACTTCCAGAGACAGTATCATATACAGATTCAAAAAATGCTATACTGAAAAATCTAGAAATTACAATGATACACTCTGGGAAAATTGTGTTGAATGATTTAGTGATAATGAGAATGCATCAGAAGAGTATGATAAAGTGATTTAAAGAAATGCATAGTATTCATTATAAAAAAGTTATCCCAGTAGTTTCCTATTATATTATTTTATATATAATTTTAAATATAGAGTAAAAATAATATGAAGTAATGATACATAGGTATTTGATATTTGACATAAATTTCCGAAAGTATTGATTTGGGCTAATAATTTATTTTTTAATTTTAAAATTTCCTCCTTGGGAAAATGGAAGGCTGTAGTTGAATATACAAGGCAGTGGGTGTTGCGTGTCAATTGCTTGCAACAATAGTAGTCCTGTCTAATGTATCAGGAGCCAGTGGATGGGTTATTTCTACAGGAAGATAATCAATAAGGTGTGTATTCAGGTTGAGCTAACTGCTTGTCACTTTTTCTCTCCCATAAAGTGCAGTTAAGGAAAATAGTCATTCTCTTCTTAAAGTATTAAGATCCAGACCAAAGGAAATGGAATAGCTAGCAACTGTTTAAAATGTGGGAAACATAGCACTGCTAACCAGTTATCCACTCCAAATGAGAAATGTGATGTGCTAGAAAACATATTGGAGGAACATGGTTGGGTTCTAGAGGTAAGTATACAGTCCCTCTGTGGAATTGAGGCATCTGATAATTTAGAGGGTGTGAATTTCAGGAGCTGACTGAAGTGGAAAACCCAGGAAAGAGAAGTATGTCTTATAAGGCCTCCAAGGGCACTTAGTTTTCTGCTAGTCTTTCTAGGAATGCAGGTGCCTGGCAACTGAAGGACGTAGAACCGTGTATTCAAATCTGCAAATACTTGTTTAAAAAGGCTACTCAGAGGTCAAAGCATATTTTCAAACTGTGAATTAGAAGCTTCAAATAGAACTGAAGCTCAGAAAAGATTATATGCCTCGAAGAAAGAACACCCGTGTTCCTAATGATGTTTGGGTTCAAGTTCACAGTGCTCAAACTGGAGAGCCCATAAAGCATCCAGCAGTTTGGTTGCTTTCTTCTGAGGAATGTGAACTGAATGGATTCTTTTCGTTTTAAGAGGAAGTAGCTCTTGCTCTAACTGTTGGTCCACGGACTAACACATGTGTGAAGAAGAAACCACATATTGGCTGAAACTAATGGAGTCACACTGCTTTTGATGTGGCCTGGCATAAAATTTGGTCCATGATGATCAACAGACACCAAACTGGCTAGCTCAAGCTTCAACACTGGATGTTATTGCCAGGTTGAAATGCAGTTGCTAGGTGGCTGACTAGGGTCACCCAGTTACTAAGGGAATCACTCCCACCCACATGGCTGGACTAGACCTTGAGTGGTTTAAGCACTGAAAACATTGTGTCTCTTCATATATGTAATCCAAATGGAAAACAGCACTAAACCACAAAGTAAGTAAAGTTTTTGCTCTTCCCAAAATGACTATTTTAATTCTTTTGAAATTTTGACATTTTAAAACCCGTTTTTCCTCTATTTTTTGATGCCTTTGCCATGCTGGTGTCTTCAGTACATGCTGAATTTATTTAATGGGCAAGTCAACACTTCACAAACACTAGCCTCACAGTGAATCACCCTTATATTGTGCTGAGGGGCATGTAACTTATTAAAACCTCAAAGGAGGGCAACTTGGTAGTATTAGCAAAATAAAACATGCACATAGCCTTTGGCTCGACAATTCTTCTTCTAGGAACTTGTCTGCAAAAGCACTCACACTTGTGCAAAGTAATACACATGCAAGGTTAGTTAGCAAAATGATAGAAACAATTTTCATACACATAAAAAAATTAGACACATCCAGAGAGTGAGCCATTATACATCTGTTTCTTTAAAAAAAAATGAGAGAATTCTTTATGTATTTTAGAGGCATTATTTTCAAGATATAATGTTAAATAAAAAGATGTTCAAGATAATGTATATAATTTAGTGCCATTTGTGTAACACACACATATTTACTTCTGTACGTACAGAGCACTTCTGGAAGGACACATCAAAACTGGTGGCAGTGTTTGTCTCTTAGGAATAGAACTGAGGAGTTAGTTGGCCAGCAGAGATGAGAGAAGGGGTTATTTTTCACTGCATTTTTAATCTTTTGAATATTATAGCATTTATAACTAGCTTTCCAAAAAGGAATAAAATGAAATAATCTAGGAAAACTAATTTTTGTGTTAGCGAATGACAAACCACCATATGTCTTAAACCCTTGAGGCAACTTAATAGTTAAAGCCATGAAAGGAAAAAAGGGGGAATATCAATGATGTGTTTTATTAAGAAAGGGAAAGGTGGATTCTCAGATTTGATTCATATTACTGCACGTGTGTTCCATGGGCTATCAGTGTGGGTATCACCTGAGAGCTTGTTAGAAATGCAGAATTTCAACCCCCATCCCAGACTCTCTGAATCGGATTACACAGTTTAAGAAGATTCCTGGATTGAATACATGCTAAGGTGTGAAAAACACTGTTCTATATTCTTCTTCCACTATTCCTCTGTGCCTATGGTACAGCTGTTTTTTTTTTTTTTTTTTTCTCTGAGACAGGGTCTCACTCTGTCACCCAGGCTGGAGTGCAGTAGTGTGATCTCGGCTCACTGCAACCTCTGCCTCTCAGATTCCAGTGATTCTCCTGCCTCAGCCTGCCAAGTAGCTGGAATTGCGGTGCCCTCCACGACTCCCCACTAATTTTTGTATTCAGTAGAGACAAGGTTTTGTCGCGTTGGCCAGGGTAGTCTTGAACTACTGACCTTGAGTGATCCGCCCGCCTTGGCCTCCCACAGTGTTGGGATTACAGGCTTGAGCCACTGCACCTGGCCTATTGCTGTTTTTTTTTTTTTTTTTTGGTGTTTTTTTTTTTCTTTTCTTTTCTTTTGTACCAGTGTTAGGTGTTTGGGGACAAACTAAGCTTTGCTTGACCTGGCACAAGTATTAACAGAAGCCAGATGTCTAACCTCAATTTTTTAAAAATTCTTTCTCAGACTGTGTACTTTTCCCTCTATAGTATGCTGGCTATGACTGCTGGTTTTCTCTCATATTTGTTCTCTTCTTCTTCCTCAGTAATAAAACTCTTAACTACTTATTAGGCACATGGAAGCCCATGTAATGGTTATATTCCTCAACCATCCTCTTACCTAGATGCAGCCAAGTGACTAGGTTCTGGCCAAAGGGGTGTTTGCATTTCCTGGGACATGTCATTAGAGAGGGGCTGTGCTCTTTTTGAATGTTCCTCCTTCATTTTTCCTGAAATAGGAATGCAATGTCTAAAGCCCTAGCAGCCATGGGTAGCCTTGGGAGTTGGGAGTGGGAACCATGCTTAGGAAGCAACTGGAGAAAAGAAGCCTAATGCAACTATGAGATCCTGGAGCCTGACATACAGGTAAAGCTCAACATTTACCTATTGATAATTAATGATGAGTTTCACATCTTGAAGTTGATTTTTTAATGTAAATAAAATTCTGAGGCTTTTGAATACAGATGCAAGAAGGCACATAACTTCTAATTGTGTGTGTGTGTGTGTGCGCGCGTGTGCCTTTCTGTGTGTGTTTGGAGGCAGTTTTTGGAGCATCAGAGCTAATTGATGAGCCATGATCAACTGAAAAGCCATGTTTATGGTATTAAAATACATTCTTATTATCATTAATACGATTTTCCTAGAAAAGAAAGATGAAAGAGATAAAGTTGCAAGTGATTTCAGTGTAGTGGAAGGAAACTAATGAGGTAGGTGGGATAGACATGGCCTCAAGATGGAGCCCCCTTATGCAGGAAGGTACCCCATGGTAAAGAAGGCCACCTGTGTGTGTGTAGTCAGGTGAATATGCTTTATATGTGCATGAATTCTATACGTGAGCCACACACACGTACACACACACCTATACACATCAATGAATTGCACATTTGCTCTTTCATTCAATATCTATTTTATCTCAGGTGCTAGGTAGGTGCTGCTGATATAAAGATAATAAAAACTAATGTTTATTGAGAAACTCATATTATTCAAGAATTATGTTGAAAACTTTAGAGTATCCCATTAAATCCACCCTAGAACACTTTGGGGAGGTAATTGTAATGAACATTTCTAACTTTTTAAAAAACCAGGATGAACACAAACTTTCATTTTTCTTTCATTTCTACAAATAAAAGATAGTTTCTAGTTTTAGCTCGACACAAATTGAACTAACAAGAATCAAATTTACATCTGTCAGAAAAATAACAAGTAGATGACCGTTTAGCTTTAAACTTTTTAAAAATTTTTAATTTTTATGGGTACATAGTAGGTATATATATTTATGGGGTGCAGAAAATGTTTTGATACAGGCATGCAATGTGAAATAATCACACCATGGAGAATGGGGTATCCATCCCCTCAAGCATTTATCCATTGAGTTGCAAACTCTCTTTTTAAGTTATTTTAGAGTTAACTTGCTATTGACTGTAGTCACCCTGTTGTGCTATCAAACAGTAGGTCTTATTCACTTTTTCTAACTTTTTTTTAAATACTCATTAACCATCCCCACCAGATGACCTTTTAAAGTAGAGGCTCGTCTTCAAAGCTTGAGACACATGGCTCAAAATATTGTGGTATGTGTTAATAGCGAAACAAGTGTGATGCCAGAATTAGGGTTATAGCTGACACAAAACAAGTTGTATCTGTTTCTCGAAATTGCAATGTTCGTAGGCATGCCACTTGTATCTTCAGAAAAGAATAAGTTGTTAACAACTAAACACATTAACTCAGTTTTGACATAAATTAATAATCTTGCCTTTGGGTATGAATGTGGACATATTATTTTTGAAAATTAATTTTTCCTGAACCATTTTAGAGAAATATGAAGACATCACACCTCTCTGTCCTTTAATGCTTCAGTGTGTATTTCCTAGGAATAAATACATTCTCTCTCATAATCAGTATGATACAAATAAGGAAATTTAACACTTATGGATTATGATGATGTAATCAGCAGTCAATATTTGAATTTTGTCAATTGTTTCCAATATGTCCTTTATATCAAGGGTTCTCAATCCACAGGCTGTGGACTGGTACGGGCCACAAAGCAGGAGGTGAGCTGCAGGCCAGAGAGCATCACCACCTGAGCTCTGCCTCCTGTCAGATCAGCTGCAGCATTAGGTTCTCATAGGAGCAAGAACCCTATTGTGAACTGCACATGCGAGGGATCCAGGTTGTGTGCACCTTATGAGAATCTATCTAGCCCCACCGTCACCCACTGCCAAAAAATTGCTTCCATGAAATAGGTTCCTGGTGCCAAAAAGCTTGAGGATTGGCACTTTATAGGTATTCCTCTTCTTCCTCCATCTGTCCTGGCTCAAAATCCAGTCCTGAATTGTGCATCACATTTTTGGGTCCTGGTTCTCTGGTCATTTAACTGGAACAATATCTCAGGCTTTCTTTGTCTTTTCTCACCTTGACATTTTTGAAGAGTGCAGGTTAGTTATTTTATAGTCTCTCAACTTGAGTTTGCCTGATGTTTTCTTGTTATTACATATTACTTTGGTATTTTTATTTTTGCAGGATTAGCACAGAAGTGATGTTGCAGCAATATCAGTCTGCTTATCCCAACATTTGGCAATTTAATTTTAATCACTCAGTTGAGCCCATAACATTCCTCCGCTGTGAAGTTACTATCTTCCCCTACGATTAATAAATTGATTATGGAAGATTCTTTAAGGCTATTTGAATATTCAGCTCTTTAGAATGCTTTCACATGTGGACTTTTAGCAACTATTGATGATTTTCCAATTCTCTCTTTCTATAAATATTAGTTGCTATTCTATTGTAAGGAAGTGTTCCTCTCCTCATTTATTGACTGTTGAAATATGTGTTCATATCAGCATGGTCACATGGATTTTACTTTACTCAGTGGATTATAATTGCTTATCACAATTACTTATTTTGAGGCTCAAATTTCCCCAGATTTAACCGGCGGTAGACTCTTGTATCTTTTTCACATCATTCTGTGAATACTTCTTTACCTTCTGCCACAGGAAGATGTTCTGTGTTCATTATCTATATTTTTTCTGCCCCTGTCCTGAAATTAGCCTTTTCTCCACATGCATTAGTTCCTTTTGGTGGAAGATGCTATTTAGAAATAAAGATCCAGGTACTGTGTGTGCACAGAGCTCTGGTGTGTCATTGGTCCCACGCCCCCTCAAGAGACAAAGCAAAAAAAATACACAGATATATAAATAAGTACACACATATCTATATTTATTTGCCTATTTATCTATCTATATAAAAATCATTCATGTTCATGCTGACTGTTCTAATCCAACATTGCATAATACATTTTCATCTCCTCTTTTTCCATATTTGTAATTTCTTTAACAATGAGAAAACTGATTCGAATTGTCTTGAATATATTTATACATTTGCTCAAACCAAGAAGACACTAAGAGTAGTTTGATAATCTCTAATCCATACTTCTGGCAAAGCAAATATAACAATTATATTAAAATTTGCCAATTTCTTTGAGGTAAATTTCATATATAATGAAATATGCAAATCTTAAGAGGACTATTTGATGAGTTTTTATGAATGCGTGCACTTATGTACCTCAAACCTGTATCAAGATACAGAATGTTTTTATCATGCCAGAAAGATTTCCATGTCCCTTCCCATGCAGTGTCCCTCCTGCCCAGATAACTATTTTTCTGATCCTTTTTTCACCATAGGTTAATTTTACCTTCTTTGGAACATTATATATGTGGAAGCATTTAATATATACTTTTTTGCATACATAGCATAATGTCTATGGGAGAAATCCATGATTTTGCATGTGTCAATAGTATCAGTAGTAGTCGCTTTTTGTCTAAGTAGTAGTTTGGCTTAGTTGTTGGAATATATAGAATCCAATTTTTGGAGTCTATTCTCCTCTTAGTGGACATTTGGGTTGTTTGATAGTTTTAGGTTATTATTACTAAAGTTTCTACGTACTTCCTTATATGAGTATGTTTGTGGACTTTTCATTTTTGGGGGAAAGACTACCTTGGTGTTGAATTGTCAGATCATAAGGTAGGTGTATACTTAACTTTCTAAAACTGTCTACATTTTTGTTAACAATTTTGGTGTTATTCTTTTTATTTTCAGACATTCTAGTAAATGTGTAATGGCATTATGTAGTGGTTTTAATTTTAGCTTATCTGATGACTAATGATATTGATAACTTTTTTGATTATGAGCTATTTTTATATCTTCTTTTCTGAAGTGCTTGTTCGAGTATTTCACCTATATTTTAATGGGGTTTTTGTCTTTTTAATATTGAGTTGCAAGAGTTGTCTATAGATTCAGATGCAAGGACTTGGTCAAAAAGTACTTGGTCAGAAAGGTCAAAAAAATTGTCTCCTATGTTTTCTTCTTGAAGTTTTATAGTTTCAGGTTTTAAATTTAACTCTATGATCCACTTTGAATTAATTTTTGTGTATGATGTGAATTATAGGTAAAAATTCATGTGTTTGGTATATGGACATCTAATTTTTCTACACTATTTATTGAAGACTTTCCTTTCTCAATTGAATTACCTTTAAGCCTTTGTCTATCTCAGTTGATCACATTTGTGAATCTATTTCTGGGCTATATTTTGTTACAGTAGTCTATGTTTCTATCTTTTCACTAATACCATGTCGCCTTTATTATGGTATCTTTTTAATATGTCTTAAAATCAGCTTGTGTGAGTCCTTTAACTTTATTATTTTTTTCAAACTTATTTTGGCTATTGTAATTGCTTTGCTTTTCCATATAAGCTTAGAAGCTTAATAATTCTACTGAAAATCCTGTTGAGATTTTGATTGAGATTACATTGAATCTGTAGATTAATTGGAAGTTAAGTGATATTTTAACAACGTTTATTCCCCCCAGGAATGGATCTTGAATTTTGTCCAAACTTTTTCTGTGTTCATTGAAATGATTATTTAGCTTTTCTCTTTACTCTTTTAATGTGTGAATTACATTAATAGATTTTCAAATGTAGAGCCAACCTTTCTAGCTTGGGAATAATACCACGTGTTCATAATCTATTACCTTTTAAATATATCTCTGTATTTGATTTGTTAATATGTTGTTGAGGATTTTTTAAGAGATATTGTAAAGGATATTCACAAGTTTATGTCTTATATAACATTCTTTATGCCTGAAGAACTTCCTTTACTATTTCTTGTAATGTAAGCCTGCCAGAAATGAATTGTCTCAGCTTTTGAAAGACTGAAAAATTATTTTACCCTCATTTTTCAAAGATATTATTACTGCACATAGAATTATGAGTAACAATATTTTCCTTACATACTTTAAAGATGTCACTCCATCATCTTGCTTGCACAGTTTCTGACAAGAAGTCTGTTCCTCTCTTTCTAATGATTTTTTGTTACTCTGTATGTCTTTGATATTTCATCTGTGATTTTGGTCTTCAGGAGTTTAAATATAGAGGGTCTTCTTCCGAAATGGTGGTATAGAAATAAGTTGGCTTTGCTCCCTGTCATAGAAAACTAAAAACAAATATACAACACTGAGATTTTTACCAGCAACAACCTAAAGCTCAAATATGAGGATGAGACAGTTCCCAGGGCCATAGAATAGTGGAAAAATGAGTAGATGGGAGGAGAAGAATAAGACTTTTACATTTGCATCACCCTTCCCCACATTCTGCTCAGCACCAACACACAGAAAATCTCCACCTAACTCACACTTTCTTCACTGGAAGAAGTGAAATTGAGGTAACCGATTATCTTTTCCACCTTCTTGGGTTCCCTGGCAGGAGACATTATTATTATTATTATTATTATTATTTGCCTTAAACCACAGGAAACGTCACGAGTGCCTCAAAGAGAAATATCTCTGAGGACAGGCAGAGACAAAACCGGCAGGTGGGACTACCATCCCCAACCCTGGAGACTCTGCTTTGCAACTTGGCCAAAGGAGACAACAAATCGGAGTGGCTGTTTAGTGGCATTATGCTGTAGTAGGTATGGTTCACAGGTCCCTGAGCATGCACCCCTGGCCAGCCTTTCCACACTGCCAGATAATCCCTTTGGGACCTCCCCTATTTGGAACAGGCAATGCTCCAACTATTTAATAGAGCCGTGGCAAACATGGGCTTATGGTACTATCTAGAGCTGAAAAGGAGGCAGAGACGTAGTGGTAAAGGTTTACTAAGCAAATATACTAAATGAAAACCAAAACAAGTCAGTCAGAGAATTTGGGGATTAATAACTAATCCTAAAATGCAAAGACGTAGATAAAAAACTCACAAGAAACAATAACAAACAAGGAACCACAAACTCCCCAAAAGGACAAAGAAAAAATCCAGTGACTGACCCGAACAAGAAGGTGATTTGTAAGCTCTCTGAACAAGAGTTCAAAATAGCAATTTTAAAGACACTTGATGATCTTTAAGATAACACAGAAAAGCAGTTCAAAAATGTATCAGAAAAGTTGAACAAAGAATTAAAAAAACACAGAAAGCTGAGAACTGAGAAATGCATATGCTGAACTGAAGAACTCCTTAGAGGCTCTAAATGGCAAAATGAACTAAGCAAAAGAAACAGTGAATGAGCTCAAAGACCTGCTATTAGAAAATACACAGTCATAGGAGAAAAAAGAAAAAAGAATGAAAAGGAGCGAAGACTGCCTGCAAGATATTAAAAAGTTACCTTAAAAGACCAAATCTAAGAATTAGTAGTGTTCAAGAGGCATCTGAACAAGAACAAGGTCAAGAAAGCTTATTTAAACAAATAATAGAAAACTTTCCAAAATTAAAAATATAAATATCAAGGTATAGGAAGATCTTAGAACAGTAAACAGATTCAACCCAAAATAAGGCTACCCCCAACATACAACAATCAAATTCTCAAATGTCAAGGACAAAGAGAAGATTCTAAAAGCAACAAAAGAAAAGATGCAAATAACATCTAGAGGAGTTCCAATTTGTCTTGCAACAGGCTTTTAAATAGAAAAATACAGGCCAGGAGGGACTGGAACAACATTTTAGGGTGCTCAAAGAAAAAAGAAACTGCCATGAGAGAATATTGTATCCAGCAAAATTATAATTCAAATATGAAGGAGAGATAAACTCTTTCCTAGACAAACAGAAGCTGAGAAAATTCAGCATCACTAATCCTTTCTTGTAAAAAAAAATACTAAAGGAAGTTCTTCAATCTGAAAGAAAATAAAAATACTAACATGTGAAAGGAAACTTTTCTAGATATAAAACCCACTAGTAAAATTAAGTACATGGTCAAACTCAGAATACTCTATCATTGTTTTTGTAGTATGCAATTCCTCATAACTGTAGTATGAAGCCCAAAATATTAATCTATCAAAAACAATAATAGCTACAGCAACCTGTTAAGATACAGCTAATATTATAATACATAAATTGAGACAACTAAAAGTGAAAATATGGGAGTTGGGTGGGTATGCAGTTAAAGCATAGAATTTTTTTGTGTGTTTGTCTTTGCCTGTGTTTCTATTCTTTTGTTTGTGATCTAAGATAAGTTGTCATCTTTTTAAAATAACTTTCTATAAGATTTTTAAAAATAGCCTCTTGGTAACTGCAATGCAAAAACCTATAATAGATTCACAAAAATAAAAAGGAAAAAACTAAAAGATACTCCCACTTAACCACAAAGGAAGATAGTAAGAAAAGAAGGGAGGGCGAGAGATGTCTCAAAACAACCAGAAAACAGGCAACAAAATGGCAGTAGTAAGACCTTACTTACCAATAATAACACTTAATATAAATGGCCTTAATTCTCTAATTCAAAGGCACAGAGTGACTCAATGGACAAAAAAGCAAGACCCAATTATATACTGTCTTCAAGAACCCTAGTCACCTATAAAGACACATAGGCTGAAAGTAAAAGGGTGGAACAAATATTCTATGCAACTTGAAAAAAAAAAAGAGAAGAAATAGCTATATGTAGATAAAATAGACTACAAATCAGAGACTATAAAAAAAGACAAAAAAGTCACTACCCAGTGATAAAGCGGTCAATACAGCAAACGGATGTAACAATTGTAAATATCTATGCACCCAACAAAAGAGTTCCTAGTATATAAAGTAAACGTTAATAGATATAAAAGGAGAAATAGAGTGGAATATAATAATGATAGGAGACTTTAGCACCCCACTGTCACTAATGGACAGATCATCCAGACAGAAAATCAACAAAGAAACATTAAACTACATACTAAACCTAGTAAACCTAACTGATATTTACAGAACATTTCATCCAACTGCTGTAGAATGCACATTCTTTTAATTAGCACGTGGAACATTCTCCAGAATAGGCCATATCTTAGACCACAAAACAAGTCTAAACGAATTTAAAAACAGAAATCATATCAAGTGACCTTCCTGACTACAATGAAATAAAACTAGAAAACAAAAACAAGAGGAACCTCTGAAAAGACACAAACAAATGGATATCAAACAACCTGATCCTGAATGAGCAATGGATTAATAAAGAAATTAAGAAGAAAATTAAAAAATTTCTTGAAATAAATAAAAATGAAAATACAACATATCAAAATCTATGGCATACAGCAAAAGCAGTACTAACAGGGAAGTTTATAGCAATAAATGCTTACATCAAAAAAGTAGAAAGACTTCAAATAAACAACCTAATGATGCATCTCAATGAACTAGAAAACGAAGAATAAACCAAACCCCAAATTAGTAGAAGGAAACAGATAATAAAGATCAGAGCAGATATAAATGAAATGGAGACAAAAATTACAGATCAATGCAATAAAAATTTGTATTTTTAGAAAATAAAATTAACAAACCCTTAGCTAGACTAAGGAAAAAGAGAAGAGAGAAGACTTAAATGAATAAAATCAGAAATAATAAAGAAAACATAACTGATGCAGTCAAACCCCAAGACTGGGGCTCAGCTTGGGAGGGTTCTTGGTTTTACTCAGGACAGAATTCAAGAGTGAGCTAAGGGTGAAACAAAGCAAGTTTATTTGAGCAACAGTGTATAGAAAAATGGCAGCTTCATAAACAGGTTAGGGATATCCCATAGGCAGACTAGCACTCAGATTGAAGGCTAGCTATATTTACACCTACTACTAATTATATACTAATTAAGGGGCAGATTATTTACAAACTTTCTGGACAAGGGGCAGGGAGTTCCTAGAACCATAAAAGCTGACTTCCAGGTTGTTGCCATGATATAAACTGTTGCTCGTGGGAATGTCTTATGAAAATATGTTGTAATACCTAGTCCTACCTGTTTTTGGGTGGCTTCTTTGCTACAACCTGTTTTTATCAGCAGGGTCATGACCAGTGTTCAGAAAACAAACCCTGCTGATCTCCTACCTCATAACAAATGAGACCTCAGAAGTGCAAAGTGTCATTATTCTTTAATGAGACTATTATGGACCACTACAAACCAACAAATTGGAAAACCTAGAGGAAATGGATAAATTCCTGGACATATACAACCTACCATGACTGAATAATGATGAAATAGAAAACCTTAATAGGCTGTGCATGGTGGCTCATGCCTGTAATCTCAACACTTTGGGAGGCTGAGGCAGGTGGATAACGAGATCAGGAGATCGAGACCATCCTGGCTAACACGGTGAAACCCTGTCGCTACTAAAAATACAAAAAATTAGCCGGGTGTGGTGGCGGGCGCCTGTAGTCCCAGCTACTCAGGAGGCTGAGGCAGGAGAATGGCATGAACCCAGGAGGGAGGCGGAGCTTGCAGTGAACAGAAATCACGCCACTGCACTCCAGCCTGGGCTACAGAGGGAGACTCCATCTAAAAACAAATTACAGGTAATGAGATCTAAGCCATAGTAAAAAAATCTCTCATCAAAGAAAAACTCAGGAACAGATGACTTCATTGCTTAATGTTACCAAACATTTAAAGAAGAACTAATACCAGTTCTATTCAAACTCTTCAAAAAAATGGAAAAGAAGTAAATACTTCCAAACTCATTTTTGAGGCCGGAATTATCCTGACACTGAAACCAGATAAAGATACAATAAAAAAAAAAAAATAGAGGCAATATCCCCGATGAGCATAGATGCAAAAATCCTCAACAAAATGCTAGCAAACTTAATTCAACAACATATTAAAAAGGTCACTACCGTGATCAAATAGGATTTGTTCCAGAGATAGAAGGTTAGTTCAACATATGCAAATCAGTAAATATAATACTTCACATTACAGAATCCAGAACAAAAACCACATGATTATTTCAATAGAACCTGAAAAAACATTTGATAAAATTCAGCACCCCTTCATGATAAAAACCCTCATCAACATGAGTATAGGAGGGACATACCTTTAAAAAAGACCATCCTGGCACAACAGGGTGAGTATAGTCAACAATAATTTAATTGTACATTTTAAAGTAACTAAAAGAGTGTAATTGGATTGTTTGTAACACAAGGGATAAATGTTTGACATGATGGCTACCCCTGTTTTATGTGATGTGATTATGCATTCCATGCCTGTATCAAAGCATCTCATGTGCCCCATAATATATACACCTATTATGTATCTACAAAATTTAAAATAAGAAATAAAAAACAAAAACAACAAAAAAAGAAAATTTCAGGCCAATATCCTTAATGAATGTTGATGCAAAAATCCTCAATAAAATACTGGCAAACAAAATCTAGCAGCCCATCAGGAAGCTTATCCAACATGATCAAGTTAGCTTCATCACTGGATGTAAGGTTGGTTCAACACATGCAAATTAATCAATGTTATTTATCACGTAAACAGAACTAAAGGCAAAAACCACATGATTATCTCAATTGATGCAGAAAAGGGCTTCAGTAAAATTCAACTTCGCTTCATGTTAAAAACTCTTACTAAAGTAGATATTGAAGGAACATACCTCTAAATAATAAAAACTGTAAATGACAAACCCACAGCCAACATCATACTAAATGGGTAAAACCTGAAAACATTCCCCTTGAAAAGTGGCCCAAGACAAGGAGGCCCTCTCTCACCACTCCTTTTCAACATAGGAGACTCCAGAAAATCCCAATTCAAAGGTCAGCACTCTCAAAAATCAAAGGTAGATAAGCCCACAAAGATGAGAAATAATAGATGCAAAAACACTAAAACCTCAAAAACCAGAGTGCCTCTTCTCCTGCAAATGACTGCAGGACCTCTCCAGCAAGGGCACAGAACTGGGCTGAGGCTGAGATGGTGGAAACATAATTAAGGTTTTTGCAGTGTTGAAATTTGTGTTTGATATTGGAATACATTCCTAAGTAAATGGGTTATGTTATATATCATTTTAATGCACATTTCTTGCTTTATTTTTTTTTTTTGCAAATGACTTATTACTTGCTGTTTATTTTATATTTATCTTAGAGCATGGAAATGATGTTAGACAAAAAGCAAACTCGAGTGGTTTTCTTATTCGAGTTCAAAATGGGTTGTAAAGCACTGGAGACAACTTGCAATGTCAACAACACCTTTGGCCCAGGAATGGCTAATGAGTGTACAGTGAAGTGGTGGTTCAAGAAGTTTTGCAAAGGAGAGGGGAGCTTTGAATATGAGGAGCATAGTGGCCAGCAATCAGAAGTTGACAACGACCAATTGAGAGCCATCATTGAAGTTGATCCTCTTACAACTACACAAGAAGTTGCTGAAGAACTCATGTGGCATTTGAAGCAGGTGAAAAAGGAGGTGAAAAAGCTTGATAAGTGGGTGCCTCATGAGCTAAGTGAAAATCAAAAATATTGTTTTGAAGCATCGTCTTCTCTTACTCTACGCTACCAGGAATCATTCTCAATCAACTTGTGATGTGTGATGAAAAGTGGATTTTATTAGAGCACTGGTGATGACCAGCTCAGTGGTTGGACTGAGAAGAAGTACCA
This sequence comes from Papio anubis, assembly GCF_008728515.1. Taxonomy (NCBI): domain Eukaryota; kingdom Metazoa; phylum Chordata; class Mammalia; order Primates; family Cercopithecidae; genus Papio; species Papio anubis. Next base: position 31,460,498 of record NC_044989.1, on the reverse strand, counting down.
AAGCACTTCCCAAAGCCAAACTTATATCAAAAAAAGGTCATGGTCACTGTATGGTGCTTTGCTGCTGGTCTGATCTACTACAGCTTTCTGAATCCCGGTAAAACCATTACATTTGAGAAGTATGCTCAGCAAATTGATGAGATGCACTAAAAACTGCAATGCCTGCAGCCAACATTGGTCAATAGGAAGGGCCCAATTCTTCTCCACGACAATGCCCGACTGCACATTGCACAAACAATGCTTCAAAAGTTGAATGAATTGGGTTACGAATTTTTACTTCTTCCGTCATATTCACCTGACCTCTTGCCAACTTCAAGTATCTCAACAACTTTTTGCAGCACTATTTACAGTAGAAAAGGCATTGAATCAACCTAAATGCCCATCAATTATAGATTGAATGAAGAAAATGTGGAACATATATACAATATGGAATACTATGCAGCCAGAAAGAGGAATGAGATCATGTCCTGTGTAGGGACATGGACAGAGGTGGAAGCCATTATCCTCAGCAAACTAACACAGAAACAGAAAACCAAATACTGCATGTTCTCACTTATAAGTGGGAGCTGAATGATGAGAACACATGGGGGAAAACAACATGCACTGGGGCTTGTCAGAGTTTGGAGTGAGGGGAGGGAGAGCATCAGGAAGAATATCTAATGGATGCTGGGTGTAATACCTAGGTGATGGGATAATCTGTGCAGCAAACCACCGTGGCATTTGTTTACTTAGGTAACAAACATGCATATCCTGTACATGTACCCCTGATTTAAAATAAAAGTTGAAGAAAAAATTAAAAAATTACATACCTGGCAGGGCACAGTGGCTCATGCCTGTAATTCCAACTCTTTGGAAGGCGGGGGTAGGAGAATCACTTGAGGCCATGAGTTTGAGACCAGCTTGGCCAACATAGCAAGACCTCACCTCTACAAAAAATAATTTTTTAAAAATTAGCCAGGCATGGTGGTATATACCTGTGGTTCTAGCTACTCCAGATCAGAGGCTATGGCAGGCAGATGGCTTGAGTCCAGGAATTCAAGGTTGCAGTGAGCTATGATCATGCCACTGCACTCTAGTCTGGGTGACAGAGTGAGACCATGTCTTTAAACAAAGCAAAACAAAACAAAACAAAACAAAACAAAACAAAAATATATCCCAGAAAACTGACAACTTACATTCACACAAAAAAACTATAAATTAATCTTCATAGCAGCTTACTTGTAATAACCAAAACCTGACTGAACTGCCTTTCAAAGGATGAATTAATAAACAAACTGTGCGGTATTCATGTAATGGAATACTACTCAGCAATAAATATGAACAAAATATTTATACTACATGGATGAATCCTCAGAGAATTATGCTGATTGAAAATCCCAAATGGTTACATACCACATGATGCCATTCAGATAATCTTACTGAAATGACAAAATTTACAAATAGAAACAGATTAATAATTTATGGGTGTCAGATGTCAGAGATGGGAGATGAGGGGCATTGGAAAGGGGTAAAGTGGGTGTGACTATGAGAAGGCAAAACAAGGAAACTTTGTGGTGATGACACTATTCTGTATCTTGATTGTATCAATGTCAATAATATGGTTGTGCTATTGTACTGTAGTTTTGGAAGATGTTACTATTGAGGCAAACCAGGCAAAGAATGCACAGGATCTCTTTCTAATACTTTTTAAAATACATATGAATCCATAATGGTCTCAAAATAGAAAATTTAATTTTAAAAAATCCATTATATTTACTATCTGACCCTTAAAAATTATATATATTATATATAATTTATATTATATTAATTAATACTACACCCATCAACTTCATCCAGCACCATCAACTCATCATTTACTCCAGGTACCAACTCCCAATGCATTCCCTCCCCTCCCTCCCATGGTGTTCTGGTGGCGTGTTTCCCTTCCAGTCCACAGTCTCATTGTTCAGTTCCACCTATGAGGTAGGAACATGCGGTGTTTAGTTTTGTGTTCTTTGTGATAGTTTTGCTGGGAATGGTAGTTTCAAAGCTGCATCCTGTCCCTACAAAGGACACAAACTCATCCTTACTATGGCTGCATAGTATTCCATGGTGTATATGTACTTACATTTTCTTAATCAATCTGTCACTGATGGACATTTGGGTTGATTCCCAGATGCTGCTGTGTAGATAGTGCCACAATAAATACGATGTGCGTGTGTCTTTATAGCATGATTTATAATCCTTTAGGTATATACCCAGTAATGGGATGGCTGGGTCATGTAATGCATCTAGTTCCTAGATCCCTGAGAATTGCCATACTGTTTTCCTTAATGGTTGAACTAGTTTACAATCCACCAGCAGTGTAAAAGTGTGTTCCTATTTCTCACATCCTCTCAGCACCTATTTGTTTCCTGACTTTTTAATGATTGCAGAACCTAACTGGTGTGAGATGGTATCTCATTATTAGTTTTTGATTTGCATTTCTCTGATGGCCAGTGATGATGAGCATTTTCATGTGTCTGTTGGCTGTATAGATGTCTTCTTTTGAGAAATGTCTGTTCATATCATCTGCCCTTTTTTGATGGGGTTGTTTGTTTTTCTTATAGAGATTTGTTTGAGTTCTTTTGTAGGTTCTGGATAGGCCACTGTCAGATGGAGTAGATTGCAAAATTTTCTCTCCCCATTCTATGCAGTTGCGCCTGTTCCCCACTCTGATGGTAGTTTCTTTTGCTGTGCAGAGCTCTTTAGTTAATTAGATCCCATTTGTCAATTTGGCTTTGCTGCGCGTTGCTTTTTAGTGTTTTAGGCATGGAAGTCTTTGCCCATTCCTATGTCCTGAATGGAGTACTACCCTGGAGTTTTTTCCTCTAGGATTTTTTTATGAGTAGTAGGTCTAACATTTTAAGTCTCTAATCCATCTAGGAATTAGGGCCACTAAAGTATAAAGAGTAAGGAAAGGATCAGTTTCGAGAAGCTTTTCTACTTACTTAAAGCTAGCCAGATTTTCCCAGCACCATTTATTAAATAGGGAATCCTTTCCCCATTTCTTATTTTTCTCTCAGGTTTGTCCAAGATCAGATGGCTAGATGTGTAGGTAATTGCTGGGGACTCATGTTTCGTGCAGTCTATATATCTCTGTTTGGTACCAATTACCATGCTGTTTTGGATTCTGTAGCCTTGTAGTATAAGTTTGGGGGAATCAGGTAGGGCCCTCAGCACATTCTTTTGACTTAGGATTATACTTGGAGATGCGGGCTCTTTTCTGGTTCCATGCTGAACTTTAGAAACCCAGTTTTTCCAGTTCTGTGGAATATTTAGTAGCCAGTTAGGATGGCTTTGGGTCTATAAGTGCCTTGGGCAGTATGGCCATTTTCCGCGATATTGATTCTTCCTATCCATGAGCGTAGTATATTTCTTCCATTTGTTTGTGTCCTCTTTTATTTCACTGGGCAGTGGTTTTGTAGTTCTCCTTGAAGGGGTTCTTTTACATCCCTTGGGGTTGGGATTCTAAAATTGTTTTTATTCTCTTTGACGGTGTAGATAGGGTTCATTCCTGGTTGGCTCTCTGTTTTATCTGTTACTGGGTGTATAAGAATACTTGTGATTTTGCACATTAATTTTGTATCCTGAGACTTTACACAAGTTGCTTATCAGGCTTGGGAGATTTTGGGAGGCTGAGACAGTAGGGTTTTCTAAATATACAATCCAAGTCATCTGCAAAGAGGACAATTTGGCTTCTTCTTTTTCTAACTGAATACCCTTGATTTCTTTCTCTTGCCCTGAATTGCCTAATGGAACTTCCAACTATATTTGAATAGAATTAGTGAGAAGACATCCCTGTCTTGTGCCAGTTTTCAAAGGGAATTTTCGAAGTTTTGCCCATTCCAGTATGATAGTAGAACATCATAAATGGCTCTTGTTTGAGTCACGTTCCATCAATGCCCGAATTTGTGTGGCGTTTTAGCATGAAGGGCTGTTGAATTTTGTCAAAGCCTTTTCTGGCATCTATTGAGATAATCATGTGGTTTTGTCTTTGGTTCTGTTTATATGCTGGATTATGTTTATTGATTTAAGATGTTAGACCTTGCATCCCAGGGATGAAGCCCTTGATCATGGTGGATGCAGCTTTTTGATGTGCTGCTGAATCCGGTTTGCAGTATTATTTTGTGAGAAGTTTTTAGCATGCGATGTTCATGGGGATGGTGGTGCAAGTTCTCTTTTTTATTTGTGTCTCTGCAGGCTTTGAGTATCAGGATGATGTTAGCCTCATAAGATAGTTAGGGAGGGTTCCTCTTTTCTATTGATTGGAATAGTTTCAGAAGGAATGGTACCAGCTCCTCCTTGTACCTCTGGTAGAGTTCAGCTGTAGATCCATGTAGTCCTGGGCTTTTTTTTTCGTTGGTAGGCTATTAATTATTGCCTCAGTTTCAGAGCCTGCTATTGGTGTTAAGGATTCAACTTCTTCCTGGTTTAGTCTTAGGAAGGCGTAAGTGTCAGGAAATTATCCATTTTTCCGTTTTCCAGTTTATTATTTGCGTAGAGGTGTTTATAGTATTCTCTGATGGTAGTTTGTATTTCTGTAGGGTCACTGGTGATATCCTTTATCAGTTTTTATTGCGTCTATTTGATTCTTCTCTCTTTTCTTCTTTATTAGTCTTACTGTGGTCATATCTGAATTTTGTGATCTTTTCAAAAACCAACTCCTGGATTCATTGATATTTTTTGAAGGTTTTTTTGTCTCCACTCTACTTCGGTCTGCTCTGATCTTAGTTACAGCTCTTGCCTTCTGCTAGCTTCCAGATATGATATTTTGCTCTTATCCTCTAGTTCTTTTAATTGCTGATGTTAGAGTGTCAATTTTAGATCTTTCCTGCTTTCCTCTTGTGGGCAGTTAGTGCTATAATTTTCCTCTACACACTGCTTTAAATGTCCCAAGTTCTGGTATGTTGTATCTTTGTTCTCATTTGGTTTTAAAAGAACATCTTTTTATTTCTGCCTTCATTTAGATTTATGTACCCAGTAGTCATTCAGGAACAGGTTGTTCCAGTTTCCATGTAGTTGGCCGGTTGTGATTGAGTTTCTTAGATCTAGGTTCTAGTTTGATTGCACTGTAGTCCTGAGAGACAGTTTATTTATAATTTCTGTTCTTGTACATTTTGCTGAGAGGAGTGCTTTACTTAATTATGTGGTCAATTTTGAGTAAGTGCGATGTGGTACTGAAGAATGTATATTCTGTTGATTTGGGAATTAGAGTTCTATAGATGTCTGTTGGTCTGCTGCAGAGATGGAGTTCAGATTTTCCTGGGTATCCTTGTTAACTTTCTGTCTAGTTGATCTGTCTAGTATTGTTGACAGTGCAGGGATTGTTGAGAGAGTCTCCCATTATTATTGTAGCCAAGTCTAGTCTCACCTTGATGGACTTGCTTTATGAATCTAGGTGCTCCTGCTTATTGGGTGCATATATATATATTTAGGATAGTAGCTCTTCCCTGTTGGATTCCAGTCCCTTTACCAGTATAATGGCCTTCTTTGAAAATATCTTTTGATCCTTTGATGGTTTAAAGTCTATTTTATCAGAGACTAGTATTTAACCTACTTTTTTGTTCTCCATTTTAGCCCGGTGATCTTCATCCATCCCTTTGGAAGGCATTTTAAGGCCTATGTATGTCTCTGCATGTGAGATGGAGTCCTCTGCCTGAAGATACAACCAGAGACTGATGAGTCGATTCTTTATCAGTTTGCCAGTCTGTGTCTTTAATTGGACCATTTCCGATCCCATTTGCATTTTAAGGTTCGCTGTATGTGGGCTTAGATCCTGCGATGGCGGCTTTAAATTTGGCTGCTCGACCAGGTTCCGTGCAGTCCCGTGGCCTGGGTGATGCTGGGTGACTGCTGGTGGCTGTTTAGGTCCTCTCTTGTAAAAGGCAGGCCTGTAATTGGTGACAAAATCACCCTAAGCATTTTGCTTGATCACCTTATGAAAGGATTTTGGTAACATACTTCCCTTACTTAAGAGCTTAGTTTGGCTGGATGAGGATTCTGGGTTTAAAATTCTTTCTTTAGAATGTTGTGAATATTGGCCCCACTCTCTTCTGGCTTATACAGAGTTTCTGCGAGAGAGATCTGCTGTGAGTCTGATGGGCTTCCTTTGTGAGTAGCCGACCTCTCTCTGGCTGCCAGATTTTTCCTTCATTTTGCTTTGGTGAATCTGGCAATTGTAATGCTCTTGGGATTTACTCTTCTCTGGGGAGTATCTTTGTAAATTCCTCTGTATTTCCTGGATTTGAATGTGGCCTGCCTACTAGGGGGTTGGGAGGATTCTCTGGATGATATCTGAAGGTGTTTTCAGCGGTTCCATTTCCCCACTTTCAGGCACACAATCAGGCGTAGATTTGGTCTTTACATAATCGCATACTTCTTGCAGGCTTTGTTCGTTTCTTTTCTTCTTTTTCTTTTTGGTTTCTCTTCACCAAACTTCATTTCATTCATTTGATCCTCAATCGCTGATACTCTTTCTTACCAGTTGGTCCGGGTTAGTTTACTGAAGCCTGTGCATTTGAAGCGTATTTCTTGTGTCATGGTTCCACATCTGCCATTCGTTTACTTGACCTTCCTCTGCGTTAATTGCTCCTAGCTATCAATTCTTCCACTTTTTTTTCAAGATTTTTAGTTTCTTTGCGTTGGAGTGCGTGAACCTCCTTTAGTTCTAGAGGATTTGATGGACTGGAAGCCTTCTTCTCCATCTCATTAGAAGTCGTTCTCAAATTGAGAAGCTTTTGATCCGTAGATTTACTTGCTGGCGATGAGCTCGCTCTTTGCAGGAATCGCAGCTCTGTTTTTCGATTTTCCAGCTTTTCTGCCCTGCTTTTTCCCCATCTTTGTAGTTTTATCTGCCTCTGGTCTTTGATGATGGTGGCGTACAGTGGGGATTTGGTGTGATGTCCTTCCTGTTTGATAGTTTTCCTTCTAACAGTCGGGGATATTACCCTCAGCTTCTTGAATCACTGGAGATTGCTTGAGATCCACTCAGACCCTGTTTGCCTGGGTATCAGCGGCAGAGGCTGCAGAGATAGAATATTGCTGAACGGCGAGTGCTTTCCTGTCTGATTCTTGCTTTTTGGAAACTTCCTCTCAGGGTGTACTCCGCCACCAAGCGAAGGAGTGTGGGGTGTCAGACTGCACTGCTGGGGATGTGTCCCAGGTAAGAGGCTACTCCGGGGGTCAAAGGGACCCACTTCCGGAGGCAGGCAGTCTGTCCCTTCTCAGCTCTCAACCTCCGTGTTGGGAGATCCACTGCTCTCTTCAAAGCTGTCAGACAGAGTCGTTTGCGTCTGCAGAGGTTTCTGCTGCGTTTGTTATTGTTTACTGTGCCCTGTCCCCAGAGGTGGAGTCTACAGAGACAGGCAGGTTTCCTTGAGCTGCTGTGAGCTCCACCCAGTTCGAGCTTCCCAGCGGCTTTGTTTACCTACTTAAGTCTTAGCAATGGCGGGCGCCCCTCCCCCAGCCTCGCTGCTGCCTTGCCAGTAGATTGCAGACTGCTGTGCTAGCAATGAGGGAGGCTCCGTGGGCGTGGGACCCTCCCGGCCAGGTGTGGGATATAATCTCCTGGTGTGCCCGTTTGCTTGAAGCGTAGTATTGGGGTGGGAGTTACCCGATTTTCCAGGTGTTGTGTGTCTCAGTTCCCCTGGCTAGGAAAAGGGATTCCCTTCCCCCTTGCGCTTTCCAGGTGAGGCGATGCCTCGCCCTGCTTCAGCTCTCGCTGGTCGGGCTGCAGCAGCTGACCAGCACTGATTGTCCGGCACTCCCTAGTGAGATGAACCCAGTACCTCAGTTGAAAATGCAGAAATCACCAGTCTTCTGTGTTGCTCGCGCTGGGAGTTGGAGACTGGAGCTGTTCCTATTCGGCCATCTTGCTCTGTCCCCCCATATGTAATTTTTATATATCATTTTTAAGGGTCAGTAAATATAATGGATTCTTTAAATTAAATTTTATATTTTGAGACCATCATGGATTCACAAGCAGTTTTATAGTAATAAATAAATATATATATAATATGCATGTAAAATTACCTAGTGGATATGCAGCCCATCCTTTCCTCTAGATAGCAGTTCTCAAAGAGTTCTCTACAGAGACCTTTTCAGAGCATTTAAGTGTCAATACTATTTGCATATTAATACAAAGACCAATTATACTAAGTATACACTAATGTAGGCATTACTAACATAGGTATACTAATGTAGGCACCTTGGAGATATTGTGGGTTCAATTCCAGACCACCACAATAAAGCAAATATCGCAATAAAGCAAATCACATTAAAAAAATAAGTGCTAGCGATTTTTGCACGTTGATTTTGTATCCTGAGACTTTGCCGAAGTTGCTTATCAGGTTAAGAAGCTTTTGTGCCGAGATGATGGGGTTTTCTACATGTAGAATAATGTCATCTGCAAACAAAGGTAGTTTGACTTCCTCTCTTCCTATTTGAATGTACTTTATTTCTCTCCTGCCTGATTGCCCTGGCCAGAAATTCCAATACTATGCTGAATAGGAATGGTGAGAGAGGGCATCCTTGTCTTATGCCAGTTTTCAAGGGGAATGCTTCCAGCTTTTGCTCATTTCAGTATGATGTTTGCTGTGGGTTTGTCATAGATGGCTATTATTTTGAGGTATGTTCCTTCAATATCTAGTTTATTGAGAGTTTTTAACATGAAGGGATGTTGAATTTTATCAAAAACCTTTTCTGCATCTCAAGATAGATTAAAGACTTAAATGAAAAACCCAAAACTATAAAAACCTGGAAGACAACATAAGCGATACCATTCAGGACATAGGCACTGACGAAGATTTCATGACAAAGATGCCAAGGGCAATTGTAACAAAAGCAAAAATTGACAAATGAGATCTAATTAAACTAACGAGCTTCTGCACAGCAAAAGGAACTCTCAACGGAATAAACAGATAACCTGAAGAATGGGAGAAATATTTTGTGAACTATACATCTGACAAAGGTCTAATATCCAGCATGTACAAGGAACTTAAACAAATGTATAAGAAACAAACGAACAACCCCATAAAAAAGTGGGCAAAGGACATGGACAGATACTTTTCAAAAAAAGACATACATGTGGCCAACAATCTCATGAAAAAACTCATCACTGATAATTAGAGAAATGTAAATCAAAACCACTATGAGATACTACCTCACACCATTCTGAATGGCTGTTACTAAAAAGTCACAAAGTAAGAGATGCTGGTGAGGTTGTGGAGAAAAGAAAGCAATTTTACACTGTTGGTGGGAGTGTAAATTAGTTCAGTCATTGTGGAAGACAGTGTGGCAATTCTTCAAAGACCTAAAGACAGAAACACCATTTGATTTAGAAATTTCATTACTGGGTATATGCCTAAAGGCATATAAATCATTCTATTATAAAGACACGTGTGTGTATGTTCATTACGGCACTATTCACAATAGCAAAGATATGAAATCAACCTAAATGCCCATCAATGATAGCCTGGATAAAGAAAATGTGGTACATACTTAGAAATAGAATTGCTGGGTTATGTGGTAACTCTAAACTTTTTGAGGAACTGCCAAGTTGTTTCCCAAAGTGGCTATACCATTTTACATCCCCACTAACAATGTATGAGAGTTCTAATTTTCCTATATCCTTGTTAACATTTGTTATTGTCTGTCTTTTTGATTATAGCCATCCTGAGAATTGTGAAGTGGTTTCTAAATGTGATTTTGATTTGCATTCCCTTAATGACTAATGATGCTGGGCATGTTTTCATGTATTTATTGGCCATTTGTATATATGCTTTGAAAAATGTTTATTCAGATTCTTTGCACACTTAAAAATATTGAGGGGAAAATTATTAATTCACTAATAATTGTGTAGATTTATCAGGTACAATGTGATGTTTTGATCTGTGTGTACATTACAGAAACGTTCAATTAAGGTAATTAATGTATCCATGAACTCACATATTTATCTCTTTTTTTGGTGAGAACATTAAAAATCTAGGTAAGCAATTTTGAAATATACCACACATTATCAACTAACTGTGGTCACTATGCAGTTTACTAAAATTTATTTTTCCAGTCTAACTAAAACTTGGTATCCTTTGATCAACATCTTCCCTTTCTTCCTCTCTCCCTCTTACCCTCAGCCTCAGGTAACCACCCTTCTACTCTCTGTTTTTATGAGATTGAATTTTTTAGATTCCACGTATGTGTAAGATCATGTGGTATATGTCTTTCTGTGTCTGGTTTATTTTATTTAAAATAATGTCTTCCAGTACCATCCATATTGTTGCAAATGATAGAATTTCCTTCTTTTTAAAAGCTGTATAATATTCCATTGTGTATATATAACATATTTCTTTGTCCATTCATGTGTTGATGGAAACTTAGTTTGATTCCATATCTTGGCTATTATGAATAATGCTGAAAATGGGAGTGCAGATAACTCTTCAACATATCAATTTTATTTCCTTTGGATACTGATATGGTTTGACTGTGTTCCCACCCAAATCTCACCTTGAATTGTATTAATCCTCATGTGTCAAGGCAAGGCCAGGTGGAGATAATTGAATCATGGGGGCAGTTCCCCCATACTGTTCTTGTGGTAGTGAATAAGTCTCACAAGATCTGACAGTTTTATAAATGGGAGTTCCTCTGCACAAGCTCTCTTGCCTGCTGCCATGTAAGACTTTACTCTGTTCCTCATTCACCTTCTACCATGATTGTCAGGCCTCCCCAGTCGTGTAAAACTGTGAGTCAATTAATCCTCTTTCCCTTATAAAATACCCAGTCTCAGGTATGTCTTTATCAGTATCATGAGAACAGACTAATACAGTACATTGGTACCAGTAGAGTGGGGTGCTGCTATTAAGATACCCAACAAATGTGGAAGTGACTTTGGAACTGGGTGACAGGCAGAGGTTGAAATAGTTTAGAGGGCTCAAAAGAAGACAGGAAAATGTGGGAAAGTTTGGAACTTCTCAGAGACTTGTTGAATGTGTTTGACCAAAATGCTGATAATGATATGGACAATAAGGCCCAGGCCAAGGTGGTCTCAGATGGAGATGAGGAGCTTTTTGGGAACTGGAATAAAGGTGATGCTTGTTATGTTTTAGCAAAGAGACTGGCAGCCTTTTGCCCCTGTCTGAGAGATCTGTGGAACTTTGATCTTGAGAGAGATGATTTAGGGCATCACGGGGAAGAAATTTCTAAGCAGTAAAGTATTCAAGAGGAAGCAGAGCAGGAAAGTTTGGAAAATTTGCAGCCTGATGATGCAATAGAAAAGAAAACCTTATTTTCTGGGGAGAATTCAAGCAGGCAGCAGAAATTTGCGTGAGTAATGGGGAGCCAAATGTTAATCTCCAAGACAATGGGGGAAATGTCTCCAGGGCATATCAGAGACCTTTGTGGCAGCTCCTCCCATCACCAGCCCAGAGATCTAGGAGGAAAAAATGGTTTCCAGGGCTGCACCCAGGGGCCCCCTGCTGTGTGCTGCCTCAGGACCTGGTGGCCTGTGTCCCAGTTGCTCCAGCCATGGCTATAAGGGGTCAACGTACAGCTCAGGCTTTCAGGTGTTGCAAGTCCCAAGCCTTGGTGGCTGTATTAGTCCATTTTCATGCTGCTGATAAAGACATACTTGAGATTGGGTAATTTATAAAGAAAAAGAGGTTTAATGGACTCAGTTCCTTGTGGCTGGGGAAGCATCATAATTATGGTGGAAGGTGTAAAGCATGCCTTACATAGTGGCAGGCAAGGGAGAATGGGAACCAAGGAAAGGAGCTTCCCCTTATAAAACCATCATCAGATCTCATGAGACTTATTTACTACCACAAGAACAGTATGAAGGAAACTGACCCCATGATTCAATTATCTCCCACCAGGTTCCTCCCACAACACATAGGAATTATGGGAGCTACGATTAAAGATAAGATTTGGGTGAGGACACAGCCAAACTATATTTATTTTGTACCTGGCCCCTTCCAACTTTCATGTACTCACATTTCAAAACCAATCAAGCCTTCCCAACAGCCCCCCAAAGTCTTAACTCATGTCAGCATTAACTCACAGTCCACAGTCCAAAGTCTCATCTGAAGCAAGGCAAGTCCCTTTCACCTCTATGAGCCTGTAAAATCAAAAGGAAATTGGTTACTTCCTAGATACAGTGTGGGTACAGGCATTAGGTAACTACAGCCATTCCAAATGGGAGAAATTGGCCAAAACAAAGGGGGCTACAGGCCCCATGCAAGTCCAAAATTCAGTGGGCCAGTCATATCTTAAAGCTCCGAAATGATCTTCTTTGGCCCCATGTCTCATATCCAGGTCATGCTGATGCAAGAGGTGGGCTCCTATGGCCTTGGGTAGCTCTGCACCTGTGGCTTTGCAGGGTACACCTCTCCTCCTGGCCGCTTTCATGGGCTGGCATTGAGTGTCTATGGCTTTTCCAGGTGCACGCTGCAAGCTGTCAGTAAATCTACCATTCTGGGATCTGGAGGATGGTGGCCCTCTTCTCACAGCACCACTAGGCAGTGCCCCAGTTGGGACTCTGTGTATGGGCTTCAGTCCTGCATTCCCTTTTCACACTGCCCTAGCAGAGGTTCTCCATGAATACCCCACCCCTGTAGCAAACTTCTGCTTGGACCTCCAGGCATTTCCATGCATCCTCTGAGATCTAGGTGCAGGTTCCCAAACCTAAATTCTTGGCTTCTGTGCCCACCCCTGCAGCAAACTTCTGCCTGGACATCCAGGCATTTCCATGCATTCTCTGAGATTTAGGTGCAGGTTCCCAAACATAAATTATTGACTTCTGTGCCCTAGCAGGCTCAACAACACGTGGAAGCTGCCAAGGCTTGGTACTTGAACTGGCAGGCTCAACAACATGTGGAAGCTGCCAAGGCTTGGTACTTGAACCCTCTGAAACTATGGCCTGAGCTGTACCTTGGCCCCTATGGGCCATGGCTAGAGCAGTTGGGATGCAGGGCACCAAGTCCCTAGGCTGCATACAGCAGGGTGGCCCTGGGCCTGGCCCATGAAACCATTTTTTCCTCCTAGGCCTTTGGGCCTCTGATTGGAAATGCTGCCATGAAGACCTTTGACATGCTTTGGAGACATTTTCCCCATTGTCTTGGGGATTCACATTTGGCTCCTCATTACCTATGCGAATTTCTGAAGATGGCTTGAATTTCTTGTCAGCAAATGGAGTTTTCTTTTCTATCACATTGCCAGGCTGGAAATTTTCCAAAATTGTATGCTGTTTCCCTTTTTAAAACTGAATGCTTTTAACAGCACCAAGTCATGTCTTGAATTCTTTGCTGCTCAGAAATTTCTTCTGCCATATACCCTAAATAATCTCCCTCAAGTTCAAAGTTCCACAGATCTCCAGGGCAGGGGGAAAATGCCACCAATCTCTGCTAAAACATAGCAAGAGTCACCTTTACTCCAGTTCCCAACTAGCTCCTTATCTCCATCTGACACCGCCTCAGCCTGGGCCTTATTGTCCATATCACTATCAGCATTTTGGTCAAAGCCATTCAAAAAGTCTCTGGGAAGTTTCAAACTTTCCCACATTTTCCTGTCTTCTTCTTAGCCCTCCAACCTGCTGCAACCTCTGTTACCCAGTTCTAAAGTCACTTCCACATTTTTGGGTATCTTAACAGCAGCACCCCACTCTACCAGTACCAATTTACTGTGTTAGTCTGTTCGCATGCTACTAATAAAGGCTTACTTGAGATTGGGTAATTTATTATTCTTTTTTTAAAAAGAGATTTAATAGACTCACAGTTCCACATGGCTGGTGAGACCTCACAATCATGGCAGAAGATGAAAGGCATGTCTTACATGGTGGCAGGCAAGAGAGAATGGGAACCAAGTGAAGGGTGTTTCCCTTTATAAAACCATTGGACCTCATGAGACTTATTCACTGCTATGCAAACAGTATGAGGGAAACTGCCCCCATGATTCAATTGTCTCCCACTGGGTCCCTCCCACAACACATGGGAGTATGGGAGCTACAATTAAAGATGAAATTGGAATGGGGACACAGCCAAACCATATCATTGGCTTACGTGGTGCTAGGGGTGCAGGTGCACAGAAGTCAAGAATTAAAGTTTTGGAACCTCTGCCTAGATTTCAGAGGATGTATGGAAATGCCTGGATGTCCAGGCAGAAGTTTTCTGCAGTGACAGAGCTCTCATGGAGAATCTCTGCTAGTGCAATGTGGAAGGGAAACATGTGGTTGAAGCCCCCACACAGAGTCCTGACTGGGGCACTGCCTAGTGGAGCTGTGAGAAGAAGGTCACTGTCCTACAGACCCCAGAATGGTGGATCCACTGACAGCTTGCCTGTGTACCTGGAAAAGCCACAGTGGCAGAGCTGCCCAATGCCAAAGGAGCCCACCTCTTGCATCAGCATGACCTAGATGTGACAAATGGAGTCAAAGGAGATAATTTGGGAGTTTTAAGATTTGATTGCCCCGCTGGACTTTGGACTCATATAGGACCTGTAGTCCCTGTGTTTTGGACAATTTCTCCCTTTTGGAATGAGTGTATTTATCCAATGCTTATGTCCCCACTGTATCTATGAAGTAACTAACTTGCTTTTGATTTTACAGGCTCACAGGCTGAAGGGACTTGCCATGTCTCAGATAAGGCTTTGGACTGTGGACTTTTGAGTTAATGCTGAAATGAATTATGACTTTGTGGAACTGCTGGGAAGGCATGATTAGTTTCAAAACGTGAGGACATGAGATTTGAGAGGGGACAGCTGCAGAATAATATGGTTTGGCTGTGTTCTCACCCAAATCTTATCTTGAATTGTAATAATCTCCACATGTCAAGGGTGGGGCCAGGTGAAGATTAGTGAATCATGGGGATGGATTACCCTATACTTTTCTTGTGGTAGTGAATAAGTGTCATGAGATCTGATGGTTTTATAAATGAGAGTTCCCCTGCACATGCTCCCTCTTGGCTGCCACTATGTAAGACGTGTCTTGCTTCCCCTTCACCCTCCACCATGATTGTGAGGCCTCCCCAGCCATGTGGAACTGTGACTCCATTAAGCCTCTTTTTCTTTATAGATTACCCAGTCTTGGGTATGTCTTTATTAGCAGAGTGAGAACAGACTAATTCAGGTACATATCCAGAAATGGAATCACTGGATCATATGTGTATTCTATTTTTAGTTTTTTGAAGAACTTCCATACTACTTTCCAAAATGGCTATACTAATTTACATTCTCACCAACAGTGCACAAGGGTTTTATTTTCTCCACATTCAACATTTCTCCACATTTAACTATCATTTGCTCCACATTTGCTATCATTTGTCTTTTCGAGTAATAACCATTCTAAAAGACGTGAGATGATATTTCATTGTGGTTTTAATTTACATTTCCCTGATGACTAATGATATTGAGCATTTTTCATATATCTGTTGGTTATTCATATCTCTTCTTTTGAAAAATGCCCATTCAGATTCTTTAGTTGGGTTTTTTGAGACGGAGTCTCACTCTGTCACCCAGGCTGGAGTACAGTGGCCGGATCTCAGCTCACTGCAAGCTCCGCCTCCCAGGTTCACGCCATTCTCCTGCCTCAGCCTCCCAAGTAGCTGGGACTACAGGCGCCCGCCACCTCGCCCGGCTAGTTTTTTTGTATTTTTTAGTAGAGATGGGGTTTCACCGTGTTAGCCAGGATGGTCTCGATCTCCTGACCTCGTGATCCGCCCGTCTCGGCCTCCCAAAGTGCTGGGATTACAGGCTTGAGCCACAGCGCCCGGCCTGTTTGAGATTCTTATGTGTTTTTTATATTAGTTCTTTATCAGATGTATGATTTGTAAATATTTTCTCCCAATCTGTGGGTTGTCTCTTTATTCTGTTAATTGTTTCCTTTGTTGTGCAGAAGCTTTTTAGTTTGATACAATCCCGTTTGTATATTTTTGCTTCTGTTTCATGTACTTTTGGAGTCCTATCCAAGAAGTCATTGCCCTGCTCAATGTCATGAAGTTTTACCCTTCCGTTTTCTTTCAGTAGCTTTACAGTTTTAAGGCTTACATTTCAGTCTTTTATCCATTTTGAGTTAATTTTTGTATATGATATGAAATAAGGGTACAATATTCTTCTGCATGTGGATATCCAGTTTCTCTACACCATTTATTGAAGAGACTATTCTTTCCCTATGGTGTGTTCTTGGCACCTTTGTTGAAAATCAATTAACTGCAAATATTTAAGTTTATATCTGGGCTTTCTGTCCTGTTCCATTGGTCGATGTGCCTTTTTAAATTCCGATAGCATGCTGTTTTGATTACAATAGGTTTGTAATATATTTCGAAATCTGGCAGTGTGATCCTTCCAGCATTGTTCTTTTTGCTCAAGATTGCTTTGGGCATTTACGGTTTTTGTAACTCCATATAAATTTTATGATTGTTTTTTCTATTTCTGTGAAAAATGACATGGAATTCTAATGCAAATTGCATTAAATATGCAGATTACTTTGGTTAGTGCATACATTTTAACAGTATTAATTCTTCCAATCCATGAACATGGAATATATTTCTTTTTACTTCTATCTTCGGTTTCTTTCATCAATGTTTTATCATTTTAAGTATACAAATCTTTCAGCTCCATGGCTAAATTTTACTCCTAAGTATGTTATTTATTTTTTGATGCTATTGTAATTGGGATTTTAAAAATTCTTTGGATAGTTCACTGTTAGTGTATGGAAACACTACTGACATTTTTGTTGTTGTTGTTGCTTGACTCAATAGTTTGTTCTTTTTCTTTCTTTTTTTTCTTATTTTGAGACGCAGTCTTGCTCTGTCACCCAGGCTGGAATGCAGTGGCATGATCTCAGCTCACTGCAAGCTCTGCCTCCTGGGTCCAAGTGATTCTCATGCCTCAGCCTCCCATGTAGCTGAGACTACAGGCAGGTTCTGCCATACCTGGCTATTTATTTTTATTTTTATTTTTATTTTTAGTAGAGTCAGGGTTTCACCATGTTGGCCAGGCTGGTCTAAAACTTCTGGCCTCAAGTGATCCACCTGCCTTGGCCTCCCAAGTGCTGGGATTGTGAGCACCACGCCAGCCCATTTATTCTTAATATATACGTTCACAGTTGGCGGTGGCTCCGCCTGGCAATCCCAGCACTTTGGGAGGCGGCGGGCAGATCGAGGTCAGGAGATCAAGACCATCCTGGCTAACCTGCGGTGAAGAGATCCGTCTCTAAAATGCAAAAATTAGCCCGAGGCGTGGCCAGGCATGTAGTCCCAGCTAGGGGAGGCTGAAGGAGAATGGCGTGGCTCCCTGGGAAGCGGGCTTGCAGTGAAGCAGCTCAGCGCCACCTACACTCCTTCCCCTAATTGTCGCGAACTCTGTCTCAAAAAAAAAAAAAAAAAAAAATATATATATATATATATATATATATATATATATATATATATACCGTTAAGTTGTATTTCATTGTATGGATATACTCCAATTTGTTTTTCTATTCTCCTATATTCAGATAGTTGAGTAGTTTCCAGTTTTTTTACTATTATAAATAAAAATGTTATGAACATTCACTTACAAGTCTTTTTTTGGAAATAGGCTTTCATTTTTCTTGTGTAAATAAGTAGTGAAATTTCTGGGTCTTAGAATAGATGTCTATTTAACTGTATAAAAATAGCCAAACAGTTCTCCAAAATATGAGGGTTTTACTGCATATTGTCTTCATTTGGCATTGTCATTTTAATTCTGCTAGTAGGTGTGAAATTATGGTTTTAATTTGCACTTTCAGGATTATGTTGAGCACTTTCCGTACTTAATTGGTATTTTGTATCTCTTACTTTGTGAGGTATCTTTTTAAGTCTTTTGCCTATTTTTATAGGGCTGTTGGTTTTCAAAATTTTAATTTGTAAGCATTCTTTATGTATGATGGATACATATCCTTTGTAAGATATTTGTATTGTAAGTATTTGTTTCCAATCTGTGTATTATCAATTCAATTTCTTAACGGTGTCTTGAGGTACAGAATTGTTTTTTATTTTGACAGCACTGTATGGTTGTATAACAAACTATCTCAAATTTTTTGGCTTAAAATAATGACAACATTTATTTTACTCATGAATCTATAATTTTGGTAGAACTCAGTATGGATAGCTGGCTTCTGTTCTCTTTGATGTCATCCGGGTGGCTTAAAGGCTGGGGGCTAAAATCATCTGAAGGCGTATGTCTGGAAGTTGATTCTGACTACTGACTTTATTTATTTTATTTTATTTTATTTCATGTTTTTTTAGATGGAGTCTTGCTCAGTCACCCAGGCTAGAGTGCAATGGCACAATCTTGACTCACTGCAACCTCTGCCTCCTGGGTTCAAGTGATTTTCCTGCCTCAGCCTCCGGAGTAGCTGGGATTACAGGTGCTCACCACCATGCCCAGCTAATTTTTGTATTATTTAGTAGAGATGAGGTTTCACCATGTTGGTCAGACTAGTCTCGAACTCCTGACCTCAGGTGATCCAGCCTCCTTGGCCTTCCAAATTGCTGGGATTACAGGCATGAGCCACCGTGCCTGGAAACTACTGACTTTTGTATGTTGATTTTGTAACCTGAAACTTTAATGAATTTGTTTATCAGTTCTTACAGGTTTTTGGGGGAATCTTTGAGGTTTTCCTCATAAAAGGTCACGTCATCAGCAAAAAGAGACAATTTTGCTTTTTCTTTTTCTGTGTGAATGCCTTTTATTTCTTTTTCTTGTCTAATTGTTTTGGCTAGGACTTCCAGTACTATGTTAATTAGCAGTGGCAAGCGTGGACATCTTTGTATTGTTCCTGATCTTAGAAGAAAAGCTTTTTAACCTTTCAGCATTGAGTATGATAGCTGTGGACTTGTCATACATGACCTGTATTATGTTGAAATACATTCTTTTAGTAATTACTGTTACATATATATTTGACTGTTGGATTTCATCTATAAGAAAACTGATGCTATGTTTGTTTTCTATCTTTTCCTAATGACATATCTTTAAATTATCACTCTTCTTTCTTATTCAACTGTTATGTCTAATTCATAATTTTTTATTTCAAAAAATATTTTTTGGTTCCAGAATTTCCATCTTAAAAATTGTTTTTACATCTCTGCTGTGATTTCTCATTTCTCTGTTGAGATATTAATGAATTGAAAGCATGTTTTGTTTTACACTTTACTTAGGTTAATTATTTTCGTGGGCTGAATTGTGTTCCTCTGGAGTAGGGTGGGTCCCTAATCCAGTATGACTTGTATCCTTATGAAATGGGAAAACTTGGACACATACACAGACACACACACACACACAAACATGAAGAAGACCATGTGAAAATGAAGGCAGAGATTGGGATGATGCTTCTACATGCCAAAGAATGCCAAAGATTACCAGCAAATCACCAATTAGAGGAGAGGTATGGAAGAGATTATCTGTCACGACCCTCAGAGGAACCAGTGCTGCTGACACATTGATTTCAGACCTCTAACCTCCAGAACTGTTAGAAAATAAATTTCTATTGTTTAATCGACCCAATTTGTGACAGTTTGTTAGAGCAGCCTTAGCAAGCTAATATGGGCTGATAGTTTATGCCAATGATGTGACTCAGAATAGAGATGATTAGAGGGGTGGGGCTTTGAGCAACACAGTATCAGCCTGACCTTTGCAAAGGGAAAGTGGCTAGAGACTGAGTTCAATCACATGGGTAATGATTCAGTTTATCATCCCTACATAATAAAACCTTACTAAAATTGCTGGACACTGAAGCTTGAGTGAGCCTTCCTGGTTGCAAATATACTGTATATTGTCACACTCAGATGCTGGGAAGGTAGTGCATACCGACTGCATGGGGAAAGAACAAGGAAGTTTCATATTTGAGACTCCCCCAGACTTCACTCTCTACCTCTCTTCCTTTCTATTTTTAATTTTTGTGGGTACATTATAGGTGTATATATTTAAGGGGTACATGAGATGTTTTGATATAGGCATTCAATGCATAATAATCATATCATGGAGAATGGGGTGTCCATCCCCTCAAGCATTTATGCCTTTTGTTACAAACAATCCAATTATGCTCTTTTAGTTATTTCAAAGTGTACAATTAAATTGTTATTGACTATAGCCATCCTGTTGTGCTATCAATTAGTAGGTCTCACTCTTTCTTTCTACATTTTGTACCCATTAACCATCCCTATCTCCTTTCCACCACCCACTACCCTTCCCAGCCTCTGGTAACCATCCTTCTACTGTTGATCTCCATGAGTTCAATTGTTTTGATTTTTAGATCTCAGAAATAAGTGAGAACATGTGATGTATGTCTTTCTGTGTCTGGTTTATTTTATTTAACGTAATAACCTCCAGTTCCATCCATCCTGTTGCAAATGACAAGATCTCATTTTTTATGACTGAATAGTACTTCATTGTGTATATGTCCCACATTTTCTTTATTAATTCATCTATTGATGGACATTTAGGTTGCTTCCAAATCCTGGATATTATGAACAGTACTACAACAAACATAGGAGTACAGATATCTCTTTGATATAAATATTTCATTTCTTTTGGGTATGTACCCAGCAGTGGGATTGCTGGATCATATAGTAGCTTAATGTTTAGGTTTTTTTTGATCCTCCAAACTGTTCACCATAGTGGTTATATTAATTTTCAGTTCCACCAACAATGTACAAGTGTTCCCTTTTCTCCATATCATCACCAGCATTTGTTATTGCCTGTCTTTTGGATATAAGCCATTTTAACTGGGATGAGATGATATATCATTGTAGTTTTCATTTGTATTACCCTAATGATTAAGGATGTTGAGTACCTTTTCATAGGCCAGTTTGCCATTTGTATGTTTTATTTGGAGAAATGTCTATTCAGATATTTTTTTCATTTTTAATTGAGTTATTAGTTTTTTTTTTCCTACAGAGTTGTTTGAGCTCCTTATGTATTCTGGTAGTGAATACCTTGACAGATGAACACTTTGCAAATATTTTCTTCCATTCTATGGATTGTCTCTTCACTCTGTTGATTGTTTCCTTTACTGTGAAGAAGCTCTTTAACTTTATGTGATCCCATTTGTCCATTTTTGCTTTGGTTTGCTGTGCTTGAGGGTATTACCCAAGAAATCTTTCCCCAGACCAATGTCCTAGAGAGTTTCCCCAATGTCTTCTTGTAGTAGTTTTATTGTTCGACATCTTAGAATTAAGTCCTTGTTTTTATTTGATTTTTGTACAAGGCGAGCGATAGGGATCCAGTTTTATTCTTTTTTTTTTTTTTTTTTTTTGAGACGGAGTCTCGCTCTGTCGCCCAGGCTGGAGTGCAGTGGCCAGATCTCAGCTCACTGCAAGCTCCGCCTCCCGGGTTCCTGCCATTCTCCTGCCTCAGCCTCCTGAGTAGCTGGGACCACAGGCGCCGCCACCTCGCCCGGCTAATTTTTTGTGTTTTTAGTAGAGACGGGGTTTCGCCGTGTTAGCCAGGATGGTCTCGATCTCCTGACCTTGTGATCCGCCCGTCTCGGCCTCCCAAAGTGCTGGGATTACAGGCTTGAGCCACCGCGCCCGTCCTGATCCAGTTTTATTCTTCTGCCTATTGATATTGAGTTTTCCCAACACCATTTATTGAAAAGACTGTATTTTTCCCAGTGTATGTTCTCGGCACTTGTGTTGAAAATCAATTCACTGTAGATGTGTGGGATTTGTTTCTAGGTTCTCTATTCCACTCCATTGGTCTCTGTGTCTTTTTATACCAGTACCATGCTGTTTTTTGGTTACTATACCTCTGTAGTATAATTTTTAGTCAGATAATGTGATTCCTCAGGTTTGTTCTTTTTGCTTAGGATAGCTTTGGCTATTCTGTGCCTTTTGTGGATCCATATACATTTTAGAATTTTTTAAAATTTCTGTGAAGAATGTCATTGGTATTTTGATAGGAATTGCATTGAATCTGTAGGTTGCCTTGGGTAGTATGGGCAATTTAACAATATCAATTCTTCTAATCCCTGAACGTGGAATATCTTTCCATTTTTTGGAGTCTTCTTCAACTTCTTTCATCAATGTTTTGTAGTTTTTATTGTAGAGATCTTTCACTTCTTTGGTTAAGTTAGTTCCTAAGTGTTTAATTTTATGCATGGCTATCATAAATGGGATTACATTTTTTATTTCTTTTCCAGATTGTTTACTGTTGGGATATAGAAATGTTACTGAATTTTGTAAGTTGATTTTGTATTCTGCTACTTAGCTGAATTTGCTTATGAGTTCTAATATTTTTGTGTGTGGAGTTTTTACATTTTTCTAAATATGAGAACATATCATCTACAAGCAAAAATAATGACTTCTTCCTTTTCAATTTGGAGGCCCTGTATTTCTTTCTTTTGTCCGATTGTTCTAGCTAGAACTTGCATTACTATGTTGAAGAACAGTGGTGAAAGTGGGTACCCTAGTCAAGTTCCAGATCTTAGAGGAAAGACTTCAGTTTTTCCACATTCAGTTAGATACTAGCTGTGGGTCTGTCATATATAGCTTTTGTTATGTTGAGGCATGTTCCTTCTATGCCCAGTTTTTGAGCAATTTTATTATGAAGAAACATTGACTTTTTAAAATTTCCAATTTTATTTTAAGTTCAGGGGTATATGTGCAGGATGTGCAGGTTTGTTACATAAATAAATGTGTGCCATGGTGATTTGCTGCACAGATCATCCCATCACCTAGGTATGAAGCCCAGAATCCATTAGCTATTTTTCCTGATGCTCTCTCTCTTTCCACCCCACACCCTCTGACAGGCCTCAGTGTGTGTTGTTTCCTCAAATGTGTCTGTGTGTTCTTATCATTCAGTTCCCACATATAAGTGAGAACATGTGGCATTTGGTTTTCTGTTCCTGTGTTAGTTTGCTGAGGATAATGGTTTCCAGCTCCATCCATACCCCTGCATGGGACATGGTCTCATTCCTTTTTATGACTGCATAATATTCCATGGTGTATATGTACCACATTTTCTTTATCCAGTCTATACATGATGAGCATTTAGGTTGATTCTATGTCTTTGCTATCGTGAATAGTGCTGCAATGTACATACACATGCATGTATCTTTATAAAAGAATGATTTATATTCTTTTGGATATATATCCAGTAATGGAATTGCTGGGTCAAATGGTATTTTTGCCTCTAGGTCTCTGAGGAATTGCTACACTGTCTTCCACAATGGTTGAACCAATTTACGCTCCCACCAACAGTGTAAACACATTCCTTTTTCTCCTGAACCTCTGTTGTTTTTTGACTTCTTAATAATAGCCATTCTGACTGGCATGAGATGGTACCTCCCGTGGTTTTTATTTGCATTTCTCGAATGATCAGTGATATTAAGCTTTTTTCCCACGTGTTTGTTGACAGGATGTATGTCTTCTTTTGAGAAGTGTCTGTTCATGTCCTTTGCCCACTTTTTATTTTTTATTTTTTTGTAAATTTGCTTAAGTTCCTTGTAGATGCTGGATATTAGGCCTTTGTCAGATGGATAGATTGAAAAAATTTTCTCCCATTCTATAGGTTGTCTGTTTACTTTGATGATAGTTTCTTTTGCTGTGCAAAAGCTCTTTAGTTTAATTAGATTACATTTGTCAATTTTTGCTTTGGTTGCAATTAGTTTTGACAGCTTCACCATGAAATGCTTCCCTGTGCCTATGTCCTGAATGGTATTTCCTAGGTTTTTTTCCTAGAGTTTTTATAGTGTGGTGTTTTACATTTAAGTCTTTAATTCATCTTGAGTTAATTTTTGTACCATCTTGAGTTAATTTTGATGTAAGGAAGGGGTCCAGTTTCAATTTTCTGCATTTGGCTAGCCAGTTCTTCCAGCACACCATTTACTAAATAGGAAGTCCTTTTCCCATTGCTTTTTTTTTTTTTTTTGGTCAGGTTTGTCAAAGTTCAGATCGTTGTAGGTGTGAGGTCTTATTTCTGGGTTCTCTATTCTGTTAGATTTTTCCATGTGTTTGTTCTTCCACCAGTACTGTGTTGTTTGGGTTACTGTAGCCTTGTAGTGTAGTTTGAAGTTGGGTAGCATGATGTCGCTAGCTTTGTTCTTTTTGCTTCGAATTATCTTGGCTATTTAGGCTCTTTTCTTGTTCCACATGAATTTTTAAATAGTTTTTTCGAATTCTGTGAAACATGGCAATGGTAGTTTAATGAGAATAGCATTGAATGTATAAATTACTTTGGGCAGTATGACCATTTTTACAATATTGATTCTTCCTATCCATGAGCATGGAATGCTTTTCCATTTGTTTGTGTCCTCTCTTATTTCTTTGAGCAGTGGTTGGTAGTTCTCCTTGATCCTTCACTTCCTTTGTTAGCAGTATTTCTAGGGATTTTGTTCTTTTTGAGGCAATGGTGAATGGGAGTTCAGTCATGATTTGGCTCTCTGCTTGCCTGTTATTGCTGTGTAGGAATGCTAGTGATTTTTGCACATTGAATTTTGTATCCTGAAACTTTGCTGAAGTTGCTTATCGGCTTGAG
Organism: Papio anubis; assembly: GCF_008728515.1. Lineage (NCBI taxonomy): Eukaryota > Metazoa > Chordata > Mammalia > Primates > Cercopithecidae > Papio > Papio anubis. Next base: position 31,436,000 of record NC_044989.1, on the reverse strand, counting down.
AAGCTTTTGGGCTGAGATGATGGGGTCTTCTAAATATAGAATCATGTCATCTGCAAACAAAGATTAAGTGAGTTCTTCTCTTCCTATTTGAATACACTTTATTTCTTTTCCTTGTCCAATTACCCTGGCCAGAACTTCTAATACTATGTTGAATAGGAGTGGTGACAGAGGGCATCCTTTTCTTTTGTTGCTTTTCAAGGGGAATGCTTCCAGTTTTTGCCCATTCAGTATGATATTGGCTGTGGATTTGTCATATTTGGCTCTTATTATTTTGAGGTATGTTCCTTCAATACCTAGTTTATTGAGAGTTTTTAACATGAAGGATGCTGAATTTTATTGAAGGCTCTTTCTGCATTGATTGAAAAAATTGTGTTTTTTGTCTTTCATTCTGTTTATGTGATGAATCACATTGATTGATTTGCATATGTTGAACTCACCTTGCAACTGCGGATGAAGCCTACTTGATTATGGTGGATAAGCTTTTGGATGTGCTGCTGGATTCAGTTTGCCAGTATTTTATGGAGGAGTTTTGCATCAGTGTTCAGCAGGGATATTGGCCTGAAGTTTTTTTTGTTGTATCTCTGCCAGGTTTTGGTATCAGAATGATGTTGGCCTCATAGAATGAGGTAGGGAGGAGTCCCTCTTTTTCAATTTTTTGGAACAGTTTCAGTAGAAATGGTACCAGGTCTTCCTTGTACCTCCATCTGGTCCTGGGCATTTTTTAGTTGGTAGGCTATTTACTACTGCTTCAGTTTCAGAACTCATTTTTGATCTATTCAGGGATTCAATTTCTTCCTGGTTCAGTCTTGGGAGGGTGTATGTGTCCATGACTTTTTCCATTTCTTCTAGATTTTCTAGTTTATGTGCATAGAGGTGTTTATAGTATTCTTTGATGGTTGTTTTTACTTCTGTTTGGTAGGAGATAATATCCTCCTTATCATTTCTGATTGTGTTTCTTTGAATCCTCTCTCTTTTCTTTATTGGGTTAGCTAGTGACTTATTTATTTTATTGTTTTTTTCAAAAAGCCAGATCCTAGATTGATTGACTTTTTGAAGGATTTTTCATGTCTCTGTCTCCTTCAGTTCAGGTCTCATCTTGGTTATTTCTTGTCTTCTGCTAGCTTTGGGGTTTGCTTCCTCTTTGTTCTCTAGTTCTTTTAGTTGTGATATTGAGTTTTATCAAATGCCTTTTTAGCATGAATTGAAATGATCATATCATTTTTGTCCTTCATTCTGTTGATATAATATATCACATTGCATATGTTTAGGCATGTTTGCATCCCTGGAAGAAATCCCACTTGGTCATAATGAATGATATTTTTAAAGTATTGTTATTTGGCTTGTTGGTATTTTGTTGAGATTTTTTGCATCAATATTCATTAAAGCTATTGGCTTGCAGATTCTTTCTTTGATTCATATTTGTCTGGTTTTGCTATCAGGGTAAAACTGGCCTCGTAGAATGTATTTGGAAGTATTCTAGTCTCTATTTTTCAAAACTATTTGAGTAGGACCGGTATTAGTTTTTCTTTAAAAGTTTGGTGGTACATGTGGCCCACAAACATATAAAAAAAAGCTCAACATTCCCAATCATTAGAGAAATGCAAATCAAAACAACAATGAGATACCATCTCACACTAGTCAGAATTGCTATGACTAAAAAGTCAAAAAATAACAGATGCTGGTTATGTTGCAGAGAAAACAGAACACTTTTACAATTCTGATGGGAGTGTGTAAATTAGTTCAATGTTTGTGGAAAGCAGTGTGTGGTGATTCCTCAAAGAGGTGAAACCAAACTACCATTTGACCTGACAATTTCATTACTACTAGATATATTCCCAAAGGAATATAAATAATTCTATCATAAAGATGTGTGCACTTATATGTTTATTGCAGCACTATTTACAATAGAAAAGACATGGAATTAACCTAAATGCCCACCAATGGCAGACTGGATAAAAAATGTGGTACATATATTCCATGTGATACTGTATAGCCATAAAAAGGAACAAGATCATATCCTGTGCAAGAACATGGGTGGAGCTGGAGGCCACTATATTAAGCAAACTAATGCAGGAACAGAAAACCAAATACTGCATGTTCTCGCTTATCAGTGGGAGCTAAATGATGAGAACACATGTACACATAGAGGGGAATAACAGACACTGGGGCCTACCTGAAGCAAAGGGAGGGAAGAAGGAGAGAATCAGGAAAAATAACCAGTGGGTACTAGGCTTAATACCTGGGTGATTAAATATCTGTACAACAAACCCCCAGGATAAGAGTTTACCTATGTAACAAACCTGCTCATATACCTCAGAACTTAAAATTAAAAAAGAAAAAATCTTTTGCATTGTTTTCTTCATTTCAATTGTATTTATTTCAGCTCTGATTTTTATTATTTATTTTCTCATACTAATTTTGGGTTTGGTTTGATCTTGCTTTTCTAGTTTGTTCATTTGAAGTTTTTCCTCTTTTTTGATGTAGGCACTTATAGCTATAAACTTTCCTCTTAATACACTGCTTTTGCTGTATCCCATAGGTTTCAGTATTTTATATTTTCATTGTCATTTGCTTAAAGAAATGTTTCAGCTTCCTTCTTAATTTTTCATTGGCCTACTGTTCATTCAGAAGCATGTTGTTTAATTTCCATGTATTTGCATAGTTTCCAAAATTCTTCTTGTTACTGATTTCTAGTTTTATTCCATTGTGGTCAGAGAAAATGCTTGATATTATTTCATTTTTTGAACGTTTTAAAACTTGTTTTGTGACCTAACATATGGCCCATTTTGAGAATAATCCATGTGCTGAGGAAAATAATGTATATTCTGTGCAATTGGATAATATGTTCCATAAACATATATTAGATCCATTTGGTCTATAGTGTAGATTAAGTCTGACATTTCTTGGTTGATTTTCTGTCTGGAAGATATGTTCAATGCTAAAGTCTCCAGCTGTTATTGTTCTGGGACCTCTCTCACTTTTGCTCTAATATTTTCTTTATGTATCTGGATGTTCCAGTGTTGGGTTCATATATATTTACAATTATTATATCCTCTTGTTGAATTGACCCCTTTATCATTATATAGCGACCGTCTTTGTCTCTCATAATTTTTGCCTTGAAATCTTTGTCTGATATAAGTATTGCTACTTCTGCTCTTTTTTGGTTTCCATTGGCATGGAATATCTTTTTCCATTCATTTATTTTCAATGTATTTGTGTCTGTATAGGTGAAGTGTGTTTCTTGTAGGCAACATATCAATGGATCTTGTTTTTTCATCCATTCAGCCACTTTATGTCTTTTGATTGCAGAATTTACTCAGTTTATATTCAATGTTATTCTTGATAAGTAAGGACTTACACCTTTAATATTTTTATTTGTTTCCTGTTTGTTTTGTGTTCTTCTCTTTCTTCTTTCCTTCCTGTCTTCCTTCAGTAAAGGTCATTTTCTCTAGTGATATGATTTAGTTTCTTGTTTTTTATTTTTTGTTTATCTATTGTAAGTTTTTTGGTTTGAGGTTACCATGAGGCTTGCAAATACTACCTGATAACCCATTATCTTAAGCTGATAACATTGTTTGCTTAAAGAAACAAACAAGAAAGCAAAAAAATTAAACTAATAAAAGCTCTTTGTCTTATTTTTCCCCCTTCTTTTAAACTTTTTTTTTGTTTTAATCTTATTGTACTATGTCTTGAAAAGTTGTTGTAGTTATTATTATTATTTCTATAGTTTTGGGGAAACAGGTGGTGTTTCATTACATGGATAAGTTCTTTAGCGGTCATTTCTGAGATTTTGATGCACTCATCATCCAAGCAGGGTATGCTACACCCAATGTGTACTCTTTTATTTCTCAACCCCCTTGCACCTTTCCTACCGAGTCCCCAGAGCCCATTATATCATTCTTATGCCTTTGCATTCTTATAGCTTAGCTCATACTTATAAATGAGAATGTACAATGCTTGATTTTTCATTCCTGAGTTACTTCACTTAAATAATGATATCCAACTACATCCAGGTTGCTGTGAATGCCATTATTTTATTCATTTTTATTGAGGAGTAGTATTCCATGGTATATATACCACGTTTTCTTTATCCATACATTGGTTGATGGGCATTTAGGTTGGTTTCATATTTTAGCAATTATGAATTGTGCTGTTATAAACATGTGTGCAAGTATCTTTTTGCTATAATAATTTATTTTCCTCTGGGTAGACACCCAGTAGTGGGTTTGCTGGATCAAGTGATAGTTCTACTTTTAGTTCTTTAAGGAATCTCCATACTGCTTTCCACAGTGATTGTACTAGTTTACATTCCCACCAGCAGTGTACAAGTGTTCCCTTTTCATCACATACATGCCAACATCTATTATTTTTTGATTTTTAAATTATGGCCAATCTTGCTGGGGTAAGATGGTATTGCATTGTGGTTTTGATTTGCATTTCCCTGATCATTAGTGATGTTGAGCATTTTTTATATGTTTGTTGGCATATAAAAACATACAAAAACATATTTTTTATATGTTTTATATGTTTGTTTATTTTCTTTTGAAAATTGTCTAATCATGTCCTTAGCCCACTTTTTGATGAGATTATTTGTTTTTTCTTGTTGATTTGTTTGAGTTCCTCGTAGATTCTGGATATTAGTCCTTTGTTGGATGTATAGATTGTGAAGATTTTCTCCCACTCTTTGCATTGTCTGTTTACTCTGCTGATTATTTCTTTTGCTATGCAGAAGCTTTTTAGTTTAAGTCCCATATCTTTGTTTTTGTTGCATTTGTTTTTGGGTTTTTACTCATGAACTCTTTGACTAAGGCAATGTCTAGAAGAGTTTTTTTGATGTTATCTTCTAGAATTTTTACGGTTTCAGATCTTTGAATTAAGTTTTTGATCCATCTTCAGTTGCATTTGTATTAGGTGAGAGATGCAGATCTAGTTTCATTCTTCTACATGTGGTTTGCCAATTATCCCAGCACCATTTGTTGAGTAGGGTATTCTTTCTTCACTTTGTTTCTGTTTTTTTAGTCAAAGATCAGTTGGCTATAAGTATTTGGCTTTATTTCTGAGTTCTCTATTTTGTTCCATTGGTCTATGTGTCTGTTTTTAAATCAGTACCATGATTGTAGTATAGTTTGAAGTTGCAGAATGTGATGCCTCCAGACTTGTTCTTTTGGCTTAGTCTTGCTTTGGTTACATGGGCCCTTTTTTTGGTTCCATATTAATTTTGGTATTTTTAAAAAATTCTGTGAAAAATTATGGTTTTGATGGGAATTTCATTGAATTTGTAGACTGCTTTTGGCAGGATGGTCACTTTCACAATATTGAGTCTACCCATCCATGAGCTTGAGCTATGTTTCCGTTTGTTTGTGTCATCTATGATCTCTTTCAGCAGTATTTCATAGCTTTCCATGTAGAGGTCTTTCACTTCCTTGGTTCAGTATATTTCTATGTATTTTATTTTATTTTTTGCAGCTATTCTGAAAGGGATTAAGTTCTTAATTTGATTCTTAGCTTGGTCTCCGTTGATGTATAGCAGAGCTACTGATTTGTGGACATTAATTTTGTATCCTGAAACTTTACTGTGTTCATTTACCAGTTTTAGGAGCTTTCTGGGAGAGTCTTTATGGTTTTCTAGGTGTGTGATTATATCATCAGCAAACAGTGACAGTTTGACTTACTCTTTGCCAGTTTGGGTACCCTTTCTTTCTTTCTCTTGTTTGATTGCTTTGGCTAAGACTTCCGGTACTATGTTAAATAGAAGTGGTAAAAGTGGGCATCTTTGTCCTGTTCCAGTTTGCAGGGGGAATGCTTTTTTTTTTTTTTTTTTAAATGGTGTCACCCAGGCTGGAGTGCAGTGGCATGATCTTGGCTCACTGCGACCTCCACCTCCTGGGTTCAAGTGATTCTCCTGTCTCAGCCTCTCAAGTAGCTGGGACTACAGGTGCCCACCACCATGCCCAGCTAATTTTTGTAAATTTAGTAGAGACGGGGTTTCACCATATTGGTCAGGCTGGTCTCAAACTGCTTGGCCTCCCAAAATGCCTGGATTACAGGTGTGAGCCACCATACCTGGCAGGAGAATGCTTTCAACTCTTCCTCAATCAATATATTGTTGGCTGTGGGTTTTCATATATGGCTTTTATTACCTTAAGGTATGTCCCTTCTATGCTGATTTTGCTGAGGATTTTAATCATAAAGGGATGCTGGGTTTTGTCAAATGCTTTTTCTGCCTCTCTTGAGATGATAATATGATTTTTGTTTATAATTTTGTTTATGTGGTGCATCACATTTATTGACTTGCATATATTAAGCCAACTCTGCATCCCTGCTATGAAACCCACTCGATTATGGTGGGTCATCTTTTTGATATGCTGTTGGATTCTGTTGGCTAGTAAGGATTTTTGCATCTATGCTCACCAGGAATATTAGTTTGTAGTTTTCTTTATTTGTTATGTCCTTTCCTGGTTTTGGTGGTAGGGTAATACTGGCTTCATAAAATGATGTAGGGAGGACTCTCTCTTTCTCTTCCTTTTGGAATCGTTTCAGTAAGATTGGCACCAGTTCTTCTTTGAATGCTGACATAATTCAGCTGTGAATCCATCTGTCCTGGATTTTTTTTTTCTTGGTAATTTTTTCTCACTGTTTCAATCTCAGTAGTTGTTATTTGTCTGTTTGGAGTTTCTGTTTCTTTCTGGTTTAGTCTGAGAGGGTTGTATATTGCCAGGAATTTATCCATCCCCTTAAGTTTTTTAGTTTATGCACCTAAAGGTGTTCATAGTAGCCTTGAGTGATCTTTTGTATTTCTTTGGTGTCGATTGTGATATCTGCCATTTCATTTCTAATTGAGCTTACTTGGATCTTCTCTCTTCTTTTCTTGGTTAATTTTGCTAATGGTCTGTCAATTTTGTTTATCTTTTCAAAGAACCAACTTTTTGTTTCATTTATCTTTTGTATTGATTTTTTTGTTTCAATTTTATTTAGTTTTGCACTGATCTTTTTACTTTCTTCTGCTGGGTTTAGGTTTTGATTGTTCTATTTTCTCTAGTTTTTTGAGGTGTGAGCTTAGATTGTCTATTTGTGGTCTTTCAGACTTTCGATGTAAGCATATAAGGCTATGAACTTTCCTCTTAGTACTGCTTTTGCTGTATCCCAGAGGTTTTGATAGATTGTGTCACTATTATCTTTCAGATCATGGAATTTTTAAAATTTCCATTTTGATTTCATTATTGACTCAAAAATTATTCAGGAGCAGATTACTGAATTTCCATGTATTTGTATAGTTTTGAGCATTCCTTTTTGGAGTGAATTTCCAATTTTATTCTACTTGGTATGACAGAGTACTTGCTATAATTTCAATTCTCTTACATTTATTGAGACGTGTTTTGTGGCCTCTCATAAGATCTATCTTGGAGAATATTCCATGTTCTGATGAAAAGAATGTATATTCTGCATTTGTTGGATAGGATGTTTGTAAATACCTGTTAAGTCAATTTGTTATAGGGTATAGTTTAAGTCCACTGTTTTTTTATTGACTTTCTGTCTTGATGACCTGTCTAATGCTGTCAGTGGAGTATTCTATTGAAGTTCCCCACTATTACTCTGTTGCCATCTATTTCATTTCTTAGCTCTAGTAGTAATTGTTTTATAAATTTGGGAACTCCAGTGTTAGGTGTATATATATTTAGAATTGTTATATTTTCCTGTTGGAGTAATCTTTTTGTCATTATATAACATCCCTCTTTGTCTTTTTAAACTGTTACTGCTTTAAAGTCTGTTTTGTCTGATATAAGAATAGCTAATCCTGCTCACTTTTGGTTTCCGTTTGCATATGGCGAGTCTCTTAAGGACAGCAGATACTTGGTTGGTGGATTTTTATCCATTCTGTTATTCCGTATTTTTTAAGCGGAACATTTAGACCACATTGCCTTCAACGTTAGTACTGATATATGAGGTACTTCTGTGTTCATCATGCTAGTTATTGCCTGAATATCTTTTTATTTTTCACTGTGTCATTACTTTATAGGTCCTGTGAGATTTATGCTTTAAGGAGGTTCTATTTTGGTGTATTTTGAGTTTTTGTTTCAATATTTAGAATTTCTTTTAGCATTTATTTTAGTGCTGGCTTAGTAGCGACGAATTCTCTCAGCATTTGTTTGGAAAAGGCTTTATCTCTCCTTCATTTATGAAGATTAGTTTCACTGGATTCAAAATTCTTGGCTGATAATTATTTTGTTTAAGAGGCTAAAGGTAGGACCCCAATCTCCTCTGGCTTGCAAAGTTTCTGCTGATAAATCTGCTGTTAATCTGACAGGTTTCCCTTTATAGATTACTTGATGATTTTTGCCTCACAGTTAAGATTCTTTCCTTCATCTTGACTTTAGATAACCTGGTGGCTATGTTCTTTGGTGATTACCTTTTTGGGATGAATTTCCTGGGTATTATTTGAGCTTTTTGTATTCAGATGTCTAGATCTCTAGGAAGATTATGGAAGTTTTCCTCAATTACTCCCTCAAATAAATTTTCCAAACTTTTAGATTTCTCGTCTTCCTTAAGAACAAAGAACACCAATTATTCTTATGTTTGGTTGTTTAACAAATCTAAAATTTCTTGGAGGTTTTGTTCATTGTTTCAGTTCTTTTTTCCTTTATTTCTGTCAGATTGGGTTAATTCAAAAGCCTTGTCTTCGAGCTCTGAAGTTCTTTTTTCTACTTGTTTGAGTCTATTGTTGAACCTTTCCAGTGTATTTTGCATGTCTTTAAGTGTGTCTTTTATTTCAAGAAGTGTGATTGTCTTTTTTTAATGATATGTATTTCTCTGAATAATTTTTCATCCATAGTTTGTATTTTTTTGAAAATTTCTTTAAATTGTTTTTCACTTTTCTCTGGTACCTCCTTGAGTAGCTGGATAATTAGCATTCTAAATTCTTTATCTGGTAATTCAAAGATTTATTCTTGGTTTGGATCCATTGCTGGAGAGCTAGTGTGATCTTTTGGGGGTGTTATGCAATCCTGTTTTGTCATATCTGGTTCCTTCTCATTTGAGTAGTCTATGTCAGTGGAAAGATCTGGAAGTCAAGGCCTGCTGTTCAGATTGTTTTGTCCTACAGGTGATCCCTTGATGCAGTACTCTACCCTATTCCCCAGGGATAGGGCTTCTTTAGAGCTGGACTGGAGTGATTGCAATTGCCTTTCTGGGTCTAGCCACCCAGTGGACTACTGGGCTCTGGGCTGGTGCTGAAGAATGTCTACAAAGAGTCCTGTGATGTGATCCGGCTTCAAATCTCCCAGCTGTGAATACCAGTGTCTGCTCTGGTGGAGGTGTCAGGGGAGTGAACTGGGCTCTGTGGGAGTCCTTGGTATTAGTTTTGTTTAGTGCACTGGTTTTTTCAAATGCTGGTTATGCTAGCAGTGAAGTTGTCATATGGACAGACTCAGGACTTCTGGTTAGCCAGGCTGTTGTAGGTGGTGGAATTAGCTGTTGTTTCCCCCTTCCTGGGATCAGGTTTGTTCTGTTACAGGTGGCTGTAATGGCTTGAGTTGGATGGCCTCCATCCAGGAGGTGGCGCTTTCAAAAGACCACCAGCTGCAGTAGTAGAAGGGGGATATAATCTTGCCCTATGTTGCCCAGGATTAGTACTAGGGTTTCTCAGGTAATAGGCGGGGCCATAGAGCTCCCAAGAGTTTATGTCTTTTGCTTTCTGCTACCAGGGTGGGTAGAGAAAAACCATCAGGTGGGGGTAGGATTGGGCAGGTCTGACTCTCCTTGGGCAGGGCTTGCTGCAGCCACTGTGGAGGACAGAGAGGTAGTTCTTAAGCCAATGGTGTTATGTTCCCAGGGGGATTATGGCTGCCTCTACTGCATTATACATGTCACCAGAGAAGCAGGGGATAACAGGCAGTGATGGGCCTCACTCAGCTCTCATGCAGCCAGCAAGGCCACTCTGACTCCTGCCCTCAAACAGCACTGAGTTTATATCCAGGCAGCCTTTGAGCAGGGCTGAGATCTTTCCCCAGGCTACAATCCTTCCCACTGAGAAAGCAAGCAGGGCTCTCAGGTCTCCCTTCCCTGCCTTCCTGTACCTTCAGCTGCAGCTTCTGCAATTGTATGTGCACTTCCCATTTGCCCCCAACCCCGATTCTGCTCAGGAAATTTCATGCTCAGCCAAAATTATAACAAAGATCAGCTAGGAGCTTCCTTCACCCTGTGGCCCCTCCCTAATTCTGCTGGCTGCCTTCCCTTCCTGAAGGATCTCTTCAGGCTTCCCTGGGCTCCCCCAGGCCTGGGCACAAGGCCCCCAGCCCTCCCTAGGGAGGCAGATGAGAGTCTTTCCCCAATGGAGGTGTGCTCTGGCTGAGACCAAGGAAGGTGCCAAAGTGTCCGTGGAGTCCCCAGGGGCATCTGGGCAGAGGGGAGAAAGAGGCCCTGTAAGAGCACACCTTCCTGCCCTCACTAGAGAGGTATTTATTAACTTCTGCACTCCTGGCCACTGACTGAATTCATGTCTACATTATCAGCTCACGTAAATTCATTATCCCAACAGCTGGGAATGAGCTCCACCATGGGAAAGCTTGTGCTGGATGAGGGCCTGGGGACTGGGGGCTGTCTGTGCACTGTAAAAGCTCTCTTGACATGGGCAGCTCAGTGGAAGTGCCTATAGGGCTCTTCCCGTTGCTGCTTCTACTTTTATGTTTTGCTCGGCATCCTAAATCTGTTTCAGCTCTGGGTAAGGTTAAATCCTTCTCCTGTGATCTGGACTTTCAGATTCCTCAGTGGGAATGTGTATTCAGAGGCAAATTTTCCCTGCTCACACTTTGGGAATTCACAGTTTTTTGGCTGTCTCACAGAGTTTGCAACAGTAAAACTGCTTCTTTCAAAGGGTCTGTGAATTCTTTCAGTTTTCCTGGTATGTTCCTGTGGTGGTTCTTGCAGCAAAAGCTCACAATGCGAGTCTCCACACACTGTTCTGTCCATCCAAGCAGGAGCTACATGTTAGTTCTGTCTCCTATCCACCATTTTCCAATTTTGTGATATAGTTATGATTTTTGATTGGTTTGATGTTTCGTCTTTCTACTTAGGACAAGAGTAGTGTACACACTGCAGTTAGTGTTATAATATTCAGTGTTTTTCTGTGTACTTACTATTACCAGTTTGTTTTGTATCTTCATATTACTTATTATTACTTAATAAGTGATTACTTACTGCTCATTAATGTCCTTTTCTTTTTGATTGAAGTATTCCCTTTAGCATTTCTTGTAGGACAGGTCTGATGCTGATGAAATTCCTCACCTTTTGTTTTGGGAAGTCTTTATTTTTCTCCTCCATATTTGCAGAATATTTTCACTAGATATATTGTTCTAAGGTAAAAGTCTTTTTCCTTCAGCATTTTAAATATATCATGCCATTCTCTCCTGGCCTGTAAGGTAAGGTTTCTACTGTGAAGACTGCTGCAAGATGGATTGGAGCCCCATTGTACATTATTTGTTTCTTTTCTCTTGTTTGTTTTATGATTGTTTCTTTACCCTTGATCTTTGGGAGTTTAATTATTAAATGCCTGAGGTAGTCTTCTTTGGGTTACATCTGCTTAATGTTCTATAACCTTCTTGTACTTGAATATTGATATCTTTCTCTAGGTTTGGGAAGTTCTCTGTTATTATCCCTTTGAATAAATTTTCCACCCCTCTGTCTTTCTCTATGTCCTCTTTAGAGCAATAACTCTTAGATTTGCCCTTTTGAGGCTATTTTCTAGATCCTGTAGGCATGCTTCATTCTTTTCGATTCTTTTTTCTTTTGTCTCCTCTGACTGTGTATTTTCAAATAGCTTGTCTTCAAGCTCACTAATTCTTCTGCTTGATCAGTTCTGCTATGAAAAGATTCTGATGCATTCTTCAGTATGCCAATTGCATTTTTAGCTCCAGAATTTGTGTTTGATTCTTTAAAAAATTTTTTAAAATTTTACTTTAAGTTCTGGGATACATGTGCAGAACGTACAGGTATGTTACATAGGTATACATGTGCCATGGTGGTTTGCTGCACCTTCAACCCGTCATCTAGGTTTCAAGCCCCACATGCATTAGGAATTTGTCCTAATGCTCTCCCTCCCCTTGCCCCCAACCCCTTGACAGGTCCTGCTGTATAATGTTCCCCTCCCTGTGTCCATGTGTTCTCATTGTTCAACTCCCACTTATGAGTGAGAACATGGGGCATTCGATTTTCTGTTCCTGTGTTCATTTACTGAGAATGATGGCTTACAGCTTCATCCATGTCCCTGCAAAGGACATGAACTCATTCTTTTTCATGGCTGCATAGTATTCCATGGTGTATATGTGCCACATTTTCCTTATCCAGTCTATCATTGATGGGCATTTGGGTTGATTCCATGACTTTGCTATTGTAAATAGTGCTGCCATAAACAACGTGTGCATGTGTCTTTATAGTAGAATGATTTATGATCCTTTATGTATATACCCAGTAATGGGATTGCTGGGTCAAATGGTATTTCTGGCTCTAGATCCTTGAGGAATCACCACACTGTCTTTCACAATGGTTGAACTAATTAACATTCCCACCAACAATGTAAAAGCGTTCCTATTTCTCCATAGCTTTGCCAGCATCTGTTGTTTTCTGACTGGAGATGAGATACCAATGAGATGGTATCTCACTGTGGTTCTGATGTGCATTTCTCTAGTGACCAGTGATGATGAGCTTTATTTATTTATTTATTTTTATTTGTTTATTTTTATTTGTTTTTTATTATTATACTTTAAGTTCTAGGGTACATGTGCATAATGTGCAGGTTTGTTACATATGTATACTTGTGCCATGTTGGTATGCTGCACCCATCAACTCGTCAGCACCCATCAACTCTCTATTTACATCAGGTATAACTCCCAGTGCAATCTCCCCCCTCCCCCCTCCCCATAATAGGCCCCGATGTGTGATGTTCCCCTTCCCAAGTCCAAGTGATCTCAATGTTCAGTTCCCACCTATGAGTGAGAACATGCGGTGTTTGTTTTTCTGTTCTGGTGATAGTTTGCTGAGAATGATGGTTTCCAGCTGCATCCATGTCCCTACAAAGGACACAAACTCATCCTTTTTAATGGCTGCATAGTATTCCATGGTGTATATGTGCCACATTTTCTTAATCCAGTCTGTCACTGATGGACATTTGGGTTGATTCCAAGTCTTTGCTATTGTGAATAGTGCCGCAATAAACATACGTGGGCATATGTCTTTATAGCAGCATGATTTATAATCCTTTGGTTATATACCCAGTAACGGGATGGCTGGGTCATATGGTACTTCTAGTTCTAGATCCTTGAGGAATTGCCATACTGTTTTCCATAATGGTTGAACTAGTTTACAGTCCCACCAACAGTGTAAAAGTGTTCCTATTTCTCCACATCCTCTCCAGCACCTGTTGTTTCATGACTTTTTAATGATTGCCATTCTAACTGGTGTGAGATGGTATCTCACTGTGGTTTTGATTTGCATTTCTCTGATGGCCAGTGATGACGAGCATTTTTTCATGTGTCTGTTGGCTGTATGCATGTCTTCTTTTGAGAAATGTCTGTCCATATCCTTTGCCCACTTTTTGATGGGGCTGTTTGTTTTTTTCTTGTAAATTTGTTTGAGTTCTTTGTAGGTTCTGGATATGAGCCCTTTGTCAGATGAGTAGATTGCAAAAATTTTCTCCCATTCTGTAGGTTGCCTGTTCACTCTGATGGTAGTTTCTTTTGCTGTGCAGAAGCTCTTTAGTTTAATAAGATCCCATTTGTCAATTTTGGCTTTTGTTGCCGTTGCTTTTGGTGTTTTAGACATGAAGTCCTTGCCCATGCCTATGTCCTGAATGGTATTACCTAGGTTTTCTTCTAGGGTTTCTATGGTATTAGGTCTAACATTTAAGTCTCTAATCCATCTTGAATTAATTTTTGTATAAGGAGTAAGGAAAGGATCCAGTTTCAGCTTTCTACTTATGGCTAATTTTCCCAGCACCATTTATTAAATAGGGAATCCTTTCCCCATTTCTTGTTTTTGTCAGGTTTGTCAAAGATCAGATGGTTGTAGATGTGTGGTATTATTTCTGAGGGCTCTGTTCTGTTCCACTGGTCTATATCTCTGTTTTGGTACCAGTACCAAGCTGTTTTGATTACTGTAGCCTTGTAGTATAGTTTGAAGTCAGGTAGCGTGATGCCTCCAGCTTTGTTCTTTTGACTTAGGATTGTCTTGGCAATGTGGGGTCTTTTTTGGTTCCATATGAACTTTAAAGCAGTTTTTTTCCAGTTCTGTGAAGAAACTCATTGGTAGCTTGATGGGGATGGCATTGAATCTATAAATTACCTTGGGCAGTATGGCCATTTTCACGATATTGATTCTTCCTATCCATGAGCATGGTATGTTCTTCCATTTGTTTGTGTCCTCTTTTATTTCACTGAGTAGTAGTTTGTAGTTCTCCTTGAAGAGGTCCTTTACATCCCTTGTAAGCTGGATTCCTAGGTATTTTATTCTCTTTGAAGCAATTGTGAATGGAAGTTCATTCATGGTTTGGCTCTCTGTTTGTCTGTTACTGGTATATAAGAATGCTTGTGATTTTTGCACATTAATTTTGTATCCTGAGACTTTGCTGAAGTTGCTTATCAGCTTAAGGAGATCTTGGGCCAAGATGATGGGGTTTTCTGAATATACAATCATGTCATCTGCAAAGAGGGACAATTTGACTTCTTCTTTTCCTAAATGAATACCCTTGATTTCTTTCTCTTGCCTGAGTGCCCTAGCCAGAACTTCCAACACTATGTTGAATAGGAGTGGTGAGAGAAGGCATCCCTGTCTTGTGAGTTTTCAAAGGAAATGCTTCCAGTTTTTGCCCATTCAGTATGATATTGGCTGTGGGTTTGTCATAAATAGCTCTTTTTATTTTGAGATACGTTCCATCAATACCGAATTTATTGAGCGTTTTTAGCATGAAGGGCCGTTGAATTTTGTCAAAAGCCTTTTCTGCATCTATTGAGATAATCATGTGCTTTTGTCTTTGGTTCTGTTTATGTGATGGATTACGTTTATTGATTTGCGTATGTTGAACCAGCCTTGCATCCCAGGGATGAAGCGCACTTGATCATGGTGGAGAAGCTTTTTGATGTGCTGCTGGATTCAGTTTGCCAGTATTTTATTGAGGATTTTTGCATTGATGTTCATCAAGGATATTGGTCTAAAATTCTCTTTTTTTGTTGTGTCTCTGCCAGGCTTTGGTATCAGGATGATGTTGGCTTCATAAAATGAATTAGGGAGGATTCCCTCTTTTTCTGTTGATTGGAATAGTTTCAGAAGGAATGGTACCAGCTCCTCCTTGTACCTCTGGTAGAATTCAGCTGTGAATCCATCTGGTCCTGGACTTTTTTTGGTTGGTAGGCTATTAATTATTGCCTCAATTTCAGAGCCTGCTATTGGTCTATTCAGGGATTCAACTTCTTCCTCGTTTAGTCTTGGGAGAGTGTAAGTGTCCAGGAAATTATCCATTTCTTCTAGATTTTCTAGTTTATTTGCGTAGAGGTGTTTATAGTATTCTCTGATGGTAGTTTGTATTTCTGTAGGATCGGTGGTGATATCCCCTTTATCATTTTTTATTGCGTCTATTTGATTCTTCTCTCTTTTCTTCTTTATTAGTCTTGCTAGCGGTCTGTCAATTTTGTTGATCTTTTCAAAAAACCAACTCCTGGATTCATTGATTTTTTGGAGGGTTTTTTGTGTCTCTATCTCCTTCAGTTCTGCTCTGATCTTGGTTATTTCTTACCTTCTGCTAGCTTTTGAATGTGTTTGCTCTTGCTTCTCTAGTTCTTTTAATTGTGAAGTTAGAGTGTCAATTTTAGATCTTTCTAGCTTTCTCTTGTGGGTGTTTAGTGCTATAAATTTCCCTCTATACACTGCTTTAAATGTGTCCCAGAGATTCTGGTATGTTGCATCTTTGTTCTTGCTCTGTTGCCCAGGCTGGAGTGCAGTGGTGTGATCTCGGCTCACTGCAAGCTCCACCTCCCAGGTTCATGACATTCTCCTGCCTCAGCCTCCCGAGTAGCTGGGACTACAGGCACCTGCCACCACACCCAGCTAATTTTTTGTATTTTTTAGCAGAGATGGGATTTCACCGTGTTAGCCAGGATGGTCTCGATCTCCTGACCTCGTGATCCACCCACCTTGGCCTCCGAAAGTACTGGGATTACAGGCGTGAGCCACTGTGCCCGGCCGATGAGCTTTTTTTCATATGTTTTTTGACTGCATAAATGTCTTCTTTTGAGAAGTATCTTTTCATATCCTTCATCCACTTTTTTGATGGGGTTTCTGTTTGATTCTTTTTAAGTATTTTAATCTCTTTGTTAAATTTATCTGATAGAATTCTGAATTTCTTATATGTGTTATCTTTAATTTCTTTGAGATTTCTCAAAGCAGCTATTTTGAATTCTCTGTCTGTATGGTCATATATCTTGTTTCTCCAGTATTGGTCCATGGTGCCTTACTTAGTTCATTTGGTGAAGTCATGTTTTCCTGGATTATCTTGATACTTGTAAATGTTCTTTGGTGTTAGGACTTATTGTAGTCTTCACTGTCTGTTTTTTTTGCTCCTGTCCTCCTTGGGGTGGATTTTCAGATATTTGAAAAGTCTGGAGTATTTTGATCAATGATGTATCTGCTTTAGAGGATACCATAATCCCAGTAATGCTGTGGTTCTTGCAGATTCGTAGGTGTACTGCTTTGATGGTTCTGGACAAGATCCGGGAGAATTCTCTGGATTACCAGGCAGAGACTCTGATTTTCTTTCCTTTCTCCCAAATAGAGTCCCTCTCTCAGTTCTGAGCCACCTGAAGCTGGGAGTGGAGTGAAACCAGCACCCCTGAGGACACCCCCCCATGACTGTACTCAGTCAGACTTAAAGCCAGCACAACACTGGGTCTTGCCCAAGGCCTGCTGTAACCACTCCCTAGTCACTGCCTATGTTTGCTCAAGGCCTTGGGGCTCTGCAGTGAACAGGTGGAAAAGCTATCCAGGTCTGTGCCCTTCCCTTCAGGGTGCCAAGTTCCCCCAAGCCCCAAGTGGGTCCAGAGATGTTGTCTAGGAGTCAGGGACTAGAGTAAAAAACGTCTGAAGTCTACCTGGTATTCTACTGCATTAAAACTGAACTTCGGGGGTCTCAGGGGAAAGGGTGGTAGGGAAATAAGGGATAAAAGACTACATACAGTACAGTGTACACTGCTTGGGTGATGGGTGCACCAAAATCTCAGAAATCACCACTGAAGAACTTATCCATGTAACCAAACACCACCTGCTCCCCAAAAACCTATTGAAATAATAATAATAATAATAATAATAATAATAATAATAATAATAAAATGAATAAATAAAAACACTGAGCTGGCACTCAAACCACAAAACACAGTCTTTCCCACTCTTTCCTCCCCTTTCCAAAGGCAGAGGAGCCTCACTCCATGGCCCACAAGAAGTACTGCTGGATTATCACTGGTATTCCTTTAAGGCAGAAAGGCTATTAAGTCAGCTTGTGGTGAATGCTGCCTGGTCTAGGACTCACTCTTTGGGGCAGTGGGCTTCCCTGTGGCTTAGGAAAGGTCTAGAAATGCTGTCGAAGAGTCAACTATTGGAATCAAAGACCCCAAGAGCTTGCTTGGTGCTTTACCTCCCTGTAGCTGAGCCAGTACCTGAAGCCAGCTAGTCTCAGAGGCTCACCCAAGGCCCTTGATGTAGTATCTGGGTATCACTGCTGGTTATTCAGAGCCAAAAGGCTTTTCAGCTAGCAGGTGATGAATGCTGCCACAACCGGGTCTTTCCCTTCAAAGCAGTGGCTTCCTTTCTGGCCCAGGGTGTTTCTAGGAATGTCACCTGGAAGCTAGGGCCTGGAACAGGGACCTCATGATTCTGACTGGTGCCATATCTGTTGTGACTGAGCTGCTTTCCAAGATGCAAGACAGAGTCCTCCCCAACCCTTTCCTCTCCTCTCCTCAAGCAGCAGAAAGGGGTCTCTTTTAGAGCTGTGAGTTGTGCAGCCTGGGGTTGGGGAGGGGTGATGCCAGCACTCCCTTGGCTGCCCCAGCTGGTGTCTCAGTATATTTTGTGCCCCCCAGTCCACTGTCTCTGGCCCTAATTCAGTACTAGGACTTGTCTAAGAATTGCAGTTCTTTTGGGCTAAACTGTCTTTCAAGTTTAGTTAGAGACCCAGAGCACTTCAGCCTTCAGTGGTGAGGTTTATGGGAACTGAAATTCTGACTGCTGGAATTAGTGATTCTCCTTTGGCTGGGACTGGTTCGAATGCTTCCTTTATGTGTGGGCATCAGCTGAACTTTGTCTGGCTTTCCTTTTTGCTGTAACAGGATAACACTGAGTTTAATGCCTCACGATGGATGTGTTCTCCCTCACCCAGGGCACGAAAATGCTCTTTGCACCACACCACAGCTGCCAGGGTGTGATGGAGCGGTGCCTTCAGTGACTCAAGACTCCTTCCACAATCTTTTCAGTGCCTCTTTCAGCCACACAAAGTTAAAAGCAGGTACTGCAAGTGCTCACCTGAGTTTTGGTTCTTGTGAAGGGGCTTTGCTTGCATAGATAGTTGTTAGATTGGAGTCCTTGTTGGGGGAACAATCAGTGGAGGCTTCTATTCCACCATCTTGCTCTACCTCCCATAGTACTATACATCTCCTCTTTTGGCTAGTTCTGATTTGTGTATTTTTGCTATAATAAAACTGTAGTCATAGTATAGTGCTTTCCAGAGTTCTTTAATTTTTTTTAGTGAGTTATCAAGTTTGAAGTGTTAGTGGGATTCCTAAATACGGTAGCCAACTGTTTAGAAGTATAGGTGGCTTACATAACCTTGAACTTGTAGCTGATGTCTGAAGTAAGGACGGTGTCATGGAGGACCATGTCCTTAACTTTTGAAGTTTGGCTCAACTCTAGTAGTTGTTGTCAAAAGTTGATGTAACATGCCTAGTAATTTTAGGAATGCTGGATATTGTAAAGGCTATATTCTTACTTGTCTGTACTTAATTGACTTCCTTTAAACAGTGTTGGACTGTGTTAGGTTACTTGTGAGTTATCTTGATCCTTTGGGGGATTGATTTTATGTTTTGTTAAGGAGATAGCTTTTATTCTACCTAATTCTAATAATATTCTATAGATCATTTCTACCACTAAACCATGACCTTCTGGGATCTCCCAGCTAGCTGTTTCCTGGAGATTGTAAATGACCCTAACACATTTTTCATATGCAAACCAACTAATTCAGGGCTCATACATTCCCCAACCACTTCCTTTATCAGAACTTTACACCCTGGGTCACTATTCTTCTGCCCTAATCAGCCAGGTCCAGGTAACAGAAAACTAAAGACAGCCCCTCTACCCCAGAGCCTGCTAAAAGATTCAAACTAGCTAATCCTAAGCCTGGTTACATTGTCATGCCCACTCTTTCCTGCAGAAACCATAGTAAAGGCTCTTGCCCACTTTGACCCCTCACTCCGGCTGCCTCCTAACACTGGTGCTTCCCCATGTGATCTTGGGTGGTGTGCTGTGACTCCTGTTTGTAGGGATCTGTCGATATAAACCTTTTCCTTCGTGATAGTCATTTCTGTGACTGCATATGTTACCACACTGATTAAAATAAATCCCAGGTACCATTAAAATACATACAAAGAGTAAGTACTGTATGATTCCATTTACATGAAATTCAAAAGCAGACAAAACTAATTTATGGTATTAGAAGTCAGTGTAGTTTTGTTTTTTTGTTTTTTTTGTTTGTTTGTTTTTTTCTAGAAGGAGGATGTAAGGAGGCAGGAGCACAGATCCTGGTATGCTGATGATCTGTTTCTTGACCTAGGTGCAGCTTGCAAGAGGGTATTCAGTTTGTACAAATCAACTGAGCTGTATATTTATAATTTGGGCACTTTCTTCTTGCATGTAATACAGAACAGTTGCATTATTGGTTCCAATTTTCTACCTCCCCCTATATCCCTGCCCTTTACCATGTGACTTTATAAATACTCTCTTACTCTGACTCTAGAATCCACCATATGACTTGATTTGGCCAATACAATAAATAGAAAGTAAGGGTGTGCTTGTTCTTGGCCTGAGCCTCAAGAGGCCTTGTGTGTTTCTTCTACTCTTGTGTTTTTGTTATTAACATTATATAGACATGGTGGATCTAGCTCACTCATTCCAGGATAACAGCCTCAGCTAAGTTTCTCCATCCAAACACAGCCTGGGGCTGGACTCTAAGTTGTTACATAGATGAATGAGTGAAAACTGTCAAGATAAGTCAAGCCCAGCCCATATTTCTGACCTACAGCCAACCCACAGATGCATAAGCTGAAGATGACTGGTTTTATCAAGCTAATTGTTATGAGAGTGGAGAAAAGATCATGAGGACAAAAATTGGGCAGAGTTAGAAGAAAAGAGAGGAAGAAATTGAGACAGAAAACATTTCATTTAAAAAAATTATTCCATTGAGCTGGGTTTGAAATATCACACTGCCTGTTCTCTTAATGCTGTATGGTATCATGAAATCTATTGTTTCCTGAGTCTATGAGCCAGCTTCCTAGGGATGCTGTGGCAACTGAGGACAGGGAAGAGGTAACACTCAGGAATATAGAAGGAGAATTTGGGTCCAAGTGGGTGGAGGGAAAAATAACTGGGTTTAGTTTTGGGTAGGGCTGGTTTTGAGGTCTCTGATAGATATTTAAGTGGAGTTTTACAGAAGAGAGAAAAGGCAGAGCTAAAGCTCATATCTTTGCTGGAGATCTAGATTTGGGCGTCTTCAACAAGCAGATTGTACCTGAGGAAGCTGGGACTGGACTTGCACTCTAAAGCCAGTGCAAAACAAGCTTGAAACAGCTGTGATGGCTAACACCTGGTTATTCCATGAAACACGCTTCGCTCAGTATGAGTGATTCCTAAGTGGTGATCAATTAAAAACTGAAGCATGATTAGCATTAATTACAACCCAATGGGAATATGATAAACGACTCTTGGTCAGCAAGCAGAGGGTGCCCTGTAGTGCTAAAGCATCACCGTATACCATGTGTGCCAAGAATCAGGAGACACCCCAAACTGGAGCAGATGAGGGAGTGTGTCTGTCATTGGACCAGCCGGCCTGATGCAGCAGAAGGGGGATGGAGATACATTGAATGGGACTCCCGGGAGGCCTGAGTTGAAGGAGAAGGAAGAGAAGAGACCTCCAAAGTAAGGGAAGAGTGAAAAGTGGGAAGGACTAGGGTGGAGTCCCAAGTAAGGACCGGAGGAGAAAACAGGGATAAAGTAATCAAGGGAGATGGGACACGAAGATGGAAGAATGAGGTAAACAGCAGGTGGGAAGAGGTGGTCGACCTAAAGGAGAAAGCCAGGTCGAAGAAAGAAGGGAGAGAAGAAAAGAAGGGATGGGAGACAGAGGAGGAGGCAGCTAAGAAAGCCTGGAAGCTGAATCATAGAACGGAAGAAGTAGGAGAAGGCGGGGCTGGAGGATAAGATAAAGGTGGGAAATGGAAGAGAAAAAGAACGGCGTCTGGGTGTATGACGGTTAGACAGGAGTTCAGAGAAAAGCAGAGTCGCCAGGCCACCACCTTATGGGCCACGGCTCGTTGGCTTTAGGAGCTGGGAAAGGGCATCCCAGGAAAGAAGCCGTAGACTTTAGCCTGAGTCTGGGCCACTCTAGGGGACCGGGAGTGGGATGGCGGGGGAGGACTGACAGAATCTCAACTTCTGGCCCCGATCTGTGCACGATCACCCGAGCTCAGCGGACGCTCCTCTCTGACCCAGGCGGGCGGCTCAGGGACGCGTGCGGGGATGCAGAGAGAAACCGCTGAGGAATTAGGGCCGGGAGAGACTGGTACCTGCCGGGGGCGCGCGGTGGGGCAGAGCTGGCACTGATGCTGAGAGTGGCTAAGGAGCGCGGCGCCCCACAGCAGACCAGAGCAGAGGGGCTGGCAGACGCTTAGAGAGCCAGGATGGTTCAGGGTCCAAGGAACATCATATGCTGTTGGGTGGGAGCTGTAGGGGAGTGAAGGTGCATAAGGAACGGGAGGACTTGGAAAGACCCTGGCTTGGGTGTTCGAGGATGGGGCTGCGTGGCGACGGACGGCACAGGGGGTGTGTGTTGGGGCGGAAGAACCACACCAGCTGAATCGTCCCCGTGGGGTTTTCTTCCAGTGTCTTAGTTCCAGAAGTTGCCGCATCAGAGGCTGAGGATTGAGGAACAAGTCATCGAAGGACAGCCTAAGGGGGAGATGAATGTGAAGCGGTGGAGAGGGCGGGCGCGAGGGCGCAGACACCTTGTGGAACTAAGAAGGCCTTCGTTCTCCTCCCACCCCCCGCGGCTACATCCCTGAGAAAGGGGTATTGCTGCGAAGCCGCGCCAGGGCTGGCCGCGCCGAGGTGGGAGGCAGGATGGAGGGGCGGGAGCCAAGGCCGAGGGGGCGGACATGGGGTGGCGTCTGGCGCTCCATAAAGGGGTTGCGGGGGCCGCGCTCTCTTCTGCTAGGGCAGCGGCCACCGGCGAGGAACACGGCGCGATGCAGGTTCAGTGCCAGCAGAGCCCAGTGCTGGCAGGCAGCGCCACTTTGGTCGCCCTTGGGGCACTGGTCTTGTACGTCGCGAAGCCCTCCGGCTACGGGAAGCACACGGAGAGCCTGAAGCCCGCGGCTACCCGCCTGCCAGCCCGCGCAGCCTGGTTCCTGCAGGAGCTGCCCTCCTTCGCGGTGCCCGCGGGGATCCTCGCTCGGCAGCCCCTCTCCCTCTTGGGGCCACCTGGGACGGTGCTTCTGGGCCTCTTCTGCGTACATTACTTCCACAGGTAGCGTTTTTCCCCTGCGGGCGCCCAGTGCAGCGCACTGCCCTGCTCCCGGCGTCCAGGCGCACAGCGTGGGGCGCGCACCGAGGAATGCCAAGGAGGCAGTGCGCAGCGCTGTGAGAAACGCCAGGCCAGCCTGCGGGGCGCATCTGGCGGGGGCCGGGGCAGGGGCCGGGGCCTGGACACTAGAGAGTTGACAAGCGGCCGCGGGACAGATGCCACCTTCACTCCCCGGACCTCATCCGCTCTCAGCCTCTCCAAATCCTCTGGCTGCTCGAGAGAAAGAGGTCCTGCGGGCGGGAGGCGAGCTGGAAAGCTCAGGTTGGGCAGATCTATTGGACGGGACTGTTCCTTAATCAACTGCGTGCAGTCGGCGGTTACCTGTGGCATCTCGCGCCCCGTCCCGCTTCTCTTTCTTCCTTCACCTTTTCCTTGCAGGGTGGGGACAGGTCAGTTCTGGGATCTTGGGAGAGTCTTACGCGTTTGGCATCTCCCGAGGGAAACTCAGCTCAGAGGTTCTCATCGATTTAGTCTTTGCAGGTCTAAGGAGGAAGGTGGGTAGAGCCCAAATCCAGACTTCACAGATGGGGAAGAGAATATCGTGAGATCCCACTGACTTAAGCGAGGGTCCCGGCTTCTTAGGCCCCTCCCAAAAGCGACCAAGCACACCACCAATTCATCTGCCTTTCTAATTTCCCTGGGACTTTAATTGTGAGTGGGTAACTTAGAGCAAAATGTTCTTCTAGATTTAAAAAATCCGGGTTCAGGAGAACTTTGCCTTCTGCTCTGGGAAGGAAAGACAGGAAAGAGACCAAGGGATGTCAGAGAAAGACCGTCCAGCCTCAGTAAAGTCTCACAGGGAAAGGGAAGAACGAACACATTGTTAAATTGCCTACCATGCCCAATCGTTTAGTATCTATGGTCTCACTTAACTCTATTGTAACCTTCTGAGAGATATTTATTATGTCCACGTTATAAAGAAACTGAGGCTGAGTAAGGTTATGGGACTGAAAAAAGACAATACAGCTGGTGCCCGCTAAGATTCAAATCTGAGCCTGTGAATCTGAAGTTTAAGACCTTTTAGCCATTTTGAGTAGTCGGATATTCCATGCAAGAAGAGAACAGAGCCCATGAACAGAGAAAGGTTATCAAACAAAATCAAAATCTCGAAGAAGCACTGCCTTATTCTGAGTAGAAGATTCCTAGGGTCAAAAGATCTAGGAAGTTTGGATTAGAAATTAGGATAAAAATGCCTCTGGCATAATCTCTCTCATAAAAAGAAAGTGATGCCTCATTTCGAGAGGTGTCAGAGACAAATTTCAAACTGTCTTTCTTAATTCCCTCTTATCCTCTGAATCTTCTTTATTGGTCGAGATTTAATATTTATGCAATCTTAACCGAATTCTCACTCTTTTAAAAAGGCAAATGTTGTCAAGTAATAAGAACTAAACTGTATCCTTTCAACAAATATTTACTCAAAGCCTATTGTGAACAAGATTCTTTATTTTACACAGATTTTATTTTACTCAGATTTAGATGGTTTAATTTGCACAGAAAGAAGGATGTTGGATACAGGAGATAAGATATTAGTTCTTTATTTCACTGATTTTTGAACAGACATTTGACAGAGAAATGTGATTTTTATCAACAATTATTTTTATCTTCAAATTAAGTACCGTATGTTGGCAACATAAGCAATATTTTATGAGGTCATTTCATCTTAATGATTAGTGTTTTGTGACAATCCGATTAACATAACGTTTAGGCTTGTTTTTGAAATCAAAAGGCACTTTGCACAATAAATTATGACCAGTGCATAAAAAAAAAAAACCCAAAGGAATAATTATGCATAAAATAAATATCTACATACTGTCCTTCTTCAGAGGAAATTTTAAAGTATTAGTAAAGGACTTGGAGATTCATTCTGCCTGAGGGAAAATTGCCCACTGGAAGTACAACTCTGAGTTACTTGTCCCTGAGGCATCAGGACCTGAAGTTTGTCTTTCCTCTTGTTTGAATTTTTTCTTTGAGGCCACTGGAGTGTTTGATCTATTATTATTTGAGTGCTTACAGGGTGTTACACTCTGTGCCAAACACTCTGAGTAAATAATTTACTCATCCTCATACCAACCCATTTAGGTAGGCACACCCATTTTGCAGGTGGGAAACTGGAGCAAGAAAAGGTTAAATAACTTACTTGCCCAAGGTCACACAATAATGAGGAATCAGAGTTCAAACCCAGGCAGTACGAATCCAGATCTCAGGCGCTTCAGGTATGTTAATAAACTGTTTTATACTTGTTGGATAAATGAGACCTCATTCTTGCTTTTTAAAAACTATATGCTTAAAATTATTCTTAAAATTTTTTTTAAATTATAAAAACAGTTTTTTTCTAATGAAAAATGGAAAAATACCAAAAGTAGAAAATACTCATAATTACATCTAAGTATATTAAATATTAATGTTTTAGAGAATTTCTATCAAATCTTTTTCCTTAAATTTTCATACATGCTTGTTATGTTGAATATATGGTTTTTTGTTCTGTTTAATTACCTAACATTTTATAGTAAGTATTTTCCCACATTATCATAGATTTCTTAATATCTGCTTATTTCATCTACTGTAAAAATAATAATTTACCTATATATTCATTTTTAGTTGGACAGTTAATTTGTCTTGGGGTGAGGCTAGGTTCATTGAAGCTGTGATGTACATTTTTTGCAGCTAAATTCTTTTCAAAGGTTAGGTCTATTTTCTTAGTCAGGATTCCCAGAAGTGGTTCAAAGGTTATGAGCATTCTTTAGGGTCTTGATATAATCATACATGTCTGTTTTGAGGCTTAAGGTGTCATTTGGCTTGATACTGAGGGTGCATTAAGGAACAAACTTCAGGCTGTCTTGGTTTTATCTTGTCTTGTGTGTTGCTAAGACAGAGAAAAAGACGGAGAGAAAAGGAGGAAGGATGGCTCAAGTTTGGCTCAGACTCTTTTGCAAAATGTCCATTGGGGACTGTTCAAAGCAGCAATATGTCCCATCAAATAGAAGTTAAAACTCATTGCACTTTTCTCAATACAAGGATGGCACTCAAGAATGTAGATTCCACAGGGTCAAGGGTTTTTGTCTCACTTTTTTATGGCTGTATCCCCATTGTATACAAAGAGCTGGTACATAGTTGGTACTCACTAGAATTTGTTGAATGCATGAATGAACTCTACTTACAACAACAGTACAGATAGAATTGTAGGAGAGCTAGCAATTACTTGGGAATCATAATTGCTGAGATTGCATAGTTAGGTCAATTCAGATAACTTTCCTCCCTTCCGAATCTATTGTTGTGGCTGTTTGGATTCTTTAGCCACATGAAAATGACTGCTGCCTAAGCACTGTTGCCTAATCCCACTGCCAAAGTCATTTGAAGTCAAGAGTTATCTCACCTCTTGTTGACTGTGATTACAGCTGTGGAATGACCCCTTGTCTAAACTCTCTGATTGATCTTCACTTTGCCAAGAAGTCTTGGTGTTCCATACAGTGGTCGGTCACACAACTTCTGCATGTGGTGGCTGATGCCTTTTTCAAGACTTTGATGGGACCTTGATAACTGAATGAACGAGATAAATAAACATTTTTTTTTCCAGAGAAAAAGTGACTACATTGTGAAAAGGTTTAGGGCAGTGTAACTTCCATGATATATATCTAGAAGCAGAGTATAATGCACACATTAGAGTCTGCTTGAATTCAGAGAGATATTCCCTGAGGTTTAGATGCTGACACATTTTTTTAAATTAGCCAAATAAAATGATGGCTTCAATAAGATGCCTATTTGCTTTATTAGTCAGTTGTTCTCCAGCGGAATTTCTCCTCATCCTTCAAGATTCAGGTCAGGCATCATTTCCTCCAAGAAGCCTTGTCTGAGTCTTTTCTTCTCTCTAAATCCAGTTTGTGATGCTGTTCCTTGGGCTTTCATAGTAGCCAGTGTGGCTTTCCATGAGGCATTTCACACACTGGACCACAATTATCTGTTCTAAGGAAATGTAGTTCTCACCTGCCCAGCCTCTTCATTTTACAGAAGCAAAGCACAAAAGGTTGGGTCAGTTAGGGGCAAATCAAGGAGTTGGAACTTGAGTCTCCTCATGAGCCCCTGCCGATGCTTCTCTTATTTCATGAGAGGTGCAGATGTCTCAACTATTCAGAAGTAATCAGACCTCACTAAGGCAACTACTCATTTGCTGAGAATCAGAATGAGAAGTAATGGCTACATTGGAAGCAATAGACAAATCTCTCCTCTTACAGATTAAGGAAAAAAAGCCCAAACAAGATAAGCAACATTCCTGTGATCACTTAATCATGTGTTAAGGATGTTCCTGAGGCATAATTTGAATCAATTAAGATTAACTGAAGGATTTTTTTAGAACGAGAGTCAGCAAACTTTTTCTGTAAAAAGTCAGGTCATAATCTCTATTGCAACAACTCACCCCTACTGCTATAGCAGGAAAGCAGCTACAGACATTATATAAACAGATGAATGTGGTTGTATTCCAATAAAGCTTTATTTACAAAAACAAGCAGTGGGCCATATTTGGCCTATGGGCCATAGTTTACCAATCCCTTCTTAAGAAAACTATGAATGGCATAGGTTTACATTCAGTGCCCTGGTAATTCTATAATAAAATTTGGTTAAATTCTGTAGCAAAGCAGTGGGCATATTTTAGAAAATTTCTGCTACATGTAAGTGGGGACTTGGTAGTAAATATTGTTTTCTGAGAATTCTTGGGTTCCAAGTTTTTTATTTGATCCTTTATGGGAAAATAGTAGGAGTCTTGGAATTTTCATTCTAAATGGAATGACATCATAAGCACATCTGAAAAATATATAGCTATGTTTGCCAAAAATATAAACCAGCTTTGGAGATCGTGACCATTTCACTTTTACCACATTGAAGAAAGGACCAACTTTTTGCCCATTTAGAATCTAATTTAATGTCTTAAAAAGAACAAACAAAGTAAGTAATTATGATTGGAATTCAAGGATTCAGATTGACCAAGTGACAAGTGCCAAGTTACACGGCAAGAAAGGGCAGAGTGAAGCTTGAAGCCAGGTCTCCTGATCTTTATCAGAGTTCTATAAGCTCAGAACTGTGCTAGGTCTCATGGGAGTCATAGGAGTACAATGCCTAGTGCTTGCCCTCTAGGAAGAAGGCAGGAAAGAACCTTCATTGTGTGCTTCTCACTCTTTCTGTTGTGAAACTTGGGTGGCAGCAATGTCAGTGTGAGAGTATCAGGCAGGTGGGAAAATGTAAACTGAAGGGGAAAGAGGCCTGGTTAGCACAGGTCCCAGCCAGGCCACTGAAAATTCATCTGAGAGGGCCCTAGTGCCTGTCTATGTTTGAATGTGCATGGGGCATACGGCAGATAGGTGGGTAGGTGTTGAGGGGGCCTCAAAATGGCACCCTTCTTCTCCATTCAAGTTCAGAACTAACTGAGAGATCCAGGAATTAGGTAACTAGAGACACATTATCACCTTTTATTACTGGTAAAGCTGGTTTGGGGGAATGTGGCTTTGATTTTTGGATTATGTGGGCCTTCTAACACAGTACCTTAGAAATACTTAGCTATGATCATGGCTAGGCAACCACAGGCCTCTCACAGTGGTGCCTGTTTTGAAAAGACAGCAGAAGGGCTGAGCTGTACACATCCTTTGGCAGGTCCTGCTCCCAGATTGACCCATCAGGTAATTCACGTTTCCTTGCCTGAGGAGCAATGGGTGAGGGACAGTGGAAAGACTTGCAGTGATGCTCTGTGAGGGGCCCTCAGCCAGCTGGAGGGGGAGCATAAATATTTTTTGTTACTAGATGGAATACAGAAGTTGTCTACTTATTGAATTTTGCCACAGCCTGGCAACTTATTTCTGCAACTTGGTGTACCTCCCATTCTGCTGTTGACTCCCTGCCATGTATGGCAAACGGGGACATCAAAGTCTGCACTCAAGTTGTTTAAAAAGTTTCTGTGTTCAACCCAGGAGCCTTTAACGAGACTCAGCTCAACATAGGAGCTCTAAATTTTAAAAAACCCTGAACTAGGGCCAACAGTGCAATTTGTCTTCCATTTGGTTATAGAAGGGAGAGAAAGGAAACCAATATTTATTGAGCTCTGGGTGTTCCAGGCATTATATTATGTTCTTTACATTGGCTATCTCATTTCATCCTTGAGGCAATCCCTGTTATTAGTGCTATTTTACAAGTGCTTGCAGTGCAGAGCATTGGTGGAGTGAGTGGGAGTGAGGATGGGAGACTTGACCTGGTCCTTGAAGAATGGCCTGTTCCCAGATTTCTGGGTGGGGACGTGATGTCTGTTGGGAAAAGGGGCCCATTTGGTGATCTGTGACTTAAATTTGCCTTATACTCTGTAGACTCAGTCTTGGAATATCTCTCTACTTTTAGATTCCAAACATCTTCTGTAACTGTGCCATATTATCCAGTCCTACTACCCAAGTCTTAAATTAGGCCCTGGGCCACTTTCAATTTTGTTTTTTAATATTTGCTCCATATTGTTAAGGCTGATCCTAGAAGTTACTGTGAAGAAAATAGGGTAATTTGCTTTTGATATTTTTTCTTTCTTTTTTTTTTTTTTTTTTTTTTTTTTTTTTGAGACGGAGTCTTGCTCTGTCGCCCAGGCTGGAGTGCAGTGGCCGGATCTCAGCTCACTGCAAGCTCCGCCTCCCGGGTTCACGCCATTCTCCTGCCTCAGCCTCCAGAGTAGCTGGGACTACAGGCGCCCGCCACCTCGCCCGGCTAGTTTTTTGTATTTTTTAGTAGAGACGGGGTTTCACCGGGTTAGCCAGGATGGTCTCGATCTCCTGACCTTGTGATCCGCCCGTCTCGGCCTCCCAAAGTGCTGGGATTACAGGCTTGAGCCACCGCGCCCGGCCGATATTTTTTCTTTCTAACCATGAAACATCCCAAGATCTTTTTGTCATGTACAAACTCTGGTTCTCTTTTGACTCTCTGCCTGCTCTCTTGTATCAGCAGTACATGATCTTACTTCTATCTTTTAAAACTTAACTCTGTGTCTCATGCTGTCAGTCAATGCTCTTTACTTGCCAAAAGTTACTTATGTGATAAACAAATCTAAGTTCCAGTGTATTGGGTTGTGTATTTTCTTATTATTGAGTTTTAAAAGTTGTTTATGTATTCTGGATAGAGGTATTTTGCCAGGTATAAACTTAGCAAATATTTTCTCTCAGTTTGTGACTTGTTTTTTTTATTTTCTTAACTGTCTTTTGTTTAAAAAAATTATTTTTAGGTTCAAGTTTACATATGCAGTTTTGTTATACAGGTAAACTACATGTCTCAGGAGTTTGGTGTGCAGATTATTTTATCGCCCCAGTAATAAGCATACTACCTGATAGGTATTTTTTCAATCATCACCCTCCTTCCATTCTCCACCCTCAAGTAGACCCCAGTTCTGTTGTTCCCTTAGTATCCATATGTACTTGGTGTTTAGCTCCCATTTATAAGTGAGGATATGCAGTTGGTTTTCTGTTTCTGTGTTAGTTTGCTGAGGATAATGGCCTGCGAAGGACATGATCTCATTATTTTTCATGGCTGCATAATATTCCATGGTATATATGTACCACATTTTCTTTATCCAGCCCACCATTGATGATATTTAGGTTGATTTCATGTCTTTGCTGTTGTGAATACTGCTGCAATGAGCATACACATGCATGTGTCTTTATGGTAGAACAATATATATTCCTTTGGGGATATACCCAATAATGGGATTGCTGAGTTGAATGGTGAGTCTGTTTTAAATTATTTGAGAAATTCCCCCTAGCAGGGTATAGGCATTCCCTTTTCTCCACAACCTTGCCAGCATTTATTATTTTTGACTTTTTAATAGTAGCTATTCTGATTGATGTGAGATGATATTTTATGGTGGTTTTGATTTGCATTTCTCTAATGATTAGTAATGCAGAGCAGTTTTTCATATCCTTGTTGGCCACATATATCTTCTTTTAAAAAGTATCTGTTGATGTCCTTTGCCCACTTTTAATTGGATTGTTTGGTTTTTGCTTGTAAATTAGTTTACGTTCCTTATAGATGTTGGATATTAGACCTTTGTCAAATGCACAGTTTGCAGAGATTTTTTCCCATTCTGTAAGTTGCATGTTTACTCTCTTGGCAGTTTTTTTCCTCTGCAGAAGCTCTTTAGTTTAATTAGGTCCTATTTGTCAATTTTTGGCTTCGTTGCAATTGCTTTTGCTGTCTTTGTCATGAAGTCTTTGCCAGGTCCTATGTCCAGAATGGCATTTTCTAGGTTTTCTTCTAGGGTGTTTATAGTTTTAGGTTTTGCACTTAAGTCTTTAATTCATCTTGCATTGATTTTTGTATATGGTATAAGGTAGAAGTCCAGTTCCAATTTTCTGCATATGGCTAGCCAGTTATCCCAGCACCATTTTGAATAGGGAGTCCTTTCCCTGTTACTTATTTTTGTCAACTTTGTTAAATATCAGATGGTTGTAGGTGTGCAGCATTGTTTCTGGGCTCTCTATCCTGTTCCATTGGTCTATATGTCTGTTTTTGTACCAGTGTCATGCTGTTTTGATTACTGTAGCCTTGTAGTGTAGTTTGAAGTCAGGTAATGTGATGCCTCCAGCTTTGTTCTTTTTTCTTAGGATTGCCTGGCTATCCCAGCTCTTTTTTGATTTCATATGAATTTTAGAGTAGTTTTTTTCTAGTTCTGTGAAGAATGCCATCAGTAGTTTGATACGAATAGTATTTAATCTGTAAATTGCTTTGGCAGTATAGCCATTTTAACAATATTGATTCTTTCTATCCATGAGCATGGAATGTTTTTCTGTTTTGTGTCATCTCTGATTTCTTTCAGCAGTGTTTTGTCATTCTCATTGTAGAGCTCTTTCACCTCCCTGGTTAGTTGTATTCCTAGGTATTTTATTCTCTTTGCTGCAATCATGAATGGGATTATATTCTTGATTTGGCTGTCAGTTTGGATGTTGTTGGTGTATAGGAATGCTAGTAATTTTTGTACATTGATTTTGTGTCCTGAAACTTTATTGAACTTGTTTATCAGACCAAGAAGCTTTTGGGAAGAGACTATGGGGTGTTCCAGGTATAGAATTAAATCATCTGCAAACAGGGATAGTTTAACCTCTTCTCTTCCTGTTTGGATGCCTTTTATTTCTTTCTCTTATCTGATTGCTCTGGCCAGGATTTCCAGTACTACATTGAAAAGGAGTGGTGAGAGAGGGTATCCTTATCTTGTTCTGGTTTTCAAGGGGAATGCTTCCAGCTTTTGCCTATTTAGTATGATGTTAGCTGTGGGTTTGTCACTGATGGCTCTTATTATTTTGAATATGTTTCTTCAATGCCTCGTTTGTAGAGAGTTTTTAACATGATGAAGTGTTTAGTTGTATTGAAAGCTTTTTCTGCATCTATTAAGACAATCGTGTAGTTTTTGTTTTTAGTTCTGTTTATGTAAATCACATTTACTGATTTGCATATGTTGACTCAACCTTGTATCCCAGGGATAAAGCCTGCTTGATTGTGGTGGATTAGCTTTTTGATGTCCTACCAGATTCAGTTTGCCAGTGTTTTATTGAGGATTTTTGCCTCGATGTTCATCAGGGATATTGGCCTGAAGTTTTCTTTTTCTGTTGTGTCTCTGTGAGATTTTGGTATGAGGATGATGCTGGCCTCATAGAATGAGTTGGGGAGGAGTCCCTCTTCCTCAATTTTTTGGAGTTGTTTAAGTAGGAATGGTACCAGCTCTTCTTTACACATCTGGTATAATTTGTCTTAACTATGTTTTGAAAAACAGACATTTTTAATTTTGATTAAGTCTAAATTTTCCATTTTTCTTTGGCTTTTGATGTCATATCTAAAAAAGTTTTGCCTAATCTAAGGTCACAGTGATTTTCTCTTATATTTCCTTCTAGAAGATGTGTAGTTTTAGGTTTGAATTTCAAGTCTATGACACATTTTGAATTAATTTTTAAAGTAGGGTTCCAAGTATGAATCAATTTTTTTTTTTTTTTGCATGCGGACAGCCAATTGTTTTAGTACCATTTGTTGAAAATACTACTTTTTCTCCAATGAATTGCCTTTGCACCTTAACTTTAAAAATGGGAGAATTATATGAATAGATACCTTGCCAAAGAAAACATATGACTGGCAAATAAGAACGTGAAAAGATGCTCATTGTTAGTGATTAGGGAAATGCAAATTAAACCACAATGGGGTATGACTATGTGTCTGATAGAATGGCTAAATTAAAAAATACTGACCATACCAAGTGTTTTTGAGGATGTGGAAGAACCGGAACTCTCATACCTTTGATGGGAAGTTAAAATGAAAACCACTTTGGAAAATGGTTTGATAGTTTCTTAAAAAGTGAAACATATGCCTATCATATAATCTAGCCATTGCGCTTCTGGTTATTTTTCCAAGAAAAATAAAAGCATGTGTTCATACAACTGATGGTAGCAGCAGCCTGAATGGAGTGGCTGCAGTGGAAGAGGTGCGGGTGGGGCCGCGCACTCCGCGGGGCTGGCAGGTCCAGGAACAGGCGTGAACCCCATCCTCTATGAAGTTGGTGGAGCAGAAGCCCAGTGCTCCTGGGCACAGCTGCAGCCACTCAGCCATGGCTCTGGACCCAGGCTTCCCTGTGCTCTCAGGGGCCTGGGAAGCACCCCTGCCCCTGCAGGCTTAGAAGTACCTGCTCCCACTCCTTGGCTTCTTCCCACTCTAGGCACCTGCTCTGGGCAGAGCAAAGTTGTGGCTGAGCCAAGGTGCTGTTGCAACCCGGCCTGGCCTGTGCAAGCTCAGGGCGGCATTGACACACCAACCCCCTGCCTCCTCGGCCCCCTCCAGACTTTGGGTGCTGATGAGGATGGGAGGAGGGGCAAGTGGGGGCTGAGGGTGGCTTGGTGCAGGCCTGCAGGCACCCCTTGGCACTAACAGACTGGGCACCATGGATGGCATGTGGATTGTGGCAGGAGGTAGACAGGCTCCTGGGTGGAAAGGGGCAGGTCTCGGGTGAAACAATACCTTCAAGCCAGGGATGGCCTGAAGCCTGGGTGCTGGGCTGTCAATTCTGGATGGAGTCAGTGGCCCAGAGTGACAATTTATGGTGCTTTTTCTGAACCCGCTCATGGTCGCCCATGGACCAATCAGCACACACTTCCTTCTGAGGCTGTAAAAACTCTGGACTCATCCAGCCTTGGGCAGACATCAAGACTACCAGCTGTGGGAAGGAGCTGCCCACTTTGGGTCTCCCAAGAGCTGCTCTGTCACTCACTGAAGCTCCTCTCTGCCTTGCTCATCCTCCAGTTGTCTAGATACCTCATTGTTCCTGGACACGGGACAAGAAATCAGGACTTGCTGAATGTGGGGACTGAAAGAGCTGTAACACAAACAGGTCTGAAACATGCTCCCCTGCTTATCACATTGCAGGCAAAAAGAAGGAGAGAAGAGCTGGGGCCCTTTGGGGAGCCCAGAACTAGGGATGCCCTGAGCCAGGGCTATGACACCCTCTTTGGGGCTCGTGGTTCCTGGCATCTCCAAGCTTCCAGGCACTACCATGTTCCCCTCATCCAGATGTGGGTGCCAACAGTGGGAGCCACTTGGGGTACATCTGGTCCCACCACAGCCTCACATGGAGCCGGCACTTGTGCTATCATCTGGAGCTGCTTGCCCTGCCACAGCAAACGGTGTGCCCAGCTGTGTGCAGTGGCTGCACCCTGCACTCACTCACACACACACCCCTCATCGTTCTGTGCCTGGCTCACCCTTGGCAGGTGTGGGATCCAGGCCGGTAGCAAGAGCCAAGTGCAGCCTGCCAGGCTAAGTGGGCAGATTGAGCCCAGTGGGCATGAGCAATACTCAGGCAGACGGCACTGCAGGCCACAGAGGTTTCCAGCTGGTGAAGTGACACCCTAATGATCCCTTGACACAAAGACTTGTATACAAATGTTTGTAGTAGCTTTATTTGTAGAAGCCAAAAACTAGAAAGAGTACATGCTTTATGATTATGTTTATATAAAATTCTATGAAATTCAAACTAATCTCTGGTGACACAAAGTACACAAAATTGTACCTTTTAAATATGTTCAGTTGACTCTGTAGTAATTTACTTCAATAAAAATAAGAAAACTAGGTAGGCCTGTGAAAAAATTGTATGTATATGTGGCCCTGTGTCACTTAGAATTGTTCAAAGTTTCTGTGAAGTTCATCTGGAAATGTTCAACAAGTGCTGATAAACTGTTTCAGTTTTTTGAGAGGTGAGTAGGAGGAGAGCCAGGAATTCTACTCAAGGGAAATAATCCAAAAGGAAGAAATCAGTCTACACAAAGTTATAGTGTTACTATTCACAACTGTGAAACACTGGAAGTTACCTAAATGCTCTACAATTGGGGATTGATTGTAATCCATATGATTAAATTACCATATGTACTCCAAAAATATTAGTTGCATGGACTATATCTGTGTATGGAAATAAATATATGAAGCCATTTAGTTAAAGAGTAGCACATAAAGAGTACACGCTAAATTAATCCATGTTGATATGTACAAATGAAACTGACCATGACTGGAATATAAAGTGATTGAAATAGCTGATACTTTAGGTTTGTATTTTTTTCTTGTAGTATTATTAAAACAGTTAATTATTTAACTCCTATTATAGCTAATAGAAGAAATAATACTGTATTACAAAATTTTAAGATGTATTTTACAAACTGACCATGCAATTAAATCTCAGCAGAGATACGACACCCCTTAAGTAGTTACTGTTCTGAGGGATTTTAAAAGTCACCCTTCGTGTGTGAGATCTCCCCCACTGAGCTGCTATTACACCACCCACTTATGAAATTGTCATCTTTCTATTTCTCCTTCGTAGCAAGATGTGGAAGATCCCTTAACATGCAATCATGTAACCTGGCAAAGTCCAAACTATTATCCTTATAATATTTTGAATCTGAGAGGATCTCATCTCTTTCATCCTTAATCATGGTAATTTATGTTTTCTCACTTTTTTTCCAGATCTTTTTGACGAGAGCTTTAGAAATTGTATTGATCATCTCAGAACTAGATTTTTATTTTATTGAGTTTCACTATTTATTTTGTTTTACATTTAATTGTTTTCTGTTTTGATCTTTATTATGTTTTTTCTTATGCTTGCTTTGCTGTCCTTTTTCTATTTTTCTTAAGATGGAAGCCAAGGTTATAAATGGAGACTTTCTCTTTCTTCTAATATGGGCACTTATTGCTTTGAATTTCATCCTCAATATTGTTTTATAGCACCTCACAAATTCTAATATGTTGTTACCATTTTCATTTATTTCAAATATTTTAATTTCTCTTTTGATTTATTCTCATATCTAAGGGTTATTTAGAAGGGTGTTATTTAGTTTCCAAATGTTTAGGAATTCTCCAGACATGTATTCATTTCTAATTTAATTTCACTGTGGATAGAGAGGATACTTTGTATGACATACATCCTTTTAAACTTACTGAATTTAAAACTTGTTTTATGGCCCGGAATTGGGTCTATCAATCATAATAATTGTTTTGTGTAAATATGAAAAGAGCGTGTATACTGCCAAGAGGAGGAGTGTTCTAAAATTGTCCATAGGTTATTTTGATTGTTAGTGTGCTTCAAATTTCTATATCCTGATGATTTTCTCTCTACCTATTCTACCAATTATTGAGAGAAGAGTACTGAGATACCTGATCAAAATTGTAGACTTGCCTTTTTTTCTTACAGTTCTATCAGTTTTTGCTTCATGTATTTTGAAGGTCTATTA
The DNA here is from genome assembly GCF_008728515.1 of Papio anubis. Taxonomy (NCBI): domain Eukaryota; kingdom Metazoa; phylum Chordata; class Mammalia; order Primates; family Cercopithecidae; genus Papio; species Papio anubis. Next base: position 31,399,361 of record NC_044989.1, on the reverse strand, counting down.
CTACATGCATAGAGACTTAGAACTGGTATGTCCTCTTGATGAACTGATCCTTTTATCATGATGAAACAATCTTCTTTATTCTTGGTAATATTTTGCTTTGAAATCTACTTTTGTCTGATATTAAGTTAGCCACTACAGATTTCTTTTTGCTAGGGTTAACATGGTATATGTATCTATGTTTATTCCAACATTGTACTTTTAATCTGTTTCTGTCTTTAGATTTAATGTGTGTGTCTCAAAGGCGGCATACTGTTGAATTTTTCTTCCCCTGCCCCCTGCCGTTCTGACAATCTCTGATTTTTGACTGGGATGTTAGAATGTTTATATTTAATGAGATTATTTATGTAGTTTGAATTACGTCTATCATCTTGCTATTTGTTTCCATTTGTGTCTCTGTTATTTATTCCTATTTCCTATTTATATTCCATCTTTTGGATTGAGTGTTATTTCAATTTATATTGCTGTCAGTTTATTCATTATAACTCTTTTGTTAATTTGCTTAAAGGTTTATTGCATATATCTGAAATTTATCAGTCTACCTTAAGGTGATATTATACCACTTCAAGTATGGTATAAAAATCTGAAATAATATGCTTCCATTTCTTCCCTCTTGCCCTTATGTTATTGTTGTTTTACTTATATACATGTTGTAAAAGCCTCAACTTATTACTATTATTTTTGTTTAAATAGTCAATTATCTTTTAAACAGTTTTAAATAAAATAATAAAAAACATATATTTACTTATGTGGCTGCCATATTTGATGCTCTTCATTTTTGAGGGTTGATTTATATTTCTATGTGGTATCATTTTTTCCTTTTACCTGAAATCAGAATTTGTATTTCTAAAAGTATTTTTATTTCTTCTTTGTTTTCGAAGATATAAAATTCTAAGATATACCAATCCAGATTGACAGCTGCTTTCTTTCATTAAAGATGTTTCACTGCCATCTTGCTTGCATTGTTTCCAACAGGAAACCAGTTCTTGCCCTTATCCTTGTCCTTTGTATTTAATGTGTCTTCTTATCTTTGCCTACTTTTAACATTTTCATTTTATCACTGGATTTGAGATGTTTGGTTACTGTATTCCTTGGTGTATTTATATTTCTTATTCTGGGGTTCCTTAAACTTGAATCTGTGAGCTTAAGGCTTTCATCAAAATTGGACGATTTTCATACACTATTCTTCACTCCCCCCACCCCACCCCCTGCCCCACTTCTCCTTTTTTTTATTCAGGAAAATATGTATGAGACCTATACGTGTATTAAACTGTCCTACAACTCACCGATGCTCTTTTCATTTTTGTGTATTCTTTTTTTTCTGTGTACTTCCTTTGGGTAATTTCTATTGCTATTCTTCAAGTTCATAATCTTTCATTCTACAATGTGTTATCTGTTGCTAATCCCATCTCTGGTATTTTTATCTCAGAGATTGTAGTTTACATCTCTAGAATTTTGGATTTTGGACTTTTTTTCTATCTTCCACGTCTCTACTTAATTTTGTGAACACATGGAATGCAATTATAACAGCTGTTTTAATATCATTGCTAACCTAATAGCTGTGTCATTTCAGTGTCAGTTTTGATTGATTGATTATTTTTCCTATTATAGGAAGTGTTTTCACCCCTTTTTGCATGCCTGGCAATCTTTGATTGGAGGGTCAGAAATCGTACCTTGTTGGGTGTTGGATATTTTTGTATTTCTATAAATATTCTTGAGCTTTGTTCTGGGATGCAGTTAAGTTACTTGGAAACAATTTGATCCTTTCAGGTCTTGATCTGATTTGTTCAGATCAAGTGTTAGTGCTAGGGCTAATCATCTCCTCTGAGGTAAGGCCTTTTTGAGTATTCTACCCAATGTCTCATATGACCATTTCTATCTGGCTTTTGGGTACAGGCTCTATTTGTGGGCCATGTGTGATAACTGGATACTGTTCCCTTTAATTCTTTTGGGCAATTCTTTCCTCACACAAATGCACTAATTAACACTCTGCTAATACTTGAGGAAAATTCTCTGCAGGTCTCTGTGTGTCTCTCTCCTTTTCAGCACTCTGTCTTGAAAATTCTATATGTCTTGATTTCTTGAAATCTCAGGGTTTTTTTCCCTCAACTCAGGAAGTCTTTTAGCTTCTCCCTGGGATCCCCTTCCCTGTACCTCAGCCTGGAAGTTTTCTCAAACCAGGAAGCTGGGTCAGTTATGAAGTGGTGTGAGTCATTTTTTTTTTCTTGCCACTCACTGTTTTTCATTGCCTAATATCCTGTGTTTTGTAAATAATTATTTCATATAACTTGTCTTTTATTTTCTAGCCTGGAGGAGAAATCCAACTCCTATTATTCCTCCTTGACTGGAAGCACACGTGTCTCCAGTGGATTTTAGTATTTATCTTTGCTAATTTGAAATTTTGCAATAGTGGTTGATTTATTGGTTTTAGTGACCTTCACTTGTACTCAATGTCATGTGTTTTTTTTTCCCCAAACTTTCCATCTTCAGGCTTGACTTGTAATGCTTTGGGAAGTATTTTACAAGTTTGTAAGTTTGTAGAAGACTAAGTGGGATAGGAGAATGATGATTTCCTTTACATTAGTCCTGTGGCTCCATATAGCTGCAGCTGGGAAGGTGGCTGTGGGACTATAGAGTAGGAGATAAAGAGTGGGAGATACCAACAGATGCTTATGAATGATTGGTTTGAAACTTTCACATGGCAAATTCTGTTGCAGAAACCTCAGAATGTGCTTTTGTTTTTTTTTTGTTTGGTCCAAATAAACAATGGAATGGAGGTAGATGTAGGAGGGAGATATGCTGAGGTGGATCAGTCTTTGAATGTTGCCTTTGATCAGGGCTACTGAGTCCCTGGACATTTATTGATTTGTTTTAAAATTTTAATTCGGGGGGTACGTGTGCAGGTTTGTTGCATGGGTATATTGTGTGATGCTGAGGTTTGGGCTTCTAATGATCCCATCACCCAAGTCGTGAACATAGTACCCAATGGGTAGTTTTTCAACCCTTGTCCCTCTCCCTCCTTTCCCCTTTTGGAATCCCTGGTGTGTATTGTTCCCATCTTTGTATCAGGACAATATTTAAATGTAGGTGTAAACTCTTTAAAAGTTCTCAAATTGATGGCAATATCTAGGCTTCATTGCTGCAAAACTTTACAGAACTGTTTGCTTCCAAATAACATCAGAAGATTTGGGATTGTTAATGGGTACATTAATATGGTTAGATTGAATGAATAAGTTCTAGTATTTGATACAGGGTGACTACAGTCAATAATACTTTATTACACATTTAAAAAATAACTAAAATAGTATAATTGGATTGTTTGTAACAGTAAGGATAAATACTTGAGGTGGTAGATACCCCATTTTACCCTAATGTGATAATTACACATTGTATCCCTGTATCAAAATATCTCACGTGCCACATAAATATATATATTAACTATGTACCCACAAATATTAAACATAAAAATTTTTTAAAAAGGAAAAAAAGACCTGTAAACCTGGGCTGCACCAAGAAGCTAAACAACTGAAATTAGAAAACCACAGTTTTCTTTTTGCAAACTTTGAGAAATAAAGGAGACAAAATTATAGCTCAGAGAAATGGCATATATTAATCCAAAAGTGAAAGTGCCCGTTATGTCCTTAGCCTACCTTCATAGGCTTGCTGAGCTTTGTACTTCAAGCTGAAAACCACCCCATGTCAACATTTATATTTTACTGATTTGGTAATGATCAGTTAGCATGAGTGGCTGAGCAAATGTTGCTTCACGATGCCAAAATCCACCCCAAGTGGATCAGTTTATAGAAAAAGATAAACTAGTTATTCAAATAAGTTGATTCAGTTACTCAGACCAAGAAGTTGATCTGATTCTCTTTGATTTTGATCTTCTGGGGTATTAAATGTTTTTTAAAAGTAGAGCCAGTGGTCAGTAGCATGTCTCTTATAGGAGGTTTCACTCCAGTGATCATTATTCTTTCTATCATTCAGGGGAATCCTCAAAGTTTTTTAAAACCTTGGTAATTCATTAGATGTTTCGATTGAACATCTACTTTAATGTAGAGGCAGGAAGAAAGATACTGAGTGGACAGTTCCAAGGTCTCCCAATATTACCAGGACATGCCATAAATACTTAAAAACATAAACAGGGAACTTAAAAGTTTTCTGCTGTATTTTAGATCTTCACAAGCTAATCATCTCAAAGATTTTGCATGATTTAAATGGATCTGCCAGATTAGGACCATTAGATAATTCAAACCAGATAACATTTATTTGCATGGGGTTGACAATGGGATGTGGCTGCCCTGTCTTCCAGCATGGCAGAGTAAGATGGGAAGAAGTCTTAAGTCACTGGTGTTTGAGGAAAATATCATTATATGTCTATGAGCCTTAATATTTCTCTTACTAGAGAAAGTAATTAGGTTAATATTGCTGTGCTAATAGAGTCTTGGAGCCTGAAAACTGGGCTAATCCACACTGTAAATACTGGAGGCTGTGTGTTTCCCCAGTTAGGGCACACTTGGAGAGGAGTCAGGTGTGCTCTTTTACAAATCTCATTGCATTATTATTGAGCTCTTGGAAAGGTGCTGAGCCTTCATTTTAGAAAAAGGGATTAGATGTGGAGGGAATCACTTTGCTTTCCCCAGGGAGGCATTTCTCTATTGCTTTTCTAGGGATGGGATAGGTATGTAGAAGGTTTGATTCTAGAATTTATAAAACAACATTCTGGGGACTTTGAGTAATATTTTAGGGAGGGCACCCATCCAGGAAACTGGATGAGTTGCTGCCTTTCTCTGCAGCAGCCCTTAGGATACTATATCTTCTGATCTTCTCCCTAAACTTGGTATCCAGTTTATTTTGCTTGTCTTCCTGCAGGCCATTCTTGTGGAGAGACTGAGTAACAAAGTCTTGAAGTAATGTGTGACAAGCTCTGTAGGGCCATAGGATTATAGAGAAGCTACTCAGAGAGAGGGCAAGGGTATGAAGAAAAAGAGTAGATGCATAAAAGAACAGGGAAAGGGGAGTAAAAGGAAATGGGAAAAGAGGTTGAAAGGAGATACAACAGTAAAAAGAAGAAAAGCTGGGAAAGGAGAAAGGAAGTGCAGCAAAAAAGATGGAAAAAGAAGAGAGAGTGCTGATGCAGGTTTTCCAGGAGCCTATATATTGGGGAAAGCATTGAACAAGTTACACCAAAGACCAGGAGCCTGAAATCAGGTGCCTGTTCTCAAATGACATGGGCTTATTAAGAATCAGTGCTACTGCCCAGGATAGTAAAATAGAGATACCAAAAGTGCTGGAGAAGTTCAGGGGAACTGTGAGATATAGAAGGAAAATCAGGGGAAGATGGACAGGAGATGGGAGCTCTAGACACCCTTAGGCATCTTGGTTTCAGGTTCATTGGTCAGAGCTCTCTCCCCATCCCCACAGTCTATCTAGATGCTTACATCAAAGGCAGTGCTTGCTTGATAGATTTCTAAGTATCAGTAGCAACAAGATGGAAAGAAGAATGGAATGTCCCATTAGAGGATATAGGGCCAGGTCTTCAGAAAGAGTTCATATATATTAATCACGTGTCATAGAATATCCTGGAGCACCTGTCCTCTCACCTACCTAAAATACTTGATTCCCAGTGGTCAATGACTTTTTTTAAAAAAGGAGGGGATTGGTGTGTACATAGATATTGTAGGCACGTACAATTTTTTAAAAAGTGATGATGAAGTTCTATAAGTACCTTCACAAACCACTCTGTTCTACTTAAATCCTAACAGTTCCCAGAGGAAACTTTGAGATTTCTCTTCAGAGCTGAGTTTGGTGGTTGGGGTGTGTTGTTTGACTTTGTGTGTGTGTGTGTGTGTGTGTGTGTGTGTGTGTGTGTGTGTGCGCGCGCTGGTTTGTTTACTTTTACTTATGGGCACTGACGTATTGGTTACTAGAAAGTTCATAGTTAAATTTTTGTCCTATTCAATAGACAAACATACCTGACTTTTTGACATAGAGTCTAGGTGCTAACTTCATTAGTCAATTAACCTTACTTTCATATCTTTATTTTCATTTGCCTCCTTTTTCTTTAAATTTTAGGCCATCTTGCATCACTTTATATGTCTATGTTTATGGCCTTAAATCTCCCCTCTTTTTCTTTTTTTGGAGCAATTTGGGAATAACTAAAATAAAATTGAAATACAAATTAACATTTTTTGTTTTATGCAAAGGTATGTTAAAATATTCAAAGAATAAAGAGGTTTTTTAAAGAATAATAGTAGGTTCTAGCATGACTCAGTTAAAATATGGTATCACTTAGTAAGAAACACGTTCTAAAAAACAATTTATATTAGCCATCATTAAGAAAAAGAGGGGTATTGAATGAGTCAAAGAGTGGTTTCCAGGGAAGTCTCTCTTTGTCTGGAAAGACACCATAGGATTTTCTGCAGACAGCTTGCTCATTTTTTCTTGATTGAAATCTAGAAAGGAAAACATGCAAGAAAACATTCCATTCTGGACTGGCAGCAGGTCAAGCCAGAGTGGCAACATTTGGAACCCGGGGACCAGTCTGGGTGCTCAAACATTTAGGCAATAGAAGCTGATGGAAGCCAAAAAGCCAAGCCACAGGTATCTGGTGTCAGAGTAACTGCTGGGGGAGATCTGGCCATGGTGGTGGGGCCCAGCCATATAAACAAGTTCAGAGGTAGGACTGGAGCTGTGTACTGGGTTGAAACGTGTCTCTCCTAAATTCATGTTTTTTCTAGAACCTTAGATTATGACCTTACTTGGAAATAGGTTCTTTGCGATAACACACATTGCTTAACATTGTGGATACATTCTGAGTAATGTCTTGTTAGGTGATTTCATCATTGTCCAAACATCATAGAGTGTACTCACACAAACCTAGATGGTATAGTCTACTACACACCTAGACTGTATAATATATCCTATTGTTCCTAGGCTACAAACCTGTACAGCATGTTACTGTACTGAATACTGCAGGCAATTGGGGCACAATAGTCTAATGAGACCATAATCATATATGTAGTCTGCCATTGACTGAAATGTCATTATCATCCATGACTAGTTAAGATGAGGCCATACTGGATTAGGTAGGTTCTAAATCCAATGTGACTGGTGTCCTCATAAGACGAGAGAAAGACACAAACACAGGGAAACACCGGGAAGATGGCCATCTGAAGACAGAGGCAAACATCGGAGTGATGCAATGACAACCAAGGAATGCCAAGGACTGCAAACCATTGCCAGAAGCTAGGAACACTCAAGGAAGGACTCCTCCCTAGAGCCTTTAGAGGAAGCATGACTCTGCCAGCCCCTTGATCTCATACTTCCAGCCTTCAAAACTGTGAGACAATACATTTCTATTGTTTTAAGCTATCCAGTCTATGGCAAATTTGTTACGGCAGCCTAGGAAATTAACACTAGGCACACTTCAGAGCAGGATAGGTCAAGGAATAACCAAATAGGTCTTCTATTATTAGAATTATTTATAATTTTGGAGTAGTTCTTGATATTTACTTGGCCCTCTCTTGGCAAAGGCTCTTTGTATTTTCCTACACTAAAGGTCTGGCCAAGTAGGGGTTCAGATTCTCTTCAAGTACATAAACTCTCCCCTGATTTTTATGTTTGCTGGCCTTCCAAGTAAGATTTCCATTGAAGAAAGTGGTCCATGGCTAAAAAGCTTTAAAATCCATTAGTATTATGGGCAGATTTAGACTCTGTAGAGCCTAGTTTTTTTTAATTATTATTTTTTTATTATTATACTTTAAGTTCTATGATACATGTGCATAACGTGCAGGTTTGTTACATATGTATACTTGTGCCATGTTGGTGTGCTGCATCCATCAACTCGTCAGCACCCATCAACTCGTCAGCACCCATCAACTCGTCATTTACATCAGGTATAACTCCCAATGCAATCCCTCCCCCTTACCCCCTCCCCATAATAGGCCCCAGTGTGTGATGTTCCCCTTCCCAAGTCCAGGTGATCTCATTGTTCAGTTTCCACCTATGAGTGAGAACATGTGGTGTTCGGTTTTCTGTTCTTGTGATAGTTTGCTGAGAATGATGGTCTCCAGCTGCATCCATGTCCTTACAAAGGACACAAACTCATCCCTTTTAATGGCTGCATAGTATTCCATGGTGTATATGTGCCACATTTTCTTAATCCAGTCTGTCACTGATGGACATTTGGGTTGATTCCAAGTCTTTGCTATTGTGAATAGTGCTGCAATGAACATACGTGTGCATGTGCCTTTATAGCAGCATGATTTATAATCCTTTGGGTATATACCCAGTAATGGGATGGCTGGGTCATATGGTACTTCTAGTTCTAGATCCTTGAGGAATCGCCATACTGTTTTCCATAATGGTTGAACTAGTTTACAGTCCCACCAACAGTGTAAAAGTGTTCCTATTTCTCCACATCCTCTCCAGCACCTGTTCTTTCCTGACTTTTTAATGATTGCCATTCTAACTGGTGTGAGATGGTATCTCATTGTGGTTTTGATTTGCATTTCTCTGATGGACAGTGATGATGAGCATTTTTTCATGTGTCTGTTGGCTATATGCATGTCTTCTTTTGAGAAATGTCTGTTCATATCCTTTGCCCACTTTTTGATGGGGTTGTTTGTTTTTTTCTTGTAAATTTGTTTGAGTTCTTTGTAGGTTCTGGATATGAGCCCTTTGTCAGATGAGTAGATTGCAAAAATTTTCTCCCATTCTGTAGGTTGCCTGTTCACTCTGATGGTAGTTTCTTTTGCTGTGCAGAAGCTCTTTAGTTTAATGAGATCCCATTTGTCAATTTTGGCTTTTGTTGCCGTTGCTTTTGGTGTTTTAGACATGAAGTCCTTGCCCATGCCTATGTCCTGAATGGTATTCCCTAGGTTTTCTTCTAGGGTTTTTATGGTATTAGGTCTAACATTTAAGTCTCTAATCCATCTTGAATGAATTTTCATGTAAGGAGTAAGGAAAGGATCCAGTTTCAGCTTTCTACTTATGGCTAGCCAATTTTCCCAGCATCATTTATTAAATAGGGAATCCTTTCCCCATTTCTTGTTTTTCTCAGGTTTGTCAAAGATCAGATGGCTGTAGATGTATGGTATTATTTCTGAGGGCTCTGTTCTGTTCCACTGGTCTATATCTCTGTTTTGGTACCAGTACCATGCTGTTTTGGTTACTGTAGCCTTGTAATATAGTTTGAAGTCAGGTAGCGTGATGCCTCCAGCTTTGTTCTTTTGACTTAGGATTGTCTTGGCAATGCGGGGTCTTTTTTGGTTCCATATGAACTTTAAAGCAGTTTTTTCCAATTCTGTGAAGAAACTCATTGGTAGCTTGATGGGGATGGCATTGAATCTGTAAATGCCTAGTTTCTAAAGTGCTTCATAGTGCTGATCTGAAAGTGAGATAGCACTAGCCCTATCAGAGGATCGTTCAACCTGAGATTCTGTATCAGAAGGTCAGGTAGCACTGACCTGTGTCAGGCCTGGAGCAGGCTCTGGAAGGCTGCTTTTATGATGAGTTCCTTTTTGTTCAGGAGAATATAAGGAAGTTGGTCCTGTTTTAGAAGCAATAACGCCCTTTGAGTTTGCTCTAGGGCATTCCAAAATCAAGCGTCCCCAAGGTGCTGTACTCTGGATTTCTAGGTCACAGATACACAGACCAGAGTTGACCAGAAATTGTCCAGAATGGGTTCTGGGGATGTGGATGAATTTCCGTTTGTCATCCATTCCTACTCCATCTCCATTTTATCATTTTCCATTCCTACTCCCTCAATACCAAAATTAAAACAACTTGTTGATTACTAGGTAGCCCTTACAATGAGTTTTTCCTATGGTATAACCCTTGAAAAAAATTGATCAACCAGACCATTATAAGAAAAAAAATTACAGTTTTACTGAGTTAAACCTTTTACTAGGTTTTGCAGTCCAATTTCTCTGTGTAGACATAGACTTTGGAAAAGCCAAAACATCTAAGCAATGCACATTTAAACAAATTAATCAAATATGCCACTGGCAGTCATTATGTCATTGGCTTTTAATCTGGCTGCACATTAAAATCATCTGGGGGAACTCTTAAAAATGACTTCTGCTCAAAGTCATGTGTCCAAGGTGGTGATTAATTTGTCTTCAGGGTGATTCCTCCCCTTTAATATTTCTAAAGCCACTTAGGTGACTTGCTTGTGCAACCAGGGGTGTAATCCTCTGATGTGGACATTGACTGCAATAGAGGATAATGCTAGAGAGCAGAAACTCTGGAATCAGTGCCACCTGGATCCCAACTCTGATATCTCGTAACTGTCTGACCTTGGGCTAACTTAATCTCGTTGTGCCTCAGGTTCCTTCTCTGTAGAATAGGAATACTAATACCTATCTCCTAGGGTTGTTATAAAGATTAAATGAGTTAATATGGGCAAAGTACTTAGAACATTGCCTGGAGCATAGTAAGCAATATATAAATATTAGTTGTCTGTGGTCCTTTGCTGACATTTCCCTTACTGGATGTCTGAACTGAAATTGATCTCAATGGTCTAATATTACTCCAACAAGTTATATTAACTTCCTGTGACTGCTTAAAACAAAATAAATCTTACTCTTACTATTCTGAAGGCCCGAAGTCTGAAATAAAGGTGTCAGCAGGGTCACACTTCCTCTAGAAGCTCTGAAGGAAAATCTGCTCCTTTTCTCTTTCAGCTTCTGGTGACTATTGGCATTCCTTGGCTTGTGGTCACATCTCTGTTTGCTCTATCTTCATATTACTTCCTCCTCTGTGTGTCTTTCTTCTCCTGGTCTTTCTTGTATAAGAATCCATGTGATTGCATCTAGGGCCCACATGGATTATACAGGATGAGCTCCTTTTCTAGGGATTCTTAATGTGATCACATCTTTTGCCATAGAAGATAATATTCACTTTTTTTTTTTTTGCTATCATAAGGTACTATTCATAAGTTCCTGGAATTAGGACACAGAGATATCTTTTTGGGGCTTACCATTCAACCCACTATACAAGATGGCATAATAAAAGGTAAGCTTGGATGGGATGCATCACTAACTCATTCTGTGTTTAGTGGACTTCACATTTGGCCTGCACATCCCATTCTCTAATATGTCCAAAACCATTACTTACACAACAGGTACTATCCAAATATACAAACAAGTGACTATTTATTGTAAGTGTTTGTGGTTACTTCTCAGCAAGGACCCACAGAAGTGGAGCAAGTGCTCAGAGGATTGGTTGGCCCAATGGCCTCTGGCATATGGAGAGCTCCAACAAGGAAAGGCCTCTTGGTAGTTTTGCTCCAAAGAGAACAATTTTTGAGAAACTCTATTTTGTGCTTAAATGTGTACCCAAAATCTTACCAGTGATGGCTGTTTTTGTTTTTGTTTTAGAGATAGGGTCTCACTATATTGCCCAGGCTGGCCTTGAGCTCCTGGGCTCAATAGATCTTCCTGCCTTAGCCTCCCGAGTAGCTAGGACTACAGGCTGCATGACCATGCTAATTTTGGGTTTACATTCGGAAAATTCTGATGCTTATTTTAAAAGAGAACAGGGTGATGCTACATTATCAGGGCATTTTTATGTCCCAAGTGATAGAAAAATCAATCTGAGTAGGCTTAAGTGAAACTCTAATTTATTAACTCTCATAACTGGAAAATTCTAGCTTCAGGTCCAGATTGCAGTGGTTCCAAAGATAATATCAGGACCTAGTTTCTTTCTCCAGCTCTTGGCTCTATTTTTGCTGGCTGTAGTTTCAGAAAGACTGTCCTTAGGTACTGGCAAGACAGCTGTAGTATCTAAGACCTACATTCTCTCAGGTTCAAGGCACATGAAAATAAACAGTCCTAGAAATAAATGTAAGCAAAACCTTATCGAGATTTGTTGGGTTGAATGCTCATGCCTGAGACAACCAATGTGATAGCATCCCCTCCCGTTCTGTTTGGCTGAGGACCTTGGAGAAGATGACCCCTCTTAATACATGGGCTAGGATTGGGAAAGGAGGTAGGTCTGTTCTGAAGAACCAGTGTAGGTACCATCAGAAAGGATAATGAATATTGGGTGGCAAATACAACAGATGACCACTGTAGATGCAATTAGGTCCTTGGACTAAAATGTCTGAAATCCAAACCTTGGTTTTCTTGAAGGGCATGTGGGACTTTTTTTTTTTTTTTTCTAATTGTGTATGTTGGTCACAATTTCCCTTTCCACCTGGAAATAAATGAGTTATTTTGAAGCAGAAGACCCACATTTAAATTCCATCTCTGCTGCCCCTTTGTGGCTGTGTGGCCTTGTGCACATTACCTTATCTCTGTGAGCTTTAAATTCTTCACTGGCCTGGCAGTAACATACACACACACACACACACACACGAGCAGGATAGAGGCCATCTTATCAGGACCATTCATCACCAGGGCACATAAACAGAATAAGCCTACCTGAACACAGTCTAATTGGTACCAAAAAACCATCTGTCCCTGCATTTTTTTCATGGTCCTGAAACATGTTGGAAATTTCTACCATTCGAGTAATAGAAGGAATGTTTAAAGCAACATGTTTCCAGAGAGCCAGGTAAAAAATGCAAATTGAGAGAGAGGTTCCAAGATGGCTGAATAGGAACAGCTCCAGTCTGCAGCTCCCAGCATGAGCGACACAGAAGATGGGTGATTTCTACATTTCCAACTGAGGTACTGGGTTCATCTCACTAGGGCTTGTCAGACAGTGGGTGCAGCCCATGGAGCAGGGCAGGGCATCACCTCACCTGGGAAGTGCTAGGGGTCGGGGAATTCCCTTTCCTAGCAAAGGGAAGCCGTGACAGATGGTATCTGGAAAATCAGGACACTCCCACCCTAATACTGCACTTTTCCAATGCCTTATTAAATGACACACCAGGAGATTATATCCTGCACCTGGCTCGGAGGGTCCCACACCCACGGACCCTCGCTCACTGCTAGCACAGCAGTCTGAGATTGAACTGCAAGGTGGCAGCGAGGCTGGGGGAGGGGCATCCACTATTGCTGATGCTTGAGTAGGTAAACAAAGCAGCTAGGAAGCTCGAACTAGGTGGAGCCCACCACAGCTCAAGGAGGCCTGCCTGCCTCTGTAGACTCCACCTCTGGGGGCAGGGCATAGCTGAACAAAAGGCAGCAAAATCTTCTGCAGACTTAAACGTCCCTGTCTGACAACTTTGAAGGGAGTAGTGGTTCTCCCAGCACAGAGTTTGAGATCTGAGAATGGACAGACTGCCTCCTCAAGTGGATCCCTGACCCCAGAGTAGCCTAACTGGGAGACACCTCCAAGTAGGGGCTGACTGGCACCTCATACAGCCGGGTGCCCCTCTGAGACGAAACTTCCAGAGGAAGGATCAGGCAGCAACATCTGCTGTTCTGCAATATTTGCTGTTCTGCAGACTCCGCTGGTGATACCCAGGCAAACAGGGTCTGGAGTGAACCTCCAGCAAACTCCAACAGACCTGCAGCTGAGGGTCCTGACTGTTAGAAGGAAAACTAACAAACAGAAAGGACATCCACACCAAAACCCCATCTGTACATCACCATCATCAAAGACCAAAGGTAGATAAAACCTCAAAGATGGGGAGAAACTAGAGCAGAAAAGCTGAAAATTCTAAAAATCAGAGCGCCTCTTCTCCTCCAAAGGAATGCAGCTCCTTACCAGCAATGGAACAAAGCTGGACAGAGAATGACTTTGATGAGTTGAGAGAATCCTTCAGACGACTGCTAATAACAAACTTTTCCGAGCTAATGGAGGATGTTTGAACCCATTGCAAAGAAGCTAAAAACCTTGAGAAAAGGTTAGATGAATGGCTAACTAGAATAAATCGTGTAGAGAGGACCTTAAATGACCTGATGAAGCTGAAAATCACAGTACAAGAACTTTGTGACACATGCACAAGCTTCAATAGCCGATTTGATCAAGTGGAAGAAAGGGTATCAGTGATTGAAGATCAAATGAATGAAATGAAGCAAGAAGAGAAGTTTAGAGAAAAAAGAGTAAAAAGAAATGAACAAAGCCTCCAAAAAATATGGGATTATGTGAAAAGACCTACGTCTTATTGGTGTACCTGAAAGTGACGGGGAGAATGGAACCAAGTTGGAAAACACTCTTCAGGATATTATCCAGGAGAACTTCCCCAACCTAGCAAGGCAGGCCAACATTCAAATTCAGGAACTACAGAGAACGCCACAAAGATACTCCTCGAGAAGAGCAACTCCAAGACACATAATTGTCAGATTCACCAAAGTTGAAATGAAGGAGAAAATGTTAAGGGCAGCCAGACAGAAAGGTCAGGTTACCCACAAAGGGAAGCCCATCAGACTAACAGCATATCTTTTGGCAGAAACTCTACAAGCCAGAAGAGAGTGGGGGCCAATATTCAACATTCTTAAAGAAAAGAATTTCCAACCCAGAATTTCATATCCAGCCAAACTAAGTTTCATAAGTGAAGGAGAAATAAAATCCTTTAGAGACAAGCAAATGCTGAGAGATTTTGTCACCACCAGGCCTGCCTTACAAGAGCTCCTGAAGGAAGCACTAAACATGGAAAGGAACAACCAGTATGAGCCACTGCAAAAACATGCCAAATTGTAAAGACCATCAATGCTAGGAAGAAACTGCATCAATTAATGAGCAAAATAACCAGCTAATATCATAATGACAGTATCACATTCACACATAACAATATTAGCCTTAAACGTAAATGGGCTAAATGCTCCCATTAAAAGACACAGACTGGCAAATTGGATAAAGAGTCAAGACCCATCAGTGTGCTGTATTCAGGAGACCCATCTCACATGCAGAGGCACACATAGGCTCAAAATAAAGGGAGGGTGGAAGATCTACTAAGCAAATGGAAACAAAGAAAAGCAGGGGTTGCAATCCTAGTCTCTGATAAAACAGACTTTAAACCAAAAAAGATCAAAAGAGACAAAGAAGGCCATTACATAATGGTAAAGGGATCAATTTAACAAGAAGAGCTAACTATCCTAAATATATAAGAAGAAAAGAGAGAAGAATCAAATAGACACAATAAAAAATGATAAAGGGGATATCACCACTGATCCCACAGGAATACAGACTAACATCAGAGAATACTATAAACACCTCTACACAAATAAACTAGAAAATCTAGAAGAAATGGATAAATTCCCAGCCACATACACCTTCCCAAGACTAAACCAGGAAGAAGTTGAATCCCTGAATAGACGAATAACAGGTTCTGAAATTGAGGCAGTAATTAATAGCCTACCAACCAAAAAAAGTCCAGGACCAGATGGATTCACAACCAAATTCCACCAGAGGCACAAAGAGGAGCTGGTACCATTCCTTCTGAAACTATTCCAATCAATAGAAAAAGAGGGAATCCTCCCTCATTCATTTTATGAGGCCAACATCATCCTGATACCAAAGCCTAGCAGAGACACAACAAAAAAAGAGAATTTTAGACCAATATCCCTGATGAACATCGACGCAGCAATCGTCAATAACGTGCTGGCAAACCAAATCCAGCAGCACATCAAAAAGCTTATCTACCACTATCAAGTCAGCTTCATCCCTGGGATGCAAGGCTGGTTCAACATATGCAAATCAATAAACATAATCCATCACATAAACAGAAGCAAATACAAAAATCACATGATTATCTCAATGGATGCAGAAAAGGCCTTTGACAAAATTCAACAGCCCTTTATGCTAAAAACTCTCAATAAACTAGGTATTGATGGGACATATCTCAGAATAATAAGAGCTATTTATGACAAACCCACAGCCAATATCACACTGAATGGGCAAAAACTGGAAGCATTGCTTTTGAAAACTGGCACAAGACAGGGATGCCCTCTCTCACCACTCCTATTCAACATAGTGTTGGAAGTTCTGGCCAGGGCAATCAGGCAAGAGAAAGAAATAAAGGGTATTCAATTAGGAAAAGAGGAAGTCAAATTGTCCCTGTTTGCCAATGACATGATTGTATATTTAGAAAACCCCATCATCTCAGTGCAAAATCTCCTTAAGCTGATAAGCAACTTCAGCAAAGTCTCATGATACAAAATCAATGTGCAAAAATCACAAGCATTCTTATACACAAATAACAGACAAACAGAGAGCCAAATCATGAGTGAACTCCTATTCACGATGACTACAAAGAGAGTAAAATACCTAGGAATCCAACTTACAAGGGATGTGAATAGACCTCTTCAAGGAGGACTACAAACCACTGCTCAACAAAATAAAAGAGGACACAAACAAATGGAAGAACATTCCATGCTCATGGATAGGAAGAATCAATATGGTGAAATGGCCATACTGCCCAAGGTAATTTATAGATTCAATGCCATCCCCATCAAGCTACCAATGAGTTTCTTCACAGAATTGGAAAAAACTACTTTAAAATTCACATGGAACCAAAAAAGAGCCTGCATTCCCAAGACAATCCTAAGCCAAAAGAACAAAGCTGGAGGCATCACGTTATGTGACTTCAAACCGTACTACAAGGCTACAGTAACCAAAACAGCATGGTACTGGTACCAAAACAGAGATATAGACCAATGGAACAGAATAGAGCCCTCAGAACTAATACCACACATCTACAGCCATCTGATCTTTGACAAACCTGACAAAAATTAGAAATGGGGAAAAGATTCCCTATTTAATAAATGGTGCTGGGAAAACTGACTAGCAATATGCAGAAAGCTGAAACTGGATCCCTTCCTTACACCTTATACAAAAATTAATTCAAATGGAATGAAGACTTAAATGTTAGACTTAAACCATAAAAACCCCAGAAGAAAACCTAGGGAATACCATTCAGGCCATAGGCATGGGCAAGGACTTCATGTCTAAAACACCAAAAGCAATGGCAACAAAAGCCAAAATTGACAAATGGGATCTAATTAAACTAAAGAACTTCTGCACAGCAAAAGAAACTACCATCAGAGTGAACAGGCAATCTACAGAATGGGAGAAAATTTCTACAGTCTACCCACCTGACAAAGGGCTAATATCCAGAATCTACAAAGAACTTAAATTTACGAGAAAAAAAATCAAACAACCCCATCAAAAAGTGGGCAAAGGATATGAACAGACACTTCTCAAAAGAAGACATTTATGCAGCCAACAGACACATGAAAAAATGCTCATCATCACTGGTCATCAGAGAAATGCAAATCAAAACCACTGTGAGATACCATCTCACACCAGTTAGAATGGTAATCATTAAAAAGTCAGGAAACAACAGGTGCTGGAGAGGATGTGGATAAATAGGAACGTTTTTACACTGTTGGTGGGACTGTAAACTAGTTCAAGCATTGTGGAAGACAGTGTGGCAATTCCTCAAGGATCTAGAACTAGAAATACCATTTGACCCAGCCATCCTAGTACTGGGCATATACCCAAAGGATTATAAATCATGCTGCTATAAAGACACATGCACACGTATATTTATTGTGACACTATTCACAATAGCAAAGACTTGGAACCAAGTCGAATGTCCATCAATGATAGACTGGATTAAGAAAATGTGGCACAGATACACCATGGAATACTATGCAGCCATAAAAAAGGATGAGTTCATGTCCTTTGTAAGGACATGGATGCAGCTGGAAACCATCATTCTGAGCAAACTATCGCAAGGACAGAAAACCAAACACCGCATGTTCTCACTCGTAGGTGGGAATTGAACAATGAGAACACTTGGACACAGGGTGGGGAATATCACACACTGGGTCCTGTCATGGGGTATGGGGAGGAGGGAGGGATAGCGTTAGGAGATATACCTAATGTAAATGACGAGTTAATGGGTGCAGCACATCAACATGGCACATGTATACATATGTAACAAACCTACACGTTGTACACATGTACCATAGAACTTAAAGTATAATAACAAAATATGAAAATTATGAAATAAACTACCTAATTTTATAAAGTGGTTACAAAAAACAAAGATGAATGTAGTTTTTAATTTACCTTGAGACTTTGTCTTTGATCCATGAATTATTTAAAATTATGCTGTTTAGTTTCTAAATTTTGGAGAATTTCTTGTTATTTTTATGTCTGATCTCTGTTTTGATTCTATTATGGTCAGGTAACATATTCTATATAATTTTACTTTTAAAAAATTTGTCTAGGGTTGCCTTATGATATAAGATGTGGTCTACTGTGGTATATATCCCATGGCCCCTTGAAAAGAATGTGTATTCTGCTGTTGTTGGATGCTGTGTAATAGAAATGTTGATTATATCTTGTTGAGTTCTTTTATATCCTTGCTGATTTTCTAGTTTTTCTAGTTTTCTAGTTTTCCTATCTATTGTTTAGAAATGAGTGTTGAAGACTTCAGTTTTAATAGTGGATCAATTTATTTTTCCTTTTGGTTTTGCTTCATGTAATTTGCAACTTTGTTGCTTGATGCACACATATTTAAAACTTCTATATCTTCATGGTGAACTTACCATTTTATCATTACATAATGTACCTCTCTAATTCTGGTAATTTTATTTGCTCAGAGTCTACTTTATCTGAAATTAATATAGTAACCCTACTTCATTTTTACTTTTAACATTTATTATTTTTTACTGTGGTAAAATACACATAATAAAACAACATTTGAACAATTTTGAGTGACATTAAATACATTCTTAATGTTGTGCAACCATCACTTCTCTATTCAGCTCATGACTCTTCATCTTATAAAACTGAAACTCTGTAACTATTAAGAAAATAATTCACGCCTGTAATCCCAGCACTTTGGAAGGCTGAGGTGGGTGGATCACGAGGTCAGGAGATCGAGACCAACCTGGCTAATACGGCGAAACCCCGTCTCTACTAAAAATACAAAAAATTATCCTGGCGTGGTGGTGGGCACTTGTAGTCCCAGCTACTTGGGAGGCTGAGGCAGGAGAATCGCTTGAACCTGGGAGGCAGGGGTTGCAGTGCGCCGAGATTGTGCCACTGCCCTCCAACCTTGGTGGCAGAGTGAGACTCTATCTCAAACAATAATAATAATAATAATAATAATAATAATAATAATAATTCCCTCTACTTCCAGCCCCTGGAAGCCACCATACCACTTTCTGTTTCTATGATTTTGACTACTTTTAACTACCTATATAAGTGAACCATGTGGAATTTGTCTTCTTGTGACTGGCTTATTTCACTTGCACATTGCTGTCAGGGTTCATCCATGTTATAGTACGTGACAGAATTTTCTTCCTTTATAAAGCCATTGTAAGTATATACCA
Source organism: Papio anubis (assembly GCF_008728515.1). NCBI lineage: Eukaryota > Metazoa > Chordata > Mammalia > Primates > Cercopithecidae > Papio > Papio anubis. The sequence goes on along the minus strand of NC_044989.1, from coordinate 31,380,120 downwards.
CATTTTGCTTATCCATTCATTCATCTGTCAATGGACACTTGGTTGCTTCCACATTTTAGATATTGTGAATAATGCGTCTATAAATGTGTGCACAAATACTGCTTCAAGACCCTGTTTTCAGTTCTTTTGGATGCATATTCAGAAGTAGATTTGCTGTGTCATGTACTAATTCTATTTTTATTTTTGAGGAACCACCATATTGTTTTCCACAGTGGCTGCATCATTTTATGTTTCTACTATCGGGGCACAATTGTTGCAGTTTCTCCACATCTTTGCCAAGACTTGTTATTTTTTGTTTACTTAATAGTAGCCATCTTAATTGGTTTGGTTTGAGATGGTGTCTCATTGTAGTTTTGATTTTAATTTCTCTAATGATTAGTGATGTTGAGCATCTTTTCAGGTTCTTATGGGCCATTTGCATAGCTTCTTTGGAGAAACATTTATTCAAGTCCATTGCCCAATTTTGAATCTGGTTTTTGTTGTTGTTGTTGAGTTTTAGGAGAGCTTTATATATTCTGGATGTCAATCTCTTATCAGATATATGCTTTGCAAATATTTTGTGGGTTGCCTTTTTCCTCTATTAATAGCGTCTTTGATGCACAATTTTAAAGATTCTTCACGAAGTCCAATTTTTCTGTTTTTTCTTTTGTTGCCTGCACTTTTGGTAACATATCCAAGAAATCACTGCCGGATACAGTATTATGATGCTTTTGTACTATGAGGTTTGGTGTACAAATGATCCCATCACCCAGTTAGTGAGCATAGTAGCCAACTGGTAGTTTTTCAGCCCTCAGCCCCCTCCACCCTTCCCACTTTATTAGTCCCCAGTGTTTGTTATTTGTGTCTTTAGGTTCAGGTGTATTCAACGTTTAGCTCCTACTTATAAGTGAGAATGTGCAGTATTTGGTTTTCTGTTCCTATATTAATTTGCTTAGGATAAAGGCGTCTAGCTGCATCCATGTTGCTGCAAAGGACATAATTTAATTTTTTATGACTGCATAGTATTCCAAGATGTATATGTAACACATTTTCTTTGTCCAGTCCATCATTAATGGGCATCCAGGTTGATTGCATGTCTTTGTCTTTATAGACTTTCATTGTCTATATGCCAGTACTATATTGCTTTCATTACTATGGCTTGTAGTAAGATTTGAAATCAGGAAATGTGAATCCTCAATATTTTTTATTCTTTTTCAAAATTGTTTTGACTTTTTGATGTCTCCTGAGATTCCATATATATTTTAGAGTGGACTTTTATTTCTGCAAAAAAGGAAACGTCATTGGAATTTTGGTAGGGATTGCATTGAGTCAATAGAATGTGTTGGTAGTATGGACATTTGAAAAATATTGTCTTCCAGTCCATGAACATGGAATGTTTTCCATTTTCATATTCTTCTTTAACTTTTTTCAGCAATATTTTATAATTTTTTACTGTACAAGTCTTTCATGTCTTTAGTTAATTCCTAAGTGTTTTATTCCTTTTGATACTATTGTGAATGAGACTTTCTTAATATCCTTTTCACATTGTTTATTGTAAGTGTATAGAAATGCAACTGATTTTTCTGTGTCAACTCTATCCTGCTACTTTGTTTACTTCATCTATTAATTTAACAGTTTTTTAAAAAATGTATGTGGACTCTTTAGAGTGTTCTAGACACATGACCATATCATCTGTAAGCAGAGATAATTTTAGTTCCTCCTTTCTGATTTGTATCTCTTTGATTTCTTTTCCTTGTCTCATTGCTCTGGCTAAAACTTCTAGTACTATGTTGAATAGAAGTGGCAAAAGCCGGCACCCTTGCCTTGTTCTTGATCTTAAAAGAAGAGCTTTCATCTTTGAGTATGTTTGCTTTGGGTTTTTAATATACAACTTTTATTATGTTGTGGAAGTTTCCTTCCATTCTCAGTTTGGTGGGTGCTTTTATCATGAAAGAGTGAATTTTTCAAATGCTTTTTCTGCATCAATTATTTGACCTTGTGTTTTACCCTCCTTAAGTCTGACAATGTTATGGATTGCATTGATTGATTTTTGTATGTTGACTTATCCTTGCATTCCAGAATTAAGTCTCACTTGATCATGGTCTATAATTCTGTTTATATGCTGCTGAATTTGGTTTGCTGGGATTTTGTTTAAAAAATTGCTTTGATGTTCACAAAAAATACTGCTGTATATATATATATTTTTTTCTGGTAGTATCTGTGTCTAAATTTGATGTTGGGATAATGCTGACCTCATAGAATAAGTCAGGAAGTGTTCTCTCCTCTTCATTTTTTCTTTTTTTGGAAAAGTTTGAAAACAATTGGGGTTAGTTCTTTAAATGGTAGAAGTATTTCTACTATTGGTCGAATTCACCAGTGAAACTGTCAGATCAAGGGCTTTTTTTTTTTTTTTTCATTGTGAGATTTTGATTTTTGATTACTGATGTAATCTCCTTGCTAGTTATAGGTCTATTCAAATTTTCTATTTCTTCATGATTTAGTCTTGGTAGGCTTAGTATTTCTAGGAATTTGAACATTTCATGTAGGTTATCCAATTTTGGGGGGTACAGTTGTTCATAGTGTTCTCTTAGAATTCTTTTTATTCCTATAGAATAAGTAGTAATGTCTCACTTTTATTTCTGATTTTAGTAATTTGAGTCTTGTCTCTATTTTTCTTAGTCCATCTAGGTGTAGAATTGTCATTAAAAAATTTTTTTTTAATGAAGGAGCATTTGAGTCTATTGGGTTTTCTCTTGTTTTTCTATTTATTTCTTTGATATTTGTTCTAATCTTAATTATTTCCTTCTTTCTGCTAGCTTTGGGTTTAGCTTGTTCTTTTCTAGTTCCTTAAGTTGTAAAGTTAAGTGGTTGATATGGGATCTTCCTTGTTTTTAATATAATCATTTGTAGTTTCAGATTTCATGCTTAACACTACTTTTGCTGCATCCTATAAGTTTTGGCATGTTGTGTTTTCATTGTCATTCATATCTAAGTATTTTCTTTTTTTTTTTTTTTTTTTTTTTTTTTTTTATTATTATAATTTTTGTTGTAGGGTACATGCATAACGGTTTGTATTACATATGTATACTTTGTGCTTACGTTGGTCTCTGCTGCACCCATCAACTGGCCATTTACATCAGGTATAACTCCCACGCAATCCCTCCCTCCCTCCCCCACGAACATCACCTCGCAGATGCCCCTTCCTGAGTCCATGATTCATTACACCAGTTCCTAACTTAAGTGAGGAGAATACATGTTTGGTTTCTGTTCTTGTGATAGTTTGCTAAGAATGATGGTTTCCCAGCTGCATCCATGTCCCTACATACAAAGGACGAAACTCATCCTTTTTATGGCTGCATAGTATTCCATGGTATATGTGCTACATTTTCTTAATCCAGTTCCGGGTCGCCTTTACGGACATTTGGGTTGATTCCCAAGTCTTTGCTATTAGAATAGTGCTGCACAAACATACGCGGTGCATGTGTCTTTATAGCAGCATAATTTATAATCCTTTGGGTATATCCCCAGTAATGGGATGGCTGGGTCATATGGTTACCTAGTTCTAGATCCTTTGAGGAATCGCCATACTGTTTTCCATAATGGTTGAACTAGTTTACATAACTCTGCACCAACAGTGTAAAAGCCGCTCCTATTTCTCCACATCCTTCCAGCACTGTTGTTTTCCTGGACTTTTAATGATCGCCATTCTAACTGGTGTGAGATGGTATCTCATTGTAGTTTTATTGCATTTTGATGGCCAGTGATGATGAGCATTTTTTCATATGTCTGTTGGCTGTACGAAATGTCTTCTTTTGAGAAATGTCTGTTCATATCCTTGCCCAATTTTTTGATGGGGGTTGTTTGTTTTTTTTTCTTGTAAATTCTGTTTGAGTTCTTTGTAGGTTCTGGATATTAGCCCTTTGTCAGATGAGTAGATTGCAAAAATTTTCTCCCATTCTGTAGGTTGCCTGTTCACTCTGGATGGTAGTTTCTTTGCTGTGCAGAAGCTCTTAGTTTAATGAGATCCCATTTAATAATTATAGCTTTGCTGCCAAGCAGCTTTTGGTGTTTTAGACATGAAGTCTTGCCCATGCCTATGTCCTGAATGGTACTACCTAGGTTTTCCTCTAGGATTTTATGGTATTAGGTCTAACATTTAAGTCTCTAATCCATCTTGAATTAATTTCGTATAAGGAGTAAGGAAAGGATCCAGAAGTTTCAGCTTTCTACTTAAGGAAGGCCAATTTTCTCCTCAGCACCATTTATTAAATAGGGAATCCTTTCCCCATTTCTTGTTTCTCTCAGGTTTTGTCAAAGATCAGATGGCTGTAGATGTGTGGTGTTATTTCTGAGGACTCTGTTCTTGTCTCCATTGGTCTATATCTCTGTTTTGGTACCCGTAGTACCATGCTGTTTTGCTACTGTAGCCTTGTAGTATAGTTTGCCGCGCTGGATGCCTCCAGCTTTGTTCTTTTGACTTAGGATTGTCTTGGAGATGCGGGCTCTTTTGGTTCCATGAACTTTAAAGCAGTTTTTCCAATTCTGTGAAGAAACTCATTGGTAGCTTGATGGGGATGCATTGAATCTATAAATTACCTTGGGCAGTATGGCCATTTTCACATATTGATTCTTCCTATCCATGAGCATGGTATGTTCTTCCATTTGTTTGTGTCCTCTTTTTATTTCACTGAGCAGTGGTTTGTAGTTCTCCTTGAAGAGGTCCTTTTAAGCACTTTGTAAGTTGGATCTTCTAGGTATTTGATTCTCTTTTGAAGCAATTGTGAATGGAAGTTCATTCATGATTTTGGCTCTGTGTTTGTCTGTTATTGGTGTATAAGAATGCTTGTGATTTTTGCACATTAATTTTGTATCCTGAGACTTTGCTGAAGCTGTTTATCAGCTTAAGGAGATTTTGGGCTGAGACAATGGGTTTCTTTAAATATACAATCATGTCATCTGCAAACAGGGACAATTTGACTCTTTTCCTAACTGAATACCCCCTGATTTCTTGCCCATTGCCCTGGCCAGAACTTCCAACACTATGCTGGAATAGGAGTGAGAGAGGGCATCCCTGTCTTGTGCCAGTTTCAAAGGGAATTTTTCCAGTTTTTGCCCATTCAGTATGATACGGCCGGGTTTGTCATAATAATAGCTCTTTTTTATTATTTTGAGGTACGCTCCATCAATACCTAATTTATTGAGTGTTTTAGCATTTAGCGCTGTTGAATTTTGTCAAAAGCCTTTTCTGCATCTATTGAGATAACCATGGTTCTTGTCTTTGGTCTTCGTTTATATGCTGGATTATGTTTATTGATTTGCTATCGTTGAACCAGCCTTGCATCCCAGGGATGAAGCCCACTTGGATCATGGTGGATAAGTGTTTTTGATGTGTTGCTGAACTGGGTTTACAGTATTTTATTGAGGATTTTGCATCGTGATGTTCATCAGGATATTGGTCTAAAATTCCTTTTTTGTTGTATCTCTGCCAGGCTTTGGTATCAGATGATGTTGGCCTCATAAATGAGTTAGAGGATTCCTCTTTTTCTATTGATTGGCCAGTTTCAGAAGGAATGGTACCAACCTCCTTTGTACCTCTGGTAGAATTCATAGCTGAATCCATCTGTCCTGGACTTTTTGGTTGGTGGCTACACTATTGCCTCAATTTCAGAGCCTGCTATTGGTCTATTCAGGGATTCAACTTCTTTCCTGGTTTAGTCTTGAAGAGTGTAAGTGTCCAGGAACATCCATTTCTTCTAGATTTTCCAGCTTATTTATGTGAGAGGTGTTTTATAGTATTCTCTGATGGTAGTTTGTATTTGTGGGTCGGTGGTGATATCCCTTTATCATTTTTAATCATGGCCGACGGATTTCTTCTCTTTTCTTTCTTTATTAGTTCCTTAGTGGTCTGTCAATTTTGAAAGTTGATCTTTTCAAAAACCAACTCCTGGATTCATTGGATTTTTGGAGTTTGTGTCTCTATCTCCTTCAGTTCTGTTTCCTGATCTTAGCATATTTAGCCTCTCTGCTAGCCAATGTGTTTGCTCTTGCTTCTAATTAATTATGTATGTTAGGAGTGTCAATTTTAGATCTTTCCTCATTTTGTGGGCATTTAGTGCTATAAATTTCCCCACACACTGGGCTTTAAATGTGTCCCAGGAGATTCTGGTATGTTGTATCTTTTGTTCTCATTGGTTTCAAAGCAAGAACATCTTTATTTCTGCCTTCATTTCTGCTATGTACCCAGTAGTCATTCAGAGCAGGTTGTTCAGTTTCCATGAAGGAGCGTGCTTTGATTGAGTTTCTGGGTCCTGAGTTCTAGTTTTGATTGCACTGTGGTCTGAGAGACAGTTTGTAATAATTTCTGTTCTTGTACATTTGCTGAGGAGTGCTTACTCACTACGTGGTCAATTTTGGGAATAAGTACGATGTGGCGCTGAGAAGAATGTATATTCTGTTGATTTGGGGTGGAGAGTTCATGATGTTCATTAGGTCTGCTTAAGGTAGAGATGAGTTCACCCTGATATCCTTGTTAACTTTCTGTCTCAAGGATCTGTCTAATGTTGACAGTGGAGTGTTGAAGTCTCCCACATATTGTGCGGTGCCCAAGTCTCTTTGTAAGCCCCTAAGGACTTGCTTATGAATCTAAGTGCTCCTGTATTGGGTGCATATATATTTAGGATAGTTAGCTCTCCCGTTGAATTGATCCCTTTACCATTATGTAATGAAATTTTGTCTCTTTTGATTTTTGATGGTTTAAAGCCTGTTTTTATCAGAGACTAGTATTGCAACCCCCGCTTTTTTTGTTCTCCATTTGCTTGGTAAATCTTTCCTCCACTCCCTTTATTTTGAGCCTATGTATGTCTCTGGCAGGAGATGGGTCTCCTGAATACAGACTGGATGGGTCTTGACTTTATCCAGTTTGCCAGTTTGTGTCTCTTAATTCGGAGCATTTAGTCCATTTACATTTAAGGTTAAGATTGTTATGTGTGAACTTGATCCTGCCATTATGATATTAACTGGTTATTTTGCTCATTAGTTGATATAGTTTCTTTCCTAGCCTCGATGGTCTTTTACATTTTGGCCTGTTTTGATGGCTGGTACCGGGTTGTTCTTCCATGTTTTATACTCCTTCAGGGTCTCTTGTAAGGCAGGCCTAGTGGTGACAAAAATCTCTACATTTGCTTGCCTGTAAAGGATTTTATTTCTCCTTCACTTATGAAACTTAGTTTAATATGAAATTCTGGTTTAAATTTTCTTTTAAGAATGTTGAATATTGGCCCCACTCTCTTCTGGTTTCAGGAGTTTCTGCCGCAGAGATCTGCTGTGAGTCTGATGGGCTTCCTCGTGGGTAACCCACCTTTCTCTGGCTGCCTTAAGATTTTTTCCTTCATTTCAACTTTTGCACCTAAGTACTATGTGTCTTGAGTTGCTCTTCTCGAGGAGCATTCAGGGCTTCTCTGTATTTCCTGGATTTGAATACCTGCCCTACTAGGGTTGTAGTTCTCCTGGATGATAATCCTGAAGAGTAAGCCTAACTTGGTTCCATTTTCCCTCTCACTTCTTTTGTGGCACCCTAATCAGATCGAGATTTGTCTTTTTATATAATCCCATACTTCTTGCAGGCTTTGTTCATTTTTATTCTTTCTTTTTTCTTTGGTTTCTCTTCTCTCGCCTTTATTTCTATCGATTTGATCTCGATCAAGATATTCTTTCCAGTTGATCGAAGTCGGTTACTGAAGCTTGCATTTGTCAATGTATTTCTCGTGGTCATGCTTTCATCTCTTTCTATTTCGCTTTATGACCTTCATTAATTAGTCTAGCCACACTTCCACTTTTTCAAGCATTTTAGTTTCTTTATGCTTCAAGTACCGCACCTCCTCCTCTTTAGCTCTGAGAAGTTTGATGACTTAGCCTTTCTTCATCTCACAATAAAGTCATTCTCATTCAGCTTTGATCTGTTATTTATGAGCTATACCCTTGTCAGAGATAAAATTTTATTTTTTGAATTTCCAGCTTTTCTGTCTCTTGTTCTATCTTGGTTTTATCTTGCCTCTGGTCTTGGATGATGGTGATGTACTGGATGGGGTTTCTTGGTGTAGGTGTCCTTCCTGTTTGATAGTTTTCCTTCTAACACTGACCTCACAGCTGTAGGTCTGTTGGGAGATTGCTTGAGGTCCACCCAGACCCTGTTTGCCTGGGTATCAGCAGCAGAGGCTGCAGAAGATAGAATATTTTGAACAGCGAGTGTACCTGTCTGGATTCTTGCTTGGAAGCTTCCTCCTCAGGGGTGTACTCCACCCTGTGAGGTGGGGGTGTCAGACTGCCCCTAGTGGGGATGTCTCCCAGTTAAGCAACACCAGGGGTCAGGGACCCACTTGGAGGTGCAGTCTGTCCTCTCAGATCTCAACCTCTGTGTGTTGGGAGAGATCCGCTCAAAGCTGTCAGACAGAGTCGTTTGCGTCTGCAGAGGGTTCTGCTGCTTTTTTGTTGTTGATGTTGTTGTTGTTGTGTAGCTGTGCCCTGTCCCCAGAGGTGGAGTCTACAGAGACAGGCAGGTTTCCTTGAGCTGCTGTGAGCTCCACCCAGTTGGAGCTTCCCAGCAGCTTTGTTTACCTACTTAAGCCTCAGCAATGGCGGGCGCCCCTCCCCCAGCCTCGCTGCTGCCTTGCCGGTAGATCACAGACTGCTGTGCTAGCAATGAGGGAGGCTCCGTGGGCGTGGGACCCTCCCGGCCAGGTGTGGGATATGATCTCCTGGTGTGCCTGTTTGCTTAAAGCGCAATATTGGGGTGGGAGTTACCCGATTTTCCAGGTGTTGTGTGTCTCAGTTCCCCTGGCTAGGAAAAGGGATTCCCTTCCCCCTTGCGCTTCCCAGGTGAGGCGATGCCTCGCCCTGCTTCAGCTCTCGCTGGTCGGGCTGCAGCAGCTGACCAGCACCGATCGTCGGGCACTCCCCAGTGAGATGAACCCAGTACCTCAGTTGAAAATGCAGAAATCACCGGTCTTCTGTGTCGCTCGCGCTGGGAGTTGGAGACTGGAGCTGTTCCTATTCGGCCATCTTCAAATGTCTTCTATCTAAGTATTTTCTAATTTCCCTTTGCTTTCTCCTTTGATCCATTGATTTTTTTCAAAGAATGTGTTTTAAAATTTTCACATATTTATAGATTTTTCAGTTTTACTTTTGATATTGATTTCTAACTTTATCCTGTTGTGGTCAGAGTTGTTTTGTATATTTCTGTTAGATCTAGTTGGTTTATTGTGTTAAATCCTCTATGTCATTACTTATACTCTGTGTAGTTATTCTGTTCATTTTTGACAGTGTGGTATTGAATTCTTTAACTATTATTGCAGAAATGTCTCTTTTTCCTTCAATTCTGAAGTTTTTGCTGTCTTTATTTTGATGGTCTGTCATTAGGTGCATAAATGCTTGTAAGTTTTCTATCTTCTTGCTATACTGAACCTTTTAATATTAATGTACTTTTTTCTTCCTGTAATCTTTTTTTTTAAAATTTAAAGTCTATTTTGTCTGTTAGTACAGCCACATCTGCTCTTTTTTCATTTCCATTTGCATGAAATGTCATCTTCCATTTTTTCACTTTCAAGTTATTTGTCTTTGGATCCAAAGTGAGTCTCTTGTAGACAGTATATATTTGGACCATTTGAAAAATCCATTCTGCTCATCTATATTGGTTGAAGAGTTTAACACATTTTCATTTATGTTATTAGTGAAAAGGAGGAATTTACTTCTATAACTTTTATGTTTGTTTTCTATAGACCTTATAACTCCCCGTCCCTGTTCCCTTTTGTATATATTCTATAGCTATTTTATTTGCAATTACCTTTGGAATTACATTTAACATCCTAAATTTATAACATTCTAACTTTTAAACCAGTTTAACTTCAATAACATAAAACTCTGCTACTTTAACAGCTCCCTTCCCATCTCTTTTGATTGTTAATGTCACAAAATTGCAACTTTATATATCATGTGTCACAAAACAGAAGTAAATTGAATTGCATTAAACTCTTATATGGAAAAAAATAATGAGTTAGAAACCATAGTTTCAGTGATATTAACTTTTAGACTTTTAAAAATTATTAGTTTCTTAAATCATGTAGAGAACACAAAGTCAAGAAACACTGTTATAATAATACCACCTTTTACAATGTCCCTATATTTACCTTCATTGATATTTTTATTTCTTTATATAGATTCTAGTTACTCTATATTATGCTTTCATTTTAACCTGCAGGACTCCATTTAGCAGTTTTTGCATGGCGGATGTAGGGTAGCAAACTCTCTCAGCTTTCGTTTATCTGGAAATGTCTTAAGTTTCTCCTCACTTTCAAGTTTTGCCAGATATAGTATTCTTGCTTGACAGTTTCTTTTTTTGTATTAGCACTTTGAAAATATCAGCCCACTGCCTTCTGATCTGTAAAGTTTCTGATGAGAAATTTGTAGATAATCTTATTGCAGATGCTTTGTATGTGACAAATCATTTCTATCTTTTGCTGCTTTCAAGATTTTCTCTTTGCCTTTGTATTTGGAAAGTTTGATTATAATGTATATCCATGTGGGTCTCTATGAATTCAGCTTACTTCGAGTTAATTGAGCTTCTTGGAGGTTTATATTCATGTCTTTTTTCAAATTTGAGAGTTTTTCCACCATTATTTCTTCCAATATTCTCTCTACTCCTTTCTTTCTCTCTGCTTCTTCTGGGACTCTCACAATGTGTATGTTGGGCCCCTTGATGATGTCTCACAGGTCTCTCGGGTTCTGCTCACTTTTCTTCAATTTTTTCTTCTTTTTGTTCCTCCGACTTGGTAATTTCCATTGCCTTATCTTTGAGTTCTCTGATTCTTTCTTTTGCCTACTCATATCTTCCCTCAAAGCCCTCTAGTAAATTTTTCATTTCCGTTATTTTAGTTTTTAGCTCCAGATGTTCTTTTTAGGTTTTCAAAATCTTTATTTGTATTGTCATTTTGTTTTATATATTATTTTCTTGACTTTATCCACATTTTGTTTTGTTTTATTTATTTTTTTATTTTTTAGACAGGGTCTTGCCCTGTCATCCAGGCTATAGTACATGGTTCACTTAACTCACTGCAGCCTCAACCTCCTTGGCTCAGGTGATCCTTCTGCCTCAGCCTGTTGAGCAGCTAGGACTACAGGTGCATGCCATCTATGCCTGGATAATTATATAAATAAATAAATTTAATAGAGATGAGGTCTCACTATGTTGCCTAGGCTTTTAAATTTTATTTTTGTGGGTATGTAGTAGGTGTATATATTCGTGAGATACATGAAGTATTTTGATACAGGCATAATGATCACTTCCAAGATTGAAGATAAAGCCCTCTTTACTCTTCACTCTACTCTCCTTAAGCAGATGATGGGAGTAAGTTTTCTTTTTGTGAGCTGTACTGCCTGGTGTTGCAGGAGGAATGGCATAAACACTTCCTTAGCCACCCTGGCTGGTGTCCCATGTCCACTGACTCTAAGCCCAGCACAGCACTAGGACTTGCCTAGGAATTGCAGTCCTTGTGGCCTAGACTGCCTTTCAAGTTTGTTTAGGATCCCAGAGCACTTTAGCCTATGGTGGCAAGTCTTGTGAAAATTCAAGTTCCAACTGCTGGGATGGTGCTTCTCCTCTGGCTAGGGCTGATCTGTATGCTCCCTGTGCGTGTTGGCATTGGTTGAATTTAGCCCAGTTTTACTTTCCGCTGTGACAGGCCAGCACTGAGTTCAATGCAGAGCCCCACAATCACTGCACTTTCCCTTCCCCAGGTTTACAGATTCTCTCTCTGTGCTATGTGGCTGCTGCCAGAAGGATAGGGGAGGGGCATCACTGGCAATTCAACACTATGTTTCTTACCCTCTTCAGTGCCTCTTTCAGCAATATGAAGTTAAAACCAAGTACTGTGATTGCTTACCTGATTTTCTGCTTTTATGAAAGTGCTTTTTATGTGTGTAGATAGTTGTTAAATTGGTCTTCCTGCAGTGGGGATCATTGTTGAAGGCTTCTGTTTGGCCATCTTGCTCCACCCTCTGTTTTTCAGTTCTTAAAATATCTTCAAGACAGTTATTTTAAAGTCTTTTTTGAGTAGATCTGCTGTTAGGTCTTTTTCAGGGGCAGTTTCTGTTGACTGTTTTTTCCTTTGAATGGGCCATATTTTCCTCATTTTTCAAATGCCTTGTGATTTTTTGTTGTTGTTTTTGTTGATACTTGGGCATTTGAATTTAATAATGTGATAACTCTGGAATGCAGATTCTTCTTTTTCCTCAAGGTTGTTTGTTTTTTGTTATTGTTTTGTTTGTTTATTAAAATTGCTTTAGTCTGTCTCTGTGCCAAGGATCAGCCTGAGGTGTAAACGTAAAGTCTTTACTGATATTCTCTGAGCTTGCATCCTTCTGTGGTCATGTGTGTTAACTTTATAATTTTTCCCATATATTCAGTTGTTTGTGAATGTCCTTATTTTTAATATCTGGTTCCCAAAAGGAGAAAAAGAAAAAATGAAAAAGGGAGTGGAAATAGGGTGCCAGCCCTTTAAATCCCTGGAAGTCATTTCAGCTGGATGGAAAGGGGTTTGCAACAATGCAATAAAGTGTAACAGCAAAGACCCACCACCTCTTTGTCTGTACCTCTCTGATCAGAAGCAGTAATCATCAATCTAAGCACATATGCCTGATATTTAGAGGACAGGGTCCTTTTTGCTTATCCTGGCTCCTTCAAGCTGTGTGCAAACTGCTGCAGGAATACATGCACAGCTGCCTGCCACAGGTGTGGGGATAGGAAATGGGTAGCTGCTACTGTGCTAAGAGCTAAAATTGACTGAGCTGAAATCAAAATTAACTGCAATGTGCCATCCAAATGTTTCCCTGAAAGTTGCAAGCCTTCGGTAGACTCCAGATTTCCAAAATAGTTATATCAGACATACTCTGTCAGTGCAATTATTGCCTAGTCAGGGAGACAGATTCCTCATGTTTCTTACTCTTCCAGCTCTCCAGGATGTTCTCCCTACCTTCCTCTATTTAATGTTTCTATGATACGTCTTTTCCCATTTTATTACTTTTACCCAGCCTATATTGTTATATTTGAGTGAGTTTCTTGTCATCAACCTATTGTTTGTTTATATTTTAGTCGACTCTTGTCTTTTAATTGTCTTTAGCCAACTATTGTCTTTATAATGATTTGAATTATTTACATTTATTGTAATTATTAATGTATTAATGCTTAAGTCTGAAATTTTATTTTTTGTTTTATGTTTGTTCTCTCTGTTTTTCTAAGTCTGTTTTCTTTTTTTATGCTTCCTGGTGATTATATGAACATTGTTTAGAATTTCATTTTGATTCCTCCTTAGATTTGATACAAGAGAATCTCTTTTTTTTTTTTTTTTTTTTTTGAGACGGAGTCTCGCTCTGTCACCCAGGCTGGAGCTCCGTGGCCGGATCTCGGCTCACTGCAAGCTCCGCCTCCCGGGTTCACGCCATTCGCCTGCCTCCGAGCTGACTACAGGTGTTCACCACCTCGCCTTCTTGGCTATTTTTATTTTATTTTTGTCTTTATTATTATACTTTGTCTTCGGTATATGCATACGCATCATGAGTTACATATGTATATTTTGTGCCATGTTGTTGTGTTGCAACTCCATCAACCTGGCTATTTACATCAGGTATAAAATCCTATGCAATCCCTCCCTCCCCTCCCCTAATAGCCCCAGTGTGTGATGTCCCTTCCCGAGTCCAAGTGATCTCATTGTTCAGTTCCCACCTATGAGTGAGAACATGCGGGTGTTTGGTTTTCTGTTCTTGTGATAGTTTTGCTAAGAATGATGTATGGTTTTGTGCTGCATTCATGTCCCAAAGGACATGAACTCATCCTTATATTACATATTCCATGGTATACATTTTCTAATCCAGTCTGTCACTGATGAACATTTGGGTTGATTCCGTCTTTGCTATTGTGAATAGTGCCGCATCGAATTACACGTGTATGCCTTTATAGCAGCATGATTTATAATCCTTTGCATATACCCAGTAATGGGATGGTTGGGTCATATGTATACATCTTAGTTCTAGATCCTTGAGGAATCGCCATACTGTTTTCCATAATGGTTGAACTTAGTTTACAATCCCATCAACAGTGTAAAAAGTGCCCTATTTCTCCACATCCCTTCCAGCACCTGTTGCTCTGACCTTTTAATGATTGCCATTCTAACTGGTGTGTGAGATGTATCTCATTGTGTTTTGATTGCATTTCTGATGGCCAGTGATGCTGGAACATTTTTTTCATGTGTCTGTTGGCTGTATGAATGTCTTCTTTGAGAATGTCTGTTCATATCCTTTGCCCACTTTTGATGGGATTGTTTGTTTTTTTTCTGTAAATTTGTTTGAGTTCTTTGTGTAGGTTCTGGATATGAGCCTGTCAGATGAGTAGATTGCAAAAATTTTCTCCCATTCGTGAAGGCTCCTGTTCACTCTGATGCAGTTTCTGCTGTGCAGAAGCTTTTAGTTTAATTAGATCCCATTTGTCAATTTTACTGCTTGCTTTTGGTATGTTTTAGACATGAAGTCTCTTTGCCCATGCCTATAACCTGAATGGTACTACCTAGGTTTTCCCTCTAGGGTTTTTTATGGTATGAAGTTCATTTAAGTCTCTAATCCATCTTGAATTAATTTTCTTTTTTTTTTTTTTTTTTTGAGAAGGGTTCTTCTGTCAGCTTCAGGCTGGAGTGCTGTGGCCAGATCTCGCCTCACTGCAAGCCCTCCGGTTCACGCCATTCTTCCTGCCTCAGCCTCCCCGGTAGCTGGACTACAGGTGCCCACCATCCGCCTGCTAGTTTTTATTTTTTAGTAGAGACGGGAGCCACCAGAAAGCAGCTGGTGGATGGTCTGGACCTCCTGACCTCGGTGGATCGCTCTGCCTCAGCCTCCCAGTGCTGATTGTTTTGAGCCACCTGACCCGGGCCTGAATTAATTTTCATATATGAGTAAGGAAAGGATCCAGTTTCAGCTTTCTACTCTCTTATGGCTAGCCAATTCTTCCCAAAGCACCATTTATTAAATAGGAATCCCATCCCCATTTCCTTGTTTTTCTCAGGTTTCAAGCTACCAATGAGTTTCTTCACAGAATTGGAAAAACTGCTTTTAAAGTTCATATGAACCAAAAGAGCCCCAAGATCTCCACAACCTAAGTCAAAGAACAAAGCTGGAGGCATCACACTACCTTGACTTCAAACCATACTACAAGGCTACAGTAACCAAAACAGTACGGTACTGGTAACAAACAGAGATATAGACCAATGGAACAGAATAGTTTTTTTTGTATTTTTAGTAGAGACGGGGTTTCACCAGAAAGGCCAGGGATGGTCTCGATCTCCTGACCTCGTGATCCACCCGTCTCGGCCTCCCAAAGTGCTGGGATTACAGGCTTGAGCCACCACGCCCGGCCAAGAGAATCTCTTTCATATAGTTTTTTAGTGGTTGTTCTTGGTGTTAAATTATACATGCACAATTTTTCATAGTTTAAAAGTGTTGTCATTTTACCAGTTTGAGTGCAGAAAACATACTTCCCTCAATGCCACTTTTTTATTCCTTATTTATAGTATAATTGTCTTAAATATTTCTCCTTCGTACATTTAGAATTACATAACACAGTGCATTGGCATCTATTGATTTTTAAAAATTCAGTTTGAGACCTTCTTGGTTCTTGGTATGTTAAGTTATTTTCAGTTGAAACCTGGACATTTTGAAACCTGAATGTAGAGGCTCCTTGTTGCTTTTGTGTGGCGGTGGGAGTTTTGGCTCCCTGCTAGTCCTCCACTGATACTTGTTTGGCTGAGAGAGTTAAGAATGTTTCCTTTCACCTCCCAACTGGTTTCCACTGACACCATGGAATGCAGTGGAGGAGGGAAGGTGGCCTTGTTGTCACTGGGAAACGGTGAATATTCCAGCTCTCCACTAGGGCTTCTCTGATACTACCCAGGCCAGCAGGAGGATGTGGAGTTAAGAAGTCTTGGTTCCCCACGTGGTCTTTATTAACACTGTGCAGAAGTGGGATGAACTTGTTACTTCCCAGTAGGAATTCCTGACTCCCTACCCAGCCTTTTCTGACACAGCCTGGCAAGGGGTTAGAGTGCCTATCACAGCTTGGTAAGGGGGAAGTACAGGAAGTACAGGAGGAAGTCTGATGGAAGCACTTGCATCAGACTTTGCTAGTGGGGTGAGAGTGAGCCAGTTTTTCTGTGGTGTTTGCTATAGCAGAGCAACTATATTCTAAAAGTTTTTGTCTTTCTGGTTTTTCCCTTTTTCTCATTCCTTAGCTAGAGAAAGTAAGATTTTGTTTGGCTTTTTGATCTGTGACTATTCCATTTTATGGTTGCCAACTTCATCAGCTCTAAATCTGGAATATATGAGGCAAAATGAAAACCCAAGAACACACTGCTTTGTTTTTCTTCAAATCCTAAGGTCTCTAGCCCATGTGCCTTGTTCTCACCAACTTTTAGAATCTTCTCATGTTTGCTTTTTAAATAATGTCCAGAGACTCAGTTATATGTAGCAGGAGGAATGTGGAAAAGCATCTCTACTTCACAACCCCCTGGAAGTAAAAGTTATGATGCATATACAATGAGATAAAATTTGAAGTTCTGCATGCATATGATGTGTGCCACTTATAGCACATGATAGACTTTCTTTCATTCAAAATTCATTCCAGGCCTACTGTGTGCCAGGCACTGTTCAAGGCATCGCACATATAGTGATGAACAAAATAGATAACATTTCTCTCTTTATGGTGCATACATTCTTGTGGAAAGAAGTGGACAATAAACACAGAAAGTAGAATATGTTAGTAAAATGTGCTACTGGAAAAAGTAAAGTAGATTTATGAGGCTAGTGAGTGATGGAGCCATTGGAGGTTATTTATTTTACATAAGGTGGTCAGGGAAGCTAACATTTGAGCAGAGTGGCTGCAGTAAGATGGACAAAGATAAAAGTGGTAGAAGAGAGCAGAGATGTAGTTGGGGAATCAGACTGTCTAGGGTCTTGAAGGCAGTCAAGAATTTGGGCTTGTTTAGTCACGAAGGAGGTTTTCAGAGAGAAGTAATATGATCCAGTTTACAGCTTTACTTGGTCTGCTGTATGGAGAACAGATTGCCGTGGAGTAAGTGCGGTGGTCAAATGAGGAGGCTTTTACAAATACCCAGGAGAGGTTTAATGAGAGATGAAACTCAGATGGAATAGTGGAGTTGGTGAGATGTGGCCAGATTCTGAAAATATTTTGCAGATAAAGATGACAGAAATTGCTAACAGATTTTATGTGGGGTATGAGAGAGAGAGAGAGAGATCAAAGATGGTCTAAGGTCTTTGGCTTAAGCAATTGGAAGAATACACTTGGCATTTACTGAGATGGGGAAGACTGAGGGAAGTGCGAGTTTGGAGAAGAATGGGGAATCAGAGGTTTGGGTTTGACTGTGTTAAAATTGAAATATTCATTAAACTAGAGGTATAGTAGGAGGTTGCCCATATGAGTCTGAGTTTAAGGACTGCAGGTATCCTGTCTGGAGATATCAATTTGGGACTTGCTGTTCTATAGATGATTGTTTTTGTCCGTTTTGTGCTGCTTTAGCAGAATACCTGAGACTGGGTAATTTACAAAGAGCAGAAATCTATTTCACACAGTTCTAGAGGCTGGGATGTACAAGACCAAGGTGCCAGCATCTGATGGGGGCGTTCTTGGTGTATTCTCACATGGAGGAAGGCAGAAGGTGAAAGGGCAAAAATGAGCAAATCCACTTCCTCCAGTCCTATTTATAGCAGCATTAATCCATTCATGTTGGCAGAGCCCTTGTGACCTAAACACCTCCTAAAAGGCCCCACCTTTCAGCACTGTTGCACTGGGGATTAAATTTCCAGCACACAAATTTTGAGGGACGCATTCAGATTATAGGAATGATATTTAATGATATGTCTAGATGTGATCACATAGACAGAGACTGTAAATAAAGAAGAAAAAGAGTCCTGAGTTCTGGGGGCACTCTCATATTTAGAGGTCAGGAGGATGAGGAGAAACAAGCAAAGGAAAATGAGAAAAGATCAGTGAAGCAGAAGAACCAAGAGAGTGTGGTGTGCTGGAAGCTGAGTAAAGAAAGTGTTTCCAGAAAGAGGGAGTGATTAATTTGTCAAATAAGAAGAGAGTTGTAAATTGATTCTTGGGTTTGGGAATGTGATCGTCTCTGGTGGACTCACCATGATTTGTTTCCATGGAAGGAGGGGGAAGGAGGAAAGAAGTGGAGGAGAAGACAGAGATGGCAAGCATAGGCAGCTCTCTGGAGTTGCTATAAAGGAAAGCAGGAAAATGGAGTAGTAGATGAACAAGGTTACAGGGTCAAGAAAGGAGTAATTACTATACAGAATAATTAAATATATACATGGAAACTTTGTATTTATATATAGAGTTTGAATTTATTTTGATTGACAATGAGTCTAAAATTTCATATAGTGAAAAGTCTTCAATTGGCTTGATAATCTTAGCAATAGCATTTATATTTGAAGAAGACTTAGTTAAATATGAGTTGGTCTATGCAAGATGTGTAATTTTAAAGCTTTTTTCTTTGGTTTAATTTGGATTTGCAATTTCAGTTAACCCTTTCCAATGAATCCCCCCAAATGAATATTTACTTAGCGATGATAGAAAACTTTATATTTACAGAGTACTTATCAGTCTCTCTATAAGAACAAACCATAAAAGAATGAAAATTTACATTAGAGGTGTAGGAGGTAATTAAAGTGATGTGGTCCCAAACCAGGGAAACTGAGTCTCAGTCATAGGTGGAGCATGGGATCTGAAGGGGAAACTCATCTACAACTCTACAGCACCAACTGCCAGTCTCTTGGGCTAATAGACTCTCTCCCGCTTCTCGTCATTGTCTTTGTCTTTTTCTACAGTGCAACAAGCTTTGAACTACTTCCAGCTTTCCAATAGCAAAGTTATTCAGATTAGATGAACTTTATTTGTTCTCCGGGACTTCTAGCTCTCCAAAGCCTTCTGTCTGTACCCTGTGTTCACCAAACCTCCTTCTTTTTGCTGCTGGGAAACCCAATCAGCTACATTTCCCAGCCTCCCTTGCAGTTGGGTGGGGCCAAAAGAATGAGGGTGGAATTTATGCCACTTCCAGCCTGAAGCATGGTCATTAAGAAAACCTTCTACACAATCCTCCTTGTCCTCTCTCTTCCTTTGCCTGCTGGATAGATGCGGTAGATTCCTTGGAAGGGCCTGGGTCCTGAATGGCTGTGGAGCAGAAACTTGAATAGGATCTTACTGTGGCATGAGCAAGAAATGAACTTTTATTATGTTGATCTTTTGATACTTCGTAGTTTTTTTGTTACAGTAGTGAGCCTGCCCTGATTAATACATACTTCTACTACAAGTATTACAAAAATACAACTTTTTTTTTTTTAATACCTTTCTGTAGCCTTTCAGGATCCTTTTCTTCTAAGAAGTCACCTTCAGGCTCCCAAAGCTCTCATGGAGTGTGAATGCAAGGAGAAACAAATAGCAACAATCCTGTATCAGTTACTTTTTCCTGCATCATCTTATTTAATTTTTATAGGAATCCAAGGATTCTCATAAAATAGTAGTCCAATGAGTCCAGCCTTATAATCCAATGAGGTTAATAATTAACCTTAGTTTACAGATGAAGGAGTTTGTACAAGATCACAGAGTTATGAAATAGTGAAGTCCTTCAAGCCTGACCTTGTTAACCACGGAGCACTCGCTCTCCCACTACATCTTCACTCTGTTCTTTTTCCCTCTGGGGAAGGAAGAAAAGCTCATTAATCTAATTCACTTATGCACACTCTGGTATTAGAGACTCATTTTCCTTTGCCTTGTTGTGTGTATTTGTGTTTTGAAGGAGGTGAGAAACAGAGAAGGTAATTATTTACTGAAAGACATGAATTGCAGGCACTGTTGTGATTGGGTGGGGTGGGAGGCATTCTGCAGATGACATAGTAGACCTGAGTCCAGGTGTGAAGGGGAGAGGGAGACAGCAGATAGCATTTAGTTTCTAGGGAGACAGCACAGGAAGCTAACCTTTCTTTCCCCTTCAACTTTTTAATACAAACACTTAAAGATCCTCATAGTCCATTAACTGGCCAGGAGAGCAGATGGTAGAGGTGAGGAGTTTCAGCATTCTGGGAACACCTGAGCAGCCTCCCTGTTCCAACAGAATTGTCGATGTTCAAGCCAAGAGGAAAGATGTGAAATTGCTGTTGCCAAGGGGGAAAGTGCAGGTCTTCAATACAACCTTGATGTTTTATGTTTATAAAATTTGGCTCAGCTGGGCACGGCGGCTCATGCTTGTAATCCCACTGTTTTGGGAGGCCAAAGCAGGTGGATCACAAGGTCAAGAGTTCCACACCAGCCTGGCCAATATGGTGAAACTCTGTCTCTACTAAAAATACAAAAATTAGCTGGGCGTGGTGGCGGGCGCCTGTAGTCCCAGCTGCTTGGGAGGTTGAGACAGGAGAATTGCTTGAACCCTGGAGGTGGAGGTTGCAGTGAGCCGAGATCACCCCACTGCACTCCAGCCTGGGCAACAGAATGACACTCTATCTCAAAAAAAAATAAAATAAATAAATTGACTCACACATAGTGCAACACCTGTCTGCATACTTTTGCCAGTCACTCCATAGTTTAAAATATGCTTCTTCATAGGAAGCATCAAATTAGATAATTTCATCCTCACAACAATTTTAGGAGGCAACGCTCACATATGATCTAGGTACAAAAAAATGGTGACCCACGTCCCTGACATGAAGCCCAGGGCATTTCTTAGACTTCCTGTTTTTGAGAAGGAGACCTAAGACAAACCTCCCAGACTTTGAAGGATAGGTGTTTCTATCCAAAATACAACTGTGATTATCTGTGGAATCTGCAGATCTTGTCTGGTCTTTCTTGTCTGCAAAAGATCAGATGAATGCTCTGGAGATGTGTGTGGTTGTCTAGCATGAGCGTGTGCGTGTGCATTTGTGCATGTGTGTGTGCGTGCATATGTGAGTGTGTGTGTGTAAGAGACAGAGAAAGAAAAATGAATATAAAATTTACAGAATCAAATATCAGTTTTCAAAGCTTCAGGACCCAGTTGTCTACATAGGATTATCTGCCCTGCTTAGGAAAGTGTTTTCTGGAGTGGAGCTCCAGCTCTGTGATGAATGTGCCAAACTAGGGGTTCCTTCTCAGAGAGTCATCATGTCCTTAGCATGCCGTGGCTTGAAGAAATCCCACAATGAGTAAATATTAGGTCTTGTCTGATGTTATAGGTCCCAAACTTACTTAACTATGGATTCTCTTTTTTGAATCTGTCACTCATTCGCATACAGTGACAGTACCTCTTTTTAAAAATGCCAATTCTGGAGTAATTAGAAAGGAATTAATTAAAAAGAAAACTGGGATTATCAGAAGACCTAGATCTTGCTCTTACTCTATCACTAATAGGCTTTATAATTTTTGACAAATTGTTTTTATTTAGTTCTTTTTCAAGTGAGTATTTTTTTCTGCTTTGAAGGAAACATTTCTTTAAGGATATTTATTGTGCTTATTTAAAATTGTTATTTTGTCATGGTAATTTCACTTTGTGGAATTATGTACATGGTACATGTACAAGATGGTACATGTACCAACATGGTACATGTTATTCATTATTTATTATGCAAATTATTTATGTATTCTGTGTTGTTGATTATTTCTTAGTGGTTGTACTTTTCAGGTATGGAATTATTTTGGCCTGTGATACACATCCTCCTGGAGAAGATAATTTGTATTGGGTTAAGGCTAAATGGCAGTCTGGTCTTTGTACCTTCTGGTGTGAGCTTAAGAAAGAGGTGGGGATGAGACCATGTTCTTTTTTAACAGTGAATCCTAACCTTTCCTCCCCATGTGTCCCAGGACATTTGTGTACTCACTGCTCAATCGAGGGAGGCCTTATCCAGCTGTACTCATTTTCAGAGGCATTGCCTTCTGCGCTGGAAATGGATTCCTTCAAAGCTACTATCTGATTTACTGTGCTGAATACCCTGATGGGTGGTACACAGACATACGGTTTTGCTTGGGTAAGTGAATCTAGCCACTTCTCACCTACTCCCCAGTTAACAACCCTTCCCACAGTCTACGTCGCCATGGCCTCTCCCTACTGCAATAACCTGCTAATGATCCCATCTTCCCCTCCCTCACCCCTACCCTGGTCTTTTCTCTATATGGTAGCCAGAGAGATTGTTTAAACACATATCATGCCGTTTCCCATTGCAAAACTCTCCAGTAGATTTCCTTTACTCTCAAAATACAAATTCTTTCCCACTGCCTTTAAATTCTAAATGTTCTTGGTGTTTCCAATTTCCCAACCTCTTTTCCAGGCTCGCTGCACCTCCTTTTCTGTGCTCCAGTGCCAGTGGCCTTCCTGCTTTGCCACAAGCTGTCAAGCTTGTCCGGCCCCAGTGTTTTTGTGTAGGACTGTTCCCTCTGCCTAGTGCAGGGGTGTCCAGTCTTTTGGCTTCCCTGGGATACATTGGAATAAGAAGAATTGCCTCGGGCTACACATATAATACACTAACACCAATGATAGCTGATGAGCTAAAAAGAAATTTCATAATGTTTTAAGAAAGTGTACGAATTTGTGTTGGGCCACATCCAAAACTGTCCTGGGCTGCAGGCTGGACAAGCTTGGCCTAGAAGGCTTTGCCCCCATGTATTCATGGGGGTTGATTCCTCACTTTATTTAGTTCACCACCAATTTGCACCTCCTCAAAGGGACTTTCCCTGACCACCCTATCTAAAATAGTTGAAGACACTGCTGTGTGTGCTAACCCCCTTCCTTCCCCACTCCCCTGCCATCCCTCCCCAGATACCCTTTCTTCCAGGCCAATGATCGTTTGACTAGACAAGGTGGAAAATCCTTGTTTTATATTGTATCAGATAAGGTGAGAACAGACCTGATTGTTTTAACTAAACTATTCTTGCTTTTTGCCTGACGTATTTTGAAAAGCACTAATGTGCTTTGCTGAGAGGTTGGGTTGGGCCTTTATGTGGGACGGTAAGTGTTTCTGGGCTATAGTAATACCCTTTGGGATGCAGGAACTAGCATCCCCGATCCTGGCTCTCCTCACCTCAGAACAGGGCCCTTTCTGTACCAGTGGATAGTGTACGTGGAGACACCTCTGGGATATGTGGCTGAGTAAAACAAATAAAGATGTGAACAGTGTGTGTAGTATGCTACTTTTAATGTCAGAATATGTATGTGTGGGGGTGTGTGTGTGAACTGGTAGTGGTGGAAGTCAGTTTGTTAGTGGCCATGCCTCCAAATTAGCTCACATTATTTTTATGAGAGTGGGTGTTTCAGTCAGGAATGCGCTCAGAAAACCAAATAATAGTGACTGGAAGAATTCAGAATTCATAGTTCTTACATAACAACAAGTGTCGAAGTAGGTGGCTTCTGCATTCCTGTGGTTGCTTACCGACACCATTAATAACTCAGGCACTTTCTGTCTCCCCTATTCTTAGCATGTTTACCTGTGGTCCTCTTGTTAGTCACTTCATGGTTGCAAGATGTTGACTGTAGCTCAAGGCATTACATCTGGCAATCAAGACAGGAAGAAGGAGGAAGTAGGGGCACCGGTCTTGCCTGCACCTTTTATCAGAAAAGCAAACGATTTCCAAGGAAGTCCCCCCACCAAGACTTCACTTTACATCTTATTGGTGGAACTGGCTCGTGTGACCACCTTTCTCAATTCAGCCTCTATAGTGGGAGATGGCAAAAGAAAAGGGGCTGGAATTGGCTGTTGAGATATGCAACCTCGATTTGACTCTTTGTGAATGAGCTAAAGGCTTACTATTATGATCCGTTCGTTTATTTGTTTATGTATTTAAATACTGGACAATGGTGCTGCCTCCTGCTGTCCTCTCTTTTCCGACCTGTCTCCATCGGTGGTGCCACTGTGCACTTTCAGCCTGAGTCTAGGAAACAGCCCACCCAGTGCTCCCCATTCAGGACCAGGACTCATTGCCCTCCCCACTTGCTGCCGTATCTTAGGACCATTCTTAGATTTAGAAATTAAATGCCCTTCCCTTCATTTTTAGGAATTAAATGCCCTTCCTTTCATTTTAGCTTTGCTTGTGAAAAAGGCACCAAAATCTGGACACATTTTTTAAAACATTTCTCCTTTCTCTCTTCTTTGTCAAGGTGTCTTCTTATTTATTTTGGGAATGGGAGTCAACATCCATAGTGACTATATATTGCGCCAGCTCAGGAAGCCTGGAGAAATCACCTACAGGATTCCACAAGGTAATGTCTCCCCTGCCCCCAGACTCTCACTCTTCCCTTGAGCCTGCTCCGGGGATGATGCGATGGTAGCAGATGGAGAGGGGACGGTGAGGGCACAGATGATACAATACTTCTCAGCTTGCTCTTGACTTCCCCTGCATACCCAGTCCCATCACAGTACGTCTGCATTTCTGACCTGAACCCAGAAGCTCAAGAGAGCTACCAGGGCCCTCAGTAAGGTGCGAGGCCACAATACCTGGAAGTGGGAGAGAGTGGGAGCTTTGAGTAGGGTTGGAATCAGCTACCTACAACCTCATTGCAGTAGGTAAGATTGTCATGTACAGAGGGCAGGTAAGATTGTCATGTACAGAGGACTGATCCTTTCTAGGTTTGCAAATGATGCTGAATGCTTGGCCAATAAATGTGTCCCCTCTAATTGATCTAGACTTATCTTGTGAGCAGTTAAGGCTAGAACTTGTGTATTTCCTGCCACTTGTATATACTTTTAAAGGTGTAGAGAACTATATTTACTTAATAAAAACTTAGGATGGGAGATCTTACAAGCACAAGTGCATTTTTGGAGATAAAGGTGAGCATGTTTGTAATCCGAACTGTTCCAAAGAAACCAGGGTATGAGAAGGACAAATATATGCAGATGGGAGTGAATCAGTCCAAGTCATCCTTCAATAGATTTAGATGGGTATTTGTGTAAGTCCTTGGCTTCTACCCTTTTTGATGTAAATACAACCCTTTATTTACATCAAAAAATTTCCTCAATTATGACATGATGTTAGTGCACATTAATAGTCATTGGTGTCAAAGTTACTATGAATTCAGTAACATATTCAAATGAATTTGAATGTTGTTAATATCCTAACAGTATCTACATCAAACAAAAATAATTTAGTAGGTTCGGATGTGCCATTTACTGTATTCATAGACAATTTATAGGCCCTTTGCATTAGATCTCTGGTTCCTCCCAGGTCCTAGAGAATCACAGGTTGGGAACCACTGATGCAATCTCATCTTCAAGAAAGATTCAACTCTAAGGGGCTTTGATTTTAAAAACATTCACTCCATAACTAGATAAATAAAGAAGAACAGAGAAAGCGCTTAAAAACCAGTTGCCAAGATTAGTTTCCAACTTTTGAATTATAATAGAGAATGATTTAAACACAAAATATTTTTATATAACTATAGAAAGAACAAAATTGTTTTGGTTTGAACATCCCCAGTTTAATGTGGGTAATAAAATTTGAGTGTGGATATATTTAATATCATTAGAAATATGCGGATTTCTAGATACAGTCCTGAGAGAAGAAATACCTGGTTGGATAGAAAATGAAGCATTTAAACTCAAGAAGCCGACTTCACCAGCCTCCAGCAGGACAAATACCTGCAGCTCCTACTCTCTACTTTAAACATGAACAGAGGAGAGTGCTTTGCAGAAGGGTGGGGAGGGGCAAATCCCATAAGAGAATCTAAATTCCTTCTCCCGTAAGTTCAGATTTTTATCATTTTAATGTAGTGTGCAGTTTCACATTTTGCGACTGTGAATGTGAAAGTGTGGGTGTCCAGGAAAGGAATGGGGAGGTAAGAAGTGGCCCCAAAACCTTCCTTAATAGAACGAAACAAAAGCCAGACCTCCTACACCTCTCCCTTGTCCTACCCAAAGCTAGTGGTCCAGCAGTTGTTAGAGATTTGGAGAGAGCCTGTTAAGCAGTTGAGGCCACTCTTCGTGACTCCAGAATGTTCTCCAGGCAACCGGCAGTTGTTGCTTTGTTTCCCCTTCTCCCCAAGAGGATTCCACCAGACTCCTACGACTATGGAGGGAGTCTCCAGCCCCACATTTGTTCTTGCTGCCTTTGTGTATTTTGGAACAACACAGATGAGTTTAATGTCACAGTGATTCAGTTGCAATGATTGACCTTCTGATTCTTCTGCATGCAGGTGGCTTGTTTACGTATGTTTCTGGAGCCAATTTCCTTGGTGAGATCATTGAATGGATCGGCTATGCGCTGGCCACTTGGTCCCTCCCAGCACTTGCATTTGCATTTTTCTCAGTTTGTTTCCTTGGGCTGCGAGCTTTTCACCACCATAGGTAAACTTTTCAATAAAAGCGGCAGCATTCATGTAGCTTTCTTCTTCTCCAAACAGGCTTTTAACCCGCAGAGGAAGATTTAGAAACCGAAGATATTTATCTTTTTAAGGGAAGGTTGATACAATAATCTGGGTTAGCATATTCTGACTTACTGGGCTTGTATTGAAGTTGGAAGTTAGCTGGATGAGAGTAGCAGTAATAAAATTTTCTTTAAGAACAAACATAAGTCCATGTAAACTGAGATGATGGCCGGGAAGGTCCTGTGCCTGTCTTGTTGAAGAAGGCTGTCCAGCGAGAAGTGCCTTGCACCCACATGAGTTAGCTGACCCAGGCTCTGTGCCCACCAGGCAGGCTTACCTGGAGATGGTTAGAAAAAGCCTCAAGAAGCAGAAGAAGCTGCTTCCATTTCCATGCTTCAATTTCATCCCCTCCCACCACATTTCTGGAAATGTGTGCCATAGGTAGGACCATGGCCAGCACTTTCCAAAGCTCCACAGATAGTTATTTATTTATTTATTTATTTATTTATTTTTGAGTCAGAGTCTCACTCTGTTCCCAGGCTGAAGTGCAATGGGGCGATCTTGCCTCACTGCAGCCTCCACCTCCCAGGTTCAAGCGATTCTCCCACCTCAGCCTCCCAAATAGCCGAGACTACAGGCCCACCACCATGCCCAGCTAACTTTTTGTGTTTTTAGTAGAGACAGGGTTTCACCATGTTGGCCAGGCTGGCCTTGAACTCCTGACCTCAAGTGATCTGCCCGCCTCGGCCTCCCAAAGTGCTGGGATTACAGGCATAAGCCACCGCGCCTGGCCTCCACAGATGTTCTGAGGCACAGCAGGCTAGAGAGCCACAGGGAAAAAGTACTATCTTGGTGACTATGTGGCTGCTATTTTTAGCTACAAGATTTGGTGCTAACAGTTCAGGTAATCACAGAGCCCTGGAACTCCAGAAGGATTATTTCCCCTGGAATCTCTGCAATGCCAGGGTTTATTTTGGTACTGCCTTCCTTCCCTGACACCCACCCTCTATAAATCATAACCAAGGCCAACCCTGGCTTCCGAGGAAGGTAGGACAAGAAATCGCATGTATGGGGCAATCTTAGGACTGCCCCATCTGCTGGGAAATGCCAGGAATTGCAGGTGTTTCGGAACCCTCCCTCTGAAGGTCTGGCCTAAAGCTTCACTAACCTAGGGTGGAGTGGGGACAAAAGAATTAACTAAAAGTATGGCTGGAAGTGAAAGGTAATATATTAGGTTGTTAACAGGCTTTAAATTACCAAGTGTAAATTTCAGAGCCTTTCCCTAAAATGGCTTTTGTGGAAAGAGAAAGCCTATAATTACTGGAGACTATGGATACTCAAACAGGGAATGAATGGTCTTGGAAGCAGGACCCTGGGATTATGACTCAATGCCTAGTTTTGAAGATTTAACTAAGAATGAGTTCCTTTTTTTCTGAGTAGAATTGTTCGAGGACAACGTTCTGAAATGAAGCAACAGCTCATGACCTATTCCTACCACCTCCTAGACTCTGTGAGGAAAGGTGGCAGAGGGTTCCTAGCCCATAAGAGAGTCATAACAGTTCTTACCATTTCAGGCTGGGTCTGCTGCCCACCAGAGGCAGAGCAAGCAGGGGAGAAGAGAAGGCATCACCCAGCACTTGGAGGGCCCTGGGAAACGTGGACTCTACCGTGCTTGGTTAGGAGAGGGGCTATAATTCCACCAGATGTTTCCAGCTGCTGCAACAATAAAACCCAAACTGAGGCCTCATTCTGTGATGTCATACCTCCTAGAGAAGGGCCAGAAGGCATAGTTTTTAATAGGCTAACAGGACTTTGTGAAGGCTCCTATAAAACAAAGCCAGGCACTCACAGCAGAGGCAGCACTGGCGGAGGCAGCCCACCAGCCTTCTCAAATCACAGTACCGAAAACTAGCCACCTTTTGTAACTTATTATTTGCCCCCTAGTTCAAACTAAGGTACTTTAACAGAGTGTATCATCTTGATTATGCCTTGAGGACTGCCAGTGTCAACTAGTTAGGAGGACAGCCTGGCAACTTAAGGAGAAAGGATTCTTATAAGATGCATTTGTCTCCTGTGGCTGCTGCAACACATGACCACAAACTGGGAGGCTTAAAACAACACAGATTTGTCCTTTCATAGTTCTGGAGGCTAGAAGTTTGAAATCGAGGTGTAGGCAGGGCCATGCC
The DNA here is from genome assembly GCF_008728515.1 of Papio anubis. Classification (NCBI taxonomy): domain Eukaryota; kingdom Metazoa; phylum Chordata; class Mammalia; order Primates; family Cercopithecidae; genus Papio; species Papio anubis. The sequence continues at coordinate 31,351,520 of NC_044989.1, read as the reverse complement.
CCCAAGATGGCTCTAGGGAAGAATTCTTCCTTGCCTCTTTTTAGCTTCTAATGGTGGCCGACAACACTTGGTGTTCTGTGGCTTATAGCTACATCACTGATCTCTGCCTCCGTCTTCACATGGCCTTCTCTCCTGTGTGTCTCTGTCTCTGTCTCTTTGTCTTTTCTCCTCTTCTTTTTAGGACACAGTCATATTGGATTAAGGGCATACCCTACTCCAGTATGACCTCATCTTAATTAATTTTATCTGCAATGGTCCTAGTTCCAGAAAAAAAAAAAATTACCCTTTCAGATACTGGGAGTTAGGACTTTAACATATCTTTGGACAAGACAGAATTCAACTCATGATACATGGTGATATTTTGCTAGCATTCCCAGGCCTTATGAAAGGACATTTTCCTGGGAACATTGCTGGTTCTCTTTGCCCATAGTCTTTGGTTCCCTGTATTTCCCAGCTGAATCCAAACAAGTACTTCCTTCCGGATACATTTTTTTTTTTTTTTCTGGTAGAATATACATAACAAAAATTTTACCACTTTAGCCATTTTTAAGTGTAAAATTCAGTGGCATTAGGTACATTCAAAATGTTGCACAGCCATCACCACTACCCTCTGCCTATTACTTTTCATTTCCCAGCAAAAGAAGCTTCAACATTTACAAGAAATAGGCTGTGGGAAGGAGAAATAAGAATCATAAATGACTATCGAAATAGTCAGACTCGAGATAACTGTAGGTTGACTTGTAACAAAGATTTGTTAACAGCAAACCTCAGCTGTCAGCCACTGCCCCATTATATGTACAATGATTCCTTTCTTGTCTTTTAGGTTCTACCTCAAGATGTTTGAGGACTACCCCAAATCTCGGAAAGCCCTTATTCCATTCATCTTTTAAAGAAACCAAATTAAAAAGGAGCAAAGCTCCCACAACGCTGATGAAAACTGTCAAGCTGCTGAAACTGTAATTTCCATGATATAATAGTCCTCCATATATATATATGTATGTGCATATATAATAGTAGGTCTCCTGGCGTTCTGCCAGCTGGCCTGGGGATTCTGAGTGGTGCCTGCTTAGAGTTTACTCCTACCCTTCCAGGGACCCCTATCCTGATCTCCAATTGAAGCTTCAAAAAGCCACTTTTCCAAATGGCAACGGTTGCTTCTTAGGTATTGCTCTGAGAAAGTACAAACTTCTCCTATTTCTTTCACTGGGCAATCCAAGTACACATGGCTTCATACCCACTCCCTGTCAATGTAGGACAACTCTGTAATCAAGAATTTTTTGGCTTGAAGGCAGTGCTTATAGACCTTATTAAAGGTATACATTTTGTTCACATACAGAGTAGCAGAGATTTAAACTCTGAAGCCACACAGACCCAGAGCAAACCCACTCCCAAATGAAAACCCCAGTCACGTCTTCCTTTTCCTTGGTTAATTAGGAAAGATGAGAAATTATTAGATAGACCTTGAATACAGGAGCCCTCTCCTCATAGTGCTGAAAAGATACTGATGCATTGACCTCATTTCAAATGTATGCAGTGTCTTAGTTGATGAGTGCCTCTGTTTTCCAGAAGATTTCACAATCCCCGGAAAACTGGTATGGCTATTCTTGAAGGCCAGGTTTTAATAACCACAAAGAAAAAGGCATGACCCTGGATGGCTGCTGGGAGAGTAGAGAACAGCATGATCCTGGATGGCTACTAAGAGGATAGAGAACAGTTTTACAATAGACATTGCAAACTTTCATGTTCTTGGAAACTGGTGGCAATATCCAAAGAAAAAAAAAGTAAGTGTAAAACAAAGAGAATTAATGATGAGGTTACATGCTGCTTGCCTCCACCAGATGTCCACAATGATGTGAAGTACAGCAGAAGCCCCAAGCAACTTTCCTTTCCTAGAACTTCTTCATTGTAGTTCTCAGAACCTGTTCAAGAAGGTGTCTCCTAGGAGCAGCTTGAATGCCTCCCTCACATGAGCTGCAGGCAGAGGCTGAAAGTTGCAGACAGAAGGGCACATCTGGGCAGAAAACCTGTTTTGTTTGCCTCAGACTTTTTTTGTTTTTTACAAAGTTTCAAAAACGTAAAAATTAGGAGATTCCTTCATAAAACTCTGGCATTCTAATTTCATTTAAAAAGCTGGAGGATCTGAGCATTCAGAGCCCACATTTCCACACCAGAACTGGAACTACGTAGCTAGTAAGCATTTGAGTTTGCAAACTCTTGTGAAGCGGTCACCCCGGCATGGGTGCTGAGATATGGACTCTCTAAGGAAGGGGCCGAACGCTTGTAATTGGAATATATGGAAATATTTGTCTTCTCAGGCCTGTGTTTGTGGAATGCATTGTCAATATTTAGCAAACTGTTTTGAGAAATGAGCACCAGTGGTATTAAGTACAGAAACTCACTATATAAGTCACAGAGGAAACTTGGAAGGTCTGAGGATGATGTTGATTACTGAAAAATACAGATTGCAATCATATAAATAAATGTTCTTGTTGTTCATTAAATACCTTAAAAATCATGGATGTTAAGTAATTTTGTTTGAATTAAAATATCCTGGGACTTCTGGAGATTTTCACAAGATATTGAGGTGTGCTTCTCTGTCCCTCCTTCCCCCGTTCCCATTCACCCTGTCTGTAGTGTCGTTTCCTTTCTTCTCTTCTCTCTTCATGAAATTAGGGGCTGTGTGCTGGAAATAAAGAAGTATGACTTATAGAGCCTCTCAGCCACAATTCAGAACTACAAGGAAGTACAATAAACGTGCGGGAAAATGTCCTGAGGATAGACGCCACTCTTGGTGCTGAGGAATACACAGGGAGAATGAATACACTTGGTGAAATAAATCTTCAGGTGTAGCTTGAGCTCTGAGACACAAAAGACTTCCAGTTCTCTCCATGACATTGAAAACCACCTTGTTTAAGTCCTTTATTTTACTACCCACGTAAAACATCCAGGCCGATCCTTGAGATGAAATAAGTGTACAATAAATGGCAGTACTCAGTCTCAGGACAAAACTGCCATTGGGCAATTTCATTTTTTGCCACAAGAGGGCGCTTTCTAAAATAGTATTTAGCCCAACCTTGACTTAATTAGGTAATTAACATACTGGGGGGACCCCAGTCCTGTCGCCTGATGGTGGACATTTCAAGTTAGCATGATTGTGGAACTTCTTCATCTGAATATAGGGCAGGGTAGCGTGAACTCTATGAAAGCTGAAACCTTCCCTTGATAATTCAGGTATTCTCAGTGTTCTAGGGCTGTTGTGTTCAATGACAGTTTGTCATTGTTTAGGGCTAGGATATATATGTGGATTAAATACAGTAAAGGTCTGAATCTGTGCTCATCTCTAAACATATTTCTTCCCACTTTTAAAAATAGAGTGCAACAAAATCATAGTTAATTGAGGTTTCCGTGGAGTGTTTTTTGGCTAAAATAATCTAACAGTGTCCTAGCTCACAAGATACTGTCTCTTGGTCTTGCTGAAGCTTTCACGGAAGAGGCGTTTTCCTGCCAACCTTGAAGAAAATGTTGGGTTTTGCTTGTTTTTCAGAATTTAGACTTAAAGAGCTGAAGCAGACCTCAGACATCAGCTATTCCGACCACTTCATATGATAGGTAGTGACATTGAGACCCACAGAGTTCAAAGGCCTCCTCACAGCTGGTACACAGCTGGTCAGAGCAGCCATCTCATTTTGTCCCTTTGAGGGTCAGAAGTATGTTTTTTTCTGCTTAAGGCACAGCCTTTAGGGCTGCCATCTGGATTTCTGCAGAGCTCATGCAGGAGAAAAATAGCCAGAGCTTAAGTGCTATTGCACAATTCAGTTTGTACACCTATTGTCCCATGCCTGTGTGTGTGAGGCTTCCCTCGCTCTGTGGGAGCATCAGGCTCTGCCCTTTCCTAAACCTATTTGACAGAATAGAGAGTTTTCCTTCATTGGTGTAGTCAAGACAACATGTGTGTTCAGCATGGAAAAAGGTTTCAGGTCATAAACCCCTTTATCCCTAATGCTTACTTTCATAAAGAACAACACTGGGTCCACTGTATTCTAAAAGGAAAATGGAGCTCTAATGAGAAATACGCAATTAAACAGCTATTTAGGCAGCTTAGACCCTTTCAGGAACAAATAAATAAATCCGTGGTTTTACAACCCTGAAGTTTGATAATAGCTCTCTTGAATTTTTGTGGTTACCTCATGGCAATCTCACTAAGAAGCAGGGGAGCAAGCTCTTGGCACATGAAGGAATAGATTCATGAAGATTCATTTCCTTTCCCGCTTGGCCTTTTGGTTCTCTCATAAGCTGTGAGCTGAGGTCCACCCAGGGAAAACAAGGAGGGTAACGGCAAATGTAAAGTGAATCTTTCTAGAGAAGGGTGCTGATTATTTTATAGCATCTACACTATCCTGTGATGAAAGAAAGAGGCATCGAGCCAGGTGGCAATGTGAATTCTTGGGTGATTTAATAAGCCATTGAGTGGATTTAATTTCTAAGTAAGAGATTTGTTCATTCTTTGTGTAAGTCCATGGAGTTGTGATCTTAAAAAGTTCTGTGTTATTTGCATTGTGCCTCATTTCTCCCCATCAACCTTGGCTTGAGATTTGGATGAATAAAATAAATAATTGGAGAAGGTTAAAGTATGCACCAAGCTGTGTTAGTTTCTTTAGTCTTGTCTTTTTTGGGTTGAGGGTTTGATTTCGCTCAATGCAGTCACAATCTAGATTCTTTATTGGAGGGATAGCCAATATCCCTTCCGACATGGCAAGCTGGCTGGGAGGAGGAGGACAACAGAGAAAGTGGAGGAAGGAGGGGAGTAATGAGGGAGGGTCCAAGGGAGGGTTGGCATTGGAAGGCCCTTGGGAGAGAGGGGCCTCCCACTGACAGAGTGGGCTTCCTACCTTTCCTGTGTCCAGGCTGCACAAGCCTGATCCCTTCTTTATCCTCCCAGGAAAAGACGTCCCTCTGAGAGAGAGAATAAACACTTGTTAGAGCTCCATTTCATAAGAGAAGAAGCTGACTTTTAAAAAACACAAGCCATATGGCTGTGCTTCACCATAAATAATTGTATTTCTGTCTGCTCACCTCGTAAAGATAGTTTTAGTTCTGCGTGGCAGTGACATTGTGAGAAGGAGGTGAAGTAATTGCTCTTAGAGTGTGTGGCAGCATCCAAGTCGGCTGAGGCCAATGGGGAGATGGGAGCATCCAGAGGAATAAGCAACGGCCAGGGTTCCCCTTTTCAAGGCCTTTGTTTTCCTTTACTCCAGATGCACTCCCCCAAAGGATCCTTCCTTCTAGAGATGCATTTTTACAGTGTTGACTAGAAAGCATTACCGTAAAATCAATTAAATTTTGTCAATTCATTAATGCCCTCATTTGTTACAAGTTGCCTTTCAGATACTATTTCATTAAAATAATCCTTTCTGGTGGTTTATAACAGGATAAGCTCTCAACAGATACATAAGTGAGGGGAAGTAAAAATAGGAGTAATAAAATAAAATAAAGCCAGAGATAAAGTTAAAATGCAAAAATGCTGTCCGAAAGATCATGTACCGTGGCTAAATCTAAACATAAATTGGGTCCTGAGTCTTCAAAGTACAGAAGGAAATTACTAGTTGCTAAATCCACAACATTCATAAAAGGAAAACAACTCGACCAGGGAAACACAACTATTACTGGTACTAAGACTCATGATACATTTCTACGCTGTGTGATGTGGGGAACTACGTTCATGAGAGCATCTTTACACTAAATGCAGGGGTCACTTTGTGCAGCTTCTTATAATGTCTTTCCACAAGGGCAACATTCTAATGCCGCAGCTCAATTCTTTAGAAGCAAAGGGGATGAGGAGTTTTTTTTTTTCCACTTAGGATATAGAAAGCCACCAGATAACCATCCCTACTCTAAAAATGAGAAAAAGCCACATAGTCTATAAAATTATAACTTTTGAGCCCTTTAATGAACCGAGATAGGAGAGCAACCAGAAGAACTGAATTTCAAAGGAAACACACAAATGGTTTGACTTTCAGCAGAGTATGGAAGGAAGAGGGTAATGGCCGTAAGAGTGGGAAGGAAGAAAACAACAGAAATTTCAATGAATTCTCGATAGCTGAGTGGAACCTAGCGTGAGTTTAGAATCCCTGGGAGACTCAGACACCTGGCTGACCAAGCATCCAGATCTGCCCCAGGATGAGGAGTTTCCCGGGAAACACGACTTTCTGTGCTCAAACTGGAAAGTCCTAGGCAAACCAGGATGACCTGGCCACCTTAGTCTGCTGGCTGGGTCTTTTGCTGGGTCTTTTGTGGGGTCTTTTACCCAGACCTCCACCTGGAGCTTATGAGGTGGATTGGGGACAGGGTAGGAGACCCGAGAGGGTCCTTCTTTGGTGGTGCATAGTCACAAAAGCCCACTGTATTAGTTCGTTTTCACGCTGCTGATAAAGACATACCTGAAACTGGGAATAAAAAGAGGTTTAATTGAACTTACAGTTCCACATGGCTGAGGAGGCCTCAGAATCATGGCTGCGGCAAGAGAAAAATGAGGAAAAAGCAAAAGCGGAAACCCCTGATAAACCCATCAGGTCTCGTGAGACTTATTCACTATCACGAGAATAGCATGGGAAAGATCAACCCCCGTGATTCAATTACCTGCCCCTGGGTCCCTCCCACAACATGTGGGAATTCTGGGAGATACAATTCGAGTTGAGATTTAGGTGGGGACACAGCCAAACCATATCATTCTACCCCTGGCCCCTCCAAATCTCATGTCCTCACATTTCAAAACCAATCATACCTTCCCAACAGTCCCCTAAAGTGTTAATTCATTTCAGCATTAACCCAAAGTCCACAGTCCAAAGACTCATCTGAGACAAAGCAAGTCCCTTCTACCTATGTGCCTGTAAAATCAGAAGAAAGCTAGTTACTTCCTAGATACAGTGTGGGTACAGGTATTGGGTAAATACAGCCATTCCAACTGGGAGAAATTGGCCAAAACAAAGGGGTTACAGGGCCCATGCAAGTCCAGAATCCAGCATGTCAGTCAAATTTTAAAGCTCCAAAATGATCTTCATTGACTCCAGGTCTCGCATCCAGGTAACGATGATGCAAGAGGTGGGTTCCCATGGTCTTGGGCAGCTCCACCCCTGTGGCTTTGCAGGATACAGCCTTCCTCCCAGCTGCCTTCACGAGCTGGTGTTGAGTGTCTGTGGCTTTTCCAGGCACATGGTGCAAGCTGTTGGTGGATCTACCATCCTGGGGTCTGGAGAACAGTGGCCCTCTTCTCACAGCTCCACTAGGCAGTGCCCCATTAGGGGTTTTGTGTGGGGCTTTGACCCCACATTTCCCTTCCACACTGCCCTATCAGACGTTCTCCATGAGGGCCCCACCCCTGCAGCAAACTTGCCTGGGCATCCAGGTGTTTCCATACATCTTCTGAAACCTATGCAGAGCTTCCCAAACCTCAGTTCTTAGCTTCTGTGCAGCTGCAGGCTCAACATCACATGGAAGCTGCCAAGGCTGGGAGTTTTTACCCTCTGAAGCCACATCCTGAGCTGTACATTGGCGCCTTTCAGCCATGGCTGGAGCGACTGGAACATAGGGCACCAAGTCCCTAGGCTGCACACAGTATGGGGACCCTGGGCCCAGCCCATGAAGCCACTTTTTCCTCCTGGGCTTCCAGGCCTCTGATGGGAGGAGCTGTCATGAAGGTCTGTGACATGGCCTGGAGACATTTTCCCCATGGTCTTTCTTGGAGATTAACGTTAGGCTCCTTGCTATTTATGAAAATTTCTGCAGCTGGCTTGAATATCTCCCCAGAAAATGGGTTTTTCTTTTCTATCACATTGTCAGGCTACAAATTTTCTAAACTTTTATGCTTTGCTTCCTTTGTAAAACTGAATGCCTTTAATAATACCCAAGTCACCTCTCAAGTTCAAAGTTCCACAAATCTCCAGGGCAGGGGCAAAATGCCTCCAGTCTCTTTGCTAAAACATAACAAGAGTCACCTTTAGTCCAGTTCCCAACGAGTTCCTCATCTCCATCTGAGACCACCCCAGCCTGGACATTATTGTCCATATTGCAATCAGCATTTTGGGCAAAGCCATTCAACAAGTTTCTAGGAGGTTCCAAACTTTCCCACATTTTCCTGTCTTCTTCTGAGCCCTCCAAACTGTTCCAACCTCTGCCTGTTACCCAGTTCCAAAGTCACTTCCACATTTTTGGGTACCTTTTCAGCAACGCTCCACTCTACTGCTACCAATTTACTGTATTAGTTTGTTTTCATGCTGCTGATAAAGACATACCTGAAACTGGGAACAAAATGAGGTTTAATTAGACTTACAGTTATACATGGCTGGGGAGGCCTCAGAATCATGGTGGGAGGTGAAAGGCATTTCTTACATGGCAGTGGCAAGAGAAAAATGAGAATTATTCATTATCATGAGAATAGCACGGGAAAGACTGGCCCCTGTGATTCAATTATGTCCCTCCCACAACACGTGGGAATTCTGAAAGATACAATTCAAGTTGAGATTTGGGTGGGGACACAGCCAAACTATATCACCCACCCTCTTCCAGGCCTTTCTGTTACAGAAAGCAAAAGCTGCAAGCCTCTGGGAGAGGGATAGGAAATCCTCCTTCTCTAAGACCCAGGGAAAGGTCCACTGACTCTAGGGGAGGGGATAAAGCATAAAAGAAGCAGAAAAGAGGGCATTCAGGAAACTGCCCCATCTCCTGCTATATTGTCACTGAGAGAGGAGTAGAAGCAAAAACTGTTTCCTCTAAGGGGGTGGGTGGGGAGCAGGCCGCAAATCCACCAACTCCCACCAGGAGCCTTGTGCCAAGTAGCAAGCATTAGCAGGCCATCAGGAAATGGCTCCAGTCTCAGGCAATGTTACACTGATGCTCTGATGCTGATGGTGGGGTAGACGCAGAAGCTGTCTGTCCTCAAGGAAAGGACAGGAAACCCAATCAGGACAGAAGCCTGTAGAGCTACAAAGAAGAGGTCTGCATCACTAGGGGTCCCTCCTGACTAAGTCTCCTCCACAGTCCAGCATTTGGCTGCAGAGTGTGGGATATGGTGCAGGAATGCTGAGAATTTCCCACCATAGTGGCCTGGCCCCTTAGGACTCACCTAAGACTGAGGCTGGAGTAGGGGCACCTAGAAACTAGGAACTATACTAAGTCCAGCACACACCTCACACCCAATAATGAGCAAGAGCAAAGAAGAAAAGAAGGGAAATTTTGACAAATTGTCAATAGTTGAGTGGGGCCTAGCATGAGTGTTTAGAATCCCTGGGAGCCTCAGATACTCAGTTGACCAAGCATCCTGTTCTGTCCTGGACTGAGGGGTTTCCTGGGACACAGGACTTTCCATGCTTAAACTGGAAAAGGTCCCCGCAAACTGGGGTGAGTTGGTCTCTACTGCTGGGGAGCACACAGAGAGAACCACCCATGTGGCACAGGCATGCTGAGAGCTGAGAGTAGACAAGAAACAAGGAATGGCCCCTCTGGCCCTCCAGGCCTCCTAGTAAGCACAAGGCAGCAGCAGCTCATCGTAGAAAGAATCTGAAGAGTGTGGTGCGTTACAAGTTAATTCAGTAAAACAAACCCCAAATCTAGCCTGTTCCCCCAACTCCCAACTTATGATCTGGTAGAAAAGGCAAGCTTAATTCTGGGTATAAATACTATTTACCTCGGTCTCTACTGTTCCTTTATGTTTGACATTGAATAAAAAGTATGAACACACATACACATACATAAAACAAGGCAAAAAACAAAAAGAGATAATCCACTGTGAAGAGATAAAGCAGTCAACAGAATGAGACAAAGAAGTGGTCCAGATATTAGAACTATCAGATGGGGACATTAAACTAATTATGATTAATATATAGAAGGATCTAGAGGAAAATGTGGGCAACATGCATGAGCAGATGAAGAATGTCAGCAGAAAGATAAAAACTAAACAAATTCCAAGGGAAATGCTGACAAATTTCCCCACAATATCAAGAAATAAAGAATTAATGGGCTTGGCAGCCTGGATACAGTAAAAAATCAGTAAACTTGAAGATAGATAATAGATTTATCCGAACTGAAACAAAAAGAGAAAAAAATATGTGTAATTAGAGTCCCATAAGGGAGGGGTGGGGGAAAAAGGGGAGGGGGGGGAGAGAGAGAGAGAGAGAGAAAGAAATTGAGAGAGTTTTCTTAAGGAAATGCATAAAGAGAAAGAGAGTTAGTCCTCATCTGGAAAACTGTGAAGTGGGTGAAATCTAATGTGAACAAATGATTATCCTCTTTCTTCTGGCATCATACTTTCTGGTGTGTCTCGGGCGTTGTCGGCGTCGTGGGGGAAGCCCTTCCTCTCCCCACGTGGTGTTGCCCCGTTCGGCGCGTGTGTGCACCGGAGCGCAGCCCGGTGGTCCCTCCCGGCCTACTTTCTGGTATGATGCCAGAAGATCTGTTAAAAAATCTCCAAACTGTGTTAGCTGTTGACAGCACAAGGTCTGATTGTGTCCAGGGGATATGTGCATTTCACTGAAGGAATATTTGCATAAAAATGGAAGGTCTTCAAGGTTCACATTAATGAATTTATGGTGAAATACCACACACAGCTAATGGGACTAATTCGAGGTCCAGACCTTATCTAAGACCACTCATATACATCATTCGAAGTGGTACTTACATTAAACCTTCCAGGATGAAGGCTGGACTTTTATACCCATTGTTTCAGTTGTGGCTCAAAGGGGTCCAGCCACAGGGCAGAGAGGGGCTGGAGCTGTGAGCCTGATTCCTGGGTTACTACTTTTGTTTCTGTGCTCTATGAGACTGATGCACAAACTTGGGAGGCTCAGGACTGTGACAACACAGAGGAGGCTCAGTCCTCAACACCAGACAGTCTAGCAGAGCACCTAGAGCCATGAACTTTCCCTCCAACAGTTGCCCTACAGTCGTGCTTTTCAAAGTATGGTTTCTGGACCCCTTCATCAGAATTGCCAGGGTGCCCCTATTCTGTCTGATCTACTTTGACATTTAGTCAGGTTCTCACCACACTTTATCCCACCTTTTCAGAGCCACCACTATCTCTCAGAATTGTCATAAAAGTTTCTCAACTGATCTCCCCACTTCCATACTTGCTTCCCCAGAGTGTATTCTCAATACAGCAAGCAGTCAGAGTGACACTTTTACAAGTACTTGTAAACCTTTTCGCATCACCTTGAAAACAGTATTTGGGCTCCCATCTCACCCAGACCAAAAAGTAAGTCTTCGCAGTGGCCTACAAAGCTCTACAGAACCTGGGCCCCATTACCTCTCTGACTTTATCTCCTGTTGCTCTCCATGTGGCCCACTGTCCAGTACCATGCTGACTTCCTGGAAGATCCTGAAAACCCCCACAGCCCCAGGATCTTTGCACATGCTCACTCCTCTGCCTGGAATGCTCTTCTTTTAGAAACTCCCGTGGCTCACCTCTCACTTCCTTCTGGTGTCTGCTCAAATACCACCTTGTAAGAAAGGTCTTTCCTGCCCATCCTGTTCAACATAGAGCCCTGCTCCTACCCTTGGTACACTTTCTGCCTTATCCCTATAATGGTTTTCAAAGCACTTGCCACCGTCTAACACACAAGATAGTTCCTAGTATATGTGTTCGTTCTCTGTCTTTCCCCACTGGACTATAAGCCCCCTGAGAGGAAGGACTGGTGCGCTTCGTTCTCTCATGTGTCATCAGTATTTGCATGGGTGCCTGGCATAAAATGAGAGCTTAGTAAATATTTACACTATGGGAAGAGCTAGAAGCAAATTTTGCTTTCTCTAAATAAGGGGGTACTTGGAGAGAAAAGGACTCCTAAACATGGCTAAAACATGTGCAAGCTTTAATGCTGCTTCCCATCATCCTGAGACCTGCGAGGAATAAAAGAAAGAATGTCAAGCTGAATGGGTTTTTAAAGGCTGGATAGATCTTGACATTCCAGGTAATTAATACGTGACTCCTGTTCATGACAGAGAAGGTAGTGGTGTTTGCATCATCGTATGGGTCTCCAAGGGGGCTGGGCCTGGTCTCATCCAACCAAGCATAGAGCAGAGTGTCCAAGCAGGTCCTGGCAGGTGTGGTGGAAGATTGGCAGTGGCCACTGGATGAGGTGCATGTTCTGATGCCTCAGGCAGTCCTGGACAGACGGTCATTTGGCTCCTTTTTAGGATAGGTTGGCCACTTGTCAAGTGTGGCCAGGCCTTCAGGCTGGGCTGCTTAGTCATAAGTAAAACACTAACCCTTTAAACACACACACACACACACACACACACACACACACACACACACAATTCCACATTTCAGCTCTCATTCTGGTGCCTCAATTCAACTTGTCCTATGATTATGTTGCATTTTCAGCTTTATACTTAAAGTCTACACATAATTCCACTACATTAGGAAACAATCTTGTGACAAAAATTCTCATTACCAGTGTCATTTTCTTGAGGAACTCCCATAGAGGGTGATATGGTTTGGCTCTATGTCCCCAACCAAATCTCATGTCGAATTGTAATCCCCACACATCGGGAAATGGGCCTGATGGGAGGTGATTGAATCATGGGGATGGATTTCCCCCTTGCTGTTCTCATGACAATGAGTGAGTTCTCATGAGATCTGTTTGTTTGAAGGCATGTGGCATGTCCCCCTTCACTCTTTCTCTTGCTTCACCATGGTAAGACGTGCTTGCTTCCCTTTCACCTTCCACTATAATTGTAAGTTTCCTGAGGCTTTCTGGGCATGCTCCCTGTTAAGCCTGTGGAACTGTGAGTCAATTAAACCTCTTTTCCTCATAAATTACCTAGTCTCAGGTAGTTCTTTATAGCAGTGTGAGAACAGACTAATACAGAAGGGATTGTCCATGAATCTTAATTAAGAAGCCAGATGCTTCTTAGGCACATTAAACACTGAGGACAGGGTCATTGGCTTATATCTTGTAAAAGGCTAACTTTCTACCTCTCCTTGCAGTTTGATTCAAAGAAGTCTAAAAGAGTCCTATGACACAAATGTCTTCCTTTTTGGCCACCGGTGAGGTCAAAAATTCCTACCCTGGCACTCTTTTTAGGAGACAGCCACTTTTACGTAAGTTAAAGCACCAGGTGACCTGAAATTGCTCTAAACTAAATGTGTCTTGGCAAGGATTAAATGGTTTGGTTGATCCCTTGTCCCAGGGCAGAGAACAAGGTGAGGAAACAGAAGCAGGGGAGAAGCCTGCAGAGGGAAGGGGCTGAGTGGTACTTGGGGTGCCCTCTGGTAGTAGGGACTGCTTAGGTGCACAGATGGGAACATGAGCAAGTGGGATTGAGGTTTGAACTCTGGGTGCCCCAGAGACTGGGGAGGCCAGGAAGGTAACAAGGAGTAAACTTCAGAGGAGAGATATTTAATTAACTGCAAAGAAGACAACACACTTGATTGTGAACTTCTCATCACTGGAGTGTTCCAGAGAGCCTGGAGGATGACTTGCTGGGGAAGCTCAGGTTGAACAGAGGCCCGAGTTTTGACTTGGGCTCTCTAAGGCTGCTTCTAGATTTGTAACTCTAAATGCCAGGCATTGAATATAAAATTCCTGGTTTGCCAGTTTGCCTGGGCCAACCTGGCCTGTAGGTTCATGTGGTTTATGGGAATCTATCCAGGTCTGTGTAGAATTTTCTGAGGCATCAATAATTCAGTTGCATTAAGCTCCGAGGCAGAGCCAAGTAACATCTGAATATGAGTCAGTAAAAAAATGCAGGACTCAAGAAGTTTAGTTCAAATCAAAGGAAAACTGTATCTCCTGGAGCACTAACTTCCAAATTCTGGGCCACAGCTCTTCTAGGAGTCAAGTGTGGTGAACATATCACCTTGGCAACACAAGGAAGCATCTTTGTGGAGAGCTGGCTCTTTGGGGTAGGGGGATGGACAGTGCCCACAGAAGTGGGGTCAGTGCTCAAACACTTTATTCACATTCAAGGGAGCAGGTGAGGGAAAAAAGATGAAACTATAATAGCTGGTCAGAAACTCTAGAAGGGTCATATATCAATGACTTCCTTATGCAAATCACTTCATTAGACAGAAAAAATTTTCTGTTTCATTCACTTTTAGGAGAAAGAAAAACGTCATAAGAGAGAAAAATGATAGTAGAAATATCTTTATTTAATCTACTTGATAAGAAATTATTTATTTACAATAAACTGCATCTATTTCAAGTATACAATACAATGAATTTGACAGTTGTATACACCCATGTCACAACCACTACAATCAAGATACAGAAGATTTCCTTACCCTCAAAAACTTCTTCATAGCACAGTCCATTCTTCCCTTCACCCATGGTTATAGACAACCACTGATTTTCTTTTCTTCGGTACATATGCGGAGTCTTCAAAGAATTCATAGAAAATGCATATTATGGAAAACCTGTGATGGATTTAAAATATTTTTTTGCGCCAAAATAAACTTGTACTAGCTAGTTATAACATACCTGAACAGGATCTAGTTTGAGGCACCAAGAAGAATAAGAAAGACATTGATTTGAAAGACCCCTTATCACAGCAACATGAATTCTGCTAAAATTGAAGCAAGAACAAACATCCATTTGATGCTGAAGCTTGGGTGGAAGAAGGGTGAAATCACTGATGCTTCACAAAATGTTTAAGGAGGCAATGCCCCAAAGAAATCCACAGTTATAAATGGATAACTCATTTTAAGAAGGGACAAGATGATGTTGAAGATGAAGCCTGCAGTGACAGACTACAACATCAATTTGTCTGGGAAAAAATAATCTTTTTCCACTCTAATTGAAGAGAACAAGTGATTAACAACATGAACAATAGCCAACACCATAGACATCTCAATTGGTTCAGCTTACATATTCCGACTGAAAGATGCCCACATAAGCTGGAGCCAAGAGCAGAGCTTTCAATGGGCATTTTAAACAATGTGATCAAGATCCTGAAGCATTTCTTTGAAGAATTATAACAGGAGATAAAACATGGCTTTACCAGTATGATCCTAAAGACAAAGGAAAAGCAAAATTATGGCAGCCAACAGGTGGAAATGGTCCAGTCAAAATAAAATTGGACCAGTCAAGAGCAAAGGTCATGGCAATGGTTTTTTTGGGGGATGCTCAAGACATTTTTCTTGCTGACTTTCTGGAGGGTCAAAGAATGATAACATCTGCTCATTATGAAAATGTTTTGAGACAGTTAGCCAAAGCTTTGGCAGAGGAACACCCAGGAAAGCTTCACCAGAGAGTCCTTCACCACGACAATGCTTCTGCTCATTCTTCTCATCCAACAAGGACAATTTTGCAAGAGTTTTGATGCGGAATTGTTAGGCTTACAGTTCTGATTTGGCTCCTGACTTCTTTTTGTTTCCTAATCTAAAAGTCTGTAAAGGATACGCATTTTTCTTTAGCTAACAGTGTTAAAACAAAGCAAAACACAGCATTGACATTGTTTAAATTCCCAGGACTTTCAGTTCTTTAGGGTGAACTAAATGTCTGATACCATCACATACAAATGTGTCATGACTTTGATGGAACTTATGTTGAGAAATAAAGTTCATATTTTCTATTTTATCTTTTCATTCAGTTGTGTTCACAAACTTTTCAACTTCCTCTTGTATTAGTTTGCATTTTACCTAAATGGAATCTTAAGAATGCACTCTATTATATGTGAATTCCTTCACTCGCCATAAAAATTCTAAGATTAATTCATGTAATTGAATGTGTCAGTAGTTTATTCCCTGTTTTTCGAAGTACTATCACTTTTAATATCCCAAAGTATACCACATTTCATTTATTCTTCCACATGCTGATGGATATTTGAGTTGCTTCTAGATTTTCACAATTATAAATAAAGCTTGTACAAATATTTGTTTATAGGTTTTTATGCAAACATTCATTTCATGGATAAATAAATAAATTTCTTGGGTAAATACATAGCGGTGAGATTGCTGTATTACAGTATGCATATATTTCTAAGAAACTACCAACATGTTTTTCCAAAGTAGCTGCATAATTTTCCATTTCAGTCAACAATGTATGAGAGTTCTCATTGTCCTGCATATTCGCAAGCACTTGATATTGCTGTTTTCTTTAGCAACTCTTATAGGTATGTAGCAGTAATTTTTTGTTTTAAATTTGCATTTCCTTAATGAGTAATGATGTTGGGCATCTTCTCATATGCTTATTTGCCATCTATATTTCTTTTTTTTTTTTTTTTTTTTTGAGACGGAGTCTCGCTGTGCTCCCAGGCTGGAGTGCAGTGGCGTGATCTCGGCTCACTGCAAGCTCCGCCTCCCGGGTTCACGCCATTCTCCCGCCTCAGCCTCCCAAGTAGCTAAGACTACAGGCGCCCGCCACCACGCCCGGCTAGTTTTTTGTATTTTTAGTAGAGACGGGGTTTCACCATGTTAGCCAGGATAGTCTCGATCTCCTGACCTCGTGATCCACCCGCCTCGGCCTCCCAAAGTGCTGGGATTACAGGCTTGAGCCACCGCGCCCGGCCCTGCCATCTATATTTCTTAATTAGTGAAGTGTCTAGATCTTTCGTCATTTAAAAAAAATTGTGTTGTTTTCTTATTGTTGAAATTTTGTGTTTGCTTGTTTTGACGGGGTCTCACTCTGTCACCCAGGCTGGAGTGCAGTGGCACAATCATGGATCACTGCAACCTCAGTCTCCTGGGCTCAAGAAATCCTCCCATTCTTGAGTAGCTGGGACTACAGGTGTTCACCACCACATCTGGCTAATTTTAAACATTTTTTTAGAGACAAGGGTCTCACTATGTTGCTCAGGCTGGTCTTAAACTGGGCTCAAGAGATCCTCCCATCTCAGCCTCCCAAACTGCTGAGATTAAGGGCCTGAGCCACTGAGCTCAACCTACTGCTGAGTTTTGAGAGCTATTTACATATTTTGAATACAAATGTTCAGTCAAATGTATCTACTGAAAATATTTTCTACCAGCCTGTGCCTTGTCTTTTCATTCATGTAAGAGTGTTTTTAACAGGTAAAAAATTTTAATTTAAATGGAGTCTAATTTATTAATTTATTTCTTTTATGGATCATACTTCTGGTGCTATCGCTAAATAACTCTGTTTAACCCAAGGTTATAAAGATTTTCTTATTTGTTTTCTTTTATATGCTTTATAGATACACTTTTAAACTTTATTCTATGGTGCATTTTGAGTTAATTTTTGTGTAAGATGTAAGATACAGATTGAGGTTAACTTTTTGTTCTTGTATTTTTGCTGATGACTATCCAATTGCTTCAGCATCATCTGTTGAAAAGAGGAACTCCCCTGTATTGATTTGCTTTTGCACATTTGCCAAAAACCTGTTGACTATATTTGTAGAATCTATTTCTGCATTTTTTATTTTATATGACTGGTCTATATGTGTATATTTTTACCAATAGCACAATATATTGATAACTTTAAACTTATGAGTTTTGATATTAAGTAGTGTGGGTGATTCAACTTTTTCTTTTTCAAGACTGTTCTGGCAGTATTAGTTCCTATGTCTTTCCATGTAAGTTTTAGATTCAGCTCATTATTATCTATGAAATAGACCTTTGAGATTTTGATTCATATTGCATTATAACTATTGCTCAGTCTGGGGAGAAGTGACATCTTATCAAGATTAAATCTTCCATGAACACTGTATGTCTCTCCATTTATTTAGATCTTTCTTTTTTTAATCAATGTGTTGTAGTTGTCTGCATACAGATTCTATACATATTTTGTAGGATTGACACCTAACTAGTTCATTTTTTGAATGTTATTGTAAGCGGCACTGTTTTGTAAATTTTGACCTCTATATTTTGGAATTCTGTGCTAGCCAATAGAAATGCAATTGAGTTTTGTACCTTGATTGTGTATCCTGCAACTCCTACAAACTCACTTATTAGTTCTATGAACTTTTTAAAAATAGATTTTTGGAATGTTTTAGAGGAAAAATAATGTTTTCAGAGGGAGTTTTATTTATTTTCAATCATCTTTTTTTAAATTATTATTATTTTATTTTTTAATTTTTTAAAAATTTATTTATTTTTTATTATTATTATACTTTAAGTTCTAGGGTACATGTACATAACGTACAGGTTTGTTACATATGTATACTTGTGCCATGTTGCTGTGCTGCACCCATCAACTCGTCAGCACCCATCAACTCGTCATTTACATCAGGTATAACTCCCAAGGCAATCCCTCCCCCCTCCCCCCTCCCCATGATAGGCCTCGGTGTGTGATGTTCCCCTCCCCAAGTCCAAGTGATCTCATTGTTCAGTTCCCACCTATGAGTGAGAACATGCGGTGTTTGGTTTTCTGTTCTTGTGATAGTTTGCTAAGAATGATGGTTTCCAGCTGCATCCATGTCCCTACAAAGGACACAAACTCATCCTTTTTTATGGCTGCATAGTATTCCATGGTGTATATGTGCCACATTTTCTTAATCCAGTCTGTCACTGATGGACATTTGGGTTGATTCCAAGTCTTTGCTATTGTGAATAGTGCTGCAATAAACATACATGTGCATGTGTCTTTATAGCAGCATGATTTATAATCCTTTGGGTATATACCCAGTAATGGGATGGCTGGGTCATATGGTACATCTAGTTCTAGATCCTTGAGGAATCGCCATACTGTTTTCCATAATGGTTGAACTAGTTTACAATCCCACCAACAGTGTAAAAGTGTTCCTATTTCTCCACATCCTCTCCAGCACCTGTTGTTTCCTGACTTTTTAATGATCGCCATTCTAACTGGTGTGAGATGGTATCTCATTGTGGTTTTGATTTGCATTTCTCTGATGGCCAGTGATGACGAGCATTTTTTCATGTGTCTGTTGGCTGTATGAATGTCTTCTTTTGAGAAATGTCTGTTCATATCCTTTGCCCACTTTTTGATGGGGTTGTTTGTTTTTTTCTTGTAAATTTGTTTGAGTTCTTTGTAGGTTCTGGATATGAGCCCTTTGTCAGATGAGTAGATTGCAAAAATTTTCTCCCATTCTGTAGGTTGCCTGTTCACTCTGATGGTAGTTTCTTTTGCTGTGCAGAAGCTCTTTAGTTTAATTAGGTCCCATTTGTCAATTTTGGCTTTTGCTGCTGTTGCTTTTGGTGTTTTAGACATGAAGTCTTTGCCCATGCCTATGTCCTGAATGGTACTACCTAGATTTTCCTCTAGGGTTTTTATGGTATTAGGTCTAACATTTAAGTCTCTAATCCATCTTGAATTAATTTTCGTATAAGGAGTAAGGAAAGGATCCAGTTTCAGCTTTCTACTTATGGCTAGCCAATTTTCCCAGCACCATTTATTCAATAGGGACTCCTTTCCCCATTTCTTGTTTCTCTCAGGTTTGTCAAAGATCAGATGGCTGTAGATGTGTGGTATTATTTCTGAGGACTCTGTTCTGTTCCATTGGTCTATATCTCTGTTTTGGTACCAGTACCATGCTGTTTTGGTTACTGTAGCCTTGTAGTATAGTTTGAAGTCAGGTAGCGTGATGCCTCCAGCTTTGTTCTTTTGACTTAGGATTGTCTTGGAGATGCGGGCTCTTTTTTGGTTCCATATGAACTTTAAAGCAGTTTTTTCCAATTCTGTGAAGAAACTCATTGGTAGCTTGATGGGGATGGCATTGAATCTATAAATAACCTTGGGCAGTATGGCCATTTTCACAATATTGATTCTTTCTATCCATGAGCATGGTATGTTCTTCCATTTGTTTGTGTCCTCTTTTATTTCACTGAGCAGCAGTTTGTAGTTCTCCTTGAAGAGGTCCTTCACATCCCTTGTAAGTTGGATTCCTAGGTATTTTATTCTCTTTGAAGCAATTGTGAATGGAAGTTCATTCCTGATTTGGCTCTCTGTTTGTCTGTTACTGGTGTATAAGAATGCTTGTGATTTTTGCACATTAATTTTGTATCCTGAGACTTTACTGAAGTTGCTTATCAGCTTAAGGAGATTTTGGGCTGAGACAATGGGGTTTTCTAAATATACAATCAAGTCATCTGCAAAGAGGGACAATTTGACTTCTTCTTTTCCTAACTGAATACCCTTGATTTCTTTCTCTTGCCTGATTGCCCTAGCCAGAACTTCCAACACTATGTTGAATAGGAGTGGTGAGAGAGGGCATCCCTGTCTTGTGCCAGTTTTCAAAGGGAATTTTTCCAGTTTTTGCCCATTCAGTATGATATTGGCTGTGGGTTTGTCATAAATAGCTCTTATTATTTTGAGGTACGTTCCATCAATACCGAATTTATTGAGCGTTTTTAGCATGAAGGGCTGTTGAATTTTGTCAAAAGCCTTTTCTGCATCTATTGAGATAATCATGTGGTTCTTGTCTTTGGTTCTGTTTATATGCTGGATTATGTTTATTGATTTGCGAATGTTGAACCAGCCTTACATCCCAGGGATGAAGCCCACTTGATCATGGTGGAGAAGCTTTTTGATGTGCTGCTGAATCCAGTTTGCCAGTATTTTATTGAGGATTTTTGCATCGATGTTCATCAGGGATATTGGTCTAAAATTCTCTTATTTTGTTGTGTCTCTGCCAGGCTTTGGTATCAGGATGATGTTGGTCTCATAAAATGAGTTAGGGAGGATTCCCTCTTTTTCTATTGATTGGAATAGTTTCAGAAGGAATGGTACCAGCTCCTCCTTGTACCTCTGGTAGAATTCAGCTGTGAATCCATCTGGTCCTGGACTTTTTTTGGTTGGTAGGCTATTAATTATTGCCTCAATTTCAGAGCCTGCTATTGGTCTATTCAGGGATTCAACTTCTTCTTGGTTTAGTCTTGGAAGAGTGTAAGTGTCCAGGAAATTATCCATTTCTTCTAGATTTTCCAGTTTATTTGCGTAGAGGTGTTTATAGTATTCTCTGATGGTAGTTTGTATTTCTGTGGGGTCGGTGGTGATATCCCCTTTATCAGTTTTTATTGCGTCTATTTGATTCTTCTCTCTTTTCTTCTTTATTAGTCTTGCTAGCAGTCTGTCAATTTTGTTGATCTTTTCAAAAAACCAACTCCTGGATTCATTGATTTTTTGGAGGGTTTTTTGTGTCTCTATCTCCTTCAGTTCTGCTCTGATCTTAGTTATTTCTTGCCTTCTGCTAGCTTTTGAATGTGTTTGCTCTTGCTTCTCTAGTTCTTTTAATTGTGATGTTAGAGTGTCATTTTTAGATCTTTCCAGCTTTCTCTTGTGGGCATTTAGTGCTATAAATTTCCCTCTACACACTGCTTTAAATGTGTCCCAGAGATTCTGGTATGTTGTATCTTTGTTCTCATTGGTTTCCAAGAACATCTTTATTTCTGCCTTCATTTCGTTGTGTACCCAGTAGTCATTCAGGAGCAGGTTGTTCAGTTTCCATGTAGTTGAGCGGTTTTGATTGAGTTTCTTAGTCCTGAGTTCTAGTTTGATTGCACTGTGGTCTGAGAGACAGTTTGTTATAATTTCTGTTCTTTTACATTTGCTGAGGAGTGCTTTACTTCCAATTATGTGGTCAATTTTGGAATAAGTGCGATGTGGTGCTGAGAAGAATGTATATTCTGTTGATTTGGGGTGGAGAGTTCTATAGATGACTATTAGGTCTGCTTGCTGCAGAGATGAGTTCAATTCCTGGATATCCTTGTTAACTTTCTGTCTCGTTGATCTGTCTAATGTTGACAGTGGAGTGTTGAAGTCTCCCATTATTATTGTATGGGAGTCTAAGTCTCTTTGTAAGTCTCTAAGGACTTGCTTTATGAATCTGGGTGCTCCTGTAATGGGTGCATATATATTTAGGATAGTTAGCTCTTCCTGTTGAATTGATCCCTTTACCATTATGTAATGGCCTTCTTTGTCTCTTTTGATCTTTGATGGTTTAAAGTCTGTTTTATCAGAGACTAGTATTGCAACTCCTGCTTTTTTTTGTTCTCCATTTGCTTGGTAGATCTTCCTCCATCCCTTTATTTTGAGCCTACGTATGTCTCTGCATGTGAGATGGGTCTCCTGAATATAGCAGACTGATGGGTCTTGACTCTTTATCCAGTTTGCCAGTCTGTGTCTTTTAATTGGACCATTTAGTCCATTTACATTTAAGGTTAATATTGTTATGTGTGAACTTGATCCTGCCATTATGATATTAACTGGTTATTTTGCTCGTTAGTTGATGCAGTTTCTTCCTAGCATAGATGGTCTTTACATTTTGGCATGTTTTTGCAATGGCTGGTACCAGTTGTTCCTTTCCATGTTTAGTGCTTCCTTCAGGGTCTCTTGTAAGGCAGGCCTGGTGGTGACAAAATCTCTAAGCATTTGCTTATCTGTAAAGGATTTTATTTCTCCTTCACTTATGAAACTTAGTTTGGCTGGATATGAAATTCTGGGTTTAAAATTCTTTTCTTTAAGAATGTTGAATATTGGCCCCCACTCTCTTCTGGCTTGTAGAGTTTCTGCCGAGAGATCTGCTGTTAGTCTGATGGGCTTCCCTTTGTGGGTAACCCGACCTTTCTCTCTGGCTGCCCTTAAGATTTTTTCCTTCATTTCAACTTTGGTGAATCTGGCAATTATGTGTCTTGGAGTTGCTCTTCTCGAGGAGTATCTTTGTGGCGTTCTCTGTATTTCCTGGATTTGAATGTTGGCCTGCCCTACTAGGTTGGGGAAGTTCTCCTGGATGATATCCTGAAGAGTGTTTTCCAACTTGGTTCCATTTTCCCCCTCACTTTCAGGTACCCCAATCAGACGTAGATTTGGTCTTTTTACGTAATCCCATACTTCTTGCAGTCTTTGTTCATTTCTTTTTCTTCTTTTTTCTTTTGGTTTCTCTTCTCACTTCATTTCGTTCATTTGATCCTCAATCGCTGATACTCTTTCTTCCAGTTGATCGAGTCGGTTACTGAAGCTTGTGCATTTGTCATGTATTTCTCGTGTCATGGTTTTCATCTCTTTCATTTCGTTTATGACCTTCTCTGCATTAATTACTCTAGCCATCAATTCTTCCACTTTTTTTTCAAGATTTTTAGTTTCTTTGCGCTGGGTACGTAATTCCTCCTTTAGCTCTGAGAAGTTTGATGGACTGAAGCCTTCTTCTCTCATCTCGTCAAAGTCATTCTCCATCAAGCTTTGATCTGTTGCTGGCGATGAGCTGCGCTCCTTTGCCGGGGGAGATGCGCTCTTATTTTTTGAATTTCCAGCTTTTCTGCCCTGCTTTTTCCCCATCTTTGTGGTTTTATCTGCCTCTGGTCTTTGATGATGATGGTGACGTACTGATGGGGTTTTGGTGTAGGTGTCCTTCCTGTTTGATAGTTTTCCTTCTAACAGTCAGGACCCTCAGCTGCAGGTCTGTTGGAGATTGCTTGAGGTCCACTCCAGACCCTGTTTGCCTGGGTGTCAGCAGCAGAGGCTGCAGAAGATAGAATATTGCTGAACAGGGAGTGTACCTGTCTGATTCTTGCTTTGGAGGCTTCCTCTCAGGGGTGTACTCCACCCTGTGAGGTGTGGGGTGTCAGACTGCCCCTAGTGGGGGATGTCTCCCAGTTAGGCTACTCAGGGGTCAGGGACCCACTTGAGCAGGCAGTCTGTCCCTTCTCAGATCTCAACCTCCGTGTTGGGAGATCCACTGCTCTCTTCAAAGCTGTCAGACAGAGTCGTTTGCGTCTGCAGAGACGCAAACTGTGCCCTGTCCCCAGAGGTGGAGTCTACAGAGACAGGCAGGTTTCCTTGAGCTGCTGTGAGCTCCACCCAGTTGGAGCTTCCCAGCGGCTTTGTTTACCTACTTAAGCCTCAGCAATGGCGGGCGCCCCTCCCCCAGCCTCGCTGCTGCCTTGCCGGTAGATTGGAGACTGCTGTGCTAGCAATGAGGGAGGCTCCGTGGGCGTGGGACCCTCCCGGCCAGGTGTGGGATATGATCTCCTGGTGTGCCTGTTTGCTTAAAGCACAGTATTGGGGTGGGAGTTACCCGATTTTCCAGGTGTTGTGTGTCTCAGTTCCCCTGGCTAGGAAAAGGGATTCCCTTTCCCCTTGTGCTTCCCAGGTGAGGCGATGCCTCGCCTTGCTTCAGCTCTCGCTGGTCGGGCTGCAGCAGCTGACCAGCACCGATTGTCGGGCACTCCCTAGTGAGATGAACCCAGTACCTCAGTTGAAAATGCAGAAATCACCTGTCTTCTGTGTCACTCGCACTGGGAGTCGGAGACTGGAGCTGTTCCTATTCGGCCATCTAATATAGGTAAGTATTAAGATGCTATGCTTGGCCAGGCATGGTCTATTTTCAATCATCTTTTAAAATAATCTTACTACATTGGCTGGAGTTTTTGTAAAATACTGAATAGGAGTGGTGATAGGGGGCATCATTACCTTGTTTCTAAGCTTAGGAGAAAAGTACTTAGCTTTACAACATTAATAGCTATAGTTGTTTGTTTGTTGTGCCACTTATCAGTATGGAAGTTTCTTTATTTTTTTAGATTCCTGAAAGGTTTTTTAAAAATCATAAATAGATGTTGAATTTTACCAAATTTTTTTTGGTATCTATTAACATAATCATATGGTTTTTCTTCTTTAGTCTGTTAATATCGTGACTTACATTGACTGATTTTTGGATGTTAAACCAAACCTGGTATAAACCCCCATTGGTTATGATATATTATCATATGTAGTTATTGCTGGATTTGATTTCCTAATATTTTATTGAGGATTTTTGCATTTATGTTCATGAGGGATATTGGTCTATAGTTTTGTTTTCTAGTAATGTCTTTGTCTAGTTTGAGTTTTAAGGTAAAGCTGACCACATAAAATTAGTTAAGAAGTTGTCTCTCTCTTGTTTTCTTGAAGAGACGGTATACAATTAGTATTATTTCTTCCTTGAATGTTTTGTAGAATTCACCAGTGAAATAATCTAGGCCTGTAGTTTTCTTTGTTGGAAGGTTTTTAATTGCAAATCCAATTTAAAATAAATGTAGTATTATCTGAGTTATTTATTTCTTCTTCAGCGAGTTCTGGTAGTTAATATCTTTCAAGACATTGAACTAATTATGTAAATTATCAAATTTTTGGACATAGAATTGTCTGTTATATCTTCTTATTTTTCTTTTAATGTCTTTGTGTTTTCTTTTTTCTCCCTTGGTCAGTCTTGCTACAGGGTCATCAATTTTATTGATCTCTTCTAAGACCAACTTTTTGTTTCATTGATTTTTCTCTATTGTTTTTCTGTTTCTGTCACAGAAATGATTTTTTGGACTTGACAAAATGAAAAGGCAACTTATATAATGGAAGAAAATATTAACAAGCTATGTATCCAATAAGGAGTTAATATCCAAAATATATAAGGAACTCATATACCTCAATAGCAAAAGAACAAATAACCCCATTAAATAATGCACAGAGGACTTAAATAAACATTTTTCCAAAGAAGACATAAAAGTGGCCAAAAAATATCTGAACAGATACTCACCACCACTAATCACCAGGAAATTGCAAATCAAAAGTACAATGAGATATCACATTTTGTTGATTTCTTTTGTCTAGTTGTTCTATCAATTCCTGAGAGAGGAGTATTACATTTTCCTACTATAATTTTTCTATTGTCTATTTTTGCCTTAGTTGTATCAATTTTCACTTCTTGTATTTCGAGTTTCTACTTTTACATGTATACACATTTTTGATTATTAAAGCTTACCAGTTAATTGAGCTAAAAAGGCCCCAATAGATAATGCTATCATTATGAAGCACTCTCTTTATCTTTGATAATACTGTATTTTTTACTCTTCATCTGAGAGTCTGTTTTATCTGATTTTAATATATCAATTTCAGTCTTCTTAAGCTATTTACATGGTATTTCTTTTTTCTTCTATTTACTGTCCATCTTTATATTTAGTCTATGTCTTCATATTTAAAACATGTTTCTTATAGACAACATAAATTTAATCTTGCCTTTAAAATAATCCATTCTGATAATCTTTGGCCTGAAGCGTTTAATGAAATTACTGACATGATTGGATTTAGTCCTACCAATGTATTATTGATTTGGTTGTTCTCTTTACCCATTTTTTCCCTTGCTGTTCTCTTTCTTCTTTCTTTTGCATTACTTGTATGTATTTTAGAATTCAATTTTAATGTTCTATATTAGATTTTTAGGAATATTTCTTGGTGTAATCTTTCTAGTTCATGTACTATGGTTAGCTTTTTCATAGTGTGAGTTAATTTAGAGTTAGTAATTTAAAGTTAGTTTTATACCACTTTATAGAAAATATATAATCCTTGTAATTATTTAGGTCTATTCATTTATGCCTCTACCATGCTCTATATTATGGTTACTATATGTATTACATATGCATACATTGTAAATTCTATAAGGCAATGCTAAAAGTTTGTTTCTAAACAGTCATCTGTATTATAAATAAATTGAGAGAAGAAATAGTCTTTTATAAGTATCCTTATGTTTATTCTTTTCTGAATTTTCCTGCGGTATCATTTCCCTTCAGCCTAAAAAACTCAGTATAACATTTCTTGTGGTACAAGTCTGGTGGCAATGAATACCCTTAGTTTTTCATTATTTGAAAATATCTTTATATCAGCTTCATTCTTAAAAGACATTTTTGCAGAATATGAAATTCTTAGTTAATAGGGTTTTTTTTTTTTTTTCTACCAATGCTTTAAAGTTATTGTTTTACTGTATGCTTCCTTGGTTTCTGATGAGAAGCCATCATTATTCAAATACTGTTGAATATAGTGGGTCATTTTCTTGGGGTGATTTCATAATTTTCTCTTTATCTCTGGTTTTCAGCTGTTTGACTATGATGTGCCTAGGCATGATTCTTTTCAAGTTTATCCTGTTTGAGATTCATGGAACTAGTTTAATCAGTAAATTTAAGTCATTAACCAGATTTTGGAAATTTTTGGCTATGATTTCTTGAAATATGTTTACTGTCCTATTATTTTTCTCCTTTCCTTTACTGACTACATTTCCACTATGCTAGATCTTTTGAAGTTGTTCCATAGATCAGTGAGGCTCTGTTCTTTTTTCCTGTTGTTCAGATTCTATGCTTCTTATTGATTCATCTTCTTGTTATTACCTTCAGAGGAAAGCCACATAAAGTGAAAACTCATTGTGTTCCATGGTGTTCCTTGCTGCAGGCTTTAGCTCTCCTCCAAAAACTGCCTGCTTTTGTTCAGTCTCCAGAGTCTTGTGTAGTTGTTTTTGTATTTTGTCTAGATCTTATGACTCCTGTTGGCAGCAAGGTCAGTTTTTTAGATGCTTATTTCCCATATAGTGAAGGGTATTGTTTTTACCCTGAAGTCAGCACAGATTTAACACAATTCCTTACAATTTATGCAATCATATTCTCAGACAGTTCTCGATTAATTTGTAATTATAGTTACCTAACGTTTGTAAAAAATAATTAAAGGTTAAAAGCTATTCCTTATACCACACTTAATCATACAAGAAAAGAATGGATACACTCACAACATTATTCATTCATTTATTCCTAATTAGAAAGATCTTGCTGACTCTCAACGCCTTGGTTTCTTTATCAGTCAAAAAATAGTAAAATATATTAGCTTGTCCTGAAAAATATTCTAAAGATTTTCCTTGCAAAAACGTGCAGTTACATGCATTTGGGATATGTAGCACTGAAAAGAGTTGAATAGAACTTTTTGCAGTACTTTTCAAAGCCCCTAATATACTAATATGTGTTTTGAGTTTCCAAAAAGAGGACAAAGTTAGTATTACTTAGCTTTCCTTTTTTCTCAGGCTTTAATATGGCTTAGCTTGCCACTGTTACTGATGCTGTCTTTCTTTACAATCTTGATGTTTTATTAATTATGAATTTTCTACATGAATTTTATCTTTTAAATGCTGCATTAAAACACTGTTTATCTCGATTATTGAGTTTTATGGTGCTCCCTTAAATTTTGCACTGGAGGCAAGTACTTTGTTTACCTTACCTGCCTCACCTGATCCTGCACTGTCAGTAGCTGAATGGATAGACTTATTAATACAGTGTTGCATTTCTTAACACATTAAATCAAACAAACTCATCAGCTTACAAGACCCTCCATGGTTTGGCTCTTATCTTATGAACCTTGTCTCACCCTTTCTCTACTTCCTTCTTGTCACATGAACGTTTTGCACTCACTCTTCCCTCCCAAGCTTTTGTTCCTTTTCCAACCACAGCAAGAATGTCTCCCTCTCTCCATTTCTTCTCCTCAGCTAATCCAAATCCTTTTTAAGAATGCTTCTTAAGTCTCACTCCCTCCTTTAAAGCTTCCCTGATCTCTGGAGGAAGGCCACAGACTCTCTCCCTTTGCTGATTTGTTGTTAATGTATTCACCAGCAATCACACACAACTTGGTCCTGAATTATGCACCGCCTAGCATGATTTCTTGATCTTCTCATGGGTGCATGTCTTGTCCCTTCTGTGGTCCAGGGTCCATGTCTCACACTTAAGAATCCTTTAACGCAAAGCATTGGGTGGAGCCACACAGGGCTAAGTAAATACTGTTAATTTGATAGGTTGCTCCAGAACTCCTTGAACTCAGTCTTGTTCTCTTGATCTTTGCTCTTCTCTTTTTCTTACCCTTAAATCATGGCAGGATCCGTAATCTCAGGTTCGGCTGAATTTGGGCTAAACTTATATCCATCAGCTTTGAACTCAGCTCTAAATTCTAGGTGTAAACATAGGGTGAATTCCTGAAGGATTTGCAAATTTATGGACACTTTCCTGCTAACTACATATAGATCTAATACCTGTGGTAGACTAGGCCTCAGTATGCCTCCCACAGGTATAAACAGCAGAGCTGTTCCCTTCTGGAAATGTAGGACTGAACAAGACTATACCCAATGGGGTAGTGAGTGGGATTATGTGTGTTCTTGTAACATGCTGTCTGTCTTGTATAAGCTGAGTTGTTTTACCTTCTCCTTCACCAAGAGCCTAAAATCATGCCGGGCTTACTGCCCCTAACTGTATCTCTGTACCAAGTTAATTGTCTGTCTTATCTGCTCAGAATATTGCAACCAGGAGGGATGGATGTTCAAAGGCTCTTCATGGCTTACTGAAGGTTTTCTCCAGCATGTATCTGAAGCTTCTGTGGAGAGCAAAGGATCTAATAAAGGGAAATCTGACATAACCCTCTCAGGCTTCTTTCTACTGAGTTGGTCTTCAATACCAGAAATTGAATCCATATTTTGTGCAAAGAAAATTATAATCAATTGGACAACTAATTGATTCTCCAAGTCTTTCTATTGGTCATAACCATTTATCAATGGATGCCTCATTCTGATGTAGCCTGAAATAAAGAGTAGTCTAATGCTGGTTTGTTCATTGATCCTCTTCAGAAGGGTCAGTATAGGGCTTTTGAATGGGCAAGAGATTGCCTAATCCAATGCCTTCTGCGGTAGACAAGAGAAAAAATGTGCTTTGGAAGAGAGCCGGACAACTCTAAGGGGCTTGGGGCATGGCATTTTTGTCCTCATAGTGTTTGTATTGTAATAATGAACATGAGACTAGGACAGCTGTTTGTTCAACTGTGATGATCTTTTGCCAGCTCCCAGGATCTCTGAAGGTTAGCCACTTGGACTATCACATGTAACTATACAGAGAAAAACTCCAGGCAAACACGTTGTATGTACTATTCCAGTTTTTCTCTCAAATACTTGGTGAGCTGGGCTGATTGCTCAGCTTCAGACAGGGCTACTTCTGACAAGCAGGTAGAGGAGACTTTTTGATCCCCTTGGCTTGGGTGACTCACTATTTTCAGCCTCCTAGGTGAGAAAAGGTGACAAGAGATAAAGTCAAGGAAGAATACATCAAAGGCTAAGAGATGAAAGGATTTTCTTGTTGATATCTGGCTCAGACGTCACCTAAGTCAATTTATATGTACGTTATTATCATGGTATCCAAACTTTTCCAGCTGGTTGGGGGATAGGAAATGGGGATTTCCAAACAAGAGGAAACTCCGGGATGACTTTACAAGCCAGACAAAAAATGGACTCACAAGACAATGAATACCAAAACCCAAGAAGGATGGTAGAAATGGAGAGCTTGTATTCAAAGTTGCTAAAGATGTGACCAGTTATACACTGCCAATGCAGATTCACACAGGTATAGAATTATATACAGATTCATCCATGTGCTTGTGTGTACAAGTAATTCATTATTGTTTCAATGATGCATATTATTTTATGGTATGATACACCACAATTTATTTATCTTCTTTTATTTGTTGATGAACATTTGAGTTGTCTTCCATTTTTGACTACTGGGAGAAAGAGCAGCTATGGACATTTTTGGAAAAGTCTTTTTGTAAATATGTTTACATTTCTCTTAGATTCATACTTCTAGATAAGAAGAAAGGCAAGCATTTATCTTTACTAGAAATCACCAATGAGTTTTCCAAAGTGAATGTACCATTTTACACTCTCATCAGCAGTGTATGAGAATGCTGCTCCACATTCTCAACATTTGTATTGTCAGTCTTTTTACTATTAACCATTCAAGTGGGCTAGAAAAGGCATCTCATTATAGTTTTTAAAAATAAGCTTATAAAGGTTTAATTCACACATAATAAAATACGCTAGTTTTAAGTGTACAGTTTGATGAGTTTTGAAAATGTATGTACCTATGGAACTACCACCACAACCCAGATGATATGGTTTGGCTGTGTCCCCACCCAAATCTCACCTTGAATCGAAGCTCCCACAATTCCCCTGTGTCATGGGAGGGACCTGGTGGGAGGTAATTGAATCATGGGGGCAGGTCTTTCCTGTGCTATTCTCATGATAGTGAATAAGTCTCACCAGGTCTGATGGTTTTATAAAGGGGAGTTTCCCTGCACAAGCTCTGTTATTCTCTCTTGTCTGCAACCATGTAAGATGTGCCTTTCACCTTGTGTCATGATTGTTAGGCCTCCCCACCTGTGGAACTGTGAGTCCATTAAGCCTCTTTTTCCTTGTAAATTACCCAGTCTCAGGTATGTCTTTATCAGTAGTGTGAAAACAGACTAATACATCAGATATGGAATATTTTCATCACTCTCTTACCCTTTGCCACTAAATAATGACCCCATCCTCATCTCAGCTTCAGAAAATCATTGATGTGTTTTTGTCACTCTTGATTAGTTTGTCTTTTCTGAAATTTCATATGAATAGGATCATACAATAAAAGCTTTATTTTCACTTAGCAAATAGCATAATGTTTTTGAGTTATGGCTATATTGTTGGGTATATTAATAGAGTTTTTTTACATGTGTAGTATTTCAATGACAAATTGTGATACCATAATATGTTGTTCATTCACTTGTTGATGGGTGTTTGAATTGTTTCCACATTTTGTCTGCTACAAATAAAGTTGCTACTGATATTTATGTAGAAGCCCTGTGTAAACACAGAAAGGAGGAAATAATTAAGTAATGAATTATGAAAATAAACAAAACTTAGGCTTAACAATACTAAAAATCAGTTATTTGAAGAGAAAAACTACACAAACCTTAGGCAAGACTGACTGTGGGGGAAGTAAAAGATATGTATATATATATATTTTATTATTATACTTTAAGTTCTAGGGTGCATGTGCACAACTTACAGGTTTGTTACATACGTATACATGTGCCATATTGGTTTGCTACACCCATCAACTCATCATTTACATTAGCTATTTCCCCTAATGCTATTCTTCCCCCTGCCCCCTACCACTGGACAGGCCCTGGTGTGTGATGTACCCCACCCTGTGTCCATGTGTTCTTACTGTTCAACTCCTACCTATGAGTGAGAACATGCGGTGTTTGGTTTTCTGTTCTTGTGTTATTTTGCTGAGAATGATGGTTTCCCAGCTTCATCCATGTCCCTGCAAAGGACATGAACTCATCCTTTTTTATGGCTGCATAGTAATCTATGGTGTATATGTGCCACATTTTCTTAATCCAGTCTATCACTGATGGACATTTGGGCTGGTTCCAAGTCTTTGCTATTGTGGATAGTGCCACAGTAAACACATGTGTGCATGTGTCTTTATAGTAGCATGATTTATAATCCTTTGGGTATATACCCAGTAATGGGATCTCTGGGTCAAATGGTATTTCTAGTTCTAGATCCTTGAGGAATCACCACACTGTCCTCCACAATGGTTGAACTAATTTATACTCCCACCAAGGTGTAAAAGCATTCCTATTTCTCCACATCCTCTCCAGCATCTGTTGTTTCCTGACTTTTTAATGATCACTATTCTAACTGGTGTGAGATTGTATCTCATTGTGGTTTTGATTTGCATTTCTCTGATGACTAGTGATGATGAGAATTTTTTCATGTGTTGGCTGCATAAATGTCTTCTTTTGAGAAGTGTCTGTTCATATCCTTTGCCCACTATTTGATGGGGTTGTTTTTTTCTTGTAAATTTGTTTAAGTTCTTTGTAGATTCTGGATATTAGCCCTTTGTCGGATGAGTAGATTGCAAAATACTTTTCCCATTCTCTAGGTTGCCAGTCCCCTCTGATGATAGTTTCTTTTGCTGTGTAGAAGCTCTTTAGTTTAATTAGATCCCCTATGTCTATTTTAGCTTTTGTTGCCATTGCTTTTGGTGTTTCAGTCATGAAGTCTTTACCCATGCCTATGTCCTGAATGATATTGCCTAGGTTTTCTTCTAGGGATTTTATGGTGTTAGGTCTTATGTTTAAGTCTTTAATCCATCTTGAGTTAACTTTTGTATACAGTGTAAGGAAGGGATCCAGTTTCAGTTTTCTACATATTGCTAGCCAGTTTTCCCAGCACCATTTATTAAACAGGAAATTATTTCCCCATTGCTTGTTTTTGTCAGGTTTGTCAAAGATCAGATGGTTGTAGATTTGTGGCATTATTTCTGAGGCCTCTGTTCTGTTCCATTGGTCTATATATCTGTTTTGGTACCAGTACCATGCTGTTTTGGTTACTGTAGCCTTGCAGTATAGTTTGAAGTTAGGTAGCATAATACCTCCAGCTTTGTTCTTTCTGCTTAGGATTGTCTTGGCTATGTGGGCTCTTTTTTGTTTCCATATGAACTTTAAAGTAGTTTTTTCCCAGTTGTGTGAAGAAAGTCAGTGGTAGCTTGATGAAGATAGCATTGAATCTATAAAAAAGTATGACCATTTTCACGATATTGATTCTTCCTATCCATGAGCATAGAATGTTCTTCCATTTGCTTGTGTCCTCTTACTTCATTGAGCAGTGGTTTGTAGTTCTCCTTGAAGAGGTCCTTCACATCCCTTGTAAATTGGATTCCTAGGTAGTTCATTCTTTTTGTAGTCATCGTGAATGGGAGTTCACTCATGATTTGGCTCTCTGTTTGTCTGTTATTGGTGTATAGGAATGCTTGTGATTTTTTCACGTTGGTTTTGTATATCCTGAGACTTTGCTGAAGTTGCTTATCAGCTTAAGGAGATTTTGGGCTGAGACAATGGGGATTTCTAAATATACAATCATGTCATGTGCAAACAGAGACAATTTGATTTCCTCTTTTGCTAACTGAATACCCTTTATTTCTTTCTCTTGTGTGATTGCCCTAGCCAGAACTTCCAACACTATGTTGAATAGGAGTGATGAGAGAGGGCATTCCTGTCTTGTGCTGGTTTTCAAAGGGAATGCTTCCAGTTTTTGCCCATTCAGTATGATATTGGCTGTGGGTCCACCATAAATAGTTCTTGTTATTTTGAGACATGTTCCAACAATATCTAGTTTATTGAGAGTTTTTAGCATGAAGGGCTGTTGAATTTTGTCAAAGGACTTTTCTGCATGTATTGAGATAATCATGTGGTTTCTGTCATTGGCCTGTTTATGTGATGGATTATGATTATTGATTTGCATATGTTGAACCAGCCTTTCATCCCAGGGATGAAGCTGACTTGATTGTGGTGGATAAGCTTTTTGATGTGCTTCTGGATTTGGTTTCCCAGTATTTTATTGAGGATTTTTGCGTCAATGTTCATCAGGGATATTGGTCTAAAATTCTCTTTTTTTGTTGTGTCTCTGCCAGGCTTTGGTATCACGATGATGCCAGCCTCATAAAATGAATTAGGGAGGGTTCCTTCTTTTTCTATTGGTTGGAATAGTTTCAGCAGCAATAGTACCAGCTCCTCTTTGTACCTCTGGTAGAAGTTGGCTGTGAATGCATCTGGTCCTGGACTTTTTTTGGTTGGTAGGCTATTAATTATTGCCTCAATTTCAGAATCTGTTATTGTTCTATTCAGAGATTCAACTTCTTCCTGGTTTAGTCTTGGGAGGGAGTATGTGTCCAGGAATTTATTGATTTCTTCTAGATTTTCTAGTTTATTTGCATAGAGTTGTTTATAGTATTCTCTGATGGTAGTATGTATTTCTGTGGAATCAGTGGTGATATCCCCATTATCATTTTTTATTGCAACTATTTGATTCTTCTCTCTTTTCTTCTTTATTAGTGTGGCTAGTGATCTATCTATTTTGCTAATTAAAAAAAAAAAAACAGCTCCTGGATTCATTGATTTTTTGAAGGGTTTTTCATGTCTCTATCTCCTTCAGTTTTGCTCTGATCTTAGTTATTTCTTGCCTTCTGCTAGTTTTTGAATTTGTTTGCTCTTGCTTCTCTAGTTCTTTTAATTGTGATGTTAGGGTGTCAATTTTAGATCTTCCTGCTTTCTCTTGTGGGCATTTAGTGCTATACATTTCCCTCTACACACTGCTTTAAATGTGTCCCAGAGATTCTGGTTCATTGTGTCTTGGTCTCATTGGTTTCGAAGGACATCTTTATTTCTGCCTTCGTTTTGTTATTTACCCCAGTGGTCATTTAGGAGCAGGTTGTTCAGTTTCCATATAGTTGTGGGTTTTGAGTGAGTTTCTTAATCCTGAGTTCTAATTTGATTGCACTGTGGTCTGACAGTTTGTTGTGATTTCTGTTCTTTTACATTTGCTTAGGAGTGTTTTACTTCCAATTATGTGGTCAATTTTAGAATAAGTGCAATGTGGTGCTGAGAAGAATGTATACTGTGTTGATTTGGGGTAGACAGTTCTGCAGATGTCTATTAGGTCCACTTGGTACAGAGCTGAGTTCAAGTACTGGATATCCTTGTTAACCTTCTGTCTCGTTGATCTGTCTAATATCGACTGTGTGGTGTTAAAGTCTCCCATTATTATTGTGTGGGAGTATAATTCTCTTTGTAGGTCTCTAAGGACTTGCTTTATGAATCTGGGTGCTTCTATATTGGGTGCATAAATATTTAGGATAGTTAGCTCTTCTTGTGGAATTGATCCCTTTACCGTTATGTAGTGGCCTTCTTTGTCTCTTTTGATCTTTGTTGGTTTAAAGTCTGTTTTATCAGCGACTAGGATTGCAACCCCTACTTTTTTTTTCTTTCCATTTGCTTGGTAGATCTTCCTCCATCCTTTTATTTTGAGGCCATGTGAGTCTTTGTACATCAGATGGGTCTCCTGAATACAGCACACCAATGGGTCTTGACTCTTTATCCAATTTGCCAGTCTATGTCTTTTAATTGGGGCATTTAACCCATTTACATTTAAGGTTAACATTGTTATGTGTGAATTTGATCCTGTCATTATGATGTTAGCTGGTTATTTTGCCTGTTAATTGATGCAGATTCTTCATAGCATTGATGTTCTTTACAATTTGGCATGTTTTTGCAGTGGCTGGTACCGGTTGTTCTTTTCCATGTTTAGTGCTTCCTTCAGGAGCTCTTGTAAGGCAGGCCTGGTGGTGACAAAATGTCTCAGCATTTGTGTGTCTGTAAAGGATTTTTTTTCTCCTTCACTTATGAAACTTAGTTTGGCTGGATATGAGATTATGGGTTGGAAATTCTTTTCTTTAAGAAAGTTGAATATTGGCTTCCACTCTCTTCTGGCTTGTAGTGTTTCTGCTGAGAGATCCACTATTAGTCTGATGGGCTTCCCTTTATGGGTAACCCAACCTTTCTCTCTGGCTGCCCTTAACATTTTTTTCTCTTCATTTCAACCATGGCGAATCTGACAATTATGTGTCTTGGGGTTGCTCTTCTTGAGGAATATCTTTGTGGTGTTCTCTGTATTTCTTGGATTTGAGTGTTGCCCTGCCTTGCTAGGTTAGGGAAGTTCTCCTGGATAACATCCTGAAGAGTGTTTTCTAACTTGGTTCCATTCTCCCCATCACTTTCCAGCACATCAATCAAACATATATTTGGTCTTTTCACATAGTCCCATATTTCTTGGAGACTTTGTTCATTTCTTTTCACTCTTTTTTTTTTTCTAATCCTGTCTTCTTGCTTTATTTCATTAATTTGATCTTCAATCACTGATATCCTTTCTTCCACTTGATCAAATAAGCTATTGAAGCTTGTGCATGTGTCACGAAGTTCTTGTACTGTGATTTTCAGCTTCATCAGGTCATTTAAGGTCTTCTCTACACGGTTTATTCTAGTTAGCCATGTCTAACCTTTTGTCAAGGTTTTTAGCTTCCTTGTGATAGGTTAGAATATGCTCCTTTAGCTTGGAGTAGTTTGTTATTACTGACCTTCTGAAGCCTACTTCTGTCAACTTGTCAAACTCAATCTCCATTCAGTTTTGTTCCCTTGGTGGTGAGGAGCTGCAATCCTTTGTAGGAGAAGAGGCTCTCTGATTTTTGGAATTTTCTGCTTTTCTGCCCCGGTTTCTCCCGATCTTTGTGGTTTTATCTACCTTTGGTCTTTGATGTTGGTGACTTACAGATGGGGTTTTGCTGTGGACATCCTTTTTGTTGATGTTTTGTTTGTTAGTTTTTTTTCTAACAGTCAGGCCCCTCAGCTGCAGGTCTGTTGGTT
This sequence comes from Papio anubis, assembly GCF_008728515.1. NCBI lineage: Eukaryota > Metazoa > Chordata > Mammalia > Primates > Cercopithecidae > Papio > Papio anubis. The sequence goes on along the minus strand of NC_044989.1, from coordinate 31,314,783 downwards.
TGCTGGAGGTCCACTCTAGACCCTGTTTGCTTGAGTATCACCAGTGGAGGCTGTGGAACACCAAATATTGCTGCCCGATCCTTCCTCTGGAAGCTTCATCCCACAGGAGCACCCACCTGTTTGAGGTGTCTGTCGGTCCCTACTGGGGGGTATCTCCCAGGAAGGCTACACAGGGGTCAGGGGTCCTGCTTGAGAAGGCAGTCTGTCTGTTCTCAGAGCTTGAACACCATGCTGAGAGAACCACTGCTCTCTTCAGAGCTGTCACACAGGGATGTTTAAGTCTGTAGAAGCTGTCTGCTGCCTTTTGTTCTGCTATGCCCTGTCTCCAGAGGTGGAATCTAGAGAGGCAATAGGCCTTGCTGTGCTGCAGTGGACTCCACCCAGTTTCAGCTTCCCTTATGCTTTGTTTACACTGTGAGCTACTCAAGCCTCAGCAATGGCAGATGCCTCTCCTCTTGTCAAGCTGCAGCATCACAGGTTGATCTCAGACTGCTGTATTAGCAGTAAGCAAGGCTCCAAGGATGTGGGACCCACCGGGCCAGGCACGGGAGGGTATCTCCTGGTCTGCCGGTTGCTAAGACCATGGGAGTAGCACAGTATTTGGTCAGGAGTGTACCGTTTCTCCAGTTACAGTCTGTAACAGCTCCCCTTGGCTAGGAAAGGGAAATCCCTCCTTGCTTGGCAATGCCCCACCTTGCTTCAGCTTTCCCTCCATGGGCTGCACCCACTGTCCAACCAGTCCCAGTGAGATGAACCAGGTACCTCAGTTGGAAATGCAGAAATCACCCACCTTCTGCATCGATCTTGCTTGGAGCTGCAGACTGGAGCTGTTCCTGTTCGGCCATCCTGCAAAAATATGTATATTTTTTTAACAATAAAAAGAGACATAGTTACAAATTAAAAAGTAATATGACAAATAACAAAAAAGCATTTAGGCCAATAAATATGAAAAATTTTAAATAAAAAAATCAAAATTGTCTCAAAAAGAAAGAAGATTTAAAAATGAATAATAGGGTCCGAGTGCAGTGGCTTACGCCTGTAATCCCAGAACTTTGGGAGGCTGATGTGGCAGATCATGAGGTCAGGTGTTCGAGATCAGCCTGGCCAATATGGTGAAACCCTGTCTCTACTAAAAATACAAAAATTAGCCAAGTGTGTTGGCACACTGCTGTAGTCCCAGCTAGTTGGGAGGCTGAGGCAGAAGAATAGCTTGAATCTGGGAGGTGGAGGTTGCTGTAAGCTGAGATCATGCCACTGCACTCCATTCTGGGTGACAGAGTGAGACTCCGTCTCAAAAAAAAAAAAAAAAAAAAATGAATAGGATGGGAGCGGTGGCTCATGCCTGTAATCCTAGCACTCTGGGAGGTCAAGGGAGGTGGATCACTTGAGGTCAGGAGTTTAAAACCAGCCTGGCCAGCATGGTGAAACCCCATCTCTACTAAAAATACAAGCAAATTAGTCACACATGGTAGTGTGCACCTGTAATCCCAGCTACTTGGGAGGCTAAGGCAGGAGAATTGCTTGAACCCAGGAGACAGAGGTTGCAGTGAGTTGAGATCATGCCACTGCACTCCAACCTGGGCAACAAAGCAAGACTCTGTCTCAATAATAATAATAATAATAATAAATAAAATAAAAATAAAAAATAAAAATGGTGTAGAGTAGGTATAAATGATGAAACTGGGCCCAGAATGACTAATGTAGTTACATTGTTTATAATGGCCAAAGCTGAAACACTGGCAATGACCAGTTAAAATCTCCGCACCCAAAAGATATCATACCCAGAAGGATTTCCAGGCAAGTTTTACTGAACTTTCAAGGGACAGATGATTTCTATCTTATGTAAATTGTTTTAAATGAAATACTACGTAACTCATTTTATGATGCTGGAATAACCTTGATATTAAAATTGTAAATAGTCAGCTTATAGGTATAGATGCAAAAATCTCAAGATGTTTGCCTACCATATATTTATAATACTATATGCAGTCAAAGTCTATTAATGTAATCCTTTACATTAACAGATTAATAGAAATGCTATATGATGGTGTTAAAACATACATAAAAAGCATTTGAAAAATTTTAATACAGATTAATGTCTAAAAAGAAACTCTTACTAAACTAGGAATGAAAGGAATTTTCTTAACTTGACAAATAATATCCTTTAAATACTACATCAAGCATCATATTTAATAGCTAAGACTCAGAAGTAAGAAAAGTGTGCTTGTCTTTACAATTTAGTATAGTATTAGTCATAGTAAATAAAATAGGACAAGAAAAGGTACAGGAATTGAAATAAAAAATACAAAATGATCTTTATTTTTAGGTGTATTATTGTATACATAGAAAATTCAAAAATATTGAAAGCAAATGAGTGGAAATAAAAAAATGAAGTCATCAAATTTGTTGGTTAAAAGATTTACATACAAAAATTAATAACCTTTCCTTGCACTAGCAGCAATCAACATGTAGTAGAATTATATGCCATTCACAATGGCACGAAAACTGAAAAGGTATTTAGGAATAAATTTTATTAAACATGAAAAACGTACAAGCCCTTTATAGAGAACATTACTAAACATATTGAAGGCCAAATTATTCCTGAATAAATGGAGAAACATACTGTGGTTTTAGATGAGAAGACTCAATAATACAAATATATCAAGTCTGCACATATCCCTTCATAAATTCAGTGCATTTCTGAGAAAAACCCCAGCAGGATATTTCGTGCGACTTTATGAGATGATCCTAAAATTCACAGGAAACACGAAAGGTCAATAAGAGCAAAGATAATTGTGAAGAGTCTAGAGGTATTTTCTAAGCAAAAATACAACTTATTTTGAAGGTATAGATCTTAAGATAAACATACTATTGACTTAGAAATAATGATGTTGCTGGAATAGAATACAGACACTGAAACAAATAACAAATTCATGATGATGACGAGGAAGTCATCTCAAAATGGCAGCTCTTATAAGACATGGGGGGAAAATATGTACTACAGTATATTTTTCTGGGACAACTGACTAACTGTGCACTTGGGAAAAAGCTAGAATAATAACACTTCCCACAAAAAAGTAAGTTACAGATAGATTAAATTCCTAAATGTGTGAAAGGTGATTTTTAGTAAAAACTATAGAATATAGTCTGCCGGTTGTGCTGGTGTGCACCTATAACCCCAGTTACCTGGGAGGCGGAGGCAGTACGATCACTTGAGCACAGCAGTTTGAGACCAGCCTGGACAGCATAGTGAGACTCTGTCTCAAAAAATAAAAGAATATATTTGTGACTTGGAGATATGAAAGAAGATGGCTTACTAGGAGCAGCTAGTGTGTGGGCTCTCTTGGAGAAGAACGGAAGGGGTGAGTAAATACAGCAATCTCAACTAAAATATCCGGGTCCAGGCATTGGAACTAATCAAGGAAACAAGTTCACCCATAGAGAAGGAAGAAAATCAAGGCAGGATGATGGCTCACCCGGGAGCAACGCGGAGCCAGGGCAACCTCCCCTACCTAGGGAAGTGGTGAGTAAATGTGCGACTCTGGGAACCCACACATCTCCCATGGATTTTTGCAACCCTCGGTTCAGGAGATCCCCTCGTGAACCCACTCCACCAGGGCCTTCAGTCCGACACATGGAGCTACATGGAGTCTCAGCAGAGCAACTGCTCAGCCTTAGAGACCTGGGAGCCTTAGAGACCTGGGCTTTGTGGGTTTCCCTGCAAAAGCGGCTGCACTCTGGAAAAGTGGGAGGTTAGACTCCTCATGTACGGCTAGGAAAGGGACTGAATCCAGGGGGTTGAGCAGGTGACAGTCTGCAGGCCCCACTTCCCCGGCACCTCACAGGATTAAGACCCACTGGCTTGGAATTCCCGCCGGCCAGGAGTAGCAGTGTTGCACCTCTCTGAGACAGCACTCTCAGTGGGCGGGGCAGGAGGCCATCTTTACTGTTTAGGCAACTTAGCTATTTCAGCCTTCAGGCTTTGGAGAGTCCAAGGTGAGTGGGAAGCGGAAGCGGAAGCAGTACCTCAGCACAGTGCAACTGCTTTACGAAAACGTGGTCAGAGTGCTTAGTTTAAACGGGTCCCTGATCTCCTTCCTTCTCACTAGGCGGAACCTCCCAACTGGGGCCTTCAGTCATCCCTTCCAGTGTTTTTTGGCCAACAGAGTTTTGAAACCTTCCTGGGATGGTGCTCCCAGAAGGAGGGACAGGCCATCATCCTTGCTGTTTGGGTGACTTAGCCATCCAGCCTTCAGGCCTCAGAGAGTCCAGGGCAACTGCGGGCAGAAGCAGTCCCTTAGCACAGTACAGTTGCTCTATGAAAATGTGGCCAGACTTTTTAAAGCAGGTCCCTATCCCATTCCTCCTCACTGGGCAGGAACTCCCATCCCAACCAGGGTCTCCAGCCACCTCCTATGACTGCGTTTGAGATGGCAACAGGTCCATATCTCCCTGGGATGGAGCTCCCAGAAGGAGGGGCAGGCTGCTATTTTTACTGCTTTGCAGCCTTCACTGTTGTTACCTTCAGGTACTGGAAAGTCCAAGGTGACTAGGGACTGGAGCGGGGCCCCAGCATATTGCAGCAGCTCGATGGAAAAGTGGCCAGGCTGTTACATGGATACCCATTCCCATATCTCCTCATCAAGCAGGTCCTCTAGGTCTGGGCCTCCAGCCACCTCTGACCAGAGCTATTGAGTCAGTAGCAGCGTGGCAACTCCCTGGACAGAGCCCATAGGGGCAGCTGAAAGTCTCTTTGCCACTGCCTCTGCAGTGGAACTGCCTCGCTACCCTCAGACTAATGAAGAAGCAAATACCCTAAGTGCCTTATCCACACCTCCAACAAACTGCAGCAACTCAAGGAGAGGAGGCAAGTCCATGCCCCGTGGGTCTCACCCCCACTGCTTGTCACCAGACAGGGAACTCTTAGCTTGGGCCCATAGCACAGACCCTCCATCCTGGCTGATTGCACTGAGCAGTTGCTGACCTGCATTTCCTTGGGGTGGAGCCCCCAGGAGACAAGCAAATGACCCTTGGCCACAACCATTACTAAGGTCGCTTCCTCTGCTGCCTCCAAGTTAGGGGAGGAACATGAACACTGAGATTGCCCCAGAGCTGCTGTGGGCAGCCCAGGAACACCAAGCTGCAACCTACAGCCAGCACTCAAGGGGGAGAGGAAACCACACTTTCAGAGCATTGAGAGGAAACATGGCTGCAACTGTGAGAAAACACAGGTGGAGGTACACAACCAAGAAAGAGTCCACCAACGGACTCATACACCTAAGTGCCACCTACTGGATCCCATCACAAAGCTTCAACACCAAAAATACCTTGCTACCATACCCTCCTCTAAAGCCAAAGACGGAAAGTCAGCTTCAAATAAAGATCCTGCCCAAAGCCTCGGCCCTGAGAAAATAACCAGAAAAGAAGTCTGTTGACTGTACTCAATCTACATGCAGTTAAAAAGACACCCACACAGAGAGATGAGAAAGAACCAATGCAAGAACTATGGTAACTCAAATGGCCAGAGTATCATATGTCTTCCAAATGATTGCACCAGTTTTTCGATAAGAGTTCTTACCCAGGCTGAACTGGCTGAAATGACAAATAGAATTCGGAATATGGATAGGAATGAAGATCATCGAGATTCAGGAAGATGGCAAAACCCAATTCAAGGAAACTAAGAATTACAATACAGCAATATAGGAGCTGAAGGACAAAATAGTCGATATAAAAAAGAATCTAATTAATCTGACAGAGCTGAATAACACAAGAATTTTTCAATGCAATCACAAGTACTAACAGTAGAATAAATCAAGTTGAGGAAAGAATCTCAGAACTTGAAGACTGGCTTACTGAAATAAGACAGCCACACAAATATAAAGAAAAAAGATTAAAAAGGAATGAACAAAACCTCTGAGAAGTATGGGATTATGTAAAGAGGCAAATCTATGAATCACTGGCATCCCTGAAAGGGTAGGGGGAGAAAGAAAACAACTTGGAAAACATATTTCAGGATATCATCCATGAAAACTTCCCCAACCTTGCCACAGAGGCTAGCAGTCAAATTCAGAAAATACAGAGAACCCCTGTAAGATTTTATATAGTAAGATCATCCGCAATACACATAACTGTGAGATTTTCTAAGGTTGAAATAAGGGAAAGAATAAGAAAGGCAGCTAGAGAGAAAGGGCAGGACATCTACAAAGGGAACCCCATCAGGCTAATAGCAGACCTCTCAGCTGAAATCCTATTAGTCAGAAGAGATTAGAAGCTTGTATTCAACATTCCTAAAGAAAAAAAATCTTCAACCAAGAATTTGGTTGAAGCCTAACTAAGCTACCTAAACAAAGGACAAATAAGATTCTTTTCAGATAAACAAATGTTGAGGGAGTTCGTTACCACCAGACCTGCCTTACAAGAGATTTTAAAAGTAGTGCTAAATATAGAAAGGACAGGATGCTACCAGCTAATAAAAAAACACATGTAAACATGCAGACCAGTGACACTGTAAAGCAACCACACAAACAAGCCAACATAATAACCAACTAACAACACAATTACAGGATAAAATGCACACATACCAATACTAATCTTGAATGTAAATAGGCTAAATGCCCCACTTAAAAGGCAAGGAGTGGTAAGCTGAATAAAAAAGAAAGACACAATGGTATCCTGCCTTCAAGAGACCCTTCTCATATGTAGTGACACCCCTAGGCCCACAACAAAGGGATGGAGGAAAATTTACCAAGCAAATGCAAAACAGAAAAAGAGCAGGGGTCACAATCCTAATTTAAGACAAAACAGACATCAAACCAACAAAGATCAAAAAAGACAAAGAAAGGCATTACACAGTGGTAAAGGGTTCAATTCAGCAAGAAGACCTAACTATCCTAAGTATATATGCACCCAAAACAGGAGCACCTGGATTCATAAAGCAAGTTCTTAGAGACCTACAAAGAGACATGGTCTCCCACACAATAATAGTGGGAGACTTCAACAATCCACCAACAGTATGTGACAAATCATCAAGGCAGAAAAGTAATGAAAATATTTAGGACCTGAACTCAACATTGGTCCAAAAGGATCTGCAGAACTTCTGCAGAACTCTCCACCCAAAAACAACAGAATATACATTCTTCTCATCACCACATGGCACATACTCTAAAATCAACCATGTAATTGGACATAACCCAATCCTCAGCAAATCCAAAAGAACCAAATCACACCAAACACACTCTCAGACCACAGCATGACAAAAACAGAAGTTAAGACTGAAAAAATTGCTCAAAATCATGCAATTACATAGAAATTAAACAACATGCTCCTGAATGACTTTTGGGTAAATAACAAAATTAAGGCAGCAACCAAGAAACTAAAGAGAACAAGGATACAACATACCAGAATCTATGGGACACAACTAAGACAGTGTCAAGAAGGAAATTCATGGCACTAAATGCCCACATCAAAAAGTTAGAAAGATCTCAAATTAACAACTTAACATCACAACTGAAAGAATCAGAGAAGCAAGAACAAATCAACCACAAAGCTAGCAGAAGAAAAGAACCAAAATCAAAGCTAAACTAAGGAAACAGATAAAAAAAAATTTCAAAACGTTTAAAATAAAAGCAGGAGTATGTTTTAGTTTTTTTTTTTTAATAATAAAATAGGCCACTAGCTAGACTAATAAAGAAGAAAAGAGAGAAGATCCATATAAACACAATTAGATATAATGTAGAGAATGTTGTCACTAAGCACACAGAAATAAAAATAACCATCAGAAACCACTATGAACACCTGTTTGCACACAAACTAGAAAACCTAGAAGAGATGAATAAATTCCTGGACACATACATCCTCCCAAGATTGTACCAGGAAGAAATTTATTCCCTGAACAGACCAATAATGAGCTTCAGAATTGCATCAGTAATAAATAGCCTACTAACCAACAAAAGCCCAGGACCTGGTGGATTCACAGCTGAATTCTACCAGATGTACAAAGAAGAGCTGTTATCATTCCTACTGAAACTATACCAAAAAAGAGAGGAGGAGGGCCTCCTCTCCAACTCATTCTATGAGGCAGTCACCATCCTGATACTAAAATTTGGCAGGGACACAACCAAAAAAGAAAACTTCAGGCCAATATCCTTGATGTACATTAATGCAAAAACTCTCAACAAAATATTGGCAAACTGAATCCAGCAGCACATCAAAAAGCTAATCCACCATGATCAAGTAGGCTTCATCCCCTGGATGCAAGTTTGGTTCATCATATGCAAATCAATAAATGTGACTCATGACATAAAGAGAACTAAAGATAAAAACCACATGATTATCTCAATAGACACAGAAAAGGCTTTCAATAAAATTCTACACCCCTTTATGTTAAGAACTCTCAATAAAAAATGTACTGAAGGAACATATCTTAAAATAATAAGAGCTGTCTATGATAAACTTACAGCTAACATCATATTGAATGGGCAAATGCTGGAAGCATTCCCCATGAAAACTGGCAGAAGACAAGGATACCCACTCTCACCATTCCTATTCAACATAGTACTGGAAGTTCTGGCCAGAGGAATCAGGCAAGAGAAACAAATAAACGGCATACAAATATGAAGAGAGGAAATCAAACTATCTCTGTTTGCAGATGACATGATTCTATATCTAGAAAATCTCATAGTCTCTGCCCAAGAGCTGCTTCAGCTGATAAACAACTTCAGCAAAGTTTCAGGACACAAAATCAATGTAAAAAAATTACTAGCATTCCTATACACCAACAATAGTCAAGCCAAGAGTCAGATCAGGAAGGCAATCCCATTCACAATTGCCACACACACACACAAAAATGGCTAGGAATACAGCTAACCAGGGAGGCAAAAGACCTCTACAATGAGAATTACAAAACACCACTGAAAGAAATCAGAGAAGACACAAATAAATGACAAAATATTCCATGCTCATGGGTAGAAATAGTTAATATCATTAAAATGGCCACACTGCCCAAAGAAATGTACAGATTGAATGTTATTATCAAAGTACCAATGACATTCTTCACATAAATAGAAAAAACTATTTTAAAATTCTTATGGAACCTAAAAAGAGTCTGAATAGCCAAAGCAATCATAAGCAAAAAGAACAAAACTGGAGGCATCGTGTTACCCAACTTCAAACTATACTACAGGGATCCCATAACCAAAACAATGTGGTACTGGTACAAAAACCGGCACATAGACCAGTGGAACAGAATAGAGCGCCCAGAAATAAGGCTGGACACCTATGACCACGTGATCTTCGACTAAGCTGACAAAAACTCTCAACAAAATATTGACAGTAGGGAAAAGACTCCCTATTCAATAAATGGTGCTGGCATAACTGGCTAGCCAGATGCAGAAAATTGAAGCTGGACCTCTTTATTATATCATACACAAAAATCAACTCAAGATGGATTAAAAAACATAAATGTAAAACCTAAAACTATAAAAACCCTGGAAGACAACCTAGGCGATAACATCCTGGACATAACAATGGGCAAAGATTTCATGACAAAGCCTTCAAAAGCTATCACAACAAAAGCAAAGATTGACATGTGGGATCTATTTAAACTAAAGAGCTACTGCACGGCAAAAGAAACTATAAGCAGAATAAATAAACAACCTACAGAATGGGATAAAATATTTGCAAACTATGCATCTGACAAAGGTCCAATGTTCAATATCTATAAGGAACTTAAATTTACAAGAGAAAAACAAACAACCCCATTAAAAAGTGGGCAAAGGACATGAACAGACATTTTTCAAAAGAAGACAAACATGCAGCCAAGAAGCATATGAAAAAAATACTAACATCACTAATCATTAGAGATATGCAAATCAAAACCACAATGAGATACCATCTCACACCAGTCAGAATGGCTATTATTAAAAAGTAAAAACAAAGCAAAACATATACTGGCCAGGTTGCAGAGAAAAGGCAACACTTACACACTTGCTGGGAGTGTAAATTAGTTCAACCATTGTGGAAAGCAGTATAGCAATTCCTCAGAGAGCCAAAAGCAGAACTAGTATTTGACTCAGCAATCCCACACTCAGAGGAATAAATCATTCTACATGCACATGAATGTACATTGCAGCACTATTTACAATAGCAAAGGCATGGAATCATCTAAATGCCCATCAATGACAGAGTGGATGCAGAAAATGTGGTACATATACACCATGGAATACTCTGCAGTCATTAAAAAAAAAGAGATCATGTCTTTTCTGGGAACATCGATGGAGCTGAAGGCCATTATTCTTAGCAAACTAATGCAGGAACAGAAAACCAAACACTGCATGTTCTACTTATAAGTGGGAAGTAAATGATGAGGACCCATGAACACAGAGAAGGGAACAGCAGACACTGGGATCTAATTGAGAGTGGAGGATGGCAGGAGGAAGATGAGTAGAAAAGATAACTATTGGGTACTGAGCTTAACACCTGGTTGATGAAATAATCTGTACAACAAACCCCCATGACATGAAATTACCTATATAACAAACATTCACATGTACCTAAAATAAAAGGTTTTTTAAAAAGAGATATGCAAGAATTTCTTTCAAGAATCACTAAAAATTGACAAGAAAGGATATCGTTGATAACACTATCTCTAAAAACAAAGCTTCTGTAGAAAAAAGAATACCGTAGAGAAGGTAAATGTAAGCCATAGTCTGAAAGGACCTCTTTGCAATACATGTGTCCAAAACTCCTACAAACTGATAATTCCAAAATGGCAAAGAACTTGAATAGGCAATTCATGGAAGAGGAATACTGAATGTACAATTAATATGTGATGAAAGGCTCAATCTAGCTATTAATCAGGGAAAAACAACTTAAAAAAATAAGATATTTCATACACTTCAAATTTCCAAGAATTGAAATATCTTTCAATAACTTAGTTGTTTGGTAAGGATGCAGAGAAGTGGAAACTTTCACACATTCCTGCTGGGAGTGAAACTGGGACAACTACTTTGAAAGTAATTTTATAATACTTGGTAAAGTTGTCACTTTGCTTGCATTACAACTCAACAATTCTTTTAGGTATGTAGGCTGTAGTTACACTACCTGTTATAGTGGCTTCTAGCTACTTGTAGTTATAAAGCAATTGAAAAATTAAAATGTACTCTAGGTATAAAAAGAACACTAGATTTAAAAGAAAAATATTTTCTTTTACAAGTTTCAATTGGTTATAATTTTCTTAGTACAAGAGAAAGACATTTTCTTAGTATAATATCTGATACATAATTTTATGTTGGTTACTTATTGAAATGGTAGTATTTTTAGATATGTTGTGTTAAGTAAAATGTAGTATTAGAATTAAAAATTCTAATTTTAGAACTCAAATTTTACCTGTTTCTTTTTCTATTCTAATGTGGTTACTAGAATTTTAAATTACATATGTGGCATGCATGATATTTCTATTGAACAATGCTTGTCTTGAGAAACACACTTACTCTGGAGGAAATGCACAAGAATACTTGTGGTAGTATTGTTTGCAATGCCAAGATTAGACACAATCTCTTTGTTCATTAACATGATAATGAATAAGTTGTTTCCATGAAGTTCTATACAGTGGTTAAAATAAACAAGTTAGAGCTACATATACAAGCATGAAAACATCTCACATATATAAGTTATGGAATATTATGTGGAATATGTTAAGCAAAATACACAGGTTATAGAATATTGCATAAAGTGTGATACCACTCATTTATTGTTCTAAAAACTCCTCAGAAAAATAACAAATGCTTATGTATATACATGTTTAGTAAGAGTATGATACAAACAGAAATGATGCAAACCAATTTCAGAATAATTATTGTCTCTGGGAATGGATGGAAGAAAATGAGATTAGGAAGGGGTATATTAGATATTTCAATTATGTTATTAATGTTTTATTTTTTCAAAACAAAAGATTGGGAGCAAAAATGGTAAATTGTCAGACTTTGTTATATACAGCTTGCGTTATTATTCTCTATAGTTAAAAATATTCTCTAAGTTAAAAATAGTTCATCACAAAAAGTAAATGAGAAAATTACATTTGTGAGACAGTTTTTAAAAAGACTGAGTTTCAAAGGCTCCATAAATATATTGCACTCTAATAAAGTACAGGGAAGATGTTCTACTCACACCCATGAGCTGCAAATACAGTCTGGTACAGTGGGAAAGGCTGAAGCTTTGAAGTAATATGTCAAAGATTCAAATCCTAACAGAGCTGCTTTTTAGCTATGTAACTTGGAGCAAATAACTCAACATCATTAGATTTTACATTTGCAAAATAAGGATCACAATATTTGCCATACAGTGTTGGTTTGAGGGTCGAAGTGACATTGTAGACGTCAAGTGTGTGGCAGAGTCGGCACTTCATAACTGTAGGCTTACGTGCATTAGCGCAGATTTTCCTTCCCTTCCTTTATACCTCAGAACTTCTAGGTCCTCTCTGCTTTTCTCCTCTACTTCAAAGCTAAAAAAAGAGATCTGTCTGAATAAGAACAAAATTATAAACACAAGTAATTGTTTCTGAGAAAAGTGAAAGGCTACTAACATAATGAATATACATGTTTCACAGAATGAAATTTAACCAAAGCTTTTTTGAGTTATAGTAGGAACACTTGCCCAGCCACAGGGGTCTCTGAAACCAGGAACTGAAACTGCAGACATATTGGATCTTCATAATTAGAGTGCCTTAAACCAGTTCTCAATCATGACAGTTGTCAGAAAATAATTTTTAATAATATGGAAAATAATCTTCAGTGCAATCGTTTAGTCCCAAGTGTTCCCTACAGATATGAAAAAACGAAGTAACATATTCCTAAGGTATACAGCATTTTACTTACTTGAGTACTTCAAGGACAGGCAAAACTGCCAGAGTGTCTTTCTCCATTGATCAGCTCACACATCCGTCTATACAAACAGCCATTCATCCTTCCAACCAATCAAAAGGGAAGGCAGAAGTTAAAGGAGAACCTACTATGCATCAAGTACTACATCAAATGCATTTTACATACCATGTGTCAGACAGAGTACTATATGCTAGGTGCTATGTCAAGTATTAAGAATACCAAGGTCAATGTAGCTTGGCCTCTGAGTCAGAGGTGTTGATAGAGCAACTGGGGCATTATTATAAGAAGATAAGTGACTAAAAAAAAGACACAATGCAAAAAATAAGAGGCGCAAAGAAAACACTACAGGAATTAGAGACAAGAGATGTCAAAACAAGCAGGCAGCATTAGGAAACAAAGAATGAAGTGTGTGACCTCTGAACTGGTTACAATTTGACCATGCAGAGCCTAGCATACCAGGTAGAGGAAAACATTAAGCAAAAGCATGAAAAGATTCAAAGTTCAGGCTGGGAGGGAATTATCCCAAAATCCAAATTGACGGCATTGAAATCATGGGCCCATAACTTTTACTGAAGGACTTAATTGTAGTTCTCATAGGGTCCTTCCATGTTCAGTAGCAAACCACCCCAGAACAGCATGTCTCTTACGCTCTTACACTGTATGAAATTCTAGCTTTGATCACATGAAATTAAATGCCTAATTTTTTCAATCTGCTCATCTGACAAAGGGCTAATATCCAGAACCTATAAAGAACTCAATCAAATTTACAAGAAAAAAACAACCCCATCAAACAGTGGGCAAAGGATATGAACAGACATTTCTCAAAAGAAGACATTCATACAGCCAACAGACACATGAAAAAATGCTCATCATCACTCGTCATCAGAGAAATGCAAATCAAAACCACAATGAGATACCATCTCACACCAGTTAGAATGGCAATCATTAAAAAGTCAGGAAACAACAGGTGCTGGAGAGGATGTGGAGAAATTGGAACACTTTTACACTGTTGGTGGGATTGTAAACTAGTTCAACCATTGTGGAAAACAGTATGGCGATTCCTCAAGGATCTAGAACTAGAAATACCATTTGACCCAGCCATCCCATTACTGGGGATATACCAAAAGGATTACAAGTCATGCTGCTATAAAGACACATGCACACATATGTTTATTGCGGCACTATTCACAATAGCAAAGACTTGGAATCAACCCAAATGTCCATCAGTGACAGACTGGATTAAGAAAATGTGGCACATATACACCATGGAATACTACACAGCCGTAAAAAAGGATGCGTTCGTGTCCTTTGTAGGGACATGGATGCAGCTGGCAACCATCATTCTCAGCAAACTTTCGCAAGAACAGAAAACCAAACACCACATGTTCTCACTCATAGGTGGGAATTGAACAATGAGATCACTTGGACATGGGAAGGGGAACATCACACACCGGGGCCTATTATAGGGAGCGGTGGCGGGGGAGGAATGGCATTGGGAGTTATACCTGATGTAAATGATGAGTTGATGGGTGCTGACGAGTTGATGGGTGCAGCAAACCAGCATCGCACATGTATACATATGTAACAAACCTGCACATTGTGCACATGTACCCTAGAACTTAAAGTATAACAATTAAAAAAAACCACCTTATATAAGTACAGAGCAGGCACCTGGTTATGACAGAAAACCTAACTGTGATTCTAATACCGGTGCTTGTTACCTTGATAAGTCTCGGAATCTGTGAGCCTCACGTTCCTTCTGTGTTTACATGGTAAATAATTGCCCTGCCTCCCTCAGAAATGTTTGGAATTAGGTGAGAACACTCAAAAGAATTTACAAATTGCAAGACACTGATGCAAATGTAAGGTGTTATTATTAAATCTCTCTCGTCTTAATGTGAACAACAACAAAAAAAGAAATTAAATGCCCAAAACATAACCGAAGTGTCCATATTGTGAGTTCATTCCTGTCTTACAGTTTGATATCCAAGGCCCCTGGCTGGACAGTTAGAAGCACCTAAGAGTTCTTGGAACTTGAAAAGACTAGGAAACTTAGAGATAGTGTGTTTACAGAATGACCTAGAGCCAGCAAGAGATAGAGTTATAAATGCTGGAGCCATTAGTGTTTCACTTCTTCCCCTCCTACTGTTTCAGTAACCTGCACAATCCCATCCCCTTCCTCATTACTGTGATGGCATCAGCATCAAGATCCCCACAGGATCTTTATCTTCAAACCCTGTTATCTATTGACTTTTTCCTCTCAAAGTAAAAATATGGTTCCCATTAAAGAACAAAAACAATCAAACTCTTCCCTGGTGCCAAATCCTTGCTATTTTTGTCATTACTCATAAATTCCTCACAATCAAGATTTATGAAAGAATTTTACATTTCCTTTTCCCATTTCCTCTTTTCTAAATCACTATTTAGCCCGATGTGTCTTGGATTCCACCCCATTGCTCTACTGAAATGGCTGTTGCTGTATTAGGTGTCTATTGCTATGTAACTAATTACCCCTAATACTTAGCAATTTGCAATAACAAACATTTTCTGAGGATCAGGAATTTGGGAGAGACTCAGCTGGGTGGTGCTGGCTCAGGGTTTCTTACAAGCTTGCAATAAAGCTGCCAGTTGGAACTACAACCATCTCATAGTTCAACTGGGGCTAGAGAACCACTTTGTCTGGAAAACCACGTTCCCTCACCTGATCACTCCCTCCTTAATCCCTTCTTCTACTTTGGTGTCCGATTTTTCTCTCTCTTGGTTTGCCTTCTACTTCTTGGACTATTAATTATCAGTCTTCACTCCTCTTCCTATTTGCCTCCCAACTATTGGTGTGACCCACAGGAAAATGTCCTTGAGCTACTCATTTTCTCTCCAAAACTTGGTGGCCCCAAGGCGAGCTCATACTCCCTTTTTCATATTTTGTGCTCCTGTTTTGACCATGTCAGTGACTGGTGTGGGACCACAGCTGCTCCCCAACTTCGGGGTCTCAGGGGCGTGCTTAGCTTTTTTGTTATTCTCACAGACTGTGTAGTAAGGTGTGCCTTAGAGTTAACATGCTGATTTTTTAAATGTTGCAGAATTATTAATTGCATATACCAAAAATATACATACACATTGTGATAGTATAGAAAGTGTGGACTTTACATTTCTCCAAATCAACCTCTGAGTACAGGAAAATGAAGTCAAGTTCCTCATGATTGAAGACTAATTCCTTTTAGTATCTCTGTTAGCTCTCTCTGTCCCCTGCTGTTTTTAATTACCAGCATGGAAAATAAGCTGCCTGATTAGTTTGTACTTACACAGTATTTAGAAAGAGAGCTTACTTAGCAAATATTTAGTTCAAGGACCATGGAAAAACCCCATGGGTGCTCAATTATTGAGTCACCCATATATGCATAGTGATTTTTGCTCTCTTGGTCCAGCTCATTTGTTTGAGTCAGATGAGTTGTTGCTGAATAAAGCTCTGCAGGTCATTCGTTTTGATAGGAACTGTGTGTCACTGTTCTACACCACAGACTTATTCCAGTGGGAGTACAGTCAAGACCCGAGAAAACTTTCTTGGAGATTCATCTTTCTTGGAGATTCATCACCTTCCTGAGCTGCGCCTGCAGGGAAGAGATGGTGCCAGGCTTTGGAAACATTGATTACCATTTGGCAGTCTCAGCGTTTCCTATAACAGGGACCCTAAGGCTACACAATCTGAGCCTGAAAAAAACAGAAAACTGTGTTTTTGAAAACCCCAAACAAAAAATTATTATATTTTTAAATCAGGGAATGAATAACATGTAGGAATAGATTATAAAAGAAGAAAATTGCTATTAAATGGTAGATGATCTGTTTAATCTCTCAGTTCACTAATAACAGTTTGCAGTTGTAATCAGGATTCCACTTTGATAAAACTAGGACACAAATCATCCCAGCCACCATGTCTGCCTGCAACTTTCTGGTTGTAATTATAATCCTATTTGCTAGATACAAAGGTCTCCAGGAACCTAATTTCTTCAGGTCTTCATTCCCTTGCCAAAGTTTACCTACTGCTCCCCGGTTTCCTATCATAAAATGAGGAACACATTTTAAGAATAGATTTATTTTAAAAGGTTCACACATAGTATTTTTTTCTCTTCTCCACTATACTAAACTATATTGCAGAAATAAATATATGGTGTGAGCCAAATACATTCCTATTTCAACAAAATAGAGTTTCTCCGCAGGCACTGAAGTTTAAGTATCTTATCAAATGAAATCAGCTCCACACTGAATTCACCTCTCCGAGCCACCATATTTTAGAGATCTCATTTCTTTTGGCAACAGAAGAAATTGGTCCTCTTATATTAACTTAGACTGGACAGGTAGGGGAGTACCAACCAGGTCTCCTCAACTCAAGAGAAGCCAAAGAACCAAGCTGGCCTCAAACAGCACAATTTGCTGCTTTAACCTGAGCGTCTCCATTCACATCATTAAAAGCAAGGTTTGAGAGTCTCTAAACAACTTGGGCATCCACTTCAATTTTCACTTTATTTGGACAAGATCTCCTTTGTGTGAATGTACACAAAGTTGACTCTGATCCAAGAAGAAAGGGGGATAAAATAAGAAGAAAGAAAAAGTAAATAAATATTAGGGGAAGGGAGTGGGAAAGGGAGTAGGGAAGGAAACAAGAAAGTATTTATGGAGAACTGACTATAATCACATATTTGTATATCTTATTGCATTTCATGCCATAAAGTTTGAGAATTATGACTAATTCAGGGCTATTGAGAAACTGGTGCAAGGGAGGTGTGAGGTTCAAAGGGCCTAAGAAGATGAAAGGCTAAGAAATATCTGTTTAAAAGGCTGATAATCAAACCTGGGGCCCGAGGAGATCTGCAGACCTCCTGAAGGCCAGGGCTTATGCTTTGATAATTGTGAAGAGTTTAGCAGCCTTTTTTTGTTGTTCTTCGCTTTAGCCAGATGCCAGTGGTGAGTGATGGAGAGGCAATATGTTCCATACAGTAAGGAGGGGGAGTGGAAAGACACCAGACATGACCTGACTTTTGTTTTAAAAGAACGACTCTGCTTGTTGTGTGGACAATAGAAAATCAGGGCTCAAATGTAGAACTAAGGAAATCAGCCAGACAGCTAGGGCTGTGGTAGTTGAGGCAGGGTGGTGGCAAGAACCAGGGTGGTAGCAATGGAGAGCATAAAAAGGGGTTGGATTTAGATTATATTTTAAGGTAGAGCTAATATTATTGCTGATGGATTGGGTGTTATATGTAAGAAAAAGAGAGAAGTGAAAGATTATGTCAAGACTTTTTTTGACCTGAGCAATTGCTTGAAAGACTATCAATTTACTGTTATGGAGGAATATCAGAGGAGGGAAAGTTTTGAAAAAGTAGAAGAGAAACAAGTTCAGTTTGAAGTAGAATAACTTGGATATGGTTATTTGAGTAAAACATTTGGGAAGACAGTTGGATCTATAAGTCTAGAGATACTATATATGAATTGGATATCATGAGCAGAGGTAAATATACAGAAATGTATGGCATTAAAATCATGAAATTGGGTGATATCTCTATGACTATGAGTGTAGAGAGAGAAAAGAAGAGGTTCATGGACCCAGACCACTCTAGCTTTTGTGTTAGGAATTGCTCCTCCTGAACCCTGTATCTAATTCATCAACAAATCCCTCTGCTAACTGCTTCCCCAGCTATCACCCTGCTTCCAGCCACCATGATCACTCACCTTGATGATTGCAGTAAGCTTCTAACTGCTCTGGCCCTTGGCCGCTTTATGGCCCTTTCTTAGCATAAAACCCATAGTGGTTCTTTAAAAATGTAAGTCAGATCATATTACTGTTGTTAAAACCTCCAATGTCTTCCCTTGTCACTCAGCTTAAAAGAAAAGCAATCCTTACAATGGCTTATAAGTAGAGTGGTTATGTCTTGATTGGTCTGGGATAATTTGCATTATGCCTGTTGTCCCAGTATAATTATTAGTAGCACCACCTCCTTCATTCTCATTCTCAAAATGTTTTGGTTTGTATGATAAATTATATTGTCACTCAAGTTACAAGATCTTTCGTGGTCTGGTCCCCCAACTATCTCTCTGATTTCATCTCTTACTACTATTCCTTGTCCATTCCATTCCAGGTACACTCGTTTGAGTCTTCTGGATTTTTCAAACTAATAAGACTGATTCCACCTCAGTGGTTTGCAACTGCTAGCCCCTCTGCTGGAAATGCTCTAGCTTTGTGTCTTGCTCAGCTTGCTCCTATGTTCTTCAGGTTTCTACTCTAATGTTATGTTTTTGGGAAAGCTTCTGTGCCAGACACTCCCTGTTTGTGCTCAGATGCATGCTGCCCTTCTGTGTTCTCTCCTGTGTTGCAGGGGCTGCAAGTCAGATTCTGTTGCCAGCAGACTTACAGCTACATTCTGCCAAGGGAGGGAGTCATGCAAGATTACAAGCAAGGAGAAAGAAGCTACTCCATTTTTGGCAGTGATGGCATCTCCAGCAGAGTCACTCTTGGAGGTGGCTCCAGAATGCCATGGGCTGTGATCTCACCTATGACAGCACTGACTGTTGACTCCTATGCACCTTGGTGGCATTAGTGGAAGTAATAGATTCCTGTAGAAAGAGCACAGCAGCATGGAGAGAGAGAGAAGCCTGGACTCTGATAAGTGTGGATTCCAGGGAGCTTTGAATGGCTTTCCAGACTCCTATGGAGATGGAACTCAGACCAGTACAGTCTCCCATAAGAAAGAGTGAGTTGTGAAGCAGATTTCTGTGGACTCCTTCAAGGGTTATAGACTGAATTGTGTCCGCCAAAGTTCACATATTGCGGTGTAACCCCTGCTATGTCAGAATGTGACTGTATTTGGAGACAGAGTCTTTAAGGAAGTGATTAAGTTAAAACGAGGTCACTAGAGTGAGCCCTACCTCAGTATGACCGATGTCTTATAAGAAGAGAAAATTTGGTTGCAGATGTGTACAGAAGGAAGACCAAGAGAAGATACAGGGAAAAGATGGCTTTGATGGTAAATTTCATGTGTCAATTTGACTGGATCATGGGGTGCCCAGGTATTTGGTTTAACATTATTCTAGGTGCATCTACAAAGGTGTTTCTGGAAGAAATTAACATTTGAATCAGCAGACTGAGTAAAGCAGATTTCCCTGCCCAGTGTAGATGGGCCTTACGCAATCTACTGAAGGCCTGAGTAGAGCAAAAGGTGGAGTAAAGGAGAATCCACTCTTGGCTTGACTGCCTTTGAGCTTGGACATCAGTCTTCTCCTGCCTTCAGGCATAGACTTGGGCTGGAACTTACACAGTTGCATAAGTTCTCGGACCTTTGGACTTGGACTGGAACAAGATCATCTGCTTTTCTGGATCTCTAGCTTGCTGACTGAAGATCTTAGGGCTTCTCACCCTCCACAGCCATGTGAGCCTATTCTTCGTAATCTCTTTTTCTCTCTCTCTATTAAACTTTTCATCCATCCTATTGGTTCTGTTTCCCTGGAGAACTCAGACTGATACAAAGACCATCTACGAGTCAAGGAGAGAGACCTCAGGAGAAACCAACCCTTGATCTCAGACTTCTGGCTATCAAGACTGAGAGAAAATAAATTTCTGTTGTTTAAGCCACCCAGCCTGTGGTGCTTTGTTATGGCTGCCTTAGGAAACCACAGGTGGTAGTAGCTTCTTGCAGCACCTGCTCTCTGGTGGTGGTACTTCTCTTTCCTTCTTTCCATTTTGTTTCTCTAGTCTTTATTTTATACTTTAAAACAATATCCATGGTATTAAATTACTTTGTGCTTAGAATACCTAAGATGGTTTTCTTCTCCTGCCTAAATCCTGACTGATACAGTACTAGCTACCAAGGATAATAGCACATAATGCTGGATCAAACCACATTTATTGAAATTGATTCAATTGCCAGAACTTTTGAAATCTATGCATTATTTTGAGCAGCTGAAGTGGTTACTGTCAGTTTGTTTGTTTAGTTGACTGAAATCTGGAGCTGACAGTAGCCTAATTCCATGAAGTTAAGGTGCCATAACTTTTCTGGTATAATGGAAAGGAAAGAATCCAAAGGCTTTGGGAGAAGAATGGTGAAATAAATTTCTCAAGTGAAATTTCCTTCATTGTGTCTGCCGGAAGGCCTAGAGTATTAAGAAATGTAGCCGGGTGCACTGGCTCATGCCTGTAATCCCAGCACTTTGGAAGGCCGAGGCAGGTGAATTACCTGAGACCAAGAGTTTGAGACCAGCCTGGCCAACATGGAGAAACTCCACCTCTACTAAAAACACAAAAATTAGCTGAGTGTGGTGGTGTGTACCTGTAATCCCAACTACTCAGGAGCCTGAGGCAGTAGAATCATTTGAACCCAGGAGGCAGAAGCAGAAGTTGCAGTGAGCCGAGATTGCGCCACTGCACTCCAGCCTGTGCAACAGAGCAAAACTCTGTCTCAAAAAAAAAAAAAGGGAAAGAAAAAGAAATGCATTGACAAGAGAAGCATAATCATTCCATAAAGCTCTGTAGTGTCCGTCTCCTGCCAGCTGCAAGTGAAAGTGATATATGCCACTATTACAGGACACCCCAGAGTGGCTGAGACCTTGTGGCAGCACTTAAGTACTGGGGACAACATTGGCTCAGTTACTGAAATGGTTAGAATGGTGGAGCAGGAATCAGAATACTGTGACCCAATGTGGCTATTTGGTCAGTGTCTTTAGGACCCATAGATGGGCAACCAGTTGGAGTAGTACTAATAATCAGAAATGTTTGCGATCTGGACAACAGGCATTGATATTGTCAGCTTGTCACCACAGTAGAGTTGTGTCCTATCACCCTAATCTCTGGCAAGCCAATTCAAAAACTTTAAGTCTTTTGAGTGAAGGAGAGATGGAACCTCTTTGAGGAGGTGCTTAACGATGCCACCACAATTCTCTAGTGTAAATATTCCTGCAAGATTCCCCCAAAGGACCTGCATCCACATATCGGGATGACAATGACTTGAAGAAGGGGAAATACAACATCTTTAGGAATTGTAGATAATACATTTGAATTAATGTTAATCTCTGGTGACCTGAAATGCATCCATGATCTGCCAGAGCTGGGGCTTATGGAGGTGGGAGACAGATGGAGTTTTGGTCTAAATCCATCTCACGGTGGGTCTAGAAAGTCTTTGAGTCTTCCTCAGGGTTACTTCCAAAGTTTTTGAATGCATGATTGGAATTGGCCTATGGGCAACTGGCAGAATTATTATGTTGAGTCCCTGATTTATGGACTAAGGACAACTGAGGTAGAAAGATTCAAGCAAAAGTCCCTGGGATGGTAAACCAAAGTGAATGTCATACACCTGATGAACTACAAGAGTCAGTGCCCCAGCCAAAGACTTGAAAGATGCAGGGATGGTGATTCCTTCCATATCCCCTCTTATTGTGCCTATTGACCTGGCCAGAAGGCAGATGGGTCTTGCGGAATGACTACACATTTTTAAAAATGTGATCAGATGTGATGACAATCGCAGCAGTCCTCTAGTGGGAGCAGGTACTGCTGGAGACTGAGCCAGCTGTTCATCCAACTTTGTACTCTTTTATGGTATGCTGCTCTGGATGTCCACCACTGTAACCTGGGCTTCAGATAATATCCAGCTAATAATGAGCAGCAGTGATTGAATGGCATTGGGTTCTGTGCTCAGGCATTTAGTCTCAACTAGAGCTCAGCAGTAAGCTGGAAGCTGTTTCTCAAAGGATTATTTGAAGAGGATCACATGACTTTGCTTTAAAACCTTAGAGGTTTGTACTACTACTAGGGTTAGCGAGAGATTCCATACAGTGTCCTTATCTGCCACAAACACAGTGTGCATCACCAAATCTTCCAGATTATACGGCCCAAGTGGCTGGACAGCTTTCACTGATTGGACTAATTGCAGTGTCTTCTCTTGCTCTCAGCCTAATTCACATCTGGACTTACAGGTTTCTTGGTAAATGAGTTAGAGTTACACACTTATATGTGGTACATGTGGAACATGACCTCACATTTCAATTTGCCATCAAAACAACAACAACAAAGGCCAAAAAAATCCCCCCAAATAACCCAACAATTTTCCTATGCCAGTCCTAGTTGATTACAAAAGATAAAAATCTCAACCAACCGAGCTCCTGAATGTTTTATTCCTCTGGACACACACTTTTACTCTTATAGAGATCTTCATCATTGGATGCCCTGGATCAAAAAGAAACAAACAAACAAACAAAAAACTGACTCTTTTATAGAACTTCAATATGTTACTCTCTTGGACAAATACTGTGAACTTTTATAGATATTTAATATTTATTGGGCAAACATGTAACCTCTTCTGAATGTATGTTTTCAGTTCCCATTTCAAATAGCCTGTTTGGAAAGTATCTAATATTTATGGTGGCAAAGTCTAATCTCACCTTTCTGTTGAGTATCAAGAAGTTTCATCTCTCCTTCTAGGGCTTCCTCCCTCATGACTTCAAGGAAATTCTCAGAGAATTCTTGGATTATATTTATACAGGAATGAAATGTTGATGTACTGAGGGTATAGTAGTTGTATTAGTCTGTTTTCATGCTGTTGATAAAGACATACCCCAGACTGGGCAATTTACAAAAAAAAGAAGTTCAACAGACTCACAGTTCATGTGGCTGGGGAGGCCTCACAATCATGGAAGAAGGTGAAAATCACATCTCACATGGCAGCAGACAAGAGAAGAGAGCTTGTGCAGGGAAACTCCCCTTTATAAAACCATCAGATTTTGTGAGACTTATTCACTATCATGAGAACAACATGGGAAAGACTCACCCCCATGATTCAATTACCTCCCACCAGGTCCCTCCCATGACATGTGGAAATTGAGGGTGCTACAATTCAAGATGAGATTTGGGTGGGGTCACAGCGAAACCGTATCAGTAGTCAATGCCCAAAGCTGGTAAACACGTATCATCTTCCTTCCTATAAAGCAGTTTTTGTAAATAAGAGTCTTATTCTTAAATTTCTACAATAATCTCCACCTCCCATTTCCAAATGCTTTTCTAAGCCTAGAGAATGGAAAATCTGTTAAAGAATTAAATGTAAGGATCCAATTTATTGGTACATTAGTTAAAGTCATGCATTGGTCCCCACTCTATTGCCATTTTTCCCACAGACAGAAGAAAGGATGTAGATATGGAGACCACAGGCGGGTTACAATGAATGGAGAGAAGAAATCCTGGAGTGGTGGGAATTTGTAGGAAGGGAAAGTGATGGAGAAAGGGTAGGGAGAAAAGCTCCTGAAACTTAAGCCATCCTGATCCTATTCTACCTGAAGAGCAGGGCATTAGAGAATAAAATAACTGGTTTGAAGGAAGCACACCACCTACTCTTGACAGGAAATCAGACCCAGGCTGGGTGTGTGTGGGCTGTTCTAATTGCTGTCCTACCACAGCAAATTGCTTAGTGACATTAAACCTGTTTTGCTGGCTCTTGTTCTCACTTCCCAACACTGGATCATCAGCCTCCTGAAAAGCACCCACCCAGCCCTGCAGGTTTCTTGCCTGTCCTTTCTGTGACTCTAATATCCTCCTGTTTCTTCTTTTCCTCATCTGATTTCACTCACTGCTTTCTGTGGCTGGAGCCCCGTTGGCCTAAGGGCTTTGAAAAGCCACAGCCATGGCTTCTGGGGCCTTTGGACCTGTCCCCTCCATCTCTGCCACCCCTGCTGAAGTTGAGTTGCATTAATTCCCATATACCAAAGCCAGCACCATGCAGAGACATATGGGTGCCTGGAGCTAAAGAAAAAATGTGCATCCCATCAATATGTTCTCATCTGTCTTTGATGATATTTTATTTTAGAATACTAAAGAAGTTGAAAAATATTGAAAAGTTGATAGACAAATATATTAAAACTTACAACATTGTTGCAAATTTAAATATTTTATTTGTATTCCAAAAAGAATCTATTATAATTTGACTTTCCTGCCTCTGATGGAAGCAAAAACATCAATAGTATCCCTAAAATTTACTTCTGGAAAAATACCAATCATTAAAAAAGTAAGGCTTGGCATGGCCCTGTTGGATCCTGTCTTTATTTTTAAATTCTGATATTTTGTTTATCTTGGATTTTTTCCTTTGATTTTGTTTTTCTAAAAAAAAAATTGCATTAAAATAATTTTTGTCTTAATTACTAAATTTTGGGGGCAACCCCTCAAATTTTAGGCCCAAGGCAAGCGTTTCTCCTACCTCATCCTTATCCTGGCACTGACAAAGCTATGCTTGCATTCTATTTTTTTATTATTATTTCTTTTAGTTACAGAGTCTTGCTATGTTTCCCATGCTGGTCTTGAACTCCTGACCTGAAGCGATCCTCCCAAAGTAGCTGGGATTACAGGCAGTGCTGTGTTCTACATCAGAGAGAGCAGAGGGCTTGCCCGCTGATGTTAGCAGAACACCTGGATGGATTACTCCAACAGGCAGATAAAACACATGCTTGAGGCACCTGCAAAGTAGGCACACCAAAACCCCTGGTATGATGGGGGTGGTAAGGAAGGCTCAGGGCTGATTTAATTTATAGGAACATGGGTGGGAAGGGCCACTGCATCATCAAACATTTTCCGCAAAGGGTCAGATAGCAAATTTTTTGGACTTTACTGCCCAAAAGTGGGAGATACTCATCTCTGTCTCTGTATCACTAAAGTATGCATAGACAATACATTAATTAATGGGCATGTCTCTATATTCCAATAAAATTTTATTTACAAAAACAGGTGGAGGTCAAGATTTGGCTTGTACGCTGTGGTTTGCTGACCCTTGTCCTAGAATACCCTAAATCAAACAAAATCCATCATCACAAAAATTAATTTTCTTCCAAAAACTTGCCTCTGACCTATCTCAAAAACCCCACTAGCACAATTCTCTGACCATATCAAGATCCACTGACTCTACCACTTTTCCACTTTTCATCCTCCCTCTCCCCTCATGGACTCACTTCCCTCCTCATCCCACATGGTTCCATGAACTGTCAATAACACTGTAAATATAATAGTTCCTTGCTCACACTGGTAATTCTCTTGCTATGTCCCCCTCACCCCATTTACATATCTGGCAAACCCTCAGCCCTTGGTAAATCTGACATTTGGCTTTCTCTGAGTGTTTACACTACCTTGCAGACCGGTCTTGCTCTAAATTGATGTCCACACATTTCAAATAGGCCCCCATTCACTCTATTGCATTTCCCTCATCAATTGCTTTCCTACTCAGAGTCAACTTGTCCTCATCTCCCCCTTGGCAAACCTCTACCCCTAACTCTCTGCCCAGTCTCCACTGATGATATCACCTCTTATTTCAGTGAGAAAATAGAAGCAATACAAAGAGAACTGCCTCATCTTATCACCACCAGATCCACCAACCAACCTGCAGGAGCCTCCTTTCTGCCCCAGGGTGAGCAACCCCTGCTTCCATATAAGGATCATTCCTGTTAGAAACCCTCCTTGGCCCTACACCAATTCTAGTTTATGATCCATGTCTGTGTCTTCCTTAAAAGCAACTCTCCTAGAAAGGCTTGTCTATGCTTTATTTCTGCAAATCTTCACTTCCTGTTCTGTCCTCCACCACCTCCATTCCATCTTGCTATCATCAAGAGTCAATTCTCTTTCACTATCCGACTCAACCCTCAACAACACTTCTTTCTTCTCAAAACTATGTCTTCGCTTTGATTTTGGAATACCACGCTCTGTTTTTTTCCTCTTACCTCTCTGGCCACTCCTTGTTAGTTTCTTTTTTTGCTCCTGTTATTAAATCCTGGAGTTCCCCAGAATTCAATCTTAAGATCTCTTTTCATTTTCCAAGTGATCTCAAATAATGGCTTGATTTTAAATATCATCTGTATGCTGGTATCTCCTAAATTTATATCTCAAGTCTTGACATCTTCCCCTACTTCCAGACTTGTAAATCTGTCTACTCAATAGGTAAGCTTGAATATTTAATAAACATTATAAATTTAGCAGGTCCAGGTCAGAACCTGGTCAACCACCACTTTCCAAACCCCTTCATCTCCCATTAAATGATATTGCCATTTATCTGGTTGTTCAGGTCAATATTTTGGAGGCATTTTAACTCTTCTCTTTCTTTCATACCTCACATACAATTATTCAACTATGTCTTCAAAATATATCCAAATCTTTTTATTCACCCTAATCTCCACTGTTAACCATCTTATTCTGTGCCACTTGTGGTTGTTTTCAAATTTGAAAATTATTTGCTTCTCTTCCTTCAAAATTTGGGTTTTAATTCTCATGCTCTTGAATGTGAGTTATACTTAGTGATTCATTTCTAATGGATGCAATGTGGTGGAAGTGAGGCTGTGAAATCGCTTGTTCTGGGGAAAACCAGCTGCCATGTCAGAACGATGTGCAAGCAGCCCTTTGGAGAAATCCAATTGTGAAGAACTGAGGCTTTCTGTTAACAGCTGTGTGAGTGACCCATCCTGGAAGTGGATCCATCAGCCCAAGCCAAGCCTTCAGATAATGTCAGCCCTGGCTGACCCCTTGACTGTAGCTTCATGAGAAACCCTGAACCAGAATTACTCAGCTAAGTGACTTCTGGAATATAAATACGTGAGATAATAAATGTTTATTATTTTAAGCTTTAAATTTTGGGGATAAGTTGTTATTTAACAATAGATAAATAATATACTTTATTAGTTTCCTAGGGTTGCCATAACAAATTACTACAAACCAGGTGGGTTAAAAAAACAGGAATTTGTTCTCAAACAGTTCTGGAGGATAGATGTCTGAAATAAAGATGTTGGTAGGGCTACACTCTCTCTCTGAAAGATCTAGGGAGGATTCCCTCCCACTTCTTCCAGCTTCTGGTGGGCCTAAGCATCCCTTGGTTGTAGCTCCGTTACATCATTCTCTGCTCCAATCTTTACATGGCTTTCTCCACTGCCTCTGTGTCTTCTTCTCTTCCATCTCTTATAAGGACACTTGTCTTTAGATTTAGGACCTACCAGGATAATCCAGAATGATCTCACCTTGAGATCCTTAACTTGATTACATCTGCAAAGACTTATTTTCCAAATAAAGTCACGGTCATAGGTTGCAGGAGTTAGGATGTAGACATATCATTGGGATGACCACTTTTAAACCCACTGCATACACCATCGTCATTTCTTATCAGGATGGCATCTTAACAGGTCTCTGTATTTCTATTTTTACACACACACTCACACACCCCACATATGGTTTCTTCTGTATACAGGAGCCTGAATGGTCTTTTCAACATGTAGTCATATCATGACACTCCCATCTAATGAATTCTTAACACATTTAGAATAAAATTCAAACTCCTTCTGTGGCTAGCAGGGTAGGTAGATTTGCCCTAGCCTATCTCTGGACTAATTTGTTCAGATACTATTGATGTAATCTATGGTCATAGGTGACCCTCAGGCAGAGAAGAACAAGGGCCAAGAAAGTTATCATGACAATGGAAGGTCAGTCATTCACAGGAGGAGTATGTGAATAACACACATCCAGAGGCTTAAGCTGAAATCAGTATGTAAGCTTCACGGTGGTTGGAAGGAATATATAGGGAATGGAATGGCTGAAAACGCTTTCAGGGGTTGAGACCCAGCAGGATGGGAAAGAGTAGATATCAGAGGGAGAAGTCAGAGATACACCTGTGGAGTTTAGCATAAATGATTGAATCCATGGAGGAGGCATAGCATTGTTACAACCACTGGTATTAGTGTATTCATTCCTCATTCCTCCTCTGCATTCCTGGATCCTGCACAAGTGTAGTGATACCAGGAAGATGTAAGACTTCACAGAGGATTGCAACTGAACTTCAGCAGTTACTCCGGATTCAGAATATAAGGACTTTTGAAAAAATGAATTGCCCAGATATGTGAATATTAGAGTGATGGAGTAAAATAAATATGAGTTAGACATCTATTTTCAAATCCCAGTTCTTCCACTTACTAGGTATGGACTTGTTTAAGTTACCTGCCCTCTTTGACTCTCATTTTCTGCAAAATGGGGATAATAATACCTGTGCTGAATGCTCTGGATTGGGCTGCTCGGCCTCCATTTCAGCAGTCTTCTCATGGAGAGGTTGAAAAACTAGAAACCACATTTCCCAGATTTCCCTGTGGCCAGAGTTTAGGATGTGAATTCAGTTATATCAATCATACAATTCGGCACTTATAGGATTTTTAGAAAGTTAGAGGTGAAATGTAAGTGAAATTTTCCTGCAAGAAGGTTGTAGAAACCTATGACACTCCTACAGATTGCTCTAAGGTTCCAGTCCCCAGCTTCCTGGAGGGAGAAGAAGTGGTAGTGTCCACACTACTTCTCCTCATTTTTACAACTTTTTTCATTTTTAATTTTTGTGGCTACATAGTAGGTGTATATACTTACGGGGTCAATGTGATGTTTTGATATAGGCAGACGATGTGTAATAATCACATCATGGAAAATAGGGTATCTATCCTCTCACACATCTATTCTTTGTGTTACAAACAATCCATTTATACTCTTTTAGTTGTTTTAAAATGTACAATTAAATTGTTATTGACTATACTCTGCTGTGTTATCAAATATGAGTTCATA
The DNA here is from genome assembly GCF_008728515.1 of Papio anubis. Classification (NCBI taxonomy): domain Eukaryota; kingdom Metazoa; phylum Chordata; class Mammalia; order Primates; family Cercopithecidae; genus Papio; species Papio anubis. The sequence goes on along the minus strand of NC_044989.1, from coordinate 31,285,320 downwards.
TTTATTCTTTCTATTTATTATACCCATTAAACACCCCTCTCTCTCCCCACCCCACCCAACAGCCCACTACTTTTTCCAGCCGCTGGTAACCATCCATCTACTCTTTATCTCCATGAGTTCAATTGTTTTGATTTTTAGATCTGAAGAGTAAGTTAGTACAAGTGATGTTTGTCTTTCTATGCATGGCTTATTTCCCTTAACATAATGACTTCCCGTTCTATCCATGTTGCTGCAAATGACAGAATCTCATTCTTCTCATAGCTGAATAGTAAGTACTCCATTGTGTATATTTACCACATTTTCTTTATTCACTCATCTGTTGATGACACTTAGGTTGCTTCCAAATCTTGGCTATTGTAAACACTGCTGCAACAAACATAGGAGTGCAGCTATCTGTTTGATAGACTGATTTCCTTTCTTTTGAGTTTTTACCCAGCAGTGGGATAGCTGAATCACATGGTAGCTCAATTTTTAGTTTTTTGAGGAGCCTCCAAACTGTTCTCCATAGTGGTTGTACTAATTTACATTCCCACCAACAGTGTATAGGGTTCACTTTTCTTCACATCCTTGCCAGTGTTTGTTATTGCTGTCTTTTAGATATAAGCCATTTCAACTGGGGACAGATTATATCTCACTGTATTTTTTATTTCCATTTTTCTGATGATCAGTGATGTTGAGCACATTTTCATATGCCTATTTGCCATTTGTATGTATTCTTTTGAGAAATGTCTATTCAAATTTTTTGCCCATTTTTGATTGGATTATTGGACTTTTTACTATAGAGTTATTTGAGCTCCTTCTATATTCTGTTTATTAATCTCTTGTTAGATGGGTAGTTTGCAAATATTTTCTCGCATTCTGTGAGTTGTCCCCTCACTTTGTTGATTGTATCCTTTGCTGTTCAGAAACTTTTCAATTTGTTGATTCCATTTGTTCATTTTTGCTTTGGTTGCCTGTGCTCATGATACTTTTGCCCAGACCGATGTCTTAGAGATTTTCCTCAGTGTTTTCTTGTACTAGTTTCACCATTTAAGGTCTTAGATTTAAGTCTTTAGTCTATTTTGATTTTATTTTTGTAAATGATGAGAGATAGGGGTCTAAGTTTCATTCTTCTGCGTATGGATATCCAATTTTCTCAGCATCATTTATTGAAGAGACTATCTTTTTCCCAGCATATATTCTTGGTACCTTTGTACCAAATTCACTGCAGGTGTGTGAATTTGTTTCTGTGTTCTCTATTCTGTTTCATTGATCTATGAGTCTGTTTTTATGCCAGTACCATGCTCTTGTGGTTACTATAGATAGCTCTGTAGTATATTTTTTAGTCAGGTAATGTAATTTTTCCAGTTTTGTTCTTTTTGCATAGGATAGTTTTGGCTATTCTGGGTCTTTTGTGGCTCTGTGTAAATTTTAGAATTGTTTATTTGTGTTTATATGAAGAACGTCATTGGTATTTTATAAGAGATTTGCACTGAATCTGTAGATTGCTTTGGACTTTTTAACAATATTGATTCTTCCAATGCATGAACATGGAATATCTTTCCATTTTTTGTGTCTTCTTTAATTTATTTCATTTGTGTTTTTTATTCATTGTTGATATCTTTCACTTCTTTGGTTAAGTTAATTACTAGGTATTTAATTTTATGTGTGGCTATCAGAAATTGGATTACCTTTAAAATTTATTTTTCAGATTGTTCACTATTGGGATATAGAAATGCTACTGATTTTTGTATGTTGATTTTGTATCCTGCAACTTTACTGAATTTGTTTATCAGTTCTAACAGTTTTTTGATGGAGTCTTTAGTTTTTTCCAAATATAAGATTATATCATCTGCAAACAAGGATAATTTGACTTCTTCCTTTTCAATTTGGATGTCCTACATTTCTTTCTTTTTTCAGATGGCTCCAGCTAGGACTTTCAGTACTACGTTGAATAACTGTGGTGAAAGTGGGCATTCTTATTGTGTTCCAGCTCTTAGAGGAAAGGCTTTCAGTTTTTTCCCATTCAGTATGATACTAGTGGTGGGTCTGTCATTGATGGCTTGTATTATGTTGAGGTATATTTCTTCTATGCCAAGTTTTTCAAGTGAATTTATCATGAAGGGATGTTGAATTTTATGAATGCTTTTTCAGCATCAATTGAAATGATCATATGGTTTTTGTCCTTCATTCTGGTGATATGATGTATCACATTGATTAATTTGCATATGTCTAACCATTCTTACATCTGTGGGATAAATGCCACTTGGTCATGATGAATGATCTTTTTGATGTATTCTTGAATTCAGTTTGCTAGTAGTTTGCTGAGAATTTTTACATCAATATTCATCAGAGATATGGCCTATAGATTTATTTTTATGATGTATCTTTGGTTTTGGTATTAGGGTAATATTGCCCTCGTATAATACGTTTGGAAGTATTCCTTCCTTATCTATTTTTTGAAATAGTTTGAGTAGAATTGGTACTAGTTCTTCTTTAATTGTTTGGTAGAATTCAGCAGTGAAATCATTAGGTCCCAGGCTTTTCTTTACTGGGAGACTTTTTGTTATGGCTTCTATCTTGTTACTTGTTATTGGTATGTTTAGGTTTTGGATTTCTTCATGGATTTCTTCATGGATTTTTTGAACCATGAAGAAATTCAACCATGGTAGGTAGGTTGTGTAGGTTGTGTTTAGGAATTTGTCCATTTCTTCTGGATTTTCCAATTTATTGGCATATAGTTGTTCATCGTAGACACTAGTGATCCTTTGAATTTCTGTGAAATCAGTTGTAATGTCTCCTTTTTCTTTTCTGAGTTTGGATATTTTCTCTTTTTTTCTTTATTAGTCTGGCTAAATGTTTGTCAATTTTGTTTAACTTTTCAAAAAAATCAACTTTTTTCCATTGATCTTTTGTATTATTTCCTTCATTTCAATTTCATTTATTTCTGCTCTGATCTTTATTATTAATATTAATTTTCTTCTATTTTTTGTTTCGGTTTGCTCTTGCTTTTCTAGCTCTTTAAGGTGTATCATTCTATTGTTTATCTGAAGTTTGTCTTCTTTTTGAAGTAGGCACTTACAACTATAAAATTCCATCTTAGTACTGCTTTTGCTGTATCTCACAGGCTTTGGTATATTGTGCTTCCATTATGATTTGTTTCAAGAAAATTTTCAATTTTCTTTTCAATTTCTTCAATGACCCCACTGGTCATTCAGGAGCACATTGTTTAATTTCCATGTATTTGTATAGTTTCCAAAATTCCTCTTGTTGTTGATTTCTAGTTTTATTGCATTGTGGTCAGTGAAAATGCTTGATATTCTTTCAATCTTGTTTAATGTTTTGACTTGTTTTGTGACCCAACACTGTCAAGGATTTGTCCTTGAGGATGATCCATGTGCTGAGGAAAAGAATGTGTATTTTTTTAGCCATTGGATAAAATGTTCCATAAATATCTATTAGGTCCATTTGGTCTATAGTGCAGATTAAGTCCAGTGTTTCTTTGTTGGTTTTCTTTCTGGAAGATCTTTCCAATGCTGAAAATGGAGTGTTGTAGTCTTTAGTTATTATTGTATTGAGGGCTGTCTTTCTCTCTAGCTCTAATGGTATTTGCTTTATATATCTGGGTGATCCAGTGTTGGGTGCACATATATTTAAAATTGTTATATTCTCTTGCTGAAATGACCCCTTTATTATTGATAGTGACAGGAGGCAGTCAAATGCCTAGGCAGATAGGAGCAGGTCTTCAATGAAACGCCACCTCCAAGCTGAAGACAGCTTAAAGCCTGAAAGCCAAGCTACAATTTAAATCCATGGACTGATTGAGAACCTGTCTTTCCATTTAGCATGCTTTCCTCTGATCTCCACCCTTCACCTATTTTACATATACCTACCCTTTCCTAATTGGTTTTCTACACTGTTGTGCCCACCTTTGAGTGGTGTCTTTGCTTTAAACATTTTTGCATGCTCACAAACCAATCAGCACATGCTCCCTGTTCTGAGTCTATAAAAAGCCCCAGACTCAGCCACACTGAGAGGCAAAAAACCCACCTGACTGCAGGGGTGAGGTACCACCCCCCAACATCCCCTCTCCACTGAGAGCTATTCCGTCACTCAATACAATTCTTCTCCACCCATCCTCACCTTTCAGTCATCAGCATGACCTCATTCTTTTTGGATGCTGGGCGAGGGCTCAAGACCCACCCAGTGTGGGTACTTAGAAAGGCTGTCACACTGGCCCTTTGCCCTTGCCAGAGGGCAGCTGCCCCATGCAGTGGATCCAGGGGCCAACTGAGCTGCTGACATGTCACTGTCCATTGGGCTGTGGATGGCAGTACTAAAAGAACTAATTAGCATACTAACACCCACTCTGAGGCTTCAAAATCGTGAGCACCCTTGTCTGGGTGCCACTGTATTGCCCTCAAGGTGACATGCCTGATCTGGCTATGGGACCCACATGGAGCTTGTTTCTGTGTCAGTGCTCAGAGTGGTGGGCTGGATCCTGCACTTGCTCGCTTATGTGCTCCCTTCTGCAAGAAGCTGAGCATGGTGGGCCAAGTAGATGAGGCGCCCCTGCTGTGAGTCTGGCAAAGGGGCCAAGAAAAATCCTGTGTCATTTAGGGAGCTTGCCCAGGATTCCCAAAGGATGAGTAAATGCAAACCAAGATGCTTCACTTTCCCTGAGGCTTCTTGTCCTCAGACTTTTTTCTGAAGGCAGATGAAGCACTGAACCTCTGGTGTAGCTAGTTAAGAGTGAATGGCAAAACTACACAGGACAGGATGCTGGAGAGGACCCTTCTGTCACTCTTGGGAGTTGGAAATGTCAGTCCCATTCCAATCCAGTCTTTTCTATGATATTTTCCTTCTTGTTTTTGGGGCTGTCATGGCGCCTATGTTGTCTTTTACAATGTTAAGAGTGTTGTTGCAAACAACAGAGATATTACTGAGTAGAATAGGTGTTGGGTCCAGTCATCAAAAATGTAATTCAGAACAACGTGGTTTCTGTCTGTTCTTAGAGGCAAAAAGGGTACAGTGTTTAAGAGTTTTTTCCTATACTAGAAACTCATTTGCATGTAGCAAGAGTCTTTTCCCCCCAAGCACCTACCCCACCCCACACTTAAGTTGTCTTTTTCTTTTTCTCTACCATGTCGGAAGTTAACACAGCCCTGCAAATACAGGGAGCTTTTCTATGTGAGAGTTTTTTTTTTCCTTTTGAAAGGCGTCTTTTTTCCTTTTGAAGGGCCAGGTCCCCCTTTCTCTCCCTTGTTTGAGGACTCAGTTCCACAGCTTTACCTTAGCATTCAGCTTATGATAAGGAGGCAGCAAAGGAGCAGCCCCATTGGCTGCTGTTGCAGTCTGGCAAGGGCCACCAGGGTCTTAATTTAATGAGTCCATGCACCCTCCTGAGGCAGTTATTTGTCCCAAACTCAATTCTGAGCTTCAAGTTAAAGCCCTAGAAAGGAAAACTGGATCTGAGGAATCCAGAGGCATATGGCAATGGAATTCAAGGGACACAGCACAGGTGAGCATTACTAATTCCTGCCAATGAGGCCCCTCCCATTTCATGGATAGAGGTCATGCTAGCATCAATGGCATAGATGAGGTTACCGATCGCAGGGAGAACAGACAATGTGTAGGTGAATGCAAATAATTCTTACTCTCTAGGGTACCCGATTTCACGTGGGTGAAAGTCACATTGGCACCCATGGGTAGCACCCTGCTGAGTTCGCTGGGACTCAGGGATACAAAGACAGAAGAAAGAAGATGCCTTTTCTTTCTCTCCCTCACATGCCCTGGGTATTTGCTTGGGGAAAAAAAGGCACTAAAGGGCACCTTTTCCCCTCTTTCCAGAAGGATAACCAACCATCTTCAGCTACTCTCCATACCACAGGACACTCCTCTCAGATGCATCCCAAAACTGGGAAAAGTTAATTTTCCCAAATCTTTAACTTTTTGGCTTAACAATGAGCCAGGAAAAATTACAGGTCTAACTGAGCAAATCTCTTTAGGAGGGACAATTTTTATAGTATGCAAATAACCTCTTTGTCTGCTCCCCCTTTACAAGACTCCAGAGTCACAAAAGGGCTCCACAGATAAGGGAAGGGAGCCCAGAAGCCTGACATACTGGCAAAAGGGTAAAAGGTTGTTTTTTTTTTAACTAGCCAGACTTCTGGCCTTCCTCTCCCTGTGCAAACTGGTAGAATGAATGATAAAAATCACTGTTTATATCCTCTGTAAAGTTTTGATTAATGGGAAAAAGGATGTGTGAGGCTAATCTTAAGCTGTAACAAATCTGTTATACTTTGTGCTAAGAATTTATCTTTCTGTGTCTTTCTATCAGAAAGAGGGGTACCTTAGGATAGAATGCATGTCTAGGACCCCATAATCCCACTTTTCAAACCATCCCAGCAAACTGGTCAGTAACAAACTTTGCTACAGGTCTCTGAAGGGAAAATAACTGAATGAGGTCTCCATCTTTTTTATGTCCTTGGGAGCTTGACCATGTAACCATGTGGCAGTACTTTCTTTTGGTGTCTGCCATTTTACAATTGTGGCTCAGGTTCAATCTGGCTTAGGGAATGAGTACTTTCTGGCTAATATCTGTGTGACTTTTACAATTTGCTGATTCTCTTTCCCTCCCTTAGCTTCCAGCTTCCTTTCTTTTTTTTTTTTTTTTTTTTTTTTTTTTTTTTTTTTTTTGAGACAGAGTCTTGCGCTGTCGCCCGGGCTGGAGTGCAGTGGCCGGATCTCAGCTCACTGCAAGCTCCGCCTCCCAGGTTTGCGCCATTCTCCTGCCTCAGCCTCCCGAGTAGCTGGGACTACAGGCGCCTGCCACCTCACCCAGCTAGTTTTTTGTATTTTTTAGTAGAGACGGGGTTTCACTGTGTTAGCCAGGATGGTCTCGATCTCCTGACCTCATGATCCGCCCGTCTCGGCCTCCCAAAGTGCTGGGATTACAGGCTTGAGCCACCGCGCCCGGCCCCAGGTTCCTTTCTGAAATCTTCCTTTCTGTGAGCTACCTTTAAAGATTCTAGATTTTGTAAAAACTGCTTACCAGCTCTTTGAAAATACCTTGTACACTCACCGTTAAATCATAACCTTAGTTAAGGCTTGTTGGTTTCACCTGTGAGGTTACTTTTGATAAAGTTCAAAAGCCAGAAATATTGGCCACTTGGTGTGGCTAAAGTCAGGTAACAAGGGATTTAAAAGGATTTTCTTAAAGAGTGCTATGGTTAAAAGTCAGCTTAATTAAAAGTGGATATTCACACTATGGGTATATTTAAAAGGCTTTTATGTTTTTCTCTTCTTGGATCTTGTTTCACTGAAAAAGAGTTTTGTTCTTCTCAGCCAACTGAATTATTCTTCTCAATTTTGTCTTGCCACTCTTAATGCATGCACGAGAGGCCCTAAGATAACTTCTGATGGCCTGGGACTCCCTGGAAAAAACAGAGGAGGCACCATTGACCCTGTTTTGGGAAAAAAAACCTTTTGTTTTCCTCATGGATCCCCAAGAATTAAAAATCCCTCTCATATTTTGAGAGGGATTTAGCTATATCTGCTTTTAGCTATATCTGCTTATTAGGCCCTACACTGCATGTTTTCTTAACCCTGTTTGTTGAAGGGCTCCACCCTGAGGCCAATAATCTCATTAGGAGATTGGCAAATGAAAAAGCTTACAACTACTGGATCTTCTGTCTGTCTGTGTGGTTATATATGTGTTATGTGTGTGATGTTTATATAAAAAAGAGCTTTAATTAATTGGCTTAGAGAAAAGCATGTGCTTAGATTAAATATTTTTTGATGTAAAAAGAAAAGCTGTAATGCCTTTTAGTTCATGTGACTTTAATTTTTGAGAAATAAAAACAGTTTTAAAGATTGTTAGTAAAATACAAATGTCTTCAAAATGTAAATATGTGGTCTAAATTATGTAGGTCAGATACTGGGCTTGTTAAATGCTTTAAGGTTAGAAACTGCTTCTTTGGCTTTTGAAAATTGTTCAACTTGCTTGGTTTATGGTTTAGTAAGACCTGGGGACATATGGGATTAAAAATGTCCCTAACTGTGCTGGAAAGAGTTAGACCCTATCTGCGCCTATTACATAATTAAAATAACTTACCATGTTTTACATGAAAATTAAAAATTGCTAAGGGTTACCATTATAATACGTAACTGAGACTACTGAACATAGATTTACATGTAAGGTGTGTAAGGAAAGTAAAATCTGTTTTTAGTACAAGATTATAACAAGGCATGGGAATGTAAATTTTTGTCTAGTTCATGGGATTAAAGGAGTGTTTTAAACAGGATAAAGACAAAGCTGAAGGTTTAAACAAGTTGTGTAAGGTTTGTAAAAATTAGTCCTGCAAAAGAAGTTTTGTATGTGAACATATTGACTAAATTCAAAAGAATATTATACGGTTTTTCTCTAAGTTGAGCATTAAAATAAAAGAATAAAACAAGGTTTTCTTAGGGCACCGATCTGCTCTTTAACAAAAATTTGTAAAGTGTTATAAAAGGCTTATAAGAATCTCACTCATGATCAAACTGGTTAAGACTGGATAGAATTATCTATAATATTTCGTTAGAAAATTGGGGTTGACATTAATAATAGACTAAAGAAAGGGTGAAATTTGGCTTTCTCTCCCTTGAATGAGATTTTCATGTAATAGTAAAGGATAATAAAAAATTTTTGTTTGCTTTGTGAATCAACTACTGGAAAAAAATAAGGAAAAGACATGAGACAGATTGTTTGGAAAGCTAAGTCTTTCCTCTTAATGGGTAAAGGTTTTTGTCTTTAAAATAATTTTTGAGTAATTATTTTGGCTAACTAAATGATTTATGGAAATCTGGAATTCTATTTCATAATATGAAATGTTTTAAGCCTCTAACATATTTAACAGCCTTCCCAAAATCAAACTTCAGTTTCAAGGTTGTTTTCTCTGACCCTTAACTTTTGAATGCTACAGAGAGCCCCTGGGTCATCCAAAAAAGAGGTAAACAGGATTATTTGACGTGTTTAGTTATGTGGAATTGCCAAAATAAAAATAATGTTTAATCTTCTTCAGGTTATATTTTACTAAGAAATATTAATATATGTTCCAAAATGGTATGGGATTTCTAAAAAGTTCTAATGTTTGAGTATATGCTATCAATAACAATTAAGGTTATTATGTTAAGTTATTGTAAATCACAGAAATAACTAAATTTCTTTGTCAATTGTGTTTGACTGTGACTACCTGAAGACGTTTTATTATTTGTTTTTTTGTTTGTTTTGTAGTCTTCTCTTCCTTCTTTCTTTCCTTCCTCTCTCTTTTTTAGTGAATCATATCTCTGGTGATATGCTTTAGTTTCTTGGTTTTTAATCCTTTGTGTATTCATTGTATGACATTTGTTTTGAAGTCACCATGAGGCTTGCAAATACTATCTTATAACCCATTATTTTAAGGTGGTAACAACTTAATACCGTTTATATAAGCAAAGGAACAAGTCAAAAGAAAACTAATAAAAACTCTACATCTTAAATTTGTCCCCCTGTTTTTCAAGTTTCTGTTGTTTTTGTTTATATCTTAAGGTATTGTCTATGTCCTGAAAAGTTGTTGTAGTTATTATTTTTGATTGGTGTATTAGTTACTCTTTCTACTTAGGACAAGAGTAGTTTATAACCTGTAGTTACAGTGTTAGAATATTCAGTGTTTTTCTGTGTACTTACTATTACCAGTGAATTTTGTACCTTTAAATGATTTTTTATTGCTCATTAATTTCCTTTTCTTCCTAATTGAAGTACTCTCTGTAACATTTCTTATAGGGTGTGTCTGGTGTTGATGAAATCCTTCAGCTTTTGTTTGTCTGGGAAGATTTTTATTTCTTCTTTATATTTGAAGGATACTTTCCTATATGTACTATTCTAGAATAAAAATTTTTTCCTTCAGCCCTTTAAATATGTCATGCCACTTTCTCCTGGCCTATAAGCTTTCCACTAAAAAGTCTGCTCTGAGTTCAAGCTCCATTGTATGTTATTTGTTTCTTTACTCTTGCTGCTTTTAGGATCCTTTCTTTATCCTTGACTTTTGGGAATTTAATTATTAGATGGCTTAAAGTAGTCTTCTTTGGGTTAAATCTGCTTAATGTTTTATAACCTTCTTGTGCTTGAATATTGATATATTTCTCTGGGTTTGAGAAATTCTATATTATTATCCCTTTAAATAAACTTTATACCCCTGTCTCTTTCTCTATCTCCTCTTTAAGGCCAATAATTCTTAAATTATTGAATTTTGAAGCTTTTTGAGGCTATTTTCTACATGTTGTAGGTTTCTGTCACTGTTTTTCATTCTTTTTTCTTTTGTCTCCTTTGACTATATATTTTCAAATAGCCTGTCTTCAAGCTCACTAATTAATTCTTTCTTCTGCTTGATCAGTTCGCTATTTAAAAACTTTGATGCATTTTTCCACGTCACTTTATTTTTCAACTCCAGAATTTCTGCTTGTTTTTGTTAAATTTATCTGATAGAATTCTCAATTATTTCCCTGTATTATCTTGAGTTTCTTTGAGTTTCCTCAAAACAATTATCTAGAATTCTTTATCTGAAAGATCACTTATCTCTGTTTCTCCAAGATTATTCCTGGTGCCTTATTTAGTTTATTTGGTGAAATCGTGTTTTCCTGCATGGTCTTGATACTTGTAGATATTCATCTGTGTCTGAGTATTGAAGAATTAGGTATTTATTGCAGTCTTTGCTGTTTGGGATTATTTGTACCCATTCTTCTTGGGAGGCTCCAGATGTGGAAAAGACTTGTGTTGTGATCTATGAGCTATGTCCTTTGAACATCCCAAGCAAGTAATGCTGTGGTTCTTGCAGACTCATAGAGGTACTACCTTGATGGTCTTGTACAAGATCCAGAAGTATTCTCTGGATTACCAGACATAGACTGTTGTTTTCTTCACCTACTTTCTCCCAAACAAATGGAGACTTACTTTCTTTCTTTCTTTCTTTCTTTCTTTCTTTCTTTCTTTCTTTCTTTCTTTCTTTCTTTCTTTCTTTCTTTCTTTCTTTCTTTCTTTCTTTCTTTCTTTCTTTCTTTCTTTCTTTCTTTCTTTCTTTTCTTTCTTTCTTTCTCTCTCTCTCTCTCTCTCTTCCTTCCTTCCTTCCTTTCTCTCTCTCTCTCTCTTTCTTTCCTCCTCCTCCTCCTCCTCCTCCTTCTTCTTCTTTTTCTTCTTTTTCTTCTTCTTCTTCCTCTTCCTCCTCCTTCTCCTCCTCTCCCTTCTTCCTTCCTTCCTTCCTTCCCTCCTCCCTCCCTTCCTTCCTTCCTTTCTTTTTTTCCATTCTTTTTCCTTTCTTCTCTCTCTTTCTCTCTCTCTGTCCCTCCCTCCCTCCCTCCCTCCTTCTCTCCCTCCTGAAGCTGGGTGTGGAGTGACATAAGCATCTCTATGGCCACCACCACTACAACTGTGCTGGGTCTGACCTAAAGCCAGTACAGCACTAGGTCTCACCCAAGGCCTATTGTAATCATTATCTCATTACTGCTTATGCTTGCTCAAGGCCTTAGGGCTCTGTGATCAGCAGGTGGCAAAGCCATCCAGGCCTGTGTCCTTCCCTCCAGATGGCATGTTACCCCAGGCCTCAGGCAGGTCCAGAGGTGCCATCTGGAAGCCAGGTCAACAACTTTAGAAGTCTATCTAGTGTTCTGTTGTACTGTGGTTGAGCTGTCACCCAAACCACAACATACAATTCTTCCCACTCTTTCCTCCCCTTTCCAAAGGCAGAGGAGCCTTATCTCATGGCCACCACCAACATAGACACACTGAGACTGCTGCCAGACTACCACCCATGTTCCTTTAAGACCCTATGGCTCTTCAGTCAGCTTGTGGTGAATGATGCCTCGCCTGGGACTCACCCGTCAGGGCAGTGGGCTCCCGTCTGGTCCAGAGAAGGTCCAGAAATGCCATCCAAGTCCCAGGTCCTGGAATTGGGGGCTCCAAGAGCCTGCTTCATGCTCTACCCACCTATGGCCTAGCTGGTACCTAAGGTGAAAGACAGAGTTCCCTTTATTTTTCTCTCCACTTTTCTCAAGCAGAAGGAGTCTCGCCTCATGGCCACTACAGCTCAGAATGTGCTGAGTCTCACCTGAATCCAGCTAGTCTCAGAGTCTCATCCAAGGCCCATGATGTACTACCTGGGTATTACTGGTGGTTATTCAGGGCCCAAGTGCTCTTCAGTTAGAAGGTGATGAATCCTGCCAGAAGTAGGTCCTTCTTTTCAAGGCAGTAGGTCCCTTTCTGGTGTAGGGTATGTGTAGAAATGTCATCTGAGAACTAGGACCTGGAAAGGGTGTCTCATGACTCTGACCAATGCCCTATCCTGCTGTGGCTGAGCTGGTATCCAACATGCAAAACAAAGGCCTCCTCACTCTTACCTCTCCTTTCCTCAAGCAGAAGGAAGGGAGCTCTTTTGGACCCATGAGCTGTGCAGCCTGGGGTTAGGAAAGGGGTGATGCCAGCACTCCCTTAGCCACTCTGGCTGGTGTCTCAGTAGGTCATGTTCCCACCCCTCCCCTATCCAGTTCCTATCCAGTACACAGGCACTGGGCCTAGTTCAGCACTAAGACTCATCTAGTAGTTTCAGACTTTGTGGCCTAGATTGTCATCCAAGTTAATTTAGGGCCCCAGAGCCCCAGAGCACTTTAGGCCATGATGGAGAGGCTTGTGGGAACTCAAGTTCTGACCACTGGGATTGGTGATTCCTCTCTGACTAGCATCTTTTTAAATGTTAACTCAATGGGTGGGTGTCAACTGAGTTTGGTCCAATTTTGCTTTCTGCTATAACAAGGAAGAACTGAGTTCAATGTCTCACAAATGCTGCACTCTCCTTCTCCCCAACATAGAATCACTCTCTGCATCATGCTGTCACTGCTGGATATAGGGAAAGGGTGGCATTGGTGATTCAGTACTGCTTTTCCTACCTCTTTGGTACCTCTTTCAGTGATGCAAAGTTAAAGCCAGGTACTGTGAGTGCTCACCTGCATTTTGATTCTCATGAAGGTACTTCTTTGGTGTGTAGACAGTTGTTAAATTGGTGTCCTTCTTGGAGGCATGATTGATGGAACCTTCTATTTTGACATCATACCCCCATACTACCTCCTCTGTGACTTCTAATCTTAATTACAGCTTGGGGTGTCCACTGTCCAGTTTTCTGGGCATGAGAGGCAGCAAGCAAGACAGTGACTTTTTGTATCCATAGCTACAGTGTCAGTCTCAAAAGAGTCATTTCCATGATGGATCGGTTCTATATTCCTGGGGATTATTCCAGGAGGACCAGTCTAGAACCTGATCCTTAAATCCCTATAATGATTTTGAAAATATCTAATTCTCTGAATTAAGTCCTTTCTTGCTTAAAATTATCAAAGTAGTTTCTACTTTCTGAACTGAAGAATGGAACCCATAGAAAGACATAAGAGGTGTTGCCTGGGAAAAGCCAATTGACCCATCATGAAGAAGCTTCACATTGCCAAATGGCATTTACTTTGGTGAATGCACTGAGTTCCAGTTAAGATCCTTGGCTTGCCATCTTAAGGACCCAATATACTGGAGTTGATGGGGGTTAGATGCTCAGTAATGCTAACAGAGCTATCAAGAAGAGGATTTATAAAACGCAAATGCTGTTTTAATTATTTACAATGAGGGATGTGCTATGAGGAAGACTAGAAGCGTACTGGCCTGACCAGCAATTTTGCTGATTGTGATCGAGACACAAGAGAACTCAAATTTTCAAAGGATTCTCATTGAGTACGTGTATTAATCTGTTTTCTTTTTTTTTTTTTTTTTTTTTTTTGAGACGGAGTCTCGCTCTGTCGCCCAGGCTGGAGTGCAGTGGCCGGATCTCAGCTCACTGCAAGCTCCGCCTCCCGGGTTCACACCATTCTCCTGCCTCAGCCTCCAGAGTAGCTGGGACTACAGGCGCCCGCCACCTCGCCCGGCTAGTTTTTTGTATTTTTTAGTAGAGACGGGGTTTCACCGGGTTAGCCAGGATGGTCTCGATCTCCTGACCTTGTGATCCGCCCGTCTCGGCCTCCCAAAGTGCTGGGATTACAGGCTTGAGCCACCGCGCCCGGCCTGTTTTCATGATGCTAATAAAGACATACCTGAGACTGGGAAGAAAAAGAGGTTTAATTGGACTTACAGTTCCACATAGCTGGGAAGGCCTCAGAATCATGGCGGGAGGTGAAAGGCACTTCTTACATGGTGGGAGCAAGAGAAAACGAGGAGGAAGCAAAAACGGAAACCTCTGATAAACCCTTCAGATCTCATGAGATGTATTCACTATCACGAAAATAGCATGGGAAAGACCTGCCCCTATGATTCAATTACCTCTCCCTGGGTCCCTCCCACCACACATGGGAATTCTGAGAGATACAATTCAAATTGAGATTTGGGTGGGCACACAGCCAAACCATATAAGTAGGCAATGGAAGCAAAAGAAGAGCCACCACAGGGAAGGACTTGCCCCCTGGACCAGACTAACCAAGGGTCCTGGGCACCCTCTCCCCTGGTGAGTGCTTGAATGTATTTTCCAAAATGATGTCTCTGGGCTCCTCTTTTTTTGTGCTTTCAAAGCATATCCATTTCCCTTCTGATCCTAAACATAGAGGTGCAGGCAGGCAAGGGAATAAATTGCAGTGTGAACACTGATTGCGCCTTCCTACATAATCTGCCAACGAGAGACTCAATCTGAAGAGTTTACTCCTCAAACAGGACTTTGGCCTAATTTCTGTTTAACCCTCATTATCTTCAGAAAGGTATGCAACAGCTGAGCTAATGTCAGCTCTGGTCAGGAAGACTAGGCTGAATGTTGACAAACAAGAAATAAACTCTACGTCTTTAAGAAGAGGCTGTATTTAACAAAGCATCTGGGTGTGCTATTTTTTGACATGAAAGAGTAGCCCTTGGAGAATTTCCTAGATTGGTTGGCATCAGTCAAAGAAGACTAAATCATTCTTCACAAATAATAAAAGCAAAATTTTGAGTGTTCAAGGGCAACTTCGAAGCAGACAAGGTGAGGACAGCACCCCTCCAACCCCACCCTGCCTCATGATTCCTTCCATCTTCTTCCCCTCACCAAAGACACAAGGAATAACCTAAGATAGAGGGTGTGTTGGGAAGAGGTCCTAGCAAGATGCAAAAACAGAGAAGAGAAGGCAGATGAGAAGTTCTATGTTCAATCTTGGGGAGTTTGTCAGGACTGTGACTTCTCTGCTAGTATTTCAAGATCTTCAATACATACCTACTCTTCATATCTCTCTGTATGAATGATGCTTGGGAAAATGTTTTTAAAAAGGGACTGAGCTCCAGGTTTGGGTTTATGTAAGGTAGAGAAGAAAAGAGCTGCAAGAGGGAAGATATAGCAGAGAACAAGAATTCTGTGAGAGGAGAAAGTTGGACCAAGTGATGACCAGGAGAAATATTAACATAAGTCTCTAAGAATTCCTAGCAACCATAGTGGAGGAAGGGTGGAGAGAAATTGTCATAAGCATGACAGGGTCATTTAATCCACTTTTGCTTAAATCTCAAAGGATAGGGCAATTGGGATGGCCTGGAAAACTTGGGCCAGAATCATTGCAGTCAAAAACCTGGGCCAGAATAAATGCAGTTAAGGGAGAAGGAAGGGGTTAAGTAGAAGATAATGTAATGTAGAGCCTTGTGTCTTGCATGTAGAACAGATATTTCACCTTATTAAAATTCTTCTTATCCACTTGAAAATTGTCAATAACTTGACTTTCCAGAAGCCAGAGGAAAAGCTTTTCCTCTGGCATCTCTTAGACTCTTGTCATCCATCCCATGTTTTCTGACTGGCCAATGTGGTTGCCTTCTAATTTTTAAAAGCATCCCTGCACACTCTTCTCATTGTACATGAAGTCACGTCAATTCATGCTTCTCTGACTTAAAAAGGCATGGTATCTCCTCTTTGTTCTTTAATTCTTAAAAGAATTCTGATGGAGAGCAATAAAATTTCAGCCCAGTAAAGATATTAATTACAGAGTTTTAAATACTTGATGAAAGGCCCTTTCCCTTGATAGGAGAATATCTTCTTCCAGTTAGAAAAAAACAAAACAAACAGATTCTCAAGGTTAAGTCACGTAGCTTCTTGCCTGGTGCCCACATGAGAGCTTCTATGGACTCATGTGAGTGAAATCCTGTGGTATAAATAATTTCTTGTTACAGAAGAGGACAAAGCTGAGCAGGAGGAGTGGTAATAGTCAGATAACTATGTGTGCTCTCTGGAAAGTTTTAAGAGGTTGCCAAATGCTTCCCCTGAAAGAGTAAGACAGAATGCCTATGAGAAATCATGACACCAGGCTGTCTAAAGTTTTTAAGTGCCTTAGTTAAAGCCAAAAATTCTTACTCATCAGAAAGGATTTTGTGGGTGAAAGGAAAGTTTTGGACTGAGTTTTTTAAACTTCTTGAATAGGGCCAGAGTGAAATTTATAGTAAATAAAGCTTAGTGACTTATAGCAGCATTTTCCACAATAGCCAAAAGTGGAAGAAACCAATGTGCCCATCACAGATACATGCCTGAACAGAATATGGTATATCCAAATGAGAGATTATTCAGTCTTAAAAACGAAGAAAGTTCTGACACGTGCTGCAATATGGATGAACCTTGAGGACATTTCACTAAGTGAAAGAAGTCAGTCACAACAAAAGGACAATTACTGCATGACTCCATAGAGTGGTAAAATTCATAGAGACAGAAAGTAGAATGATGGTTGCCAGGAGATAGGAGGAAGAGGGAATGAGAAGTTATCATTTAATGGGTACAGAGTATACATTTGGAGAGATGAAAAAAGTTCTAGAGATAAATGGATGATGGTGATGGTTGCACAACAATGTGAATGTACTTAATGCCACTCAACTGTCCACTTTAAAATGGCTAAAATGGTAAATTTTATGTCATGTATACTTTACCACAATAAAAAAGCTTAGTGGGAATAATATTGTGTTGTTTTGTAAAAGTTTGCATGTTAAAAAATCGTATTTTTGGGGAAGCACTCATGAGAAAAAGGTTCTGTTGTTTGAATCAACCAAGGAACACTTCACACGAAGCACATTAATCACAGAAAAGTCTCTGAGAAGACCTGCATTGAAATTATACTACATTGTTTAACCTAGCATTTCATATGTGTATTTGACTCTAGGACACTTCTTTCCAAAGATTTCTTAAACACCCATCAGAACTGGTATTCTGCGAAATATCAGTTTGGAAAGCACCATTTTAAATTATCCTCCTATCTGTATAGTAACTGTGTCTAGACAGTAATGAGAGATTTTCTTCATGGACTTTGGAAGTGCAGTTCTTTATAGAAATACCTCATGAACTTTGTGACAACAATTAGATATTAATTATTTTATTATGTTTTGTTGTTTCAATAAAGAGACCACAAGAAAAAGCTCTCCATGAGTTGAAAGGTCCTTTGGCTACTACTTGAAAATTTTTAGTTGTTAATTCAAACAACTATTCAAAATTCAACTATTAATGAACAGTTGTTTGATTTTTGCTGATAATGGAGGCACCACCACTGTCACCTTAGTGGCAGCTACATGGATTGTAGGCATGTGACCTGCAAATACAAATCAGTCAATTGACAGTAACCATCACCCAAATGGCTTTCCTTATCTGCCAGGGCTTCCCTTTAAGTTGCCTGTTGCGAGGTGCCTATAGGTCCTGCTTGGATGGAGAGATTTATGTGAGGAACAGTCTCATTCTCATAGTTATTATTTTACTCTTAGATTTTTCCCTACATCTCAGATCATGAATAGTTGCAAAAAAGAAATTCTCTCACAGTGTATCTCATACTCACGAACCAACATTTTGAACAAATTATTTTTACTTTCTGGAAATAAGGAACTTTGACTAGATTAAAAAAGTCCCTATTATCTTTTTAAAAATCACTTTTTTTTCAGATAAAAGCATGATTTTCCTTCTTGGCAAATCAATATTTCTTTATCTTACTAAAATTTCAGACCTAGATATTTCTTGTTTTATAAGAATTAGTGTTTTGAATACAGTGGTTTTTTTCAAGTTAAAAAAAATCAGTATTGTTTAATGTCTACAACAATACTGTGTTTATTGAATTTTTAAAAATTAATTTTTTGTGGGTACATAGTAAGTGTATGTATTATGGGGTACATGACATGTTTTGATACAGGCACGTGGTATGGAATAAGTACATTGTGGAGAATGGAATATCCATCACCTCAAACATTATCCTTTGAGTTACAAACAATCTAATTATACTGCTTAAGTTATTTTAAAATAAATACAATTTATAATTGCAAATAGTATTTACAGTTAGGTTATTATTGTACAGTTAGGTTATTATTGAATATAGCTACCCCATTGGGCTGTCAAATAGTAGATCTTATTCATTCTTTCTATTTTTTTTGTACCTGTTAACCATCTCCACCTCCCCCCACCACACCCCTACCCTTCCCAGCCTCTGGTAACTATCCTTCTACTCTATACATTCATGAATTCAATTGTTTTGATTTTTAGATCCCACGAGTAAGTGAGAACATGCGATGTTTGTCTTTCTGTGTCTGGCTTATTTCACTTAATATAATGATCTCCAGTTCCATCCATGTTGTTGCAAATGACAGGTTCTCATTCTTTTTTATGGCTGAATAGTACTCCATTGTATATGTGTGCCACATTTTATTTATCTATTCATCTGTTGATGGACACTTAGGCTGCTTCCAAATCATAGCTATTGTAAACAGTGCTGCAACAAACATAGGAGATCAGTATATCTCTTCAATATACTGATTTCCTTTCTTTTGGGTTTACACCCCGCATGGGATGCTGGATCATATGGCAGCACAATTTTTAGTTTAGAAACTTCCAAACTGTTCTCCAAAGTGGTTATAATAATTTACATTCCAACCAACAGTGTACAAGAGGTCCCTTTTCTTCACTCCTTACCAGCATTTGTTATTGCCTGTCTTTTGGATATCAAGACACTCGCCTCAATCTACCCAGACCCAAAGAGTTGTGGGTATTTCCTTTTCTCTGCAACCTCGCCAACATCTGTTATTTTTTGACTTTTTAGCAATAGCCATTCTGACTGGTGTGATACTGTTGGTGAGAGTTTAGTTCAATCATTGTGGAAAGCAGTATCGTGATTCCTCAAAGAGCTAAAAGCAGAATTACCATTTGATCCAGCAATCCTGTTACTAGGAATATAAATCATTCTACAATAAAGACACTTGAAAGTGAATGCTAATTGCAGCACTATTCACAATAACAAAGACATGGAATCAACCTAAATGTCCACCAATGACCGATTGGATAAAGAAAATGTGGTACATAGACACCGTGGAATACTATGCAGGCATGAAAAAGAATGAGATCATGTCTTTTGCAGTAACATGGATGGAGCTGGAGGCTGTTATCCTTAGCAAACTAATGCAAGAACAGAAAACTAAATACTACACGCTCTCACTTACAAGCGATAACTAAATTATGAGAACTCATGAACACAAAGAAGGGAACAACAGAATTGGGGTCTACTTGAGGGTGAAGGGTAGGAGGAGGAGGTAGACAAGCAGAAAAGAAAACTATTGGGTTCTGGGCTTCATACATGGGTGATGAAATAATCTGTACAACAGATCCTGGTGACATGAGTTTGCCTATGTAACAAACCTTCATGTGTACCTCCAAACCTAAAATAAAAGTTTAAAAACTAAAAGTAAAAAATAAAACATAATGAGTAAAGAAGATTTACTTCTTCCAAGAGCTTACATATTATCTTATTGAGGAATGTAGATTGTATAAAACATACTTGAATTCATTAACTCCTTTGTTGCATCCTCAAGGACTCTATAAAGTAGATAAGGTAGATTTTAAAGATAGAAGTCTCAGATAAGAAAGACAAAGATTGGATATTTATTGATTAACTAATTCTATTATTGGATCATATTCCAGGCACCATGAGATATAGTTTGGATATTTGTCCCTGCCCAAATCTCACATTGAATTGTAATCCCCAATGCAAGAGGTGGGGCTGATGGGAGGTGTTTGGGTCTGGGGGTGGATCCCTCATGACTTGGTGTTGTCTTCACAATAGTGAGTGACTTCCCAGAAGATCTGGTCATTTAAAAGTATGTGGCAACAACCCCTGCACAATCTCCCTCTCTTGCTCCTGCTTTCACCATATGATACACCTACTCCCTGTTTGCCTTCCACCATGATTGTAAGCTTCGTAAGCCCCCCCAGAAGCTGAGCAGATGTTGGCACCATGCTTCCTGTAAAGTCTGCAGGACCATGAGCCAGTTAAACCTCTTTTCTTTATTTAGAAAAAAAAATACAACTTTTTGTTTTGTTGATCTTTTGTATTCTTTTTTTCATTTTAATTTCATTTATTTATGCTCCAATCTTTATTATTATTGTTCTTTTTCTAATTTTCAGTTTGGTTTGCTTTTGTTTTTCTAGTTCTTTAAGATGCATCATTAGATTATTCATATGAAGATTTTCCGCTTTTTTTTGATGTAGGCACTTATAGCTATAAACGTCCCTCTTGGTACTGCTTTTGCTATATCTGATAGGCTTTTGTATGTTATATTTCCACTATCATTTGTTTCAAGAAAATTATCAATTTCCTTCTTAATTTCTCCGTTGAACCACTGGTCATTCAGGAGCATATTGTTTAATTTCCATGTGTTTGTATAGTTTCCAAAATTCCTCTTGTTACTAATTTCTAGCTTAATTCCACTGTGGTCAGAGAATGTGCTTGATATTGTTTCAATTTTGTTGAATGTTTTAAGATTTGTTTTGTGACCTAATGTGTTCTATCCATGTGCTGAGGAAAAGAATGTGTATTCTGCAGCTTTTGGATGAAATGTTCTGTAAATATCTACAGGGCTATTTTATCTGTAGTGCAGATTAAATCTGATATTTCTTTGTTGATTTTCTGCTTGGAAGCTTTTTCCAATGCTTAAAGTGGGGTGCCGTTGTTTCCAGCTATTATAGTATTAAGAAGGCCCATCTCTCTCTTTAGCTCTAATAATATTTGCTTTATACATCTGGGTACTCCAGTGTTGGCTGCATATATATTTAAAGTTGTTATATCCTCTTGCTGAATTGACCCTCTTGCTATTATGTGGTTGCATACAGTGTTTATATCTCTCATACAGAACATTTTTCTTAACACAACAACAGTTACGTTGTTCTTTTGCCACACTTTTGTCACTGGTTTTTGACAAATTGCTCTTAGAAAAGGCAAAATGTTAAAAGCTCAGCTATTTCAGAAGTGAACAGAACATTTAAATGAAACAAAGTGAAATTTCAAAAACACCTATAAGTGGTAACATTCAAGGACAATCAATAAAATAATTGAAGAAGAGTGTAAAACTTCCAGACCAAACATGCCCCGAATGGAATACTTTTAAAAATGAGAAAAGAAAAATCATAGGAAAAAAAAAAAAAACAAAACAAAGTAGAAGGGTAGAAACAAGCCCAAATATTTTAATAATCAGTAAAATGAAAATGAGTTAAACATGCCAGTTAAAATAGACTTAGACTGGATTTGAAAACAGTAATACAAAATTCTTCCCTGCGCTTTTATGAAAACATGCCTGAAGCTTAAAGGCCTGAAAAGGTTAAAAGTAAAAAGGCTAGAAAAAGATAAAATACCCTACATCCTAAACAAAACAAGCTGACAACAAGATATTAATCTCAGATAAAATAGACTTTAAGACATAAAGCATCTTTAGGAATAAATAAGTCTCTATGTAATGTTTAAAAAGCTTTAATACCTAAAAGCTACCTTAAAATATTTCAAAAATATAAAGCAAAAATTGATAAGGTACCTAGAATTACCATGAGAAATGAACAAATTCAGCATCAGAATAGAGGATTTTAATTTTAAAAAGTTCAATTATTGAGAGGTAAAACAGACAAATATTAGGGTGTGGTTATGATAAACTGATAATGTGCGTCATTTAGCTTTTTTTTTTTTTTTTTTTTTTTTTTTTTTTTTTTTTTTGAGACAGAGTCTCGCTCTGCCGCCGGGGCTGGAGTGCAGTGGCTCGATCTCGGCTCACTGCAAGCTCCGCCTCCCGGGTTCACGCCATTCTCCTGCCTCAGCCTCCCGAGTAGCTGGGACTACAGGCGCCGCCACCTCGCCCGGCTAGTTTTTTGTATTTTTTAGTAGAGACGGGGTTTCACCGTGTTAGCCAGGATGGTCTCGATCTCCTGACCTCGTGATCCGCCCGTCTCGGCCTCCCAAAGTGCTGGGATTACAGGCTTGAGCCACCGCGCCCAGCCCATTTAGCTTTTTAATTTGATAGAATGCCTATTTAGTGCTAGGCACTATTCCAGACATACAGATATGGTCCCTGATCTCATGGGACTGACAGTCCAGGTCCTAGGGCTGATGGAGAAGGATGTTCATGACACCCCCTCACCATGACATGGAATTTGGAGCTATAGTTTAGTGGTTAAGTTTGCACACTTTGAATGGAGATCTTTTTGGGCCTTGTCTCTAGCACACAGGAATTGCATGGTTTGGGACGGTCATTTAATCTCTGTCTACTCATGTATAAAGCGGATGCAATGCCTATCTCCAAGTGCTGGTGAATAATACTATATAGGGTATTTGAAGCTCTTAGCACAATGCTTGACATAAACTCTCAGTAATTGATAATACTTATCATTACCTGTCATTTTGCTAAAAGCTTTGAATCAACAGTTGCTGCTGAACCATATGGTCAGGCTTTAATAACACCCTGATTGATAAGTAATGGTACTTTGTGGATGAGTATTGAATGAATCAATCTGTTTTCCCACAAATCCTAAGTTTCCAGTTTTTTATTCTTTTTAGCCAACTTCATAGTTTTGCGTATTTGGGACTTGTGGTTGGTGAAACTGAATGCTATGGTTGCTTTTTTTTTTTTTTTCCTAGATGGAATCTTACTCTGTCGCCTAGGCTGGAGTGCAGTGACACGATCTCGGCTCACTGCAACCTCTGCCTCCCAGGTTCAAGCAATTCCCCTGCCTCAGCCTCCTGAGTAGCTGGGATTACAGGTACCTGCCACCACACCCGGCTAATTTTTTTGTATTTTTAGTAGAGATGGGGTTTCACCATACTGGCCAGGCTGGTTTCAAATTCCAGACCTCAAGTGATCCACCCACCTTGGCCTCCCCAAGTGCTAGGAATACAGGTGTGAGTCACTGCACCCTGCCTATGGTTGCTTTTGACAGTTCTTTGTGTGCTCAGAACCTAAGAATCAGATTACGCATGTGTCTTACTTAGCATCCTGGTCAAAATGGCCACTTCCCACCCCTCTCCACATAACTAGACATTCTAACATTATGTTTGCATAAAACTCAGAATAGGAAACTACTAACTTAAAAAAACATTCTTTTATCAGCGGCTACCTGGTTATGAGCTCCTACTTCATTTTAAGGGATCAGCACCAAATATGGCCAGGAATCACAACAGAGACCTTAGTGCATTTTTGTCATGTGCAATTCCTTTAATATACCAGTAAATATTTACTAAATGCTTCTGAAATGTCACACTCTTTTTTATTTCAGAAATGGTCGAGAATACAACTATGAATAAGTTGTGATTCCTACTCTGGAGAATCTTACTGTTTAGGGGGAGGAATCAGGCAGGTATAAAAAATAACTCTGCTCCCTCTAAGAGCAAGAACAAAGCAAGGATGGCCACTTCTTCTCAACACTGTTCCAAATTTTCTAACCAGTGTAATATGGTGGACATCACAGAGAAGTAGAAGGCATAAATATTGGAGATAAATAGTTAAAACTCTTTATTCTCAGACAAAAACTACTAGGACAAGTGCATTTATCAGTGTCATAGGGTATGAGGTCAGTATGCAAAAGTCAATTGTATTTCTATATATTAACAATGAAGCATTGGGAAACAAAATGTTCAAAGCAATACCACTTATAATAATATCAAAAATATAAAGTACTTAGGAATAAATTTAACTGAAGATCCTCAAGGCCTTTACATTGAAGATTACATGGCATTGTGGAGATATTAAAGACCTAAGTAAATGAAGAGATATACCATGTCCATGAATTAGAAGGCCCACTGTTGTTAAGATGTTACTTCTCCCCAAATTGGTCTATAGAAATATAATACCAAACAAAATCCCAGTTGAAATTTGGAAGCTGATTTTAACACTGACATAAAAATTCAAAAGACCTAGAATATCCAAAACAATCTTGAAAAAGAACAGGGTTGAAGAACCTCTGCTTTCTAACTTCAAGATTTACAAGAAAACAGAATATTTTCATTATCTTGGAGTAGAAAAAATTTCTTAAATAGAATGACCATTAACCATAAAATAATTGATAAGTTGTGCTAAACGAAATTGAAAACTTCTCATCAAGAAACATCATTAAGCAAGTGAATAGGCAAGCAACAGACTGGGAAAAGATGCTTAAGATTAATGTATATCTCAAGCAGGTACTTGAATTCAGAATATATACAGAATTTGTACAGCTCAATAATGCAAAGACAAAAATCTCAATTTAAAACAGACACTGTGCAAAAGAAGATATAGAAGTGGTTAATAAGCACATGAAAACATGTTCAAAATCAGGGAAGTGATGAAAACCACAAGATACCACTTGACACCTACTCAAATGGTTAAAAGGAGAGATTGATGACAATAAATATTGGACAGGATGTAGAGTAGCAAAAATTCTTATATATTGCCAGTGAGAGTGTAAAATGTTATGTCCACCTTGAAAGACTACCTAGAAGTTTCTTATGACATTAAACACACACCTATTCTGTTACCCAACATAACAGAAGAATGGATAAGTAAATTGTGGTGTATTCTTACAATACAATACCATTCAGCCATAAAAAATTGAATTACTAAATAAATGAATTCTCAAAAACGTGCTGAGTGAAAGAAACCAAATACAAAATAATAAATATGATTCCATTTATATGAAATTCTATAACAGACAAAGGTAATTTATAGTGATAGAAATAAGAACAGTAGCTGCTACTGTTGGGGACAGGGAGTGGGGATTGATTGGAAAGGGGATGAAAAAACTCTCTAGAATGACACAAATGGTGGGGATAGAATAAGTGTACTTATTTGCCAAAAATCATTGAACTGTATACTTAAGATTTGTGCATTTAATGGTATATAAATTTAAAAGAAGGAAATAACTCAAGGTAGCCATTTATAATTTGACCAATGCTTAAATCACAAACTCAAATATCCTATTGTCCGATTACATTCTCTTTGGCCTCATGAAGCACTCCACTTTGATGACCTTACACTTTTTCTGTATCTACCACCTTTTTTTTTTTTTTTTTTTTTTTTTTTTTTTTCTCCCCCCTTTTTTTTTTTTTTTTTTTTTTTTTTTTTTGCCTTCACTACCCTCTTGTTCAGGTGCGAGTCCATGGGCCATTACTATAGGCCCTCCCTTGCAGATACCTTCAACTCTCTCACCTCTTTCCTTCTATTACATGTGCCTGTTGCAACTCAATTCTGCATAAACCTATTCACTGCCTTTTCCATGCCTGCCTCCATGCAACTGAAACTGGGCAAAAATCCCACAATTGGGTAGATAGACATGACTTTTCACTTCTATTACTCTAGGCTCATGATTTCCAACCTCAAATGGGAAATTGGCACTGCCAGTCACCACACAGCTGAGATAAGCCCATTCTTTGACTCTCCTCAAGGAATATTTGTACATTCTCCAGTTTTCCAGCTGTATTCATCCTACCCTGTATTCCTCTCAGTTAATGATCTTGTCTCCTATTAACTAAAAACAAAACACACAAACACCACCTCACCCTCACCCCAAATCCCACAATGTACAATACAGGAACTCTACCTGTTTCTCTCCACTACCAAATTCAAACACCTGGTGGCATCACCACCCAATTTTTCTCCTTTTTACTGTTTCTGGGAAGAGATTCCATTTCCTCTGCAAAGTCACACCACATTTGTGCTCTGATCCCATGTCCTTTATGCCATATCAGGCGGTTTTGTTGCATCGTTAACATTTCCGTCTTTACTCTCTATTGGATTTATCCAATAATTATTCCGACATTTGTATACTACCCTTTTTATCCTAATCATCCCCAGCTATTGCGCCAATGCTCTGTCTCCCTTAACTGCACTTCCTGCAAGAGTTGTCTGCAGTCTCGTCCTCACCTCTCATTTAGTCCTCACTGTATTCAATTTTAGTTTCGGCCTCTTCCATTTCATAGAAATGGATTTTGCGAAGGGCACTTCGTGCTGCCAAAGCTGGTGGTAGTTTCTCTGTCCTCATCTTACTGGACCTTTCTGTGGTAGTCTAGGCTGTTAAACACTTCTTTCCTGAAACATGCTT
This sequence comes from Papio anubis, assembly GCF_008728515.1. Classification (NCBI taxonomy): domain Eukaryota; kingdom Metazoa; phylum Chordata; class Mammalia; order Primates; family Cercopithecidae; genus Papio; species Papio anubis. Next base: position 31,258,957 of record NC_044989.1, on the reverse strand, counting down.
TATCTCTTGGCTTCCATGACACCAGACCCCCAAGTTTTCTCCCAGCTTTCTGGTTTTCTCAGACTCTTTTGCCAGCAGCCCTCTCTTCCCCCTATCCCATCTAAACTCTAATGTTTGAGTTCTCTAGGAAGCAAGCAGTCCACAATCCTCTTCTCTTCTTACTTTAAATTTGCATTCCACCCAATCCCATGACTTTGGATTTTACTATACACTGTGACTCTTAAACAAATATTTGTAGCTCAGATCTTTATTCCGGGCCCCAGACTCTCATTTTCAATGACTTATTCTGCATTTGTAACTTGGAGGGCTCACAGAAATCTCAAAATGAACATATCCCAAGAAAAATTTTGGTTCCCTTATTCCCACCCCTTCATCATTCTTTCTCTTCTGGGTGAATTGGACTTAGGAAGAACCAACCCATCTTTCTTCCTACCTTTTTCTGACTCATTGGTCCTCCCGACATATTCTAATTCATCACAAATTGCTATCAATTCTGCCCCTACAACGTGCCTTAAAATTATTATGCACATGTCCATGTCCATCTCCGCAGGTCCAACCCAAGTCACATCATCTTTTGACTGACTCTTGCCTGAATAACTCCTGCCTCTCTTCAATCCACACTCCATGTGGTAGACAGAGTAATTAAACAAATGGATATAGGATAATGTCTCATGCTCACACACGAACTCCCCCAGCCACCGAACACTATCAGTGTCTTATTTCATGTAAAACACAATCTAAAACTCTTAACATGATCTCAGGCGTGCTTTAGCTCTCCTCACCAACTTCCCCTTGAACTGCTTTTCTACTCATTCACTATAGTAATTTCCCTCCTCTCATTGGTCCCTCAGGTATACCAAACTCTTTTCATCTCAGCGAGTCTGTACAACCTGTTTGCTCTGCCTGGAACATTCTTTCCACCACTCTTTGCCTGGCTAACTCTGAGTCAGCTCTCAGTTCCAACTATACTTCCTCAAAGTGGCCTCTCTGCTATTCTGTCTCTGAAAGAGTTCTGAGAGCCCAGTCTTTCCTACTGTGACCTGTAGGCCAGTTTGTATTAATAAATATATATTTATTTGTGTGTTGATTACAATAAATATGTGTTTACTACAATAAATATATATTTATTTAATGCTAGCTTTCTCTAGAGATATTTAATCTCCACAAGGCCTGTTTTGTTTACCATTATATATCAATGGTTGCACTTCCTGGCCCCTAGTAGATGCTCAATAATTATTTGTTGAATGAATATGAGATAGATAATGATAAATTCTCCAGCCTCAGGCCTGGATCAATTGTCTGCGTAACAGTCCCAAATCCCCTCCAGGCAGGGTGAATGGTTTACTCTGACAAAATTCTATTCGATAGCCCTCTGTGTTTACATTTACAGTGCTAGTAATGAGAGATATCATTAATATTCACTAATATCCCATGTCCCTCCACTTTGAGTTATAGATAGGATTGTACTTTCTTGCTGTGTTAGATTAAGTTTTGTCCCCAGTATCTGCTGCCTCTGCGTGATAAGATTACTCTACTTCCCTACCTTTGCCATCAGTTTTGGCCACGTGAGAGGTGGTGCTCCTCCACATAGGAAGGTTATGCTTCTCTGATATCAGATAATGACCATGAAACTCATTTTGGTCCACAAGTAGAAGTGAAGAATGCCACTCCTGAGCAGAAGCATTAGAGCTATTACATCAGTCCTCAGACTTTCTTTTCTATCTATAATGAGAATGACATTGTCCTACATAGAGGCTGCTCCTTCAGCCTGGAGCCCAGGGCATTAGATGACCACAGGATGTATGAGAGAGAAAAAAAATCACTATTTCTGTAAACCCTTGAGACTTGGGGGTTGATCATTCCCACAGTTTAACACAATCTAAGCTGACTGATCGACTTACGTCCTTAAAGTTATCTGCGACTGGTTCTGCCAACAAAATATGAGAAGTCATGTGTATCACTTCCAGGCAAGTTTAGCTTGGTTGAATCTTGCCAGGCTTGAGAAGTCAGAGCCTCTGGGCCCAAATGCAGTAAGACAGTAAAGAATCAGGAACAAAACATTAAGCATATTAGATATGTATGTCTTAGTAAAGAGAGAGAATGAGAATACAGCTGTACTTTGATCCTCTAACCCAAATCCATACTGCTGGCCTTTGGGCCACTAAGCATTTTTATTGGATAGGACCTGATCTGTAAGGGTCCTGAATCTCCAGCTATCTTTTTTTGTTTTTTTTGAGATGGAGTCTCGCTCTGTTGCCCAGGCTGGAGTGCAGCGGCACAATCTCGACTCTGCCTCCTGGGTTCACGCCATTCTCCTGCCTCAGCCTCCCGAGAAGCTGGGACTACAGGCGCCTGCCACCACGCCTGGCTAATTTTTTTGTATTTTCAGTAGAGAAAGAGTTTCACTGTGTTAGCCAGGATGATCTCAGTCTCCTGATCTTGTGATCCGCCGGCCTCAGCCTCCCAAAGTGCTGGGATCACAGGCATGAGCCACCGTGCCCGGCCGGATCCCTGGATATCTGAGACCACTTAGTCCGATCTCTGAGACCACTTCGTCCACAAATGATATGAAGGAGTACTTACTTCCGCAGTTTGGCCTAAGACAGGCCTCACAGGAGGAGTTCATGCTCTCTCTTTCTCTGCCTGCTGGTGGTCATTGGCGTGTCTCAGTGTGGGGTTCAGAACCTTTTCCCTAAAAGGTGCCAAAAGAACATCATTACTTTATTGGTAGGTGCACACGGCCAGGAAGTCTTTGGGAGAGTGGCATAAATACGTATAAAATACTGCCAAGCTCCATCTTCTGCTTTCAGAAACACTTCTTGATACTTGCTGTAATCCTGGCATTAACAAACATTATCTTCTTACAACCACCAGGTAAGGAAATTATTACTGTCTCCATTAAATAATGGGGACATAGGGTCAGAGAGTACAAAGATCTTGCCAAAGGATGCAGAGCTAGTGAGTTGGGAACCCGAGATTTACAAATATTTGAATTCTTGCTTCTTCTTTTTGTCTCTCTCTCTCTCTATCCCTTCCATTCTCTGTTACTGAAACTGCACAGACCACTACTAACCTCTAATAGCTCCTTCTCTAAATCTCATCCCTAGGATCTTTTTCTTTGAAAGCTCTTCCTTCTGGTCTCGTATTGAAGAATAGTTTTCAGTCTCCTGAAAATAGTTCCTTTGTGACAAAAACCAGTTCTTATAAGTGTAATGGAAGAGCTCTGAGAGGCAAGCTTTTGGAATCAAAACAGCAGAACCTTCTTTCCCAATTCCTGTCGGTTACTCCGGCATAGGTTGTGCCAGCGAAAATAAGCTTCGGGCCCACATAGGAAACCAGAGAGGCATAGGGCTCTGTTGGAGCTGCTGGCCCAACTCCTTCTTAGGTATCACCCAGTGTCCATCTGTGTACCACAGGTGCTGCAGAAGAGAAAAAGCCTGCTGCAGGCCCCTCTCTCCAGAACGTGTCCCAGAACTAATTGTGGGTGATGTCTCCTGAGTCAAAGAGCACACCATAATTAGGGGGATATGCTGGGGCAGCCACAGGCACCCACATCGTAGATGGCGCCACCCACTGTGCCTGCTGGCTACTGCCATGTCTGTTCTCAAGCTGATCTACTGGCTCTTGATGGTGACTAATTGTCAGCTTGTGCTTTTGCTGGGTATTTCAGGGCTTGTCGTAGTTGGGCCTTGAGGAAGCTCCTGGTGGAAATTTGAACGGCACATCTGAGTTCTGCTAAGCTTTGTACAGAAGCAGTGTCTTCCCACCCCTTCCTTGCTGTTTCCTCTCTTTTCAGTGGGTGCTGGCAGGAAAGGGATGGATGTCCAGGCCCTAATTGAGGGAGAAGGTGGGTTCCGTGCATGTGAAGATGAGTCTTTTTTAAATTATTATTATTATACTTTAAGTTCTAGGGTACATGTGCATAACATGCAGGTTTGTTACATATGTATACTTGTACCATGTTGGTGTGCGGCACCCATCAACTCGTCAGCACCCATCACCTCGTCATTTACATCAGGTATAACTCCCAATGCAATCCCTCCCCCCTACCCCCTCCCCGTGATAGGCCCTGGTGTGTGATGTTCCCCTTCCGGAGTCCAAGTGATCTCATTGTTCAGTTCCCACCTATGAGTGAGAACATGCGGTGTTTGGTTTTCTGTTCTTGCAATAGTTTGCTGAGAATGATGGTCTCCAGCTGCATCCATGTCCCTACAAAGGACACAAACTCATCCCTTTTAATGGCTGCATAGTATTCCATGGTGTATATGTGCCACATTTTCTTAATCCAGTCTGTCACTGATGGACGTTTGGGTTGATTCCAAGTCTTTGCTATTGTGAATAGTGCTGCAATGAACATACGTGTGCATGTGCCTTTATAGCAGTGAGATTTATAATCCTTTGGGTATATACCCAGTAATGGGATGGCTGGGTCATAAGGTACTTCTAGTTCTAGATCCTTGAGGAATCGCCATACTGTTTTCCATAATGGTTGAACTAGTTTACAATCCCACCAACAGTGTAAAAGTGTTCCTATTTCTCCACATCCTCTCCAGCACCTGTTGTTTCCTGACTTTAATGATTGCCATTCTAACTGGTGTGAGATGGTATCTCATTGTGGTTTTGATTTGCATTTCTCTGATGGCCAGTGATGATGAACATTTTTTCATGTGTCTGTTGGCTGTATGCATGTCTTCTTTTGAGAAATGTCTGTTCATATCCTTTGCCCACTTTTTGATGGGGTTGTTTGTTTTTTTCTTGTAAATTTGTTTGAGTTTTTGTAGGTTCTGGATATTAACCCTTTGTCAGCTGAGTAGATTGCAAAACTTTTCTCCCATTCTGTAGGTTGCCTGTTCACTCTGATGGTATTTTCTTTTGCTGTGCAGAAGCTCTTTAGTTTAATAAGATCCCATTTGTCAATTTTGGCTTTTGTTGCCATTGCTTTTGGTGTTTTAGACATGAAGTCCTTGCCCATGCCTATGTCCTGAATGGTATTACCTAGGTTTTCTTCTAGGGTTTCTATGGTATTAGGTCTAACATTTAAGTCTCTAATCCATCTAGAATTAATTTTCGTATAAGGAGTAAGGAAAGGATCCAGTTTCAGCTTTCTACTTATGGCTAGCCAATTTTCCCAGCACCATTTATTCAATAGGGAATCCTTTCCCCATTTCTTGTTTCTCTCAGGTTTATCAAAGATCAGATGGCTGTAGATGTGTGGTATTATTTCTGAGGACTCTGTTCTGTTCCATTGGTCTATATCTCTGTTTTGGTACCAGTACCATGCTGTTTTGGTTACTGTAGCCTTGTAGTATAGTTTGAAGTCAGGTAGCGTGATGCCTCCAGCTTTGTTCTTTTGACTTAGGATTGTCTTGGAGATGCGGGGTCTTTTTTGGTTCCATATGAACTTTAAAGCAGTTTTTTCCAATTCTGTGAAGAAACTCATTGGTAGCTTGATGGGGATGGCATTGAATCTATAAATTACCTTGGGCAGTATGGCCATTTTCACAATATTGATTCTTCCTATCCATGAGCATGGTATGTTCTTCCATTTGTTTATGTCCTCTTTTATTTCACTGAGCAGTGGTTTGTAGTTCTCCTTGAAGAGGTCCTTTACATCCCTTGTAAGTTGGATTCCTAGGTATTTGATTCTCTTTGAAGCAATTGTGAATGGAAGTTCATTCCTGATTTGGCTCTCTGTTTGTCTGTTACTGGTGTATAAGAATGCTTGTGATTTTTGCACATTAATTTTGTATCCTGAGACTTTGCTGAAGTTTCTTATCAGCTTAAGGAGATTTGGGGCTGAGACAGTGGGGTTTTCTAAATATACAAACATGTCATCTGCAAACAGGGACAATTTGACTTCTTCTTTTCCTAACTGAATACCCTTGATTTCTTTCTCTTGCCTGATTGCCCTAGCCAGAACTTCCAACACTATGTTGAATAGGAGTGGTGAGAGAGGGCGTTCCTGTCTTGTGCCAGTTTTCAAAGGGAATTTTTCCAGTTTTTGCCCATTCAGTATGATATTGGCTGTGGGTTTGTCATAAATAGCTCTTATTATTTTGAGATACGTGCCATCAATACCGAATTTATTGAGAGATTTTAGCATGAAGGGCTGTTGAATTTTGTCAAAGGCCTTTTCTGCATCTATTGAGATAATCATGTGGTTCTTGCCTTTGGTTCTGTTTATATGCTGGATTATGTTTATTGATTTGCGTATGTTGAACCAGCCTTGCATCCCAGGGATGAAGCCCACTTGATCATGGTGGATAAGCTTTTTGATGTGCTGCTGGATCCGGTTTGCCAGTATTTTATTGAGGATTTTTGCATCGATGTTCATCAGGGATATTGGTCTAAAATTCTCTTTTTTTGTTGTGTCTCTGCCAGGCTTTGGTATTGGGATGATGTTGGCCTCATAAAATAAGTTAGGAAGGATTCCCTCTTTTTCTATTGATTGGAATAGTTTCAGAAGGAATGGTACCAGCTCCTCCTTGTACCTCTGGTAGAATTCGGCTGTGAATCCATCTGGTCCTGGACTTTTTTTGGTTGGTAGGCTATTAATTATTGCCTCAATTTCAGAGCCTGCTATTGGTCTATTCAGGGATTCAACTTCTTCCTGGTTTAGTCTTGGGACAGTGTAAGTGTCCAGGAAATTATCCATTTCTTCTAGGTTTTCTAGTTTATTTGCATAGAGGTGTTTATAGTATTCTCTGATGGTAGTTTGTATTTCTGTGGGGTTGGTGGTGATATCCCCTTTATCATTTTTTATTGCATCTATTTGATTCTTCTCTCTTTTCTTCTTTATTAGTCTTGCAGGTGGTCTATCAATTTTGTTGATCTTTTCAAAAAACCAACTCCTGGATTCATTGATTTTTTGGAGGGTTTTTTGTGTCTCTATCTCCTTCAATTCTGCTCTGATCTTATTATTTCTTGCCTTCTGCTAGCTTTTGAATGTGTTTGCTCTTGCTTCTCTAGTTCTTTTAATTGTGATGTTAGAGTGTCAAATTTAGATCTTTCCAGCTTTCTCTTGTGGGCATTTAGTGCTATAAATTTCCCTCTACACACTGCTTTAAATGTGTCCCAGAGATTCTGGTATGTTGTATCTTTGTTCTCATTGGTTTCAAAGAACATCTTTATTTCTGCCTTCATTTCGTTGTGTACCCAGTAGTCATTCAGGAGCAGGTTATTCAGTTTCCATGTAGTTGAGCGGTTTTGATTGAGTTTCTTAGATCTGAGTTTTAGTTTGATTGCACTATGGTCTGAGAGACAGTTTGTTATAATTTCTGTTCTTGTACATTTGCTGAGGAGTGCTTTACTTCCAATTATGTGGTCAATTTTGGAATAAGTGCGATGTGGTGCTGAGAAGAATGTATATTGTGTTGATTTGGGGTGGAGAGTTCTGTAGATGTCTATTAGGTCTGCTTGCTGCAGAGATGAGTTCAATTCCTGGATATCCTTGTTAATTTTCTGTCTCATTGATCTGTCTAATGTTGACAGTGGAGTGTTGAAGTCTCCCATTATTATTGTATGGGAGTCTAAGTCTCTTTGTAAGTCTCTAAGGACTTGCTTTATGAATCTGGGTGCTCCTGTAATGGGTGCATATATATTTAGGATAGTTAGCTCTTCCTGTTGAATTGATCCCTTTACCATTATGTAATGGCCTTCTTTGTCTCTTTTGATCTTTGATGGTTTAAAGTCTGTTTTATCAGAGACTAGTATTGCAACTCCTGCTTTTTTTTGTTCTCCATTTGCTTGGTAGATCTTCCTCCATCCCTTTATTTTGAGCCTATGTATGTCTCTGCATGTGAGATGGGTCTCCTGAATACAGCAGACTGATGGGTCTTGACTCTTTATCCAGTTTGCCAGTCTGTGTCTTTTAATTGGACCATTTAGTCCATTTACATTTAAGGTTAATATTGTTATGTGTGAACTTGATCCTGCCATTATGATATTAACTGGTTATTTTGCTCGTTAGTTGATGCAGTTTCTTCCTAGCATAGATGGTCTTTACATTTTGGCATGTTTTTGCAATGGCTGGTACCAGTTGTTCCTTTCCATGTTTAGTGCTTCCTTCAGGGTCTCTTCAGGGTCTTGTAAGGCAGGCCTAGTGGTGACAAAATCTCTAAGCATTTGCTTATCTGTAAAGGATTTTATTTCTCCTTCACTTATGAAACTTAGTTTGGCTGGATATGAAGTTCTGGGTTGAAAATTCTTTTCTTTAAGAATGTTGAATATTGGCCCCCACTCTCTTCTGGCTTGTAGAGTTTCTGCCGAGAGATCTGCTGTTAGTCTGATGGGCTTCCCTTTGTGGGTAACCCGACCTTTCTCTCTGGCTGCCCTTAAGATTTTTTCCTTCATTTCAACTTTGGTGAATCTGGCAATTATGTGTCTTGGAGTTGCTCTTCTCGAGGAGTATCTTTGTGGCGTTCTCTGTATTTCCTGAATTTCAATGTTGCCTGCCCTACTTGGTTGGGGAAGTTCTCCTGGATGATATCCTGAAGAGTGTTTTCCAACTTGGTTCCATTTTCCCCCTCACTTTCAGGCACCCCAATCAGATGTAGATTTGTTCTTTTTACATAATCCCATACTTCTTGCAGGCTTTGTTCATTTCTTTTTCTTCTTTTTTCTTTAGATTTCTCTTTTGCTTCATTTCATTCATTTGGTCCTCAATCACTGATACTCTTTCTTCCAGTTGATCGAGTCGGTTACTGAAGCTTGTGCGTTTGTCATGTATTTCTCGTGTCATGGTTTTCATCTCTGTCTGTTCGTTTATGGCCTTCTCTGCATTAATTATTCTGGTTATCAATTCTTCCACTCTTTTTTCAAGATTTTTAGTTTCTTTGCGCTGGGTACGTAATTCCTCCTTTAGCTCTGAGAAGTTTGATGGACTGAAGCCTTCTTCTCTCATCTTGTCAAAGTCATTCTCCGTCCAGCTTTGATCTGTTGCTGGTGATGAGCTGTGTTCCTTTGGAGGGGGAGATGCGCTCTTATTTTTTGAATTTCCAGCTTTTCTGCCCTGCTTTTTCCCCATCTTTGTGGTTTTATCTGCCTCTGGTCTTTGATGATGGTGACGTACTGATGGGGTATTGGTGTGGGTGTCCTTCCTGTTTGTTAGTTTTCCTTCTAACAGTCAGGACCCTCAGCTGTAGGTCTGTTGGAGATTGCCTGAGGTCCACTCCAGATCCTGTTTGCCTGGGTGTCAGCAGCAGAGGCTGCAGAAGATAGAATACTGCTGAACAGTGAGTGTACCTGTCTGATTCTTGCTTTGGAAGCTTCCTCTCAGGGGTGTACTCCACCATGTGAGGTGTGGGGTGTCGGTCTGCCCCTAGTGGAGGATGTCTCCCAGTTAGGCTACTCAGGGGTCAGGGACCCACTTGAGCAGGCAGTCTGTCCGTTCTCAGATCTCAGCCTCCGTGTTGGGAGATCCACCGCTCTCTTCAAAGCTGTCAGACAGAGTCGCTTGCATCTGCAGAGGTTTCTGCTGCTTTTTTTGTTGTTGTTGTTGTTGTTGTTGTTGTTTAGCTGTGCCCTGTCCCCAGAGGTGGAGTGTACAGAGACTGGCAGGTCTTCTTGAACTGCTGTGAGCTCCACCCAGTTCCATCTTCCCAGGGCTTTGTTTACCTACTTAAGCCTCAGCAATGGTGGGCACCCCTCCTCCAGCCTCGCTGCTGCCTTGTGGTTAGATCACAGACTGCTGTGCTAGCAATGAGGAAGGCTCTGCGGGCGTGGGACCCTCCCAGCCAGGTGTGGGATATAATCTCCTGGTGTGCCCGTTTGCTTAAAGCACAGTATTGGGGTGGGAGTTACCTGATTTTACAGGTGTTGTGTGTCTCAGTTCCCCTGGCTAGGAAAAGGGATTCCCTTCCCCCTTGGGCTTCCCAGGTGAGGCGATGCCTCGCCCTGCTTCAGCTCTTGCTGGTCGGGCTGCAACAGCTGACCAGCACTGATTGTCTGGCACTCCCCAGTGAGATGAACCCAGTACCTCAGTTGATAATGCAGAAATCACCTGTCTTCTGTGTCGCTCACGCTGGGAGCTGGAGACTGGAGCTGTTCCTATTCGGCCATCTTGCTCCGCTGGAAGATGAGTCTTTAATTTAGGTCAGACAAATGACTGATTTTTGCAGTTGATGTCTGATTCTCATGCCTTATTCTTTAGCTCTGGAAAACTGACCCTCACAGACACAAGTTGGCATGAATGTAGGTATTCTTTATCTGGTTTTACAAATGCTGATGCAGCACCATGCTTCTTAGACAATATAAAAGTGAATCACAGCTGCCCCACTGCACGTCTAAGCAGCAAGGGACTTGAGTGTGAGGCCTTTGCTTACTGAAGGGCAGAGAGGAAACCTGGGAAGAGCTTTGAGAGGGGAAAAGCAGCAAGCTGAGGGGCTTCTCCTTTCTCGGCGGGAAGTGAGAGACACTGTCTCACTTTCCAGGGCTTTTGGTGGAGTTGGGGAAGACAAGCCCATGGTCTGGCCCATTCTTAGTGACTTCTTGCCAGCACTGACTCACCTGGCTTGGTGTACAATTAAGTTGGTATCACGCCACAGGAAACCACAAGGCCACAGAGGTGGCTGGCTCACCCTCCCTCTGCCTAGAAGTGGCTTTTTTGAACTACTTTCTGACTTCCTCCCTCATCCTCACCCAGACCACTTTTCCCACCTGTCCCTTTCTCAGCCCTTCCTTATGGATTCGTTTGTCCATTTTTGCACTGCTTCCTTCCTTTAGCAAGCATTCTTTCCAAATCCCTTCGGAAGTGTTCTTGTGAGATAGTTTCCAGCAATCTTAAGACAGAGGTCGAAATCTTGAGTCACTCCCATGTGACCTCCCGTTTTCTGGAAAGTCCTAGTTCACTTAAGCCACCATGTCCAATGATTGGGGTTTATTTAGGTGGAACTCACTTCTGTGTCCCTGGATTTTCATTGCTGATTGTTGTGGTTTTGTTTTTCACACATTGGGGATTTCCTTCCTGACTCTTCCTTCTTGACTCCAATCCACTGCATTAAATCTCTGTGTGGATCCTTCACCAGGCCCTGTGTAAGCTACTCAGCCATGAGACCCACCTGGGTGCTCAGGTCTGAACCTCAGGGATCTAGTGGAGTAGAAGGAGTGCTGATTCTAGAACTAAAAAGTGGGCTTCAAGTGCAAGTTCTGCTGCTTGGTCACTCTCAGAACCTATTTCTTCAGGGGAAATGAGACTTACAATATCATATATATGAAGCTGCTATGAAGTGATGTCTATGAATAAACCAGAATACTATATTAAACCATAGTGCATGATCATAATAATGGCAAAGAGGAAGAAAAAAGAAGAGTGATGACGAGAATAAGCACAAGATGACTTTCTCTTACAGGTGGGAGGGAAGCAACCTTAGGTAGACTGTTTGAGAAGAATCGGTGGCCTTTCTTTATTGAGCAGAAGTCATTGAGCAAGTATTTACTGATCACTACTGCATGTTAGTGTGGATTCAAAAACAAGTAAGATCTGGTTTCTGTGTGATATGCCATAATAGACACAGGTATAAAATAACAATGGACATGAATGAGAGACCAGTAAGTTTCCCTAGGTGTGGTTATGTGGGGAGTCCGAGGCTATAGGCTTTGAAGAGTTGGTTGCATTTAAGCTGAGCTTTACATGATTTTATTAGGCGAAAGGGAGTTCTAGGCTGAGCAAATAACCTGGGCAAAAGCGTTGAGGTGTAAAACTGGCAGTAAGTTCAGGGAGCAAAGAGTAGTCTATTGTGACCAAAGATGGTTTGTGTGGATGAGGTAGTGGGTGAGGTAGTGGGAACTGAGGCTGGAAGATGGGCTGGGTCAAGATGGGTCCAGATGGCACAAGCTTGTGTGCTGAGGCCAAGGGGGATTGTGCTGGGCTCTGTGAGTTCTCAGTGCTCTTGGAGTCCTTGTGTTTGCATTGCTTTGAGTTTTAGGAGGGATTTCCCCCTAAACTGTGCATTTTTGCAACTGCTCAACGTCTTTCCGTCCTCCTTGATTATATATATTCAAGCTATGGGAACAGTACCATTTTCCAGGCCCACTCCCACATTTGCAGGGCTCAAGGCAACGGTACAAATGGAGGCTCATCTGCTAGATGTTTTCATTCTTAACAGTTGTAAACTAACTTTAAAAAATGTTAAATCAGAGTGTACTATGCTCCTCACTTGACAAGTATACTTTCATAATCACCCTGAAGATCAGGTTATAATTGATCATTTTCAGACTCTCCAGAAAACTGGTTTTCCCTGTCCTCACCATACTGTCTCCCCTCCCTAACTTGACTTCCCATCTCTAGCTTTGCCCCGTTCTGTGAGAATCCTTTTTCAAGAACATGGGTAGATAATACGGTCCACATATCTAAGCTATGCCAACTGCCCCAGTCGTCACCCCAGGGCGCCTAGAGATATTCATCTTGGGAGCCAAGTGGGGGACATACCAGAAGCACAGGGCCCCTCTGCGGGAAGAGGCCAAGGGAAATGGCCAGACTGAGCCATGGGAGTGAGCTGGAGGTCACTGGGCAGGGGCCCTGATCCACGGGGCATGCTGTAAACAGAAAGTGACATAGGCTCTGAATGGTCACATTCCATAGGCCCAATGAACTTCTCACCCAGAGGGGACAGGCACAGCCACAGGCATGCCAAAGTAGAGCCCTCTAAAGAGCAGACCCAGAGCAGAGCCACCTCTTGTCTGGGCCTCAGGGTGGGGCTGTGATGAGCCACTTCTATCTTTGGTGAGTCCGCTTTCCGGGTTACTGGGCTGAGTTGGTAGAAGCATCAGACTTTATCAGCAGGTAGTGTTCTTACCACCTCCATTTCCCAGTGGATAGAGAATGCACTATATCGCTTGGTGGACAAGAGTCTTAGCATGACAGTATATTTTGTCATGCTACCAGAATATCAAGAAAATTTCAGAGGCTTACGGAAAGGAGGATTGCTCAAGGATATTCTATATTAGGAAATACTGGTTCAAACAGTTAGATGAAAATGACGAGCATAGTCCAGGTGTGGTGGTTCATGCCTGTAGGCCCAGCACTTTGGGAGGCTGAGGCGGGTGGATCACTTGAGGCCAGGAGTTCGAGACCAGCCTGGCCAACATGGTGAAACATAGGCTCTACCAAAAATACAAAAATTAGCCAGGTGTAGTGGTGCATGCCTGTAATCCCAGCTACTCAGGAGGCTGAGGTAGGATAACCACTTGAACCCGGGAGGTGGAGGTTGCAGTGAGCCAAGATTGCACCACTGCACTCCAGCCTGGGTGACAGAGCGAGACTCCATCTCAAAAAAAAAAAAAAAAAAAAAAAGACAAGCACAATATGGACTGCAGAACTTTCATAATCTGGTATTATACTCTTTTCCTTAGCATTCCAGCTATTTCAATGCTGGACAAGTGGGAATATCCTGTAGCATGGACCTAACCTGCTCAGAAATGGGTGAGGCTCAGATGATGTGAATAAACAGGCCACCAGAAAGGAGGATGCAAAAACACACACACACAAGTATTATCTCATGCCATAATACCCATAAATGTTAGAGCTGGAAGGGTCCTTGAAGTTTTACAGATGGGAAAGGGGCTTGCCAAAAGTGACAGAGAGAAGAGCAGATCCTTGGCTTTCACCTGAGTCTCTTTTCCTAGACTGGGACTCTTTCCATGGTTTCATCACAACCTCATGTTTGGTTCCAAAATTATCTAGACCAGTTAAATGGGGCCTCTGTCTGTTTATAACAAAGGCATGGAGAGGCTGATGAGATTTTTCCTAGGAAAAAGTACTCTTTTTCTCTTTTGTCCTGAACAAGTTCACAATCTTTGCTCACAGACCCACCGTTGAAGCCCTCCCATTTAGCCCCAGGCAAGGCACTCCGTGTATTTCCTGGGAACTGCTGCTTCACTGGCACCCAAGTCATGGCTATGGGGCCATGGAATGCATTCAAGGAGCAGCCAGCACCCAGATTCTTGTCACCCCAGTTCCTACTTCTACGTGGGATTCTGAGAATAATAATGATGATCAGATAGACATGATGAATAGGGGAAGTTTAACATAGTAACAATACTGACACTGATCAAGACTAGAAAATTATAGTTGCCAGATCACTAGAATTATTGACTATTCTGGTCTGACTACTTAGCTGCAGATGGAAGACAGCCAAGAATCACAGGGAGAGGAAGCTTGACCAGGAGGCCATGAGCTGATCCCTGAGGTGACTGTGGTTGCCATTCTATGTTTACCATTCTTTGTGCCTGCCCCTCCTCTGCTGCTCCTCCTTTGGGTCTTCTGCCTTCCCTCTCCTCTGCTTATGTGCTAAGTCTACAGATTCCTCTGCTCAGATCCACAGACATGACATATGGAGGGTCAAAACCTTCCCCATCCAACTCCATGTTCCTTCCAGGTTCCAGGGAGCTTCCAAGCCACCAGGGACCACTAATTTCCAGAAGCCTCTGGTCCTCATGAGAGAACGAGGAGCAAATCCAAGCACTGGGCAGACCCTGCAAGAGTGCCGCACCTTCACCCTTCTCTGCATATCCTGGGCTCAGGGACCCGGGGGGAGTTGGCAGTGGCTAACAAGTTCCATTCCATCTGCTCCTTCTGGGAGAGTGGACCCGGAACCTGGGGCCCTTCTCTAGGTCCCCCAGAGCCAAACTATCAAATGAATGACAGCTAAGATTCTATCGACTTCCCACTGTCTGGTTCTTTTCTTTCCCTGTGACATTTTTACACTGTGCATTTTAATTTGGGTTTCCAGAATTTGACAAGATTCTTGTTCGATTTCCTTCCTCAAAGCACTTTATTGTGATTGCAACATTGAACACAGAGAAACAAACCACATCCATGTGTTTTCTTAAGACAGACCTGAAAGCCTTGTAGCCTGCTGTGTCACACTACATGCTGTTTCATCCTCTACTCTCCTCACTCTGATTCCTTTAAGGCCAAACTTTCTCACTGCTGCTGCCAACCCTGTGTTAGTGAGACTCAATGAGATGGTTTTTCCTCTGCCCCCCATGCCTATACAGTGTAAAGGGGCCATCCTGGGTGGGGTCCAGCTAGGAAAGCCCAGCCTCTGATCTCTATTGCTGTCAGAAGATTCTAGAATCACAGGGGCTTGGGTTCGAATCTTGGTTATACCTTACCAGCCATGTGACTTTTTATGACAACTCTGAGTCCAGCCAGCTTTCTTGTTTATTATAAAATGTATCTCTCTCATAGGGATTTTTTGAAAAGTAAATGAGATGAATATGGAATGCCTGGCACATATTACCATCTTCATACACTTTTGTCCTCCTCAAACTGTCTCTCACTATGGAGGTGATTTTGCCTTGGCCAGCAGGCTGGAGGCCTCCTGGGGAAGCATTGAAAGCAAGAAATTGTGTCTCCTAAAAGAACTTTACGTTACTTGCTAGATCAATAAAGAGATATGAATGTCTTAATTTACCCAATCTTCATAAAATGCACCAAAATAAAATTAATGATACAAGAAATCCCCTTAAAATTTTCAACAAGGCTCGCTCAGGATGCTGAGAGGCAACTGTATGATTGTAGCTCATGAGATAAAATATACGTTTCAGAAAATGCTAAATATTATGTTATGAACTTTCAAAATTACTCACGAATAGCCAAAATCTCAAATATTAACCCACAAATGCCAAACATCAACTTACTTTCAAAGCTCTGGAGAGAGCGGCAGATATTTTCCAAAAGTGTGAAAAACGGTGGAAGGAAAGGTCCCATCAGAAGACAATATTGGCCAGGCATGGATCAAACCACCAGCAAGTGATTCCTGCAGTAGGGAAGAGTCTGTGGAGAATGTCAGTCCAGTTTTCATTTCCTCTCCTTGAGTGTTGGGAAAACTAAACTTACTCTGGAGAGCAGATCTGAGGTTGTCAGCTTGCTCTCGGTCCCTGATTGCTTTGGGGAATATGCTCCTTTTGGGGGTTATATGCCTAGGGATGCAAACAGTAGTTTAATGAACTTCTTTTTGCAGGAGAAAAGGGGTTCTTTTCTTTTTAAAAGTAAAATAAAGAAAATAACAGCATTAGCAATACTGAGTTCCTGTGGAGAGTTCCAGTACGAGAACAAATTTAGAACAGGAACAGCAGGTGATCTTCCTGGAGCCTTTTGTGCTCTGAGTTGACTTCTTAGAGGCCATTGTAATAAAACTAGGAAGTTGGCCCAAGAGATCTGGAGGAAGTGCTCAAGTTTTCATATTATACCTATTTCAAATATATCAATATATCAGCCTGCATTTTGCATCTGTGTTAGGCCATTCTTGCATGGCTACAAAGAAATACCCGAGACTGGGCAATTGATAAAGAAAAGAGGCTTAATTGGCTCATGTTTCTGCAGGCTGTACAGGAAGCATGGTGAGAGCATATGCTCAGCTTCTAGAGCGGCCTCAGGAAGCTTTTAATGACGGCGGAAGGCTAAGGGGAGCAGGCACGACACATGGTGAGAGTGGGAGCAACAGAGAGAGAGGGAGTCTCCACACACTTTTAAAAAGCTGGATCTCATAACTCACTCGCTATCATGAAGACAGCACCAAGCCGTGAGAGATCTGCCCCCATGACCTAAACGCCTCTCACCAGGCCCCACCTTCAACACTGAAGATTACATTTCAACATGAGATTTGGGTGGGATAATTATCTAAATCATAATAGCATCCTTGCTCTGTGGAGTGGTGAAGTTTAGGAGGGTGAGTAAAAAGCTTGGGTTCTGTTTTTGCAATGCTGGCCTTAGAGTTTACTCAATGCCCAGCATAGTACCTGACATATGACAGAGCGTCATTATGGTTGATCAATAAATGGATGTGTAAATATTGCCTAGTGTAGAAGTTGCTCTGGAATCCATCCTTAAAACATAGTATGGGAGTGGGGACACTTAAGGTTGAAGACCTAGGGATGAAAAATAAGTTCTCCTGAGGAGCCTGTGAACCCCAGTGACACCGTTTGCACACACAGCTTTGCATGTGGGCTAAGCCAGACATTCAAGCTATGCTCTTTTGCCTTTAACTAAAACCTGGTTCTGATATTGTTTTCATTCATTTGTTATTCAGCAAATACTTCTTGACTATAATAGTATGCCAACCATATACAGGCAGAGTTTAGCATTGAATAAAACAGATAATATCTCTGCCTTTGTGGAATTTATTGTATTAGTGAATGTAATACTAGAGGCTACAATAGATAAACCCAGAAATCTCAGTGAGCAAGCACAATAGAAATTTATTTCTTGTTCCTGTAAAGTCAATAAGCAACAAGGGGAGAGGGAAATGTTCAGCTCATTGTATTCATTTAAGCACTTGAGTTTATTGAAAGCTCTGTCGTCTCTAATTTGTGACTTCCAACGTCACCCTGCTCGTTGACATCTGTTGTCAGACAGTAGAAAAGACAAAATGGGAGCCTGGACATTGTGCACATCACTTTTACCCATATTACATTCATCAATATTCAGTTATGTGGCTTTAGCCATGTATAAGGGAGCTGCAAAATGTAGCTCCTGGCTGGATAGTGACTTCCCAGCAGAAACTCTTAATTAGAGAAGGAGAGCATGAATATTTGGTGGGACGATTAACATTCCTGCCACATTCACATTCTGTTGGGTGCAGGAAGACAGACAATAAACATATAAGTGAGTACACTATGTAGCATTTCAGATGATAATAGGAAAAATAAATCAGGGGAGGGAAATTAAGGATGCAAATAGTTGTAATAATAATTTTCTCCAATGGCTATTCATTGGTCTACATTGACTGCGGATCACATGTGAGTTGATCCTTGAATAAGTGAAGAGGTAAGGACTTTCCTTTCTGAATTGTGCAAGAGCAGCTCAGATTAGAAAGAGAAACTTTACTTTGTGTCTAGCTAGCCACCAAACCCACATGGTGGTTGCCACCATGACTCTGTGGTGACAGAGTTTTTTGGGTGAGAAATACATTATAAAAAACATAAGGATTATGCAAAAGGATTAAAGTGGGTTTACATTTGCTTCTGGGCCTTTTCTATTCCCCCAGCCTTTGTGTATTTTCAGTGAGGACCCAGGCTGAAGTTTACATGCTTTTAGTTTTGACTCTGTGTCCATTTTTTCATAATCTCATCTTCCTGATTATAAGAGGATTCTCCCAGATGTGCATTTGCTTGATTGATTGATTTCCTCAGTAGTAATAAAGTAATATGACCTTTATCTTAAGGAACACTAGCTGGTTAATTAACAAAAGTTTAGTTAGAAAGGAACTGGTAAAGGAAGTTAAATGATGCTAAGAATATACGAAATGATGGAAGAAACTTCTGTGTTTAGTAAAAGGCAGATGCTTAGATATTTGTGAAAACATAACTCATCCCTTGCATTGTAGACACAATTCAAGAAACATTTTTTGATGCTTCTATAGATCTGGCTTTATGCTAGGCACCAGTGAAAGAGTGGTAAACACAGTTTTGCTCCTAATCTCAGAGGCCCACTGTCTAGGCACGAGACAAAGACACTTTACCGACCAGAAGGCTGAATTTCAGCCACACTAAGAAGGGTCATAAGTGCTATGCTAACAATCATGGTTTTACTAGTGAAGAACTATCGAAGAGATAGTTTTTCTGCTGGGAAATGGGTGATGGTTGTAGAAACTGGCATTTGCTTGTCATGTGACAGTTGGCAAGTCAACCTCTCTGACTCCCACTTGCTTTTGTCTGAAAAAGGTAGGTAATAATAACTTCCTTACTTACCTCACAGGGCTATCATAAGGATCAAATGAAATCAAGATATGTGAAAGAAATGTTATTCATATGTTAAGAACTATTATTAGGATTAGTTAATAACATAGAAGTCTGAGAGAACAAAGGAGTATTGGGTGTTGACTAGTGATGCTCTGAGAATATGGCAAAAATCTTTCATCCAGAGTGAACATATGTAGGAGTGAAACCAGTCTTGGTTAAAAAAATCTGAACAATGGAATATATTGAAAAAACATTTTCTTTATTTTAAAGTAAACTTTGTTGTAAAGAAAGAAAATGAATAAGAATGCCCTTAGGTTACAGACAAGAATGTACATCTGGTTGAAAAGGACAGAGCAGACTGGGAAGAAGCTGCTGCAGAGGCAAGATAAAGGCCAGCAGTGACTTCTAAAGAGAGCTAGAGACACAGCCAGGGCACAGAGGGCCAGGGCATGAATTCAAAAGCACTGAAGTCTCCACAGCTGCTGGTCTAGCTCTGAACAACCTTTCAGGGAGCACTCCATAGTCTTTCTTGAATCATCTTCCTCCAGAAAGCACTTGGCCCTGAGGCAGCTCACTCTTCAAAAAATAAGTTATGACTCTTGGCAACATTTTTACTTGTCTTATCTTTTGTGATTTCCTGAAAGTGTGACTCCCACTGGGAAGAGGTCTGTGTCCAGAAGGCCTCGGAGCTTATCTGGATTTTCTGCGAATCTTAAAACCTCACATGCCAATGCAAGGTATATTAAAAGCCAAAACATCTCTTAGGAGAATAAGGTAAGTTAATGTAATACAATGTATGTCACAGTTGGTCTATTCCCAGGTGGTAAAATTCCATTACTTCAGTTAAAATTTCAGAATTCATCCTAATGTGAAAAGCATATACAGTAGATATTCAGTATGGAAAAAGTTCCGACTTTAGTTTTTTTTCCCTTCATTTATACTATATGAAAAAGTATCAAAGAAGAGACTGATGTCAGCAAGATGGTGGAATAAGATTTTTCAGCACTCATCCTTTTGCAGAAACATCAATTTAAACAAATATGTATGCAAAAAAATGCCTTCACAAGAGCTAAGAATACCAGTTGAGAGACTATAGCACCTGGGTACAGCATAGAAATGAGAAAAGATGCACTGAAGAGGGTAGGAAGAATAGTTTTACATTATCTGTGTTACCACTTCCCCAACCCTAGGCAGAACAGTGAAGAGAGATATCCTTCACTTGGATATCTCTCCAAGATATCCAAGGAGATATCCAGGGAGAGGGAAGTGAGCACTAAACTTTGCCTTGGACCCAATCCACTTGGGGATTAAACCTCCAAACCCACTCTGATGCCAAGTGTGACCCCACAGCTTCAGGTTCCACCCTAGCACCCTGAGCCAGCTCCTGCACACTCAGGTTCAAAACTTATCCCAGCACCAGGTCAATGCCTACAGACCCAGACATCAAGCGTCAGTGGAAATAGGCTCCAGGCTTGCCCTCACCAACTCAGACTCAAGGCCTACTGCCCTTGGATTCAATCAACAGGTCTACCCCAGTGGATTATGACCCCAGGCCCACTCACCTGCTGACCTAGGCATTAGGCCAGTCTTCCTGAAGACTGCAGCAGAAAGGCCACCCTCAGATTATACCAGACAATGGGCTGGATGGGCTGGCTGGTGAAAAACTTTCCTAGACAAAGCCAGTTTGCAAATACTGGAATAAGTCACTACTTCTTTAAATGCTCAGATATCAATAGAAGGAAGAAAGAAATATGAAAAAGCAAGTTGATAGAACACCACCAAAAGAATAATCTCCCAGTAGCTGACCTCAAGGAAATAGAGATATAAAAACTGCTTGACAAGGATTTCAAAATAATTGTTTTAAGGAAGTTCAGCCAACTTCAAGAAAATGTAAAGAAATTCAAAGAAATCAGGAAAACAATGCATGACCAAAATGAGAAATTTAACAGTGATATTGAAATTATTTAAAAAGACAGAAATTCTAGAGCTGAAAAACACAATGAATGAAATGAAAATGCAATAGATAGTATCAAAAGCAATATTCATTAAGCAGTTGAAAGAATCTGTGAACTGGAAGACAGGTTATTTGAAAACATACAGCCAAAGGAGAAAAATAAAATGATAAAAAGGAATTTTTAAAAAGCTTTTGGGTCTTATGGGACAACCTCAAAAGTGCAAATTTTGAGTCATAAAAGCTCAAGATGGAGACAATGGGGGTATAAAGATTATTTAAAGAAATAATAGCAGAAAACTTTACAAATATGGGGAAAGATATAAATATGCAGGTAAAGAGGGTCAAATGTCTCCAATAAGTTTCAATTAAACAAAACTATACCAAGGCACATTATAATCCAACCATTAAAAACCAAAGAGAGGATCCTGAAAGTAGCAAGAAAAAAGAAGCAAATAACATATCATAGAGTTCCAATGAGGTTAGCAACACATTTATCAGCAGAGACCTTAAAGGCCAGGGATAGTGGGATGATATATTCAGGATGCTGAAGAAAAAACTCTGCCAACCAAAAATATTGTACCTCAAAAGTTGAAATAAAGGAGAAATGAAGGAGAGATAAAGACTTTCCCAGACAAAAACTGGGAAGGATGTTTATATCGCTAAGCTTGTCTTACAAGAAATGCTAAAGGAAGTTCTTCAAACTAAAAGACAAGAACACTAATTAGTAATACAAAAACATATGAAAGTGTAAAACTCACTGGTAAAAGTAAACATACAGTCAAATTCAGGACACTGATTCTGTAATGGTGGTGTGTAAATTGCTTACATATTTAGTATGAAGGTTAAGAGACAAAACTATTAAAAATAATGACTACAATAATTTTTAAGAGATATACAATATAAAAAGATGTAAATTGCAGCATCAAAAACATAAAATGTGAGGAAGGATGGAGCAAAAGTTTAGGGTTTGGTATGCAACCAAAATTAGGTTGTTATCAACTTTAAATGTTATAACTTTTATAACTTTTATACTTTTAAGGTGTTTTATGTAAGCTTCATGGTAACCATAAGGGAAAAACCTGCAGTAGATACACATAAGACAAAAAGTAAGCAATCACAGCATAACACTAGAGAAAATCACTTAATCACAAAGTAAGAAAATAAAATAGGCTAAAAGCAACAAAAGATCTATAAAACAACCAGAAAACAATAAAATGGCAGTAGTAAGTCCTTACCTATCAATAATTACTTTGAAAATAAATAGATTAAATTTTTAAATCAAAAGACATAGAGTGGCTGAATGGAAAAAAAAATTTAAAAAAACAAGACCCAACTATATGCTGCATACAAGAGACTCATCTCACATTTAGGACACACATAGACTGCAAGTGAAGGGATGGAAAAAAATATCCATGCAAATAAAAACCAAAAAAGAGCAGGTTGGCTATACGTATATCAGATAAACTTTAAGTCAAAAACTGTAAAATAAGGCAAAAAAATTATTATATAGAGAAAGGGGCTCAATTTATCAAGAGGATATAACAATTGTAAATATATATGCACCCAACACTGAGACAGCTAAATATAGGTCTAATCCCAGCACTTTGGGAGGCTAAGGTGGGCAGATCACCTAAGGTCAGGAGTTCATGACCAGCCTTGCCAACATAGTGAAACCCTGTCTCTACTAAAAATACAAAAATTAGCTGGGTGGGTGGCATGTACCTGTAATCCCAGCTGCTCGGGAGGCTGAAGCAGGAGAATTACTTGAACCGGGGAGTCGGAGGTTGCAGTGAGCTGAGATCATGCCACTACACTACAGCCTGGACGATAGAGCGAGACTTCATCTAAAAAAAAAAAAAAGCACAATGAGATATCATCTCACACCTGCTGGAATGGCTATTACCAAAAAGATGAAAGATAACAAGTTTTAGCAAGGATGTAGAGAAAAGGGAACCCTTGCACACTGCTGGTGGTAATGTAAATTAGTACAACCATTATGGAAAACAGTATGAATAGTCCTCAAAAAAGTAAAAATAGAGCTTCCATATGATCCAGCAATCCTACTATAGGGTATATACCAAAGGAAATGAAATCAGAATGTCAAAGAGATATCTGTATTTCTATGTTCACTGAAGCATTATGCACAATAGCTAAGATACAGAATTAACCTGTTAATCAATAAATAAATGGATAAAAAATGTGGCATACGTACACGATAAATACTATTCATCTCTATAGAAGAAGAAAATCTTGTCATTTGCCATAACATGGATGTTCCTGGAGGACGTTATTTATATGAAAGAAGTCACATACAGAAAGACAAATACTCAATGATCTCACTTATGTGTAGAATCTAAAAAGGTGGAATTCATAAAAGTTGTGAGCAGAATGGTGGTTGCCAAGGGCTGAGAGGGGGAGGGTTTTGGGGAGATTTTTGTCAAATAATAAAGAATTTCAGTTACACAGAAGGAATAAATTCAAGAGATCTGTTGTACAACTTGGTCACTGTAACTTAATAATGATGTGTACTTTGAAAATCTCTAAGACAATTTAACTGTACTCACCGGAAGAAATGATAAATATGTGAGGTAACGTGTATGTCATTCAGCTCAATGGAGCTATTTAACAATGTATACGTGTTTAAAAACATCATATTATACATGATAAATGTGTACAATTTTAATTTGTTAATTAAAGAAATAAAATCAAGTCAGAGAAATAAAATGATGGCAAATATTTTGCTAAATAATAAGCAATTATACTAATTCAAGTTTTTGTCAAATGTCAGTATTTGGGGTTTCAACTAGTTATTACAGAGCTGAAAATTCTGCTGTAGGCCGAGCGCGGTGGCTCAAGCCTGTAATCCCAGCACTTTGGGAGGCCGAGATGGGCAGATCACGAGGTCAGGAGATCGAGACCAGCCTGGCTAACACGGTGAAACCCCGTCTCTACTAAGAAATACAAAAAAAAAAAATAGCCGGGCGAGGTGGCGGGCGCCTGTAGTCCCAGCTACTCGGGAGGCTGAGGCCGGAGAATGGCGTGAACCCGGGAGGCGGAGCTTGCAGTGAGCTGAGATCCGGCCACTGCACTCCAGCCTGGGCTACAGAGTAAGACTCCGTCTCAAAAAAAAAAAAAAAAAAAAAAAGGAAAATTCTGCTGACAACACAAGCCCTTTTGAAAATTTATTTCACTTTTATCTTTCAATGCTTCGTAGTAATAGAGAGGACTTTCACCTGTAGATAAGAGAGGGGTTGAAGATTTACTGAGTGGGGAGAAGCACACCAACATTAGTTTCTCCTGTGGACAACAGATTTAATCTATGTTTTATTTCATTCTGCTAAGAGTTAATCCTTACAGGCTGGGCATGGTGGCTTATGCCTGCAATCCCAGCACTTTGGGAGGCCAAGGCAGGAGGATCACAAGGTCAGGAGATCAAGACCATCCTGACTAACACGGTGAAACCTGGTCTCTACTGAAAACACAAAAAAATTAGCCGGGTGTCTCAATTAAAAAAAAAAAAAAAAGAGTTGGTCCTTACAAAGCAAGTATGGTCACCTGCATTTTGTAAATGAGAATATCGATGCCAAGAGAGAGATTTTTGCCAAAGGTCACACAGAAGTGGTGGAGCTAACATTCAAGCCAGCCTGTGGAACTCCAAAGTCTGAGCTCTTTCCTCAGCCCATCCCTTTAGCTTTTCCTGGAACATTGGCTGGGGAATGCCCAAGAGGAAGGGGAGTGCTTGTTAAACTGGGTAGATTAGTGCATAGAGGAAAAGCCTCTCAATCAAAGAGTTGTGAGGGTTTGGAAGAATTGACTAATTACAAAACATGATCTAGGCTCAGTCCCTTTCTCCCCAGCTCCTTCCTTCTTTCTTTCAGGGCAGAATTTCTCCAGCTTGGCTCTATTGACATTCATTGTTGTTCATTTTATTGGGGTGGGACTGTCTTGTGGTTTGTAGGGTGTTTAGCGGCATTACTGGCCTCCATCCATTAAATGCCAGTAGCATCCCTCCCCAGTTGTGACAATAAAATATATCCCTAGACATTGCCAAATGGCATCTGGGGTAGGGAATCTCCCAGATTTAACAACCGGTTTTGGTTGTGTCTTTGTTTTTGAGATGGAGCCTCACTCTGTCACCCAGGCTGGAGTGCAGTGGCACGATCTCGGTTCATTGCAACCTCTGCTTCCCAGGTTCAAGTGATTCTCCTGCCTCAGTCTCCAGAGTAGCTGGGACTACAGGTGGGCCACTGCTCCCGGATGATATTTGTATTTTTAGTAGAGATAGGGTTTCACCATGTTGGCCAGGCTGGTCACGAACTCCTGACCTCAGGTGATCCACCTGCCTTGGCCTCCCAAAGTGCTGGGATTATAGGTGTGAGCCACTGTGCCTAGCCAACAATCAGTTTTATAGTGACCAACCATCCCAGTTTGCCCTGGACTGAAGATTTACTAGGATCTCTGAGGCATATTTCAGGGATTCAAGGCTGCAACTAGGATAATCCAGGGCAAACTGGGATATTTGGGCAACCAACAAGTAAAGTTTCATCTCCTCGTTAAATTAAGGCTGTGGTGGGAGGGGGCATTGTGTTGATTGTGTGCTTGTCCTGGCAGTCTTTAGTTTCTCTAAGCTGTTGCTATATCAAGTACATCTGCCTAATACTCCTTTCTTCCCCCTCAGGTAGCTTGCTAGGGTTGTAGGGGAGGCGTCCTACCTAAGGAAGGCTGGCTGAGCCACTATATGGGTCATTACAGGACAGAAGAAGACCAGAGTGAATGCTGGCCTGTGTGTGTGTGTGTGTGTGTGTGTGAGAGAGAGAGAGAGAGAGTGTGTGTGTCTGTGTGTGTGTGAGAGAGAGAGTGTGTGTGTGAGAGAGTGAGAGAGTGTGTGTGTGTGAGAGAGAGAGGGTGTGAGAGAGAGAGAGAGTGCATGAGAGAGAGATTGTGTGTGTGAGAGAGATTGTGTGTGTGAGAGAGATCGTGTGTGTGAGAGAGAGTGTGTGAGAGAGAGTGAGAGAGAGTGTGTGTGTGTGTGTGTGTGTTGAACTAGAGAACTGGTAGGGGCAGTTGGCAGAGTGCTGGACTGCAGAGAGCCCATTAGTGCTGCTTCAGTGGATGTGCACATCTGTGTTTACACTGACAGTTAATGGATATCGGATGGGGAAAGGTTTTTTTCAGCTATGTGTTACTGCAGCCTATGACTATGTGGTATGAGCATTTTAATATCTTTGGTGTTTTGAAATACTTTTATGAGTTACTCTGACAACTTGTCAAGGATGAGAGAAACAAATAAAAGACAAATCTCAAAAATAGTTTGCTATTAGGATTTTCTTTGTTGAGATGTTGATGATGTCTTTTCAACAGTGATAAATGTTTTGGTTCTTTGTAAATTTACAAGGCACTTCCAAAATGTCATTTGTCCCTCATTCTTCTATTCTTGATGTCATTCTATGATCCTGTACAAGATGAAAACAATCTGCGTTCTGAAGGTAGTAAGTAACATGCTGAGGTCAAATGCCAGGATTTGAGTCAGGTTCATGGGGCTCCATTTCCTGTGACCTCTCTATTCCACCAGGCTGCGAAAGAATGACTCTTGCATTCATGCACTCAGTCTGTGTTTCTGTAAACCTGAATGGTAAAATGATGGAGGGCGTGAATCAGTTCTATTAGCAGTGGCTCTGACAATGGTCCTTCCCCTCTTCTGTCTTCCCCTTCTCTGTCTTGCAGCAAGTGGGAGGACAAAGCAGGTTTCATGAGAGCAGTGCCCAAGACCCACAGTCACCTAGTGCCAAGGCAACAACCCTACTGGTATCTGGATGTATTTTCCTGTGCTCTTTGACACAGGTGTGGAGACACAGGTGTGACACACCTGTGCTCTTTGACACATGTAATTTGCTGTGCATGATTGTTTGCGCTTTCCTTGATTACGTAATCCAGTGGCTTTTGCCAAGAACTCTTCGTGCCCTGAAGCTCTGAGCTGGTTCCCTCCTATTGGTGGACCGTATTTCATTTTATTGGGAGGCATAATTTTCAGGTTACAGAGCAGTGATAACTACCTGCCAGTGTCTCTTAGGAGTGAGGTACCTGTAGTTGAGGGACCCCAACCTGTGGCAATGACAGCGGACGAGTTGGTTTTCTTTGTGAACGGCAGAAAGGTAAGTAGGAGCTGACCTCTGGTTTGTTGTCCCTGCTCCCTGGGAGGGGACATCTGTCCTCTGGAAGAGCCATATCTTGTTCTCTGTCTTTCCTGTTCCCTCTTAATTGTTATCCTGTCTTTCTCTCTCTCCCTTTAAAGGTGTTGCTGCATTTTGGTAACGCTGGGGAAGAAGACCTTCTCAGGGCTAGAGCACAGACAAGATACTCAGAAGGCAAAGGAATGAGGGAGAGAGAGGCAAGCAGAGAGGCATCTGTGAACTAGCTGCCAACTCTCTGCAGTAGTGGAGATTGGCACACAATGAGAAAGGGGAGTTGAGTTCTAGGTGAGATTTGAGGTCATCACTACACTTCTATTTCTGGGTTTAATCAAATATATCCTAAAATTTATGTTGCTCTCTTTACAGAGAGAAGGAACAGGAATGTGTTTTCTTGCTTTTATCAGGATATAAGATGTACACAGCCTTTGAATCTAATATATTATATACATAGGTTTAACAGCCAGTCCTGATTCACTGTGTGGTGACATATACTGACACCTTGTGGCAAACCACAATTTTTTTTTTCCATAAAGGGTGTCTCCCGCGTTCTCCGCACTCCCCACCCCCACACACTTAGTTCTACATGTAAGTTGCAAATCTCTCACCTACTTGAATTTACCTTATTGGTGCACAGGGACTTAGGGAAGGTGACATGGGTAGCAGCCCTTGGACAAGAGTGAGAATCTTTGCAAATTTTAATGTGGTGCAGGGAGACAGGGGGCAAGCATATTACATGGTCTCCAGCCTCCATTTGCCCCCCTACAACACTGCTGAGATGCTCACACCTGTTCAACTCCCCACTTGGGAATGAAAAGGATAGTAAAAGAGTCCCATAGTTACACATTGTAACTAACTGTGTGGACAGTGCGTGATGAATGTGCCCAATGTGTCCCCCAAATAAGGGCAATTTTATTTGTCTTGCTATATTGGCACTTTTGCATTGAGTTGAGAAACATTTGATATAATTTTGAGTGACTTTTGATGTAATTTTCAAGAATAATAATGTGCTTCACAGGACTCCTAGGTCTTAAATTTCCAGGATGTGTGTGGGTGACCGTAAAAGATATTTCATGAGCTGTTTCAGCATCGGTGCTCCAAAGATTGATGGATTCCCTTTGAGTGGTGCCTTTGGGAGGTGCTGGGGAATGGGGACAGCCATGTTCTTCTGGGTTCAGAGTTTCCTCTCTGAGCTGCATCCTTTGCAGGGATGGCACCTGGCACCAACCCAAGAAATAGGGCAAAGTTTTCAAGTTGATAGTAGTAAGATTTTGCATCCAACATTTCAACAACTTCTTTCATTCAGCAATTACAATGTAGAAATTTAGGAAACCATTGTACAACTGGCTTTCTAGGAGACCTACTTACACAAAGACATCTCTGGAATTTTTATTAGTGATTTTTACATTGGGTAAACAGCTAGATTCAATGAATTCCAAGGTTATGTCTTACTCTTAGGTTTTATTGTTTATTAAACCAAACCATTGGTTAACGTGTGAAAGTGTACCTTTCTGCTCTTCTTCAGGGATGGCTTGCTATTATGCACTAAATCTAGAAAGAAGCATTTCAAGGTAAATCTGGTTTGGGGAAAATTATTTTCCCTTGCATTTTACTTTCACTTTAGGAAAGTAATTTTAAATTTTTAAATGGTACCATCACATCAAACCCTATTATTTCTAGAAGCTTCTACTACTGCCAGTTTCTGTGATGAATATCCATGTTTGTAATTTATAATGGTGCAGCATGTTCAGAAACTTCAAGAAAGGCAGAAGGGCAATGCAGAAAGTAATTATGTGAAAGTAGTGCTGTAAAAACAAGGCCAAGCAAGGGAATTCCTGGGCAAACAATGACAGCTGTGAGAAAGTTGTCCTCATTTTTATTCGGAAGATATTCTAGACCTTTTGTTACAGGAATTGTGCAAAGTAGTTACCAAAGAAGCTCTAAGAACTTAGTGACTCATTCTTAAATGTGAGCCTACTCCTCTCCTTGTTTTGTACCACTGTCCAGGACTCTGTTTTCACTAAATGGGGTCCTGCAGAAGGTGTTAGATGCAAAAAGTCGAATACCTCTAGGGCCTTCTGTGGTGGTGATGAGCCTTGATGACTATTGTTTTCACATCTTTTGTTCTAGAGTCAGAGTCAAAGGGAAGGAACTGTCCAGTTTTTTGTTTTTTTTTTTTTGTTTTTTTTTTTTTGTTTTTTTTTTTATTGTAATGACAGCCTTTTGCAAGGCAGCATTCTAGCTTTTCTGAGTAGTCACTCTGTCTAGGGGAGACTGTGGCACCTGGAAGAATCTGGGAGGATTTGGCAGGTAGGGTGCAGCCAAAGGTGTCCACGAGTGATCCCCACAACAAGTGAGTGTTGGCTACAGAGATCCTCACGGTGACTTTCACTCACTCACTCACTCACTCATCATTCACTTGCTCACTCCCCATATAGTCAACATTTATCAAGCTCCTTCTGAGGCCTCAGACAGTGGGCTATGCACTGGAGGAATAAGATCTCTAAGATCAGGCATTTGCCATTTTGGAGCCTATAGACTAGTTGGAGAGATGGATTATAATTAGACTAAGTAATACATTCTGAAATGTATTTCACAGAAAACTAGCAGCATGAGATGCTCTTCTTAGATATTCTTAAACCACTTATCACAGTGCATGGTATACAGTGTCAAACTAGTGTGGATGGAATAAGTGGATGAATTTTTAAAATTCTGAGAAATCCTGTACTAAATAAGTTACTCCTCTAACTTTGTATTGTACAATTATTTTATGTTTAAAGAAAAATTGCAAGAAGAACACAAGGAGGTATTAAATACCCTTTATGTACTTTACCAACTATTAACGTTTTGCCACATTTGCTTCATCATTCTCTCTTTCTTGCTCTGGGCACACACACAGATACACAAGTATATATTATAAGTACATAAATAATTATATATAAATGTACATAATTAATAGAAATGAATATATAGTATAAGATAGATTCCTGAACCATTTGACAGTAAGTTTCAGACATCGTATTCCTTTACCTCTTATCATATGAATAAATATATTCTTTTCTTTTCTTTTCTTTTTTTTTTTTTGAGACGGAGTTTCGCTCTGTCACCAGGCTGGAGTGCAGTAGCATGATCTCGGTTCACTGCAACCTCTGCCTCCTGGGTTCAAGCAATTCACTGCCTCAGCCTACAGAGTAGCTGGGATTATAGGCACCCACCACCACACCCAGTTAATTTTTTGTATTTTTAGTAGAGACGGGGTTTCACCATCTTGGCCAGGCTGATCTTGAACTCCTGACCTCGTGATCCACCCACCTCAGCCACCCAAAGTGCTGGGATTACAGGCGTGAGCCACTGCACCCAGCCAGAATAAATATATTCTTACAAAACTATAGTCCATTTATAGAAATCAGGAAACTTAGCTTTGGTGTGATACTATAAACTTTATGCAAATGTATTCCAATTTTCCCAATACTGGCATTTATAACTCCCCAGCCCCAGCTCGGAATCCAGGATTATGCCTTGCAGCTGGTTGCCATGTCTTTAGTCTTCTCTAATCTAGAACAGCTCCTCAGCTTTCCTTTGTCTTTCATGACATTGGTGTTTCTGAAAAGAACAGGCCAGTTATTTCTTAGACTGTTCCTCATATTGAATTGTATTATGCTTTCTTATAATTAGATTCAGAGTCTGCATTTGGGGGCAGGAATACCACAGAAGTAATGTGTTTTTCTCACTGCTTTCTATCATTAGGTTTGTTTTTTTAACATCAGTTTCTGGGTCTTCTTTGTGATGCGAACTTTGATGACTTGGCTAAGGTGTTATCCACCAAGTTTCCTCACTGTAAGATAACTTTGCTTTACCTTTATAATTAATAGAGGCTATGTGAGAAGATACTTTGGAATGATACAAATTCTTGTTCATCAAATTTTCACCCACTAGTTTGAGTATCCATTGATATTCTTTTTTTAAATAATTTTTATTGTGGTAAAATACGTAAAATTTACCATCTTAATCATTTTTATGTGTACAGTTCAGTGGTATTACATACATTTATAATATTGGGCAACCATCATCACCTTCCACCTCCATAACTTCTTTCATTTTTTAAGACAAACTCTATAAATTTACTAAACAATAACTCCATATTCTACCTTTCCTCCAGTCCCTGGAAACCATCATTTTTTCTATCTCTATGAATTTGACTAAAGTACCTCACTTAAGGGGAATCATACAGTATGTCTTTTTGTGACTGGCTTATTTCATTTAGCATAATGTTCATCTATGTTGTAGCATATATCAAAAATTCCTTCCTTTCTAAAGCTGAATAATATTCCATTGTATGGATGCACCACATTTTGCTTATCCATTCATCTATTGATGGACACTTTGGTTGCTTTCACATTTTGGCTACTGTGAATAACGTTGCCATGAACTCAGGTGTACGAATATCTGAGACCCTGATTTCAATTACTTTGTGTATAAATCCAGAAGTAGAATTGCTGGATCATATGCTAGTTCTATTTTTACTTCTTTGTGGAACCGTTCTACTATTTTTCCACAGTGACTGTGTCATTTTGTATTCCCACCAACAGTGGACAGGTGTTCCAGTTTCTCCACATCCTTACCAACACTTATTTTCTGTTTGTTTGTTTGTTTGTTGATTGTAGCCATCCTAATGGGTATAAGGTGAAATTTCATTATAGTTCTGATCAGTGATGTTCAGCATCTTTTCATTTACTTGTTGGCCATTTGTAGATCTTCTTTGGATAAATGTTTATTCAAGTCCTTTGCCCATTTCTGAATTGGGTTTTCTAGTTGTTGAGTTTTAGGAGTTCTGTATTACACTTGATCTAATAGTCACTGATGACTCATTGCAACATTTACATAAAAACCAGAAGGAAAGAGAAAGAAGGGGAGATGGAAAGCCCTTTAATTTTTAATTTTTGATTTTAATTTTGTACATAGTAGATCTACATATTTATGGGGTACATGAGATACTTTGATGCAGGCATGCAATGTGTAATAATTACATGATAGAAAATGTGGTATTCATCTCCTCAAGCATTTATCCTTTGTGTTACAAATGACTCAATTATACTTTTTTAGTTATTTTTAAATGTACAATTTAATTATTATTGACTCTGGTTACTCTGTTGTGTTATCCAACACTCTATCTTATTCATTCTTTCTATTTTTTGTACCTATTGGCCATCCCTACTTTCCTCCTACTCCCTACTACCCTTCCCAGCCTCTGATACCATCCTTCTACTCTATCTCTATGAGTTCAATTGTTTTGATTTTTAGCTCCCACAAATAAGTGAGAACATGTGAAGTTTGTCTTTCTGTGACTGACTTATTTCACTTAACATAATGACCTCCAGCTCCATCCGTCCATGTTGTTGCAAATGACAGGATCTCATTCTTTTTTATGGCTAAATAGCACTCTAGTGTGTATATGACCACATTTTCTTTTCCATTCATCTGTTCACGGACACTTAGGTTGCTTCCAAATGTTGGTTGTTGTGAATAATGTTGCAAAAAACATAGGTGTGCAGATATCTGTTTTATATACTGACTTCCTTTCTTTTGTGTATATACCCAGCAGTGGGATTGCTGGGTCATATGGTAGCTCTATTCTTAATTTTTGGGGGAACCTTCAAACTGTTCTGTATAACCGTAGTGGTTGTACTAATTTCCACTGATGATTCTTAACTGGATCAGTTATTGTGCTGATTACAAGATGGCCAATCATATTTGTTAGATGACATTCTTCTGTCAGGAAGAGCTTTTCCATATCTTCCATTTGTTTGTTTGTTGACTATCAATTTGGACTCATAGATTTTAATGGTATTTAATGTGTTATAGCCCATTATGGCTGTTATTTCTTTTGATGCTCGAGTTTTACCAGAGCGATCTGCTTAACCCAACATTTCCTTAACTCACTTCCCTACAGAATGTTTTTCCTTGGGGATACCCACTGGTATCCTGTTGAGAGTGTTTAATGGAGTGCACAGTGGTAATCCTGCTGCCACGCCTTGAGAGTGGTACAGCCATTCTCTATAGCAATCCACTTGTGGCTGGAGTGGTATGGAAAGCCTTTATGAAGAAATTGTTTGAAGTCTTCTGATAAGGCAAAATGCAGGTGGAAGAGGAATAGCGTAGTCAAAGGCCCAGGAGTTAGAAGATATAAAATGTATTTTTAGTGCAGTAAGATGACCAGCTTGGCAGGGAAGTAGAAGGGAGAAAGGCTGAAAATGAAGATTGGGAATATATTGAAAAGGGCCTTGAAAGACAACCTAAGGAACTTGGATGTTACCTTGAATACGTGGGTGGTCATGAAAGGCATTGAGCAGGGAACTGATGTGATGTGATAAAAGCAGAACTGCAGTACAGGAGAAATGAACAATGTGGTAGTAAGCTAAGAGGCTCTTACTGTCATCTACAAGAAAGGTGATAAAGATTGCTATTTTGCACATTTATGATTTCTTCTATGATTTGTAACCAGGATATTGAGTAAGCTGGACTTATGTTAATTTCATCTACTTTCCTTTAAACTTTATTCAAAGGACAAATTCTGGAAGTTTCATGAACTTTTTATTACTCTTAGTCAACAAAGAATCCTATGGTTATTTTTAAGTTTCCAAACAGTCTCAATTCAGGATGGTGTGGTGAGGATAGCAAGAAAGCTCTCCTTTAATTGGTACTGTTGTAAGGTGGCTTCCAGCTTTCTGAGTCTTTTAGGTGTTTGGAGCTGACTCTTTCATTCTTCTTGTGATAGCTTTCAAGGATCTTCAAGGGCCACCACAGAGAATATTTGCATGCATGTGTCATGACACGAGTGATGCACTTTTCTCAGGTTGCTGTTCTCCATCAGCCTCCAGTTTGGGGAAGTCCACTCCACACAGTCTCTCTTTATTGAAGGCTCCATCCTGTATTTTGGGAAATGATTTAAAGACCTCCAAGCCAACTCTTTTTATCTCATGAATGGCTTGCACTACATCCACAGCCAACACTTCTGCATCCTTTGCTCTGCCAAGCTCTGGGAGTATGTACCAATCCCAGCACAGCCACATCTCTAACTTAAGTTTAAAGAGGAGTTTAAACTTGTCATTGTCAGTACTGATTTCTTGTTAAGCCTATCTCTTCCCCTATGCTGCAAAGGTGGCATGTTAGATTTCTTTGTAGCACAAAGTAAGCCCCCTCACTAAGTTTGAGGTAGGAGGCAAATACTCCTCCCCTTCTCCTTTAGGAAGGTGTGGGTAGTATAGTTCCGTCTAACAAAAACCTCATAATGAATTCTCTGTCTTTATTATTTCAATAATCCACATCCTTTTAAGCTTTGGTAATGTGTGAGAAGTACTGAAACGGGTTTTCGTAGATTTCCTTTGACAATTCACAGTGGAAACTGACATCGCACTTTCTAGACCACTTTTTCCACCTTATTGAACCTAGTGAGGGATCTTTGGTTTGAGATTTCTCTTCCATTTCTGATATGTGTTAGTGTTGACTAATACCCATCACATGCAATGCTCTGCTCTGAGCACAGGCCAACAGACTGGCTTTCCACAGTCACACACAGGGTCTGAGAGTGTATACTCAAAGAGGCAAAGTCCAAGATCCGCATGCCATGCCCTCAGAGGCCCCTGGAATTCACAGGTGTGATCTAGCCGTTGAAATGAGATAACAGGTTTGATTTGAAGGGGACTTTGCTTTGGTGGAACCAATGTGGAAGGTGCAATGCCTGCATGTTCTGTGGTGGGTCCCAAGGTGAGCACTGAGGTACAATTTTAGAATTTAAGGATTTGAGCATATACATAGTCTGGCTGTAGTTTATAGGTTCGTTATTAAGGAATTGTGAATAAAAATACCTATGTTTTCATTATCTATTTAGCACATTGTATTAGGCCTTTCATGCTTTGCTATAAAGAAACACCCGAGGCTGGGTCATTTATAAGAAAAGAGATTTGATTGGCTCACAGTTCTGCAGGCTGTACAAGCATGACACCGGCATGTGCTCGGCTTCTGGGGAGGCCTCAGGGAGTTTTTACTCATGGCAGAAGGCAAAGTGGGAGCAGGCACATCACATGGCCAGAGTAAGAGCAAGAGAGAGAGAGAAGGAGGTGATGCCACGCACTTTTAAATATCTCGTGAGAACTAATTCACGACTAAGGGGGTAGCACTAAGCCATTCATGAGAAATCTGCCCCCGTAATCATACTGCTTCCCACTAGGCCCCACTTTCAACACTGGGGATTACAATTAAACATGAGCTTTAGAGGGGCAACGTCCAAACTATATCACACTTCCCACTAACTCTACAAATTCTTGAGTGAGACAAGGAAGAAATTGCAGAAGGATGACTAAGTATACCTATGATATATTTTTCTTTCATTTCTTTTAATAGGTGGTGGAGAAAAATGCAGATCCAGAGACAACCCTTTTGGCCTACCTGAGAAGAAGGTGTATCCTGACTTTGGAGTGGGAGTGATGGAGAAGGGGGGCAATGGTGACTGATTCTCTGGGCCTTACATTGTTTCCTAGTGACTGGTGGGGTAGCCATGAGGTGTGGAGGAAAGAGTGCTGGATTAGGACTTGGGATACCTGCATTTTAGTTGCCCCTGTAATCTGAGATTCTCAGCTACTGAATGAGAGGATTGTTTGTGGTGATCTTTGAGGTGTCTCCCAGCTAAGACTCTAGTAATGCCAAGGTTTAATCCAGGGCCTGTAGAAAGGCCCTCATTAACCTTGGTGAGCTTCATGGTCATTCCTCTGTGGGAAGAGGGGGCCTTCCTTAGGTGACATTTGCTTAATACATAAATGCAGTTCCTGGGGAATGTTTCCAGCTCTGCCTAGGTGGAGGGAAGCAAGGGAAGTTATGTCTATTGGGAAAAGGATGCTTGAGGTAGGAATCCTCTACAGGTAGCATTCATTGTAGAAACAGCAAACAGGGAGCCCTGGAGGGCGGGGGAACTCTTTAGAGAGACTGGGGTGCTGCTCCTCACTCAGTGTCGGGGAGCTTCTGGAAGAGCCCCTAAATCTTTAGTTCTGAGTATCAGAAGTATTCTGAGACCCTGGAACTAAAACAATAATAATAATTAGAGTTAACATTTAATGAGCACTTCCTATATACAGGCAGGATTCAAAGTGATTTGTGCAGCTCACCTCAATCTCCACAGGAATCCCACGGAAGCATAACACTCTCTTTCCACAGAGGAGGAACTGAGGCCTTGATATGTGAAGTGACCTGCCTTTTGCTAGTGTGTTCCGGGGAAATAGTGATGGAGACTGCACCAAAGCCTAGAGCTATGTTCCCAACCTCTCACCCACACTGGCAGCGCTCCAGGGGGCCTGTCGGCAGGACTGTGCTCATCCTGACCTCTGTCAACAAAACCCTCCTTCTCCCAGGGCGGGTGTCTAGTGGATCTTTCCAGTGACATATATGGGGACAGCAAGGATTATTTCAAGCCCCACAGAAGTGAGTCTGGAGCCCATGATTTCACTCTGGTTTGCTCCCCTCCTATCATACAGTACAGTGGTTGGCTTTGGTGTACTTTGTTCTGGAACTTTTACCTTAAGTGGGTGTATCTGGAAGTTCACAGAAGATAAACCTGGGGGTGCTGGGGAGTGAAAGTGTCACTGGATCGGATCAGGTGCTTGCGTGGAACTCCATTTACAGCCCATCTACCTGGGAGGTCTGGGAAGAGAAGCTCATTCTCAGAGATTATTGAGATCAATTTTAGCTTTCTAATAATAAAACTAATTTTAGTTTTTTAATCATTTCCATTGTAGTTTTGAAGGCCCAGAAGCCTCAGAAATTCCTTATCACAGCAATTGGCTGTGTCACATCTTAAATGAAATGCAAAAGTGAAAGCTGGCACATAAATAGGATGACCTTGCAGCTTATGGCTGTCTGTGCTGAGAGACAATTTACGGGCGTTCCAGATTGGGGAGAAAACTCCAGCCTTGACTTTTACCCTAGCTTCCAGAGAGGTCTTGCTAGGAGAAGACCTTGCTAGACTTTAGAC
This sequence comes from Papio anubis, assembly GCF_008728515.1. NCBI lineage: Eukaryota > Metazoa > Chordata > Mammalia > Primates > Cercopithecidae > Papio > Papio anubis. Next base: position 31,222,110 of record NC_044989.1, on the reverse strand, counting down.
TGCCACCATTCATTTTCAGGTGCCCCCAGAGTTGTATGACCCGCTGAGAGCTGTGTGTACCCTGACTAGGACACAGCAAACCTTCACAGATGTGCTGGGGAGGAAGGAGCGTGATGAAGGGAGCTCACCCAGTCTGGAGTCAGATGGCTGTGATGCGGCCACAACGGCAGGGCAACATGAATTCCTGTGTCATCTTCTGTGACCCACATTACGTCTTGGGTCTCAGTTTATTGTTTTTTCAAATCTGTGAGGAAGTTTCTTTCCTACCTGCTAACCAAATCATTCTGAAGGTCAAACAGGTATCTAGGTGTAAGTGCTCTTCCAAAATAAGATGTTATATCATTGTTTTTAAATTTTGTCTTGAAAATGAGAGAAGTGACCAGGCGATAATCCCCTCAGTTCCCTCCATCTTCAGTAGGTGGTGGGCGGCTTAGAGGCCTGCAGGTCTGAGGGAGAAGCCGCAATGTGACTCAGGGAAAGTGACCTCCGCAATAGCTGTTCTCTAGAATAGCTCACTAGTTAGGCACTTTTTAAAACTCAAAGTAGCCGATGATCTTTCTGCAAGTATATATAAGAGTGTGGCCCAGTATTGGACGCTGACCTAAAAACAAACCACTCTATTTTAATTTCCATTCACGTATCTTGTGGGCCAAATATTCAAAAGCCTCTGGTCTAGCCCTAATTTTGATTCTTGGGGATTTATCAGCCCAAAAGTTCAGAGTGAAAAGCGAGGACTCAGAGGTCCCAGAACAGATCAATGTCTCATTCTGACCCAAGCGGCTTCATGGTGTGCCCAGCTGGGAGTGATGTGAGAACTGCCCCGTATGCTCAGGTGTATGATTTACCTGCTCACACATAGAAGACCTCAACCCAAGAGAAGGCTCTAGGACTGACCGGTCCTAGAACTCATGTCCCAAGAGATACTACTTGGGTGCTGTCCATGGGGTCCTGATGCCTTTGCTCTTCTGTGCAGTGGAGATGGCCCTGTTCCCTGCCTCCCTGGGGTACAGTGCAGTCTCTCTGAATAAGGAGGCTAGTGGGCCTGCTGCCTTCCTGGGTTAAGGGGCCTGAGCACATGTGGGAATGAATGGCTCTGCCCATGGCTCTGCCTATGCATCTCCTAGCAACCCAGCAGACTCCTCGCCCTGAGTTCATTCTCCTTACCTCTTGACCACCCAGTGGGGCTGAGTGGAACCAAGCTCGGCTGTGGAGAGGGAGGCTGTGGGGCTTGCACAGTGATGCTCTCCAAGTATGATCGTCTGCAGAACAAGATCGTGTATCCTTTGCCTGCTGGCACCATCCACGTGGGGGCTGTGATGCAGGACCAACTTGTGAGGGAGTGCATGAGTGTATGTGTGTGCATGTGCATGTGTGTGAGCCCCTGTTTTTAAGGAGAATCTGTGCACAGGAAAACTGTAGAATGATCTCTTAGCAAGTATGTTCTAGGCTTATAATATTGACCAGGCTCCGAACCGCTGATAAAACGACTTTTCTAAAATCCAGGTTTATATCACATTCCATAAAACCCGTCAATAACTCTTCATTGCCCCCAGGACAATATCTCTTTGCTTAGTGGGCAAGGCCCTGCACAGTAGGCCCCACATTTCTTCTCCAGTTTTCTTTCTCACCATGGGCCCAGCACTCCATTCAAGCAGAGATAATTGTGAAATATCAATGACACAGGCCCACTAATTGCTTGGTCTTTGTTTAAGCTGGGACATTCTTCTAGGGTTTCCCTACCTGGCTAACTCTTACTAGCTCTTTAGAACTGGATGAAAATATCACCACCTCCAGGAAGCCATCCTGGATCTCTCAGGACCGGGTTAGGTGCCCCTTGACTGTGCTGGTCCCATAGTGCCCTGTGCACAGCCTTCCCAGGTAAACTGAGGCATGATACAATTTTTTTTACAGTTTGAGAAAACAACAGTTCACGAGTTCAAGCAGCTCCAAATTAGAAGCAGGTTAGGTGCTCCACCAGGGAAATGCAAGCAGGAGGTTTTTGTAGGATGGACACAGGCAAAAAGCAAAGAAGTTATTTGACTGGTTACAATTATACAATTGCTTTATTTGGTCTATCCCATTGGAAAGTCCCTAGTTCTATAATTACAAGTTCATTGACTACTTCTGATTGGTTGATCTTAAGGCTTATTTTTTAAAATAAAGATGTTCATAAGAAGTAACTCAAGTTAAAACTCTCCCGCAAATCAAGCAGAGTTTAGGTTACTTATAAGGCCTAACTGGTTTTGTCTGCTGAGTCTTCAGGCCTGGTCTCCTTTTAAATTTACTTTAACAAGATTTAAATTGCACCTTCACATGGGCTTCAGTTTTCCCGGTTGACTGCAGGCTGTTGAAGGGCAGAGCTTTCATCTTATTCATCTTTATTTCCCCAGCCCTCAGCAGGGTGCCTGACATGTTTGGCACTCAGTAACTGATGCTGATTGCAAGTGAATGAGTGATGAGTAACAGAAGAATGCAAGGAAGTCCTAGCTAAGGGCTTGGTGTCTCATGTTGCCAGGAGGTTCCCTCTCCCTTTCCCTACAGAGAAATGAAAGCAATAGAGGTGAGGACATGCAGGGAAGCGAAGTGATTGGAGGTTCTGGCACCGAGGCTAGGGAAGAGCCCTGCAGGCAGAAGCATGCTTCAAGGCTGCAGCCTGCCAGAGAAACTTCCCCTTGACTCAGCCTCCAGGGTCAGGCTGAGTAACAGGCAACGGAAAGTGACCCTGGTTCCCTTGCTCCTGCTCAGAGGCTGAGGATGCTCTGATGCCTGATCCCACAGGATTCTGGAAGGGCTCAGCTTTCTTTACCTACAAGAAGGGCTTCCTTTGTTCCTTGCCCAGAGTCTTCAGTGGAGAGGTGAGGACACTGGTAGAAGATGCAAGAACATAAATGGGAGCGGAGAGACATAACATACAGCCTCACAAAGTCCTCCAGAGCCCACAGTCAGGCCCATTCTGATGACCTGAGTGGACAATAAATGGAATGACCTTAATCTGGGGTTCTAGCCACTTTTCTGCCAATGCCTGCCTGGCCCCCATCTGCTCCTTGCACCATGTTGCAGTAACAACTGTGGAAGGAATAGGAAGCACCAAGACGAGGCTGCATCCTGTGCAGGTAAACAGAGGAAAGGGAGCTGTGCTCTTAAGATCATGCTGTTTCCTCTGCAGGGAGGCTCATGCCAAAGGTGCAGACTTGCTTTGGGTTGTTGGGCAGAGTTTCACCACTTAATCTAAGGAGGCAATTGCACCCTGGCCACCTCCCCATCTCCTCTGGGTACCATGAGGTGAAAAGAAGAAACGCCCAAGGCTGAATCTCCTTCCTGTGAGCTGGTTGGTTATAACATTGCATGATCTCAAGGGACCCAAGAGGTCAACTGAATCTGGTGGCTAGGCCAGTCCAGCTGCACCAGAATTTGGAGAAAGAGATGCAGGGAAGCTTCCTCACTTTGTTCTGGAGTGTGTTTAGGAAACTCCCAGCCTTCCCAGATTTGAATTTTGATTATCTGTGCCCCCTGTTTATAAGTCCACCTACTCCCTGCAATGGTAATTCCGCACCCCTTACCTCCCACCCACAGATAGTACAAATGTAAACTGCTAGGCCTTCACCTTCATTAGAGTGGAGGTTAGCAAGTGCTAAATAAGATGACAGAGATTTAGTGCCTGAGCAAGGCTTTCTCCTTGATGGTGTCAGGCCACCTGAAAATGCATTGAAATCCGAAACACTTCTGGGGCGAGTGGGCAGTGATAATCTGAGAGGGGTTTGGGGAGACAATCAGGATGCTCTTAGGCCAAGTGGAAAGAAAGGGGAGTAGAGCCCTGTTGGAAGGAACGGCCATTGTCCCCAAAGCATTTTGTTTGAGGAAACTCGAGGTCTTTGGGAGATTGTAATAGACGTTACCAGAGCTTGGCCCAGGTCTTAATCCTCCCTTGATTATTTGAGGAGACATGTCGTTCAGGTGATGGAGTAGGAGCCTCCTGCAGAGTGGCTGGTTCTATTCCTTGGAATGGCATCTTGGGCCAGTCACGTGAGGTCAGACAGGTCGTGGTGATATTGCTTTCCATCTGTAGATTTGTTTCTTAGGCAGGAAGAGGGGAAATTACTAAACTTGTCCAACCTGAAGGAGATGTGAGAGGGTTAATTAAGACTTGTTATTTTCTTTGAAACGAACAGATGAAAGAAAGAATAAATAGTTTAAACACAGGAGTCAAGTATTAGTCCATTCACACACTGCTGATAAAGACATACCAAGACTGGGTAATTTATAAAGAAAAAGAAGTTTAATGGACTCAGTTCCACGTGGCTAGGGAGGGCTCACAATCATGACAGAAGGTGAAAAGCACATCTTACGTGGTGGCAGATGAGAGAAATGAGACCTAAGTGAAAACAGAAACCCATCAGATCTCGCGAGATTTTATTCACTACCATGAGAACAGGATGGGGGACTCACCCCATGATTCAGTTATCTCCCACAGGGTCCCTCTCACAGCACATGGGAATTATGGGATTTACAATTCAAGATGAGATTTGGGTGGGGACACAGCCAAACCACATCAGGTCATATCTGTATAATCAACCTAAAATCCTCCCTGTCCAATGGTACAGGTTCTTATTCCTAATGCACTTATTTTGGTTACATATAGGCTACAGAGCCAGATTCCACTTCTTGTCCATTTATTTGTTTTCTCTTGGTTTCTGTGACACTGTGGTTCTGGCTTTTCCTTCTCTCTCCACACTAGCTCCTCTTCTGCTCAGTCTCTAATTGCTGCAGTGCCCTGAGCCCTGACCTAGGCTCCTCCCCTTCCTCATCCCTACACTCTCCCTACATGAGTTTGATGTTGTCCACATGCCATCGGCACTTACATTTACAACTTCAGCTTTGACCTCTCCTCAGAAGTTAGACTTACATTTCCAATTGCCTATTTGACATTTCAATACGGATGTCTAATCTCAAAGTTAAGAAAACCCTACTTTTCTCCTAATGGTTTCCTTCCCCAGTCTTCTCCCATCTAAATCAATAGCAAAGCCATCCACCCAATTGCTTAAGACAAAAATCTAGACATCACCTTTGACAGTTTCTCTCATATGCCACACCCAATCCATTCAGAAGCTGCCTTCTGGTTATGATAGTCACTGTTCTTGAAAAAGACCTTCCTAGTCATAGCTAACATTGGCTGACTGCCTGCTATATGCAGGTACAGTGTTAAGGGTTTTACATGAATTATCTCAGTTAATCCTCATCACAGCTCTAGAGGTAACTATAAGCATGGTCCTCATGATACAGAGGAAGAACCTGTGACTCAGAGGGCTTGGAACCTGGCCAAGGTCACAGTTGGTAAATGGTGGCACTGGGGCTTGACTTTGTGCAGTGACTGCTATCCCCCACTGTCTCTCAACATGGGCTGGCTCCAGTCGAGTCCTTTGGGGAGCCAGGGAGGGTTCTGCTATCCCAGGTGTCTATGTCATCTGTTCGTTTTAGGAGAGAATTGCCAAAAGCCACGGCTCCCAGTGCGGGTTCTGCACCCCCGGCATCGTCATGAGTATGTACACACTGCTCCGGAATCAGCCTGAGCCCACCATCGAGGAGATTGAGAATGCCTTCCAAGGTACGGGCCTTCAGGCACAGCCTAGGAGGTGGAATGGCAAACGAGGCCCTGAAGAGGTGAGGGCAAGTGCCAGGGCAAGGAACATGAGGGACTACCCTTTGGAGGAAGGGCTCAGGCCCCCCACCCCCCGACAATGCGGTGACTAAGATCTGCTAGAAAGCCAACCCTCTCTTAGTTGGAAGAACTCCTGGTTGGTGTGGAGACCTCCTGGGGTCTCCTGCCTTTGGGTTCATCTTCCTGAGGTGTCTGTCTGCCTTCCACCAGTATTGGAGTGGCGTTGGCAGTGCGTGGCTGGTGCAGGAAAACTCCACAGGGGCTAGTGATATGATTTCCTTCCCTCTCAGATTTCACCAGAACAGGATTCTGCAGGGCAAAGACCACCTATGTGTCTGTTTCTCTGAATTAAATAGAGAAGCCTCCCCATCTATTCACCATTTCTATCCATCATCTATTCAGTTATTTTGAGTCACATCCTATGCCACAGGGATAAAAGGTACAGCCTCTACTCTCAAAAAGTTCATACTCTGAAGAAGAGACTTTATAATGTAGTCTGATAGGCTAACTGATGAAGCTATGATCAGCCACTGTGGGAGCACTTAGGAGAGGCACCTGACTCAGTCTGGGCATTCTAGGAAGGCTTCCATTCTAGGAAAGACTTATTGAAGTCATGACAGATGTTCTGAAGTCAGGATAGGAGAAGGCCAAGAGGCCTTCTAGACAGAGGTAACAGAATATGCAGCCTGGTAAAGAGAGCACCCAACTTAGCTGCAAGCAAAGTCACAAACTCCTCACCCATCCCAGGGACCTGCACTAACATTGCAGTTTTCTTCTTGGCCCACAGGAAATCTGTGCCGCTGCACAGGCTACAGACCCATCCTCCAGGGCTTCCGGACCTTTGCCAGGGTAAGTGGGGACCCCAGAACATCAGTGTCTCTGCTCCTAAAACAGCAACGCTCAGAAATCACTGTTGGGAGGGAAACCAAGGGCCTCTGGTCTACAAACAAGGATGATAAGATGACCAGTTAGTGAGTCTTCCCTCTGGGGACATCTGGCATGGGGAGTAGAGTCTGCTATTTTTATTCAGGGAAGGGTTCTTATGAATAGCATGGGAATTTCTGCCAGTGATGGTCTGGAGACCGGCTTTGGAAGAGGCTCACCACCTAAGAGTTAGCTTCCTCTAGTGCCTTTGGGTTTGGCAGCTTTCCCTTGGAGACTGGCAGGCTCAGCCCATGGCACAGGTGCTGAATGTAGCATTTAATAACACCCTGGCCTTGCTCAGCACTTGCACCCCTCCTCCTTTGCTCTCCTGGCTGCTTTCTGTGGCTGGCACTCTGTTGGGCTTATGAAACTGGTAATTAGATCTCCAGACAGTTTGTGAACCCCTGCAGTGTTCATATAACTCTGAGTGAGAAGTCACAGCTGGGTGTATGGGCATTGATTATATAAACACATACACACACCTGCCATCTGGAAAGGAAGGCAAGAGAGCTGGCATCTCCTTTCTTGGCTTAATCTTCCCCCAGGTTGTACCTGACTTCTCAATTGGGCCAAGTTAATCCTGACTCCAAATCAAACCATCTCATTTTGATTTGATCCTGGGTCCAGGGGAGTTACAGACTCCTATGCTTTCCACTCACCTTTAGGGTTGGCACGTCATGAAAGAGTGCTGTGTGCATATAATCCAAGAAGGGGTGGGTAGACATGGAGACAGGACCTTATAAGGATGGAAAACACCACACTCTGATTAATGCTGCTGCTGATGAAGAATTAGCAAGTGTGGAATTAAATGAAAATGCCTAAAAGCACAAATTCAGATTCTGCAGACCTGGGTTCAATTTGATGCACTTAATTGATGTCCGACCTTGGGCAAGTCTCCTTATTTCTATCAGGTTGGTGCAAAAGTAACTGTGGTTTTGCCATTAAAAGTATGGAAAAAACTGTAATTTTTTTGCATCAACCTAATAAAATGGTGATTTCATTAGGTGATTTCATTAGAATATCTACCTTACTGTGTTTATAAAAACTAGGTACTTCTTGAAAAGCTTTTAGAACAATGCCTGGCACATTTCGGTTATTCAATAAATGGGAACTATAAATTATAATGCTGGTACATTTCTTCCATTAGCCGCTATATAATCTTCCCAAGTTACTCAGTGTTTCCTGAGAATCAGGGATTGTTAATCTTGCCTCTATTTACTTCATTAGAACCTGCTCAAAGTGATAAAATGTAACCAGTCCTCTTAATTTTTCAAAAGAGAAGGATTTTTGAGTATATCAATTGCCTTCCCTCCTGGAAGTTGAAATGGCTCCTGAATTCACCATGCAGCACTTACCTCCCTCAATTCAGCTACCTACAGCATAGAGCAGAGCAAGACTGAGAGCTCTGAGCAGCCAAAATGTCTGACACACAAAAGGTACTCAGAAGCTAATGCATGTTCCTCATCGGAGGTCCCCAAGATGTTTCTTCAGAGCCTTTTTACTTTTATTTTACACACAGCTCTAACAAACTTGGTTATCTAGTTTTCCTGTCCACAGCACGCACTAGAAAGTGTGTGGAGGGTCAGGTAGAGGTGGGCACACTGCTCACAGCAAGAAGTGACCACACCTATTTGGCGACAAGGAAAGAAATGGAGGAACCATTAAACAGGTACAAGCAAGACTTCCAGTTTCCGGTCTGGCATGTAAGCAGCTTAGGAGTCTTTATTTCATCTAAACAAGAAGAAAAAAGCTGAACAAACTGAAGAATCAACATTGTTTTTAGATCCATCAGAGGAATGAGGTCACAGGACAACTCATTGTCTAAAAAATTGGAGAGACAGACAGGCAGACATGGCACATCAGAGCAGAAACCCAGGAGCAAAAACCTCTGCAGGAATCTTTGCCAGGATAGGAAGATGTAAGTACTAACTGATGAACTGCTGGAGTTTATACCTGGATATAAACTACACAGGGATGTAGTCATGGAGGGGGTGCTCTACATCTTTGTGAGTTTTACCTCCAGACGGTCCACCAGGTCCTCACAGTAAATGCTGGAGAAAAATCTCCTTGTGTTTCTGGTAGGGAGTGGGAAAAATGAACCATTTTGGAATATACCAGAGTATTCTGTTCTTCTTAAAAAGGCCTGCCCTCAGGAGAAATTATTTTACCACAGCCTAAACTTCTGAGGTTATATTAGAGCCTAACCTACCTTGGGGAGGGGAAATATGCAACCCCCTGCCCGCTAGTCTTTCACCCGTGGGAAGGGAAATACACAAGCCCAGCCCCCTCCAGCCATCCTCTCCCACCAAATGGAGAAAAAAAAACCCTGAGAAGCACTTGTGAAGTTCACAGGCGAGGGGCACAAGCTCACCAAAAAACTGAGACTAATCCTAGGACTATACGATACTTCGCCCTCATATCTTACCAATAAATTAACTAAAGGCCTATTTACATCAGATCCTTTTAGCCAGTACATCATGTCCACCTTTCAACCAAAAATTATAAGGCATAGTCAAAGGCAAACACAATTTGAAGAGACTGAACAAGTAGCAGAACCAGAATCAAATAGGGCAGGAATGTTGGAATTAACAAAAGAGGAATTTTATAAAGCTTTGGCTAGTATGCTAAGAGCTTTAATGGAAGAAAATAGATAACGTACTAGAACAGATCAATAATATAGGCAGAGAATGGACATTCTAAGAATTAAAAAGAAATGCTAGAGATTGAAAATACTTATACCAAATTGAAGACCACTTTCGGTGGGCTCATTAGTAGGCTGGACATGGCTGAGACAAGAATCTCTGATCTTGAGGATGTAACAATGCAAACTTTCAAAACCAAAAAACAGAGAAAAGGGAGTGAATGAAAACAAAACAGAAACAAATAAGAACTGTGTGATAACTACAAAAGGTGTAACATATGGGTAATGAGAATATCAGAAGAAGAAGAGAAAGAGAAAGGAAAAGCAGCAATATTTGAAACAATAATGACTGAGAATTTCCCAAAAGTAACGTCAGACTTTAAACCACAGTCAGGAAATTCAGAGAACACAAACCAGAATAAATACCAAAAAAACCAAAACCAAACAAAAACTACACCAAGGCATGTGATATTCAAACTTCAAAAAATCAAAGGTAAAGAAAAATGACTTGAAAGAAGCCAGAGGAAAACACCCCTCACCTACAGAGGAGCAAAGATAAAATTATATCTGACTTTTCCCAGAAACCATGCAAGCAAGAAGCATGGAGTAAAATACCTAAAGTGTTGAAAGAAAAAACCAAAGCACCTAAAATTCTGTAACCTCCAAAAGTATCCTTCAAAAGTGAGTGAGAAATATTTTCTCAAACAAAACTTGAGAGAATTTGTTGCCAGTAGACCTGTCTTGTAAGAAATATTAAAAGAAGTTCTTTAAAAAGAAGGAAAATGATGTAGGCCAGAAACTCAGATCTACATAAAGGAAGAGCATCAGAGAATGAATAAGTAAAGGTAAAATAAAAATTTTTATTTTTCTTGATCTTAATTGGTCTAACAGATAGCAATTTGTTCAAGATAATCATAGCAACAATGCATTTGTTTATGTGTGCAGATGTATATATATATGTGCTTGTGTATAAGTAAAATGAATGACAACAATGATAAAACAAACAAGAGGGAAAAATTAGAAATACTTTGTTATTATAAGATACTATCACTACCTGTAAAGTGGCATAGTGTTATTTAAAAGTGGACTTGGATTAGTTAAAAATGTATACTGCAAACTCTAGGGCAACCACCAGAAAAAAAAAAGAAAAAAGGAAGTATAATTGATATTTTATGAAAGGAAAGGAGATGAAATTATTTACAATGCTCAGTTAAAACCACAAAAGTCAGAAAATGTGTGAAAGACAAAACTAGAAGCAAAGAACAAGGATGACAAATAGAAAACAATAACAAATATGGTAGATACTAATCCAACTGTATCAATGATTAATGTCAGTGATCTAAATATACCATTTAAAAGACAGACATTGTTAGAGTAGATGAAAATAACAAGACTCAACCATATGCTGTCTACAAGAAACCTACTTTAAATAAAAATACACACATAGATTAAAACTAAGTAAATGAAGAAAGGTAGACCATGATATACTAATCAAAAGAAAGTGGAAGTAGCATATTAATTTTGTACACAGCAAACTTCAGATCAAGAATAGTTACCAGAGAAAAAGAGGGGCCCTAAAATTAATAAAGGAATCAATACTTCAAGAAGACATAACAGTCCTTAATGTGTATGCACCTAACAACAGAGCTTCAAAATACATGAGGCAAATGTGATGGAACTGCACAGACAAATAGATGAATCCATTATTATATGTGAAGACTTCAACACCCTTGTATCAGAAATGGACAGCACCAGGCGAAAAATCAGTAAGGACATAGGTGGACTCAACGGCACCATCAATTAATTGGATATAATGACATTTATAGACTACTTTAGCCAAAAACAGCAGAGAAGACATTTTTCTCAAGCTCACGTGGAATATTCACCTAGATGGACTACATTCTGTGCTATGAAACACACATTTATAAATTTAATTTGCATGAATAGAGATCATACAATGTCTGCTTTCAAACCAAAATGAAATTAAACTAGACATCAATAACAGAAAGATAGCTGGAAAACCCCCAAATGCTTGAAGATTAAACAACACAATTCAAAAGAACAGAGGTTCAAAAAGATAATCTCAAGAGAAATTTTAAAATATTTTGAATTAAATGAAATTGAAAATATAGCTTATCAAAATTTGTAAGATGCAGTGAAAACAATGCTGAGTAGGAAATTTATAATATTGAATGCATATATTAGAAAGGAAGATTAAAAATCAGTAATCCACCAGGCACGGTGGCTCACTTCTGTAATCCCAGCACTTTGGGAGGCTGAGGTGGGCAGACCACGAGGTCAGGAGTTCAAGACCAGCCTGACCAACATGGTGAAACCCCGTTTCTACTAAAAATACAAAAATTAGCCAGGCATGGTGGCACGCACCTGTAATCCTAGCTACTCAGGAGGCTGAGGCAGGAGAATCACTTGAACCCGGGAAGCAGAGGTTGCAGCGAGCCAAGATTGCGCCATTGCATTCCAGCCTGGGTGACAGAGCGAGATTCCATCTCAAATATATAAATAAATAAAGTAATAAAAATAAAATACAAATAAAATCAGTAATCTGGGCTCCCACTTTAGAAAACTAGAAAAAAAAAAGACTAATTAAATTCAAAGTAAGCTGAAGAAAAATAAAATTTGGAGCAAAAATCAATTTCATTGAAAACAGACAATCAATAGAGAAAATCAACATAACTGAAATTTGGTTCCTTAAAAAGACCAATAAAATTAATAAGTCTCTGACTAAGTTAACTAAGAAAAAAAAGAGAAGATACAAATTACTAATATCAAAATAAAAAGATATTACTATAGATCTCATGTACATTAAATGGATAATGAAGGAATATTAAGAACAACTCTATGCTCATACACTTGATAACCTAGATGAAATAAAATAATTCCTTGAAAGACGTAAGCTACCAAAACTCATACAAGTAGATAATCTGAATAGGCCTATAACTATTGAAGAAATTGAATCTTAATTAATAACCTTTAACACAGAAAGCACCAGGCCCAGATAGATTCACTGGTAAATCCTATCAAACATTTAAAAAAGAAATTATGTCAATTCTCTACAATCTCTTCCAGAAGATAGAATCAGAGGTAATACAAAAGTTAGTCACTTTCCTATATAACAGCAATGAATAAGTGGAACTTGAAATTCAAAACACATTATCATTTATGTTTTACATTAGCACTCCCCAACAAATGAAATACTTAGGTATGAATCTAAAAAGTATGTACAAGATTTATGTGAGAGAAACTACAAAACTCTGATGAACAAAATCAAAGAACTAAATAAATGGAGAGAGATTTCTTTTTCATGAATAAGGAGACTGAACAAGTCAAGATGTCTGTTGTTGTTCCCAACTTAGACTCAATGCAATCCCAAACAAAATCCCAGTAAATTATTTTTTGGCTATCAACAAATTGATCCTAAGGTTTATATGGAGAAGAAAAAGATCCAGAGTAGCCAACTCAATATTGAAGGAAAATAGAGAACAAAATCAGAGGACTGACACTATCCAATTTCAAGATTTACTAGAAAACTGCAGTAATCAAGACAGTGTAGTATGGACACAGTCCATATTACAAAAAGAATGGACAAAAGAACGGACAAAGAGATCAATGGAACAGAATAGAGAGCCCAGAAATAGACCAACATAAATAGAGTCAATTGATCTTTCACAAATAAGAAAAGGCAATACGATGGAGCAAAGATGATCTTTTTAACAAATGGAGCTGCAACAACTGGACATTCACATACAAAAAAAAAAAAATGAATCTAGACACAGACATTATACCCTTCTCAAAATGAATCATAAAACTAAATGTAAAACAATAAAACTCCTAGAAGATAACATAGGAGAAACCCTAGATGACCTTGGAATGATGACGACTTTTTAGATGCAACACCAAAGGCATGATCCATAAAAGAAATAATTATAAGCTGGGACTTCATTAAAATTTAATAACAGAAGAGTGAGGAGTCAAGCCATACACTGGGAGAAAAATATTTGCAAAAGACACATCTTGTAAAGTACTTATCCAAATATACAAAGAACTGATAAAACTCAGCAATAAGAAAATGAACAACTAAATTAAAAAATGGGTAAAAGACCTGCACAGCTAACTCACCAAAGAAGATATATGGATGGCCAGTAAGCATGTAAGTTCAACATCACATGTCATTAGGGAATTGCAAATTGAAAGAGCAGTGAAATACCACCACACGTCTATTAGAATGGTCAAATCCAAAACACCGACAACATCAGATTCTGGTGAGGATGTGGGGCAACATGAACTCTCATTCATTGCTGGTGAGCATGCAAATTGCACAACCACTGTGGAAGACAATTTGGCAGTTTCTTACAAAACTAAACATGTTTTACCATGCACCTCAGTGATCACACACCTTGGAATTGACGTAAATGAATTTAAAACTTATTGCCACATGAAAACCTGCACAGGAACGCTTACAACAACCTTACTCATAATTGCCAACACTTAGATGCAACCAAGATGTCCTTCAGTAGGTGAATAAACTGTAGAACGTCCAAACAATGGAATGTTAATTCAGTACCAAAATGAAAGGAGCTATCGAGCTACGAAAAGACATAGACAAACCTTTTTTTTTTTTTTTTTTTGAGGCGGAGTCACCATCTACCCGCCCAGGCTGGAGTGCAGTGGCGGGGATCTCTGCTCACTGCAAGCTCCGCCTCCCGGGTTCGCCATTCTCCTGCCTCCAGCCTTCAGAGTAGCTGGGACACAGGCCCGCCACACAGCGCCCGGCTAGTTTTTTGTATTTTTTAGTAGAGGCGGGGTTTCGCATGTTAGCCAGGATGGTCTCGATCTCCTGACCTCGTGATCCGCCCGTCTCGGCCTCCCAAAGTGCTGGGATTACAGGCTTGAGCCACCGCGCCCGGCCCTGACATAGACAAACCTTAACTGCTACTACTAAGTGAAAGAAGTCAATCTTAAAAAGCTACACATCGTATGATATCAATTCTATGAAATTCTAGAAAAGACAAAACTATGGAGGCAGTAAAAAGACTAGTGGTTGCCAGAGATTAGGGGAAAGAGATGGATGAATAGTCAGGGCACAGAGGTTTTTTAGGGCAGTATAACTCTATTCTGTAAGATATCATAAGGGTGGACACATGTAATCACGCATTTGTCAAAACCAATGGAATGTACAATGCCAAGAGTGAACCTTCATATAAATTATGGGCTTTGGGTGATAATGATGGGTCAATGTGGGTCCATCAATTGTAACAAATGTACCATTTTTGAGGATGCTGAAGTGAGGCAGGTTGTGCATATATGTTGAGATAGGGGATATTTGGGAATTCTCTATATGTTCCACTCAGTTTTTTCTGTGAACCTTAAACCACTCTAAAAAAATAAAGCTTTTTCTTTTTTCTTTTTTTTTTTTTTTTTAAAGGCACCAGAGCAGAAGTCTTAGCCTATTTAGTAAACTAGGAATCTCAAGAGGGTGGGGATGAGAAAATGTAGTCTTATCCAACCTCAATAGACCTGGAGGGCAGTGACGCATCACTGCACATCACAGTAATTTATGTCATTAACACACCAATGAATTATCAAGAAAATAGATCTAAGTAATAATGCGCTGGCACTTTGTCTGGAAAAGGCGCTTCTGTGAAATACGGCCTTCCTCAGGAGGGCCAGGTGAGTGGGGTTCAGGACTTTCACTTCAGGCAGGGCGGGGCATTTCCATGCCTCACTCCTCCAAGAAGAAACGTGAGAAGAGGCACTAAGAAACCTCTCTTTCTTCCTTTCTTTCTGTCTAAATAAAGAGGGGAAGTACAAGGTGGCTGGCTGGGGGGAGGCTCAGAATGGACAGAGCAGGTCTGGCGTCCAGTGCCGGAGCTGTGAATGCAGGAAGAGTCTACACGGAGCAGCATGTGCAGGTGGTGGGGTGAGTGGGGCGTTTCTCTCCTGATGCCACCGCCTGTCTGCTTACAACTCCTCCAAGGTCACACCTCCAGCGTCCCGTGAGCGCTTTCTTGGGGAAGCCATTGAGTTGTGAAACAGCCTCTGGGAAACGCCAGCACGGTATGGTGTCTCCTGTGGCTGACATGCAGAAGGACTGCTCCCGGCCTGCTTTTTCAGGAATTGACTACCCCAGTGCCTGGGGCAGAGCCTATGAGTTTTCCCTACTTTTTCATCTCAGCACAACTCCAGGACTCTGTCTTCTGAAGCCCTGAGCTGCAGATCGGTCAGCTGAGCACGCCCCTCCACCACCCTGCAATGCCTCAGTGCTGGGAGGTAGTGATTCTAGACTCTGTGTGTGGTCTGCCACTGGTATCCCAAGAGATCCTGAACAAGTCTTTCCCCAGAGATGCTGGGTGGTCTGACCTGCATACTTCCTCCAGAACAGACCCACAGCGAGCAATGAAGAGTGTTTACCTTTCTGGGAAGAAGTGCCTAATAAGCAGTAGGGAGGCCATTGGGCACACTGGCTGGACACAGTGCTGGGCCCAGCACCCATCTTGGACATCCTTGGCAGGGTCCCGCAGAGAGTCCAGCCTGGGAGACACCAGCCACGCCCCATGGAACCTCACTGGTCTGGAAGTTGAGCCTCTTGAGTCTTGAGAGAGCCAATGGGAATATCCCTCATAGATACTTCCTGAGGAAGCAGCACTGAAGAAGAGAAATGGGCATAAGGGATAGGTTTTGATAAAGTAGGACCTAGTTTTTATGGATAAAATTTCCTGAAATTCAGTGACCTTGTTGCTCCTATTTGTTTAATCTACGTTAGCCAAGCAAGAGGGAATGTAGCTGAGGCCTCCACTCCGCACGACAGGCAGGTAGGATGCCCCTGCTGTTCATGCTGGGACAGGCATCAGAGCTGGAGTGTTTTGGATATTAATAATCTAGGTTCCTTAGCTTCTGTGAATACTCTTTGTAAATACCCTTGTGCAGATGTTCTTCATCTCTCTAGGATGGTGGATGCTGCGGAGGAGATGGGAACAATCCAAACTGCTGCATGAGCCAGAAGAAAGACCACTCGGTAAGTGAGTTCTTCTCCCCCTGGAAGCCTGGGGGTAATCTGAGACTTAGAGGAGTCAGTGCACAAGCTCCATGTCCCTGGCAGTGGGGGCTGGAAAAGGAACCTACGGTGAGTCAGCGATGGCAGACTCACCGTAGATAAGTCTACGTAGACTACTACGTAGTCTGCCCTCGTAGATGGGGATGGTGATGGTGCACATTAGCCCCAGGTCCTCTAACTGAGACCCTCTCATTCCTGCCTCCCAGGGATTACCTGCTCCTCTTGCACCCTGCAGGGGTCTGGGAATGAGCTGGCTGGAAGGAAAGGCTGAATTGGTCCTCTTGGGTGTTTGAAAGGAGGGGATACTGCCCCATCTACCTGTTCTCTTTCCCCGTAGGTCAGTCTCTCACCATCTTTATTCAAGCCAGAGGAGTTCACGCCCCTGGATCCCACCCAGGAGCCCATTTTCCCCCCAGAGTTGCTGGTAGGTGATGCCTCAGGGACACGCCCAGCCGAGTCTGTACTGTGAGTCCCTGGAGACCTGCTTTATTTTCATACCCACTGGGAACTTTGTGTCTTTCTTGTCCTTTAGGTTTCAGCTTAAATTTCCCTTCCACTTTCTGACATCCCCTAGGTTGAGTCTCTGCTATGTGTGCCTACAGTCCCTGCACTTCTGATCATGTGTGTCACATTTACAGTTACTAATTTGATGTCTGTGTTCCTTGCTAAATGACAAGCCCCATGAGGATAGGGACTGGCTCTCTGGGCACACTGTGTAGCATAGCAGGTGCACTATAACCATTTGTTGATCTCCTGCCTATGTCTAATACATAAGCACCCCAAGAAACCTATTCCCTCTATAAGCAATCCATTTATTTAAGAAAAAACAAAACAAAACAACAAAAAAGAGAGCTTTCTTCAAAGGACTTGATCTGCAGCTCACTGTTCTGTCTTAAGGAAACCCCCTCACACCCACTTTATCACCGTCACTCTAATATTTATGGCAACAAAAGAATCAAGCCTCTCAGAGTTTTTGAAGTGCATGCTTCTCAGGGTGTTGAGCTCATGCAAACTGCCTTGTAGCTTCAGCAGGCCAGAGAGAATGGCTTTGTAGTAGGCCACCAGCAGATCTTTCTCTGGACTGTGAAACTTTGAAAATACCGGCAGTTTTATTTGAGGGCTTCGTTCTCAGCCCAGTGTCACCCTGCAAGCACTAAAGCCAGGCTTCCTAGGCATCGCTTTATAACAAACCCTTCCTTCCTTCCTTCCTTCCTTCCTTCCTTCCTTCCTTCCTTCCTTCCCTATAACAAACCCTTCCTTCCTTCCTTCCTTCCCTATAACAAACCCTTCCTTCCTTCCTTCCTTCCTTCCTTCCTTCCTTCCTTCCTTCCTTCCTTCCTTCCTTCCTTCCTTCCTTTCCTTCCTTCCCTCCTTTCTTCCTTCCTTTCCTTCCTTCCCTTTTCATGCCTTGTCCGTGGTGCCCCCTGGAGACAGTAAGGGGAACTGCAAGGAATCTGGGCTTTCAGCCAGGTCTGTTGGAGACCTCAGGATCTTCTTTCACCAGTGAAAATGAGGCTCATACTGCCTCCTTCATGGAGGTCTTGTAGAGACTAAGCATATATTTAATAGTCCCAGTGGAGTTCCTGCCTTTGAACATATTACTTCCCATTGCTTCTTCCTGATGGATATTTTCATTCTGAATGTCAGTAAAACATCCCATTGTGGACTTAAAGCAATTTATAAGAGGAATGATGGTAGGAAGAGGGATAAGTGTAGTAAGAAAACTGCATTTCCCAGAGGCTGAAAGACACTCCTCGGAAGCAGCTGCGATTTGAAGGGGAGCGTGTGACGTGGATACAGGCCTCAACCCTCAAGGAGCTGCTGGACCTCAAGGCTCAGCACCCCGATGCCAAGCTGGTGGTGGGGAACACGGAGATTGGTAAGGGCCAGGGAGGCTGCCCTGAGGCTGCCAGGGGGCCTAGGGATGTTTCTAGGTCTTCTTGCCCATCCTCACCTCCCCCTGACCTTACTTGCCTCTGCACCCTACCCCTCTGCCCCACTGACTATCTAGAGCCCACCAGAAAGCCCTGTACACTCCAGTTCCTGCAAAGGCCCCTGGCTGTGGAGTCCCACAGGCCTGGCTCAGCCCCTTGCTGGATGTGTGACCTCAGAAAAGTTGCTGGGACCTGGAGGACAGATTTGAAGTTTTCCCTCTCATTTTCCTTTTTTGTTTTAATGTTAAACTTTCATGTTTTTATTACGATTATACCCCAACATGAATAACCATTCCAGTACTGAAATTTGGCTATTCTTAGCTGTGTGATCTGGGCAAGAAACTTAACCTTTCTGTGCCTCAGCTTCTTCATCTATAAACAGAAAAATCATGGTACCTCGTAGGGTTGTTGTAAGGATTAAATAAGTTAAAATAGGGAAAGTGCTTGGAAGGGTTCCTGACATACCTTAATTTCCTGTGTTTCCTAATGTTGTCCACACACACACACACCACACACACACACACACACACACACGAGTGAATTGAAACTCATTTCATTTGAATTCAGATAGGTTTTTTGAGAGGGAAAGAAAGACCTAGTTTTGGGCGGACAGTCCAAAGACTACATCTAATCCCACCCCTGGTCTACTGAGTTTCCTATTCCCAGACACCTACAGTCACCAGGGAGCATATTATGATTGTGAATATGTCATATATCCTGTGTGTAATGGTGAGAAAAGCTGCTAAGTCCTGCCCTGGTGATACAACAATGGGCCTACAACTTCAGCTTCTCGTTTCTCTCTAGGCATTGAGATGAAGTTCAAGAATATGCTGTTTCCTATGATCATCTGCCCAGCCTGGATCCCTGAGCTGAATTCAATAGAACATGGACCCGAGGGTAAGGGGAGGTTCACTCCAAGCTCATGGAGGGGCTAGGAGGCTGGGGATAGGTTACACGATGGGTGACAGGTGTCAGGGTGGCCTCCCCATTGGCTCTGGCTGCCCCCTGCTTCTCCTGGGGCTTGTCTTGCGTGGGGAAAAGCGGGAGAGACCCCATTCACTGCCTTTTCTCCACCAAACATCCATGGTAGGGTGCCAATGGGCAAGAGGCTGTGGGATCTTCCATCATTTTCTCAATTCTGGCTACACATTAGAATCACTCATCCGGGGGTGGGGAGGTGGGGGTTGTGCTTGAGTGCTTTTGAAAAGCATGCTAGGACTTCACCTTCAGAGATTCTGATTTTAATGAGTTGAGAACTACTGGTTTAGAGGAAAGAGCATCGGTTGCAGGATCAAGAGGCCTAAGTTTGAGTACTGGCTCTTTTATTAGCTGTGTAGCATTGGTTAAGTCACTCAACCGCTCTGGGCCCTAATTTCCTCATCCATGTAAAGCTGTGAGTCCTGATTCAGCCTTGCTCAGGTTGCTGGAAAGCTTCAGAGGAGCTGTGCATGAAAGCCTCTTCTGAACTGTGGGAAGAATTGCTGGGATTCCGAATGTGTGTTCCCAGGTATCTCCTTCGGAGCTGCTTGCCCCCTGAGCATTGTGGAAAAGACCCTGGTTGATGCCGTTGCTAAGCTTCCTGCCCAAAAGACGGAGGTGTTCAGAGGGGTCCTGGAGCAGCTGCGCTGGTTTGCCGGGAAGCAGGTCAAGTCTGTGGCGGTGAGTCGCTGTCAGGAGCAAGCGAGGCCCGTAGGACGGAGCTTTCATCTGAAAGCAGGGCGGCCAGACTCTCACTTGCGTCAGTGCAGTGGGCCTCAAACTTTAGTGCTTAGAGTTGCCTGGGAGGAGCAGTGCTTGTTAAAGTGCAGATTCCTGGGCCCCACCCTCAGAGATTCTGATACGTGAGTCTGGGAGATAGCCCAGCTCTTCAGGTGCTTCTGATGAAGGTGGTCTGTGGGGCACCCTGGGAAACGCACTCCACGACTCATGGGCTTCATGCTGTGGTTGCAGAGTTGAGGCTTCCTGCCTCCCTCCCCTTTCCTGAGCTTGGCTGAGCCAAACAGTAGGTGAATAAGAGATATGCTAGGGAGAAGCCAGAATTGGGAGGGAAATTTCCTTTCCGAGCTATGGGGAGAACCAGAGACAGAGCCCTCCGACAGAGGGAGGAATCCACCTGTGGATTATTCAGTCAGCCTTCAGACGAGTCCCCACATTCCCAGTTTGCAAATGGTGGCATTCAAACACCCTATGCCAATGGAAGCTCTTCACAACAGCTTATGGTGTTGGAAGAAAAACTGTCCCTGCCATTTTTTAATTGTTTTTTAAATTAAAACAAAACAGCCTACACCTGTTCCTCCCAGCCCCCACCCCAAGTACCTGTCACTTCTGATGATAGATTAGGAGATATAAACGCAGAAACGCTACCGAGTTCCCTAGTTCTGCTAAAATCTACTTCCAGGAAGAATTTCGTTGTCATTGTGCAACTGATTTTCTTCCTGTTTTCTAATAATGAGAACCCTGTATCTGATTCTTCTTACATTTTTTTTTGCCAAGTTACCAGGAAGTTCAGATCCAAATAGGGCAAATTGTTCAACCTTAAGTCTTCCTCCTCTCTTTCCTTGATCTTTATCTTCTATTTTATTACCTCTATATGGCCTCTGTGATAAATCACCTCAATCCTTTCGGGAAAAGGTTGGGTGAAATCATCAATCAAACAAACACACACACTTAAAGGGGCTTCCCTGCTAAAATTTTAGAGTTGGGATCCAATCTCAAGTGTTCTGATTTCAAATTTTGTGCGTTTTTCAGAATGCCTAAGTTCTCACTGTGCTGTTATTGTGACTACAGTAGACACAGGTCCTCAGGGGTCTGCCTGCAGCAGGGGTCACCTGGCTGCCCTGGGTTCAGAAGCCTGCTGCGTGAGCAGGGGTTTCCTGGGGTGGGCTCTCACTGCGTGCTCTCTGCTTGTTTTAGTCCATTGGAGGGAACATCATCACTGCCAGCCCCATCTCCGACCTCAACCCTGTGTTCATGGCCAGTGGGGCCAAGCTGACACTTGTGTCCAGAGGTGAGCTGCCTGAAGCAGAGGTCCAGGAAGAAGGACTTGGGGGAGAAAAGTCTCACCAGATAGGTCATTTTCTGGAGAAACAGAGTTCAAAGTTCAGTGACCCAGCTTTCCCTAAGGTCTGGATCCAGGGAAGCAAGGAAAATGTACCCGGTTTGGGGGACAGGATAGCTGGACCTTTTCTTTGTAGAGAATTCACCGCAGGTACTGCTACCTGCATGCCTTACCTACTGGGGTACTGGGGCTGGGATGCACTGGCTCACCACAGCCTGCTGTTGGATCTTCAGGAATTCTGTGAGCCATCTGTGAAACAGTTATTAATAAAAATCAGGCCAGGTGCGGTGGCTTATGCCTGCAATCCCAGCACTTTGAGAGGCCGAGGTGAGAGGATTACTTGAGGTCAGGAGTTCAAGACCAGCCTGGCCAACATGGTGAAACCCCATGTCTACTAAAAACACTAAAATTAGCCAGGTGTGGTGGTGTGCGCCTTTAGTCCCAGCTACTTGAGAGGCTCTCAGGAAAATCACTTGAACCTGGGAAGTGGAGGTTGCAGTGAGCCAAGATCTCACCACGGCACTCCAGCCTGGGTGACAGAGTGAGACCCTGTCTCCAAAAATAAAAATAAAAATAAAGTTGTGTAAAATTACAATGAAATAAATTATATTCAAAACAAAAGGAATAAATACTCAAAATTCATCGCTTCCTAATTACTTCATTTTGCTGTTATCAGTGCTCTTGGAGTTATTTGCCTCTGTCTGTCTGTACGGTGGACATGCTGTACAATTATGTGCTCCTGTGAATCTCTGCCTTGTCAGAGGGTCCCCGAAACCACCCCAGCTCTGATATTCGCTGAGAGGATTCAGCATGCCGTCATATTCCGGGCTATGACTTATTATAGCAGGAGGATGCAAAATCAGCAAAGGGAAAAGATACATGGGAGCAAAGTCTGGAGGAACTAGGCCCAATTTTCCAGAGACTTCTCCCAGCGGAGTCACACAGTGCATGCTAAATTCCTCCAGCAATAAGTTGTGACAACACAATTGATGCCTTGCCTACCAGGGAAGCTTGTTAGAGGCTCAGCGCCTGGGGTTTTCTCGGGAGCTTGTCATATAGGCAGCCTCTACTAGCATGGGCCCAAAGTCTAGACTCCCAGAAGGAAAGCAGGGGTTCAGCATAAACTATTGTTTGTACAGATAATTTAGGCACAGTGAGCTGTTCTATCATGGAGCACTGGGGACCCTTCTGAAGTACAAGTTCCCAAGGGTCAGCCTTGTAAGCAACCCCTACAGAGGAGAGCAGTCCGGGTTGCTGTGCTCTTTCCCGCCTTCTTCCCAGTTTCGCATTCAGTGATGCAACTTTGGTGGCCTGAAATTGGCTATTGGAAGTATTTACACCACACAGATTGGCAAATGCTATAAACCAGGGCTTTTCCCCCCACACGGAACTGGTCGTTAAAGATTCACCAGCACACTATTGCTTAAGGATGCTTAAGGATTTCAAATGGAGGATTTGGCCCCAGTTGTGCCAGTCATTCCCTCTGACTGTGGGCATTGGAGACCAGCATGAAGAATCCCACTGATGGTTGCCCTTTGCTCCCCATGGGGTTCCCAGCCTGTCCCTCACGTTGGCTCCTCTTCATCTTGCTTCTGTACAGGCACCAGGAGAACTGTTCCAATGGACCACACATTCTTCCCTGGCTACAGAAAGACCCTGCTGAGCCCGGAGGAGATACTGCTCTCCATAGAGATCCCCTACAGCAGGGAGGTGAGATGTTGGCGGTGGTTCCAGGCTCTGCTCAAATGAGTCCTACTGCCAGGCTCTAGACAAAGAGATCAGAATCTGCCTCAGGGACCAACGTGAGCCTCTCTCAATCTTTACAGTGATGATTTTTCTCTCTGAACTTTGCCTCTATTGAACCAACCATATTCCTTTCTGGACAATGAGAAGTTGCAGGACAGGAGTCCACATGGCATGGACTGTGGAACCAGATAGCTAGAAACTTAGTCCTGAGTGAGTCATTTCACCTTTCTGAGCCCCAATTCCCTCATCCGTAAAATGGGCACCATGTCACTTACTATACAGGTTATTGTGAGGACTGAAAATAAATAATTCATAAGGTTCCTGGTGATGCCTAGAAGCCAGTGGAGATGACCAGCAGCTAACAACAGAATTCCAAGAACACGTCTAGCTGTCAAAGCTTCCTGCCCACGTCAGAGGAAATTTGCTTTTCCGTGGTGAAGAATGTGGGGTTCATGTGCTGCATGAAGCAGCTGCCTGTGGCTCAGACCATATGCTGACCTTAGACTTGATGAGGTGTTGCTTTGGTGACCTCACTGTGGATTGGTGCGGATGGATTCCTGCTTCATGAGTGGCTCTTCTGGCCTGTCAGGGCAGGTCTGGGCACCACTGGCTGCCTTACTCTTTGTTCCCTGGGGCCTGTGATGTCGTGACCTAGTGTGGGTCTTTCCTCTCCTAGCAGCTGCCAGCTCACAACACATTCCAAAAAGGCCTTTCAGAAAAGGCATCTGGGAGAGGCTTGGGGAGCCGCTGTCAGGGAGAGTAAAGTTTCCCACAGCCGGCGCTTTAGTGAGTGTTCTAAGGCATGTTTTGCCCTTGGTAATTTTGACCTCCTTAATGAGAATGCTAATTAAATTAGAGCAATTATATCCCTGAGGTGGTTTCTTAATGGTTTTCTAGCTTGTCTGTATAGACCATTTTGAGCAGTGATTCCCAGCGTTTTGAATTTCACAGTTCAGTAATTTTTTTTTTTAATTGTGAGCGATGAAAGGGGGAGGAAACAGGTGTAGCTCTATTCAGTTTTTATTTGCCAGGTATGGTCATTAACAAAATACATCCTTCCATAAAAGAAAAGAGATTTTAATACCCAGAATTAGGAAACTCTCAAGAAAGGATATTGTCAACCTGCCACTGACAGTTCACTGTACCCAGAAAGAATGTCCCCATGGACAGGCACAGTCCTGGGAGCGAGCACCTGGGACCTCTGTTCCAGAACAAAGGTCAAACTCTGGGCTCAGTGCTCCAGAGCCGTGCTTGACATCCAAGCTGAGCTAGCTTTGTCATCAGGAGGGGGCTCCATGGCTTCTTCAGAGAAAAGCCTGTGGCTATTTGGGGGCCTCAACTGTGGGCCTCATTGTGCTTTTTCCAATAGATCTCCTCTCCCTAAACATGCTAATTTTATTGTTCAACAGAATTTGCGGTGCCAGAGTGAGTACAGACCTAAAAAGGAACCTGACACAGAAAGAGCTTGAAGTCAGGTGGCTCTTACCTGGAAAATAACTCATGCTCTCCTCCTATCCTTAAAGACAGATCCTAGCTCAAACCCAGGAAGCAAAATGTGTTTAAAGTGCAAGGGGGCTGGGCGCGGTGGCTCACGCCTGTAATCCCAGCACTTTGGGAGGCTGAGGCAGGCGGATCACAAGGTCAGGAGATCAAGACCATCCTGGCTAACACGGTGAAACCCCATCTCTACTAAAACTACAAAAAATTAGCCGGGTGTGGTGGCGGGCACCTGTGGTTCCAGCTACTCGGGAGGCTGAGGCAGGAGAATGGTGTGGGCCTGGGAGGCGGAGCTTGCAGTGAGCTGAGATCGCGCCACTGCACTACAGCCTGGGCGACAGAGCAAGACTCCATCTCAAAAAAAAAAAAAAAAAAAAAAAGTGCAAGGGCAGTGATTGTTGCATAGTGTGATAGTGATATTTTCTTTTAGCAAGACTTCTTTCTGTCTTTCTGTCTTTCTTTCTTTTTCTTTTCTTTTTTCTTTTTCTTTTTTTTTTTTTTTGAGACAGAATCTCACCCTGCCCGCTGGCCTAGGCTGGAGTGCAGTGGCATGATCATGGCTCACTGCGGCCTCAACCTCCCAGGCTCAAGTGATACTCCCACTTCACCCTCCCAAGTAGCTGAGACCGCAGGAGTGCGCCACCACACCTGGCAATTTTTTTCTTTTTTTGTAGAAATAGGGCCTCACTATGTTGCCTAGGCTGGTTGAACACTTGGCTTCAAGCACTCCTCCTGCCTAGGCCTCTGGGATTACAGACGTGAGCCACTGTGCCTGGGGTTCTTTCACCAAGATTTCTGAATGATGCCAACAGACTGGTGGGAGGGGCAGATTGGAGAGGGCACTGTGACGGCCACAAGCAGAGGATGCCAAGGGCCAAACAGTCTCAGTCCCCAGAGAGGCTGGGGGGGCACTGATAGTGGGCACCAGGGTGGGGAAGGTAAAGGGGATGAGGGGTCTCTGAGGAGCCTTTGTGAAAGCACACTTCCTCCCCTGCAGCTGTTGTTCAATGGAGACCACCCAGTTCTACTTTGTCCCTGACCCTCAGCTTTTCTGACTAGCAGGGAGAAATCCTGGTTTTTTTCCAGCTTCTGGGAATGCTGTTTGGAACCTCTCCTAAACAGGTGGTAATCAGTTACGTTTGATCTTTGATTCCTGGGGCCAGTTCACACACTGATGTGTGATGGTGTTATCCCCTCACCCCCACCTCATAGCCCTGTGGTTTGGGTCTTCCATTTGCAGCCCCTGCAAAGCAAGGTGGAAAACAGGCACCTTCCTATTCTCTTTTAGGGGGAGTATTTCTCAGCATTCAAGCAGGCCTCCCGGAGAGAAGATGACATTGCCAAGGTAACCAGTGGCATGAGAGTTTTATTCAAGCCAGGAACCACAGAGGTAGAGGAGCTGGCCCTTTGCTATGGCGGAATGGCCAACAGAACCATCTCGGCCCTCAAGACCACTCAGAGGCAGCTTTCCAAGTAAGAGCTAACAGCAGAATAAAACTGCTGCTACTGTTGCTGCTACTAATAGTATCATTATTACTGCTGCTGCTGCTATGACTACCAGTAGTATTACTATTGCTGCTACGACTACCATAACTACTGCTACTGCTGCTACTATTGCTACCACTTCTACTTCTACTATAACCACAGTTGCTACTACTACTACTACTACTATTACTAATACTACTAGTAGTATTACTGCTAGTATTGCCATTGCTATGCTATTACCATTGCTGCTACTACTATTATTAATACTATTGTTACTGTTACTGCAACTATAATTAATATTATCATTGCTGCTACTCCAGCTGCTTCTACTACTAGAATTACTGCTGTTACTCATTATTGCTATCACTATGACTACTGTTGCTACTACTATCACTACAGCTACAATCACTGCTGCAATTCCTACTGTCACTATTATGATTAGTATTATTGCTGTTATTACTATTACTACTACTGCTGCCTCTTCTACTACTTGTTCTGTTAGTACTACTACTACTATTATTAGTGTTATACTAGTATTTTACTAATGCCATTACTGCTGCTACTATTATTGCTACTGAAATTACTACTACTACTACTGTTACTGCTACTATGACTATGACTATGGCTACTAGTATTGCTGCTACTACTATTACTACTAACAGTAGTATTACTGCTGTTATTGATGCTGCTGGTACTATGACTGCTACTTTCTGGCATTGCTTCTGTTACTACTATTATTACTACTGTTGCTGTTGATTCTATTACAACTTCTTCTATGACTTTTACTACTTCTACTACTACTATCTATATTGCTACAATTACTGCAACTATTATTGCTGTTGATAGTATTATTACTAGTAGTATTGATGCTGATGCTACTACTACTGCTCTGTAATTACTACTATTGCTACCACTATGGCTGTGATTAGTACTACTGCTACTACTATTACTATTACTATGGTTATTATATAACAGAAATTGTACCAAGCACTTTACTAGCATTATCCTAGGAAATCCTTACAGCACCCACATAAGATCGATAAAGCTTAACTTGGAGTTTGGTTCCTTGGTTCCAAAATTCCTGGCTTTGTCATTTACCAAATAGGTAACATAAGTCAAGTTACTTAGCCTCCCTGTGCCTCAGTTTTCTCATTGGTAAATGGGTATACGAATTTTCCCTACTACATTTTAAAATTTAAATTTAAAGTGAGAATTCACATAAAACAATTAAGATGTTGCCTGGCACATTGTGAGGATTTGATAGATTTTAACTGTTATTACTTTGATAGTCTTTTAAAATTGCATCTGTTTTTAAAGATGAGGAAACAGAGGCTCAATGAGGTTAATTTAAGTTGCCTAAAGTCACCCAACTCTAAGTATCCAAGCCGAATTTTGAACCAAGCTTTGTACAGCTCTGAGGCTCTGGGCACACAGCTCTACACAAAGGGATGTGGAGGGTTGGGCAGTAGCGCTGTCCCATGCGCTGCACTCTGGCAGGCTCTGGACGGAGGAGCTGCTGCAGGACGTGTGTGCAGCCCTGGCGGAGGAGCTGCATCTGCCTCCCGACGCCCCTGGTGGCATGGTGGACTTCCGGCGCACCCTCACCCTCAGCTTCTTCTTCAAGTTCTACCTGACAGTCCTTCGGAAGCTGGGCCAAGAGAACCCAGAGGACGTGAGTGGGGCCTGGCCAGGCACTGGCTCTCTGTAGCATGTTTGGGGATATAAGAAGTTGGTCTGGGTAGTAAACTTACTCCTGTCCTCCAGACATCTGAGGGCAGAATAGCAGGGACCAAGGTCACAGCACAAGAATCATGGAAATGGGAGTGACCAGCTGGCTTAGAGGCAGAGTGCTGGGCTGGGCTTTGGGGACACAGGTTCTTGCCCTGTAATCTCAGCTACTCAGGAAGCTGAGGCAGGAGAATCGCTTGAACTTGGGAGGCAGAAGTTGCAATGAGCCAAGATTGTGCCATTGCACTCCAGCCTGGACTATGAGAGAGAAACTCTGTCTAAAAAAAAAAAAAGAAAAGAAAAGAAAAGAAAAAAGAAAAAAAAAAGAAAGAGAAAAAAAGAAAGGGAATGCAGAGTGTGATAAGTACGTAGGGTGGAATGGGAATGTCAGGTGGGGCTGCAATAGCCAGGAGGCCATGGAATGCACAGGATATGTGCCCTCAAGAGAGGATGCAGGCTAAGATGGGGCCCAGCTCCTGAGATTTGTTCACCAAGAATTTCTTTTGCATCTGTCCCATGCCAGGTTGCACGAGGTGCTGGGGGGCAGCTCAGTGTGGGGGAGAACGTGGACAATAAAGGCCACACTTGGGAGACAACTGCGGAGATGGAGTGTGGAGGGAGCCCAAAGTGGAGAGGATGTCACTGATGCAGGGACAGCAGAGATAAATCCCTCTTAAAAAAAACAAAAACAAACAAACAAAACAAAACAAAACAAAACAAAACTATAAAAATACAGGATTGGATAAAGAAAACTAAAATTACCTTACTCTCAAATCCCAGAGAAAACCACTGCTAAGTATTTTGGTTATTTCCTCTGATCTTTTTTCCTGCATTTATCTGTCCATCTATCTGTTATACTGTTTGTCTGCTCCATCTCTCTCTCTCTCTGTTTCTAGCTGTCCTTCCATCCATCTATCAACACCTATCATCTTCCTATCTTTTGATGTGGATATATTATTTTCTAAATAGACTTGGGACCACACTGCATATAGAACTTTAAATTCCCCTTTGCTTCCATTGGGATTATATCGTGAACATTTTCCATATCATTAAATGCTTCCCATGGAATTGAGGAGGGCAAGGAAGACTGTTCCAGGAAGGCTGGAGGAGAAGGATATTCCCAACAGAGACAGCAGCAGGCATAAATACAAGAAGGAGGGAAAGAGTTTGGGGTGTTGGAAGAAGTACAGACCATTCAGTCTACAGGGTACACTAGGGGGCTAGCAGTGAAGCTGAGGCTGCTCTTAAATGCTGGGCTCTCAGAGCCCATGTTTGGATGCTGAGAGATCCAGCCAGCACTCAAAGGGGCATGAAATGAAGAGACAAGGGGATCAGTTGTCACTTTGGTTATTTGGGGACAACCAAGGAAGGGATCAATGATTGAAATATAATCCTGGTCACCTCTGTTGTCTTGTCTCCACAGAAGTGTGGTAAACTGGACCCCACTTTCGCCAGTGCAACTTTACTCTTTCAGAAAGACCCCCCAGCCAATGTCCATCTCTTCCAAGTGAGTACAGTCAGCGTATGGCTAATATCAGGGGACTTTGCAGGCCACATCAGTTGGCTAGGGGCTGACCATCAGCTAATGACTAACTTGAATTGTATGTAGGTGTATAAAGCTCCTTACGCTTGTGCGTAAATATCCAGTGAAGAAAATGGGAATCGTATAGATGTTAATGTCACTAGTCACTATTTCTCCCTTATTTGCCTAAATTTCTCTCTTTGGGATTAGACTCTTAGCTGTACCTCTTTTTTACAGATTTTTTTTTTAACATAAGGGATAATGTGCAAAGCCAGATGTCTTTTTGAGCATGTTAAAACAGACAAACCATCTATATACTCCAGCTTTTTGAGAGGTGCTAGATAAAGGCTCAGCAAACTTTTCCGGAAAACATTTTCGATTTTGTGGGCCAGATGGTTTCTATTGCAACTTCGCAACTCTGTCATTGTAGCACAAAAGCAGCCACAGGCAAAACATGAATGAATGAGTGTGTTGTCTTCCAATAAAGCTTTATTTACAAAAACAGGCAGTGGGCCTGTGTCAGCCCCCAGGCCACAGTTTACTGCCCCCTGCACACTGGAGTGTGGTTGGCCCAAGCATGAACTCTGGGGCCTGCTGCCTGAATTTGTATCCACACTCTGCCAGTTCATAATTGTACAACCTTGAACAACTTATTTATCCTCTTGTGTGCCTCTTAAGCAGGTTAATTATACCCACCTGCAAATGTGGATAATCACATACCTGTTTCATAAGATGGTTTTGAGGATTAAACGTGTTAATAAAAGTAAATTTCTTAGATGGTCCCTGGGATACGGTGAAACATTCAATAAACATTAGCCATTGTTATGATTACTTTGTAAAACAAAAACAATTTTATTATAAAATCAATAATTTAAAACATTTTAGAAAATATGGAAAAGTATAAAGAAGAAAATAAAAATCACCAAAAATTCCACCTCCAAGAGCAAATTATTATTATATTTTTGTTTAATTCTTTTCATTATTTCCTATGCATATATGGACATGTATATACTGTATTTATAGCATATATTATCTTTTCCTACAGAATTTGAATTATTGTCAAATACAAACACAAATGTTTTATGTCCTGTTTTTATGCTTGCATGAACAATCCTTCTAGTTAAAGTCCTTCAAAAGTATGTTTCAATGGTTGCATACTATTGTGTTATATGGGGCTGCATAATTTATTTACCCAATCCCCAATAGTGGAAATGTAGGTTCTTCTTTTTCTTGTTGTTCTTTTATAAAACAACACTACGACCACTCTTGCCATCACTTATCCACCTTCCTGTTCCCTTTGCCCCACGCCCCCTGCATTCTTTATTCTTACCCCTCGGTGTGCTTTGCCATGTAGCCTGAAGCTCTCCAGCGTCCCCTGGGCCTGTAGAGAGGCAGTGTCCTCAACAGCTCAGCCTGATTGATGACCCTGTCATTCCAGGAGGTGCCCAAGGGCCAGTCTGAGGAGGACATGGTGGGCCGGCCCCTGCCCCACCTGGCAGCGAACATGCAGGCCTCTGGTGAGGCCATGTACTGTGACGACATCCCTCGCTATGAGAATGAGCTGTCTCTCCGGCTGGTCACCAGCACCCGGGCCCACGCCAAGATCAAGTGAGTGTCACCGCCAGGAGGAGTTGGTGGAATGCTGTGAGGGAGCTGCTGGGAACACCCAGGAGACTTCTCTCATCCTCCAGGCCATGGAGATGCAAAGATAATGAGGTGCCTCCAGGACCTCGCAGGCTAGAGAGAGGGGAAGACCTTCTAGACAGCTCCTATTATTATCTCTGTGTTCCAGATGAGGAAACTAAGGCACAAGTAGGGTATGTTACTTGCCCCAGGCCACACAGTTGGCAAGTGGCAGAGTTGGAGTTTGAAGCCAAGCAATTGAGCAACTGTGTTGTGCTGCCTCTGCATGTTCAAGCCAGACAGCGTGAACTTCACTTCCTGGTGGGCGTTAGACACATAGCCTGCTGAGTAGAGCAGCTAGGAAAAGCCCTTCCTTGGGCCCACTGCATGGACTAGGAATCAGGTGTCCTTGTCATTGGTCTTTTCTCTGCTGCTGCTCCTAGTTTGGAGACGGACTCCCTCCAGGAATGGTGAACCAGGCATGGCTGAAATCTAACAGATAAATAAACTTGTTCAGGTCCCTAAAAAAAAAAAAAAAAGTGTTTACGTTCCTATGGTTGCCAGCTATAGGATACATTCTTTCCCTTTTTTCCCTTGTCTTCAGCCCATATTGACAATACCATAACCCACATTATCTTCACTCAAACCACCTCCATCCAAACAATGTGTGAATGGATGGAAGAGGATGAGGGGGTTGACATTGTCGTAACTGCAACAACTAGGGTCTTCCCGGGCTGCACACACTTGGAGGTGGGTGTGGCAGGACAGAACTTAACCCTCCTAACTTAACCTCAGTTCCAGTAATACCAGTTACGCTGCTTTCTGGCTTAGTGACTTCGGACAAACTACCTAACTTCCTTGAGTTTGAGTTTCCCCGAACATAAAATGGGAATTTGGATAAGTACTTTCAGAGTTTCTTGTTAAGGATTAAGCATTTGGAAGATGGTTAGTACTTCAGGGCAGTTTCCATACCTTTCCCTGAAATGTGTTGCCCTATTTCCCTATGGGGGCATGTGCCAGTATGATCAGTACATAGTTGAGACTGTTACCCTTGATAATATATTCAGGCATTCTCCCTTTGAGGTTCATGTTTCCTCATTATGGTAGGATGTCCGGTCATGCTGGGATAGCACCATGAATGCAGGGAGAGAAATGCAGCTCTATGAAGCTGCTCAGGGCCATTGGATCAGTGGCACAGCAAGGCCCCATGTGCTGCTTTTGGAAGGGAGTTAGGTGTGATGCGTGAGTTAGCCAGAGCTCTCCAGAGTAAGTGCTGTTCGTTCTGATATGGCTCGCTTGTACCTGGAGACCAGACAGGGCACCACGTAAGGTATAAAGAGGCCTGGCCTGCCTTATTCACTTTATTTATTTTTAAATGGAGACAGGATCTTGCTATGCTGCCCAGGCTAGTCTTAAACTCCTGGGCTCAAGTGATCCGCCCACCTTGACCTGCCAAGGTGCTGGGATTACAGGCGTGAGCAATTCTGCCTGGCTGGCTTATTCACTGTATATCCCCAGCAACATTCAGCATAGTGGCCTGAACATGGTGAGGATTTAATCGACATTTGCAGAATAGAATATAATTGAATTAGAATCTAATAGAAAAGAAGCAGAGAAACGAGGAATTAGGATGGAGCCAAGCCAATCAAAATAAAAACAGGGTTGTCCAACTAGGTGATAGGTCCCCTGCTCCAGCTTGCTGGCCGGGCCCCTCACACCACTCATTCTTGCAGGTCCATAGACATATCAGAAGCCAAGAAGGTGCCAGGGTTTGTTTGTTTCATTTCTGCTGATGATATTCCTGGGAGTAACATAACTGGAATTTGTAATGATGAGACAGTCTTTGCAAAGGATAAGGTAGGTCTTGGATTTTTTTTTATATGAAGTAAATTGAATAAGTATTGAAGTTTTAATTTGTGTACATTGCTCCAAACTCCTGATCTGGAAAGGTTATGTATTTGCATGGATTGTGGCCATCATCCAGTTGGCCCATATTCAGCACAATCCACAAAGGGATAGAATATGTTACTTGTTTATTTAATTGATGCCTGCTGTTTGTACATAGTAGGATGTCTCTATGCCAAAGTGGCAGTAAAACAAGGCTGGTGATTACATTTGAACTAACAATTGGGTTCTTAAGGTACAACAGTAAACTCCTTAATTAAAATAAAATAAGAACACGTTTAACAAACTAACTAGAAATCACAATACCACCACTACATGAATTGATAATTCACTTACACGAAAGTTGATCTATTGATTTCAACTATATGGAATTCTGCAGCAACAAACAAAATCCTTCAAATATTTAAGACAGCTGCTACAAAAGTCCTTATATTTTACTCATAGGATAGTTTTCGACAGTCATTTTGTAATTCCAGTAGACATCAAATCTTGCAAATTAGACATGAGTGGGTATTTCTGAAGAGTGAATTCATCTTATTATTGATGTAAAAGTGAAGGAAAGAACAAAAAACTAAAAATGTGAGAACAAGGACTCCATGAGGAGAGCATTTCATAGAAGAACAAGTTGCTTTACATACTTTAAGAGCTTCTCAGGGCAGTGCTAGCATTATGGCTAGTGAGAGTCAGCCCCATTTAACCACCATTGCCCTAACCAACAGCCAGATTTAACCACCATAGCACTAACCAACTAAGTCAATAGCTTATTTGGGCCACAAAGATAATTATCAGAGACATGCATGCTAATTGTTGGTTCCTATTGTCAGAAACCTCATCTTCTAAAGTGATGTGTTGGACAAAAATTTTTTGTTGTTTACTTTTTTGGGGATGTTGGATGAAAATTATCTCTGAAGGAGATCCATTAAGCTTTTATGAAACTGAATTATTGAAGAAAAGAAAACAACAATCATTATCATATAAATTTTTAAAAATCTTTTTATGGGTCATGAAGTCTAAGAACCAGCATTTGAGAGCTACTGCTTTTGGGTATTAGATGAAGTATGGGACACGATACTTAAAAAAATTATCATGTCTTGTAAGCATATGTCTTACATGCCTTATATTGATGCTTACAGCCTTTACAGCCTTTGAGAAGCTTTTAATATAAATCTGGGAAATAGAACATAGAAGAGAGTGGTGTGGTGAAAAGAAAATAAAACTGGGGGTCAGGGTCTAAGATTAGTCATGATCAATTAATAGTAACTAGCCAAATGTGGCCTTGCTTTCTGAGTCTCCATAGGAAGACCAATGGTGTTGGAGTGAATCTGAATTGACAAACACACTTCCTGGTGCCATATCCCCCTTTCTGCTCATGGCAAACGAGTAATCAATTGCCACATTCTATCTGGTTCAGCTTCTCAATAGTCTGCCAGTACTAAATACTCAGAATTGGCCCTTGAGATGAAATGTGTTTGGCATCTTGATCCTAATGGTCCTCAATCAGTAGGATAAGGAAATTAAGAGGCCCCAGGGCATTCCTAAAATGTGCTTTGATTGTGAGGCCAGGGACTTCTTTTGGCTTTTTGAACAATCCAAAAATAATTTGTTTCACTATGAGCCTGGTTGTGTTCTTTAACAGTCTGTCTCTGCTACTAGGTTACTTGTGTTGGGCATATCATTGGTGCTGTGGTTGCTGACACCCCAGAACACACACAGAGAGCTGCCCAAGGGGTGAAAATCGCCTATGAAGAACTACCAGCCATTATCACAATTGAGGTAACTGAGAATGGGCTGCCTGTGTAGAGGAGTGAGCTCCTTGTCCCTGGATGTGCATTTATTATGATCCCCTAGAAGGGATTTGAGCAGTGGATAGGGATTTGATTAGATGGGTTTTAAAATCCCTTTCAACCCTGGGATTTGGGGTCCCATGAAATCTTCCCCTTTACGATCTTAGGCCCAGTCCACTAACAACAGCCAAACTGAGTTCCTCCTTCCCAGAATTTTACCTCCGTCTGGTCCTTGTGGTATTCTTTGCTTTTCCTCAAGGTCCAGGGTTGTCCACCTACAGCTGAGGAAATGGAGGAAGATGATTCCCTGGGCTACAGTAGAGCTTACTTCAAGTCTGTATGTGAAGCGTATAGAGATTCATTTATGGGAAGAGAGAGTCAACAATTCAGAGAGCTTCTCTTTCCCTAATCAGAACCCATCTTTCCCTCCCTGCTAAAAGTCACATTTCTGAAACTTCTTTGTGATCCTCAGGATGCTATAAATAACAACTCCTTTTATGGACCTGAGCTGAAGATCGAGAAAGGGGACCTCAAGAAAGGGTTTTCCGAAGCAGATAATGTTGTGTCAGGTAGAGCTGCTCCGTGCCACAGTGGGAATGGGGTGGCCCTGGTTTGCAAATTAAATTCAAGAGATATGCATTGAACCCTGAAGCAGGGAGGTGATTTCCAGACATTTCCTAACAGAAAATTCCCTCTTACATTTGTAGCAAAATAGTAGACAGTTGGCTGGAAAAGAGCTTCAGTCATCTTAATCTCTACTCTCCTGTCTCTAGATTGGACCTAATGATTCTAGAGAGATTCTAGAGTATTCTGATCTGGAAGATCATCTAGGGAAGATAACAGCCACAGATGCCTGACAGCCTTAGGTCTGCCAGGCCTCTAACCACACAAACTCTCATCATCCCCCTACCTGAAGGCAGTCCTTACCCATAATCAACTAGCATCCTCCCTCCTCTTCCCTTTGCCCTGCTCTCCCTCCACCTCTGTCTCTGACATTGTGAAATCAAATCCATTGCTCTCACCCCAGGACAATGCAGCTGACTACCTCTTTTGGAACTGTTTTTTACATTGGCTGTTGTGCTTTGCAAAGTCACTATGAAGCCAACTCTCCACCAGGCCTGGTAGCTTAGGTTCTAGAAGATGCTCTGGTTTTCAGCATTTCGATCACATCTATTAGTCCCT
The DNA here is from genome assembly GCF_008728515.1 of Papio anubis. NCBI lineage: Eukaryota > Metazoa > Chordata > Mammalia > Primates > Cercopithecidae > Papio > Papio anubis. The sequence goes on along the minus strand of NC_044989.1, from coordinate 31,186,353 downwards.
GCTTTACCTTTTCCAAAACTGTACAATGACAGTTTTCAAAATCCTTGATTTCCATAAGCTGCAGTGAGAAGAGAACTTTGGACTGGATGCATTTCAGTGTCATTCTGGTTTCTTTGTTCAGGGGGTGGGGGTGAGGGTAGAGCACTCAGCTCCCAAATGGCTAAGACTTTGGGATCCTTTTCCACTCCAAGTGGGAAACCTTGAGGTTACCCCTCAGGTAACCGTGTGATCAGTTGCTTCCTGCCCAGGCCACTTGGCAGAGTGTACTCTCTCCTTAGGCAAGCTGGCCCCTTCTGCAGAATCGAGCTCACTGTGAGGGATCTCACTGCTTCCCCAGGGGAGTTCTACATCGGTGGCCAAGAGCACTTCTACCTGGAGACTCACTGCACCATTGCTGTTCCAAAAGGCGAGGAAGGAGAGATGGAGCTCTTTGTGTCTACACAGAACACCATGAAGACACAGGTAGGTGCCTTTGGGTCAGCTCAAGGGGCTGACAGGGCAGCGGGGAGCTCCTAGCAAACCAGGAGGGCCATGTGGGAAATGGAAAGAGGGAGATGTGGGCTGGTCCAGAGGGTACTCGAGTGTCATAGTCCTGGAGTCACCAACAAGCTGGTATCACTGACCTTGTTCCATAACCTTTCTCAGCCTCAGTTTTCTCATCTATAAAATGGGGCCTGGGTGGGTCGTCGTAATTATTAGATGAGTTTTAATATTTAGACTAGAGTTTGGTACATGTTGGCTGTTATCATTTCGGTGCCTATGGCCTTGGTCAAGTCATATCCTGCCTCAGTTTCCTCATATGTAAAATGAAGGTATTGGATTAAGTCATAGCCACAGGGCCCACTAAATTATCTACAGCAGCTCAAATAGTCCTCCTTTCTCTACTGCCTGTAATGTGACAGCGGTTGCCAGTGTTTTTGGCAGCTGGTCCTGCTCTCATGATCTCCCAGTCCCTGGTCACCTGGTCAGACGGAATAAGTTTCTAAAAGTATTCTGTGACCAACTGCTTGCCCTCTGGTTAAAAGCCAATGCCTGAATTCAGTCTGGCAGGCCCCAGCATCACTAACCACAAGGCTGCATGGGGATTTTGAATCAAGGAATTTCAGAATTCACAGTAGTAATTAGGTCCATGCATGTTGGACAGGCTCTGCATCAGGCCTGAAATAAGTTCAGATAATGCATTCAGCGTGAATGTTCTGTCTTTTACCCATAGAGCTTTGTTGCAAAAATGTTGGGAGTTCCAGAAAACCGGATTGTGGTTCGAGTGAAGAGAATGGGAGGAGGCTTTGGAGGGAAGGAGACCCGGAGCACTCTGGTGTCCACGGCGGTGGCCCTGGCCGCATATAAGTGAGTTCCAAAGCCTGTTTCTCTCATCTGGCTCTGGGAAGAAGACTAAGGCTGCTTCTGCCAGGAAGGCTTTCTGGACTTCCCCCTGTTAGAATTCGTTTCCCCCTGCTTTGAATTCTCACAGCCCTCTGTTTTTAGAACCCTTGGGCATAGTGGGAGGGTAACATCACCTGTTCCATTGTGGTCTGGCACAGGTGTCCACGTCTGATCTCCCCATCTGGCTGTGAGCTCTCTGAAGGAAAGCATATACCTCGCGTCCTTATATTCTGCACCTTGTCTAGCACAGTGCCTAGATGGCAAAGCAGCCCAGTACAGGTCTGCTCAGCGTGCAGGTGGAAAAGGTGGCTTCCTGGCTGTTTTTATTCTGAGACTCGCAGGGCTGAGCTGCTGTTGAAGGCTCACAGGCTTCTAATCCTTTCGGTACCCCCCAGGACTGGCCGCCCTGTGCGCTGCATGCTGGACCGTGATGAGGACATGCTGATAACTGGTGGCAGACATCCCTTCCTGGCCAGATACAAGGTTGTAGATGTTGGGGCTGTGCTGGGATGGGAAGTGCCATTTTGTGAGGAAACCTGGGACCAAATGTCCAGGCTTCCTAGAGCTGCACTCTTACTTTTTGCCTATCTGTAGAAGTTCAAATAAGATATAGCAAGAAGAGAAATTCAAGTAGGCTAACAGCAACACAGAAAGGTAGTGCTGAGGGAGGCTGGCACCCCATCTCCCAAGGGTGGCATTCGTGACTTCTGTGGATTTGCTGTGTTCTGAGTCTGGTCAGGCTCAGAAACATGATTCACCAGCAGACTCAGGGTCAACCCATCGTGCTTGGTAGCCCAACATTAACATGATCACAGGCCTGATGTAAATATTGGAATGACAGCTTAGTAATTTACTGTGAGAAATAAAACTTCCCAGGAGCCTGGATAGCCCCAAGATGTTCGGATAAGCACCAGCTTTCCCAGATCATGGTTGGAGACTGTCCACACTTCTCTCTGGGACAGTCCCTTTTCTGGAGTTCTGTGGATGACCAATGCACCCTTTCCCTGTAAACATCAGCAGAACCTTACCAGGATTCCGCCTAGCTCTAGAAACCTGGGAGCCCTCTCTCCATGAACTGGCCTTGAACATGGCCTTTGAACTGGATGCATTTCAGTGTCAAACTGAGTTTGTTTCATAATTTAGCTCCCAGCAAGGGATTATAGTTCTCTTAGCCCCAAATTCTTGTGGGCCTGAAGAGAGTTCCTTGATCTTTCGGGGTCCCAGTTTCTGTATGTGTGACAGCCTGTAAAGGGTATTTTAACAGTGTACATAAGGTCAAGGATGTGCATGCTCCTGTGAAATACAACTTTTTTTGTCTTCTGACCAAAATCCGTGAGGGGACAGTCCAGTATCTTTCCTAGTTTCTCTTCCCTGCGCTCCCCTCCCTGCCCTATCACGACCAACTCTCTATTTCCAACCTCCTTACTCCCATCCTAGACCAGAAGCCAGGTGCCAGTAGCAGGAAGAAGGGGTGTGGGGACAAGGGTGTCCAGGGGTGGGGAGCCAAGTGTGCGCCGCTGGGGAGAGGTCAGTTCCTCTCTTCTTCACTTGTTACCTTCTGCTGACTTTTGAAGGTCACTCTTTTCTCATGGGATGATGTGGTGTTCTGTTTATTTCCTCCAGGTGGCATAAATGGGAGGGAGGATCAGAGAGAGACAGAGAGGTGGGGGAAAGGGGACTTCTGATAAATCACTCTCCTTTCTCCTTTTATCAGGTTGGCTTCATGAAGACTGGGAAGGTTGTGGCTCTGGAGGTGGATCACTTCAGCAACGTGGGGAACACCCAGGATCTCTCTCAGAGTGTGAGTAGGACCTGCAGCCGCCCCTGCACCCAGAGCTGACTTCAAGATCAGCCTGTTCCCACACAGGCACGAGCCTCCCTAATCCCAGCCTGCTACTGTTGCAGTAGTCTCCTAATGGGTCCTCACCTTCAGGTTTCCCATCCTTGATTAATCTCTATAGCACAATGATGATCGTATTATTTCTCTGGTTAAAAACCCGTCCTTCCTGTTTAAGATAATTTGCCAAGCTAGCAAAGTTAGTTACAATGTTTTATGTACAGTGTGGTAGCATTGTGTGTGTGTGTGTATATGCATGGAATAGTAATATATATACTTAAACTAATACTAATATATATTACTATATATAACATGCATGGAAAAGTGTCTGAAGGAACATATACCAAACTGTTAACAGTGATGATCAAATTATTAACAATGATTGGAATGGTATTGAGAGGGGTATACACTGTCATTTTCTATGTTACACGTTTCCGTGATGTTTTAATTTTAAATAAGTCTAATTGCTTTTTAAAAAATTGTTTCATTGAAGTATAATTTACATACCATAAAGTTAATCCATTTGAAGTATGTAACTTAATGGTTGTTAGTAAATTTCAAGAGTTGTTAGACAACTATCACAATCCAGTGTTTGAACTCCCATCACCCCAGAATGATCTCTTGCATCCATTTGTAGTCACTCCCATTACCATTCCACAGGCCCAGGTCATCATTCATCTACTTTCTGTCTTGTAGTTAAGTCATTTAATAGAACCATTAAATGTTCTATTTAGTTTTTTTCTGTTTGGTGTCTTTCTCTTGGAATAATGTTTTGTAGGTTCCTCTATGTTTTTGTTATTATTCTTTCTTTTGAGACAGTCTTGCTCTGTCACCCAGGCTGGAGCGCAATGGCACAATCTTGGCTCACTGCAACCTCTGCCTCCAGGTTCAAGCGATTCTCCTGCCTTAACCTCCCAAGTAACTGGGATTACAGACATGCACCCCTATGCCTGGCTAATTTTTGTGTTTTTAGTAGAGACAGGGTTTCACCATGTTGACCAGGCTGGTCTCGAATTCATGACTTCAAGTGATCGGCCCACCTCAGCCTCCCAAAGTGCTGGGGTTACAGGCGTGAGCCACCGTGTCCGGCCCATCTATGTTATAGCATGATTCAGTACTTCACTCCTGTTCATTGATGAATAATATTCCATCATAAGGATATACCATATGTTGTTTACCATTCACCACTTGATGGACATTTGTGTTGTTTCCAGTTTTCTGCTTTTATGCATAATACTGCTCTGAACACTCTCATACTAGTTTTACGTAGACATGTATTTTTATTTGTCTTGAGTAAATTCCTAGGAATAGATTTGCTGAATCTGTGGTGAGCTTAACATTTTAAGAAATAATCGCATTTTCATGGGCAGAGGCAGCCTGGCAGGCACTGGGAGAGCTGGGCTTTATTATTACTAATATTCTACAACTGTTTAAATAGAAGGAACTTTATAATGAAACAGTTCAGAATACTGGCTCAAGAACCTATGTCAAGATGAGCTGAATTTTAGTAAATTATTTTAGGAATTATGACGAGCTAATTGAATTAGGCTTGTGACAATGAGAGGAATTTACATGACAAGTAAAACTTGCTCATATTAAAAATGTTTAGATATTTGCTTCTATAGATGTCACTTTAATAAAATACCAATTTAGTTTTACTTGTGGCTTGTCTAGTTAGTAGTAACTCTAATAGGCTTTATTGGGACAAGCTTACTGCTCTTGTAGGAGCTCCTCTCACAAGTAGTTGTAATGCCCTAGTATAACTCAGGATCAGTAGCTTGAGATGTTATTGTTTTTCTCTTCATCTTTGACTTTCAAAGAGCCTCCCCTTTTTGGATCCAGACATCTTTTCTGAATCCTGGTTCCACTAGTATACCTGCTCTCCTATGATCCCAAATCATAGTCAATGGTGCCTCGAACGTAGCACCTTCAGTTAAAGGCTGCCTAGTGCTCTGAGGAAAGCTTGCTGATTATCTCCCTGCTCTACTCAGCCCAAAAGGCAGAAAAACAAGATAGTCAGTCCTGCGCTCATTTGTAATTGTAAAGATCAGTTATATATGTATTTGTAATGAGAGCAAGTATATACTCATTATAGGATAAATTTAAGAAGTTTAAAATATCCCAAAGTAGAATTTCTATATCTAGTCTTTTGTTTTTTCATGAATATTTGCAAGTGATTACCATTAAATTCACACATGACAGATTAATCTGAAAGATCTGAGAGACCACGTTCTTCCTGGCCGTGATAGAACTGCTCCTGTGGTTTGGGACAAGTAACAAAACATCTGCTTGAGTTTTGTTTGCAAAATACACTATTAATATTTGACCTACCTCAAAACATATTGAGGATCTGTGAAATGCTAAGTTCCCAAAATAAAATATTGCCGATTGTCTTTTTATTGAAAGTAAATTTCCTCATTAAGTCAACCTGCCTTCTGTAAGTCACAGTGCTTAAATCTCAGGATTTTTTTTTTTTTTTTTTTTTTTTTTTTTGAGACAGAGTCTCGCTCAGTCGCCCAGGCTGGAGTGCAGTGGCCGGATCTTGCTCACTGCAAGCTCCGCCTCCCGGGTTCACGCCATTCTCCTGCCTCAGCCTCCCGAGCAGCTGGGACTACAGGCGCCCGCCACCTCGCCCGGCTAGTTTTTTTGTATTTTTTAGTAGAGATGGTGTTTCACCGGGTTAGCAAGGATGGTCTCGATCTCCTGACCTCGTGATCCGCCCGTCTCGGCCTCCCAAAGTGCTGGGATTACAGGCTTGAGCCACCGCGCCCGGCAGGATTTTTTCATTAGGAGAGACCTGTCATTAAGGATTTGTAGGTGTAATTGCTTAGCCTCCATTATTGGTGCTTGGGATAGAGAGGTTTTAGATTTTTCTGTTTTTTGTTCTGCCTCAAAGCTCAGTTTATTGAAGACATTTGTAAGCTATTGGATCATCACTTGAATCAAGATTTTGACTAGTGACCTAAATTGTCCATTTCTTATGATTTCCAAGTTATAGTCTGAGAAATGGCTAATTTTAGTAACTGTCCTATCATAAATTAATGTTGGAATAAACTGAAGCTGGAAATAAATACTTCATGAAAACTGGCTAAAGTCTGAAATAAATGACCTGTTTTATGTCCAATAGCTACTACATTTGATAGAACAGTTTTGAGAAACATTTCATTCTTGAAGGCAACATCTGACATGGTTCTCAGCAAGTTGGAATAGTAAAGATGGTTGGGTTGTTTTGATGAGTGGAAGCAGCATGTTTGTAGCATACAAGTTATTCAATAATCTTGTGCTATTGACCTAAAAATATGTCTTAACTCTTCATCGAGGCAAGCCTGGTGAAGCCTTTACTTGTTACTACTTCAACAGTTGGAATTAGTTGCTCTTTTTACTTGATGAAACAAAACTATACCTCTGAATATTTATGGATGCTTTTTACTAAATCAGGCTTGTGTTCTTAATCCAAATTAGTAAAGTTTTATGGAAGCTGAGATGTAATACAGTAGTCTCCCCTTATCTGCAGGAGATACATTCCAAGAACCCTAGTGGATGCCTGAAACCTCAGATAGTACTGAACCCTTTATACACTATGTTTTTTCAATCTACCAACCAAGGCAGCTACTCAGTACAAAGCGGCAGGCAGTATACAGTGTGGATAAGCAGGACAAAGGGATGATTCACATCCCAGGCAGGACAGAGCAGGAGGTCATCAGATTTCATCACTCGGGACAGCTTGTGATTTATTTTATTTAGTTTATTTATTTATTTTTTGTTTTGAGATGGAGTCTTGCTCTGTCACCCAGGCTGGAGTGAAGTGGTGCGATCTCGACTCACTGCAACCTCCGCCTCCTGGGTTCAAGCGATTCTCCTGCCTCAGCCTCCCAAGTAACTGGGATTACAGGTGCCCCGCCCCAACATGCCCGGCTAATTTTTGTATCTTTAATACAGACTGGGTTTCACCATGTTGGCCAGGCTGGTCTGGAACTCCTGACCTTGGGTGATCCACCCACCTCAGCCTCCCAAAGTGCTGGGATTATAGGCATGAGCCACCGTGCCTGGCCGACTTGTGATTTAAAACATGAATTGTTTATTTCTGGAGTTTTTCACATAATATGTTTGGACGAAGGTTGCCTTGGTTAACAAACTATGGAAAGTGAAATTGCAGATAAAGGGGGTTACTGCTCCTGTGCTCTAAACTTGATGTTTGGGTGATCAGGAGCAGGTAGCCAATGGGAAGAGCACTTCTGAGTGATAAGTAAAGGAGTTTCTCTGGTGGCCTTTTCACATTCTTCAATGTTCAAGCATATTTTTCACTTATCATTTTCTCTTCCACCTCATTTTGCCTCACCATCCCCCCTCTCTGCTTATTTCTTAAACCCATTGATGGCACTCATTAAATTGTGTTCAGAGCGAATGAATCATTGTTCCTTAATATCCTTTTCAATATGCCACAATTTAGGGCACTTTAAAAATTTTCTAAAACAATATCCTAATCTGAATATTGACTAATTTGAGCCACATTCCCACCTCTATCTCAGCACACGCTGCCAGTCTTCCCCCGTATCTCCTCTCAATTCCCCACCACACCTCATAAAATTGGAATCAAAGAAATCTCACTCTGTCATTGTTAATCTAAGAGTAAAAGCACTGATTTTAATACTGCTTTACTAGTTTCAGCCATCTAAGTAGGTAGGCCTCTAGGTATTCTGCAGCTCACTGGTGGTCTTGACAGCCATTCATACATGTTTGTATTACGTTATTTTTCAACTAAATCGCAGTTGGAAAAAAGAATCTTTAATATTATGCCCTTGGATCTGTTACTGCATCACTAGCACTTGTGATGCAATAGGACACTGCGCCTGTACTAAAAGGGCCAAGAGTAAATGCCTTTTTTCTTTTTGGTGTTTGTTTTGTTTTGTTTTGTTAAACATGTCTATAGAGTTGGTTAATGCTGAATTTGTGAAATAGCCCTTCCAAAATTATTCTTGTATTTAAAAAATAAATGGATCTACCTAATTTTTATTGATTTTTTTTTAAAAAAGAAATGATCAAATTATATTCCAGAGTGACTATACCATTTTGTATTCCAATCAACAACCTTTAGGGGTTCCACATCCACAGTAACACTTGGTATGTCTGTCTTTACCCACTAGAATTAGTGGGTGTGAAGTGATAGCTCATTGTGATTTCAGTTTGTGTTTCTTATATCCTGTGATCTTGCAGAACTCATTTATTAGTTCTAGAATTTCTTCTGCAGATTCCTTGGGATTTTCTCTGCAGGCAATCATTATCATCTGCAAATAGGGACAGTTTTTTTTCTTCCTTTCCAATCTGCAAGTTTTAATCTCTTTTTCTTTACATACTGTGATGGCTAGCCAGACCTTGCAGAACTATAGGTCATATATCCTTGCCTTGTTTTTACTCTTAAGGGGAAGGCATTCAGTCTTTCATCATTAAATATGTTACTGGTAGGGTTTTGTTTGTTTGTTTGTTTTTTGTAGATACTTATGATCAGATTAAGGAAGTTTCCTTCCATTAGTGTTTTCTGAGCATCTTTATAATGAATGGGTGTTGAATTTTGTCAAATGCTTTTTCTGCATTGACTGATATGATCATGTGATATTTTCTTCTTTAGCTTATTAATATGGTGGATTGTATTCATTCCTTTTTTTAAACACTGAACCAGCCACTGTCCTTGGAATAAATCCAGCTTGGTCATGGTATAATTAATATATTGCCAAATTGTATTTGCTAAAATTTGTTAAAGATTTTTGGATCCATATTCATGAGAAATATTGCTCTGTAGTTTTTTCTTTTAAAATTATACCATCGTGGTCAGGGTTTGGTGTCAGGATAGCATTAGCTTCATAAAATGAGTTGGAATTCCTCTTCTAATTCTAGAAGAGATTGTGCAGAATTGGTGTTAATTCTTCTTAAAATGTTTGGTAGAATTTTCCAGTGAAATCATTTGGAACTGGAAACTTCTTTTCTGACAGCCTTAAAACTATTGGTTAAATTTCCTTAATAGTTCTAGGACTATTCAAATTATCTATCTCATGTTGAAGTGGTAGTTTTGTATTTTGAGACATTCATTTTAAAATGTTTTGTTTTTAATTGTTATGGGTACACAGTAGTTGTATACATTTATAGGGTACATATGATGTTTTGATGCAGGCATACAGTGTATCAGGATAAACAAATCAGGGTAATGTAAGTTTCCATTACCTCAAGAATTTATCATTTTTCTGTGTTAGGGAACATTTCAATTCTACTCTTATTTATTTTTAAATATATGATAGGTCAGGCGCGGTGGCTCACGCCTGTAATCCCAGCACTTTGGGAGGCCAAGGCGGGCAGATCACGAGGTCAGGAGATCGAGACCATCCTGGCTAACACGGTGAAACCCCGTCTCTGCTAAAAATACAAAAAATTAGCCAGTCGTGGTGGCGGGCACCTGTAGTCCCAGCTACTGGGGAGGCTGAGGCAGGAGAATGGCATGAACCCAGGAGGCAGAGCTTGCAGTGAGCCGAGATGGCACCACTGCACTCCAGCCTGGGTCACAGAGCCAGACTCCGTCTCAAAATAAATAAATAAATAAATAAATAAACGATAAATTATTGTATATATTTTAAATATTATAGTCCCCATATTCTGCTACTGTATACTAGGTATTACTCATTCTGTCTAACTGTATTTTTTTATGCATTAACCATCCCCACTTTATCCCCCGTCCCCCCTACCTTCCCCAGCCTCTGGTAAACATCGTTCTACTCTTTATCTCCATGAATTCAATTTAATTTTGTCTAAGTTATTAAAAAATTTATGTGTGTAAAATAGTTCATGGTGTGTTCTTATTTCTCTTTTGATGTCTTCAGGGTCTATAGTGGCATCCCCTGTTTCAATCCTGATATGGGTAATTTGTGGCTTCACTTTGTTTTTCTGTCTTGCCAGAGGTTTGTCAATTTTATTGCTCTTTTTAAAGACCCAGGTTTTTGTTTCATTGATTTTCTCTATTGTGTCTGTTTTTGATTTCACTGATTTCTGCTCTTATCCTTATTATTTCCTTCACTCTGTTTGCTTTGGATTTATTTTGCTTCTCTTTTTCTAGGTTATTGAGTTGAAAGCTTAAATAACTATCTGAGAATGTTTTCCTCTTTTTTAATGTATTCAATTTAGTGCTATAAAGTTTCCCCTAAGCACTACTTTAGACAGGTTCCATAAGTTTTGGTATGTGTATTTCATTTTTGTCTTGTATTTTTGGTCTGCTTGTTTGTTTCCCTGACACTTTCTCTTTGATCCCTAATTATTTAGAAGCATGCTGTTTGGTTTCCAGGTGTTTATAGATATTCCTGTTATCTTTCTATCCTGAGGCTTTCTATTGATTTCTAGTTTCATTCCATTTTAGTTGAAGAACACATTCTACAGGATTTCAGTTCTTTCAAGTGTGTTGAGGTTCATATCAAGGCCCAGGACATGGTCAGTTTTGATACAAGTTCCATGGGCACCTAAACAGAATGTGTATTTTGCTGTTGATGGACTGTGTATTAGCTTCCTGTGGCTGTTATAACAAATCACCACAAATTGGGTGGCTTAAAATAATGAACATTTATTTTCTCACAGTTCTGGAGGCCAGAAGTCTGAAATCAAGGTGTTGGCAGGACCGCACATCCTCTGAAGCTCTAGGGAAGGATCCGTTCCTGGCCTTTTCTAGTTTCTGGTGGCTGGTGGCACTCCTTGACTTGCGGCTGCATCACTCCAGTCTCTGTCCTTGTCTTCCCATCACCTTCTCCTGTGTGTCTGTTCTTGTCTACCTATACATACTTCTCTCTTACAGAGACATGTGATTGCATTTAGGGTCCACTGCAATAGTTCAGGATAAGCTATTTCTCTCCAGATCCTTAACTTTATCACATATTTTGCCATATAAGGTAGTATTTACAGGTTCTGTGATTAGAAAGTGAATATATCTTTGGGGAGGCATTTCTTTTTCCTACCACAGGTGTAAATATACACTAGATCCTGATGGTGGTATTGAGTTCTTCTATATCCTTCCTGATTTTCTGTCTATTTTTTTCTATCAATTTTGAGAGAGGAGCATTGAAATCTCCAACTGTAATTGTGGATTTTTTCTATTTCTCATTTTAGTTCTACCAGTCTTTACTTCATAGATTTTTCAGCTCTGTTATTTGGGGCAGACACAATTAGTATTGCTGTCTTTTGGGAGGATTGACACTTTTTTCATTATATAATCTCCTTCTCTCTGTCTCTGGTAATTGTATTTGCTCTGAAGTCTACTTTATCTCATATTAATAAAGCCACTCTTGCTTTCTTTTGATTAATGTTTGCATGGTATATCTTTTTCCATCCTTTTACTTTCAACTTGCCTACATTATTATATTTGAAGTGATTTTCTTGAAGATAGTATGTAATTGGGTGATGTTTTAAAATCCATTCTGCTAATCTCTTTTAATTGTATTTACACTATTTATAGGTAATATAATTACTGATGTGTTGAGGCATAAGTCTGCCACTTTATTTTTTGTTTTCTGTCTGTTCTATCAGCTTTTCATTTCTCTGTATTCTTTTGTGTGCCTTGCTGTGGTTGGGTTACTTGGACATTTTTTTTAGAATTCCATTTTGATTAAAAGTATCTCTTACATAGCTTTTTTAGTATTGCTCAAGGTATTATGTTATATATATACAACTTATCACAGCCTACAGAAGGTCTCATTTTACTAGTTTTGGTGATGTATAGAAAACTTACCTCCCTTTATGACTCTGCCCTTTCCCATTTACATTATTTTTATTTTAAACACTTTCTTTACATTCATTTAGAACCACATCAAGACAGTGTTTTAATTTTTGTTGCAACTGTCAGACAATTTTAAAAACCGAAAAGAAAAGCTTACTGCTTGTACCCATGATTTTGCTTATAGTGTTTTTCCTTCTAATTTTCCAGGCTTCCTTCTTTTATCCTTTTCTTTCTGTTTAGAACTTCCTTTAGTCATTATTTTATTGTGGGTCTGCTGGGGACACATTTTCTTAGTTTTCCATCTGAGAATGTCTTGATTTTTTTTCCTTGTTCCTGAAGGATAACTTTACTGGGCATTAACTTTTGAGTTAACAGTTCGTTTCTTTCAGCACCTGAGAAACTGCCACTTCGTTCAGGTCTCTGTGGCTTCTGATGAGAAATCCTTTCTCATTCTAATTAGGCTCCCCCTATAGGTAAGTTGTCATCTTCTCTGGGTGCTTTCAAGACTTTTTCCTTTGTCTTTAGTTTTCAGAAGTTTAATTATGATAGGACTTATCACGGATTTCTTCGGGCTTATCCTGTTTCAAGATCACTAAGCGTCTTGAATCTGTAGGTTTATATATCTTGAAACCTTGAAAACTTTTCAGTTATTATTGCTTTGAGTACTTTTATGCTCTTCTCTTTTTCTCCTTTTCTTCCAGATCTCCAGTGGCTTCAATGTTAGGTCTTTTGTTATAGTCCCAAAGGTCCTTGAAACTGTTTTGTTTTTTTTTTTTCATTCCATATTCCCAATATAGTTCAGACTGGATAATATATCTTATTCTATTCTTCAGTTCACTGATTCTCTTCTATGCCCCCTCTCTTCTGCTGTTGAATCCACCCAATAAGCTATTTGTTTTGGTTGTTGCATTTTCAATTCTAAAAGGCCCATTAGGTTCTTCTTTGTATCTTCTATATCTTTGCTGAAACTATCTGTTTATTTCTGGAAGCCTTTTATTTGTGTCAAGTGTGTTCACAATTGATCTTGGAGGCATTTTTTTTTTTCCATGGCTGCATTAAAACTATAGTCAGACAATTTTAACATCTTTGTCACCTCAGTGATGGCATCTCTTGGTTATCTTTTATTATTCAGGAAGTTTGAGATCTTCCTGACACTTGGTATGACAAGTGGTTTTTCACTGAAACTTGGAGAAACCCACACTAATGTACAGATGATGGCGGTGATGATGATGGTGATAATGATGTTCTGAGAGCTTGGATCTTATTTAAGCCTTCTATTTTAATTGGCTATTTCTGACCTTGCTTTAGCAGTGGTGGATGCCACCTCATCACTGCTAGGTGGGGGTAGAAATCTTGATCTTCCACTTGGCCTTTGTTGATACTCAGGGCAGGAACAACTCCTTACTTCTGGGCAGAGGTGGGAGATCTACATTCCAAGTGCTGTCCATGGACATCATGGTGCGGGTGGTCTCTTTACCACTGGCTTGTGCTAAAAGTCTTGACTCTTCACTAGACTTTTTCTGACACCACCAGAATGGAAGGGAAGAGTGGTGTGTCTTTGTTAGGTGGGTGGGGAAGTCGATGTGTTCTCCAGTGACTCAATCATAAGGTGTAGGTACAGCCTTATGACTGGCCATCAGCAACGAAAGTCTCAACTCCCTTCCTGGTCTCCTCTGGCACCATCCCAGCAGGAGTGTTGGGGTATCTCATAACAGCCTCATGAATGTGAAAGTTTAGGCTCCCACTGAGCTTTTGCCGGTGTGAGTAGGAATGAGACTACATTTTTGTGTGTGTGATGTTTGACTGGAGTACTTATTGTCTAAAAGTGTTTAGTTTTGCTAGATTGCCCCTTTCCTGGTCTTTTGACTAGAGATAAAAGGATTTGGGATATAGAGTGAGCTTTTTGGTCTCTGTCATCATTGGCATTTCTGGATTGCCAGCTCCTGCCCCAAGTCTGGGATATATAGATGAGGCAAAAAGGAAACGCCTGAAACTCACCGTCATGTCATTCCTTGGGTTGCAAAGTCCCTCCTGGGACTGCCTTTTTTTTTTCCTCCACTTTTCAGAGTATTCTTACATTGCTGTTGTGGTTGATTTTAAATAAATGTATAGAATTCCAGAGTTTTTAGTGGTACTTAGTGGGAGTATGGAAGTGGAAGTCTCCGTATTATACATCAATGCTGAGTTTCTCGCAAGATAGAATCCTGAGTGATGTCATCAGTAATTATCGTGTGCTTTCATATTTAGTCTCAGTTGATGCTCCTCCAGTCACATTATAAATGACCAGGGTAAGACCAGAAGTGGGAGCTACACACTCCTCATTATTGTGGTCACAGCTTTAATAGATGAACTTGGAGTATTGAGTTGTTTAGAAAAATAACTAGAGGGTTTGGATGAAATAAAGTCAATTGTGAGAATTAACAAATTTATTTTGGTGGTACCACTTTTTACAGTTTTTTAAATCTTAATTTTGTAACCATAGTAGTTACATGTGTATAGATTCTTGTTTAAAAAAAAAAAAAAAAGAGGTGGCTGGGCGCGGTGACTCATGCCTATAATCCCAGTACTTTGGGAAGCCGAGGTAGACAGATCACTTGAGGTCAGGAGCTCAAGACCAGCCTGGCCAACATGGCAAAAGTCTATCTCTAAAAAAAAAAAAAAAAAAAAAGTTAAAGTTTTCAGGAAAAGCCAACGTTCCCCTTTACCCCTTTGGATCCCACTCCTCTCTGCTAGGGGCTGCCTAATGGGCTCAGTTAGAAAACTTCACACTTCAGATCTAGGGTTAAAATTGTTCAAAAAAAGAAGTGTTCTTATTTCGTGTTCTCACCACGTATAAGACATGCTTTTTGGCATGGGAAAAAATCACATTGAAAAACAGTCTTTGTCCCTAGACATCTTACAAGATTTTTAATTCAATCCAGCAAATATTTATTAAGTGCCTAGGGTGGCCACATGAAGGATATGATATTGTTTCTGCCTTCAAGAAATTCACAATATGGCTGGGGAAATAGATGATAAAAGAAGCAGAAATGCAAGTTGATAAAGTACTAGGGAAAGCAAAAGTAGAATTAATTGAGACATAGAAAAATCATCTAGGATGAGTAAGACTGAAATTATCAAAGACACGTAAAGCAACTTGTGGGAGAGAGAGAGTACACATAGGGAAATAAACTAAAACCAAAATAAAACAAACAACAAAAACATGAAAACTGCCATTGATCTTTCCAGAGAGATGAGATATTACAATTTAAAGAAGGAACAGAATGTTACTAAAATGGAGCAGTCAAAGAATAAAAAAGAGCTCTCATGAATTGACACTATGAAAGCAGAAGGGTTGAAAGGAACTTGACAAATTTCCCAAAAGTGGAAAATAATGTGAAACAATAGAGAAAATACAAAAAAAATTGAGGATTAGTTCAAGAGGTTCAAATCATAATCATTTCAGAAAGAAAGAATGGAAAAAACAGAGAGGGGGGAGCTATCGATAATTCAAAAAATTTTCCAAAACTGATGGGCATACATTTTGGGATTAAAACAGCACATTCAATAACCAGCACAATGAAAGAAAATAGACCTATGCCAAGTTATAACATTATGAAATTTAGAAACCTGAGGACAAAGAGAAGGTTTCACAATTTTCAGGAAAAAAAAAAACAGAACCCTTTCCAAGAGTTAGAAAGCCATTGATTGGACTTCTCAATAGCAGGAAGCTAGAATGTACTGGTAAAATGCCTTCAAATTGCTGAGAAAAACTGGAAAGCCTACTTCCAAATTAGGATTCTATATACAGCGGAATCATTAATTAAAGGTGAAAGTAGAATAAAGACATTTCAGACATGCAGCGTGTCAAAGATGTTCCTCTTTGTGTACCCTTTCTTATGAAGATATTAAAGGATGTACTCCAACAAAATGAGGGAGTAAAATTTAAAAAGGGAAAGACATGGAATCCAGGAACAGGAGATTCAATATGGAGAGAGATGAAGGGAATCCCTGGGATGAATCCCTTTACCCCTTTGTATCCCACTGGGGGATTTCAGATTTAAATCCTTAGTTAACAGCTGAATAGCAGATCTAGTGGGCAGCCAATTTAAATTGGAGTAGGCCAGATGGCTCTAGAATAGAAAATCAAATGTGCTTGAGCATGTTGGAAGCAGGGCTCAGGAGGGAAAAGAGAAAACGCATTAGGAGCAGATTTTTAGAATTGGGGAAAACTTTAAGTTGGCTTAGTAATGAGTACATACAAAATGAAGCAGATGAAAAAATAAAGACAATTCTTAACTCCAGGGTGAAAAAAATATTATCAAGGGAGAAGAAATTGTAATGTAACTACATGGTTCAGCAGTAAGTAATGTTTACAGAGTTATAATATTAAGTTGACTATTGATCTGATCAAAATACAACCATACTGGGAAATAGGAAGCTGGTAGGGGTGAGGGCTGGAGGGAGGGGGCTAAGCCAAAACTAAATTCTCCTTTTCCATAAAAGAAAGACAACGTAAAAGTCTAAAGCTGAAAAAGTCAAGACGTAGCAATGTAGCCACATTATCTAGAGATGTGTAAGTTTATCTAAATAGCTGATAAATGATAAGCTATGAGAATTGCAAGTAGTTGCTTCTGGAGACTGGAAGGAAGGAAAGTGGAAGAGGCTACTGTTTTTCATACCATGACTTATAGAAGTATGCGACACTTCAAACTATTTGCAGTACAACTTTCACGGTGGTTTCATTCGTTTTTATTAACTAATTTACAATGAATTTTTAAAAGTTAACTGTTTTCAAAAAGAGGCAAGTGATTAGTTCCAACTAGAGACTCTGGGAAAGGCTTCTCCACAGAGGAGCTGAATAAGGGGACTAGTAGGTGGATAAGGTGCAGTAAAGATGCTGCCGCAGGCTGGGCTCGTCCCTGCAATCCCAGCACTTTGGGAGGCCAAGGTGGGTGGATCACGAGGTCAGGAGATCGAGACCATCCTGACCAACATGGTGAAACCCTGTCTCAACTAAAACTACAAAAATTAGCTGGGTGTGGTGGTGCATGCCTGTAATCCCAGCTACTCAGGAGGCTGAGGCGGGAGAATCGCTTGAACCAGGGAGTAGGAGCTTGCAGTGAGCCAAGATCACGCCACTGTACTCCAGCCTGGTGACAAAGTGAGACTCCGTCTAAAAAAAAAAAAAAAAAAAAAAAAATGCTGCTGCAATATCCTGGGGGAGAAATAACTTGGGCTGAAGAAGAGCAGCTGTGGTGCAGAGGGGAAAGGCAGACTATGGATAAGGCCCTCAAAGTTTCTACTTTGAGGAGCCAATGAAATCAGCACACTGTTCTCTCCCATTTTTGTTTCCTCTGCTTCAGATTATGGAACGAGCTCTATTCCACATGGACAACTGCTATAAAATTCCCAACATCCGGGGCACTGGGCGGCTGTGCAAAACCAACCTTCCCTCCAACACGGCCTTCCGGGGCTTTGGGGGTCCCCAGGGGATGCTCATTGCCGAGTATTGGATGAGTGAAGTTGCGGTGACCTGTGGGATGCCTGCAGAGGAGGTAAGCGGAGTATTTGGTAGCACAAGTCAGAGTGGTTTGGACTACTTAGGGGGAGAGTGGCTTTGTATCTTGGGCATCTCCCATGGGGGCTGCCCCCACCCCCACCGTTTCTTGCCACCAACAAGGCCTCTGTGTCTCTCTCCTTGGGAAGGTGCGGACGAAAAACCTGTACAAAGAAGGGGACCTGACACACTTCAACCAGAAGCTTGAGGGTTTCACCTTGCCCAGGTGCTGGGAAGAATGCCTAGCAAGCTCTCAGTATCATGCTCGGAAGAGTGAGGTTGACAAGTTCAACAAGTAAGCACTGGGAGTAGGGGTCCAGTGCTTTCCTGGGTTTCATATCCTACAGCCTTTCTCCTGACCCCAAAATAGGAAGCTAATAATTTAATGGATAACTTATGAGACTGCTGAGTTTGCCAACTCATTCATAGCCGTCTCTTTAAGATCTTATAATGATCTTCAGCCTGGGGCAGGTGGGCTCACAGCCTGCAATCAGTGTCATAGTCTATCAGTTGTGGTTCATCTTTAAGCATTTGTAAACCTTCTGGGCACACTATATTGTAAAGAACACTGGCCCAGGACCAACACATAACAGTTATACACCTGCCTCTGACACCAATCTATAAATATGAATTTTGGAGTCACTCCATCTCCCTGGGCCTCAGTTTCATCATCTGAAAAGTGGACATAATTGGACTGGCTCTGTCCTCCTCACAGAGTTATTCAGACAATTAAATATAAAGCACAGAGAAGGCTTTATTATTGTTGGCAAAGCACAGTGCCTCCTGGAGATAACAGCCCAAGACCACCAAGCCACTCTGACCCAGCACGAGTTGCACTCAGGGAAGAAGAGTGTTGACACTAAAGTCAAGACCGCCTGGAGTGGGCTGTGCACCAGCTGACCGTTCTCATCTTTGTCTACATTATTGGGGCATAGTTCCATTATTACAAGACTATATGGGCAACCCCAAGGATGTCCTGTTTTGGCTTGATCCAAAGATGTTCATGACCTCAACATGGTAGAGAAGTTTCTATAAGAATGTTCCTTTTCTCTAGGGAGAATTGTTGGAAAAAGAGAGGATTGTGCATAATTCCCACCAAGTTTGGAATAAGCTTCACACTTCCTTTTCTGAATCAGGTAATTGCTTTATCGAATTGTGTCTATCTCCGCTGGACTGGGACCCCATTTCCCCCTTGTTTACAGCATTGCAAGGGAAATTTCGTTGTCACTGGTAACAGGGCTTACTGAAGGAACTCTTTGCTATTTAAATGAAAGTTGAACTTGCACAGTCCTATTTGTCCAGTAGGTCATGGGCAGTGAGACTCAGAGATCTGGGATCAACCTCTAGTTCTTACCTTTCCTTACTATCGGACTGGTGAGAGCTACTCTATTTTTCTCGTTCTGTTTCTTCACTTACAGGGTGAGGACAGATATTTGAACAAGAGAAACAGAGAGAAACATATGAAAACCTTCTGCAACTACTGATGTGCTATATAATTAAATCATGAGATTCATACTGCCATAATTTTTGTCTGAGATTTACATCCAAAATGCTGCTGGTTCTCTTGTTCCTGGGCTCCATACCTTTGGTCCCAAACTTTATTGAATTGGAATTTACTGACGTTTGTGTCTGGCATCCTTCTCTTTCCCTAGGCAGGAGCCCTGCTTCATGTGTACACAGATGGCTCTGTGCTGCTGACCCATGGAGGGACCGAGATGGGCCAAGGCCTTCATACCAAAATGGTCCAGGTGAGCAGCCCTCTCTAGCACCGTGATGTCTGTTGTTAGGGGAAGTGGTATAAGAAATTGAGCAGTGGGACCTACCAGAGCAGAAGCAGGCCCAGGGTCTGTCCCCAGCCCTGTTGCTTATGTCCGTGTTGCCTCGGGCAAGTCTTTTCCTGCACTTGAACTCAGTTTCCTCAACTGTGCAAAGGAGTTGGCCAGGTGACCTCTGAGGACATTGCTATTACCAACATTCTCAGTGTGTGAGGTGGGCACACTGTGTGTGTAAAGGTTTCCCACATTCCAAAAGACTCCTCGGAGTGGGGTGAGGACAACGAGCTGGATGAGAGTCAGCACATCTGCTTGGCGCATGGAGACTGGCCAGATTGGATCTTGTGAAAAGTGAGTGTTAGTGTAAAAAGGCACTGTCAGTTTATGAATGCTTTTACCCAACCAAACCGCTCCAACAAGTGCTCCTTCGAATTCAGCCAGATGTGAGGACATCCCAGACAATGGGATTAGAGCTTACAAAATTGTTTTCTTGCCTGTAACAGTGAATGTGAATCCTGTCTTGGAGAGAAGGCAGCCAAGCCCCATGATAACCCCTTCCCTAGAGGGCAATGTCTTCTCTTTTCGCAGGTGGCCAGCAGAGCTCTGAAAATCCCCACCTCTAAGATTTATATCAGTGAGACAAGCACTAACACTGTGCCCAACACTTCTCCCACGGCTGCCTCTGTCAGCGCTGACCTCAACGGACAAGCCGTCTACGTAAGGAGCCCGTGGGATCCCGCAGAGCAGAGGGCCAGCCCAGAGCTGTGGGCCTGGAGAGTCTCCCTGGGTGGGAGCTAGAAGGATTCCTTGCAGGCTCTTTGGCTCTGGCCAGGCCTCTGGCTCCCTTATCCAGGAGGATGCTGTTTCTCCAAACCTCAAGCTAAAAGAGAGGCCCAAGAATCATAATCACTGCCCTCAGAGCTGGGAAGGATGAGTGCAGGATGGGGAAGTGAGGATGCTGAGGGAAAGCAGAGGCTTCTGGAAATACTCCCTGGTGCTAGAGCTGGCAATAGGACAATGGGCTGAAGCTGAAATTTGATTATAGAGTCAGGTTGGCCACACTTGCTCCTCTCCCATATGGGGGATGTAATCAAATAAGGAGTTTGAGGGAAGAAGACACCTCCCTTGGGATCCCTCAAACATTGCACCCTCTGTCAGTCTAAGAATTGGGTCAGGAGGTGCTCTCCAAGCAGGGACTAGTGGTGGCCCTATTGGCCAGGTCCTGTGGATTCTACCCTGGGCCTCGGTCATTCTGGAGTGGGTGGCCAGGCTGTTTGAGTGGCACCCTGGGCACAGCATTGCTTGGAGGTGGCCTTGCTGGTGCCCTCAGGTTTTGCCTGGGCTATTGAATGCAGAGGAGTGATGTGTCTGGGGTTCGGGGGGTGTTTACTTTAGGCGGCTTGTCAGACCATCTTGGAAAGGCTGGAACCCTACAAGAAGAAGAATCCCAGTGGCTCCTGGGAAGACTGGGTGAGTCTGAGCGGATCCAAGTCACTTTTGCAAAGGAGAGGGAAATCGACAGCAGGGCCTCCGTTCCGACCCCGAACAAGCAATAGGAGACAATATTCTAGTCAGAACAGCAGAGACAAGTTGAGGTGGTTTGTGTGATTTTACAGGACGAATAAATGCTCATCCTGGCTGGGTCGCTTTCTCTGTAGCTTTCATCACTGAGGGAGGTCATTTGAGGGAAGCTTTTGATCCAGGATCTTGACAGCCTTGTGGGAATCAGGGTTTTTGCTGCCTGAGCCTGAGAGGATGGGTGCCTGCTGAACGTGCCTCATCAGATTGTACTGACTCACCGGGTCTGCTCCCACACCATCTTTGTCCCAAATGAGCCTGGTTTTCCTCAAATCTCCATCTCTTGAGTTTGGGTCTACTGAGATTCCCTCTGTGAGAGCGTGGGGAGAAAACATCACCCAAGGACTTCTATCATTCCTGTGATTTGGGGAATGACAGAACAAGTACTTAAGATAAGAATAAGCCCAATTCTCTGACTTCTAGATCAGTGGCCTGAATGTCAGAAATCTCAGAGGGAAGCTGCAAGGGAGTCTCTCGCAGGTGGGAGGCTGTGGCTCCTCCAGTAGGGGGAAATATCAATGGCAGCTCTGCATCCTTCCCCAGTATTGGAGTGGTAGAACTGGGCAGAAGACTAGCACATCAAATGTGACCCCATGTAAACCAGCTCAGTACAAATCTTCCTCAATAGATTTAAAGAAAACATGCCATTTTTCTCAGACTCACTCATCTTACTATGCCTTCTTTGACCTCTCCATACCACGTGTACCAAGCACATGAATGTAGCTTGACTTTGGTAGTTGGGTGAAAGCTTAGTGGCAGGTCAGGGTTCCTGAAAACCCCACTTCCCCTGCCTGATGGCCATCTCCTCTC
Organism: Papio anubis; assembly: GCF_008728515.1. Lineage (NCBI taxonomy): Eukaryota > Metazoa > Chordata > Mammalia > Primates > Cercopithecidae > Papio > Papio anubis. The sequence goes on along the minus strand of NC_044989.1, from coordinate 31,164,691 downwards.
CTCAGGTCACAGCTGCCTACATGGACACAGTGAGCTTGTCTGCCACTGGGTTTTATAGGTAAGTATGGTGCTGTCCTTGCCCAGCTCATAGTGCGATGTCATCTTAACCTCACTGGTCCTCTCCAGCACAAATCCTGCCAGGCTGTGGTCAGGAGAGAGCAGCTCCACTGAAACTCTTATCTCTTCAATAGACTTCCACTAATTTCAGTCTAAAGATGCTCTAAAATATGTGGAATAGCCACGCTGTGTGCCAAGGGGTAAAAGTACCAGCTGTGTGTCAGAAGACCTGACTTGTAGTTCTGATCTCAGGCTGCACCATTTTGCCTGAGGAAGTCAGTGGTCCTGCTGAACCTGTTCCCCTGTTTCCTTACGGATGACATTTTAGGGCCAGTCACCTAACCATTCCTCCCTCAGTGTTCTGCAGAAACCAAGGTGTGTAGTGTTATGAGTTAGGCATTGCTGTTAGCTACGCGTGCTTCTTTGTACTGTGTGTGGGATTTTTTTATAGAATGAGAGGAGGATTTAGCACATGGTCTTGTTACAAAATGCAGAGTACAGTGGAACCTTATTAATACAGGGAGATTTTCAAGAGACCGTATGTCTTCTGCAACTTTAAATTTAGTAGCAGCATGAATAGCTAGAGACCCTGCCCAACTGACTTAGCAGCTGTAAAAAGATATGATCATATGTACTGTCAGTCATCATGTTTTAGCCATCTCTGGGAATTTTAACTAGGACCTTTTCTTGCACAGATATTTGGAATATTTTCTTTCAATATATTTGGAAAATAATTCAATGTTTCTTTAAAATATCTTGTCTGAATGTATGACTATATAGATGCATAAATATATATATGTGTAAACATTTCTTTATATGAAACATTTTCATGTGTATATGAGTATATATATGAGCATATATATGTTAGGCATATATATGTTTATACACATATAAGGCATAGATATGTATAAACATATATACACAAAAAACATTTATATGCCCTATATATGAACATATATATGGCTAATACATGTGTATAGATATTACACTGAATATATATGCCTTATACATATATGTATATGCCTATATACATGTATGCATAAGGCATATATATGTATAAACATATATTCACACACAAAACATTTCTATGCCATGTATATGAACATATATATGGCTAATATATGTGTATAGATATTACACTGAATATATATGTATTATACATATATGTATGAGGCATATATATGTATTATACATATATGTATGAGACATATGTATGTATAAACATATATACACAAAAAACATTTCTATGCCATATATATGAACTATATATGGTTCATATATATGTGTATAGATATTACATTGAATATATATGTATAAAGCATATAAAAGTATTATACATATATATGTATAAGGCATATATATGTATAAACATGTATATATATGTGTGGTGAATAAATGTTTTGCCAATACTTTCTAGGTTATTAATATCTGACCTACACATACATAAACTCATTTTCTCATAAATTCCTATTACTTTTCTGGAGTTCATGAAACTAAGGTTTTATAAAGGTGAAACCAGATGAGCATGGTGAAAGTTGGAAAAACAGAGGTCAAAGGAATTGGTGGTGTTTTTTCTGGGAGTTGGTGGTGTTTTTTTCTGGGAGTTGGTGGTGGTTTTTTCTGGGAGAAGCCTTTTCCCTCAGCCCCATATTGGTTTTGTTTTTGTGCAGATGTGGTCATATCAGCTCATGTTATCCCTGTGTAGTGTACAGAATAACAGAGTCAGTGTACTGTAAACTCTAGGTGTGTGAATACACATGCGCAAATGCATAGATATACACATATATTTATATGACTCAGGCAAAAGTGGAATTGTATAAGGTACTCCAGATTGAAAATTTTAAAAATGTATAAGGAAGCATTTGTTTCTATTAGTGTCATTTCCCTCAAATCATTTGTTGAACTTTCAAAGGGACCAGCAGGTGGGGAGTGGCTGCTTAAAGATGCACCCAGGTTAGCATGAGATACTGATCTTATTAACTTTCATCTTGAGAAGGTAAGCAGGTGAACTTGTGTGAACAGTCTAAGAGCCACCACAGGCAGAACTTTCTGTCCTGAAGACCTTGGATTTTAATTCAGTGCATCCTTTGGAGTGTGACTTTCACATCTTTCGTGAGCCCAGACGGATCTGTTACCTCTGTTTCTACTGTGTAGAAGCCAGCATGGTACCAAACACTGCTAGGCTGTACAGAAAGAGTACAGAAGGGTTACTGGCAAACTAGAGGAGAGCCCAGAGACAAAATGTTCTGGAATACCTGGGTTTCATTAACAGGTTCAAACTGTTCAAAACACATAGACTTTTTTGGAGAACAGCTGAATGCAAAAACTTGTGGGGTTTAAAGATGTTGTGTGTCAAGCTGTGCGTGCATAGGGAAGGGGGTGTGTTCATGTTAATACACACGCAGTATCTTCTCTTTCCTTTCCCAGAACACCCAATCTGGGCTACAGCTTTGAGACTAACTCAGGGAACCCTTTCCACTACTTCAGCTATGGGGTGGCTTGCTCTGAAGTAGAAATTGACTGTTTAACAGGAGATCATAAGGTAAGAAGTTGCAAAACTTTAGTATTAGTGGGAAAGAAAGAGAAACAACTGAGTTGTAATACCAAAAGTTGATAGAGACAAACTTTCTGGTTGGAAAAATAATGCCTTACATTAAGGATAGGCAAACATCCTATGAAGGGCCACAGAATAAGTATTTTAGGCTTTGTGGGCCATGCAGTCTCTGCCTGAGCTACTGAACTCTACCATTGAAGTGTGATAGCAGTCACAGACAGTTTGTAAACCGGTAAGTGTGACTCTGTTCCAATAAAATATGATTTATAGACACTGAAATTTGAATTTGAATTGAATCTCATACAATTTTTACCTGTCACAAAATATTCTTCTTTTTATTTTTTCCAGTTATTTAATAATGTAATTATTTAGCCAACAGGCCCCACAAAAACAGGGGCAAGTTGGATTCAGCCCATGGAACATAGTATATTGACTCTTTTGTACATGATCTACCCAGACTCAGATTCAAAGCCCCAGGCTGGGAGCCTATCTGACTACTCACATATGAATGTGTGTTATTTCCAGTTACTGAGAGATCATTGCTGTTCCCCATCCCCTACTCCTACAAACTCAGACTCCAGCAGTGATGGTGGCAGCAGAGATTTGGTGGGAATATTAACACTTCTGCCTGAGTGCACCCAGGGCTTTCTGCTTGGGAACGTACCCTTTGGTTGGCATTTGTAGTCTGAGGGTCACCATGAGTCATCTATCATATTCCAAACATCTTTTTCTTCTCTAACTGCTTGTAATTTTGCTGTCTCCTCTAGAACCTCCGCACAGATATTGTCATGGATGTTGGCTCCAGTCTAAACCCTGCCATTGATATTGGACAGGTGAGGCTTGGGAGACCAGGATGGTGACATACTTGGCCACCGATGTGCCCCACTCCCCTCCTGGGGCCACCAGCCACAGCATGTTGTCCAAGGTTGTCTTCAAACAAGCTGAAACATGGAACCTAGGGAGTTCTCCCCAAAGTAGAATTTAGATTGGTGATAGCCCAACCAACTCTCAAGACAGAAAGCAAATTAATATAGATTAACTTGGGAAGGGCACTCACAACTCAAAGAACAAGATGAGGAATGGGGAACATGGCATGCACATGTGGACGTGCACACACACCCAATTTGAGTACAAGGACAGTGTAGAATGGAGATTGAGTTTGGGTTCAATGCCCAGACAGCAGGTCTGAGGTCAGAGGAGTTTTCTGTCTTCTCATTCCTCCTCCACCCAGAACAGCTTTTGTACCCCAGGAAGTAGATGCTGCCAAACATGGAGTGGTGGAAGGCTCCTGGGAGCAAAACACAAAGGCTTAAGCAGAAGTAGTAAAGGGAGGTCCCAGAGAAAATCGCTTTAGGAGAATATGGGATTACTGAAAAGAATAGGTGATATAGGGCTGGAAACTGTGGCTCACACCTGTAATCCCAGCACTTTGGGAGGCCAAAGCAGGCAGGTCACCTGAGGTCAGGAGTTCGAGACCAGCTTGGACAACATGGCAAAACTCCGTCTCTACTTAAAAATACAAAAATTAGCTGGGTGTGGTGGCATGCACCTATAATTCGAGCTACTCAGGAGGCTGAGATAGGAGAATCCCTTGAACCTGGGAGGCGGAGGTTGCAGTGAGCCGATATCACACCACTGCACTCCAGCCTGGGCGATAGAGCAGAACTCAGTCTCAAAAAAATAAAATAAAATAAAGAATAGGTGAAATAGGAGAAAACAGAAGAGGAATCAAGAATTCAAGACTGAGCATCTGGTAGAAAATACAAATTGTACTTCTCAAAAATGGACAACTACTGAGTATATGAAAATCTGGCCATTAGTCAATCTGTTCATTAATTCATTGAACAACCATTTATGGTCCCCTACTATGGCCAGGCACCAAGCCAGGCACTGTAGACCCAAAGGTGATTGCCAGCCGGTTTCTTTTCTGAACGCTCATTGAGGTACGGTAGTGCCCCATGTCACGCTTCTGAGCAGGGGGCTGAGAGAGCAGATGTGTGGGCCTGTCTAGCATGGCAGTTACCCTAGGAGAGACCTGTAAGCTGAACTGCAGTGAGGGCACTTTCTCCCAGAGGACAGGCAGGGTGGGCGTTCACAAAGCCTGGAGGTAAGTCTCAAAGAATCTACTATCGAATAAATCCTCCTGTGAGCTTGCTTCTCAGCTTTGGCTCACCATTTCCCCAGCAGCAACATGGAAGGAACATCTCCATCTGCACTGCGGCAGGTGTTAATGGGAAACACGCCCACCGGCATGACCTTCCTAGAATCACTGACCTTCCGTGTTAATGTCTTTGCTCTGTCTGAGCCAAAGCCTGGCAGAAGTCCAGATAGGTTATCCCAGGGCTGGGGCAGGAGCCAGGTAAGCAATAGAGGGCGGTTTTAGCTACATTCCAGGCTGCACTGCAGGTGGGGCTTTGTGTCCATTGTGGCAAATGGTATCTGTCCTCAGGGAAGAGGGAGGCAAGCTAACTGTGCTCTCCATCCATCCTGTAGGTGGAAGGGGCATTTGTCCAGGGCCTTGGCCTTTTCACCCTAGAGGAGCTACACTACTCCCCCGAGGGGAGCCTGCACACCCGCGGCCCTAGCACCTACAAGATCCCGGCATTTGGCAGCATCCCCATTGAGTTCAGGGTGTCCCTGCTCCGCGACTGCCCCAACAAGAAGGCCATCTATGCATCGAAGGTACCATTGCTCTGGCTCTGGCTCTGTGCCCACGCCCAGAAATTTTGCTCCAATGGGTGTGTCTTAGGGCCCTGGAACATGCATTTTCAGCAAGTATCTTTAGTGATTCTGATATAGGTGGTCTCTGATCTATACTTTGGGGGGAGAAAAACCAACCTATGCTAGAAAGTGTTTTAATTCTTGTTTGTTCTTATGCCCATAATTCCTGCAAATGCTGTAATATGACTATGGTGCCTGTAAATGTTGGCTGCAGAGTTGCAGGTCCTCGGCTAGTGACTGAGGAAAAGGTTAAAACTCACGTCAGATTTTGTGGTCTGTAAAATACAATTACCGAGTATAACTTTAAATGGTACATTATATTTGCATGATGTCATCAGAGAAAATTACACAATGAGTGTTCAAAGAAATATGTCCATGAGGTCCGGTCATGTGCTAGCTTGATTGTTCTTAGCCCCTGATCAGTTTTGACTGTGCCTTCCCGCTGTATTTGGTGTGGCCCCCATCAGTGCTTTCCTGGCACCACCAGCCCTCCTCGTGCAGAGTTTGCTGCCTGGCCTCCTAGGTCCACTTGATGATGTGGAGGCGGGACCACCTGCCTGAGCCCCTGCCCTGTGCCCTGTCTGTGTTCAGGCTGTTGGAGAGCCACCCCTCTTCCTGGCTGCTTCTATCTTCTTTGCCATCAAAGATGCCATCCGTGCAGCTCGAGCTCAGCACACAGGTAATAACGTGAAGGAACTCTTCCGGCTAGACAGCCCTGCCACCCCGGAGAAGATCCGCAACGCCTGCGTGGACAGGTTCACCACCCTGGTATGATGCCCTTCCAGCGTCCACTCAGCCCAGGGGAGGCCAGGGATAGGGTGGCAAACTGCAGGGAACGTTTTGCACAGAGGAGAGGTATTGGGCTCTCTCTTAACCGGGCAGCCTTGCATCCATCAATGGCCACCCTTCATTGTGCGCGGTATGCAGCACACACACTCGAACTTGCAAGAGAATAACGAGAAACCTCCTTAAAGCTGTAGCTTGTAGCTGGGCCTCTTTAGAGATGGGAGGAATGTGTGGTGCACAGTCATAACTCACAGGTTTTGTTATTTTCCATCTAGACAAGGGTGATGGGTGAAACTCCAGAGAGCCTAATCTTTAGTATCAGTCAGTCGCCAGCATTTTTGCTTTAATTTATGTTAAGGACTCTGTATGAATATTGGGGGGATAGAGGGAAAAAGAGGAAATAATTAATTAGATCAACCATATTTGTCCTGTGATTATCATGTACCATTCTGATACTGGGGACGCATAGGTGTCCTTGAGGACTTTGCAACCTTGGGAAACCAGATGATTCCATTATGGTGTGATTGATTACTGCCTTGAAGGTGTATGTGGCAGGAAGTAGTAGAAGAATTCCGTAGTCATTGGAATCACTTTAACAAGCACCTATGTGATACTTGTCGTTGGCAATGCCTAACAAAAGAAGACTTTGCTAGGATGGCTGCTTCCACCGTAAGGATCTCAGAACCAGCCCAGCCTCTGACTGGTGCTGGAGTGGGCTCTGCACTGTGGCTTTAATTGCCTTTGCAACTGCAACCTGTGTGGAGTTAGCAGGACTGGGTTGTTCCTGATACTCAGGTTGGGCTTCCTCTTTTTAAAATTCAATAAGCCTTTTGGATTTAGAGGTCAAGTGGGTACACGTGGTCCCAAGTGGGGAGGGCACAGGAGAGCCCCAGGGGCAGACAAATCTGCCATCCCCAGACCTCAACACAGCGGGTGAAGGAAGCATGTGGGTCCCCATTCAGGTCTTCCTTGGGTCTACCAAGAGCTTTAGCTATGGAGTGAGAACTACACAGATCGTGTGGCACCCCCAGGCGGTGAAGATGCCCACAGCTGTGCAGCAACCTACCCACAGCCCAGAACCTTCCCACTATGGCTCCCAATGCTGACAATCACGCAAACCCATTTCCCTGAGAGGAGTGGGCTGCCAATAAGCTCCCACAGGTTGCAAGGTGAGCTCTTTGCAAACAGTCTGATGCAGAACTCAGTCATTTTAGTAAGCTCTCCATGGCCCCAGACTTGAAACAAAGATTCGTTTCTATGTTACAACATACCAGCCATTTAAAAATTCTTGCCATGGATTTGCATGAGCAGCTGATTCTATGAACTTTTTAAGGACCGTGAGTTTCAAAAGGGATCGCATCTGTATTGTTTATCACCATATCTCCAAAGCCTAATAGAATGCCTGCCACATGGAAAGTACTCAATGAAAATAAATGAATGGCTTAGGAAATTAAGGAGTCCTGCCCTGGGGCATTCTCAACAGCTGGGCCTGCCGAGTGGTGCTTGGCCTTGGAATGGTGGTTGGCAGTGGTGGGAGGTGAGGTATGCAAGAGGGTGGGAGGAGCATGATCAGCAGACCCTGGCAATGAGAACACTATCATTCCTTCCTAGTGTGTCACCGGTGTACCAGAAAACTGCAAACCCTGGTCTGTGAGGGTCTGAAGAGAGAGTCCTCAGCAGAGTCTTCCTGTGCTGCATTTGGGCTTCCATGGAGCAGGAGGAACATACCACAGAACATGGATCTATTAAAGTCACAGAATGACAGTGACTAATTCTGTGACTTTTTCATCCTAATTCATCAGAATGGCATTTGGAAGACAAGTGAATGCATTGGGAGATGTTGATTAAAATGTAATTTAAAAACAGAATGATAAGCAAATTCAAAACTGTTAGGCCTAAATGGTGAATATGCAATTAGGGTCATTTTCTGTCTGTTCTAATCATGTATTTGGAATAGGGTCAGGAAGGGTTTGTGCTATTCCCCACTTACTGGACAGCCTGTATAACCTCAAGTTCTGATGGTGTCTGTCCTTCAAAAGGGACTCCCACAAACCTCTAGAAGCTTAAACCAAAGTTACTTTAAATTGTGTGCCTTCCTCTGAAAGCCTTGCCTTCAAACCAATGAACAGCAAAGCATAACCTTGAATCTACACTCAAATTTTGCAGTGAGGCAGTGGGGTAAGATTAAATCCTCTAACCATCTTTGAATCATTGGAAAGAATAAAGAATGAAACAAGTTCAAGGTTAATTGAATCTAATTTTGTTAAGCTGCATAAAGCAAGATTACTCTATAACACAAAAATCCAACCAACTCAATTATTGAGCACCTACAATGTTCTAGATTTCTTTCCCTTCCTCTTTGAGTATTTACAAAAAAAGATTATGTTTAATCTTTACATTTGAAGCCAAATAATTTCCACCTAGAAATGATGCTAGCAGGCCTGGCATGGTGGCTCACGCCTGTAATCCCAGCACTTTGGGAGGCTGAGGCAGGAGAATTGCTTGAGCCCAGCAGTTTGAGACCAGCCTGGGCAACATAGAGAGCTCCTGTCGTCTGGATAGTGCATGCCTGTAGTCTCAACTACTAGAAGGGCTGAGGTGGAGAGATCATTTGAGTTCAGGAGGTTGAGGCTGCAGTGAGCTGTGACTGCACCCTTGCACTCCTGCCTGAGCTACTGAGCAAGATCTTGTCTCTGAAGAAAAAAAAAAAGAAATAAAAATGCTGCTGTCAAAATCAAGCTCAACCAGAGGTAGAAGAGCCAAGAAGCCTGAGTTCTCATCCCAGCTCTGTCTCTTCTGTCTCTATCTTTGTGATCTTGGACTGTCATTTCCCCTTCCTGTGATCCATTTTACTGCAAACATAAGGGTTGCAGTAAAGGGTTGTCTCCTGTCTTCTGCTTTAAAAGTCTATAAATATATGACCTGAAAACTCCAGTTACGTAAGGGATCTGCAGCTATCTAAGGCTTGGTTTTCTTACTGTCATATGATACCTGGGCCTGATGAACTCTGCTTAGATCCCCTCAAGTTTCTGCGGTTGGTAAAGAGAACAAGGGAAGAACAAACATCCCTTTTATTGCTCCAACAGGTGATTTAATCCCTACATGGTGCTGGGTGGACAGTGTGTTACTGTCGCATGCCTTCACTCTATAAATCCAACCTTCTGCCAGACAGAATCTGTGGTTCTGTCCATGGAGGGAGGATAATGGAAATGATATAGTTGGACTGGTGCTTGATGTCACTAATAAATGAAACTGTCAGCTTGTTGGCGTGTGAAAAATGCTTATTAATTATCATCACACCAAATCCTAGTATCTTCAGTATCTTGGCCAGCCTTCATTTCTTGAAAACACACACACACACACACACACTTCCTTACAAAATTCCCTTCTCCAGAGTATCCTAGATATGCTGGCTGTTTTACAGCATGGTCAAGGTAGAAGAGCTTTAAAAACTAAACAAGTATTTACACTGAGATCCAGGTCCATTTCAGATGATTTTCTGGGGTGTTCTGGGGCAGGGCCTGAGACCTGTCACTTGTTATTAGTGAAGCTCTTGGGGCAAAGCAGTGACACAGAATTCCCTTCTGTGCTCAGGTACCAAGGTGAGAGTAGACTGGTCATGAAAATCCAACAAGCAAGTGCTCTGTCAATTAGAAATCACTGTGCTATTCAGTGGCATCGTCCACCTCAGACACTTTGCCTTGCCGTGTTGTCTTAAAGTGCCTCGAGTCCATGCAGTGAGATGCCTAGGTCTTTTTGGGGTTGCACAAGGAATGCAGTCTACACTGCCTGCAGTATGGCCTGAAGCCTGCAGAGGGCAGTAGAAGATTGAACAAGGGGCAATAGTGTCCAGATGGCCCAGCTGCGTTGCATCTGTTAACCACAAGGTACTGACAGGATCTCTGCGTAGACCAGATGTCCTCGGAGGCTTCCCCAAGAGCTGGAATCACAGCTGACTTAGGGTTTTAGATTGACAAAAGTCTCAAAGGAGCTCGCCAAAGACATGGGTCAGCCGTGGGAGTCTGAGCGCCAGATGAATGGCTAGCAAGGGGAAGGCAATTCTTATTTTCAGAGTATCTGCAACTTGCCAGGTGACAAGGTGAATGCTTTACCTATAGGGTCTCATTTAATTCCTCCCAGTGGCTTTATGAGGTAGGTCCTTTAACCCCTGTAACCACGTGAAGGAGAAGCCCTACCCCCGGTCATGGTGAGGGCTTACTCAGAGACATTTACTCCTAAGTGCCCACCACAACCAGTTGGCAGCTCCCTTATAGGCCAGGAAACCTGGCGTGTACCGGGAGTCACCTGCCTGTCAGAGTGGACAGTTGCTAGCCAGGCTCATGGAGGTGGACGGAGGCACCAGAATGCCCACCGTTTCATTTATAGGCAGGGTGAGGATTCTCCTGCTGGCATGGCCAAGCCACTGAGCTGTCATCAGGGCAGCTGATGAGACTCCCCTACTCCAGAGCTAGGTGGCTGGGAGGCCGGGACGGGAGGGCAGGACGGAGGTTGTAGGAGGAACTCTGGGCAAGGGATAAGGACAGAAATAGTCTTAGCTGATTGATTTATGACTGAGAACATCCCTGAGCCCATGATATTTTTGTCTTTTGCGGAGGGGGAGCCTGGAAAGCTGTCCATTCGCTGCCTATTTTGGATCGTGGGACAAGACGATTCCTGACAGGCAGCTTCCTTCAACTGGTGAAGCATGAGGTCACCCTGGTGCCCCCCAGGCCCAGGAGCCTGCCCTTTTGTTTTGTCTCTATCCTGAAGTGGGGGAGTACGTGTTCCTAAGGCAGGAGACAGATCCTGTGACAATCTTGTCACCTGAAACAAATCAACCCATTGATGGAAGTGGAAATGTCAGGCACTGCCCAAAGGGATTCTGGCGTCATCTCTGTCCTTGAACTGCCCTGCTCTGGCTTGCACAACCCCCAGGCCAACTCAGCATCCCAGAGCTGAAAAGACCATCAAGCTCAATCTCTGTATTTTAGAGAGGAGAAACATCAGCCCACAAGAGAAAGTGACTTGCTCAGGGTCCTATGGTCCTTTAGTGGCACAGTCAGACTGACAGCAAGGCTGCCTGGTTTCTGGTCCAGGCTTTTTTTTTTTTTTGAGACGGAGTCTCGCTCTGTCGCCCAGGCTGGAGTGCAGTGGCCGGATCTCAACTCACTGCAAGCTCCGCCTCCCGGGTTCAGGCCATTCTCCTGCCTCAGCCTCCCGAGTAGCTGGGACTACAGGAGCCCGCCACCTCGCCCGGCTAGTTTTTTTTTTTTTTTTTTGTATTTTTTAGTAGAGACGGGGTTTCACCGGGTTAGCCAGGATGGTCTCCATCTCCTGACCTCGTGATCCACCCGTCTCGTCGTCCCAAATTGCTGGGATTACAGGCTTGAGCCACCGCGCCCAGCCTGGTCCAGGCTTTTTAAAGCTTAACCATACACCATTAGTCAACTGAGCCTTCTATGAGGAAACCTGTGGATCAGGGAGCCAGGGTATATGATAGAAATCTAGTTACACTGGATGGGAAGAAGACAGAGAGAGCGAGCTTGAGGCCCAAGATAAACACTGTGGCAAGGAGGGTAATATGCCTGTATGCCTATATATGCCTATCTGCCTGTGCTTCTGTGACAGCCTGCTAAAATGGGATTCTTTCCTCAGTCCCACAGATGGGAAACAAAACAATGAGTGTAAAAACATCCCCTCATTTCAAAGAGAGATGCTGAATCTAAATCATCTGTGCAAGACTTGTGGAGAGATGGCTGGACACTAATTTTGCCACCATTAACTCATCATCTACCTCAAGAGTTTAAAAGATTGAAGTACAGAATTTGAGAGATTGAGAAGAGAGGTCTTCTTTGGAGATAGCAAGCCTGGCATTCTGCCTGCCAAACAGGAGTGTGTGTGTGTGTGCGTGTGTGTGCAAGAAAAAAGGGGGTCTCATGGTAAATGAGATCTGCTTGAGAAGCTGTGGTTGGATTAGACTGAGGCATTAAGGCAGTGAGAAGAAGGGGATGAGAGCCACAGGGAAATGATACCAGTGTGGCCACACTGGAGGAAGCCACCACCCAGGAGGACTTCCTGGAGGGTGTCATGGAACCCCAACAAACAGCGGACCATCTGATGCCTCAGGATCAAAATAGCCTTAGGCTGGCTCATTCCAGTGTGGCCCATGAGGAGTGCCCACACATCCTTGCCCTGGCTCCTTTGTTCCAGTTTAAGTTTCCCCTCTCCCCATACCTTTCAGTTGGGAAGAAGGTGAGCACCCAAGAGTGAGACCAAGGGTCCCTTTTCTTTGAGCCCTGAGTGTTGGGGGAGGGAGCTTAGGAATGGATCCACAGGCTGCTCACATTGTACAGATGTATCTGTGCATCAGCCCTGGGAGCATAGAGTCTGAGTGGCATGTCATTTGCTCCCCTCTTCCTATCTTTCTGTCTCCATCACATCCTAGCAGATCCCATCCCCTGTTCAGCCAATTGTCCTTCTCTGTGGGCCGACAACAAATGTCGTTCTGGTCCATGCATGTGCTCTCTGTTCTTCCTCTCACTAGATGGAGTATTCCCAGGGGTCCTCGTGGTTGCTGACATTCTTGTGGGGCACTCACTACCTTTCCTTGCTTCCCACCAAGGCTAGACTGAGCACCTGCCCCAGGGTGGTGACACACAGCATGCCTCTGCCCACTCTTGGGTGTTAGGAGCTGAGCAGGAAAGCACGCGTGGACTGCTCAAGCTCCTCTGCTTCTCCTCTGCTTCCCTCTTCTCTCTCGGGCAGGTTGCTTAGCTCCTCTGACCTCAATCTTTTCATCTGTAAAATAGGTGTGGATAATCATATCCACCTCACTGGGCTGTTGTGAAGATTGAAAGAATTAGTGGGGTTAAAAAGCACTTTGTGGAGTACAGAGTTGTCATTTCCAGGCCTTTGGCCATGCCTTAAAAGTGGAAGAGCACTGGGAAATCATGAGTAAGCTTTCCAAAACTTGGATGGAAGGGAAGATGCAGGAATGCATCTCGACCATAATGAGGTGTAGGGTGGTGGGTACATGGATTAGCTGTGATCTTAGGCTGGGTAAGAGAAGCTCACCTGCTCCTTTTGGCACAAATGATTGATTAGCCTGTCTCAGCTTCTCACATGAATGTGATTTTCCCAGCACACTGGGCTGGGTAGGAGGGCCAGCTCTCAGCTCCCTATAGCTGACTAAGTGGCACAGGTGAGATGGAATAAAGACCTCATCAGCCTCACCTGGCTATCTTCACAAGCCTTTATCAGAAGTGCAGAAGGAGAAGTCAGTCTCTTCTGTTATTCATGCTATTTAGTTTTGTCTGACAATGACAACAACTGGCATTTGTATAGCAATTTGAAAGGCACTCCCCCTTGCAATGCCTTCTGTAAACTCTTGAAATAAACCTAGGAGGTATGTATTACAATCATACCCACTTTACAAACAAGGAAACAGGCTCGGGGAGAAGATGGTGGTGCAGACACGAGCACTAGCTTTGAAATCAACTGATGTGTTTCCGTCTTTGTCTCCCACTCAGCTGCTGTGTGATCTCAGGCAAGTTGCTTAAATCTTTATACTTCTCCTTCTTTGTCTGTGAATGAGATAACGGTGGTACTTTCATGGTGTTGTGGAGAGGATGGCATCTGAAAATGGAGGGAAAGCACAAAACCTAGTGCCTGGCAAGGAAATTTCTACTCTCATACAGCGAGTACCTGAGGAGTGTCAACTAATAAGAAAACCAACACTGCACAGCAGCAAACAAAAGAGACGGTGTTTTAATTGGGGTCTTGGGAATTGTAAGGAGCAAGCAGCTAAATTGTGTACCATCCAGATGAGGTTGGGTAGGGGCTTATACAGGTTTACTGTAAGTTTACCTATCTGGAAGGTTTTAGCAGAGTCTTTAATTGGTGATGGCTGGTCACAGCTTAGGATGTTTCTGATGATCAATCCAGTTTGGCATAGCTGTTTCTCCAGGAAGGTAATGATCAGGTCCAATATAAACGGCTTAGATCAAATGCAGCTGGTTTTGCAATTTGGCCCAGTTTAATAGGTTAGATTCCATCTGGGTGTGTACGTGACTGGGGTCCAACTCTTCATGCCTTCCTGGCTTTTTTTTGATACTTCTGACATAACCATCTCCATTTGGATTTTCTTTCTGACAGCAGTGACTTAGACCTAAGACTCCGGATGCCAAAGCTTGAGCTCTTTCAATGGGGTGGTGCGGGCTGTTAATTTTTTGCATTACAGGCTTCAGGTGGCTTCTAGCCCTGGAGAAAACACACACACACACACACACACACACACACACACACACTCTCTCTCTCTCTCTCTCTCTCTCACACACACACACACACACACACACACACACACACACACACCCATCTCTCTACCTGTTCACTCTCTTCCATCCTTCCATCTCAGTCTCAGAATCCAGGGGAAAGGACAGGCCTGGCTCATCATCAGTAGGAAAGCACCCGCCTTAGGAATCAGACTCCCTGCATCTCTTTCCTTACCCAGAACAGCCTCTTCAGAGTGGGAGGGTAGCTCTAGAAGGTGAGGGGGTTGGGAGGCATTGTTGAGAATGGCCCAAAGGTCATTTCCTCCACATCCCAGGGAGTCCTGATTGTTGCTTAATGATGAGCCTTTCCCAGGGTACAGAATGTATGGCAGAACGTGTGGGGTCTTGGACCCTTTCTCTATCCTCCTAGAGCGATCAGTCTTAGGAAAATCAAGTGAAAGTATTCTTTGTCCTCTTGGAGTGGGCCAAGGGCTTCCTGCCAGGACCTTATGTACTTATAGGCCCTTGTGGATTGGTGACAATGGTCCCATGGTGGTTCGGAGGAGCGTGGAGCTCTGGGCTCTCCTATGCACTACTTTAATCTGGCAACACCCCCCATTCTACATCCCCACACCTGGGGGCCAGGAATGCCGCCCCTCTGGGAGATGTGGCTATAGTAAAGTTGGGAATTTGTGGCCTTCAGCTGATGAGGAGATTGGCTTGCAAGGCACTCGATATTCATGTTCCTAAGTCCCAAAACCAGGTTTTCTCCTTCCTCAACTATATATGCCACGTGCTCCTTTAAAAAGCCCAGCTGCTGGGCTAAGCTCGGGGCTCAAGTGGAAAGAGCAAGGGCTGCCAGTAAACGCTCTACTCAGCTCCAGTATTTTAATAAGTTCTCTTCCCTTGGGAACATTACTCACCCTCTGAGCCTCAGTTTCCTCATTTGTAAGTGGAGGAGACCTGTTGTCAGTGTGGTGAAGTTAAATGAGGTGGTCAATGAAAGACACCCAGCACAGCTGTGGCAACATAGTGAAACCTCGTCCCTAAAAAAAATTTTTTTAATGCCAGGTGCGGTGACTCACGCCTGTAATCCCAGCACTTTGGGAGGCCAAGGCGGGTGGATCACAACGTCAGGAGATCAAGACCACCCTGGTTAACAGGGTGAAACCCCGTCTGTACTAAAAATACAAAAAGTTAGCCGGGTGTAGTGATGGGCACCTGTAGTCCCAGCTACTCGGGAGGCTGAGGCAGGAGAATGGCGTGAACCTGGGAGGCGGAGCTTGCAGTGAGCCGAGGTCACACCACTGCACTCCAGCCTGGGCGAAAGACCAACACTCCATCTCAAAAAAAAAAAAAAAAAATTAAATTAGCCATGTTTGGTGGCATGCACCTGTAGTCCTAGCTACTTCGGAGGCTGAAGTGGGAGGATTTCTTGAGCCCAGATATTTGAAGCTGCAGTGCACCTCAAATCGGACCACTGCACTTCAGGCTGGATAATGGAGAGAGACTGTCTCAAAAGGAAGAAAGAAAAGAAAACAAAGACACTCAGCACAGCATCTGACACCTGTTGTTAGGTTCTCAATAAATGTCAATCGCTTCCTGTTCCAAGATCCTCCAAGCCTATGTACAACAATTTTGTAAATTTAGTGTCCAAACATGTTTATACTGTACACTTGTAGAAGATACTATTGCAAATCCTCTTCCTTGGCTGGGAGTTACTAGTTCCTCTAAATGTTGGCTGGTGACAGTACACATCTGCCTGTCATCTTGAGAATTGCCCTCAGCTAAAACAGAAGTCCCCTAAACTGGGAGTTTATACCACCTTTTAAGGCTTTGCTTCTTGGGAACCACCCTATGACAGGATACATACCATTTTCTACTTGCATAACTTACTAACAAATCATTCTTTCTTCCCTACTCTCTGGCTATTGTATGACTTTTTCTATATTTTATTTTATGTTATTTTTATTATACTTTAAGTTCTAGGGTACATGTGCACAACGTGCAGGTTTGTTACATATGTATACATGTGCCATGTTGGTGTGCTGCACCCATTAACTCGTCATTTACATTAGGTATATCTCCTAATGCTATCCCTCCTCCCTCCCCGCTCCCCACAATAGGCCCCGGTGTGTGATGTTCCCCTTTCTGTGTCCAAGTGATCTCAATGTTCAATTCCCACCTATGAGTGAGAACATGCGGTGTTTGGTTTTCTGTTCTTGCAATACTTTGCTTAGAATGATGGTTTCCAGCTGTATCCATGTCACTACAAAGGACATGAACTCATCCTTTTTTATGGCTGCATAGTATTCCATGGTGTGTATGTGCCACATTTTCTTAATCCAGTCTGTCACTGATGGACATTTGAGTTGATTCCAAGTCTTTGCTATTGTGAAAAGTGCCACAGTAAACATATGTGTGCATGTGTCTTTATAGCAGCATGATTTATAATCCTTTGGGTATATACCCAGTAGTGGGATGGCTAGGTCAAATGGTGTTTCTAGTTCTAGATCCTTGAGGAATTGCTACACTGTTTTCCACAATGGTTGAACTAGTTTACAGTCCCACCAACAGTGTAAAAGTGTTCCAATTTCTCCACATCCTCTCCAGCACCTGTTGTTTCCTGACTTTTTAATGATTGCCATTCTAACTGGTGTGAGATGGTATCTCATTGTGGTTTTGATTTGCATTTCTCTGAAGGTGAGGGATGATGAGCATTTTTTCATGTGTCTGTTGGCTGTACAAATGTCTTCTTTTGAGAAGTGTCTGTTCATATCCTTTGCCTACTTTTTGATGG
Source organism: Papio anubis (assembly GCF_008728515.1). NCBI lineage: Eukaryota > Metazoa > Chordata > Mammalia > Primates > Cercopithecidae > Papio > Papio anubis. Next base: position 31,147,503 of record NC_044989.1, on the reverse strand, counting down.
GGTTGTTTTTTTCTTGTAAATTTGTTTGAGTTCTTTGTAGGTTCTGGTTATTAGTCCTTTGTCAGATGAGTAGATTGCAAAAATTTTCTCCCATTCTGTAGGTTGCCTACAGAATGGGAGTTTCTTTTGCTGTGCAGAAGCTCTTAGGTTTAATTAGATCCCATTTGTCAATTTTGGCTTTTGTTGCCATTGCTTTTGGTGTTTTAGACATGAAGTCCTTGCCCATGCCTATGTCCTGAATGGTATTACCTAGGTTTTCTTTTAGGGTTTTTATGGTATTAGGTCTAACATTTAAGTCTCTAATCCATCTTGAATGAATTTTCAATATAAGGAGTAAGGAAAGGATCCAGTTTCATCTTTCTACTTATGGCTAGCCAATTTTCCCAGTACCATTTATAAAATGGGGAATCCTTTCCCCATTTCTTGTTTTTGTCAGGTTTGTCAAAGATCAGATGGTTGTAGATGTGTGGTATTATTTCTGAGGGCTCTGTTCTGTTCCATTGGTCTATATCTCTGTTTTGGTACCAGTATCATGCTGTTTTGGTTACTGTAGCCTTGTAATATAGTTTGAAGTCAGGTAGCGTGATGCCTTCAGCTTTGTTCTTTTGAATTAGGATTGTCTTGTCAATGCGGGCTCTTTTTTGGTTCCATATGAACTTTAAAGCAGGTTTTTCCAATTCTGTGAAGAAAGTCATTGGTAGCTTAATGGGGATGGCATTGAATCTATAAATTACTTTGGGCAGTATGGCCATTTTCACGATATTGATTCTTCCTATCCATGAGCATGGTATGTTCTTCCATTTGTTTGTGTCCTCTTTTATTTCACTGAGCAGCAGTTTGTAGTTCTCCTTGAAGAGGTCCTTCACATCCCTTGTAAGTTGGATTCCTAGGTATTTGATTCTCTTTGAAGCAATTGTGAATGGGAAGTCATTCATGATTTGGCTCTCTGTTTGTCTGTTATTGGTGTATAAGAATGCTGTGATTTTTGCACATTGATTTTGTATCCTGAGACTTTGCTGAATTTGCTTATCAGCCTAAGGAGATTTTGGGCTGAGAGGATGGGGTTTTCTAAATATACAATCATGTCATCTGCAAACAGGGACAATTTGACTTCTTCTTTTCCTAATTGAATACCCTTTATTTCTTTATCTTGCCTGATTGCCCTAGCCAGAACTTCCAACACTATGTTGAATAGGAGTGGTGAGAGAGGGCATCCCTGTCTTATGCCAGATTTCAAAGGGAATGCTTCCAGTTTTTGCCCATTCAGTATGATATTGGCTGTGGGTTTGTCATAAATAGCTCTTATTATTTTGAGATACATTCCATCAATACTGAATTTATTGAGAGTTTTTAGCATGAAGGGCTGTTGAATTTTGTCAAAGGCCTTTTCTGCATCTATTGAGACAATCATGTGCTTTTGTCTTTGGTTCTGTTTATATGCTGGATTACGTTTATTGATTTGTGTATATTGAAACAGCCTTGCATCCCAGGGATGAAGTCCACTTGATCATGGTGGATAAGCTTTTTGATGTGCTGCTGGATTTGGTTCACCAGTATTTTATTGAGGATTTTTGCATCGATGTTCATCAGGGATATTGGTCTAAAATTCTCTTTTTTTGTTGTGTCTCTGCCAGGCTTTGGTATTGGGATGATGTTGGCCTCATAAAATAAGTTAGGGAGGATTCCCTCTTTTTCTATTGATTGGAATAGTTTCAGAAGGAATGGTACCAGCTCCTCCTTATATCCCTGGTAGAATTCAGCTGTGAATCCATCTGGTCCTGGGCTTTTTTTGGTTGGTAGGCTATTAATTATTGCCTCAATTTCAAAGCCTGCTATTAGTCTATTCAGGGATTCAACTTCTTCCTGGTTTAGTCTTGGGAGAGTGTAAGTGTCCAGGAATTTATCTGTTTCTTCTAGATTTTCTAGTTTATTTGCATAGAGGTGTTTATAGTATTCTCTGATGGTAGTTTGTATTTCTGCGGGGTCAGTGGTGATATCCCCTTTATCAGTTTTTATTGCATCTATTTGATTCTTCTCTCTTTTCTTCTTTATTAGTCTTGCTAGTGGTCTATCAATTTTGTTGATCTTTTCAAAAAACCAGCTCCTGGATTCATTGATTTTTTGAAGGGATTTTTGTGTCTCTGTCTCCTTCAGTTCTGCTCTGATCTTAGTTATGTCTTGCCTTCTGCTAACTTTTGAACGTGTTTGCTCTTGCTTCTCTAGTTCTTTTAATTGTGATGTTAGGGTGTCAATTTTAGATCTTTCCTGCTTTCTCTTGTGAGCATTTAGTGCTATAAATTTCCCTCTACACACTGCTTTAAATGTGTCCCATAGATTCTGGTATGTTGTCTCTTTGTTCTCATTGGTTTCAAAGAACATCTTTATTTCTGCCTTCATTTCGTTATGTACCCAGTAGTCATTCAGGAGCAGGTTGTTCAGTTTCCATGTAGTTGAGTGGTTTTGATTCAGTTTTTTAGTCCTGAGTTCTAGTTTGATTGCACTGTGGTCTGAGAGACAGTTTGTTATAATTTCTGTCTTTTACATTTGTTGAGGAGTGCTTTACTTCCAACTATGTGGTCAATTTTGGAATAAGTGCAATGTGGTTCTGAGAAGAATGTATATTGTGTTGATTTGGGGTGGAGAGTTCTGTAGATGTCTATTACATCCGCTTGGTGCAGAGTTGAGTTCAATTCCTGGATATCCTTGTTAACTTTCTGTCTCGTTGATCTAATGTTGACAGTGGGGTGTTAAAGTCTCCCATTATTATTGTATGGGAGTCTAAGTCTCTTTGTAAGTCTCTAAAGACTTGCTTTATGTATCTGGGTGCTCTTGGATTGGGTGCATATATATTTAGGATAGTTAGCTCTTCTTGTTGAATTGATCCCTTTACCATTATTTAGTGGCCTTCTTTGTCTCTTTTGATCTTTGTTGGTTAAAAGTCTGTTTTATCAGAGACTAGGATTGCAACCTCTGCCTTTTTTTGTTTTCCATTTGCTTGGTAGATCTTCCTCCATCCCTTTATTTTGAGCCTATGTGTGCCTCTGCATGTGAGATGGGTCTCCTGAATACAGCACACTGATGGGTCTTGACTCTTTATCCAATTTGCCAGTCTGTGTCTTTTAATTGGAGCATTTAGTCCATTTACATTTAAGGTTAATCCTGTTATGTGTGAACTTGATCCTGTCATTATGATATTAACTGGTTATTTTGCTTGTTAGTTGATGCAGTTTCTTCCTAGCATCGATGGTCTTTACATTTTGGCATGTGTTTGCAATGGTTGGTACTGGTTGTTCCTTTCCATGTTTAGTGCTTCATTTAGGATCTCTTGTAGGGCAGGCCTGGTGGTGACAAAATCTCTTGTCTGTAGAGGATTTTATTTATTTGTTTTTTTTGTCTGTAAAAGGATTTTACAGACAAATTTGCTTGTCTGTAAAAGATTTTATTTCTCTTTCACTTACGAAATTTAGTTTGGCTGGATATGAAATTCTGCGTTGAAAATTCTTTTCTTTAAGAATGTTGAATATTGGCCCCCACTCTCTTCTGGCTTTCTGCCAAAAGACATGCTGTTAGTCTGATGGGCTTCCCTTTGGGGGTAACCCGACCTTTCTCTCTGGCTGCGCTTAACATTTTTTCCTTCATTTCAACTTTGGTGAATCTGACAATTATGTGTCTTGGAGTTGCTCTTCTCAAGGAGTATCTTTGTAGCATTCTCTGTATTTCCTGAATTTGAATATTGACCTGCCTTGCTAGGTTGGGGAAGTTCTCCTGGATAATATCCTGCAGAGTGTTTTCCAGCTTGTTTCCATTCTCCCCGTCACTTTCAGGCACACCAATCAGACCTAGATTTGGTCTTTTCACATAATCCCATATTTCTTGGAGGCTTTGTTCATTTCTTTTTACTCTTTTTTCTCTAAACTTCTCTTCTCGCTTCATTTCATTCATTTGCTCTTCAATCAATGATACTCTTTCTTCCAGTTGATCAAGTTGGTTGTGCATTTGTCACTGAAACTTGTGCATTTGTCACGTAGTTTTAGTGTCATGGTTTTCATCTCTATCAGTTTGTTTATGGACTTCTCTGCATTGGTTATTCTAGTTATCCATTCTTCCATTCTGTTTTCAAGGTTTTTAGTTTCTTTGCACTGTGTTTGAAGTTCCTCCTTTAGCTCTGAGAAGTTTGATTGACTGAAGCCTTTTTCTCTCAACTCATCAAAGTCATTCTCCATCCAGCTTTGTTCCATTGCTGGCGAAGAGCTGTGTTCCTTTGGAGGGGAGATGCACTCTGATTTTTTGAATTTCCAGCTTTTCTGCACTGCTTTTTCCCCATCTTTGTGGTTTTATCTGCCTTTGGTCTTTGATGATGGTGATGTACTGACGGGGTTTTGGTGTGGGTGTCCTTTCTGTTTGTTAGTTGTCCTTCTAACAGTCAGGACTCTCAGGTGCAGGTCCGTTGGAGTTTGCTTGAGGTCCACTCCAGACCCTGTTTGCCTGGGTATCAGCAGCATAGGCTGCAGAAGATAGAATATTGCTGAACAGCAAGTGTTGCTGTCTGATTCTTCCTCTGGAAGCTTCGTCTCAGAGGTGTACCCAGCCATGTGAGGTGTGAGGTGTCAGTCTGCACCTAGTGGGGGATGTCTCTCAGTTAGGCTACTCAGGGGTCAGGGACCCACTTGAGCAGGCAGTCTGTCCGTTCTCAGATGCTAGCTCCGTGCTGGGAGAACCACTGCTCTCTTCAAAGCTGTCAGACAGGGACATTTACACCTGCAGAGGTTTCTGCTGCTTTTTGTTTAATTATACCCTGTCCCCAGAGGTGGAGTCTACAGAGGCAGGCAGGCCTCCTTGAGCTGCAGTGAGCTCCACCCAGTTTGAGCTTCCTGGTGGCTTTGTTTACCTACTTAAGCCTCAGCAATGGTGGGCGCCCCTCCCCTAGCCTCACTGCTGCCTTGCAGTTAGATCTCAGACTGCTGTGCTAGCAATGAGGGAGGCTCTGTGGGTGTGGGACCCTCTGGGCCAGGCGTGGGATATCATCTCCTGGTATGCTGTTTGCTAAGACCCATGGTAAAGCGCAGTATTAGGGTGGGAGTTACCTGATTTTCCAGGTGTTGTGTGTCTCAGTTTCCCTGGCTAGGAAAAGGAATTCCCTCCCCCCTTGTGCTTCCCAGGAGTCGATGCCTCGTCCTGCCCTGCTTCAGCTCTCGCTGGTTGAGCTGCGCCCACTGACCAGCATGGACTCTCCAACACGCCCCAGTGAGATGAACCTGGTACCTCAATTGAAAATGCAGAAATCACCCATCTTCCAGTCACTCACGCTGGGAGCTGGAGGCTGGTGCTGTTCCTATTTGGCCATCTTGGGCGCCCCCTCCCTTCTTTCTTCTTTTTGAAACAAGTAAAATAAACAAGTAAAATGCTTAGAACAATGCTTGCCATGTAGTAAGAACTTCACAGAAGTGTTTTCTAACATTTTGAGCACAATTTATTTTTAACAGATTTTACAAGTTCTCATAGTCTAATTCTTTCCTTCAATGTGGAATGTTTATTCACATAGATCATTTTTTTTTCATTATAAGCTTATTCTCAATGAGTGTTCTGTTCCCTGTGGGGAACTTGTGCTCCTTGGGTTGAGGAACTATTCCCTATAGAGCAAATGTGTCTTCTGTGCTTTTATTGCCTTTTTATCAGTTCATAGGTGAGCTTCTAGCATGTGTGCTGGGTAAATATAGACCCCACACCTGGAGTTTTGATTTTTCATATGAACTTTTTGTTTTCTTTTCTTCCCAAGAACTCTGAGTAGATGCAATGGTTTCTTGCTGCTTCCATGGGCTAATGAATAGTTTTTTCTCTCCTCTCTTGAAGGGTACTCTACATAGGGTGTTTTCCAACACTACAACTGATTCTCTGATTCTCTGGACACCAGAGTGTCCAACAATTCAGATCAATTCTGACACTAACTACCTGGAGTTATCACAGACCTCACAGCCTAACAGCTCAGTCTCATAAGACTGCCCCTGCTTCAGTGCCAGGCCTCCTGTACTTCTGGTCAACCAGCTATGAATAGGGGTTCCCATCACTCTCTCCTTATGTTTGATAGTTTACCAGGACAGCTCACAGAACTCAGGAACGCACTTTACTTACATTTACCAGCTTATTATAAAGGATGCAAATGAGCAACCAGACGAAGGCATATAGGGAACATAGGGAAAGGTCTGAAGGGTCCTAAGTGCAGGAGCTTCTGTTCCATGGAGTTGAGGTGCCCCCATCTCCTGGCACATGGATGTGTTCCACCCGGAAGCTCCCTGAACCCCATCATTTAGAGGCTTTTTTATGGAGGTTGGATCACATAGGCACACTTTATTATTAACTCAATCTCCCGTCCCTCTTCCCTCCTGGGGTGAATGGGGTGGTGTTGGAGGGTAGTGTGATGCTGAAAATTCTAGGCTTCTTATCAAGATTTGGTCCTTTTGGTAACCAGCCACCATTCTGAAGCTGTCTAGAAGCTCACCAAGAGTCACCTCATTAGAACAAAAGATACTCCTATCACCTAGCAAGTTCCAAGCAATTTAGGAACTCTCTATCAGGAACCAGTGATGAAGACCAAATAGAAGTTTCTTATTATGCCATAGGTACTATTTTATATAGAAGTTCAACTTTCCACCTCCATCAGCCTGAGGACATCTCATCTTCACTTGCGGATGTTAAATCCCTAAGCCAAGCCATGAGGACCGATGTCCTGTTCCAAGGCCCACTGAACTGCTCAGCCATTGCTATTGACAGTCTGACTTGGAGTTTTCTCTTTTCTGGAACCTATGAGTTTCCTTTTCTTTCTTTTGAGCTCAACTGGGTATTAAAAAATTATATTACAGTTTCTACAACATTTCTATCTATTTGAAGCAGGAAAGGAACATTCATTTCCTTAAACTTCCATGTTGCCAGAAGTTGAATCTTTTAAGAGGTAATATTTTAGAATCCTACTTGTAATCCTATTTATTTTTTGTATTAAGGTACATCTCAGGACCAACTGCTAGAGCAGTCAGATTCCAAGCATCAAAAAGATTTAGATATCCTACTTTTGCACATTCTAGTTTTTCTTATACTGTCAGTATCCATCATTGGCTATTCATTTCTATATTTGCAAATATTTCTGGGGTCCATATTTTAATTCCTATTTGCCATAGAGATTCATTTTATTAAATGATAAACATCCATCCAGGTAGGAAGACATCCTTCCAACAAAAATCTACCTCTGGCTACATATGAAGTGCTGTGCTATGCCCTAAAATGAAAATAAAGAGGAACCAGCCTTAGATACTGCCCCAAGTAGCTCACAGTCTATCTAGCAGGGGAAATACAACATGTGCACAAATAACCCTTAGACCAGGTGGACCACAGTGGTGGCTGAAGAGACCTGGGGAAGAGTGTTTGGGGAATTCAGAGAAGGGAAAGCTCACGTATATGGAGGGAGGAATTGGAGGAGGTTTCACCGAAGTGGCATTTGCATTGATTCTGAAGGACAGTGTGTTGTTTTCTATTGCTGCCATAACAAATTACCACAAACTTAACGGATTAAAATGACACCTCTTTTTATCATTCCATAGTTCTGTACATGAGAAGTGTGGGTACATGTCGCTCTACTCAGTCCTCTGCTTGGAGTTCCACAAGGTCAAAATCAAGGTTTTGGCAGGGCCATGTTCCTTTTGGGAGGTTCTGGGGATGAATCTTCTTCTAAGCTCTTTGACATTGGCTGGATTCAGTTCTTTACAGTTGTAGGACTAAGGTCCTCACTTCCTTGCTGGTTGTTAGCTGGGGGCTGCCCACCTTCTCCTCATGCTTTCCACGTAGGCTTCAGCAATGGGGGTCAGGTCCTGCTCATGCTTCCAATCTTTCTGTTGACTTCTACCACTTCTCTTCTGACTCCAGCGGGAGAAAGTTCTGTGCTTTTAAGGGCTCATGTGATTAGACTGGGTGCACCTGGATGATCTGGGCTACTTTGGCTATTTTTTTGTTTGCTTATTTGTTTGTTTTTTGAGACAGAGTCTTGCTCTACCACTGAGGATGGAGTACAGTGACACAATCTCAGCTCACTGCAACCTCCACCTCCTGGGTTCAAGCAATTCTCGTGCCTCAGCCTCCCTGTAGCTGGGATTACAGGTGCGTACCACCATGCCTGGCTAATTTTTGTATTTTCAGTAGACAGACAGGGTTTTGCCATGTTGTGCAGGCTGATCTCAAACTCCTGACCTCAAGTGATCCACCTGCCTCGGCCTCCCAAAGTACCAGGATTATAGGAGTGAGCCACCGTGCCTGTCTGTATTCTGGCTATTTTAAGTTCTATAACCTTAATTACGTCTGCCGAGTCCCTTTTGCAATGCAACATGACATATTTACAAGACGCAGGGATTAGGGCATCTTTGAGGGGCCATTATCCTGCCTACCAAGGATGGGTAGACTTTACATCTGCTGAGCCATGCCAGAGGGCTCTTCAGCAAGAGGGAGTGGGAAGAACAAAACCATAGAGGCAGTAAACCACATGGATGGGGCAGTGGGAACAGCCAGCCTTGCCTGGGGTGCTAACCAGCTAGTTTCCTCCAAATGATGAGATATGTGTGCAAGCTCTTTGCACAGAGTAAGACCTTCTGAACCAGAGAAAGGCAGCCACAGATTCCTGTCCTAGGGCACGTAGGCGTTCCCTGCTGCTCATCTCAATTCTGCCAAGGAGATTGCTGTGGTAGCATTTCTACACTTCCTGTGTACACCCTGTTCCTCCAGATGTAACAATGTAGAGCCAAGCACCTTCAACAAATACAATTTATTTACTATTACATATTTGTTGCACAAAGTACCGACAAATCAGAGGAAGAATATAATAATTGCCCATAATCCGGACACTCAGAACAACTGTTAACACTGGTGTTTTATGAGGTGCCTTTAAGAGACAGCTTTCCATGTCTATTCATGTTCTTTCTTAATGGTATTTTCTATTGTATGGATGGCACCATAGTTTATTTAATGGACATTTGGCTTGCTCCCAAGTGGTTTTGCTATCATAAACATGGCTGAGATAGCATAACAAGAGTTGTTTTGATGGTCATGTTAAACAGGATGTCAGCAGGCCCTCAGTGGGAATGCGAAGGGGAACTTGGGGTGGTACAGCTGTGAGGGTGAGTGGCCCCTTTCCTAGTTTCTTCATCCCAGCCTCTTAGCTAAACCCCTGTGTACTGCTTTGTCATTAAATTGGTCCAGCTGCACCCGAGAGCTCGTTGAATGGTTCACTTAAGAGCTATGCATTTCACTATGTGTAAATAATCCTCAATATTTTTAAAAATTAAATATGTCATAGTTTCAAGCCAGGAAGATCTTGCTGTTTTTGTGCACATTTGCATAAATGGGATTGGATGGAATAAAAACCAAAAAAAAAAAAAAAAAAGCACAGAGAGGAGCTGGCTGGGCTTTGGCCTCCAGCATGGGACGGTAAAGGGAGTACTTATTGGGAACAGGCTCAGTTTGGTGAGGGGTGGCCACCACACTGCTTTGACCCTCAGACCCCTCATTTGCATGAAGCCCCACCTTGCTGGCTTGTGCTATGGTGGGGGGTTAAGACCCCATATATAAAAGTCCAGCATGGCACCTGAGATGAGACAGGGAGTCAACATACAGGAGCCATTCTTGAACCTCCAGAAACTTTTCCAGGGAGGTGCAGCTGGCGCTGGGCTGCTGTGCTCTGTGGTTTCTCCTGTGGGTTGGTGGTGAGTCAAGGGCCCCCTGGGAAGAGCAGAAAGAAGATAGGTGCTGGGGATGCTGCTAACTGCTTATTTCTGAGGGTCAGAAAAACCTCAACTCAGTACAGCTGGGCTGTGCCCTTTCAGGGTGGAGCCGGAGGGTGGAGTTAAGTGGAGAGAACTCTGGAAGTGGGTGAGGCAGGGGCCAGAGGAAACTGGCAATTCTGCCTGAAGGAGGTGGGCCTAGGGTGCCAGGGGAAGATATCTTTTTCTTCCCAAAGCAAAAAAAAAAAAAAAAAGGGAAAAATGACAATAGCTCTGCTCAGAGCCTGGCTCAGGGCTGTTTGAATGTCTCTGCTGGCACCACTATCCTACCCACTGCCTTTACAATTTCATGTGGGAAATGAACATGCTTACTATGATGAAATATCAATCTCATGCAGATTTTGAAGGGATTACATATACACACATCTGCTTTGGCTTTGAGGTTATTTATATTTGAACAGCAAGCTGCATGCCTTAAGTTTTAGTTATTGGGAATGTGTAGGCCACGGTTTGTATTGATGCCAACCTGCTTGCCTGCATATTGTAGGGTGAATCATATCACCCATAGAAAACAAATTGATAGTGATGAACCAAATATAAATTATCATTAAAGATCAAAAAGAGCAGCAGTTTTAAATCACGACCCATTCAAGACAACAGTGATGGTCCTTTGATTACACTGTGTCCTTCTAAATGACTACCAATGGGGACTTCCGTGACTTTTGTGGACGCTCGCCCCATGGAAGTCTGCAGGATGGTTTGCCACTGCAGGTACCTCTGGACAGAAGAGTGGGTTGGAATCCCCTTTAAGCCTGACAAAATTCCTCATGTGAGCTTATGAGTTCCAAATAATAGTAATAAACTCAGTAACTCACTAGGTAGGTGTTTGGTAGATTATCTTTTGACGTAAAGATGAAATTGTATAAACATTAAAGGAGGATCAGTGAGTGGCTTATTGGAAGCATCCTCCCAGTGTTCCACGGAGTTAAATGTTATACCCCGAGAAGGCTTGACAAGAGCTCTGAGTCACCTGAGCTGGTTACTGAAAATGCAGGTTCAGGGCCCCCTTGCAGAGATTCTGGTGAAATAAATCTAGAGTGAGACCCAAGAATCTGCACTTTAAACAAGCCCTGGAGGTGATTCTGATGCATGTGGTCTGCAGATACAAACTCTTGGAAAATGCCCAAAGAGAATGGGGCCACTCTCTACCAGACGTTAAGAGCACCTGTATTCTGAGAGCATTTCCAGGACTGGAGTCTGCCTTTATGAGTTCTGGGTGGAAAGGTAAGTCAGACTGGTTTATACAGCCACATACAGGGTAGACAGTGAAGAATGCCCAAACATAGGGAGTGCTCTATGTTGGAGAAATGTTTAGTTTAATCCTCCAGTTGTGGCACCTTGGCAGGAACTAAAGACCTCTTAGAGACGGATAGGACTGAGGCATGAGAGACTCAGAGGCCAGGGCCAGAGATGCAGCGTGGAAGGGAGGGGACCATGGAGAATGATAGAAGGACAAGGCAGAGGGGATAAAGAGAAAAAAATGCACATACACATGACACCTATTATTATATGTTGGGGGCTTTGCCTGTGTCAGCCCATTCACTCCTCAGCACTGCACTCTAAGATGGCAATAACATTCCTTTTTCACATGTGAGGAGACAGTGACTCCCAAAGGTTAGAGTAAGAATGGAAGTCAGAATTTTATTTCAGGACCATGTGGTCCCTAAGCTCTCACTCTTGATTTTGTGTTTCTTTAGGCAAGTAAATGATGTTCAGCCACTGTACCCATCTGTATACGTATTCATTGATTCACTCAACATGAATGAGCTCCTACTAAGTGCCAGGCACTGAGACAGGGGCTGAGGAATGACAGGTGGACAGAAGAGACCCTGCCTTAGATCTTAATAGGAAACATGAATATTAAACAGTCAGACACATAACTGTAACTTTGCAAAGAGTTGGAAGAACTGAAACGGAAAATTGCAGGTCCTGTGAGAAATAAAGTGGGGACTCTTAATTTAGACTGGAGGGTGAGAAAAGGCCTCTATGGAATGTTGGACTTGAAGGATGGGTAGGAAGTAGCTAAGCTCAAGTATGGGGAAAAATGTTCCAGAACTGTGCTGTCCAAAGGAACTGTTGTGCTGTCCAATATGGTAACCATCAGCCACATGTGACTAGCAAGCACTTAAAACGTGTCTAGTGTGACTGAGAAATAAATCTTAAATTTTATTTAATTTTAATTAATGAAAAAATACATATTTCTTAGAAACTACATGTGGCTAGTGGCCACTGTACGGGACAGCACAGCTCTAGAACAAATGGGAAGTTTAAGCAAAGGACCTGAACTGAAAAAGGGTTTGATGGCTTCCAGAAGCCTAATGTGTGGTGGGTACAGCAGGGGGACTGATACAGGTTGAGGCCTGAAGGGAACAGGGCTCAGAGTGTGCAGACACTTGAGGGAACAGGGCTCAGGCTGTATAGACACTCGAGGGAGCAGGACTCAGAGTGTGCAGGCACTCGGAACAGGGCTCAGAGTGTGCAGGCACTCGAGGGAACGGGGCTCAGAGTGTGCAGGCACTCGAGGGAGCGGGGCTTAGAGTGTGCAGGCACTTGCAGGCCTCATGAGGGGTTTTCAATTTTACTGCAGTGGGGAAAGTTGTTGAAGGATTTTGAGGAAAAGAGTAACTTCGTCAATTTTTGTTTTAAGATCACTTTTCACTGTAGCAAACAGATCAGAGGGAGCTAAAGTTAGAGAAAGGAAACCAAGGAGTAAATACTGTCATTTCCTAAGAAAGAGATGTTGGTGGCTCAGCTTAAGGTGGATACTGTGGAAATGAAGAGACATGGGTGGATGTGGTATAATTTTTAGATAGAATAGACGGAACACACAGTTTTAAACATACAGAATCCAGCAGCCTAGGCCTGTGTTGTCTGACATGGTAGCCGTTAGTCCCTTGTGGCTCCTTAAATTTAAATTAATTAAAATTAAATGAAATAAGTATTTCTGCACTGTACCATTCACATTTCAAGATCTCAAAGGTGACACATGACCAGTGGCTGCCATTATTGGACAGGGTAGCCTTTAGTGAACATTTCAATCATCGTAGAAACCTCTACTAGATAGTGCTAAAGTCACTTGGAGAAATGTTTAAAAATGTATCTAGAATAGATCATCAGGTCCAACACCCTCACTGTGGAAGTGACATGCTGGGGGACACTCAGCTGATTGCTGATTGTTGCTGGAGTGGTGCCTACACCAGGCTCTTGGGTGGCAATCTTTTCCACCCAACGCATCAGAAGCATCACAGGCAGAAACGCCTGCTTCCCCAAGGGCTTTGTATCCTAAGAGAAAGGCCCTTCTCCAAGAGCACAGGGCAAAGCAGTTCTCACTCCTCCCCACGCTTTTATCTGAGAGAGGGGGATGGGAGCAGAGGGGAAGGGCACATGGGTGGAGTAATGAGACCCACTTCTCAGAAGGCTAAACTAAAGCATTACTAGCGATGTTTGTCTAAGGAAAGGCTTCTGGAAGGCTCAGGCCTGATTCTGACTCAAACCATTTAATAGTTCCATGGCAGCCTGAAAAAGAAAGGCTGAGATAGAAACAACAGAAATACAACCACCATTATTGTTTCCAGCTAACATGGCCTATCACTGGAGGCTCAGAGAACGTGTCTTTAGTTACTTCTGCAGAAAAGAATGCATTGCTTTCTGAAAGCCACACACCACCCAGGCCATTCAGTCCATCCTCTCACTCAAGAAACACCACAGAAATGGATTCCAGAGAAATCCCATGAGCATACCCTTGCCACACAAGGCTGGACCCCAAGTGACCCTTGTTGTCTCCAGAAAGCATAAGGGAGGAGGAGGAGGAGGAGGAGGAGGAAGAAGAAGAAGAAGAAAAGAAAAGAAGAAGAAGAAGAAGAAGAAAGAAAGAAGAAGAAGAAGAAGGAAAGGAGGAAGGAGGAGGAAGGAGGAAGGAGGAAGGAGGAAAAGGAAGGAAGGAAGAGAAGGAAGGAAGGAAGAAGGAAAAGGAAAAAGGAAGAAGGAAGGAAAAGAAGAAGAAGGAAAAGAAAGAAAGAACAGAAGAACAGGGAGAATAAGGTATCAAAGCCTCCTGGTGACCTAATGGTCAGAACAGATAAACAAGTTCTAAGAAAGTGAAGAGAGGAAAAAGCTTTGTTTTCATCACCTCTGAGTTTCTAGTTAGGGAAAGGGCTTGGCTTAGATGAGTCAAAAGGATGGGGGAGGGGAGCTGCTGGAGGAGCAGGCTTGGAGAGGAGAGGAATGCACAGTGGGAGGATACCTCAGTTTGCTAAACCTGGGACAAACTTCACTGTGGGATAATGGGTTCATCTCCACCTCCCCTACCCTGGCTGCTCAAGACTGCAGGATTCAGGGTCACAGGCCCTAGGAGATGACCAGATCCCACCTCAATGGCAGCAGTGGTGCCCTGACTGCCTTCTAGTATTTCTTGTTGCCCTGTGCCCTCTTGGAGCATGGACAGATGACACATGACTATGACACCTCCGTATGTCATATCCCTCAGTCAATACTTGAATTTCCATCTCTCACATTTGTATTGTCATTACTTTTGAATAGGATAACAAGGATGGGCTACCGTTAGTTGAGTACTGCCTATGTGCTGGTTGCATTGCTAAGGGCTTCATGTGCATTATCTCAATTAAACTTCACAATCACCCTATGGGACTATTGTTGTCTCTACTTTACCAATGAAGAAAATGAGGCTCAGAATAGTGAATATGATATAGCAGTCATGCTCCTGGGTATTTGCCCAATTGAGTTGAAGACTTAGATCCACACAAAAACCTGCACATGGATGTTTACAGCAGTTTTATTTGTAATTGCCAAAACTTGGAAGCAACCAAGATTTCCTTCAGTAGGTGAATGGATAAATAAACTGGTACATCCAGACAATGGAATATTATTCATTACTAAAAGAAAATGAACTATCAAGCCATGAAAAGGCATGGAGGAAGCTTAAATGCATGTCACTAAGTGAAACAGTCAATCTGAAAAGGCTATATATTGTATAATTCCAACTACACGGAATTATGAAAATGGCAAAACTATGGAGACAGTAGAAGGATCAGTGGTTATCAGGAGACTGGGGGCAGCAAAGGATGAACAGGTGAAGAACAGAGGATTTTTAGGGCAGTGGAACTACTCAGCATGATACTATAATGGTGGATGCCTGTCATTATACATTTGTCCAAACCTGTAGAATGTACACCGAGAGTGAACACTAATGGAAAGTATGAACTTTGGGTGATAATGATGGGTCCGTGTAGGTTCATCAGTTGTAACTAATGCACCACTTCAATGTGGGATGTTGACAGTGGAGGAAGCTGGGGCTGGGGGTAATACATGGGAAATCTCTGTACTTCCAACTCAATCTTTTTGTGAACCTAATACTGCTCTAAAAATTAAAGTCTAGCCAGGCACAGTGGCTCATGCCTGTAACCCCAGCACTTTGGGAGGCTGAGGTGGGAGGATTGCTTGAGCCCAGGAATTTGAGACTGGCCTGGACAACATAGTAAGACCCTGTCTCTACAAAACTGAAAGATTAGCTGGGCATAGTGGCATGTGCCTGTGTTCCCAGCTACTCAGGAGGCTGAGGTAGGAGGACTGCTTGAGCTCGGGAGGTCAAGGCTGCAGTGAGCCATGTTCATGCCACTGCACTCCAGCCTGGGTGATAGAAGGAGACCCTGTCTGAAAAATAAAAAGTCTGTATTAAAAATAAAAAGTCTATATTAAAAATAAAAGCGTCAGCATCTGTTCAAGGTCCCCGCACTAGTGGCCAGTGTAGCTGGAACCCAAGTGCAGGGCTCAACTTCAGATACTACGTTCTTTACCTTTATGATATCCCATATCACTGCAGGCTTTCATACCTTACAAATGCTTTTGTTTTTAATTAACCACTTTAGTTCACAGTAATCCTATGATATCAGCATTAACTCTATTTTCCAGATAAGGAAATAGAGAAGTTAACTAATTCACTCAAGTCATGTATTAGGTGGGTGAGTAGCTGAGTCAGAGCTTGAATCTAGTCTAAACTACTCAAATCTCTGTGCTCTTCTCAAATAACACACACCATCCAGACACTCAGCTGACTAAGCACACACACACAGTGCTGTCTGAGCTGATTACTGCACCTGCAGTAATCACCAGGGATAGCGATATGACTCCATCCATACGATCTATCCATATGACTTCTTCTTGACCTTAAGTCATTCCACCAGCTGGCAGTAGATGGAGCCTATGTAGATGTGGGCTACGTCTTCACCAAAGCAAGGTGCATGAAAAATGCTTTGTCAGTGGTTCACACCTAGAAAACAGGGGTTTGTGACAAGTGGAGAGAGAAGGAAAGAGGGAGGTAACTGGGTTAGGGTGCTCAAAAACTGAGATGCAAGCCCAGCACCTCACTTCTCACCAGAGAAGCCTCAGCTCTTCTACCCACTGAGCCTTGGGATTTGGGGCCTCCTGGTTATAGATGAAAGCTTACAGCAGCAATGGTCATGGAGAAGGCCCTTTGGAAACACTGAAGAACATTTAAAACTCCCTTCTCTCGACTGGGCATAGTGGCTCACGCCTGTAATCCCAGCACTTTGGGAGGCCGAGGCAGGCAGATCACAAGGTCAAGAGATTGAGACCATCCTGGCCAACATGGTGAAACCCCGTTTCTACTAAAAACACAAAAATTAACTGGACGTGGTGGCACGTGCCTGTAATCCCAGCTACTTGGGAGGCTGAGGCAGGAGAATTGCTTGAACCTGGGAGGCGGAGGTTGCAGTGAGCTGAGATAGTGCCACTGTACTCGAGCCTGGAGAAAGAGCAAGACTCCATCTCAAAAAACAAACAAACAAACACAGCAACAACAAAAAACTCCCTTCTGTCTCTGCCCTTTCTCTAAAGGTAATTTGACAATGTCATTCTTTCCCTTGTAAGTGGAGAACTTGCCTGATTTTAATCCTGGGCACATGCTGGTCTCCTCTCTCCTTCTGGCCCTCTTTCTTCCTTTTGCTTTTGGGCCACATGCCTTTCCTTATTCTCTCCTAGGAAAGGAGGAGATGGAGGGAGCTGCCCATGTTTTCTTTGAGTTTTGGCAAAAGTGTAGGGTTTTAAACCATAGTGTTAACCAACCACTCCAGAACTACTGTAGAAATAAACCAGGAAAGCCAAGAGAACCCACAGATCCTCTGAAGGAAGTGGATTGCCCCTGCAAAACCCGGGAGACAGCCCAAATACTGTGAGTGCCCAAGCTGTGGAGGTGGGAAAGGGGGATCATCTGCCCCCAAACACGTACCCTCACTGGGGAACCTGAAGATCTAGATTATGGGAGAAGATTCTAACCTTACCTGGAGCTAAGTCAATTTAGAGAGCCAAGCAAAATACAGTGGTAGAAGAAGCAGCGGCAAAAGCCCTGTGGGCTCTCTGAGTCCCCTGGGAAGCTATTTCAGACTTGTCTTACAGGGGTTCTTGGGGAGGGGAGGAACTAAGAAAAGACCACAGGGAGAAGGAACTCTCCAGCTGAACTTTGTAAAAATTCCAACCAAACACAAAGTTTCCTGGCCAGAACTCAGGGGAGGGCATGAATCTGTTGTGCAGAATCCACAGGTGGGGAAGCACGGAAGCCCTACTTGCTTTTGCAGCTGGGAGGCTTGCAGCCTGGGGCAAGTTCTCAGCCCTGTTCGCCCGCTGCTGATGGGGCTGGGTGGGGCACGGTGGGAGTGAGACCCGCCTTTTGGGTGGTGTGGAAGCTGGTTGAGGAGTGTGACTTCCGGATTTCTCCCACTTCCTTGATGACCTGCATGACACAGCAGAAGCAGCCATAATCCTCCTGAAACAATTCTAATGACCTTGGAATCACACCCCAACCCCCACAGCAGCTGCAGCAAGTCCCACCCAAGGAGAGTCTGAGCCCTGCCCCCACCTGATGGCCCTATCCACCCTGGTAGCTGAAGACAAAGGGCATATACTCTTGGGTGTTCAAGGGCCCCCCACCCACCACCTGATCCTCCCTATACTACCACAGCTGATGCTCTCTTGAAAGCAACACCTCCTGGCAGGAGGCCAACCAGCACAAAAACAGTGCATTACACAACCACAACCATGGACCCTCACAGAGTCCAATTCACCCCCCTGCCACCTCCACCGGAGCAGGTGCTGGTACCCACAGCTGAGAGACCCAAAGACAGTTCACATCACAGGACTCAGTGCAGACAACCTGTAGTACCAGCCTGAAGCCTGGTAGACTTGCTGGGTGGCTAGATCCAGAAGAGAGATAACAATTGCTACAGCTCGGCTCCCAGAAAGCCACATCCCTAGGAAAAGGGGGAGAGTACTACATCAAGGGAACACCCTGTGGAACAAAATAATCTGAACAGCAGCCTTGAGCCCTAAATCTTCCCTCTGACATAGCATACCTAAATGAGAAGGAACCAGAAATCAATTCTGGTAATGTGACAAAACAAGGTTCTCTAACAGCCACCCCCTGCCCCTGCCAAAATCACACTAGCTCACCAACAATGGATCCAAACCAAGAAGAAATCCCCGATTTACCTGAAAGAGAATTTAGAAGGTCAGTCTTAAGCTAATCAAAAATGCACCAGAGAAAGGTGAAGTCCAATTTAAGGAAATTAAAAAAAAAAAAGATGCAAGAAATGAGGGGAGAAATCTTCAGTGAAATAAATAGCATAAATAAAAAACAATCACAACTTCAGGAAATAAAGGATGCACTTAGTGAAATGCAAAATGTCCTGGAAAGCCTCAGCAATGGAATCAAACAAGAAGAAAGAACTTCAGAGCTTGAACAACGTTTTCAAATTAACCCAAACACAGACAAAGAAAATGCATAAGAAAAAATGAACAAACCCTCCAAGAAGTTTGGGATTATGTTAAGCAACCAAACTTAAGAATAACTGAGATTCCTGAGAAAGAAGAGAAATCTAAAAGTTTGGAAAACATATTTGGGGAAATAATTGAGAAAAATTTATTTAGCCTTACTAGAGACCTAGACATCCAAATACAAGAAGCTCATATAACACCTGGGAAATTCATTACAACAAGATTATCACCTAGGGACATTGTCATCACGTTATCTAAAGTCAAGACAAAGGAAAGAATCTTAAAAGCTGTGAGGCAAAAGCACCAGGTAACCTATAAAGGAAAACCTGTCAGATCAACAGCAGATTTATCACCAGAAACCCTACAAGCTAGAATGGATTGGGGCCCTGTCTTCAGCCTCCTTAAACAAAACAATTAGCAGTCAAGAATTTTGTATCCAGCAAAACTAAACTTCCTAGATGAAGGAAAGATACAATCTTTTTCAGACAAACAAATGCTGAGAGAATTCACCACTACCAAGCCAGCACTACAAGAACTGTTAAAAGGAGTTATAAATCTTGAAACAAATCCTGGAAACACATCAAAACAGAATCTCTTTAAAGCATAAATCACACAGGACCTATAAAACAAAATACAAAAAAAAAAAAAAAAAAAAAAAAAGGAACCATTTAAAAAAACAAGGTATACAGGCAACAAATAGCATGATGAATGGAATAGTACCTTGCATCTCAGTTCTAATGCTGAATGTAAATGGCCTAAATGCTCCACTTAAAAGATACAGAATTGCAGAATGGTTAAGAATTCCAACCAACTCTCTGCTGCCTTCAGGAGACTCACCTAACACATATGGACTCACATAAACTTAAGATAAAGGGATGGAAAAAGACATCCTATGCAAATGGACACCAAAAGTAAGCAGGAATAGCTATTCTTATATCAGGCAAAACAAACTTTAAAGGAACAATAGTTAAAAAAGACAAAGAAGGACATTATATAATGATAAAAGGCCTTGTCCAACAGGAAAATATCCCAACCCTAGATGTATATGCACCTAACACTGGAGCACTCAGATTTATGAAATTACTACTAGATCTAAGAGTTGAGATAGACAGCAACATAATAATAGTGAGGGACTGCAATACTCCACTGACAGCACTAGAAAGGTCAACAAGACAGAAAGTCAACACGGAAACAATGGATTTAAACTATACCCTGGAACAAATGGACTTAACAGACATTTACAGAATATTCTACTGAACAACCGCTGATAGTACATTCTATTCATCAGCTCATGGAACTTTCTCCAAGATAGACCGTATGATAGGCCACGAAACAAGTCTTAATAAATTTAAGAAAATAGAAATTATATCAAGTACTCTCTTAGACCACAGTGGAATAAAACTGGAAATCAACTCTAAAGGAACATTCAAAACCATGCAAATACATGGAAATTAAATAACCTGCTCCTGAATGATCATTAGGTCAACAATGAAATCAAGATGGAAATTTTAAAATTCTTCAAACTGAACAATAATAGTGACACAATTTATCAAAACCTCTGGGATACAGCAAAGGCAGTGCTAAGAGAAAAGTTCATAGCCCTAAATGCCTACCTCAAAAAGTCTGAAAGAGCACGAATAGACAATCTGAGATCACACCTCGAGGAACTAGAGAAACAAGAACAAACCAAACCCAAACCCAAAAGAAGAAAGGAAATAACCAAGGTCAGAGCAAAACTGAATGAAACTGAAACAAACAAAAAACAATACAAAAGACAAATGGGAAAGAAAAGCTGATTCTTTGAAAAGATAAATAAAATTGACAGACCATTAACAAGATTAACCAAGAAAAGAAGAGAGAAAATGCAAATAAGCTCAAAAGGGGAGATACTATAACTGATACCACAGAAATACGAGAGATCATTCCAGGCTACTATGAACACCTTTACATGCATAAACTAGAAAACCCAGAGGAAATGGATAAATTCCTGGGAAGATGCAACCTTCCTAGCTTACATCAGTAAGAATTAGATATCCTGAGCAGATCAATAAAAAGCAACAAGATTGAAATGTAATTTAAAAAATTACCAACAAAAAAGTCCAGGACCAGACTGATTCTCAGTTGAATTCTACCAGAGATTCAAAGAAGAATTGGTACCAATCCTATTGACACTATTCCACAAGATAAAGAGGGAATCCTCCCTAAATCATTCTATGAAGCCAGTATCACCCTAATACCAAAACCAGGAAAGGACATAACAAGAAAAGAAAATTACAGACCAATACTTCTGATGAACATAGATGCAAAAATCCTTAACAAAATATTAGCTAATGAATCCAACAACATATCAAAAAGATAATCCACCATGATCAAGTGGGTTTCATACCAGGGATGCTTTAACATATGTAAGTCAATAAATGTGATACATCACATAAACAGAATTAAAAACAAAAATCTCATGATTATCTCAATAGCCACATAAAAAGCATTTAACAAAATCCAGCAATGCTTTATGATTGAAACTCTCAGCAAAATTGGCATACAAGGGACATACCTTAATGTAATAAAAGCCATCTATGACAAACCCACAGCCAACATAATACTAAATGGGGAAAAGTTGAAAGCATTCCCTCTGAGAACTGGAACATGACAAGGATGCCCACCCTCACCACTTCTATTGAACATAGTATTGGAAGTCCTAGCCAGAGCAATCAGACAAGAGAAAGAAATAAAAGGCATCCAAATCAGGAAGGAGGAAGTCAAACTGTTGCTGTTTGCTGATAATATGATTGTATACCTAGAAAATCCTAAAGACCCCTCCAAAAAGCTCCTAGAACTGATAAGTGAATTCAGCAAAGTTTCAGGATACAAAATTAATGTACCCGGAGCAGTGTGAAGAAGAAGAGGCGAGAACGACCCCCGGACCGACCAAAGCCCGCGCGCGCGGCATCCCGCGTCCAGCACCTACGTCCCGCCGCTGTCGCCACCATGCCCAAGAGAAAGGCTGAAGGAGATGCTAAAGGAGATAAAGCCAAGGTGAAGGACGAACCACAGAGAAGATCCGCGAGGTTGTCTGCTAAACCTGCTCCTCCAAAGCCAGAGCCCAAGCCTAAAAAGGCCCCTGCAAAGAAGGGAGAGAAGGTACCCAAAGGGAAAAAGGGAAAAGCTGATGCTGGCAAGGAGGGGAATAACCCTGCAGAAAACGGAGATGCCAAAACAGACCAGGCACAGAAAGCTGAAGGTGCTGGAGATGCCAAGTGAAGTGTGTGCATTTTTGATAACTGTGTACTTCTGGTGACTGTACAGTTTGAAATACTATTTTTTATCAAGTTTTATAAAAATGCAGAATTTTGTTTTACTTTTTTTTTTTTTTAAAGCTATGTTGTGGCCGGGCGCGGTGGCTCAAGCCTGTAATCCCAGCACTTTGGGAGGCCGAGACGGGCGGATCACGAGGTCGGGAGATCGAGACCATCCTGGTTAACACGGTGAAACCCCGTCTCTACTAAAAAATACAAAAAAACTAGCCGGGCGAAGTGGCGGGTGCCTGTAGTCCCAGCTACTCGGGAGACTGAGGCAGGAGAATGGCGTGAACCCGAGAGGAGGAGCTTGCAGTGAGCTGAGATCCGGCCACTGCACTCCAGCCTGGGTGACAGAGCAAGACTCCGTCTCAAAAAAAAAAAAAAAAAAAAGCTATGTTGTTAGCACACAGAACACTTCATTGTTGTTTTTGGGGGAAGGGGCATATGTCACTAATAGAATGTCTCCAAAGCTGGATTGATGTGGGGAAAACACCTTTCTCTTCTAGTTTTGAGAGACTTCCTCTTGGTTCCCAGGAGGAGGGAGTCCCTGACTTTGACACACATGGCCACCTTGGCACAAAAGCCTTGTGGTATGGAAAAACAAATTTGTTTTTATGTTCTCTTCTCCCTTTCCATCTTTCAGCATAGACTTAACTCCCTTAAGCCCAGACATCTGTTGGGACCTGACCCGTAGTCATTGGTTACCAGTGTGTCAGGCAATCTGGACTTTCCAGTGATGCCACTGAGATGGCACCTGTCAAAACAGCATTGGTTCCATTTCTAGATTGTGGATCTTCAGATAAATTCTACTGTTTTCATTTCACTTCATTTCATTTCACTTTCAGGGTCAGCTTGTGAAAAGTTGTTAAACAACATGCTAAATGTGAAATGTCAACCCTCACTCTAAACTTTCCCTGTTCAGAGCATCAGATGAAGACTTCCTTGGGTTTTATAGTGGCTTTCTGATTTTTGGTAGTCCATTGAAGAAGGGAGGTTGAAAGTTGTTGTATACTGTTAACGATTGTCTGCCCATGTCCTGCCTGAAATACCATGATTGTTTATGGAAAGTATCTTTAATAAAGCTGGATACAGTTTGAAAAAAAAAAAAAAATTAATGTACCCAAATCAGTAACTCTTCTATACACCAACAGAAACCATGCTGAGAATCAAATCAAGAACTGAACCCCTTTTACAATAGCTGAAAAAAAAATACTTAGGAATATACCTAACCAAGGAGGTGAAAGACCTCTACAAGGAAAACTACAAAACACTGTTGAAGGAAATAATAGATGACACAAACAAATGGAAACACATCCCATGATCTTGAATGGGTAGAATCAATATTGTGAAAATGACCATACTGCCAAAAGCAATCTACAAATTCAATGCAATTCCCATCAAAGTACCACCATCATTCTTCACAGAACTAGAAAGAACAATCCTAAAATTTGTATGAAACAAAAAAAGAGCCTGAATAGCCACAGCAAGAGTAAGCAAAAAGAACAAATCTGGAGGCATCACATTAACTGATTTCAAAGTATACTATAAGGTCATAGTCACCAAAACAGCATGGTACTGATATGAAAATAAGCACATAGACCAATGGAACAGAATTGAGAACACAGAAATAAACCCAAACACTTACAGCCAACTGATCTTCAACAAAACAAACAAAAAAACTTAAAGTGGGTAAAGGACACCCTATTCAACAAATGGTGCTGGAATAATTGGCTAGCCACATGTAGGAGAATGAAACTAGATCGTCATCTCTTACTTCATACAAAAATCAACTCAAGATGGAACAAGGCTTAAATCTAAGACCTGAAACGTTATAGTTTTATAAATTCTAGGAGATCACATTGGAAAAACCCTTCGAGACACCTGCTTAGGCAAGGATTTATGACCAAGAGCCTAAAAGCAAATGCAATAAAAACAAAGATAAATAGGCAGAATTTAATTAAACTAAAGAGCTTTTGCATTGCAAAAGGAACAGTCATCAAAGTAAACAGACAACCCATAGAGTGGGAGGAAATCTTCACAATCTATACATCTGACAAAGGACTAATATCCAGAATCTACAAGGAACTCAACAAATTAGCAAGAAAAAAAAAAAATCCCATCAAAAAGTTGGCTAAAGGACAATTCTCAAAAAAAGATATGGAAATGGTCAATAAGCTTAAGAAAAAAATACTCAACATCACTAATGATCAGGGAAATGCAAATCAAAACCACAATGTGATACCACCTCACCCCTGCAAGAATGGCCATAATTAAAAAATCAAAAAATAGTAGATATTGGTGTGGATGTGGTGAAAAGGGAACACTTCCATACTGTTGGTGGGAATGTAAACTAGAACAAACACTATGGAAAACAGTGGAGATTCCTTAAAGAACTGAAAGTAGAACTACCATTTGATCCAGCAATCCCACTACTGGCTACATACTCAGAGATAGTCATTATATAAAAAAGATATTTGCACACACATGTTTATAGCAGCACAATTCACAATTGCAAAAACATGGAACTAATCCAAATTCCCATCAATCAATGAGTGGTTAAAGAAACTGTGGTGTATATATATGTATGTTATATATGTGTATATATATGTATCACATCAATCAATGAGTGGATAAAGAAACTGGTATATATACACACACACATATACATATATGTATACATACACATATATATGTGTGTGTATGTATATGATGTATATATGATGTGTGTGTATGTGTATGTATATGATGGAATACTACTCAGCCATAAAAAGGAATGCAATAATGGCATGTGCAGCAACCTGGATGGGATTGGAGGCTATTACTCTAAGTGAAGTAACTCAGGAATGGAAAACGGAACATCATATGTTTTCACTCGTAAATGGTGGGAGCTAAGCTATGAGGATGTGAAGGCATGAGAATGACACAATGGACTTTGGGGACTCACGGGGGAAAAGATAGAAAGGGGGTGAGGGATAAAAGACTACAAATTGGTTTCAATATATACTGCTTGGCTAAGGGGTGCACCAAAATCTCACAAATTACTACTAAAGAACTTACTCATGTAACCAAATACCACCTGTCCCCAAAAACCTATGGAAATAAGATTAAAAACAACAACAACAACAGAAGGGCTATCAGTGGGCAGCACTTGCAGTAGCTGAGAGGATAAGTCCTTCAGTCCTGAAGGGGGATCTGGGCAGCTCATCATAGAATCTACAATGATTCATCTTTTGTGCCACTCAAATCCACTTCTTATGGGTTCTGGAAGCAGCTTCTCCCCATGACTGCTTCATTTTCCATTTACTGTCAAAATGTATTAAATGGGTACCAAGGGACACCCAAGTGAATTACCTCGTGCCAAAGATACTCCTCCCTTCCCCTGACTGACAGCAGCCCTACTTCCTCCCTGCTAATTAGGGTCACTTACCCCTGCCAGGGTAGTGAGTCACTTCTTGATTTCTGGCCCCTTGGCACAAAAAACCCAAAGTGCCCTGGTGGCAGCTGCAACTTAGAATTCAATGGGACTCTCTGTGATCTCTGGGAGGACTTCTAAACACACAGAGCTCAGTGCTTCAGAAATGGAAGCAAGAACTCCCCAAGAAGGTCACTGAGAGTGATGGTAAGTGGAGCTTTCTAGACACACATATTCTACCCACGGGGGATGCAGCCCCTTCAAAGGGGAACCTGTGATGCACAGATGAGATTCTGCACACATAATTCAAGACTGGAGCGGCAATAGTTTAACCAATGTCATTTCATGTGTATCACAACACTTTTGGGACAGGTTCCTCTGGGAGCACAATAGAGTCTCCGAAGTAGGACTCTGAAGTCATCTTGTATTCTGAAAACGCACAGGTGTGCTCCCTGCTCGGGTGACACTGAGCTGCAAGCTTCTCCATGGTTCACACTTTTTCTA
Source organism: Papio anubis (assembly GCF_008728515.1). Classification (NCBI taxonomy): domain Eukaryota; kingdom Metazoa; phylum Chordata; class Mammalia; order Primates; family Cercopithecidae; genus Papio; species Papio anubis. The sequence goes on along the minus strand of NC_044989.1, from coordinate 31,121,668 downwards.
CATACTTCTATGGCTTCCTATTATACAGACTCACTCCCTCTCTTTCACACACACATACACACACACACGTGCACATGCTCACGCACACACACTAGCAATGGAGTAGAATTTGACCCCAGCCTGCTACCTAGGGTTGAGACTTCCGTTTGAGCCCCAGCCCCTCGCCAGGGGTTGCTCTACCCTGAGCAAACCCAGGCCATTCCTTAGGGTGTTGAGAAAGCAAGGAAGGGGCTGGCCATTAGAGTCTTGAGAAAGCCATTGGAGAAGAAAACACAACTCTCCCACGTGGTGACAACAAGATTTTCAGCTTTCTATTTTATGAGATGTCTCAGCTACAAGGAAAAACACAACAGGCCTTAGCTGAGTCTCATTCAGAGTGGAATTAACAGGCCTCCTATGTAATTTTCTTCCAGGGCCTCACAGGCTCCAGCGATGCCTCGGCTTCTCTGCTTCCAGCTTTTTTTTTTTTTTTTTTGCCAAAGTCCCGTGGAGCAGAGGCCTCCCAGGCCCCAGAGGGAGATGACCTCAGCCTCGGCCTTCTCTTCTGAGAGGCTGCTCCTTCTGTCTCTGAGCTGTGGCCCTCTGCACTGGGCTCTGATGGGGAAGGTGCACTTCTAAGGCTCCAGGTATTTTTAATCACTGTGTGTTTATGGGACCTGGAACAGGGCACGCAGCTCTGTGGTGAATTTTTTTCTTTTCCTGCATCATCTGTTGGGCAGGGGTTCCAGGTTGTGTATATTTATGGAAGAGCCTAGTGGATTCGGAGAGGACAGTGACACACTGACCTTCCCTGGGGGCCCAGAGGCTTTTCCTTTCTGCTCCTCCCAGACTGTTGCCCTGTACCCAGGACACCTTCTGGGGGGATCACTGAGCTGTGCAAAGAAGAGAGGACGTGGCGGCAGAGCCTCTCAAGCACTGGCTTCTAACCTGGAGGGGTCACCCCACTCCTGCAAGTATGCCCAAAATGTCTCTTGTGGCACATCTATGCCTTCTTCAACCTGGGAAACTGCTAAGCCCGGGGCTACAGAAGGAGGGAACTGAGAGACAGAGGTGCCACCACAGCCCCTGCCATGTGGGATCACCCAGCAAATACCCGTCAAGTAAACACTAACTCCTGGCTGATGTGGATGGCCTGTGGCTGACTCTGTGTGTGTGTGTTTCTTTTCCTTCCAGCCCCAGCTACAGCCCAGTGGCCCCCAGAGAAGTGTCAGGGAGCAGCTGTGTGGGCCTTAGAAGCTGGGCTGCACATGACTGACCTCCTCCCGCCCCAGGCCTGCGGGGTGCTTTTGCAGGGTGCTTACCAGTCTGGGCACAGCCGAGAGCTGTGCCAGTAATCCTGCTGCTGGCAGACAGGTGTGAAAAGAACAGAAAGCAGACATCACTGTCTGCTGATTTAATTTTTGCTCTTAGAGCAGCCAGGATTGGATCTGGAAAGCTCCTAATGGAAGGCCTGTCCCTGGAACAAGAGCAGACGCTGTGAGCTTTACAAAGGAGGCTGACAGGCTGAGGCTGACAGGAACCAACCAGTCAGGGCAGAATCCACTGGATTTGGCTTCCTTTTCTTTCCTTCCACAGGAGTTGCGGGTAGAACTCGGAAGAGCTCCACTGCTGGCCCTGAGGAGCCTGAAGCGATAATCAGAGTAGGACACAACTGGGCATCCCTTCAAGGGAAGCTGAGCTGTGCATCGCAATGGCCAAAAAGTGTGTGTCCTTTTTATTTATTCATGCAACAAACATTTATTATTCATTCACTCCACAAACATTTAGATAGCACTTATTGTTTGCCTATTGTTCCTCCCCTGGGGACACAGGAAGAATTGGTCAAACGCCCACAGAACTTCACAGAACTTTTGTCCTGTTACCCTTCAGCAGGGGCTTGTGCCTGCCTCTGAGTTTATGGAGCAGAAGAAGACTTTATAGCCACTGTGTCTCCTTGAGCATTGTGTAGAATTTGAACCCAGGCCCAAGGTGGCTCCAGAGATGGCCCTGGAAGACCCCAGTGAAGAGGTGCAGTCCTGCGAGCATCTTCTCAGGCAATCTTGGCTGTCCCAGGTGGGATTTTCTGATATCCTGTGTTTAGCCGGGGAAAGGCAGACCATGCACCTGTAAGGACTGTCCATGACTTCAGACCCTCTCAGGGGCATGGGAGGAAAAGCATGGGATCATTTCCCAGAGAGTTTGGTGGTGAGGATGAGCTAACAAGAGTAGCAACCTTTCTGTGTGGATGTGAGCTGTTGAGTCTGCAGCCCAAGTCCAAGTTCTTTGCAGAGGCTCACCTGGCCCACCATGCTCCAGCTACACAGCTCTCCCACCTCCACCTTCCACTCAGCCAATGCATGCAGTCCCACCCAACATCCTTCACAGCCATGGTGCTGCTTCTCTTTCCTCACAGAGGAGCTCCTAAAGCCGTTCGTGTAGTTTGGCTGAGGCTAGGCTACACCAGACTGAAAAGACGGTGCTTTTTACAGCAAAAGGATTCAGACCGGGCGCTTGAATGCTGAAGGATCAGACCTTCCATTCCTTTCCTCGTTGGTTATCTCAGTTTACTATCCTGTTTTCCTTCATGACGTGCCTTTATTGAAAGCTAGTATTGAAGGCTCACTCCATCAGGCACTGTGTTTATGTGAATTGTCTTATTTAATCTTCAAATAGTCTTGTGAAGAAGCATCAGGCAATCACATTTTACAGAAGAGGGGAATGAAGCCTGGCAAGGAAGGAAGTTTGCCCAGCATCCCTAGCTGATTTGACCCCTCATGGTCAGTGCTACTGCTCTTAGCCAAAGGCTTGGCTTCCCCACGTCCAAGGGTGGGATCTACCTAGTCCTATAGCTCAGAGGTCCCATCAGAGTCATTGGGGAATCACTAGCCTCTCTGGTCCACCATGTTATATGCCCCCAGAGGGGACCATGGAGATGAAAGAGGAGGTGAGGCTATAGAAGCCCATAGAATCTTGCTCTAGTGCTCACCTTCTGTGTGATCTTGAGCAACTTATTAACCTTCTTAAGCCTCAGTTCCTTATCTGTGAAATACAGGTAAAATGAGAGCCTTCGTTAGAGAGCTGTTAGTGAATTACATGAGGTAACTCACAGTAGGCATTTATGAGAATGTCTGACACAAAATAAACACTCAGTAACTATTGTCTATTACAGGCCCACAGTCCATTACCTATAATGCTGAAGTCACAAAAAGCTCTGAAAATTGTGCAGTTGGAAGTAAAACCTGTCCTGAAGTGTCGTACAACTATATCTAGGTTTTATTTATCCCACTTAGTATAAATATGCATATGCTTCACTGAGGAAATACTAATAAGGTGCCACTCTGGAACCTCCTAAGGTTATTACATGACATACTGTATGTGTACCCTGTGACCTTTCTGAAATCTGAAGAACTCTGAATGCCAAAACACACCTGATTCCAAGAGTGAATGCCCAATAAGAGACTGTGAACCTGTATCACTTTTGAGAGTAGAGCCAGTAAGTCCCCTGATGGAGTTACAGTAGCAGTGACTGTCAACTCTGGAATTGCGAGAGCCAAAACCCTGGAAGGAATAGAATTAACTCCCTTCCCTCCTATAAGAAACTGCAGGCTGCTGCTTAAGGGCAGAAAGAATGAGAGGTAATGGAGTCAGCTGGAAAAATATATCTCCTTGTTCACTTGCTCATGTGATCACTGAGGGATTTCTGTAGGGGGTCTGGACCTGGGTGAAAAAATCTTTAAGGACCATCTCAATTTCAAGATCTCAGGAAAGGTGGTGATCCTCTTACTTCCTGCTTGATTGGCATGTTGCTAGGCTGGGCCAGGGAAAAGGGAGCAGAGCAGTTGTCCTCCCTCAAGGAATATGGACTTTCATTAAAGATACAAGATATGCATGCTTGAAACAAGTAGTGATATGTTAGAAGATTAGATCAGATTGATTAGAATATATTAGAAGATTATGAAATTAATGTTCGAGTGAGTAACCGAGCTGGTATGCACCATAGGAGTTCAGAAAAGGGAAACCAAATGTCAGGGAGCTAGTCTAAGGCCAGTTAATTCTTAGAGAGAAGAACCCAAGGAATGGATAAGGAAGGAGAAGAGAGAGGAAATTGAAGATGGAGTGGAGGGAGAAATAGGGACTTTGTGGTCTGAACTCCACATATACTATGAGGTATGGGCAATTTGGATAACCCTTCTGAGCCTCAGTTTTCCCATTTCAAACATGGAGACAGTTATAGCTCTCTCTAGCTGTGATCATTGTAAATATTTTTTAAAATGTAAAGTGTTATCACAACATTCGTTCTTTTTTGGTAGCCGTAGACCCTGCAATTTGACTCTCAGAAACAGTTTTTGTTGATTCCATGATGCCTATTGACCTTGAACTGGGCAGTTTACAGCCAAGCTCAAAGGTGTATGTTTGACAAAGGCATAGAAATCAGGAGGAAAAACAATTAATTATTCAACTAGCCAGAACCCCAAACAAATAACCCTCTTCACCCACGGCAACACTTGACAACTCTTTCCATTCAGCCGCTTTCATTATTCTAATTAAGCTGACCCTCCATCCAGCTGCAGAGAGAGGAAGCCAGCCTGCCCGTGGGACCTTTACCCCCAAGTCAGAGATGTTTGTTCTTAGGAGATGTCATTTTATCTTCTTCTTAGGACCTCTTGGCCTGCTATAGCACACAGAACCACCCCATGGATGACTTCCTGATGGATGATGATTGTTCTGATATCTTGGCTCCGATGGCATTGTGCAGCCTCAACAGGTCACACAGATACTAAAACCATATAAATCCTACATGTCAATGACGGGAGAGGTGAAGGGGAAATTGTAAAACAAAAGGGAGCAGAGGTTATCACTGGTAGAAACACAGAGTGAGAGAAGGCTGCATGCTATTTAATGAAAAGGAAAAGTGGAAGAAATAGTCACTGGAACAGAGTTAACATCAGAGCCCACTCTCTAAGCAGAGTGCTCAGGAAAGTCATCTGAATTCTGATGGGAAACATCCTTACCTCAATATAAAACACCTAATAGAACTGAGACAAATAAGGTTCTTGACAAATAGAAGTTACTAGTAGTAGGAGCAGGGGTTTGGTAACATCGTTATCATCATCGTCATCCCCCATCACAGAGGACAAGCATTCATGAACATCACCTCTTCTCTGAAGGCTGGGGTCAGGAAGAGCCTATCTGTTCCAGTGACAGTGAGAGAGGAGCCTGGCCACAGCAGAGGCCAAGCCTGGCAGTTTCCATGTAGAAGTTGAAAGAATTTGAACATCAAACTGAGCCTTCATCTATAGTCATTGGGGTGACATTGGGCATTGTTGAGAGAACAAACATCGTGATTAAAAATGACACAAAGGGAGCCCTGTAGTGATAGGCGATTGTGAGTGTTTAAATGAGGAAGGGAAGGGGTCAAGAAGACTAATCCAGAAAAAAAATGAAGGGCTACATCCTGATGACAACTTTGTTTTGTTTTGTTCAAATTGCTTTTATTACTTATCAATGTCAGTTTCTTTCTTTTTTTTTTTTTTTTTTTTTTTTTGAGACGGAGTCTCGCTCTGTCACCCAGGCTGGAGTACAGTGGCCAGATCTCAGCTCACTGCAAGCTCTGTCTCCCAGGTTTATGCCATTCTCCTGCCTCAGCCTCCCGAGTAGCTGGGACTACAGGCGCCCGCCACCTCGCCCGGCTAGTTTTTTTGTATTTTTAGTAGAGACGGGGTTTCACCGTGTTAGCCAGGATGGTCTCGATCTCCTGACCTCGTGATCCGCCCGTCTCGGCCTCCCAAAGTGCTGGGATTACAGGCTTGAGCCACCGCGCCCGGCCCATCAATGTCAGTTTCTTATGAAATTTGAGATGACATTCACAATTCAGTAGCCTTTAATACATTCATAATGTTGTTTCACCACCACCTCTATCTAGTTCAAAACATTATCGTCAGTCAGCAAAACCTCTACTCACTCAGCAGTCCCCTCCCCACCATCCAATCTCCCTCCAGCCCCCGAGACACCACCAATTTGTCCTCTGTCTGTATGGACTTATCTATTCTGGATATTGCATACAAAAGGAATCACATGACATGTAACCTTTTGTATCTGGCTTCTTTCACTTAGCATGATGTTTTTGAGGTCCATCCACATTGTAGCAGACATCTGTACTTCATTACTTTTTATGGCTGAATAATATTCCGTTGTGTGGATGTACCACATTTTGTTTATCTGTTGATGGATATTTGAACTGTTTTCACATTTTGGCTATTGCCCATAGTCAGTAGGAACAAGTCTGTACATCATGGAGGAATTTCTTATGGTTCTCTGAGTGGGATGGTTATTTTTGCTATGGTTACACCCTGCAAAAGCAATTACCCTCCTAAGCAGATAGATGTTTCTTCCAGGGGAAAGAATTCCTGGAGGCTGCCAGGATCCAGCTGAAGGTCCTGATGACCTCTTAAAGATGACTTTAAGTGGCTTTAAATGTCTTCATGCATCCTTTACTTGGATGCCAGGGCCAACCAAACTTTCTGACATAACACTTAAAAAGTTAGAGTCTCAATTTTTCTTCCTGGTGACCCATAGACATCCATAGGCAAGAGGATAAAGATTGGATCACCTTCCTCCTTGAAAGTAGCTCCAATTCAGCTCAAGTGACCTGTGAGAGGCAGTGTGGTCTGGTGGCGAACATCCGTGGCTGGAGTCAGAAGATAGACAGATGTTTAAGAGATGGCTCTGCCACTCCCAGGCTGTGTAGCAGCTGAGTAGCTCTGAACCCCAGCTTCCTCATTTTTCAAGAGGTGCTGTGATTGCTGCTTGCCTTTCTCATTGAGTTGTTAAAAGGCTGAAGGAGTTGTCATATGTGGGTGTGAATCTTAAACAGTCAAGGATCACACATTTGTGCTACGACTATTACTCCCCTGTTAGAAGACATGCAGGGTGACACTTGTGACTCACCATCAGTAGACTTTGCATTAGTCACAGTGCATTACTTGCAAGTATTTAAAAAATGGAGACCCATCAGAAGGCTACTGTGTCACCCATAGAATTGAAGGAGAAATGAATAATCAGGCCCCAAAGGGCAGGAACCAGACAAGGTCTGGGCCTTCGGAGAGCAGGGGCTGACCATTGGGGTGAATGAGGGGTGGCCATTTTTCTGTCTTTGCTTTGCTGCAATCGATGTTCAAAATCCCAGGAAAGGGTCTGATTGATGAACCGCTTGACTAGGGGAGGGCAAAAGTCCTTGACTGACAATTCCACCAGGCTGCACCATAGGGAAAGAGGTGATTCTCCAATTAAAAATCAGGGAGCTATTAACAGGAGAAAGGGGGAAAAGATTCTGGGGGGCCCCCAAACTGTCCACCAAAAATATACTCTTTGAGCTGCTCATGCGGAAGCAAGCACAAACTGGGACTCCCGAGCCAATGGCTCTGGGGCTACCCTAGAGCTGAGCGCAACTTGGAATAACCAGGGATTTGGGGTACAGTTTGGAGACTGCTACCTGCGTATCTGTGCAAGGTGCTTCCCTTAAACACCATGCACAATGTGTGCAGTCCAAGAGCTCAGGCTTGAGAAATCTGAACCAAACTGCATCTGGCTGCTAAAAATATCCAGGCTCCAGGGAGGCAACAGAGAGAGCTTTTCCAAAGCCAGCTGAGGCCTTCAATGTATGTAGGAAATTATTAATCATGCCCTGTGATTCTTCTGGGTATGAGCTGGCTTTATGCTTTAAAAATAAATAAATATGAACTGAGGCCCATCCAACCCCTCCTTTCTTTAACTATCCATCTCGGAAATAGTTGGTAACCCCTGCTGCCCATTCCCCCTGGGTGTAGGCTGCCCTGCTCCCTGGAAAACAGGAATTTCTTATCAGATCAACAGGAAATTCTATTTTTACTTGATGTTAGAATTAAAAATATCACAGGGAGAGAGATTCTCTTGTATCCAAGCCTTGCACTAAATTTATCACCCAACTGAGGAGTTCTCCTTCCAAATGGTTGCTCCCAGGGTTCTCTCCCTCCGAGACTGGCCCCAGATGGCAGGAGAGACAAAGAGCTTTGACATCCCAACTTGGTTTTTTTTTCTAACCCCAGGTCACAGTGTTGCTGTGGAGATCACTTACGGTACTTGTAGAATGCTCCATGGCAAGTCATAGTTGAGCCTAGATGGTGGCTCCAGAGGCATTCACTAAGAAACAGAGACAGCTCAGGTTAGCAGCACTATAACACTCACTAAAGGCCCTGGCTAATAATGGTGCTTAAGTTGAGTGACTTCATTTCAAAAGCAAGCAAGAGGAGTGAAGCAAAGTTTACTGAGGCCCGACTGTGTGCGAAGTACTTACTAGCATGGGCCAGGCCATTCAATCTTTCCAGCAGCCCCCAAATAGAAGTAACAGCAGCAGCTGCTGCATCTTTCCAGTTTACAGAGGAGAAAGCACAGGCTGAGGAAGGTATCTGGGATTAGAATTAGAACTGGGTCAACTTGATTCCAGAGCTAATGCTCTTTTCTCTTTACCATCAGAATTTTTTTTTCAACATCTTGAGGCAGATCAGGAGCAAAGCTAATGAATTCAGCAGCCACTAATGTAGGCACTACCAGCTGAATGACTGGCAGCCTCCAGGAATCCTTTCTCCTGTAAGACGCATCTATCCAGAAGGGCAGCTGCTTTCAGAGGGCTGTAACCATAGCACGAATAACTACCCTATTTAGAGAGCTATAAGAAATTCCTCAATGCCCAGTTTGCTTAACTTGCAAGTTGTATGACTCTTTCTTGTAACCCTGCTAATATACCCTTAGCTTCTTTTCTGAGATGTGCCTAAACCACTGAAATAGGAGAGTTATCTGACCTCCCTGGCAGGATGTGTGACAGGGGTGTGGCTCATCTGTTACCACCTCTGCTCAAACTCCTTATGGGAAGGGGAGCACACAGATGGACAGGTGCAGGAGCCAGGGTGCTAGGCTCTGGCCCCATGGCAGTGTCCAGGGATGGGAGCCTGTGACTCCCAGAGCCCAAGTGGGCATGTGTTACAGTGTGCTCTTTCAGCCTTCCCATCTGTGGATGGCTTAAGTGTTGACCAGCTCACTGGATCCTCTGTTTTTTCGCAAGGGCAGAGGGCCAGTGTGACAGCTTTCCATATCCCAAGCTCTTGTCCAGCATCCCAGAATAATCAGGTTACACATGGACTTGAGGGATAGTGAATGCAGGGGCTTTATTGGGTGGTGGAGGTGGATGTCAGCAGGATGGATGGGGAGCTGAAAAGGGGATGGAGTTGAAAGAAATCAGGCACATTCCTCAGCCCCGGGCTCAACACAAACAGGCCCAGTACAAACACATCCCACCTGGAAAGTCCCCGATAAGGACACAGCCGTTTGTGGTTTTACTGAAAGCGCGGGAACCAATAGAAAAACTGCTAAATGTATAACTTAAAATGTAAACCAATTGTAATGCTGTAACCAAAAGAATTCCCTTGTTCCTCTGTAACTTTACATATCCTATTTACATCGGGCTATAAAAAGCAAGCACTCGCATTGTTCGAGGCCCTCTTGTATGCTGTGGAATGGAGGGACCAAGTTCGAACTTGTAGTAAAAGATCCTTGCCGCTTGGCTTTGACTCTGGACTCTGGTGGTCTTCTTCGGGGAACAAACGGTCTGGGTACAACAGAGTGGGAAGATGATCTTCCCCTGGAGTTTGGCCATCCAGCAGCTGATTCTCCAACCATCCTTAGCAGAACTCCTCCTGACGTTCCTTCTCTTCTGTCCTTCTCCACTGCTCTTCTGCTGTTCTGTTCATCTGCTTGTCAGCTCATCTGCTTCTGGAGCCTGGGGTCTGGGGTTTATATGGGTACAGGATAGGGGGCTTGGCAGGCCAAAAGGCAACTTTTTGGGTGCAAAAACAGGAATGCCTGTTTCCATTTAGGGCCATGGATATCCAGGCTTGAGGTTGGGGACTTTGACGCTCTTCTACCCAGTATTTCCCTGTCTCCTGTCCATATCACCAGCACCTTATTTACTTACTGAGTGTTTTGTATTGTTTGTTTTGTTTTAATGGTGCAACTAAAAGAGTATTGCAGGATATCTGGGCTTTAACCCTGGCTCTGAAGCTGAGACTTTATGAAATTAACTTCTCATCTCAGGGCCTCAGTTTTCTCATCTGTACTAATAACAAGCTGAGTTCTCATATGGCAAAAAGTGGGGCTAGAGATCTCTCTGGGTTCCCTTTTATAAGGACATTAATCTCATTCATGAGGACTCTGCCCTCATGACCTAATTACCTCCCAAAGGCCCTACCTCCAAATACTATCATACTGGGGATTAGAATTTCAACATAAGATTTTTTTGGAGACACATTTAGTGCATAACAGCACCTGTTATAAATGTCACAGATCCCTGACTTCTCTGCCACCAATAAAAGGAAGAGGGTGCCCACCTTCTGAGATTCTTCCTGCTGTGGGGTTGATCATCCCTTTAAGGAAGCCAGGTATTTGGCTAATAGCTGAGAGGCAGCTTCAACTTTTGGCGCCATGTCCAGGAGTGAGAGACAGCCTGTCACATTTTAAAACTTTGATGTATGTCTTAACTTCTGAAGAATTGGTCTATTCATGCAGAAACAGTATAAAGAAAGGAGATCAAAAGACAAAAAAGGAATTGGAACATGTCATAGACAGAAACCCAGTGACTCAGGTCGAAAGGCTGACAGCTCTCAGAATATTCAAGAATTGGGGCCAGATAAAAACCAAAAAGCAAACATACTCTCAAACAAGCTGACACTTCTCATTGTAGGGGTACTGTATTGCCAAAGGCAAGGTACTTGTGGAGCCAGTTAAGGACTCTGAATACTAATTGCATGGATAACAGCTAAAGACAGGGCCTAAATAGATGAGTCAAGTATGAACTCAGACGCCTAAGGGCAACAGAAGGAGGAACTTTGGAGGTATGAAAGTTGGTTCAAGCGTGGGTCAGTGTACTCAATCTGGCCTTTACCTCCCCTGTAGAAGGCAGTATTAGTTATTCCCATGAGAAAGATGGGATATTGAAACCTCCTTTGCAAGAATTATAACAGAAAATTACGGCAGTAGGGGAGATCTGATCTAGCCAATCCTCTTCTTGCCTTTAGCCTTCCAGCTGCCAAGCTAGCTTTGGGAGACATTTAGGTTGTAGTTTAAATGATAATAGCCCTTCCACAAACCTCAACTGCCTTAGTAAAGCTAATGAGAGACCACTAGGCTAAGAGGAAGAGAGGAGCCTGAATTTTGCTAAGGTATAGACATAAACAATTGCCAGCCATTATTTAACAGGTTACAAGATATGCCACTTTACAAATTACTCCTACAGATGACATCTCTATTGTGGAACCTAAGAGTGGCCTTTCAAGATATGTTTTCAGGTGTTTTGCATGTCTCACATCCATTGCTCCACCTGGACCCACTGATCAATGGCTCCTGAGGCACCATGTAGAAGTGAATCAGCACACAAAAGGACCATTTTCCACACCCCTATGATTGCACCCCAACCGATCAGCAGCAAACACCATTCCCTAACCACCCCCAGCCCTTCCCCCAAACTGTCTTTGAAAAACCCCTAACCTAGGAGCCTTCGATGAGATTGATTTGAATAATAACTCCATCTCCTGCATAACATGGCTGGCCTTGCAACAATTAAGCTCTTTCTCTACTGCAATGCCATGGTCTATTTTGTGTAGCAGGAAGGAAGAACCCATCAGGTGGTTACAGTATGCCTATGACACTGCTAGTTGATCATCAACACACCATAAGTGCCTGGTCAGCGCAAGGCACCATAATGAGTACTGGGGGGAAGATCATGTGCAGAAATGGGTACATAGCAAGACAGCCTAGAAGAGATTTTTGTCCCACATTCTCATTTTATAGAAGTGAGGAAACTGAGACCTGAGAGCAGGAGTGACTTACTCAGGAATACATAGCTAAGCAGTGGTGGGCAGGGCCAGGATCCAGGGCTCTTGTGGTTAGGTTCTTGTCTCAACAATCCTACAAAATGGTGAAACCGCCTTTGCAAAATTATAACTAAGGAAATCATGACAGTGAAAGAAATCAGAGCTAACTGACTCTATCTTGCTTCTAATCCTTAAGCTGTCCTTGTTCATTCCTGAATGTAGGCTGAACAAACTTTGGGAAGGAATTCAGTTATTGGTTTGACTCTGAAATAGAATTGATAACAGCCCTTTCCCAAAAAGACCCCCTTCTTGTCTGGGGTCCACTCTGCCTTTGCTGGACTAACAAATTAGCTACAAGATTAGAAATTACAATTTAGGAGTCATGCAGCCTCTGGCTCCAAGAGTCTGAACCTCTCTAAGTTGCTTCTGGGGGTAACATCACTTTACCCCCATTGTAAAACCTAAGATCAGTGCTTGAGATATTCTGCAGACCCTGCACTTGATGGATCAGCTGACACCACCCACACCAGTAACCTGGCTCAACCAGCTCTGTGATCCCACTCAGAAATCAGCAAGAAGTCACTTCGACCCCTTGTGATTTTATCTTAAGCCCGACCAATCAGCACTCCCTACTTTCCAAGATCATACCAACAAAATTATCCTTAAAAACTCTGATCCCCAAATGCTCGGGGAGACTGATTTGAGTAATAATAAAAATCCAGTCTCCTGCACAGCTGGCTCTCCGTGCATTACTCTTTCATCATTGTAATTCCCCTGTCTTGATAAACCAGCTCTATCTAGGCAACAGGCAAGGTGAACCCATTGGGCAGTTACAATGGTATCATAAAAGAGGTGTGGGCCTGAATGTTAGGAGAACCTGATTCTAGAATTGGGTCAGTTACTTACTTACTTGGGGACTTCATTTCACCTCCTTTAAGACTCAGTTTTCCCATCTGTATAACAGGGGATGGGACTAGATGGTCTCTTTGGTCTCATGTTTCAATAGTCAGGATAAGCTAGATTTTGCTGTGATAACAAAGAACCCCCAAATCTCAGTGGCTTAAGAGGCAAAGCCTTTTTTAAAATTTTTATTTTTGTAAATTATGTATTTTATGATGATTAGAAGGATTGTCTTCAAATCAGTACAAATATTTCACAAATAATATCTGGCCGTTTTCTAACCAATTGAGGAATTTGTTGCACAATAAGCTGCCTTACATCTTTCAGCAAGAAAAGCATTAAATTTGAATAGTAAAGACATTATAAGGCTGAATGCGATGGCTCATGTCCGTAATGCCAACACTTTGGGAGGCCAAGGTGGGCAGATCACTTGAGCTCAGGAGTTCGAGACCAGCCTGGGCAAGATGGAGTGATCCCATCTCTACAGAAAAATAAAAATTTAGCCAGGCATGATGGTGCACACCTGTAGTCCCAGTAACTAGGGAGGCTGAGTAGGAGGATCACTTGAACCTGGGAGGTCAAGGCTGCAGTGAACCGTGATTGCACCACTGTACTCCAGCCAGGGTGACAGAGCAAGACCCTGCCTCAAAAAAATAAAAAAAAATTATACAATGAATTAGGACACAATTAAAATTTGCTTTAAACATTTCTTTGGGGGAGGGGACACCATACTTCTACTCAATGAAGAGAAACATTTTTACAGTCCAGAGGGGTTTTTTTTTTTTTGCCCTATTATGCCATGAATCCATAAAGAAGAGGTTCTAACAGTTCAGGCTCCTTCTCATTGGTTCTCACAAAGTGTGCTTCTCTGTTGGAGCAGGCTGGCGCTTCAGCTGAATCCCAGTAACTTTCTCTTTGGCTTCCTTGTTTTTCTGATCATTTTCCTTCAAGTGTGCTTCAAGAAACTCTCTTGGCTCTCAGAGTGCTTAATGTGCTCAATATGCACATTAGTTCTCTTGGCAAGAATCTTGCCCTTAACTTGTTTGTTTACAGCAATGCCAACAACATGCTGGGTGGCATTGTAGGCTCTTCCAGTATTGCCGTGGTAACACTTGTGGGGCCTTCCTTTCTGAATACTGCCCATTTCCTTGATGTCTGCAGTTTGGCCTTTCTTATAGATTTGCATGTACGTGGCCAAAAGAACAACAACTCTTTTTGAAACAGAGTTTTCCTCTTGTTGCCCAGGCTGGAGTGCAATGGCATGATCTCGGCTCACTGCAACCTCCGCCTCCCAGGTTCAAGTGATTTTCCTGCCTTAGCCTCCTGAGTAGCTGGGATCACAGGCATGCACCACCATGCCCAGCTAATTGTGTATTTTTAGTACAGATGGGGTTTCTCCATGTTGGTCAGGCTGGTCTCAAACTCTCCACCTCAGGTGATCCACCTACCTCAGCCTCCCAAAGTGCTGGAATTACAGGCGTGAGCCACCACACCCAGCCAACAACTCTGTTTTCTAAAAGACCTAGAGAACATGTGTCAGGTACCTCTCCTCTTTCCCTTTGTGTTCATCATTTTGACAAATTACTGGAAGAAGGTGGTTCCAGCCAACAGGGCAAAGGCCTCTTTTTCATTCACATCCTATGATCCTGGTGGGTTGGCAGGACCCAGGCTGATGGAAGCTCAGCTTCCATCACATGCTTCATGGGGAAGAAAATATAATAAAGTGTATACTCGCCTTTAAAGCTTTTGGCCAGAAATGACATGTGTCACTTCCACATATAGTTTGTTGACCAAAGGAAGTCACAAGGTCATCTACCATGCACCCAGAAGAAGACCCTGGAAATAATTGACAACAATCCTGCCTCCCATATGGCATAAAGAGCTACGTGGTTCAGTGAGGGTGGGGGTGGGGGTCGGGGGAGACACTTGCTCCAGTGGACTTCATGGAAAGACTTCATAAAGAGGCTCCACTCTGAGAGGTGGAGATTAGAAAGCACTGAATCTAGAAGGGGTGGCAGGAGCAGAAGCAGAGGTGCTGCAAAGGTCAAGAATTCAAACTTAATGGGGAACTGCCTAGTGCCTAGATGCACTGAAGTATAAGGGAGAATAAGAAGCGAGAAATCTGATACCAAGTCATGCAAAGCCTTAAAGACAATCAAGGGCCTTGAAGGGGTGTGTGCCTTATTTGCATTTGCTAGGCCCTGAATTTTTTTTTCTTTTTTTTTGAGACGGAGTCTGCCTCTGTCACCCAGGCTGGAGTGCAATAACTGATCTCGGCTCACTGTAACCTCTGCCTCCCAGGTTCAAGTAATTCTCCTGCCTCAGCCTCCCAAGTAGCTGGAACTACAGATGTGCACCACCATGCTTGGCTAATTTTTGTACTTTTAGTAGAGATGGGGTTTCACCATGTCGCCCAGGCTTGTCTCAAATTTCTGAGCTCAAGTGATCCGCCCGCCTCAGCCCCCCAAAACGCTGGGATTACAAGTGTGAGCCACCGTGCCTGACCAGGCCCTGAAATTTCTGAGCTGGTTTGTGAGCTTATCAAGCAGAGTGTGGGATGGCACCAGCAGCTCCAGAGAAGAGGTGAGAAGAGTACAAAGGAGTAGGCAGACCAGGAGGCCACTGCTATCCTTTGGGGAGAGGTGACAAGGCCCTAAGCCCTGATGCTTTATTTTAGGACAGGTGCAGCAGGGGAAATAGAACAAATGCAAGAGTAATTACATGGGAAAGAACCTAGCACAGGTCTTGGCACCATTGACATGTGGCCTCAATTTGGTGACCAGTTGATGTTATCTAAAGAGGAAGAGGGAAGAGGAAGAGGAAGACAAGCTGGAAGATTTGAGTCCCCATGCCTGGAAAAAAGGAGTGTCATCTGCAGAAAGCAGGGAGTCAGGATGGGGAGCTGGTTTGGGATGAGGGGTGTGGTGAGAAGTGCCGAGTTCTCAAGGTGACCAGTGAGTCTCTTCATTCCCTCCTCTCTTCATGGGAATGTGGAGAAGAGGAGAACGGGTTGCTGGAGTGTGCAGTTGGGTTGAAGCAGTCCTTCCGGATATGAAATTCAAGCCAGTGTCCCCGAGACCACTAGGGAGACTGTGGCAGGCCAGGTCTCACTAAGGCAGGCCTCCATCACAACTGTTTCAGCACTGACTGAGTGGTGAAGTTAGATATTAAAATCTGAAAGAGTCAGTGCCCTATTACACAGGCTAGAATGTAACAAAAGCCCATCAAGAATTTTGCCTAGGCCTTTCCTGGGCCTTGAAGGATGACAAGATAATGAAGGAATTCTTAACGGGACCCTCTTAGGATTAAACAAGTTTTATTGGGGGTCTGAAGAAACTCCCCAGGCCTCCACAAAATTTATGGGGAGTCAGAAGGAACTCCCCAAACATGCATGATTTAGCAGAAGACAAGTCCTGGACCTATTTAGATTAAGTACATTTACTGAGGCTCCAGAGAAAGGTCTTCAAGACTCAGACCTCAGTTATATATTAAAAGAATTTAATCACTTATGTGTTTAGATGGATGCACACTTACATGTAGACATGTAACTTAGAAGGTATATAAGCTCTGGAAAACTTTTAATTTTGAGTTGGTCTAAGGAGAATTTCCAGCCTTCTTCCTATAACCAGTTACAGAAATAAAAACTTTTTCTCCCAGTTCATCTGTATCTCATTGTTATTAGAATGATAACGAATAAGCAGCTTATTAGAATAAGCAGCCAGACTCTCAGTTTGGTCCAGGAACAAGACTATGAGAGGATCTTTGAGTTGTCCAGCCTATGTTTTCTGAGCACGCACAGATACATGCAGTGGTCTTAGCATCCCAAAGAAGCAGGGGTGATTTTTTTGGGAGTTGCCTAGAACTGCCTTGACATACGTTTTTCTAAGGGGGCTTTCTTGGGAAAGGAAATGGTATCTCTGCCCCTCTAGTAGACGGAGAGCCTGTGGTGCTCCCTCCTGAACTCAAAGGCCATGACAAGAGGACACTCTGGCCTGGGATCATGGTGAAAGGCATGGGTAAAGTCCAGTGCCAAAGGAGACCTGGCTCATCAGCTGTTCATCTCTCTAAAGGGTCATTTTCGGGTCACCTGTTCTCCATGCTGAGGCTGATGGCTTCTGAGAGACGGGGAGAAGAGCCAAAAGGAGGTGATGGACTTATCAGCTCTGACTCCAAGTGCTTGCTGTGGGTGGGTGACTGAAGAAGCCCCTGTCTCCACTGGACAGAGATGGAAATCCCCGATCCTGAGGTTCAGGGTCTATAGAATAACGAGGCTGACATCAACTGTTCCTTCTGGAGAAGACTCAGTTTCCACTAGTCATTTTGTGTATTCTGACCAGGTCTCAACTAGCTATTTCCAAAGCCACTACTATCATCCTGAGTTTATCTAGAAAAGATGTTGACATGCCTTCCAGCCCCTGTTGCTCACCATCCTCCTTCAAGACTCTGAATGGGATTATTTAAAGTAATAATGAAAAGCAAAACAGGAAATTCTTATCTGTTTTGGCAGGAAATTCTTTAGCTGTGTGGAAGGTTCTGCCCTGGGGGTTTGTGCCCTCCAGGAACTGTTTTGCAATGATTTATGGTCCAAGATGGCGCCAGCCCTTCCTTGGCCCACGGGGTGAGAAAGGGAGGTATATGCTGGACCCTGGGAAGCAGGATTTGCATTATCTTGAAATGTACATTTCTATTGATAACATATTCATTGTCTCCACTCATAAGTTATGGTCTGGTTTTTGTCTTGTCCTGGAATAAGGAGTAGCAAATTCAGGCGAAGTTAAGATGCTCCATTTCAGGTTTGAAAAGCTTCATTCTTTAGAATGCATTAATTTATGTGAAATCCTAGGTAACAGAACGTAGAGGAGAAGCTGTTGTGATTAGACACTTTATGTAGGTCGTGTTACGTTCTCTCACTACAGATATTATTTTCTCCATCTCACAAATGTGGAAACAAGTTCACTGAAGTTAAGCAACCAGGTCTAAGTCACATAAGGACTAAAGGGTGGAGCCGAGAGGAAACGTGTTTTTTTGTTTTTTTTAAATTATATTTTATGTTCTAGGGTACATGTGCACAACGTGCAGGTTTGTATTTAGGAAATGTGTTTTCAATAGACTCTGAGTGACCCTGAGGCCCAGGCCAGGCCAGCTTTGCTCCCCACTGTGTCCCCAACACCGGGCAGAGTGCGTGGAATATAGCAGGCACTTGAGAAACAGACTCTGGATGAAAGGATGAAGGTGTGGGATCTGTTGGCTGCAGTGTCCTGTGGCTAGGCCTCCTTGTTCCTGTTCCCACGCGGTCTTCTGATTATTTCTAGTGTTCACCACACCGGAGATGACAAATTTCACAAAAATGCTGAGAGACTGATTGTTGGTTGTCCCTGAGAGCTAGTCTCTCTCTTTCTCTCTGTCTCTCTCTTTCTAATTATCTATTGAGAGTTACATCCTTCTACTGGTTCCACGACTTTGGGCTTTCATCTCCCATTCCTTTTTATAAGATTCCTAGCCGGGCGCAGTGGCTCACGTCTGTAATCTCAGCACTTTGGGAGGCCGAGACGGGTGGATCACTTGAGGTCAGGAGTTGGAGACCAGCCTGGCCAACATAGTGAAACCCCGTCTCTACTAAAAATACAAAAAAAAAAAAAAAAAAAAATAGCTGTAATCCCAACTACTAGGGAGGCTGAGGCAGGAGAATCACTTGAACCCTGGAGGCGGAGGTCGCAGTGAGCCGAGCTAGCACCATTGCACTCCAGCCTGGGTAACAAGAGTGAAACTCCATCTCAAAAAAAAAAAAAAAAAAAAAGATTCCTTCTTTCGGAATCTGCATTAGAACAAAGCTGGTTCTGAAAGTGCTCAGAAGCCCACCTGCAGCTGAGGCTCAAGGGCCGATCTGTGTTGGAGCTGGCTCCTCCACAAACCCTCCTTCCTCCCTCATTGTCTTGACAATGTCTTGCTTAGGAGTCGGAAGACCTAGGTTCCAGTAACAGGGCTGTCATTAACTGGCAGGCACTTGTACTTCTGAACCGGTTTCATCATCTTTATTTTGTTTGGCTGGCAAAAGATTTTGTCTGTAGCTGATTTTTGAATGCCTTTATCTACCAGGGCAAGTGATCTCCTGCTCACTACCAGTCCAGCGTGGCTCGTTGGCTTAGAGCCATCTACTTCACATGTTTCCATTTGAGTTTGAATCTTCAGACAAAATGGTTCATGTGTCCTCTTCTGGTGCCAACAACCCCTGTGTATGTGATTCTAGGATGCTTACCATGCCCCTTTACCCTGGCCTTTGCTTCCTATTCAAGAGGTTTGTCACTGGCGTCAGTGTTTTCTCCATTGTCAAGCACCCTCTATGGCTGATGCTTCCTACCTGGTGACCTGACACGTTGCCTCTCTTCGTGTCCACTGACTGAGTCACTTCAAATTTCTACCACCATGGGCTCTTGAACTTGTGACTGCTTGGCCTGGTTTTTATAACCACATTGTTAGCACTGACTGATGTTAAGGTTCTCCACGGGTCTGACTGATCTGAGCAATCCTGTATTCATTCATTCATTTATTCATCTATCCAACAAATATTTATGTTAACTCATTATTAACTTGCAGGGCCTCATGCTGTTGCCCAGGCTGGAGTGCAGTGGCATGACCACAGCATACTGTAACCTCAGTCTTCTGGGCTCAAACCATCCTCTCACCTCACCCTCCTGTGTAGCTGGAAATGCAGGTGTGCACCACCATGCCTAGCTATTTTTAAAAATTTTGTAAAGATAGGATCTTGCTATGTTGTCCAGGCTAGTCTCAAATTCCTGGCCTCAAGCTGTCCTCCCACCTTGGCCTCCCAAAGTGCTAGTTGTGAGCCACTTTACCCCACCTCATTGTTACTTTTGGTGCTGCTAACTTACTTATAGAATGGACATAAGAATTCTTAGAATGGGCCTGAGAATTGACAGTCTGTTTTTATTTATCCCTTCTAATTTGATAAGTAGGCTAACAGTTGGAGATACACATTATATATCTGTCATAATGTTACCGGTGGGTCTTTGTTCTTAGAGCTCCCAAGATGGCAGCAAACCTTTTGTTCTCTGACCTGGGGTTCTTGGCCTCATGGGTTCCAAGGAATGGAACTTTGGGCCATGCAGTGAGTGTTATAGCTCTATTAGAAGCCGTGGGTCACGGAAGAGAACTGTGGAACCCAGAGACTAGTGTTCAGCTCGATTAGGACAAACCTGGGCACTTACCGCACAGGAACAATGGCGAGCCTCTAGCCTGATCAGGAGCGGCAATGGGTGCCCTGCTGGATCAGAAGCACAGCGGACACCCTGCTGGATCTGGAGGGGTGGAAGTTAGCGGCGGCTCTGCGAGGGTGGCCATCTGCAGTGGTGGACGGCGATGGAAAGCTCAGCTTGAGCCGGAACAAACACGGACCAGAATAGTGTGCAGCTGCAAGATTTAGCAGAGTGAAAACAGAGTTCTCATACAACGGGAGAGGACCCAAAGGGGGTTGCCACCACCGGCTCGAATGCCTGGGTTTATACATCCTGATCATTGTCCCTCCCGCTGTGCTCTCAGGCGATAGATGATTGACTATTTCTTTACCACCTGCTTTTAGCTTAACAAGTATTTTAGTGAACTCTCTTTGCTACCTGATTGGCCGGGTGTGAGCTGAGTTACAAGCCCTGTATTTAAAGGTGGGTGAGGTCACCTTCCCCAGCTAGGCTTAGGAATTCTTAGTCGGTCTAGGAAAACCAGCTAGTCCTGTCTCTCAGTAGTCCATTTGGCTTGCTATAACAAAATACCATAGACTGGATGGCTTATAAATAACATAAATTTATTTCTCACATTTCTGGAGACTAGGTAGTCCGAGACAGTCCAAGGCACTGGCATATTCAGTGCCTGGTGAAGACTCATGTCCTGGCTCATAGTCCTCACATGGTGGAAGGCGCCAGGCAGCTCTCTGGGCCTCTGTTATAAGAACACCAATCCCATTAGTGAGGGCTCCACCCTCATGGCCTAATCACCTCCCAAAGGCCCAATCACCTCCCAAAGGCCCCACCTCCTAATACCATCACATTGGTGGTTAGGTTTCAACATACAAATTCTGGGGGGACACAAACAATCAGATCGCAACAATGCCTGTTTTATAGATGAGGGAATGGAGATTCAGAATTCTCCAGTTACCTACTCAGAGTCACGGGGCTAATAGCAGCAGTGCCAGGAGCCATCCACTGATCCTCTGATTTTATCTTTTCAAGATGCCTGTTTGTTTCTACCTCCTTACTGAAAGGGGAGAGGCATTTCAGGTTTGGAGAATTTCCTAAACTCTGAGAAAAGATGTACTAAAAAGAAATTGTGTGCCTCAACACTTCTCCTGAGAAATCACTGTTACAAAAAGTGGCTCCAGGATGGGGAGAGGCTGGGTAGGATGAGGCGTCAAAGGG
This sequence comes from Papio anubis, assembly GCF_008728515.1. Classification (NCBI taxonomy): domain Eukaryota; kingdom Metazoa; phylum Chordata; class Mammalia; order Primates; family Cercopithecidae; genus Papio; species Papio anubis. The sequence continues at coordinate 31,100,463 of NC_044989.1, read as the reverse complement.
ATTTGAGAATGTGGGCTCTACTGGGAAGTGGCTGGGTGGGAGGGGATGTTATAAATAAAGTTTTGGTGCCACAAAAGAAATAGCACTCAAATACAAAATTCTCTTTTTAATTCTCAGCAAGACAACTTACTTCTATAGAAGGATGCACCCTTACAGATGGAGCAATGGTGAGTGCACACTTGGACAAGGGAGGGGAAGGGGTTCTTATCCCTGACACACGTGGCCCCTGTTGCTGTGTCTTTCCCCTATTGGCTTGGGTTAGACCACACAGGCTAAACTAATTCTGATTGGCTAATTTAAAGACAGTGACGGGGTGAGTGGTTTGGCAGGAAAAATGGTTATGACAGAGCAGGTAATCAGAATAAGTCAGGGTGGAGCAGGTAATCGGAATGAGTCAGGGTGGAGCAGGTAATCGGAATGAGTCAGGGTGCAGCAGGTAATCGAAAAAGGTTGCTTTACAAGGAAGTTAAGTTTAAAAGTAGAAGGCAAAGAATTAAACATACTGACATATTGATTCTTTGAAAATAAATTTAGAACTCATATCTAACAGGGAGAAAGATGGGGCACACAATGGCACATACTGCAGACGTGAGTGCTTCCTCCCAAGGCCTGGGGAGCCCTCTTGAGGGCTTGAGGTTTCAGAAAGGGCATTGTCAGGAGCTGGCAGCCAACTGTGAATTGGTGGTAATGAATGTACTAACACTGTTACCTGTTAGGAAGAGTAAGAAACACAGTCAGAAGATGCTTGGGAGGACCTTGGAGGAGAGGCAAGTTCTGGGAATTTCTGTGAGTAGGCTCTAGGGGATTTTGTAGCATCTGGGAAAGTGTTTTGAGCCAAAGCAGAAGACCAGCCTGTGGCTTTGGCTTTACAAACTATTTGTCAGGACTGAGGTCCAACAGAGTGATAGCCTGACCTAAGCTGGAGGACAGAGAGCTGAAGGTCAGTGATCAGAAGGCTCTACACAGCAGAGAGAGACCAAGAGTTTAATCTTGCACCAAGCTAATTGAGCTACTGAGAGTGTGTTTCTGTGATTTATAAATCTATCTGTCCTTTGCGTGCCAAGATATTACTTCTCAGTGTCATAAAAATTGGTGTATAAAAATATCTGTCTTTCTTTCCCAGGTTAACCTTTCTACCTTCTCCAGGATCCTGTAATTATCTCACTCCATCCTCTCCCTGTCCCCTTTATGTTTTGTAGGGATGATTCACTCATTGTAGTTTGCCTGGGACTTTACCGGTTTAAGTGTCGCTGGAAAGGGGTTCCGATCCAGACCCCAAGAGAGGGTTCTTGGATCCCGTGCAAGAAAGAATTCAGGGCAAGTCCTCAGTGCAAAGTGAAAACGAGTTTATTAAGAAATTAAAGGAATAAAAGAATGACTACTCCATAGACAGAGCAGGCCCGAGGGCTGCTGGTTGCTCATTTTCACAGTTATTTTTTGATGATATGCTAAACAATGGGTGGATTATTCATGCTTTCCCTTTTTAGACCACATAGGACAACTTACTGACGTCGCCATGGCATTTGTGAACTGTCATGACACTGGCAGGAGTGTAGCAGTGAGGACGACCAGAGGTCACTCTGATCGCCATCTTGGTTTTGGTGGGTTTTGGCTGGCTCCTTTACTGCAAGCTGTTTTATCAGCAAGGTCTTTATGACCTGTATTTTGTGCTGACCTTCTATCTCATCCTGTGACTTAGAATGCCTTCACTGTCTGGGAATGTAGCCCAGTAGGTTTCAGCCTGATTTTACCCAGCTCCTATTTAACATGGAGTTGCTCTGGTTCACACGCCTCTGACACAAGCACTGAAAGTCCCATGACCCAGGAAACCCCTAATATGAGCAAACTAGGACAGCTGGTCACCTTAAAGGTCTTTTCCTCCACCACTCCTTCTTAACCTGTGAACATTCCCATGTCACCTCTTTGTTAACCAATTCTGCTTCCCTTAAGCTCCTATTCATTCTTTTTCATCTATGGACTCCTAAACTTCTTCCAAATATAGTCCGTGCTCTCACTATGTCCTTCACCTTCTAGAGGACTCCTGAACCTTCTCCTATCAAACTTCTCTTGCCCTCAATCTTGATAATGGTTCCATTGCATTTAGCACCACTGGGTTCTGGGACCACATTTTCTCCTTCCATCTCTAAAGCTGCTATTTCTCTGTCTCAGATCTAGGGAGTAAACCTGCCTGTGCTATCTCTGTCCATTTGGGACACCCCTCAAGGTCCAGGTCTTGGGCCTGTGCTTTCACTGATTTTTTTCCCGTAGCAAAAGCCTATAAGAGTCAGGTGGCAATGTATCCTGTTAGGCAGCTGGAATAGAGATGGAGTGAACCAGATAGCATGTGCTCCAACTAAAGAGGTTTTACGTTAACAGGTTTTTAAAAGAGTTGGCCACCCTTGGTTTGAGTGCACAACTTTTGAGGTATAGCTGGAATCGGAAGTAAATTTTCAGGAGGACACATGATCTAACCTGGGAAAGGAGTATTTCTACTGAAGGGCACAGTGGTAAATCTGGCTATACCTTACACAAGAATTCACTATTCAACTTTTGGAAATATCCAATTTTTGACTTGGGAGAAGTCTTCTTGGCCTTACGTTGGGTTGAGAAGGGTCTTCTCCTCACCTGATTTTGTGTGACCTTTATCCCCCAGCAGGTGATCAACAAGTTCCTAACCACACAGGTCATCACAGAGCAGTTATGACCTTGATGGGAACAGATAAGAACCAACTAGTAAAGTCCTGGCAACATCATTAATGTGGGGGAAAAAAAATCTTCTAGTTGATGAAAATCTTTTCACTCATCACAGATTCATTCATCTTTCCACTGCAATTAAGGGGCAGAGTGTGGCATGATAGTGAGCCCATGATGACAAGCAACTAATGAACAGATAGATCACACATAATTTCAGACACAAACAAGGTCAACAGCTTGAATATTTAAGCTGTTTTTAGTATTCAGTGTCACATGTCTAGAAAGGACTGTGAAGAATAATTTGTTTATTCTTCTGGTGAAGTTGCATGTAAAAAATCTCATATTTTATATATTCCAAATTTTTATTATTTCCCTAAAGATTTTGTGCCCTTGGCTCCTTTTTTTAAAACAAATTTCTCAGGTGGATCACCTGAGGTCAGGAGTTCGAGACCACCCTGACCAATATGGAGAAGCCCCATCTCTACTAAAAATAGAAAATTAGCTAGGCCTGGGGGTGCACGCCTGTAATTCCAGCTATTTGGGAGGCCAAGGCAGGAGAATCACTTGAACCCGGGAGGCAGAGGTTGCAGTGAGCCAAGATTGCACCACTGCACTCCAGCCTGGGCAACAAGAGTGAAACTCCATCTCAAAAAAACAAAAGCAAAGACAAAAACAAAACAAAAAAATTTCTTCCTTCCCTTCTTTAGCATTTTTTGAGGCATGTTTTATAGGCTTTAGAGTTGAATATAAAGTCAGTAAAACATACATCCCTATCCTTAAAAAGTCTTCATTAGAGATGAAAGAACAAGATATACACAAGAGCAACGACTCTCGAAAAGACTTCTTATTGCTAATCCTAGATCTGCCATTTACTGGATGGCAACTTTGGGCAAGTAACTTCATCTCTTGCACCTCATCTCAACTTTACCCTTTAAGTTTCTTTTCTGTAAAATGGGAGTTATAATAATAGTGCTGACTTTAGAGGGTTGTTCTGATGTCCAAATGAAGTGCATGTGAAGGACTTCACCTGCTATATATTAAGTACTTAACACATGATAGCAATCATTAGTAACTTTAATACTCATGCAAATTCTGGTGATAATACCTTTATTTTATAGGCTAAAAAATACCTGATATTTAATAAACCAAGGCTACTGCATGGTAGATTTGGGCTTCCAAATTAGGCCAACTGACTTTATAAAATAAGCATTTTCTTCTGGATGATTGTACCTCCCGACACAAGAGGTTTCTCACTGGCGATGGTGTTTTCTCCATTGTCAGGCACCCTCTATGGCTGGTGCTTCATACCTGGTGCCCCGACACTTTGCCTGTCTTTGTGCCCACTGACTGAGTCACTTCAAATTTCCACCACCATGGGCTCTTGATCTTGTGACTGCTTGGCCTGGTTTTTATAACCACATTGTTAGCACTGACCGATGTTAAGGTTCTCCACGGGTCTGGCTGATCTGAGCAATCCCATATTCATTCATTTATTCATCCATCCAACAAATATTTATGTTAACTCATTGTTAACTCGGAGGGCCTCACGCTGTTGCCCAGGCTAGAGTGCAGTGGCATGACCACAGCACACTGTAACCTCAGACTTCTGGGCTCAAATGATCTCTCATCTCACCCTCCCATGTGGCTGGAACTGGGCTCAAACAATCCTCTCACCTCACCCTCCCGGGTAGCTGGAACGTGTTGAAAGAAACCTCTCAAATTGATGGTGTAATGTTGTCCCAGTAATACCAAGAGTTCAGGAAAGCAAAATAGAAGGTTTCAGTATTCAAGGAGGTACATTTCACCATGCTCTGGAGTAAGTGATGGTAACAGAAGTTGAGGTTTTGTGAGGTCTCTGGGTGTCCATTAAGCATAGGGGAGCCCCATATGAACTGTTGACATCAGGCACACTCTCGCCTTTCAAGGGTTGTCTTTGTTGCCATTTGCATGACTCAGCTTCAGCAAGCAGAGGGGACAGAAACTTGGGAACTTGATGTGTTGGGAAGGTTGGAGGACTCTCCCATGGTTGCAAGGCCAAATCTCAGACTCACCAGCTCTGGCGTGTGACCAGCACAGCCAGGCAAGGCTGGAGGCTTCTTAGGTTACTGCCATTAGGACTCCACTTGCTGGGCCTGTGCTGACACATCCAGTGCCAAACACCAGCAGATCGCCTATGATTAGTCTAGGCAGTTGGGAGGAAACGACAGGAATAGGAAACATAAGGTTGCCCTCTGTTAGCTTACAGCCTTGTTGGCAGACGAAAGAAAGACACTTGAACCCTTAATAAGCGCTCAGTTGCATGTTATTTGGTGTTGCATTGGTGGGTACTATCAAGTTCAGGAAAGGGAGAGGTCACTGTGGACTTGTGACAGGGCTGAAAAGAGGGGAATGTGCTACCAATCAGAGTGGGCTCGTGTCCTACTTACCTTCTGCTGGAGGTTGTTGGCAGGCAGCATCAGGAGGAAAGGGGATAGTGCCATGCCTTCGCCCAAGCACTGCAAAGGGGTGAAAGGGAGGAAGGCAATCGTAATGTATTGAGCAGCTCGTCTATGCTAGGTCCATTACAGGCATTGTTTCACTTTATTCTCATGTGAACCCTGTGACAGTGGGTTTAACTGCCTGTATTTTACAGATGTGGTTCAACGAACGGTTCAATAACCTGCCCAGGTGATATGCTGCAGAGGCACTGGTAATGGGCTTGGTGGCCTTGAGAGAGGACTGTTTAGTAATATGCAAACATTGTCCAGAATCTTTGAATTGCTCCAATAGAGGCACTTTTCAATGTGTTCTTTCCAAAGCTGGAATTGCTTACTAGAAACAGGATAGGAAGGTTGTGGTAAGGTGTGATTTGCAAAGTCATTCTCAGATGCTCTTTAAAACTGTTGCACTGCTAAAGAAATGGAACAAAAACAGTTAACACATAAGCAAGCACACACACAAAGGCACATAGCTTCTCTCTCTCTCTCTCTGTCTCTCTCACGCACACACACACACATGCTTGTGGATGCTGAAGCCCTGTAGACACTGCAGTGTTCCCAATACTTTGGCCAAAAAAAAAAAAAAAAAAAAGCTGGATTAGGGCCAGAAACTACAATAACTGAAATAACTTTGTATGAAACCATTGCAGGCAGCGGGAAGAGTCAGAGGAAGGACACTGGAGAGATTATTTTGCTTTTTATCCTTGCTTAATTAATGCTCACACTGATGGGAGGGTGCACTGAAACTAATCATCTTTCCCTCATCACAAATATGCCCTTTTTATCTTAAAAAAAAGTGACTGTGGTTTGGGCCACATAGATGATACATTTGGCTTTCAAGGGAAATTTTATTTTTGCATTGGAAGAAAATTAAGGTGTTCATTAAAAAAGCAAAAACAACAGCAACAAAAAACTTATCTAAAGAGTTGCATTTCCTGAACTTCGAAGAAAAAAAAATCTTTCCCTTCTCGTGACTTATCTCCCTTTCTTTCCACAATAAGTCATCCTGGGTTATTTTTTTTCCATATATGGATTGAATGAGACCAACAACAAAGGGAAATGGTACGACATGATGATCTCAAAACTTACCCATGATGGAAGGTAGTTCTCAACAAGAGAACTGACATGGGGTATAAGAAGGGGCTCACAGGACAAGGAAACCAAGTGCTCCCCAGATGAGCAGATAATTAATCAAATAATCACACCCCAAATCCCAGCTCAAAACACAAAACTCTCACCATAATATCCAGTAGTCATTGAGTTTGTTGTTTTTTAATTTTATTTTGATGGGAAAGAAGGAGCCAGAGTACCCAACTCCAGTGACCCAGAGCTCATACCAGCTGTATTTCCTTTACTGCTACATATAGATATTGAAGTCCACCTGTACAGACAGAGAAGACCATGATATCTTTCTTTTTTAAATTAATAAACATAATTTTAAAAAGTTTTTTTTTGAGACTGAGTCTTGCTGTTGTCGGCCTGGGCTGGAGTGCAATGGCATGATTTCAGCTCACTGCAACCTATGCCTCCTGGGTTCCAGCAATTCTCCTGCCCCAGCCTCCCGAGTAGCTGAGATTACAGCACATCACCATGCCTGGCTAATTTTTTGCATTTTTAGTGGAGATGGGGTTTCACCGTGTTGGCCAGGCTGGTCTGGAATTCCTGACCTCAGGTGATCCACCTGCGTCGGCCTCCCAAAGTGCTGGGATTACAGGCGTGAACCACCGTGCCTGGCCAAGAAACATTAATTTTTAAAGCAATTTTAGGTTCACAGCAAAGTTGAACAGAAAGTACAGGGAGTTCCCATATATCCCTTGTACCCCGCCCCACACAACTTTCCTCATTATCAACATCCCGCTCCAGAAAGTACATTTGTTACAATAGAATCTACACTGACACATCATTGTCACCCGAAGCCATAGTTTACACTGGGGTTCACTCTTAGTGTTGTACATTCTATGGGTTTTGACAAATAATGATGACTCTAACTGCTTTTCAGGTGCAATTCTTTGTGCACGTTTCAAAGGCATAGTATTAGAATGACTAGACAGTCACTGCTGGAAGATACTGCATCCAGAAGTAATTGGTCCAAACATGTGAGTGGCCAGGGACAGTCACAAGGAGACAGAACTTCATCAGTGAGTGTCTGAGATTGGGGGGGACATGTTCAGCCCCCAGATCTTGAGGTCTTGTAGCCTAGGCCATACAGAATCAGGAACAGACTTCCAAAGGCATATTCTATGAGGGGTGTTGCTTACAAACTCCAACCACTAGGATCCTCACCACGAAGACCAATTGGAATTCACTATGGCCAGGTTGTTATTCGTTTAAAAGTATCTTCAGATAATTCTTTTTCCCAAGACCTTTCAAAGATGGTAAAGATGATTGAGAATATGGAATAAGATCTTTGTGGTTTACTAAACTATTAACAATTTACAGCATGTATTTATGTATGTAACAAACTAGATATAAGACACAATATAGGCTTGATATTAAATTTGACTCCTCTTCACTGAGGAACTGGTGAAACTGTAATCTAAAGGTGAATGCGCCTCAGTTCCCGGGGTCTATGCCAGGAAAGACACTGACAACTGGTCATGGAAACCGCACTGCTCTCCGACTCCTATCACCAGCAGTGTTCCAGGCCTGCTGCCAATCTGTGGTCGCTTTGATTTTGAAACCAGCTGTGGGTATCCTGACCCCCTCAGGTCTGTTGTTGTCATCGTTCTTTGTCATCCACTGATCTTTTGTGTCCTACAAGTCTCTAATTGAAAATATCTCATCCTTATCTTTGGGGCTTTTAGATTGAATGTTAGAAAGTCTCAGTTTTTATATGCAGTTGTTCTGGGCTGCTGCTTAAGGGCAGTATCTTCATCAATTTCATTTCTAAGGAAGTCCCTCCCTTGAATGCTTGCTTTATGTAAAGCTGGGGCTGGAGCTGCATTCCAGGAAAGGATGCTTCTGTCTCTCTGAGCTGTGGCATGTCCTATAACAGGAGAGATTTGCTTTTCTAAGAAAATAAGAAACTACAGATGGAACAGTCTGAGCAATGGTATCATTCTGCACAGAATGAGCCTTGTGGTCCTTCTCATCATTCTGTAAGAACAACCCTCTGGCTGGGGCTGTCCAAGGGGTAACTTTGGGGCCACGTTCACAGGAGAAGTCCTGCACATTCCATGGCTCCATCTTCTCCCAGTGATTCAAAGTGGCCTGCCAAGGATCTGGTGCCATGTGGTACGTATTTTCTAGCAAGGCCACTGCACCTATTCACATGGCCAGCTAAGTAATCCCCAGCAGGCCATCCTCTGATTGGATCCGTCATTGAGCAATTGATTGTTCATTAATGCCCACAAGTATTTATTGAGCATAGACACTGTTGTAGGTCATGTTCCCTGGGAAGCAGACTCTGAGATGGAGTTCATCATGCAAAACGTTTACTAGAGAGTGCCTTTGGTTTTATACTTGGAAAGGGGAAGGGAGAGAAGCAAGATTGGGCAGAGGGAGCAGCTGGGCTCTAATGCAGTCACAAAGGCTCAGCTGACCCCATAAGGAGTTCTGAAGCTGGGATGTCCCTTCAGAACGGTTCCAGGTTGGGGCAAGGGGACCAGACCTTCATATGCCCTCATTGACCAGTCATTGGGTACAGCTACCCCTGGGAAGGGGGTGTGACATAAGCAGTGGGGAGGCAGATCTTTGCAGGTGAGGGAAATTTCTGGAGACAGCTTGAAGTGGAGCAGCTGGATAAATAAGTTCTTTACTCCTGATAGGGGACCTGGGGAAGTAGTAAGGTATGTACTGCTCTGTGCAAAGCATATTTTGTGCCCATAACAGCTAATTATCTAGATAGGTGAATTAAACAAGTGTGCAAGTGACAGTGCTATAAGGTGGCATCAGGCAGGTGGCATTTCCAAAGCTCTAGGGGTTTGCAGATGGCAGGGATGGTGGGAGTGGGGTGTCACATTTGCTTGAAGGAGATATTTGCACTGGGTTTTGGAGAATCCTAGCTTGAGGATTTTTGTCATTTTCTAGTCATTAGCCTGATTGAAACCCTTGGTGCATAAAGAGAACTTCTTTTACACAGACCACTAAACCAGGATTCCAAACTAGACATTAAGTAAATCCCCGGGCTGAGGAGTAACATCTGGTCAAGAGCTGTATAGCTCAGCGTTAGTTTTCTTGTTTTCTCTTCATCTCAAGAAATTCCAGGAAATGTCGCTGAAGAGTTCAAGGCTATCATTATCTCAGGCCTCAGTTCCTGTGGCTCTTGGATGCACCAGGGTATCGAGAGGATAAGCTGCAGCTGCTTGAGGCTGGAATGGTTACCCCGCGCAGGGCAAGAAGCACCAACTGAGTTCCTTTCAGTGAGTTATATCTTTTCATTCCATTGCATATTCCTGAAGACTAGGCTTTTCTGGAATGAGGGGAATTGCCTTGTATGGCCAAGAAAGCTGTGGAGACATTTAGGAAGCAGAGATGATCCAGAGGGGAATTCCGCATATAAGCAGGTGCCCACATGGTGTCAGGTCCATACACCTGCCTGACACTCCTCTCTTGCTGCTTTCCTTGCCAGACTAACAGGAACCCCTCTCACTGGGCTTAGGAGGTTCCTGTTAGACTCATATCTGTGACCAGAGTCAGGGCTGCAGCATCTGACCCCATGGTTACACACACAGCCTCTTGATTCCTCAGATTAGCCAGCTGTTCCATAGCAAAACTCAGCCCTGTAGGATGGAGCAGACATGGATGATGGGAATGGAGAGAGTGTGTGTGAGAGAGGGAGAGACAGAGACAGAGACAGAAAGAGAGTGAGAGAGAGACTGTGTGTGTGTGTGCCTGCGCACACGCGCGCACGTGCACGTATGCATGCATTAGTGGCCTAAAGAGGACAGAATGCCCAGTCGGGGGGAGGGGTGATCCTCTGGCATCCTGAGCTGGGCCTGGATGGGCAGGAGAACAGGAGGGGGTGGCCTGTGAGAAAGGAAACCTGGACTGAAGTCAGATTTCACCAATGTTATCACGATGCCACTAAGCTTGAGATTCTTTCAAAGGTGAACCAAATCCTAGTTCTGGCCTGTGATGGGACTGAGATGCAGTGATGGGTCCCCTCCTTTCCATAGTGATCTTGCATTTGCCACTGCCTTAGCTCCTTGTCTTCAAGGAGGTTTAAGAAATGCTATAAAAAAGCACTGGCTGTCAGAAAAGGAACTACAACATAGTGTGATCCTGACACTTTGCAAATGAAGAGAAACATTTGCATTTAGAGTCATGCGTTCAACACACTGGAGGGTCTGCTATCAGCCTTGGAGTTCTCAGGTGGTCTGCACTGTAACCAGACCGTCATGCCAGGTTATACCTAAACCCACCCCAGTGAGTGCCCCTTGAGTGTCCATGGCCCCTGTCAGCACCAGATCATGATGGCTGGGAAGCCAGGCAGGGACTTTGGGATATGCATTTACCTAGGTGGCAGTGGCCACAGTAGGCTAGGGCTGCAGGTTCCCCACAGGTCATCTCCAGGCCCCTGGGCACCTTTCAAGTATTCAACACTGTAAGCACTGCTGCACCCAGATCCTTGGCAGGATCCCCCAGCTCCACATCTCTTCTAGTCTCTTTTTCCTCTGCGCTTTTACAGGGCTTGATTCTTTCCTTCCTTCCCATGTATAGGATCCTCACCTCTTCCCTGAAGCATGCCTCTTCTAGCACATGGCAGCAAAACTCTCTCATGTAGAGTGTTTACATTGTTGGTGAACTTTCCCATCTCCTATTTGCCTCATATCTCCAAACGTCTGAAGTGACCCCACTTGGGGAGAGAATAAACAGAGGCACAGAGAGGCCCCATGGCTTGTTCTGATGGAGGAACTCAGTCACCAGATGCCCGTGCCCCTGCTGCACCGGTCTCTCTGTGTGGAGTTGGTCTGTGCTGACCTGCCCTCAGGTCATGGCTGCCACCACTACACTTCAGTGATGCGCCCTGGGGTGGGGAAAGGTACCCTACACTTCATGAAATTCTAAGGGAAGGACATAGAACTGCTGCTTCTGACATGTCCTTATTTTATAGCCTCAACTGTCTTACATGCACATATTCATCCCAATTAATTCTTAGGAAGGGATTCTTGCTTTGAAAATCCTGGCCGGGCGCGGTGGCTCAAGCCTGTAATCCCAGCACTTTGGGAGGCCGAGACGGGCGGATCACGAGGTCAGGAGATCGAGACCATCCTGGCTAACACGGTGAAACCCCGTCTGTACTAAAAAATACAAAAAACTGGCCGGGTGAGGTGGCGGGCGCCTGTAGTCCCAGCTACTTGGGAGGCTGAGGCAGGAGAATGGCGTAAACCTGGGAGACGGAGCTTGCAGTGAGCTGAGATCTGGCCACTGCACTCCAGCCCGGGCGACAGAGCGAGACTCTGCCTCAAAAAAAAAAAAAAAGAAAGAAAATTCCCCTGCTGCATTCTTTCTGAGAAACCCTGCCACATCCTCTCCTGTCTTCAATTATCTTGCAAAAACCACCTCTGTGTAGCATCCCAACCTGACCAAACACACATAGAGATGCACACACACACACATACACACACACACACACACACCACCCTCCATGAAGCCTCTCCCGCTGCAGCCGAGGTCCCCTGTCTGCAATCTGTACATAGCAGCAGTGCTCAGGCACCATAGGTAGGTGAGCACAAAGTGGTGGATGGTTGCTTATGGTGCTGTCTACCAGTGTTGCCATTGTTTCTCCGACCTCACAAGACTTCCAGTTTCTTGAGCAAGTATAAGAAGCTGTGGAGCCAGGGAGCTGCTGTTACAGCTGTATCGCTGCTGGGTCCACCTCTGGCATGATCTGCTACAGCACATTCTCCCACAAGTGTATCTGGTTGGCAGTACCTAAAATCACATCCTGAACCTGGCTGCAAGGGAGTCTGGGAATTGTAGTTTTCCTCTTTCCAACCTGGATACCTCCCTGTGTAACCCTAGGCAGACAAATACCCAGTCAATCCCCAGTACCTGCATTCCTGCAGAGAGAAGGCAAGTCCTATTAGCATTTGACAGTGTAAGTGGAAAGTTCTCTAACGTAAAATGTCACATTGAAGGGTGGGGCTAGGATATGGCAGAATAAAACTCAGACACTGAAGGGCTTTATGTGAATCATCCACCCCTTCAGCTTCCAGTGACCTCAGTTTTTTTTTTTTTGAGATGGAGTCTCGCTCTGTCGCCCAGGCTGGAGTGCAGTGGTGCAATCTTGGCTCACTGCAACCTCCACCTTCCAGGTTCAAGCGATTCTTCTGCCTCAGCCTCCCGAGGAGCTGGGACTACAGGCATGCAACACCATGCCTGGCTAATTTTTGTATTTTTAGTAAAGACAGGGTTTCACCATATTGGCCAGACTGGTCTTGAGTTCCTGACCTCGTGGTCCACCCACCTCGGCCTCTGAAAGTGCTGGGATTACAGGAGTGAGCCACCGCACCTGGCCAACCTCAGTTCTTAAGAGGGCAGGAACTTGATTTCCAAAGAACTTTCTTTCCTTTTCACTTGCTCCATGGGCTAAACTATTGAAAGACTTACCAGGTCTGCTGGTATAGGCTATGTTAGGTAACAGCTCCATGACTATCAATGGTTTAACAGTGAAATGATGGAATTTATGTCTTATTCAAGGCATCTGTCCAGTGTAGGTTGGGAAAGGGTTTTAGCATGACCCAGGACTTAGGCTCCATTTTCACACTCACTCCCACACACATTCCTGGAGAGGCAGGAAAAGTAGAATGTGGCAAATTGCACATTTGTCTCTGCAAGGAAGAGACATGTTGCTCACACACCTACTTCATGAGCTAAAGCAAGTCACACAGCTCACTTACTTCAAAGGGAGAAAAGCACAGTCCTCCCATGAGCCAGAGGACAGGAGAACCGACCTGTGGTAAACAGCACTAATTAGGAGTCTGTGCCCATGACGTGCCCCCAGTGTCCTCATCACTCGGCCGGGATAACTGACGTTCTTCCATCACCATTTTTCTTTCCCTCCAGGAACTTAACATTTCAACTTTAAAGATACTGATATAATTTTCACTTGAAAATGGCTTATGAAAAAACAGCATAGTCCCCAGAGGCAAAATTCTAATCGTGCTTTTCCACAAATACTTCAGTGGTTCTCAGTCTGTCATGATTTAGTGGGCTGAGAATGTTCTGTGTTGTGTTTTATGTAAAAATTCTGCCTGTCTTCCTTAGATTAGGAAGGAAGAAAACAGGCCCAAGAGGTTGGCCCCAGATGGTTTCTCAGTTCCAGTGTCCACCCTGCCACACGCTTTCTCTGACCACCTTCTCCCCAGTTTGAAGCCATTTTTGACTTTCTTGAGCACCCCCTTTCATGTTCCCTCACCATATTATCAATGTTTGCATAAATGCCTCATCCCCCCTACTAGGCTCTGAGCTCTTTGATCCATATAGAATAGTCTCTGCTCTCAGGTGGACTTGATCGAGTGTTTTTGAATGACTCAAGCAATGAATCTCTATATTCTCCCTCAGGATGTTTTCTGTAAGAGGTGCTCGGCATCTTTTGAGTGAAAAAAGGATGGACGGATGAATGGATGGACAAATTAAATAAAGGATTGAGGATGTATAGACTCCAGTCAGCATCGCATAGGGAGAATAAACAAGCCTATTCTCTTCAGGTCATTCAGCAGATTCCAATGAGTTAACTCATAAATACAGGTTTTAGAACCAAATGGAATCATCCACCCCTTCAGCTTCCAGTGACCTCAGTTTTTTTTTTTTGAGATGGAGTTTCGCTCAGGGCAGCCTCTCATCACTCTGCAAGCTAAGGCCCATGCCCTGCTATGGTTCAGTGGTGTTGTCTGGAAATATTAATGTAAATGAGCGCCCCATTTTTCTAAGAGGTGTTTTCTTTTTCCCCCCCCCTTCTTTTCTCCATTTCCTGGATTCCCAACTTCCTATGTAGCCCTTTAGAAATGCAAATATAGGCCTGGTGCAGTGGCTCTCGCCTAGGCCTGTAATCCAAGTGCTTTGGGAGGCTGAAGTGAGCAGATTACTTGAGGTCAGGAGTTCAAGACTAGCCTGGCCAACATGGTGAAACCCTGTTTTTACTAAAAGTAAACAAACAAACAAACAAAAAAATTAGCCAGACGTGGTGGTGGATACCTGTAGTCCCAGCTACTTGAGAGGATGAGGCAGAATGGTGTGAACCTGGGGGGCAGAGGTGGCAGTGAGCCGAGATCATACCACTGCACTCCAGCCTGCGCGACAGAGTGAGACTCTGTCTCAAAAAAAGGGAAATGCAAATATAACCTTTCATCTCCCCTTCATTAGACATTCCCTACAGGGCAAGTTCATCTCTCTGCTCCAAAATAGTCCTCCAGAATTGACTGCCAATTTGTAGACGAAAGCATGCCCTTCTCGAGCTTTCACCTCCAGGGGTTACCTTGGAATTCCCACCTCCAGGGGCTGCCTCAGGACTTTCATTCGCCAGGAGGGTATATCTAAAGTATGCCTACTTGGCCACTTTTACAATTTATTTTTGCCCAGGGAGGCCCGACTCAGCTGTCCAGTCGATAAGGTACCATGCTATCAGGCGGACCCTTGCTCACTTGCTCCCTTACCTTATAAAAGTGTCTGCTTTCTGCCCCAAAGGGGAAGCGGCACATTGAAAGGCAGGACGTTGTGTGCCCCTCCTCCAAGCTAGCTTCAGAATACATTCACTTTATTGGTATCAGACCTCACTCTTGTCCATGGGACTTTGCGTACATTCAGCAACTAACCCATGTTTCGGTTACGTTCGTGTCACACTTTGGTCATGATTTAGCTCTCTGGCACCAGGGGCAGGCTTTGCTTGGTCAGTAGCATAGGGTGTTGCTGTGTTTATTGGATGGATTCCATGGCCCAGACTGAGTAAGGTGGGGGCAAGGAACAACAGGACAAGTGCTCTAGAAATTCCTGTCTGCGGGGCTGACATGGCATGTCTCTGCTCTCCTATTAAATGTTTCCCAGGCTGAGGCATGAGATCTCCCAGGCCCCTGAAACCTGAAAGGGGCCAGGAAGCCAAGGCAGCAAGGCCAGAGGGCACTGCCAGGGAAAGTGACCCACATCTGTCCCCTGAAACATCAGTTCCTCTTTCCAGGGAGATGGGAGTTGTGCAAACATGGAATTCCCACACCTCGCAGATCTCTCCTGGGTGGAGACTTCAAGAAGAAGAGAGGGAAGAGAGGCAGTGTATGGAGAAGGGCAGGAAAGTGACACGTGTGTCCAAGTGGCGGTGAAGAAAGGGGATAACAGACATCTCCCTTTCCTATAAAATAAAAAGACAGGAACTTCACCTACCTCTGCTATTTCCTTCCCATTTCTCCTTCAGCTCAAAGAAAGGTGTGGAGCTGAGAAATGGTCCCTAACCTGCACTTGGCACTCAAGGGTTTTCTCCAGAGCAGGAGAGACCTCTTTGCCTTGCCTTTGTCTGTCCTTCATTTCATGTGAAAGAGAAATGTGTGCTTGCAGAAGGAAGCCCAGGGGCTAGGGGAACATCTTCACTCCAGAGGGTCAGGGAGCTGTGGCTCCACCAGCTTCGCCTGGGTTGGTCACTGGGCCTAGAGAAACTCCAGCCCACTGGGAAGCTGGTTGTAGATGCTGGCCATTGGGTGGCACCAGTGAGCCCTTTCCGGCCAAAGATTCCACCAGGAACCCCAAGTAAGAACCCAGTCCCTCTCCCTCAGCCTCCATTGAATGATGCTTTGTGGCCAAGCAGGTACCAAAGAATAAATGTACTGTATTAACATGAAGACTAATGACAAATGCACTGCAGTAGTAAGCACATCATAGATACATAGAATATTCTCTATATAATCTGAATATGGATATAAAATAAGTTATAATCATTTAGTTTTCCATCACAGTGGGAACATAGCATACAAAGTGACTGGTTCAGTGGCCATGAAGCAAGCCAGGGGAGAGACCATAGAGGAGGATGTAGGGCATTGAGTACAGTGGGGATTTGCCAAGGACACTGCAGAGTCCCTGGGGACCCTCTAGGGAACAAGGCCCCAGACCTCTCAAGTTAGCCTTTTGAGAATTAGCATGAGGTCCCACTTGACAAGAGACAGTGGCTGCATCTGAGCTGGGATGATTCAGGCAACTGGGTGGGAGGCAGAGCAGGGACAGGCACGAACAGCATCCAGCAGGCCAGCCCACTCTCCTGCTGGTGCTGTTGGATGTCTATGATGCTGGGAATATGGGGCGCAGAGCCAGAAGGCACGGTTTGCTTCTGTGACACGACAGATGGCCAGACTGATGGCCCACCAAGTGCTGGTCGGCCCTCCTCCCTTGCCAGCCTGTCCTGGGAGGCTGCCGGGGTCCTGCATGCTTTGTTGTTCTCCATAGTTTGTCACTGGGTATCAGTGCTGGGATCCTGCACACATCATAGCACAGAGAAGCATGTGAGGGTCTGAGGCCCTGGCTTTAAATCCTCTCTCCATCACATGTGACTTCTGTGAGTTTCAGTAGGTTGCCTAAACCCTTCTGAGGCTACTCAGCCTCTTCATCTGCAAACTGGGAAGGCTAATGCATACTTACCTGGGACATCAGTGAGGGCCACATAGAATAATGTATATAAAGTGCCTAACATAGCTCCTGGCACGCAGGAGGGGCTGGGTAAATGTGAGTCAAGTATGAACATCTAAACATCACAGGCCAGGTGGAAAGAACATCTAACAAAATCTATGGACTAAAACCACCTTGACTGGTTTCCAGGAGACTACAGGACAGTTTCCTCACTCTTTCTATCAAATTTTTTCTCTTTTCTCTCCTGCTCTGGGATTCTTTAAAATGAAATACTGGCAGAGTTCAAAGCAAGGTTTGCCAAAGAAGACAGAGGCTTAGATTAGGAAAGAACAGAGCTTCTGGGCCAATGTCTCTAGAAGACGCTTCCTCTTTCACCTCTCCTCCCTGCAGCTGTCCCCATGCCCTCAGATCTCCTGGCTCCTGAATGGATTTCTTATTAGGAAGCCAAAGCAGGTATGGGAAGCACAGAAAAAGAAGTGAATTGTCTACTAAACGAAAAGTCTTTTCCATCTGCTCAGAGCCCACATGTGGAGGCACTGGGGAATCTGGAGGTGGGTGGGCCATCTGCATAGGCAAGTGAATTGCCTCAGGTCTCATCTCTGGGGAGTGGCTGATGAAGGGGGAAGAGGGATGAAGACTCAGGCTTAGACTCTGGGGCCTGGGAGTGCTCTTGTCCTTCTACTAATCTCGAGAACTTGGAGGTGTGCCCAAACAAGTATCAGCTGCAAACGTGGGCATCATGGTCCTCTCTCACCTACAGAGCAATGTCAAGATCTGCGCGTGTGTGTGCATGCGTGTTCGTGTGTGTGCGTGTGTGTGTGTGTGTGTGTGTGTGTAGTCACTGCTCCCATCTCCTCCTCTAACACTTGCCCATCTGAATGTCCCCCCACCCCCATCACTCGGCAAGTTTCCTCTTGGACGGGGGCAGGAGGTGGGCAGGCAGCTCGTTGGGCAGCTCGTGCCCCTCCAGCTTGACTTTGATGAGGTGGTTGGCCAGTGCAAACTCCTCATCATCCAGCATGCCATCCTTGTCAATGTCGGCCAGCTTCCAGATCTTGCCCAGCACACTGTTGGGCAGCTTGGAGCGCACCATCTCCTTCTTGGCATTAGCGCCTGTGATCTTGCCATCCACCGGCGACAGGGTGTAGAAGATCTCGTCATACATGGGCTTGTCCCTGGCCACCACCCACTCAGCATCATCGATACCTTCTCCAGCCCCCTCCCCATAGCCATGCCCAAAGGGGCCGTGCAGGGTGCCCTCGAACGCTCCACCCTTCACCATCTGGATGGGCCGCTGTGACTCCTCCTGGCGCACTAGCACCATGAGCTGGGCAATGTCGTGGGCCAGCATGTCATCCACTACCTCCAGCAGCTTGCTCTTCAGCGGCTGGAACTTGCTAAAGTCCTGGGCCTGCAGCTGGTCCTGGGAAGAGGAGGAGAGAAGATGAAGATAGGATACAATGAAAGGAGAGCCCTCTACTTGTCATGTGCCTCCTGTGAACACCAGAATGTTCACAGTCGATCCCTTACTACAATGAAAGACGTGTGACCTAGAGGCTCAGCTGATGGACATCACGTGGTATTGAAGGTATGAGAGAGGAGGGGAATAAAGGCCCACTGGGCTGATGATGGGATTTTTCAGGAGGGAGCAGAAGAGTTGTAGGGGCTGGGGAAGAAAGGGAAATTTAACAAGTATTGGCATGATCTATTTATTTCAATCCCCTTTAATGTCATTCCAGAGAGGAAATCATTACATTTCTCTTTAAGTCAGTTTTGGCTATTGAATCTGTCTCTTGAATGCTGTACCTCTGAGACTGGGTCATGTGGGCCCCTACTTTAATAAGGGTTACACTGTACTTGAAAATCACTGCAAACGCCTGCACTACATTACCTTGGTCACTCCCCCAGCGCCCTTCTGAGGTAGGAAAATCACATTCTATCCCCACTTAGTGAAAACAAAAACAAAAACAAAACAGGACACAGGCTACTAAAACCAAATCATAACAGAAGCCAAAGGTCATCCCCAAATTATGGTTCTTAATCAGGATGCTCATCGGAGTCACCTGAAGATAGTTTTCAACATACAGTCATGCGCTGCATTACGATGTTTCAGTCAATGAGGGACCACACATACGACGAGGGTCCCAGAAGATAATAAGGGAGCTGGGAAATTCCTGTTGCCTAGTGACATGGCAGCCACTGTACATAACACAACGCATTATGTGTTTGTGGTGATGCTGGTGTAAACAAACCCACCGTGCTGCCAGTGGTATAAAAATCTAGCACACACATTTACATAGAGTACATAATACCGGATAATGATAATGACTATGTTACCAGTTTATGTAAATATTTACTATACTGTACTTTGTATTGTTATTTTAGAGTGTATTCTTTCTACTTATTTAAAAAAATGGTAACAGTAAAACAATCCCAGGCAGGCCCTTCAGGAGGAATTCCAGAAGAAGGCATTGTTATTATAGAGATGACAGCTCCATGTGTGTTACTGTCTCTGAAGACCTTCCAGTGGGACAAGATGTGGAGGCGAACACAGTGAAACTGATGATGTTGACCCTGTGTAGGCCTAGGCTAGCGTGGGTGTTTGTGTCTTAGTTTTTAGCATACGCAAAAATAAAAAAGTAAAAAATATTTTTTTTTAAATAGAAAAAACTTATAGAAGAAGGATATAAAGAAAATATTTGTGTATATAACATATGTTTTAAGCTAATTGTTACTACCAAAGTCAAAAAGTTTGTAGGCCGGGCACGGTGGCTCATGCCTGTAATCCCAGCACTTTGCAAACATTGTACAAACTTCCCAGAAGTTGCAAACATTGTACAGAGGGTAAGTGCTTTGTGCTCAGCACCCACCTCCCTCTGCCCACCTAATGATTGCTACTGTGTATTAAGGGCATAGTCTGTCTGGCTTTGTGCTAAGGGCTTTGCAAATATTATCTCAGTGATGCTCACGACACCTGTATAAGGTGTGATTTTGTAGCTTCAGTTTACAGATGAGGAGATGGAGGCTCACAGAGGATCCAGTCAATGTGGTGGTGTGGTTTCCTGCTTGGACTTTTGGGCACAGCTCCTGGCTTTTCTTCTTGTGGCCTATGTGAATGCTACACTCAGAAAATACTGAGACCTCAGTTTCTTCTGTAAAAAGGCAGATGCAAAATGCCTCCCTCTGAGGAGCGCTTTGGGGAAAACCGTAAGAAAGCATGTGTGATGGCCACTGACCCAAGACAGGCACCTGCAATGTGACCCAAAGATGACGAGCTCCCGTGTGCACTTCTGCCTCCCTGAAGCTTGTGTCCCAAGTTGCTCATAAGGGGGACCTCGAATGTAAACTCAAGCACTTTAAGAGCCTGGAGAACCTTGGTCAGGTGACCCATCCCCCTGCACCAGAGATAGTGGGGATGTCAAGCCTGTGGTGGCCGTGACTAGAGAAGGTCATTAATTGGAGGTGTCAGCCCCCCAACATCACCTAACATACCTGCCTCACTAGGGTGGTGGGCTCTGTGTTTCTCCCCAGGCCCAGACATGGCCCCTGTTGGGCCAGTGACAGTCCAGCAGGGAGAGAAGATCCAGGGCCACCGCCTTGCCTACAGATTCTGGGCTGGGTTCTCCTTGGGGGGCTCCAAGAGTGGCCTCCTCCATACTCAGACTGCTCAGCCAGCTCTCAGGACACTGTCCCTTGTCTTAGAGCCCCCAACCCTCGCTACCTGCATCCTCTTCAGGTTGGGGAAGTCCCCAGGTGAGATCTGGTGCTCCCGCTCGATCCGGCCATAGATTTCGGCTAGGTTGTTCACCAGCTCCTTCTTCTTGTTGTCCTTCCCGAACACTGAGGGCATCTCCTTCTTCAGAGAGCTGATGATGTAGGCGTGGACCTGACAAACAGGACCAGAGAGAAGCCTTCACGTCAAGACCCTGGATGGTCCCTTCCTTCTAGGATGGCTCTCACACCATTTGTTCCCCTGCATCCCTCCTGCCTCCTCCTGCTCTTACTTCTGAAATACTTTCTACCTCTACCCTCATGCCTCCACGTGGCTTGTAGGGCTGGGCTGTTTTTCCATGTTACACGGGCAAGGTGAGGCTGTGGGGAGCTACAGTCAAGGCAGGGTGAGGTGGTCATGTTGCTGCTGCTGAAGACAATACCAAGAGCTGACATTTGCTGAGCCTCTCTGAAGGTGCCAGACATTGTGATGAGAGCTTTGAGACTCTTTATTTCACTTTATCCTCTAACAACCCCTTCATTTTACAGATGCAGACAGAGGTACAGAGAGACTAAAGGCCTTGCCAAGGCTGGGAATCCCACAGACAGTAAACAATGGAGTCAGTTCCAATCTGGCCATCTGACCTCAGAGCTTGTAACCATGGCTCCTGCACTGTCCTGCCCCTTGGTGTCACACATATGATGCAGTGGCTGCAGGACACTCTCCAGCCCAGCTGCTGAAGGCAGCAACCCTCAACTCCTGCAGCTGACCCCGAACTCTCAGCCCCTGCCCAAGTTGCCCACCTCCCAGGGGGCTGCCTCACCTTGGCCAGCCTGGCCCTTTTGATGAGGTCATTGAGCTTGCGCAGGGCAGCATTTCGGGGCAGACTCTGGATGTCCCTGAATAGGTCCTGTTCCTCAGCCTCAAAGAGCTTCCGGTTGTCAGGGATGAGGAGGGGGTGGGACCAGAAGGAGCCGATGTAGACCCGGATCACCTCTGGGGTGTTCACGATCTTCCCCAAGGACCACATGAGGGCCCCGTACACCCGCATCAGCTGCTGCGTCTCAATCTGGTCAGCTTTGTTCAGCACCACCCGCATCTTGTCCTCATGGTTCTTGAGGGCTTTGATGACTTCTGAGAACTCATCAGAGATGTCCAGTTTGTGGGCATCGAAGAGCAGAATGATGCGGTCAACCCGCTCGGCAAACCACTCAAGGACAGCTGCAAAGTCATACCCTGCCGGCAGAGGGACAATCAGGGGCTGGGGCCTTTGGGGTATAGGGTAGGGGTTTGGAGAAGCAGTTGGGTGTGTAGAAATAACACAGTCTTGGGAGTCAGATCTGAGTTTAAATCCTGGCTCCTCCACATTTTAACTGTTTGGACTCCAGCAAATTACCCAATGTCTCATAGAATTTTTGCATCTAAAAATACTATTAAATCCTAAAATAATATAAATATCTAATTAATAGAACTATAAAGGTTAAATCCTCTTAGAATCCAGCACTTAGTAGGTGCTCAGTAAATGCTAGTCACTTTTTTTTTTTTTTTTTTTTTGAGACGGAGTCTCACTCTGTCACCCAGGCTGGAGTGCAGTGGCACCGTCTCTGCTCACTGCAACCTCTGCCTCACGGGTTCAAGCGATTTTTCTGCCTCAGCCTCCTGAGTAGCTGGGATTACAGGAATGCGCCACCACACCCGGCTAATGTTTGTATTTTTAGTAGAGATGGGTTTAACCATGTTAGCCAGGCTGAGTCTTGAATTCCCGACCTCAGGTGATCCGCCTGCCTTGGCCTCCCAAAGTGCTGGGATTACAGGTGTGAGCCGCTGCCCCCAGCCAGCTACTGTGCCTGGCCTAGTAACTCTTATTAACCTCATTATTTCCATAGGACACAGCCACTATCCAACTCCCCTATCCACGCTTCTGTATTTAGCAGCCTGCTGGAAAAGAAAGTCTGGACACCTAATCTGACACAGAGACTCAGAAATTCTTTCTAAGGTCTGGAAACAATGAAACAGTAAAAAGTAGATACTGATGATGGTTCAGACCATGCCTATCACTGGTCTGGAAGAAATCTGCAATTCTTGTCATAAAAACATCTTCTTCTCACTCAGGCTCTTTCCTTTGTAATCAGCTGCAGCACAAAATGCCCAACTCTTGAAACCACAAGGGGTTTCTTCCTTAGGATGTGACTGGAACTCTGGCCACCTTCACCTTGGTTATCTAGCACTAAGCTGCTTTAGGTCAGACTGGTTCCAGGAGCCCCAGAGAAGTTGTTCTGCTCCATCCGAAGTAGCTGTGCATTCAGTAGGGGCTGAAGCAGGAGGGTAGACCAACAGTCTGTCCATTCACTGACACCCAGAGCCCCAGTAGGTCTTACCTCTGTGTCTCAGGCTCCTCTCACATAAAATAGGAAGACAAGAGATAAGGAAGTGGGCTCAGAGAAGTCAAGTGATTTGTCTGAGGGCACACAGCCCATGAGCAGCAGCAGTGGCCTGAGGATGGAGGTGTGAGGCTTTCCCATTCTGAGTCCGAGCAGGGTTCTCAGCCTCTCCTCCTGCTACTCCGCCATGGCACACCTCTGGCACTGAGGTAGGAGCCCTTTCTTGGGCACTAAAGTGATCAACCACCTTGGCTCCCCATAGCACAAGGGTTCCAAGGCGACACACACTGGGGACCCAAAGCTCATTGTCACCATCAAATGGGAAACCAAATCATTAGGACAAAGCCTGTCCTGCCTTACGGAGGCTAGAGACCAGGCAAGATCATCAGGCAACTGCCTTGTAAGTGAGTCAGACTTAAGAAGCTCTGATTGTCTGTAACAGGGGTCCTAACTTAGCCTGCATCAGAATCCCCCATAGGGCTTCTTAAAACCCCGATGGTTGGACACCATCCCCAAAGTTTCTGATTCAGTAGGTCTGACGCAGAGCATTTCTAACAAGCTCCCAGGAGATTCTGATGCTGTTGGTCCAAGGGCCACACTTTGAATACCACTGGTCCATAAAAATAACAATAGCATTCAAAAGGTGTTCAGCACTGACCTAAGTACTTTATAATCATTAATTCCTTTAATCCTCACGATGACTCTATACAGGGTCATTAGATGCTAATATCAGCCCCACTTCTCTGAGGAGTAACCAGAGATACAAACGGATAAAGGAACTTGTCTAAGGTCACCCAGCTGGTAAGCAATGGGCTGGGGACTCAAGTCCAGGAAGACGGCCCTGGAGTCAGGGCTATGAACCCCTGACTGAGTTGGTTTTCAAAGGCTGTCATTTCAGACTAAGTAGCAGGCATCGATGGGGTGGGGGATGAGAATGAATGGAGCCAACAGAGCTAGGTTTAAAAAGCCTTTCCCCCCACCCTGTTGCATCTAGTGAACACCCCAGTGGGGTACATATTTAGGACATGTGGAGGCACTGCCACAGGGGGTGGGGGATGGGATCAGCATGGTCGGGAAAACTTGCTGCCCTAAAGCTTCCTGGAGGACCCCTGTAATGTTTTTCTGGGGTCTGTAAGAGAATTCTAACAAAGGAAGGTCAAACCCTCCTTTGGTTACCCAGATGCCGGCACTACTCCATGTTCAACTCCTCTGTCTTTGGGAAATGAAGTGCTTCTAAGCGTTCCCGTTCCCATGTGATTTTCTCCAAGATCTGTCAGCTGCTCAATTAATATACATCTCAACTAACACACGTCTTCTTCCCCTGCTCCTGTGGGGGTAGATGAGGCTACGAGGAGCTTAGCAATCAATGGTCCAACTCCCTGATTTACAGATAGGGAAACTGAGGCTCAGGAAGGGGCAGAGCTGGCCCAGTATCTCCAGGTTCCAACCTGAGGACAGTCCCTGCTTGGTGCATCATTGAGGGCTTGGTGTGAACTAGATGTTGCCTTCTCTTTCGAAGACAAGTGCCCTGTCTCGGCTCCGAGGCAAGGCCCAGGAAAGTGCTTCAGACGCTGCTCTGCCCAGTAGGCAGGGGGACCATCAACCCTCCCTCGAAGATGTTCACGCAAATTCTCTGAGGTTAAGTCACTCAGCCAACACCACCCGTGAGACACGACCCCTAGCTCTCCAACTCCAAGTTCAGTGCTTGCAGCGGACGGCAAGGTGTTCATGTCATTATCTCATTTCACCCTCATGACATGCTCTGAGGCAGGCAGCGCAAGGAGTATCGCTCTCACTTGCAGGGGAGGAAACTGATGTTCCGAGAGGAGAGAGTCAAACAGCTGGCGAGTGGTGAGGCCAGATGACCCAGCTGTCAGCCATCCTGCCATCTGCACCTGGCCGCTCCCTGCCTCCCTCTCTCCTTCCCTCCCTGGCACACAGGCCCAACCAGCTCCTCACTGGAGCCTGGGAGGCCTTCGCATTCCCACTCCAGGTGAAGCCTGCAGCCTGCACTGCACTACTCCCCTCTTTCCTACATCCCTCTGTCCCTCCTCCCCTCCCCAGGGATGGCTCCAGCCTATTTTTATCTTCCCTTCAGCACAGCCCATGGCAAGGCTGCTGTCACCTCCCAAAGGCAGTCCCTCAGAGCTGTGGGTGGGGAGGGGCAAGAGGGCTAAGAAAATCAGGGCAGCCTGAGCCCCCTGCCCCAACCCCCACCTCTGCCAACAGCTCACCCCAGGAGGGCAGCGGGGCCCCTCCACAACTCCCTGCCAGGCCTCTGGCCTTCTGCAGCTCCTTATTCCCCAATCTGGATTCCAGCTGTGGCAGTGCAGGCCGAAGGAGGGGCTGCTGGGAGGACTAAGACTGAGCTGCAGCTCCATCTCACCTGTCCAGCAAATCTCAGCCCCAACGCATTGGCTCAATGGCTCAGAACAAGCTAAGGCAGCCAGGGCAGCCAGTGTTGAGTCCTATGCTGACAAGGTAATGGAGGTTTATAGAGGGTGAGAGACAGGCCCAAGGCCATGCAATACTGGGGGTCAGAGCCAAGACCTGAACTCCAAATTCAACTCTTGCACTGTAGTCATGCCTGCACCAGGCTGGGGTAAACAAAGGCACCAGAGAAGCTGCAGAGAAGAGGCTCTGTCCCTGCAACTTTGCTGTAATCCCTGGTGACACCAGCGATGTAAGAGAAGGCTGTGTCTGCAAAGGTTGAGGGGCAGCAACATGTCCATGCTGCCAGAACAGGATAGACCCCTGCCCACCCCGTCCCTGCCCTTGGTGGTCTTTTGGCATCATGCATGCTCCTATTCTGCTCTTCAGCTCACTGAAATCATCCTCACTGCACCGGGAGCTGGGCAGGGCAAGGGCAGCACCTCACCCTTCTGGGCTTCCCCTGCACCCAGCACGGTGTGTGCCACACAGCAGGTGCACTATCAGTATTTGCCGAACGGAACTGAAATGGGAGCCCTGTTCCATGTTTTGCATCTGGGAGACAGTAAATGAGTAATCTCTGGGCCTCAGTTTTATGCTCGAGGAATCAGTGACTCAGTCGTAGGGTTATTGTGAGGATCTAAACAAATCAGAGGATGCAGGTGAAACTGCTGAGCTGTGACCTTGGCTGTTCTTACTGCCCTGCTGTTTTTTATAAAGCACTCCTTCTAAGCCCTAGTTTCTATGAGATGGGATGTGCTCTGCAGGGGTCATCAGAGGAGCACTGGCCTGGGTGAGCCCACCTCTCGTTTCTGCTTAGCCACTAACTTACTGTGTGTCCTTGGGCAAGCAATCTCCCCTCTCTAGCCTTGTGTCTCTTTGCCTGTCAAATCAGGGGATTGAGCTGGACAACCTCCGAGCTTCCTTTCTCGGTTCCCAATGCTCTGCATCTGAGACCAGAGGTGCGAGGGTGCGGAGTACAGTAGGATGGATGGAGATTAGATACAAGGAACCCTTTGCAAGAGAAAGAAGCTGCAGACTGCTGTCCTATAGTCCTCGGGCATGCCTGTGTGAAGTCTGCCTCTGCCTGAGGACAGGCCAAGGGCTTCTGGGAACTCTTTCTATGATCTTTATAAGCAGAGGCCTCCTACTTGCTCTGGCAAGCTGCTATCCAATTACAGACTCAGTAATGCCAGAAGCTTCCAGCCAGGTGCAGCGGTGAAGACCATGACCATCAAGCAACGAATGACTCCATGGGTTCCTCTGAAGCTCAACCTCCCTGCTCCTGGCTACCCCTGAGACTGTGTCACCTGTAGGGTGGATATTTAGTTGTTCACTTGGCCTGGACTTAGGAGAAGATCTAGGAATGGTGGTATCTCAAAGGTATGGACTGGACCCAGTAAGAAAAAGGGTATGGTAGAGGATTAGCTTTCTCATTTATTTGGCAAATCTGAACCTCAGTTTTCTCAGCTGCAAAATGGGGATAACAAATGACTGAATGACAGGTCTGTGGCAGAGCTGAATCAGGGCTCTGTGGTAGAGCCGTGGCAACATGATCTGACAGCAGAGACTCTGCCTCAGCAGCTGTGGTGAGTGCCATGGCCAGTGACAGGCCCCCTTCCCCTCTCTGGTCCCAGCAATGGTTCTGAGACCTACAACAGTAGCTCTTGAGCACCTGCGGCAGCCCAAGGGTTCATGAAATATGGACTAGTGAGTTGGGGGAGATTCAAGCACTGAGAGAGCAGAGAAGCTGCCCTTCCTGGACTTCATAGCACAAGTCTGCTGGCTCTAAGAGGTCTAGTCAGCCAGCTCTGGGCCTGGAGACTGGGCAGCCTGTAGGGATCTGTGGTCTCCTCCAACCGGAGGCTCCAGAGGACTGGAAAGTAAGCACTTTGAAGTAATTCCAGGCAGGAGGAAATCGATCAGACAAACGCAGTAAAGAAAGCCACCCCTTCATCACCCGCTGGCTTCCTTCGTGGTCTGACATGCAGTGCCGGGGCCCTCACAGGGCAGCACACTTCTTTGGGTTTCCAGCCAAATGACCTCATTTGCTCTTCGTAATTCTCTGTATTCCAGGAGGTAAGTAGGGCATACACATCTTACAGGACAGGGAATCTGGACACAAAGAGATTAAGGGGCTTGCTCAAGCTCACACAGCCAGGTGGTGGCAAACTCAGGTCTAGAACCCAGCTCCTTGACTTGCAGCCCACGTTCTCTTTCTATAATAGCTCACAGCCATGTGAGCCTGAAGCTCAGAGGCCGAGCCCTCAAACCGGGCACTTACTTGTGGTGGGTACATACAAAAACCCCATCCTTCCCCCCAAAAATCTCTGTCAAGATTTAAAGACATTTGAGCAAAAGAGGAATAACAAGGCATCAATTTCCAAAATGTGGGAAGAGTTTGGCTGACAATGGGGAAGAAATGCCACATTAGATGTTTCCCAGAAGTAACAGCGAAGAGCGGCCCAAGCAGATGGTCGGCAAGGCCGTTTGAAGGGCGTCAGGACTCGGCCGCTCTGCCCAGGCACGGGAGCGCCCAGACAGGTGTGCCCGTACCGGCACGTAGTCTGGGAAGACCCAGAGGCCTTTCAGTGCAGGCTCTGCTCCAGTGAGGGTGCCCTGGATGGGCTAGGAATGTGAGGCTGCAAGGATGAGCCAAGATCTGCCAAGGTCTGAGCCCTAAAGACCCCTAGAGGAAACTTGGAGATGAGAGGTTTGCCCTCATTCCTACCCGCTGCGCTCTTCCTGGGCAGGTGATGATAATGTGCTGAGAAGCCGCTGGACCAGGAATAGGGAGACCAGAGTTCCCAATCTAGGTGTGTGATCTGGGCAAATTTTCAAGCTGAGCTCTACTGAGCTCACCTGTGCGGGAAGGGGCCCGTGAGGAGGAGGTTCAAGTTGTGCAGACTGTGATGTGAGCACAAAGCCCCGCCCTGCTTTCCTAAGGTGGCGCCTGTGGGGATTTCTAGCTGGGAAGCAGCCAGGAAATGTGGTTCCTATGCTGAAGACACTCAGCCTTCTGGAGCCCTCCCACTCCTGCTGCATCCTCACTTCTTCCCAGTAATGAGCCAGGCCGGGGCACATCCTGCCACTTCCAGGAACCACTTCCCTGCCTGCCTCCCCTGCCCACCCCAACGCGTCTGCATCCAGAGACAAGTGCTGGCCCAGGACCTCCTAGAATCAGCTTCCCGGGCACCCCACCCTTCTTCCTACAAGACACACCGCGCCCCAGGCCCAGTAGAGGGTCCACACCCTGAGCAAGGACGACCCTTGGCCACCCTAGTCCAGCCTGGGGCCTGAATGCTCCTTCCTGTGAAGCCTGAGGTCTTGGAGACCTTAGAAGCAGCTCACTTTGCAGAACAGGCAGTCTAACGTGGCCAGTTGGGGCCTCTGTGCCGACTTGATAACCATGCCCCTTTTTATCTGCTGAGACACAGCCCTGCGCCAGGTATGAGGCTCAGTGAGCAGAAGGTGGGCTGAAGTTCAGGCTCTAGACGCCCTCGTGCAGGACATAATTGGCCGGACTATCCCAGGGAGCAAGGGTGTCTGGTCCTAGCCTGGGCTGGCTGGAGTAAGACGAGAAGCACCCAGTTTGCTCTGTGGCCAAACCCAGAGCTCTTGGAGCCCCAGGCAAGAAGGCATGAGAAAGCAACTTTGGTTCTGTGCACACATTTGTGTGTGTGTGTGTGCATTGGGGGGTGGTGCTGTGGGGAAGACGGGAGTTGTGTATATGTGCGGGGTATGTGTGAGGAGTGTGTGTGCATGTGTGAGTGTGGGTGTGTGTGTAAATGGAGGTATGGGCAGGGGAGGGTCTATGTGTGTCAGTTTAAACTGGAACCATGTGTTCTAAGGCCAATTGTGAGAAAGAAAGGGGTGGGGCTCTGCACCCTGGAAACTTTCCTCGTTTGGGGTACCACAGATAACTGAGGGTGTCTGATGCCCTTCCCCCAACTGTCCTGGTCTCCTCAGGGTGCTGAGGTCAGCACCGCCCCAGGCACCAGCAGCCCAGTTCCTAGTTCTTGTTTTTAACACAGGCTGCTTTTGCCAGCAGCTGCATTTACAGTCTGGACGCAGGAAAGCAGAAAACAAACTGGCCTGCAAAGCCACTCCTGGGCCCATCACTTCTCCCAGAGGTAGGGGGACCTGGCGCTTAGTCAATGTGGGGTGGGAGGCATCAGGAAGTGCAGGCAAGAACACCAAGGACCTAATTTGCTTAAGGCAGTCACTGAGATCCAAAGACAAAGGCAGGAAGAGAGGTAGTGAAACCCCGTCTCTACTAAAAATACAAAAATTAGCTGGGTGTGGTGGCGCACACCTGTAGTCCCAGCTACTCAGGAGGCTGAGGCAGGAGAATCGCTTGAACTCGAGAGGCGGAGGTTGCAGTGAGCCGAGATTGCTCCACTGCACTCCAGCCTGGAGACAGTCAAAAAAAAAAGCAGAAATAGGAAAAGAAGGGAATAGGATAAGAACTGAGGAAGGCAGGAGTCCCTGGGAACCAGCCTGCCACAAATAAGTGCACAGGCTGTGCACTGCACAACTGCAAGGGGAACCATTCACACAGATTACTCTGGGATTGTATGATAGGTAGGGCCAACTGACAAGGAGGGAGGAAGGAAGGTAGCTCATGGTGATCCAGACCCAGGGCTATGGCCTGTGTTTTCATATGGTCTATGGACCTCACAAGAAGGCTGTGGGATGCATATCATTACCCCTTGTTACACATGGGGACCCTGAAAATGTGACCTGTTGAGACACACAGAGGTTCTAAAGCGCAGAACTCTGAACTCCTAGTACATGTCCTTGGAAACCGCAGAGGCTGGAGTCCTCTCTGGACCTGCTGGTCAGGCTGCACCGGCCTTGCAGGTGTACATGTGCACATCCCCCAGGGAGTTCACCCTGGGAAGGGATGGCTTTCCTCAGCCTTCCTGGAGGAGTCCTGAGCTGCCTGAGTGAAACAGCAAATCCCTTTCAGTCCTAAGTGCAGGGTGAACCCCAGATGAACCACTTCCGGATGGGAATAGGTAGATTAGGGGAAGGGGGGTGCTCAGGGAAACAAACCAAAGCAAGACAGAGAAACCACCCGTGCTTCCCTCCACAGGGCCCTGAACAGGGAGCCAGGTGCTTACAGCGTGCGTGGGGGCTGGAAGGAGGGAGGCTCACACATTCCTATTTTCCCAGGCCAGGGGTTCCAGTTCCCTATCACCTCCACCATACAGCCCAAAGACAGGGAGCCAGGGGATCAAGTCTTCCCAGGGTACACTGTGATGTCCCAGAATTCACAGGCCACCAATTACAGGAACTGCTAATACAGTTTCCCAAGTCCCTCCTGACTCAGCCGCTTCATTTCCCCTCTTCTTCCTAGGTCTCACCTCCTAAGCAAAGCAAGAGGTGGTGAGGAGGCAGGGCAGGGCTCTCCTGCTCAGGATGTTCAGCCTTCCCTCTCCCTCCCACCTGCGACAGGATGAGGACTCCAGGCTGTGTCTTCCCTGGAGGCCTGACTGGGGTTAACCTGGCCCTTGAGCAGGCTGCTGACCTGGAGAGCCTCTCTCACTGTCTTCCCTCTGCACTCCCAGCCAGGGCAGGCTTGGTAGCTCACACACAGCCATAGTGTAGCCCCAAAGAGCCGAGCCTGGCCCTGCATCACGTGCCTGCCCTCATCAGAAAAGAGCTGCTCTCTGCAGAGAGGACACCAAGGCAGCTCACAAGGGCACTGGACAGAAGCCCAGGTCTGGCACTAGTGGCCTGCACCTGGGCCAAGGGCCTGCATCACTTGGGTCTCGTCAATACACAGCTGCAGGAGCACTGGCCTGTCACACCATGAGGCTGTGACCTCTCCTCTGAGGAGTCTGGGGTGAGCAGTGCTGGCCTGGGCAGGCCATGCTCTTGCAAAAAGAGCAAAGGTTTCTGGGACCCACTATGGTGGCACCGACATGGGCAGGGTGGATCTGTGTCCCAGCCGGAGCCACAAAGCACAGAGGGTAAAGGCACATGCAGTCAGTCACCTACCTAGGTCCATTCAGGCAAGAGTTCTAGCTGCTTCCCAGAGATCCCCAGCGGTTCAAACCCCTCCCTTACCCAGAGTCTGACTTCCGAGTACTGATGTGGCTCCAGCCCTGGCAAATAGCTCCAATACTGGCGTGGACGTGGCATCATCTGATTTTCTTGTCAGAGATACAACACATGGCACAGAAAGGGTAGGGGGCTATGCAGGACACTCAGCAAACTGTGGCAGGACAGGCTGGGGGTGGCGGCCCAGAGCAGTTGTTTTTAGCTTTTGACAGCATCTGTGTAGCATTTTAGAGTTAGAAAAAAGAAAACAGGCCGGGTGCGGTGGTTCCTGACTGTAATCCCAGCACTTTGGGAGGCCAAGGTGGGCAGATCACAAGGTCAGATCGAGACCATTCTGGCCAACATGGTAAAATTCCATCTCTACTAAAAATACAAAAAATTAGCTGGGTGTGGTGGCGCATGCCTGTAATCCCAGCTACTCGGGAGGCTGAGACAGGAGAATCGCTTGAACCCAGGAGGCAGAGGTTACGGTGAGCCGAGATCGCGCCACTGCACTCCAGCCTGACAACAGAGTGAGACTCTGTTTCAAAAAAAAAAAAGAAAAGAAAACAACGATGATGATGATGATGATCTATAATACCTCATGGTTACTAGGTGCTTGCTATGTGCCAGCCAGAAAAGGCTTTTCATCCAAAGCATTTCTTTAATCTTCAAACAACTCCATAAGATGGACAGTACTATTCCCACCCCACCCGCCCCCGCCACCCCACACCATTTTTCTGATAAAGTAACTGAAATAAAGAAACCTGCCGAGGATCACTGTGCCAGGAAGTGGCAGAGGCAGGCTTAGAACCCTGCCAGCCTGACTCCAGAGTTCTGTCTTCTAATCACCACACCAGGCAACCTCCTTTAATGAGCAATTACCCCGTGTTTTTCTGGAGTGAACAGTTTTCGAAGTGCTTTCACTACCTGATTCCCTCCTCTTCTGACCCAGAGCACTGACACCATTGAGCTGAATTTCTCTGTATGCCTTTGGCTGCCCTGCAGAGCTGCGAGCTCCCCAGGAACTTAAGAAGCAAGCCAGGGTCAGGGCCATAGAAGGTGCCTCTTGTAGCATGAATAAACCCAATGAGGTGAGGCTGATATTGATGTCTTCATTTTACAGATGAGAAGACTGAGGCCAGCTGTCTCCTGAGCTACAGCGGACCCGAATTCCTCTCCCGACCCCTGCCTAGGACTGCCCCAGGTAAAATGATCCCATACAGCACAGGAGAAGTGCCGGCTCGCCAAGGTACAGCATAGCCCTGGGTGCTTCTCTTCTGGTATGTAAGAGAGTGAACATGCCAGAACCATGGAGCCCATAGCCAACACCCCTCAGGCAGGCTGCTTACCCCGGCTGATCCTCTGCTTCTCCCCGGAGAGGATCCCTGGTGTGTCGATGACGCTGATGCTCTCCAGCACAGGGTTGGGTAGCTGGGCACACACGAATCTGCATGGGCAGAGGAAACCTGGGTGAGTACTTGCCCGCCTTTTGTGACCCAGCCCCATGACTCCAACCACCTGTCTTGTCTCTCTCAGGTGAGCTGCAGGTGCATCCTGAAACGTTCAGTTCACCACGGGCTTGCCCAGCTCAGGGCGTGGCTGACAGCTGATCCAGGGCTGAACCCCAGTTCTCCTGCCTCTCCCCACATCCAGTGTTAGAGTGCCCTGCACCCGGGTGTGTTTGGTAAAATGCTTTGTGACCAGCAGGGCTATTCCATAGCGACATCCCATCTTCATGTGTGATCCAAGCCTGGGTCTAATTCTTATGGCCCCAAGTCCTTAGTTTGTCCTTGGTCAGCTATCTCCCTGCCTTGAGTAACTCCACTTAGCTTGGCCCTTTCTAGGAACCTCAGCTTTTTTAGATAAACAATGAGAAGACACCCTGCCTGGTCTTCATATGAGCCCCAAGGGACTAGCAGGGCAGGAGGGACTTCACGGATCTGTCCCAAGCCATCACTGCACAGAGTCAGGGTCTGAGGATCCTCCTTCTGATTTGATCCTCGTGGGCAAAGTGGCTGTGCTTCCCTGTATATGTCCTCATTTGTACATAGAGTATCATTCAACAGTAACTGAAGCCCTACTCTGTACAAGATAGCAGGCCAGAGGATGACAAGCCTGGCTGGCTTAAAATGCAGACTCCCAGGAGGCAGGCCAGAATCCCAGCCCCAAAAGTAGATCTCACTCAGGATCTATGCTTTGAGGAAGCTCCCTGGATGATTGTGAGGCAGCCATGGTTCATGCTTGCCAAGTCCTGCTGTGGGGGACACTAAGATGTCCAAAACTCGATCCCTGTCTCCAACGAGCACAGCCTGGTGCAGGACAGGAGGCCTATACATGGACAACCAGAATACACAGTGCAATGGGACCAGCACCCTGAGAGAAGTCAGATGAAGTGTTTGGAAAATTCAAGGCAGAGAAATGGCTTCCAGGGAGGGCTTCCTGGAGGAGTAGGCACTGGAGCTGGCCTTGAAGAATGGGAACCACCCAGGAACATTTATCTGGACATCTAAAGGCCAAACATCTCTATTAGGATAGCAGTCAAGTGTCATTCAAGAGAAGCGAGGGAAGGGGAGCAAACAAGGAGTGTGAAATAAGACCACTCAGCAGCGCAGAGACAGGAACCTGGAAATCTAAAAGGTGCAGCACCTTGTGCGGACTGCAGTGAAGCCGGTGGCACGTGCTAGAGGGCTCCCATCATCCCTGCTGTCGTTTCAATGGACATGCCTGGCAGACCCCCAGCCAACCTAAACATCCACCACTTTAGCTGCTGCGTGCTCCTGGAGAAAATCTCAGAACCTCACGATTTCACAGGTGCCTGCAGGAAGCCACATTCTTTCATCATTCTTCTCTGGCGATGCATATTTTCTCTCTCTTTCTCTCTTCAGTATTTTCTGCTGGAAATGTCCTCTTTTTTTTTACATTTTTGGTGTCACTTCACCCATTAACGTCAGGGTCAAATGGCAACTTTCCCACAAAGGCCTTGTCAGCCCTGCTCTTCCTCTTGCCTGGGTTTCATTGGCTCTCTCCAAGCCTGTGTCCACTGAACTGTATCAGCCTTACATTCCCCCACAAAACAGAGCCCAAGGCCGCTAGGGGCCTGGTGTCTGTTGAAATAAAACATGAATTCTATCCCTTAGCAAGGCACCTGGGAGGGAGGCAGGAGACACAGCCCCTCCTGTGGCCACATTTCTTTCCTTGTCAATGTCTGCTCTGCAGGCCAGACACGAGGTCACTCTGGAAATGCAGGATCTTGCCTGAGTCACCTTCATTTTATTCACTGAAATCACAAATATAGAGAGAGATTCCTGACCCCTTAATAGTATCACCTTTTGTGTGCATGTTATTTGTTTCACAACACCTTCCTACATATTTTCTTTATACTTTTTTTTTGTAAAATACATGCACATGGTAAAAAACAAACAAACAAAACCAACCAAAACATGGTCCAGCAAGGCATAAAATGAAATAGGAAGGTGTTCCTCTTCTCCACCTTTCTGCCCTGCTCAATTCCACTCCCTAAATGGAACCACTGTAAGCCGGTTACAGGCTCACACCTGTAAACCCAGCACTTTGGGAGGCCAAGGTGGGTGGATCACTTGAGGCCAGGAGTTCGTGACCAGCCTGGCCAACATGGTGAAACCCTGTCTCTATTAAAAGTACAAAAATTAGCCGGGCGTGGTGGCACATGCCTGTAACCCCAGCTATTCAGGAGGCTGAGGTGGGCAAATTGCTTGAACCCAGGAGGCGGAGGCTACAGTGAGCTGAGATCACGCCACTGCACTTCAGCCTGGGCGACAGAAAAAAAAAAAAAAAAAGTAACCACTGTATAAAAAGAATTATATATTTTTTCCTTTCTCTCTCAAATTTTCTTCACACAACATTTGCAGGATTAGATTATGGCAATTTAAATTTTATCACTTTCTAGATGAAGATAATAATATTGAAAGAGGTGTCTTTACTTAAAGTAAACCACCCCCACCCAACCTCACCCACACCTCCTGGTTTCAATAAATTTAACAATGGAGTTAATGAGACTTGCTGGGTTTGATTAATGACATAAGGGCACTCAGCTTTCAGGAATACACCCAGCATATGATGGCAATCTCTTAAATTCTGTTATCATAATAGGCTACACGCTATTACATATAATACAGTACGCTATATCATTATAAGCACAATTATCCCAAAATGGCATTATTCACTAAACCTGTACTCCTCTCTTGTGATGAGCCCAGTTTCCTCTTGTCTCTCCCCGGCTTTTCCCTCCTCTCCCCTGGGGTCTAGCTCCTCCTCTCTGCCTTCAGATAGGACGATGCTCCTCAGCTGACTCACCAGCATTGCAAACTCAACCTGTCCAAAATCAAATTCATCGCCTACCCTCTTGCTCAGATATCCCTGTTTCTCTTCAGCTCTGGCAATTCATTCTCCTGAATCATGCTCATCCCACCCCCTCCATTTCTGCATTTTAGCATTTTGGGCATCCAGGACCTCCTTACTCAGTTCCAGGTATGAGAGACACCCCTGGATTCCAGGACGCCTGCCCCACTGCACCTTACCACCACGACCTCCTCATTCTTCCTAAACTGACCTCAGCTTCATTCCCAGGTATGAGAGACACCCCTGGATTCCAGGACGCCTGCCCCACTACACCTTACCACCACGACCTCCTCATTCTTCCTAAACGGACCTTAGCTTCATTCCCAACATAAACCAAACCCCATGCCTGGGCCTCTCTGCCAGGCCAAGTTCCCGAGATTTCTCAGCATGGCCCTTCCTCTGCTCCCTACTCTGGGTGCACACCTTGGCCACTCACAATTTCACATTTCATTCATGTGGTTGTTTCCCTGTCCCTGTCTCAGACTGTTATTGACTCCCTACCACTGTAAGAAAGGTCCGAAACAAGTTCATAGGTTTATAAAAAATATTATTTGGAGCTGGGCACGGTGGCTCACGCCTGTAATCCCAGCACTTTGGGAGGCTAAGGCAGGTGGATCACCTGAGGTTGGGAGTTTGAGACCAGCCTGACCAACATGGAGAAACCCTGTCTCTATTAAAAAAAAAAAAAATACAAAATTAGTCAGGTGTGGTGGCACATGCCTGTAATCCCAGCTACTCAGGAGGCTGAGGCAGGAGAATTGCTTGAATCTGGGAGGCAGAGGTTGCGATGAGCCGAGATCACGCCATTGCACTCCAGCTTGGGCAACAAGAGTGAAACTCCGTCTCACCAAAACAAACAAACAAACAAAATATATATATATATACGTATATATATTTGGAATAAGAGACATCGAGAATCCTTTGGGCAATGAGCCTCACCTTCCACAACTGAAAAATGGCCACAGCAGATGCCTATTCCATTCACTAAACAATTAAGGAATCAAATGAAACAAGACATAACACTATCACTAACTAACCTGTTGGTTACTATGTGCCAGGCACGAAGTGTTTTCTGTTCACTGTCCCACTTATTTCTCCTTTAACTCCTATTATCCTATTTTACAGATGGGAAAAATAAGAAACAAAGAAGGTTTGTAACTTGTTCAAGAGCCACAGTATTAGGCAGGATTTGAACCCAGGTCTATCTGAAGGCAAAGCCTGTATTCATTACCTCTACTCTAAACACCTCCAAGTAGAAAAAGGAGTTTTAAAATTATTTTCAAAGTGTTTACCATGCACATGTGAAACTGGATTTATAAGTGTAATAAGCGTGAGCAGGGGATCAGCCTGCATTCTGGTTAAACAGAACAATTAATGCGAAGGCCCAGATTAGTTTGCCAAGCATTCCTAGAGTTTTCTCCATTCAAATCATCATGATGATCTTGGTATCTGCAAGGCTGAACTTGTCCTGGGGCAAGAGAGGTGACCTGTGCAAGCTCATTTAATTTAGTAGAAGAGTCAGTGCTCAAACCCAAGGCTTCCCTGTGAAGTCCGGGGTTCTTCCCACCAGGTAGAAACAATATCCGTGAACAGAAGAGAACCTTCGTCTGCCTCCTTCCAGTTGGATGCAAATCCCAGCCACTGCACGTTTAGGCAAATGCTGGGAACTACATGGAGCATCCTCCTCCACTTTTACTAGGGGTAGGTGCAGGGTAGGGGAATGTGACCTAAGTCAATGCTGTATCCTTCCTTGCTCCCTGAGAAGGAGGAATCAGCCCAGCATTTGCAGCTGCTGCATCTCACAACTGACTCAGTTACACTCTCAGCAAGCAAGGGACAATTCTAGGTATGGAAAGATTGACAGGAGACTCTAGGCACCAAGCCTCCCAAGACCCTGCCTATTGTTCTTTCACCCCCCATACTCCAAGAAGAAGAAAAGACAGCACCCGAAAGCGTTGTGTTCCCCTCCACACTCACCTGTTCAAGAAGGCGTTGCCAAAGGCGTTGAGTTTCCTGAAGGGTTTCTTGGGATCCACCACCAGGGCGTTCCCAGGGATGATCCCCTCCATGTCTCCCTGCATCACCGCAATGAAGGAGTCTGTGGTGGGCTCGGGCCCAATCCTCATGCCTGGGAAGTCCTGTTCCAGCAGGTACCTAGCAAGAAGGAGCACAGTCCTAATGCAGGCATTTTGCTCAAAGATCAACACGGCATGTCTACTATAAGGCAGACAACATGCAAGTCAGAGGGGAGGGCAGAGCCACAGCAGCAAGATCTCATGGCCGGGAGAAATGCCTGTTAGATAATGAGTCCAAAGAACTTTGTAGAGCAGGTGGAATTTCAGCTGAACTTAAAATATTCTGTTTTTTGGTCCTTATCTTTTTCCCTTTCTCAATCAGTTGGGGGCTCGTGGGCGGGCGTGGAAGGAGCAAGGTTTAGGCTCAGAAACAAAGCATGGATTGAAATGATTCTTACACAGAGTATTACAGACTCCATAACTGAAGGTAACCTGCTGAAGTACCCACACAAAGGCATGGTTAGAACTAAACTTTCCATAGACTCTGCTGGCTTTTCATAGGTCTTTATTTAACTGGTTAGTTCTTTAATATAAAAATAGCTCATATGTGATATAAAACACAAACAATATAAAAGGTATACTATGAAAAATGAATCTCTGGCTAGGCACGGTGGCTCACGCCTATAATCTCAGCACTTTGGGAGGCCGAGGCAGGCGGATCATAAGGTCAGGAGTTCAAGACCAGCCTGGCCAACATGGTGAAACCCTGTCTCTACTAAAAATACAAAAATTAGCTGGGCGTGGTGGCAGGAGCTTGTAATCCCAGCTACTAGGGAAGCTGAGGCAGGAGAATCATTTGAACCCAGGAGGCAGAGGTTGCAGTGAGCCAAGATCATGCCACTGCACTACAGCCTGGGCAACAAGAGTGAAACTCTATCTCAAAAAAAAAAAAAAAAAGAAAGAAAGAAAGGAAAAGAATAATGAATCTCCATCCTATCCTACACCTCTAGTATCTGTATTTTGTATCCTGTATCCTTCCAGAAATGTCCCATGCTCACAAGTACTATGTTATTAAGTGTTCACACAGATCTACACATTTATGATCTTATTTATTTATTTTGTTGAGATGGAGTGTTACTCTGTTGCCCAGGCTGGAGTGCAGTGGTGTGTTCTCAGCTCACTACAACCTCCACCTCCCAGGTTCAAATGAGTCACCTGCCTCAGCCTCCGGAGTAGCTAGAATTACAGGTGCCTGCCACCATGCTTGGCTAATTTTTTTGTATTTTTAGTAGAGATGGGGTTTCCCCATGTTGGCCAGGCTGGTCCTGAACTTCTGACCTCAGGTGATCCACCTGCTTTGGCCTATCCCAAAGTACTGGGATTACAGGCATGAGCCACTGTGCCTAGCCACCTGATCTTATTTTTTAGCACAGAAGCAACCTGCACACCTTTCATTCTATTTTTCTTGTCATTACCCATTTAATTCCAACTTTCAAAGAAGAGACTACATTCAAAATGCCTTGTATAGCACCTGGCAAAAACAGATATGTTCAACAAATGAGTCCTCCCTTGTGCCCTTGGGTATTAGGCAATTTCATTACAAAAGTATAGTATATGGTGGGATTCCCAGACAGAGATTATAATTGTGCTATGTTTTAAAACATGTGTTTGGTTTTTCACCTGCACTACCTAAATAGGTGTCAAAAAGTTACCTTTTATCTGTCAATGCCTTCCTTCCGCACCCAACACCCACACACACACCCCTCCCCACAACGCGTGCATGCTTTGTAACCATGAAGGATGTTGTAATGTGCACAAGCAGGAATGTACAGATCCTGTGATGACATGGATATTATCAATGCACGTGTTTCTTTTTATGCTTAATATGTTTAGGACATAGCAGGACAGATCTATTCTATTCCTCCTAATGACAACGTAGAATGGGTTACTACTGGCTAATTTAACGGCCACATTGCTGACCATTTACAATTTTACAAATAACTTTCAACTGTTTCAATTCTTCCTAGATGGAAGACAAATGGCAGTAGGGGAGTTTACACATTATCCCAACCAGACAGGCGAAGAAGAGGAAGGGGGTTTGTTTATTTTTATGGAATGGTTTTTAACATGTTCTCTTTCTGTCCTTTAGTGTGGGCCAGGAGGGGGCCAGAGGTCCAAGATCTGGTCCTGTTCACTCACTGTGCAGCCTCAGGGAGGCCCCCTTCCCTCTCTGGGCCCCATCCTCCGTTCCCTTTAAGAGGCTAAACAAGGTGATAGAACAGGTGCCTCCTGTTCTAAAAGTCTGTCCCTGATCTGCTGCCTGAAGGATGCATTTCTGGGTGGTGCCCATCTGTGTCACTCACACCCACACAGCTCTGCCCCTCGTTGGTGGCCACTCCTGAAAGGACAGGGGGATGGTGAGCGGACTATTCCTCTGAGCTTCTGGCTGTGGCCCGGGAAGGTAGGTGACTCTCTGCTCTTTTCCGGGCCTGTGCGGTGAGAGCCCAAAGTCCCCTCTCTCTCTCTATCAGGAGTAGGGCCCTGGACACTGCTACTTCTCCAAGCTACCCAGCTGATTCTAGGTCCAGCCAGTGTTGGTAACCTGCTCTGGACCCAGCCTTTCATTTGACTGAAATAACTGCTGACGTTCCATAGCCTTTCCACGTGTCACACATTATGCTAAATGTTTTGACAACAGCATCTCCTTTGGTTCTCACAGGAGCCCTATAGATAGGCAGGCACTGAGGAAACTGAGGATTAGAAGGGTTACATGGCTTCTTAAAGTTAAACAGCTAGTAACAGAGCTGGAATCCACACGCACATCAGTCTGACCAAATCCTTCATTCTTCAACTGTCTTCTACCCTGAGGAAACCACTGCCCAGCGAGCTGATAAGGTCCCACAGGCCAACAGGGCAGAGCTAGTACCAGAGGCCACATCTCCAGGGCCCATGCCCTCGCTCTCTGCCCATCCTGTGACTCCCTAAGGCGGGCCAGCGCAGGTGGACTGCAGCAGCAGGCCTGGTCTGCACAGAGGGGTGGTGGCCAAGGGGGCTCGCCAGGGCTTCCTCCCACTCATCAACATCCCATTTGTGCCTCTGAGCAGCGTTCTGAGCTGTGAATTCACTCTGCGGTTCCATGGTAGTTAAAGTCAGGTTGCTATGGGCTCCGTCCCCAAGGGGGAGCCTCGGCAGCCAGCCCTGGAGGAAGCTGCTGATCCGCTGAGAGTTGGAGCCCTCCTGTCCAAAGGCCACCTGCCACACAGGGCACAGGTGGCTTTCAGGTTGTCTTGGGAAGCCCCTCATCCCTCCAGATCCCAGCTCAGTGATCGGAGTGTGAGGGGAGGATTTCCTCTGGTCAGAGGATCCCTCTGAAAGCTGGCACCGAGGTTGTGATGAGAGTGAATCCTAACAGCTGTACCCTTGGCTAGCACTTCCTGCCTTCTCAGAATACCTTCTCCTTCAGGGCCTCCTGGGAGAAGCTGGGAATCTCAGTGGCCTGGGGCCAGTCAACCTGCTTCCTCTAACCTTGAGGGCTATGCTCTTCAGGGGGTACTTAACTCAGGGAACCTCAGTACCTCCCTCCATAACATGGCGGGTAATCGTTCAAACTGACTGAGCACCTGCGATGTGCTGGATGTTATTCTAAATTTTCCATGGATTATCTCATTTCACCTTCCCATATACTATGATGTCAGCACTATGCTCTTCCTCATCAAATGGACCTAATAAGAAAACCTATCTCACAGGGTGTTCTGAGGATTAAATTCATTGCAGAAGTTAAGCTTTTAACCAGTACCTTAAATTACCTAGATTATCATTCCATTTGAAGAAGGAGGAGATAAAGGTTTAATGATGTGCCCCAGGTGATGCACTCAGTAAATAGTAACAGGGCTAGGATTTGAACCTGGCACTTGGATTTGCGTTCATGCTCCTAACCACTTCACTCACTCTCCTTTCCTGCCTTGACCAGGAAATGCAGCCATCTTTAGGGACAGGCCAAAAGGGTTGAGCTCCCTTTTAGAACAATGAATGGGACAAGAAGGCCACAAAGAAATATGGTTTGGCAGGAGGCAGGCAGGGCCAGGCCTTGGAGGGGAGGTGAGGCTTTGAGGCCTGCAAACGCAGGAGTGTACTCATCTCTATAAATATCAGCTGTGGGGTTCCCTGCTTGGCTTCAGTGACTGGGGTGTGGCATCCCAAAGCTGCTGCTATCACGTGATCAGAGCAGGTCCCTGGCCCCAAGGGCTCTAAAAGGACACTTTTGGATTTACAAACAGTCGGGCAAGATTATCCTTCATGAGAAAGATTCCACCCTGATTGGGAAACCCCATTTATCTTTGCTTGCCCGGGCAGCTGACCTAGTGAGTGTGTGGATGAGAAGCCCTAAGCAGGGCTCTGCAAGGGAGCAGCAACAGTGGATTGCGGGAAGTAGGGATCAACAAAGGCTCCAGGGACAGCTGAAACAGAGAGGGCTGAAAAGAACCATTCTGAGGCAGCCTCAAAAATGCCCAGAATGAACAGGGCCAAACAGCAGTGATGAAGGATCGTCCTCACACAGGCATCTCAAATTCCACCCCTGAGAGGGACGTGGTGTTCTCAGCAGACGAGCGAAGGCTTCCCAGCCTAACAGGGTGGCTTCCGGAGAAGTTACAGGACCGCAGCCTGAGGTGGTCAGGCAAGGGTCTGGGGTTTGTCCTGCTAAACCCGCATGACCCAAAACTTGCTGGCCACATATGGGTCTGGGGAAACACTGAGTCTAATGAGGCCACCAGCAAGTCCAGGCAGCACAGTCGGGTGGGGTAAATTCTCAGGGACATTTGGGTATGGCTTACAGCAGCGGGTGCCCCTGTAACAAAGCCACCACTGTGTCCAGAAAGGAAAAATCTATTGAGGAATCTCATGCACTGATTCTTTATGGGGAGCGATACAGATTGCCTCTGTTGCCAGGAGAAAACGTTCCCACAGCCGTGTAAAAAAAGAAAAGTTAATTCAGGCCAGGGTGGGAACAGCAGAGACAGGGACACATGAGAATGAGGGGAGACAGGACAGACTGAGTCCAGGATGATAATACTCGCCCTGTCGGCCTCGTGGGTTTGAGGGAGACTGTAACACACCCCATAGACACAAGCGAGGAAGTGGATGGGAGACTCCACAGCCAAGTTGAGGCATGAGTCAGCTCCGTGTTCCCTGGAGCAGCTATAACTGGCCCTGTCGAAAGCACCCTCAGCCACGTGATGAAGGAATTCCAGCACGAAGGAGAATCTGGTGGCCAGAGAGTCCAGCCTCCTTGCGACAGGCCAGCCCGCCCAGGGCACTACTGGGCACCATCCCCAGAGCTCAGCGACGTGCCTCTTCTCCAGCCCTCCCCTTCGTGCTGGAGAAGGGCCTTCCCGCACCTTCCTGAGAGCCTGCGTCTAAGCTCATATCAGAGTCAGCTCGAGAGAGGAGAGGAAATGATAAAGCCCCATGCGCGGGGCCTGGAGCACAGCTGGTGCTAAACTGGTTCTGCCTCCCCCTGAATCCGGTCAGTAATGCTGTGAGGGAGTTATTACTATTCGCATCTTATGGATAAGGAAACTGCGGGTCAGAAAGGGGAGGTGGCCTGACCTCTGTCAGACCTTCCTAACCAGGTCTCCGGGCAGGAAGCGGTGGAGCTGGATTCTGCTGACTTGGACTGTGTTCCATGGCCTTCGTCCCACTGTCAATGGGAATGGGAGGGAGACCTTTCCCCAGAGGTCTTTCTCCTCCCAGTAAATGTTTTTCCTGATGACTTCCAGGCACCTGACTTACAAGGCAGCCCCTAAGCCAGGCTGAGGCACGTAGACACAGTTTCTCTGGCTTAAGGCCTTCTGCTCCCTTGTGTAACACTCAGGCCTTGTAAGAAGCAGGTGGATTTTCACCCAGGCCCCTTTAGAGAGCCAGCAGATCAGAACCCTGACAGACTAAGGACATCCCCTGGCCTTGGTGGGTGCACAGGGCTGAAGGCGATGCAGGGGCTGTGCCTGGCAGGATGGACTTTGCAGTGAGTGGGTCCACTGGGGTGGTGGTCCTCTTACTTTATCCCTTTGGCTTTCTGGAGAACCATCTTTCCCAGCGCGGTGGCGCTGTAATGTCTGGGGTGGGGATGTCAGGGTGGTGATGAGAGCTGGTGCAGCCACAGCAAATGCCAGGTCGCCTTTGGGGTGGGAGGTCGCAGTCTCCTGAAGTGGGAGAAGCTGAAAGGGTCAGCTCAGTAGCCCTCAGGGTGGACTCCCAGCAGCCCCACCGTGTGCTCATGCCTCAGAGTCCAAGTCACATGATAGAAGGTCCGTGCAACCCTCGAGACCAGCCCAGCCTCCCTGTGGAGCCCAGGGCAGCCTAGCTCTGCAGCCCCAGGCCCCACAGCCAACCCGCTAGAGCCCCTATCTCAGCTCTGCCAAGGTCCCGGGAGGCCTCCCTCATGGCCCACGGAAGTACTCAGGCCTTTCTCGGCCCCTGGAACAGCCAGCTACTCACCTCCACTACCTGCAGAATAAGGGGCCACAGAAGTAGGCAGCAAGAAAGAGTGACCAGGGGCCAGATGGTCTAAGGAAGGAGGGATTCGAGGCTGCATGCCAGGCAGAGAAATAGCAAACGGAGAAGAATAGCAGAGGCAGGAGGAAAGGCTGCCAGGGCCAGAGGACACAGAGCTACTGTACTCCAAAGAGGCAGCCTGTGTTGGAGAGGGCAGCCGCCAAGCCAATTTACTGTTTATTTTATTACTCTGTGTTGCCGGGCCTTAGGCCAGGGAAGTTATTTCAGGCAAAGATCACAGCACATTAATTAGTTATTAGAAGAATGTCCTTTTCTGTGTGTTCTTCCTGAGACAAGAAATAGACCCTGTGGCGAGCACATATAACAGAAAGTAGATGGACCCTCAGGGGCAAAACGCCAAGAACTGGGGGAATGAAGAGGCAAGTCTTTGTTTCTGAGGAAAAGGCCCCTCACAGGTTCAGGCCTGGGATGGAGACAAGAATCAAGGCGAGAAGCAGGGATGGGAGAAGGGAGGGGAGGAGACCTTCTGAGACCTAGGCATGGACGCACTTATCCACCCCAGAGCAGCCTCACTCGCTCTGGGGAAGGGATGCAGTGTCAACTCACCCTCTTGGAAAACA
Organism: Papio anubis; assembly: GCF_008728515.1. NCBI lineage: Eukaryota > Metazoa > Chordata > Mammalia > Primates > Cercopithecidae > Papio > Papio anubis. The sequence goes on along the minus strand of NC_044989.1, from coordinate 31,055,646 downwards.
ACTGCCAAATATGACTCTTAATACAAAAATTTTAAAGTTAAAAAATAATTTAAACAAAACTCTGCCCAACCTTTGGCCTAGCAATTCCACTTCTGGGAATCTCAAAAAACAAAAACAAAAACACAAAAACCCAAAAAAACCACACACACAATATAGGAAAAAATATTATACACAGAGATATTCAGAATTATTCTACAATAACAAAAAATTAGAAATAGCCTAAAACATCCAAGAGAAGTAGATTAAGCAAATGAAGACTCGTATATACACACAATGAAATATAGTATGTAGCTGTTAAAAACAATGCTATTCATTAGTTATTATTCATTAGTTAAATGAATAATTGTATATACAAACAGTGAAACAGTATGCAGTTGTTAAAAATAATGCTTACAAATAATGCTTATAACATGGGAAATGTTCACGCTATAAGTAAGAAAAACTGGCCAGATGCAGTAGCTCACGTCTGTAATCCCCAGCACTTTGGGAGGCTGAGGTGGGTGGATACCCTGAGGTCAGGAGTTCGAGACCAGTCTGCCTAACATGGTGAAACCCCATCTCTACTTAAAATACAAAAATTAGCCAGGCGTGGTGGCGGGCGCCTGTAACCCCAGCTAGTTGGGAGGCTGAGGCAGGAGAGTCGCTTGAACACAGGAGGCGGAGGTTGCAGTGAGCCGAGATTGTGCCATTGTACTCCAGCCTGGGTGACACAGTGAGACTCCATCTCAAAAACAAAAACAAAAACAAACAAGCCAGCACACAAAATTACATACACAGCATGATCTCAACTGTGCTATAAAATAGCTACAAATACTGGAAATATATTTTATATATAAATTATATGCTTTATATATAAATGTTTTATATGTAAATCAAAATAGCTTCTCCTAAGTCATGGGATTATGGGTGACTTTCTTTCTTCTTTAAATTTATTCTTTTCTATATTTTCCAATTAAAAACAACTGTTTATTGGATTTTATGAGAAAGAAGAAAAGTACACGATTTGGTTCTGGAGGGTTCCCTGTGGTACGACCCCTCCTACAGTGCTGGCTGACACTCCCCCAAGGGGAGACAGCTTTTGACGCATGAGCTAAATTCAGTTGCTGACATGGGTGGGGAGAGGGAACTATTGCACATGGAGGATAAGAAAGAAGAGAGATCTGTCTCTCCCAGTCTTGCTGTCTCCCTCAGATAAGGAATCATCTGTGGCAATTTGACTCTGCCACTTTCTTAGACCCAGTTAACAGCCAGCGATGACTCAGGCAAAGCCGGGAGAGTGTCTCAGACAAAAGGCACTTAAACCTGTCTGCTGCTTGGGGATCCTCGCCTCTCCCCATCTTCCCTTCCATTCTGCAAAATGTCTGCTGGGAACCTCCTATAGCTGAGACCCTGGAAGAGGCCCTGGAGATGCTAAGGCATGGATGTTGTCTTGTCAGTGATCGTACTCCAGGAAGGAGAAGCTACAAATAATGTAGGAAAGGTTATAAATACCATATGTGCAGAGAGCCAGGGAAGGCTGAGAGGGCAAGGGCCATCTGCAAATGGCCTGCATTTCCCTTGAGGCATGAATGGGCCAAGTGGAGGCCAGGGCTCACAAAGGAAACCCTGCACACAACCCAGGCAGCTCTGAAGTGCCTTTGGCAGCAATGGGTGCTTAATAAAACAAGGGGCATGGCTTAGATCAGGGGTTCCCACCCTAAAGTCCAAAGATGGCCCTTGCACTCCCAACATTATATGCAAATTTGGGATGCATGTACATTTTTCTAAAGATAGAAAGTTAAGAAGCAATGGATTAGATTAATCTCAAAGGCCTCTTGCAGTTCTATCAATACAAAACATACAAGAGCCAACAGGCCCATCACCTCCCAAACTCCTTCAGAAATCACTTGGCCTCTTAAAGCTGCTGAGCCCTAGGCTGTGTACTCCACAAGGACAAACTCAATGTGGTGTTGTGTTTAGACATGACCTATTAGCATGGTGCTACTTCCAGAAGGCTTGCGTTACAAGGTCGATGTTAGAGAAAATTAGTACCTAGAAAATTAGTAACTAGACTGTTAACTTTTCTGCTCTCCTCACCAAACAAAGCACAGCATTTCACATGCTGTGGATGCTCAAGACAGCCAAGGAATAGGAACACGGGTACCCCTGCTTTCCAAACCCTCTGCAGGAGATGAGCACGCTTGACTTTGGGGGGCTACCAAACTCCATTCTCAGTCTGTGGGAGCCTGACTCTTAAGACAGAGGGCCACAGCATTCTCAACAGTTTGGAATGGCTGTAAAAGAGGCCAAGAAAAATGGCCGGCCTTGAAGTTGGGACGATTGACGACTGGAGAGAAGCCTGTTATCTAAAGATAGGAAGGGCCTCTGGTGGACCTCTCTGAATGCAGGGTGAACAAATTGACTTCTTGAGCTTCTCTCCAGCCCAAGGATTCTGTAATTGAAGGGAATGGATGACTCACTCTCAGAGTTACAGGCGTTTAGCCAACCATCTCCTCACATGCATCTAGGACTTAGATCCCAGGTCTGCTGCCCACTCTTTAGATGGCTCTGCACAATTCATTTAACTTCTCTGCGCCTCAGTTATCTCACCTGCAAAGTCAGGAACTGGATGAGACAATGCCAATATCCCTTCCACCTCTAAGAGTCTTTAATATTATTATCGAGCCATTAAGATCAAATAAGAGAAAAGAAAAAAAAAAACATTCTGCTTCTGGACTCTGTCGAGTCTCCAAGATACATATATACACAGGAGCTCTGCTTTAGAGAAGGAAATGATAAAAGGAGGACAAGTAGCATCCCCAGGCCACCTCCGTCCCCAGGCCTGCACCCATCAGAACTCAGCTGCAACTGTGAGGCCCCCACGTGAGTGCCAAGCCCCTTGAAAAGCAAGGGAAGAGGTTTTGCCCGAAATGATGTGTTTCTAAAAAGTGAAGATGCAAGACATCCCCACCAGCATGAGGTGCTCCAGAGACCAGGAGCTCTTCCATTGTGCCTCCTGGGGCTCGATTTCATCATCCATAAGATGGGAGACCAGGAATGGCTTTACACTTGAATACTTCAGGTTGACCACTAGAGCCAAGGGCCAAGTAGAGTGTACAGGTATTGGGTAGCATGGGAAGGGGGACCAGCAAAAATTATGGGGTAAGATTTTGACGCCTGCACAAACACATGTATCTTCAGAGCCCTCAACTGAAGGCTTCCCATTGGTACCCTGTCAGGAGTGGAGCACCAAGAGTGACCGGAGGGACTAGGCGCTGGGCTCCGGGGTGGGCTGCCGGGACCCTGGGCCGGCTCACCTGATGAAGGTGGTCTTCCCAGTGGAGTACTGGCCCACCAGCAGAACCATGGGCTTGTTGTCGAAGTCGGCATCCTCCAGGGCGGGCGAGTGGAACTCGTGGAAGCGGTAATGCTCTTCCAAGGGCAGCAGCTTGCTCTTGTAGAGTTTCTTGAGCCCCTCACTCACCGTCTGGAAAACCTCGGGGTCCTTCCTCCGGCGGTCGTCCGTACCCAGCCAGCTGAACATCGCGGCCGCCGCTCGCCCCCGGCACGCAGCCCCAGGGGAAGACTCCTCCTCAGGGAAAGATGTCCCGTAGGACCGGTCCACCGGGCTCCGAGCCGCGCCGCCGCCTCACCCAAGCGCGGAGCTCAGCCGCACCATGGCCCGGGCACGCGGCTAGGAGGGCCGGGAGCGCACTCTCCCTGCTCCTGGGACCAAGTCCGGCCGCCGCTGCATCCAGCAGCCCAGGCCGGAGGGAGGATTAATGATCTGGGCTAGAGGAGGAGGGGTGCAATCTTGGAAATTAAAGTCGAACCTGCAAGGAAACTGCCAGATGCCGGGGTCCCCGATCGGCCCCCAGCCCTTGCCTGCTCTGCCCTGCGTGCAGCAAGGGATGCTTCGGCTCAGCTCCTGCCGGACCGAGGCGGCTCAGGGGAGGCGGCGACGCTGCCCAGCCCGCGGACAGCTCCGCATCCGCAGCAGCATCCTGCAGCCCCAGGCGCTGGTTTAAATGCCAGCTGGGCAGGAAGCCGGCGCGCGGAGGAAGTCCCCGAGTACTGGCAAGGCAGGGCCGGCCCCACGGTCCCGGCGACGGGAAGCCGCGCAGGGCGCCGCCATGTTTGTGGGCAGGCGCTCTGCTCCAGACCTGCGGCCGCGCGGGGAGAGGGATGCTGACCCAGTCCCGGGGGAGAGCGCCGGTGTCTCAGTCCCCGCCTCTGGGGCTTCGATTTGGGAACAGCGCCCTCTCAGGGACGGCTGCGAGGACAGAGTTGACCTGTTCATCACCCTCCCTGCATTGAATCGCCTCTCCTTCGGTTGCTGAGGTCAATTCCCTAGGAAAACAGGTACTCTACTATTTGGGAATTTTTTTTTTTTTTTTTTTTTTTTTGGCATAGAAAGAAGGATCCGCTATCAGGTTCCACAAAATGACCAAAACTGTCACTACCCAAACTTTTAGCTAGGCTTAGGGTGAAGTCATAATCGTTCCCTTTTATTTATTCGTTCATTCCAGCAAAACAAAACAAGCCAACAAGCAAAATCCCTGCAAGTATTGGGCATTTATTATGGGGCAGATACAATTTTGGTGACTGTGGATACAGAGATGAGTGCTGAACAGACTCTTCCTTCCAGGAACTCCAGTGAAGGCAGGCTTTAAAGAGGAGGCATGAGCAGAGGGCCATGGGAATATAGGGAGGATTCACTCCTTTTGTGTGGCTAATTTGAGGAAGGCTTCATGGAAAGCATGACTGTAAGCTGGATCCTAAATGATGAATTGACATTCATTATTCTAGCAGCATAAGGAGCATTTGCAAAGGCTTGAGGAACATGGGAGAACTTGGTGTGTCTAAGGCAGAGTAAACTGTTTGGCATAGCTGGAGTGTATGGAGTGGAAGGTGGAAGAGAGTGAGGGAGGCCAAGCATGGAAGGCTTTGCCAGAGATGAGGAACCAATAACAATGCTATTACTAATCATTGTTACATTAACAAAATGCTCAGCATGTACAGGGGCCTGGGCTGAGTTCTCAGTGAACATTGCTTTATTTAACCTTCATGGCAGATCATATTATCTCCAGCATCACACCAAGGAGAGTGAGTGGGAACACCGTTCAGGTGTAGGCGAAAGCAGTGCATTGTGTGTAGAGAATTTAAACCCAATAATAAACTGGCTGAAAGTTGACATGCTTTGTATCGGCACCATTCTAAACAGTATAGTGAGAAAACACTCTTCCCTGCCCAGGCTGATGGCTCCCACTACCCTCCCTTTCGCAGATGAAGAAGGAGTAGGTTATGGACCAGGCAGGGACTGGAATGCCAAGAGCAGTGTCGGGGGCAGGGACTGGAGAAGCAAGAGGTTGGAGATTGATATGGTTTTGCTCTGTGTCCCCACATAAATCTCATCTCTAATTGTAATCCCCGTAATCCCCACGTGTCTAGGGACAGAGCTGGTGGGAGGAGATTGGATCATGGGAACAGTTTCCTTCATGCTGTTCTCATGATACTGAGTGAGTTCTTGTGAGAGCTGATGGTTTTATAAGGGTCTCTTCCCGCTTTGCCCCTCACACTTCTTTCTCCTGCCACCTTGTGAAGGACGTGTTTGCTTCCCCTTTCGCCATGATTGTAAGTTTCCTGAGGCCTCCCTAGCCGTGCAGAGCTGTGAGTTAATTAAACCTTTTTCCTTTATAAATTACCCAGTCTTGGGTATTTCTTCATAGCTGTGTGAAAACAGACTAATACAAAGGCCAAGAGACCATTTAGGAAACGATTCCAAAACTTGACAGCAGCAATGGGATTGTAGAAGAGGTCAGACTCAAAAGATTTTTTCATGGAATAGAATTGTCAGATCTTGGTACGTGATAAAAAAGAGGACATCAGGGTGAGGCACAGTCTAGGATGATTTTGAATTTTCTACCATAGGGGATAACATCATCGGAGAAGCTCTTCCACTAATTAGGGGAGGCACAGAGAGAGCTGATTTAGCAGACAGAGATAATGTATTTAAACTAAAACATGTTGCATTTGAAGTGCCTGCAGGAGCTTCAAGAAGAGTATGGTGAAGCTGCGGGGATTTCAGAGGAGGAGGGATTGATCAGAGGCCAGTGCTGAATAGAATCTCCTTAGTTACATCTCAGATCTCCCGACTCTGTCCTTGAAACCCAAAACTGATCACCTCTTGTTGAGAATTCACTCAGATTAATATTTCACCCTTGGTATTTAGTTACTACCAGCATACAAACCTAAGAAATAATATTAAAGATATTTAACAACTCACAAGGTATGAGAATCAAACACCCAGAACAGACACTGGCCTTCCCAGTGGAACAAGACTTGAGCCCTGTGCCATACCTGGTGTTAATACAGTGGTGTCTGGACCTTGGAGAGGTCTGGGCCTGTCCCCGGGGAGAGGACAGGATGGCCAGCGTGACAGGAAAGAAATCAAGGAGCCCCATTATGGAAATATTTCAAGAATTTTGTAATCAGTACAACCATGCCATTGTCTGCTGAATGTCTGTTCTGAATATCTAATTTGCTGAGTGCCTGTTGACACATCTACTCCCGTCTGAGTGTTGAGTAGTTGAAATCTATCTGTTTAAAAAAGGAACTAATGGAGCATTTCTGTAGACTAGCAATAAAAAGTCATAAAAGATAATATTCAAAAAAGATACCGTTTTCAAAAGAACAAAAACCTAGGGATAAATCTAACAAAAGATGTGCAAGATCTTTATGTGAAAAATGATAAAACTTTATAGAAAGATGTTAAAGAAGTTCTAAATAAATGGGAGAGACATGTCATGTTCCATCGTGGAAAGATTCCGTGTCACAAACATGTGAATTCTTTACAACATAATTGATAAATTCAATAGTTGAGAGATATGATTGAAATCAAAATCTAAATAAGGTTTTCCATGGAAATTGACAGGGTGATTCTAAAATGTATAGCATATAGAGCAATAGTAAAATATAGCTTAGATATTCCAGGAGAAGAAAGAAGATAAGAGGAACAAGGAGGAGGAGGAGGAGGAGAGGGAGAGGTGGAAGGGGAAGGAGGGAAGAAAAAGGAGAACAGGGAAGAGAAGAAGACAACAGTAACATAGCAATGTCAACAACTAAGTGAAGAGAACTTGCCCTAGTGGACATTATTATAAAGTTGCAGTGGTTAAGATGGTTTTGGCACAGAGACCAATAGAATAACGACACAGCAAATAGCCAGGAAATTTGGAAACCTGATATCTACAGAAGTTGCTTTAGAGATTGCATATGTATCACCACAAAGTCAGGAAGAATTCTTTAAACAAGATATCAGAAGTACAAACTGAAAATGAAAAAAACTAAGTTTAGCACTAGCAAAATTTTAAACTGTCGTTCAACTAAAAATAAAAAAGTGAGTGAAAAGATATTTCCCATACACAAAAACCCACAAAAGCATATCCAGAATATAGAATGAATGCCTGTACATTGATAAAAAAAGACAAACATTCCAATAGACAAAAACTTGGCAAGAGCCACAAAAATGTCTTTTACAAGAGGCCACATGAATGTCCTATAAACACAAGAAAAGATGTTGCATCTCATTAGTAATTAGAGAAATGCCAAACCACACTAACACTCCATACCCACCAAAATGGCAAGAATGAAATAGTTGGATGATACCAAGGTTGGTGAGGATGTAGAGCCATGGGAGCTCTCATAAAATGCTGGTGGGTGTGCAGCCTGGCACAAACACTTTGGGAAACAATGTGGCATTGCTTCATGAAGCTGAAGATGTGCATGACCTGCCATTCTATTTCAAGGCATGATCTAGAGAAACTCTTGCACATGTGCATAGGGAGATAAGTCTAAGAATGTTGATGGTAGCATTATTTGTAGCAGCAAAAATATATAAACAACTAAATGTCCTTCACCGAGTAAATGGATGAATTGTACCACATTCATGTAAAATATATAGCACACTGGGGTCTAGTTGAGGGTGGAGGATGGGAGGAGGGAGAGGAACAAAAAGCAAGACCTATTGGGTACTAGACTTAACACCTGGGTGATGAAATAATCTGTACAACAGACCGCCATGACACAAGTTTACCTATATAACAAACCTGAACCTGAACCTGAAATAAAAGTTACAAAAAACACATACTCTACAGATGAGAAAAATGAGGAAAGTGGTGCTACCGATGCCAAAATATAGTGTTGAGTGAATAAAGCCAGAAGTAGGCTATTATGCATAGAATCATACAATTTCATTAATGTTTTCGGTCATGCAAAACCCACTATCTGTTGTTCATGGATGCATATGTGTGCATTGAAATTTTTTAAAAGAGAAGCAAAGGAACATAAAACACTAGTCAGGAATGAGGTGTTCTCTGGGGACTAAAAAGGGAAATGGCATTGGGGATGGGTACACAAAACACAAGGAGCTTCAACTATATATACACTGTTTTCTTTCTTTTTCTTTTCTTTCTTTTCTTTTTTTTTTTTTGAGACAGGGTTTTCCTCTGTCGCCCAGGCTGGAGTGCAGTGGTGCCATCTCGGCCTACTGCAACCTCTACCTCCTGGATTCGAGAGTTTCTCCGCCCGCCTCAGCCTCCGAAGTAGCTGGGACTACAGGCATGAGCCACCACGCCTGGCTAATTTTTGTATTTTTAGTAGAGATGGGGTTTCACCATGTTGGCCAGGTGATTATCTCTCAAATTTGATAGTGAGTACTTGGCTATTCATTTCTTATTCCTTTTATCCTTTATTTAAAAAAAATCTGATCCTTGGATGTACAAAGTTGGAATTTTTTCATAATTGTGGTTCAAGACAAACTATACCTGGCTCTTTTATTATATTTTTTAAAAACTTAACACATATTTATGTAATGGACCCTTGATGAACCCATCATTCAAACCGAGGACTAGAAAAATTAGCAGTAATTTACATCTACTTATGTGCTCCTCCCCATCCTGTCTCCTGCCCCTTCTCCTTCTTTCTAGAGGAGCCTGCTATCCTGAATCTACTGTGTATTGTTCCCTTGCTTCTTAATTACTGTTACACACAAATGCAAACCGAAAGAACATATTGTTGAGGTTTAGTGTTTTTGGACTTTTTATAAAAAGCATATCCTGCTACATGTAGTGTCTCTGGAACTCGACTTTTCTCCCATTCAACATTTGTTTTCAGCCCCATCTGGCTCCACAGGGCTCTCTCCCACCAGGTGTCTCTTCCAAACCCAGCACATGCCTCCTATTTCTGTCACCTGCCAGGTGCATGGGGGTTCCCAGTCAGACAACCTGCAGTGGATGGAGTCCCGGTGTCCCCATGTCTTTGCTGTGTGAGCTTGGGGAAAGTGGCTTCACTCTCAAGCCTCAGCACCCTGGTCTCTGAAATAAAGATGGCAATCACGTTTTTTTTCAGGATTAAAGGGACAATGCATGTAAAGTGCTTAGCGCAGGGCCTGGTCCATTGAGAGTGTTCAGTATATATTAGCTCTTAATATTATAATCATTATTACTTGTATCTACTACATGGCACTGCCTTACATCCTATTTAACAAGCTGTTGAATAAACTATTGAATAAGCTTAGTATTTAATAGCTGTAATATTTAGTAAGCTATTTAATAAGCTAGCACCTAATAAGTTAGTGAGCAACTTCTTTCAGTTCATTTGTGTCTTAACTGAGGATGGCTCATTAACTCAAAGGAATATAATTGTTAGTAGTGATGTCTGTGGCGTTCACTATGGGTTCTTGGGGATGACACTATGAAACAGAGGACTTTTCCATCTCTTCCGTTTCTCCCACTCAGGTACTAACCCAGGCCAAACCCTCCTTAGCTTCCAAGATTAGATGAGATTGGGTGCATTCAGGGTGGTATGGATACAGACACTTCCCTTTCCCATCCACAACCCCAGAGTCTGGCCAGAAGTAAAGGGAGAAGATGGAAACTGTAGCAGCAACCTGGAATACAAGTTTGAGCCCTGGCTAGGGGAGTTAGTAGAATCAGGAAGTGGGGCCAAGTGTCCACAATCCTAGGAATCCATGGCCTCTTTCAACCTGGCCCAACTTTGATTGCATCCGAGTGACCTGCCTGCAACCACGCAGGCATCCATGCCTTCACAGGTGCTTCCCACTCCTCATCACATGGGCTCCTTTGCACACCCTGTCCTCAGCCTCAGTCTTCCCTTCCCCACCCTCTGCCTGGTAGGCACCCACTCATCCCTTAGGGCTCAGGGCGATGGTCCGTCCTCTGAAGAGCTGAGTCAGCAACTTTCCCATAAGAAGGCTGCGCCCCTCTCTCCACTTCCAAGCTACCCCACGTAAACCTCTGTTACTGCATTCATCATATTTTACTGTAATTACGTGTTTAAATTGTTTGCCTCTCAACTAGACAGGGCACGTCTTCAGCCTGGTGCTGTGTTGTACTCGTTCTGTTTACTTCAGTTGGAGGCGAAAGTGCATCAGCTCAGCCAATTCCTACTGCTGAGATCAGGCCGAGTCCAAACCTCTGTTTATGATAAGGTCCTCATTGGTGAAACCAGGGTAAGAGAAACACCAAAGGCAGAAAAGTGTCAGTGACACTTCACAATGTTGTTGTGGGGATAAAATGAAACAATGTAGGTCAAGGACTTGATATGTTTTCTATAAGTCCATAGTAAGCGCTCAATAAATAGTTCCCTTTCCCCTTGGATGAATGAGTACTGAACGTGCACAAGGAAAGGGAAGTCTGGAATAAAAATACACAGGTGAGGGAACTGTGCTCAGGAAGTTTATAAGCCAAAAAAGAGGTGAAGAAAGAGGGTCTGGCTGAGTCTAGTTAATGGTTTGTCCAGGAATAACACTCCCCCTTCATTACAATCGGTACCAATTGCTGGGATGCGGCTCTCTCATACATAGCAGCTCTCCTCGGCAGAAAGTCAGTTTCATCCCTAGGTGCAGCAGGAACAGAGCTAACCTGAGAAATCCAACATTACACAGAGGAAAGCCCACACCATGAGAGGCAGTGGTGTGTGTCTGGTTTTAATAAGCTGCCTGCTTGATGAACCTCCACAGCTCAGTTTCTAAAAACCTCAACTTCCAAAGGCAAGACATTTGCCACCTGCAAGATGTGAGCTATAATTAGAAAATCTCCCAATTATGGTCAGTGTCTGCTTTTGTAGCACATGTGTTTCCAGAGCGTGGGCATCTGGTCCTCATGGCAATCCTGAAGAGGAGGATAGGGATGTTTCCCAGAGGGAAACCCAGGTGCAGAGAGGCAGGAAACTGCCCACACAGGCATCCTTGATTGAGCTATCAATCATCCTACTCACTTGCCCCTCAGTCCACAAAAAGTGGGAGGCAGCTGACCGAAATCTCTTGAATTCTAAAAAATAAATGAACCCTTGAGGCAGCTGATATGAGGGGAATGGGCAGGTGGGTGGTACAGAAATATCAGAGAGAGGTGAGCAAGAGGCCTCCAGAGGTGAGCAGCCATCACATTGGGCTCTGAGCTGCTTGATCAAAGCAAAAACAGAAACAAGTTATTAGTTCCAAACCCAAATATATCAGTCTGTCCCTGCCAGCAGGATCTTAATTGCACCATCCCACACAACAGCCTCGCTTGAGTAAGAGAAACACCCAAAGCAGAAAAATCCAGTGCTGACGGACCCCAGGACCAAGACCAGTTCCTGAGCATCTTTCCTGGGCTGTAAGTGTTGTTTGTGTGTCTGTCTCTTTGCCAGGGGAGTTACAGGAAGTGCCTTGAGCAGAAAAGCTCTCTTTTAACCTTGCACAGGGCTGGTGCAGGCACTGACGTTGACTAGTTCCTGATGTGGCTTTTGACAAGCAAACAGAAGGATTCGAAATGTGAATTACCTGTAGTTGGCCAATTATTGTAACCTTATATGTTATAACAGATAAGTCTATGACTACAAAAATGTCTGTGAGCACAGAGAACCTGATAAAGGCAGAAGCTATGAGTGTGAGTTATTTAAAAAGACACAGGCAGACAAAGTGGGGTATTAAAGTTTGGGGTGATAATCCATCAGGAATTATTTCCACATTCTTTACTAGTTCTTTTGGTTCAATGATCTTCTGTTCTCTTTTGATTTGTCACGTCTTCTTAAAGATAAATTATTATAAATTATTGGGTAACATAATCCTTATTTTAGAGTTATCTATTTTGTTTCCATGAGTTATTTGCCTAAATTAGAATTATGTCATTTAAATTACAGCAACTTTTGTTAAATTTTAATATCTGGTATGAATAGTCACCCTCCCTTACTAGTATATTTTTAAAATTTCTTAGATATTCTCACTTTTTTCTTGTTTTCGTCATTGTCTTCCTCCTCCTGTCCCTCTTTCTGTCTTTTGTTTTTTCCAATTGAAATTGAAAAGTAATTACAAAAATTTGGGGGTAATTTTACTTCCGTCTTTTCTTTTGTGCACATATATTTAACTTGCCATCTGATATTTTCCCCCAGTCAACACCATACCACCAGTATTTTTACATATCCTGAAAAATATTCCAATAATTAAATTGAAATGAATGCTAATATTCAGCTATATGGAAATTCTGTAATCTAATTAACTATATTCAATGATGGACAGATAAGTCATTTGCAAAATTATTGTCAACAATAATAAAAGCTCTATTTCAGAGTTATCTATCCTGTTTCTGTGATCATCATTGAAAGATGAACATTTTTGTATGTAAACATTCATCCATGGTTTTATTTTCTTTGTACATATTTAATAAATGAAACTACTGAAAATATTACTAATGCTTTTGATACTTATCACCAAATTGCTTTCCAAAAGAGGCACATTAATTTATATACTTACGACAATGATATCAGAGTTCCTACATTTTTTCTGTCTCTCCAGCCCTGTATGTTACTATTTTAAAATATTTTCATTTTATTAAAATATAGTTATCTCTCATTTAATAATCTAAACCTTATTATTTTAAAATATCCATCAATTTGGGAAATGAGAAATGATAGACTTTTAAAAATCAGTATGTATTTTACTATGAAAAACTTTTGAAATTGTTTATTAACCATTTATATTTTTCTGATTGTCTATTTTTTCCCTCATTTTTCTAAAAGCATTTAGTGTTTTTCTTATTGTTTTGAAAGAGTTTTTAAGTTTTACAGTAAGGATATGATTAATCTTTTGTCTGTGTCTAATCCAAGTTAATTTTAATGTTTTGCCAATTACCTTGTCCTTGTCTCTTCTCTGTCTTACAAAACAGAATCATTGGAATCTCTTAATCAGAATCTCATTAAAACTGGGAATTAATTTTAGGAATGGCATCCTTTTAATACTTAATCTTTCCCTCCAGGAATATGACATGACTATTTATTCACAAATCTTTTATATCTCTATAAACTTTTTATAGTTCTCAAATAGTCAAAAACCTTCCTTGATTGTTCTCAGATATTTTGTAGTTTATTATTATTGCAAATGAGATATTTCTATTATGGTAACTTACAACGGCTTATTGTTATATATGGGAATCCCATTAATTTAAACAATATATATAGTTATTTTATTTACTACTTATTAATTTGATTTTAGTTTATTCTTTGTTTTTCAACTTATATAAAGATTATCAACGAGTGCTTTTCTTTTTTATTAATACTATGTTAGTTTGTAATATATATTTCGTATTTTGGCTAGAATTTTCAGAACAATGTTGAAAATAACAAAGATGTCAGCTTTCTTGTTTTGTTCATGATTTCAATGACATCCTGGTACCTGTCTGGATTCTTTTTTCTCTCCTCACCTCAACTTCCCCACCCCTTGGCTTGGGTATGATGATCTCTTTCAACACTTATTTTTTCCTTTTGGCTGGATAAAAAAATATTCTACTAAAGCAAAGCATCTGGTATGTAGTATCTTCTCAGCTTTAACAGGCATATATATTTGTGTGTATATGGAAGCCTTCATACGTAAATGTGTATGTGTGTTGTGTACTGAGTGTTCTTTCCTGGGAGCCTGGGTAGATGGTGGTGCCATCAATGGAAGCTGAGACCATAGAAGAGTCTCAGGAGCAAGCAGTCAGTTTGAGGAGTTCTCTACTGATAGCCACAAGGATACTAAAGCACTGCCCCAGACTCTTCTCAAAAGGCTTTTCCTTTACAGGATGGGACAAAATTCACGTGTTAAAGAGACAAGATATTTAACTGATGACACACTCAATGTGGGTCAATACTGAGATGTAGTTGTGAAAAATGATGATGAGATTCAGGCTGTATGAAAACAAACATAGGAAAAAATGACTATCAACATTAATGGAGAACCTGTTATATGTCAGGTGTTACGCTCAGTGTTCTTAAATAGATGACTTCATTTCATTTGCACAATGACAGCTCAAACTGTCATTATTATCCCAGATAAAGAAACAGAAGCGGCTGGGCATGGTGGCTCATGCCTGTAATCTCAGTACTTTGGGTGGCCAAGGCAGGTGGATCACGAGGTCGGGAGTTTGAGACCAGCCTGGCCAACATAGTGAATGAAACCTCATCTCTACTAAAAATACAAAAAATCAGCTACATGTGGAGGTGGGTGCCTGTAGTCCCAGCTACTTGGGAGGCTGAAGCAGGAGAATCACTTCAACCCGGGAGGCAGAGGTTGCAGTAAGCCAAGATTGCCCCACTGCACTCCAGCCTGGGCAACAGAGCAAGACGCCATCAAAAAAAAAAAAAAAAAAAAAAGAAAGAAAGAAAGAAAGGAAAAGAAACACAAGCTTAGTACTTGGAATGAGGCAGAGTAGAGGAGGTGTCATTGTCTTTCTGAAGGGTTGGATGTTGAACTGACTTACATGCTCCAGATGTGGTCTGATGGGACATATTTAACAGTGAGGGAACTGGTCACACTAAACTGTGTTGTGTGAATAATTTAAGGAGCTAAAAATTTTAAAGTTATATTTGAAGGGCAGGTCACATGGGCTGGTGAAAACTCTGGATAGAGGGTGAGCCAAAGCTAATCAATTTACTACCATAATATCACCCACTTGCAAGATTTCCGCTTCTCTCTGCATCTGCATGCTGATAACCTTAAACATTCCTGTCTCCCGTTTACACTTCTCCTTTTGTCTTAGTCAGTTTAGGCTGCTATAACAAAATGCTGTAGATTGGGTGGCTTATAAACAATAGACATTTATTTCTCACTGCTCTGGAGGTTGGAAGCCCGAGATCAGGGCACCAGCATAGCTGGGTTCTGGTGAACCAGGTTCTTCCAGGTTGCATGTTGTCAACTTCTTGTTGTATCCTCACATGGTGGAAAGTTGGCAGGAGAGCTCTCTGGGGTCCCTTTTATAAGAGCCCTAATCCCATTCGTAACTCCCATTCGTAACTCCCATTCATTGCTCTACCCTCATGACCTAAGTACCTCCACAAACCTCCACCTACTAATATGATCACATTGGGGGTTAGGATTTCCACCTATGAATTTTGGGAGGATGCAGACATTCACTCCATAACACTTTGAACTCCAGATCTATTTCTGACACTTTCACCTGGATATCCTATAGACCAATCACACTTAGTCCAAGGGGTTAAAAGGTTCTCAAAAACCTCTCAGTAAGCACCAAATCCAATCATTAGTGAATAATCACAATTATGATTTTCAAAAAGTGTACTGAATGCATATTAAGTACCCATTTAGTCTAGCCCCTGGATTAAATGTTTTATATTCATTACAATACAAACAATTGAATTTTTCCACTAATCATGTAAAGTATCTATCATTCCCATTTTGTGGATGACAACACTGAGGCTCTTAGAGGTGAGTTGCTATCTTGAGGCTATCCGACTAGTAAGGAGCAGCGTCGGGGTCAAACCGCAGGTTGATCTGGCTCCAAACGTAAGGTCTTTCTTGGATGCAAACTCCACATAATTCCAGAGAGGGCAGGTCAAAGTGGAGGGTGCTATGTGTTCGGGAGGCGCAGGTATGAAGGCCACCTAGGCGACTGATGTTTTCAGAGCTGCTTCCTCTTTTGAAAAAGCCCAGACTCAAAGACTTACCAGATATCATGCTTTTCAGTTGAGGGGAAGTTTGGTCTTTTATGCTTTGAAAGGCACAGATAAACCTTTCCATGGAACCATAGGAGGAAAATGCATTTCAACATAAGTCTCTTCCATGTTCTATTGAAAAGTTTTGCCCACTCAACTCCATAAAAGTGTGTTATTTTCTGTATATAGAGAATCCCCCTATTTTAAGATAATGCAAGCCTTAGGGTGGCTATTTGACATAGTTGTTAAGGTAAGAAGTTCCTTTGACTGACAGACCTGATGCCTCCATGCTAGATACATTGCTTCAGAGGGTTATGTGTGAAAAACTCCTAGGAATTGGGGCTGCTACGTTGGCAACTGTGCTAGAGTCCTCACTCTGGCTGGGGTGCTGCTGACTTCAAGGCCCTTTGTACCTCTTTTCTTGCATCTTCTGGGCATCAGTTGCAATGTCTTATTCACTTTTGTATCCTTGAAATTAGTCATAGTTTATTTACCATCAGGGCTTCTTTCCAACTATACCCCAATGACATGAAACAGAAACCTTGCAACCATCTCTCGGGAGGAAATGCAGAAACCACGCTGTTCTCCCTGGCAATCAGATTTCCCTCTCATGAGCATCATAATGGCACATAGAAATACTTTTCTGCCAAGAAAGATAGGTAGTTTACAGGTCAAAAGGAAAACAAAGCCAAAAATAAACCGAAAAAACCAAACCCCAAAAAGGCAGATAAACAAAGGTGAAACTGTGAGACACTTGGAGAAAATGGTATCAGGAACAAAGAAAGGGTCAAGAAGAGAATGGCTAGAAATATGTTCCTTAGTAGTGTATTGATTTGAACCCATTAAACAATGCCAAGTACACAATTGAAATAGAGGCAGAAAATAAAAAACGTGCACTGTACCTGCCTGGCCTCCCTGATGGGCATGACTCACAGCGCTGTCCCCAAGCCCTCCCCAGACAGAGCAGTCCTTGTCAATCAGAGTTCACTCAAATTATTTGTTATGAATAAATGTTATTGAAATTTTAATTAGTTCTCTGAGAACTTAGGAAAACACCCTTCTGTTGAGAAAATAGCTTGTCTGTGTTTATTTTCAAACTTCACAATGAATTTCTTAAAGAATATTTTCTATGACATTCTAAAAAGATTGTGAATGTGAAGGATTTAATAACTTAGGTCTTGGAATTTACTTTGAAACCTTGGCCATGACTTTTCATTTATGAGATACCCCACAAAGCCTCTTTTTATTATCTTGGTTCTTGGATAGATTTCTAATGCTTGAAAGTTATATACGGAATCATCAATTTTTCCTTCATTCTTCTGAACTTGTTATTGCCCTTTCTCCCACTCACAAATCAAAGCCCTTCTCTTTTCCTTGTTGGATCCTGGTTTTGAAAATGTACAACCAAATGAACAAAAATCAGGTGGAAAAAAACATCAAGGAATAGCATGACTTGTCGGTTAGTGGCATGATCTTGGCTCACTGCAACCTCTGCCTCCCTGGTTCCAGCGATTCTCCTGCCTCAGCAGCCTGAGTAGCTGGGATTACAGATGCATGCCACCATGCCCAGCTAATTTTTGTAGTTTTGGTAGAGTCGGGATTTCACCATGTTGGTCAGCCTGGTCTCGAACTCCTGACCTCGTGATCCACCTGCCTCAGCCTCCCAAAGTGTTGGGATTACAGGTGTGAGCCACCGTACCCGGCCGTCAGTTAGTTTTATGAAGCTTTGGTGCTGCTGCAGCCACCACAGCCTGACATCCCTTGTCTGTGGGGCTGCCAGAAGTAACCCTGGCCAGGGTAATGATACCCCATGACTTTCTCGCTTTACTCTTATGTTGGCAAAACAGAGAATCAATGGTTAGAGCTTAGCCATAGGCGTTTCAGTAGTTTTTCTTATTTACAGTTGGGTTGGATACAAAACAGTTTTACTTGTTCCTTAATGTGAGTCTAATGAAGCCCCATAAATAACCTGTGTGCCCATGAAAGGTCACCTTGGAGCAGTCACTATTTACTGTCTCACGTTCTCTATCTTATTCCTCAACTGGATTTTTCTACTTCTTATTTCAGTGCCCCAAATTCCAACGGTCGGGGATTCATTTGGAAAAGGAGTTTTCTATTTTAAAAAATGCAAATATTATGGTGAGGTTAAGGACTTGTAAGCTATTCTCACAGTAGTGAGACATCAGGAATTCAATTCAATTGCTTTCCCATGCCCTGAAGGAATGAGAATTTTGATTAGAGGGACAGGAAGGAGAAACTTTAGAGAGCAATTAGGTTTGTGGGAGAGGCAGATTATTTAGGGCACTTGGACTCTTCTAGAAGAAATGGAAAGTAGGGCATTAGAAGGTGCCACAGACGCATTTGACCTCCTTTGAATGTTTGGTCAAGGCTGGTCCCAAACAGAATCATACATGTTGTAACAGAAAGTAGAGAGAGGACGAGCACAATTGTGTTTCATGTGATTGAGTCCCAGGAAGAGGAAATGGCTTGCCCAGCTTCACAAAGTTAGTGAACCTGCATCTGTGTTTCTGACTCTCGAGCTAACCCTCGTTTTCCAGTACTCCACTGCAACACCAGCCAAGGAACACGTTTCCCTCTGCTTTGCCTCCAGGACTTAGAACTCCAGCAAGTGCTCCAGGTCTACTGCTCCTGAGTCTGTGAAGCCCACCAAAGCCTTTCTGGGAAATTCACAACTCCTAAAATCTTGTTTCCACAGGAAAGTAAATTTCTGGTCATAAATCACAAACTTGCCAACCCACTTCTGGTCCACAGCCCACTGTGGGTCAGGACTGCGTGTGTCTTGCAGAGACAGAAGGCTCATCACCAGATGCACTCGAGTTCACTGCCTTTTTCTCAGGCATACTAGTCTGTCCTAGGTGACAATCGGAAGCCTGGGGAAGGGATGTATGACTTCTGAGATGTCAAAAGGCCACAGTGCTGCTGTGCAAGGCTAGTGAGCCTCCCTGGCCATCTGTTTCCTGTCACCCAGGACAATAACTTTCAAGAGTTGTCACGGGAGGAAATGGCCCTTGGGCCTTACCCTCTGCGTCTGGATGGCTCTGTGAATCCATAACACAATTTATAATAAGCCCAGTGGTGACCATAGCAACAACTCAGACATAGAGTGAGCCTAGTCCTGTGCCAGGTGCAGGGTGCTGTCCCAAGGGATGAACGGAAGCCCCTCACCTGGAGTCCCTGAAAAGATGATGAATAGAAGGGGGAAGATAACTAAGGGCCAGGATGAGGAGATGAAAATGAAAAGGTTATATCTGGGAGACAGATCAATAATAATAATGGTCTTCCTAAATCCACTGCTTCTACTATCCCCATAACACCTTCAGACCTGTGCGAGGAAGGGTGGCTATTTGGTGCATGAGGCAGGGGGAAGGCTCCAAAAAGTGTTGCGCTCAGGAAGAAAGCTTTGGATTTGATTTGACAGTGGCGGGGAGACAATTCCTTGACAAAGATGAGAAAAAGTTAGTGCAACCTGACTCCCTGGGACTTTAGCCCCATCTCTGCTGTTTACCGGCTATGGTTATCTTGGGCGAGTTGCCGTGCTGTGCCTCCGTCTTCTTTTTGTAGAATGTGGATAATAATAGCACTGCCTCACAAAGTTGTGAAGATTCCATGAGATTCTGCATGCAATGTGCTTAGCATTGTGCTTGGCACGTCATAAGTGCTCAAAACATGTTGGCTATTATTATCAATATTAGTTAATTTATCAGTACTAATAAAATAGGTGGAGTGATAATCACACAAAATGATTGAGTTGCAGAGATTAGAGTCAAGGCAAATGCCAAGAAGCAGGTGGGGAGGAAGAGGACAGAGGATTTCCACAGGGAAGGGACTCTGATTTCACTGACACATATTGAGCACCTCCTGGGTACTAGGTATGGGGATCCTAGGTGTGCAAGCATGGAGGCCAGCAAGCTGGAACCGACTAAGCTGCTATGATGAAATCTGTGCAAGTGGTGGCAGAAGCCTAGGAGAAGGATTTGGGAGTGGTGGGGGGAGGGGAGTGAAGAAGTCTAGAGCAACCACAGGAGGGCCAGGAAAAACTTTAAGGGAAGAACAACCAGATTTGGAGCAATGGGACCCAGGGTGAACTGTGAGGAGACAACCAATGGGAGGCCAATGTTCTGAGTCCCAGATGGCCAAAATGGGGGATGTGGAAAGTAGGTTGGGAAGGAAGAGGGAGCTATCTCAATAGCACAAATGAATCACAGATTTCCTCCTTAGCAGGAGACATCCCTGAGACTCTGACAATCATAAAAGAAAACCCACAGCCACCTCTTGAAAATACTTTCTAGGCTTCTGTCAATGTTAGTTTAAACATAGGGATGTACAGGAGTCTCTGTCTTGGGTCTTTGGTGTCCTGGGAGTGGTGGGGAGGTGAGCAAGTGGGGTCATGTGCTCCTGCAGTGAAATGCTTTTCTATGTCTCACCTGAAAATACCCTCCCCAGGGTTGAAAGTGAGAAGATGACTAACTCTCTCATCAAGGCATTACTGGAACAGGTTCTCTCTGTATGGTGTTCTAAAGAAATAATTGGATTTGTGTAATCCAGTCACAAAGCCCTGGGTACTCCACTCCCTTCCAGAGAACACACACTGGGGAGGAGCCAAGGTCCTGGGAGGTGGGGTTGCAAATTCTTGGCCAAACACCATGTGTAGAAAGGACCCATATATAAGAGGTGGTCTCAGGCTACTGGCTTCTGACTGCACCAGGATTAGAGCCTACCCAGGTGCTTAAAGAAGCAAAATCTCCTGTGCAGGTAAGTTTCTTTAGTTCCAAGGGTGAGTCCAAGTTAGCCCAAAGGCCCTATGAGACTCTACAGGGTCTGGGTTTAGAAGGTGAGAGGAAGGTATTTGCTTCTCCTGGTTTGAGCTTTGTAGGTGAGTATATACAGAAAAAGCCCTGGAGTCTGGAGATTTCAATTTTGTCCTCAGTTTTGCCATCACTTATTAGTGTGACCTTGAGGAATAGACTTCAGCCCTTTGGCCCCAATCTCCTCATTAAAAAAAAAAAAAAAAAGATGGGAGTATGTTTGGGCCTGGGTAATTTCTGAGGTCCCTCCAGCTCTGGTTTCTCTCGAAGTCATTTAGTAGAGTTATTGATGCAGCTAGGTGCTGTCATTTCCCAGAACACAGGCCATCCCAGTGGTCTCCTGAGCCTCCTGGTGAGAAGGAATCTGGAGGCAGCCAGTTCCTCACTGAGGCCTTATGGGATCCTCAGAGTCAAGGAGGCCGACTGCTCTCTGGTTCTAATAAGCAGTGGGGCTGGGCTGACTTCCTCTATGAAATTAGATGTGAAGAACACACTGGGACGGTGACCACACTGTAAGAGTGGAATTGTGCCTCAAATGATAGCTGTCAGTGTGGTGCTTGGCACGGCCCTTGCCTAGACTAGAAATCTCAAAATTGCCCTTGTCTAGGTGGTCTGCTGGCCTATGGGCACTGGAAATCACTCATCAAGGCTCTGGAGGACTCCGGAGTGAGGCAGTCAGCTCTCAGTTCCGCTTATAACCCTCTTCTGTGGAGGCACAGTATGATAATGTTTTGGTGGGTGGTACCTAGGTTTGTCAGCCTGGGTACATCTTTCAAGCCTGATAGAGTGAGGGGTACCTTTGATTTTCTAGGGGGAGAATTCTTGGATGAGTTAGGTACTGGCCATTTCACAGAGTGGGCACCTCATCCTGAAGAGTGAAGGCCCTTTCCAGAGTGTGAGCCTGGTTGTTGGACTGTGACTTCCTCGGGGGCAGAAATTCTGTCTAATCCATCCTGTACCCCTACCATCTAGGGCAATGCCTGGCCCATGGGGAAGCATGCAGTGCAATAAAGCCTTGTTGAAATGAATTGATTCTCCCACTTTTCAAACTCCCTTGTAAATCTCTCTCCTGACCATCAAAACAAGCAGTAGAAAAGGAATGGAATTGATGTAACTATCAGTGGTATAATTGGTTTGGTGATAGATCGCTCGACCTCAAGGGTAGCCACTAAGCTAATTTATAACATATACATTGGTTTCATCACTTTAGAAAGTTATGTAAATGGAATCAAAGAGTTTTTGTGTCTGAATTTTTTCTACTCAGTATTGTTTGTGAATCTCATTCATATTGCAGTATGTAATTCTTGTTTGTTCAGAGCTGTGAAGTATTTCATTGTATAAATGGATGTGATATCCATTTATGTGGATATTATTAATATTTCTCCATGTTCATGGACATTTGGGTAGTTTTCATTTGGGGATATTTTGCATATTTCTCTTGTGAGTATTCTTGCACATGTCTTTTGGTGCATAAATTTAAGCATTTCTGTTGGGTAATAACCAGGAATGGAATTGTATCATATAGTTTGTAGGTGTTTAGCTATAGTATTTACTGTCAAATAGTTTCTTTTCTTTTTTTGTTTTTTAAGATGTTTCTAATTGGCTTACTTTTTCCAAAAGTTTTCCTGGGTTTTTAACTGCATATCTTGATTTTCTGGAGTAGCGTTAATCAGAGCCTGAAATGACTGGCCAAGTCTTCCAGCCGGGGAGTGGGCTTGCTAGAAGAGGGGGCTGTTAACCAGCATCCTCTCCCCAGTTCATGAGTGTGAGCGAAGGGCAGGAACGCCCCACAAGAAGAAGACAACAGGTTTCCAGAGAAGGCTCTGGAGAGGAGGGGACATTTGCCCTGAGCTTTGAAGGATGAGGGAGATCTGAGGCAGAAGGGGTCAGGAGGAAGCGACATCTCCTTTGTAAGTTTGGACACAGCAGAGGGTTTGTGGTGGGGGTTTGTGTAGACAGAAAGGAACTAACACACCAAGAGCCTGGCCATTTGGACTTGACGCCATGAGCTGTGTGGTTTTGAGGGTATGATGTGAAATGGCCAGTCATATGGCAAATGCAGGATCAGAGGAGGAGAAGAGCTACCTCAGTCTGACCGCTCATCTAGCTCAAATTCCGTGACTCCCTGAAGATGCAAATGCCCCTGCAAAAAAATAAAAGGAATGAATTTACATCTGCTTTAAAACTCTTTCCTGTCCAAATGTGTTGTCAAATGTTCAGAATCATTTGATATTTTGTTTTGAAAATCGGAAGGGTTGGCTCTTTGAAAGTGTGGGAATGGATAGAAAAAGAGTAGGGGATGACTCTCAGGCTAGGGTCCCACTACCTCTTGGGGTGGAAAGTGTCAGAGCAGGGCAGCTTGAGGGGAACAGAGTGACCCCACTGAAGTCATAGTTTAGGAGGAGGCTGTACAAAGAGGATGTCCCTGTGCTGGAGAGAAGAGATGCCCCAGGGCTCCCCCCACAGTCAGGCTGAGCAGGCCATGCCTCCCTGGAACTGCTCCGAGGTCCTGTCTGTACATGGGGGCACTGAATGGGATGACCACTAAGTTCCCTCTAGCCTCATATTTGATTCAGCTGCAGTGAGCGACGCCAGGGTGCAACTTCCACACAGGCCGAATGGATGTTCCTGTGCTCAGGAAAAGCTGTGTCCAGGTCATGGCAACTCGTGCTCCAGGGAGTCTTCTTCTCTGCAAAGATTTGTGGCTATGCCGTGTCTCATAAAGTCAAATGGAAGTGGGGTGGCTGTGGGTGAGTAGGGAGCTCCACCAGTCAAGTTCTTAGACCTCCACAGAGGCAAGCAGTCAGCCCAGGGGATGCCCACCCTGGGACTGCCAGTTAAGGGACTTCCTGCTCTTCTCCCCCACCTTCTCCCAAGGTGCATGTTCCCTTTGGAGACTCCTTTTGCTTTTAGGTCTGACCTTGGTTTTACTTCCCCGGGTTGCTTTGACGTGGATCCCACATACCACCCAAGAAAGGAGCCCTCAGGCAAGCCTGGATGAACATTTCGGAGGGGAAGGATGTTCAAGAGGCTCCCTCAACCTAAATCAGGCCCCAGCAATGTGATCAGACTCCAGAAGAGCAGCCAAGTGATTGACAGTTCACAGGAAGTCTTTAACTTCCTTTATCTCTGTTCAGCTTCATAAGAGGGGAGGGGAGGGCATGCTTTATTGTTCCTTACATTTTCCAAGTGAAGAAACATCCATCCCTTCCATCGGTGAGTCAATTGGCCAGCATTTATCAAGCATCTGTTTATTCATGGTATTATGTGACTAGAGATTAAAAAAAAAAACAAACCTATACCATTCTTGCCTTCAAGAACTCATAGTTGGGCCACATTCATCATTGTTTCCTGAAAGGCAAATGTCTGCTCTAATAAATGAAGAATGATGCTTGACGTTTTCTGTTAGAAACTTGATCTAAACGCAGACAGATGTCTAAACAGTGAAAAAAAAAAAAAAAATTAAAGTCTTTCAAACCATTAATGTTACAAAATCATTTCATCTTTTATGAACAGGTCATGATGTATACATAGAGATGCTGGTTTTCCTGTTCATAATCAGTAACCACAGAACCACCTGAAAACTGCCCAGGAATGCCTGATGTTATCACATCTAAATAAGGGATTAGACACGAAACTTTAGCAGAGAGAAACTGCAGGCCACATTTGCAAGTGTTTTGAGACATGAATGCAACTGTAAATGTTAAGGGTCTATTAAAAAGTCAACGAATCAATTAGAGATAAAACTGTTGCATTAAGATAAATTCTTAATGATGGATTCAACCAACCACATTTTAATCTGTGAGTTCCTACTTGGAGCTTACCCCTGTCCTGAGCCCTGCAGCAGCAATCTACCTGGTTCAATAGTGCTTTAGAGCAGTGCTCAGCAAACTTTGCCTGTAAAGGATGGCATAGTAAATATTGTAGGCTTGTGGCCCCTAAGAACTCTGTGGCAATGACTCAACTCCACTGTTGTAATGCAAAAGCAGCCACAGACAATACCAGACAGATAAGCATGGCTGTAGTTTCAGTAAAACTTTATTTATCCAGGCTGTAGTTTGCCAACTCCTACTTTAGACTTCCGTCAAGTCTTTTCACACGGTTATGTCTTTTGAGTTCTGAGAATAGGCACAGTACACGTCATTCCGTGTTGAGGGTGAGGAAGCCAGCTCAGAGAGGGTAAAGGAGTCAGCACACGGGCATCCGGGAAGAGGCAGCAAACCCACTTGCCTTCTGGGTTTTCTAATTCCAAACCTAGCACTCCATGGCCACTGCACACCGCCTATTACACAAAAGAAGTACAATCCCTGCTCATGATAAATCAAGCAAAGCCTATAGTTAGTCTTGTTCTTTTGTTCCGACTGTCAAGAACAAGGAATTGATTGTTTTTCAATCTGGTGCTTTTTATCATGTAGACAGAGTCTTGTACAAAGAGCCTAGGTTTCGACTCCAATTTTGCCTGAGACAACTTAGTGGGTTGTGGCAAGATGCCAGAGTTCTCTGGAAATCCATCATCCCCCAGGAGGATTCTACAGGTTCATGTGAGTGAGTGCATGGTACTTATTTCTTTAGCTTCCTTTCCAGAGACCTGACTCTACCCCTATAGGTTGATCAAAGGCCAGGTGTTATGTTCCCAGCCTGAGACATACTATCTAGCACATAGTAGGTGTTCAGCAAACATGTGAACTGAACATCAGGGCAAGGACGCAAGACACTGTATGGACCCCTGGGAATTAGTTCCTATTTTTGTATTCTGGTGAAATTACTGGGAAGCTCCTTTCTATGTCTTAGAGTCTCAGTTTTTCCCACTTTAAAATGGAGCCCACAATCCTCAACTGCTTCAGAGGTGGTTGAAAAGGTAGCCACCACCAAGGAAAGCCAGGATTTGGGCAGATATTATTATTCCAAATCAAGGCAGTAGTTCAGCATGATGATGCCAGTGGGACAGGAGTCAGGCTGATCCCCTGGTTTTTCTATATAAACTTAAAATTTTAATTTGAAACAACTATATATAATAAACATGTACCTTTTTTTTTTTTTTTGGAGACAGAGTCTTACTCTGTCACCCAGGCTGGAGTGCAGTGGCGGGATCTCAGCTCACTGCAACCTCCGCCTCCTGGGTTCAAGCAATTCTCCTGCTTCAGCCTCCTGAGTAGCTGGGATTACAGGCGCCTGCCATGGCGCCCAGCTAATTCTTGTATTTTTAGTGGAGATGGGGTTTTGCCATGTTGGCCAAGCTGGTCTTGAACTCTTGACCTCAAGTGATCTGCCCACCTTGGGCTTCCAAGGTGCTGGGATTACAGACGTGAGCCACTGTGTCTGGACATGTTTTTAAGTGTGTTGTGCATAGTTCATTGAGTTTTGATGAAAAAATATACAGATGCAACCACCACAGTCGATATAGAACATTTCCATTACCCCAAAAGTTATTTTGCACTCCTTCCCAGGCAATTCCTTCTCCCAGTCCCAGGTAACCACTGACTTGCTTTTTTTTATGTTGTATTTTTATGAAACACATTTTTTTTCCATGATAAAAGTAATACATACTAATCGAGGAGTCCAGAAAATATAGAAAAGTTTAACAAAGTAAAATAAAAGTCTTAGTCACATTATCCAGAGATAGTTCATATTCTTATTTATACGTATTTTCTTCCCATCGTGTGTGTGTGCGTGCGCGCGCGTACGTGCATGTGTTTAATAATATTGGGGCCATGATCTATACACAACTTCATTGGTGATTGCGTATGTGTCTATGATGATTGTATCTAAAATCATTTTGCTCACAGAACCTCTAATTGACTTCTGTGTTTGATTAATGGCACCAAGTTACTCATACTGGTAACCTGAGTTGCTATGAAGAATAGATCTTTGTTTCCTAATACATTTTCTAGTTAGTTGTTGCTGTTATAAAAAGAACACCACTGAGTTTCTGTATAGTGTATTTAACTTTTATTCATTGACCTTCTTGAATTCTTTTATTTCCTATAGTTTAAAAAAAAATTTCTTAGATATTCTACATGTAAAATAATCTCTTCTGTGAATAAGTCATTTTTTTTTGCTTTCTGATTTTTGTGCTCCTTCCTTCCTTCCTCCCTCCCTCCCTCCCTCTTTCTTTCTTTCTTTCTTTCTTTCTTTCTTTTCTTTCTTTCTTTCTTTCTTTCTTTCTTTCTTTCTTTCTTTCTTTCTTTCTTTCTTCTCTTTCTTTCTCTCTTTCTTTCTTTCTTTCTTTCTTTCTTTCTTTCTTTCTTTCTTTCTTTCTTTCTTTCTTTCTTTCTTTCTTTCTTTCTTTCTGTTTTATTGGCTTAACTAGGAATTACAATGAAAAGTGATTAAGAATGGTA
This sequence comes from Papio anubis, assembly GCF_008728515.1. NCBI lineage: Eukaryota > Metazoa > Chordata > Mammalia > Primates > Cercopithecidae > Papio > Papio anubis. The sequence continues at coordinate 31,028,516 of NC_044989.1, read as the reverse complement.
GTAATCAGCATTCTTATCTTCTGTTTATTTTAAGGAAATATCTTTTATCTTTCCTCGGAAAGTATGGTGTTCCTCTAGATTTTTTTAGTAAATATCTTTTCTTAGGTTAAATAAATTTCATTCTAGCCCTAATTTATCCTAGGAAAATAATTAGGATGTGCTCAAAGACATAAACTCTGGTAATACCGTCACTGTTTAGTTAAAAAGAAGAAATAACATGAAATTCCAGAAACAGTAGATTTTAAAAATAAATTTTGGTTGACATATGATTTGGCATACTTTGCAATAATTAAATGTGTTCTTGTATATTCAACTTATTGGCAAAGACAAGTATTCATTAGATATTGTCAAGTAAAAGTGTAAAACACAATGTATAATATTATATTACTTTCATTAGAAAATAATTAAGCATAGAAAATTTTCTCTAAAAGTATACATTAAAATTTTAACTATGGCTATCATTGAGTAGTGGGAATATGGGTAATTTATATTTCCTTTCTTTCCCTTGATTTTTCCACAATCAATATATGTTATTTGGATTTTAAAATGAAAATAAGTCAACTCATAGCTAAGTGAAAACTAATTCTTCTGACTTTAAAGTGATTAGAACAAATATATAAAAACCTGCAGTCTGACTAAACTTTTAATAGCAGGGATATAGTATTAATTTCTCTCCAGTTTGTCAGAGTCAATGTTTTCACTGATATCAACCTCTCTTTCCAAATAAGTTGTAACACCACCCTTTGTAAAGCCTTCACAGATTCTCACCTGTGCCTATGGACTCTCTATATTCCTGGACAACAGGGAAACTTCCAAGTGGACAATCCCACAGGACCAGGCAATCTGCTGTCTTAAGGTTGACCAGTGCTGTGCTGGTAATATTCAACAACTAGCTCTCAATTTTTTTTTTTAAAGGCCAAGGAGCTCTGATTTGTAGCATTTACCAGTTCCATGGTATGGACACTCTCACGATGGCCAATTACAAGGTACTAACATGGCATGATGGAATACAGACTTGGGAAGAGATGTGCACAGCTGGCTCCTGTCATCTTGCTCACACTGGCTACTGAAATACCACTGAGACCCACCTGAAGGAGTACATTTTGACACAAGGTGTATCTAGAGTCTGTTCCTTCTCCCACATTTAAAATGTTCCCATGTACCTTTTAATAAACACTAACATGTTAAATAGGCAGAGGGTTATCAGGAGAGATGAGGAAACCCTGCCTGCATACAGGGATTGGGGTTTGGAGTTTGCACTGCTGGCTGGTGTATCCCCAGGTGTCTTGTCTGGTGATGCTCCTGATGTTCATGAGCCAGTTAGCGTTCAAAGGCCTCCTCCTCTGGATCAAGACACTTAGGTGATCTGAGCACCAGGTTATTTGATACCTCTCACCATCATAACGCCCTCCCTAGCACCCAGCATCTATAGATAAGGGGAGAATAGCCAGCATGGAAGAAGTGGAGATCGAAGCCTGACTCTCTATTTACTTCCTGAGTATAAATAAATTTTGGACAGGCACGGTGGCTCATGCCTGTAATGCCAGCACTTTGGGAGGCTGAGGTGGAAGGATCACTTGAGACCAGGAGTTGGAGACTAGCCTGGGCAACATAGCAAGACCTCATCTCTACAAAAAAAAAAAAAAAAAAAAAAAAGTTAGCTGGGCATGGTGGCATGAACCTGAACCTGTAGTCCTAACTACATAAGAGGCTGAGGCAGAAGGATCCTTTAAGCCCAGGAGTTCAAGGCTGTAGTAAGCTATGATCATGTCCTTGCACTCCAGTTTGGGTGACAGAGTGAGACCCTGTCTCTAATTAAAAAAAAAAAAAAAATCCTGACGTGCAAAACACTGCAGAACAGCCTAGCAGCTTATGGGGAGCCAAGGAAAGAACTCTGAGGCCCAAGGAGGATGCTTTTAGGCTGCACATTCTTAAATAGCTTGAGCCCCATTGGCCTTCACCTGTCTATTTGCATAGTCTTATTTTGTGGACCTGCTCCAACGCTGCTCACTTACAGTAGTCAAAATGAATTTCCAAATGTGACCTAGACCCATCTGGCCCTTTGCAGAGAGCTGTGCCAATCTGAAAATGAGCCCATTTCATCCATGGTTTGTAATATATAGGAAACATGCAAGAACTGCCAACTGGTTTCATCTGGGCCTATATTCTCCCTAAGGTGATTTAGAAATATTTATTTAAAAATAAGATGTGTGTGTGTGTGTATGTGTGTGTGTGTGCACACGTGTGGCCTCTTTCTAAACTTTGGAGGGTGAGAGGAACCTTTGTCTCCTGAGCGCATGATGTACCATGCGTGTCACAAGATGTAGTATTTGCAGGCATGAAGAGGAATCCAAGTATGACCCAGCACTGAGTAAGGAGGGCATGAGCCTGAGTGAGGTTCTGAAGCTGGGGGACCCTCTATCATTTTTCACAGGACAAGCAGTAAAGGATTGTTGTAAAGGCTTGAAGGGGTAAAAAGGGAGACCTTGCCTTTGTGAGGCCTCAAGTTTGTTTATAAATGTACGGTGGTAGAAGAAACTTTTTGGGAAGAAAATGGGGTAAGCCTGGGGGAAGCTTTGCCTACTCATCCACCTTAGGAAAAAAAAGAAACTCCAGGGTAAAACATAAGACCTGAGTAACAGCTTTTGAGTCACAGAGACTCAAAAGTTAGAAGGGGGCTGGGTCTTCCCCCAGGAAGTACACAGGCACCCGTGATAAATAAGAAGAGCCAGGAATGGACTGCCCTCAGGTCTCAGAGGTAAGGGTGTGAGACAAACAACATTCCAGCAGTGCTAATCCTGCAGGGGATTCAAAAGCCAGTATTAGGCAGAAGAGGCTTCTATGCATGCATCACTCAGAGCAGAACCACAGTGGGGCCACTCCACCAACCGGTCACCAGCAGTGCTTGGTGAGCCACCTAAAAAACTGACAGCAAGTGTTTAGAAACTTTTATAGCAATTGATCAAATAATTTAAATTTAATTTAATTTTTGTTGGCTCTAATTTTTTCTTTTTTTTTGAAACAGAGTCTTGCTCTGTTGCCCAGGCTGGAGTGCAATGCCGCCATCTCTGTTCACTGCAACCTCTACCTCCTGGCTCAAGTGATCCTCCTGTCTCAGCCTCCCAAGTAGCTAGGACCACAGTCATGCACCACCATGCCCAGCTAATTTTTGTATTTTTACATGGACGAAGCTTTGCCATGTTGCCCCAGCTGGTATCGAACTTCTGGGCTCAAGTGATTTGCCACCTTGGCTTCCCAAAGTGCTAGGATTATAGATGTGAGCCCTTGCACCTGACCTGAAAAAATTTTAAAGGGGGGCTTGATTTTATAAATCTTTTGAAATTGTATGTTTCTATTTATTCATTTTCATTAAATTTCTATGCCAAATTGGAAATAAAAGAACATAGGCCCTTCACTAGTGATAATTTGAGAAGCACCAAGACAGTAGGGTGCCCAATGGGGTAGACAGTGGGTCAATAGACAGAGGGGGTCTCAGCGAATGCCAGGCACTCAAGGAGGGCTTCCTGGGGAAAGGACTCAAGTTAGACTTTGGAGGATGGGCAGGACCTTGACAAATGGAGAGGACCCCAGGTCACTCCTACAGCCATGAGGGAGTACTCACACTCAGTATAAGCATGTTTGCGAGTTACTTTTAGTGCATGTACATTCTGTCCCAAACACTGTGCTGGGTGTAATAGGCAGTTTGTAGCACTGAGAGCTGAATATTGTTATGGGAGTCAGGGCTCTGGGTTCTGGATACAGCCCTTATAAAATCTCCTTGTATAGCACCGGAAAGATCGTTTAACCCTTCCCGCCCTCGCAGCCTCTAGTCTGTAAGAGCCATGAGGGCAGGGACTGTCTTTGGTGAGCAGTGCCTAGCTCAAGCCTGACAAATGATAAGTTCCCAGTAAAATTTTTGATGAATGAATGGACAGGTTTCAGTCGTAACACCTGAAAAATGGAGGGGTGGGGGTGGGGGGTGGGGCTGGATAAGATTCATGGTTTTGCAACTGTAAAATGAAAAACTATATTGTGTAGCCAACCTGTCCTGTAAGAAGCTCCAGGAAATCAAGTTTTGTAGCCAGGTTATCAAAACAAGAAATTCTGTTAACAAGGAAAAGGGGAGAATGGGCATGTACCGGCAACTGTTGGTATTTGTCACAGTATGTGTCTGTGATTTCTTTCCCCCTTTTACATTAGCAAGAAAGTCTTCAAGGAAGGATTTCTTTTTAAAGAGAATGTAGGCTGGGCATGGTGACTCATGCCTGTAATCCCAACAGTTTTGGAGGCCAAGGCGGGCCAATCACTTGAGGTCAGGAGTTCGAGACGAGCCTGGCCAACATGGCGAAACCCCATCTCTACTAAAAATACAAAAATGAGCTGGGTGTGGTGGTGGGCGTCTGTATCTGGTGCTCTGCTGGCCTGCCCACGCCAACCTGCAGCCCTGCCAGGGCCCGCAACTGCCCATGGGGGCCTTCCACGAGAGACCAACGCACCCTGTGCTGGAGCCTGGGGCTTTACCCCCGACCCGGAGCGCACCCAGGGGCTCCTGGGATGGGAGAGACGTCCTTGGGAGGCCCCCGCGCGGAGGCTGCTGGCCCCCAGCATCTCCTGCGGCCTTGCTAATCCCGGCTACTCGGGAGGCTGAGGCAGGAGAATCGCTTGAACCTGGGAGGCAGAGGGTGCATTGAGCTGAGATCGCGCCACTGCACTCCAGCCTGGGCAACAGAATGAGACTCTGTCTCAAAAAACTAAAAATTAAAAAAAAAAAAAAAAAAAAAAAAGATAATGTAGGAGGAGGTTTTGCAGGGAAGAATAAGGAGGACATTGAAGCAGGAGGAAGGCTGTGTGTCTGTAGCTGGGAGGCAGGAGTTGGCAGGCCTGGTGGAGGCCCTGAGCAGACAGCCACTACTCCCCACTACCTTGGCAGGCACGGGACCCTCCAGCCCAGGGGGCTGAGCTCCAGCTTCCTGCTTCTCTTCTCCTGCCTCCCCACTAAGCAGAAGGGACCCCTGTGACATTGGGGCAGTCAGGGGCCCAGGACTCAGCCCTGAGGCTTGAGAGAACTTTCCCTTCTGTAGGCTTTTGCCACAAGATCCCTGATCCCCCACCAGGTCCTCAAGCGCTTGAGCAAGTGCTCAAGGACCCCCACTGTCTGGGACAAAATTGAACCACCTGCTTTTGTCTCTTTCTCACCAGCTGACTTCTCCGCTCCCATTCTCTCCATCCTTCCGCTCCTCTCTGTGGCAATGGCAAAGCATAAGCAGGAAATGAGGAAACTGACCGTCCTCTGTCCATTTCAGGAGCAGCAGAGACTCCTCAGGAAGACTCACAGGACTGTACCCACTGCCTGCCATGTCTCTGTGGCCACCTTTCCGATGCAGATGGAAGCTGGGGCCAAGGTACTCTAGGAGGGCCTCTCCACAGCTCCCCCAACAGGACTTCGAGGCCCTGCTGGCAGCGTGCCTGAGGAATGGCTGCCTCTTTGAAGACACCAGCTTCCCGGCCACCCTGAGCTCCATCGGCAGCGGCTCTCTGCTGCAGAAGCTGCCACCCCGCCTGCAGTGGAAGAGGCCCCCGGTGAGGCAAAATGTGTCAGCTCAGACCCTCCTGCCCCAGGGTTTAGGCTTTCAGATACTACACCTAAGTTATATGGGAGAAAAAAAACAGGCTTTTTCCTACTCTCTCCTCTCCACTCAACACAACACACTCTTCTAACACCAGATGTGTGGGAGGTTTTCCCCATATGCCAAGCAATTCTCTGGTGGCCACCATCTGGGTATTCTGTAATGAAATTTAATTCCGACACTGTCTACCTAGAGACAGTGTCAGATCTCGCAGGTTGAGTGTTCATCCCATAAGACTGTCCCCACTTCAGATGCCAATCATAAGTCCCAGGTTGTGACCTGTACTTCTCATGACCGGCCATAAATCAGGACTGTGGTTCCCATGATCCCTTCCTTGGGTTTGATTAATTTGCTAGAGAGGGTCACAGGACTCAGGGAAATGCTTCGCTTACATTTAGTGATTTATTATAAAGGGTATTACAAGGATGCAGATGACAGCTAGGTGGAAGAGATGCATAGGGCAAGGCATGGGGAAGGGGTGTGGAGCTCTCATGCCCTCCCTGGGTGTGCCACCCTCCAGGGACCTCCATGTTTTCAGATATCCAGAGCTCCCTACACCCTGTCCTTTTGAGTTTTTATGGAGGCTTTATTACCTAGGTATGATTGATTACATCATTCGCCTTTGGTGATCAACTTAGCCTTCAGTTTCCCTCCCCTCCCCAGAGGTCAGGGGGTGGGGCTGAAAGTCCCAACCTTCTAAACCTGCCTTGGTCTTTCCAATGACCAGACCCTATCCTGAAGCTACCTAGGGACCACCAGTCACCAGTCAATCATTAGCATACAAAGGACACTCTTACCACTCTAGAGGTTCCCAAGGTTTTAGGAGCTGGATGTCAGAAAACTGAGCAAATGAAGACCAAATATATATTTCACAATATCACACCAGGTCTTACTGTCATTGATCTCCATGAGAAGGGAACTGGGTACATTCCCACATTCTCACTTTCCAGATGGAGAAAACCAGGGGTGATTTTGAGAGTGGTCTAAGATGTAGCCCTCCCTCAGTCCTGCCCAGAAATATGCAGAATAGCTATAGCCAGAAATATATCAAGGTATTGTTTAGCTTCATCTGAGATGGCAAGGCTTCCTGAGTCACGGCCAATACCATCTGCCAGAGAGAGAAATTTTAACATCTCTCCAATCTCCTCCCCCAAAAACAGGCTCATGAAACATGTAAATTAAGAAGCTATTAATCACTTTAGAAAAATATTCTTCACTCTATAAAATGCATCAGTTCCTTTAAAAGGCAACTTCTTAATGTGTTCAAATGTAATCCATCTCCCTGAAACTTCATTTACATACAAGATTTCAGGAACATGGCTAGCGAATAGGGTAAAGTTAAGCCTGTGCCACAGACTTTCCTTTTCTCTTCCCTACTCACCCATCACCATCGATAACTGCAGCCCCAGACTTGTGAAGCCCCTACTGTGTGTAAAATCTGCAGTGAGCCTCCTAAACTACATGGCAGCCAGATCCTACTTCTCTCAAAATCCTGGGAACTGCTGACATAGAGACTCTGTTCTACAACTGACTCTTGGGGAAACTGTGTCCACGCAAAGACTGAAGGATATAAATCTTGCCACGGAGCAGAGACCACCCCCCTAGCACCCCAGCCCAGGCTGCATCTCAGCAGGAAAAGCCAAAGAGACCATCTTATTAGGGGTCAGGAATAGGAAGGAGGAGTAGGGGAGAGTAAAGAGAAAGAGAAGATCTCTAGGAAAACCGAAAATGCCTCCTATAAAAGTGTTTCCATTTTTAATAGAAACTCTAAGAAAAGGCATTTTTGGTATAAGTGCTATTTCTCAATATCTACAGAGTCCAGGGCTCTGACTTACACAAGCTGTAAGAAGGAATGAGAAATAAAAAGGACAGAATTCTGTATCCCAGATCTTCTGGGACAGCACTGATTACACATATATTCTGTATCTTTGTCCCCATAAGTCCAGTTTGGGGGTATGGGAAAACATGGTCACTGTAGCTCCAGGAGCTTTTTTGTTCGAGGTCAGAATGACAATTCTGTTTGTCTCCCCCAGGAACTGCACAGCAATCCCCAGTTTTATTTTGCCAAGACCAAAAGGCTGGATCTGTGCCAGGGCATGGTAGGTAAGTTTGCACAGCCCTGGGAGACAGACGCTAGGCTGCCTGCTGGCCAGGCCTGGCCAAGACAGAGTGGATGATGAAGAAGAGAATCCAGAGATCCCCACTGGAGAGAGGCCCAAAGTGGCTATTCACTGGCAAACCCTGAAGGCTACCTGGATGTGCTCTGTTCTTTGCTGTGAAGTTTATAAAAACTGGTCCTCTGAGGATGCGTGGGAATGCATACCCTGCCTAAGTCCTCACATAATCCTCATTACCAGTTTACAGGTCTAAATTCTAAGTTTGGAAAATGTGCTCACTCTATTTTAGCTCCTACAGTGGGACCTTCTTAAGACAGCAGTCATTAGCCTCCCCAGAATAGGATCAAAGCAGATCTATCCTCAACTCTACCTTTTTAAAATAGTAAATTGGTCATCAGGGAAGGCCCAACCAAGTCCAGCGATATCCATTTCACAGACAGGGAAATAGGGTCCTGAAGGGTTGAGGCTTTCCCAGAAGAATGTAAATCAGTTTCAGAGGCAAGATTTGGAAAAAGTGGATGGAGTTCAGGTCCAAATTCCTGAGGATAGGGCATTCAGGAATCTAAAAGCTGGTCCAGGAACATGGCTCTGGTTTTGGTGTCAAGTTGAATTTCAGCCAGTGCTCCCAGCTTCCCGCTCTGCTCACTCATCATCTGCCTTCCCGGTATATAATTCCCTTCTCTGAGACTAGGCTACAAGCCCAGAGAGGGTAGCCATAGGGACCGGGCATTTCCTGCAGGCATGAAATCCCCAGTAGATTCATGCAGATGCTGTGTGCTGTCTGACTTAGGAGACTGCTGGTTCTTGGCTGCTTTGCAAGCTCTGACCTTGCACCAGGACATCCTGAGCAGGGTTGTTCCCCTGAATCAGAGTTTCACTGAGAAGTATGCTGGCATCTTCCGGTTCTGGGTGAGTGTCTTCCCGGGCCCTCGGCCTGGAGGGAGTCATAGGAAAGAGGGTTCCTGGAGGACCATGTCTTCACCTTCCGGGCTGATCACCACCTGCAGCAGTCCTCATGCACCCGGGACCACTCTCTCCCTCCAGTTCTGGCACTACGGGAAGTGGGTTCCTGTGGTGATCGATGACCGCCTGCCCGTGAATGAGGCTGGCCAGCTGCTCTTTGTCTCCTCCACCTACAAGAACTTGTTCTGGGGAGCACTTCTGGAAAAGGCCTATGCCAAGTAAGAAACCAGCAGAAATATCCCCCTTCCTATCGCTTCTTTTTCTCTCTCTCAATGTTGAAGGAGGGGAGTGGCGTCAGGTAAAGTTTATGAAATGAGATCCTGAGGCATGTCTCAGTCGACATAGAAGTGACAGCGTATTCAGAGTCTTTTAGGTAGGGGTCGCCTCTTCTAAACCTGCATTCAAGAGTTTTGCCTTTCCCTAATGGATGGAATTAAGGGGGATAGGAGCTCTGAGTGTCTATTCTCTCCTTTGCTCCTGGGATGGAAGGTAGGAGTAGCAATATACACCCAAAGAATACCTAAGCAAAGGTTTCACTTCTCATTCGGACCATCTAATCTACAGTTTAAATGCCCCTTCCTTTTGTTTTGAATGAAACTCTCTCAACCTAGAGATCACTGCTGTCCCCAGCAGCTAAGAGGCCTGGATGAAGGAGCAGCAGCAGGGGATCCACCTGCTTGGGTCCCTGTGGGGCAGCCTGATCATCAGTGGTCGGATTGTGGGCACAGCTTCAACCACACAACCGCAACATGAAAGTTTAAGAGTTTTTCATACCTACAGACCCTAGAGGGTACTTGGCATGCATGGAGGGCACATACACACACACACATGCACACACAAATGTACACACACAAACACAGACACGCATGTACACATGTGCACACACATACACACACATAAACACACACACATGCACACACAAACACACACATGCACACACACATATATGCACGCATGCATGTGGAAGTCAGGGAGGCCAGGCAGAAAGAGAGAAAATGGACCTGTGGTGGACCCATGCCTTTTCTTGAGTCCGGGGTGTTGTCCAAACAGGTTTCACGTGAGCAGCTTTAATTGATAGGTTCAAAGCAAGCAGGCACTAGTTCCAGGAGATCTCGCTGTGATTGACAGGTGGTCACTAAGTTCTCAGGCAAACATCTGAGTGGTCCATTTAAAGGAAGTGGTGGGAAAGAGGGGTTCCCAGTCTTCTAGGCAGGAGAGATGCCCTAAGTTTTATCTATGACCATCTTCTGAAGCCACTCAGGATAGGTATGGTATTGGAAACTATGTCAGGGTTGCCTGAGCTCTGCTTTCGGTATGAGAAAACTAAACTCCTATTTAAAAATGGATGCTGAGGCCACATAAAATGATAAATACTCATGATACTTTTTCTTTTCATGTTTATTTCTTCTCTGGCTAGGCTTTCTGGTTCCTATGAAGACTTGCAATCAGGACAGGTGTCTGAAGCCCTTGTAGACTTCACTGGAGGGGTGACAATGACCATCAACCTGGCAGAAGCCCATGGCAACCTCTGGGACATCCTCACCAAAGCCACCTACAACAGAACCCTCATTGGCTGCCAGACCCACTCAGGGGTGAGACTGGGCTGCCACTGGCAGTCCTCTTCTCCTGCACCCACGCCCTCCATCAACCACCACTGCCCTCACCTGGGTGTGGGCTCAGGACCTCCACCCAGCTCCTACTGCTGAGGTCCTGGTGTTCAAGCTAGAGCAGCAAGGCCAGGTGCAGTGGCTCATGCCTGTAATCCCAGCACTCTGGGAGGCCGAGGCGGGCAGATCACCTGGGGTCAGGAGTTCGAGATCAGCCTGGCCAATATGGTGAAACCCCATCTCTACTGAAAATACAAAAATTAGCCGGGCATGGTGGTGGTCACCTGTAATCCCAGCTATTTGGGAGGCTGAGGCAGGAGAATCACTAAAACCCGGGAGGCGGAGTTTGCAGTAAGCCAAGATCGCACCCTTGCACTCCAACCTGGGCAACAAGAGAGAGATTCTGTTTTAAAAAAGAAAAACAAAAAAACCGGAGCAGCAGTGTTGGGGCCTCAGGACAGGCGAGACACTAGGAAAAAGAAGATGATGTGCAGAGAAGGAAGCTAACAATTATTAAGTGCCAGCTACATGCAAGGCACTTTCCATGTCCTATTTGATAACAACCGAAACCATGGAACAGGAGTAGGAAGCCCTCAGTTCAGCCCTGCCTTCACTAATGGCCAAATGTGTCACCTCACACATTTACTCAGCAACTCTAAATAGAGTTTGTCCTCTGTAAAATGGAGGGTATGACATGATCACTGCAGAATGGCTCACTTATTGAGAGGGTGGAATGAGACTATGGATACCAAAGAGCTTTGAAAACTGCAATGTACCATACCATGATTATCTCCCACACTTCTCTCCATAAACCCCTGCTCCAGCCAAACAAAGAGTTTTTCATACGTTACTCAAATACTAAGCTGTACATAACAGAAGACTGATCAGAACCTCTCTTGTCTCTGCAGAAGGAGAAGATTCTGGAGAATGGGCTGGTGGAAGGCCATGCCTATACTGTCACAGGAATCAGGAAGGTGGGTTGAGGTCAGCCGCTTGGTTTCCCCCTCAGCCTTGCCCTTGCCTCTCTGGGCCCTAGCTTATCTTGGTGGATTTAGTTTCTGCGCCATCTGGAGAGTAAGTAAAGTCTTTGGTGGGTCCCTGTGCCTCTGCACCTATTTCCTGGGGTGAAGTGGTGGGTCCAGCCTTTGCCAACGCCAGTGCATCATCCCAATCTCATCCCCTGGGGCAGCCCTCAGCCAACCATCCTCCCACCCTGCTGTACCTCACAACCCTTCCTTGAACTTTGCTTCACTCTGGGATGCCAAGAACAACCATTTCATCTGGTTCTTCCCTCCCAAATTTCTACTCCTCTCTCACGTGCTTCTTTATGACCGTCTCCGCTGCTATCCATCTTTTGAGCTTTACTAGGCATTGAGAGGAAGATGCACCAGGCAGGACCTGCCTACAAAGGGCTTACAGTCAGGTATGGTCACAAACCATATCTGAAAATGAGGAGGAAGCAAAGTTGAAACTGAGAGAAGAAAGTGTAGATGAAAGACTTTAGGAACTCATGGATAAGAGAAAAGACCTCCATCGAGTTGGGTTGGGGAGAAGTCAGAAGAGTCTCTTACAGGGGAGGTGACGTTGAGTTGGTCCTTGAAATAGGTAGATTTATATGGGGCAAGAAGGGCCTCTGGTGGAGGGAGCAGTGTAAGCAAAGCATGGAGATAAGAAGTCAGAGGTTTAAGTTAAAGAACCTCTGATAATCTCTAGAGGGCCCGACTCCTCCCAAGTCCTCCAATTTCCTTTAACTCTGTTTCAAATTTCTTGGACTCAATTCACACTTAAATTCTTCCTTCTAGATCTCCAACGACTATGTTGGTCTGTGTGCCCAGAGCTTTTAATTTATTTCCACATTTATTAACAAAATTTATACAACACTTACTGTGTGCTAAATGCTGTTTAACTGCCTTACAAATGTGGACTCATTTCACCCTCACAGCAATACTCTGAGTAGGTTGTGAACCCCAAGTATCTGAGACAGGTCTCAGTTAATTTAGAAAGTTTATTGTGCCAAGGTTGAGGATGCACGCCTTTAATACAGCCTCAGGAGGTCCTGACGACATGTGCCCAAGGTGGTCAGAGAACAGCTTGGTTTTATAACATGAGACATCAATCAACGTATGTGAGATGAACATTGGTTCCATCTGGAAAGGTGGGACAACTGGAAGCAGGGAGGGGGCTCCCAGGTCATAGGTAGATAAGAGACAAATGGTTGCATTCTTTCAAGTTTCTGTTAGTCTTTCCAAAGGAGGCAACCAGTTATGCATTTATCTCAGTGAGTAGAGGGGTGGCTTTGAGTAGAATGAGAGGCAGCTTTGCCCTAAGCAGTTCCCAACTTGACTTTTCCCTTTAGATTAGTGATTTTGGGGTCCCAAGATTTATTTCCCTTTCACAAGGTCTACTGGTTTCCTAAGGTTGCCACAACAAATTACTATAAAATGGTGGCGGAGGGGAACTTGAAAACAACAGAAATTAATTTTCTCAGTTCCAAAGGCCTGAAGTCTGAAATCAAGGTGTGAGCAGGGGCATGCTCCCTCTGAAGGCTCTGGGGAAGAGTCGAATCCCTTCTTGCCTCCTCCACCTTCCAGTGGCTCCAGGTGTTCCTTGACTTGGTCTGCATAACTCCAGTCTCTGCCTCCATCTTCACGTGGCCTTCTCTGTGTCCTCTCCCCTTCTCTTCTGACACTTGTCTTTGGATTTAGGGCCCACCCTTATCCATAATTATCTCATCTCCAGGTCCTTAATTTAATTACATTTGCAAAGATCCTTTTTCCAAATAGGGTCACGTTCACAGGTTCTGAGTGTACGTATCCTCTTTGGGGAGGGAAGATCACCATTCAACCCACTATCGTAGGTATGACTATTGACCTTATTTCACAGATCAGGAAACAGAGACATAGAGAGGTTAGGTGACTTGCCCTAGGTCTCACAGCTTGTAAGTACAAGAAGCAGAGCCACTTTCTCCTCTACCAGCTCTCTCTGGGCCTGTGATTTTCCACTGCAAGTGCTCAGCTCCAGGCCCGAGTCTCACTCAGCTCTCTGAAATGCTTGCACTCAGCCTGGCCACCTAAACTGCCTCTTGTTTTATGCAGGTGACCTGCAAACACAGACCTGAATATCTCGTCAAGCTACGGAACCCGTGGGGACAGGTGGAATGGAAAGGAGACTGGAGTGACAGGTGAACTTTGGGGACATCTTGGAGGGGTGAGAACGGGTAGGTGTAGGCAAAGGAGGCTGCCATTCGCACGCAGATTCAAATGTGTGCTTCCTTTGGTCTTAGGCAGGATCAGGAAGCCTTCAGACTGGGAGGCTCAATCCCTCACATTTATAAGATGCTTTATGGTATATAGACTGCTTTCTCTTTCATTATAATAATTAAAGCTAATGTTTATTTGGGGGCTTGCCAGCACTGTGGTAAACCTTTGAATTTTTATTATCTCATTTAATGCCCCAAACAACGCTATTACAAAGTAGATAGTTTTATCCCCGTTTTACTAATAGAGAAACTTGGATTAATTGAATTGCCTAAGGTCATACAGCATGACTCAACCAAGGTCTTTGGTGCCTGGGTTCAGTGTCTTTCCCTGGCATGGTTCAGTACACTCCTGGGTTTGCTGAGTTAAAGGTAGACAGATTTGGATTGGACTCTACACTCTGATTACATATAGTAGCCTCTGGGCATTCTGATTAGATACCTACATTTAGGTTGTTTCTGCCTAATGGCAGCCCTAAAGAGATGCGGGTTTTGCAGGCTAGACACTGGCTGTAGGGCACAGGCAGAAAGGGAGGTCAAGTCCTAAAGTCCTTTGTTCTGTCATTATGAAGATTTATAATACTGAATCCTTTACAGGTCTTTAGAGTCTACAAACATGTCCATATACACATTATCACTTAATCATTTTTACATTGAAAAAATGAAGGCTTAGAAACATAAGTCGAATATTCCTCTTGATAAAATATGCTGCATTTTATTTGTTACACATTAGTAAACAGAGTTGTTAGAGGAACTGGATCTATGTGGGAAAATGTCATCTAAGAAATACATAAATTTTAAAGTGTTTCAGAAATCTAGCATCATATTGTTGCTGGTGGCGGTTTCTTTCACAGAGAAACAAGCACTGAAATTAGAGATAGATGATGGGTAAAATTACAGTGTTGTTACTGCCTAGCTGTGTGATCTTAGTTCAGGCAAGCTTCTTAATTTCTTGGATCTAGAGGTATAGTGAATATCAAAATGATGACCTTTTATTTTGTAGTGTTTAATCTGCTGTTAATCCTATCCAGTATATTTTTCATTTTAAATATTATATTTTCAATTCTAGAAATTCCACTTGAGATTATCTTCCATTTCTCCCTTTTTTATGTCCATGTTTCTCTTGACATCCTTGAGAATATGGGGCACTTTTGTAATAGCTGTTTTAATGTCCTTGTCTGCTAATTCCATCATCTCTCTCATTTCTATGGCGGTTTCTATGGACTATTTTTTTATTCCTGGTCACGGATCATATTTCCTGCTTCTTCATAGGCTAATAACTTTTTATTGCATGCTGGACCTTGTAAATTTTAGCTTCAGAGTACTGAATTTTATCGTATTTCTTTAAAGAGTATTGGACTTTTCTTTTTAAAGCAGGTGGTTACATTGCTTAGGGATTGTTTTGATACTTTGAAGTTTTTAAGCACTTTTAGGGAAGGTCAAGACAAACCTTTATGTCAGGGATAATTTGATTCCACTACTAAATTGTAGACCCTCTGGGATCTCTAGTAAAGATTCCATGTATTCAATGAAGTCTTTTGGCTGGACACGGTGGCTCACGCCTGTAATCCCAGCACTTTGGGAGGCCAAGGAAGGCAGATCATTTGAGGTTAGGAGTTCAAGACCAGCCTGGCCGACATGGTGAAACCACGTCTCTACTAATAATACAAAAATTAGCCAGGTGTGGTGGCATGTGCCTGTAATCCCAGCTGTTTGGGAGGCTGAGGCAGGAGAATTGCTTGAACCCGGGAGGTGGAGGTTGCAGTGAGCTGAAATCGTACCACTGCACTCCAGCCTACGTGGCAGAGTGAGAGTCTGTCTCAAAAACAAGTAAATAAATAAATAAAGTCTTTTAACTCTGTCTGGTGGGAATGCCTGAGATTCCCAACACTGTGTCCTGCTTATGGTCCAGTCTTCGGGAGTTTCACTTTAAGAAAGCACAGATTAAAACTCAGCCAAAGACGCAAGGGAACCCCTATGAAGTTTTCTGGAACTCCTTTTTTCGTGTAGCCCCCTCCTTTCAGATACTTTGTCCAGCAAATTCTGGCTATCTTGATCTCCCTGAACTCCAGATTCTGTCTCCTCCACTCAGCCCTACCGATATGTTCTTTTTTGAGTCCCTCTCCCTGTAGCACTGGCCAGGAAATTACCTTCAGGAAGAAAGCCTAGGTGATGTTAGGGCTTGCCTCATTTGTTTCCAGCCTCCCAGGATCATGGACCCCTGTTGCCTGCTGTCCAATATCTGAAAACAATTTCAAATGTTACCTCTGACATTTAATAGATTTATGACTTCAAGCAAATGACCTAATCTCTCTTAACTTCAACTTCCTAATCTCTAAAATGAGAACAACAAAGTCGTTGTTAGCCTTGAATGAAATAATGTATGTCAATAACCTGGCCCAGCACTTGGCTCATAGTAAGCTATCAATTAATGCTCATGCTACTGTATGATATGGAATGGGAAATTTAGTTGTCTGAAGTAGTATGAAAATAATAATAAATAATGATACTATAGAGCTTTTACTAAAGAATTTCTAGCATGCCCCCCACAAGCTTTTCATTCCCTTTTCCATTTTCAGTTCAAGTAAATGGGAGCTACTGAGCCCCAAGGAGAAGATTCTGCTTCTGAGGAAAGACAATGATGGAGAATTCTGGTATTGGACTTGGGGACTTGGACAAATGTCCTGGCCTACATTTGAAAACCCATCCAGCACACATTTACTGGATGCCTCATGGGTGTCAGGAACCTCATGTACAGAGATCAGTAAGGCACCATCCCTTTAGGAGCTCACGGTCTAGCAGAACAAACAGCGACTATAAATAAATGGTCACTGTCTCTGTGATGAGAGTAGAGGCCACTGGGGTGGAGCTCAGTGAGGGCTCAGCCAGCCTGTTTCCTCCTCTCTGGCTTCCTCTCTGCTCTCTTGCTCAGTATATTCAAAACAGGTTTTGCCTTTTTGTCCTGAAAAGGCCGTGAGGTAGGAAGAGACTGCAAAGTCTTGCCATAGGATAGGCCCCCGACCAGTGCCCTCCGGAGCAGAGTAACACTGCCACCCACTCTGGAGCTGCTCATCTCATTTTTTGAAAGGCCGCCAAGACATCCTGAGCTGATGCTGCTTCTAGGTGTCTGAAATGGGCCCCATCAGTTCTCCTTTGCTTTTGCTCACCACTGTTACTATGAATGTCAACCCTCGTTCCAAGGACTCTCCCCATTAACCATCCAGTACAGCCTGCCGCAGCCCTCTCCCTTTGGAAGGTCTTTCACTGAATTCAAGCCCTGCAAATTCCTGTTTTTTTCCACTTTATGGTTAAGTAAACTGAGCATCAGACAGCTTAAACAGAGTGTTGCAGGCCACAAGTTAGCAAGTAGGGGCAAAGATCTTCATTAATTAATGATTGAGAACTGATATATAATTCTTACTGAACATTTATAGATAAAACAAATGACTAGTTAGCTTTGCCTTAATTCAGCTGCTATCACCGTGATTCCAGAAACAGGAACATCTCCCCCAGTCAGTCATGTGGCCAGCTCCTTCCAGCCAGAGGGTGGGGCTTCTCAGTAGCTCCAACTCCCCACGATGGACCCTCACAGGGATCCAGCCAGCCCCTGCTTATGTGTCCATGGCCGGCTCAGCTCTGCACAAGAGCTGGTGTCTTTGTCCATGAGATGGCTGGGATGCCCACTGCTTCGTCTCACCCTCCCCATGGGTCCTGATGACTAGGCGTTATCTGGTCCATCCTTTGTGCTTTTCCTTCTTCCTCTCCACAGGATGACGCTGCAGGACTTTAAAACACATTTCGTGCTCCTGGTTATCTGTAAACTGACCCCAGGCCTATTGAGCCAGGAGGCGGCCCAGAAGTGGACATACACCATGCGGGAGGGGAGATGGGAGAAGGGGAGCACAGCTGGTGGCCAGAGACAATTGCTGCAGGGTGAGCATGCGCACAGGAGCAGGGCTCTCAGAGTGAGGTTGTGGGCGGGGGTATGAGGGTGACTGCATAGGTGGGTGCAGCGTGAATTCTGCACTGGCTGAGTGGGGAGGAGGCTTTGTTTGCCTTGGTGTGTGCTGGGGCGCTGGGCTGTGACCACAGGGAAGACAGGGCACCTTTGATCCCAATGTGCACTAAGGCAGAGTCCTCTCAGTCAAGCTGCCAGCCTGTGGGGCTACATCTTCCTGAAGGGTTGCCCTGTCCCTCAGCACCGGGGATCACAGGCACACAGGCGTGGTAAAAGCAGGGGCAGGGGAGAATCTTTCTTTAGTTTTGGACAAGGCCACTGAAAACACTGAAGGAACCACCCCCTAGCTGGGCAGGATTGAAATAGAAATTGTATCGGGTCCTTCTCACCTGGAGCCTGGGAGAAACACAAACCCAGGGCTTCCCAGGCTCCCTAGATATGGGAGACAAACCTGTGTGGACTTGCAAGACGGGGCAGGTTTGGTGATCCTGTCCCTTCCTCCACTTTGGAGATAGTGAGCCATCCCTTTTGAAGGCAAGTCCTGTGGGGTGTGACTTCAGTAGGCCAGGGTGGCCTTAGCTCTGGAGTCCCCCTTTTGACACAGTATTTCCCCCCAAATCTGAAGCTGACCTTAAGCTAAGGTTTTGCCTCGATTAAAATGCAAAAGCCCCTAGGATCATGGTCACCTCCCCAGGGAGTGAATACGATTGCTTACTCAGGTAGCACATGCTGTGGGGTATAACACCTGGGCCAGGCACTGAGCAAGACAAAGAGGCTACAGTGGTGGGAACAACTCCAGTCAGTGTATCTGGAGAAGACCTCCAGATGGAAGAGCAAGGTGGGAGGGCATAGAGCCAAGGCTGAAGGGACCCCGACCCTGTCCCGATGGGCCTTAGGGTGGAAAAGGCCTCCAGGTGGAAGAGCAAGGTGGGAGGACATAGAGTCAAGGTTGGGGGGACCCTGACTGTGTCCCAGTGGACCTCAGGGTGTCAATCCTGGCAGAGGCACCCTCGGACTGTTCACCTCTTAGTGGTTCGGTGAGCAGGATGCTTGGGAATCCGGGGCCCATTCTCACCTTGCTGTGTTCTGCCCCAGGCACATTTTGGAAGAACCCGCAGTTCCTGCTGTCTGTTTGGAGGCCCGAGGAGGGCAGGAGATCCCTGAGGCCCTGCAGCGTACTGGTGTCCCTGCTCCAGAAGCCCAGGCACAGGTGCCGCAAGCGGAAGCCTCACCTCGCCATTGGCTTCTACCTTTATAGGGTAGGTGGACCTCTGAACCACAGGGGCATGGGACCAAGCATGGGGGTCACCAACAGTTACCATGTCTTCCTGTTTCTTGTCTTCTTCACCATCTGTCCCTGTTCACAGACCTGGGTTTTCAAATCCAGGCTCTGTCCTTTAGGAGCATGTGATTTAGAACAAGTCACCTTCTTGCACTAGGCCATCAGTTTCTACAGTGGCATTTAGGGAAAGGGGAGAATAAAAGAGGATTATGTGGTAGTGCTTGCTATTGTGCCTGGCACATAGTATAATCAATATTGGCTTCCTTTTTCTCTCCCCAAAAGCCAAGCATTCTTTCCCTCCCTCTTTTCCAGAAATTCCAATGATGGATTAAAATGTCACTGATAGAAGAGCAGGTCTTGTGGGAGGGGACAGGGCTTCTGGGTAGAGCCTTGTATGTCAACTGCTATTCGGGTTTCGGCTTATGAAGGAGCCAGATTCCCTGCCTAATGAGATCTCTCTCTTTTTATTTTTGTTTTTGTTTTTTAGGTGAACAAGGTGAGTTCTGCACTTGACCGGGTGGCCCTAGTTTGGGGTGATATCACATGTGGCCAAGCCTCCATGGGATTTAGTTAGACTGGAGCAGGCTTATACTGTGTAAGAAGCTATGATAATGCCTGATAATGAGAATGTCTGCCAACGGCCTGTGTGTATATGAAAGTAAAGTGTATCTGTTAATCTTTTTCATCCGAAGACCCCCAAGAGATCCTCATGCATCTGTGGAAAATCTCAGAGCCTAGCATAGAACCAATACATTTTAGAATTTATTGAATTCCTACACAAATACCTACGGCTAATATTGAAGGCCACCACAGCATAGGAAAGATGATAAATTACAATCTGGACTGGGTTATGAAACCCAAAATAAAATGGATTTAAAACATACAGGACATCAAAGACCATGTAGCCCACCTCCCTAGGGAGAAGGGACAAAGGCTTGGGGATGTGTGGCAGGAGCGTAAGTAGAAGGACAAGAACACCTCCGTGCTTCAGCTGCTGTGGCAGCCAGGAGGGGTCAGGGAGGAAGGCCCAAGGAATCCCAGCTTCTGAGGGAGGCAGCTATTATTTTATTTCCCAGAGAAAACAGGAGTAAAATGCTTAATTTTCTCAGGTTGGATTGAATCGAGTAAAAGGATTATTGTAGAGAAACCATTTTACACTGGGTCTTTTTTTGTTGTTTTTCTCGCAGGAACACTGAGCACTCTTAAATTTGCCTATTAATTTCAAAAGACAAAGTTATTTATGTCGTGCCTACTTCTAAATAGAATTTGGGTCAACCTACAATAAAAAGGTGTGAACAGAGGAAACCTGCAAATCAGTTACAAAATTTAAAAGCCATTAAAAAATAACAAAGAGCTGAGGGTTAGGTGGGCAGTTGCTTCTACCAGGAAAACTAAACCCAGGACAGCTACTGTGGATCATTGTACAATTTAGCTCCGAGATTCCTAGTAGCCCATGGCAAAGAGGGCAATTGGATGATTCCCTAGTTCTCTTGTCTCATAAAAGAATGCCTACATCATCAGGATATGTATTTTATTTCCCAAACATTGAGGAATTTGCTATATATCTGTTTATGTGGGTAGGTGATGTCTTTGTTTGCAGTTGTATATAAACTGGAGAGAGGATCCTGGTGTGGGTCTCCTCTCCCTCTGTAACCCTGAGTGAGAACAAAGGGGCGAGGAAGCACGAGAGAAAAATAGGGAGAGATGGAGAAACAAAGGAGGCAGAGAGAGAGAGAGAGAGAGAGAGAGAGAGAGAGAGAGAAAGAGAGAATATGAATCAGATAAAACAAAGCAGATACCCAAGAAATGTCGGAACAAGAGCCCTGATTAGGGTCTTCCGAGCTCTTGCCCAGTTCTCTTTGTCCTTTACAAGGGTGTTTTCCCTGAGATGATGTGGAGTGCCAGCTTATCTATGTGTAGCTGTGTGCTGTAGGTGGGGAGGTGGTGGTGGTCCATCTGTATCTGACCATAAGTCATGCTACATCACATACATGGAGGCAGCATCAGGAAGGGTAAAGAACAGGAGCATTGGAACTCAGCTGTCCTGAATTCCCAGGAGGCTGGGACTGTAACCAGCTGATGATGCTGGGCAGATAATCTCACCTCTCTAAGCCTCAGAGCCCTCAACTGTAAAATGGAAATGGCAGGCACAGGGACATTCCTCACATCATTTAGTGCTGGTGTTTTTAAGGTAAGTCAAATCAATTGACATGTGTTTATGTAACCCCTGATAGGTTCCAACAGAGGTGCAGCCCTCCACACACATATTCTGGTTTTTCCTTCCTTCCCCACTTGTTTCATCCTCCACTGGGGCACATTGGATTTGGCAGAGCAGGGGCCACTTTAGTCCTGGCTCAGAGCTTTGAGGGCCTCAGGCCTGGCCACAGCCCTGGGTCATCACCTCCCCTGCTGTTCTTCTGTCCTCTACCCACAGTACTATGACGACCAGAGGAGACTGCCCCCCGAGTTCTTCCAGAGAAACACTCCTCTGAGCCAGCCTGATAGGTTTCTCAAGGAGAAAGAAGTGAGTCAGGAGCTGTGTCTGGAACCAGGGACATACCTCATCGTGCCCTGCACATCGGAGGCCAACCAAAAGTCAGAGTTCATCCTCAGGGTCTTCTCCAGGAAGCACATCTTTTAGTAAGGACGCAAGGTCTCTCCTAGAGGGTGGGGACCACTTGGGTGAGAACAAGCAAGGAGGGCAAGGTTGGAAATGGCAGAGACCAGGGTCTCTGCTGATGAGACAGAAGAGAGATGGGGAGAGCAGGAAACCAGGTGACTTTCTGCATAGAGAACATCCCTCCCATTCCTTCCCACCCTCTTTCCACTCACAAATTAATGCCATGCTAGACGTTAGAGAGAAAAAGATAAAACACACATGGCTCCTGCCCCGCTGAAGTTCAAGGTCTGGAAAGAACACAGATATATGAGCAGTTATTGATCTTCCAGTGCACCCAGTGTAAGCATTTTGTATGCACAGGGTGTTATTGTTACAAGATACTCAAGGAGGAGAATTTGAACCAACTCCCATGGTCCTGGGGGAAGCAGGAGTGGCTTCAGGGAGGGGGTGACTATTAAAAGATGCATAAGGGGTTGCTCAAATGAGGGGAAGCTATCATGAACTAGCAGGCTTCCATTCTGCTGCTGTATCCAGTTGAATTAATGTGCACATATCCCAACCAAACATATTATTTTGCCTACGATTGTTTTACCTGCCAGGTTTTGTGGTTTTTTTGTTTTTTGTTTGTTTGTTTGTTTTTTATGTTTCGGCTGCAGGTAGTTTGACTTGATCTCAGGCAGGCCCCAATGCCATGTCAGACCACTAAGTCTCATGCTCATCTGTTAAGACTAGTTAGATGAGGGTGCAGGGAATTACAAGCAGTGTGCTGTGCACATGGCTGGAATGTACACTTCAAGGGGAAGCAGGAGGTGAGGTGTGAGAGCTGGGTGGGCCCTTGTGGTGCCTCAGTGAAGGAACATGGAAGACAAGCTCCCAGGAGAAGGGGAAGATTGGCCAAGAAATTCCCAAGAGGAAACTCTGGGTTTTTTGTTTTTTTGTTCTCAGTGAAATTGGCAGCAATTCTGGTGTCGTCTTCTCAAAGGTGAGTAGTCTGGTGGAATTCCATGTGGCTGGGACTGCTTTCCAAGATAAGATGTTGAGTTTCTCCCTTCAAGTTAAGGAGTCAGGGGAGGAGATATGCAGATCCTTACAGACCCTGTTCTATGGCAAACATTACCTGTTGTATCCTAACAGTACCCGGGCTTTGCTGTTTTTGCACCAACAAAGAGTAGAGAACTACCCTTCTGATCAGGTCCTTGTCACTGAGGGTCCAGAGCCCCGGCTGTATGAGTTACATCTCTACTTTCTTCTGCTTCTCTTTATCTGGTATTTCTTTTGTCCATTTCACTGTTTGTGATTTCCCCAAAGTCAGGGAAAATTGGAGAAGCAAGAGCTGTTTGTAAATGCTATGGTGTAAAATTAAAGACAATGCAAAGTCAAGCTCATGGTTTTCAGAAGCCTGGAAGCCATGAGACATTAGGGTGTGCACGAAAGTCCATTTATACAGGTGAATAATTATGTCTTTCTATGTGTCTCTTCCTATAGGAGATAGAAGACCAAAATGAAGGGCAGGATGAACTCTTCACCAAATTCTTTGAAAAGGTTAGTTGAACAGGTATGGTGGGGGCAGGGGGTTGGGAAAAGCAGGGGACAAAGTGGAGCATATAATTTTATAAAGTATAGGTTTGCATCTGCTTGAGGCTGCATAGAAACTGTGATTTAAGGCTACCTATTCCCCAAACTGCCACTTTCTATTAAAGTCCTCAAGTTTTTAGACAAATGAGTAGAGCCATTGTCTAGAAGTCTCCTGCAAAATGATTCTCTGTTCTTGGAAGCTGCATTGATTAGTTGTAGGGAAAGCAACTGTAATCTTTCATCCCTGAAAACATGGGATATAGCAGAGTAGAGTGTCAGAGTTGGGAGTAGGATGGGGGAGGGGGGTGCAGAGCATGACAATGACAAGCCCTGGGGGCCTTGGGGAGGGCCATTGGAGGGGAGCCCATGGAGAAGGGGCCCTTGAGTGGTCACCAGGAGAGGAGGTGGGACTGATAAGAAGGGGGAGGGCCTGGGACACACACTTGGTCTCTGCGGCTTCTTCCCTTGGGCTGACCCAGACGTGAGTCTAGCAAGGGCTGATTGTATGAGTGCAGGGCTCTGGAGGCCACGCTGTTCTAACCTGCAGGACACTTAGGAATAGGGTGAGAAACATACTGGAAATCTGGGGTCTGATATTTGAGCAATGTCACTAAAACAGAGAACATGAGCCCCTTATGTTAGTGACATTCCAGATTTAAAGTCACAATTTACCTGCCTTGCCCATCTGGAATTTTGTTTAATGTAGCTGGAGAGGATAAATCAGAATCTTATATGTATTGTTTATTAAAGTTTTCCTCCATACCAGTGGTTTCCAGACATTTGATGCTGCAATCCTTTTATCAAACGAAGTCGCATACAGAATCCCAATATATATAAAATAACTAAAAATTGCATATTATGAATATGCTTCAGTTTTTAAAATTCAGATGTTTGATACTTATATTTCATTGATATATTTTAAAATCAAATGTTCATATAAGGAGTTTCTTTTAATAAACTCTAAGGTTAAAATCTGGAGTTTTGACTGATGACGTTTTATTGAGAATGAAATTCAAACCAAATTGTTGACTAAACTTCAGAAGCATCTGGATAGCACCTTTGAGAATCACTATTCTCTATAAACCTACCGAAAAGTCATGCTCTGCCAGGGTTCTCTGGGGTTGGCACCCAGTTAAAAAGCATTGTGAAGTTCTTAGGATATCCCAGTTTAATTTCATGGCCAGTCATATGACCCTTCTGCCATCTAATGAGCCTTCAGTAACAGTTATTTTTTCTTGCCAATCTGCTTTCTATTCAGTATCCAGAAATTAATGCAGTTCAATTGCAGAGCATCCTGAACCAGATGACCTGGTCACGTAAGTGTTATAGAGCCATTCTGTAGGACTCAGAGGGGATGCAACTTTTCTAAACTCTGGCTTTGTTTCTCTTTCCCTTGGTAGGATTATGAATTACTGAGCACTGGTCTTAACTGTGGCTATATTTTACACAAGGGTGGATTATGTGATCTGAAAAAGCAGTAAGGAAATTTATGCAGCTTTGAAAATCATTATTATTTTGCTTACTTTGGGTATAGAGATATATGGCAGTGAAAATGAAGATTCCTGCCATTTTGCTAGTCAGAAAGGAATAACTGAGTACCTCTTTCTTGGCATATCAGTTCTATGTGGAAGAACTGCACCCATTTCCTCAACCTGGGATATAAATATTAAGTATTAACTAGCCTACCCAGGGAACTGTCTGATGAACTCATGTTAAATTGATCAAGCTATAAAACTCTGGAAGGAGAGCACACACCACCTAGAAGAACTGCAAATGGGTAGCGCGGAGGCTTTCACATGAAGCCTGGGATAAATTATTAGAAAGGCTTAAAGTCCATATAAAATATTTTGTACATATATTTGGAGTGAGAAGAACACAGAAGAAATAGGCTGATTTCTCCAGGGAGACGAATGAACTTCAAAGTAAAAAATGTAAAACAACTAGAGTATTTGCTACCAAAGTTAGATGATTGCTTCTTCTTTCTATGAAGCCAAGATTTCAAATCCAGACAAATTACAGTCCTGGCTATTGTGTGATTCAGGGTTTGAAAGAATTTGCAGAAGGCTTCTCAAAGCCAAATTCAGTTATCAGTGAAACAGGCAGAGGGAAGACTCTAGGAATTGTAGAACGTAAGACTCCCCCTCCCGGCTGAAAATAAATTCTAGGTTCATTCTAGGGAAATTACCTAGAAGAAATGGCTTGTGCACATTTAAAAGTTTTTAAAGGCCTTGATTGCATATATACAAAATGGTTTTCCAAAGCATTTATGAACAAATTGCTTTCATTTAGTCATATGAGAGGGTTCTAGATGGATAGATCAGAGAAATACTGTAGATTTTGGCAAGATATTTGGTGAGTCTCCCGTGATAAATGATAAAACGTGAATTGGAAAACAATAATAGTAGATGTATTTACAACAAATCTTATCACCATTCTCAAGAGTTATACAAATATAAAACTAGAGGGATAATTCTATCCAGTTACAGGCAAGAGTCTATATGCTTAGATGTTTAGATGAGAGTTCTTAAATTCCATCTGCCCTTGGTCCTGTTCATTTCCCCAATTTTTATTAATGTCTTGGAAGAAGACATGGAATATAGGCTTATTGGAGCTGCAGATGGCACAAAGCTGGGAGAAATCATTAATATAATAGATAGCAGAATTGAAATTCAGAATGTTTTCAACAAGCTGTGCCCAAACCAAAAAGATGAAATGCAGTCAGGAAGATAATAAACCACTGCCATTTTGATGTAGACCATTTTAAAATGGTAGCGCAAGTTCTTAACAGAAGAGACCTCATTTTTGTGGCAGTTTATGTGAAAGATATTTGGTTAATTTAGTTGACCTCTAGCTAACATGAACTAATTGTTTCAAGTTGCTGCTAAATAAGCTCATACAAATTCAGGCTGCATTTAATGGGAGCATTTAGATGAGTGTTTTTAAAATTGTGTTCCTGAAAACGTTAGAAACCAAGAGGTTTAGTAAGTGTTCCATGAAATAAAAGGGGTTAGCTTCTGTGGTCAGTTGTACAATATGTACCTCACATACAGTAAAGTGCATGGCGAATGAAGAAAAGCATCAATAGATGCAAAGTATCCCACATTTCTTTGACCACAAAACTTTCTCTGCAGAAAATCTCCTTTGAAACATAATTTGGGAAATGCTGATTGAAAACTGGAAGTGATAGGTGTACTGTATTCTGTTCAATCAAACTGCATCTAGAAGACTGTGTTCAAATCTTGGTACCATATTTCAAAGAGATACTGGCAAAATATAGGGCTCAGAAAAGGGTGTCGAGGGTTTAGAAACCATTGCATCTGAGGAGTAGTTTGGGAAATATTCAGATGTTTAGAAGCGAAAGCAGAAGTCAAAGAAGAGACAAATACCTTTTATGCTTTTCTGGAGGTGAAACTAGGACCAGTGAGCCACTATTATAGGAGGTTCCTTTAGACTTAATGAAGGAAGTTTCTCCTAACTGAAGCTCTTCACCCATGTGAAAAAGTGAGCACCCGTAACTGACAGACCATCCATCAAGAAACCTGGGGAGGGCTGGGCGCTGTGGCTCACTCCTGTTATCCCAGCACTTTGGGAGGCTGAGATGGGCAGATTACTTGAGGTCAGGAGTTTGAGACCAGCCTGGCCAACATGGTGAAACCCTGTCTGTACCAAAAATATAAAAAATTAGCCGAATATGGTGACGCGCTCCCGTAATCCCAGCTACTCAGGAGGCTGAGGCAGGAGAATTGCTTGAACCTGGGAGGCGGAGGTTGCAGTGAGCCAAGATTGTGCCACTCCAACCTAGGCGACAGAATGAGGCTCCAAACAAAAAAAAAAAGAAAGAAAGAGACAGAGAGAGAGAGAAGGAAAGAAGAAGAAGAAGAAGAAGAAGGAGAAGGAGAAGGAGAAAGAGAGAGAAAGAGAGAAAGAAAGAGAAAGAATGAAAGAAAGAAAGAAAGAAAGAAAGAAAGAAAGAAAGAAAGAAAGAAAGGAAAGAAAAAGAAAGAGAGAAAGGAAAAGAAAGAAAGAAGGAGGGAGGGAGGGAAGGAAGGAAGGAAAGAAGGAAGGAAGGAAGGAAGGAAGGAAGGAAGGAAGGAAGGAAGGAGAAAGAAGAAAGGAAAAGAAAAGAAAGGTTTACAAGAGCCTTTGCAAAAGCCTTGGGACCCTATGTTTTCCATTTAATAACTAGGTGGTGGCTGCCCCCATGCACAGATCAGGAAACCAGGGCTAAGGGAAGTTAAACAACATGCCACAAACTCAGCTGTCCTGTTTCTCAGCCCTGCAATTTTTCTAGCAAACGCACTCCCTTTCTAAGTGGATAATTGTAATCAATGTTTGATCATCCATACTATGGAGAGGCATATTGAATAGATAGCCTAAGGGGGGTTGTAAAAACAATAACAGTCTGCAGAAACCCAGAGACAGTGCAGGATTAGGTGTACAGGCATGGGGCAGGTCCCAGCTCTGTCACCAGCTGTATGAACTTGAACAAGATCAGACCCTCTCGAAAGAAGGAAGGAAGGAAAAAAGGAAGGAAGGAAGGAAGGAAGGAAGGAAGGAAGGAAGGAAGGAAGGAAGGAAGGAAGGAAGGAAGGAAGGAAGGAAAGAAGGAAACCTGAGGAAAGAATCCCCCAATTCAGGTGGGAGCTTGAAAAAGTTGACCTCTTGGATCTCTTTGAGATTTGGGAGTTCGACTCTGTGATCCTGGCCCTCCCTAGGTACAAAGGGCATGCTCATTTGGCCCTCTGTGTAAGCAAACCCAAGCCATACCAGGCGTCCCCTACAGCATTTGACTTTCTCCATGGGTGTAGGAATGACCATCACCCCCTGTCTCTCTACTGCCTTCCGTTCTCACTCTTCCAAGCCCATGTACATTGTGGTCATCAGACCCCACAGCTGGCCCATGCAGCACTGCCTCCTCCTGCTCAGAAAAGGGGTGTGCAGACCTGGGGCCAGCCCCCATGTGAACTCTTTCTGCTCCTTCACAGATCTGGGGAGCAGACAGCCCTTCTTCAGCCTGGAAGCCTGCCAGGGTATCCTGGCCTTACTGGACGTATCCTTTCAGGTCTGTGGGTGGATGCTTGCTGTCGGTTGAGAGCTTCACTCTGGAGCTAGACAGAGTGGATTTGAATCCCAACCCCAACCCTTGCTCGTTGTGGGATCCTGGACAAGTCACTGAACTTCATTATGCATCCAGATGCTCATCTGAAGCATGGAGAGAGTGTTGAAACTTACTTGGTAGGATTAATGTGGGAATGCAAATGAGATAATACAGGTAAAATGCTGGGGTCAGAGTTATCATCTAATAGGTGACCAATATTAGCCATCTATCACAATAATGTCATTTCCTGGGAATGAGGATGAGGCAGCTAGAAGGTGGTGGTTAGTAACAGCTCTCCAGGTTTACAAGAGCCTTTGCAAAAGACTTGGGGCCCTATGTTTTCCATTTAATAACTAGGTGGTGGCTGCCCCCATGCACAGATCAGGAAACCAGGACTAAGGGAAGTTAAACAACATGCCACAAACTCAGCTGTCCTGTTTCTCAGCCCTGCAATTTTTCTAGTAAATGCACTCCTTTTCTAAGTGGATAATTGTAATCAATGTTTGATCATCCATACTATGGAGAAGCATATTGAATAGATAGCCTAAGGGGGGTTGTAAAAACAAAAACAGTCTGCAGAAACCCAGAGACAGTGCAGGATTAGGTGTACAGGCGTGGGGCAGGTCCCAGCTGTCACCAGCTGTATGAACTTGAACAAGATCAGACCCTCTCCAAGTGCTCATTTCATCAACTAGAAGATGGGGGAGTTAATACCGACCTCACCTGCTACAGGTGAAGTGTGTAACTCAGTGATGGATTCATAGTGAGGGCTCAAACAGAGATGGGGTGTGGTAGTACTTTGACCCAATGTCTCTGATGCTAGGGGTATCTGGGCATGGTCTACAAAGCCAACCATTAAACTTAAAAAAATGTAAAAGGCATCCTTAGCCACCCTGTGCCTGACTCCTTCCATAAGCTGGTTTTTAAAACAATAATGAAAAAAGGTTACTATTTGTTAAATTTAAATCACGTCAAATTGGCCATGTCAAAATATCCTGCCTCAATACGAACAGACACTTCTCAAAAGAAGACATTTATGCAGCCAACAGACACATGAAAAAATGCTCGTCATCACTGGTCATCAGAGAAATGCTAATCAAAACCACAGTGAGATACCATCTCACACCAGTTAGAATGGCAGTCACTGAAAAATCAGGAAACAACAGGTGCTGGAGAGGATATGGATAAATAGGAATGCTTTACACTGTTGGTGGGATTGTAAACTAGTTCAACCGTTGTGGAAGACAGTGTGGCGATTCCTCAAGGATCTAGAACTAGAAATACCATTTGGCCCAGCCATCCCATTACTGGATATATACCGAAAGGATTATAAATCATACTGCTATAAAGACACATGCACATGTATGTTTATTGTGGCACTGTTCACAATAGCAAAGACTTGGAACCAACCCAAATGTCCATCAACGATAGACTGGATTAAGAAATGGTAACATGTATACACCATGGAATACTATGCAGCCATGTAAAAGGATGAGTTCATGTCCTTTGCAGGGACATAGATGCAGCTGGAAACCATCATTCTGAGCAAACTATCGCAAGGACAGAAAACCAAATACCGCATGTTCTTACTCATAGGTGGGAATTGAACAATGAGAATACTTGGACACAGGGCAGGGAACATCACACGCAGGGGCCTATTGGGGGGTGGGAGGCAGGGGGAGGGATAGTGACAGGAGAAATACCTAATGTAAATAACGAGTTAATGGGTGCAGCAAACCAACGTGGCACATGTATACCTATGTAACAAACCTGCACATTGTGCACATGTACCCTAGAACTTAAAGTATATATATAAAAAAAGAACTCAATAAAGGATGCTAAGAAGAAAAAGGTAGGAGTGAAAACAAGAGGCAGTGGGATATGTCATATTTAATTTGTTTATGTTTAGGTATAAAAGACTTCATGTGTATTAAAATTATATCACTATCTATTAATACTACTGGTACTCTACTAACAATAATAAAAGATAACATTTCATAGCATTAAAAAAAATTCTGCCTCACTTAATCCTAGCTGTGGTCATCACCATCATCACCTCCATCATCATCACTTCTCCCAGTGCTGCTGTGCTCTGGGCTCATTCTGTCTTTTCCTAGCAAGAGTGAGGGAGCCCTGGGCTGGACTGGCCAGCGAGGTGAGGCCAACTAGCGAAATCAGACACGATCAGACATTGAATGAGGCCATCCACAAATTGCACATCACTTTGTGCAGGGCTGATCACTGCCTCCAAAGCATGGATGGAACTCTCCCTGGCAGCTTTTACTTTAACCTATTAATCAGCTTAATGCATCGGGTACTATGAGCATCCAGGAATTCAGGGATCTGTGGAAGCAGCTGAAGCTCTATCAGGTAAGAACAAGCCTTAACCACACCTCTTTGGAAGATGGTGTAGGAATGGCAGTTCTACAAAGCTGTAGAAGATACTTCTCTCCCATGCAGCCCTTTATATCCAACTCACCAAACCTCTATTCTCCCTTCAGTGAGCATTTCCTCCATTGTTCTCTTCCAAGCTCAGACAGCCGGTTGCAGTAGTCTCCTGAAGTTTCAAAACACATATCTAATCATGCTGCTTCCTTACAAAAAGCTTTTTAAGACTCCCCATGGACTTCAGAGAAAGTCCAAACTCCTTGGCACACTTGGAATTTAAAGTCTTTCATAAATTTGCTCCTTCTTGCTCTTCCAATCATTGCTCACAACCCTCCCACTTGTCTCCTAAGTCAGAAAGCTGGAATCACTTTAAAGTGTGGATAATATGCTTACATTAAGCACGTTTACCCACACCAAGACTGTCTATACCCCATGAGAAAAAGACTTTTCTGTTTTTCAGAACCCTTGCTCTGTAGGAAACATAAGGTGGTAGGATCCCAGCATGGACTCTGCCATATTCTTACCCTGGCAGCAGGCCCTGCATGTGGAGCCTCAGATATCTTCAACAGCCCCTCTGCAGTGCTGACAGGGGACACACAGGGGCTCTCAGATGGTGCTTGGAAATGCCTGGCTTCCTGAACCTCTTATTTGGTTCTTTACAGAAGGTTTTCCACAAGCAAGACAATGGGTCAGGATACCTGAACTGGGAACAGCTGCGTGCTGCCATGAAGGAGGCAGGTAGGCACAGGAAGAGCTGGAGCTGTGGGCACACACGGGCAGGGTGCACACTCACCAGGCAGAGGAGAGGAGATGCGTGGCGTGCTGAAGTAACTCTGATACGCAGTGTGACTCTCAAAGATGTAGATCTGCAATCAACACCAACATTTTTTATGATTGTCACTGTGATCCTAGCCAACATTGATGGAGGGTTGGCACATTCAACTTCTCATTTAATCTTCAACACCACCTTGTTATAATCCTCACTTCGCAGAGGAGGAAATTGAAGCTCAGTTGCCTGGGGTTTAAATCCAGGACTACCGGGCAGGTACTTTTGAGCACTTAGCAGACTGCCTTCTTCCTTGAAGGCCAGTAACATACTTGATGAAAAGAGCCTCATGCTGATTGCCTTAAAGGCAGGGGTGAGGAGTAGGGATTAAATAAAATAAATTGGTTAAACAATTAAACAATTCAAAATGAACCCTATAAAAGATTTCCATGCTATCCGGATTCAGGTCCCTAAACTGGAGGGACAATTGAAGGGGCCTTGGGCAGGAGGGGAGCTGGGTGTAAGCCCCCAGCACCCACAGCAGGAGCTTGTGCTTAATGCAGGAATCGTGCTCAGTGATGACGTCTGTCAGCTGATGCTCGTCCGCTACGGCTGCCCCCGCCTCCCGATGGGCTTTGTCAGCTTCGTCCACTTGATGCTGCGTGTAGAGAACATGGAGGGTGAGCTGGCAGGAAGTTGGGGAGGCCAGGTCTTCCTCTGCTGCCCCATGACTTCCCACCTGTCCCTAGTTTAAGCACAAGGGAGGACAGCTGCCATCCCAGAAACGGCAGACCAGGGAAGCTATGGGGACCTCCAGCCAAGTGCCTGTGATCCCTGGCTGCAGATACCCAAATTCATTCGTTTCCTGCCTTGTTCCAGAGACATAGGCTTGAAGTGGCTCACTTGTCATAGGTGTGGCTGCGTGTGGTCACATGTAGGCTGACATTGGGTTCCCTCACGTTTTCAGAATGGATGTGGTTAAGGTGAGATATGTGGGAGGAACGAATTCATAATGTTTCCAATACACACATTAACTGTGTTCCTTTCTGCTGCATTTTCACAGATGTCTTCCAAAACTTAACCCAAGATGGCAAAGGGATATACCTCCAGAAGCCAGAGGTAAGACTTGCCCCAAGGAGGTGGCTCATGTCATCTTAGGTAGAGGTGGCCCTTGCAGGACCATGTGAAGGAGAAGGGCTCTGGGGACCTTTATTCTGCTGAATTTGAAATTGAGCACTACATTCATTGCATTCACTCATTCATTCATTCATTCATCCATCAAATATTTTCTGAGCACCCACTTTGTGCCAGGCACATATGAAAGGTGTATCCAATAACTCTGATTGCAATAATGCCATGTGACAAATTTACAAAACGTCAGCAACATATATATGATAAGCACTTATTTGGCTTCTGAGTCACATGGCTGGGAGTCAGTGGATCTCAGCTGACTTGCTCGTGTATCAATGGGTTAGCTGAGGGTTTTGCTGGGTACCTGAATTGAGGAAACTCTGCCTAGGTTTGTTCTTTCCAGGGAAATGGGAGAAACACAAGAAAGAGAGCTTAAACACACTAGGCCTCTGAAACCAAGGCTCCAGTCTGGCACACCTGCAAGTCATTCTGTTGTCCAAAGCAAGTCACATGGCCAAGCCATTTCCTCCTCTTTCATATCACTTTGCAGACACAGCAGGATGTGTTGAATGAATGAGGTGATATGCCTAGGAGAAGACAAATTCATGTATGAAACTGATTATCTTCCCTGATCATTCAAAATGCACTGATTTATTGAGCAGCTGCTAGGTGCCAGGTGTAGCGCTAGGTAATGTTCATTGTAAGGACATTGGAGTCTGGAGTTCAATCCTCTGCTCTTTTATTCTGCAACCCTTCCTCTGATATGGCCGCTTAGAAATGATTCAGTCAAAGCTGGAATGTCTCTTGATCTCAAATGTCCATTTTGTAGAATTGCTTTCCAAGCTGTAGGGACCTGCAGCCTGTGTCACCCCTCAATCCCTCCAAGATTCGGTGTGAAGTGGGATTCTACTGGAGGTCCAATGGCCAGAATTTTCAGAGCCTATCCCTGAACTGCTTAGCCCTACACTTGAGTGCTGGGGCATCACTCCTGATCCCAGGCAATCCTTCCATAGTGGCAGGCTCCGGTCTGGGAGAATAGGACAACACAGGTGTGGCACCCGAAATAGGACAGTCCAAAACTGAGCAGGGTCCAGTGGACAAAGAGCTATCACAGGAAGAGAACTGCACTGGGGTCTGAGAATGGGTTGAAGCCACAACACTTCTTGTAACTAGCTGCGGGACCTTAGGCAAATCACATTAAATCTCTGGGCCTCAGCTGCCCACAGGTGAAATGAGTGGAACTAGGTGGTCTCTGAGATTGCCTCCAGCTCTGACCATCTTTGGCTCAGTGAGGATCAGGACCACCCAAGGTCTGTAGGGAATGGCAGCCACCTCGTTGGATTTCACGCTGAGGCTTTCTCTGACACCATTGGTAACTTCACTATTCTCAGCTTTATCATTCTGAGGGATTGGCCTGGGGAGTGGTTTCCCCAGAGATCCCCTCTATATGAGTTAGAGGGGTTGTTCATCACACCCACATAAAGCTGTCAGACCAAAGGGCCCATAAATGTAAACATGTAGAATATGCTTTAATGGATTTCTGCTACCCTGCCAGTTTGCACACCTGCCCAGAGCTGGCATGAGCATGCCAAATTGAATTCATGGGAAAAAAATTCATTGAGAATTGAATACAAAATCAGCCTGTATTTGGCTGTCATCATTCATAGGCACTGTGAGAAGTCAAGGTTGATTATATTTCAGATTGATTTATACTTCCTAATGGATGGTATGGTCCCTCTAGCTAAACCATCCATTAATGTTCTGTCTCCACGGCTCCCCAGGAGTGTGGGGTGGGGAGGCCCAGATGAGACATGGGTCTGAACTGACCATCATTTGCTTTCCCAACATGTCCAGTGGATGATGATGGCACTGTACTCCTGAGAAGGCTGAGTCTCACCTGCCCTCACTGAAGACTCTGCTTGTGGCCCAAGAGCAGCCTTTGGCTGAGACCAACCCGTGCCCACCCTACTTACTGATCTTCAGGACTGCCTCACCAGTCGTCACCTCCTTAGCTGGGAATATTTCTCCTCTGCAGCCCTCCCCCTGCATTGCCAGCATGCAGAAAGGGAAGGGAGGAAGTAAAGATTGCATCAGATTTGTCAAAGCTAGCCATCCTTCCCTGAGGCCACAACCTTGTCACAAGCAGAGATATTACCTGACATGGCCTAACCATTCTGACTCCAGAGCTGGTATGCTTAGCCTCTATACAACACTGCCTCTGTGGCTGCAAACTCAAGTGACTTTAGACATGCCATATGTTCTCACATGTGGGGTAATCATCTAGGTTTTAAGGTCTGGAGAGGGAATGATATATCCTTAGACATTTAGTCCCAGCATTTGCAAATTAGTAGAGACATCGGCTAAGTTTCAGCTGTTTGGGGATGAAGTTAGGGATATAGTGGGTTTTCAGAAACACAGACAATAAGAGAATTGCCAGAGTCCAGATGGGGTGGGCTGGCTCTGGCATCTGAGATCATGGGGTAGTCTTCTGCTGACAATACCTCCATATGATTGGATTTGGGGGAACCCAGTAGGTTTAGAACACCTGAGTTCTCAAAGGGCTTCCTGCTTGTGACAGGTGTCAGTCTGTTCACTTGACCTATAGACTATCAGATCCATTTCAAATCCGTCCAGAAATTCTCTGACTATCTACTTCAAAGAACAAAAACAAACCCATGCTAAATTATAGAGTCAATCAGCGGGTGGTTGGTATATCTGATTTTTTGAACTACCACGATACACTTTGTTTCATCCCTCCAAACCCAGAATACAGGTGCAAAACCAGAACAATGGCCTTTTTCCAAAGTCAATGCAATTTATTCATAAGTTAGCACCTCAGAGCCATTTATTACTACAGGTTGAGCATCCCAGATCTGAAAACCCCAAATCTGAAATACTCCAAAATCTAAAATTTCTGAGAGTAGACATGAAACTCAAAGGAAATTGGGGCATTTTGGATTTTGAATTTTTGGGTTTGAGATGTTCAGCTGACAAATCTATAATGCAGATATCCTGAAATCTGAAACACTTCTGGTTCCAAGCATTTTAGTTAAGAGATACTCAACCTGTATTCTATTTAATCTTAACTTACAAACTATTGTAACTAATGTGGCTGTTTGATTTCCAAGTCCATAGCAGACTCAGGAAGGAAGCTGAATGAAGTGATAAAAGTGTGTCCGTTGGCAGAAGGACTAAAGGAGATTTGAGCACCTGTCACATGGGTACTGTACCGGAAGAAAGGAGCACTTTGAAAGCACAGTTTAAGAGGTAGGAAAGTATTTTATTTAGGGAAAAAACTCTTCATTTATTCCAAATGATAGAAGGTAAAACGGGTTTCCATAAAGTGCTAGATACATGAAATATTGTTGATTTTATAAAAGATGATCATGTATTTGTAACCTTTTACAGATTTTTATATCCATCTACTTATTTGTATCTTTGTCTTTAAAATCTGCCATTGTAAATAGCTGTTTTAATAAAACAATTTTGTCTTGGCCCATGAAGACAGTTTTGAAGATATTTTTGGGTGATGGGAGGGTGACACCGTGAACTTGTTCACAACATTTAGACTACAGTGTGCTGCTTGTGTTGGTGCAGATAGATCTATCTCCATATTGTTTAAGCCTGAGAGCCTCTCTGCTGGCTTCTCAGTGGGTGATTTGAATGGTCCTACGTCACTCAGGTGTTAGCCTCACTCTCCTGAGTCCCTATCTGCACTGTGGCAACTCAAAGATGACCTGTCTTTGCTGACCCCCTTCCTGCAGATTCTCTCCTATACCCCCAAAGTTGAGTACTGAGTACTGAAGACCACGGGGCAGATCCACCTCCCGACTCCCACCACACTTCCCCATCTTCTGTCGCTCCAGGGAAAGGGGGAGGAAATAGAGATCTGGGGCAGGAGAAACTGGGCAAGCACCAGGGTGAAGTCAGCTGAAGGGCTGGGAGGTGAGCATCAGCAGTTCTGGAATATCGAAAGCAGAAAGTCTGCCATGAATAAGAACAAGTGGAAAGTGCAGCCAGGGAGGAGCGAGGAATCACCTGCCAGTGCCAAGGAGGGTGAGGTCAAGGAATCCAGAGGTTGGGTTATCAAGTCCAGCCCACGCAGGGAGGGCATATCAAAGTGAGGCCTGTTCCAGGCTGTCACAATCTCAGGAAAACAGGACTCTACCTGGACAAGAGGGGATGAAAATAACTACCATTTATTTATCCCTGGTTTTGTTTCTTCTTTCATGTTTTGTATAAAACTTCAGTTATCCAAAGAGAACCTTTTAGATTGCAGATGGGGCCTGAAGCAAGGCAGTCCATGACTGACTGTAAATAGCACTGCTTTCCTGCTGTTGCTGTATTGAGTAAGAGAAATGATTTTGGCTTCCAGGATTTTCAACCTGATGTTTCCCCAATGAAGTATATGTATTTAGATTTATAATGAAGGAAAGGAGGAAATGAGTGTTGTGAGTGATGAGTAGGTAAAAGTGGGTATCGTGGAGGAGCAGGCTGTGTGTCGAGCTCTCGGGATCTCTGCAAAGATGGCCCTTTGGGGTTACTGGTCTCAGGTCCTGGGTTACCATCTTTTCTCCAGTGTCCTGAGGACAGAGAGTCTACAAAATCCAACAGAAATGAAAGAGAGGAGAGGTGGGAAGACACAGTCTAGCTGTGTGACATTGGACCTCAGTTTATCCATTTGTAAAATGGAGCCCCAAATGCCTTCATCCCTGGGTCATTGTGAAGATTAGATAATGCCAGCAGGTTGTTGGAGCTTCAACCCAATGAATGAAGCTCCAATTTTTCCCCTTAGATAGAACGAATAATTTCTACAGCTACTATTACTTATGTTTATTTTGGTTTTTAGAAGACATAGTGAAACACCCACGGGTTTATACTCTATTTCTCTTTTCCTCTTCTTCTTCCACATCCTCTTTCTGAATGTATCAAACCACTTCCTTGAAGTGGGGCACCAGGAGGGCCACTCCAGTCTCCAATGCAGGGACTCAGAGGCAGGGACCTCTGAGAAAGTGGCCATCTCATTATTAAAGCTCTGTCCTCTGCTTCCCTGTCACCTCAGAAGCAGCCCGTTGATTCAACAGAGCTCCAGGTTGCCAGCTAGGGGTTTTCAGGACCATTGACCAAGCAACCCTGAGAGACTGAGTACTGACCAGCAGTTGTTCCAGAAACTGCTGGGAATTAGGTTGTGATCTAGAAGTGAACTGACACTAACAGTGAGAAGGCAGGGTAAGAATGCAGTCTAGAACGCAACCTTTCTCCACTAGACTTGTAAGTAATTTAGGTGAATCCTGTCCCACTGGGGTTCTATCCTGATTGGCTCTGCTGATGAACTTGGCTGGCCAGCACGTGGCACTTGATGAGACCCTGGAATGCTGGGGCCAATTGGGCAGCAAGCTTTCGTCTCATCCTTCTGCCCCTCCATCCAGCCATTCAAACATTCATTTGCCTGAAGACATTTCTCAAGTTCCTGCAATGGGTCAGGCATCTGCTAGGCGCTGGGGACACAGAGCTCACAGTCTCCTGGGGGGTGGGAAATGACTGACGCGTGGTCTGTGGTGCAGTGCGACCTGGGAACGCACACAGTGCTGTGGAAACACAGAGGAGAGGCATGTAGCACAACCTGAGAGGGCCAGGGGAGGCGTCCTGGTAGGTTTCCCTTTAACCATCTTAAGGGAAAGAGGCGCTAGATAGGAAAATAAAGGGACAGTGATGTTCCAGATGGAGGGCGCTCCACATGGAAAAAAAAAAAAGACACTAAAGCAAGGGATGAAGTGGAGTGCTCGGAACACAGCAAGAGGTTCAGAGAAGCCGGAGTTTATCTCTGTTGTAAGAGAACCAAGGCCGCTCAGGCAGGCAAGGGTTGATCCCTGCAGGATCTGCCATGGTGTCCGGGTCCCATCTTGAGAAGCTGAACCATCATCCAAGAATTCTAAGCCTGGTCATGAGACATCCAATCCTTTCCTCTACACCAGAAAGGCTAGGAGGTTAACAGAGTACGGGGGAGGGAGGTTCAATTCCCTGCATTGGCCCTTAGTTCGGGGGAACTTGATCAAATAGCTAAACCTTTTTGAATCTCTGCAGCTTCATCAGTCACATGGTGATGACAATATCGACCTCATAGGCTGTAATGCAGGCTAGATGAGATAACATATGTGAGCATTTATGGCATTTGGCAGTGCACTTAAAAACGGTGAGCTCCACAAATTTCTTTGTGGGGAGGGCACCTTCCTTCCCACTTTTGTGGTACGTGTAGTGGCTTATGCCAACGCTAGGTGGTGCACGATCCCCACACCAGGGCATCTTCCAGACGCAGTACCACAGAAGGCCAGCTTCAGCCTCACATGGATTCACTTGTCTCTCCTTGCCTCTTCTGACCAGTGTTTAATGTATGTACCGTACTCTATTTTATACATTGCATTTGTTTCTGAAATTTATTTCATTTATGTAAGCACTCAGCTTAAGTGCATCTCCTTGAGGGATATAGCAGCACCCAGCCCATACATCCTGGCATCACAGCGCCTGGTTTAGTACATAACTCATGTTTAATATTTACCAATTTAATGAATGAATGACTTTAAAGTAATTCAGGTGAATCCTGTCATTTAAAAAGTCAGTCTCTACTCAAATTGCTAACTGAAAATATCAGTATATAAGGTTTGCCTAAAGAGACATGTGACTTCTCACTAAAGGGTCCGTCTCTGGTGGCCTGAAGTTTAGAGTCATTCTGATGCCAAATGGTAGTTCAAATCATCACAGATGCTGTCTGAACATGTTCTTCGTATCCTCAAATTCAAAATACTAGGGCATCACTTTCTCTTACCCATTCAGAATTCCTTCTCCTGGGAAGATCAACCACTGGGTCAAGTTCCTGAACCTTTTGCTTTCAGGTCGCAAAACACAGAGTGAGTGGTGGGAGGTGGGTGGTCCTGGGCCAGACCCAGGCCCCTGGTTATTAAGCCCCATGCTGACTCCTGTCTTCATCTTCACCTTAAGCCTGGGCTTCCATAGTTTCTCCTGCTTGCAGAAGAAAATTATGCCAGAAACTGCATAGCTCAAGACAGGTAGGGTGGGGTGATGGAAAGGGCAGGCCTCACCTTGACGAGGGGTCTGGGTGTTTGTGGTTCTTAAAAGCTGTCCATGGAGGCTTCAACAAGTTCCCTAACTTCTGAATTCATCTATTTTAAAAATCAATGTGTGGTATTAGAGGGGGTTGGACTGTATAACTTCTAAATCTGCATCTGGCCAGAGATAGCAAATTTGCCAAGAGCACAGGCTGGCCTTTACAAAGGTGCCCACTTAAGTCCAACTGTGTCAGTTACCTTTGGCGAGTCACCAGTGTTTGACTCTATGGTCCAGAGGCCCCCGTGAGGATCTTGTGCCATCACACACATAAGCTGATTGGCATCATGCCGGGCCTCAATGTGTGGTTCAGTGTTACCCTTCACAGCCATGTGAACTCCATAGGAGAGTCCCACCTCCACGCTGCAATGGTCTGGGAGGACCTTTCTTCAACAGGGGAGAAGCCAAGTGGTTTCTGAACCAGAGAAAACCGGAGGCTACCATCCTCTGGTGCCTGAAATCCAAGCTTCAGTTCTGCTTGGAAACATCTATTTGAGGCCTTTTGCACAAAGGAATCATTTCCCAGAAGGGATCTTTTGGCCAAATGAAATAATTAAAGTGATCCTTGTTTTTAGTTTGACTTCCGCTAGCCTCACATCAAGTCTCACTTGAGGAGGAGCCTCACCAAGTGTGATATTCCTCTCATCCAGCTATCGAGACCCCTTGGGTCATCGGCAGCAACAGCAAGAGGCAGCTCTGCAGAGGCTGTGCAGCCAGCTGCAGCAGCACACGCACAAGCAGCCCTGGTGACCCAGGCTGCAGGACCCCAGGTCAGTCCCCTACACTCCTTCACCCTTAGTATTGCACACCCTTGGAGAAGTGGGCCTGTGTCAGTCCCTGCAGAAGGCTGCCTCATGCACAAACACTTACTGCTGTTTCAAGTGGCTTTGGGTTCCCTGGGTGCAGCTTTGCTGGTTGACTCATACAGAACATTCTTTCTCTGGTCCTTGGCTTCCTTGACCAGGGAGGACTCAGGGATTGTTAGAGTGCCCTTGGCCTGGGGTTTAATGCTGAGAGGACTATGGTGTTCTCAGGGTGCAGATGCTCTTCTGTTCAAACTGCTGCCCTTCTGCCTAAGCAGATAAGCTTCCAGAGGGACTGGGCTGCAGGGAAGCCTCCTGGGGACTCCCTTTGTGGAATAATGACTATGCAATGAGGTCTGCAGGCATTGACTGGAATAGGCCTGTGAGATTGCTGCTCAGGCCTGCTCATTGCTGCAGCTCCTTTATCTGTGATATGTGTGTGTGTGTGTGCATGTGTGCGTGTGTGTGTGTGTGTGTGTGTGTGTGATACCCAGGATACCAGAAGTGAAGCTTCTTCAGATTGGACTCTACCAGGCTCAGCAGCCAGAAGCAAAAGAATTCTGCAAGTTCTGCTACAAGAGTTGGGGGTCCTTAAGGGAGTGAAAATGACCCAGGTGTGGGTTGGTAAAACTGGAAACATGCTTGACCAGGGGCCAGAGGACTGGGGCTCATGTCCTCTCTGCCACCAAATGGATGTGTGCTTGTGGCCTGAGGAAAGTTATTTAACCTCTGAGTTTTAGTGTGCTCATCTTCTGAATTGGGATGTTAACTCCTACCTCATGGGACGGTGGCAAAGATGAAACAAGATTGTGAGTGTGAAAGACCTTTGCAGATTGCAATGTGGAGTTCAGAATTGGGGGTTATTATTCTAGTAGACAGACCTGGTGTAATGTGCATTGGCTGGACTTAGAATGTTGGATTCTGCTCTGGTAAATAAAAAGAAAATCAAGAGGATAGTTGAAACTAAGAGTAGAAGCAAATGGCTTGTGGGCCATGTTAGGCATAGATAAAGGATGTGACGCGCGTGTGTGTATGCACAGATAGGAAGAGATGAAGGAGCTGAGTGGGCACTGAATATTCATGACATACACTAAATATACATGAGGCACGCGAAGCACCAAGTGTTCAGGATACATCAACCACATGCGAGACCCATGAGGCACTCAGTATTCAGTGAGCCACCCATTGGCAACGCCATGAACCCCTAGAAATACAGATAAACACCCATGGCTTTCAGCAGATGAATTGATAAGTTACATCTGTGGCCAGTCGTAATTGTCCCATGTCTCTCTGATGGGATTGGGCCCCAGGCACTGTCCGTCTTTTGGGCCCCTTGCTCAGACTTCAGCTCTGGCTCTTATAATTACACCATGAGCAGAAAGTGCTGGTGGAGTTCAGGACATGTGAGCACGGCATGACTCAGGTGACATATGTTTTCCTTCTGTCCTCTAGTACAATGTTCTAAGTGTGTTGTCTTACCCTGTCCCTCTCCCCTTGCTTCTTGCTATGGTTTTAAATTGACCTATCACCCATGTGATCTCAGCTCCTTTGGTCTCTGAGCCCATCTGTTTGGTGACCAGAACAGCTCATTGGTAGTAGATTTGGAGGATACCATTACAGCAAGGTCATTTCCCCTCATGACACTTGGGGCCAGAACCTGGGAGCTGGAGCTCAGGGCAGTAGAGCTGTTTGCTTCCAATTGTCTGCCTTGGCTTCTGAGATGTGAGTGTTGTGTCTACAGGTGTGTGAGGGTGTAGGGGGAAGGGGTCCCTGCTGGTTCCTCTGATAAGGCCCATTAGTCCCCCTTCCCACCAGCCCTCATCACAATGGACCACCCTCCAAAGAGAACACTGAGCAATGCCTACGACCACATGCCAAGGACAGTTTCCCAGTGACCCTGGCTTTCCCTCCCTAGTCCTAAAAGGACAGACAGTGAAGTAATTTTAGCAACCACCTGACAGACTCTCATGCCCTCCTGGCCAGCCTAATCTATATTCCAAGAACATCACCCTCCTGTAGCTCCTCCAAATGTTATCCATGAGAAACCACCTGTTAGAGTCCAGCCTCAATCACTTATTGGCTGTGTGACTTAAGCAGGTCACCTAAACATTTTGTGCCTTGGTTTCTTCATTAGTATTAATGACATTTAGCCAACCTCCATTAACAGAAGCCATGCATTGAACAACTTCAAGCACAGATAAGACAAGTAGTCCTTTATTTTTTATTTTATTTTATTTTTATTTATGTACTTTTTCCTTTAAAAAATATAGTCACAGAGGCACTGAGCTAGATCCTAGCATAGAGATGAAAGTTCATTTCCTGTCTTTAAGGAGATGGCAGTCTGGGTGCCCAGTTCATGGTATGAGGAATACACCTGGGGTGCTCAGATCAGCCTCAGAGTCCTGGAAGAGTTCCCAGAGGATGTGGTGCTGGACCTGAAGGCTTAGCTGTATCCAGGGAAAGGAGGATGCTCTAGGGAGGAGGAGCAGCGTGGGAAAGGGACAGAGCGTTACACTAGAACTCATCAGGAGAGTGATAGGTGGTTGTAAGACAAGTGGTTGTAATAGGACATAGGGCATTTTGGAGAAGTCGAGCTGGTAGTTTAGCAGAAGAAATGTTGGCACAAGTAGAAATAGGAAGAAGTTCAGAGAATGTATTAATAAGTGACCTACTCTAGGTGCAGTGACAGGCCCTCATGACCTACTCTGCCTGGGCTTTCTCTGGTTTCTCAGAATCCCAGAAGGCCCTGGGAGGTGTCTTTCCAATCAAGTCTGCCATCAATACCCATCCTCATGGCTGCAACACCTTATGCCATCAGAGACCCAGATGAAGCCCAGGTAGAGAATGTGAAGGGAAGAGGGGCAGCTTGTAGTGTCGAAGTCAGCCAAGCTATCTCACTCCAGCTATTCATCATCAGGAAGGACCTGAGAGAGGTAGGGGAAGAAAGAAGAAGCTTAGCCAATTTCAGAGCTACTATCCAGGTTTGGTTTTTTCCCACGCAGCTGGGAAGGCATTTTTGTTCCATCAATCTTGTGAGAAGAAATGGGCACAAGAGATACGGCCCAAGAAGCAAATGGGGCCTTCGATGAATGAGACAAGGTGTTCTCCACCCAGGTTCACACTATGCAAGACCAGGCCCTTGGGCAGGTGCTTTAAAAATCCCT
Organism: Papio anubis; assembly: GCF_008728515.1. Classification (NCBI taxonomy): domain Eukaryota; kingdom Metazoa; phylum Chordata; class Mammalia; order Primates; family Cercopithecidae; genus Papio; species Papio anubis. The sequence goes on along the minus strand of NC_044989.1, from coordinate 30,985,039 downwards.
TTTTTGCTACCACAGAATCTTAATGAACATTCAGGGCACTGCTGGACACAGGACAGGGATGTCCTGGAGGCTCCTTGTAGAGGAAACCACCTTATTGGTAGATGGTAGATCTCCTTGTAGAGGAAACCATCTTATCAACCTGGTCCAATCAAGAGAGAGAAACCACACAGGAAGTTGAACAAGGAAGTTTAGTATAAAGACTTTAAAGTTACACAGAGCATTGGAGTAATGAGGGATCAGGTAGTAAAATGTAAGGGGGATACTAAACAATATAATAGCAGATATAGGGGCATCCACTATCCTACAGCTGAGATAGAGTGACAAGGAAAGGTCCCTGCCCTTTACTTAGAGCTGATCCAGACTTGACTGCAGATGGCAGAGGTGTGGTTCATGGAATGGCAGGGAAGCCACTGTGGTGCCATGCTGCAGAACTTGCTGGAAATCTGTCCCCTAGGTGGTGAGGATAGCTGTTCCTGAGGGCTCTCAACAGAGGCACTCTGTTACAAAATTGCTCACTTTATGTGTAATTTCCTCACAGAAAATATTGAAAAGACGTGTATTCAGGGGTTGAGATTTAATAAAATTAATCATTTTTACTGCATCATTGAAGACATTCTGAAATGAAATTGGCTTTTTTTTTTTTCTCCTGCAAGTGAGTGGTGGTAGAGAACAAAATGACTAGTATGGTGTGGTTCCACTGCCTCAATTTGCACACCATCAGCATAAATGCCAACAAACAAGAAAGGAAAATAACAGCTTAGTACTATTACTAAAACGGTTTTGACCTCACAGGCCCCCAAAAGGATCCTGGAATACCAGGTCCAAAAACCACCCATGGAGAACTGCTGAGCTAAATGACTTGCCCAAGCTCCTAGACTAGGAAGTGATGGAGTCAGAATTCAAACATGGGACTCCTAGCTTCAAACCCTGAGATCTTTGCACAAAACCTGTTGGGCTCCTCAAGAAATCACATATCTCTTCCTGAGAGTGTGTGGTGGTAAAGAACACATAATAAGTTGAGAAATAAAACTAAAGTCCAAATGCTGTTTTTATTACTGATAGAACCAAGTAAGTGATATTGCATTAGGTCTGTTAACCAAGTGGGCATGTGGGCTTGATGATTCCAAACCCTGTCAGCCATGCAGCCCAGCCTGGAAAGAGGCCCTGGGACAGTGGGAGGAGCACACCTCCAGAGAGGCAGAGCAGAATAGTGCTCTCTGTGGCTGCTCACTCCTGGGAGATAGGAAGGCAGAACTAGTCCTGGCCAGCTATTCCTAAATCAGTTAAGTCTCTCCACCTTCATAATACAGGGGAGAAAACTCAGCCATAGAATAGGATTCTCAGATGCTTACTGCACTCACGTTTCATATTTGAAATTTTTTCCCTTCATCTCACGTTTGTATCCTCATCCTGCCCAGCCAAATGGTCTCAGTAGCCAATTTCCGGTCATTTCTTGGATGTGCTCAGCATTTCTTCTCTTGCCTTTGCAACTTTCTACAAAATAGGTTAAATGCACTCAAATGCTTTTTTAGACAAAGCATATTGGGAGTATAGAAATAACCCCACCCTTATTAAGAGACAGTAGGGAGGTGAGGAAGAGAAGCAGTCTAGTATCCCACTGAGCCTCTGAGGGGCCATATTGTGATGGGGACTTCAGAGCTCAAGGCGCAGGTGCTCACAAATGTCCAGATCAGGGCACCCAGAAGTGACCAGCCTCTGGAAAACTAGGTCCCCACTGGTCCTGTTCATGTCCTTGTAATGTATCAATCAATCCTCAATGAAGGATGCCCCTTTAAAATGACCAGATGTTTATGTCTGCCCTCCGAGAAGGGCCATTCCTGGGTACCTGGAAAAGCAATCACATTGTTAGATGGCTAAACAGTGTTAAGGACCCAGGAGTGAGACAAGCCTGATCCCCTGCAGAACAGTGATGATATATCTGTGCTGCCAGATGTGCACAGCCTTCCTCCCCTGGCCAGCCCTCCACAAGCTCAATGGGCTCTGCTTTCGAAGACTCCATAGTGACCAGCTGTCAGCTCCTTTCATCCATCTGCTTGTGCTTGTCATGACATCACCTTCTTCATTTCAACACATCTCCCTTTCATGGCAGTCCACCCTGTCCGGGTTTAAATATCATTTTATGTTGATTGCATTTCTCGAATGGTTGCTTCCGAGTGGCTCACTCCCAGCCACTCCCACAGCAGAATTTACTCCTGGGAAGATTTCCTTTTAGACAGTTAATCCCTATCAGGAGTGTGGATTCCCATTAGGCCTGATCTAAGTGCTTCCAGAAGACTGCCCTGCCCTTAAAGCACCACATGTGTTGGTTTATTTAACTAATAGCTGCTGCCTTTAATGTTGCCAGGAGCCCATGGGGGCTTATGTAAATATACTTTAAGCCAGAAACAATAGAAAGTATGTATGGGGCTTAAGCAGAGCCATCCTTTGAGTTTAAGAGTTTGGGATTTTGAAACTGAAACCTTTCCCCCATCTCCTTAGAAAGACTTTTTTTTTTTTTTTTTTTTTAAGTAAGCAAACAATTAAATGTTGTTAATAGGCATTTAAGAGCTAATCTTTAGAAGAAACAAAGCCTTAAAGATAACCCTAGGTCTTTCTGTTCAAGTGTGAATTCCCCCTTAAAACCCCATATTTAAGAAGTTTCGGCCGGGCGCGGTGGCTCAAGCCTGTAATCCCAGCACTTTGGGAGGCCGAGGCGGGTGGATCACGAGGTCAGGAGATCGAGGCCATCCTGGCTAACATGGTGAAACCCCATCTCTACTAAAAATACAAAAAACTAGCCGGGCGTGGTGGCGGGCGCCTGTAGTCCCAGCTACTCGGAGGCTGAGGCAGGAGAATGGCGTGAACCTGGGAGGCGGAGCTTGCAGTGAGCTGAGATCCAGCCACTGCACTCCAGCCTGGGTGACACAGCACGAGACTCCGTCTCAAAAAAAAAAAAAAAAAGAAGTTTCATTTGGAGATTATCTATTTGTTCATTGTAGCTTGGTCTCTTAATTGTTTGTAAGAGCTCTCACTACTAAAGCCCATTCCTAAGGAAAGTGGTCTACAAAGGAGCCAGTTTGCTTAAAAACCAGGCTCTTAACTTAATTGAGTACTTGGTTTAAAAGAGTTGACTCAATGCCTTTGGGTAAATTTACATGTTGTAAGATGCCTGGACACCTTTTTGTGTCCAATCAGCTTCCAGGATCCATAGATCCCTGGCTTCATTTGAACACATTGCACTTTCGTGTCATGTCATATTTCTCAGGTTTACAGATAACTTTGTGTTGGTTGCATTTTAGAATAGCTTGTCCCCTGGGCATGCAGGGAAGCACCTTAATTCAGCACTAAATCTGAAATTCTGGGGCCAAGATAACGAAAATCCATGTTTTCACAAAAAGCTCTTTTGGTGATTCTGAAGTATGTGAAAACTAGTGTTTCAGAGCTTACCAGACAAATTCTGTCAGTTCTGGTTTGTTCCATCCTGCTGTAAGATGTGTCTTAGGTTTCCAGGACACACCAGACTCTTACGAGATTTCCATCCGAAAGGCAGTGGCAACCTCGAGCTTCCAGCACAATGGAAAATGCCGAGTAGTTTGTATGAGTCTGTGTGCTTCCTCCTGCCCTGCTCCCTGGAACCTAGGCTTTCTTTAGGGGTTCCCTCAATCCTGAAAGTGGATCTGAAGATGCTGAATTCAACCTAAGGGCAATGTGTGTATGTTGTAGAGAAGAGGATAAAGAAGCGAGTGTTTGGTTTACTGGCGTTGGCATACACACATTAATTTAGGGTCTTCATCTGCTTTGGTAGACAAATCACAAACATTTCCATGAATAACCGCGTCTGTTATGCAAATTGGTTTCCGTCTGCTGGTCTGTTGAGAATAATCTTCCATAATTACAACAGCTATTTACTTACGGGCAAATCAGCTTTCTCACCACCTTCTCCATTCAAGAGAGGCCTCCAACTGCTTTCGGAGCCCATGTGATTGAAGGCTGATGGACTCTGATGTTGTGAGCCTGTTGTTTGAGTTTGTGGGTCTCAGGACAGAAGGATCCACAATACTGCCAGTCAACGAGTGGGGATTAGGCTCCCCCAGGCTTCTCTGCAATAAGATGTCCAGGACATAGTCCTCACGAGTTTTATAGCGAGTTGAGGAAACAAGGCATGTGGAACTAATGGAAGAGAATTAAGCCCTGAAATGTGTGGTTCTGCTTAGAATGGATGCAGTGAGCGTTTAGCAAGGAAGATATTAGTGCGGGCTGAAGAATTAATACTGACACGGCTTCTGGAGAGAAACTTGCTCTGGGCTTATGAAGAGGGGAAGGATTCCTGGAGAAGTCTCAGATGGCAAGGCCTTCCAGGCCCAGAGCAGAGGCTGGAGGAAGGAATTCATGGAACATGGCCTGAGTGCAGAGGAGGTAGGTTTTCCAACCTGGAAACAACTGACGTGCATTGAATAACTACCCTCTGACCTGTGTCATGGCAGGTTCACTTAGTTATCTGCTAACAATAGTGACAGAGGTAGGGAAGCTGAGGCAGGGAAAATTAAAGTATATTGCTTAAGGTAACAAAACCAGGAAGATTGAGAGTCAATGTTGGAGATGGAGGCATGATCAGAAGACATGAAAGTTCTAGAAATCTGGGGGGAATCACTGGGATATGACTCTGATGGCTCTTGATCTATAGCAAAATTACAATGTTGGGAGCATAAATCATATTGGGGTGCAGTGGGGTAGGGGGCTGGGTGGTCGTGCTTACTTTTCTGTATTTTTAAATCTTCCCTCCTCAACATGTTTTTTTCACAATGATTTTGTAAACTGAACCCAGTTAGAATATTCCCCAGTAGGACAGGACAGTATTTACTCTCCTGTTTTACAGGTAAGGGGAACGAGATTAAGAAAAATTGTTTTGCCAGCCATTTTTTATCTTTTTTACTAGTTAGTCCCAAGGTGCCAACTCTCTTGGGATATGTTCTGTTACTGATAATTAATAATAATGTTGATAACATAGGAAATAAACAAGGGAGATTCATTCCATACTTTCTTTACTATCCATAGTACCTGATAGGACACAGTTCTTGTCTCCAAACAGCTTTCATTCAAAGATGGAAGAATTCAAAGTTTGTATTGGGCAGGGGCTTTGGGGGATGCTGCAGCACAAGCTGAAGAGCCCTCTTCGTTTTCCTGGCTTCCACCTGGGTGAGAAAGGGTCAGAAATCGGAAAGACTGAGTAAACTTCACACTGAAAGAGTGTGAAGTTATGTAAAGAGGCTGCTAATAGATAAACTAAAATTTGAATTGGATTCACTAAATATTTTCTTTCCCTGCACACTGTCTAACAGATGGAGGGCAGGATTGAGAAGAGGAGGGGAGGCTTGGAGGGAGATCAGATCAGTTGTTGAGAAAAATAAGGAGTAATGCTTTTTCTGCACAGCAGACTTGTAAGTATCAGTCACTTTGTGGCCTGATTACACTTGAGCACAGGGAGTTTTATGGAAGGAGGCATCTGCATATTGTTCATTCACACATTTAGTCAATGAGTATTTATTGAGCACCTACTCTATGCCAGGAACTGTGCAAGACTGGCATTTAGGGATGAATAGACCCCGTCCTGGCTCTCTGTGGTTCCCAGTCTAGTCAAGGAGCCTCAAGGAGCCCCAAATATCCAGGGAGTTAGAATTAGTGCAGTGATCAGATAAGGGGTGAATGTCAGGAGTCATGCAAACCCAAGGAAAGCTCACAACCCTGGGCCAGGAAGGCTTTCAGGAGGAGATGACATTTACTCACCATACTCCAGCCATGCTGCTCTTCTTGAAGTTGCACATTCCTCCCCACTCAAGGGTATCTGCCCTTGCTGTTCCCTCAGAATCCAATGCTGTTCCATCTCCTTTTGACAGTCCACTCCTATGCTTCTCCAGGTCTTGGCATAAACACCACCTTTTCAAGGAGGCTTTCCCTGACCTCCCTACCCTTAAATTTACAAAATGACCTCTCTTATTTTTCTTTCCTCATACCCCATTCCTTTCCATTACAACACAAGTATGTGTATATCTAAGTGAATTTGTAAATAACTGTTTACTTTTTTCACTAGTATAGAAGCTCCTCAAGGTAGACTTTACTCTGTGTAGTGCAGTGTCTACCGCAGAGGGAGCGCTCCATAAATATTAAAGGGGCACACACATAAAATTACCCCAACACAGGCCACAAGCGTTCTTGACACAAGTTAAGAAGCCCTCTGAATCTTAGTTTCTTCATCTGAAAAACTGGATTTATTCATCTACTTCATAGGATTTCTGTAGTGTTGTAGGCTGAACAATGGCCCCCAGTGATGATTATGTTCTAATCCCTGGAACTTGTGGCTATGTCTTCGCAGATGTGATTAAGGTAAGGATGTTGAGATGGGAAGATTCTCCTGGATTACTCAGGTGGGTCTGATGTTATCACAGGAGTCCTTATAAGAGGGAGGCAGATTAGAGGGGCAGAAGGTGAGGTGATAACAGAAACAGAGAGACTTGAAGATGTTATATTGTTGGCCTTGAAGATGGAGGAAGAGGCCAAAAGTAAAGGACTGCAAGTTGGATGAGGCAAAAAATAGGTTCTTCCTTGGAGCCTTCAGAAGGAACCACTCTTGCTGACATTTTGATTTTGGCGTGTAAGACTCATTTGGGACTTCTGACTTCTAGAACTATAAGAGAAAAATATTATATTATTTTAAGCCTCTAAATATGTAGTAATTTGTTGTAGAGCAAAAGGAAACTGATACATATAGAGATCAAATAAGATAACGTGTGAGAAGACTCTTAGAAAAGCACAAAGCCAGGAATCATTATTAGTTTATGACAGCTCTCCTTTTGTTTATTCCATTTCTGCACAGTACTATGTAAGTTCCAGCTACCATAATGAGAGGAGATGCTTGAATAATAGCCCTAAACCCCAAGGAAGGATATTTTTTCATGATTTATAATTGCCATAGAGCTTGAAAATCTTCCAGGTCTTATAGTTCTTAATTATGCTCTCATGCATATGCATCAATTACCCACATGCTCCTACGTAGTTTGTTAATGCAAAGATTGTTTAAAAAAAAATTGGAATGGTTTCCTCCACATGCATTTCCCTCTGAAAATATCCTATGAAATATTTTATCTCCACTGCAATGATCTGCTTCAGCTGGGACTTGCTTGCCAATCTTCCCCAGCACAACGGAATTAAACCTCCACTCTCTTCTGTTCCAGTCCTGGGGCCTGTTTATTCTACCTGCCAATCCTCTCCACAAAACTCCCAATGGCTTAATTGCAGATTTGGTTCTCTGGGTTTGCGTCTGCTTTGCTGGGTATGGTCTGCAATCCAGGAAAAACCAGGGAGCGCCTGACCTAGAAGTTTATATTTAAATGGCAGTGGAGGAGGAAGAAAGGGTGTTGATGTTTTTGCTTGCTGTTTCTCCCTGTTACAAGTGGCTTTGTTGGGTCCGTGATTCAAGCCCACTGAATTCCAGCTGAGTCTCTGAGATAGAGGGGTGGTTCCCCATGCACATCAATGACTTTGCCACGTGAGTCCATGTAAATTTCCTGTGTGACTCTTCTGGTGACGTTCAGTTCCACCTGGCTCAGTTGCCCAATCTGGAAATCAGTTCCGCCTCTTCTTTCTGCTCCATCTCTCCTTTCCTTTTCCCTTGTTCTAGAGACAATCATAGAAACTATACCTAATTATTTGTGTTGGGGAAATCCAAATAGATCTTCCTGGGGACATTTTCATCATGTGGACCAATGTTGTTCTCTTGGTGAACTAAAGGATAGCAGTCTGCTCTCAGTTTTTGAGTGCTAGACCATATACTTTTTTAAAAATTTATTTTGTGAGAGAGGAGATCTCACCTTAAAAATCTCTACTTTGTAATATTTGAGCTATATCATTAGGTAAACCCCTTAACTTCTCTGTATCAAGGTTTCCTTATCTATCAAATAAAAATAATAATATAATCATTAGGCAGGGCATGGTGCCTCACACCTGTAATCCTAGCACTTTGGGAGGCCCAAGCGGAAGAATCATTTGAGTTCAGCAGTTTGAGACCATCCTGGGCAACATAGCAAGACCCTGTCTCTACTAAAAATAAAAAAACTTAGCCAGGCATGGTGGCATGTGGCTGTAGTCTCAGCTACTTGAGTGGCTGAGGCAGTAGGATGGCTTGAGCCCAGAAGATGGAGGCTGCAGTGACCCATGATTGTATTATTGAGCTTCAGCCTGGACAACAGATTGAGACCCTGTCTCAAAATAATAATAATAATAACAACAACAATAATAATAACAATAACAATAATAATAATAATATTATAAACATAGTATGTCATTGGGAGAATTAAAATAATATGTAAATGTACATATTGAACATGGTTGTTCTTAGAATACTTGTTTCTTTCCCTATCTCTCACTCTCGTTTTCAAGCTTGAGGAGGCATGTGCACCCTCTATGAGTTTTCTTTTTTTTTTTTTTTTTTTTGAGACGGAGTCTCACTCTGTCGCCCAGGCTGGAGTGCAGTGGCCGGATCTCAGCTCACTGCAAGCTCCGCCTCACGGGTTTACGCCATTCTCCTGCCTCAGCCTCCCGAGTAGCTGGGACTACAGGCACCCGCCACCTCGCCCGGCTAGTTTTTGTATTTTTTTAAGTAGAGACGGGGTTTCACCGTGTTAGCCAGGATGGTCTCGATCTCCTGACCTCATGATCCGCCCGTCTCGGCCTCCCAAAGTGCCGGGACTACAGGCTTGAGCCACCGCGCCCGGCCGAGTTTTCTTTAAAGGAAGACTCTGGGCTTTTGGTCTACAGAGCCAGGTTCAGTTGGTCTTGGGAGAAGTCGGGGAATCTGTACTTTGAGCAAGTTTCCCAGGTGTTGTTGATGCTGGTGGTTTTCAAATTCTGCTTTTAGAGACTGTTTCATGGGCTGCAAATCAATAAGCTTGGACCATAAGCATTTTTAGGGCATGGCCTCTGTGGTGTCAACTTGTGTTTACTCACAATGCCTGTGGCAAAAGAGGTAACCAACACACACTGATATCAAATGAGTACCTCTGTACTCTTTCAGTATTACCTGATTTATTTTTTTCAAGTTTTACTGCTCATGGCAATTAGAGGGCTATGTATAAAGTACACGACTGCAACAGTCTATCATCTGAGCCTTCAAACATATTCCTAAGGGAAGTTAGAAACTCCCCGCATTCCAGCATGTCCAAATCTAACTGTCTTTCAGTTCGAATGCCATATTCTCTATGAAGCCTTCCCCAGTTGAAGCTAACACTGCCCTCTGCTCCAACCAGTTTCTCTATGTCATTTAAAATGGATTAATTCTATCATTTCTTTTCTATTTGCCTTTGCTCTCTCAGCAGTTTTGATGGTTTTACCTGTAATATCTCACAAATCCATCCCCTTCTCCCATCTCAGCCACAATTGTTCCAGGCCCGGCTCCATTATCTTGCTTTTATTAACCAAAAAGCTAGTCTCTTGTTGGCCTGTCTACACCATTCTAGCTCCTTCTAGAAAATTGCTCTTTTTTGCAGCCAAAGGGGGCTTTTGAACACAGGAGTGTGATAACATCATGCCTCCTTACTCGCCTGCACTCCCACTTAAAACCCTTCAACGGCACTGCATCTCTGTGCTATTAGAGTAAAGCCTAGAGCTCCTAACATGACCTTCAGAGCTCTGTTGGGTCTGGCTGCCTCCCCTCCTCCAGTCTCATCTTGCGTTATGGCCTCTCACTCAGGTCTCCTTGCAGTTTCTTGAATGCAACATGCCTCCTCTGGCCACTGGGCCTTTGCATATGCCTAGAATTCTCTTCCCATCCCAGCTGCTAGACTAGCTAACTTTGTTTTCAGCACTGAGTACACTTACTCGGGAAAGTCTCCTCTTGAGCTCAGTAGACAGATGGTGTAAAGTACTATGTCACTGTGAGGTTTGGAGACAAATATTCTCCAGTGAGCAAGAAGTTGAGTGCTGTGACTAGGTAAGTGGAGTGTGAAGGGATGGTTGGGGTGAGAGGTATAGGGTCTCTGGATTGAGATCAGTAATACAGATATTTCATTAATGTTTATCTCCACAAGAGCAAGCCTTTGTCTGTTTTGTTTGCGCTGTCTTCTTCACCTTAGCTGGTAAGACTTAACACATACCAGGTGCTCAGTATACATTTGGTGAATGAATAAAGGAGTAATGGTGGATAAAGAATGTGCAGTTTTTACTTTGAGTTGGGGCTCTCATTTTGGACCCACTGAGAAAGCATCTGGTTTCATTACATCCTGGGAATCAGAATTAGGCAACTGGTCTCTAGTTAATAAGTCAGAATTGAAAATTTTGGGAACATTAATTCATGGCTTAACTTGGACTCAGGAACTATACTGATTAGTTGCAATACGACTATCTTCAGTAAATTTAGGTCCTCAAAATATTCTAAGAAAGTAAATTTTGTAAAGTCTGGAACAGACTTCAGGAGACAGATGGCTCTAGAGTACTATGTCGATGAGAATTTTGAAGACACAGTGTTTCAGAGAGCGAGACGGTGACTGCTGTGATTAGGTAAATGGAATGTGGAGGAACGGATGGGGTGAGAGATGTAGAGTTTCTCGATTGAGATCACATACCCTCCATCCAACACTGAAACCTAACAGTAGAATGTAAGAGTAGATATGGCTTGGAGTGGGGAGGTGATGGGAAAATAAAGAACACATTCCAGAAAAGGATGTTCAAAAGGTGAAAAAAACACGGAAAAAGAAGGATTGAATGAAGGGCAGCAGTACCCAGAGCCTACAGGAAATAAAAAGGGTCAAGAGAATGACTGGGCACAGTGGCTCACACCTGTAATCCTGGCACTTTGGGAGGCCGAGGTGGGCGGATCACCAGAGGTCAGGAGTTCGAGACCAGCCTGACCAACATGGAGAAACCCTGTCTCTACTAATAATACAAAAATTAGCCAGGCGCGGTGGTGCATGCCTGTAATCCCAGCTAGTCGGGAGGCTGAGGCATGAGATTCGCTTGAACCTGGGAGGCGGAGGTTGCAGTGAGCTGAGATCGCACCATTGCACTCTAGCCTGGGCAAGAGTGAAACTCCATCTCAAAAAAAAAAAAAAAAAAAACACAGGAAGGAAAGAAGGAAGGAAGGAAGGAAAGAAGGAAAGAAGGAAGAAAGAAACAAAGGAAGGAAGGGAGAAAAGGGCAAGAGATTCTAATCCCAGAAGCTGCCATTGACATAGGCGGGGTTTCCTGAACCCGCAACCAAGCTTCCTTCCCAGGTAATAGCCAGCAGCCCCAATTAAGGAGATTGTCCAAGGCAGTCATAACTGCAATGTGCTCTTGTGCCTTATTTCTCATATGATTGCCTGGTCTAGAGCAGTCTCCTGAGCAGAAGTAATCCATCCAGATTCTTCTCTTAAAATCTGAAATTGGAATAGTGAGGGATTAGGAGAGTTATTTATCAGAATCTGAGCCTAAGGCATATATAGAAATGGGGCCAGAATTGGCTCTAAGGCAAGCCCAAGCTGAAGTTATGGGAGTAGAAATGAGGGGTGAGGAAGCAGATCTGCAGAGAGAAGATAGCCCAGGACAGAGAGAGGCAGAAATGCAGGACTGTTTGCATCAGGGAGAACAGTGGCTTGGGCCCTGTACCTGCCATTTTCTTGGATTCTGTTTCCAAGAGGCCTGCCTGACTGGGTCAAATAACTGTGAATTCTGTATCTGTTCAATAAACTCTTGTTTAAGTGGGCTAGCTTAGCTTAAATGTATCTCTCGCTCTGTTCTCTATATTCAAAAGAAATTTGAGAAGCAGTTGGTGATTGAACATGCAATGGGGCAAACCATTTCATCCTGAACTGGGGATGTGCCTGAGAAGACCCAACTTTCCCAAAGGAACCAAGAACACAGCCTTGGAAGAAATGAACTGGAAATATCATGCTCATCTGTAAGCAAGCTGAAAGCTAGTTCTTGTGTGTATGTATACAGTGGCATTCTCTATTATTCACACTTGACTTGGGGAGATTCTCCTGATTGGACATCTGACCTAGTGTGAGTCAGGTTAATGCCCTGCAACGGAGGAACAATGCTATGGTGGAGCCCCCAACACCAAGGTCCCAAGTGGAGACTCTTCTTTGTGGACTTGGGAGGTGGTAGTGGAAGTGACCAGGAAATGAATTCGTTTGGTTTTCCTCCCCATGGCAGCTTGGCCTTGCCTAAGGGTTTGTAGGCCCTCTTTCCATGCTTTTCTAGATTATTTGTTAGGGATTGGTACCACACTGAGGCTCTTGTAAAATCACACTGGCTGCTATTCCCCTTGGACAGTGTCTCAGTCACCAGCTCTAAACGCCTTCAGATGTTCAAGGCTGCAGACTCAGCACCCACTTCGTCGGCCTACATGTTGTCAGCCAGTCAGCAAGTGTTTCTTAAGCATCCCCTGGGAGCCCATTTCTGTAGCAGGTGCTCTGTGCACTTGACTTCTTCATGTGAAGAAAACAGTTAATTGACTGCTTGATGTGCTCTCCTGTTGGAAAGGTTCTGCTGCTTTGGTGGGTATTGCCAGGGCAACCAGACCAATAGTCTGTTAATTAATTAATGCAACAGTGATTGCACCCAACCTTAGCTTAACAGAAGAGAAAACTGATTAGAATAATTTGCTTCTTGGTGAGGAATGGGTCAAAGAGAAACGCAGAGTTTTACAGCAAAGTAGAAGCTTTGTCCCATTTTAAAGCTAACTGGAAAAAAACACGTATAATGGGTGTGGAGGCAGTGATGGATGAAAATAGTTCATCTTATAATCAACCAGAAGACCAGCAGCTAAATACTGGAATGCTGCCTTCAGAAAAAAGGAAATCACAGCATCAAGAGTCAATCACAGGTAAGGCTCAAGTGCAGAGTTAGGGTTCAGACCCCTTGTAGAGGCTAGCCTTCTAATCGGGGATCCTGAAAAGATCCACTTAGAAGGGCTTTGATGGAAACAGTTGGGAATTCAGGAAGAAAGACACAGACATGTATGTTTTGTGTAATTTTTTTTTTGCTTAATTGTGTGTATATGTGTGTTATAACAAAAATAATTTGTGATTGTCCAGGTTCTTCAAAGATTATTGATGGTTTATTAAGTTTATTTTATACAAAAAATAAACTACATAATGGTTTTTTACTTAAGGAGGCAAATTATTTTTCCCATAGTCCTGGCTGTCAAAGCACAAAAAGTGCTTTGAGCCTTATTCTTGAACCATAAGTTTTCTAGTGGACTCCAAAGGAACTCTTTTGTAGGCTGCACTAAGCCAATCAGATACTTTCTGTCTTCAAGATTTTACACTAAAAAAGTAAATTAGTTAGTACCGAAAGCTTGGATAAGGTGAGAAAGGAAGTCACAGAGACTTGGTATTAGGCAGCCTTTTTTTTTTTTTTTTTTTTTCTCATGAGAACCCAGAAACAGAGAACAAGACTAGAAATAAGGAGAATTCATTCATTCATTCATTCATTCATTCATTCATTCATTCCTTATTCAAAAGTTTTACTGAATCCCTTCTATAAGCCATACCCTCTTCTGGGCACAGATGATACAATAGTGAATAGAACAAAGTTCATTTCCTCATGGAATTTACATGCTAGTGAGGCAAAGGAGAGACAAGAAATAAATAAACATATTATATGCTCAGGCAATAATAAGTGCTACGAAGGAAAATAAAGCTGCTAAGGCAATAGAGATTGATGGGATTGAGAGGCTGCTACTTCAGATAAAGAGAGCAGGAAGGTGAAAGAGGACAGTAATCCATGTGGACATCCAGGGGAAAGGGTGAAGTGGGTGGCTGAGAGGATTAGGGACAAGCTGCACGTAGTCCTAGAGAAATGGAGACAGGAAATCTCAAGATCTGGCCATCCTACTGCCCTTGGGTACTGTAAGATACTCTGTCATGCATCTAATGAATTGTCCCTTTTAGCATAAGCCAGTTTGAGGGTTTTTCCTTTTTTGCAGCTAACAGATTCCATTTCTAAATCCAGAAGGTGAGTCTACAGCAGTTAGCTATGAGCTACCTAGAATTCCGGCCGAGGCTCCCTAGTCAGAGAGTGTGACTCTTCACCACCACCCGATGGCAATATCCTTGCAGCACAGGGGCCTTCACAAGGGCAAAATCCAGTCTGGGAGCCAAAGAGATGCCAAGAGATAATAACTCTGCAGCTGTTTCTTATTCCAGTGTTAGCAAATCTCAAAACTGGAAAGAATTATATTCTTGAAAGCATTAAAAGAGCATTTATTTGTGCCAGGGTCATTCTGTTTCGGCTGGAGGGTTCAGGCAAATGTGGAGAGGTGAGCTGTGATTTTTTGAATTGAGGGCCAGAGCTGGTCCCCCTCTTGGATTCAGTTTATACAGATTACTCTTTGATGTTTCTGAATGATTCTACATGTAAACCTGGGGTCTGATCTATTTCTGGCCTTCTGATCTCACTATAACTGAAAAACCAACCAATAAAATGGGAACTCTCTAGAATTACATGGGTCCTTGAGGCACACATGTACTCAAATGTCAGCAAGGAATATATGCAGCAGTGTAATTGGGGGTTACAACTGCTGCTGCGCTTGTGTTCAAGGGAAATAATATGTATTGAGTACCCTGGTGCCAGACACTTGACATACATTATCTCCTATACCCAAAGAATTTACCCCTTTCTAAAGATGAGGAAACTGAGCTTCAGAGAGATTCGGTATCTTGATGAATTAAAAAAAAAAAAAAAAATGCTGATTTGCAGCTGGGCGTGGTGGCTTACGCCTGTAATCCCAGCACTTTGGGAGGCTGAGGTGGGCAGATCATGAGGTCAGGAGTTTGAGACCAGCATGGTCAACATGGTGAAACCCTGTCTCTACTAAAAATACAAAAATTAGCCAGGCGTGGTGGCAGGTGCTTGTAATCCCAGCTACTCAGAAGGCTGAGGCAGGAGAATTGCTTGAACCTGGGAGGTGGAGGTTGCAGTGAGCCGAGATCACCCCACTGCACCTCAGTCTGGGTGACAGAGCTAGACTCTGTCTTGAAAAAAAAAATGTTGATTTGCAAACAATTGAAGATGCGTCTGGCTGGTAAAGCAGGAACATAATATTAAAAAGATTTTGGGGTGCTCACAGAGAACCAGGGCTAAGCTTCCAGAGGGGATCCTAACACCAGACAGCTGAACTGGTGTGATGAGGGAACCACGGCTACTCTCATAGAGAACTGCATGCCAGTATCTGCACCACTGCCACTTCCATTCTGGAACTCCACTGGGCTGCTTCTGCTCTTGCCGCAGACAGTGTGCTTCTTTTGCACCAGGAATTAGACCTTTACTCTGTCACTAGTCCCACTTCTCTTTTGTCTCACAAGCTCTAAGGTAAAAAGTTTGGTGCCAAGGCTTGATTGGCAGAGTGTAAATCTGGGCTTTAGCCGCAAGGAAGGCTAGGAAAGGAAGTAGCTGGTATTTTTCAACTCTGTTGGCAAAGGCTGTTTCAGTCTCTCATGAAAGTGGGGAAATTCCCCCAAGATAGAAAGTGGCTCAGATGGAGGCAGCCAAACAAAAGTCACATGCCCACCAGAGCTGCAGCAGTGACATAGTCAGTGAGGGGTGGGTTTGGTGCTCTATTTCCAGAGCCCACTTCGTATTTCCTCTTGCAGGGGTCCCAAAGTGGAAGGCAATGCTCACTTTTTAAGATGTTGTTGAAAAACCATAGTGTTGAGCATTTTCAATATGCCCAACATTGTAACTAAGATGTGAGAGTATAAAGATGCAAAAGACATGATGTGATGGTTGCCCTGCAAGTGATAGCTTCATCTTCATCACATAGTCCTGAGCAACAGTAATGGATGACTAGTTTATTGATTACCTTCGGTACCAGGTGCTTTGTATACATTATCTCTAAAGCCTGACAACAACCCTGCAAAAAGATACTCTTAATGCCAGATGATGAAACTGAGACTAGAAAGGTTACATAATGTGTTCAAGTCACACAATTAATAAGTAGCAAATCCCAGGGAAGAAAATGAGGTCTCTCTGGCCAACTGCAAACTGGGGAAACTGGGGCCAGAAAGATTCAGTCGTTTGGCAAAAGTCTGCTGTCAGTTGATAGCAGAGTTGGGATCAGAACGCTAGCCTCTGACTCTAGTCCTTATGAGCTGAGCTGACTCCACACTGTGTTCAGCACCGCCTTGTCTGGCATTGCCTGGCCCCTCTTTACCTTCATTGTTCTGAATGCCTTTTATTCAGTCCTGAGGTTTTCAAACATGTCCTTTCCAGCTCCATTGTTTTGAGGGACAGTGACCATCTCAGCTGATCCTGCCCAGGAGTGGGGAGATGTTACTGAAGCCAGACCACCCAGAGACCTCCTGAGGGCAGGCTGGAGAATCAGGGCATCAGCCAGGTGATCTGTAAGGTCACAGCCTGATCTGCTCTCCATGATGAGGGTTCCTCCCTGAGGAGCATGACTCCTTTGTGGAGAAAAAGCTCTGGATCTTAACTCCCCTCTACGAGACTGCCGAGCTTTGTCTCAGGTGATCATCTTGACTGTTGGCAAGTTCTGTCCCTAAAGGACAAAGACAGTCAGCTGGTGATGGTGAACTTCCTAGTGAGAAAAGAGGACTTTTGAAGAAGAAACCTGTTCAATGAGCACTGTTATTGTCTCAGAGAACCTGTGGCAGGGGCGTGTCATGAGTGAAGTTATGAGGGGGTTCCATGTCTGGTAGGGAGAGACGATATAAAAGAGGTCATGAGAGGCCAGGAGAAAGGAGAGATACATAGAGAAAGGAGAGAGAGAGATAATATGAAGTAGGACAGTTGGTTCTTTACTCCACATCTTTCTTTCACACCTTGAACTACTGTCCCAGTTTCTACCATGATTTTCTAACCTTAGTTTTCATATTGCCTCTTAATGTAAACATGATCTATATCTAAGGGCTTACACATTATTATCGTTGCTGTATTAGCATCAATGGGCCATTTCCATTCAGTTTCTATAAATGGGATCTCATACCACCTCTCTGCCCCGAATTCCCCCCTCCCCTCTCTCTCTCTCTCTCTCTCTCTGTGTATGTGTGTGTGTGTCTGTCTCTCTCTCTGTTACACACACACCCCACACACTAGTGAAAACTGCAGGGTCATTTGCTGCACCCTGGAGATTACTTTGTGTTTGAGAGTCCAAAGAAAAACCCATCAGCCGTCAAGGGTTTTAATTATTTATTTTTAATCACACAAGCAATGCATGACTATGTTCTGGTTGTAAAAAATTCACACAATACATCTGAAATGAAAGTCTCCCCAAGGGAATAATTTTAAACAGCTCTGGTCCTCACCCACCAGCCCCCTGGTCTGTGGTGGGCCAGTGCTGGGAGATGTCAGTGGACCTGGTAAAGGTTTAGGGAAACACTGAGCTCTTGTAATACAGGGAAGGCTAGGGAAGCAAGGATCACCTGTGAAATGAAATGGGAGTAGTTAATGGAACTTATCCTTTATGTTTAGGAGTTGCTGACTTTGCCAGGGATGTGCTCTTCGATTTTTGCAGTTTTCTTTTAAGGGAGTGAGGAAGAGGAGGCCTGGGCTCCTGTATCTCTGTACTGACTCACTCTTTTCTCTAATGGGCTACCTGAAGGCAGCAAGCATCACAGGCAGACTCTCAGCCTTCTGCTGTACTTGCCCATAGCAAGTGGTAAGATTTTTGTCAAATTCATGTGTTTCTCACCAATATTCTAATATTGAGTATTTCCTTCATGACTTGATAAGCCCCTGTACAAATTTGCTATGGGGCCAAGTGGAGATGAATGAAGAGTTTTAGTAAAGAAGTCAGAAATGTATTGAATGAAAGAAAGATCCAGATAGAAAGTCTCTTGGAGACTACTGATTTAGTTCTTCACTTTTTAGAAGAAGACATGAAAGTCCAGAGAGGTTTGGTCCAATACCCCAAGTTACATAGGCGGAGTTGGGAGCACAGAGAAAACCAGAATTCTCGTTTCAGACTCCCAGCCTGGTGTTTCTTCCATTACGCCAACGTTGGAATCCAGCCACCACTGTTAGCTACCTAGAAAACCTGGGCTGGTCTCAATAACCCTGGGCCCCAGTTTTATCATCACTCTATCTCCCTTAGGGTAGCATCGCTAAAAGCATCCAATAAAATTGTGACTGTTAAGTACCATGCAAATAGCCAAGCAATTTTCAAGCACACACAAAAAAATGAACTTCTTTTCAGTTACTGGAAAGACACATTCTTCATTAGTTAGTCATGTACAGTAGTGTTTTGCGAAGCATCACCTAACTGGATCAAAGATTTTAGGAATCTGACCCTGGAAGCTTTGCTATTTTATTTTGTTTTGCCTTTTAAAGTTTCTTAAAAATTGGTGTTATGTGATCATAGGACATTATTTTAAATTCATTTGGGTGTGATAATGGTGCTGTGGTTATGTTGACAGATGTTATTAATTTGAGGAATGCATGCTGAAGTACTTCTGGGTTGTTTAGGGTTATTATTTAAGTGTTATATATTATGACATCTGTAATTTACCTTTCAATGGTTCAGCAATTATAAACCCACGCATATGTGGGCACATACATATATGGCAAAACATTAACATTTTTTGAATCTAGGTATATTACATGTGTGGGTGTCGAATATACTATTGTTCTATTTTTCCATATATTTGAAAATTTTTATAGTAAAGTGGCCTATAAAATAAATTCTTCCAATGACTCTGGTTCTCTCTAATGTTTTGAAAACCACTGATGTAGAGCTATAGAACATGTGACCAATGACAGTCTGTGAGTGGTCTCTCCACGTGACTGATTATGACATGGGATTGTCTATGCTCCTGGTTCCAGATTAAGAAGAAAACAAAAGAAAATCTTTCAAATTTCCTCCTTGGTGTCTCATCAGAATTGGAACCACTTTTCCTCTGAAATAGTGGTGAGGTTCTATTTTCCCTTGCTTTGTTTTGACAGTCTGATTTGTCCGTTAGTCTGAAATATTGAAATAGTACGCCATCTTTCCCATTTCCAGGAAGGCCTACAGGTGGAACTGATTGGACTTGAAGGTATTGATTAGATCAGTGGTTCCCAAACTTGGGTGCCTAGAGACATCATCTATAAAATTTCAGCAGGCTTAGGGTGAGGCAGTGGCATGTGACTTTTAGCAATAACAAGAGATAATTCTAATGTATATCTAGGTTTGAGACCCAGTGTTTTAAACTATGATGACAACAAAGTCAAGGTCATGGATTTGGTTCCCGATTTAAGAGATATTTAGCTTTTCATAAGGAAAAGTTCTATTCCATAGTTACAATCTATACACCATACTCTGTTCTACCATTTTAAAATAGGGGTCCTGGTAGAAAAAAACTGAACCAGGAAAAAGAAAAAGGTAAATGAATTAGGGCAATTTACAACAATGACAACAACAAATATATATATATATATATGTGCAAAATCATATTATATATAGATACCTATATATATAATATGATTTTTCCTTCTTGTTAGAACCTGGTACATTCTGTTATAGAGGTGGCTGCATGTTATTGATGGGTGAAAAGAGATTTTTATTCGTTGTTCTTTGATTACTAAATGTATCAACTACCTCAGGAATTTTGGATGAAAAGGTAAAAATGTTTTGTCAGCATCAGTGAATCGTGATAAAAATGAGTGATGTTTTTTAATGAAGAACACTCAATGAACACTTACCAGGCAAGCATGAAAGGAGAAACTGAACCTCAGGAAACAGAAAAATTAACCCCTACTCACCCAACCATTTTTATTATTATGAATTAACACTTTCTGGGGCCTCTAAAAGAAAGGAAATGCTGTAAAGGAAAACAAGAGCAGCTCTCTGGCATAGCCTTCGTTTCTGCAGTAGGAATCAGCAGGATCCTTCACCGGCACACCATAAAGCAGTTTCCCTTGTTCTTATGTAATACGTCTTTGCAGCTTAAACCTTTAATTAACCAGAGATGTCATCAAGAAAAGTTTGCCAAGGAAGAGGATGCCTGGTTTAATTAAAAAGATCTTTAATAGTTATTAAGGAAATCAATTTGGAATTCAGGCCTGAGAGCAGTGATGGGGGAAGAAATCACTGAGAGGAACTTTTCCATCTCTCTGGGTAATGGATTTTAACCCTATGATCTGCACTGCTTTAAAACCCCCAGGGCAGTGGTCCAGGGCATGGAGAAGGATGCTTGTCACTCATCATTTTTAAATCTACATCCCAGATCTAAGAGAGCAGTTCTGTCTTATACAGGAGAAGCCCAATCTTTTTGGAATGCAGTTATCCTGGCAATTGAAAGAAATAGGAAACCTTTATAAATTGAAAATCTCCTACCTCATAAGTATAAGCTATTTTTTTCCCCAAAGAGATGCATTATTTCTCCCTGAGGATTTGCACTTGAACTGTACATCAGGAGTTTTCACATTACTGCTCCAACTGGCCTTCTTCGGATCAAGCTAGAAAAAGGGATTTGGCTCTTTGGAGCATAAGAGAAATATTATTTTCACTTGTCTCATGAAAATGATGACACAAAAGGTGAAATAGCCAGAGGATGGGCAAAATAAATTGTCTGTATGGCAAAAACTGTAAAAAGAAAAGAGTTTTCTTTTTAAAAAACAGCATTCTGCCAACAGGGGAATGATATTAATATCATCATCTGATGCAGCCCAGTTGAGTTTAAACGCTGAAAGCACTTCTCAAATAATCTATGTTTAATTAACATTTGCACAGCACTTAGAGAGGGAAACTGAAGACAGGTGCAGTGCATAGCTGCAAAAATGACTTTCCTGTTGCAATGTAGCTATTTCTCAGGTGGACTGAAGCGCCTCTATCTAAGACTCAACATTACTCAACAGAAACCCAAGAGGAAGGACCAGATCTTTTAACACTCAAGCCTTTGTTCAAATCACCAGCTTACGGAAGAGCTGGAATAGGCCTTATTTATTTGTATTCCTCACAGCAAATTGCCCAGAGTCTTGGTCACAGTGTCTTTGTTCATTGTTTTGCTCATTACCTAGAAACTTCTGGGCTTAGCAGCCTCCCCACCCCACTGTGGAAATGCCTCAGCTCCCTGATTCACTTGTCCTGTGAAACTTAGTGAGGGATGTCACTTGGGAGCAGTGTTGGGTAATGCAGATATGTTATAGCCCACAGTTTACCAATGAACTCATTCTGCTGTTGGCAGTTCATGCAATTTCTCTGGGCGCCACTTGTCTCATTTACCAAATGAGGAGGATTGAACTACATTAGAGTCCAAGGCCCCTCCTAATTTAATCTGGTGCACTCTTTCCCGTTCGTCCTGGCTGGGTAGATCTGTTCCCACATTAGAAAATGGAAACCAGGAAAACTTCAGTACTTATGGAAACACTGGTGGTTGGAGTAGAGGTTGCAAACTGGCAAGCAGCAGGCTGGATTCAGACTGCAGACCTGTTTATTTAGCTTGTCCAATGTTTTGGTGGGCTGGTGGTGGGGGTGATTGAATTGGTTGATTACAGTTAAAATCCAGGAGGTTTCACATCGTTATCTGGACTTAGGCTTTTGCTGAAAGGTTGGAAAACTCTGGCAACACTTTACTTGCACTGGCAATGATGAGTTGGAGCTGATTCCTTGCTAGTCCAGTGTGGACCCCACTACTCCCTACTGTGTCCTCGACATGAAGGTTGAATAGCGGTTTCAATAATAGCAGTTGTTGTCATTGTGTTTATGTTGTTTTTCCCCTGACCCTATCCCATTTCACTCATTCATGTTACTTTCATGGCCCATGGAGGTATATGAGTGAGAGGAAGAGGTTGTTGGAAGAATGATTGGAGTCTGGTGTCAGGAATCCCTTGCCCTTCAGAGAGACAGTGTGCTGCTACTGACTGCTTTCGTGAGCTGCAATGTGGGTAAAACATCTTCAGCTGGGTAGATAGGATAAGACTGTCATTGACTAATATGTGCAACCTAATTACTTCCTTAGTTACTTAAAGCTGGCTTCATTTGTCCAAATTGTCTGTTCTTTGGATAATCATCTTGCCTATTGTTTATTTAGAATAATGCCCCACATGAACATTTAGAGTATCCCAAGTTCAGCACACACGCAAAAGAACTTAAATAGCAAACCTACATTTTTACTCATCTAAGCAAATTTCCTTCTAGAACCATCACCAGAAGTCCTTCTGTTCATTACAGTGGGCTCTAATTTATTGTCTAAAATAGAAATTTCTTGAAAGTAAAATGATCCAGTATTAATAATTATGCCAGAAAAATCAGAATAAACCAGGATTTTCCCAAGCAAACTGGGGCATAAAGCCACCCTGCTCAGTGTGCAGTATCTAGTAGTGACTTGACGACAAAATCTGCCATCGGTCACTGGAGGTTATACTGGATTGTCCCACATCCACTCCTGGGGTATGCTTGGCTCCTCTTGCTGTTGAAGTCCTATCCAGACTGGAAAGGCCCCATCACAGTTTCCTATTCCTTCTTGGATCTGAGCTCTCCTGCCCACTTCTACCTTTCACTCATGCCTCTCAGCTTAAGCTTAACAGGAAAGACTGTCTTTGTCAGAGATAATGCAGGTGGCTCTCAGATTTGGCTGTCTGAAATTGGGGACCTGGGGAGTGACATCTGTCCTTAGATCCTTCTATTTCTTCGCCTGTGCTGCCCTCTTTCAGAGTCTCCTCTAGATAATTCAAGGGAAATAATTTCCTTTTTCTTTTCCTTTCTTTATTTTTCTTTTTTTCTTTTCGTTTCTTTTCTTTTTTGAGATGGAACTTCACTCTTGTTGCCCAGGCTGGAGTGCAATGGCGCGATTTCAGCTCACTGCAACCTCCGCCTCCCAGATTCAAGCCATCCTCCTGCCACAGCCTCCTGAGTAGCTAGTAACTGGGATTACAGGTGCCTGACACCATGCCCAGCTAATTTTTGTATTTTTTAGAAGAGACAGGGTTTCACCATGTTGGCCAGGCTGGTCTCAAACTCTTGACCTCAGGTGATTCGCCTGCCTCGGCCTCCCAAAGTGCTGGGATTACAGGTGTGAGCCACCGCGCAGGTCTCTTTTACTTTTCTTTAGGCAAACTTGGTCATACCTTCATGCTAGAACTTTGCATATTCTATGGGGGTGGGGGGATGTGGGGGAAATTTCTCAGATCGCCACAGGGCACCATCACTGAAGATCAAACCACTTTACACAACCAGCAAAGACATATCATTGTAGCAGTATTAAGTTTTACACTTGGCATTTGGGTGAGGAACAAAGAAAGTTTGGGGCATTTCAAACAGTAAAAGAAGCAGGCTTTTGAAATGCAAAGATACAGATCCCTTTCAAGGAATCGAATATAAGAATAAAAGGAGGGAGAGGAGTTGAGGGTAGTGGGCTGGTGAAAGGAGTTGTTTAACGGAAAGAGAAAGATCCAGAAAGGTGACTGTCAGATCCCTTAGATAAAGCCACCCATCTACCTGTCAAAGATGAGAGGAAAATCCAGCTGGCTTTATTTTTTTGACAAAGATGCACCGACGTGGCAGAAAGATGAGGTAAGGGGTTGGTAATAGCGCATCCTCATTGACCACGTGGTTTAAACTATTCCATCACTCACTCTATAAGAAAGCCTTGCAGGAGACCCGGGACATGCGGTTTTGACAGGATCTACAGTGGCAAGGAAAATGGAGAGGAACACAGAGGAAAGGGGGGTTGACGTATTATTTACAGTGGAGAACTTGAACAGAGTCAACTGCAGGAGTCAGCCCAAAGACCTGTATCTGTATAACTGTGGAATAAAGACAGACAGATCTTTGAATTTTCACTGCTGCTCTTTTTGCTGCTGGGGAACCCTGCCAGGGCTGGGCCAGCATGTGTGCGGCTCATCTTCTCATTGTGCTGCAATCTGCCCTGCTACCGCTTACCTTTCCCTATGGCCCAGAAGAGGTAAAGACCTCAACAGAAAGCTGTCTGGGCCTCTGTGGGCGAAATTTCATTAGGTTGGCACAGAGGGTGTCTCGCTGGTTGTGACAGGTCTAATAAGTGTGCAGATGGCAAGACGCAAACACACAGTCACTAGCGCACACACAGCCTCCCTGAAGTCACTCAGTGGGCAGAGAGGAGGGACTTGGAGAATCTGATGCAAAAGGAACAAAGGCTGCAACCTCTGCAGCGGGCTGAGTGAGAATGACGGGGAGACGGCTACAGGAAATGAGAAGCAAAGTGTGAGAATCCACAGCAAAAGCCGCCGCAGAGCATATGCATCGGACTTCACAGCTTCCTCCTGCTTCCAGCTTGCATTTGCTCCATATGCTGCTTTACACTGCTTTCCGGCCCGTAATGGGTTTCATTCCATAGTTTTTATACTAACATGAATGACTCACATCTGCTCCAGCACCCAATTTGCTCTCTAATGTCTTCGGCTGTGAGGAGAGAACAGCTTACACAGAACTCGCCAACAACAGGAGTGATAAAGAAGGTCCTGATCCAAGACAAGAAAGGTCAGAACCCTAAATGCGTCAGCTGGGAGGGTCTTTGAGAGAACATGACATTGCAGATGGGAAACCACAGACCCAGAGAAATGTGGAGCTTGGTTCCACAATATCAAGACTGAGGAGGCAGATCTGTTTTAGGGCACCAGGAGAGTCCTAGTTCAGAGTGTATTTATTTTTTTCATTTCCTGCCATGTTAAATCTTTTGCTAGGAGCTTTTCTTCCCCATATTGGCAGTGATAAGAAAAAAGTAACTTGGATTAATCGCCAATGATAGCTAATCCCCCGCTGGGATCAGCCATACTCTGCATTACTTGAGCTTGTTATTTTATTTATTCATTTTTTGAGACAGGGTCTCGCTCCATCACCCAGGCTGGAGTGCAGTGGTGAGATCATAGCTCACTGCAGCCTCAAAATCCTGGGCTCAAGTAATCCTCCTGTCTTAGCCTCCCAAGTGGCTGAGACTACAGACACATGCCACTTCGCCCGGCTATTTGTTGTTGTTGTTTTTAGAGGCAAGGTCTCGCTATGTTGCCCAGGCTTAAAGCTGGTTATTAAAGAGTTTCAAATCTATTCCTGAGCATAGGGGACCCCTGGATAGACTGGGTGCCTGGAGAGACCTACAGAACTGGGCCCCGCACATGGACACTCACTTCACTTCCAGATGTTTGAAGTCCCACTTGAAATCTACTTCAGTCCTAATGACATTTACTGGTTTGACAACCTAAACTGATACGATCTCAGGCTGGATCAGCTAATGACACCTAGCAAAACTAGATTCCCTTGACAGCTTCCATAGGCCCAGGAAGTCTTCCTCACTTGAGTAGAGGACAAAATAACGATTTGAGAAGAAAGTCATTGTTGGAAGGAAATTTCCACTCTCTGAGACATTGCAGGCCCTGCATGGAGCTGCCTTCACCCCATGGCCTCAGTTTCCCCATATGCCAAACAGTCAGAATGAGGCACCTCAGCATCTCAGCAGTGTGGTGGTGCTGCACCATCTCAAAAGCTTGGCGGTGTTCTTGTGTAACTGTCTGCCATCTGTTACTCAGAAGTGGTATTACAAAGCACTGAGCAATGGACTCCTGTGCTGCAGCTTCTGTCTAGAGCCAACAGCAGCTCAGCAGCTTGCCTGGGGGGTCCCCTGCAGAGCCTGCAGCAAAATGCTTTGTAGGCCCGAACCTGCAGCTCCAGGGTGAGGCTCCTGAAAGAGGTCCAAGGTGCTTGGGATGCTGCAGAGGTGAGTTCTCTTGCTGCTCCCCCTACTCCTCCCATGATGGTCATTTACCTGGGCCCTTTACTGGGCCAAAGCGTTGGCTGGGGAGCCTGCTCCCATCTTTCAGTGTGCAGAGTTCTGATAAAGGCAAACGCTAGATCAACCCCGGGGTTCTGTGTGATGGTCTTAGAGCGCAGGTAAATCTTGAAAGGGCTGGCAACAGTGCTCACCTTTTCTGGGCTGTTTAATTTCAACTGCAGTTCTCAACCCCAAACTTCTTATCTACAGCTCAGTCAAGAACTCTCTGGGGTTGTGAGGCAGGACTTCCCTGTGGCTGAAAGATAAGGTACCCAAAACAGGAGGCTTTGAGTAGATGCCTCCATTTCTCAGTACATGTCTTTGGGGAGACATCTTATTGGAGAAGGAATTCCGGAGCCCTGATTTACAGCTGTCTCACCTGCACAGAGGTATGGGAGCTTCCTCTACACTGAGCTCTGTGGGGAGAGAGGGGCAGGGAGGATGATGGCTGCCACAGTGGGTGTATCATTTTCACCTCCCCAAGAAACTGGATGAAGCAAGCAACCCTCCAACAAAAATGGCATGGTTCCTGCTGCCTCTGCTCCCTAGACAGAGCAAGGTTTTCTCCCTTTGAGTGCTCAGATAACACCAGCACTTTGCATTCAGCTTTCATCACTACTCATTTGCTTGTCAGAGGAGGTATTTTCTCTCCATTTTACAGATGAGGAATCGAAGGCTGGGGGAAGGTAAATGACTCACCCAAGACTCACACAGTGAGTGTGACAGCTAGGTCAGTACTCTCTGGTCAATGATCTGGCCATGATTCCAGCCTACTTGAGCCTACATGGGAACTGGAGTCAGAATTTGCTTTGCTTCTAGATCCAAGCGGTTTTAATCTGCAAGTGGGAGGGGGATGCACTTCCCAAAGGACCTTGGGAAAAGGGGCTTTTGAAAGATCACCCTGTGCACCCAGTATCCCCCTGCCCAGGGTCACTTTCCAAGAATCCCAAGTGGTTGCTCCAACTTTGGATCTCTTTTTTTGAAAGCACAAAGCCCTGATGCTTATAGGGAGAGAAAACCTTCATGGGAGATAATTGCGCCTTAATTTTTTAAAGGATATCTTTAAAGTTAAATTTAGACCAGCTCAGCTTTCCTTCCATTAAGCAGTAAAAGTTACCAGGCACCTGCAGGCAGGCATAGAAACACCCTGCAGGGTTGGCTGAACGCGGCCTTGGCCCTCAGTGGCCAGGCAGATGAACCGCGGGGTTGGGGCAGCAGCACTGACGGCACCCTGGGATCCCAGCGCTGGCTGTGGTAGGATAAGTACCTTGAGGGTGGGACCTCGGCTTGAGCGCCACGTGCAGCCCCCACGATGAGCGGGAAAGTCCTCTCAGGCACAGCGCCGCCTGGCGCGAGCCGGCTCTTGGGTCCCAGCTGGCAGCTGGGGGTGGCGGGCATCCCAAGTGCACCACTCCCCCCACGCCTTGCCCCAACCCACGATGGTCTGGGAGCTGCACCCAGGGCTCGGCGCGGGCGGTCCCGCAACAGCACCGAGCGCTTCGGTCGCGGGGCGGCAGTAGCGCCCCCTCTCAGAGCCCGGCTCACTCCCACCTGGGCTCGCTCCGAGTCGGCCTGTCTGTCGGGCCCGCCCTCCCGGCTCACTCCCTCCGCCCTCGTGCTCCTCCCGGGGTGCTTGGCACAGCCTCGGATTCCTCCCTCTCGCTGCTGGAGTCAGTTTCCCTATCGGCGGCGGCGGCGGCAGCAGCCGCGGTGGCGGCGTGGGGAACATCTCGGCAGCCACCGCGCTTCTCGCGCTGGAGCGGGTGTCCAGCTTGGCTGCCCTCGGTCCTTCCTTGCCACGTTTCGGGTCGCCCCGCGTCCCCCACCCAGGCTAGCTTCTCTTCAAAGTGGGAAGGGCGCCTTGCAGGATCCCGCCGCCCCTCCACCCGGATCCTAGGTCTGGCGCTCCCCAGAGCGAGGCGCTCCCCAGGACTCCTGCCCCGCCAACCCTGACCGCCGGGGGGTGCCCCAGGGACGTAGCGCCGCGGAGAGGAAGCGGCAAAGGGGACCATGCGGCGCCTGACTCGTCGCCTGGTTCTGCCAGTCTTCGGGGTGCTCTGGATCACGGTGCTGCTGTTCTTCTGGGTAACCAAGAGGAAGTTGGAGGTGCCGACGGGACCTGAAGTGCAGACCCCCAAGGTAG
Source organism: Papio anubis (assembly GCF_008728515.1). Taxonomy (NCBI): domain Eukaryota; kingdom Metazoa; phylum Chordata; class Mammalia; order Primates; family Cercopithecidae; genus Papio; species Papio anubis. The sequence goes on along the minus strand of NC_044989.1, from coordinate 30,957,184 downwards.
GCGGCTTGGCGGCTCTCTGGCGCGGAGCCCGCGTGCAGGGTTTCCGGGCTCCCGGGAAACCAGGGCGAGGGTCTGGGTGCTGAGAGCAGGTAACAGCCGCCGGATGTGACTACCATGTGATGTCTCTGGATTTTAAAACGCTCGGGGGCATCTCCGGACCCGCGGTGTGCGTAAGTGGCAGTGGGGTGTGGGTGGTGGGCGCGCGCTCGCCTGCGGAGCGGAGCTCCCAACTTGAGCTGCGCGCGAGGGTCCCGGGGCGGAGAAGGCGCTGCCGACTGGCGGCCCAGGGGCTGGCGGTCTCTGGGCGCTGCCAGAGAGTCGCCGGCGGTTGGGTCAGGCGGCACGGCCGGCCGGTGCTAGCGCCCGGGCGAAGTGTGGCGGCTGCGCTGACCTCCTTCCCGCAGCTGCCAGGCCCAACCTGGGGAGGCCGGAGGCCGGGTGCGCCGCGCGCGCCTCTGCGTTGCGGGCGAGCGCCTTGCAGCCTCCCGGGCGGCTGCCACCCCTGTTCTCTAACTGTTTCGACCGTCTCAGCGGCAGTGGAAGTTGAATGTGCCCAGAGCACCACGAAAGAGCCTGTAAAAACAGACGCCTTAGTATTGGCGGGGAGTTGAGGAAATGGCAATCCAAATGGGTTTTCCAACTCCTGCCCAGTCAGTTCCTGTGAGGGAGCCAGAAGGTTCCCCCTATAGGTTCACTCTTACCTTCGGATTCAGAGCCCTGTAGGGGCAGAAGAAAAACTTCCCCACGGCTCTCTGAAGATTCACTGGAAATCAGTTGACAAAAGGCAGATCAATAGGCGGAAAGGCATAGTAATTTATTTGATCATAGTTTTTCGTGACATGGGAGCCTTCAGTTTTCTCTTCACAGATTTGGCCTGGGGACACCGAAGGGGGATTTCCTGGCCAGCCAGGCAATCTTTATAAACTGGGTCCAGTACAGTCATCTAGGGGTCTGGGCAAAAGCCTTGGAGGAGCTTACGGTCGGAAATGGGAGACTGAAAAACAGGAAGATGTGGGCGGGAGGTGGAGTCTCACTAGTTAAGTACAGTACAGAGCACCTACTGTGTGCCAGGTGCATAGTAGGTGCCTTCCTCGTAAGTAGTTGTAGGAGTTGGGTGGTAATATGCTTGTTTCATAGATCAGGAAAACAGGTTCAGGGTCTTTAAGTCACTTACCTTAAGTCGTTCTACTGGTTTGAACGCTGACCTCCACGCTCAGGGTTTCCAGTATATCAAGTTGCCTCTCGGTTTCCCCTTTTTAACAAAGTCTTTTAGCACTTATGTTCTGGAATCTTGCCAATGCTCAGTCGATTTCAACAAGAATTTATTTAGCACCTATTGTGTGCTCAGGCAGTGTGTTAGGTGCTATGGGTAGAGAGAGAGAGAATTTATTCTCCAGGGGGAGAGGAGTTCATTGCACCAGGATGAGAGGTGTGCACAGGGCTAAGATGGTTCAGTGCACTGGGTGTCATGGGAGCCTGAGGGCTCCTTGGAGGAGGAGGACATAGCAGAGCTGAGTTGAGAAGGATAAACAGGTTTGTCAGTAGATAGAAAGGGCATTCCAGGTAGAGGTTAACTGCACGAAACAGGCTCAGAGGAATGACACAGCACGTTGTATGAGTGTGGCATAATTTGAGCACCAAGTGTGTGGAGGTTGGAGGGATAAAGTCTAGAGAGGTGTGTAGGGGCTGGGTGGGGTAGGATCTTGTGGGTGTGAGGACCCCTGGAGAGGGTCAGGCAGTGAGGTGGCGAGGCCAGATCGATGACTTCAAACTGCCTTTATAGCACCAGATCACTTTTCTCACGCAGCCCCTGACCATAGATCTGGAGAGCTTTTCTTCTTTTTCCCTAGGTGGTTCTGCTCCCTGTGATGTAGTTAATGATGCCTGCAGAGACATGAACTTTCTCTGTTTTGCTTTGACCCTCATTACCTTAAGCTTGCTTATTCTTAGTTTACACCAGGGATCTGGGATGACAGATCTGTTTCCTTCTTTGTGCACTCTTTGTCCCTCCTCCTCTCCTGCCTCTTCTTATCCTGGCGTGTGCTCAGCACACATTTATCACAGGCAGCTGTATGCCAGGCTCTGTGCTGGGTTTGGGGGCTGCTATGCTGAGCATGCTGTGTCCCTGTCCTTTGACGTGGAGGTAGGGGGCCACTTAAGTTCCTGGACGAGGCAGAATTACAAACACATGAGTGGTAATTTGAGGTGGAGAGTGGTTTAGTAGCAGGATTCAGGACATCATACTGTGCAGTCACAAAAGAGGAGGTTCTCTAGTTTTGAACCAGTTGCCCTTTTTCTTAACATCTTATTCCTTCTTTTCCTTATTTTCTGTATCCTTCTATAACCATAAATTTTTATAGACTTAGAAAATCTTGACGCCTTTTACTATCAGGTGTCTTCTTTTTGTTGTTGTTGTTAGTGTTTTTCTCTTTCCTGTTTTCCCCCTGTATGTGTGGCTTTGTGTGTCTACATATACGTATTGTGCGTATTTGTGGATGTATTTTGTGTCTGGTGGATGAACGTCACTCTGTATCTTATAGTGTGTATGTACCTGAGAAGACAGGAAGAAAGACAGAGACTCCTTAGGTAACGCCAGAACAGTTTTATTTCCTGTGACTGATGTAGACAGGAAATGTGTATGACATGTCCAAAGGAGCACAGTGGTACCAAAATCCGACTGCATGTCAGAATCACCTGGAGAGCTCCATTAACATGCATATTTTTGGGCTTACTACAGAGATTATGACTGTCTGAGTTTGGGAGAAGGTTCTAGAATTACTGTTTTTACCAGGGCTGCATGTGATTCTGAAGCAGCCTATTGATGGTTGGCATTTGGAAGCTAGATGAAGAATACCAAGTCTGTTGACTGTGGTTGGTTGGCTCCATGTAAATATAGTCAAATGATTTTCTTCTTGAGTGTGCTCATGAACCTAACCCATGTGAGCCTATGTGCGCATATTAAATAACAGCCCTGAGCATTTCTCTTTACAAAGTCACGGACTCCATTTACATATATTAATTCATTTAATACTCACAACAACTACACAAGGGAGACAAGAGAGTACTTTTATGCAGATGACATTAAGGAGGTGAAAAATTTGGCCCAAGCTAACCAGGCTGTCCAAGTGGCAGCATCAGGACAAGAATGGAATGGGATCCCTCCTGAAACTGCCCACTGCTTGCTTTTTCCATGCCGGTAAACCCAGAGACTGCCTGAATTGACAGCAGGAACTCCCCCACCCACTTCCCAGAGCTCCCATGGCTCATCCCTAGATCCTCACCCTTAGAGAGCTCCAACAGGGTTGTGTAAGGAAGGTTCTAAGGCAGGAGTTACTGCAGAGGGACATCACCCCTGCCCTTGGAAGGCACCATGTGGGGCACAGGAAGCTCCCCTCACTGGAGGGAGCACACCCTGATGAGGAGAGTCCCTGTGATGGGGGGTTGCAGAGGCGTAGGTTTAGGAGGCATTTGCCAGTGCAGAGATTGTTTCTTCAACAGTAGGAATTCGGATGGGACTTCTATCCATCATAGGGGAAAAAAATGGTTTTTGAGTGAGTTCCGTGCTCTAGGTTTTCCTAGCGTGTAATCATGGGGACAGGTCTTTGCCTTGGACATGCTGAAGCCTTGGAGAGGTTTTCTTCCTGCTCAGGCCTCTAGGCATCTTCCCAGCGTGGGTGAGGGAGTCAGCTTTTCTTCCAAAGCAAGAGGAGTGGGCTCCCTTCCCTTGAATATACTCAGAGAAGTCTGGAAAGGTGTAGAGATGGGAGAGAGCTGTATTAAGGGCTCCTGGCCTGGGGACCACCCGACCCTTAGATTCTGTGGAGCAGATTGCCTTCAGAGAAGCAGGTTCTGGTTCTGGGCCATCAGGCCATTGTTCTCTTTTTCTCATGGTCTTAGGAAATGTCTCCATTCACCTAATGACAGGATCTCCAAAGTGGGCAGGATGAAATGAAATCTCTAGTTGCTGGGCCCCAGTGCAGGGGAAGTGAAGAAGGCATGCTACACTCCTGGTTTAAGGAAATTTATTAGATTTTTTTCTTAGTTTCAAGAAGGGCTCGTTCTTTCTATTAATAGCTCAAGTAAAGAGTTCTTTAAATTTGACTTTTTAATGTTAATTTCATTCTTTTACTGCCTCCCCCCCCCAATTATCCAGCAAAGCTCTAATTTCTAACTGAAAAATCATGTAACAAATTCAGTGTTTTAATTCAGACTGTATTTGAATGGTAAATAGTATGCCACTTAAAAGTAGCTGAAAAATGTTTTAATTTCTTCTCCCCCATCATTCATTTGCCATTTGGAGAATCATACAATAACTGACTAAAATTTTAAAAATATCAGCAAATTTGTCTCTTATTTCCAAGAAACTAAATATAGTCCAGGTGCTTAGGGCTTAGTAAAAGCAAAAGAATTGTAGGCCTGAGGGTAATTTTCGAGGAAGGTATTGGAAATGTAAAGGCTTTGAATAAAATGCCTCTGGCCCATGTAAGTGTATTGGTGCTGTACTAGAAATATAACAAACACCATTAAAAAACAGCTTGTCTTTCTGTAACATTTGCATCCCACCAATGCCTTAAGTATATGACACTGTTATTTTATTCCTCATTTAGTAGATAATTTCTCCCGTTAAAAAAAGTCATGAATTTTAGAGAGAGACCTTATTAATCTACTGATGCTCGGTATGTGCATATTGGACTCTGTCCAGGGAATTTTGTAACCATCCAACGGGTTCTTGTTGCCCACTTCCTAGACAGAGCCGATGTATCAAGACAGGGGAATTGCAATAAAGAGTTTAATTCATGCAGAGCGGCTGAATGGAAGACTGGAGTTTTATTATTACTCAAATCAGTCTCCCCGAAAATTCAGAGACTTTTTTTTTTTTTTTTAAGGATAATTTGGGGCCAGAGAGTGGGAAGTATTGATTGGTAGGGTTGGAGATGAAATCATAGGGAATCGAAGCCGTCCTCTTCTTCTGAGTCAGTTCCTGGGTGGGGGCCACAAGACCAGATGGGCCAGGGTGGCGCTAGCTTGATCCACCCAGTATAGGATCTGAAAAATATCTCAAGCACCAATCTTAGGTTTCGCAATAGTGATGTTATCCCTAGGAGCAACTGGGGAGGTTTAGAATTTTGTGGCCTCCAGCTGCATGACTCCTAAACCATCATTTCTAATCTTGTGGCTAATTTGTTAGTCCTGCAAAGGCAGTCTGGCCCCCAGGCAGGATGGGGGTTTATTTTGGCAAAGGGCTGTTTTCATTTTTGTTTCAGTGTTCTTCCCAAAGTTAGTGCAGCCTACAACCAGGATTGAACAAAGACAGCTTGGAAGTTAGAAGCAAGATGGAGTCGGTTAGGTCAGCTCTCTTTCGCTGTCCTAATTTTCTCATTGTTATAATTTTTGCAAAGGCAGTTTTGGTGTGACTCTGGCATGACCAGAAGTAGCCTGTGATTAGATGCATGCTCATCCTTTCAGCTGCTGTGCAGGTGCCTGTACAAGGCGCTGTGCTTTCTTCCATTCTAAGGCAGTTCGCTGGAGCAGGCGTCTGGGTGGTGTTACACAGCTGGCTCCTGCAGAGGCTCTTGTGAGTGACTGAGAAACATGGAGATAGCAGGTTGGAATCCCAGGTTGTCAAGAAATTGTATGTGGTCACTTTCTAGATGTCAAGAAGCTTTTTCTAAAACAAAAACAAAAACACTGAGCCTCTATCCCATGGGTCTGGTGTGAAATTCACCCTGGGTCATTTTTGGCCTTATTCTGGGTTGTCCCAAGGCCCGGGGGCTTGTGCAGAGTCCAGGCCTCTGGTTGTCAGCACTGAGTCAGTGGTGGCTGTGCCATGTCCCAGCTCCCTTTCACTCTCCTAGCCCACTCTCTCCCCCAGGTCCCTGCAGGAGGCCCTATCCCAGGGACCCACAGATGTCTGTTCTAGGGTAATCTCTTTTAGTCAGACTGGGGAGCTCTATGTCTCCCTAACCTTTGTTTCCCAAAGTGACCTGATGTTTTTGGAAAGAAATACCAGGAATTCCTGTCTCAAACTTCCCCAGAGGTACAGAATGATATCTACTCAAATCAGAGAAGACAGAGGGGTGAAGCAGGAAGGGAAGATCCATTAACGGCCCTGTCACAAGCCTCCCCAATCTGTCCAGAGACTAACCTTTTTCAGGGCTGCCCATCTGGATGTATCATTTAAAAGCGCTAATTTCCACTCATCAAAGGTCATTTATAAACTAAACAGGGACAGAATAAGGCTGCCGTGGGCTGATGCCTGAAGCCCAGTATTCCTGCACAGCCCGGTTTTCATGCCCTCTGATTTTGCCTCCTGCGCCTACATCCTTCACCATGCCTCCCCATCCCAACTTTCTAAAGTGGCCTTGAGACCCAGGAACCAATTTTTGAAGACCTTCATTGCTTGAGCCCTTGTTTCATTTCTAATGTTTGCAGTATTGTCACTCTTCTATAGCATCCCAAAGTCCCCAATGCATTTTTTGGAAAATAATCTGAATTGGAAAGCAGGGCCAGATCCCCAGCTCCTCTCCTGGGGGAGTCTGTGAACCCTGCCATGGCTTTTGAACATTCTACCCCAGAGACCCAGAATCGTAGACTCGCCATCTGTTTGGGGAAGGGAGTCTGGACGTGCCCGTGCCCTCTACCACTGGCTGCAGACCCCTGCCACTTGCCTGCGTTTATCCTGGGCTGGGTGTGAGCCTTTTTCCTCGCAGGGTCCTCAGAGACTCATGCTGCACGCAAGCGGCAGGAGATAGAGTCCCACCTTCTCTTGGTAGCTCCCATCTTGTCAAGATCAAGTGTGTTTTACTCTCTGAGTTTTCTGATAGACATGGCAGCTGGTGCGGCCAGTGGCAGCGCCAGGGATGACTGAGATTCCTCTCTTCCTGGCTCAGTCTCCTTGACTGTGAGATGGGAGCAGCCCACTCTAGAACTGTCTGACCCCCACTTCCTTGCCAGCAGTCTGAGTCTTTTCAGGTTAGTTGTGAATAACTCTGAAGTGAGAGCTTACGGCTATAAATAATTATACCGCGGATACTCTGTGCCTATTACTTATCTTTTAATTATTTTACCAGAAATGCTAGATTAACCAAAAAATAAATCAGTCTCAGTCCTCAGATGTTGAGCTGATTAAGAAAGAACCCCTTTGGGATACTGAAGAACATGAACACACACATATACACCCACAGGCACACACACACAGAGGTACTCTGGGGAATTCTGCAGGAGCTCCTGCAATGTGCTGGCTCTGGTATTTTGGTATTTCAGAATAAATGGCCTGATGTGACCTTCTGGGGTGACAGTCTTTGCATTTGGCAGTGGCTGCTGTCATCCCAGGGCCTAATGAGCACTAGAGGCTGACAGAGGGACAGAAAAAGGGACATCTCTGTGGTGTGGGAAGTGTGTGCCACCCAGCGCATCCTCTTTCCTCCTGCTGTTCTGTCCATGCTCCATCCTCCCCTTCACATTCTTCCTCTGTCCCCTGAAAAGCCAGCCTGGCTATACAGCCCCAGGGTCCTGGGACAGGGGCTCCAGTGGTGGCCGGCCCTCTGCCCTCTGCCCTCTGTTCTGTAGGAGCCCAACACTTCCCTGCAGGCCCCAAGGTCAGGAGCAGCCTCCTCTGAGAGCACTGTTCTGGACACAAAGCTAGTTATTTCCTGAAGGAAGGAGGTTGCCACTCTGGCCCTTCTATCAGCAGGAGCCCTTATCGCTGGGAATACAGAGCCATGTGATCCCCTGCATCCCGGACAATGCTGGTTTCAAGTACAGAGCCTCTTCTGCATACCATTTCCTGGAGACAAGATGAGGCTCTTAAAAAATAATTAAATTCGCCTCATGTCACTTGTCTTCTTAACTGTAAGCACTACAGAGATCTTTCAAGGAAATGCAGGAGAGCAGGGCACACTCACCATGTCCCTGCCCTGGGATTTGAATGCCCAGATGAAGAGAACAACCACCCTGGCTGCCTTCTTCCTAATGATCCTGTGATTGCAACCCGATCTGCATGCATGCTAGGCCAGGAGAGAGCCTGAAACATCTATAGAACTAGTAGGACCACTCTCTTGACAAGCTCTCTCCAAAGAGGTTAGCTGTCTCTTTTCTCTGTTTGCACTATGGTTTGGAAATAAGGATTTTCTTCCTTAGTTGTCTGGGCTGAAGATTTATGTAGCATCTCTTATTCCTCAGAGAACAGTAATCATTCATGTCCCTCCCACCCCCCACCTCCCAGCCATAGAGACTGGTCCAATCAATATTTATGTGCCCATCTCTCGCAGCTGCAACATGCAGGCATAATAGATGCCAGATTCCTTGATGGCCATTGAAAAATTAACTGGTGCCTGTATTTCAGGCTCATTGTTTCCCAGGATCTCAGGGAGATCAGGCCACGTGGTCTGTGGATTAATTAAGGCACCCAGATAATTGGCTATTAATAGATGGCCAATTGATGGCTGCCAGCTGGGTGCTGAATTGACTAATGTCCTTATGGTGGGCAGGTGGTCTTTATCAGAAGAGGAACTAGCTGAAAGACTCGACTAATTAAAGGGTGAATCAGGAAAAGAAGATAAGAGGTAGGTTCTTTCCCCACCACTTGGTGTGATGTTTTACAGCTTACAAAGCATTTATATTCACAAATGCCTCATTTGATCCTTACTGTGACCTTGTGAGGTGAGTGTTACTATTATTCTCGTTTTCTGAAGTGTGATGAATCTGAGGGTATAGCAGGGTGGGGACTTGGGCAAGCTAGCCTAGCCAGGAAGTGGGCTTCAACTTGCTCTTTTGACTGTCATGCATATGCTATTTCTGTTAGAGCCATGCTCAACTTCAGGTGAGATTTCTTTGCCAGGGAAAATGAAATATATACGTGTATGTTATATGTTTGTTTTCATATGGACAAAAAACTAGTGCACTTGCTGAGAAAAGATGCCCTCCCTCTGTGAAAATACCAGCATTGCTTTTTTTTTTTTTTCTTTTTTTCAGTTTTATTTTTTAACTTACAGAAGGGAACTGGAAAAGGGATTAAGGGAGATAGAGAGCTTGTCTCTGGAAGGCCAACAGAGGGTCTGGAGGACTTTGGGTTTTCTTCTAGGAAAGGCCAAGTTTAACCCATGCTTGGGCCAGTCAGGGCCAGTCCACAGGATCACTGCTTTCTGGAGTGGGAAGAGCTGGGACTGTAACAGCAGACTCGGTGGTGCGAGAAGTGGAGAGAGGCTCTCCACTCTTCCCCCTCCCCACAAGTCCCACTATCAGGTACTGACTCTGGCCTTACCCAGGAGCCCACGCTGCCCTGCTACCACCTCCCTCCTGGGCCCTCAGGGTTTGCTGGCAGGACAGGAGGCTGTGCTGTTCTTTCCTAGGCTGCTCCAAGTTAGAAATCAGCAGGGTTGTGGAGTTAAGACGCAAACTGTTTGAGTCCCTTTCTTAATGAATGTGGTCCTTAAACCATCGGAAGCAATTCCCTTCCAAGAGGAAAAATGTAATTTGAAAGAACCTAACACATCCTATATGAAATGTAAGACAAGTGCCTGGGGAAATGACTCCAGGAAGTGACTTTAGAAGATACCCAATGTCACCTTAATATAGGGTATCCTGCCTGCATCTCTAATGCCGGGGTGTCCTGCCCACGCCTCTAATGTGGGGGGCACCCTGCCATGTCTTGCTGGTTAGCCTTGAAAATTGATGGACGACTCCTCAGTTCTGTCTGGTTGGTGGCCTGCTGGTTCCACCCAGTACAGGGACCAGACTCTTTGTGGAGGATTTGGAGGTTGGGTTTGAGTTATGTCGTTGCTGCCCACGTATATGTTTAAACTTAGGAAAGCATAAGATCAGGAGGCTGCCGATGTCTTCCTGGATATTTTGTCTGCCGTTCCAGTAAGCTCCTGGGCCCATGGTGGTGTTTTTGTGCATGGCCTAAACAATAAAGTTGGTGCTCTGCTCTAAGATCCCAAGCAGAAACATGACTTTTTTACTCTTGTCCTTTTTCCCCAAGCATGGCAACGTTAAAGGACACTGCATTTTTAAAAACTGTGTGGAATAAGAATGAAAAGAAATGTAAACCTAGATGACCCTGATATTTTCCCTCTCCACTTGGAAGCCCTGATGGTTTTCTAATCATTTGCTCAGATCAACTCTCTATAATTCTCCCTGCCTGTCTTAAAACTGAAATTATGATTTCTGCTCCAGATTTTAGCTTTTCTCCTAAAATTGAGTGTATATTTTGGTAAACTTCTTGGCAGTGTCTACTAAAGCTAAACATATGTGTACATCTATGACCCTGCAATTCAACTCCTACATATAAACCCAACAGAAATGCTGTGTATTTTAGGGAATGTCATGCACTTGAATTAGAGTAGGTGAAGTTTTTCTGTCAAGGGCCAGTAAGTATTTTTGTTTTGTTTTGTTTTTTAGGTTATATGGTCTCTGATGTGACTATTCAACTCTGCAGTTGTAGTTTGAAATACAATATGTAAATGAATTAGTGTCACTGTGTTCCAATAAAACTTTATTTATGGAAGCAGATATTTGAATTTCATATATTTTTCACATCTCATGAAGTATTCTTCTTTTGGTATTATTTTGAAAGATTTATAAATATAAAATCCATTCTTAGTTTGTAGGATGTACTAGGACAGGTGGCAGGCCAGATTTGACCCACAGCCTGTGTGATTCCATATATATAAAGTACAAGAACAGGCGAAACTCATCTCTGGCATTGTAAGTCAGTTCATGGTTACCTTGGTTGGGGGTACTGACTGGATGGGGACAGGACATTTTGGGGCACTGGCACTGTTCAGTTTCTTGATTGCGGGACTGGTTACACAGGTGCATTCACCTTGTGAAATTCCTTGAGTACATGTTATTTTCTCTTTGTGCATTCTACTTCAGTAAAAAGTTCAAAAAGAAAGATCTGAACTGAGTGTGTGGTTCCTGACTCCAGGTTTTAGCACCTCATTTAGGGTCGGAGCCTAGCAGTTTCCATTCTTTCTATAGCCATTGGCTTCTGTTTCCCAAATAAGTCTTTGGAAAAGGTCTTGGTTTGAAAGTTACCCACATCTTATTCCCTTTTATAGACAGAGAGACATTTAACAACTGCTATGGCGCAGGCACTAGCTAACCAAAGTATGTGCTGGATCACAGGAAGATGATGGGTCCTAAAGTGGGAAGGCATTCAGGACAATGGGAACTGTGAGTAGGACTTTGGCTGGTATAGTAGCTGCATGGTACATCTGGGATGAAATCTACCTAGAGTTATAGGTAAGAGGTGAAGGTGTGATTGCAGAGAATAGAATTATGTGATGTGAGCTACTGGCTTGTAGAAAACTAGCTTCTTGTTTCTGCATCCAGAAGAACAGGCAGAGAACTGACAAACTGAGCCTGTAGTGTTGGGTGCTTTCTGAGTTAGTCATCTATTCTTTTTAACAACCCTGCATGGCCGGCATTCTTAGCTTGGTTTGTCATGTGACGAACACCAAGGCTTAGGGAAGTTTTGTGACATATCCAAGATCATGCTGTTTATAAGCAAACCAGGGATCTAGATTCCATACCAGGTCTGTCTGCCTCCAGAGCACCCAGCCTCTTTCCACTTCCATATGCTCACCCCAAGCTTCCTTCCCTCCCCTCACAGCCACGTTGAGTCTGTAAAAGGCAGAACTTGAATATATTTTTTCCTTTGCAACTTGCCTTTAGAGCTGGGTTCACTGTGCTTGCCAGAGTGAACAGTTTAGATCAGAAATTGTTGAATGAAATAGTCTTACATCAGAAGCTATCTCTTTCGGGATGAGTCATTTTAAAACAATGTTTAAAGAGAAAACTTTACAGTATTTTCAGAGAAATATGTTGTGCTTTCACTGCTATCTGACATCCTCTTATGAATGCTGTCCTGCCACAGATGACTGGGAATGTGTCTGGTCCTAGGGTTAAACTTTAAAAAAGGAAGTCTCCAAAGTATCACATTTTTGAGAGTGTGAAGGTGCTTAAGGAATACCTCAAGACGGATTAAAGAGAGGACAGTGAGGAATTAACCAACAGATGCTGAAAATACAAAGGCCATTGTGGATAGCTAAAAACTGTAGCATCACCCCTCAGAGAGGACTCGTCCTGTGTTTAGCATAACGCCACCAATTATTTGGTTGTTTATGCTGAGGAGTTGAAAGCTATCATGTGCCGGGAAAATACTCAGCATGGAGCAGTAATTATGGATCAGCAATTATGGATCAGCTGATAATAAAGGATGTATTGGATTGACTGCTAATTAGATTATTAGCTGCAAAAACAAATACCTGCTATTAACCATAAATAAGCTGCACTTATGATATTTTCTATGTTTTACGCTTACTCCTTTTTATAATGTGCATTTCTTTTCTTTCTGTGCCAAGGCTTCCCATTTTCCCCAGTCATACTGAGCGTATTTGTGGGTCAATAAACATTGAGCCACAATTAAAGTGTTCTTTTTTCCTTCCACTCTCCTGGAGAATGGGGTGGAGAAAACTGACATGCATCGAGCGTCACGTGTAAGGTCCTCGGTGAAGTGTAGTCTGTTTTCTCAGGGAAGAAATAAGGGCTCTTTCAAGGCTGGATCCAGGTCTTTCCTACGGGCACAGAGTCTTTGTGAGGGGTAAGATCTCTGTGAAATCACTGCTGCAGTTAATTGCCAAAGAAATGACCATGTTGCTCTTCCTTCTTGTGGCACTTTGAGGTTTGGTCCTTGTTTTTCAAGGTGGCTGGGATGAGTCCTTGGGAGCCTCAGGTGCCTGTATCCCCCACTCCTCACTACCAAAGAGGGCCTCTTCCTATAAGTAGGTTGACTGTGTGTCCCCAGCAGTGTGAGGTGCCAGCTGCTTTTCTGCCCAAGCAGGCCCTCAGTTCTGTGGGTAGGATGATCTGCCAGAGCTCCTGGGCACACAACAGGATGTCTGGAGAGAGAAGTTGCATGCAGCAGGAGGCTCTGGCTGTGCTCTCAATAAGTGGCACAAGTGACCGTCAAGTGTCCTGCATTCAGTGCTAGCAGAAGACCTGGTTTGTGACCTCCGTTATTCGCCAGGAGTCCATGTAGAAAGAAGAGGCTTCTAGGGGAGAGGTGAGTGTGAGTGCCTTTTAGGAGAAATGCTGGGGGCTTTATCTGCATCAGTTATTTATTCCTCACAAGCACCCCACAAGGTGGGCAGGCTAAGATTCAGCTACTGCTACCAGTACAGTCATACTCGCCTTTCTCATTAAACAGTGCCTGGGAGGTTGCAGTGAGCCGAGATTGTGCCACTGCACTCCATCCTGGGCAATAGAGGGAGACTCTGTCTCAAAAACAAACAAACAAACAAAAACAAAAAAACAGTGCCTGAACCACGCTAATTGTTAACATTTTCTTTTTTCAATATTATCTCTAGATGGTGTATTGATTACCTTTATTTTTACCAGTGAGGGACTTGAGCTTCCTAAAGGTCCAATATATTGCCCAACACAACAAGGGTGACATGATTTGGGGAGGAAATCCAACCTTACAGAACAACGCCTGGTAAATATAAATGCAATTGTCAAACGTTTATCCCCATATATCCCTGCAAAGATTCTCTTCTTCCCCTCAGCCTCACTTTCCACTTTGACTCAAAAGAGAAAACACAGCTATCCATTTTGCAGTTCCTCCCATCATGAATAAGTGGTGGAACTAAGACAGGACATAGGATGCTAGAGCTCTGGTGGGAGTACCACTGGGGCAGTTGGCAAGCGAGAAAGATGGGTGAACTCCATGAAGGTTTCCTCCTTTGAGTGCCTATCAAGCGTGGGGAGACAGAGTGGGCAAAATCACCTGTCCTAGGCCACTGGATCAAGTTCATCTGAACATCCTGCAAACCCATATAGGGCGTTGCTGTGTGGGAAGCCCTGTGTAGGAAGCAGGGGTGAATCCTGAGGGAGTGTGGAGTGTGGAGTGTTTAGCAGCGGCTCTCTGCTGGCCCCTCCCTCACCACTTCTGATTCCCGAACACTGTGTTCCTCTTAGATGTATCGCTGTATTACCGGAAAGATACAACTGTGTCTCTGGGGAGGCTGTTTAATGGAAGGAACTGCAAGATGGATAGCTGTCTTTTCTCTCTTTTGAGTCAAAGTGGAATGTGAGGCCAAGGGGAAGAAGAGAATCTTTACCGGGGTACATGGGGATAAAAGTTTGAGACAATTGCTTTAGCTCAGAAAACTGTGTTCAGCCACAGTTTAATCTCATCCTTAAAGCTGTTTCACTAAAATAGGAACCTGTTATTCCACAGGGCTGCTTATTAGAAGAAGAAGGATTTAGGGAGGTCTTTTAAAGTCATTTTAGTGATTTTTTTGAAAGAAGCATTTGCCGGAATCCACTCGTCCCCAAAGCATCTGTTGTTTTAGGAGCATAACACTAGTGGAAGCATAACAGGAAGGGAAAGCCAGCGTCAGGGTAGGAGATAGGCTAACTGAGCAACCCACTTTTATTTAGTCAGTATAGGATGCCTGTCGTGGGTTCTATGCTGTTTTGGGCACCATAGACCAGGTAGCCCATGGGTCAAATGCAACCCCCACTTTCTCCACTGTTTTTGTATGGCCTCTGAGCTAAGAATGGTTTTTATATTTTTAAATGGTCAGAGAAAAACTCCAAAGAAAAATAATATTTCATGACACATGAAAATTATTAATACGTGAAATTCAGACTCCATGGTTCATCAATAAAGTTTTATTGGAGCACAGTAACACTCATTCCTTCACGAATTGTCTATGGTTGCTTTTATGCCACAGTGGCCAAGTTGAATAGTTGTGATGGAGACTGTGTGGCCCACAAAACTTAGATCTTTACAATGGAAATAGAAAATATTTTGCGTATTTTTTATAGAAAACAAAAATTTGTAGAAAATGTTTGCACACCCCTGACCTTTTGTTTCTCAGTGTGGCTCATGGGCCAGAAGGGTTAGTGTCCCTTATAATTCATTAGAAATGCAGAATCTCACTCCATTTCAGACCTACTGATTCCAAGTCTGCATTTAGTAAGATCCCCAGGTGATGTGTGTGCAATTAAAGTTTGAGAAGCCTGCATTAGATGATGTGCTTGCTCGTGAAAAGCCTGTGTGAATCGTACTCCACAAGACCAGCTCTGCATTTGGTGCCACTTGTCCTTATTTTCTTGGAGTTACATGCGATTCCAAGCTCCCATTCCCCCATGTGGGGATGGGGATTCCTCTTCTACTCACGGCTTCACAGCGATTCCGGAAGCTTCCTCCACTCCAGGTAATGTGGGAAGAGGTTGTAGTCTTCCAGCTATTACCATCATGACTGTTTCGTCATTGACTGTGCTCTTCACGTTCTGCTGATCCCGGGCTAGTGGCTTCCCTGTGGTACCCGGAGCCCCCTGTGTCCAGCAGCCGGCCTTCCTAGGAGCATCACACAGCCATTTTAATTGGGCTCTGCTACCTTCTGGGATACCTACGACTCTCAGGACTGGCCGTGTTCCATTCTCCTTCCAAGCTGGAGGAATTCTCTCTCTCTCTAGTCCTCAAAGGCACTGCCCTTTTTTTTTTTCCCACCCCCTGGGCTATTCATTCTTTCAAATAACACTGGCTTTTGTAAATGATAGAAGATGGCCTATTTCCTGGTATCTCTGCTTTGGGCTTAGGAATACGATCTTCCTGGAAGCCAGGGAGCATTTGGATCTTGGTTATCTGCTGAGGTCAGGGGTTGGGGCAGGGCCGAGGCGGGAGTGGGAGGTAGATGGAAGTGAGAACAAGTGCAAACAAATATCCTATTATCCTAGCACCTCTACACCATGTTATGATGCAGTTGAGGGGACACAACTAACACCATCTAGGACAGTACTGAATCTGGGATATCTTCCTGTAGAACAGGAGACAGGTTCTGTGGGAGCTTAGAGAAAGAGAGATTATTGGGCGGCAGTGGACAGGGAGGTGTCTTCCTAAGGTGGCAGGACTCAGCATGAGTGACTAGAGATGAATGGAAACCAGGAGTGGGCCAGATTGAGGAAAAGTTCAAAAATAAAGCCATTTGCTTATTTTTGTTCTAAGACCAGAGGGTGTAGGATTTCCCCAGTTGGGAATATTATACTCCACTCACTGGGGACTTTTTCAGTAAATGTTTTGGGTTTAAGGATTTTAATTGTCTATAGTATGTTCATTGCTCTTAAAGAGGCAATTCAGTGAAATTTGAACTTGGCATTCCCTTTCTCTTACCCTTCTGGCCTAATGAGAGTAGCTGTGTATGTTCTGTATTTCTCACCAGGCTTGAGTCTGGCTTTTCTTGACCACCTGTTTTCAATTTTAATTTGTGTAGCTGCTGTTAGAGAAATTACCTGTGGGGAAGTCATCTTGCCTGTCTAGATTCCTTACAGATGAAGCCTTGGCAGGGCCATGGCCAAAGTCACTTAGAATGCCCTTGGACGGGCATGCTGGGCATCCCAAGTTCAGAAGGTCTGAGTCCATGCACATTGGTTGGAGAAAGCGAACCGTGAAGACATCCCTGCTGGTGTGACCAGGTCCTGGAAGAATTGTTTCTTGTGTATACCAAACAAAGAGGCTGGCAGATCCGCAGAGGTTATTTGAGATGTGTGCTGATCCACTGCACCTCTTTCCAAATTGCTCTCTTAGGAAGCTGAAGCAGGAAGGGTCCTAACACAGTGGACATGGAAATATACTCATCATGTACCAAGTATAAAAAAAAAGAGGATTCAAAATTGTGTCCATGGCCGGGCGTGGTGGCTCATGCCTGTAATCCCAACACTTTGGAAGCTGAGGCAGGTGGATCACCTGAGGTCAGGAGTAAAACCCTGTCTCTACTAAAAATACGAAAATTAGCCGGGCATGGTGGCACACATCTGTGGTCCCAGCTACTTGGGAGGCTGAGGCAGGAGAATCACTTGAACCCAGGAGGCAGAGGTTGCAGTGAGCCAAGATCATAGCACTGCACTCCAGCCTGGGCAACAGAGTGAGACTCTGTCTAAAAAAAAAAAAAAATCTTGTGTTCATGGTAGGATACTAATTTGTTTAAAACAAGATATATACATTGAAAAAAGTTGTCGAGAGAAAATAAAAATGGATGATTTACATAAATGGGCTATTGTCTATGTGATATTTCTCACTGCAATTTATTTATCTATCTTCTCCTTTTACTCACCACCCTCTCCTTCACCCCCTTTGAGATAAGCAACATAAGAATCTGGATATGTGAACTTCAGTAGCTTTCTCTCTGCATTGTGTAACTAGTTTGTAAACATGTATAAACATTTACAGATCTGTTTTGGTTGTTATTAAAAAGGAGAGTGAGAGATGGATCACATTATATATACGTTGCATCTTCTCCACTTAAGTGTATGTTCTAGAAATCCTACTGGTCAGCTAGCTCATTATTTTTAATGACTGCATAATATTCTGCAGTGTGGATATAACTTATTTCCATTTGATGGGTATACACCTTATCTCTCGTCTCTTGTTGCTACAGACAGAGCTGAAATAATCTATGTACACGTATTCTTACATGTTAGAGCTTTTGCTTCTAAAGTATAACTTTTGAGAAGTGGGAATTCTGAATCAAAAGTGGTCTGTAATTTTTATATTATGTGTATTTTAAGATTGCTTTGTAATCTCCTTTTTGAGATTATCTTGACTATTTTATTGTCTTATTTTATTGCATTCATGAGAACTTTCAAAATTAAATGTCATGGCAGTATAGGACTCTCTTGATTTTGATGCAAATGGCTTTAGTGTTCATTATTTACTGCTCACCTTTATTAGATATTCTGTATCACATTTTAACTTGCCTTTTGATTTACTTTGAGTTTTTATTAGTTTTTTTTTATTTTTATCTTTTGATTGAATCATATTTCTCTTTTATTGAAGCAGTGATTTATTTTGATTTTCTTGTTTTGAATCATCCTTGAATTCCTGGAATAAACCATATTTGGTTACAGTTTATTTTTATTTATACTACTGGGTTGTGCAATTCATTTGGAATTTTAACATCTATTTTCATGAGTTGGATTTGTTTATAGTTTTTTTTTGGTATTTTGGTTTTAGATTTAAGTGTATATTGCTTTGATAAAATGAATTAGGGAATTTTTTAGCAGATGAGAATAGTTTAAATAACTTTCACTGATTTATTCTTTAATGATCATATAGAACTCAGCTGTGAAATTATCTAGTTCTGTTGACTTCTTCAATGGTAACCCTTTAGTCACCTTCTTTGTCTCTGCCACGATACCTCTAATTGCTCACCAAATTCTGGTGTCTCGTTGTTTGGGCACACAGCAAGATTGCATTTCACATTCTCCCTTGCTTTAACTAGCATGTAACTAACTTGGGTCCAATAAAATGGAGTAGAAATGATGGGTTCTATTTATAGGCCACACTATAAAACCTCCCATGCACGCTCTACCATATTCTTCTCCTTCTGCCAGATAATGTAGGGCCACATGATGTAAGATGCTTTGGTCTCTGAATAACTGAATGGGAGAAAACTCCCCTGTTGTCCAGAACACCTACCCAAGACTACTGTGTAAGCAAGAACTTCTACTTGTTAGCATAGCCTATCTTCCACTATTGCATATGGTAGCTGGTCTTTTCACATTTTCTACTTCTTCCTTGGTCAGTTTGGGTAGTATCCATTTTGTTAGTAAATTCACCCATGTCTTTTAGGTTTTAAAATTTTACCAGAGTTGCACATAGTATTCTCTTCTAATTCTCTATTCTACACCTATGGTCAAATCTCCATTCACGTTTCCAATCATATATATTTTACCCTTTCTTAAACCTACTCTATCTTATAAGATGTTTTCAAAGAGCCAGTTTTTACATTTATGTATCTTCCTATTACATTTCATTTTTATTCATTAATTTTAACTTTTCTTGCTAGTAGTTTTCTCTATTTTTGAATATTCCTGTTTTAGAAATAATTAGGGCATGTAAGGTTGTACATTTCTTTTGCGTGCAGCCTTTGCTGTGTCCCATACATTTTGACTGTCTTCCTCTTCAGTTCTTACTAGATGATTTATATTTTTAATTTTGATTTTCTATTTGTCTGAAGAGCTACTCAGGTAGGAGCATGTTTCTCAATTTCAAAATCCTTAGGATTTTTGATACTTTTAATTTTGGATTGCATCGAATTATGAGATGAGAATGTGGCCTATCAAATCTTTACTTTTCAAAATTTTTAAGTTTTAATTAATGACCAATTACATAATCAATATTTAAAGTGTCTTTTGGACATAGGAAAGAAAGCCCCTGAATATTCTTTTTTTTTTTTTTTTGCCCAGGCTGGAGTGCAATGGCGTGATCTCGGCTCACTGTAACCTCCGCCTCCTGGGTTCAAGTGATTCTTCTGCCTCAGCCTCCCAAGTAGCTGGGATTACAGGCATGTGCCCCACACCTGGCTAATTTTGTATTTTTAGTAGAGATAAGGTTTCTCCATGTTGGTGAGGCTGGTCTCAAACTCCTGAGCTCAGGTGATCTGCCAAACTCAGCCTCCCAAAGTGCTGGAATTATAGGCGTGAGCTATCGCGCCTGGCCAAATATTCTTTATTTGATGGTTACATAGTTCTGTCTCTACATACGTACTAGATAAATATTCTTGATCCAACGTATCATTCTTTCTTGGTTTATATCATTTTTTGGTCTGCTATTTCTGTTCAATTCTGAAATCATACATTATAATTTTATTTTTATCAAAATCTTCTATCAAGAGTTTTGGCTTTATGATATTTAGTGCTATTTTGTTTTGTTCTTAGTGATTTGTATTTTAATAAATTGTGCCTTAACATTCACCTTATCTGATGTTAATATCGTCTGTTCTGGTTTGTTTTCATTTTGCATTTGACCATCTATTTTTAATCTTTCTTTACGGCATAAAATGTTTCTTATAAATTACGTATAGCTCTCTGTTGACCTGAATACATATTTTTATTTTTCAATCCAATCTGATGATATTTGTATTTTAATAAGAATGTTCAGCTTATAAAAATTAGTGAAACAATAGATATGATTAAATATATACTATTTATTTTATTTTTATCTTTCTCCATTTTATTACTTTTGCCAGTTTGGCCAATTACTACTTCAATTTCTCTTTCCCTTTTTAATTTGGACATCTTACTATATACCATCTATGCTGACTGTTATCTTTATTTCTAGGACATCCAAAGGCATATTTCTATGCAATCAAGATATCAGTGATGATTTTACACCCCCCTCCTTCTGCCAGGATGTTTTACTCACCCATTCATTATCATCCTAATAAATATATTTTGGAGACAGGGTCTCTCTCTCTGTCACCCAGGTTAGAGTGCAGTGGTGCAGTCATAGCTCACTGCAGCTTCAAACTCCTGGGTTCAAAAGATCCTCTCGCTTCAGTTTCTCAAGTACCTAGAACTAAGCTGTGCACCACCATGCTCAGCTAATTATTATTATTTTTTATTTTAGAAATAGGGTCTTGCTATGTTGCCCAGGCTCACCTAGAGTGATCCTCCTGCCTCAGCCTCCTGAGTGGCTGGCATTACAGGCATGAGCTACTGTGCCTGGCAGCAGCCTAGTAAATTGAGCCTTTTATGAGTACTTTTACTTCCTTACACTTGCATACACTGTAGGCAGATAGGCTTTTAGAAGACTTTTATTCACCCTACCTTCCACTACCCCTAATTACTGGGCTTTGCTGAGATAATTAAACACTTCTAAAACGAAATGTTAAATTTTTCTTTGCAGAATCCCTCCTCTTTTTCAAGTATTCTTATTTGTCACTTCCATTACTTGTTTCCAGTCACTTTAATACTACCTAATTAGATTTAACTGTACGAATTGCAAGGTTCATCATACCACTGTTTTCTCTTCTTTTTATCTCACCCATCTTGAGATTTCTGTTTGAGTTCATTTATTTTTTGATCAGAATATCTTCTTGAGATAGGGTATGTGGGTTATGTTTTCTATAAACTCTTGCATCCGTAAATATTCTACAAATTAGACAGGTGAATAACATCTGCATTGGACACTTGGCAATGTATGGATGGTTTTGTGGTTTGTTTGGGTTTTTTTTTTTTTTTTTGTAATTTTTTTGAAACAGGGTCTTGCTCTGTCACCCAGTCTGGAGTGTAATGGCATGCTGACAGCTCGTTGCAACCTCAACCTCCTGGGCTCAAGTGATCTTTCCTGCCTCAGCCTCCCAAGTAGTTAGGACTACAGGCATGTGGCACTGCACCTGGCTAATTTTATTATTATTTTATTATTTAGTAGAGATGGGGTCTTGCTAGGTTGCCCAGGCTGGTCTTGAACTCCTGGGCTCAAGTGGTCCTCCTGCCTCGGCCTCCTAAAGTATTGGGATTATAGGCATGAGCCACCGTACCTGGCCTGGATGGTTTTCCATTGTCTTCTGGATTCCAGTTTTGCAGATGGCATATGATTGAAGTCACATTATTTTTTCTTTGTTAGTTACCTGTTCTCTCTGTTTGGAGCTTGTGACATTTTCTCCTTATCTTTGGGACTTAGGAGGACACCTTGGTGTATGTCCTTTCCCATGTCTCTTGCAAGAAGCTCAGTTCCATTTGCAGACTCAGGTCTTTCTTCAAGTCAGGTAAATTCTTTACTTCCATTTGTTTAATTCTTGTCTCTTCTGTATTTGTTCCTTTTTCCCCCTTCTGGGATTATTGTTATTCATAAGGTGGGTCTTTAGAGTCTGTTCTCCAAATATCTTTTTGCCCCTGATTTTTATTTCTTTGTAGTTTTGCTCTTGTGTGTGTGTGTGTGTTTCTACTTATCTTCTAAGCCTCTAATTTAGGTCTCTACAGCAACTATCCTTTTCATCAACTACTCTGCTGAGCTTTATAGTTTGAAAAATCATGATTTTTATTCCCAGAAAGTCTTTCTTGTTCATGTGCTGTAATTGAATACCATTAAGTGCTGTTGTTATTTTTTGTTTGAGTTGCCCTTTGTCTCTTTTAGCAGCTCTGTTTCATCAACAGCTTCCCCTTCTAAGTGTTTTGTTTGCTCATGTCTCCAGCTTCTGGTCCTCTTTGTGGGTGGCTTTTTTTTTTTTTTTTTTGGTCCACTTTTTTCAGCTTAGGACCAGCTGCCTTCAGGCAAAGTCGACAGAGAATGGTGGTGTGTGAAAGAATTAAAGAAAGAGGAAAGAAACACGAAAGGTGGCTCACCAGTCAAGACAGGTTTGTTTTCTCTAAAACAAACCTGATAAGAGCTTCTGGCCCAGTTAGGTCAGAGGCATACTCTTTTACAGACTAAGAGTTTTTAAGGATTCAGGGTGGGGGAGTTTATTAGAGGCTTGGACTGCTTCTGTGTCTCTTTGCTGTGCTTATCTGGGAGGGAGAGTTGTGTGTCTGTTCCCATACATTGTTCTGCAGCTGCAGGCATACCCCCGCTGCTTTTAGCTTCCCTATCTTAGTGCACCTGAAGGGAAAGGAATGTGATTATTAAGGCCCGCTGTTGTACTGGGGCCCATTGTATGAGGGTGAAGTTTGGCAGTTACCCAAGAGACTTTCCCCCGACCTCCCTCTGTGCCCGGACTGTCTTACTTGTGTTTTACTGTCTGCTCTTTTCGGCTGCTTGTAGTTAGAAGAGAAGTGATTTCCTTGAAATGCATGAGGCTAGAAAAGGAGCTGGAACTGAAAGTGGTGGTGTTTGTCCAAGATGATGATGCTCCTGCTCTGTCAGTGTGTTGCAGTCTCAGCTCCTATTACCTTGTAGGAGCGGTACCACCAGGCAGGCTGTCGGTTCCTTGCAGCACCAAAAGGAATCCCCTGAGCTACCCTAGCTCCAGGCTACAGAGGACTCAGTAGGCCTGTTCAGCTTCCCATCCCTTCCTCTGGGCCACAGAGACAGGAGGTCCTCTCAGAACATTCTTGACAGCTGGAGTTGCCTTCCTCCCAGGGGCCTCTCCCACTCTGGGCCAAGCTTTCCCCAGGATTCAGGGACATCTGATCTTGCTCCTGTGTCTGTTCTTAGATGTCATTCTCTAGGCTCTCTCTCAACCCTTTTCCACCCAGCCCTGCAGATCCTGAGGTCTCACTTAGACTCCACACCTGTGTGCTGCCCTCAGTGGCTCCCTGCAGTTGAATTGGTGCTGAGAGAGACACCACTATCTATCAGCAGGGGCACATTCAAGCCACCATTATCCAGAATTGCTTCATCGATTTCTGAAATTTCAACAGCAAATGATAGAAACTTCCAAGCAAATATTCTTCTAAAATTTAGATTTCTTTGAAATCTAAGGAAAATGAGAAGGTTTCTACCCTGCATTTACTTCTCTATCCTGCCACAGTCTAAGAGAGGGATTTCAGTGTTAGTTTGAAAGGATTTTTATTCATTGGGAAGTGTTCCTAGAATTTTGTTAGTAGCTGCATACAACACCACTGCTGCAGAGGCCTAATTCATCTGGACTGGAATTACTTCCTTACTAGGATCACTTGGGGACTTCTAGGTTTAATCCATCACAAAGTAAGAGTACCAGAATCACATGGGGATGAGATTCCATAACCAGAGAATGGAGGACTTGGTGAAGCATGAGGATCAAAGTGAGAATCTGGAGATGGCAAGGAGGTTTGAAGTGACGTCAGGGCAGGCTGCGGGGGACTGTGGGCCCACGACAATGATAGTGGATCTTTGTCATTCAGGGGATAGGGGACAAAGTGGATCCTGATTCACTGGGAAATCAGTTGACCAATATATTATCATCAAATATCCTTTCCAATGAGAAGACCTGGAATGTGACCTAGGTCATGGATGTTGGTCTTTTTCTTTGACGATCGTGACATCTAACAATAATTAGGTCATGAAGAGGGATTCGAGAAATCCTCATTTTTTAGCATGTGTTTCATACCAAACAATGTGCCTGGTGCTGTCCCATACATCTCCTGTAATCTTAGCCAAGACTCTTTGTTAGGTAGCGTTTTCACAGTTTACCATGAGGAACGAGCCTCTGAGAAGCTAAGGATCTGTGAATACGAGGTCACAGGTCAGTAAATGCTATGGGACATCTCACAAGCTGATCAGGAGGTTGGCTCCGATGTGCCAGTGTTGTCGGAAAGCACAGGTTTTTGTCCAGCACTGGTTCACACAGTGCTTAGGCTGAGAAAGCAGCCACTGGCTGTTTGCTCTCCTGTGCCTGGAGCTGGGCTCATTGCACTTTGGGAGGGGCATTTTGGAAGACACTTCTGCTGCACGGGCAGTAGCAGGAAGACAGGTGTGACCACCAGTCTTTCCCAGAGGACAGTTTTCTATGGCATTGGCAATTGAAATGGGAGCTCAGTTCCCAGACTTTGGAGGGTCCTCAATGGAACAAGGAGGGATACAAAGGAAAAAAAAAGCAAATACACAGTTTTAGTGGGAGAAGGCATCCAGCCCCATCACTAGAGGCAACAGCTGTCTGTAGGACTGTGCTGTTGGTGACCATGCTTCTGACAGCCTATTTAAGACATCAAAAAATAAATAACATATGAAAAAGAAGAAAACAAGATGTAGTAAAAGAAGGAAAGTATCAAATTGAAATTCATCTTGCATAGAAAAGTATGACTAACGCCGGATAAGGACCTTTGTCTGAAAAAAAAAATGTTTTAAGCAAATGTCTGTTTACCTGCAGCATCTCACTTTATTTTAAAAGGTAAAAAGCTTTAAAAGGCTGAAAAGGGATGATGCATGTCAGACTGTCACAGCAATGAAGCCAGGACTCCCAATAGGGGTGGGTTCAGGGCTGAGCTTTTTTTGCAATTTGTGGTGGTTTGTTATAGTTTATTTTCTGCTTAATGGGTTGTAGTTTAAAGCAATGGGTAAAAGCCACACAGAGGGCTTATAGGAAAGTATCCCTAGTCAAACCAGCCTGGTAAATAAGCAGTTAGTCCTCCCTGCCTCTGCCTTTTGGCTTTCCTGTTGTTGATTCAGTGAACAAATTAAATTTCACAAATGTTTAGCCAACATCTACTGTGTGTCCAGTGCTGTGCTCAGCATTATGGCATCGAAGCCTAAGCCCTGGCCCTTTTCCCTGGAGACTTGCGAAGTCCTGCAGGCTAGCCACCCTGGAAGGTCCCTGTCCTGGTGTCCTTGGAACCTGCTGATGAAGAATCCCTGGGTCTTTGTCCTTGATCCCTGCAGGCTTGTGCCCTGCAGGCTGGGCAGCTCAACAAGGTGGCAGTCCCCATCTGCATCCCGGGCAGTCCGCTGGAGCTTCACAGCTGCAGCGGGGAGGAGAATTGTGTTCTCTGCCTCAATCCAGCTGCTGTCTTTGAGAGGCCAGAGTGCCTGTTGTTTTAAATCCTCTAGCTCTGCTGAACAACCATAGGGGTAGGAGACAGTGTGTCTAACTCTGTCTTACAAATGGGGTACCTGAATGAGGGAAGACCGAAGTACTTGACTCCCAAGTCATTCAGGGATTTGGAGTTAGAGTTCAAGTTCCCACCATTTTTCTCAGCCCATCTGAGTCAGGATGAGTCATATCTTTAAAAAAGAAATCTGACTTTTAAGAATGGTTTTGCATGAATCTCGTGCCTATGTGAGAGTTGATAATACATGTCACAGGGTCATTTTCTCCCACTCAGAGAAAAAGACCAATCAGCTTTACATTAATTCCCCCCAATTTTAGAACAGATGGTTTTCTGAGCACTTAGAAAAAAAAAATGTGGTGATTGCTACAGGGCAAGTATGGCTTGCCCAAGAACCAAGCATGCCGTGTGAACCTTGGTTCTTCTTTCCTGTGGTTGTTTCCCTCGGAGGTCAGGAAAGGATATAGGAAGGCTGACATCTTGCCCATATGCTGCCATTCTCTTTCCCTAGTGATCTAAGTGGCTGCTGTGCCAGGATATGGCCACAGTCTTCATTGCAAGCCAGCATCATGCTTGGTATTTCTTGTTAGGCTCTGATTTTTCTCACTGGAA
This sequence comes from Papio anubis, assembly GCF_008728515.1. Lineage (NCBI taxonomy): Eukaryota > Metazoa > Chordata > Mammalia > Primates > Cercopithecidae > Papio > Papio anubis. Next base: position 30,931,315 of record NC_044989.1, on the reverse strand, counting down.
GTTGCCTTCTGGGTAAAAAAGGTGGTTCTTTTCTTTCTGTGACTTTTAAAATCTTTGGCATATTCAGTTTCTAAGTTGCCTAGTGTTTGGAAGGCATGGCCTTTGGAATCACTCACTGTCTACAGGTGGGACAACCACTGATATGCTTAGCCAGAGAACAGTGAACAGAGTGCCTAGAAACAAGGGTCAGGAGGAAGCTGTGTGCTCTCTGCATTTAGGGATTTAGGAGGTAAGAAAGGGAGAAGGAAGGATCTGCTGTGGCTATTCGGAGGCCTGGAATATTTTTTCAAAGAAAGGCAGTACAGAAATTAAACAAGTTTTTGAAAGATGAGGCTCAAATACAAGGAAAGAATGGATTTGTTTTTAACGATTTCAAGTAGAATTGAGGCTGTTCCTGCGATTGTTGGAAATAAAATTGGTTAGAAAATGATGTCAGCAGAGAGTGGAGACTGTGAACCAGGAAAACAAATGAGCTCTGAAATCACCTTCTATTTTATAAATATTGTTTCTGGAGCTGAGAAAATTGAGACAGATTATTCCTTTTTCTCTCTCCCAAGCTATGGGTGGAAGAAGCCCTGAGTTTCCCATTTGGACCTTGTGAGGAGCATCTCATCTTGTCCTGGCGCGCTAAGTAGCTTTGTCTGCATTTAGACACACTCCATTTCCCTTTCAAGGACCACTATCAGCAGTAGCCAATTACAAACACACCTCATAACACATTATTGAGACACACTGCACGCAAATAAGCTGGAGAGATGTTTAATGATTGTACCACATTGCGTCCATTACAATCTGTCCGCACTGCCGCAGGACGGAGGGGCCAGTTCCTGTGTGAGTGTCTCTGTGTCTGTGTGTTTATGTATATTTCATTTTCACTGCATCCTAATTAGATATAACTCGAGCCAAGCCAGTTTATACTCTCAAGGAAGGAAAGGGAGAATCATTTCACATTCTGACAGGCTCCTTTTAAGCCAGACACTCCTTGTCTTTAGTTTTCTAAAAGTATCAGTGCTATTAGCAGCCTGAATTCATCTGGGAACAAGGAATGATGCATTTTCCGACTCAATGGGTGGCTTCCTTCTGTTATCTGTTTCTCGTGGAGAAGTAAAAGGTGGGCAATTCAGAGAAATGTTACATAGGCAGTCACTTCCTCCACTCTTTCATCTGCTGGCTTGGTTTTGCAGTGAGAGTTTGCTGAATTTTATTTTCTCTGCCATTTGCCATTGCTGTTGGTTTTGAAGTAATGGCTGCATTTGGCCACAGTAACTAACAGCTGCATTCCAGGCCTGTGTGAAGTGGCAGCTGATTCACCAAGCACAAGGCCTCCCTTTATGGTGTTAGGGGTTGGAATCTGGGAATGAGATAACAGCTGGGCTGAGCGGGGGGTTTAACCAGAATCCTCACATGTTGAGGTTAGAAGCCTTTGAGTTGATCAGGTCTACTTGGCCTCTCCGTAGTTGATGTTGAGACTAGGGAGAGGAAGTTACTTTCTCAGGAGTATCAGCTGGTTAATGGCAGAACTTACCTAGAACCTGGCCTTGATGCCCCTAGTCCAAGCTCTTTTCAGTCTGCCTGTTCCAAGCTGTGCTGTGCTTGCCTCTGTAAAATCCAAAGCTCAGTAGGGAGCAGGGAGCTGCCGACAGGAATGTTGGGTACCTGCTAGACCCTCCAGCCATGACAACTATCACAGAGCATGCATATGATTAATGCTTATATAGTCCTCATTCCCCAAGGACACTATTTGTGTGCTGTAGAGGCTTCTGAAAAAGGGCATATGATTTCAAAGGATTATTTTATCAAAGGATTGTTTTTATCCTCATTCTTTTGGAAAAACCGAATGCCCAATGCTCCAACCGGTGTTGCCTTTCTTGCGTTTTGCTCTTGGAGATCTGGGCCTTCCTTGAAGGAGTAGCATAGGGAAGAGAGAACAAACCCTATGTTTGCCTTTAAGTCAGCTAGAGATGTTTGCAGCCTGATGGAAAACTAAACTGGATTAGGTCTTCTAGAGCCTGCCTGTGTAGTTGAGCGGGTGACGTGTCCAGCCTCCCTAACTTGGAAAAAACTTACTGTTCACACTTCATTCATACGTTCCTTAGTCCTTGGCAAGCAAATTGCTTTTGAAGAATTTATGTCCCCATCTGCCACTTCTATTAGTAAGGGCAGTATTTGTGACTGATGTAGTGATGATGGAGTCCTGGGGCCCTGGTGATTTGATGTTGTCCATCTGTAGCCTGAAACTTCAGGGTTCATGTGGGGTCAGAGGCAGGAGTCTGGCCTTGGTATTTCCTGAATCACACTGCCTGGCTGGGGAGCCTATGTTTGCTCACAGCCAGGCAGATGGTGCCAAGTAGTGGCGTGTTCCTACTGCTACTTTTGCAGCCAGCCAGAGATATGAGACAGGACAGCTAGCTAATTGGTATTTTGAAGAATCTGCTGTGTGTTTCAGCGTGAGTGTGTGGGTTGTTGGGGAAGTGGTGAGAGTCTGAGGTGTGGGGTAAGATCCTAGTCCTAAAGAATCAGCTGTTTTTTGGCTAATGGTCTATGGGAGAGCAGGCTTCAAGCTTTAGAGGAAAGTTAAAGGAGCAACAGGACTGAGGTGAAATGATCAGCACCATGGAAAGCACCCTGTTGCTTGAAGTTTAGGAAACCCTTCCTAATGGCAGAGACTTGGCCTCACCTCTGTGCCTTCCCTACTATTCTTTGATAACAGAAGGAGCTAATGAGAAGGACAGCATTTTTTTTTCCCTTCCCATTCTGCTAATAGAGAGATCGAGTCTCAAGGGGTGACTCGTCTGAGATGTAGTGGTGAGTCAGTGGAACAGGCAAATAGGACTTCCTGTATAATGTGGCTGCTGCACCAGACAACTTCTTCTGGCTATTCTTCCTGGACACCATTACAGTCTCCTTGTTGCTGGACACAACAGCAAAGAGAACAATAGAAAACTCCAAAATGCTATTTTCAGTGGAATTAGAGGATAGATAACATCTGTGGAATGTGCAATGTGTGCAGGGGCTGTCCTGAGCAGGAGGGTTTGGGAGAGGCCATGAGGGGGAAGTAGAGGTTTAGGAGAGTAGCTGGTGGGCTCAGGAATAGCAGGTGGCAAAGAGTGACAGAAAAATACACATCCTGGATATGAGGGGCATCCTGAAGAGCCACAGCAACATCTCTTATTTGTAATCAATGCAAGTAAGGACTAGGGTGAGCAGAACTGAAGAAACGTACCTCCTGGGCCTGCTTTGATTCGGAGAAGCAGAGGTGGTGCATTTATACAAAGGACCATCCAGAAGACACCTATCTGCAAGAGACAATGTTTCTGGCAGCAAATAAAAGAGCCTTCCTTCTTTCCTTCCTTAACATGTTTGAGATACAAATATTTTTCAGTTTGATAAAATTTTGTGTAACCACCATTTAGATCAAGGTACAGAATCTTTTCAGCAGCCCAGAAATCTCCATGTGCCTCTTTCTAGTCATTAGCCCTACCCCACAAAGAAAGCTTACTTTAGTAATGAAAGTCTACTCTGGGCCCTCCTTCCATCCTCAGAACTTCCTGCAAAGAAATGGTCCGAGAAAGCCTATCTCATACAACAATAAGTAATAAAAAAGTAATTAGGGTCATTGGTAGATTAGAAGCAATGTTATTAGAGGGAAGAATGTCAGCAAGAGCCATGAAAATTACCCCCAAATAAGGAACATTCCCAGAAAAATAATTTTAGGAGCAGATGAAAATTCTAATCACGGATTTCACAGTGAATTTAAATAACTCAACAAAGCAATCATTTCTATGAAGAAGGACCCACCAAGCAGAGATAAATGTTCAGGAAAGGATGACAAAATGGCAAGAGGTGGTGAAATGTGAGCTGGCAGAACTCAAGGAGGAAATAAAAGAAAAAAGGCAAATTTGTCTCAGAAATGAAGATGAAGTTGGAAGAATCTCAAGGGAAAATAGACACTGTGGAAAATGCAGTGTGGAACATAGATGAAAGGCAAATAAATGAAACATAACTCAGGGAAGCATTAATAAAGATTAGAGAGAAAATGATTGACATAGAAGACAGGCAGTGGAGAGCCAATATAAGCATAATTTTAGTTTTTGAAAGAAAACAAAAAATAACAGATTAAAAAAATAGACACACAGAAAACACAAACAATAGAACAAATATTTAAAATATTAGGCAGGCTTTCATGATATAAAAGAAGACTTAAATCTAAATGTTGAAAGAGCACAAATTTAGGTGTTGGGCAAAATTACCCAGAATAGTTCACAACAAGATTATAGCCTTGGGAAGTTTTAGACAAGAAAGATAGGGAATAACCCCTCCCTTCCCCTTGCCTCCCTTTCCTTCTGTGAAAGTAGGATAGAAAAGTGGGTGTGGAGGTGGTGGGCAGGGGACATGGCTAGAATGGTTGGACGATTGGTTAAGAGAAAGAATAATTTATTGAGCAAGTAAATAAATATAAAGAGGATAATAGGAACTGTGTTTTTTACTGTTTGAAAGGGGATTTCTAAACATGGAAAGAAGGAAGCCTAGAAAAAACCTAGCATGCTGGATTGGAATTAGAAGTGTCAGTATGTACATATATACATACATATTTTTCTTAGCTCCTTCGTCTGAAAGCAATGGAACTCCAGTAGCAATGAGTGCATGCTGAGTACTCAGATCTTGGTTTCTTTTTTTCTTTTTTGAGACAGGGTCTTGCTCTGTCATTCAGACTGGAGTGCAGTGGTATGATCTTGGCTCACTGTAACCTCTGACTCTGGGTTCAAGGAATTCTTTTGCCTCAGCCTCCTGAGTAGGTGGGATTACAGGCATGGGCCACCATACCTGGCCAATTTTTGTGTTTTTAGTAGAGATGGGGTTTTGCCATGTTGGCCAGGCTGGTCTCGAACTCCTGACCTCAAGTGATCTGCCTGCCTTGGCCTCCCAAAGTGCTGGGATTACAGAGATCTTGGTTTCTAAATAGTGCCCTACACTGCAAGTTACCAGGGCACCTCAGAGAAGTGGTTAACTTAAGGGATAGGGCAGAAAAAGTATAAAATGAACCTGAAAGACCTTGTCTTTCCAGAAAGTCAGGAAATGCTCAAGAAAAGATGGAGATGTGTCAAAAGGACACAGAAGCCGGCTTCAAGGACTTTCCACTGACCAATTGAAAACAATATGAGCATCAAAGTAAATATCAAATAATCAGAGTATTAGATTACAACCTATTGAATAAAATAGGAATCTGTAAATCCATACTGTTAAAAATAAGTGAATGAATAGATACATAGACAGTAAATAAATAAGTGCAGGAGAAGAGACTCTTCCCTACAAAAGGATGACGACTGAAAAATGTAGAGAGAATGATGGAGGTACATATTCACCACTTGGTCACCATAACTGTGGTAATTGGCAGAGATTGGTAGTTGCTGATGGATGCTGTCTTGTGGGTGGAGGTTTCATAAGAAATAGCACATTGGCACAATATTAGTAAAGCTTCCCACAAAAGTGTAATCAAATAACATGGAAACATGGTGAAATATCAGTGGCAAAATTTGGCAGACACCAACTTGGCCAGATGATGACGGTTAACATCACTAGCGGTAGGACAGGTTGAGCTAGTGTGATCCTGGATGTGATGGGCTGAGAAGAACATACTGTCATTTCCACTGTGCCAAGAATGCATAGCTTGTGTTTGGTTGTGAGGAAACATCAGATGGACATAGCCTGTACAGAAGGAAAGGCCTGTACTGTTTCAGACTTTCAAAGATTTCAGAAACAGAGAAAGACTGAGGAATTCCTCCAGACCGGATGAGACTGATGAGACATGACAACTAAATGCAACATGTGTTGGTAGATAGGATTCTGGACCTGGAAGTGAAAAAGAGACATTGTTGGGATATTTGGGAAATTTGCAATAGGATCTGTGGACTGGGTCTGTGCTATATCATTGTTGAGTTTTTGACAAGGAGTGCTATATGGTGATGATATAGGAGAAGGGTCCTAGTCTTTGGGAGGCATGCACTGGAGTATTTAGAGATGATGGGAACATGTGAAAAAAATCTATATCTGTTTCTATCTTCTGTCTCTGCAAAAATGGGGAAAATGTAGCAAAATATAAAATGTCACCATCTAGAGGATTTGTGTGGAGGAGGTGTAAGAATTTGTACTGTTCTTGCAACTTTTCTTTAGGTTTGAAATGACTTCAAAATTAATAAAGAATGGTGAAGTAAACAATAAATAAAAAGAAAGACAGAAAGAAAGACTCCATTGGGAATCCAGGCAAAGAGATCAAGTCACTTATGAGGAGAAAAATATCAGGTTGGCCCCAGTTTTTTCTGCAGCAACTTCCAAATTCCCAGAAGACAGCGAAACAACATCTATGAGATAAGCAGAGACAGAAAGTGTGAGCGAATGATGTATATCCATTCTAGCCATCTTTTAAGTATAAAGACAGTTTTTGGACATGCAATAACTCTGGGAATATTGTTCCCATGAACCCTTCCTGAACAAACTAGTAGAGGGTGAACTTCAGCCAACAAAGTGAAGATGGAGGGTGAGCACTGAATAATTTTAACTGTAAAACTAAACTAAAACTGAGTAAGACAAATATGAGGATTAGGAGAACAGAGGAGAATATAAATGTTCTGTGCCCTGGTGATATAGAAATGACACAACCAACAAATACTGAAAGGCAAAGGGGGAAAAGGAAGTTCTCTGAATGCCTTGTTCTGTAATAGCAGGGAGTCAAAAGATATAATTGAGAACTGACAAATGAAGTAATATAAGCATAATTATACTTAATAAATGGTAGACATTTAGAAAGAGGGTATTATTGACTAAAATCAGGTGGTGGGACTGAGACAACAGCATTGCCGGAGAAAATTGTGCCTAGGGGCTATGTAATATGTGTGTGTGTGTTTTCTTCTCTATACGCAGCTGCCATTGCATTAACATCTCTGTGCACTTTCACAACTGGCTGTCAGGATGTACGTCTCTTTCTCTCTCCACCCCAATCATGCCTTTGCTATGCTTCTGTGGGAAGAACAGTGAAAGGGAATATACCAACTTTATCTTTGCTTGTAATGTAGAGTTAATAAGTCTTGTCTAAAGACATAGGTTAATGTTGTAGTTATGAATGTTACCACTAGAATAAAAACACAAACCTTCCTGGAAGAATCACACCAGAAGAACAATCACAGAAAGATGAAAAATAATGCCAAGAAACCCAGAAGACATAATATAAAATGAGATCTAGGAATAAGCCTATTTGCCATATCACTAAATATAAATGAATTTAACTTACCTTTTAAGAAGAGTTTCAGAAAGGATCACAAACCACAACCCAATTCTAAGTTGTTTATAGAGATGCCCCTAGAGCAAAGTGATACAGGAAGGTTGAAAATAAAAGGATGAGTAAAGGAACACCAGGCAAATGCTTTAAATGTTAATTTAAAATAGAGATATAAAAAGTAGTAGTTAGAACTTGCATTAGACAAAGTGGAATTCAGATTAAAATGCATTAAATAAGATAAAGAAAGGAACTGTGTAATGATAAAAGGTACATCTCACAATGAAAAAAACTTAACAGCAGTATTGAAAACACAGAAATTTTAGGAGATACAAGGAGAAATAGACAAAAACATGCTAGTAACAGATCACTTTAATTTACATGTCTCAGTCTCCAGATACCTGGACAAAGATTAAAAATCAATATGGAAGCTCTAATTAAATAAGTAATAAAGTAGATCTGGTTGATAAATAGCAAACCCTGTAGATTAAATGAAGAGAATATATCTTTCAAGGGTCTATGAAACATTCACAAATATTGACCATCTATTAGGGAACATAGATAACCTCAATAAATCCCAAAAGGTAGAAAAAATACAGACAATATTCTCTGATTACAATGCAATTTAACTAGAAATTAATACTAAATCAGAAAAGCAAAAGGCCGTTTAACTGGAAGTAAAATCCAGACAAAATAAAAAACACTCAATGCATGGCTGAAAGAGGAAAAGAAAAACTGAAACTGCAGATTTTCTGGAAAACAACAATTAATGAAATCACTAAATAACAGAACAAAGGTTATATAGCTAAAGCAGTACTCAGAGGAAAACTGATGGCCTTAAATATTTACACAAAAGAATGATCAAACATGAATTAATCATCTAAGTCAAGAAGCTGTATCAGAATAAAATGAAATATTGCAGAAGGAAAGCAGAAGGAAGAAATATATAAAAGTAGAGAGTAATGAGTTAGAAAACAAAGCAGTTAAAATAAATTTCAAAGCTGGTTTGGGGGTGTATTCATCCATTTTCATGCTGCTAATAAAGACATACTCGAGACTAATTTATAAAGGAAAGAGGTTTAATTGACTCACAGTTCAGCATGGCTGGGGAGGCCTCAGGAAACTTACAATCTTGGGGGAAGGGGAAGCAAACATGTCCTTCACATGACAGCAGCAAGGAGAAGTATGAGTGCCCTGCGAAAGGGGAAGCCCCTTATAAAACCATCAGATCTCATGAGAACTAACTCACTGCCACAAGAACAGCAGCATGGGGGAAACCACCCCCATGACTCAATTATCTCCACCTGGTCCCTCCCACAACGTGTGGGGATTATGGGAACTACAATTCAAGATGAAATTTGGGTAGGAACACAGCCAAACCATATCATGGGGGAAAAAAACAACAATAAAATAAACTACTAGTTAATCCAATCAAGAAAATGTGGGAGCAAGTGCAGATGCATAAAATAAGGAATGATATGTGAAGAACAGTGACATAAACAGGAAACTAAAGGAACCAGGTGACTACTTTGTTCAGCTCTATGCAAATAGATTTGAAAAGTGGATTTTTTTCAAGAAAATAAAAATTACTCAAATGGGCCCAGAAAGGAATCCAAAATTTCTAAGTCAGAAATTTTTTAAAAAATTTAAACAGGTATACACTCTTCAAAGAAAAATGCACTAGTCCAGATGGTTTTACAGAGGAAATTCTACCAAACTTCTAAGGAATAAACATTCCAGTATATGCTAGAGCATAGAAAAAGAAGAGAAACAAGCATAACTTTTACCAAAACTTGACAAAGTAGGCACACATAGAAATCCAAAGACTAATCCCACTTAAGGATATCAATTCAAAGATCATTTAAAAAGTAGCAAAATAATTTCAGCAGTATGTTTGAAGACTAATCCATCATAATCAAGATGGTTTTATTCTTGGAATGCATATATGGTTTTATATCAGTGAACATTAGGAGAAAAAAAGATATTATCTTCATAGATGCTGAAAAGACCTTTGAGAAACTTCAGTGGTCATTTTTAAATTAAAAAATACACCCAAGAAAGCTTGACTGGCTAAGGTTATACTGGTGGTCCCTGACTCATGATGCTTTGATACAATCTTTTGACTTATTATGGTGAAAAAAATAATATACATTCTATAGAAACCATACTTTGAGTACCCATGCAACCACTCTGTTTTTCACTTTCAGTACAGTAGTTAATAAATTATCAGAGATATTTAACACTCCATTATAAAATAGGTTTTGTGTTAGGTGATTTTGCCTAATCATAGGCTAATGTAAGTGTCCTCAGCTCACTTAAGGTAGGCTTGGCTAAGTTATGATGTTCAGTAGGTTAGGTGCATTAAATGTATTTTTGGCCTATGATATTTTCAACTTATGATGGGTTTATCAGGACATAACTCTACCATAAGTCTAGGAGCATCTGTGTAGTTAAGGTACTTTTTGTAAACATGCTAAAACACATCATCTCAGGCTATAAGCCAGCATTATGCTTATTGAGGAAACACTAACGGAATTCTCACTAAAGAACAAGGATTTATGCTATTAGTACTGTTACTCATCATTGCACTGGTGATACTTACCAATGCAATTAGACAAGCAAAAACAATAAAAAAGAGGGATAGGGAGGAGGCAGTGGTTGCTATATGCAGATGCTATGGTTGCATGGCTGGAAAACAAAAGATTATTCACTGAAAAACTGTTTCAAACAATAAAAGAATTCCATAAACTAACAATGTGCAATAACTAGTAAACATAAATTAATACTTTTCATATATACAGACACCAAACAGAATACAGTAAGTCCTCAACATTGAGGATAGGTTCTTGGAAACTGCAACTTTAAGCAAAATGACATGTAACGAAACCAGTTTTTTTCTCTTCAAAGTTATAACAAAAAGATGTTGAAGGAAATGTTATTCAAGGACCTATTTTAAATCATTTTGCTTAAAGTCACAGTTTCCAAGAACCTGTCAATGATGTTAAGTAAGGACTTACTGTATATTGTCAGAGGAAGAGCCACCACTTACAATGACAAGAAATGTAAAAGAGCTAATAATAAATTTAAACAAAAAATATTCGGGATCTATATGAAGATTTAAAAACCCTACTGAAGGATATAAAAGGATCCTGAAACAAATGGAAAGATTGTTCTCGGATGGAAAAACAATAGACATCATTCTATTTAAGTTAATTTATAAATCAAACACAATCTAAATAAAAGTACCAATAGATCATTTTTTAAAAACTAGTTGTTTGTTTTAAAATTCAAATAAAAAGGTAAATAAAAATAGTGAGAAAAATTCTGAAAAAAATCATATGGGGGGACTAGTCTTACTAGATATTAAATTTATTATAGTGTGTCATTTATTGAAACTGTGTGCTACAGAGACATGCACATATAGTTAAAAGGAACCAAGTGGTTAGTCCAGGAATAGACCCAAATGCATATGATCATTTAGTATTTGATAAAGGTAGCATCTTAAATCATTGGAGGAAAAGATTAAATATGTTCCACTGGGATATCTGGTAGCCCTGTGGGGGAAAATAAAATTGCATCTATACCTCATACCATATATACACCAAGATAAGATTCAAAATGAAAATGAAATGTAAAGGTAAAAGCAAGATTATAAGAGTACCAGAAGAAAACACACAAGGTGTCTTTCTAATGAAGACTTAAATCTTGAAACCATAAAATAAAAATCTGATATATCTGACTAAATAAAAATTGGAGAAAAAAATCTTCTAAGTAGCAAAAAGAATCTGCATAAGTAAACTGAAAAGACACATGACAAAGGCCTAATCAACTTAAATAAAGAGTTCCAAAAGGTCAATAAAAATGAATTCCAATCCAATAGAAAATAATAGGCAAAGGGTATAAACAGGCAATGCACAGGAAAAGAAATATGAATAGCCCTAAATTTGTTAAAAGATGTACTTAACCTTACTTCATCAAAACTCAGTTATATAGGAATAGCATATTTTATCTATTTGATTGCAAAATGAAAAAAAAAGGGCAGGCTGCACAACAGTGTGTATTCTATACTAACTTCTATATAAAAAGTGGAGTCATTGTAGAATTAGAATAAATTCAGAAAAACATGGGTTTGAACTATGCAGATTCACTTATGTACAGATTTGCTTCTGCGTCTGCCACCCCTGAGACAGCAAGACCAACCCCTCCTCTTCCTCCTCCACCTCAGCCTACTCTATGTGATGATGAGGATGAAGACCTTGATGATGATCCTGTTCCACTTACTAAATAGTAAATGCATTTTATCTTCCTTATGATTTTCTTAGTAGCATTTTCTCTTCTCTAGCTTACTAATTATAAGAATACAGTATATGGCCGGGCGCGGTGGCTCAAGCCTGTAATCCCAGCACTTTGGGAGGCCGAGACGGGCGGATCATGAGGTCAGGAGATCGAGACCATCCTGGCTAACACGGTGAAACCCCGTCTCTACTAAAAAATACAAAAAACTAGCCGGGCGAGGTGGCGGGCGCCTGTAGTCCCAGCTACTCGGGAGGCTGAGGCAGGAGAATGGCGTGAACCTGGGAGGCGGAGCTTGCAGTGAGCTGAGATCCGGCCACTGCACTCCAGCCTGGGCGACAAAGCGAGACTCTGTCTCAACAACAACAACAATAACAACAACAACAACAACAAAAAGAATACAGTATATAATACATATAACATACAAAACGTACATATGATTACAAAATAATTGTTAATCAGCTGTTTATGTTATTGGTAAGGCTTCTGGTAAACAATAGGCTATCAGTAGTTAAGTTTCGGGGAAATCAAAAGTTATGTGCAGATTTTCAACTGGGCAGGGAATTGATGCCCCTAACCCCCACATTGCCCAAGGGTCAACCGCATTTATACTTACATCTATATGTATCAGAAATTCTAGAAAGATAATAAAACAAACTCACAATGGTTTTCCTTAAGGGTTGTGGCATGAACTGGGGATGGGCAAGGGTAGAAAGGAAACGTTTCATTGTATGCCTTTTTAATTTTGAACCACATGAATGTATTCTTTAAAGGGATTATTAAATTAATAGGATTCTGACATAGTCACTGAGGTATTCATGTCAGAAAACAATGCACATCCCCTTGTCCTCCACATACAGAAAAGTATGTAAATGCTTCTATTTCAACCCAGTGAAATTGCCCAAAGGTCTTCCCCCTCTAATAAGCCATGAAGGATAGAGGCAGAACTCGTTAGAGCCCATAGTGAGTTTGGCAGGTAAAATCAGCATTATCTTGAATCACTAACCTTTATTAGGCACTGGAGTGTTTGTTTGCGGAATGTAGTGCATTTGCTGAATATGCAGTTTGGATCTCCCCTGATAATATGTATGGATCTGGATCAAGTGTTAAATGCTTGTTCTGCAGCTTTTTGAGATGTAGAATGTGATTGAGGCCAGCTTTAGATTACTCAGTTCCCAATTATAATGTAAGTTTGAGAAGCTCTGATCACGTAGAGCATAGGGCACAAAATGGTGGAGGTGGAACAGATCATGGAGATTAACTAGGCAAATATCCCCATTTCAGCAGTTAGTAAATACTCCAGCCTGGGTAGAAGGTACTCAGCTAGTTAGTGCTGAGCTTGAACTAGAAGTTGAGGTTCTGAGTACCAGTTCTGGGCTATTTCCCATCTGTCCATTTCCCATGACACAAAGGTCTTGGCCAGTCAGTACAGTCTTGCTCTACAAACAGGACAGGGAGCTTCAGCATCAGCAGAGCAAAGGCCACCTGTGTTAGGAAGTCTGTTGGGTGTGAACAACAGGAAGTGTGACCCAAATAGGCTTAAACAAAATAAGAATTAGTGAACATAACTGAAAAGTCCAGATAATAATACTCCTGGTCCTTCTCTGTAACAAAAACCCTATTTTATTTTCTTATAGGCCATAGCACTCTCAAAAGTATTTCATTCAATTTTTTTTTTTTTGCTTGTTTGTTTATTTGGTAGCTCCATGACTTCAGGGGACTTGTCTGCCTTGCCTTCATATCTCCCATGCCTAGAGCACATCTTAGGTGCTCAATAAATACTTGTGGAAAGAGTTAATTCTCTGCCCTTGGAGTGGAGAGTGGAGGATGGAGCAAGCACATGGTCTGAGAGTGGGGAGAGTGATTGTTTCCCAAAAGGCATTGAGATGTAACAGTGGGTGCTAAGAACCAAAAGATAACAAATGTCCACTGCACCTCAAAGACTTTCAGGTAATCTCCTTTAGCTCTTTTCTCCTTCCTGTTTCCCAGAAAATGTCTTCACTGTTTTTGTATTTTCTTTTATACTGAACTTAACTCAGGAGGATGGGAAGAAGCTTCCATCACTGTATCTAGTTATCCTATCTCACACAAGCAGGAGCACCTTGGGACCACCTGCCACTGTACAGAGACCTTCTCCCTCTTCCACAGCTAGAGGCTCATGACTTAGATTTAGAACCAGGACTTGATTTAGAACCAGGACTATGCTGATCATGTGTGGTCTCAAAGCAAGGAAGGAGGAATATGGTTGTAGGAAGGCACTTTTAATGGGACACAATTAGAGGATGGGAATCCAAAGAAAGTGGGGACCTAGATTCCTGAGTTATCTTCAGGGATCAGCATCTGCCATTGCTGTGCCTCTTCATTTAGATGAGTTGTGATATGGCTGGATGGTGGTGGTGGTGCTGGTGGTAGTATGTTGGTGGTTACCATCTTCCTCATGTGTACATTTCCAAGGTATTCAGAAAAGGTTTTCACGTAGGGCACGTATTATCAGAAGACTCCAATATTAAACCAGGACTGTCATGTCTGGTTATTGGTTATTGGCAAGGCTTCTGGTGAACAATAGGCTGTCGGTAGTTAAGTTTTGGGGAAATCAAAAGTTATGTGCAGATTTTCAACTGGGCAGGGGATTGGTGCCCTTAACCCCCACATTGCTCAAGGGTCAACCGCATTTCTACTTACATCTATATGTATGTATAACAACGTATATCAAATACATATCATTTGATAATGTATATCAAAAACATTAGAAGATAATGGCAGCATCTTCCCTATATATTTCTCAGGATTGGTGCAGGGATCAAATGAGACAAGACATGGACAAGTGCTTTGAAGACTGTAATGCACAAGACAGAGGCTAATCTTTTAATGACTCTGTTTTATCCTCATAAACTTATACATCTTAAAGACTGTCTTAGATTAAAGCCCTCAGCTTCATAGGAGGAAACTGAAGTGACAAGAGACTTAGCCAGGGCCATATACTTAGCTAGTAGAGGAAAACTTTTCCTAGCCACTGTGAGAAGACATATACTGTAATAGGCAGAATAATATGCCCCCAAAGTTGTGCACATCCTAATTCCCAGAAACTGAATATGTTAGGTTACATGACAAGAGGAAGCTAAGGTTGCAGGTGGAATTAAGTTGCTAGTTAGCTGATCTTAAAATGAGAGTATCCTGGACTACCCAAGTGAGTCTCATGTAATCACAAGAGTCCTTAAAAGTGGAAGAAGGCGGCAGAAGAGGAAGTCAGTGATTCCATGTTAGAATAACTCGACCCATTGTTGCTGGCTTTGAAGATGGAGATGAAGGAAAGAGGCCATGAGTCAAGGAATGTGGGTGACCTAGAAGCTGGAAAAGAGAAGGAAACAGAATCTCTCCTAAAAGCCTCTAGAAGGAACACATCCTTGCTGACACCTTGATTTTAGCTCGGGGAGGCCCATGTTGGACTTCTAATCTAGGCAGGATAATAAATTTGTGATTTGCTATAGCAATGATGGAAAACTAATACAGGTACCATTTCTCAGATTTTACACATGAGAAAACTAGGCACAAAAAGGTAGAGAGACTTTTCTTGTCATATGTCATAGCTACTTTGAGAACTTTTTCTAGGGAAAGTAATTGATTTGTTGAATACAGTATATTCAATAACCGTTCTATGGGAATAGCCTGGGAAAGATTATGACATCAAATAGCTGGCCTTGGAAATAAAATTTCCTCTCTTTGTAGCCAGCCTGCAGTACCCTCAGGGAGGGTCAAAAGCTTCAAAATTTCTTTTTCAGTGATCTAGTGTCCTGATGAGTAGGAAGTGACTTTTTATAGGACCAAGAACATCTTAGGGGCAAGTAAAAAGTAGAAAGTCAAGACAGGGATTGCTTTTATTAAATGGAGTTGGAGACTGGCATATGCCCCTTTGGGGGATGATTTCTTCCATGTCCAATTATTACTGAGTGGGAAAAAAGTGGCTTAATACAGAACCCACGCTATGTCAGATACTTAGCTTGCAATTGCTCCTTTGTTAGGGCTGATGCACATTTGGTAGCACAACTGGAGCAAGGTTGAAGTTTGTAGACTGTGAGAGCTGGGTGGGATCCTGCTGGTCACCCCATGTTGTCTTTGTGTTAGTGACATTAAGATATCCAACAACAAATCTCTATCAAGACTAATTCACCTCTGTGTTGTCTTCTCTGGGTTCTTGCCACCTGGTTTACTTTTTCCACTCCCACTGTTGTTTCCATGACTTGACTCTGCTTCTGGTACCTCTTTAACTCAGCTCATCACTGGTACTCTTAGTGCTCCGCTAGAATATGTTCATTGACTCCACTCCAGACTTGACATTTTTGTGGTTATTCTTGGGTGTCAACTCCTAGCCTCTTCCTGATTTTGATCTTGATATTTCTATCTTGTGGCTGTGACCTGGCTCCTGGTCCAATCTGTTCATTGGATAGAGGAGTTACTGTGGCCAGGGAAGGGAGATGACTTGCCTGGATCCCAATATCATTGGGGCAGCAATGGGTCCAGAGCTCAGTTTCTCCTACTCTATTCCTTGCCCCTCATCTGGCATTCCCCTTACAGTAAGTGTCTGTATGGGTCAGAAACAGCCTATGCCTTCCAATCTGAAGACCAGCCTCATGTTCTTTGTGAAAATTACTTAATAGTGTATTTCCATTCTCCATGTGCAAAATGGGGAGAGTAGAGAAGAAGCTGAGCAACACTTGGCGAGTGGTGAAGTCCGGCATGTGGAATAAACTGGATCAAAGGAGGCCCAAGACTATCCTATTGCTGAAGCAAAAAGAGTGATCAAGAGCCTCTGGCTATATATTGCCCATGTCTGTTTCCTGTGGTTCTCTGATCACACAAACAGTTATGGCCTCCAAATGGGGCTGGGTCTGTCATGCGTGTCCATGTGAAGAGACCACCAAACAGGCTTTGTGTGAGCAGTAAAGCTGTTTAATCACCTGGGTACAGGTGGGCTGAGTCCGAAAAGAGAGTCAGCAAAGGATGGTGGGATTATCATTAGTTCTTATAGGTTTGGGATAGGCGGTGGAGTTAGGAGCAATGTTTTTCTGGCCGGGGGTGGATCTCACAAAGTACATTCTGAAGGGTGGGAAGAATCACAAAGAACCTTCTTAAGGGTGGGGGAGATTTCCAAAGTATATTGATCAGTTAGGGTGGGGCAGAAACAAATCACAATGGTGAAATGTCATCAGTTAAGGCTATTTTCACTTCTTTTGTGGATCTTCAGTTGCTTCAGGCCATCTGGATGTATACGTACAGGTCACAGGGGTTATAATGGCTTAGCTTGGGCTCAGAGGCCTGACAGGGTCAAAGCTTGGAGCTAGGGTAGATCTTATTGCACTAAAATGAATATGAATCACCTGGATATAATGGCTTTCCAGTGAATCAGCATGATTGAGAAGGGCCTCTCGGGTCCTGCTTGGGGTACTTCAGTGCAGGACTTGGAAGAGTATGGCAGCTCTACTGTTCCATGCTCACAAATGTTTTTCTTAATGGAAGACTGCAAGTCTGCAAAAGTGCTTTCAGTCCATTTGCATTCAACACCTGCTGGATGCTACAGAAATAAAGTGATGTATACATGATAGATAATAATAAGAAATGTAACACTTGTCATTTGTTAACGGTGCTATTCATTATTCTTCACAACAGAGTGGCATGATAGATTCACGTTATCTTCCTAAAGAGGAGAGAAGCAAGTGCGATGTGTGCAACTTGACATGCCATGCCTGTGGTCTGTTCTGTGGATGTGCAGTCCCAGGCTCCTCAGACCCTGCTTCTCAAGGGGGCATGGCCTGTCCTCTAGATAGCTAATAGAACCTTAGATTCCCAAGGCTGGAAGAGAATGAGGACACTGACCAGGTTGTCAAGATCTGAGGCTTGTTCCTCCATAATGACATTACTTCAAGCTCTTTGAGCTGTAAGAGAATCCATCTCAAGCTAGCTTCTGCAAAATGAGACTAATGTGTAGCAACCCAGAAGTGTGATCATGGAAACAAGACCTCATGAAGAGTTTGGAGCCAGGGAATAGAAGGCTGTTGGGAGCCCAGGACTAACTCTTTCTCCATCCCATCTGTCTCCTTCTCTCCATAAATCTGCTTCATGCTTCTTTCCTTGCAAGCCAGGTTTCCCTGCTCCTGAGCCTACATGGTGGGCAGAGATATTACACTTTCAGTCATACACAGAGCACCCTGACCTGCTCTCAAGTTCTTAGGTAAAAGACCCTGATTGGACCAACCTCAGACAGGAGCCACTTCTGGTTCAGTAAACTGTGTTAGAATCATATTGTACAAACATAGCATCCAGGAGCCTACCCTTGTGGATTTTCATGGTGTAGTTAAGGAGATCTTTGCAAAATGAGCAATCGATTAGGTTGGTGCAAAAGTAATTGCAATTTTTGGCATTAAAAGTAATGGCCCAAACCACAATTACTTTTGCACCGACCTAATAAAAGGTACCCATGTCACTGACCCAATGGTCATCTCGTCATTGATCACTACATTGTCTATTCACTACACTGTACATTTGTATTTTTATGACTACATGTAATGACCAGGAACTCATCCCCTGAAACAGCTCAGACAGCTGAGGATGCTTCTTTATATTGACTGAAATGGGTTTCCCATCCCAGGTCAACTTTTCGAAGCCATAGAGAAGGAGCCTTATCTCCTTTCATCATGAGAGATCTTTGGATAATTGAAGACACCCTGGAATTATTGACCCATTCTTCCCGTGACACATGTCTAAGTCCCAGCATGTTCCTGGTTGTTCTTCAGAATATGATCTGTTTTGTCTATATCCTTCTGCTGGAGATTGAGTGTTTGTATCTTCACAAAATTGTTATACTGAAGCTAACCCCAGCTGTGATGATTTAGGAGGTAGGGCCTCTGGTAGGTGATAAGTCATGAGGGTGGAACCCTCATGAATAGATTAGTGATTTTATACAAGATATCTGTATTAGTCAGGGTTCTCTTTTTTTTTTTTTTTTGAGACGGAGTCTCGCTCTGTCGCCCAGGCTGGAGTGCAGTGGCGCGATCTCGGCTCACTGCAAGCTCCCCCTCCCGGGTTCACGCCATTCTCCTGCCTCAGCCTCCTGAGTAGCTGGGACTACAGGCGCCCACCGCGCCCGGCTAATTTTTTGTATTTTTAGTAGAGACGGGGTTTCACCGTGGTCTCGATCTCCTGACCTTGTGATCCGCCCGCCTCGGCTTCCCAAAGTGCTGGGATTACAGGCGTGAGCCACCGCGCCCGGCCATTAGTCAGGGTTCTCTAAAGGGACAGAACTAATAGGATATATGTATATATGAAGGAGAGTTTATTAAGGAAAATTGGCTTACATGATCACAAGGTGAGGTCCCACAATAGGCTGTCTGCAAGCTGAGGAACAAGGAAGCCAGTCTGAGTCTCAAAACCTCAAAAGTAGGGAAGCCAATGGTGCAGCCTTCAGTCTGTGGCCAAAGGCCTGAGAGCTCCAGGCAAACCGCTGGTGTAAGTCCAAGAGTCCAAAAGCTGAAGAACTTAGAGTCTGATGTTTGAGGGCAGGAGGCATCCAGCACGGCAGAAAGATGAAGGGTGGAAGACTCAGGAAGTCAGCTCCTCCCACCTTCTTCTGCCTAGTTTATTCTAGCCGCACTGGCAGCTGATTGGAGGGTGCCCACCCACCTTGAAGGTGGGTCTGCCTCACCCAGTGCATTGACTCAAATGTTAATGTCATTGGCAACACCCTCACAGACACACCCAGGAACAATACTTTGGATCCTTCAATCTAATGAAGTTGACTGACACTAAGTATTAACCATCACAAGACCCCAGAGGGCTCTCTTATCCCTTCCACCGCATTAGGCAACAGCGAGAAGATGGCTGTCCATGAACCAGAGAGAGCAGACCCTCACCACACACTGAATGTGCTGGTGCTTTGATCTAGGACTTTTCAGGTTCCAGAACTGTGAGAATAAATTTGTTATTTGTAGGCACCTAGTTTATAGTATTTTATTATAGCAGCCTGGATGGACTAAAGTGGAATTCCCAGAATAATATCTTGACTCATTCTGGATCCTTTGACAGGAGTGGCCTTGGGGCAAGTACAGAGATGATCTCTGTCAGGAGTTGGCAAACTATTCTGTTAAAAAACTAATTAGTGGCCGGGCGTGGTGGCTCAAGCCTGTAATCCCAGCACTTTGGGAGGCCGAGACGGGCGGATCACGAGGTCAGGAGATCGAGACCATCCTGGCTAACATGGTGAAACCCCGTCTCTAATAAAAAATACAAAAAACTAGCCAGGCGAGGTGGCGGGCGCCTGTAGTCCCAGCTACTCGGGAGGCTGAGGCAGGAGAATGGCGTAAACCCGGGAGGCGGAGCTTGCAGTGAGCTGAGATCCGGCCACTGCACTCCAGCCTGGGTGACAGAGCAAGACTCCGTCTCAAAAAAAAAAAAAAAAAAAAAAAAAAAAAAAAAAAAAAACTAATTAGTAAATATTTGTAGCTTTACAGGCCATGTGGTCTCTGTCACAACTACTCAGCTCTCCTGGTATGGCACAAAAGTATCCACAGATGATATGTAAACAAATGAGGATGGCTGTGTTCCAATAAAACTTTATTTATATATACTGTAAATTGAATTTCATATAATTTTTATGTATCACAAAATATTATCCTTTTGACTTTTTTTCCAACCATTTAAAAATGCAAAAGCCCTTCTAGCTCACCTGTCCTGCAGAAATGGAGGGTGGGTGGGATTTGGGCCTCAGGCCATAGTTTGCTGATTTCTGGTCCACATGCTGTCGTTAAAGGTCCTGATTACCTCCCCCAGTCAAAGCAAACCCAGTTTCTTTCACTCATGCCTGAAATACCTTCACTGCTGAAGGAGGAAGGCATTGTCCTTCATAAAAGAAGAAAAGGACACATCAGAGGGTCTGTTTAAAAGTGAAAATATTTTTGAGGGAGATAATACAGCCTCTAAAACTTAAGTGTGAATTAGTACTCACTTTGTAAAACACTCGCCAGTTTGTAAAACGTGCATTACTTACTTCTCTTCTCACGGTAACAGTGAAGTAGATATTTTTGATGTTCTCTTCACAGATGAGGAAAAAGTCCCTTAAAGATGAAGGGACTGCCTTCCCTTCATCTTTAGGGATGTGGTGGCTCATGCCTGTTTTGGGAAGCCGAGGCGGGTGGATCACCTGAGGTCAGGGGTTCGAGACCAGCCTGGCCAACATGGTGAAATCCCGTCTCTACTAAAAATACAAAAATTAGCTGGGTGTGTGCCAGTAATCCCAGCTACTCGGGAGGCTGAGGCAGGAGAATGACTTGAACCCAGGAGGCAGAGGCTGCAGTGAGCTGAGACCATGCCATTGCACTCCAGCCTGGGCAACAAGAGTGAAACTCTGTCCAAAAAAAAAAAAAAAAAAAAAGATGAAGGGACTGCCTTAGGCAGTGCAAGCAGAGCTGGAAGTTTCTCCAGGTGGGTCAGATGCGCTGCCTACCTATGCTGTTAGAATCTAACAAGCCATTCATTGGCCATCCACGTGTGCCTGGCTAGAGAAGAAAAATACAGGTGAATCAGATACAGCTCCAGTCCCAGGGAGCTCTGAGGGCAGTGGGGGAAGTACCTAGTGTTATCGTCAGAGCTTGGCTAGGTGGGAGTAGGGTGGTCTGGGGATCTCAGAAGAGGGGGCCCTCACCCAATCTGGTTGTGACTTGGGGGCCTTCTTCAGGGACACTCTGCTTCATCAGTGGAGGAGGGGTGGGTTGGCCTGATACTTTTGGTGTCTGGAAATGATGGGAACTTGGGAGGGTGGATCGGAGCCCTTGAGGGGATGGAGGAGTGGATACCCACCCTTGCCTTACAAGTTAGTCCATGGTGGCCCAGTTGCCAGGCAACAGAGTTCTCTGGATCAGCTCTGTTTCCTCTGCGTGTAACTTGAATGAGTGTTGAAGGTGGCACACAGAACCTTGTGAAACTGTCAGACTGAGACTCTAAGGTCCATTCAGCCAGTTTGACTGAGGCTGCGGAGGCCTTTGAGACCAAGCTCCCTCTGCTATCTTTCAGGTGTAAACAAAGTCTGCATGGTAGCTTTGGAGTGAGCACACCAGCTGCTTGGTATTTCTGGGATCCCTTGCATGAAATACGGGCTCCCTAGCATCACCTGTCAGATCTGGTGCTTTTTGTTTCATTAAAAATAAAACAGAAACCCTTCTAACCAATGGCGTTAAAGAACCTCTAGAAAATAACCCTCTGCTTTCTCAGGAAAGATGTCAGTATGTCCACGGCGGGATTGATGAAAGAATTCTTGAAGCAGTGAAGAAAACGGGCCAAGCTTAAGGGAGTTGGCATAAGAAGTGAGAAAAAAAATAAATCCAAACCCGAAAAAGTGTCTGTCTCCAGAAACAATAGTTCTGCTGGCTAACCCCTTAACAGCTGGTCTTACCTGATTTTCTTTGGCCCAAGTCAGCTAGTCTATAAGAGGAAACAGTGACAATCACATACTTTTTCTTCTTGAGCCAGTTAACAAGTAATTATTAAGCCTCCTCAGCATGACCATCACTATGTCATTGGTATTGAGGGGGCCTCAAAAGAAGCAAACAGCATGATCCAAATGTTTCATCAAGCTCAAGTTCAGCAGAAGGGAAAGGATGTCTAAGTCCTGCTTCAAACAGTGAGATGAGCTAATCAGATGTCCCACTCAAGTTGAGATTGCAAATGCTATAGGAAGGAGAAGGGTCACGGTAGGCTAGGATTTCAAGGAGAAGGAGGGGTTTACTGTTTAGATCTGCAGAGAAAATTAGAAAGGCATTTAAGGAAAGTCAAACAGCAGACAACAAGACACCTCCTCCCCAGGCTAAAGACATTCTCCATTGATGGTCATGCTTCATCATTCACTGAGAAATTAGTCATCCAATCTAAGCTGCTCATCTTTCCTTACCAAACCTTTAAACCTTCTTGTATCTGCATCTGCTATTTCCCCTCTTGTTACAATGGAGGATGCAGCCCTCCTCTTATCTAAAGCCAGTCCCTCCCCTCATCCTCAGGATCTTATCCCCTCTTGTTCTTCTCATGGGCATTGCCCTGCCAAAACTATCTCATCCCTTTCAGGCAGCAAAATCCTCTTTCATCTCAGTACATCATTCCCATTAATATACACACATACTCTAGCATCACCCATCCTAAACATAACCCCATCTAACTGCATATTTTCCCTTGTATTAGTCAGCTTTATCCACAATAATGCGACACAACCAGTAACCACAGCATCTTAGTGACATACAACTAGCATATGTTTTTGCTTACAGGTGTGTGGGTTGGCTAGAGTTCCACAGATCTAAGCTGGGCTGCAAGTTGTGGGTTGTGTCCCAAGCCTGTGCCACACATCGTTCCTTCTCCTTTATCCAGAGGCTACCCAAGACATGTTCTCACAAAGAAAAGAAGGACCACAAGACGCCAAGGCCCATCAGGCAAGCACACTTCAAAGTCCTGCTCAGGGCATATCTGCATATCCCATTGGCTAAGCTTAACATCAGTGAGATGAGACATACACTCCTCCCATGGAGATTGAGGGAGACGGAGTACTTGCTGAATAATAATCTAACCTGTTCTTCCATCTTGTGTCCATTTTTTTCTGTTTCTCTTGATAGCCAGACTTCTAGAAGCAGTTGCCAACACATCATGTCCCCATCATGTTCCTTACCCTTCAATATCTCTTCATCCCACTTCAGTGGCCTCTGCCGCAGTCGCTACACCCGTGCCCCTCTTTTTTCTCTGAGTTTGTTTGGGCTGCTATAACAGAATACCATAGACTGGGTGGATTATCAACAACAGAAATGTATTTCTCACAGTTCTAGAGGCTGGGAAGTCCTAGATCAAAGCGCCAGTGGATTCTGTATCTGGTCAAAGGTCCACTCTCTGGTTCATAGACCGCTATCATTGTGCAATGTCCTCACATTGCAGAAAAGGGGCGAGGGTGCTCTCTGGAGTCTCTTTTATACAGGCACTAATCAGTCCATAAGGGGTCGACCATCAGGACCTTATCACCTCCCCGAACTGTGCCTTCAAATGCCGTCACATTGGGGTTTAGGTTTCAAAATACGGATTTGGAGGGGACACAAACATTCAGTCTATAGCATCATCTGTATTGCCAAATCCAATGGATGTGTTTTCATCCGAATCTTACCTTCTCTGTCTCTCAATAGCATTCCACACAGTTGGCTGCTCCCTCCTTCTTGAATTATTTTCTCTTGGATTTTATTACTTCACCAGGTCTTGGTTTTTCTCTTTCTTCTCTGGCTTCTCCCAGTCTCTTTCCTTCTCTCCCCTGCTCAGTGGTGGTGTTTCTAAGGACTTGGTTTAGAAGTCTTCCTCTCCTCTGCTCCCCTCCCCTCCCGTCCCCTCCCTTCCCCTCCTCTCCTCTCCTCTCCCCTTTCCTCCCCTCCCTTCCCCTCTCCTCTTTTGTCTCCTCCTGTCCCCTGCCCTCCCCTCAGTAGATCCCCTTACTTTTCAGAATTTGGAATATCTTCTCTCTGTTGACTCCTAAATGTGTATTTCTAGCACAGTTATCTCTGAATTTTAACCTCCTCTTATATTCAGTTGTGTCAACATTCCCACTTGGAGGTCATGTATACTCCTAAACTTAATACTTCCAGACAGAATTGCTATTTTTCCTTCTATAATTTGCTCCCTATGTCTTCATCCGCACCCATAAATGTCCTTCAACAGCCCACACTGGCACCCTTCTCAGAGCATTTGTGAAGTTGTGTCTTCTGCCTGGAATGCTTTTTGCCTTCTTCTCCCCACCCGTCCCTTTCTTATGGCTGATGCCTTTTCATCTTCTGGGTCATATGGTCAAATGTTACTAACCAGAGAAGCCTTCTACCATTCTGTCTAAAAGGCCACATTCCCCCATGGTGCCTCATTTTTTAGATTGGTCTTGGGTTTTTACCAGTTACCATAATTAAGTGGTTACTTTAAAATTTGTTCTCTTGGATTTTATCTGTCTCCCTAATTAGAATGTATCCATCCTAGCAAGTGCTTTGTAAGTCTTTGTTGAATTTATGACCTTGAAAGTCTTTGTTGAATTTATGACCCCTTGGAGGTTGTCTAGTCTGCTGTTTGCCAATCTGCAGGCTATGAACCCATGGGGGAGTGGTGGAATTATTACCCCGGGTCCAAGAGTCCATAGTGCACCAATCATTCCTTAGGTACAGGAGGACTAAATAATAAATCTCACTCATATGTGTACTACTTTTCAAATGATGGGGTTGTAATAAATAAAATATAGATTTATTTGAAGATATTACTAAGTTCACAGGTCCTCTTTATCTTCATGCATTTTCTTAGTTAATGTATGTAAAAGTATACCCTTTCATGGGGTTTTTTCACACTGAAAAGTTGAAAAACTGCTAACATAATTCATATGACTTCTATCTTTATGGTTGTGAAAACCGAGATCCAGGGATGAAGTTACTTGCTCAAGGTCACATTCTTCTGCAGTAGAAATGCCTGGAGCGGGAGGGAAAGGAAAAGGTCAGGGGCCCAGGGAGCTATAAGCTATACAGCCTGGTGATGAGGAGCATGGCTGAGACCAGGCACTGCAGGGACCTGCTCAGCAGGACGGTCCCAAGGCTGGGTGCCTGTGCTGACTTGTGTAATTAAAGGTAGTGACTTCTTAGAGGGTAACCGCGAGTTGAGTGCTAGCAGCTCTATGTGCCTGAAAACCAAGGTTTAGTCCAGAGTAGTGTGTGGTCCAAGTCCAGAGATCCTAGGAGGTAGTGAAGACCTAATGGCTGGGGTGGGGAAATGATGTGGCTTGACTTTGTCCCCACCCAAATCTCATCTTGAATTGTAGCTCCCATAATCCCCACATGTCATAGGAGGGACCTGGTGGGAGGTGATTGAATCACGGGGTCGGGTTTTCCGGTGCTGTTCTTGTGATAGTGAATAAGTCTCATGAGATCTGATGGTATGATAAGGGGCAGTTCCCCTGCACACACTCTCTCGCCTGCCATCATATAAGTCCTGTCCTTGCTCCTCCTTGCCTTCTGCCATGATTGTGAGGCCTCCCCAGCCATGTGGAACTGTGAGTCCAGCAAACCCTTTTCTTTATAAATTACCCAGTGTCAGGTATTTCTTCATAGCAGTATGAAAATGGACTCATACAGGAGGTGATGGTGGCAGAGCACGTGTCACATGTGGAAAATAACTGGGCATCAGTTCAAGACAGCACAGAGGAGCTGAGGGGTCCCTGCAGTGCACCAAAAGGAAATGAAGAGACTTCTCATGAGCCCGCAAGGGTGGAGGGAGATACCGGAGGAGACAGAGGTGGTGGAAGTCAGGGATGATAGAGGGGACTGGGTGATAGAGGTGGTGGAAGTCAGGGGACTGAGTTTTCCCAGGTGCTGTGGCATGGAACACATCAGTGCCCAGGCCAGGGTGCAGCAGAAGCTGACTTCCCTGCCTACCCCATGTGCCTTCTGCCCTGTGGCCCTGTGCCTTCCTGTGATTAACCTTCCCTTGTTGTCATTGACTTGGAGTTGAACTCTTCTGCAGCCATTCTTGGGAGCATCTTTTTGAGGCCCTGAAGGTCATGCTTTAGTACCAGCTCCTCCCTCTCTCTGGAGGCCCTTCTCATTATCCTGATAGCTCTGGGGTGCCCTGATGTCCCTGGTAGTAAATGTGCCAAGGAGATCCAAGCCTGCCTTTCTGAATGCCTGGAAGATGAGGGAGTGGGGCATGGAGATTTCGGGTCAGATTTCTAGTTAGACAAATTAGTCTGGCATGGTTAAATGCCACTAATGGAAGAGTCAGATAGCTTTCATTTGGCTTTACCTGGCAGCTTAGCAAATGTGCTTGAATGATGTTCCCCTGCATGGAGTACTACACTGTATCCCATGCAGTACAAAGCATGCCACACCCGTTACTTTTTTTTTTTTTTTTTTTTTTTAAGATGGAGTCTCACTCTGTCACCCTGGCTGGAGTACAATGGTGCGATTTCGGCACTCACTGCAGCCTCTGCCTCCCAGGTTCAAGCAATTCTCCTGCCTTAGCCTCCTGAGTAGCTGGGATTACAGGTGCATGCCACCACGCCTGGCTAATTTTTGTATTTTTAGTAGAGATGGGGTTTCACCATGTTGGCCAGGCTGGTCTTGAACTCCTGACCTCAGGCAATCCACCTGCCTCAGCCTCCCAAAGTGCTGGGATTACAGGCATGAAGCCACTGCACTCGGCCACACACATTACCTTTAATTCTCACACCAGCTATGGGTGAGCCAGGTTAGATGAAGAGACTGAGGTTCAGGGAGGTTAAATGACTTGCATTAGGCTGCTCAGCTACCAAGGAGCAGAGAAACCTATTATTCGTCTTGTTTGAGATGTTTGCACCCATGCTTCCCATTAGCAGTGTTTCCAAGAATATAGCCCCACTCCATGACCCAGGCAAGCTGAGTATCAGCTCAGGGCACTGAAGTGCTTTATAAACATCTGGAGCTAGACACATGAACTGCAGTGCTTTACATGCCATGCTGACTGCCTGGTCCAAAAAAGGCTTTCTTCTGACCTTGAGATCCTTTGTTTCCTGAATCAGCCATCATCACTTCAGTACATGTTCCCAGTCCCTGTCCTGCCCCATGTCTTCAAGATTCCAGCATCACCTCTTCGAGCTTCAGCCAACACACTGAACCATGTATATGTAGTATGTTGTCTTGACCGGCTTACCTCTCTTAGCCTCAGTTTCCACCTCTTTGAGACCGTTTCCTTATCAATAAAATGGGGGATAATAATGCATTGTGTTGAAGATAAAAGGATAAAATTGAAGGAAGTATCCCACACAGTGGCCAGTCCTGATGCTTGTTCAGTATGTGTTAGCTGAGCTGCATTTGTGGGGTGGCTGAGCTGAGATAAACATCCAGGTTCTGACTTTGAATCCAGTGCTCTTTCTCCCCTACTGGGCTATATACAAGCAACCTCTAGATATCATATTCCTAAATCCACCCCCAAATCCCTGAGGAAACTGCGGGATCCCTGGCAGCTCACCAACCACCCAGCCTTTCACCAGCACTTCTCCGGCTTCTTGCTTTTGCTGTTTTAGGACTCAGCAGCAGCAGCCTGAGCAGGAGCAGGTGCAAGGTTGTGTAACTGCCCTGTCCTCAGATCACACATAGGGAAGGACTTGGACCTTGGGCTGCCTAGCACAGGGCAGCAGTGCCTGCCCACTGAACCATGGCTTTGTCACAGTGATTCCTAGCCGGGCACCTACACCTTTCCACAAAGAGACGTCAAAGGAGGCTGCAGATCTGATCCCAACCCCACCGCTCAGCTTTCTCGGATACTGTGCATATAGATTGAGTGCTTGCCTTGTGCCAGACTCATGCAGTGGGGCATAGGCTGGAGGTTAAAACTGGGTGAAGGATGGAACCTTTGAGATCAGCTGAAACTCAGTGAACCCAGACATGGCCAGATCCTGCTTCCTCACCCTCCTCCTCCTCCCTCCTTGTTCTGTTTTCTTATTAACTGGAACTAATGGGAGAAAATGATTAGACCAGACAGCTCGTTAATGATTATCGATTCACTACATTCCTTTCACCAGGTGCCTTGAAGGGAAAAGCCAGACCATGATCCTCATACAACAAACTCAGTTATACCTCCAAGAAGGTGTGGTGCTTGGCTCCCTGCTTCCACCCTTCTCTGATCCCCACAGCTAAAGGCACTTAAGGTCATCTGCAGGTTCTGACCCAACCCATGCCCTGTCGATCAGGCTGGGTGCATGGCAGGTACAGAATTGTCAAGCATTCCAGTTTGCCTGGCTCTTTCTAGTGATAGCACTGGATGTCCCATATCCTGGGAAGCCCTCCAATCCTGGGCAAACTGGACCACTGGATACCCTAGCAGACTACATTATTATTATTATTATTAATAGTAGTAGATTTCTTTTTTTTTCTTTTTCTTTTTCTTTTTTCTGAGATGGAGTCATGCTCTGTCACCAGGCTGGAGTGCAGTGGCGTGATCTCGGCTCACTGCAACCTCCGCCTCCCAGGTTCAAGTGATTCTCCTGCCTCAGTCTCCCAAGTAGCTGGAACTACAGGCATGTGCCACCACGCCCAGCTAATTTTTGTCTTTTTAGTAGAGACAAGGTTTCACCGTGTTGGCCAGGATGGTCTCAGTGGATCTTGACCTCATGATCCACCCGCCTTGGCCTCCCAAGGTGCTGGGATTATAGGTGTGAGCCACCGTGCCCAGTCGATTGCTTTTTTATTATTATTTCTTCCTTTTTATCATCATCATTATCATCAGTAACTAACATTGAACACTTTCCATATGCCAAGACTTATGCCACACACTTACAATTTTTTATGAGGTAGATAATACCCTCAGGCAGCAGAAGCAGAGGTTACAGTTAGTTCACCCGATCAACCCTTGCATGATTGCCCTGAGTACCTAATTCATGTTTTCAGTTTCGGGTCAGCCCCCTAGTCCTTTGGTTCTAGAAGCTGGCTTTCTCCGAGCATCTGCCTTGTCCTGATCTCTGGCTTTCAGCTCCATCTGTGACTGAGACCTGCTGACTGTTATAGCCTCGGTGATTGAGGCCAGCCTTGTTCCTCACCTCCCGCATCTCAGAGTTCTGCAAGAGACAAGAGTTGCCCTTGAACTGTTTGTAGAGACTTGGCCTTTCTGTCTGCTTTCTGGATCCTGAGGCTGCCTTGGCCCCTGCCTGAGGCCAAGTGCCCTGCTTTTTGTGTGTTATCTGTAGGTCAGGAAGCATTCTTCTTCCCTGTTGCTGGGACTGTCTGCAGTCCACTGACTGTCCCAGGACTCTGCCTGATTTCAGGTCCTGGCATCCTTGAGACTGTTGGTCAGTCCCTTATTACGTATAGTTGGTGCGTGGTTGACCTTACTGGGATTATTTGCAACTAGGTAAGTTTGTAGGAGCCTCTGCTCCCTGCCCTGTTGATGTGACATAGACAGTACCACTCTTTTTATATCAGTCTGAGTATCCTATAACTAGGAAGATAAATAGGCTGCTGAAAATAACATCTTGCACTCCAAAGGCACGTATAAATGACTTTTGGATAGGGTGGGCTCGATTAAAATCAAATTGATTCAAATCATGATTTGAATCACTAGTCAGGAAGAGTCGATTAAATCAATATTTTTCCTTCAAAACTGCATTCATTTTTGATATAATTTTAAGGCACAGTCTTCACAACTCTGACAGAGATAGATGTGGTTTTCATTTTTAGAAGTTACATACCATGCATTTTTAAGCTATGATTTATTTTGACATTTCATTGAATCAATTTTGCAGCCACGTCTGAGTCTTGAGTGATGACTTGGTTATTTTATTTACCAAAGCTAATCAAACAAATGTGTATAATTTTCCCAACAAAATAAGCATGTGCACTTTGGAATGTTTAACTATTTTTTGCTATAAGTGTAAAAATGTGTTTTTTGCTGAGATAAATTGGACTGTTTGAGGCAGGTCCAACCCAAAACACTTGTAATATTATATTTTGGAGTTAACTCAGTCTTTACCCTTTCCTTCCTGCTTATTTTTATGTTAGAAAAGAAAGGTAAGCTTTTCAACTTTTGTAGTTCCCAAATGATTTTCAAGTTTAGACTGAATCAGTCTCCTTTGGAAAACATTCTTGTTATGTGTAGAGAAGAAATAGCTGTAATGACAAACTTGATATTTGTCTTCATTATTGCCACGAATCCATATACTTGACTTCTGCCGGCTATTGGAGTGACCTTCACAAGGCCTTATCAGTATCATTCATGATTAACTGAGCTTTACCATATCTGAAAAGATTCTCTTCACTAGGATCCACTGGGTTTTATTTTCGGAAAGTATTCTCACAGCAACAACGCGTTTGGAATGAGATATCGTCTTAGATAGGGCTGTGTTAGGGAGGGGCATGCTTCTCTTCCATCGTATTAGCCTCAGAATATTTGGGAGGAACCCCTTACATCTTGAGGCCAAATAACAATCTTGAGTTTATGGTTTTATCTCCATCCTTTCTGAGCATGTTTCTGGCTTAGCCCCATGACATCATTTCTTAGAACGTGGCCACATATATTCTGTATCTGCCAGAAAATTAAGTATCTGCATCTTTCAAGCTGAAACAGGTGTCTTCCAATTTTGTTTTCCTAGGATCTAGAACATAAATACATTTCCCCCATTCACATAGTTCTAATTGGATAGAATCATAACATTAGGGTTTAATAGAACCCAGTGGTTTCCTAGTTCTATCCTCAAACTAACTCTTTCATGTAAAAATGAAGTGACTTGCACAGGTCACAAAGCCTGGGATGAGAAACCATGTCATCTGAGACTCCCAGGACAGGGGGTTTTCTTTAATAAGTCATTCCTGAATTTAGACAATTTCTTCTCTTCATCTTCCTCTCTGCAAAGCAGTGATTTGTTTTTAAAGAAAACAGTTCTCTATATACAAACATCTAACTATTACTCATTTACAGCTGACCTTTGCTGGACTTGTACAGGGCTGCACTTAAGAGTCTGAGAATGGAATGGATACCACTTAGTTCTAGCAGGTATGTTAGATTTAGCAAATAAAAATAGAGTACACCCAGTTGAATTGAAATTTCAACCAAACAACAAATAAGTTTAGTATGACTTGTGGTATTTGGGACACACTAAAAAATTATTCATCGTATATCTAAAATAGAAACTTAACCAATGTCCTATAGTTTATCTGATAACCTTATTCTCCCCATTATTCAGCATAATGTGTTTGGTTTGGTTTTTCATCCTTACCTAAGGTGCTGAGTATCACAGTCCAATTTTCAGGTGGCCAGACCCACTTGAGTTAATGTTTTCACTGCATATTCTGCTTTTCTTTGACCTGTTTCATTTAAACTCTTTTTGGTCAGCTCTGATTTTGCTCCATGCACTGTTTTCATTGATGTGTTTCACTGCATCCCTTTGAGTGGGCATC
The DNA here is from genome assembly GCF_008728515.1 of Papio anubis. Taxonomy (NCBI): domain Eukaryota; kingdom Metazoa; phylum Chordata; class Mammalia; order Primates; family Cercopithecidae; genus Papio; species Papio anubis. The sequence continues at coordinate 30,899,800 of NC_044989.1, read as the reverse complement.
CTGATGCCTGCAGGGCTCATGCCTGCCTAAACCAACCTATTTGGGACCAGGTTGCAGGGAACTGGCCAAATGCAGGACTGCTGGAAGCCAGAGCAGTTCCCTGAATGTCCAGCTCTTGCCTTCCCTGGGAGCAGCAGGAGGGCCCAGTGCCTGGGAAGTGACCACCAGAGGGAGTAGCTGCAGTAGGGGCTGAGCTACATGAGCCTCCTCTCTGCCCAGAATGGGGGACCAGCGTTGTGTTGCGGGACTGTACCTCACTAAGGAAGCCCGTGGGGTGCTCTTATCTAATACCGCCACTTTGTTAGTGTTGTGCCAGACCCCTTTTAACCTCAACAGGGGTGACACCATGTCCAAGAGGCTGAAGAAGAGACCTAGAGCCAACACATAAGACGTACGGTTTTATTAACAGGGGGGTAACTTACAGGGAGGTCTGGTGGCAGCAGGCTGGGCAGGAGAATCACAACCACTTACCAAAAGCATGCTGTTCATCTACCGTTTTGACTTAGCACCCTTCCCTTAACAACCTCCACCTGGCAGCCTTCATTTAACCCCAAACACAGGGCCTTGGTCACGTGTATGGCCCGAGTTCCTCAAGACAGTCCGAGGGCTCAGCTCTTCCTCTTAGGTAAGGAATGACTCTCCAGGTTGGTCACCCCCAGATTTCTTAGCTCAGAACTGTGAACACACATTCAGGTGCATCTTCCAAACAGGGTCATTCTCAGGGTATGTCCTGATGCTGTCAGGTGCCTCTGCCATATAACCAGTGAATGGAAGCCTCACCCAGAAGCCATCATCCCTAGAAGTGTGGCTTCCTAATTGGGAGAGAATCCTTCCTGTCCATCCAACTTCCACACTGATGTGGAGCCTGGGCAATGGCACTGCGTTCAAATAAGCTGGTGGCCCGAAGGTGTGGTCACCTGTGCCAAATATTGTAATATGCATTTTCGTATATTTATGTTTTCTAGAATTGAAAATACTTTGCAGCTGACCCCTGAGCCTACCCATTTCATTCTGAATGCAATTTCAGCACCCCAATGTAGCTCCCCTGCTCTCCCTCCCAGGCATGGAACAGCCATGGCCCAAGATGAGGCATGTCCAGTGAGTCAGAACTGAAGTTGTAGTCCTTTGCTTTCCTGGTCCCCAAACCCTGCTTTGCTCTGCTCTCCTGTGCCTGGGTTCTCCCAGGCCTGTATCTCGCCCCTTGCCTTCATCTTGTGTGCCTGTGCTGTTCTCGGATGCTGCCTGCTTGCCTGGTTGCCTGCTTTTCAGCCTGTAGTCTCACCATGCAATCCAGCTTCTGAATGTTTGCCTTGCACTGTCCTGAGCATGCGGTGTGGCCCCAGGGCCTGAGAGCCCCCTGGTTCTGGTACTTCTGTAGGGCTAGCCTCAAGACAGCTCATATCAGCCAGGCATAGCGCAGGGTGAATGGGATTGATTTGATCTGGCTCCAGGGAGTGGGAAGAGAAACCTTTAGAAGGCCAAATCTACCTAGGATTGCTTTGATGAAAAATTCAGGCTTAGATCCTTTATTCTATAAGCCACTTAGTTGGCTTTAACTCTGAGGACAATTTTCTGGTAGCCTTTAAAACAATAATAGGGTTTTCTTATCAATCTGTGTTCCTTTGATAAGGGGGAGGCCCATTAAGACGGGGTCGGGGGCCTGACCAGGTGAACTTATGATCGTCTAATGTTATCCAACCTCATTAACATTTTCACAGCCTTGCTAAAACTTGAAAGTTGGCCAGAAGGATCATTACCATTCAAGTTTTCTCCTCCTAATGAGCCTGAACTTTCCCTGCCGTAGCTTACGCCTGATACTTTTCAGCTGTTGTCCCTATTGACTAATGAACATAATCGGTCCTGGGCTATTTTCCAACCTGCTCCTTTTAGAACCAGCACTGTCTCCACTGGAGCCAGTCTCTTCTCAAGTTCACCTTTGCCTCTTTCCATTTTGTCCTGCATTTTCACCTCTGGCACATAGCAATGTCCTCAACTTCTGACTTGAGCTGTTTTCTTCCAACTTGCTCCAGCCTCTTGGCCTGGCCTGGTCTCACTCTTTCATTAAGCTAGGCTCCACAACTCCATTTTGTAACCTACTATACATTCCTCTGTGGACACAACATGATAAATCTTGATCAGGTGCCTCAGCCAACCCAGAATAGCCTTTTAACCTAGACTGTAACTGAAAAGCTATGCACACGCAATGGAAACTGGGAAGTGATGTGGCTGTCTTGCTAATTAAGGAATGACACCCAAAGGTGATAGAATTGAGTGAGAAATGTGTGTATTTTCCTGGTCGTCACGGAAAAGTTGGTTTAATTAAAGAAAGATAAGGAGGTAAATGAAGATTTCTGGGGATTCTGAAAGGGGACTTCTGGGTACTTTCAATGTCATTATTGAATGATAAAGCTGTTTATCATTTAAAATTTCATTTTGCAACCTAAGCTTTCATTTGCCCTGATAAAGAGACTCATAGACTTATCAGACAAGACTAATATCTTTGGAGGTTTGCAGCAGCAATGAAGATGGGGAAAGAAATATTTAGAGGGAGGATAAAATATTTCCTGAGGTAACTGAAGGGAAAAGGACAGAAGTTAAAGAGGGAGACAGATGTTAAAATGGAGAGAAGGAAACTGCTGGATATGATAGAAGTTGAGTTGTGAATGGTAAAAGATGGGTGCGTATATTAGATTTCATAAGTTTCTTGAGGAATGTAGGTAGAAAGAAATAATGGGAAGACCTGTAGCTTGTAATTAAGATGAGATCCTTTAAAATCAGACTGTCCTGCACTGGAATACTCACTTCTGTGACCTTGGGGTTGTCATTTATCCTAACCTCTTTGTACCTGTTTTAGTTGTCTGTAAAGTGAGTCTAAAAGTGCCCACTGCTTATCACTGTGAGAAACAAATGAGGTGATGTTTGTAATAGCATAGCACATTTTCTGCAGAGTGTAATAAACAGAAGCTGCAATTATTACAAGGATTGTTACTATACTAATATAAATAGCAACAATAATCATTACTCTTTCTCGACAACATCTACAATCAGTGCTGTTGTCATGAGGGATGGAGTGGTATTGTGCAAAATTCAGCACTTGTATAAGGCACTGGAAAGCTGAGCGTCCCTCACTTTGGGACTTATGATCATCTAGCTATGGTGATCTTAAGTCCTGGTTCATCTTGGCTAGTATGAATTTACACCTGTTGTCCAAGAGCAGTGCCTTTCTTTATTCTTAAAAGTGTTCCAGTTTGGGTGACAAATCATATCATTTCCTACCTTTGATATTTACTGTCTAAATCAATAAGACAGTATTATTGCATTATTCATAGTTTCCAATTTTTTCAAATGGATTGAGTTTCTTGAGGCCACTAAATGTATATGTACATGTAAAAATATATGTATGTATACACACCCCTATCTAGTGCTTCTTTTGCATTTGCAACAGGGATTAAACGGGACTTACCCCATGGAAATGTTGGTGACCTCATCCTCCAGTGGCCATTTCTGTAGGACCTGTGCCGTGCCACTGTATGCTGATTGATATAGGCTTTTTACAGAAAAGGGATCTCTAGAGGATGGTGGTCTCAGAGTGGGAGTGGAGACAGGAGCAGAGTGGGTTCTGAAGTATGGCGCTGTGGATGAGACATTGGGTAGCATCCTTGCCTGGCACTTAGGGCTACGTCCTCTTGGGCCAGTCACTGAACTTCTCGGAGCCTTAGTTTCTTCGTGCAGAGAATATGAGTCATAGAATAGACTTTGAAGACTTGTTAGAAGGATTGTATTGTGTGGTGCATGGTGGGTACTCAATAAATGGGAGGAGACTTGAGTAGGACTACTCACTGAATATTTGTGGGCAGCATCATGTCCTGGTCTCCTTCCTACTCAACTCTTTTCTCCAGTTCTTCTAGCTGTTATCTATACACAGTGGTTTCCAAGTCTGCTGGTGATCTGTGTCTGCTCGAGTTAAGACAGCTTCTGACCAGGTAGATGGATAGGTCGAATCATTCAGTCTAGAAGTATTCATTAAAGTAGGTGTCAGGCACTGTGCTCAGGGAATTCTCTGCCAGACAACCAGATGCAGCCCCTGCTCTTATGGGACTTGGGGCTGTCAGAGTTGTTTGTGGGGTGCTTTAGAGAGATTTCTTTCCCTCACTCACAAATGTGTCTGTAGAACTTGCCAGAGTTGCAGAACCCAGTGTGGGGGAAGAGTCTTCTGACAGTGGGCTTTGAACTTCCTGCCTGCCTCGAAGTGAAATCATGTTATTGAAATTGAATATGTGTGATTCAGTCATCAATTCAGCAGTGAAAGGAAAAGCAGCAGCCGGGCAGTCCTGGTGGAGTAAATCATCCTGTGAGCACAGAGGAGCAGCAGCCCCTAATAGCTCTTGTAAACACGCTGTCACTCTCAGGGCTGGGCACGGGCCAGCTGAGCCTCTCCCTGCCGTGCCTCTCTATTTCTCGGAAATGCTGCCATATCCAGCTGTGACACACATTCTGCATCATTCAAGAAACACTTTTCAAGCCGATCTCCCGGACGCAGAGATTGTTTCTGATTGCTTCCAGATCAATCAACAAACGTTTTAGGAGCAGCTTCTAGGTGGGTGGAGGCTCAAAGATGCATGAGACACATTTGCATATAAAAGATGTGTGCTAGTTTGCTTTTGCTTTGCTCTGAAGGAATACCTGAGACTGGGCACTTTATAAAGGAAAGAGGTTTAATTGGCTCAAGGTTCTGCAGGCTGTACAGGAAGCGTGGTGCTGGTATCTACTTCAGGCAAGGACCTCAGGAAACTTCCAATCATGGCAGAAGGCAAAGGGGAAGCAGGCATCTCACATGGCCAGAGCAGGAGCAAGAGAAGGAAGGGTGTGCCACACGCTTTTAAACAACCAGATCTTATGTGAACTCAGAGCGAGAACTCACTCTCATTATCACAGGGACAGCACCAAGCCATTCATGAGGGATCCGCTCCCACGACCTAAACACCTCCCACCAGGCCCCACCTCCAACCCTGGGGATTACATTTCAACATGAGATTTGGAGGGGACAAATATCCCAACCATATTAAGATACATGGGCAAAACCACAGTTACATCCTAGATCCTGTTGCCATAGGTTGAGGACAGCATGGCCCCAGTTTTCCTATTCTTCTCAGTATCCACAGCCTTCACAGTCTGAGTCAAGAGAGTCAGTGTCTCTACCTCTTGAGTCTGGGCTGGCTGTGATTTACTTCGGCCAATAGAATATTGTAGAAGTGATAATAAGAAAATTCTGAGTCTGGGCTCCAAGAGGGCTTGCATGCGTGTTCTCTCTCCCCCTCCTTCTCTCTTTTTTCTCTCTGTCTCCCTCTTAGACCTCTACCACTGCCTAAGAACAAGTATAGTAGCCGCTACTGCAGGATGAAGGATCGTGTGTAGCAGGGCCTAGACTTCCCAGCTGAGACCATCCTGAACCAGTTAGCCCCAGGCAGACCTGTAAGCTGCCCATAGACAGCATGAGTGAGCCCAGCCTGGATCAACCCGCCCAGCCCAGGTCAGCAGAATCCCAAGCTTACCCAGAGATGTGAGAAATAAAAAACAGTGGTGGTTTTAAGCCAAAAAAAAAAAACAAAACCCAAAGATGCACAGGGGCTGTCGAACCCCTGTTGTGTGCCCAGCTCTGCATATGGACTGTCACGGGCACTCACAGCAGCTGCCCCTTGTTAGCTCCATTTCACAGATGAGGAAGCCAAAGCTTGGGATGTCAAGCGACTTCTCCAAGGTCAGGCAGCTCAGAGTTGGACCCATCAGGGCTGGATCTGTAGGCTGTGTGCTTTGCTTGGCACTGCCTGCTTGGCGCCGTCTCCCGTCACTCTGTGTCCTCTCCTGGGCAGTGAGCTGTAGTCCTCTATTTCCTACTTCCTCTGCACCGTGGGGCCATTTCTCATCCACATTTACCTCTTCTAGGTCCTCAACTCACAGGCAGCTGTTGTAAAACCCCATTTAATTATTACTATGCACAGAGAACTCAGGGCCCAAATAAATATGCAGGTAGACAAGTAGCCAGCATGGTCTAAGGCAGAGGTCCTGTGTGATAATGGAAGGAGAGGCTTCTGCTCCTCCCCTTAGCACAGCTGCCACCATCTTCTCTCACCTAGACCATCCAGCAGTCTGTAACGGTGTCCTTTTAGTCTTTTGCCCACACAGGCTAATGGTATTTGAAAATGTGAATCCAAGTCAAACCCCAAGTCACAACCCTCTAGTGGCTGTTTGCCACACTTAGAATAAAATGTACAGTCCTCATCAAGGACTCCAAAGCCACATATGAGCTGGCACCTCCTTCCCTGCCACCCCGACTTCATCTCCTTTCTTCTCTCTTTCACTTTCCTGCCCCAGTCCCGCCGGCCCCTAGCTGGTCCTTAAACTTTACACAGCATGTCTCGGGCCTTTGCAGTTGTTTTCCCTCTGGGAAGCTGCATGATTACCCTATTTAGAGGAGCCTTCCCTTGCATCCTTCCCCAAATGCTGCTCCCCCTTCCTCTTTATTCCCCAAATTGATTTTTCATCATAGTAGAGATAATTTATTGACTGATATGTCCTTCTCTTCCACTAGAATGCAAGCTCCACAAGGGCAAAATCTTTGTTTTTTTGACTACTCTATTTCCCATGTCTAGAACAATATCTGCATATAGTCAACATGCAACAAATATTTATATTTAAGTCCCATGTTTATAAGTAACATGTTTTGAGTGCATATCATATGCCAGGCATAGGGCAAAGTTGTTTCTATTATCCAAACCTCACAAAAATCCCATAGAGTGAGTCCCTATTCATCATATTCCCATTTTGTAGACGAGGACCCTGGAGCACTGACCCTGCATATCTTGCTCAAGATCATGCAGCTGGTTAGTGTTGGAGCTGGGGGTGGTTTGATTCCAGATTGGAAGCCTTTACATACTATTCCAGGTGACCAATTGCTGCCATTACTCAAGCAGTCCGGGGAGGAATTCTCCCTGTAAAGATTGCCTGTGCCCTGAAGCTCCTAGTATTTCCCCCTGAACTTCGGTTCTTTGCCTGTTGACATCTTCCGTGCATCTAACACTCAACTGTTTAAGAGCAAAAACCAATTTATTATCATGTGTAAAAAATATAGGGCTCAAAGAAGGCCCAAGTAGACTATCAGCAAGCCCAGAGCAAGGCAGAGACACCACATGTCACAGAAGGAGCACTGAGGTAGGAGTCCTTTTGGACTGAGCCACCCTTATCTGGCACATCTCTGCTTGGTGGCCTAGTCTGCACAGCTCTCGTCTCTTACCTCCTGTCTAGAAGGCTTCGAGGGAAGTCACTTTGTCCCTGTCCACTGAAATGAGGGATCCTGTAGGAGAGATGCCTATGTCACATTTGGAATTGGACTTAGTCATCCTCTAGGGCTCCTTCAGCTCCAGGAGTTCCAGATTGTAAGGCAGTAAGTCCAGTAAGAGAAAGGCAAAGAAACGCAGAATTTTCCAAGCAAAACGCAGTAAGGGGCTGTGAAACGGAAAGGAAATGAGAGAAGGAAAGACATAGGGCAGAAAGAGGATGAAAGAGAGGAGAGGTCAGGCGAAGGTGCGAATGAAAGAGAGGAAGAAAGCAATGAGGGAACAAAAGCAAAAAAAGAGAGTAAGAGGGAGAAAAATTTTGACCTGTGTATCTCTGCATGTGTGCATGTGTGTGTGTGTGTGAGAGAGAGAGAGAGAGAGAGATAGAGGGGACATACACACAGTGGAGGAAGTTGACTGGACGCCAGGAAGACAACCAAGCTCCTTCTGCCCTTGTCCTCCACCTCTGTACCCCACAGCAGAGGGAAGATCATGCCTCCAGCCCTTCCATCTTGAAATGCTCCTTTTTGCTCTGGGTTCTCCATGTTCTTCCACGTGTCTCTAGCACATCTCCCTTTCTGACTCCTCCCCATCCCCTCTTCTCCTTTCTCCCACATGTGAGCGGCCCCCACCCTGCAGCCTCACTGTCTCCTGGACACCATCTCCACTGGTGGTTGCTAAGTCAGCATCTCCAGGCTGCTTTCTGGGTGTGTGTCTGCTCATTTGCATGGGGGCCTGCTCTTGGTTTCATGCTCTGTTGTTGCTGTCTTGAAATTCTTAATGACTTTTGAGCAAGAAGCCTGCATTTTCATTTTGCACTCAGCCTTATAAACTCTGCAGTCCATCCCGCCCCAGAGCCCAGAAACCCACTGTTGGGTCTGAAGGAACAGAGAGCTGTCAGAATCCAAAGGCAGGGGGTGGTCAGAGGAAGGGAGGCTCAGATGAGAAGGAGGAGCCGCAGAGCAACTTAGAGATAGGGGAGCAGATTCCTGGGACCAGGTGAGCCAGGCCATCAGGCAAGGCAGGAGAGGTAGGCCCAGGACACGCAGTGACAGAACTCACAGTGCCTCCACCACTTTGGGTCTGGCTGTGTGGAGCCCTCTCTGTCTAGGTGGGCAGGGAAAGGGGCTGGGACAGTTGGAGCTGATGTTACTTGACACCAGTTTCTGAATGAAGCTTTTCCGTCCACCGTTGATTTCAGCTCCTAATTGCTCTCCTCAAAGTCACTGGCTCTCCATTATCCTCTGGATGCTCTGATGTCCTCTGGACTTTGTTCAAAAAAGAGCTGGAAAAGGTCAAGTCCAGGAGGAACTCAGACTCATATTGGGCACGTTCTTGGTTGACCCTAGTTCTACTTTCTTTTTTAAAAAAATTTTTTTATTTCCATAAGTTTTGGGGGAACTGGTGGTATCTGGTTACATGAATAAGTTCTTTAGTGGTGACTTGTGAGTTGTTGGTGCACCCATCACCCAAGCAGTATACACTGAACCCAATTTGTAGTCTTTTATCCCTTCCCCTCTTCCCGGTCTTTCCCCGAGTCCCCAAAGTCCATTGTGTCATTCTTCTGCCTTTGCATCCTCATAGCTTAGCTCCCATTTATGAGTGAGAACATATGATATTTGGTTTTCCATTCCTGAATTACTTCACTTAGAATGATCCCATGTAATCTACAATTCCATGACCCTGGTTCTACTTTCATTTTCTCCAAGCCTGAGGAGGCCCTGGTCCCTGTTTGCTAATAGAGACCAAACAGCACTTACTGCTCCTGCAAGCACAGTGCCTGTCCCTGGGTAGGGCCAGTCTCTCTGCATCCTTTAAACATCATATTACTCAAACTTCCAAATTTTCCATTTTGCAATTGGACAAAGGATTTTGGATCATCCCACCAACGCAATGATTTGGGCATGTGACTGACTACACGCTGGAATTTGGATGAACCTGAAAAAAAATTCAGACTTCAGGAGGCAAGATTTTGCATTAAAATTGGAAATGCGGTTCACAGCATTGCCCTTGTTTGTTTCAGCTGCGCTGGCTCCTGGCTGTCAGCTGCCTCCCCTTGGGCATGCTGATAAATTGCTGCCGAGCACTTTTCAGGCTGGTAGAAAATGGATGAGTCACAGGGTTTGGGGAGCCTAACTGCAAGCTTGTAAAATGGGCAGGTTTCAGAGGGAGGTGGCGTTCAGGTGAGGGGCACACCCAGCGGTCTCTCAGCATCTCTGTTCCTGAGGACAAGACAGCCTGGGCAAGACCCAGATAGTGAGGCAATATCTAGGTTTCTTCCAGAGGAACAATGGGACCTAAGTGGTCCCCTTTCTAACACCAAAACTGATCCCTTATGCTTATGGGCTCCTTTTGGGAAGCTAGGTGAGTGCCAGGTCCTGATTGAATTTAGGAAGGTACTTTGTGAACGAGTGGATGGCAGAATAGCCCGTGGTCAACCTGGGAAGAAGTCCTTGGTTAAGGGATCCTACTGTATGCCCTGCCATGGGGTAGTGAGCTTCCTGGGACATCACTCCAGTGGTGGCTTCGGGCATCTTCTCTTTTCTCCCAGAGGTACTTGGAAGATGCTTTGTGGGACTCGGAGGGTGGGGTAAGCGGACGCAGGAAGGATTGCAACTTTGCCCCTGGTTGATTAAGCCATCCTCCTCCTCTTCTCTTGGTCCAGGCCAGCTTTGATGCATTTCTTTCCTTCCTGTCTCAGTGCCTGCTTCTCACTGAGCCTGACAGTTCATCACCCCATCGGGATGGAGGAGACAAATGACAGCAGTAACGTGAACTGAGCAGGATTAGATAAAACCAAAGAGCTATCACACACAACAGTGGACAGTCGTTTAAAAGGAAATCCATCTCATTGTTGCCCAAGGCCTCTCGGGAAGAAAAAGACATCTTCCTGTTGCGAGTTCAGCTTTTACTTTTGGGTGTCAAGCCTCCAGGAAGCTCAGGCCCTGCTGCTCCAGGGAGGTTGTGATCCTGGGTTGCCATAAATGAAGGCTCCTGGGGCCTTCATTTAAGCACACTGTGTGTGCTTAAATCCCAGCGCCGGCACTCAGGGTCTGCCCGTCCCAGGGTAAGGTATCACATTCAACCTCACAGAGACTCCATTTCTTCATTTGTAAAATGGGAATTATAACAGTGTTTCCTTCATAGGGCTATTGTGAAGAAGAACTGAGGGAATATAAGCAAAGTGCTTACTACATAACAGGGATGCAATAAATGATAAATACGGTGATTAGAGGGCAGATTCAGACTGTCTAACCTTTGTGTAGACAAGTACACTCTCACAAACACAGAATGTCACCTTCCTTAAGTGGCCTTGTGGTAAATAACAAGAATGTTTAATGCTGTTTCTGAGATCTTGGCCTCCTCCCCGTCCCTCTCTATAGAAGGAAGATAAAGGTGGCAATCCCATCTTTTTATTTTTTAGAATAGCTTTTTTGAGATGTAATCTACATACCATACCATCTACCCATATGACAAGTAAAGATCAATGGTTTTAGTGTATTCTCAGGGTTATACAACAGCACCATAATCTAATTTTAGAACATCTTTGACCTCCAAAAGAAACCCTATACCATTAGCATTCAATTCCCATGCCCCACTCAGCTCCAGGTGACCACTAATCTGCTTTCTGTCTCCACACATTTGCCTATTCTGGACATTTCATATAAATAGAATCATACAATACATGGCCTCTTGGCTGGCCTCTTTCATTTACCATGATGTTCTCAAGGTTGGTCTATGCCGTAGCATGTGCCAGTACTTTGTTCCTTTTTATTAGCAAACAATATTCCATTGTATGGATATGCTGCCTTTGTTTACCCATGCATCAGCTGAGGGACGTTTGTTTTGTTTCTGCTTTATTATTCGTCCTCTAGCCTCACCTTAACCTAGGGGCCCCATTGTTGCCCTGTCTGCTGGGGGCAGTGGTAAGCCGCTGAGTTCAGAAACGTTGTCCCAGAACTGTCTCTAGTGTGGCTTCTTTGCAGGGGGAGGTAGAACAGGAGTAGCTCTGCAGTATGCAAAGTGCATTTGCTATTAGTTATGGACCTTTCTTTCTTTCTTTTTTTTTTTTTTTTTTGAGACGGAGTCTTGCTTTGTCACCCAGGCTACAGTAGAGTGGCATGATCTCTGGAGTGCAGCGGTGCAATCTGGGCTCATTGCAACCTTCGCCTGCTGGGTTCAAGCTATTCTGGTGCCTCAGCCTCCCAAGTAGCTGGGATTACAGGCATGTACCACCCCACACGGCTAATTTTTGTATTTTTAGTAGAGACGGGATTCCACCATGTTGGCCAGGCTGGTCTCAAACTCCTGGCCCTAAGTGATCCACCTGCCTTGGCCTCCTAAAGTGCTGGGATTACAGGCGTGAGCCATCACGCCTGGCCAATTATGGCCTTTTTTTTTTTTTTTAGTGTACAGCCTTTGCCTTCTCTCAGAAGCAACTGGAACATGGGGGCCTGCTGGTCTAGGCTCCAGGGTTCTGACCAGTTTCCAGTTTGGGGAGTGGACTTGGAATCCCTTTCTGGGCAGAGCTTGGGGAAAGGAAAAGAATCAGTCTTGAGGCAGGAGGAAGGGGAGGCTCCTGAACTTTGTTTCAGGTACAGAGAAGGAGAGTCAAGGCCCACAGGAAGGAAAAGCAGGTTCCAGAATCAGGGGCCTGTGTCCGCAGCCTTTCTGCCTGCTCCTCCCCGAGATTGTAGGTCACAGGAAGAGTAACAGTGTGCATGCCCAGACTACCTGACTCACCTTAGCCACTGAGTGACATAAGTCCCTGAGCACTTCTGAGCCTTAATCCTTGTCTGGAAAATGGGGTGAGACATGCCCATTTTATAACATTGTAATGAAAATTAAGTGAGCTGATAGTGGTCAAAGCAGAGCACTGTATGGAAGTGACAAAGGTTTACTTTTTGCTGTGCAAGTTGGCTCCAACTCTTAAGTCCTCCCTCTGCTAGAGGGGTAGGCTCTCCTGTCTTTGAAACTGGGTAAACTGAGGCATGGAAAGCCACCTCAGTCACAGAGCTACCATGGGCAGAGCCAGGGACCCTGTTTTACAGCAGACCTGATGCCCTAAGCAGACCGTGCTTTTCTGAGCGGGTGCACCTCTGCCCGCACAAAACCGGCTCAGAAGAGGATGCTCAAAGTCTGCAAAGTCTGGGGATGTCGTGAAGACAGCCTGAGTGTCTCGGTGACCCCTGTGCCTCTGCACTCAGCACGGCATTCCCACACTCTCAGGGCTTTTCTAGGGGCTCTCATCTTCTCTTTGGCCCCGTAAGGACATGGATCCCTTGCTCCTGGGCTCACTGCATGGCTGGAAGTTCAGAGGTGCCTACTGCCGTTCCTCTCTGCAGCACGGAGCACTGAGACTGACTATGGCAATCTCCTGTTAGGCCCCCTGCCCTTGCCTATGTGACAAATAAGGGGACTAAGGCCAGGGAGGCTGGGTGATGGGGTGAGAGGGCCCGGGGCTGGTGGGAGGTAATGGCAGGGCAGATACGATAGTCACCGAGGGATGATGGTGCCAAGACTGCTAGGGGAAGGAAAAGGAGACTTTTGGCTAAGGAAGGCTGTCCTGGTCCCACTGTGTCACTGGTGTTACAGAGGGTAGGGAAAGGCTGATGTCCAGGCCCCTGGGCCATGTTGGGGTGAGGTAGGTGGGTGTGCAGCAGCCTGCCCCTGTCCCAGCTTGGCTGGGTCTGGAAATTGCATTTTCCACAGCCTGGGCAGCTTTCCATGTGACTAGATTTCTCCTTTCTATTTCTGGAGGGCAGCCCAGCTCAGGAGGCTGGCCTTGTGTGGCACTGTGGGGGCAGGCTGGCCTTGGTTGGGGGTGGGGGGCGCCTAGTGGTGGTAGTGGTGGCCCGGGCAGGCATCTCTGTGCACTTGCAGCTGAGCCCTGGGGGCTGCCTGCTCTGTGCTCCGGCTCTTCACAGAAACCAATATTTGCAGCTGGGTTTATCTTTCCACTGGGATCCCAGGGATGATGATGTTCTGGCCGAGATGTACTTCATGTCCAACTCCTGTCAGCATTTCTGAGGGAAGAGTGCTCATTAAAGTCTTCCCTGCTCGCTCGGCCTGAGTGACATAAATAAGCCCCTTGTTTCTTTTTCACGAGCAAACCCAGACCCTTAAAGATAGCTGGATACCACCGCCCCCCCCCCCCCCCCCATGCCCTTTCACAGCTGCTGGAGTCTCCAGCAGAGCTGATGAGTAACGGCCCTGTCGAGGCCCAGCCTTGCTCCTCTGGCTTCTGACAGGCACCTGGGTGCTCTACAACTGGGAGGCTGCTAGGAATTCTTCAACGGTCTCCCTTAAGGGAAATGCCCTGGCCCCTGGGGGCGCCTAAAACCAGCTCAGTTGAGGAGCCAATGCAAAGCATAGAACAGCAGACACATGCAGAATGGAACCTCCATGGGATGGAAAGGGGCAACAGAGCCATGAAAAAGGGCCCTGCCGTGTGTGCCTCCTCCTCTAGGCACCTACAACTGTGATCTCATCTCTCCCATATACCAACCCTGCAGGCAAGGAAAGGTAAGAATCAAGTAAGAATCAGAGAAGTTGAGTCACTTGCTCTAGGTCACACAGCTAGGAAGAGGGTGGGGCAGGGAGTGGAATCCTGACTTGAAGGCTTGTACTCTTGTTACTGTGCCCTACTGTCCTCCCATGGATTAAGTTTTTGGATGGTCTCTGGGGGATACTTAGGTAAGTCACAAGGCATGAGTATATTCCGAGCTGGAACTCAAACCCAGGTGTGCCTCTTGACTTCTGCCGGGCTCTTCATTCTCCTCGAACACCCAGCAGGAGGGATTTGTAGGAGGGTTGGTTATGGTCTGCCTCAAGGTCAGAGGCTCCCCAGCACGATTTGAATGTGATGCTTTCCATAGTGCTTCAAGTCACACATAACTTTTTCAGTACCGTCTGCAAATCTGAGGCCCTGCCGTACCGTCATCAAGTTGACCGGGCAGGAAGGTATGCAGCAGCATCCGCCCATTCCAAGGCCCTCCTTTTGGCCTCTTGCTGGCCCTGACTCCCTTCCTCAGCACGATGCCATCTGCTCATCATCTTGTCTGCTCATCTTTACCAGGCACCAAGCTGCAATCTGTACCTGTAGCATTTAAGTTGCCTTAATTCTTACCACTTTCCTGAAAAGTATTCTCCTCATTTTTCTGATGCAGAAAATGGATCTCTGAGAGCGCTACTGACTTGTCCAAGTTCACATCACTGTTCCATCAGTGGAGGGACTGGGACAGACCCACAGGAGTGCTTTTCTCACCGTCATCTCAGCCCTCAGTAGAGCAGGAGTGAGGAAGTGGGAGGCTTGAAGCAAGAGTGTGAAACATCAGACATCACCTCTGCCCTCAGGGCTCTGGAGACCTCAAGCATCCACATAATGTTTAAAATAATAAAACCAGAGAGTAGACAATACAGGACCAAGATGGATATCTGGGCTGTATATTATGTGGGTGAACAGAGCTGGGAGGTCTTCTGGGCTGATCTGGAGAGGAGAGACCAGTTTCGGGCCTGCTTCCAGCCACTCCTCCATCTCCCCCACTTTTCATCACCCGAGGAGAAGCTCAGCCAGCCTGAAAGTGTGAGTGCTTCATCTGCCGGCAAGGAGGGAGGAGACAAATCACTTTAAATGTGTGAAGAGTTTTTTTGCTACTCTTTCCCTTCTTATCTTTGTTTATTCTGGAGATCAATACAGACAATGGGAAAGTTATTCCCAGGAGAAGACCTGGCTATGTAGTTTTAAAATATACTTATTTCTTCTTCCCCAGTCTCCCTCACCTTCCCCTATTGCATTTATTGAGAGCAGAGCCATTTCTGAGAAGCGACATCACGTAGTAGTGTTCGGATGGTGAGCTATGACTGCTGGTGTCTATCTCCAGGTGCACTTGTGTCTGGTGAGATCCAATAGGATGATCTCACTTCTGCCAGCCCAGCCGAAAATCAGTGATATATTTGTGTCATATATTTTGGCCTGTGAACATCCAGTCTTGGGTATTCCATAAATTGAATAATCTAAGAGAATTACAATAGATGTTCATTTTCAAATGTTTCCTCCAGTGGAATCCCTTGAGTTAAATTTAGTCCCCAGATATGAACTGGGTAAAAGTGGAGTTCCTTTGGTTTTTGGGGACAGGGTTTGGGACAACACAACCATAGACTCCAGGCCTCTGAGGGAGGTCTGGAAAGCACTGGGGTAGTTGACTGGAAGTCAGTTTCTAGATCTAATGTTTTAAAAATTTACCATCTTATATTATTCTCCTCTGTTTTGTGCCTGTGACTGGACTTTCCTGGGAGCCAGTGACAGCTGCGTGGGCAGAGACATTCTTTTACATTTAAGTTGTGTCCCTGCACACAGGAGGAACACAACAGCAAATTTATACCCAGTTGAATTTCAGTCTCTATCCCTACTCAAATCAAGCGTTTGCAGCAGTTTGTCTGGGAGAGAGAGCCAATAGCCACCAGTCTAGATGTGATGTCTACTCTGCATGCTCATGGAGCCGGCCATGAGCCTTGCTGTCTCTCCTTCTTTGCCATCTGTAAAAGCAAACTCTTTGCCCAACAGGATGAAATCAAAATGAAATCCTCAATTGGAAGTCCCCTCTGTAGTGCTGTCTTCTCAAATCTTTTCCATCCAGGCAAAATTATACCTCCGTACTACCAGGAAGAAATGCAATTAATTTTCAAGAATTTATTGAAACTTACACGAATAATAGACAAGCAGAGAGCCAAATCATGAGTGAACTCCCATTCAGAATTGTTACAAAGAGAATAAAATACCTCAGAATACAACTTACAAGGGACATTAAGGACCTCTTCTAGGAGAACTACAAACCACTGCTCAAGGAAATAAGAGGACACAAACAAATGGAAAAACTTTCCATGCTCATGGATAGGAAGAATCAATATTGTGAAAATGGCGATACTGCCCAAAGTAATTTATAGATTCAATGCAATTCCCATCAAGCTATTATTGATTTTCTTCACAGAATTAGAAAAAACTACTTTAAATTTCATACGGAACCAAAAAAGAGCCCATATAGCCAAATCAATCCTAAGCAAAAAGAACAAAGCTAGAGGTATCACACTACCTGACTTCAAACTATACTACAAGGTTACAGTAACCAAAATAGCATGGTACTGGTACCAAAACAATATATAGACCAATGGAACAGAATAGAGGCCACATAAATAACACCAGACATCCACAACCATCTGATCTTTGACAAACCTGACAAAAACAAGCAATGGGGAAAGGATTCCCTATTTGATAAATGGTGCTGGGAAAACTGGCTAGCCAAATATAGAAAACAGAAACTGGATCCTTTCCTTACACCTTATACAAAAATTAACTCAAGATGGATTAAAGACTTAAACATAAAACCCAAAACCATAAAAACCCTAGAAGAAAATCTAGGCAATACCATTCAGGACATAGGCATGGGCAAAGACTTCATGACTAAAACACCAAAAGCAATTGCAACAAAAGCCAAAATTAACAAATGGGATCTAATCGAACTAAAGAGCTTCTGCACAGCAAAAGAAACTATCATCAGAGTGAACAGGCATCCTACAGAATGGGAGAAAATTTTTTCAATCTATCCATCTGACAAAGGTCTAATATCGAGAATCTATAAGGAACGTAAGCAAATTTACAAGAGTGAAACCAAACAACCCCATCAAAAAGTGGGTGAAGGACATGAACAGACACTTCTCAAAAGAAGACATTTATGTGGCCAACAGACACGTGAAAAAAAGCTCATCATCACTGGTCATTAGAGAAATGCAAATCAAAACCACCATGAGATAGCATCTCATTCCAGTTAGAATGGCAATCATTAAAAAGTCATGAAACAACAGATGCTGGAGAGGATGTGGAGAAATAGGAACACTTTACACTGTTGGTGGGAGTGTAAATTAGTTCAACCATTGTGGAAGACAGTGTGACGATTCCTCAAGGATCTAGAACTAGAAATACCATTTGACCCAGCAATCCCATTACTGGGTATATACCCAAAGGATTATAAATCATTCTACTATAAAGACACATGCACATGTATGTTTATTGCAGCACAGTTTACAATAGCAAAGACTTGGAACCAACCCAAATGCCCATCAATGATAGACTGGATAAAGAAAATGTGGCACATATACACCACAGAATACTATTAAGCCATAAAATGAATCAGTTCATGTCCTTTGCAAGAACATTGATGAAGCTGGAAACCATAATTCTCAGCAAACTAACACAGGAACAGAAAACCAAACACCACATGTTCTGAGTCATAAGTGGGAGTTGAACAATGAGAACACATGGACACAGGGAGGGGAACCTCACACGTTGGGGCCTTTCGGGAGGCGTGGGGCAAAGAGAGGGAGAGCATTGGGACAAATACCTAATGCATGCGGGGCTTAAAACCTAGATGATGGGTTGATAGGTGCAGCAAACCACCATGGCACATGTATACCTATGTAACAAACCTGCATGCTCTGTACATGTATCCCAGAACTGAAAGTAAAATTTAAAAAAAATTAGTATGATTTGATAACAACAACAACAACAAGAATTTATTGAAACTATCAGTTTTAGGCACTATATTAAATGCCGGGGTATGAATACATGTAAACTGTGATCCTGTCTTCAAGGGTTGTTCAGTGCTCATGGCAGCAGTAGGTACCTGGGGGAGGATGAGAGGGTTAGAAGATGTGCTAATGCGTTCTCAGCAGGTGGAGAATAGGCTGCAAGGACTTTATTCTGAAAAGGGCAAGGAACTAAGTTTAAAGGATAAGGAATAAAGGAAAGAACATACTAGGCAGGGGAAATAGCATGAGCCAACACTTGCAGGCATTGCTGCGCCTGCCTTTTTTCTTGAGGTTGCACCGTGGTCTGGGATACTTGGAGTATCAGGTTTCTTAGGGAAAGTACCTGGAGGTGATAGTGGCCAGAGAGTTTGGAAACCAAGTGGGAAAGGCCATATGAGCTACAGGATGATGAGTTTGTTTCCACGAAATTTATGGTCATTGTTCAGTTTTAGGAAGATCACTCTGATGGTATTTTAGAGAGTGCATGTTGGAGTGAGGAAAAAGGGGGCTCAGGTGTCTTTGGGAATGATCATGGGAAGCCAGATTGAGGTGGCATGATTTTATTTTAAATGAGAGAGAGGAAGAGGGCAGATGCCAGAGGTTTTGGAAGTAAAATTAATAAACCTATAACGGATTTGATGGTTGTGAAAGAGAAATTAAGGAAGAGGCCACATTTCTGGTTTGAGAAACTGAATGGAGACAGAAACTTGCTCTTGAAATTGGAGTTGGGTGGAGAAAGAGCATCTTGGTTATGGAAGGTGGAGATGAGGCTGTAGATGAGTTGAGTTTGAGGCATCTGTAGGTCATCCAAATGGGATGTCTGATAAGGAGTTGAGCTCAGGAAGAAGGCCAGGTTCATGGGTGGTAGCTGACTGCCTGGCTGTGGCTGGACAATCCAGGGGTCACTTGAATGGCAGAAGAGAAACACCAACAATTAAAAAGGAAAGAGAAGGGAAGATCAGGAATGCAGAAGGAAGAACTGGAGGAAGTCCTGCCTTCTCTTCAAAGCCTCCTAGGAAGAAAGTCTGCCAATCAGAAAGCAGCCTCCGTCAGTCCTGTGGCCATAGAAGCCCATCACACTGCTGTGTCCTGGGGCTTCCTTAGAAAAGTCCTGGCTGGGTGGAGCACTGGCGAGATGAAGGACAATGCAAAAGAGAGCCAGGTGGTTCTGCGGAATTGGCTGTCTTCGGGCCCCTCACTGGCTTCCCTTGGCGAGAGGTGACCTGCTGGGCCCCAAGCACCGGAACTAATTGAGAGACCTGTTTAACTTAAACACATCACCCCAGCTGTGCCGTGGCTGGGCCCCTGGTGTCATGTTGACAGCCGCTAGCCGATTAAAGGTGCAGCTAGACTGGTGAGGCACCATTCTGAGGAGCTGCTATTACAGCATTTAATAGCAGGACTGTAGTTAATGGTTAGCAAATGTTTTATGAACAGGTTCCCCATGCTCTGTGAAGGCTGATTCGGTCTATTCAGAATGGAATTGCCTTCCCCTATTAAGCTTAGGAGTGTATAATCAATTCTTCCCCTCCGCTGAAGGATTTTCCCTGTGGCAGGAGTGGGACATTGGCCCTGTTTAAGTTAAATAGGGCTTGTTCTGAAGAAAAGTCCTTGGTGGTGGGCTCGTGTGTGTCCAGGGATCTTGTGTGGATTTTTGGCAAAGTGGAGACCAGAGTGACTTGTTTCTTTTGGGTGGAGATAGACAGTCTGGAAAAGCTGAATGGTTATAATAAATTCTGCTCAGCCTGGCAGAGAGAACCCTGACCTGGGACCTCCTTGGTTCTGCTCCTGGCTGGCGTACTGGTTTCCTCTTCACCCTGGGCAGGCCATGTAACCTTCCTGCCTTTGGTCTCATCACCTGTCAAGTACAGCTAATAACATATTTCTTCCTCTCAGCTGATTGTAGGAATTAATGACTGTGAAACATATCTAGTGCAGGGAGCGGAAAGGGATTGGGATGGTTAAATACCAAACCTTCAAGGAGAGTTGGGAATTCCCATTGAAAGAGTAGGAGAAATATAATTTGGCATTGTTTTAGTCTGCTTGGGCTGCTATAACAAAATGTATAAACTAGGTGGGTTCTAAGCAGCAGAAGTATTGCTCACAGTTATGAAGGCTGGGAAGTCCGAGATCAAGCAGTCAGTGTCTGGTGAGGACCTGCTTTCTGGCTCGTACACAGAGCCTTCTTGCTGTGTCTTCACATGGCAGAAGGGGTGAGGGACCTCTCTTGGGTCTCTTTATCATTTTTATTTTTTACTTTTTAAATACAGTGTCTTGCTGTGTTGCCCAGCTGGAGTGCAGTGGCACAATCATGGCTCACTGTAGCCTCAAGCTCCTGGGCTCAAGCAATCCTCCCGCTCAGCCTCTCAAGTAGCTGGACTCAAGTCATGTGCCACCATGCCCAGCTCTCTTGGGCCTCTCTTATAAGGGCACTAATCTCATTCGTAATGTTCCTCCCCCATGACCTAAGGCCCCACCTCCTCATACCATCACTTTGGGGGTTAGGATTTCTATATATGAATTTTAGGGGGACACAGATGTTCAGATCATAGTGTCCATTATTCATAAATTTGATATCAAATTGAATTCCTGAGAGTATTTATTCCGGATAAGTAATAGTTTAGGGCAGACACATAAAGCATTAGACTGTTTCTATTCAAAATAGAAATGGGCTGTGATTTCTGTTCTCAATTAAAGGAGAACTAATACTGTTTTTTCATTAATGACAAATGGGCAAGGAGGGTGGAGCCACAAGGCTGGCTTACTTTCCCCTATAAAACCAAGGCTTAAGAAATATTGTCCCTGGGGAAATCAGGAGGTTCAGATTTTCAATCCTCCAACTTGTACTTAAACAGATGTTTCTTTTATTTGTGTACTTTTTACTGAAATTATTTTCACTAAATTACACATTAAGACCACAGACACTCAATGGCTGGTAGGCAGATGACCGTATCTCTTCAGTTACTTTTCTGTTTCTCAGTGGAAGGGCCTTTCTAGCCCAAAACTACTGAAGGGCAGGGTTTTGGTTGAGCCATTTGTATCTGCTATCTTACATCTTCTATTGAAAAAGAATTTGAGATATTGCTTAGAAAACTTGAGAACTCAGCCTGGTTCTGGTATTTGGCAGATAATTGACTTTGAACAAGTCTCTTAATATCTCTGAATTTTGTCTCATCCAAAAAAAAAAATAAGTAGTATAATAAGGCCCACATTATAATGTTGTAGAGATCTCATGGGACATTGTATATGAGAGCTCTGTGCATGTGCCAGATGTGGAGATTCTTAGCCAGAGTGGAAAAGGAGGTAAAGGAGGAGGAAATCTAGCAGTACTATCTAGTGCCCTGAGCCCACATGGCTTGTCTCTCTCTCCCAAGGCCAATCTGACATCTTCCTTTCTCCTTCTAGGGAGTGGCCCACTGACTGCTGAGTACTTCTGTAGGCAGAGGTCTTGGAGCCCTTAGTCCACTCAAAGGCCTTCCCTAGATGATTCTGACCCTGCTGGTCAAAGAATGCCCTAGATGTGTTTACTAAGAATAAACTGCAGAGCAGCCTGCCCTCAGAGCCCAGTATCAGCCTGCAATGAAAACAGACTCACCAAGAACGCCCTCGCCAGGCACCCTGCTCCCCGCTTGATGCACACTGTCCCAGATAATCCTTCCAGTCCAGCCTGCTGGGAGGTGGGTGCCGTGGCTCGCTTTCCATGGATCAGGAGCTGAGGCTCAGAGAGGTGAAATGACTTGCTCAATGTCATATAGCTAGTGAAGGGTTGTGCCAGTGGGAGCCCTGGCAGGAAACAGCTGGTGCAGGCAGTGGGTGTGAAAGTCTATGGAAGGGAATTTGAAAAGCTCTGTGACGGAGATAAGGGAATATGCTCAGGTACTAACACCAGCAGGAAGCAGTTACCACCTAGGGCTGGGGATCAGGGCAGGGAATGGTGTTACTGGTGGAGGGAGCCATCCTGGAGCCCTGGCAGAGGGCCCGGACAGGAGCTGTAACTACTAGGGTGTGGTGCTGAGAAGAAGGAGGTGAGGAGTAAATGCCTAGTCTTTCTTTCCTCCCTCCTGAAGGTCTCCTGCAGGTGCCTCCAACCAGCTGAGGCTCAACCCAACCCTAAGCCAGAGAGAGGGCTGAGAGCCCAGGGGATGGGTTAATAGTGCTCAGCTTCCCAGGCTCAGGGAGGGGTGGAAAAAGTCAGAGACAACCTATGGGGGAAGGGGTCAAGGGAGCATAGCCATCATGTAGACCTAAGCCTGACAGCAGACATCGGGCCCATTGCCATCTCACTAAGCTGAGTTAGCGTTATCCACTTTCAGATAGAGTGTAGTTGCCACGTAGTGATTTCAGGCTGGATGAATAAAAACAGAAAAGCACCTGATGATTGTTCCCCCTGGTGACTGTGAGAAGGGCCATTGCCTCTCATGTGGTCCTGGAACTAGGCCTGGTGCCTCAGCTGCTAAGCTGGGTCTCCCAGGCTTGGCCTAGCTTTACATTTACACACTGTGGCTGTTGCAAGTATATATATATAATTTCAACTTTTTAGATTCATGGGGCACATGTGCAGGTTTGCTGCATGGAGTGTATTGTGTGATAGTGAGGTTTGGGATACAAATGATCCCATCACCCAGGTAGTGAGCATAGTACTGAATAGTTAGTTTTTCAACCCTTCTCCCTCTCCCTCCCCCTTCTGTCTAGTAGTCCCCAGTGTCTATTGTTGCCATCTTTGTATCTGTGAGTACCCAATGTTTAGCTCTCACTTATAAGTGAGAACATGCAGATTTGGTTTTCTGTTCCTGTGTTAATTCACTGAGGTTAATGGCCTCCAGCTGCATCCATGTGGCTGCAAAGGACATGATTTCATTCTTTTTTATGGCTGCATAGTATTCCATAGTATATGTGTACCACATTTTCTTTATCCAGTCTATTGTTGATGGGCACCTAAGTTGATTCCATGTGTTTGCTACTGTGTGTAGTGTTGCAAGTATTTTGAAATGTTGTTTTTATCATCACTACCTTGAACCTGCAGCAGTTATTGGACCTGCTGCTAGATCTTGTTTAATGCATCAGTGAAGAAACACTTGTATTACTATATCACAAGTTTAAAAAATATGTTGAAATACCCGATTTCAATATGATTTGTTTCCTTTGTAACACTATGCATTTTATTTTTTGCATTTATAAGTGCTATTCTGAGAAGGGATGCCTAGGCCTCCCCATGGCAGGCACACACAAGACTCAGAACCCCTGGGCTGGATGACTGGTACATTGACCTGAATCATAGGTACTAGATTGTGGTGAGTGATGGCTCAGTGATCTGGGTCAGAATGTCTGGCCAGGGGCTCCCCATGCCCGGAGGCCAAGGGTCTTGGACCAACCTTCAGGAGTATACCTGCAATGTTTTTTTGGCTCTTTCTGCATCTGGATTCACTGATCTAAACACTGATCCTTTCTCATGACCACACTTCTGAGGCAAGTGTCCTGAGAAAGGAGAGTGGGGACAGATGAACCCAAACCTACCAAACGGACAATGGTAAATCAGAAGATGATCAGCTTCAACTTGGCATTTTCTCAAAGTGGGATCCACTCATCACCTGCCTACTTCGTTATCACTTGGGAAGCTTCTTAGAATGTAGGCTCCCACAGTGTCACCCTCCGTCCTGCTGAGTCAGCATTTTGGGAGCAGGGCCTGGGGATCTGCATTTCATGAACCTCTTGGGTGATTTGGGGCACACTGATGTTTGAGAACTAGAACTACTGCTATAGATTCCCTGTGCCCCTGGGACTTTTAATTTGACTCGAAGTCCAAAGTTTTAATTGAATTTTAAACAATATACCTAACTTTCTAAACCAAGTTGCACACTGGTTGGATTGAAAGAATGCAAGTGTGGAGAATCGTTGCTTTTAGCACTGTCTAGGTCTCTTCTTGCTCCTGCCCAGCATAACTAGAGGTCCTATTGTCAGGCTGAGCTGTGGCTGCTGTCCTCTCTGGCTGGGCTACTTTTCATAAGAGAAATAAAACAGCTAGTCACCATACTAGCAGGGTCTTTCTCCCACTGCCCTGGAAGGCAGGAGAAGTAACGTTTCCACTGTTCAGTCCTTTTCAAGTTGTTACTCTAGGGATCCGTTGCCAAGGACTGGCCAGTGGGGATCCTCTCTCCTTTCAGTGAGCCTGCTCAAAGCCCTCTCCTTATAACAGGGGGCTCCTGCCAGGACCCAGTACCCTAGCTGGATCAGTGGCACAGACACTCGGTAGCAGGGGCAGACCAGAGCTCAGAAATTAGATAATAGCATAACAGCCCCTTTGGCCTCTGGTAACTGGAGTCTCAGTTGACCTGGACTGTTCTATTTTTCCCCTGAAGTTTTGCATTCCAAGGCCAGTCATTTGATCAAGTGAAATGACGAGGCTGTGGTTTTATATAGCGCCTTTAATTCAAGCGTTTAAAGTGCTATTCAAAGGTCAGAACTTCCAAAGGGATAAGTGCCCATGCCATTTATGTTCTTTAAAATATTAGGATAAATGAAAAAGCAGTATACTGGCGCCCCACTGATGGGTTTACGCTTTCCAGATCTTCATTAGTGCTTCTGAAGATTGCCAGCGTTATATGGATGATCCATTTGAGAGCAGCGAGCCTGCAGATACACAGTATCTGTGCTGCGAATAATAATTCCGGCTTTGGTCTAAATTGCTCCTTCTCTAGAGCATGATTTCTTTTATGAGCAATATTTTTATGGCCTAGTCTCATCCTCCTTTGCTCAGATGGTTTAGTGGGCTGAACTCTGGCCCAGGTTTCCTCTGTATGACCTCAAGACTCAGCCTAGCCACCCAGAAAATAGGAGGCTATTCCCAGTCTCTTCTCTCCCATGAGAACTCTTTAGTTCTTTAGATATTTTGCTGCATGGTCTCCTGTGTTGAAAGATGTTACCCACTAAATAAATGGCTCTGATGTTACGATGCTTTTGTTTTTCCACTTTTAATAATGAAAATGTATTTTCTAATTAGAGTTTCTGATTAGCATGGGGACCGGTAATGCTGAGTTGATATCATTCCAGTCAAAGGCAAAGAAATGTGACATTTTGTTTCTCCTGTGGGACTTTATCAAGGGTAAGCAAACAAATGAAGCCTGTTAGGCTTTGGAGTATATGGAAAATAGCTTGCAGTGACCTGTTATGACATTCAAGGGCCCCTAGAAGTTGGGAACTACAGGGTTAGTGTTCTTTCTGTTCATTCACTTGTTTATTCATTTGTGCAGCAAACTTGAATGGGGTAGACGCTATGCTGGGTGCTGGAGTTGAATGGGACGGACAAGAATCTGCTGTCCGTGGAGGACAGATGAATAAGCAAGAAAAGACCAGGCATGGACAAATGCCATAGTAACAGTAAAACAGGATGTGAGGACGGAGGGACAGGCCACTTTAGATCAGGCAGTTGGGGAAAGAGTCTCAGAGGAAGGGACATTTATGATGAGACTGGAATGACAGGTAGCAGTCAGCCACGCTAAGATCATCCTTGATGGCATTGACAGAATGGCCAGAGTAAGCTCACACATATGTAAATGTGATTTCAGTCTTATCGCAAACCACTGTTGAAAAAAATCAGTGCAGCCATTAAGCAGACAGCTCACCCCAGGGGATCAAACCAGGCACTGAACTTCCTCGAAGTGGCCTGTTTACTTTTACTGTCTCCATAAGTAACGTGTGATCTCCTTGCAGGCAGGGATGCTGACTTGCTCTCTCTGATAGCCACAGAGCCTAATGCAGTGCCTGGCACAGAGGAGGCATGCCTGAATGAATGACTTAATCAATGAACCATATGGATTTTCACTTTCCTTGGGTTTTGCATAACTGCACTATAGTGGGATTCTTACCAAACAATGGCAGGGGCTCAAGGGTGTGTAAGATCTGGTAAGAGAAGCCCAGAAGGGTCTTACCAGCCTTCATCAGACTTAAATGCTATGATCTAAAGACCAGCATGAGAAGAAAACATTTAGTCCTCAGTAAAATACCAATGCCCTGCTATGTCTCTGGTTAGAAAGCATGGATGCCGAGGTAGTGAAGAAGCCCATGTAATCAGAAGCTAAGTATTTGTGGGCTTTGAGCTCCTGGGAAGCAGCAATAGGGGAATCTAGTAATGGAAGCAGGAAACTGCTTTTTAGTGGTGGCGGGACTGTCCTGGGATTCAGGCTAAAAAATGGAGCAGATGCCTCAGGGGAAGTGCTGGGATTTCTGGTGTGGCATGGTCCCTGGTTGCATTTTTCTTGGCCTTATTTTGAAGAGTGGTTTTGATCAAAAACCAGACTTAGCTAAGATCTGAACCACGGCTATCAGGGTTGGAGCTGGGCAGGACAGGAGGGCATGACAGGGCAGGTGGGGAAAGACTGGGATTTGAGAAGAATCCTACTTACTTGGGTGGGGAGTTCACCCAGCTGCAGGTGCTAGTGGGTGAGTTGGCACCTCTAAGTTCAGGCATTATAATTGTCTTTAGTCTCGGATCTACCAGATGAAGTGACTGACTACCCCCCGGAATCAGGGTTCTCTACCTATTATGATGGGGTACAGACAGTGGATGTGAGGACAGGCAAAGAACCTAGTATTATCAGGCAGGTCCCGGGCCTTGAAGAAGTGCCCAGTGGAACACCGGCACAGGCATATAGGTCCAAAAGATGCCACCCAAGACTAGGGCTTGGGGGTAAGTGAGCTCTTTGGGAGCCTGGGGCTCTGCTTTCGTGTGGGGCCAGAGCTGGTTAAACCCTTTCTGCCTCAGCTTAGGGTTAGGCCGGGCTCAGTGAGTGGCTCCAGCTGTGAGGAACTGGGACTAGGTACTCAGAGGCTGGTGACAAGCAAGGACTGATGCTGTAGCCCTCACCGCTGTCCTCCTTTTGAAGGAGGAGGGACGCCAGATGAGATATTGGACACCCAGTTCTATTTCGGCTTCAGAGAAACAAATAATTTTTATTACATATCTCAAATATTGCATGAGATGTTTTGTGGTTGATCTGAAATTCAAATTAATTGGGCGTCCTTATTTTTATTTGCTAAATCTGGCCGTCCTCACTTGAAGGCAAAAGAAGCTCCCAAAGAGGCCCTGGATTTCTAAAGCGCCTGCCGCCAGTGCCGTCCTGTGCAGTGGGGGCTGATTGAGGCTGGAGTTGCTCTCCCACCTCCCTGAGGGTATGTGCCTCCTGGGTCAGCGGTGAGCTGAGGGCAGGAGCTGGAGTGCTGGGCTGCTGCGGTGGGAAGGGGTCTCTTGGCCGAGCAGAGGAAGGATGCCCTGGTATCCTGCGGGAGGCCAGGCTTCCGTGGAGAGCAGGCCGCTGCTTTTTGAAAAAGTGTCCCGAGTGTGGTGGTATAAGCCCTGGACAATACCCAGCTTCCCACTCTGTTTTTTGACCTCTAGGGTATGTTCTAGTGACCCCTAGGATGTGACATCTCAGCTGTCATCCACCCAGTTGTAAGAGTCATACGTGTTTCTGCCAGGTAAAGGTTCTGTGCTTTGCAGAGCGGGAACGCCAAGGCTCACAGAAATACAGGGAGACAAGGACTTGGTGCCATGTGGAGCGCTGAGGCTGCAGCTCAGATCTCTGGACCCCTAGGTCAGCTTAGAGTCCACAGGGTGGGACAGTGTCCTGGGTGCTACTTCTGACTTTGCTGCCAAGGACATACAGGTGAAGGGATGCCTCAGGATTATCAGCCTATTCCTGCAGGATGGTCCCGTGGAGCGCCGTCGGGTAGCTCAGCACTTGGTGGGGTATCTCCTTGGCAGGTGGAACATTTGGGTCACCATGGAGGAAATGCTGTCAGCCCAGGGGTCACACAACTGGGGCAGGAAGTTGAGCAACATGTTGTTTTTAAGTTAAAAATGAGAGTTGGGTGCGCGGAGGGGAGGGGGAATGTGCACCAAGCTATTTCCGAAATCTTTGTCATTTGCTGTCACTTCTGAGTACACGGAAAGACATCCTCTAAGACAGTCAATGTGAAGTCTTCATTTCAGTGATTGAGAGAGGAAGCAGTGGAAGCCCCAGTAAAGGGTGCCCCAGTCCCTGAACCCACAGAGGCAGTCGCAGCAGGGCAGCAGAGAAGGGGCCTCTGACGCCTGCCCACGATCACCAGGCCCTCTGCTTCTGTGGTATTAGTCAGGGTTCTTCCAAGAAACAGAGCCAGTATGAGAGAGAGCTGGACTGATTTTAAGGCATCAGCTCATGCAATTGTGGGGACTAGCAACTCTGAAATCCGAAGGTCCGGCCAGCAGGCTGGAAGGGCCGGTGAGAGTTGGTGCAGTCTTGAGCTTGAGATCTGTAGGGCAGGTCCAGCAAGCTGGAAACTCAGACAGGGGTTCTGTGTTGCAGCCTTGAGGCAAAATTCCTTCTTTGGGAAACCTGACTTTGCTCTTAAGTCTTTAACTGATTGGGTGAGGCCCACCCATATTATGGAGGGTAATCTGCTTGACTCAAGTCTGCTAATTACGAATGTTAATCACAACTAACAATGCCTTCACAGCAACATCTAGACTGGTGCTTCACCAAGCAACTGGGCACTGCAGCGTAACCCAGTGGATGCATAACATTCACTACCGTCATGCCTTCCCTCTTCCCTCTGCACCATCTTGATCCGCTGGATCCGTTACTCCCTGACTATTGCCTTAAGTGAGGAGAGGGCCAAGGAAGGGTGTAATCACATGTGCCCAGAGACAGAAATCTGGGGGCATTGCAGCGGCCAGAAGGTTTTCCACCCTGTTCATTTCATTGCCTCCATCCAGTGGACTTTCTTGCCCCGAAGGTGGTTTCTCTGAGGTGACGCAGCATCTCCTGGCCTGATTCCTTGACTTCGTCTCTGTGGGAAGAGCACCCCTCTTTGTCTCTTGCCCCTTTCCTCTTTAATTATAATTTGGTCGTGACTCGTAGGCTGTCTCTCCAGTGAGGTCCCACGCAGGGAAGTTCCCTGTGGGGTGTTGGGCTATCCCCAAATGCCAACAGCTGTCATGGAGACTCCCTCACCTCCAAGAAGGCTGCACATTCGCCATTTGAAAAAAATAAACTTTTTACTTTATAATAATTTTAGAGTTACAGAAATGTTATAAAGAGACTGGGGAGTTTCCACATACCCCTCACCCAGTTGCCCCTGAAGTTGTCATCTTAGGTTACTGCAGCACATGGTCACAAGTAAAACACCAGCACAGGTGCCTCACTGTTAACTGAACTCCAGACTTTATTCAGATTTTACTAGTTTTCCTCCCGATGCCCCTTTCTGTCCCAGAGACTGATCCAGGTCCCCATGTTGCATTTAGTGCTCCTTCCCTTTCGAGGCAGGCTTTGTCTGCCTGCCACTTGCTCCTTCTCACTCTGCCCCTTTCCAGTCCTCCCCCATCTACATGATACTGACCGGAAGTTCCTGGTCATGCCTGTCCGTCTGTGTTCAGAGGCCTAACCCAAGGCCCTCTTCCTTCTTACATGCTGGGAAGAAGGGAGCTGCCTCTGCCGCTTGGTAAACATTTTACAACACCTAATGGAATCAAGTTGTTTGCTCTGCGGGAAACAGAAAGACATTAGTTAAGGAAAGTAACAAGCTGACTGTTGCTGATGCTTCAGGTTTATCGAGAGGCCTGGGAGCTTGAATGATTTCCGCGTAAGGAGTCGTCATGCTGGCCCACAGCTAGAACATGCCAGAAGTGGTTCACTTCTGCTTTTTCTTGGGGCAGGACTCTGGCCACCAAAGCCCCGAGAGGCCAGGACATGGGAGCCAAGCTCTTCGTGGTAAGAGAGTCTGGGAACCCATGTGTCCCCATTGCTGCCCATTGTATTTATTTTCTGCTCATTTGGCCCTCCCACCCCTGCCTCCTGGTCCCATACTTTTCCATACTTTGCCCCCCAAGAATTTCATTTCACAGAAGAGTGAAATAAAAATGTTTATTATTTAAACCAAGGCACATAAAGGCTGCCATAAATTGTTTTGATGCCGTTTACAAGCTGTGCGTTGTAGTAAAGTTTAATGTGAATTCAGAAGGGAATCAGTGAGGGAGGGCTGAGCAGAATCCCCAATGAAGGGGAGATGGATTTTATAGACCACAAGTTTGTGGTCGGGTCCCCTCCTTCCAGCCGGGCTGCTTGTCTGCTGCTCTGAGAAGAGCTGCCTGCCTTGGCCCTTCCTGCTTTTCCCTGTGGCTGCTTCTCCCACCTCTCAGCCTGACATCTCCTCCAACCTCTGACCTCCACTCTCACCCCCTGCCACACACATCATGAGTCTTGGGATTCTCCATGACCTGAGGGCCAGAAAGTGAGCTTCCAGGATGGTTCCATGCCCTGGCTCAGCAGGCACACTGGCCACTTGCTCCTTCTCTGAGACTGCTAGTGTCCCCTGGTGACCAGGGTGCTAAGCAGCTGAGCCAGCTCAGCTCTGGCTGGGAGCGTTCAGGAGCCCTGAACACTGGACTGGACTTTGGAGATGGCTGAGGAGCCTCGGGTCATCTTTCTGGGTAGTGTTGAGCAGAAATCATTCCTGTTTTGGGCATTTAGTAAGTGTGAACTTGCATGGGATAGCATAGAATGAGCTGAAGACATAGAGCGCCCCCCTCTGAGAAGGGGAGTCCAAGACAGATGACACCAAAGATAGACAGACAGCCACATCTGTAGTAGAGCAGATGAGGACTGCAAAGAAAGCATGCAAGTGGGTCAAGGTGTTAGGCTATAGAGAATCGCTAGATAAAATATACGTTACGGGAACTTGAGGGACTTGCAAGGCAAGAAAGGGAGGTTTCTGAAGGCAACGTGCTCTCTCCCTTCTCATTCACAAGGGAAAGCTGACTGGACAGGGCAAGGGGGAAGGAACAGAGGTGGAACTGAAGGTTGGAGGGAGCATTTGGCCAGTGACGGGCCCCTGTTGGAATGAGCAGGTGAGGCACAGGGCACTGGTTTGAATCCTGATGAGTGGTAGGGAAGTCAAGTTCAGTCCCTGATCTCAAGGATGCGGGGTACTTCTCTGGGATTTGGGATAGGAAGTTGACCTGGCCTACAGTGAAGAGAGCAATGTCAGCAACACAGATCTAGGGGGGTCACATAGAGCTCCTGGCACATCATGTGGGCAGGGGAGAGAGGTGAGACGTGGTTCTGATGGGCAGCTCAGCCCAGAGGGGTGATGGCAGAACTCCACAGAAGGATGCTGACATTGCTGCTGCAGGGAGGCAGGGGAGGCAGGAGTAGGGGTGGGGAGGCAGTCCCAGGCCTAGTTATCTCCAGCACTCTGTTATTTTTGCTCCTAAGAATCTATCCATTCAGTGCTTTAGCTTCCAGGGAGAGGTCTTTCCCAGCCTTAGGCTTCTAGGCTGGGTCTTGCAACCCCGCCACCATTAGGGCTCTCTGCTAATAAAGAAGTAGATCCCTGCCTTCCTTTTGCTGAACTCCCTGATCAGGCTCCTCGTGGGGAGAAGTGGCTGGTGCACATTTAGGCATTTCTGTGTCCCCTATTCAAAAGTCATAGAGCCAGCAGGGCCCCAAGTCTTCAGTTCCTAACAGAAAGTAAGCAAAAAGATCCATATGGGCTTCCTGTCCCCATACCCCCAATCCTGGTATGGGCAAAACATGTACCTGGTGGTCCTTGCGGGTGATGAGGTTATCCCTGATTCTGCACGTCCCCCTCTGGCCTCAGGGCAAATGGTTTCATGGCCCTCGGGGCTGGCCCTTTTCACTCAGAGTGGTGGGAGCTGGCTCTTGGGCGTTTGGAGGCATCTCACACGCTCAGCAGCTTTGGATTAAAATGTTCTAAATTTTATAGACCCTAAGCTGGAGCCCCAGGGGGTTGGTGCTTGGCTGCAAGCCGATGCTGGTCAGGGCAGGCTGGGTACTGGCATTGAAATGAGCTGGAGTTAAAGGCAGGTGGGCCAGCTTCGGTGCCCACCCCATAGCTCCTGGTGTGTGCCATTCCCTTTGTGGTTGTGGCTGGGAAGAAGACTCCATCACAACCTGTCCCTTTAGGCACAGGACTCATTTGCAGAGCTGGTGAAAATGCAGATTCGAGGACCTGCTTGCAGAGTTTGTGATTCAGTACATCCTGGGTATGGGTCAGGAATCCACGTCTTGAAAATACTCTCCTGGGCCATCCCGATGTGCAGCTACCTTTGAGAAACCTTGTTCCAGTATACCTCCTTTTCTAGAAAGGAACCCCTCAAGCTCACTAGCTCAGGGTCTCATGACTTTGGGTCTGAAAGGGAGACTAGGGAATGCCTTGGGGCCTAAGAAATGTTGCTTGTAGTGTCCATCATCTCTCAGAGTACAGGGTCCTCAGAAAGAACCAATTCTGAAGCTGTTCAGGGCCTAGAGAGTAGCTCCAAATGGGAATCTGTGGCCCTGGGTTGCCCTGTGTTTTGGTAAAGTTGTAAGGTAGGCAGCCACGTGAGGATGATGAGAGCATCTGGGGCTTGGGATGAATTAGGATTCTTCCAGCAGGATAACCCACTTCTCCAGGGAATGATGCCACACCACAGAAAAGCCTGGCACACAGGCCACTCGCAGATATCATGTCAGGGGTTTCCTACTTCCCTTCCCACCATACCTTGCTGGGTCTGATTGGGAGTGGGGGCAGGGCTACAGGTGAGGCTTCCTGGACCCCCTGTTCTCAACCACCTGCTGTCAAGCCCTGCTCTGTGTTCTCCTAGAGGAGCATGCATTCCCCTACTAATCACTGCTGTTAGGCAACCTGTGTTCTTCAGGGTTCTGTGGGGAAGGTGATCTATGCTGTGAGATTGCACCCCACACAAAGAAGGTTCTACTTCCAGCCAAGTCACTTCTTGGCATTTGAGCCCACGTGAGGAGTTCAACTGCCTGGAACCTTAGTTTCTCCACCTGTAAAAGGAGATTTTGATTTCTGTGTTGCCTCGGTTGTAGGAACATTTCAAAGACTGAATGAGCTGATAGATGCGAGAATATCTTGCAAATGCTAAAGCAAGGTCCATGAACTTGAACTGAGTGATATAAATGAGTGAGCCAGGCAGTGAAGAATGGTGGGCACTGGGGAGACCTGGAAAACAAAATTAGGTTTGATTTAAAAAAATACTGCAGGTTCCTGATAACTCACACCTATGGGCCAAATTTGGCTGGTAGGTCATTAACCTCTACTGCAAACTATGGTTCAAAAGCCAGGTAGTTATAAGTTTCCATACTACGTTCATCAGCTATAATATAGCAATGTGTTATATTATAGTATTTTGTGCCTGGATATATATATGTGTGCAGTACTTTAAGAATATGGGTTCCAGGCCAGGTGCGGTGGCTTACGCCTGTAATCCCAGCACTTTGGGAGGCCGAGGCAGGCGGATCATGAGTTCAGGAGATCGAGACCATTCTGGTTAACACAGTGAAACCCCATCTCTACTAAAAATACAAAAAAATTAGCTGGGCATGGTGGCACGCACCTGTAGTCCCAGCTACTCGGGAGGCTGAGGCAGGATAATCGCTTGAACCCAGGAGGTGGAGGTTGCAGTGAGCAGAGACTGCGCCACTGCACTCCAGCCTGGGTGACAGAGTGAGACTCCGTCTCAAAAAAAAAAAAAAAAAAAAAAAAAAAAAAAGAATATGCTTTCCAGAGTCAAACCTACTTAGGTTCAAACCCCATCTCTGATACTTGGGCACATTTAAACTTCTATTCTCACTTTTTTTCTTTCTTATGTGTAAAATATGGATAGTAACAGCACCTACCTCATTGGAATCCTGTGAGGACTGAATGAGATAATCCAAGAAAAGTGATTAGCACAATGGCTGCTCATAACTTAATTTGTTCAATGAAAGTTTAATATTATTATTTTTGTTGTTACTCTTCTCTACTTTATTCCACAAAGGATTGGAGTGGCCTATGCAGCAGTGGAAACAGGATGATAGTTTAGAATAAAAGATACAGGTAAAAAAGAGTAGGAACTTAAGAGCAGATGGAGATAACCACAGAGGTTTCATGTGGTTCCTGTTGTAAAATTTTACATTTTACTTTAAGCTTCCTGATAACCTCAGGAGACAGGAAGAAATGGCCAGTTAAAATCGGCTTATCAAGGCCAGGCGCGGTGGCTCACACTTGTAATCCCAGCACTTTGAGAGGCTGAGGCGTGCAGATCACTTGAGGTCAGGAGTTTGAGACCAGCCTGGCCAACATGGCAAAACCCTGTCTCTACAAAAAAATACAAAAATTAG
This sequence comes from Papio anubis, assembly GCF_008728515.1. NCBI lineage: Eukaryota > Metazoa > Chordata > Mammalia > Primates > Cercopithecidae > Papio > Papio anubis. The sequence goes on along the minus strand of NC_044989.1, from coordinate 30,865,722 downwards.
CCAGGTGTGGTGGCAGATGCCTGTAATCCCAGCTATTCGGGAGGCTGAAGCAGGAGAATTGCTTGAACCCAGGAGGCGGAGGTTGCAGCGAGCTAAGGTCACGCCACTGAACTCCAGTGTGGGCAACACAGCGAGACTCTCTCTCAAATAAATAAATAAATAAATAAAAGTAAAATAAAATCAGCATATGAAAATGGGGGAGGGGTCATGGAAGTTCCTCCTGGGTCCATCCTTATCTTTTGTCCGAGAAAAGAAGTCAAAAAGACTTTGATCCTTGATTAATGGGCAGTGAGTGTACCTGGATACCTCAGTGTGTGGATGTTAGAGACCAGTGTTTCCTCATTTGGCATGTCTGAGCTCAGCGTGGCACCATAATTATTAAACCTCAGCTGGTCTCTTGATTCTGGGACACGTAGAAATTGCTAGGCCTCTGAAGTTCAAGGTTTGGGCCAGTTTTCTCGTCTTCCTGAACACCCCAGATCATGGATGCTGCTCACATCTTTCAGTAGTCTCATCCCTGCCTGCACCTTATACCTAACACCCTCCCTGAGCAGCCTGGTCATTCTTCTCTACCCCTCATCCACGTGTCTCCTGACATCTGACCTCTGCCTCCACCTCCCCTCTTGAAGTCTTTTCTAAAGGGTTCCCAGACAGTGCTTTCCTGTGAACGTAGCTGGTTTGAATTCCCAATACCTGATGGATCTGCTACCCTGTATATATATAATATATATTTGTTTTGTTTTGTTTTGTTTTGTTTTTTGAGATGGAGTCTCACTCTGTTGCCCAGGCTGGAGTGCAGTGGTGCAATCTTGGCTTGCTGCAACCTCTACCTCCCATGCCTAAGCGATCCTCCCACCTCAGCCTCCTGAGTAGCTGGGACTACAGGTGTGTACCACTAATGTTTATATTTTTGTAGAGATGGAATTTCGCCATGTTGCCCAGGCTAGTTCTGAACTCCTGGATGCAAGCCATCCACCCACTTCGGCCTCCCAAAGTGCTGGGGTTATAGGCATGAGTCACCGCACCCGTAGTATAGTTGCTACCCTATACTTCTGTCTATCCAAAAGCACTTGGAATCAAGTGTAGCCAGTATGTAATTTCTAGAAGAATCTTTTCTATTTTGTGCTCTGTTAATAGGGAGTATTGAAGTACAAGTTCCTAGAGTGGAGAGACTTCACATCTGTTTGTCTTGCTCTGAATTACATCCTAGGCACAGAGGACACTTAATAAATCAATGTCCCCGTGAAGATGGTGGTGGTGTCAGTAAATGATAATAATCGAGAATCCAAGAGGAAAACATTACTTGCTTTGAATGTGAACCCTGGTTTTCAGGGAAAGAAAGCTGTATCCTATGTGTTTATTTTAAGAGGGCAGTGTGTTGAGTTTGCAAACACAATGAGACTGCCTGGGTGAGATGAGTGGTGTATTATTTTACTGCATGTCCTTCCAAATGTTTCTGGGAACTCTGATGTGTCAGGACAAAAGCCCTGTCTTTCTGTAACAACCTGTGGCTTTAAAGGCTTACTAATGGGAACATGAAGAAACAATTACATGAAAAAGTTGATCTTTGGATGATTAAAGGGTCTTCTAATAAAATATGTTGCTAGTCCTTCACTGTGCCTTGACAGTACGGTCCATGAAGTTGGCAGTCTGCAAACTTGACAACAGCACAGAGGGTGGGGCCTTCCAGTGCTGGTTTCTGGGATGCAGGGAGCACTCTGTAACTGCACGGCCACTCCCTGGTCATCCTTTATTCTTGCCCACCCCACCACTGATTCCATCACTGTTGTATCTATGATTCCGCTGTACCTTGTATAGATACCTGCTGTCATATTGTATTTTCATTATTTACAGATTGTTCTGTCTGGACTGTGGGAAGGACCAGTATGGTGTGCTATCTTAATCATCTTTATATGCACAGGACCTAGTAGGTAACAGGCCTTCAATATATACTTGTTGAATGCATTGAATAATCTATGGAAAAGCACTAAAAAAAATCACCTGATCCATCCCTTCCTTGTAATGTGGAGGATCCTAGAGAGTTTTAGTATCTTGTCTGGAGCCGCACAGCCAGACCGGGGCCCCTGCAGGGACCAGATCCATTGCCTCCCATGTTCAAGCACAGTGTTTTTGTCTGGAGTCCTTGAGCTGTGGATTTTCCCTTCTTGTTGGTCTACACTGTTTCTTCTTCACTTATTCATTAATTCATTCCTATCTTATTTATTGAGGAACTACTATGGATAATACGAAGTAAAACAAATTTTAAAACCCCACTCATTTTTATTTTAGTAAGGGAGGATAGCCAATAAATAAGCATAGTTAATAAGGTAAGTCAGAAAAAGGTAAATGTAAAAAAGAAAGAAAGAAAAAGAGCATGGACTGGGGGAATATTGAGGCAGGAGCAGGCTGCAGCATTACAGGGGGTGAGTGAGAAAGTGAGATTTGAGCACTTACTTAAGGAGGTGAGGGACTTAGTCTTGCAGGTATCTGGGAGATATATGCTCCAGGCAGAGAAAACTAAAGCAGAGGCTCCAAGGTAAGAGTGTTTGGAGCATCTGATGAACAGCAAGGGTCAGGTATAGCCAGAGTGGAGTGTGCTGGGATTAGGAGAAAGGGGAGAAGTAGGAGGTGAGGTGAGACAGGTGACCGTGGCCATATCCAGCATGGCTTTGTAAGCTGTAAAAGGGACTTTGGCTTAGGTTCAGAAGGAAATGGAGAGCCATTCAAGGGTTTTGAGGAAAAGAATGACATGATCTGAGTTGTTTTAGAGAGGACCATTCTAACTGTTGTATTGCAAATAGACTTTGGGAGAGCACAGGAGGAAGGAGGGATACCTATTAGGAGGCTATTAAATAATCCAATCCTGAGATGATGGAGGCTGGAACCAAGGTGGTAGCAGCGGTGGAGGTGGCGAGAAGAGTCAGATACTGGATATGCTTTGAAACAAGAACCAGTGCGATTTCCTGATGGATTGGATACAGAAAGTAAGGAGGAGGAAGGGAGTGAAGACTACCCCAAGGTTTTCATCCCAACAGATGGATGGATGGAGTTGCCATCAATGGAGATGGACCAGGCTGTGGGTGGGGCTGGATTCCCCACCTCCCATCCAGGTATAGTTTCATCCCAGGAATGAAAGAGGAGCAGGGAGTCTACGGGAGGCTTCCCATCCCAGAGAGACTGCAGACCCCACACTATGTCTGAGCCTCCTTTTTTCTTCACCAATTCAGACATCATCCTGTCAGTATTCCCTTTGTGATTCATCACTTCCTTCATGGCACCCACCTCGATTAACTTTACCTGGCTCAGGTCTCCCAGTTCATTCCATATTCATACACAGATATGCTTTACTTAACACAATAGATGAGTTTTTGAAAAGAGAGGTGTAAGTCACCTTTAAAAAAAATAGTAAAGCCTATTTTATATTCACCAGGGGAGCTAACTATTTAAAGTACCCTATTATTAATCCTTTTTTCAGGTGAAGAATCCTTTTGCTGGGTGACTATGGATCTCCACTAATTTATCAGTTTTGAAAGATCAGGTTAGAATGTATAAAACTGAGTGCACACTTATATAACATGTCTCTCTGTATACGATATCTGCTAAGCATCTCATCAGAGTTCAGGACATTAGGTTCAGGACATTTTATCCTGAGCTCATCATTTTTTCCCTAAATCGTCTTCTTCCTGTGCTCTCTGTTTTACCCAGGCCTGAAACATCAGGTTTCTGTCTTGATATTTGCCCTCTTCATTGTCCCCTCAACTTGGCTCTGCTTCACATCTGTGAATGTTCTCACATCTCCAGTATTTGCCCTGAGACCCTCTGCCTCTATTATAGTTCAGGTGCCCAGGACATTGCAATGGGCTTCTTAAATTTTCTCCCATGACTATTTTTCCATCTTTTCAAATGCACATTCCCACATTCAGCAATTCAAGGAAACCCCCAAGAGCATGGTTCTTATCATTCCCCTCCCCGCTCACCTTCTTCCCATCATCTTGCCTATAGTTCACAATCTGAATGCCGTAGCATGGGATCTCAAGCCCTGCCTGCGACCAATGCATGCGCCTCTCTGACATCATCATCACTACTTATTCGTACATCCTCATGCCCCATGAGGGACAGCCATGATGAAACTTTTACTCTACCCCTGCAGCCCTGAGTGTGACAGATAGGGCCCTGTATCTTCATCTTTCCTGGCCTGTAGTGCCCTTCAGACCACCTCATTCTGGTCAAATTCTGTCTGTCTTTCTAAGACCAATGCAAGCACCTCATCTTCTTTGGAGCCTTCTCTTTCTTCAGGAAGAAATAAACTCTCCTTCTATAGTACTTTAGGCAAATCATTTTTATAACACATATCCCTTTTCTGGCATATTATTATTCCCCTTCTCATATCTCCCTCACCAATCTGTACTCTTCTTGCCCCTGGGTGCTATCTTAATCCTCTCCTTTATCTTTTTGCCTTCTAGCATCTACAGTGAGTACTTAATAAAAATGTGCCAATGGCTGTATGAATGTCCCTGTTCTTATTGATGTTTTATTATTGACACATGCTACGCTGAATTGTAGGCTTTGTGAGGTCTGGAGCTGTCTCTTTGGCTTTCTTACCTCCATCCCATCCCATACAGTCCCCACAGATGGTGTCTATTGTGCTAATGCTGAATTCTCCAGTAGCCCTTGTGTGTTCAAGGTTACAGGACCCTGATGTTGGATACACAGCAAATTGGGAATTCATCCCAGGCATTGTGGCTTCGGGTTTATTTGTTGTTTCATTCATTTATTTATAGCCCATGTGGTGGGCATGAATTTCAGGCCACAACAGTAGGGTGCAAGAAATGTCACATTTCTTTATTTCTCTAAATCAAATTAATCGGTGCCAAGCTTCCACCTGCAGGGCTGGCAGGAAATTCAGCCTGTATTTTGAGAGTCCTCCCATTCACCTAGGATTTTACAAAAGCCTCAGGGATTCTTATCAGTTCTGAAGAGTTGAGGAAGAGTTCTTTGGGTTGAGGATCACACTGGTCATCTCCTAGCCCATGTGGTCTACAAGCCAGTGGTTTCCTCTGTTTCCATGTTAAGAGAGCTTGAGAGCTGAGGCTGGGGGCATCTAGTCCCTTCTGAAATCCCGCAGAGTTCCAGAGCACTGTGAGAAGAGCCCCAGCCTCCACCACTCACGGTACCTACCCCTTCACAGTCTCAGGAACCCTTCTCAAGACCTACTCCCTCCTTGAGTTGGTTTCTTCCCACTTTGAGGCTGGATGAGGCTGTCTTTTGGCATCCAGCAGCTTTTGCCTTTAGCCAGACAAACTGATAATAACCTCTGAGACTAAGAGATGTACAGTTCTGTAGACAAGGGAAGGAAAATACCTCTTGTTCCTTTTAGCCTCTTTCAGTAATGTAAAACAAAAACAAAACCCAAGAACAAAAAAACCCCAAAACATTATCTGAATTGTTTCTCTGTCATATATCTCAATAAAGTGATTTATACTGAGTACATTTGTCATAAATTTATGACAGTATAGCAATAGAAATAAACAGTTTGTTCTAAGAAAACGTATGGATAGTTTTGGGTTTGGAAAAGAACCCAAAATTCCATTAACTATACTTGCTGTAGTTAAGCTTTATATTTGTCTCTAAGCTTCCTGGTAGCCAAAGTGAAAAGGGAGATGTGGTTTCATGACTCTCTTATTAGAAAGGGAGAAACAATCCATTTCTCAAAATAAGCACAGTTTTCTTATTACTTGGTTCTAAATACATTTCTCATGTGAGGTTTATAAAGTAGATCAGAAGCATAACATCTTCTGCAAAATCCTTAGACTATTGCATGAAGATCTCTGCTTCTTATGGCTTGTGCCTTCTGATAACACCTTAGGAGGGTAAGTGTGCCTGTGGGCCTGCACATTCTTTTAAGTTACCCTCCTATGTTTCATGAATAATGTAGAACTAAAGAAAAACAAAGAGATCTAATATGGACTCTTCTCCCTTCATAGATGACAGGACTGGGAAAATAGGCCTGAGGTTCTATCAGTGGTTGAGGGAACATATGAGGAAGAGGGTATTGGACCCTCAGTGAGGACAGTGAGAACTGATTGGCCACTGTATGGAAAATATGCGATTGTGGGAAACAGAGGAATATGAGATTGGTAAGCAGGCCTGATTCAAGTCTTAGAGTGAGTCTTTACTGACTGTGAGAACTTGGACAAGTCATTAGTTTCCTCATCTGTAAAATTAGGACAGTATTATCTACCTCAATGGTTTTTTTTTTTGTGCACTAAAAAGGTTCTCTGCAAACTGAGAATTGCTAAGGAAATGCTTCTCATTATCATTGTTGTTACTGGTTGTAGTTGTAAAAATTAAGCATTCCAGGCAGGAAAACAGCATGAAAGGAATCTTGGCAAAGAATGAACAAAACATATTCAAAAGTCAGTGATTGAAACACTTCCAGAATGACAGAGTAGGTACCTCCAAAAAACCATGTCTCCATAAAAGCAACAAGAACACTGGCAAAAATTGTCAAAATCAATTTTTTTTCTTTTCTTTTTTTTAGAAATTAACCAAAGACTTGAAACAATCTGGGGAGCATTTGTTTAAGAAAGATGGCTGAATTGGCCGGGCATGGTGGCTCATGCCTGTAATCCCAGCACTCGAAGGCTGAGGCGGGTGGATTGCTTGAGGCCAGGAGTTCGAGACTAGCCTGGCCAACATGACAAAACCCCATCTCTACAAAAAAATACAAAAAATTGGCGGGGCATAGTGGCACACGTCTGTAGTCCCAACCACTTGGGAGGCCGAGGCATGAGAATCTCTTGAACCCAGTAGGCAGAGGTTGCAGTGAGCCAAGATTGCCCCACTGCACTCCAGCCTGGGCAACACAGTGAGACTTTGTCTCAAAAAAAAAAAAAAAAAAAACAATGCTGAATCTCACTAAGAATAAAGAGCTTCATGGGATTTTAAAACTTGCCCTATTCCCATTCACCTCTCCTCAGCTCTGCAGTCGTCTTAAAAACCAACAGCCTCACAACCACAATAGCTGTGAAAATCAGCAGGCTAGCGCCACTAGAGGGGGCAGAATGGAGTTGGAACACCCACCCTCCCCCTCCCCGCCGCCAACCCCAAACTCCATCTCCGGAAGTTATTACTCTATGGCCTGTCTGGTAACTCCCTGGAGATGCCCCATTCTTAGGGCTTCTCTTTATTTTACCAGGCTCAAGGCTTACTGAGTTCATACAGCCCTATCACTATGGCATTTGTCAAAAATATCAATGGTAATGCTGGATGCAGTGCCTCACACCTGTAAGCCCAGCACTTTGAGAGGCTGAGGCAGGTGGATTACTAGAGGTCAGGCAGTTGAGACCAGCCTGGCCAACATCGCAAAACCCTGTCTCTACTAAAAATACAAAAATTAGCTGGGCATGGGGCATGTGCCTGTAATCTCAGCTCCTTGGGAGGCTGAGGCAGGAGAATTGCTTGAACCTGGGAGGCAGGGGTTGCAGGAAGCTGAGATCATGCCACTGCCCTCCAGCCTGGGTGACAGAGAGCGAGACTCCATCTCAAATATATATATGTGTGTGTGTGTGTGTGTGTGTGTGTGTGTGTGTATGGCAAATAAAGGACTGACCAAAATAATTACAAGAAAAATCTGGAGAATGAGATGCCACAGGGGCTTTTAAAAGCTTTGAAAAATTTCTAAGCATCTAGAATGCCATGTGCACAAGTAGGACGGTGCACATACCCAGGAAAACCCTAAGAAGGATCTAATATTTAACCTTTGGCTGATTCTGAGGCTATGAAAACAGGAAGTGAAGAATGAGGCAGAGTTGTAAACAGCTAGTGTTGAAGGTGTGCTCCAATACACACACACAGAGCCTCTCAGTGAAGTCTGGGAGACATATGGATTCAAAACATTTATGGAAATCCCTGTTCAATCAAGGCTTCAGTGACTGTACTGATGAAGAATATAGACTTTATAGAATTAGTTCAGGAGAGTCACTAAATCACAAGCAGCAGTAACAGCAGCAGCAACCACAAATAGTAGCAAAAACACACCCTGGGGAAAGACTTCCATAGTTTCCACATTATATCCATTGAAATGTTTAATTTTAAACAAAAACAAATGGAATTAAGAGACATACAAAAGTATGGGAAAGCATGACTCCTACAAAGAGGGGAACAACGCAGTCAATAGAAACTGTCCATGTAGAAGCTTACACTTTCGACTTACTAAACACAGACTTTAAAATCTGCTACTTAACATATGTTCAAATAACTAAAGGAAGTCATGTGTAGAAAACCAAAAGTGAGTATGAGAACATTGTCTCATTAATTAAAGAATACCAATAAATAGGTAAAATTATTGTTTTAAAAGAACTAAATAGACATTCTGGAGTTGAAAACTACAATAACTGAAATGAAAAGTTCACTAGAGGGACTTGACAGCAGATTTAAATTGACAGAAGAAGGAGTCAATAAACTTGTGAATAGGTTAACTGAGATTATCCAGTCTGAGGAATGGGATGAAAAAAGAATGAATGTAAATGGACAGAACATCAGAGATCTAAGGAACACCATAAAGCATGCCAATATTTGCATAATGGGCATACCAGAAGGAAAGGGGAGAGAGAGCATGCTTGAAGAAATAATATCCAAACACTCCTCAAATTTATGAAAAACATTAATCTACATATAGAAGAAGTTCAACAGACTCCAGACAGGATAAACTCAGAGAAATTTTCACCTAGACACATCGTAGTAAAAATGTCTAAAGTCAAAGATAAAGACAGAATCTTGAAAGCAGGAAGAGAAAAGAGATTTGTAAGTGATTCTCAATAAGATTAACAGCTGTCTTCTCATTGGAAACCTTGGAGGCCAGAAAGCAGTGTTATTTACATTTTCAAAATGCTGAAAGAAAAAGACTGTCAACTAAGAATTTCATATTCAGTGAAGACTATTTCTCAGAAGTGAAGGAGAAATTAAAACATTCTCAAATAAACAAAAATGGAGAGAAATTGTTTTAGAACTGCCCCACAAGAACTACTGAAGAGAGATTTTTCAGGTTGCAGTGAAAGAACAGTAGGCAGTAACTCAAATTCACATGAAGAAATAAGACGAGTAGTAAAGGTAACTACAGAAGTAAACGAAAAAGGTAATATAAATGTATTTTTGTCTGTAACGCTTTTCCTGTCTAACTTAAAAGACATCCACATAAAGCAATAATTATAAAACTGTGTTGATAGGCTTATAATGCATGAAGATATAATTTGTATGACAGTTCTCTACATAAAGTGGGGAGAAGGGAACAGAGGTATGAGGAAAGTTTTTGTATACTGTTGACATTAAGTTGGCATTAATTCAAACTATACTGTTTTAAATTAAGGTGTTAATTGTAATCTCCAGGGAACTACTAAGAAAATAAGTAAAAAAAAATAGCAACGAGGGAACAAAAACAGTATGCTAGAAGATATCCACCTAACATAAGATAAGGCAGTAATGGAGAAATAGAGGAACAAAGACATAAGGCATACAGAAACCAAAAGCAAAATGGCAGATATAAATCCTACCTTTTTGCTAATTACATTGAATATAAATGAAATAAACACTTCAGTCAAAAAACAGAGCATGGCAAAATGGATTGAAAAATAAGATCTAACTATTTGCTATCTGTAAGAGACACACTTTATTATGTTTTTTAATTTAACTTCTAAGTTCAAGGCCGGGCGCGGTGGCTCAAGCCTGTAATCCCAGCACTTTGGGAGGCCGAGATGGGCGGATCACGAGGTCAGGAGATCGAGACCACCCTGGCTAACACGGTGAAACCCCGTCTCTACTAAAAAATACAAAAAAAAAAAACTAGCCGGGCGAGGTGGCGGGCGCCTGTAGTCCCAGCTACTCGGGAGGCTGAGACAGGAGAATGGCGGGAACCCGGGAGGCGGAGCTTGCAGTGAGCTGAGATCCGGCCACAGCACTCCAGCCTGGGCAACAGAGCGAGACTCCCTCTCAAAAAAAAAAAAAAAAAAAAATCTAAGTTCAGGGTTACATGTGCAGATTCATTATGTAGGTAAAGTTGTATCATAGGAGTTTGTTGAACAGGTTATTTCATCACTCAGGTATTAAGCCTAGTACCCATTAGTTATTTTTCCTGATCCTGTCCCCTCTTCTACCATCTACCCTACAGTAGTCCCCAGTGTCTGTTGTTACCCTCTACATGTCCATGTGTTCTCATCATTTAGCTCCCGCTTGTAAGTGAGAACGTAAAGTATTTGGTTTTCTGTTCATGTGTTAGTTTGCTAAGGATAATGGCCTCTGGCTCCACCCGTGTTCCTGCAAAGGACATGATCTTATTATTTTTACGGTTGCATAGTATTCCATAGTGTGTGCGTGTGTATATATAATGTGTGTGTGTGTATATATATGTATATTTTCTTTATCCAGTCTACCATTGATGGGAATTGATTGATTCCATGTCTTTGCTATTGGGAGATATGCTTGAGATTCAAAAACACAAATAGCTTGGGATAAATGGATAAATGTTGAAGATATAACATCCACACAGTAAACAAAAGAGAACCATATGAATATTGAACAGAATAGACTTTAAAACAAAATTTTTACTAGAAACAAGAACACTTTATAATTAAGGGTCAATCTATCAAGAAGACATAACAAATGTGAACATATATGCATCTAATGGCAGAGCCCCAAAATGCTGAAGCAAAAATTGACTGAATTTAAGGAAAAAAAATACACCATTCAATAATTATAGGTAGAAACTTCAATACCTCACTTTTGATAATAGATAGAATGGCTAGACAGAAGAACAAGGAAATAGTAATACTACAAACTACTTGAACAACACCATAAACTAACTCGGCCTAATAGATACCCATAGAACAGTCCACACAGTAAGAGCAAACTGTATCTTCTGAAGTGTACATGGAACATTCTCTAGGATAGGCCATATGTTAGACCTTAACACAACCTGAATATGTTTAAAAGTATTGAAATCATACAAAGTAGATTTTCCAACCACAATGGAGTGAACTTGGAAATCAATGACAAAAGGATATTTGGGAAATTCACAAATAAATGGAAATTAAGTGACACACTCCTAAATAATTAACAGGTTAAAGAAGAAATCACAAGGGAAATTAGAAAACAGTCTGAGACAAATAAAAACAAAAACACAACATATACAAATTTATGAGATGCAGCTAAAGTAAAGCACTGCTTAAAAGGAAATGTAAGCTTATACATGCCTTGCTTTAGAAAGAAGAAAGATCTGAAATCAATAACCTAAATTTCTACCTTAAGAAATTAGAAAAAGAAGAACAAACTAAACCTAAAACAACAGAAGGAGAAAATTAATTAAGATTAGAGCAGACATAAATCAAACAGAGAATCAAAAAAACAAACAACTAGAAAAAGATCAAAAGTCAGTGACTGGAATAGCCACTAGGAGCCAGAGGGTCTAGTCAGGTAAAGCTGCAAAGGACAGTGAGTGAGGCTGTTTTGTGAAGGGCTCTGGTGCTAGGCTGCATTCTGTTTTGAAGGGTGAGCTGGAAGGAGACATTGAAACTTTCTCCTGAAAGAGAAATAAAATAAAATAAGTATTATAAAGGATTATTTTGGTGGCAGTGTTCCAGATACACTATAAGTAGCTAAAGAATAAAATTAGTAAGGTAAAGCAAGAGGCCATCTAATAATCCAGGCAGCTAGGGACAGAAGCCTAGAGTTGAATAGTGGCATAGAGGGTCAGGGTCGGTGCAAGGGAGATTAAGAAGGAAGAGCGATGTCACAGGATTTGATGTCTATTTGGACCTTTGGTCTGAGAAGTCAGAAAGGAGAACAACTGAGTTAAGTCCTGGCTCCATAATTTTCTGCCATTTGATCTTAGGCAATTTCTCTGAGCCTTGTGTCCCCTCAACTATGAAATGAGAATAGCAATGCTTGCCTGGTCTACAACACAGGATTTTGTATGGTTTAAATGAAATATTGTGTATAAACTAGGCATAATGGCCAGTTGTGAACTTTCAGACGCTTGATAAATGTGAGGGTTTGTTTGCTGTTGTCATCATGAGTTCAGTTTTTGACATGCTTTTTCAATAGTGAGAACATTGAAGTGGAAATTTTGAATGGGCAGCTGAAAACATGGGAGGGTGTTCTGGAGAGAAATTAGTGCCAGAACTAACGTGTGGGCATCACCTGCCTATCTCAGGGAAAGGAGAGGAGGCTGGAGTGGGCTGGGGATAGGATGGACAAATACTCACTCACTGGAGAAATGAAAATGGTTAGGGATATAGGCAGGCCAGGGTGGGAAGGAGCCAAAGGCTCAGGACAGGCTTCACGGTGTCGCAGGTCGCCAGTACCTGAGACATGAAAGAGAGAAGACAGCCGGTCTCGGTATGAAGAGGTATATGTCAACTACACACAGGAGTTTCCTTAGGAAATGAAGGAAGCAAAAATAGCACTATCAGAATTTAGCTGGAGGATCACGAGGAAGGAAAGGTAGCCAACAGGGTAGACTCCACATGTTAAACAATTGGCTTTGAAGAAGAGAGAACTGGGACAATTTCAGAGTCTTGTGTTGAGATTTCAGAGTTCTTTATTTGTGTGGTTCTGCTGTTAGTAGAAGTGCCAGGGCCGTGAGGGAAGCCACTAGGAAGACAAGGACCTCATCTTATGCCTGCCTCTGGTGCTCTGAGTTTTACAAAGGGGGAGCTATACCACGTGTGATAGATAGGTGGGAGCCCTTGTCCATGGAAGCAGGAGAGAGATGCCCAGCAAATCAGAGAAACCCTGGGGTGTCTGTCAGTCACTTTTCAATGACTTGAGCCTGAGTGTTGGAAGAAGCAGCCCACTCAAGCCAACAGAGCTCATTTTGGAGGCTTGATTCTTCTCCAGCATCTGCCCTCTCTCCTGTGGTACCAGCCAGAGTGTGTGTGCCCAGTCAGTTTCAGGACCTTAGGATATTCACTGATGACAGTATGGTGCTAAACTTGGCTGGGGTGTGATTCCCACTCAGGGCTGCTCTGGGAGCTGACTGTTCCAGTGGGCCCCCTTAGGGCATGGCATGCAACCTTCCCAGCTCCTTCTTCTACAGAGTCCAGGTGTTTCTCCAGCATTGAGCGAAGTATAGCCTGAGGCAGAGCAAGAGCTTCCTGGCATCTGTGGCACATCATACCTTCTGCTCTTCACGGCAGACTGTGATCACTTAGCAGTGCTGCGCTGTTGACCTTGATCGCTCAGCAATGCTGTGGAGTTGTGCTGAGGAGGGACTTCCTGTGCTGGGAAAGAGGGAGTGTGTGGGGGTTGGGAAACAATCTCATCAGCTTCCCTGGAAGGAAGACTGCAGAATCAAGTTGTGCACTTGCTTACATGGACCTCTGCGCTGCTCAGTCATTTCGCAGCCTCAGGATGCTTCTTAACATGCTTGACCTCAGAAAACACCAGTAAAGTAAAACAGCAACAACTGAGCCCAGCTACTCTGCCTACTTCATCTGTTTCTTGCAGCCTGGAAACGAAAAATACCCTGCCTTTCATTGCAGTTCAGTGACATTCAGGAGCTCTGTGCTGCAGCCCTTGTGGCCACTCTTGTTCTCCCTCCCGACAACTCTCCCATCTTTCTCATTCCCAACCTTGGGCTTAGGTGGAGATGAAGTGCTGGGATGTCAGTGGCTGGGTGGTATCTTGAGTGAGTGGATCCCCAACCAGCCACCCTCACCAGTTCCCCACGGATCACGGGCACAGAGGACCACCGGAGAAAAATCACTGTTTTGTAGGTTAGGTCTTTGCCCTCGGCCCCTGGCTGGTCCCCTACATCAGGGAGCTGGCCTCATTACCATAGCCTCAAGGACCCATTTTGTACCCATGAGAGTCTGCTGCCTGGGTGTTCCTTTCAAAACCCCACCATGTTCATCATGGCCTTCCATAAGGACAAATATGCCTCCTTCCAAGTGGAGGCAGGTCCTCTGCAGCTGAATGTGGCAGCCATGAGAAGTTCCCAGAGGAGAGGGAGCAGGCACAGCTCAGTAATTCCAGAGACAGAGCTCTTCAAAACAGGAAGACTCTTGCTAGAGAGAGAATACTGTACCCCCAGCATTTTGTGTCCAGCCATGCTCTTGCCCCTCTTTGGAGGTGGGAGGGGAAGTGGGAGCCTCTGCCCCTCCATGGAAGTTGGAATGTATAGCCAAGAGCCTACACTCAAAGTCACATTTCCTTCTAGGATCCCAAGGATGGTAGCTATTTTCAAGACTTAAGCAGAGTACTTAAAGGCTTTTATTTTTTTCTCCATATTGATCTTGTTTAGATGGATCAGTGTTGTGAATGTGTCAATAAACTGTAACAGTTTGGGGACTAGGTTTCTTCAACTTGGTGAGTTGGGGGTGGGAGAAAGTGGTGAGCAAAGTAAGCAGAAGTACCAGTGGCATTGGTGCATGAGAGGGAGTCTTGTCAAAGGATTTGCAGGGCCATGCAAAGATAGACTGGACCAAAAGTAAGATTTTAATCATCTTAGTGAGCCTAGATATCATTTCCTCATGACTAATGACTAATAACCTGTGAGGTTAGAATCATATCTAATAGTAATTGTTTGGAAATGATGGTCCAGTAACCTCAGAGTTGAAATGTGACCAAGTCATGCGCTTTCTTTTGTAAAGTTCCCCTGCCACCTGCTTGAAGGTTTAGTTAGGACAGAGAGTTATTGGACTTTCTGCCCAACCTCTGGGGCTACCCGTTCTCTGGGGTGACCTGACAGGACTCCTAAGACAATTCAGAGGTTCGCCTCTTCAGTGATCACATGGCATCCAAATAGGACTTGATATGTCTACCATTTTGAGAAAGAACTTGTGGCCTTTTAAAGGTTATGACACTAAATTACCTGAGCACAGAAGGATCGCCATTACAGGAAACCCCATTCTCATATTAGAATCATACAATTGGAGCTTGCTGGTTTGAGGAGGGTGTGTGACTACACACATGCACTTTCTCATGATGCTTGAATATTAGTGGCTTTCTGGCCTTCAACTGGGGCTATCAAAATCCTTCAGCTCCCAGTGAATGCAAAATACACAGATAAATAGGCATCCCAAGAAAAAGA
The DNA here is from genome assembly GCF_008728515.1 of Papio anubis. Classification (NCBI taxonomy): domain Eukaryota; kingdom Metazoa; phylum Chordata; class Mammalia; order Primates; family Cercopithecidae; genus Papio; species Papio anubis. Next base: position 30,850,637 of record NC_044989.1, on the reverse strand, counting down.
GTTGCTGATGGATCTGAGCCTTAAACCGTGTCTAAATCTAGGCTGTGAGAGATGCTGACAGTTGGTGATCAGTACTGTCTCTGTCCTTCTTGGCTGTCTCTTATATTCTAGGGGCTGGAAGCCTGCAAACATTTCTCAGACTTCCTCACTATAAAGAATCCACCAGGGAGAAGTCTGTGCCTGAGATTTGGAAGGTAGGAGAGAAGCAGAAGTCATTGTTGCACCAGCAGGTCAGTGGGAAGGCTCACAGGCTTCAGCAGATGGCAGACATGAGGGTTTGAGGTTTTGCCAGTGCTTCTGGGTATCCTCCTGTGAATAGTGATAGAAGCACCACCCACTTCTTTGCTGTATGTAGCTGAGACCATTTGTGACAGTCTCCTGCAATTCCTGTATTTTTCTTAAACACTAGCAGTGAACTTTCTTGACTTTTGCTTCCTTAGTTTTTTCAACAATTTTATAAGCCTCTAAATGCCTCTATTAAGTCCCTTTTGCTAAACATACCAAGAGTGGTATGTTTAGCAAACATACCTAGAGTGGTATGTTTAGCAAACATACCTAGAGTGGTATGTTTAGCAAAATCAAATGCCTTGGTTTTTCTTTTCTGTCCAGCCCTGGACTTGTGTGATTTCCATGAGAGGAGTGGACAGATACTGCTGACATTTCTTACACCGGCAATTAAGAATGGCATCAGTCCCACAGATCTTGTTGGGCTTCATCCCTAACCTGTCAGTTTAGGGAGGCCCCACTGTTTTCTTCTTGTGCTTTTCTGAAAACTCAAAATGGTCAGGCTACTGGAGCTTTATCCAAATGGTGAAGGCACAAGTTCTGTTCTCCAGCTGCTCACAGTCCACAAGACACAAGAGTAATAACCAAATAGTTCTGTATAATGTGCACAATGCTGTCATAGAAATGATGTTCTGTGCCTGTGCAGACCAGAGAAGGACTCACTCATTCCCAAGGACGATGGAAAACTTATTCTCCAACTCAAATTCTCCAACTCAGCCAAGGTAGTATTTCATTGGCATGATAGCTAGTAGGGATATGGGTTAATCTGTTGTAACAAATATACAAAAAAATTAGAGTAGTCAACCAAGATAGAAGCTGTTGCTTTTGTCTCTAAACAGTTTGAAGGTGGTGCAGGGTGAGTAGCACTCTGCAACAGGAGGTCACGTGGAAAACTAGGGGTTGCTGCTCCTCCGGGATGTAGAGTGTTGTTCTTGTCCACGTGATTGAGACTGGCCGTCAGCATCACATCCGTTTCCTAGACCAGGGGAAGGGGAAAGAGAGGGGTGGAAGACAGCTCGTTTTCATTTTAAAGGTTGTGACCGGTGTGTTGTACATATAACTTCCACTAACCTTCCATTAGTTATGTGGTTCAATCTGGTTGCAAGGCAGGCTGAGAAATACAACTATGTTATATTGTATTACAAATAAAATAAGTAAGTCTTCATGTGAGATTGGCTCTGTGGAGGACCAGATGGTCAGATGCTGGTGGAGATGATGAGGTGTGTGAAGATGATGGTGGTGGAGGCAGTGAGACGATGTTGGTTGCAGACGTGATGACATGGCCTCTGTGACAGGGAATGTAGAGGTGGCAGGGTCTGTTTAATAGTCTCTCTGACTGTTCCTGACTTTAGTTCCTTATATTCCTCCACTTTAAATAAGAGTCATAGAGCTTGTCCATCCCTTCCTTTTACAAATGACAAAATAGATCCCGTGAATGACTTGCTCACGGTCACCCCACTAATAAGTTGTAGAACAGAAACTCAAACTCAAGCCTCTTGTCTTCTGGGCCAGTCCTCTTCCCTCTGCACACATTAGAGTTCTTGTTGGGTGGGGCAGTTTGAGAAATGCGGGCTCAGGGAGCAACCCCCAGAGAACTGAGGGTAGGGAAGAACACCTAAAAACTGCTAATAAATGTTCTCATCCCTAGCCATCATTCTTCATTCTAGAAAGCAGCTTTTTTGGTTTTTGAACATGGCCAATCCCTCAACTGTAAGCTACTCTCAGCCATTGCTGCTTAGCATGGGAGCCGTCCTTCCCTTCTCCTCACCTTCGCTTCCCCACTAGATATCATGCCAATGAAATATCACCTTGGCTGAGTTGGAGAATTTGTCATTTTTACATCTCCACGTCCTAGTGTCTTCTGCTCCCAGTGACAAATAAATCCCTGGGCTGATGGCTGGCCCCAGCCATTCATTAAGCAAATAAAGCCCAGCATGGGAGTCGGAGGCTCATAAATAACCCCTGGTGTTTCACTGCCCCCCGCCTCCTGCTGCCTCGTAGGCTTTGCATATTGATAATAAAGCAGCAGTGTTTCTGACACACCGTTATGTGTGGGAGCACCCCGTGGGGAAGGGCAGGCAGCAGCGGCTCTAGCTGAGATGAAGGGGGCCCCACTAATTGGACCTGGTGGATGGCAGTTGCCCTGAAACCCTGAATCTTGATGCCCTCATCCCAGCCAGGCTGAATTAGGGTCTCTTTCTAGTTCAGCACAGAGTTGACCCTAGATGGACTGAGAGTCCTGATCTGGCTTTCCGCCGTGGTGGGAGGAGGGAGATCTGGGGTGAGTAGCAGCTCCTGCCTGTCATGTCCTGGGAGAGAGGCTCATCATCATCTCAGAGGAAGGAAATGGCTGGGAGACTTGTGGAGTCCCTCAGAGAGGCCAGACATTCTTACACCTGGACAACAGCCGACCAACCTCACCTGAGCAACCACATGGGCGAGGAGCTCGACTTCCTGCACTGAGGAGCAGGCAGAAGAGGAGAAAGAGTGTATGTCTGTAGCAATGAGAACAATGGGAATTATTAACAGGGATATTTAGCATTAAAGATGGGGTTAAGCTTTACAAGCACACTTACCTGCATTATACACCTCACTACATACGCTCATTAGCTATGGACTAAGTCAGCCTCTTACCTGATGAAGATGCCACTGGTGAAGGCTCCCCTACCCCAAGCACGTGCACATGCATGTGTGCGTGCACACACACACACACACACACACACACACACACAGAACACACCTTGGCCCTCTTAGAGTATCATATCCCCCAGGCAGTAATTGTTGCTTAAAGCTTTCCAGAGGCAAAAACTATTGTTTATAGAGTTGCGCAGTCTACATGAGTACACTGTAGTGGATGTGAATTTAATTTACATTCCCATTTCACCATATAGGGTGGGGACATAAATTGTGATGATAAACATAAATGCAAATAATGAGCAACTATTACTATACACTAATCCTGAAAGGAATTCTTGGAACATGTTAATATCACTCCACTGGCCTCCATGTACCAGGTTTCTTCCTAAAGTTGCCAAGGTTGGCTGATCTCAGACATGACCCCTTTTGTCCAGGATCTTTTGCACTATGCTAAGACCCTTGAGGTTGAAGGTGTATGGTCTCTGAAGAGGCGCTTTGGCTTCTCAGATTAAGAAAATGCTGAGCATGGGGACTGTTTTTTTTGTTTTGTTTTGTTTTTGTTTCTGCTTTGTTTTGTTTTGTTTTGTTTTGAGATGGAGTTTCACTCTTGTTGTCTAGGCTGGAGTGCAATGGCGCAATCTCGGCTCACTGCAACCTCCGCCTCCCAGGTGCAAGCGATTCTCCTGTCTCAGCTTCCCAAGTAGCTTGGATTACAGGGATGCACCACCCTTCCTGGCTAATTTTTTTGGTGTTTAATAGATATGGGGTTTCACCATGTTAGTCAGGCTGGTCGCAAACTCCTAACCTCAGGTGATCCACCCGCCTTGGCCTCCCAAAGTGTTGGGGTTACAGGTGTGAGCCACCACACCTAGCCAGGGCCTGTCTTTAACGCTCATGCAAGGGCCTATGTTTCCTGGTTTCTCACCATACCTGGATACAGTGCCAGATGGACCAGCATTTGTTTGTTTTAATATAGATGATGATGCATCAGTGAATTATACCTTTTAAAGGCATGAGACAGAAGGGGAAAGCATTACAAGTGAAAAAGGAGTTTCATTCATAAAATGTTGGTCTCCATTGCACTTGTAGGGTGTGCATGCTGTGTAGTGTACTGGATGCAGTATGAAATGTATTTCTTACCTTGGGTTGCACTCAAAAAAGTGGGCAGCCCTGGGAAGACTGAGGAAGAAAGGACTGTGGACTTGGAGCAGAGTCCTTTTTCTTTGTATATGAGTGGGACATCAATGACCTGCTGTGATGGCATGGGAGAACATCAGACTGGAAGAAACCTTGGAGATTACCCAGGTCAGTGGGGAAACTAAAGGCCAGAGATTGGAAAAGACTGGTCCACAGTCTCCCGGCACATTAATGGCAGAGGCAGGACTAGACCCTATTGTGATTCTTGGTGCAGCATCTCCTCCCTATAAGTGATAAGCACAAGAGCCTCAGGAATCTCTTTAGAAGCAAACGTCTTCATGTGGCTGCCAGAATGACTTGGCGTCACCCCGACCGAGGGCTAACTCATCTCTGAGCCAGGGCAGGGCAGGGCAGCCACTTAAACTATCACAGGCCATGCTCCTTGTCTATCTGGGGAGAGAAAACAAGACACTCTGCATCCAATTAAAAGCAACAGGAGGGTGTAAGGGAGACAGAAAGTAATTCTTCTTCTTGGAATCCAGCCAGAGCATCCTCGTGCTAAGGTTAAGAAGGATAATAACAACAGCCATAATTGTGGGAAGAGTAAAGGCTTCTATAAGGCCTCAGAGACTTGGCAAAGTAATATAAGAAAAAGGAAATCAACATGGACACTCTGACCTTTGCAGATCTCCTGTAAAAAAAAAAAAAAGCCAGTGGTCCAGCCCCTTACTGGAAGAAATATCCTTCTGAAAGTACCTGATATTCAACAGGGGTCTCTGGCGGACGTGGCATGTCTGAGGACGAGCTCTCTGTGACGGTCAATGTTATGTGGCAGCTCAGTTAGGCTGTGGTCTGGTCAAACACCAGTGTGCTATGAAGATATTTTTTAAGATGTGTTTAACATTTAAATCAGTAGACTTGCGTCAAGCAGATTGCTCTTCATAATGTAGATGGGCCTCATCCAATCCACCAAAGGTCTTAAGAACAAAGACTGAGCTTTCCTGAAGAAGAAAGAAATTGCAGTTCTCAAGACTGTAACGTAGAAAACCTGCCTGAGTTACCAGCCTTTGCACTCAACTCTGGTTGGAGTTGGCCTAACCTGCAGATTTTGGACTTGCCAGACCCCACAATAGCATGAGCCACTTTGTTTAAATCTCTCTTTTGTACCTATACACACAGACTCTGTTGGTTCTGTTTCTCCGGAGAACTCAAATGCACTCGCCCTCTCATTGCCACCATTCTTTCATGTTACAGATGCCTTCAACCTTGTCCTTACCCAGCTTAGAACTCTTGGACTCTGGTCTTTTCCACCTCCTTCCACCTCTATCTGGTTGGCTGACAAGCTGCCAGTGTTTTCTCTGCTCCCTGTCTTGCATCCAGCCCTGTCTTGTCATTCTCCAGTCAGTTTCTTTTAACCCACATCTAGACAATTCCAATGGCCTCCTTAGCTCGTCACTCTTGTGCTCTCTCCCCATCCATCTCCCTATGCCTGCCTCTACCCATCTCTCTCTCTATAATACAGTGTGTTGGTGATGGGTGGGCGCCTTGCAGGTCATGAGATCCAGACCCTGCTTATGGGTCTGGATCAACAAGGTGGGAGGGACACTGGCTCTGGGGTCAGGTCTTCTGCAATGGGATCGAGGCCTATGAATTTCCTAGTGTTAATATAAACCTTTGTGCCTCGGTTTTCCCACCTCTGAGATAGGAATAATAATGATAACTACATCTTAGAGAGTTATGGCAAGGGTGAAATGAGATGATCTATGTGAAGTACTTAACCCAATACAAGTACTCAGATCAGTCTTAACTGTCTTAATAACTACTGTCACAGAATATTTAGGAAGTTGGCCCAAAGAGATGAAGTGATTGGGCTGCTGCACACAGCAGTCCATGGTAGAGTGGAGTCACATACCAGGTATTTCAACTTTTGGTCTAGGCCTCCTTCTATGCCATCCCACTAGCCTGCCATCGCTGCCAGCTCATGGTTCCAGAGCCCTGCTGTGTGGGGTCACACTTAGAATTTTTCAGTGGTTCCCCATTACTTCTCTAATAAAATTCATATTTTGGGCCTGGTATTTGTTCAGCAAATATTTATGGAGTAGAACCATATGCCAGGGTCTGGACTGGGTGTTAGGGATACCCAGTGGAATTTCCTGTCCTCATGAGGCCAACGTTCTAGCTAGAGGAGACAGAAAGCAAAGAGATATATATAACCTCTACGGTGGTGACAAATGCTATGAAGAAAAAACAGGCAAATAAGGGGAAAGTGGTCCCGACAAGTCTTGAAAGAGGTGAGGTTGAGGAGGGAGTGAGCCACGCAGAATCTAATGCATTTCAGGTAGAAGTAGCAGCAGGTGCAAAGGCCCTGAGATGGCAGCTCGACTGGCCTGGGGAGGAGCCTGGTGTGGCTAGAGTAGAGTGAGTGAGGGGAAAGCAGTAGGAGGCAAAGCATGTGGGGCCTTTGGGCCACCGTGAAGACTTGTCTGTGAGTGAGTTGTGCAGCCAGGAGAAGGTTTTGAGCCAAGATGTGACGTGATCTGACTTGTACTCTTCTTGGCTGCTGTGTGGGGAATAATCTCTAAGGGGAAAGGGGAGAAACCAGGGAGATCAGAGTTCAGGTAAGCGATGGACTCAGATGGCAGTGGTGCAGGTGCTGGGAGATGGCATGGGGTATATTTCAAGGAGAAGTCCACAGCGTTTGCTGACAGTAGGGATTGAGATAGAGGAGTCAAGGGTGATGCCTTTGTTCAAGGCTGGGGAAATGGGAAGCATGGATTTGCCTCTACTAAGATGGGGAAGCTCAGTAGGAGCAGGTCCAGAGGGAAACCAAGACTGGGTTGGGGCCACACACTCAGGATATATTTTAGACCTTAAAGTGGAGGTGGGGGGCAAGTTGTTGGATATGAGAGGGTTGGAGGCAAAGATATAAATTTGGGAGTCACCTCGGAGTCTAAATCCTTGGGACTAAATGAGGTCAGGTAGGGTGCTGGGTGCAGAACTGGAACACTTCAGTATTTAGCTGGAGGAGGAGAGTGAGGAGGGGCTGCCAGAGAGGTGGGAGGGAAAGCAGGAGTGAGTGGCATCTGGAGGCAAAGGACGGAAGTGTCCCAGGGGAGGGATGGGGCTACTGTGCCAACCATGGATGCTGCTAGATCAAGCAGGATGAGAGTCAGGAATGCCGATTGGATTTAACCATGTGTAAGTCATGATGATTCTCAGGAAGGCAATTTCAACTGGGATAAAAGCCTAATGGGGTTGGGGCTCAAGAAAGGAAGGGGAGAAAGTGCAAACAGGATTCCCTTTCTGTAAGGGAAACTGAGAAAGGAGATGACTGCTGGAAAGGGTTCTGGGGCTGAGGGGAGGGAGGGTATTTTAAAGGTGGGAAATTTGTGCATGCTAATGGGAGTGGTCCAGCAGAGAGGGGAGCTTTGATGATGTAAGGAAGGAGGCACTGTTACAGGAAAGAGTTCCTTGAAAAGGTGAAAGGAGGTGAGACCCAAATCACACAATGGGTGATGAAGGCCATCCATGATGTGGTCTTAACCTAACTTACTAGGATTATTTTTCATCCACTGGAAACTTTACTCCAGAGAAAATTGAGATATTCACCATTCTCAGTGTTTGTTTGAACCTTCAAATATACCTTTTGTTGTTGTTGTTGTTTTGTTTTTCCCCCACTATAGCTTTATTGGACCAGTCCATTAGCTATCTTAGAAAACTCTCCCATGTCTCGGTCTGTCAAAATGTTACCCCTTCTTCAAGGCCTCTCTCAAATGCACCCTTCCTCACCCCATGCTGAATTCCCACAACAGCCCTGCTGGAAGCAGTGCCTCCTGAGCTGCTGGGCCCTTTGCTTGGGGTCTCCAGACTGTCAGTGCTGAGTTCCTGGATAAGCAGACAGAGCACATGCTGATAGCAGTAGCCTGGCAGGGCCCCCATAGGCGGGGAGTAAATGAATTAAGCTCCCGTGAACTTACCCAGAATTTTGGCATTAGAAAATCTACAGAGAACCTCTGTCCATTTCAGCATACTCATAAGTCGTGTTTAATGTTGCCTATTGTTTTTATTTAGAATTACATATTAGGGAGCACCATAATTTCTTTTGTGCTTAAGGCCCCCAATGATCCTTACCTGGCCTTGTTTGCCCTCCCCAGTTCCCTAGGAAGCTCTACGCTTCTTGAGCAGGAATTTCATCCCACCAGTCTTGGTCCCCCTGAAGCACCCTCTTAGCTCCAAATATACATGTGCTAAGTGGGAAGACATTGTTTTGTGACAGTGTTACATGGCAACTGGAGGCCCTTTGTGAGATGGGATTCTGACTTGGGGAAAGGTAGAGTGTTGGGGAGAAAAAAGGCCTTATTCCAGAACTGGGAGGAGAAGGAGAATGTAGGCCTGCCTAATGGGTCAAAGTCCATAATACTCAGCCTAAGGGAAGGCTGACCCCCAAGCCAGTTATTGAGATAGGGCCCAGCATCCCACCATCCCCTACTGAGGGGGACCCCCCTGAGGGGTACACAGCCATATTTGGGGTGTGACAGTGTCTATGTTTTAAAAGGAGGCAGGCTTTGATCTGCCTGTCATTATTTCTTCTGAGAAAATCAAGTCTGTGCCAACTCTTCGTTCTTCCCTTCCTTCCTCCCCTTTCTGACCCCCACTTCCCATCCATACACACCTTTGCAAAACACATGCAGGGTCTCTGACACTATTCTAGCCTACAAAGAATAGAAGACCAGGAGGCAGTATTTCAGAACCACAGGGAAGACGGAATCTTTCTTCTGTCTATCTAATTGTGTATTGGTGTGTCTGTCTTTAAGGCCGTCACTCCATACACAACTTACCACCTTTTTATTGATTATGACAACATCCCTATAGGGTAGTTATTACATCCCCACTTTATAGATGAGAAAAACTAATTTCTAGAGAAGTGAAAGGACCTATCCATGTCACATGGCCAGGATGGGACAGAATGCATGTTTAACTTCAAGTCCTCTGACTTCCGGCCTCCCATGCCAGTGCTCTTTCTGCTACACCAGGACTCAACAAACCTTTTCCGTAAAGGGCCGGATAGTAAATACTGTGGGCTTCGTGGGCCAGATGGTCTGCAGAGTGATTGCAACTACTCAGCTCTGCTGTTGTAGTGAGAAAGTGGTCCTAGAGAGTATGCAAGCAAATGGGCGTGGCTATGTTTTCATAAAACTTCTATTTATAAAAGCAGTTGGCCGGCCACGGTGGCTGACTCCTGTAATCCCAGCACTTTGGGAGGCCGAGGCGGGTGGATCACCTGGGGTGAGGAGTTCAAGACCAGCCTGACCAACATGGTGAAACCCTGTCTCTACTAAACATACAAAAAATTAGCCAGGTGTGGTGGTGGGCACCTGTAATCCCAGCTACTTGGGAGGCTGAGGCAGGAGAATCACTTGAACCCAGGAGGCGGAGGTTGCAGTGAGCCGAGATCACACCACTGCACTCCAGCCTGGGCGAAAAGAGAAAAACTCTGTCTCAAAAAAATAAATAAAAATAAAAATGCAGCTGGCAGGCCAGACTTAACCCACAGGTCTGAGGGAGAAGACCCTAGACTGCCTCCAAAGTTGCCTTCTACCTTGTTCCCCTTTGGTGACCACAGCTCCACATGGCCCTTGGAAACATCCCTTCCACATCTCTAAAATGGCCTATCTGTGCAGCACCTGCTGGCTATTCAAGCTCTTGTGTGAGTCTCTCTTGGCTCCAAGATGGGCATTTGTGCTCCCGCCTTCCCTCCAGTCCCATTGGCAAGTGATTAAGATCCCACCTATACTTTTCTGAGAGCAGTGGCTGGCAGAAGGGGCCACATGGCTGAGATAAGCCAGGGTGTGCTGGAGAAGGGGCTGGCCACGTGGGATGTGGGTTTCATTCCTGGAGAGGTGTAATAAGCATGTAATTGGCATTATAGAAATGTGCCTGCTGCTGGAAAGCCTATTTCTCCCGCACACCATACTCCCTTCAGAGCAGCTAAAGCGTGCTCACCAAGAGAGAGGATGAGCTAGATGGATCCTTCATGAGCAGGTGGAAACGCACGTGTCCTAAATGATCATAAGCCGTATGATGTGTGGGAGCCAAGAGGCTGATTAGGGCAAGACAGAAGGTGGGTTGATCCTACCAGCAACACACTTTCCCTCCCAGAGGGGAAAGGGAGACTTAGCCTGGGGAGGCCATTCCCGGGCTGAGCATGAAAGTTGAGGAGTAGAAGATTAAAAATAGCTTCCCTGGGGTCGCAGGTGTCTTGGGTGTATAGATAAGCCCATCCTTATGTGATCTTGGAGGCCATCTTGAATTTTAGGCATAGGTGGGCCCCCCCCAGCTTTGTGCTACCCAGAGAGGGCGCTCTGACTTTCCTGAGGGGGACCAGGGACTGCTCGAGGTAGTTTGCTTCTTTCTAAACCTGTTTGTTCCCTGGGGTGTGTCGTTTACCCATGTGAAAATACCATAAACTATGGCTTATAAAAATATTACAGCTTATAAAAAAAACTATAGCTTATATAAACTATAGCTGTTTGCTTGAAAAGTTCTAGCAAAATCAGCTTTCCATTTAGCTTCATTTTTGGTTCAATCCCCTTTTAATGAACACTGTTAAAAAATACAGTTCTGTGGATTGAGTGTATTTTAATATCCTGGATAATCATCCAACACTTTTCCTGTGTGATAGCTGCGAAACACACTTCTCTAACATGCGTGTTCCCAAGTCCCTGACTGACTCGCTCATTTCTGACAGCAGTGGCTGGCAGAAGGGGCCGCATGGCTGAGATAAGCCAGGGTGTGCTGGGGAAGGGGCTGGCCATGTGGAAAGTGGGTTTTATTCCTGGAGAGGAGTAATAAGCATGTAATCGGCTTTCACAGAGATATATTCATAGAGTAGACTGAGCCGCCGCTCACCCCTTACTCTAGTGCAATTTCATACTTAAATTCTGACCCAAGAGTAAACTTTTCTATTGTAGAAAGCTCTTAGGTTGTTAAGGCACTTTCACAGGTATCCTTTCACTTAATTCCCGCAATGACCCTGTGACCTAGGCAGGCCAGGAATCATGATGCCCATTTTACAGAAAGACAGTCTGAGGTTCCAAATAAGTCTTCTGGGGTCACACGGCGAGTGAGTGCAGAGCTGGGACTAGAATCCAGTATTCATTCTTTCCTCTGCCTCAAGCTGCCACTCCTGGGAAGGTCCAGTCTCCAGGTTGAATCCCGAGTGCCCGCCTCTGGAAAGACAGTGATATCCACTTAACCTCCCTGAGAAACCCTGGTTTCCCCTGGGACTATCCCGTCATAATCCTCATGACTTTAGGCTCCTTGAGTGCAGGACTGTGTTGTGGGGCTGTGTGATGGACCCGTGTTCTTCTGCTTAGCCTAGGCCCTGCAGAGCACAGTTAGCTTCTCAGAAAGTGGTCATTAGACAAGAGAATGAATGAGCCCAAGTCCCCTCAAAACGACAGCATGGCTGGGGCAGGTGAGTTAGGTGCCAGGCACTAGGCTCTGCAGTTCTGGAAGGAAGGCTTCCTTTCAAATGAAAATTAAAGCGAAACCCACTCGAAATAAACTTTGATACCAACAAATTATCAACCCAAGTTAGAACTGAAATTAAGACGACATATTTCGAGTTGAAATAGACTTTTAGCAGAAGGGCTGAGTGGAGGCATCACAGCTGTGTCCTCTCTGAAAGGTGCCTACTCTGGGGCTTCTGTCCCCACCCTCGAGACAGTGAGGCATGTGGAGTGGTGGTTAGGAGCCCTGAGTTGAAGTCTGGCTGCCTTATACCAGGTTGTGGCCCTGGGGACATACTTAATCTCTCCTGCCTCATGGAGTTGTTCTCAGGATGATGTGAGATGATGCCCAATAAAGCACTGAGCATAGTACCTGGAGACAACTGAGTCCCCATCACCAGCCCCCTTCATGCTGTCATTTGTGAGGGGGCCTGGGGTCACTCATTCATTCTTTTGTCTAATGACCACTCACTGAGAACCTGTCTGTGTCCTCCAGGGCCTGAACTAGGTAGAGGTCACAGGCCCCATCACACAGCTGCTGAGCCTGCAGGCCACAATGAAAGGTCGTGAGGGCTGTGTGCTGAGTAAAATTAGTTGTGCTTTTTGGTTGTTGTCATCCCAAAGAACCTGCACACATTTCCTCACCAACTTATTTCCATCCTTCTATCCCCAGAAGCCCTCACTGTTCTAGATGTCATTTGTAAACTACCTTAAAAATAATAAAATAAAAAAAGCAGCCCCCATCCCTTCTGGACTCTTGACATGGTTTGGCTTTGTGTCCCCACCCAAATCTCATCTCTAGTTTTAATCCCCCTGTGTCAAGGGAGAGACCTGATGGGAGGTGACTAGATCATGGGGGCAGTGTTCATGTGATAGTGAGTTCTGATGACATCTGGTGGTTTTATAAGGGGCTTTTCCTCGTTTGCCCACCACTCTCTCTCACCTGCTGCCATGTAAGACATGCCTCTTCCCTTTCCACTATGATTGTAAGTTTCCTGAGGCCTCCCTAGCCCTGCAGAACTGTGAATCAATTAAACCTTTTTCTTTATAAATTACCCAGTCTCAGGTATGTCTTTATAGCAGTGTGAAAACAAATTAGTGCAATTCTTTAGCAAGAGTGAATAATACATGGTAGTCACTCCTCTCAAGTCCTTTCGGAGCTGGCTCTTTCTTGGCCTGGGCTGGGGGTACCTGGAGGGCCCTGCTGCCCTGTTTGTGTTAAATCTGTGAGCCTCTGTTGCACCCTTCCTGCCGCTTGCTCTCCAAGGATTTCTTCTGCTTACACATCTCCAGGCCCCTTTCTTGTCATGAAAATTGTTTCTCCTGAGGCTAGGAAGCGCTGAGTGGCTGGCCCTGACCCTACTCAGGAAATGAGTGGAGTACGGCCCCCAAGGCCAAGGCCCTGTGGCAAGGGTAATTTTACCCTTGTCACCATAACTACAGGTGCCCTTATTACTCACACAGACATCTCACCTTTGTTGAACAACATATTAAACTATTAGTCTCCATGCCAGTGGGTTCAGTTAGTTCACAGTGGCAAAAGCTGATCATTAAATCCCCTTTTCCCTCCTTAATCTCTTTTAAATTGGTTGCCTTTTAATTTCATCGAGTGCCCTCTTTCTCAGCCATTCCATTGTGCCCCGTGCAGTGGTGCTGGCATCTCTCCAAGTGAGAGATGCTGGGCTTTCTAGGCCTTCTCAGGTGGTCTCTGTGGACTGCAAGATTTGGGCAGAGGCTAAAGAGGATTTCCTTGCAAAGTGGGCCCCCAGGGAGTAGTGAAGGGGTGACAGATTTTGCTCCCATCTAACTCTCCCCTGACTCAGAGGGTCCCAGTCTTTAAACCCTTTGCTTCACCAATCTATCCAAGAACCTGGATCCCCTGCGGGTAAAGGTAAAAATCTTGTGTTTTCTCAGTAGGAAACTTAAATATTTACAAAAATGGATACTCTGTTATATGTATTATTTACAGTAAATTTAGCTGTCATTAAGATCATAGTAGAGTTAGGAGAATTCATATTGCAAGAGCCCATCAGCAATGCCTACTATGGGCAAGGGAACAGGAGATGACAGGCATATGCTGGGTGGCCACAGTTGCTACTAGCAGGCCTGATGGCTTACAGGAGGGACATCCTGGCTTGCAAGGGGCCAGGGGCCAAGTCATATCTGTTGAAGGCCATGGACATGGAAGAAGATTAGAGTCTTAGGAACCTTTCTGAAAATGCGGGAACAAAATTTATATATGAAGCAGAAATGGCATTAATAGAAAGAGCATGGGCCAGACAGACTGGGGTCCAAATTAGAAGTCTGCCATAACTAGCTTTAGGACCCTTGCTCAATCATAAAATGATCATCACATTATTGGTCTTGCAGGGTTTTTGAGGATTCAGTGAATAATGTGTATGGTGCGCCCAGCACAGAGCCTAAGCATGTTGTAAGGATGATGGCTAACACCTCATGATCCCTTTTGTGTGCCAGGCACTATCCTAAGCTTTGTGGATAGTGCTTCGTGTCTTGAGTCAGATTCCACAAAAGCAGAGCCTTGTAAATTTAATGAGAGCGCTCCCAGCGGGAGGGGAGTGAGGGAAGCAAGACAGGGCAGGCAGGGGAAGATGCTCCGCAAGGATGTATCTCATAGTAGGAGATTAACTTCAGCCTGGTTCCAAGGGGAGCCTTGGAGAAGAGATTGCTTAGCCACTGGTACCAGTTGCTCCCTGGAGTTGGGGATATAACCTCCCAAGAGAGGCAGGTCTTGTTCAGCGGGGCAGGTCTCTGTAGAAGTTTGCAGCCAGCACTCCTAGTAGCTGAGGGATGGGTGTGCAGGCCCAGTGGAAGGAGTTCATATGGGGCACAGTGCCACCCACTGTGGTTCACCCCTCTATCCTAGTACAGCTTCTCTGGGATTCTAGTTAGTCCCAATTTCTAGGAAGTCCTGTAAGGCAAGATTTGATCGCCTGAATTGTGTCCCTTCTCTATCCCCCACCATTCATATGTTGGAGCTCTAACCCCCATGTGACTGTATTTGGAGAGATGGCCTATAAGGAGGTAAGCAAGGTTGGCATAATACAATCTGATTGGTGTCCTTACAAGAAGGGAAGATTAGAAATCCAGAAAGAGACATTGGGGATGTGCACACACAGAAAAAAACCACGTGAGGACTCAGCCAGAAGACGGCCATCTGTGGGCCAAGGGGAGAGGCCTCAGGAGAAACAACCCTGCTCGTGCATTGATCTTGGACTGATAGCCTCCAGAGCTGTGAGAAAATAAATTTCCGTTGTTTAAGCCCCGTGGTCTATGGTATTTTGTGATGGCAGCCCAAGCAGACCCATGCAGAAGGACTAGTAGAGCAAACTCTAGGCCTGTTGCTGCAATTGTTTATGACTCTCACCATCTCCCTCCTCCTCTGCCCATTCTAGATTTCCTGCCCCCTCAGCCTGCTTCAAGGTCTAGTCTAGGCAGCTTGTCTGGTGGGATGATCCCAGTGGCTCTGGTTACCAAGCCAGGATCCACCTTGCATTTAATTGTAATAGTGTCTTCCAATCTGTGACTGTCTTTCCTTGTCTTGCATGACCTTGACACTCTGAAGAATTCTAGTCAGTTATTTTGTAGAATGTCTCTCCATTGAGTTTGTCTGATATTTTCTCCAGATTAGATTAAAGTACATGTTTTTGGCAAAAATACTACAGACGTGGTGTGGAGCCCCTGTCAATACATCCTTGCAGAGGATACGAGATATTGATATGTCTTATTGCTGGTGATGCTAACCTTGATTGCTTGGGTAAGGTGGTACTGGCCAGCAGTCTCCATCATAAAATCGCTTTTTTCCCTTTTGCCGTTAGTACATTGGAGGATGTACTTTGAGACTTTGCAGACATTCTGATTCATCTCAAGTGTCAGCCCATCAATTTTAGGATAGATGGAGGCAGATTTTCCTGGACCCTTTTTATAAGGTGGAGTTGCCTTCTTTCTGCAATTCTCCTGTCAGGAGTAGATTTGGGGTGCCCTGCAGAGGCTGCAGGTACTAACTCTTAACTCTCACTGGCAGGGAGCCAGTTCCCACCTCTTTTTTTTTTTTTTTTTTTTTTAAGATGGATGTTAGCTCTTGTCACCCAGGCTGGAGTGCAATGGCGGACTCTCGGCTCACTGCAATCTCTGCCTCCCAGGTTCAAGTGATTCTCCTGCCTCAGCCTCCCAAGTAGCTAGGATTACAGGTGTGCGTCACTATGCCCAGCTAATTTGTTTGTATTTTTAGTAGAGATGAGGTTTCACCGAGTTGGTCAGGCTGGTCTCGAACTCCTGACCTCAGGTGATCCACCCACCTCGGCCTCCCAAAGTGCTGGGATTAAAGACATGAGCCAGCATGCCTGGCCAAGCTTCTGCCTTTTAAAGCTAGCCAGTGGTTGGTTCTTCAGAGGCCACAGAGCTTTAACCCTTCCCTGCCTCCTTTTTGCATCCCCTCACCTGCTAATTTACACTTCTGTCTCATGTTTCCTTCTCCTTCCTCTTCCTTTCTCTGGGGTGCTTGTTGAATTAATTTTGGCAGGAAAGACTGGTGTGAGGGTACAACTCACACAGAACTTTGCACTCTATAGACATGGTAAATCCAGGGGTGTTTTAAGGATCACTGACTCCAACCCTCTTATTCTACAATGAGGAAATAGGGAGAGTTCAGGTGGTTTGCTCAAGGTGACACTGCTAGCGGGTGGCAGATAGATTGGGTCTAGAATCTGGCTTGCTGACCTATGTGTGCCGTGTGTCCCAGCATGCTGCATTCCTCAGGGCTGGTCATCCGGAGACCCGTCCAGGCTACAGAAGGGGGCATCCACTGGCAAGCAGCTGGATCCACACTGCTTCTCATCATGCCCCTGCCAGGAGGTGAGAAGTCTTGCTTTTCCTTCAGTCTTCGGTTTCTCTGTCTCAGTCCTGCGGAAAGGAGTTTGCCCTCTGTGTGATTGGAAGCTGGGGGCCCAATGCCTCTCTGTGGGAGGGGCTTCTCCCTGCAATGAGTTGGAACATTGGGAATTGATACAGGAACCTACTGGAGAGCCCAGCGTCTCACTAGCTATCCAGATCCAGAGCTGATGGGTTCCCCCTTGCCTTTTTTGGGGAGGAAGGGGGAAGGGAGATGTTCACTTTTATTGTCACCTTTGGTCAGCTTCAACTCTTAGTGGACATTTACTGTGTGCAAGCCACTGCTTTTTACATATAGTATTTTCATTTAATTCTTAAAACCCTGTGAAGTAAGCATTATTCTCCCCGTTTTACAGGTGACGGAACTGAGGTTAAAACAGGTTAAGTAGCTTCCTCCAAATCACGTAAATAGTAAGTAGTAGAGCCAGTGTCAGAGCATAGGTCTTGAGAACATTTAGGTTCATCTGTTTTCATTTCTTAAGTGCCGCTTTCATGAAATCTTACAGGGATAGAAGCTTAAAGCCATTGTCTGCACAATCATTATTTTTTGATTGTTAGAGTCTACAACATTTTTGTGGTGTTTCACAACCATTCCCATAGCTGTTTACTTTTAATTTTGTAATTACACAGATTCAGTGTTCTACTGGTTCTTCTGCTCCTTTCCTCTTTCCTGGGTTTTTTTATTTTGAATCACCTCTTCACTGACTGCGTGTGGGAACAAAATTCATATGTAAAGCAGAAATGGCATTAATAGAAAGAGCATGGGCCAGACAGACTGGGGTTC
Organism: Papio anubis; assembly: GCF_008728515.1. Taxonomy (NCBI): domain Eukaryota; kingdom Metazoa; phylum Chordata; class Mammalia; order Primates; family Cercopithecidae; genus Papio; species Papio anubis. The sequence continues at coordinate 30,833,375 of NC_044989.1, read as the reverse complement.
AAATTAGAAGTCTGCCATAGTGGATTCTAGTGGATTCTTCAAAACGGGCTCATAGGTGCTGTCATCCCTGAGCCTGGATGTGGGAACGTCACACTCCTGCCGTCCGTACTTGAACAGCACCCCAGCAGGTTAAAATGCTCCTGGTCACACTTGGACTCAGCCCCGTGGGTGTTGCTTCATTATCCGCTGACATGGGAAGCTGCCGCAGGGAAGTCTGAGGTCAGCTGAACATTTCCCCTTCTGTAGGTAACTTGTTGGTTCTGCCTGGGTGCTTGATAATTTCTTTCTTGCATTTCATAGTTCAATACCTAAACCAGGAAACGTCTTCATGTCAGTCACTTTGTATCAATTTTTTATGGAACGTGGTGCGCAATTTGGATGTGCAGACTCAGTTCTTCATTCATCTCAGGAGCTTTTTATTTTAAAAGGTGAAGACCGTTTTGTGTGTTCCATCTGTTTCTCTGCTTCAGGTTCATCAGTTTTCTGATGTTGGATCACCTTTGCTCTTTCTCTACATTTTATTCTCTCCTCTAGTTGCTTTAATAATTTAAATCTTTCTCCTCTGAGTCCCAGTGACTTGCCCAAGGTCCCTTTGCTCATGGGTGGCAGAGCCAGAACTGGAACCCTTTAGTTGGTCTCAGTAATTAGATTTCCTGCTGTGCCTGTACTGCTTCTTGGAGTTTCGATGTGTATTTATTGGTTCTGCAAAAGTGTTTTGTGGTTCTCAGTATTATCATTCTTTCTTCCATTGCTTTATTTAATCATCTAATCCTTTAGCTCTTATTTTATTAAATTCATGCTCTTAAGCTATTCCATAGCATGAAGCACGTTTGGGTAATTTCCTTCCGTTCCTTTAGTTGTTCTTATTTAGACTGGGGTTTTTGTTCTGTGTGTGGGGGTGGTGGTGTTTTTGGACTTTTTCATGCTGTGTTCCATTTTGTTGGTTTGTTTGGTTTGGGTTTGGGCCCCACCCCCACAGGGGCATGTTTGCGTCATTGCCATGCAGTTCCTTTTCATCTTGCCTGACCTATGTACCTTGATTCAGGGCGAGTTCATTCTTAACACTTTTCTCACCATGTCTGAGCCTGTTCATTTCCTCCACAAGGCATAGTTTGAGGGCTGTGAGTTCTGTGTCTGTCCCCTTGTCTATAGCCTGAGGGCCTTGGCGGAGTGAGGTGGGGAGGGAGAGCTGCCCTGAGGCTCTGAGCAGTCTTTATTACCAACCTCTCCGAGAGAAAAGCCACACTCCTGCCTCCAGGACACGTGCTGTTTTGGGGAAAAGACCCAATAAACAGGTAACTGTAGGCCCTGCCATAAGAAGAGGGGACACTATTAGGTTTCAGGGACCAGATTTGCTTGACTTCCTTCAAGTCATCATGGTGGCAGTTTAATGAAAGGATGCCAGTGTGTGGGAACCAGGGTTAAGCCAGACCGAAAGTCCAGGGCAGCACTTGCAGGCCACGGCAAAGAACTTGGCCTTTATTCTGTGAGTGGGCTCCAGCTGTGTCTCAGAAGAGCCATTCCAGCAGCAGTATGAAAAATTAAATACAGGTTTTAAGACATAAATCCCCAGTGCTTATCTGTTGGTCAGCTCTGCAAATAGGATGAGGAAATACCTTCTTTACTGGAAACTGTCACCAAGGAGTAGAGAATTTCCTGAGCAGACTGGTATTCCCCACCCTTCTTTGCCCCTGCCCGTTTCAAACACCTTCAGCTCCTGGGCATCAGCTGAAGAATGCCCAGTTTTCCCCAGCGCTGTGGATCTCTGGAGATGTGTTTCCCGACTGAGCATTATGGCAGCCAGGGCCAGGCGGCACATCGAGAGAACACATCTCAAGGTTGTTGTTTGAAGCACAAACAGAGCAGGGACCAATTATGGAGTCCCTCTGCACAGCATGCCTCCTGACTGTGCTCGGCATGGGGTGGGCAGCGGCTGGCAGAGCTGAGGAACCAGCTTTGGCCCCCTCAGGGGTAGCTGGGAGGGAGAAGGGAGAGGAGCTTAGATTTCTTTGCTGCCAGACAGTTCTGCTGGTGTGAGCTCATTTTTTCAGAGAGGTGCCTTCTCCTCTTAACAGCCAGGTGCCTCCTGTGGCCCCAGGGTGGTACTGGATCCTAGATCCTGTGAGCAGAATGTTACATCTATTTCTGGGGAAGAAAAGACCATGGCTTCTATCACCCTGAAAATAGGGCCCTGTCTCCTCAAATAGTTAAGAATGCCTGTTCTATCTAACCCCTATTTTTATAGGTGGCAAAAGTAACCAGAGACCCAGCGAGCAGAAATGGTTTACCCAAGGATTCAAGGTCGTGAAGGCCAGATCTAAAAGCCACCTCTTACTGCCCCATGGACATAAAACATCGTCTTCACCTTGCTACCAAAGTGGTAGCTATTCTTTTTTTGAGTGCTAAAAGTATGCCTGGCACAGAGCTTAGTGCTTTACTTATTTTAGTCCATTAGAACCATAAAATGGCATCATAGTTTTGCAGAATAGACAGCCAGACAGCCAACTCTCCGTTGAGGGAGAGAGGTTAGGTCAATTCCCAAAGTCACAGAGACAGTAACCGGAGGAGAGATTGCAGACCCAGCTCTCGTGGGTGTCCACCCTGCCTGTTCCTTCCTTCCCTCCTTCCTGTGCTTCTGTCTCAGTCCGGTTCATTCCTGTAGGCCTAGGCCAAGGCTTGCCTCCCCCCGAACCTCTCCTTGATGGCCCCAGCCCTTGCTGGTCTTCTCTTTTCTGAAAAGCCAGGGCCATTGAAAGTTTTTTGTAGGCAAATGGTTCTGGTTTCCCATCTTGCCACTTCCTTGCTGCCCACCGTTGATCAGATGAAGAGTACTCCAGGCAGAAAGTCCTGCGAGATGGGATGAGATGGATGGGCAAGGGAAGAAAGGCCAGTGTGGCTGGAACATAATGAGCTAAGAGGGATGGGGAGGGCTGAGTGTGCAGAGTTTGCAGGTTCTGATCAGGCAGGGCCTTGGGAGCTGCAGGAGGAAGTGAGGACAGCATTCTGAGTGCAGTGGGAGCCACTGGAGGGCTTCTGAGCCAGAATGGGAGAGATGGGAATGAATGTCATTTTGAGATGGAGTCTCACTCTGTCGCCCAGGCTGGAGTGCAGTGGCACAGTCTCAACTCACTGCAAGCTCCGCCTCCTGGGTTAACACCATTCTCCTGCCTCAATACCATTTTCCTGCCTCAGCCGCACAAGTAGCTGGTACTATAGGCACCCCCCACCACGCCCAGCTAATTTTTATTTTTTTTATTTTTATTTATTTTTAGTAGAGACAGGGTTTCATCGTGTTAGCCAGGATGGTCTTGATCTCCTGACGTCGTGATCCACCCGCCTCCGCCTCCCAAAGTGTTGGGATTACAGGCATGAACCACCGTGCCTAGCCACAGGTGTCATTTTTAAGAAGGTGACTTTGGGCCAGGTGCAGTGGTTCATACCTGTAATCCCAGCACTTTGGGAGGCCAAAGTGGGTGGATCACCTGAGGTCAGGAGTTTGAGACCAGGCTGACCAACATGGTGAAATCCCATCTCTACTAAAAAAAATGCAAAAATTAGGCGGGCATGGTGGTGGACGCCTGTAATCCCAGCTACTCAGGAGGCTGAGGCATGAGAACCACTTGAATTCAGGAGGCGGAAGTTGCAATGAGCCGCGATTGTGCCATTGCACTGCAGCCTGGGTGACACAGCAAGACTCTATCTAAAAACGAAACAAAACAAAACAAGGCGACTTTGGAAAATGAATTGGAGGGGCCAAATGCAGTATTCCAGAATGCAGTTGGTGGTAGTTGGGTATAGTTGTAGAGATAGGAAAAGGAGGGTAGATGGATGGAGGCATGCTTTGCAGATAGAACCAACAGGACATGGGGATGGGTTAGGTATGTGTGGGTTCAAGCGATTAGAGTGAGGTTTAGAATGAGGAAGAAGGAATTGTCAAGGTGACTCTCAGATTCCTGACTTGTGCAGCCATGTGGCTGGTGGTGCCATTTCTTTACTTGGGAAAGCCTGGAAGAGGCACCAGTTCCGACGGGCAAATCAAGAGTTCCATTTGAAATCCATGCAAGGTGAGATGCTTGTGAGACCTTAAGTGGGCATGTCCAGTAGACATTTGTTTGATATTGTTCTGGAGCTCAGAAAAGAGATCTGGGCTGGAAAAGTATATTGGAATTCTCCACCTATAGAAGGTTGTCAAGGCACAGGAATGGAGGAAGTCACCTGCAGGGAGAGTGTAATGAGCGGAGAGGAGGGACCAGGGCTAAATCCATGCACACTTCCAACAGTGAGAAACCAGGGGAAGGGAGGAGCCAGAGAAGGAGATGAAGAAGACACCAAAGTCTGAGAAGCCCAGGAGAAGGGATTCTGAAACAGACAAGGGCACTCGAAGCGGGGCTTTTCCAGGGGGTAGGATGTTGCTGAGGGACCAAGGAAGATGAATGTGCCAAATTGTGGCTCACTGCTGAGCATCCAGTAGGTGCCCAGTAAATGTGAGATCCTCTTCCTTGTCCTCCACCTCCTTCTTCATTTGTTCTTCATTCTTTCTTTTTGCATGTCTGTTGGCCTTTTCCCTCAGCTTACAGTAAGAACTCAAGAAATAATGAATAAATAAATGAATGCATGAAGTGAATGAATGAAGTGAATTGCAAGTTCTTCTGTCATTATCTCCCCTCCGGTAGCCCGGGTCATTGATTTTGTTCAAGGGCTAAGCCAGATGCAAGTTTCCTGGGAACCTATGGCCCTTGTCTAGCAGAGGGCCCTCCAGGGAGCCATTTCTCATGCTTTTCTGGCATCCTGGCCTGAGCAGTGCCACATGGTCCCCGGCCACCCATATAGGGAGCCGCCTCCCCCAGCAGGAAGCTAGAGTCCCTGTCGCCTTTCCTCCCGGAGAGGTGTCGACTGCACTGTAATCACACAATTATGATGCCATTAAAATGTCACATTTGAAGAAATCCATATAAACAGAGCATTAACAACCGCTTGAAAATTGTAGTCTTTTCCACTAATGACCTACTTTCTCTAAGCACCACGCCCTCCCACCACCCGTGCCGGCTGCCTCTCTTCCAGCCTTGATTTTGGAGGCAGGCGAGAAGGTACAGTCATCTTTTCTGCCTGGAAAGCCTTAATGTTTAATGTGCTGAGAGTGACTCTTTGACAGGGCTGGAGACAGCAAGGCCAGGGGGAGGCATTTAGTGAGTGAGACGAGGATGTTGCACCCATGCAGATCTAAGGTTCTGAAGGAAGGGGCCTCAGAGAGAATCTGGTCCTTGGAAACTGAAGAGAGCTGATGGTGTTGAAAAATCTGAGGGTTGGCAGGGCGCAGTCGTTCATGCCGGTATTCCCAGCACTTTGGGAAGCTAAGATGGGAGGATTGCTTGAGGCCAGGGATTTGAGACCAACCTGGGCAACATAGTGAGACCTCATCTCTACAGAAACATAAAAAATAAAGAAATTAGCCAGGCATGGTGTCCCGTGCCTGTAGTCCCAGCCAGCCTACTCAGGAGGCTAAGTCAGGAGGATTGTTTGACCCCAGGAGTTTGTGGCTGCAGCGAGCAATCATTGCACTACTGAAGTCCAGCTGAATGACAAAGCAAGACCCTGTCTCCGAAAAAATAAATAAATAAGTAGATCTGAGGGTTGGGTTCATCCCATTGGTTTTGACTTCCTCTTCTTGGGAAGAAGAGATTTATTTTGAGACCTTGGCCACTCTCACAGCATAACAAAATTGCAGGAGGGAAATGTCCTGCTCAGAGGTTGTGGGCCAGAGAACTTTGGATCCCTGCCACTGCGAGTTGAGGGCAAGGGCATAGGAAGGCAGAGGCAAGGGGGTGACAGGGGTTTTGGCAATTTTAATCTCATTTCCAGAATATGGCTCTGGAAAAGTTGTTTGGATACTAAATTTCCTTTGTCTCCAAAATCTGATCTTAATGCACTAAGGAAATGGATAACTTAAGGGAATCTTGCAGTGAGTACTTTTATGAAGTAAAACGTAAACCAAAGCAGCTCTAGTGAAGTGATTAATCTGTTCCCAGTGCATCTGAATTGCAAATCTGGATTCCCATCCAGTAACCAGATTTGATTAAAGAGCACACCTAATTCTGAAAAAGCGAAAAGAAGGCCACTATGGATGTAAAGAAGTTGAATTCGTGTGGGAGACATTCGAAATGTCACTCCAATACCTTACGTCCTTCCAACAGTTCAGGATGCACCTGCAGAAAGGATCGTGCCACCAGTGCTTTGATGAATGAACAAGAATGATTGGTGACATGCATGTCACTTGGGGAGCAATTACTTATGCTTCCCAAGGTCAGGGAAATGTCCCTGTAGGTCTTGTTTACATAAACAAGTGCATCATAAATCCCGTTCTGATAATTCATCTATGATTCCCTGGGCAAGGTTCCTGCTGCATTTTGGAGATGGCTAGTGTTGAGTTCAGGTACGTAGGATTTCTCGCAGCTTCTCAGCCCACTGCCGTGATCACTTGCCGCGTCTCCTGTGGCACTAAAATCACCCTCGGTTGAGGCAGGTATCCTGCCCTATCCATATTCAGCAGGCATAGCGTCTGGGTACTTGGGGTCTGCTTTTGATATAAAAAGATCCCATTCTATTAAAAGCCAGCCAGCAGCCTCCATAGAGTCCCACAAGATAAAGTCGTTTCAAAGTCATTCGCTCCCATCCCACACCTACATATTCAGCAGCTGACCTAGTTTTGAGAGAGCTAGAGGGTATCTGGATGTCACCTTATTTACGAGAAGACAGAAAATGCGCTAAGCTCTGGGCCCTTGCTGCACACACTATCTGAGGAGATCTATCCTCCCCCTAGTAGGCACAGAAGATCAGGGAACAAATTCTGCTCAACTGAAAGCTGGAAGCTTCTTGCTAATGTCACCTTTGGCGATTGAGTGGCAGGGCTTAGGGGCACTTGACTCTGAAACTGTCTTCCTAGCAATATTCCAGTTTAACATCTTTGGGCATGTGGATTAGGGAAGGGGTTTCCAGAATGACCTTGGCAGAAAATGTACAACTGTGCTTCCTGCCATGCCTCCTCCTTCATCCTTCCTGGGTCTGTCTCCAGGCAGGCGCTAGTTTTGGAAGCCTCACTCTATGAATGATCCTCTGTCATGGCAGGGACTTTGCAAGGGTGTGCACGAAGTCTGCCTGCCTGGGTTTCATCCCCGCACCTCCACTGACTTGCTGTGTGACCTTGGCCAAGTCCTGTTAGCACCATGAAACTAGTTTCCTCTTCAGTAAAATGGGATTAATAGGAGCACCTGCCTTGGGTTTGTTCTGAGTATAGAACGAGGGACATTTTTAGGATAGAGCCTGGTGTGTAGTAAACGCTACACCACTATTAGTTGCAGTAGTTGTTGTCATTATTCTGGGTGATTGTGTCCAGTGTGAGAAGTAGTCACTTTTTAAAGCCAATTCTTTTGCCTGGCTTCCCACAGCTTCCCATCTTGATTTCTCTCAAGGTTATCTTTGCCTGGCAAGAACCTAGAGGGAGATTTGAGGAAGTTGCCAACCATGCTAAACACATTACTCATGAGTGTGGCTGTTGGACCGGCCATTCCAGCCCATGGAGCCAAAGTCCTGGGAGGCACGGAGAAGTCCCTTCGGGGCTAAGTTCAGAGAAGGAGAAGGGACCAGAAGTCAAGCAGGAAGCTCTGAAGTCCAGATTCCTCGGGGTATGGGGTCTCAGGCAGGTCTAGGCTTCTAATCTCACCCAAGTCTCTCTCCAGAATCACCCTGCACAGCTTCTGTGCTGGCTCCAGCCCCCACTCTCCACGTGCATAAAAAGCAAGTTAGCACAAAGCTCAATTTCTAGCCTTCTAAGCTGATAATAACCTTATGTATTACGCTTCTTAAAATAGTTTTCTTGTCTTATCATTTGCATGGCACTGTGCTCAAACTCGTGTGAGATGGAGCTTTGGGTAGAAAACACATATTGAGTCCCAGGAAGCTTTCGCATTGATAATGACCAATTCTCACAGACGGACAGTGAGGTGAGGCACCTGGTCATCCGTGAATGCTGTCAGAGACCCCATTTCTGCTACAGGGAAGGGAGAAGCAGCTCAACTTAAATTGGCTGACTGTAAGTTGCCTTTTCCCTCCATTAGCGTTCAGTCACCAAAGGAAATAATTGTAACCACAGCTATGTTGTAATAATAATATGTATGCGTTATGTTTTACCAAGCAATTTTTCATGTCTCATCTCATTTCTGAAGCCTAATGTGGGCTATGAAGCTGGGTGAGGGTGAAAATTAGTATTGTCCTTGTGGGGAGGAGGAAACTGACCATGAGGTCCTGAAACTGACCAGAAAGGAAATGTTTAGCTGAGCCAAGCTCAAGACCCAGCTTTCTGGAATTAGAGAGGTCATCCCTGGGGCTGTGCTTCCCTTTTTAGCCCATCTCCAATCCCCACCTCCACACACAGACACTCTTGGGGCTGCATTTCTGTCCAGGTAAAACTGGGTTGAAAACAAAAAAGGATCCCTTGAAGGAGAAAAATCACAAATGCATAATGTTTACTATGATCACTTTTCCATTGTTTGATTCTTCCCTCCTTTTGCTTTCTTTACCCTTTTCCTTGTATTCCCTTACTGTCCCAGGGGTCACAATTTGGTGACTGGCAGTCCAAAGTCAGCCCATGGGCATGTTTTGTTTTGCCCAAGAGCAGGTTTAAAGCAGTGTAACCAGGCAGGTATTGTGCGGTACCTACAAGCCATCCACTCTCGCTCACATTTCTCAGTGACTCCAAGTCTGCTCATTCATGACCCCTGCTAGATACCTTGGCTCAGAGGACCTCTTGAAAATTGCTTGGCCCCGTAGCTATTTCTTATGGCTAGAGAGCTTTCTGATGGTGCCTTATGATATTTTCTAGTCCTTTACAGTGAGCTAAGGAGGGGAGAGAAGCCTGACCTTTGGAGGGAGAACTGCTCTGCTCCTGAGAAATCCAAAACTTATTTTTAGGGTTATTTTCCTCTGAGTAGTTTTCAGTGGGGTGGGCATCTGACTCGGCCTGTCTCTGTCCTGTTGGAGGCTGTTACGGCCACATTGTGGGGCCACCCTGGGAGGATTTGGCCTCCTTTCTCTCCTATTGCTGTCTCTGAGATGGCTTCAGCCTAACCCTTGCAGACCTGCCCTCTATCTGATGAGGTGACCCTGCATCCAAGATGGCTCAACTGTGCACACCAGAGACAGCGTGTTTCAGCATCCAGCTCCACCCGGCTCCATCCAGCTGAAGCCACCCTCTCTGAGTCACTTCCAGCTTTGCTCTACCTATATCCAGTCCCTCCCCTTGGACTCTCCTGGGTACTGGTTCCTGTTCTCAGTGCCTGTTCTCTTCTAATGTTGGCCTCCTGGTTATAGGCAAATTCACCCTCCTGTGCTTCCACCCAGTCCACCAAATCCTTTTTTCCTGAGTCCCCTGTGAATATTTGGCTCTCTCCCGCCTTGATCTCATGCTCCCTGGGTACCAGAGCTGGAGGATACGGAGTCTTCTCCCCAGTGACCAGCTTGCCGCTCTGGTCTCTGAATACAAACAGAAGGAGATGCAGAAATAAAGGGTGTGGCGGGACTGGGCACAGTGGCTTACGCCTGTAATCCCAGCACTTTGGGAGGCCAAGGTGGGCGGATCACGAGGTCAGGAGATGGAGACCATCCTGGCTAACACGGTGACACCCCATCTGTACTGAAAAAATACAGGCGTGGTGGTAGGCGCCTGTAGTCCCAGCTACTCGGGAGGCTGAGGCAGGAGAATGACGTGAACCTGGGAGGCGGAGCTTGCAGTGAGCCGAGATCGCACCACTGCACTCCAGCCTCTGCAACAGAGCAAGACTCTATCTTAAAGAAAAAATAAAAATAAAAAAAATAAAAATAAATAAAAAATAAATAAAGGGTGTGGGTAGGACCAGCTCTCTCAGTCCTCATGTCCCCCAGCATTTGGGATGTATTCTCCAGACAAGTGACTAGCAATCCAGGATGCCCGTCAACGTAAGGGAGTTTTGGGTTAAGTCTTTGGTGGTGGAATTTACAGGGTGTTGATAGGAAGGAAGCAGATACATCAGCATTAGAGCTCACACTTCCTGGCACATGCCCGGGAGCCAGGCCCGCTTCCCCAGTCATGCTGACTTAGACTTTCCTGGCACCTCCTTCTCATGCTAATTTGTAAGTAAATTAATCTCCATAGAAGGTCCAAATGTGTGAGTTGTTTTTTTTTTTTTTTTTCTTTTCTATTCCAGAAACAAAAACCGGGCTTCTGTCCATTCAGTTAATCATATTATGTTTCACTGTTGGAATTTTTAGGCAATTATAACAATTATTGGAACTTTTCGTCTTCCAGAAAGCTGGAAGCTTCTCCCAAAGTTGTAATGCATGTGGAGTGCAATTGAGATGTGGGTGGTGAGAGTGTTTACGGGCGAAGTGGTGGGGAGGAGAGAGCTGGGCAGTGGTTGCTTTTGTTGTCAGAGACTAAATGAGACAGAAATCAAATGGAAAAAGACTCCCACACTAAAGAGGGATCCGGGCTTGGTGTCCTGGCTGGCAGACCCTCCGGGGGCTCAGAGATGCCACAGCAGAGCAACTCTTAGCAGACATATTTTCTAGGCACCTGGCTGTTGAGGGAGGAGGGTGAGGAGGAAAGTGGGGAAAAGGGACAGGAGGAGGTAGAACAGAAAAGTAAACTCATCCCTGCTGAATTATGTGCTACCTCATTTGGTGTGAGAAATAGCCCTTTCTTCCTCTATTATATGTCCATTCTATCTATCAAACTATTTAAGGAGTGCCTTTCATATAATTAATACCAACCATTAAATGACAACATTGAAGGAGCAATTGCTTAATTCTGAGGAAAATTTAAATTTATTACCAGCACCCGAGATAAAAATGAATACTAAAGAGAAGGAGAGAAACCCCCACAGAAGATAAATAGAAAGCCAAGTGGGATATTGACTTGATCCTTCTCCAGTGCAGGGTAATTTGGCTTCTAAAGTGAGTTAGATCATAATAAATTAAATTTAGATTTCTGCACATCAGTTAAATAACTCCCAAGACAGAATTCCAGTGAGAGGAAGAGGTGATAATACATGGAGGAAATATTAAAATGAAGATCTTATCTAATAATCCATAATTGATGTGCAGTCCCTCGGTGAGGGAAAAGGATTTTCCAGCTCTTTCCTTTGCATGAGCCCAGGCAGGCGAAGGACTGGGTGCCCCTCCTTCCTCACTGGAACTTGTTCTATACGCTGTGGGGAATGTCTGCCACTGACAGTCTTCCTCTTCCCAGACCATCCATTCTCTGCAGGTAGGAGTTATATTAGCAGTATGAGATGGGAGCATATGGTGATATGTTAGCATTTCACTAGGGATTATGTTGCACCGTCTCCCTCTCTTGGCTGGCCCTTGGAAAAATAAAATCACTCCCTAACTGGCTGGACAACAGAAAGGCATAGGGGTAAGCAGATACTTTAGTATTTTATGACTAGCTGACAGTGGGTCTTATGGATGACTGGAACATCTGGTGATATGGAAGGAACACAGTTTTGAAATGAAAAGTCTTGGATTAGAGTCTCAGTAGTGAATTCACTTCTTCTTTTTTTTTTTTTTTTAATGGAGTCTTACTCTGTCAAACAGGTTGGAGTACAGTGGCATGACCTCGGCTCACTTCAGCCTCCGCCTCCCCACTTCAAGCAATTCTTGTGCCTCAGCCTCCCAAGTAGCTGGGACCACAGGCACACGCCACTACACCTGGGTAATTTTTGTATTTTTAGTAGAGATGGGGTTTTACCGTGCTGGCCAGGCTGGTCTGAAATTCCTGGCCTCAAGTGATCTGCCAACCTCAGCCTCCCAAAGTGCTGGAATTACAGGCGTGAGCCACCGTGCCTGGCCTGAATTCACTGTTTATATGATTTGAAGAAGCCTCTTTGCTTCTTTGAGCCTCAGTGTTTTCATCTGTGAAGTGGTAACAGTATAACCAGCCTGGCTACTTCATAGGGGTAATAAAAACGAGATATTCAAGTGAAAATGCTTTGCAGATTATTAACAATTTTCTTGGGCCTGTTTGGTATTGACTTTCCATCATTATTCTTTTATTTCTGAAAGTTTGGTTTGGTTCTTTTTCAAATCTACCCAGCCATTTTTTGTCTTTTGTTCTTTACTAATTTTTATTCCATACTTTATTTTACTTATTTTTATTTGTATAAATTTGGGGAGTACAAGTATAGTTTTGTTACATTATACCATATTTTAAACATTTTATCTACAATTATGGCTTATTCTGTATCTAGTATTCCTGTATCCAAAGTCCTTGGAGTATCTAAATCTGTTTATAGTTTCTACCGATTCTTACACAGTAGACTTGCCTTGTCTTATCTTATAGTGACTTGTTTCCTTGTGTGTCTGGTAATTTATTATTGTATTATTATTGTATTATTGTATTGTGATTTCGTCTTTTGATGAGCTTTGTGGGAATTCTGGGGTCCTAAATTGGAGATGTTTTCCTCCACATAGGACTTACATTTGCTTCTTCTGGGAGCCAGGGTACAACTGATCTGGACCACTTTGTCCCCTTCTTGGGCTTAATTTCAGAAGACTCAGGTTCAGCTTTTTTACCTTTTGGGAGCCAAGGTTTATTTTCTCAGTGACTTTTACCCTGAGGGCAGCCTCACATCTTACCTCTGCTTATCATTCAACTACCCTACCTCTAGTTTCAGCATCCTGTATTTTTTTCCTGGCTTTACTACTCCTTTCATGTTGAAGATTTTCCTTCTAGAAAGACCAGAAGTGCATCAGAACCCTTGTAGAATCTAGTTATGGTTTAGCATGAAGAGTCCCCTGGGAGCATCTGGTTTTCCGTGGTGCTGGATAACAGAAGCTTCCAGCTAGTGGAAAGCAAGGGCACTCTGAGGGGTATCAGGTAGCCAGAGGCTGTGGTCCTGGAAGTAGAGTGGCTACATGGAGATGAGAACTCCAGGGCCCCACAGCTGCTTCAAACTGGGTCTGTTGAAAAGAGGGAAGACAGTGTACACTTTGAGACAGACATCAGTTGTATGAACTTGGGCAAATCATTTATCCTCCCTGTGCCTCAGTTTCCTCATTTGAAAATTGGGGATATAGTTTCTTACTATATATTAAGTTTGTGGGGGCTAGAATTCATTTGAGGTACCCCTCACTCACTACTTCCCTCTGAGGTTCTGATAAGGGGAGATGTGATGGTTAATTTTATATGTCAACTTGGCCAAACTACAATGTCCAGATATTTGGTCAAATATTATTCTGGCTGTTTCTGTGAAGGTGTCTTTTGGATGAGATTAACATTTACATTGGCAGACTTTGCATAAAGCAGGCTACCCTCCATAATGTGGGTAGGCCTCATCCAATCAGTTGAAGGTCTTAAAAGAACAAAACTGACCTCCCCAAGCAAGAAGGAATTCTGTCAGCAGACCACCTTAGGACTTCGACTGCAGCTGTTCCCTGGGTCTCCAGGCTACTTTGAGGATTTTGGATTTGTACCTCCATTATCACATGAGCCAATTTCATAGAAATCAATCAGCCAATCAATCAATCTGTCCTCTCAATTTACGTGTAAACACACACACACACACACACACACACACACAATTGGTGATAATTTCTGTAGAACCCTGACCAATACAGAGGCACATACAAGAATCGGCAAACAAATGGGAAACAAATAATAATTTTATTAATTTCATGACCTGAGACAAGCAAGCTCGTCTAACCCTAAGGAAAGGCTTTGGGTAAAAGCTGAGATGGACAATGTGGAATTGCCTGAGGATGAAGTGGAGCTTCCTATATCCCCACTTCGACTCTAAACCGAGGGACCAGAACACTCTGGGTTTAGGGAGAGATGGTGGCACAGACCCCAAATCTACATATTCAAACAGCCACTTGGGTGAGATAGAAGGCTTGCTTCTAGAAGGCAAGCCTAGTGCGTGCTTTCTAGCTAGGGACAAATAGAACAGGACAACCTGCTCTACCTGGACAGTGGAAGTGCATGCTAGAGGGCTAGGCCATGGCTGTACCACACAGGAGTCCTGCCCACCAGCAAAACATGTGTGGCTCCAACAGGTGAGATTAGTTTTGCCTCCCTTAGAGAGGAGCACGAAAGGATGGAAAGAAACACTGGAAGTGTTTACAATACTCACAGCAATGCCCTAGATAGGGTTTTACATGTTCTCCTGCACTGACTGTGCCAGGCTCCACACCATATTTTATTTTCTTGGGAGATAACTCTTCCATGGAAATATGACTGGGTGGGTGAGGAGAAAAGGGTTCTCTTCCTGATAAAATATGGTGTAGAGCCTAGTGCATAATAAGTGCCCATTGAATGGCAGGCATTACCATAGGCACAGCATTTTCACAGAACAACATCTCTCCATGAAACATTGATATAAAAGGCAGCCTCTATGCTGGGCAATATCTCCCTTTTCGTAGCACACATATGGGAGAGTCTCCACCATGTTTGAATTCCTTGATGAACCCATCTGACTTCAGTTGGTCTAGGACTCTTTGTTACCTGTTTCACACTCCTCTGTGTTAATTTTTCTGAGGTGCAAGTCTCAGTGATGGTACCACGGGTTGGAAGATCTGGGAAATATAATAGCTGCCACTAAATATTTGAAGACTATGAAAGACAAAGATAAGACTAGTACCAAATGGCCATGGGGGCATAACCAGATCCAAAAGGGAGATATTACCAGGAGACAGATTCTTGATCAATATAAGAAGGACATATCTAGAAGTTACAGTTCTTCAAGGTTGGAGTAGGCTATTTGGTACCTCTGTGTCACTGACTGAACCCAGGAGGGATGTCCATGGGGCAGTGGCATGTTATGCTGAAGCTTCCAACATTGGATGGATAGATGCATGATATCATCTTTAAATAAGGAGTTACATCACTGTTTTCTACTCTGACCTTCTTCTACGTTAACCCAGCAGCACATCCCCACCTTCCTGCAGGAATCCAGCTGCAGAATACCTCCTTTTTTGGCCCTGGCTGTTAGTAATAAGCTCACTGCTGGGAGCAGGAGGGTTTCTCAGCAAGGAGAGTGAAGAGTAGAGGGGCTGATGGTGAAGGATGTGCAGACATCCTTTGAAGGAGGAATAGCCCGAAGCAAAGAAAGAAGTCGGCTGAGGAAAATGACAGGAAATGCACAGATAGTGAGTCTTTGAAGATGGTCCAAGAAAATGGCAGTGAGGCTGTGATAAGGCTGTGCTGCCTAATAGCAAAGAGCATGCAGGCTGGAGCCGGCTGCCGGGGTTCTAATCCCAGCTCCAGCACTGACAAGCTGTGTGATATCGGGCATAGGACTTGGGACCTGTTATTTCTGTGCCTACATACCCGTAATTGTGGAAAGGTAACATTGGAACCTATTATTGTGAATATTAAATATAAATGGTTATGACACATAGTAAGTACTCTTCCTGGGTGTTAGCTGATTTATTACAGGGTAAATTTGAGACGTTCTCTTCAGGATCAGACACAGGTCATGGTAGGATAGAAGCTGTATCAAAGGGATAAAGAGTTTCTCATTTTCAAGGTGAAAAAGAAGACAACTGGGACAGTAAGAGAGAACTACTAGTACCAAGCTCAGGAAAGAAGGGAGAGAGACAAAAGCATGAGTGGGAATGTAGAACAGCTTTAAATCCTAACAGAAGGGAGGGATACCAGGATTTCAGAGCCAGATAATCTGCTTGAAGTGAGAGGGAGAAAAACAGTCCCAGGGAAGGAAGGAGAAAAGGAAATTCAAGATTTCTCCTTGAAGCATGGTGGGAGGAGAGAAATTAAGCAACTTAACAAATGTGCCATCAAGCTTTAGTTTTTGATGCCAGATTATTTAAGCAATGGTCTTGGCCAGGGGTTTGGCAGACTTAATGAGACAGTTTCTATTGAAAAGCTTATGTCTTAGTCTTTCTGTGCCTGGTTTATTTCACTTAGCATAATATACATCCATGTTGTCACAAATCACAGAATTTCCTGCTCCTTTAAGGCTGAATAATGATCTCGCTTATACGTGAAGCCTAAAAAAAGTCAAACTCAGAGAAGTAGAGAGTAGAATGATGGTTACCAGAGGCTGGGGGAGATGTTGGTCAAAGAGTACAAAGTCAGTTAGACAGGAGGAATAACTATAGTTAGTAATAATAGTATATTGCATATTTCAAAATAGCCAGAATAGAGACTTTTAAGTGTTCTCACCATAAATACATATTTAAGGAAATAAAAATGTTAGTTAGCCGGATTCGATCATTCCACAATGTCTACATGTAACAAAATATCACATTGTGCCCCATAAATATGTACAGGTATTATTTGTTAATTAAAAATAAAACTTTAAACAAGATAATGTTTGTGTTTTCTGTTTGTGGCATCATACTTTTGAAACACATTCCCTCTAGATTGAATACATTCAGGTCAGAAGTGAAGCGGGGGCTTGCTTGGGTTCCATGGGTGCTGTTGAGGGCCCCACAGGAGTGGACCCAGTTCTGAGTGGAACCCTTTGGGAGCTCCTGGGTGTTTGTTCTTGTTTTCCAGAGACGTATCACTTCCTGCACCAGGGAAGTGTGGGAAGGTGAACATGTGTGTTCAGAAGCTTTCACGGATATTCGTATGAGCCAGGAAATGGAATTTACAGTATAGATACAATGTACTGCAAAGGCCCCATGCAGAGTCAGGGAGGAGGCTGGTGTCCTGGGATGGTGCGGCCAGAACACCCCACACTGTGCCCTCCTGTGGCACTTTGGAAGCTGGATGTGGGGACTCATGAATAGAAGAGCCTAGAAGCCAACTCTCAGGGTCTTTCTCTGCCCATGGACCCTTAGTAGAGGAGATGCTTCTTCTTGTTTCTGTCTTTGGTGTTGGGAGGTTTAAATCAGTGGTTCCATCACTTAACAGCTGGTGACCTTGGATCAGCCACCTAACCTCTCTAAACTGATCCCACCCTGCACAAATAGGGGTTGGGTGAGGATTCTGTGATGATACACGTGCAAGCTGCTTTATAAAATGTAAAGTGCTATTGAAATCGTGATATTTTATTTTATTTATTTTTTATGTAGTGGTATTATTTTAAACACACCTTCACCATTATTTAATACATTCAAATATTGTTGTAGAAAAGCCCAGCTCCCAGTATGGGCTGTTCTCCCTCAGGGGGTCTCAGTGCAGCAAACTATGACTGCGCTTTGTGCACGTGACAATCTGAGGGGAATAGGCCCCTCCGAGGACACCTTCCATGACTTCTTTCAATTTCTCATGCCAGCCTGGCTGCTGCTCTGGCTTGCTAGGGGCCAGAATTCCAGAGTTCCAAAATTCTGGAGAGCTCACAGCACATGGTGCTCCCAGAAGGCACTGCAGCCAGGGATGCTGGGATGTTCAGCTGCCCCGTAGGGAAACCAGCAACCTCGGGCCCTCTTGGGCCCATGCCTCTATCTGGTATGAATAGAGAGTAGAGGTGGGGTGAGGCCAAGAGGTCAGTTGCACCCACCCTTCCTGGTGTTGTCATGCGTGCCTGCCCTTCCACCTGCCTCTCCAGCACAAGGAGGCAATGACCCACTAGGCACCCAGCAAGGCCCCAGTTCCAGTGTCCCTTCCCACCTGGCTTCATGGCTGAGGCCACTTCCCAGACTCACTAGGCACCCAGCAAGGCCCCAGTTCCAGTGTCCCTTCCCACCTGGCTACACGGCTGAGGCCACTTCCCAGACTCACTGGGTATCCAGCAAGGCCCCAGTTCCAGTGTCCCTTCCCACCTGGCTACACGGCTGAGGCCACTTCCCAGACTCACTGTAACAGATCCCAGCAAGGCCCAGTTCCAGTGTCCCTTCCCACCCAAGCTGCACGTGAGGCCCTTCCCCGAACTCCTGGGTATCCAGCAAGGCCCAGTTCCAGTGTCCCTTCCCACCTGGCTACACGGCTGAGACCAGTTCCCAGACTCACTGGGTATCCAGCAAGGCCCCAGTTCCAGTGTCCCTTCCCACCTGGCTACACGGCTGAGGCCACTTCCCAGCTGGTCTCCTTGTCCTCCATGTGTGGCCAGAGATGTTTTCTCCATGACCTGCTTCAGGCAGACTCAGCCACATTCTGGAGTTTTCTTTCACTCATGTCCTCTTTGCATTCTGGAGTTTTCTTTGCATTCATGTCCTCCACATTCTGGCCTCGCCATTCCTGAACTAGCCATTCCCTGAACAGATTTTTTTTTCTCTGGGCCTTCCTGCCTGTGATGGTTCATTTTATTTGTCAATTTGACTGGGCCACAGGGTGCCCAGGCATTTGGTCAAACGTTATTCTGGGTGTGTCTGTGAGGGTGTTTCTGGATGAGATTAACATTTGAATCAGTAGACTGAAGAAAGCAGATTGCCCTGCCCAGTGTTGGTGGCCCCGTCCAATTCAGTGAAGGCCTGAATAGAACAAAAGGCTAAGAGAGAATTCCTCCTGCCAATGTCTTTGAGCTGCGACATGGCTTTTCCTGTGTTCAGACCCCACTGGAAACATCAGCACTTTCTGGATCTCCAGTATGAGCACCACAGATCCTGGGACTTGTCAGCCTCCATAATCACATAAGCCAATTCCTATTTATAATAAAATTTTTTCTGTGTCAACTTAAACTATATATATATATAACATCATAAAGAAATATGCAGTAGCCAGGTATGGCGGTCCCTGTAACCCAACATTTTGGGAGGCCAAGGTGGAAGGATTGCTTGAAGTTAGGAGCGTGAGACTGGCCAGGGCAACATAGTGAGACACCGTCTCCACAAAAAATAAAACGTAAAGAAAATGAGCTGGGCATGGTGGTGCACACTTGTGGTCCCAGCTACTTGGCAGCTGAGGTAGGAGGATCTCTGGAGCCCAGGTGTTTGAGGCTGCAGTAAGCTATGGTTGAGCCACTGTACTCCAGCCTGGGTGACAGAGTGAGACCCCATCTCTAAAAAAAGAAACATTAGGCAATTTCATCCTTGTGTGTGAATGTCATAGGATGTACTGACACAAACCTAGATGGTAGAGCCTACCACACACCTAGGCTGTAAGGTATAGCCTGTTGTTCCTAGGCTATCGTACAAATTTGTACAGCTGTTCCTATACTGAATACTGTAGACATTTGTAACACAATGGTAACTATGTGTGTATCTAAACATATCAAAACAGAAAAGGTATAGCGAACATATAGTATTATAATCGTATGGGACCACTGTCATATATGCTGTCTGTCATTGACTGAAAGGTTGTTATGCGTATGTGGCTATATACATATGCACATGTGCGTGCGCGCGCGCACACACACACACACACACACCATTGGTTCTGCTTGTCTAGAGGACCCTGACTAATATACTGCCTTTTATCTGGCTTTTTGCTACATACTTATTTCCCCTCTCTATCCTCCCTTAAGCAAAGTAAGATCCCTACTCATCCTTCAAGATCTAACTCATTTGACACCTGACTCAAGAAGCTGTCCCCAGTTCCCCTCACTCCTCTGCTCTCACAGCCTTGTCATCGCGCTCATGTAATTGAACTCACTTTGCGGTGTGTTGCAGGCATCTCCATGTGTGTCTCTCTGCAATGCAATCCCCTCGAGAGCAGAGGCCTTCCAGCTCCACATCGCTCCTCCCCAGCTCGGAGCACTGTCAGGGCTCACAACTTATTTAGAAAATTGCGATGAATTAAATTGGAAGCAAGCCAGTGGGAGACAGTTCTATGGCCCTTCCCATGAGGATGGGATTTCAAGGTCACCGTGGGTGATGTTCCAAGCAGAGACGATAGCTATCAGGCTGTGACATTGCCAAGCACAGGCTGGGGGTTTCACACCCCCACCGATTTCCTCTGGAATGTTCTGTAGCCACAGTATCACAGGACATTAATAAAATCAATTATTGGATAAAAATCTCTGGTCTCCAAAGCTTCATTTTATGCTATTAGCAGGAGAATGCTGTTTTAAAAGGAGATAACAGAGAGAGAGAGAGATCAATTACTGGATAAGCTCACCATGGTGCCCCAGATGAACATGGACACTGGCCAGCAGCCCCTCTTACCTGCCACATGGACCAAGCCCCTGCACTGCTGTCTGTGGATCCTGCCCTGGGCCACCCTGTTCAGGTTTCCCAAGTGCAGGAGGTGCATTCTACTCAGTAATGGGATGGGCAGCTCTCAGCTCAGTGCCCTTAGTACCCAGGCAGCTTGAGACACTTGCACGGCCACCGGGGTCAGTAACACATGAATGAGCACCCCACCCTCGGGGACAGTGTCAGCCCCAGGACACCAACCCTCATGTTCCAGATCAGAACCTGATCAGCACATTCTTCCTGGAAACACAGTCTTATGTTTTAAGAACTTGGAAGGTCTCAGCTGTTTTAGATACAGACCAGCTCCTCCCCAGGGCTGAGAGTGCTAACATGCATTGGGAAGTGACCACCAAATTTAGGTGTCCAGCTTCTCAAGGCCTTGAAGTCCACACCTCCTGCTGGCTATGTGGACAGTCTCTGTTGGCTGTGGAGCTGGTGTGGGCAGGGCAGACCCACACTAGGCAGCCTGGGCTGTGGCTGGGAGGCATTCCCTTGCCTCCTCTGCTGGAGGGGCCCAAGAAACTGAGCTCTGCTTTGAGCTCTGCCACTTTCCACCTGTGTGACCTCAGACAAGCCAGTGAACCTTTTGGAACTTCATCTTCCCTACTCAGTTCAGAGGGTTTTGGTGAAGATGAAACGAGATCATGAATACAGAAGCCACCTTACACATTCTAAGGTGCTCTCCACGTACAGTGAGGGTTATTACTCACTACCCCATTGATGCTTCTTAAAAATACCAGATTCCTGGGTAGGAGGAAGAAAGGAACAGATAGGGTGGCGGTGAGTAGCACACCACTGTAGATGGAACTCCTCCTTCCTTCCCATCACTGCCTCTTCTACAGCCAAGGAGGAATGACAGTCATTCATGAAATTGTGCCAGCCGTGGGGCCAGCACTTTCATACCAGGTATTCTCAAATTGCCCTGGAGAGATGTCCTCTGGGGTTGCGATACTAGAATTCAAGTTCCAGTTCTGCCATTTCCTAACTGTGGGATCTTGGGCAAGGTCCTTACCTCTCCAGGCTGTTATCTCATCTGTATAATAAGGGGATGCACAGTATCCCTCTCATAGAATTGCTCTGAGAACTACATGAAGTAATGTGAGTCAAGATCCTGGAACAGCACCCAGTATATAGAAGTGCTCAGAAAATGGTGGCAGCCATTGTTGTCATCGTTCTGTTTTTATTGTTGCTGATGGTTTGTTGCTGTTCTGCCTCTGACCCCATCTTTGAGCCAGACCTTGCCACTATAATCCTGGTCTCTGGGGTTGGGTACTGATAAGCCGACCGGGGCTAGTGGAGGACAGGGAGCCATTCTCACAGACTTCCCATTCGTGTTGCACAGCCTTCAGACGCTGACTGGGATGACCTGTGGGACCAGTTTGATGAGCGGC
This sequence comes from Papio anubis, assembly GCF_008728515.1. Classification (NCBI taxonomy): domain Eukaryota; kingdom Metazoa; phylum Chordata; class Mammalia; order Primates; family Cercopithecidae; genus Papio; species Papio anubis. The sequence goes on along the minus strand of NC_044989.1, from coordinate 30,811,917 downwards.
GGTATCTGAATGCCAAAAAGTGGCGCGTTGGTGACGACCCCTATAAGCTGTATGCTTTCAACCAGCGGGAGAGTGAGCGGATCTCCAGCAATCGGGCCATCCCGGACACTCGCCATCTGAGGTACCTCCTCCTTCTCCCACTCTGTTACCCCTGCAGTCAAGAGATCAACAGCAGGTTTGATTTGGGGCCTACTGTGTGCAGCGCCCAGTGCTAAGAACTGGGTTGGACCACCTGCTGCTGGTTGGACACTAAAGGGATTTGGATTTGGTGATTGACCCTGTCTTTGCTGCCTATTGCTTACTGCTGAGAGCCATCCCAAACCCTCCAATTCCCACCAGGAGGTTGGGGGGCAGGGGTGGCCTCTTTCACTTTAACCTGCTCCTCACCCTAGGGATCATCTGACACGAACCCGTAGAGCACCAAAAACACTACAGCCAAGGCCTGTTTTTCCCTGGCAGATTCCCACACCCAGACCTGGGTTCCAAAGTAGGGGAAGGCAGGATGATCGGACCCTGGGGCAGGTAGGTGGGCGGTGTCTTCTGTGACTGGGAGAGAGCCTTCCTGTGCCAGCCCTTGGACATTTTGCCATGTGAGAAGAGGAGCCAGCTTGCCATTGGTTCTTCTGTCTGCCTGCAGAGGGGCTCGTTCACACAGCTCCATCCTGCCAGCCTTTAGTCAGGCCATACCTTCAGTAGGTTGCAGAGATCAGGCCTGGAGCTACATAGAAAGCTTTGTTTCCCAACGAGAAGAGGCTTCGTGAAGACTTTCTGCCTCACGACCAACCCTTTTTAGAGTCATAGCAGCCCTTATGCACCCTGGTGAGACCTGGTAATCAGGTTCAATCTCAATCCCAGCTCCTCCACTCACGGGCTTCTGGCCTCCAAACTGGGGGCCCAGAAATGCCAAAGGCCTGTGTTGGCCTTTCTTGTCTGCTGCAGGAACTTGACTTTGCATCAGCCTTAAATAGCAGACTGGCATGCTGAGAGGCTGTGGTGCTGGTGTTAGCTTCTTAGTCTCTTATATTTGTCTGGGTCCATGGGTACTCACATTGTGGAAATGGGTTTATGAGCAGAAGAGCAAGAATTTTCATGACTTATGAGGCTGATTCCTCTGGCAGTTCTTAAGTTGGTACCCTGTGAAGGCTGGCGGACTCCATGTCCCCATCTAGGTTGCACTACTCAGAAACCTTGTCTTCTACAGCATGTATGCTTTGGAGTGACTCAGCCAGTCCTTGTTAATCACTATCATTGCCAAAAGCAGCTGAAGTCTTGGTTTCCCTATGAATATAGCAAGGGGGGTGAACTAGATGATATTACAGCTTCTTCTAACTCTGACTTTCTGTGAATTTAACTCTCCCCTCGAGGGACCCATCAGACTCTGCCTTAGCAGCAGTTCCTGGCAGTCCCCTACTGCCAGAGACCCAGGGTGTGGGCTATACCTGCTTACTCCCTTCTGCTGGCCTGAAAGCGTCTAAAAGTCAGAGTCTTGTATTATTCCTGTTTAAATTCCTGGGCACTTGTCCTACTCCTTGGCATCTGAGAGAATTTTATTTAAATATTAGGTTATTGTATTTCCCCGAGCAGAAACTGCATGTAGGAGAGATGGGAAGAGGGAGCAGACAGGAGACAGGAGCCTGAGAAGCTCCACTGGGTCTTAGGCAGGTGGACCCTTGTCCTGAGTCCAGAGGCCAGGGCTTTCTTGAGGGACAAACGGAGGTCTCCTAGCCAGGAAAGTTGCTGGCGCATCTGGATGACAGCCCCCTGAGAGACACCTGTGACTGCTCCCACCTGCAGAGAGAAGGCAACAAGTAATTCACTGAGTAGGCAGGTACTTGGGGATACTCTGAACAGGACTAGTTTCTGCACTTTCCTTCTTCTACCATTTAGAGGCAGAAACTAACATTTTGCAAGAGCTGGGCATATGTGGTGGTAGGTGATGAAGAACTGAGCCTGTTTCCAAGGAGCCCAGCTCACGATGTCCAGTTCCAGGCTTTGCACCTAGCCCAGTATGTTCCATCTGTTAAGAACGTGTGATCTGCTGGGATTACAGCAAGAAGGGAAGAGAGGATTTAGACAGAATTTAGACTCCCTTTGGGAAGACACAAAGGGAAAGTATATCAGCCATATATCTGCCTTAGGGCACCAGCCTTGCCCTGTGGGAGCTGGGATTGTGTAACTCAGAGAATTTCAGGCTTAAAGAGCTTACTCTGAATGTGCATGAAAAGGAAAGGTCAGGCAATTGAGAATGAGGGCAAGCACATGGGACCAGCAGCCATCTAGGGGTATAGATCACCTACTATGTGCAAATCTCCAGGCTAGCACTGTGAGGGGCCACCAGTTGGATCAGCCATCTCCAAGCCAAGTTTAGTCACCATACTGGTGTCACCCTTGTAGTGATGAGAGCTCCAAAGACTGCCAGCAAAACCCTGTTTTCTTCTTTCAACTGGGCCCTTCTGTCTACAGGATCTCCCACTTTCAGCTCTTGGTTCTCAGGGAAACCTTGACTGTAGGTTGGAGTCATCAGCTATGTCTCTTAATCCTTCTGTGATTCCAGTCTCCCCATTGTGTCCTAGTTTCATCTTGATGCAATTCCTGGAGTTTGCCTGGCCTTTTGGGCCCTGTCTGCTTCAGACCTGACCAGCTGATGCTGCTGGTGACCTGTGTTCTGGGGACCAGGGATTCTCTGCAGCACTACTGACATTTGGGGGTAGATAATACTTTGTCGCAGAGTGTCCTATGCATTGTAGGTTGTTTAGCAGCATCCCTGGTTTCTACCTACTAGATGCCAGTAGCGCACTCCCTAAGTTGTGACAACCAACTATGTCTCCAGACTTTGCCATAGACATCCCCTTGGGGACGAAATTGCAGTGAAGATCTCTGCTGTAAATCCAGCCCTGCTTTTTACCTAAGTTCTCAAAAATGAAATGTAAACATGTATTATCAACCCCATCACCAGCAACAGGACAAGGCCAAGCCTTCTTTGTAAAAGCAGAGTTGAATGGAAGGCAGGCAGTAACAGCCCAGAGGCTAAGGATACTGATCCTGGGATCAGATTGCCCTGTTTACAGTCCTGGTTGTGCTGCTGACTAGGAGTAAACTTAAAGTTGCTAGCTTCTCTGTACCTCAGTTTCCTCTTTTGGAAAATAGGGGTAAAAATCATAATAATGATCCTACCTAATTCAGTTTTTATAAAAAGCAAATAAAATATATATAAAGTATTTACCTACCTAATAGTAAATATTTTTCAAATTCTAGTTGTTGCTATTATTACAGGGTATGTGGGCAGGCTGATACTGAAGGGCCAGGAATGGAAGGAGAGGTCTCTGCCAGAAAACTCAAGATGATCAGGCAAGAGACGCAACTAAACCCCCAAAGTGAGCACACATCTATACCCCGAGTACCAGGAAAGAGCATTAAGATCACTAAGTTGTCATGGATGGTGAGGGTGGCAGAGGAGGACAGAGGTGGGTTTCAAGGTCAGGTTCAATTCCAGAGAAATGGGAGTGAGTGGTGTCAAATCCCCGTGAGTGTGGGGTGCTGGTCCTTAGCATCTGTCATAGCATTTCTCAATCCAGGATTCTTACGAGAATTACCTGGGGTGCTTTCTTTCAGTGCTGATACCCAGACTCCAACCAGCTGAAGTACCTCTTTTCTAAGCTCCCCAGCCAGGGTTAAGAACTACTACTCTAGGTAAGCACTTCTTAAACTTAAATAGGCAAACAAAGAACCCCTCTGAGGATCTTGTTAAAATCTGATTTAGTACATCTGAGATGGGGCCTGAGCGTCCGCATTTCTAACAAGCTCCCAGGTCATACCAACCCCGCTGGTCCATGAATCACACTTTGAATAGCAGGGACTTAGAACAACCATTCTCAAATTCTGGTTCCCCAAACCAGCAGGCCACCAGCATCAGCATCACTTGGGAACTTGTTAGAAACACAAACTCTTAGGTTTACCCAAAACTAGGGGTTCAGAAACTCTGAGGGTGGAGTGTAGCGATCTGAACTGATTGCGTCTCGGCAAGAGCTACAGGTGATTCTAATGCTGGCTCGAGTTTAGAAACCACAGAGCACCAGCTTGTACCTGTGGCTTATTTTTGTAACCCAGGTGAAGTTCATAGGTGGTGAAGCCAAAAGGCTGAGGGTCTGAGTAGAGAGTAGAGGCCCTGGAATAAGGCCACCACCTCCCCACACACTACAGCCCTCTCCATTTCTCCACTGACATGACTTCTGTCTCTGGCCCTGCAGAGACGTTGGCCTCTCTGGTTCCTTCTTGCCTCTCCCTCCTTTCCCAGTTCCTTCATTCACAGGCTTCATGTCCTGCCATCCTCCTAGCAATTGGCGTCACCTCTACCGAGAAGCTCCTATAGTGGGGTCACTCCTGGCCCCATCGCCATTGGCCCACTCTGGACTTCTGGTTCCTTGAGGACATCCAATCACATTGATACAGTCTTTGCCCCTGCTGGGCCTCCTTTGTGTTCCCATCATGCCTTGCAGCTAAGGTCCTACTGATATCAGTTGCCCTCAGGGGTAACACGCTGAGCATCTCCTACAGTGCTTTCCTTGTGTGTGATAGGAATTCAATAAATGTTGAACAAATGAAAGGGAGGATAAGACTGGAAAGGCAATTGACCACTCTCTCCCACCTGCTTTATGTGTAGCGAGGAAAAGAGGAGCTAAAGGAAGCCCCTTCTCATCACCCTTCGATCCTCAGGGGCCTCGTAGAAGGAATCAGAACAGACTCCGAGTTAAAGGAAAAATGCTTTTCCCTTAAAGAGTTCTCATTACTGAAAAAAGAAGGGTGAAGAAACCGCATGTGGGAGGGGTCTGAGCTTATTAAATTTGCTTCCAATTTTCTTACCACAGTAATTGGATTCTGATTTATAGGATGCGTTTGGACAGCGCCTGAAACAGAGAACTATTAGCTGAGCATTAGAGCAAGTGCTGCCAGGAGGGCGGGTGTTGGGGTGAGCAGCTCAGAAATCTGAAGATGCCGCATGATGGAGGAGGCAGCAGGTGGGTGAGGAGGGGGAGAAAGGAGGAAGGCTGTAGAAGTTTTGCCCAGCAGGCAGCTGTGCTGATTGAATCCCCAGATGCACCAGCGGTGTGGACCCCTTACAAGCAAGCCATGCAGGGCACCATGTGATTTAAAAAAGCCCAGAGAGGCCTGGGGGCTTAATTTCCCTATATCTGGAATGGAAGCGAGTAGCCATTTGTCTTTTAGTTCTTCGCCCGTGAAGTCCATGATATTTTACAAGAGACAGTCCAGTCTATGTGGAATGTGAGATAGCAGAGAGCAGGAGTAAAAGGAGCTAAGACAGGGGCAGGCTTTGAGCCTTTCCCAGGATTTCCAGGGTCCTTGGCGGTGGGCACTGAGTGACGCCACATCCAGTATGGTTCAAAAGGTAAGTTCTACAGCTTCGCAGGCATGCCCTGCTCCTTCGTGCTTGGCGTTAACGGCCTTCCCATGCCCACCACACCCCTTACACGCGTTTGATGTGATCTTCACTGCTGAGATGGAAACCTCTGGCATCAGCCTGTAGACATGCACATCTCTGCTGCAGCCTGGCTCTCTCACCCCTAGTCTCAGGCTAGGTGACAAGGCTAGAACAAGGTACCCCTCAGTGGCTTTCAGCATATCCCTGCTCCTCTCAGCCTCGTTTCTCAGCTGTGAAATAAAGGTGTTGGACTGGCTAACCTCAAAGCTTCATCATTCCTCAAGTCTCCACACCATTATAGATGAATGCATTCTTCCATTTATAGTCTCTTCATTCCAGATATATACACATACGCTGGCCCCCACTCACCTCAGTTGAACAAAACATGGAGCTTGCCTGGGGACATCCTAGCTCCAACTTCCCCTCATGAGGTCGACAATTGTGCTAACACAGAGGAGAGCCTTCATTGCCAGGTCACTGCTAAAGTCCTGTGAGATCATGAAGATGAATAAAATGGGGCTACATGTACTGGGGGTGAGAGGTAGGTGATGTGCTTTAACTATCGAATTCACTGTAAGGAACAGACAACTTCTAGCTGAAGTGAGTCTGAGATGATTGTCCAGAGGAGTTCTGCTAGTTATATATTCGGTTGGTGCAAAAGTAATTGCGTTTTTTGCCATTACCTTTAGTGGCAAAAACCACAGTTGCATTTTAATACGATAGAGAACTATTAGCCACAATTACATTTCAATACATAAAGCATTGACCGGTCCAACAAGTAGTCCTCATTTTCCAGTCGTCCCTCTTCCATCCCATCACCCATTCTGGTGACAGCTGGATTTGCCATTATCCAAGTGGTACATAAAACATCTGGCAGACAAGTAGCCACAAATAGAGACACACCCCTCCAGAAGGGAGGGAATATTTTGATAAAGCATATGTGTGTTCTTACTAGCAGTGCCTATTATGGGGTTGCTTTGATTGCAGAGAGCAGGCGTCAGGGTGGACTGAGCTGGTGAGCTATGGGCTAAAAGCTCTAGCTGGGGAAGCCTCATTGGGTCACCTCTGCCTGGCTTGGCTGGGTCTCTGTGTTTTCTTCCGCATATCCTCCCAGCCTTTGTCCAGTGCGGTGCTAAATGACTCAGACAGTGGGGCGCCCATCACTTGCCTGGAGGGAAAATTCCACACTTTGATACATCCCACCAGGAAGACATTTTTCCTTGGCTCCTTTTCCTCCTGGGAAATGAGGGGGCAGTGGCCCAGCCTCTCGTAGCATTTCTCCCTGCTTCTATTTACTCAGTTGGAATGGCTGCCAAAGATCATCATTTCTCTCCTTGTACTCGTCACTTAGCAGTAATAGGATAAAAATCTTTACAGCTGGAATGGCAAAGCATAAAAAATGTTCATATTGCCTCAGAGTCGAGGCTATTCCACTAGCTCAGCACAGCGTTAGTGATTCCACACCATGCAGCCATGGGGAGGGGAGGGAGAGCCCATCACAGATACTTAGCTTTTGCAAACAAGCTAGCCCCTCTGTGACATTTTGGTCCCCCCGTGCGCCACTTTTCAATACAGGATGTGAGCCTGTTGATAGTGGGCCTAAGTGCCTTCACTCCAGAGCATCTCTGAGTTTGATCTCTGAGTCACTCCAGAGCATCTCCTCCTCTGGGGGAGGAAGGGAACAGCAGGAAGAGTTGCAGGACATCCCGGAAGTGGCTCTGCAGCAGAACTGTGTCCACAGCCTGGGGCAGTTTGCAGTACCATCTTGCCAGGGTAAGAGGGGAGGAACGACCACAGGGGCTCCTGCCATGTCTGTTTTCTGTGTAGTTAGTTTTGTCTTGGCCACATAGCAAAGCACAGGAGTTAGCAAGGGCCTCTGGGTCAGGATTCCTCCCCAGTCTTGGTCCCTTGATTTCCTTGAATTCTGAGCCTGCAGGCCCCTCCTGCTGTTCTTTGAGTGCCTGTTTTTTTGAGTTTCTGGGAGATTTCCCAAAGGGGTAACTCCTCAGACTTCAAAGGGGACCAGTCAACAACACGGATGAGAATTTATCTAAACTGCCTTAGCTTAATTTATTTTCTTGCACCTTGTTTCTTAGTGAATTCCTGCTAATGTTGACCTTGCATTGTACATTTCATTCATTCATTCATTCATTCACTCACTCATTTGCTCATACCTTTACTCCACACATTTATTGAGCAATTGCCATGTGCCAAGTCCTGTGTTAGGAACTAGTGTGCACTCCCCAGGGGCTCATGGCCTAGTGGGAGAAATGGACATGGGACCAATTCCTGATGTTCAAATGCAGATTATGTTAAGGCCATAACCTTGCTCTTGGAATTAATACATGAATTTCCTGCCCTCAGTGTTCAAGCACCCAGCTCCTGCCCTGTCCCTGGTTTGGGTTTAGTTATTTCCATCTTGGCCATGTAGCACAGCACAGGAGCTGTCCTGTGAAAAGGACAAAATAGCATTAGGCTGGCCTGTGAAGGAGAAGGAATTTACACGTGGCTGGGAGGCAGAGGCTTTTGGAAGGAGATGGCGTGGGCTGCAGTTAGTGTGCTGGTGAGTGGGGCATGTAGGATTTTACCAGGTAGTAGGCATTTCAAGTTGAGGGAAAAGCATAAGGAAATGTAAGGAGATAGAAGATCCAGTGTTTTGTAGGAGTAAGCCCAGTTACTTAGGGTGTGGAATGATGGAGGGGAGAGATGGGGGAGAATATTCTGGAAGATAACCTGGGGACATGTGGCAAAGTCTTGAATTCAGGATAAGGAGATTAGAGTTTATTCAGTAAACCCTGGAATGCTTCCATGTTCACACTGTCACTGCCTCATTGTCACAGCAACCCTGGGAGATGCCCTAAGTAACATATTCCTGGCCAGCACCACAGCCAGGACGAAAGAAGCCAAAGTGTGACGGAGCAAAGCAGTATCAGGCAGGAGTGGTGCCCCCGCCCCAAGGCTGGACAACTGTCCCAAACAAAGTGCAGGCTGAACAGGCGGCTGGCCCGGGAGCTAGAGCCTGATATGGAAACTTGGCCTGAAAGCATTTTCATCCTCAGAGTGGGGGCATTGGATCTTCCACTGGGGAGTTCGTTCTGAAGCAAGGCAGGAACAGTGAGAAGCAGGAGCTAGTCTTAGGGGAGAAGGAGCTGGTAGGGTCTGGAAAAGGAGTCTGTCCTTCATCCCCAGACTCACTGCTAGGTTTCCAGAATGAGCACCAGTGTGGGCTGCACAGACTTGAGCAGAACAGCAAGACTAGCAGATTAACCGTTGCACACCTAGGTTGGGGGACCCAGGCTCAGAGAGGTTAGGGGGCTTGTCCAGGGTCACACAGCTAGTCCATGCTTGGCTGAAGTGCAAAATCAATTTTTCAGATTGTGGGTCCATATATTTTATATTATTTTGTCACAAACATAGAACTTATTATTATGTCTAAAGTTCACTGAGTTAGAGAGAAAGTGTGTGTGTGTGTGTGTGTTTGACTTGTGATTTGGGGCAAAGAGAAGAGGTGATAGATGAGGATTCTGGGTTTCCTAATTAAGATAGTTTGATTATTATATTTTAGCTTTGCCCGGAGGTACTAAACTAATACATTTCAGCCATCTAATTCAATAAATAGTGTCATCTGGTGTTCTGCTATCTGGGCCAAATGCCTGTGGGCAGGTAACCCAAGAAGAACCTTGTGTGGCTTTGAAAGGTACCAAGTGGTCTTTGTTCTGGAGACAGATTTACCTTCTCCCTCCCTAAGTTTGCCTCCTACATTTCACATTACCTGGGGAACGAGGCAGGGAAAAGAGATGTGGAAAGAGATGTAGAGATATTTTCAATGCCCAGGATGGAAAACTGATTTGGATTGAATATTTGCGAGGGATAATTCATTCTACAAGTTATTGAGTCTAAGACTATTAGGTATAGATCAGTTAAAAACAACAACAACAAAAAACAACAACAACAACAACCAGACTGAAAGTTTGCCCTCATGGAACTTGAATGCCCCCAGTGAATAAATCCCCCAGGTGGACAAGTGGGAGCTACCTTACTACCCTCCCCAGGCCACTAGTACCTCCCCACCTTACAGATCACTTTCCACAGGAGGCATGACCCCTTAAGCTAGCCTTGAAAATAAGCCCTGGCCCATGAACTCAGGGTTTCAGTAACACCAAGGGCAATGTGGTATCAGTTCTCTCTCCGCTGAATTATCTATCTTTAAAGTACAGAGGAAGAAGGGTGAAGAAGATTCCCTGGATTTGCACTCTGCATTCCGGGGGTGCTCTCCTCCATGTTATGGGGAACACAGGAGGAGTGGAAAAGACAACGCTGTTGAGTTTGGCTGCAGCTTTTGTCTATTTCATGAGCTTTCCATGTTCCAGTTCAGTGGCTTTTGAAATCTTCCAGCACAAGCAAAATCTGCCCCAACACCAGAAACTCTCTTCATCTTTTCTCAAGGAAATCTTTTATTGAAATATAACATACATATGGAAAAGTACACACCTCCTGCAGGCACATCTGGAAGAATTTTTCCAAAGAGAACACACCTATTTCCTGCATCAAGTGTCTACATCAGGTTAAAGAATATTCTCAGTTTCCCAGGAGCCACTCTTTTGCCCGTGCCCCATCAGAATCCTTCGTGGCTACCTTGTCCTCAAAAGCTGTAGATTAATGTTGCTTGGTTTTGAACTTTATGTAAATGGGATTACACAGTATGTACTCTTGTGTATCTGGCTTCCCTCAAAGTTCTGTGCATGAAACTCAGCCACATTTTGGAAGACACAGTTTGTTCATTCTCACTGCTGTGTAGTATTCCTTCATGTGAATATATTACAATTTCTATATCTACTCAACTATCAATGCTCCTTTGGGGTTTTTCTAGCTTGGCTTTTATGACTAGAGCTCCTATGATTAAGCTTCTACTTGTCTTTTGGTGAACGGGCATCTGCGTTTCTGTAGGCTGTACCCCTAGAAGCTTTTGTAGATATCATTAAATATTTAATGAAGTGCTTATAGCAGAGTCCCTGTTGCTCCAAGTCCTCATTATCAATCACTTGCTATCGTCTGTCTCTTTCATTTTTGCCTACCGGGAGGCTGAGTAGTGGTGTCTTATTGTGGTTTAAATTTGCCTCTCTCTGCTGATCAATGAAGTGGCACACATTTTCCTGTTTCTGAACCATTTGCATGCCCGAGCAAGCGTTGTGCCCCTTCTCTCTGCATCTGTCTATGCCTTTTGCTCAAGAAGCAAGCACAGAGGGCCTGGTTCTCAGTCCCCACTCAGTAACCTGCCTTTCTTCTGGTTATTTTTTGCCATTTTGTCCAGTATTTTGAGGCAGCATGATAAAGTAAGGGGAAAAAATAACTGGCCTGAGCCTGAGAGGATGCATACCCTTTCTAAGATACTGCCCAACAATGCCTTCAGCTCCCTGGGTGTCTGTTTCCTCCCATGTAAGATGAGAGAAGTAAGCCGGAGACACTTATTAAGGTCATTTCCAGCTCTGTCTGCTGGTTTGAAAAGACTTCTGCCGGTAAGAGCATGCAGGAACTGGCTTAGGAACTAAGTAAGTTGGACGCTATTTCCAGAAACATGAAGCCCTCCTGCTCAGCAGTGCCGCCCCTCCCCCTGCCCTGGATCACTCTTTCCAACTCACATACTTCCCTTCCTAACAGGACTCCAGGGCCCCGCAGAGCATCAGAGCCCTTTTTATTGCCACCTTGTCCATTTCTTCATGCGGGCCTTCTCCGCCCTCTCATGCCTTCCACGCAGTGCAGGTCACCAGACCTCTCCCAGCCTGAGGTGCACATGTAGGCTGGTTTGACATGTCTTCTCACTTATCTGAAAGCCCCAGACCTATTAAACACAGCGATAGCAGAGCTGCTTGCTCCTGGAGTTGGCACATCATGTAGAAGGCAGCTTGACTGCAAACATTGGTGACCTGCCCACATTTTTCAGTCTAGAATAAGGAGCTGGAACACACAGATGTCTTCTCTTTAAAACCTGGATCACTGTCAAGTTCCATTACCATTTGCCCCCAAGTGCTTCAAAGAACCACTGGCTCTTATGATATAACACATGTGCCTCTACTGCCGGGAAGAAGCAGGGCTGGTAGGATTGGCCTGAGGAAATTTCAAGGAGGCTCTGTGCTGGGACCAAGGTCCTGGGGCAATTCCTACAGGAGAGGATGAACCATGCAGGAAGCCCTTAGAGTAAGACTCTTCATGCCTTGTATTTCTTTCTCCCAGCCTGGAGTGAAGTGGCCTGATCTCAGCTCACTGCAACCTCCACCCCGCCAGGTTCAAGCAGTTTTCCTGCCTCAGCCTCCTGAGTAGCTGGGATTTTAGACACCTGTCACCAAGCCCAGCTAATTTTTGTATTTTTAGTAGAGATGGGGTGTCACCATGTTGGCCAGCCTGGTCTCGAACTCCTGACCTCAGGTGATCCGCCCGCCTCGGCCTCCCAAAATGCTGGGAATACAGGCTTGAGCCACTGTGCCCGGCCCATGCCTTGTATTTCTATAGGACTTCACAAAGTGCTTTCCCATCTCTTTCTCATGTCCTCAATAGCCCTTTGGGTGAAGAGGTCATTGCCATTTCACAGAGAAGGAAGCTGAGACCCAGGCAACATAACTGGTTGACTAAGTGGCTGGGCTAGGTCTCCTAGTGCTGTGAACTTTGACATACAACATCTCTGCCACTTGCTACCTGGACCATGGGTGAGTTACTCAAACTCTTAGAGACTCCATTTCTTCATCTGTAAAATGGGAATAATAATGGCCCTCAGGGTGAGGTGAAATGATTGATGTCAAATGCCGAGCCTCATCTTTAACCTCTAGTAAGCACTTGGTGACTGTTTGCTAGCTGTGGGCCTGAGTAGTCAAGTTAGTACTGGCATCAGGAGGGTAGCTGGGGCCTGCCACAGTCACCCAGGCAAGAGGGGTCATCAGGACCAGCAATAGTTCTGGCTTCATCATCTTTCCCACTGCTTCGCAGCTGTGAGCCAAAGCAGGTCTGGAAGGCAGGGCAGATAGGTAACAGGTCCAGGGGTGGAGAAATGGGTGACATGGATGAATGTGGAGAGGTCCTGGCTCTGCACCCTGCTCCCCAGCTCTGAGTCGGGGTGCTGTGGCTCATGTAGAATCACAGTGGAGCTGAGAACAAGGTGGCCTGGGTGCAGGGCATGTAGGCAGGGAAGTCCTTGGAGAGCTCTGGGCCTCAGCCTTGGCTCCTGGTGCTGAACGTCCCATTTGCCTGAATGTCAGACTTACTTTAAAAACTGGAAAGCAAAATTAGCAAGGAGGCGACTGCAATGTCACATCTGGTAAAATTTGTGCTTGCAAGATACTGGGGATGGAAGCCAAGGCCAGCAGAGGGAGTGATTTAGAGCCAGGGGTCAGCAACTGCAAAATGAGTTTGACAAGAGATGAAAAGAGCAGGAGAGATGACAGCTGGGTGGGGCCTGCTGTGGGAGGGAGACCTCTGAGCCGAGGGTGGTAGATGCAGGATGGAGTGCTGAGGGCCACATGAGGCCCTAGGCAGCTGGCAAAGTAAGCGGAGACCGTAGGATGTGATGGAAGTAGGACCCAGCTGGGGACCCTGTGGATCACAGAGCAGTGAGGGTCCCACTGGGCTAGCGAGGGGCAAGATCAGTAAATGTCCTTGAGCTTATCTTTGCTGTCCCTGAGGCAACAAGAGAAACCCCTGATCTTCATGGAAACTTTATTGTATTATCCAAACTGCTCTCCCCTCCTGACCTGTCTGACCCTCATGATAACTGTGGCCTGGCCAGAGCAGGCCTGGTGGTTGAGTCTTCTGCCTCCCTGCTCCTCCCTGTCTCTCCTCCTCGATTCCTCGTAAGGTCACATCATGTACTCCTTGTTCCACACCTGCCTGCCCTGCCTCTCAAGATAGCAAGCACCCTCTTTGCTCCCGTCTGCTTCACCTCAGGCCAGTGCCACCACCCTTCAGACTTTCACCCAAGCCGTGATCTGTAGCATCATCCTGCTCTCTCCCCACCCTCATTTTGTGGTCTCCTCTGATATATCTCTTGCTCCGTAAGATATCTTGCTGCCAAACTCAGCCACTGCCCCCTCTCACCTGGGTGACTGCGATAGGCCCCAGCTGCCCTCCTCATTGGCTCTGGCTTTCTAAATGCAGAAGGATCACTCCTCACCTGAAACTCTTCACATGCTGTGGGCACACGGTGCCTGTCTCCACCCCCACCCTGAAGCCAAGGCCACCCCCATCAGGCCATGGCCTGTGCCGACTGTGTTGTGAGGATTCAGGCCTCCTCATCATTGCTGCTTTCTCTGTTCAGGATGCCCTTTTGTGTTTTGGGAGTCTGTGTGGAGGGTCTCCTCTTCGGGAAGACCGCCTGCCCCTCGGACTGAGTTTGGCAGCCCCTCCGTCCTCCATGCTCACCCTGAGCAGCACCCGTTGCTGTGCATTGCAGACATCAGCTTACTGTCTATCTCCCTTCCAAGCCCCTGAGTAGCTAGGGCAGGGATGTTGACTTATCTTTGCATCTCCCAAGCCTAGCACGGTGCCTGGCACTCACACTGTCCATCAGTATCAGCTGAGTGAATGGGGCCTGAAGAGCACCTCGTGATTCCTTCTCAAGCTACTGAGAATATCAGGGATTGGGAGTGCAGGTGCAGGTGAGCGAGTGAATCCTCAGAACAGAGGGAGAAAATCAAACCACAGGAAATTTAAAACCATCCTCGCTCAGCAAAGAATTCTCCATGTTCACACATAAATCCAGCGCCACAATTGGCAAACACGTATTGATCATACCATTCCCCTGATGTGTGGGAGGCACCATATATATGTTCTCTCGGTTCAGCCTCACAACTTTGCTATGACCCTGGTTTTAGAGATGAAGAAATTGACTCCAGTAGCTTGAATAACTTGTCCATAGGAATTTAAAGAAGTGGAAAAGTGGCCCCTGCCTGCAAGAAGGCAGCAGTTACCTAGGAAGATGGTACAGTGATTTAGACAGGGGAACAGTCATACCAGGAGGCCACGTGGAGTGTGGTGGAGGAAGTGATTTCAGCGAAACTGCAGAACAGTGACAGTTTGGGCAGCTGGAGGAGGGAAGGTAACAGAATCTAGGGAGATTTGTGGAGGTTGTGACTCAAGTACAGTCAAGGGCAGTGACTGGGCTGGTTTAGCAGGGCCAGGAGGCTCCTGCAAGGGAACATGGGGGCAGGGTGCTGAAGAGCTAACACAAGGGTGGAGGCCTTGGGATGCTGGTGAAGGTTTAACTCCAGGTGGCTCTGAAGGTTGGGGGAGGCTCCTACAGGAGCAGTGTGTTAGGAAGATGGAACAGAGAAGGGCTGTGGAGAGGGTGGGAGGAGTGGTTGGAAGTGATTCTTCCACAGGTGGGAAGAATAGTCAGGCAGCTGTTGCAGGAGGACAAACTAGGGGGTGTAGATCAGGCTTGAGGATATAAAAAGGAGGCAGATTTGACTGCAGGATTGGCTCAGGGGTGGATTGACGGTAGGAAGGTGCAGGAAGGTATGGGAAGCCTTTGCTTTTTCCCTCCCTGCTTCAGACCAGAATGGCACACGGATGTGAGTGCCCTGGGGAAGAGGCATAGACCGCTGGCCCTCAAACAGACCATTCCTGAGCTCAGGGTGCTGAGTCTGGCATATTCCTGGAGTTCCTTGGCTGTGGGCTTTACCTTTGCTCTTTACAGCTATTGCAATTGGAGGAACATTCCCCTTTCAGGTGAAAGGAGGGAATGATGCTTCTCTGATCTTTTAGGTGGAAAGTCTGAGAAATATCAAGAAATAGCTCTAGGAATATCAAGGGGAGATACTATGCTTTAGCAAGCGAGGGATGACCCAGACCCATGATTTTCCATCTTTCCAGAATCTTCCAGCATGCAGCATTCAAGATAAAAGACAGAAGGGCTGGGTATGGTGGCTCACGCCTGTAACTGCAGCCCTCTGGGAGGCCGAGGTGGGCAGATCACCTGAGGTCAGGAGTTTGAGACCAGCCTGGCCAACATGGTGAAACGCTGTCTCTACTAAAAATACAAAAAACTTAGCTGGACATAGTGGCGCATGCCTGTAGTCCCAACTACTCTGGAGACTGAGGCATGAGAATCGCTTGAACACGGGAGGCGGAGGTTGCAGTGAGCCGAGATGGTGCCTCTGCACTCCAGCCTGGGCAACAGAGTGAGACCCTGTCTCAAAAAAAAAGAAAAAAAATGGAAAAAAGACAGAAAAGCCAATATGGAATAAAGGGTTTCAGAGGCAGTGAGTCTGGATAATCTTCACAGGGCATTCTCGTAGAGCTCGTGAGGGCACCGACTGGGGAGCCAGACCATCTGGGTTTGTGTTGAGGCCCCACCACTCACTGACTGTGACTTGCCCTCTCCACCACCATGAGAGGGAGAATTACAGCACCCACCTCGGGGAGTTACTGTGCAGGCTGAAAGCTCTGGAAAGAATACCTGAGACAGAGTGAGGATTCAATTGTGTCATCTATTATTACTGTTGTATGATGTGATTTGAGCAGGGCTAAAATAAGACATGAAGGAGCTCTGGTCCCAGACACCAAGGTATCTTTTTTAGGAAACGTTTCAAAAATAAGTCTTGGCCCAACTCCGCACTTTCTGTCCCAGCTAGGCTCTGCATTTGCCTTTTGAGAAGATTCTTTTTTGCACACACACACACAGACATGCACATGCACACACAGCTGCTCTCTGGGTGGTACTTGGTACCGGCTAACACAGGTCCTGGCAGTGTTCCAAGAGAAACCTCTTTGCAGCCTCCATAGATCTGCTGATCTTCCTGGAGAGCAGACGCTGCCGCTTGCCTCAGGGTTTCCACCAAACCTCAGGGTTCCACTCACTTGGAAGGGGCTAGGCAATGTAAAAGATCAAGATTAGTTGTTTGGAAAAACAGAAGGATCTTGGTTCATTGGAGTAACGGTCATTTCTAGGAGGTCTCTAAATGCAGCCAGAGGAGTCTACATTCTTTAAGTCAGGTGGTCCTTCTGAGCCCGGATTGCATGAGTCAGCACAGGCAGCAGAACTGCTTGATGAGGTAGATTGGGGCCAGAGATTGAAAAACCCTGTCAGCTTGCTACCCTGAGCAGCACTGAGAACTGAGATGGATCTGCTGGTTCCAGAACAAAGAGTGGGAGATGTCCAGCCTTCTGTGTTCAGTAATTATGTTTTTTTGCTGAGGGTGGTCAAAGGCTTGTCATAATTCAGTGGAACAAACCCTTAAACAGTTCTTTCAGATGCCAGTTGGTAAATGAATGCAGGTGTGATCTATGGAATTGGGGAAAAGAGGAGACAGGAGAGAGATTTTCTTAAAGCTACATTTACAATTGAAAGAGCTATTAATTATTTTGAGATTGTGGCCTTTTCTGGTGTTTAAGTACTGTTTCTTTTTGAAATGATGGTGATGGTAAATGATGGGATTTTAAAAATATATACTTTCCCACAAAGTAAAATGTCATGAACCTAATTATTGTCTCTATAATGTTTTTATTTTACTTTACTCATACCAGAAAACCAAGACCTAGAAACAATTATCTGGCACTAACGTTGAAATTTTAATTTGTATTATATACCAATTAAAGTTCAGGGACAACTTAGGACAATGATGTCCAACAGAAATAGATGTGAGCCACATATTATTTAAAATTTTATAGTAGTCACATTTAAAAAGGTAAAAGAAGTGAAATTAATTTTAGTAATATATTTGATTTACTCCAATGTATCTAGATACTAACATTTTGACATGTGATCAGTGTAAAAAATATAAGTAAAATATTTCACTTTTTTTCATACTAAGTGCTTGAAATCTTGGGCATATTTTACATTTACAGTATATCTCCATTCACACCAGACACATTTCCAGTGTTCAGTAACTGCGTGTGGCTCGTGGCTGCCCTACTGGATAATGCATGTCTAGGAGAAGAGGGTGTCTGGGCCATTCTGTTGAAGGCTTCAGTCTTTCTCCTCTTGCTTCATCATTGGCATTTTTCATCATTCTTGGAACTTTGGTAAACAAGGACATCCCAGCCTTTTAAACACAGTTGAGTATATCCAGCATGATAGACAAAAATTAAGACCTCTCCACAGACACCAGATGCCACCTGATATTCCCCAGGACACCCTTAGCCCAAGGCTTCTTATCGCCAGCCCCCTCCCCAACTCATGGCTCCGTACTTCAGCTTCCAGACTCTTCTTCAGTTTGGGCAACTTATTTGGTCTCTCTGCTGTATCACTCACCTTGGCCTTTGCTTAGCTTTTACTGCTCTGGAGCTCCTTGTGAGGGTGTCACCCATAGCTTGGCAAAGGACATTTTCCTCTCCGGCTTTGACCCTATGTAAGCCTAACCTGCCTCCCACCTTCACTTATCCCTCTACTCATTCTTCAGACATTTATCGTATGTCTAGTATGTTTAGTCACCATCCTGGGTACTGAGGTTACAACTACAAATAAGTCCTTGCCTTCACGGTAGCAACAGTCAGTAGAGGAGACAGAAAAGTAATTTCACAGTGCTTGGTAATAAATTACAGCAATGGGGTGAACACAGGGTCCTAGAGAGGCACGTTGGAAAAGCCTTGGGAGATTGAAATGCTTCCCAGGGGAAGTAACTTCCAAGCCAAGATTAGAAGAGGAAAAAATAGCCAGGCCTTGGAAGCGAGGAGAGTGCATTTCAGATATATAGGAGAGAGACAGCACCTGCAAAGTTCCAGAGGTGACAAAGAGCAAGTGAAGTGGAACGTGGCTAGAACTTTGAGAGTGCAGAGGGCAGGAATCAGAAGTGGTGCCAGGCCACTAAGGATGGTGAGCCACAATTAAGAGTCTCAATTTGATTTTGTGAGCAGTTAGGCAGCACTGAAAGATGTTAAAGATGCAGTTCTGGAAAGATCATTCTAGCTGCAGCATGCAGGGTAGATTGAAAAGGGATACAGCCAGAGAGGAAGTTGCTGCAGTAATCTAGAAAAGACAGAATGGAAATGGAGAGAAACAGCCAGATGGAGAGATAAATAAGACAAATGCCCAAGACTACATTTGATTACATTGGGTCTGGGGCAGAAAGAGGCAGGATTAGAGAATATCTCTTGGTTTTGGCACATAGTGCATAGTGAGCTGTGGAACTCAGGAGGGTCAGCAGGCTTGGCTGAGGTGTGGGAAGCAGAGGGATGACAAGGTCATCTCATGGGGTCAAGAGAAGATGCTCATCAGGGTTAGGGTTAGAGGTTAAAGGAAGTAGACACTGGGAACTCTTTGAAAGCTGCCCACCAGAGCACCCAACCAAGTTCCTAAGCAGTTCACTTCTCTGTTCTGACCCACTTATTCCCTTCCTAGACCACTGGAATTAATAACACGTTCAGCAATTCAAAGGTGGTGATATAATGGAATAGCGTATCTCACTGTTATGTTAAGTGTCTTTTCTGAAACACAGGATTTCTGTAACCAGAGTGAGGGTGGCTATTGAGGCAAGAAGTAAGAGCAGTATATGTTTCTGTGAATGAACAAATTAATCTGCATGTGAAATCCCGGCAAAATTGACATGAAATAAAAATTTCATGCCTTACAGTGTATCAGTGTTGCCCATGAAATGTGATTAAAAGGAATTTTTGATTTTACAGTTGTCATACTTTTTATACTGCTTGCATTTTTCTCTTCTAAAGAGTTCAGTTTGAACCAAGGGGCCAGCCACAGATTCGGCATTTTATATTTTTCCTCATAGCTGAGAGCAGGCTTCCTTACATAGATCTGAGCTGGGGAGGTGTTAGATGTTCTCAGATCTAAAAATGAAATCTGTGATTCTAAAAGCCGGTAGCAAGATCACTGCCCTGAGTCCTGAGAGAACTGACATTCTGGAAAGGTCATGTGGCCAAGAGCTTTTCTCCTCTCATTCGTTCTTCCTCACACACATTGGCTCTGCGTTGCGGCTGGTGGTGAGGAAAGGAAGGGATGAACCATTGTCCATGAAGCCATCTGTGCTAGCACTGGTGATGGAGTGACAGAGGGATGTGGGGGAGGGAAAGATGTGCCCACACCACCTGCAACTGGGATCCATAGATTGTCACCTCCTTGGGGACAGAGAGCTCTCTCCCAGGAAGTTGGTCCCATTCCCACTTTATGTCTTATGCTTGTGTCTCTCTTCGCCTTTCTGGCCCTGGAAATTAGGGAAATGGAACATGATGAAAATGACCCATTCATTTTCTCTGTCTGGGTCTGACCTCTGCAATGTGTGCTGGAAGTGCAGGACTTGGGAGGAAATCCTCATTTCTAGTTAGATCAACATAGCTTTTTGTTTAGTAATAGTTGCGCATGAACCACCTCACCCAGGGCCTTGCTGAGGTCACATCTTCACCCACCTGGTCAGACTGCAGTGGAAGCCCCTGACTAGGATGTGCCTGTGGCAGCCCAGCCAGCGGTTTCCCATCTTCCTGTTACCGAGGAGCAGCAGCCAGTCCCTCCCTCCTGGACAGGTCGCTGCACCTGCTGGTTTCCAGAGCTCAGTAGAAACTGCCTCTTCGGGTGGTCATTCAGGAGTGGGTACGTGAGTATACACAGTGTACAAGGCCACAGAATAGACCTGGGTCACAGCTGGAACAGTCCTGGTACAGAGGTATTACAACATGTGACAAGGACGCTGGGTCCAGCAGGCCTGATTCAAATTCCCTTCGCTAGTCGGAGTGAGTTCCTTAGCCTTTCTGTGCCTCAGTTTCCTCATTAGTGAACCTGTAAACCAGTAGCAGCCTCATAGAGTTACTGTGAGCAGTAAAGATGTGAGGTGCTCTGTATGGTACCTGTTGGGAAGGGTTCAATGAGCAGTAGTTTAACAGCTTTCCAGGAGGTGGATACCATCATCACTGTAAACTGGGAACTCCAAACAGCGAAGGTTCAGTCCCAGTGTGTCTCACGCCAGGCCTGTTTGATTTCTGTTTCATTGTGCTGTGTAGTTGCCTGACCTTTTCCCATTCTCTAACTGTCTTCAGACTCCCGTCTGGGATGCCAGAGCCCACCTTTAAGATTCAGAGCTGCTGTCAATTCCAGAGAAGCCAGAGCAGCTTCTCTTTGGCACCGACATTTCAGTAATAATAATTATGCTCTCCACGCTGCTTCAGAGTTAGTGGATCTGCCTCTCCATCACTCCCTCCTGGTTTCATGCTGGAGAATAAAATCCCGAATGTTTCTAATTTATGACCAAGTCTTTTCTCCCATCAAGGCAGCGTGCCACAGGAGGAAGATCATGTGTCTGTGTGTCCCAGGGCCTGGGTCCTGGCCCCGGCAGGCAAGCCACGGAAGCACTGGGAGCCCTGACTGCTCATCGATGAAACGGGTGTGACGATGATCATCGTCATGCTCTCCGTTATAGGCTGCTGCCAGGATGTAACGAGCTTGTGGGATAAAATAAAAGGCATCGCACGCATCATGACATGACTGTGATGACTGACAGCGACCATCACTGAGCATGTTTCTGACATGCCAACTTGTCACATATTCAGGTGCAGGGTGGAGGGTGTTGTGGGGTGAGCAGGAGGCAGTGACTGTGCAGAGGCAAGAGGGGCCACTCTTCCCTAGACCCTGGGATTAACATCTCAGAGCACCTCCCTGGAAGCATTTTCGGACAGTAAGTGGCACTGAATGCTCCAGAGGTTGGCAGTCCAGGAAGCTCTTGGAGCCCCAGTTTAAGTTGGGGGAAATAGAGAGTCTTCGCTGAGTCATTCATTAAAAATAGAAGAGAAAGAAACGGCATGTCAGCGATCAGCTCAGAGAAGCATGCCTTCATCATGTGCTGCTGTGGCCATCGGGTCTAGAGACCCCGGGAGTCTGTTTCCCCAGGAGATAAAGCTGAGACCGGAGTCTCCTCCTGGCTCATGGAGACTCTACGGTGTCCCCCACCCCACCCCCAATCTTTCCTGCTCACTGGCTCTTCTTCCAGTAAAACACCGCGTCTTTAATAAATTATCAACATACTTTCTCGTCTGTCTGCCGGCGCCAGAGCTCGGTGTTGGCAGGGTTTTCCATTCCCTCATGCCCCTAATAGATCTCACTGTTTGATTAATCTTTTAGATCTCTCCCACAGAAACCCTGCTCTCTGGGCCAACTCTCCCCACCATGTCCGGCTTTCTGGATTTTTTCCTCAGACTCTCAACCTTGTTGCTGCCCATCCCCATGCTCATCCCTTGGTCCTTGGACCACAGACGACTCCTATGTAGGGCTCCAAGGCAGATGCCTTTAGCCCCGGCGAGTTCACAGGGAGACTGTAGGGACGAGCACCGGATTAGGAGTCATAAGACGTGGATTTCCCTCACCCCAGTTACTCACCAGGTGTGCCACCTTGAGCGAGATTCTGAGCCTTAGTTCGGCTCATCTGTGGAGTGGGGGCAGTTGTGAGGGTCACCTGAGGCAAGGGGAGAGTCCAGGCTCCTGAGCTGTGAGCAGGCGCAGGAGGGGGGTCCTGTGAAGCTTTTCGAACCTGTGAGGTATGGGATGGCACCGCACTACCTGCTCTCCCTGGGCTTGTGCGTGCTGGAGGAGCTCGTAGGGTATAGCCCTGTTCTTTACTCTGCAGGGACAGAGGCTCGGGGTCTCAGAGACCAGGAGGACAATGGCTCAGGCTCCAACCCATGCCTGCTGTGTCAGTAAGGTGGACCCAGTTTAGGAGGTTAACCTGTGTCGTCTCCATGGTCCTTTCCTTTTCTAAACCATGAGCTTGTGATTCTAGTCAATGAACTGAACCTGGCATGCAGGCCAGCTCAGCCACTCTCTGGGCGTGATGATAGCAATTCTAGCTACCATTTCCTCAGCACCCTTTAAACACCAGGAGCTCACATGCATCATCTGCAGTCTTCACAACAAAAATGTGTATTTATCCTCATTTTACAAGGAACAATCTTGAAGCTCAGAGAGGGTAAATGACGTGTCCAAGGGCACACAACCAGTTCTTGACATGTCCAGACTCAAATCCAGGCATCAGAGCCCAGGTTCTTTTCACTCACATTGACACTGCATTCTTTGATCTCTCCTCCTCTTGCCTCTCAGTGCCCCTTACCTGCTTGAGGGACATGATGGAACCCCTCACCAAAGATGCCTTTCCAGCCCCTGTGAGATCTGGCTCCACCCAGCAGGCAGAGTCGTCTGCAGATTTGGGCTGATGCTAAAAATAATAATAGTTACTATTTGTCAAGCATCTGTAATCACCTAACATAATAATAGTCTGAGAGAAAAAATCTTCCAGAATTGTTATCTCCATTTTCCAGATGAAGAAACTGAGGCTTGGGAAAGTATCATCGGATGCCCATTGACAATTGAGCCTCAGTTACAAAATGGCATTTGTGACATTCCATTCAAATTAAACATGCGTATTGAATGTTGGCTACAGTCAGAGCTTCTGACAGCTGATGCTGTGAGAGCGTTTAGCAAGAGAGCCTTGGGTCCAAGGCTTACAGAGGAGCAGATGGAAAGCTGGAGAGGTGGGTGATTGGCTCACGGTCCCACAGCTGGCCAGTGGTAGCCTGATCCCCCAACCCAGGATTCTGGGAACTGCCTCACATGGTCTGCAGGTCTAGATCTGTGCCCATAACTGGGATTCTGTGCCCCATTTCTGTCTGTCCCTCCCTACTTCACCCCCATGAGATCCAGCACCTCCTCCTCCATGAAGCCATCTTTGCCACCCCAGGCAGAGTTATGCCTCTGCATAGCTGTGTGTGTGCATGCATCTGTGTCACTGTGGTCAATATACCTGCCTCCTCAGCCGGTCCTCCCAGGCAGGACAAATGGCCCCTGTCCTCAAAAGCTCTCTAAGGAGATAACTCTCAGTACCACCCTCCCTCTCCAACTTGCCCCTGAGTAACTTGCACTGCAAAAGCTGGGGTGTGGGGTCCCCCTGCCTCCCAGCATGTGGAAGAGGAAGCATCCCCAAGGCAGTGCCTTCGTCCTAACCCCAAGAGGGGTTTCCGAGCATCTTCCCCCATGGCAGGGACCACAGCAGCCCGGAGCAGCTTCAGGCCTGGCCATTGGACACACCCTGTCCTGATGGTGGCAGCCTACTGAGTCGCTCTGCTTGGGCTCTTTTTCCTCCGCTGTCTTTTATGCAGACACCAGGAGGCTCTGCCGAGCTCTGTGACTTGTTTTCTTCTGTTAGAGAGATATGACCTCCTCCCTGACATCTGCCTTGTTCCTATTGGGGCTTACCATGCTGGCTCCCTCCCCTCTGCCTGGGCGTCTCCAAGCCCCTCCATGCTCTCACAGACCTGCCACCTGCCAACTAAGACTTCCTCCAGGTCTCCCTCAACCCTGGTTCCGCCTCAACCACCTACGAGCAATGCCCTCCCTCTCCTCCACTCCTAAGTGAGTCAGGTCTGTGTCCAAAGATAAGCAAGGCCAAGGTCTCCTCTCACTGGGAGCTGTTTCAACACATTCTCCTTCCCTTTTTGTACTGGTTATCTAATGTACAACAAATCACTCCTGATTAAACTTCGTGGTGTAAAACAACAAGAATCATTGATTATCTTCACAGTGTCTGTGGGTCGGGAATTCAGAGCATCTTGGCTGGGTGGTTCTGGCTTGGAGCCTCATTGAACTGCAGTTGGAAGTCTGCTGTAGCCACTGTCATCTGAAGGCTTGATTGGAGCTGCAGACCCACTTCCAAGGTGGCTCATTCATATAGCTGGCAAGTTGGTGCCAGCCTTCAGCAGGTGGCAACAGTTCCTCTCCACCTGGACATCTCTCCATAGACAGGGCGCTCGAGTGTCCCCACAGCATGGCAGCTGGCTTCCCTCCAAGTGGCCAAGGCAGAGCCTGCTATGTTTTTGTGATTTAACCTTGGGAGTCACACATTGTCACTTCTACCATATTCTATAGGTCATATGAGCTGCCCTGCTTCACTGAGGCAGGGGCTACACAAGGACATAAAACCCAGTTGGTAAAGATCAGTGGCAGCCATCCAGGGGGCTGGCTGTCACACCTTAGAAAGCTGGAAAAGGCTGTCTTCAGCTGACCTAGGAACACACTTCCTGACTTACTTTCTCCCTTTCTCCATCAATGGACAACTGGTTTACTTAAATCCTGTTCTAGTGATGTAAAGATGGACAAGGCCATGGGCCTTCCCTGGAGGAACTCACAGTCAAATTGAGGAGAGTCTCATCACAAGAACTGCTTCAAAAGAGTTATGTACAGAATGATGGCAACACAAAGGACAGGTTCTTACCTATTTGGGGGAGTATGGAACACCTTCACAGCAGAGGGGACATTTGCTCTGGGTCTTAAAGGTTGAGTAAGAGTCCTCAGGTAGAGGAAGGAGAAAGGATATGGCTCCATGCAGAGGTAATAGCATGAGCCATGGCGGAGAGTCATGGCAGCATACAAGACTGTGATTTTGAAGGGTCTAGAAGGCTGTGATAGGGAGTTTGGACTTCATACATCAGGAACTGCTGGAGGGAGTCAAACCAGAGGAAGCTCTGGCAGAGCTATGTGGTGGACAGGACATGACTGGCAGGGGCAGAGGCTGAAGACAGAAAGTCGGGTCAGGAAGCTGCTGCAATGCTCCTCTGAGAAAAAAGGACTGTCTGAGAGACCATGGGCATGAGAGGAGGGGTGAATTCAGGAGGTGGGGCAGAAAGGACATGGTGAGAAATTGTCTCTGGCAGAGAGGACAGGCTTGAAGGACAAGACTTACTTTTTCCACCATCTCTGCCCCTGGGGTCTTCCTTCCCTAACTTTTGGCTCCTCCCGGATGACCCGCACCCAGCCCATGCTTGAGTCCTGAACAGAGCTACCTGGCTTTTTCTAAATAAGTTCTCTGGATCAACACCATGAGCCTTCAGTGTATGCCCCTGTAGAAAAAACTGATCAGAGTTATGTGAGAGGCCAACATGACATCAGGACCATTAGCCTAGGACTAAGTATCTTAAATGTTTTAGGCCACAGACTTTCTTGAGACTAGTGAAAACTATGAACTATCTTTCCAGGAAAAAAAATGCATATTTGTACACACAGTTTGCAAACAATTTCAGAGGCTCACATGTCCCTCAAAGTCTATCCCTGGGTCTCTGAACCCTACATTAAAAGCCCCAGGTCCAGGGAAAAAAATAGAAAATGAAAAAAGCAAATATTTGACTCCCTAAAGTCTGTTATTTACTTCCTCTTTTAATATCCCCCAGCCCCCTGCAATAATGGAACATCCCCCGAAATAGCAAGAAACAGGAGGAAGCATTTACCCAGTGATAGCCCCTGGTGCCACCAGCCTCACTTGGCGGGTTTATTTTCATTATTACAGTAATTTTCAAGCTGCAGGCTACAATTTTCACTTGCAGCGAGGTATTAAATTGAAATTACCCCAGATGTAATTGTCATAGGAAATAATCCTGGATACATGGAAGTGAATGCCTTTTCAAGATGGGGTTTTATCACTCATACCAGGGTTTGGGGCTCTGCCTCTTACATGCCAGATTTAGGTGTGTGTTGCAGGGGCCAGGCATCAGCACAACATGGTAGCCTGAAGCTGTTAACCCAGAACACAGTGAAGCCTCTGCCGACTGGAATCTACCCACTGGCCAGTGGCGTGGGCAGATGGGCCAAAAGGGCACAGAGTGGGGAGCAGAGCCCAAGACTTGGGGTTGTGTTCATGCAGCTACCAGGAGCCACCGTACGCTAGCTCAGGCATGCAAGAAACACCACACTTATTTTCCGTATATCAACTCAACTTGTCTCCAAGCCCAGGTTCCCCCAAGGTGGAAGAAAATTCAGATTTAGTTATTCTTGGAGCTCCCCAGCCCCTCTTAGGGCCCGGTGAAGCCATGGGGTCTTACCTAGCGCTTTGCAGTTGGGGAAGCCCCTCTAGATATCAAGCATCTGGCATAGGGGTGCCCACCCAGATGCCTTCGGTTCTAGCCCTGCAGATATGCTCTGTCCCTGAAGGTCTCACTTGTCCTGTGCCTTTCCTTCCCTAGATGCACGCTGCTGGTGTATTGCACGGACCTTCCACCCACTAGCATCATCATCACCTTCCACAATGAGGCCCGCTCCACGCTGCTCAGGACCATCCGCAGGTGAGGCATCCTTGCTCATCTGTTGGCCAGCTCCAGGCCAGCAACTGGTGACAGTGTGTCTACTCCCCTGGTGCCCGGCCCTGTCCTAGGAACACCAGACACATCTAACTACATGCTAGGCACTATTGTATATGTCACATGCGTCCACTTAGTCACTCCTCACATTCCTGTAAGGGAGGTTATTATCTCATTTTATAGAAAGACAGAGGCCTGTGGTGTTAGGTAATGTGCAGAAGGTCAAAGAGAGTAAGTAGAAGAAGCAACCTCAGAGCCCTCGGCCTCCCCACTCTGCCAGGCTGCCCCTAGAGCATGGGCTCTGACTTCCACAAATGAGGAACGGGCTGAGGCCCTGAGAGGCTGAGTGCACACCCCAGCCCCAGCATCAGGCTGGGGTCAGCATCCAGCACCCTGACTCTCTGCCCTCCCACACACTTGCCAGGGGCCATGCAAATCAGAACGGCCTGCAGCAATCACTAAGGCTTGCCTTCCTGACCATCTACCTGCAGTTCCATCCCTGTTGCCCTCGGGCTTCAGTCCACTCATCCTCTGGGTCATGTTCTTGCTCTAATAGGTATATCCTGCTACAAATGGCCTCTGGCCTGTGTGGGTTTTTGATATACCCAAGTCCCAGTGCCAGGCCCTAGCAGAACTCCCCTCAGAACGTAGAACTGCACCCAGAAGACTTACCCAGGAATTCCTCCCCCAAATTCTCCAAAGACTCTGGCTGTTTCACCCTCCTTCCCCCATACCCACCCTCCTCTCCAGAAGTCATCTGTCCTCCTCTCCCTCCCTCAGGCCACCAGTAGCATCTACCTCTCAGATGGCAATGACAGCAGCCGCCCTCACTCCAGCTCCTGTGCACACATATTCTGTGCACCTCAGCTGCAGAGGTGAGGAGGCCACTGCCACGCCCACTTCACAGCTGAGGAAACTGACATTGGAGATACTAAATCAAGGTCCCGTGTCACCTAGCCAATGATAGTGAGGCAGGATTCCAGGCCTTGCACTCTGATCTCAGAGTCCTCCTTCTTGGCAGCCTGAGCAGGGAGAGGCTAGCCCCAGTGGTGGCATTCAGCATCCTTCGGGGCCAGGAGTGCCACAGCCACATCCCGCAGCTGAGCAAGAACCCGCAGTACCTCCATGTCCCCATGACACACGGCTCATTAGACCCTTCCTGTCCTGCTGAGCAGCACATCAGCTGGTGCCGATGCCACAAAGAAGGAAATATGATGAAACATGGGTCAGAGAGCACCAAACAGCAAAATCTCTTACTGTTTCCATCATGCAGGCCACACTTTTCCTGTCTCTCCCACCCCCGCATGGCTGTGGGCAGTGGGAAGTTCTAGGTGATTGGGAGGTAAGTCCTGCAGTAGGGTCACCCTGCGGGAAGGCACCAAATCTTCAGCTCCATCTGTCACGAATGATGAATGTCCAAGTACACGGTCACCAAATCCCTTAGAGACATAGGGAAGGACCTGCCCAGACACACAGTTTTTAGCCCAGTGCTTCCACCCATCCAAGGGGACAGCCCTGTCTGCTGTTAAGACATCCTCGGCAATGACAGGCTGGCTTCTTCCTCCAGCCACGTGCCCATCCTGGCTTGTGCAATCACCCCAAGAGCCACCTGATTCAAACTTGATTTCCCAACAAGGCAACAGCTCTTGACAAGAAAATGTGCCAAGTCACTGTCAGGTGTCACCGGGAGTCTCAGGGTAGATAAACAATAACAAAGTGCCTGGCTGGTTAAGTGTGGGGACAACAGGGATGGAGGAGGCCCAATTCTCCTGGGTCTCCTGTGGTGAGGGGAGGAGCATCTGGGGCATCTAGGCTGAGAGGACACACGGGGAAGTGGAGGTGGCTGGTTCTGAAGTGCCAGACCACAGCCCCACTGCTGCGATCTGCTGGGGCACCAGGGCAGGTTCATGGAGCAGGCCAACTGCAACCTCTGCCTTCCCCACCGCTATGGTGGCTGCCCCACTGGTCATGACTGGGCATACCTGCCAGATGTTTCCATGAGAACAGCGTTAGCATCTGAGAGAGGCCCCTCGCTTTCCAGGCCGGCCTCTCCCTGCCCATCCTGCAAGAAGCTCTCTGATGCCGGGCGCCTCCATCCCCTGACACAGTCACACACATGCAACCAATCAGGGGCTTCCTCTGGGCCCTTCTCTGCATATCACTACTGCAGTACTTGCTGCATTTTTCCGGCCTGTAACCTTCAGTAAGCTCCTTTAGGGCAAGGGCTTATCTTATCCATCTCTTAACCTCCCAGTGGCTCAGTTTCCTAACCAAGGAAATGAGAATACTATTCCTACTTAGTGCATAGGGTTGATAGGGTTGCTACGGGTTAATTCGGCTAAAGGACTGAGAACTGTGCCTGGTATGGAGGAAGTGCTTGATCAAAGAGAAGAGGCTATGGGAGACTTAAAAGGGTGCCACACTTGGAGTCAGAAGCCCTGGAGTCAAATCCAAACCCTACCACTGTCTAGCCGTGTGACCCTGGGGCATGTTATTAACTACATCTGCAGAAAATGATGATAAAAATATCTTTCATGTTTCTAATTCTATCACATTTCTCACAGTAAACTTTCCTCTTGGGAATGTCTCAGACATTTGGGGGCATTACAGTGTATGTAATATGGGGGCTTCTAGGCCCCCCAGGCCTCCCTAACAGTGTTTATGTCCTCGAGGGTACTTTAGCTGCTGTGCTCAGACTCTAAGACATGTTTCTCCTCTTCCTGCCACTCCTCCACCTCTACATGGTATGAATGACACTTAATAATAATAAGATTACTATGTTAAATGTATCCTGAGCTTTGTGGCCTGCAGAACACCTTCCTTCTCTCACTCCAGTTGGAGCCTCATCCTGAGCCTATGGGGCAGGTGGTACACATAGTGAGAGCAGAGGCATCAGGCCTCAGGTTTCCTGGCTTTCCCGGAGGTACAGCCCAGCTCCTCTGTATGCCCACCTGATGGAGGGCTGCCCCGAGGCCCTGGAACCCTGCACTCTGGGAGGGTTCTCGGGGCCCATCAGCCCCGTACTTTTCAGAAGACACCCATGACGTGCCAGATGAGTTAGCTGAGGGAGCCCATTTCCTGCCTCTTAGGAACTTCAGATGTCAGCCAGCCTCGAGCTCAGACCCAAGCGTGACACACACAAACAGCAAATCGGGGACCTGAGAGCCATGTGTAGACAACCAGGAGCTTACATCAAAAGCAGGCAGGGCAGAAATGAATGTTAGGGGTGGAGGCAGGAAAGATTACTTCTAGAAACTTCCATGCCTTAAGATTCTATACCTCCCTTTCACTCCCTATCCTGTTGCACAAATGGATCACTAGCCACTGAGAGGGGACTGACTGAAGGGCATGTCCTGTCTCAGAGGTCTTCAATAAAGGGATCTTCTCTAAGGTACTTTTCATTGTTAACTTTCTGGAATTCTGGATAGGCTTTGTTGTCAGGCTCTTTGCAACTCCCTGCCCGGACCCTCTGGCCCCCTAAGCTCTTGAGTTAGCTGGGGACTAGATAGGCTCACGTGGGGCACTCAGAGGCAGGTGGAGGCTCAATGGGGTACACAGATGACGGGGTGGGGGTAGAGAAGCATGACCTTGATGCATTAGGGGACCTTCTCACTTAGAGAGGAAACAAGCCCTGAAGAGTGGTTTATGTTGACTCCTGCTGCAGTGAGTCCTCATATTTATGGGAGACCCAGCGCTGTCCCCTTCCTCTTGGGGCATCCTTCACCGCCACCCCTCCCATCGGGGCTCCGAGGCATGTGTTGAATCTTCTCACTGTTGCTTTTTTATAATATCCTAGATCTAGGGGAGCCATTTCTCAGACTAAGGTGTTTAAGAATTTGGACTCTGGGGACAGATTTTCATGGCTCTGCCCCTAACAGCTATGTGACCATAAGTAAGCAAGTTAGTCTTTCTGCCTCAGTTTCCTTTTCTACAAAACAGAGACTGCTAATAATTACCTGACATTATTGTGGAGAAGGTCAAATAATTTCAGATAGGGAAAGGACTTGGAGCAGTGCCTGGCATATAGTGAGCCTGAGCGGTGACAACAGGTGTACATTGTGAGCCTCCAGCCCTGGCAGACAGCCAAGTTCTAATGCAGTGGCTCTCAAGCTTGAGCAGGCATCAGAAGCTCCTGGAGGGCTTATTAAAACACAGTTTCTTGGACCCCATCTATAGAAAGTCTAACCCAGGCTGGGCGCGGGGGCTCACATCTGTAATCCCAACATTTTGGGAGGCCGAGGCGCGCAGATCACCTGACATCAGGAGGTCAAGACCAGCCTGGCCAACATGGTGAAACCCCGTCTCTACTAAAAAAGTACAAAACATTAGCTGGGCGTGGTGGCAGGCGCCTGTCATCCAAGCTACTCGGGAGGCTGAGGCAGGAGAATCACTTGAACCTGGGAAGCAGAGATTGCAGTGAGCCGAGATTGTGCCATTGCACTCCAGTCTTGGCAACAACAGTGAAACTTCATTTCAAAAAAACAAAAAAGTCTAACCCAGTAAGCCTAGAGTGGGGCCCAAGAATTTGCATTTCTAACAAGTATCTAGGTGACAGTGATGCTGCTGGCTCCAGGATCCCACTTGGGAAAGTTATGCATATTGCTATTAATAGTTTCAATATTATTAATATCAATACCCCCATTCAGAGAGCAGCTGCTGTGTGCCAGGCATGGTGAGCTCTTTTCACACAGCTGAGGAAATTATAGTGCTGAAGGTTCAGTACTTACTGAAGCTCTCCCTGTTAGTGAATGGTGGATACAAAGAAACAGTACTTGAACCCAAGTTAGTCGCACTCCAGAATGACTAAACTCAACTGTCAGCCGGGCTTGGGTCTTCATTCTACTGGTATTTATGGAGCGTTTGATAAAACCTGCCTGCATAGAGCACCGTGGAGTTCACAAAGCAATTTCAAATACATTTCCTCATTTCACACGCACAAAAGCCTGTGAAGTAGGTCAAGTATTAATATCGCCTGCTTTTACAAGGAAAATGTAATTACAGGAGGAAATGAAGGCTGGGAGCGAACCAGCATCTATCTGGTTCAGGATTGCACAGTTAGTGGGTGGTGCAGCCCACCTGGCCTCTGAGCCCACACTGCCCACGCTGCCCTGCGGCCTCTGGGCGCTCCTCGAGGGCCCATAGTTAGGGCGCAGCAGGTGTAGAAGCCGCCTGTGTACCTGCCCTCTGGCAGAGAGATGAGCTGCATGTAGAAGACTGTTCTAGAACAATTCCAGGCAGAGTGAGGAGAGCACTTATTCCCATGCTGAGGCAGAGTAAAGAAGGGTGTGGGGAAGGCAGCTGGAGTGGGAGTGAGGCTGAGAAGAGCTATCCTGTGCTGGGCCTGGACGAAAGAATGAATTTGCTTTGCTGTAGAGGCAGTGGTGAGAGCAAGTGGGGGAGACCTGAGCAACCATTCCCTCCCTGGGTGGAGGGAATGAGAATGGGTGTGCATGAGGGAGGGCCCTGGAGGACCACCTAGGCCAGGCCAGGTCCCTTGGACTGGACTTGACCTTCTCCTCTGACCACCCAGAGCACACGCCCACCTCAGGCCCTCCCAGCCGCAGGCCATGTTTAAGGGGACTCCACCGTCGCTCCAACTGTTCCGATTAGAGAAGCAAAAACAAGCTTGTGTTTCCTGGTGTTACCAGGAAATGGTCTAATTAGCACTCATTGCTGACTATTTCTTTTTTTTTTTCTTTTCTGTTTTAAACCCTGGACATTTTTTATTCACTAATCATCTCTCAGTTCAACCAGTGCAGAGCCGCACGCGATTTACCTTTTGATGTTCTCAGAAGAGAACTCTTGAATTTCAAAGAGCTGGCAGGGATTTAGCAGAATCGAATGCAGAATCTACAGCCGTAATCAAACCTCATTAGGAGTTATTCTTCCAGCAAGTTTTCCGCTGTCTCCTGCCTCCCTCCCTGATTAGAGGGCTGGTTGTTGTTTGTATGTGTTTTCTTTGGGACGATCATGGTGAACAGTCCCCTTCCATCATCCTCTGGCAGAGGCTGCAGCCTTTCTTTCCCCTCCCTGACCCCGAGCTCCCGAAGACAGAGACAGTGGGCTCAGGACTTTGTGTTGGGGTTCCTCTCTCCACCTGATACTAGTTGCCATGGTGAGAACCAAGGCTTCATAAATATGGGAGCTCCAGGCTAAGTTCTCTTCCCGGAGAGTCTGCATCCTGCATAGAAGGGGTGGTGCACTCCAATCAGGGCTCAGAAGGGCCCTCCTGGGAGGAGGGCTGCACACAGCGCCTCCACCTGCATCCATTCTGAAGCCTCTCTCCAACATACATGGGGCTCTGGGAATCCCGTGGTGGCTGGTGTGGCCCACGCATGTGTCTGAGAAGTCACGTAGTTTGGGGTGTTCAGGAGAAACAGGATCCAGTCATCTCAGTCAGGCCTAAGACCCAGAGTTAACCTTGCCCCTGGGTAGAGATCCATAGCACAGGAGGGGTAAGTGAGTCAGTTAGATTCAAAAATCATTAATGATGCACCAAATTAAGTGATAACAAACAATTGCAACCATTTGTTATCACTAAGTGCCAAATATCATGCTAAATGCTTTTTATACACTTTCTCCTTTAATTTGCGCAACTGCACTGTGAAATAAGTACTCTCCTATTATTATCCCTGTTTTCTAGATGGGATCCTTTGCTATACAGAGCAGTAAAGTAACTTGCCCAAGATTACACAGCTTGCAGTAAGTAGCTGCTACACCACAAGCTTCTGGAGGGTAGAATCATCATATGCCCAGTGCTGAGCACATAGTAGGTGTTCAGTAAATATCCCTCAAGGGAACAGTTATGGACCAAGGTGCTGTGCTGGACTCTGGCAATAAAGAGAGCAATGGGTCAAGGGTCTTACCCTGGGATATTTCCCCCCAGAGGGGACCACAGGCAGGCGAGGTACAAAACCAAACTTCAGGGCTGGGAAGTGAAAAAAGCCGTAGGATCAGATACAAACTGCTAGGAGATCTCAGAGGAGGAAGCAATTAATTCTCACTAAGTGGCTTGGAAAGCTGTTAGGGAGGAAGTGACATTCAAACTGGTCCTTGTGGGCAGCACAGGGGCATTTCCAGCAGCGGCGGTGGCGGCAGCAGCAGGAGAGAGGCTCTCAGTTATGAATGAGCAGGATAGCTTCAGACAGCAGCACTGAGCATGGGAGGTGGGAAAAGGTGGGCCAGCTTCCGATGGCAAAGGCCTTAGGAACGTGCTGAGGATTTGGGATGTCAATAGTGAGGAGCCCCTGGGGGGTTGTCAGTTTATTTATTTGCATTGGCGAGGAGAATCACACAATCAAAGCTCCATGTCAGAAAGTTCACTCTGGAGACCACGAGCAAGATGGCCTGGGAGAGGCTGGAGCAAGTTGAGGCTATAAACCAGACAGAATAGGTTAAATCAGGGTAGAGCTATAAGAAGTGAAAGTGATTTGAGTGACATTTTCCAGTCAAACCAGCCAGTCTTTACTGATTTGCTGTGGGGTTTCAGGGAGTAGGAGGGTTGCCGAGGTTAACTCCTGGGCTTCTGTCTGGATGGCTTTGCGGGTGGTGGAGGTATTCATTAAGATGGTGAAGGCAGCATTACATTCCTGCTGGCTCACAGATAAGCAATATGACTGGACAAGCCCTTTGGTGCTCTGATTTTTCATTCCTCAAATGCAATGGTGTTTATTTAAAACTCAGATTAATGACATATATTTTGCCACTAGAAGTCACAATGATTTTTTTTCTCTTTCCATCTTGCAGTGTATTAAACCGCACCCCTATGCATCTGATCCGGGAAATCATATTAGTGGATGACTTCAGCAATGACCGTAAGTCTTGTCGCTCACTTGCTCTTTAAACACCAATGTCTGTTCCCAGCCACTCTGTAACAGGCAGAGGTGAGTCCACTGGTTTTCTGGGAATGCGGAAAAGCCCAGGTTTGTAATAGGTATGGAAGTCTTTGAGTGTCCATGGCTAGGCTCAGAAGGAGAGAAGCTTTATATCCAAAAAAACAGTTTCTTGGGTTCTCTGCAATAATCTGCAGTCTGAGCTAAGGCCCTCTTCCTATCACTCCCTGGGAGGTCTGGGTGGGCCCTGTCTTTGTGACTGCCCCTGCTGCCGTGGGACATCCTGTCACCTGGCCATGACACAGTGAGGGCTGCCTTCCAACCTTTCGGCACACTTGCTCATCACCATTGCCTACCTTGTGTCCTCCAGTTATCCTATCAAAGAACCTGGGTCCCATTCAAATTCACAGCAAATCCACTCTCCCCAAGAAAAACATGGGTGTCTTTCCAGACACTGTGCATCAAATTTGAAAGGTACAATAATAGTCGAAGCATTGTCAGAATTAATGTACTGGTAGTGCCAACACCTCCTGTGAAAGCCATCTTCCCAGGAGCCTGGGTACAGTTCTGTGCAGTCAGTCATAACCAAGCAGTACACCCTCTTCCTGGTGATGAACTGAGGGAAATGGAGTGACCACTGTGGACAGCTCCGGGTCCGAGCAGAGTGGAGCCCACCCACACCAGCTGTGAGGCTGGAAGATGGGCATGGGGAGCCACCCCCACACTGGGGTCTGCTGTATGAAGGCTGGAAACCCACACCCATTGGTGCAGCCTCGGAACCTCTGGAGGTGATGTGGAAGTGGGCTGTACACGAGGCCCAGAGCAATGAGATCAAGATTCTGAGTTCTGGAATGTGAGGATCTGCTCTCCCTTCCCTAACAAGGAAGAGCTTGGAGGTGGGCAGACACCAGCCCTGCTGAGGGGTAGCCCGGCACTGAGGCAAGAGAAGAGAGTGCTGCTGGATTCACTTGCAAGCAGAATACAGCATGGACTCTGGAGCCAGACTGCCTGGGTTCAAATCCTAGACCTGTAAATCACTCACTAGCTATGTGCCTTAGGCAAATAATCAACCTCGTGCGCGTCAGTTTCCTTGTTACAAAACAGAGATAATCATAGTGTATATGGTTTATGTAAGGAAAAAAAATATGTTAACACATTTGAAGTGTTTAGAACAGTACCTAGCCCAGAAGCCTGTGTAGTTCAGAGCCAAGCAGAGAGGCCAAGGTCAATAAACTAATAAAGCAAAACCAAGATACGGAGTTCAGAGCCAGGGAGCTGGTGAACCAAAGGAGTGAGGAGCAGCAGGCAGGCCAAGGAGTGACAGGGACAGATGCCTAGGATGGGGTTTCCTGTATGGTGGAGAGGTGAACCAGCTCTGTGTAATGGGAGGCATGCTGAGTGGGACCCTTCCAAAAGCAGGTCTGTGAGCTGAAAGGAAAGTCGAAACTCTTATCTATTCTTGGCCTTCCAGCAGTTTTTACCAGACCTACTAAAATGACCAGGACTCTAATCTTTTGCTTTGAATGGACTATAAGAAAAGAAAAATGGGGACGGGCACAGTGGCTCGTGCCTGTAATTCCAGCACTTTGGGAGGCCAAGGCGGGAGGATCATCTGAGGTCAGGAGTTCAGGACCAACCTGGGTAACATGGTGAAACCTTGTCTTTACTAAAAATACATAAATTAGCCAGGCGTGGTGGTGGTGCATGCCTGTGGTCCCAGCTACTCGGGAGGCTGAGGCAGGAGAATCGCTTGAACCCGGGAGGTGGAAGTTGCCGTGAGCCAAGATCATGCCACTGAACTCCAACCTGGGTGACAGAGCGAGACTCCATCTGAAAAGAAAAAGAAAAGAGAAATGAGATTGTTTGTATTAATAACAAGGATAAATGCTTGAGGGGATGGATACCCCATTCTCCATGACGTGATTATTACACATTGCATGCCTGGTTCAAAACATTTCCTGAGCCCCTTAAGTGTATATACGTACCATGTGCCCATAAGAATTAAAGATTTAAAAATTAAATTAAAAATTGTTTAAAGAGAAAAATCACAAAAAAGAAAAGAGAAATGTCCCCAGGTGACTAGGCCAGGATTTTCCACCTGGAACATTTTCAAGCAAGTATACAGGTGCCACTGTGTACTGACCTGTTCCAAAGTGGCCCAGTTGAGGCCTCTTTGCCCTAGACTGGCCACCTTGTATGACAGCAGTGACTTGTCAGCCCCTCACAGCCTGGAAGCACAGTCAGAACTGCGCTCTGCAGTTAGGGGACAGTGGGCAGGGCTGCCTCACCTACCCTTCAGGTTCACCTGCAATGCACACAGTTGTAACATGTAGGTCCATCCCCCGGCGCTCAATTGGCTTAACCTTTTGTCTTTGCAGCTGATGACTGTAAACAGCTCATCAAGTTGCCCAAGGTGAAATGCTTGCGCAATAATGAACGGCAAGGTAGGTCTGAGCTGCTGTGCGGGAGCCTCCAGGGTCAGTGTGTGGGGGTCGAAGGTGTGATGGTGTGTGTGTGTTGGGGTGTCAGTGGGGAATGCTGGGTGGCTTCTCCCTAGTCTCGCTGGACAATGGAGTGACAGTGGCACCCACTTCGTCATTTGTTCCTGACTGCAGGTCTGGTCCGGTCCCGGATTCGGGGCGCTGACATTGCCCAGGGCACCACTCTGACTTTCCTCGACAGCCACTGTGAGGTGAACAGGGACTGGCTCCAGCCTCTGTTGCACAGGGTCAAAGAGGTGAGTGAGGCTGAGGAGCAGGGCCGGGCCTCATGCCCCAGCTTTCTCCAGGCTCTCTCTCAAGCTCATTACTTCACATATGCACCCCCAGTTCTTCTGGGAGGTGGGCAGAACAGATCGCAGTCCTGATTTTATGGATGAAGGAACTAAGGTAGAGCAGCCTGTGTGAGGTCACACAGCATCAGTGGTGGAGCGAGGACTGGGATGTGTTGTGACTGGGACTGTCACCCAGAGCAGGCTTGCACTTGGGACAGCTGGGACATAACGTATGCAGTTTCTTGGGCAGGAATGAACTGCCCAAAACTGGTTCTACCGGAGAGCAGAAGGTTCCAGAATGGGAACCCTTATGGGCGTCTTTTATAGAAAGGAGGCAGCAAACCTAACCAGGGTTCATCCCCTAATTCCTGGGGCCTCTGTCTTATTTCTACCCTCACCCAAAGGCTACACCAAGCAGGCAGGCTAGATGCTAAGAGACCTGACTTCCTTGCCCCTGTTTGCCCTTAAATTACTCTACAATTCTGGATGCTTCATTCCTCCAGTGTCTCAGTTACTCCCCAAAAAGTGAAAGGAAATTTAATTTTTCTTATTATTTTATATTCCCTGAAGTCTATCCACTTCCCTACTGACTACAGAATGTGTGGCAATTGCAGATGGCAGTATCAATTCAATGACTAGCATTTGTACTGTACGTTCCTCTTCCTGAGTTATTGACTCCTATAGCCATTCTGTGAAGTAGGAGGTCAGGTATTTTGAATATACCCACTTCACTGAAGAGGAAACAGGGCAATTACATCACTAGGTCTGATGTTTTCTGGTTGGTACCACCAGCACCAGATCCCTGGTGTTGCCTCAACAGCATCTTCCCTGTGCTGTGGTTATTTCCTGCTCACTCTTCATGGTAGCTCCTAAACTCCTACCTGCATAATGACAGTGTTAAGAGGACTGAAGAATAAGCTATGTCGTCTGCTCAGAAGAAAACAAGGAAATCCTTCCCAACATTGTTCATTCCAAAGAGAGAACCTCAGTGGGTTTACAAAGTTCTCTCACATGGGCCTAGATGTTAAGGCCCATCAGTAACCATTTTCTCTGAGATTGGGATGGCTCGTCGTCCACTTAGTGTTGTTTAGAAAAATCTCCTCTCCAGAATCACTTGAACCCAGGAGGCAGACGTTGCAGTGAGCTGAGATTGCACCATTGCACTCCAGCCTGGGCGACAAGAGTGAAACTCTGTCTCAAAAACAAAAAAGAGGAAAAAGAAAAATCTCCTCTCCTACTCTTTTTTGATGTCTCCTAGGCAAAGAGGTCTCGATTGGGAAATGTGGCCATGAACAGATACCTGTTGAAGGGCCTCTCCTGGCACTGAAGTCCCTTCCAAATGCACCCCTCCCTCCATGCTCTCTTCTGCAGCCCCTTGTCCCTGGACATGCCCCGACATTCCCATTGCTCCAGCTCTGTCCAAGCCCTTCCTGTCCCTGGATGCCTTTCCCCTCCTCTCCACAAACCCCCTTGCTCTGTGGGGCCTTGTCCATGGCTCCCTTCCTCTAGGCAGTCTTTTCTGACTTCGTGGCCAGCTAGGGTCATTCCTGGCAGTCATTGCTCCCTTGACCCACCATTTCCTCTTCTGGGTTAGTCCTTTGCCTCCCCTAATAGCTTACAAATCCAATGGGGGCACCAATGCCTCCTTGTGGCCATGCTGCCTGTCATAGAGTAGGTGCTCAGTGTTCGGAAATGATAATAAAAAACCAGATGCCATGGGGAGGTGTTATGGTTGGAAGAGGAGAAAATCAAGCTTGCTTCCTACCCATAAATGAATCAACAGACATTTCCTGAGCACCTATTTTGAGCAGAGTCCCAAGGGTTGGAATGGGCTGTGTAAAGGAATCCATACCCTGCTTAGTAAGGTCCGCTGGGTTCCTTGTGCACTGGTGCCACACTGGTTCACAAATGACCTCCAGTAAAGGGAAGCACAGTTTAAGTGACCGCAAGTAGAAGCAACCACAAAAACTCTAGAAAGAAGGAAATTCGGCCAGTGTGGTGACTCATGACTGTAATCCCAGCACTTTGGGAGGCCGAGGCGGGCAGATCACAAGGTCAGGAGATCGAGACCATCCTGGCCAACGTGGCGAAACCCTGTCTCTACTGAAAATATAAAAAGTTAGCTGGGCGTGGTGGTGCGGCACCTATAGTCCCAGCTACTCGGGAGGCTGAGGCAGGAGAATCAGTGAACCAGGGGGGCAGACGTTGCAGTGAGTCGAGATCGTGCCACTTCACTCCAGCCTGGGTGACAGAGCAAGACTCCGTCTCAAAAAAAAAAAAAAAAAGGAAGGAATTTATTTGTGAGGAAGAAATATGGAAAACATTTGCGCACCTCCTGTTTATGGAAGTAGAGGAACTCTACTCCCCAGAAGGAACCTTTGCTTCCCCAAAAAAGTCTTTCTGCCCGTGAGTTGTTGACACTACCCTAGGGCCAGCTATGTCATCCTGCTGCCCTTCATGCCTGGAGTTAAAAGGAAACTTTAGTATAGTAAACAAAAACTAAAGGTTAAGGTTGCAGAATCAGAACTAAGTCTAGGAGTGCTTAGCTGGGAAGAAACTGGTGGGAGTTGGAGATAGTGTCTCTGTTTACAGGGGATTTTACACAAAAGAGACAAGGTATTCCTTACTTAAACTAAGGTCATATTTTTAAAGTGGATTTCAAACTCAGGGACTGCGGTATAATGAAAAACTCCTTGGCAGAGGATGGAGGAGGCTGCGACCCCTCATTTTCCATTACAACAGTAACCCATGGTCATTGCAGACATTTTGGAAAATATGGAATCGTAGAATGAAGACAAATCAACCAAAACTCTATCATGCAAAGACTTCCACTGTTAACATTTCTTTCCATTCAGGATCTTTTTGCCTTTGCAGAAAGTGTCTTTTTAAATAGTTATTATAATACTGTATTTATATGATTTTTGTATTCTGCTTTTTTCCCTTAATGTTATACATAAGCATTTTCCGAGCAACGTTTCTAAGGCAGCTTGCTCCTTGCCGAGAGAATGGCAGATGTGTTGTAGTGTACACTTGCAGTCAAGAAGTTCATCTCTGAGAAGGAAATGAGGGGCTGAGGTCCAGGGCATGGTGCAGTGCACACTTGGCACTTCTGTCTCTCCTCAGGCTGTTCACCCCTCAGGACCTCTGCCTCTGACCAGACCCCTTCCCCTCTCAGTTTGCTGGCCATGCATGCTGGAACTGAAGTTCTTGGGACCCCAGGTCTCCTTGGATGTTGCGGGCTGCTAGGTGAGGTCATGGTAAAGACTCAGACCTGAACCCAGGAGCTCTCTGCCCAGAGCTGTGCCCAGGCCTCTCTGGGTGCAGCCGTCACAGCAGTGGACTCAGTCCCCATGGCCACTGCCCCCAGACTGATTTCATATGAATGTGCATGTGTGTTATGTGTGCACGTGTGCATGTGCACATGTGTGCACATTTTGTGTGTTGTGTTGTAAAATACATATAATGAAAGTTACCATTTTAACCTTTTGAAAGTGGGCAATTCAATGATTTTAATATTCACCACTATTTAATTTTAAACGTTTTCATCACCCCAAAAGGAAAAGTTTTTATTACTCCAAAAGGAAACCTCATACCCATTGGCAATCACTTACTCCTCATTCTCCTCTTCATCCTGCTCCTGGTCACTGCTAATCCACTCTCTGTCTCAATGGATTTGCCAGTTGTGCACATTTCATATAAGTGGAATCACACAACATGTGGCCTTTTGATCCTGGTTCCTTTCACTTA
Organism: Papio anubis; assembly: GCF_008728515.1. Taxonomy (NCBI): domain Eukaryota; kingdom Metazoa; phylum Chordata; class Mammalia; order Primates; family Cercopithecidae; genus Papio; species Papio anubis. The sequence goes on along the minus strand of NC_044989.1, from coordinate 30,771,089 downwards.
GCGTATCTTTGGGTTTTATCCGTGTTGTATGGATATTGGCATACTGTTTCAAGTATGAATGCATGTATTGGCATTCATTTTCATGGCTAATAATATTCCATAGCCTGTGTATGCCACATTTTGTTTATCGGTCCATCCATTGATGAACACCTGGGTTGTTTCCACCTTTTCACTTTTGTGAATAGCGCTGTTATAAATATTTGTGTACAAGGTTTCGTTTGGGTTCCTGTTTTCAATTATTTGGGGTGCCTATGTGAATTGCTGCTGGCTCATATGGTAATTTGATGCTTAACCTGCAGGGATCCCCAGGCTGATTTTGTCCCTGCGGAATGTGTTAAGGGAGCCTTGCTTTCCTCGGGCAGTGAATGAACCTGTGAAGCCCTTTCCGTCCCAGTGGCCCCAAGTTCATCTCAGAAACCCTCTCCGAAAAGTGCTATCCTTTCTACATCCATGGCCAGCCTTACCTGCTGGTCAGGCCAAGCCTTCATCTCTTCCTTTCCAAATGTGAGCGATGTCTGCCTGCTGCCAACGCTCCTTCTCCTCCTAAACTAAGCTCCTGGGGTCCTCACCCCTATCTGAGCTAAAGCTTTTGTAGCAAAGAGATTAGCGAAGAGACAAACCCAGGAGCCATGGTCCAGCTCTCACCCTCCCAGGTCTGCAGAGGCCTTGTGGACTGCAGAGGTTTTTGCTAAGACTCTGACTCTTTTAATGACCTGGAACAGTTCCGCTGGGCCAGCCCTTTGGGGACAGGGAGGGCGGGCATGCGTCAGCCTGTGTTTCCTGGTGTCTTTGGATGTGTCTTGTCTCAGAGTAGGACATGATTTGATCCTGTGAGTGGAAGTGGAAATTTTAAGCTGTAATTGGAGTTTGGGATTTTCAAAAATAGAAAGAGATAAGAAAGAGGCTGGGCTTCAGCTGTCATCCGCTGTCCTCAGCTGGTGTTTTCCACATTGAAAACCTCCCCAATTTTCCTTCTTTTCCTTTCAATTACATGATGATACTTGAAAGAAGTACCAAGTTGGGGTTTTTTTTAAACATAAGCTTATTTTTTTTTCACTCTCCTTATCCACATAGTTCTTTAGTAGGAAAAAAAGATTTTAAGAAACTCCAATCTCTGCAAAGCATTTGGTAAATTTATATAAATCATAGCTTACATATTCTTCAAAGCCTTCTCACATGCCTTTCTCTCTTGTTTCCTCACAAAAGCTCAGTTAGAGAGGCAGGATGGTTTTGCAAATAATAGTTTGTCTTTCTTTTATAGATGAAGAAAAAGAATCCCCAGAACTGGCTGATTTACTTAAGGTCACACATATTCTAGATGGCAGAATCAGAATGGGAACCCAAGTGTCCTGTCAACCCAGGACTCCTCCCTGTGTTCCCCACCTCTCCCTTCAGGTCAGGTTAGAGGCCCCCAGGCTGTGTGTCTATACCCACATCAGAACCATCTACTCACCTGTCCTCACCTTCCCTAGACTGTGAGGTCTTACTCATCCTTGTACCTGCCACGATTCCTAAACCACAGTAGGTGCTCAGGAGTGCTGGTTGATCACAAGAGTGGACGTCTCTAGGAGCTTTTTGATTGCCCATTCACAATATGGTTTTAATTACATGACTCAGTGGAGAAATGAGAGGCCTGATGGCAGGGGTGATAGATGGCCATGGGCTGATGCATTCAGCCTCTTGTAGTCACTCCTGGTGAGGGTTGGATAGGAGTCGGGTGGAGAGTAGGGGCTTGAATTTGCTTGGAGGAGGGGGGGAGGAGGGAGTGTGGTCCAGGTTCTGCGAGGGTTCCACCAGCTGCCTGCTTGAGCCTAAACATGGACCTTGCTTTAAAGATACATCCTGCTGGGGCATGCACACAGAGAGCTCAGTGTGCTTGGTGCTTTAATTGAGAGTCCCTCCATCACCCAGCCTACAGGAGGAGAAGCCATCTTGTTCAGCTGTAATTGACCCACCTGCTTGCTGGCAGCACTGACACAGTGTCCTTACAGGGAGCTAATAGATGCCCTCTTTTAGCCAGCACAGATTGAACACCTGCTGCCCACCAGGCTTTGGGCCGGGGCTGAGGGATACAAAAGCAGAGCAGGTACTGACCTCCCAGGGCACTCAGAGAAGTCGTGTCCTGGCTTTGGTGACTCATTTAAAAAGGCTCTTGCAGGCCTATTCAAGGTCATAGCTTTATGTGTACTTAGCCCCAAATATCCCTCAGTACCTATCTGGCCTCCAAGACTCTCAGCCAAGCAGATGCCACAACTGAGCTATGACAAGAATAATAGAAGGACAGAAACCCTCAGAGCTTATAGGAGGAGTGTACCAGAGCCTGTTGCAGCCCTGGAGGCAGAGCCCATGCATGGCTTCTGGGGAAGTCTGTGACCAAAGTAAGCAACCAGCATTTTATTTTCCATTGCAGTTTTTAAATACTGGGGAAAGATTTTTTTTTAAGTCAAAGCAAAACAGGATTGCAATCTGGGGGTCCCCAAGACTACCCTCAGGTTTAATAATTTGCTACAAGGACTGAGGACTCAGAAAAACTGTTAGAATCATGGTTATGGCTTAACTATAGTGAAAGGATACAGATTAAAACCAGCAATGGGTAAAGGTGCACAGGAAGAGTCCAGGCACAAGCTTCCAGTTGTCCTTTCCCAGTAGGTTGTACAGATACCACTTACTTCTCCTAGCAAGGTTGTGAGGCAACATCACAGAGTATTGCCAAAGGGGAAAGCTCCCCCAAGCCTTGATATCCAGGGTTTTTATTGGGGGTCAGTAAATAGACATGGCTGACTACCTCATGGTCTCCATGCCTTTCCAGAGGTCAAGTTGACTTGGTACCAGATGGCCCAAGGTCTTCACTATAAACCACATTATTAGCATAGATTATCTGGTGTAACCCACAGCCCCAAGTAAACAAAGACACTCTTCTAGGCAGGACATTCCAAGGGGTTAGAGGTTACCTCCCAGGAGCTGGGTAAGGGCCAAACATATCTTTGGGCATGATTAATTCTTTATTGCATAAGAGTCACAGAAGGACCTAGTACAGCTGCAGAGGCCCCAAAGCTCAAAGCAAAGGCAAAATCAAGACTTTGGCAGACATACAGAAGATATCTCTGAACTTCTGAGGTCATTTCAGAATTCAAGGAACAATTGTGTGTGTATTTGTGTGTGCATGTACAGGTATTTGTGTGGATGGTGGTGTGTGTGCCTGCAGTGTGTATCCATATGGATCCTGTGGACGTATCCACAGACACACAATGACAGTGGCCCAAGAGCCCCAGAGGAACTGTGGCAGCTGGGCAGGTGCAGTGCTGACTGTGAATGAACCATCTGTGACATCCCAGAGGTAGAAGTAATGCATTGAAAATGAGCATTTCTTTCCATGTGGGCCAATTGGTTTTCAGAGGCACCTTATTACTGTCAGAATGAGTCACATGTGGGAGGCTGAGGGCCAGATTAAGTCTGTGAACTTAAAATCAGGCACTCAGTGAATCTAGAGTTTAAAATAAGAAGACAACCTCATTTGGGGGAAAAATTGAACCAGGAAATTAAATGGCTTCAAGGAGAAACAGAGGTTCCTGCCTGTGCTGGCCAAAGGGTTGTTGGTGCGGAGGATTGGAAAAGCAGTCCTGCCTGGTTCCCGGGGACCTGCTGGTTTTGATGGGCTGTCTGATTCCCATTTAGCTGTCCAAAAGTTTCGGTTTTCACAGCTCGTTGACACCTCTCTGAGCAATGTGGGGAGTTTTCCTCACTGCACATCAGGTACAGGGCTACTCACCCAGAAGTGAGAATTTTGAAAAATACATATACAGTGGCTTGATGGCTCCAAGAAGCTGGTGACTTAGGCTTGCATATTTTGAAAATGTTTCCCACTATATGATTTTGATGCTATAGATGGGGTGGCCTGAGGGACATAGCAAGTAATGAGGCTGGAAAGCTAGAGACAGGCCTGTTCTTGATGGTCTGGGATGCTATGCTAAGGAGTTTGTACTTATCTTAGAGGCAGTTAAAGTTTTTAGCAGCTGAGTGGCAGAGTCAGATTTGCAAATCAGAAAGACAACTTTGGCAGCCATATGTGGAATAAAAGGGGAAGAGCAGGAGATAGAGTGGGGTTGGGTTTAGGAGTCCACTGTAGTACTCCAGGCTTGAGCGGATGGAGGAGAAGCAGGCTGAACTCAAAGAGCAGTTTTGGAGTTAGAACCAGCAGGATTTGGTCTGGTTGATGGGTTGGGTGAAGCTTCTTCATTTAGTGCTGCGGGGAGGGGAGACAGGTGATGATTCTGTTAACAGAAATAGGGGAACTTAAGGAAGGGAGCATGTTTGGGGAGAAGACAATGAAGCCAACCTTTGAAGGGTGGGTGGAATTCACATGGAGGTGGCCAATGGCATATTGTATCTGAGTCTGGAAGCTAAGAGGAAAGTCGGGGCCTGGTACAAATTTGTGACTATTCATCTGCAGGGGACAATTAAAGTTAGGACTCTGGGAGATGCTGTTCATCAACTTATCCATGAACCACAGGCCTAGAATGAAGCACCATGGGTGTACGGTTTTGCTTCTTGGGGCTGCAGTCTTGGGGTCACCTTCCCAGCTGTATTAGTCCATTCTCACACTGCTATAAAGAAATACCGGAGACTGGGTAATTTATAAAAGAAATGAGGTTTAATTGGCTCATGGTTCCATAAGCTATACAGGAAGCATGATGCTGGCATCTGTTCAGCTTTGGGGGAGACCTCAGGAAACTTACAATCATGGCAGAAGGTGAAGGGGGAGCAGGCTGGTCACATGGCCAGAGCAGGAGCAACAGAGCAAATGAGTGGGGAGGTGCCACACACTTCTAAACAACCAGATCTCACAAGAACACACTCTCTATCACCAGAACAGCACCAAGAGGATGGTGCTAAACCATTGATGAGAAATCCACCGCCATGATCCAGTCACCTCCCACCAGGCCCCATGTCCAACACTGGGGACTGCAGTTTAACATGAGATTTGACTGGGGACGCAGATCCAAACCGTATCACCACCTGACTATGTCCTCTGCCTCCTAGAGCCCCACTCATGGTGAAGGCCTTCTGGACCCCCTTCTGCTCGATTTCCCCTTTCTGGGTGTGCAATACTCCCCAGCCAGCCTCCATCATGTCCACCTTTCTTAGATGGCCACTGTGGCAGGGAGGTCCCAGTGGTCAAGGAAAACGTCTTAGCATTTTAGGCATCAGAACTGAAGAGGTCCCAGTGCCCAGTACTCCCTTTTATAGATGGAAAAATTAAGATCCAGAGATGAAAGGACTCTATGAAGGCCACAAAACTCATCTCTGGCACTACCCTCCCGAGGCCATCCCAAGCTCCCTGACTCCCAGCTGGGCTCCTCTCTATAAGCTGAGTGCGGGTCTGTTGTCTTACAGGACTACACGCGGGTGGTGTGCCCTGTGATCGATATCATTAACCTGGACACCTTCACCTACATCGAGTCTGCCTCGGAGCTCAGAGGGGGTGAGTCGGGCTGACACCTCCTCCCCAGTAAGGATTTTCTTTTCCTCCCAGTCACTGCTTTTAAGTGGGGAGAGTGAAGGAAAAGCTTAGTGGCTTGTCGAGAAAGCTCAGCCTGCAACCTGCACTATAATTACCTTAGCTTGGCCCTTACCACCAGGACTGTGGATGGAAGGGCTAGGGAGTGGGCAGGATGCTCCCAGCACCCGGAGCTCCAGCTCTAAGACTGGGCTCACCTCAGGGCTCAAGAACGTGATGGGAGCAAGGATTTCCCAGCTACATGCGGCCTGCATTGTTCTGATGCCAGCAGCGAGTACCACCCTCTCCTAGAGACATGTGATTATTCTGTTAACAGGAGTAGGGACCTTAGGGAGGGGAGCATGTTTGGGGAGACCCACCCCAGCTCTCCACACAGGGCCCACTGTTGCCCCCACTGCAAGAATGACTTTTAGGTGGCTCAGGTAGGCTAGGAGCCTCTCGCCAACCTCCTGCTCACACCTTCCTGAGACTCAGTGCCGAGGCCCACATTCCATGACTATCCATCCTGTCATCCTCAGGCCCCACCCCTAGCTCTTTATCCTCTGCCCTTTATTTCTAACCCTACACAGCAGGGAAGGCTCAGAGAGGCAGTAGTGGGTAAAGGAAGAGCAGGAAGCTGTGAACGGAGCTTTGACAGCCATGCTGCTGGTCAGCCTAAGGAAACCTATAATCCAGGGACTGGCCTCTTTGAGACCTGCCTCTCCAGGGCCTGGGTACATTCATGACCTTCTGGAGAAGGTGCAGAATGAGCAAGTGCTTTTGAGAGACCAAAACAAGTGGGTTGGTGCTGTGTTGTAGGGTTTGACTGGAGCCTCCACTTCCAGTGGGAGCAGCTCTCCCCAGAGCAGAAGGCTCGGCGCCTGGACCCCACAGAGCCCATCAGGTAAGTGGGAAGGGTCTGTGCGGGGGTGGGTGGACCATCGCCACTGAATCCTGTCGAGTGTAGGGAGGTGCTCAATATCAGATGTCAAAGCATCAAGCAGACAAAGGGAGCCCTTTGCCAGGCCATCTCCACTTTTGCCTTTATTTTAGGAGGTTTCTATCCTCTTGGGGACTTCTCGTTAAGGGGATGGGGGCTGCCAGAGGCCGGTGCTGAGGTGTGCTGCCCACTTTCACACATGCCGTGATGTCCTTGTGCCTCCTGCTAATGTCGGAGCCCAACATTGGTTGAATGGTCCCATTGGGCCTCTAATGAGGGGAAAGATGGTCCTTTAGGGTCAAGAGCAAAGTCCCAGGGTCTTGGATGTCAGGATTCAGCCTAGGAAGATTGAGTCAGCCGCTGCTATAAGTGGAGGGCAATATGAAGGCCACTGTGACGTGTTCATAAGCACAGCTGCCCTGTTCTCTGCAGGAACATGACAGTGGCTTGAACTCTGGAAGCTTTGCTGGGCTGTGGATGGCTTTGTCCTGACCCACATTCTCTTTTCCAGGCCCCACTGTGACCCACAGCATAGGGTGGCTAGGGCTTTGCCTGGGGCCCGGGGGCCAGCTGAGGGCTTGAGGTAGAATAGAGCAATTGGCCACTACACAGGGGAGCCTGTGGTCTCAGCAAGTGGCCACCACACAGGGGAGCCTGTGGTCTCAGCATCAAGAGTGATGGTCTTGGTGTCCTACCTACTGGACAGTAAACCCGTCCCAGGCCTCTTGGGAATACTTAAGCTAAAACAAACCTGCCTCAGGCGGAGCAGCAGGAGAATAAGAAGTGCAGGGATAGAAACAGAGGCCAGTGGATTTCTCAGTCCAGATTAGGGATGCCCAGGACTAACCAAAGGCATCTCTGTGTCTCTGGTGTTGGCACATAGTAAATATTTAATCAGTTTCGGTGCATTGGCTTAAGTCAAATTGAGGACAAAGGGACTAGCAAGAGCCAAAAGTGAGAATATGAATGGTGACCTTCCAGATGGGGGTGGGGACTCTGAGAATTCTACTGTGGGGCAGGACCTTGGTCTCATCTACGTGACGGCCCCTCCTTGCTCCTCCAGGCTTCTCTATTTGGACAGATACCAAGAGGGAGATTGGAGCCAGATGGCACCCGGGACAAAGTCCTTCATTTCTAAAGGGAGAGGGACGAGGAGCTTCTTCTTATGCTGAGCATCACACAGCTCATATCAGCTCCTCACCAGGGGCAGTGCATGGTGTGGGCGTGGGAAGAGCAAAGGGTCAAGGTGATGCTGTGCAGCTCCCATGGGGTTTTCCTGCCTCTATCCCAGGGGTGTCGTTCTCAGGACAGGTTCTCTTCTTGTGGGACAGCTCTGCTCATCAGAGGGCACTTGTTTCCCAGGATGAAGCCAGTTCTCAAGGAACAGCAGGATGTGGCAGCATCAGGAGACCTGGGCTTCTGACCAGCTGTCCATCAATTCCTTGTTTGATATGGAAGAAAACTCCCTTCACCCTCTGGATCCACTGAACGGGGGCCAGGTCTTTGAGGGCTTGCCCACCTACCCAGCCACTGATTATTAGCTTGGAATCTGTTCCCCTCCTGCCTTCCTTGGTAGCCCCTTTTCAGGCATTTCTCTGGCATCTCTCCAGGGAAGGTTGGGAACTGGGGCCAAGAAAAGGAAAAAAAATATGAGGGTGTGTGAGTTTGCTAGGGCTACTGTAACAGCATACCACACAGGGGGCTCCTTAAACACCTGAAATGTATCGTCCCACAGTTCTGGAGGAGAGGTCTGAGATCAGGTGTCCACAGGGTTGCTTCCTTCTAAGGGCTGTTCTAAGCCTCTCTCCTTGGCCAATAGATGGCCGCGTCTTCCCTGTATCTCTTCACATCCTCTTCCTTCTGTGTGTCTGTCTCTGAGTCCAAATTTCCCCTTTATATAAGGACACCAGTTATATTGGGCTCGTCACCTCATTTTAACTTGATTACCTCTGTAAAGACCTTGTCTCCAATTACAGTCACATTCTAAGATACTGGGAGTTAGGACTCCAGCATAACTTTTTAAGAAGGAATTCAACCCATAACAGAGGCATAAAGAGGAAAGAAAAGGAGAGATAGCCCAGTTTCAGGAAGCAGATGTGCTGCTACCAAGTGCTGCCTCAGCCCTTCTCCTCTGCATGGTCGGTAGCCCACTGTCCCTTCTCCCAGTAACAGAGGTCCCAAGAGAGCCCTGCTGTGCAGATCCTGTGGAAGAGGCTGGGGGAAGCTCCCCGGGTCATTGGAATAGCTGGGGTCCGGAGTGAGCCCTGTGTCCCCATGGGAGGTATGCTAATGAGTGAATTTGCCGATCTGCAAGGTCAGGAGATTGATAATCACAGGGAAAAACCCTGGAGCTTGTTCTCATTTTAGGTAACTGGAAAATGTACTGGCCCTTCTCGAGAGGAACAGAAATGGGAAGGAAATGAGAGTTTTCTTCCCTCAGTGGGGTTTTCTTTCCCCAAATGGGAAATGGGTATTTCAGACTCAAGGGGCCGAAGAGTTTGAGAGTGATCCCCCCACTAGAACTGATCCCCTCTCTTTTTCTCCCAAATGCACAGGACTCCTATCATAGCTGGAGGGCTCTTCGTGATCGACAAAGCTTGGTTTGATTACCTGGGGAAATATGATATGGACATGGACATCTGGGGTGGGGAGAACTTTGGTGAGTCCCTGCCTCTGCATCCTGACCTATGCTGTTCTATACACCCCGGGGGCTGGGGCGGGGACCTCTGTGGTTTTGGATCCAGCACCAAACTGTCAGAGAGTCACACGTGCTTGGGATGAGGTCTTGGGAGATGGTGAGTTACTCTTTTGGGGTAAAGCCAGTAGGGTGCCAAAGGAATAGTTGTTGGAGGGCGTTGATAACAAGGGAATCTCTCCATGGGGCTGCATGGATGTTGAGGACCGGGAAACACGCTCTGACAGACTGTTAGGGGAAAGCTGAGATGCAACAGCCAGGAAGACCAAGGAAGAACACCAAGTGTGAGGGGTCAAGTACCGGCTTGAGCTAGGAGTGATACACTTGAAAATTTGGAGTTGGAAGGAGGAGCTTGAGGAGAAAGAATGAGGAACAGGAACAACAGTGACATCCATTAACATCCATTAAAGTCTGTTGGCTTCTTTGATTGCAGCACTCAGTTTTGGATAATGAGGAGGGTCTGGGGATATTTCGCCCTTATCTTATAGTAGGAGAGGAAGGGGTGAGGAAGGGGGCTGGGTTACAGGAGCCAAAACTGTACAAACAGATGGTTGAGTCCGGTCATGGTGGTATAGAGCTGAGGCTTGCAGCCACAGGAGAAACAGCACAGTCAGAAAGACCCATTCCATCTAGCTAGTGATACTTAATACCTCATTTCCCTTGGTATTAAAGGTGTGACTTCAGGATACTACCTCTACTTCTTGGGGTTGTTAAAAACCCTTGAAGTAAGTGTGTAAAATCTTGACACCATGCAGGCATAATACATGTCAGTCAGTTCCCTCCAGCAGGTGAGACCTAGGAGATCACTAGGATAGAAGCTGCAGGAGGGCAGGGGTTGGGGTCCATTTTGTTCCTGGCTGTCTCCAGTGTTTAGCATAGTGGCTGCCAGGTAGGAGGCCCTCTGTAACTATTTGTTGAATGAACACATCATGGTAGAGTAAAAGGAAGCATCCCAAAGTATCGGGACCGTCCCCTGTCTGGGCACGGCGGCACATGTCTGGCACGGGCTCTCTGAGCAGGGGTGCAGGCCAAGAGAATGATCCATGGGGCACATCCCAACATTTAGCAGTAATCCATGCATTGTCCGCTGCCATTGTTTTCTCCTGTTTCTGCCTCCAGGGTGTTTTATGGCTTTCTCCCTCAGTCACTGAGAGTTATTTCCTGGAAATTTATGGCTTCTGGCCTGACCCACAGCATCTGTTCTCCCAAACTGGGCAGTGTAGTGAAATGCATCAGAAAAGTCAGTCTCCTGCCATACAGGGTCCAGACTGGATGCCCAGCAAACAAAACAGAAAAACTCCCCAACACCCGCACAAAATCGAATCCCTTCCCTGGGACCCAGCCCACGAAGGCCTTCGGGAGTGTGATAGGGTGCTGTCGGTGTGGGGTTCGAGGCTGGGTCTGCCTGCACCAGCCCAGGAGAACTTGGAGCAGGTGGACCTTTGGTGTTCTCAGTGGGGCAGGGATTTCTCTCTTATGGGGCGGAGCCCATTTTTATGTCTTGACGACCTCGGTATTTCTTATAGTTAGTGATTTGTTCCAGCCTTTCTCTCAGCCATCAGATGAATCTTCTCTACAGCATTTCTTATAGACCGCAGCCATCCAATCTCTGCTGAAATGCTTCTTATAGTGATGCATTCACTACTTCACAGTTTGGCATATTCTGTTGTAGATAAATTTTTTGTTGAACTATTAGAGAATTCTTCTAAGTCAAGCCCAGCTGCGCCATCTTCTGTCTGTCGGGGCTTGCTCTGCCCTCTTGAACTGCACAAAGTGAGTATGATTCTTCTTCCACATGGAAGTTCTATTTGGATTCAGGCAGCATGAATTTCAAGGATGGCACAGTGTGGTCCATTTTGGTATCGGTAGCAATACCTTTCCTTATAGCAATGTTAACACACATCTGCTCAAATCAAGTAGCAATCTCATCTAGCTGGCTTCCGACTCTTTTGGCATCAACAAGGGCTGATTGGAATAGAGAAGTTGGAAAGGGTGCGGGGAGGTGTGGGAGAGACATTTACAATCCATCACAAAATTTTTAAACCACAAAAAAAGCACTGCCAACAGCTATCACAGGAAACACTTCATTTTTCCCCACCCCAACATTCCATTATGTTATAGCCAGCTAACAGCACTTTGAAAGCCATTTCTGGATTTTGTTTTTGGCATTTTATATGCCAGAAAATGCAGTGCTTTTCCAGTGGTGGCTGTATCACGTGGACAGTGTTACATCTGCAGGTGGGGTTAACAAGGCACCTGAGTACGTGAAGGGGGAATTTGAAAGAGGGTCTCCGTGAAGATCAGGGATTTGGATGGGGTGTGCGAGTGATACTCCAGCTGCGAAGGGGAGGTGGCACTAAGGGGTGAAGAAAGGAGTCCCGGCTCCAGAGTGTGGCAGGAGGGGCCTCCTACCCACCAAGTCACCAAGTCCTACAGATCAGCTGACCTCAGCATCACTCACATCCATTGCTTTCTCTCCATCTGCCCCAATACTCTCCCCAGTGGTCCTCCATCTCTATTGTACTATGGAATCTGAGCTCTCACACCCCGGCCAAAGTGCTTGTTTTGAAATGTAAACCTCCCCGCCCCTTCCTGCCTGGCATTCTCAGTGGCTCCCTCTTGTGCTAAGGGGACACCCACACTCCTCAGCTGGATCCCTCCCTCCCATGACCTCACCTGCCTCTCCAGCCTCATCAGCCTGCTCCTGCCTCAGCCTTAGGTCCAGAGGTACCAACAGAACCTCCCACCCTTCCCAGAGTGAGCCCAACCCGCTATTAGGACCTAGCTTCCCTTTTCTACCAAACTCACTCTGCTGCAGAAGCTGACCTTCTGCAGGACTCAGCCCTGGGGCCACCTCCTCTAGAACCAGGAAGCTTTCCCTGCCCTACCTCTAGCCCACCCTCCCTCACTGTGCACCCTTCAGCACCGGGTTCTCTTCTCCGTCACTGCACAGAGCCCTTGTATGTGTTTGTCTCTTTCTTCGTCTGTGCCTGCCGCCCAGCCTTCTACCAAACCTGGGGCTCCTTACAGGCAAGATCATCCACCTAACTTCTCATTCTGGAGCCAGCAATAGTAGAAACTGCTCACTAAATGTGGGTGCAAAAAACCAGAGACTGAATGGGAAGGGGCTTCAAGATGGGAAGGGCAATATATATGAGGCTCCTTTTAAAATAAGTTTCACTGGATTAAATGGAACCCTACAGAGACATGTTTAAGGATTCCCTTTAAACACAATAGCAGCTGGTAGAGACCTCTTTCCTTTCTAAGTAATAGAATTTCTGTGTGTTCCAGACATGTTTGCATATGTCGTGTTGTCTTTATTTCACAGCACAAAGATGCATGAGATGATTGGGACAGGCTCTGACCAGAGTGACTGTGACCTACTAAATAGCATGTTGCCCCCGCCCTACCCCATCTTGGTTTTCATGAGTTACAAGCAGCCACTGATGGATTGGCTGCCATGGCCATGTGAAAGCCGTGTGTCTCACACACTAACATGCCCTGACCTCAGTGCCACCATTTCCAAAGTATTTCTAAGGTGAGCTGAATAGTTTTGATCATTACATGTGCATTTCAGCCTATGAGCAGATGTTAGGGAAATGTGGCTTTTAGATTTTTTTTTTTCAGAAGTTGATTTGCATTAAAATTGGATGCTTAAACTGCAATTTACATAACACAGTGTACATGTAATGTATCTACTTTGAGCTGCATCCTACTTTTAGCTTTTGGTCTTTAGAGATAAAAGGAATCTGTTAGAGAGAGAGTACGTGTGTGCGTGTGTGTGTGTGTGTGTGTGTGTGTACAAGGAATCTGTTGCCCTAGTGTAAAGTCTGTGTGTGTGTGTGTGTAGGGGTGTGTGTATGTGTGTGTGTAGGGGTGTGTGTGTGTAGGTATGTAAGCGGTACATATTTCCAAAAAGGAGCCCTTGGCACATGTATGAAGGGCAAATATGGGATTCCTGAATTTAGAATGGGGGATTTCCAAAGCACAGCAGGCACAAAAGACTGCTGAGAAGAGAGGGTGAGTTGGGGCCCAGAGAGGAACTACCACCACCTGCTGTCCCAAAATGTAGTCAGGGACACCAGGCTATGTCAGGCTCGGCTCTCCTGAGTGTGTGAGTATGTGTGTGGTGGGGAGTGGGTGGGTGGGTGAGTGTTATGGGAAGAATGTGGGCTGTAGAACCAGGTAGGCCTCAGTTTAAATCCTATAAACATCATTAAGCATTCGTAGGCCTGAGTTTAAATCCTGTAACCATTGCTAGGCATCCTTGGGAAAGTTACTTCACCTCACTGAGCCTGTTTCTAAGTCTTTAAAGTGGAGATTGATCCCTATAATGGGGACAACAGCCGCCTCCAAAGATATCCACACCCTAATCCCTGGAACCTGTCAGGATGTTACCTTACATAGCAAAGAGATTTCCCAGATGTGTTTGGGGTCATTAATCAGTGACCTGAAGGTAGGAGATTATCCTGGCGTTTCTGAGTGGACCCAATTTAAACACTTGAGCCCTTCAAAGCAGAGAACTTTCTCAGGCTGGAGGCAGAAGAGAAGTAGCAGATGAAACTAGAGAGATGTGATGCCCAAGAGGGACCAACCACAGCTGCTGGAGGGGGCACCATGGAAGTAGCCGAGAGAGGCCCCAAGGGTGACAGCCACGTGGAAAAGGGAACCTCAGTCCTGCAACCCCAAGGAAAACTGAGTTCTGCAAACAACCTGAATGAGCTTGAAAGTGGATTCGCCTTCAGAGCCTTCAGAAAGAAGCCATCCTGTTGACACCTTGATCTCAGCCTGAGACCCTAAGCAGAGGGCTCTACCAAACCCACCCACTAAGTCTGTGGGGATTTGTTATTGCAGCAGTGGAAAATGGTAGTAGGCCCCACGTCACAGGGCTGTTGCAAAGATTAACTAGTTAATGAAAGTGCCTGTGCTCCACCAGGGTGAGCTGCCTTCTCTTTCAGAGAGCAAGGTTTGTTAAACGAGGACTATGTGTGACCTGCTGGAGTAGTTTATTCCTTGACTTTCAGCCTCACCCTTTCCATGATTGGTGGCTCAAGATTAGGGGCATGGTCTCATTTGAGAAGAGCACCCAAGTGTGATAGAAAGTCAGCTTTTCCCCCAGATGGAGAGTAAAGCTAATGCAGCCAGCACTCTGTTCCTTGTCTGGGCTACTGGCTAAAGCCGCATGCCCAAGGGAGACCCCTTGAAGCTGTCCTTTCCTGCTGCTTCTCAACTTCCCTAAGTGTAATTGAGTCCCATCAGACACTGGTTGCTCTGTTTGAATAGAGAATATGGAAAGATAAAGGTGTCACCTGGCATTTGCAATCGTATGGCCATTGCAGATCGTGGCATGCCTGTGGTCAATATTTGTCTAGAGTAAGAGGTGTGGATGGAGGCTTGATTGTCCCAGTCATGGATGAAATGCAATTTTGCTCAAAGATTCAAGGCGATGTTTTGTGGGCCAATAAGATTATCTCTACTCAAGTCCATTCGTTCATTAAAGAGTAATAACAGAGCTTGCTTTCTAGCCCAGCAGAAGCTGGGAACTTAAAAATTACTGAAAGGTAAGGTTCCCCATTGTACATAAATATGTGTGGACTTATGAATGACAATAGCCAGGTGAGTGTCTGTTTCTCAGACAGAAGTTTAAACTTGGCCAAAAGTAGAATGGACAATGCTATTGTATATACAATACACACACATATACATTATATGAGGCTCCATTTAAAATGTGGTACCCACGTGTAATAATTCTCTTTGCCTTTGTTTAGAAACCAGGCTATAAAACGAAATTAGAACCTTGACCAGTATGGCCAAGCAGTGGCATGTGAATAGTCGTGGTTTGCTTCCTGGAGAGAAAGCTGCCCCTTCTCCCCTGAATTCCTGTCTACCATTCATGGGCTTGCCAGGTAGAAGTTGGTTCTGGTGAAGGGCTAGGACCCTGGGAGGAGTGGTAAGAACTACTGATCAGCTGATGGAGAGACAGAAGGAAAGAGGGGGGAATGAAGGGCGGGAGGGCAATTTGCTCTCAAATATTTACCTGACGCTTAAAGAAAGTAAGATTATAACAGTGCCCCCGATGAGGATGGAATAATTACACATCTCCATGCCTGGAATTCAAAGTGGATTTGGATCTCCGTGAGGCGGCATTCATCACCAGGGAGATTATGTGGGCGCTGACTCAGCAAGAACCCCCCTGCAAACTCCCTACACAAATTTTTTTTTTGTTCCCTTCTCCCTCACTTCAGAAATGATGACTCTGCAGGTGCTGCAGCCTCAAAGATCAGAGGCCCTAAGCTGTACCTGGAAGGTCCGCCGCCTCACACATGAATCTACAGCATTTCTGATAGCACTTGTGCGAGCCCCTTCACAAGACCTCAGGACTGCAAGACTGTCCCAAAGGTCTCAGCAGATATCTGTGAACCACCAGGCCTGGCCTGCAGTCCTGAGAGGATACACATCATTTCCTTTAAGTCAGTGATGTACATAAGGGTAGAGCACCTGTATAGCCTAGGTTTTAAACATCCCGCATTGTCATCCCTATAAATCATCACACTAATCTGAAAACTCCAAGCCGCATCCCTCAGACTGCCTCTTGACTCTGGCAGCAGCACAGCGATCCATGTCAAGACACGTGCCTCCAATAATTCCAGGCATAACAATCTGAACTCCAGAGTAGAGACACTCTTAACTCATCTCGGCTGCAAGTTCCTGTGGGCGGCAGCAGCTGGCCCGAAGGAGACCTGAGATGGACATCCTTCAGGACTGGATGAGTGAGTTGACAGGGTAGGCATGTGACAGCTAACTATGTATTTGTCACTCTTGTTAATTTGTGAGTGCCTTGAAGTCGGTATCTTTGCATCCACAGCTGTACTGGCTGGTGGAAGATGTTCAGTATGGAGGCAGGGTGGTGTTGGGGGAAGAGCATGGATTTTGGAGCTGGGGAGATGTGCTTCCATGCTTTTGAATGTCACCAGCTCCTCGCTCTCAGTTGTCCTATCAGAGCTGCTTCTGCATCGCAAAATAGGAACATTAATAACAATGGAGCAGGGTTGTTAGGACTAATCAGCTACTGCCTGCCTGGCCCAGAAGTAAATGAAGGGGTCATTTTCCTCCCATGGCTAATGCTTGCAGAATTGCAATACTCAATTTTTGTACTAAGGCAACAGACATAAGAAAATTAGAAGGAGGAGGAATGTCTTTAGAGGAGGCAGGGCTGCAGTGGGCTGTGGGAAGATGCCGAGGGCATAGGAGATGTCTTGGGTGTGATAATGTCCCGTGCACCTCAATAGATGCCTCAGCCAATCATGGGAAGTTGGTGCCAGAGCCTGGGGCAGAGTTGGGGCTGGTAGGATGGAGGTGAGTCCTCAGCATAGGGCAAACTCTGGGAGCAGAGGCAACAGCAGTGTCAGGAAAATGCTTGGAGGCAGAGCGTTGAGGGCATGTAGGAGAAGAACATAGGGAGACCAGAAGGAAGGTAGAGAAGGGTCAGGGCCAGGTGCTGGCCTAGCTGGGGACCTGTGCATGCCTGTGGCAGAAGGGAGGGGTCAGTAGATTCAGAGAGAAAGAAAGAGCTGGGACAAGGGATCACAGGAAAAGAAACAGCTAGTGGGGAATGGGGGTGGGGCATGGGGTGGAGGCACAGGTTGGAGGGATTCACTTTGCAAAGGCAAAGGGACATATGTCTCATTTGAATACAAGGAAAGGAAGAGACTGTAGATGAAACCCATACATATCTTTAGAAGAAAGCTGGCACAAGATGTGTAAGTTAAATCTAGCGAGCAAGGACTCCATCTCTAGTGTTGAGGAATTGGAGGGTTTTCCATTTTGGGAACTGGAGCAGGCCCTGTTTTGAGTCTCTGGAGAGGAGTTGATTGGAGCACAGACATGAGACTGAAATTCACACGTGCTGACACAACTCCACGCACCGACCTCCAGGTTCCTCTATGTGCTACTGCAAGATGGGGATGTGGGTGCCAGGCAGTTGGCTGAGCTCACTCTTTGCTCAATGACTCATGTGAAAAACGATTCAAATAGTGCCCCAGCCAAATGCCAACTCCCGCTATACCATGGGACTTTATGGAGAGTCGAAATCTCAAATGTGAAGTGCAGACATTTCAGGTATCTCGTGCAGTGTGGCAGAAGATGGGAAGAAGCATCTGTAAGTCATCTAAGAAATTAAAAGGGGGCACAGGTGGGTGATGTCCATGTTTTAACGAGATTGGCTTCAGAGGGATGTCTCATAATAACTGCTGCTGATCTTTCAATCACACTTAGCGTTTACACAGTTGTTCTCAAAATTCTGTTTCATTTGATGCTGATGGCAGTCCAGGGGAGTGTTTTTATGACATTTGTTTGACGTAAGAGTAAATCAGGCCTCCGCGAGCTTAAGCAGGTTACCCAAGGTTGCAGCTAGCCAGTTACTGCAGACCTGGGCCTGCTGACTGTGAAGCTAAGTTCTTCCTATTCCTTTCCCCCATGTTATTGCCATGATTCAGTAGCAGTCACGAGAAGTCCTCTCTTCCTCCTTGAGTCTACATGGTCCCCACCCTTAGGAGAATCCAGGCTTCCCGGGAGTGAACAGCAGTAGGCAGAGGGGCCGGTGCAGAGAAGGTGATAGAGTAGGGCTAGTGAAGGAAGTCTTACCTCAGTCCAGGGGCCTTTCCAAGGAAACGTGGGAGGAGACAGGTAGATGACAGGTAAGAGTGGCTGGGGACAGGTGAATGAGAGCAGGGTGCAGGACGCACATGTGATATGAAGGCCCCAGAATACCTGCCTTCTTGTTCCTGCCCCTAAACACCCAGCCTGCTTCCCCATAGCCCCTCACATGGGCAGCCACACACCTGGGCTTGACTTCAGAAGCATTGGCCAGACCAGAATACCTACAGATCAGGGGCTGCCTTTTCTACCAGCGACAGGCCCAGTGGGATGCAGGAAGCAGGCTGCCCTCGCCGCGGTCAGTTAGGGGGTACATTATCTGTAGAAAATTTAAGAGCAATATTAACACTAACAGTCATTCTGCTTTTGAATGTCACCATGCACTGGCAATTTTAACCAATGGCAGTGATAAAATCCCCTCCCTCCCTCCTTGGTATGCCACTGCTTCCTTCTCAGGGCAGAAGCACTACTTCAAGCCAGCTCGGGTGTAGTCCCAGGGAGAAATACACTCATCACAACTGCCTCTGCTAACTCCATCCCACCCACCTCCCTGAGGGCCCATAGCAGCAGCCAACCAGGAAGAAACGGGTGTGTGTACAAACCTAGGGGACACCAGCAACAACAGCTTTGAGGCTTCCAGCATTTTCTAGAGCTGCTTTCAGCTCTAATTAACTGCACAGACTTTCTCCTCCTGGGTTATGATTCAGGTGGCTCTTCCCCAGTGGTAGAATTGCATTCACTGTGGAAGGAACTTTTGTGGACACCTTGCCCTGAGGCCTTCTGGGGACTCAGTCCCCTCTGTTGCATCCTTGCCATGGTTTTCTAGCCTGTCCCCAGTCTTCTCACAATGGTCACCTGGTCCCTGATTGTTAGAAAATTCTCCTGTATTCTCGACTGAAATTTCTTTCTCTTTGGTCCTGACTCTAACCCTCTGGGATCACAGGGAGTGCATCTAACCAGACTTCCACAGTGAATTCTTTTGCAAGTTAGAAGGTAATTCTCTTGGTGCCCCAAGGCTCCTCCTTTCCAGGCTAAGACATTGCAGCAGAGCCCCTGCCCCGCCATGCTGGCCCCTGAATATGCTCCAGAGGCCAGCGTGCTGGTTGGTACTGTTTCCCTGCTCACTTATACCACCCTCCGAAGTGGTAGGATTATTCCCATTCATGGATGGAGAAACTGAGGTCTCTCAGCCAGTAGAACCTACAGACTGGCTGCAGAGTCTGTTCTTTGGCCTCTGTGGGGCCCTCACCGTTTCATTAGACCTGGGGCCTCAAAGCTGGAGCAGCAGTAATAAGAGGTCATAGGAGGGGCGTGACTGTCTTGCAGAAATCTCCTTCCGAGTGTGGATGTGCGGGGGCAGCCTAGAGATCGTCCCCTGCAGCCGAGTGGGGCACGTCTTCCGGAAGAAGCACCCGTATGTTTTCCCTGATGGAAATGCCAACACGTATATAAAGTAAGTGCCCAGGGGCTCAGTGCGGGTGGGCAGCAGCACAGGCAGCCATGGCTGGGCGGCTGCTGGTAAGGGTTGCAGCCGTCCCTGGTGCTCTGTTAGGCTGCCTATGTGATTTGGACTGGCTGGGGCTGCACCTCGTACTACCCAGACTCTGCTTGGGTAGGGAGGGCAGGCCTGTCATATCCAGCATTAGGGCCAGAGACTTCCCTAATACTTCTGAGGCTTTGGAAGGCCCCACATGAGGCCTCGTGGGCTTCAAGTCACCCATCAGTGCCCTTCTACAGGGCATGGGCTCCCGATATTTGGGGTTATGTAGGATGGAAGAAGGCAGCCCTTTTTACCTTGGAGTTCTAGAAGACCCGCTGCCCCACCTTCAGGCTGGGTCACTAGGGGAGAGGTCTTTGGGCAGATGCAGGGGAATGGGAAGGCCCAAGGGATGTAGCTTAGGTGCCTGCTCCAGGGCCTGGCCAGCACAGTCAAAGGGTCCAGGCTGGAGCAGGGCCTGAGACCCTGGGCTCCTGTCTGCTGTTACACTCTCTTCTCCTGTCTAGGGGGTGGTTCTTACCGGGACTCAGAGACCCAAGGGTGCCCACTTAGCTGTTCCCTGCTTCCTCCCTTAATCCACTCTTTTTTCCTCGATTTCTCCTCTTTCGATCTTTCTCTTCTCCTTTCAGAATAATTTGTTCCATCTTTGCCTCTTTTCCTCTTGATTCTCTCTCTTTCCCCCACCTTCTGTCTCTTGTCATCTGATAGCTTCACTCCTCCACTTGGTCCCCTCTTCTTTTTTTTCTGTCATTTGATCCATTGGGGTAGGGGGAGCTGTGTCATTACGTCCTGACACAGCCACCCCAACACAGCTGTCCTGGAGGAGACATGGGTTTGAGCAATGGGAAAATTGGCCACACCTTTTGCAAAAACGTGAAGGGCAAGGGTAGGGCAATGAGAAAATCAGCAGGCCAGGAAGCACTGGGGAACAAAGGCAGGGTTGCCTCAGCTCTCAGGTTTTAAAAAGTAAAGGTGAGCTGGGGACGTCTGGCACAGGGAGGTGGTGGCTGTGCAGGAGCCATGTGGCTGCCTGGAGGGGGGCCGGCCTGGGAATGAGGGGCAGAGCCTGGGGCTCCAGACAGTCATTGTCTTTGAGACTGGGTCCTGGCCAATGGACATCCTGCATGCCACTGGTAGGTCATTCAGTTTCTACAGGATTGTGGCACGGATGTCTGAAAAGCAGCTTCCAATGTGCTGATGGCTCGGCAGTGGAAGGGGCCAGGGAGGTGCTGTTAACTGCCTCTGGTGCCCCATGGACAAGGCTGTGTGTGCATAAACTGTCATTGCAGGTCCCAGCTTAGAAGGGCTTGCCACCCTCTTCTCTTGAATGCTTGTGCGCTAGAATTAGCATCTGAAAGAGCACCCCCTTTTCAGTTAGGCCCCAAGTTCCCTTACTTGACCTCAGCAGATACCACTGCTGCCCAGGCCACCAGCCACCTGACTGTTTTCTGACATCTTTTCTCTCTTTTCTGGGGCTCTTTCTAGTGCCCCTGATGGCTGAGGGATGTCATCCTTAGTGTCTGTCTCTCTGTCTCCTTTTCTGTGATTTGTGGGGTCAGAGTCAGGGCAGATAACCTGATTTTAAAAACTAGAGTGCTAGCAAAAAGTCTGGAAAGAGAAGCCTGATTACTTAGTTATTTACACCTGCAGCAGGCTAACTGCACAGCCTGCAGGAAGACCTGTGTGTGCCGACTTTCCCCTTGGAGAGCTGGGACCTGAGCACTTCCACTATGGTAAAGGACAGAACCCGGGACAAGAGCCTGAGGACAGCCAGAGGCTAGATGCCCGCACAGGCCTTGCCTTTGCACTCTTGGTTACTGGCAGTGAAGGGATGTGTCGGGTTCCTGAGCCTTTTCTCCCGATTTCTTTGAGAGCCACAGAAGTTCAGTTTCTGGCATGATTTCCCTGGTCTGTATCTTTTGGGGGAAAGGTTTGTTGTTATTAAAGGTGAGCATCCCTAATCCAAAAATCTAAAATCCAAAATGCTCAAAGATCTGAAACTTTCTGAGCACCCACATGATGCAGCAGGTGGAAAATTCCACACCTGACCTCATGTGATGGGTGGCAGTCAAAATGCAGGCAGACAACCCACAGTTTATTCAGCATCCCCAAGGGAAAAATATAATTACCTTCAGGCTATGTGTATAAGGTGTATGTGAAACATGAATTAATTTCATGTTTAGATTAGATGTGAATCCCGTCCCCAAGATATCTCATTATGTGTATGCAAATATTCCAAAAGCAAAACAAAACAAAACAAAAACACCCGAATCCAAAACACTTCTGGTTCCAAGCATTTCTTGTAAAAGATACTCAACCTGTACTAAAATCTTGTGTCTTGGGGTAAAGACCCCTTTGGAGATTGGGTGGGGCTTGGCTAGGCTCAGTGCCCTGGGAACAGGAATGATAGTGGGTTGACCATGGTGGAACCTAGGTGGTGCTGCCACCTCAGCCCACACATGTGTATTTTAACTGACACTCACAGGGCCTCTCAGACAGCCCCTTACTGACACTCCTTGTCACTCCTTGTCTTCCCAGGAACACCAAGCGGACAGCTGAAGTGTGGATGGATGAATACAAGCAATACTATTACGCTGCCCGGCCATTCGCCCTGGAGAGGCCCTTCGGGAAGTAAGTGTTCCTTCAGGTTGAGGAGGGCAGAGGGTGCAAAAGAGCCCAGCTCATAGAACCGATGTAAATGGGTGCTGATAGGCCAGTCAGCTTAGCTGCCCTGTGCTCCCACAGGGCCCAAGGCTGTGGCTTCGTTCCTGTTCCTCAGAGCTTCTGCCCAGCTCTGGATGTGCAGGGCTTTAGGCAGCTCTTGTGGAATGACTCCTGGCAACCTGGACTGCCAGCTCTAGGGGAGCTGAGCTGTGCCTTGTGCAATGAACCAATTTTTCCTGCTTTTTGCAGAGAGGAAGGAGGCAGGACTAGACAGCCTTAGTCCCTCTAGGTGGGACTTCCTCCCTCCAAGTTCTACATCATCCAAGCCTAAGTTCTCTCCTTCTTTGGAGGAACAGCGTGTGTACAGATGTCCTCTACAGCAGTGCTCAAGTTTCATGGGAGGAGAGGACAGAGGAAGGAATGTTTATTAAAAGCTAGATACCAGGCTGGGCGCGATGGCTCACGCCTGTAATCCCAGCACTTTGGGAGGCTGAGGTGGGTGAATCACAAGGTCAGGAGTTCGAGATGAGCCTGGCCAATATGGTGAAACCCCGTCTCTACTAAAAATACAAAAATTAGCCAGACATGGTGGTGGGTACTTGTAGTCCCAACTATTTGGGAGGCTGAGGCAGGAGAATCGCTTGAACCTGGGAGACGGAGGTTGCAGTGAGCTGAGATCATGCCACTGCACTCCAGCCTGGGCGACAAAGTGAGACCCCATCTCAAAAAAATTAATTAATTAATTAAAAATAAATAAATAAATAAAAGCTAGATACCATTACATAAGGCATCTCATTAATCCTCCCAACTCTGAGGAATGGGCATAATGACTTCTGGTTTACAGATGAGGAGACTGAGGCTTCTACAGGTTAAGCTTCTTGCCCTAGATGACACCATGGCAGAGGGGGATGGTGGCTCAAACCACACCTGTCTGATTTCAAAACTTGGAATGACCTTGCATTCCCCAGCCCGGGGCTGATTAGAGAAAAATAGCACCTTCACTAATGCTATCATTTATGTTTCTTTGGGGGCAACCAACGGCTTTTTGTCATGCTAACATCACCCACTCATCATATGAAGGCTGTTGAGCAGATGGGTTTTTTTGCAGCCTAAACTTCATAGGTTGAACCCATCACTGAGTGGGAGGATTAAATCAGAACCCACCAAAATGGTTTGCACCTCTGAAACCATAAATCCATGCCGCCCCTCAGGTTCTCTCACTCCAAACCTCCAAGGCATTCATTTTCAGTCCTCATCGGAACTTCCAATCTGTTGGCCATATCAACCACATCCCCCTCACTGCCTTCCCTCTCTAGCTTGGATTCTACTCTTTTAAAAACTGAACTAAAAGGTCTTGTCCTCAGACCTTCTGTGCTATTGTCCATCCAGCAACACCATCCCCACAGTTCTTCCAGGTTCAACCTTGGATGAATCTGACTTTGCACCCTGTCCTCCAGTACACACAGGCTGCTGAACAGAACTGGGAATGCCAGCTGGTGCTACTAATAATACACCATGGTCGTCAGTCTCAGCAAGGCCTGCAGTCTGCCCACTGGCCCTGCTGCCTCTCCTAGCTAGCATTCTCCCTCGATCTTCATTAAATCTCCACTCTTCCCAGCCCCTAGTCCACCCCCCTCTTTCGCTAGCAGCAGATGACACCTTCTGTTTTACAGATGAAATAGATGACATCAACTTCCCAAAACAAACCAACCCATTAACTTCACTGCATCTGCAGCATCCTTCTCTGTCTCTTGTCTCAAAGGACAGGCTGTGCTTCCTGCTGTGGTCTCCATCCCTCCACCTGTACTCCGGATGCACCATTCATCGCTGCATTCATTCATAAATCAACATTTATCGAGTTCCCACTGCCTGGATTCATCTCCTCTTGCCTCCTGGCACAGGGCCTCTCAAACATTAATGGGCAAGCACATTTCCTGGGGATCTTGTTAAAATGAAAATTCTGACTTTGGAGGTCTGTATTTCTAATAAGCTGCGGGTGATGCAATGCTCCCGGCCTGAGTGCCACAATTCGAGAAGCAAGGTTCTACCAAGGAGGTTCCCAAACTAGTCTGCATATGGGAGTCCCCTGGGGAGTTTCAAACTGACTGCAGTCTGTGCCTCTCCTCCAGAGAGTTGGTTTACTTGCTCTGGGGTGTGGCCTGGGATGTAGAATTTTTCTAAAGACCCCACACCAGGTGATTCTAACATGGGGACAAGTTTGGGAACCATGCTCCTAGGGGGCTTTGCCCTCTGGGTGCCTCCACTCTCTCCCTGATCCCTGGTCTCTCCTCTGCTGTATTATGCCCGTCACCATTTAAACTTCTTAAATGTCTAACATCTTAAAAAAAAAATAGGAGGGGAAGGAAAGAAAGCAAACTACAAAAACCCTCCTTCAGTCCAACATTGCTCGTCATCCACGCTCTGTCTTTTCCACTCCTCCAGTGCCCAGCTTCATGAAGCAGTGGTCTGCTTTCCTCTCTCTACTCCCCTCCTCGCTCCTGGCCCACAAGCCCTGAGACTGCTCCCACCTGGCTCCCTCGTGACTTCCTTGCACCCTGTACTGTCCTCTTACGCTGCCCCAGCAGCATCAATCTTCTCCCTCCCCCGGCCCCTCTGGTGTCCCCCGGTCCCTAGGCTTCCAGAACTCTGCAGGCATGGCGTTTCTTCTGCTGCTAGGCACTGCTTGCTTGGTCCCATTTGCAGGCTGTTTCCTCTTCCTACTCCTTGTATGGTGGTCTTGCTGGAAGGTCCATTAGAAAGCCTCTTCTGACTACATATTCTCCCTGGCATTAAGCACTATATCTATGCTGCTAATATTTGCATCTCTATTTGTCAGCTAAACCTATCCTTTGAGCTCCAATCCCTTCTATCCAATTATCCACTGGACACCTCCACCAGGATATCTCCCTGGTGCCTACAACGCAACAAGTCCTAAACTGAACTCATGACGTTTGCTCCTAAACTTACTCCTCATCCGATATTTCCCATCCCCGTGAAGAGTTTTCCTTGCACCTGTTGCCCAGGTCAGAAATCTAGGTGTCAACCTTGAATCCCTCTCCTTCTCTTTCCCATCCAAATGATCACCAAGTCTTGGTAACACTGCACCATCATAGAGTGAGCACACAGGCCCTTGCTAAACACCCAATATTCAGCATTTTAAAAACCTGACATCCTTCCCATCCCGATGGAGCTTAGAGTCTGGTGATGAGCTGTGGTTGGTGCTCTATGAGAAGAAGTTCTAGTGCAATCTTGAGGTGGGGAGTGGAAGGAAGTGAGCTGGACAAGAAGCAAGGCCAGCTCTATGTGTCTGCCCAGGAAGAACAAGACATGGATGTAACTTAGGTGGGTGCCGAGAGGTGTGGAGGCACTCAGCCTGTCGTTCTTCATTCCCACCCCCCACTTCCCTATTTGAAAGCATGATCAGCACCTGAGTTTCCACAGCTGCCTCCTCACTACCCTCCCTGGCCCCAGCTTTTCCAATCAGACCTATTTGTGGACCAGCAGTGAGACGCTGTCAAAGTACAAACCTACCTATTGCCCTGCTTAGAACCCATCAGTTTCATCCCAGTGCCCTTTAAACAAGTCCAAACTCCTTGGCAGTGCCTCACAGGACCCTTTATGGTCTGTCTTTGCTTTCAACTCACCCATTTCTGCTCTTCCAAATCACCACCCCTACATTCACATACACATCTATTTTAAGACCCTGCAGCACTCTTCCTGCCCGCAGAGCTTCTTTCGTGTCTTCACATGTGCTCATCTCACTCTCCCCACTGCCTCTAGCAGGGGCCCCTACCTCTGGTTTGTCTAGATAATGTCCCCTTTTCCTTCCAGATACCAGCATCACCATTACTACCTTGACCACCATGGACCCGACAAGCAAGGGACCCCCTCTGAGTTGTTCCCATAGATCCCTCCTGCTCATCCTATGTCACCTGGGCTGTGATGGGTTATTTCATTATCTTTGCCTATTGTTCAAAAGCTTTCCATAGTATCCCACATTGGGTATAATGCCTGACACACAGTAGGTGCTCAATGAATATCTGATGAACAAACACATGACCAGGCCCCAGAAACAGTGAAATAAAAGGGTTTTTTGAGGCTGGGGCAGCGGGGAGTGGTGTTTTGGCTGCAGAATCCAAAGAGAAATTGTGACTAAGCAGGCCCAGAGCCCCAGCGGTGAATTATTGACAACACACTGAATGTTCTTGCAGCTTTGTTTCGAATGAAAAGGAAAAACACCCCCAAATTCCATCTTCAAGTAAAAGCACCAGTCCTCGCTGTCATTACCGCACCATTGTGAGATATTGCTAAGTGTTTCCATAGCTCTGTCTGCAGTTATAGAAATCTGTTCTTGCTTAATTTCCCCAGCACCCTCCAGAGAGATGTGAGCACAGACCATGGCTATGAGTTGCGCTTTGTGCTCTCAGTCTGGACTGGCGTTGCTGGCGCCTGCCTCTGACAGCTGTGTTTTGTCTTTGTGTGTGTCCACAACCCCGTTGCCCCCAGTGTTGAGAGCAGATTGGACCTGAGGAAGAATCTGCGCTGCCAGAGCTTCAAGTGGTACCTGGAGAATGTCTACCCTGAACTCAGGTATCCGTCCTACCTGTGGAGCTTTGGCTGGCTGAAAGGAGAGGCCCTCAGCTGGCTTGGTCTGGAGAAGAGGCAGACAGTGACCAACTAGATGAGGGTTTTTATGTATATCAGAGGTCTAAGAAGACCAGTTGGCTCCCTTCACCCCTAAAACCAGGAGGGACCTTATACTGAATCAGTAGCATGAGGGGTTGCTGTTAGCCAGTAGCAGTATTTCTCACCTGCTTGCGTTTGAGCCCTGGCTTATGGACTCACTGACACTAGCTCCATTGCAGGCACTCATCCCCATCTGTGGCTCCTGGGTCTTTCCTTGCCACCTCATTCTTAGTGGCACCCTGCCCTTCTCTGAGCTGTGCATATCTTTTGTAACAACCCAGCCCTGCCATTCTCAGAACGCTGCCCACCCTCTCCAGCTGGTAGTCTTGCTAATCCAATGAGCAGTGGACTCTCCTCTCTCCCTGTGACTCTCCTCTAGCATCCCCAAGGAGTCCTCCATCCAGAAGGGCAATATCCGACAGAGACAGAAGTGCCTGGAATCTCAAAGGCAGAACAACCAAGAAACCCCAAACCTAAAGTTGAGCCCCTGTGCCAAGGTCAAAGGCGAAGATGCAAAGTCCCAGGTAAAGTAACTGGCTGGGCATACAGGACCGTGTGTCACGGTAGAGGGAGGTGGCCAGATGACTCTGCCTCCATCACCTGCTCTTACATGACATCAGATGCCCATTTATTCCCAGAGATCAGTAGTGGAGCATGAGAGGTGTCGTCCCCCGACTCTGCCACTGTGCTTACACTGCTTGCTTTCCAAGTGCATAGAGTTCCTCTGAAAGACAGCTTAACAGGCAGCATCCTGCCTGCAGGAAATTGCCCATTAAGTTAGCAGGAGCTTAATGAGTTTGTTGTAGTTGGTGTCCTACCTGCTGGCAGCAACCGTGGGCAGGGTCAGGCAAGGCCAATGGCACAGCTAGTTCGCAAGTGTGAAATGCAAAGGGGGAGAAGGTTGCCGCTGGGTGACACTGCCTCCTGGGACAGGACGGAATGCCTGCTCTGTGAGTCTCCCAGCTGATTTAGCTCTGACTGGCAGGTAATCACATCAGATTTCGTAAAACCATCACTGTCCGTCACCCTGTCTCTGGGCAGCATCCTTCTTCATCCCCAGCTTCACCTTTGCATCTCCTGCCTCCCCTCAGTCTGCAGGACCATTTGTGGTCCCTTCTCTGAAAGGTTTCCTGTGCTTTACTTGATTCATCGACAGAGTACCTTCCCCTCCCTGCCATGTTTTTCCGGACAGTCTTCTCCCATCTGAGGCTAGAACTGTTATTTTAAAGGTCACGGACAAATTCACAGCCTATCTTGTAGCACTCGGCCTGTTGACTGCATTAAAGCACAGTGGCACACACCTGTAATCCCAGCACTTTGGGAGGTCAAGGCAGGTGGATCACCTAAAGCCAGGAGTTCACAACCAGCCTGGCCAACATGACGAAACCCCGTTTCTACTAAAAATACAAAAAATTAGCCGGGCAGGGTGGCATGCACCTGTAATCCCAGCTACTTGGGGGGCTGAGGCAGTAGAATCGCTTGAACCCTGGAGGCGGAGGTTGCAGTGAGCTGAGATCACACCATTGCACTCCAGCCCAGGCAACAATAGTGAAACTCCTCAAAAAAAAAAAAAGCGCATTTGTCTATGGCTTCTCACCTGGCTCTGTGGCTCAGTGCGATCCCCCTTCTCCTACATTCCTGTTCCTTTCATCTGTTTTCCTTGCTAACTCCTCACCCCCACTCTCATACCCTTCTGGCGGGTATTCACCAAGATTCTCAGCTCACTCTTCTTTTCTCTACAAACCATTTCTTGGAGACTTTTTTCATGCTTCCAGCTTCGACAGTTTCCTGTTTGTTGATTCACAAATTCCATATCTTTATCTATCCATGAATTCATTTATTTATTCAACAGCTACTTGCCTGTTAACTATGAAGATGCAGAGATGAAAGACTAGGTTGCAGGCCTGAAGGACCCCTCAAAGGGCCTAAAGTAAAAATAAGCTAGAAAGTAGCCATTATGATGTAATCTCTGTCCTGGATGGAGTTTTGTCCGGGGTACCATAGAAGTTGCAAGAGGTGGCATCCAAGTTAGGTGTGAGGCTCAGCGAAGGTTTCCAACCGGACTTGGAAATGAGTTGTATTCTCAGAGATGAGTAGAAATAGGCCAGGTTGGGAAGGGAAGAAAGGGTGGCCCAGGAAAGATCTGGAGCTGAGCAAGGACGCTGGCGAGGATGCTGCCTTTGCAGGGCTGTGGGAGAGTAGGGTTGGAGAATGGGATGTGAGGGGAGGGAGCAGCAGACGGTGTGGCTGGAGAGGAAGCAGGAGCCAAATCCTGGTCTCTCTTCCCATGCTGAAGAGGTTATGTTTTGTTCTGGGGAACAGGATGCTATCAGATCTCAGGAGAGGGTTGGGAATTGCAGATTTGCAGGTGCTGAAGAGGTTGCATTTTGTGCTGGGGAACAGGATGCTATGAGATCTCAGGAGAGGGTTGGGAATTGCAGATCTGCAGGTGTAGATCTCCCACCTGGACTCTCTCTCAACACTGGCTGATTGAATGAGTCCACGGCCACACTGAACTCACTTGTGACTCAAGTCAACAGATGGCCATGAGCACCTGTCAGGCACCCTGGCTGCCTCCTTTGTCCCACTAGCTCTCTCCACGTGACCCCCTTCTCCCAGGACCCCCAGTTCCAGCCTGGTCCAGCTCCTGCAACTCTTCTTTCTCCTGCACCCTTCATTGTCTCGTTTCTCAGAAGGGCTGCTCTTAGATCCCATGTTCACTTCTTTATGCTAGATCAGCATTGCTCAATCTCAGCACTCCTGACATTTGAGCTGGACATTTCTTTGTTGTAGGGGCTGCCCTGTGTGTTGTGGGTGGTCTAGCAGCATCCCTAGCCTCTGCCCACTCTTGCCAGCAGCACCTCCCCCAATGCAAGTCAACACAAGTCACGGCCATCAAAAGTGTCTCAGACATGACCCAATGCCCCCTGAGGGAAAAACCACCCCAGTTGGGAGCCACTGGGTTAGATTATGGCAACAGCCTCCACTTGCTTCTCCTGCCCTGGCTGCAGCCCTGCCCCCACCCTGACGTTGCATGTGGTCACTAATCCATTGTTTTCAGTCTCAGCACAGACATCGATGGCTCCTAGTGTCTACCACAAAAGCCAGACTCTTGGCCTTGGTACTTGAGGCATCTCAACCCAGCTCCAACTTGCGGTGGCTTTTCCAGGACCCATATCTCTGCTTCAGTAGGGCAGGGGAGGGAGCTGCTTGAGTCAGACAGGAAAAGGGGAAGGAAACTGAGGTGTTGATTTTGCTTTAGGCGTGACTGCTTGGCTGAGAATGACATAATTTGCCCAAGTGGCATTTTGCAAAACGTTGTGAGTAGGTGACACACATCCCTCTCTTCTGAATCTGTGTGTGGGCAGTGCTGGTAGGCAGCAGCCAGAGTGTTGTCTTCCTCCTTTCCCTGGGGCAGGAGTATGCTTGGTCTGTTTCCAGCAGAATAGGGGGTTTTTCTGGTACGTGACGCCTTTGGCTGCATAAGGAAGTGGGAGGAAAGGAGCCAGGTCTCTATGGGCCTCAGAGAGGGGCCCTGCAATGCCCTGGCCCCAAGGAGAGTTGTCAGGCCATTATTTGACCAGAGGGTAATAGTGCCCATCCCAGATGACCCTCCTGTCATGTGAAAAAGGGGAGGGACAACAGTCATCTTTGGGCAACTCACACTCATCCGGGGCATGGCCTACGCGTGAGCAAAGCATCTTCTCTGGAAGATGGTATTGAGCTGCCCCTCCTCTCTGCCTTGGCGAGAACAACTGGGTTGGTGTCACCACAGTGTGAATGTGAGGTGCTAGGGGAATACTCCATGACAGGACAATGCTCAGTCCACTTCACAGAGTGTACCACGGTCCAGGGACCACTCCTGCTGAGATGCAAGGTGGCCTGATGCTGGGTGAGACACAGCCTCTGCCCTCCAGGGCTCACAGCATGACTCAGATACATTTCCAAGTAATCTGGAGGTATTAAACTCACATGGGACTGATAGAAATCCACATGACCAGGCCAGCTAAGATAATCTCCCTGAGTATGTGTGCCTGTGTGTATGTGTGTGTAGTATACACTGACTTATATGGCCTTTCTCTTCTTTTCAGTGTCCACTCCTCCTTCCCATATAAACTACTATTCCTGTCTTCCCGCTTCCCAACCCCTTCTGCTAACACTGGACTTTGTTGCATTCTCTCCTCTTACAGCTGCTTTGCCCCCATCACCTCTTCCCACCTCTGTCCTCCTACTTGTCCTGCCTGCTGGCCTGTCCAGTGGGAGTCACATCTGCCCCTTAAACCCCTAAACATGGTTTGTTCAGTCTTCTCTGCTCCCACTTCTTTTGTCTCTGAGAGGCCATATCAGGGAAGTGACATAAAAGCCTATTAAGTAGATGTTGCTATTATCCCATCGTACAGATAGGGGCCAAGGTCAAAATGATGAAACCAAGGTTTGGAGAGGTTACCCAAAGTCATATCCTACCAATAAGGGTGAAGGTGGATTTGGAGAATCTGGCCACATGTCATAGCTCTGCTCTTGCTGATGCTGGAGAGTCAGGGCTGGCTCTGAGCTCTTTTAGACAGGTTTAATCAGGGCAGAAGACACCTGCCCCTGAAATTCCTCTTCTAGGTTGTAAACATTAAAACCATAAATCAGCTCCACCTTGACAGGGGAGAGTGGCAAGAGATTCTTCTTCTTGGCCAGTTTCCAATGACAACCTTTATGAAAAGATGAACGAAGGTTGTACCCCCATGTCAGAGTGTAGGCTGGAGGACCATGCCAGAGAGTAGTCCCCTCCCTGATGTTGTGGGCACTGGGAAGAGCATGAATGGAGGCTCCTACTCCCGATTCCACACCAGAATGTGGGACACACACCGTGCTGGCTTCCTGTCTTGCCTGCCCCCATTTCTTCACACCCTGGCTACATATCCAAGCTGGGTCACTCCCCACTAAATGGTCCCCCTTGGGCCTAGGGGTGTGTACTAGGAATATAGTCTACCCTCAGAGGACAAGGTCAAAGGTGAAGAAGCGAAGTCCCAGATAAAGTAACTGGCTGGGGATACAGGACCATGTACGAACCCAGGGATGAAATCTACATAGGTTTTTTTTAATAAGACTTGGTCCTTTTGGCCTGGAGACTCCAGGGTCCTCAATTGTGGAGTAAAAGCACCAGAGAATGGGAACCAAGGGCTGAGTTCAGCTTTAGCTGCCCACACTCTCTGCAGGCCGGTGAGCCCCAGGCTCTGGGGCATCCTTATTGTTGAAAGGAGACTGTTTTGTCCTCTGGTTCTGACACTGGCTCCCGATGCTGCTCCACCTCCAGCCCTATCCATTCCTCACCCTGCCTTCCCTCCCTCTCTTGGCTGGCTTGTCAACCTTGGGAGCAAAATGTTTAATCTGAGTGTGTATTGAAGATGTCGGAAAACTGATGCCTTAGGTGAAATGCGAGAGAAATACATCATCCGTTTGTAAACATGTGAAGCCCGAGAAGTCTCCAGGTTAACAAGTTTCCTCTTAACTTTATTGGATCCAGAAAAATATTTGTGAAAGGTAGAAAGAATATAGGTGCACGAATCTAGTTTCCATCCCAATTTAAAAAAAGGGGAAAAACATAAAACATATTTTTAGCTCGTCATTTTACCTGTCTCCCAGTGTGTGGGCTACTGGTTGTGGAGCATGCAAGGTGGGTACCCTGGGTGGGCAGGTGAAGATAAAGTCTCCTCCTAACCTGGACTGGCACTGGTGCCTTGAGGTGTGTGAACCTGAGTCTGCTGGCGGGACAGGCTGCCCGCATACCACCCTTCCTGCCCGATACCACCCTCCCTGCCCAATGCCACCCTCCCTGCCCACACACCACCCTCCCTGCCCGATGCCACCCTCCCTGCCCGATGCCACCCTCCCTGCCTGATGCCACCCTCCCTGCCAGATGCCACCCTCCCTGCCCGATGCCACCACCCCTGCCTGATGCCACCCTTCCTTCCTGTGCTTTCTCAACACAGCCTTGGGAATGGCTCCATCCCTGCCTCCAGCATAGCTCCTGGGCAGGATTCCAAAGGAAGGCCTGTAAGGTCGTCTCTCTTCCTCTTGGCTCCCCCTGGTCACCATCGTCAACACAGCAGACAGCAATTGAGCATTTGCTAATGGAAAGCACCACTCTGGGATAGGTATTAACCCATTTGTTTCTTGCAGTGACCCTCTTAGAGACTGATGTCATCCTCATTTTACATACAAGGGAACTGTGGTACAGAGTTGAGCAACTCGCTCAAACTCACAGGTTAATAGGCAGCTCTGTGGGGATTCTAGCCCTGGTATCACCCCAGGGTCCAACAACATGACCCAACAAAAATGTACTGAGTGTGGGCTTTAATCACACATATAAGTGTAATCTTGCCACATGGGAGGAAAGGACAGAATGGGCTGGAAATAAAGACCCCAGAAGTGGGTCCATCAAAGTTTCCAGTGGAAGGAGGTGTGTCTAGGACCCCACCAGGTCATCCTGCTGCCTCTGGAGAGAAAGCCTCCACCAGGGAGGGGCGGAGGCAGACCCCAGCATGACCATAGGTACACTTGTGCTGTTGTCACAGTTGGTACAGTCACTACGGCTGATGCTTCAGAGAGCCAGAGGCATCGTGAGGTCAGTTCATTTGAATGCAGGCTCATCCATTCTATATGCCTTGTTTGAAGGGAGAGCTTCAAGGCTATGTTTCAGGGACCGTGGAGGTACCCAGTATGAACTAAGAGGTTCAAGGCCCTGGATACGTGGGTCAGGTCCTACCTCACTAAGGAGAGACCAAGTTCAGAATCAACCCTGGGGTCTGCTTCTGGCCTTGCCCAGAGTAACCACTGGCCCCTTTGATCCTCAGTCTCCCCTTCTACAAAATGGGAACCATTGTGATTATGAGCATTAAACAGACAATGAATGTGAAGCACCTAGCACCAGGCCTGGCCCTTGAAAGAGTCTCTTACAAGCAGGCGTCACTTTGGCTGTCTAACTACAACAAAACCAGCAGTGCTGCCCTGCGCATGCCTGGTAGTGTCAACCCTCCTGGAGAGAGTATTGACAGATGGGCTAAGGGAGGCTTGGAGAGACTGCCCAGGTGGTATGTGAGTAATGCCAGGGCATGGTTCAGATACAGGCCTGCCACCTGCAGAGTCCAAGCCCTTAAGGTGACACTAGGGCTTCTAACCCTCAGCACTACTGGTATTAGGGCCAGATCCTTCTTTGTTGAGAGGCTGTCCTGTGCAGCATAGGATGTTTAGCAGCATCCCTGACCCCACCCGCTGGCAGCTAGTAACACCCCTTCACCCAGCCATAGAACCAAAAAATGTCTGCAGGCACTGCCAGAGGTCCACTGAGTGGGGAGAGTTGAGAGCTGCTGCTCCAGGCTGATTGCTTCTGGCCTACCAGAGGTGGGGACCCTGGGCCATTCCAAGACCAGCTGCTCTACTGGGGCCCCTCGTCCTCACTCCTGCATTTTTTTTTTTTTTTTTTTTTTTTTTTTTTTTTTTTTTTGAGAAGGAGTCTTGCTCTTTTGCCCAGGCTGGAGTACAATGGTATGATCTCAGCTCACTGCAACCTCTGTCTCCCGGGCTCCAGCAATTCTTCTTCAGCCTCCCGAGTAGCTGGGATTACAGGCACAGGCCACCACACCTGGCTAATTTTTGTATCTTTAGTAGAGATGGGGTTTCACCATGTGAGCCAGGCTGGTCTCGAACTCCTGACCTCATGATCTACCCACCTCAGCCTCCCAAAGTGCTGGGATTACAGACAAGAGCCACCGCACCCAGCCCTCTTTTAGTTACCTCTTAAGACAATCTTTCATCCCTGCTTCGCTATCTTGTGCAAGACCACAAGCCCCAGGCTGGGTGCTGTGGCCCTCTGCATCCCAGCTTCCACAGCTGTGGCCAGACTGGCGTCTGCTAGAGAGAGAAGGTTTCTGACCCCCTGCCCATCCCGTCCCTGCTCCCACCAGCAGTGGCTGTCTCCAGAGATGTCCTCCAAGCACAGAAGGTTTTAAGACTGTCTGGCCCAGTCGATCCCCTCCTCATTCACTGGTGACTCCCCTCCTCCTCAGCCCCCAGCTGGCCTATCCCAGTAGAGGGGGCAGGGCCACCCACACCAACCCCCAGGACAGTCTCTGGGTTGCCCTTCTATGGCTACAGCTTTGGGATAAGAGGGACAGTTCCTGGACCAAACCGAGGGTTGGGCTGCTTATTCTCATGGCCCAATAATGAGATGCAGATGAACTGGGAAAGAAGAGAGTTTATTTCTGTAACCGGGTACAGAGAGAAGACCTGGAAATTATCGCCAGACCAACTCAAAATTACAAAGTTTTTCAGAGCTTATATGCCTTCTAAGCTATTTGTCTAAGCGTAAGTTTACATTCATCTAAAGACATAAGTGATTAACTTCTTTTAATATAACTAAGGCCTGAGTCCTGAAGACCTTCTCCTGGAGCCTCAGTAAATTTACTTAATCTAGATGGGTCCCGATGCCAGGGGTGATTATCTTGTCTCCTGCTAAATCATGGAGGTTTGGGGAGTTCCTTCAGACCCCAATAAAACTTGTTTGTGGAGGTCTGGGGAGTTTCTTCAGACCCCCAATAAAATTTGTTTAATCCTAAACGGGTCCTGTGAAGAATCCCTTCATTATCTTGTCAAGCTTCAAGGCCCAGGAAAAGCCGAGACAAACTCTTGGTGGGCTTTTGTGACATTCCAGCCTGTGTAAGGGCACTGGCCTGATCAGCCTTTAACATTTAACCTGCCCACTCAGAGCTGAAACGGTGGTCGTGGAGGCCTGCCTGTTCAGCTGTTAGGGAGACCTGGCCTGCCACAGGACCTCCATCATGGGCTAGGCTTTTGCCAGGCCCCCAAACGAAGCCACCGGCAGAGGGCCCAGCACTCAGCGATCCAGGCCAGACCTGCTGAGCAACCTCTGCTGCCTTCCTGGAGTCCATTTCTGACTGCAGGATTCTCTTAATAAACCCATTCATCACGGCCCTTCTGGGAAGTCTGACAGGCTGCAGAATGGAAATCTGAAAATGCTCTCCTTGCTTCCCGCCTGCGTGCTCCTGTCTCTTGCTTCTCCTCCCTCCTCTCCTCTTTCAGATGTGGCCAGACATCAGCCTTCCTCTGGGACATGAAGAGGCTAAATTATTGAAATGCCAGGAAATACCAGCTAATGGAAAGTCCACTTAACATGAGGGCTTCATTATCTGTGCATGTTCACACATTCTCCTTGGGGGTCTTTGAGATGTTTTCATCAGGCCTTAGCCTGGAGATGCACCAGCTGCCCAAATGCATTTCTTCCTGAAAGGCATCTGTGGACAACAAGGGTCGAGGATGTCAAAAGAACTGCCCACCCGCCCACCCATCCAGCACTTCCAGTTTTGAGACCCCTAGGATATTAAAAAAGAAGAACTGCAAAGTGAGCTCTCACAAGAGGCTTTTATATTTAATCAGTTAATGCTTTTAACACAAAAAACACAATGTCATTGTATGATGGTGACTGTAAGATAATGGCAGGATTTATTTTTGAAATACTAATCTGTGGTTCCTTACAGACTCTACAGTCAGGTAATGGGTCAGAAGGAATAACCTTCGTCTTCCCCTGTCAGTGACTGTTTCTTTAGCCTCATTCCAGAGAATGGTGAGAAGTCTAAATCTGAGGTCAGTTGTACTGACCTCAGGGCATATGGCTTCCTGGTAGTCCAACTGTTGCATTTGACTTTTTGGCCCTTCTCTCTCCTCCCCACAGGCCAAGGAATATTCTAGGCCCACACCCAGGTGCCCACCTTCTAGATCACATTCTGGATATTTAGGACTTCAGAATCCCCCCACTCAAATGGCCCCAGCCTAATTCAAAGCCCTGCGTGGGTCTCTGAGGGTGGACTGTGTCTCAGTACACATCCCCAGGTCCAAGGGAGACCATTTAGAGGGGAAGACTCAGCTTGGATATGCAGCCAAGATGCGGGAAGACAAGGGGGGCTACTCAGGCTAGAAGCCAGCACTGTGTGTATCCTATGGTCTGGTGTAGAATCAGGAGTGTGGGCCTCCATTCATACTCATGGCCCAATTACTCTACTAGAGAGGGTACTATTCTCTGGCCTGCCCCACCCCAGACCTTGGCAAGGGTGTACAACCTTTGTTCATCTTTTCATAAAGGTTGTCACTGGAAACTGGCCAAGAAGAAGAATCTCTTGCCACTCTCCCCTGTCAAGGTGGAGCTGATCTTTGGTTTTAATGTTTACAACCTGGAAGAAGAATCTCAGGGGCAGGTGTCTTCTCCCCAGTTTAAGTTGTCTCAAAGAGCTCAGAGCCAGCCCTGACTCTCCAGCATCAGCAAGAGCAGAGCTGCTGGAGAAAGTTGGTGTGGGGGCCACTGGCTGGTGTATGACGTTGGATAGCCTCTCCGAACCTTGGTTTCATCATCTATAAAATGAGGATAATAGTAATACCTACTTAATAGGATTCTTATGAAAATTAATCAATCTGTGTAAAGTTGTCAGGATAATACTGGGCACATCACAAGCACTCAATAAATGTCAGCTCTTATTAGCAGCAGCAGCAGCAGCCTGGTCATTGCACCACCTCTGTGTGGACAGACTTCCTTCCCCTTTCAGCTTATCTTGGAGAAAGGCAAATGGGATGTGTAGAATGTGATGTTCACAGGGCCAGAGAAGAACTTCTTGATATGTCCCAAGGAATGTATCTCATGACTTTATTATAGAAAATTTCAAGTATCTATAGATACAGAAGTCGAATAGTATAAAGAACTATATAATAGTATAAAGAACGCCCTTCTCTCTCCTCCCCACAAGCCAAGGAATATTCTAGGCCCACACCCAGGGGCCCACCTTCTAGACATGGACACCCCTTGCCCTGCTGTAAGAACAAGACTCATGGACAGTCTTGTTTCATCTATATTTGCATCCCTCCCCAGCGAGTACTTTCTGATCTAGGTCTTCTCCCAACACCAGCAGTTTGAAAAGGGATAAAAGAATCCTTACACAGGAGCCATTCTCCCGCTAGGCTGGTGAGTCACAGATCAAGAGAGCCAGGCGTCATTGTCCAGCAAGTCAGGTTGACTCAAGGTGGACGTATTCAGGACAGCAGAAGGTCCTGAGCCTATGGGAGTGGTTCCTCTGAACCACCCAGGTCCCAGAAAACAATAAAGTCTTTCAGCAGCCTGTGGAGGTCAGGAGAGGACCGGGGACCAGGAGGGAAGGTGCAGAACAAGAGGCAGATGACCACCACGTCTGCCTGGGAGACACCTTGTCCTAGAGTAGGGGGCTGGCCTGCTAAGTGGACTTTTTTCATTCTTGGGCCAAGGGGAAGTAGCCAATGAGTAACCTGGTCCAGAGGTTCAGGGTCAACGTGTTTCAGGGATGTAGTGAAAATAGATACAGCCCTCAAAGGATCCTCTGCAGTTTCCCCAGGGGACCCAATTCAGGAATCATCTTCCTTGCCCCCAGATGGAGGCAAGGGGTAAATGTCATCCTTATTTACAACCTGGGAATAAAACTGCTTCCACCAGCACTTTCTGCCCCACTGACTTAAGAACTGGGAAGTGCTTGTGGCTTCATAAGCCACAGTTACTCTGTGATCTCTGGACTTTGGAGGGAAAATGTTGGAATCATTTCTCATAATGAACGACACAGCATGCCCTTCTTCCTGATGCCAACAGAACTCTGCTTGTCAATCCGATTTCTCAGTTTTTCTCCCTGCAAGAGCTCAGGGTCCAAAAGATCTATTATTCTGGCACATGCACTCTCCTGAAACAATTTTAATCCTCATAACATTCTTCATTCCCTCAACCCTTCTTCATTCATTCCCTTGGAACACTTGTTCCATTTGTCCTTCCATCTGCCTCTTGTCGTAACTCTCATGTGCTCTAGACACTGACTCAGACTCCCTTTCAAAGAACAGGGGACAGCCTAAAGGTATCTGGTATGGAGGGGTTGGGAGTTGACCTGCTAGGTGGCTGCTTGAAATGCCAAGTGCTAGGAACATACCCCCTCAAGACGTTTTCTCCAGACAGAAACTGTGGAGCACACAGCTCAACTGGGGTTGTTGTTCAGGCTCCTGCCCAAAGGCCAGAATTGTTCAGGACTCCCAGAGGCAGCCTGAATGGCCCAGGCCCAGGCCCCTTCGTGGGGTACGGGAGGGAGATTTCCATGGAGATATGACCTCTGAGTCTGTGGCACTTGAGTAGCATTTTCCAATGTAACCTTGGTGATCATTGCCTACTGGGACCCTTGGTGCTTCTTATCAACCTGTGCTAATCACACCCATAGGTGTGGTTGTATCCCTTGAGTGGTGGCTTCCTAGATCCTGAACAAACCTTCCTGGTCTCTTTCTCCCCAGGTGTGGGCCTTCACATACACCCAGCAGATCCTCCAGGAGGAGCTGTGCCTGTCAGTCATCACCTTGTTCCCTGGCGCCCCAGTGGTTCTTGTCCTTTGCAAGAATGGAGATGACAGACAGGTAAGTGCTCAGCAGGTCCCTGGGATGTGGCCATCTCCGTAATGTGACTGCCTGTTTAGGGCTTAGTATCGTGAGCAGGAAAAGAGAGAAATTGTTAGAAGAGGAAGAGTTGATAAGAGAGGTCAGGAGAGGGAGGAAAAGTGCTACCTAGGACCCCTTCTGTGTTGCTAGCAGCAATGGCAACATCCACCCTCACTGGTCAGCCTGCCCCATGAAAGCCTATTGATTTCCACTGACCACACCATGCCCGTTCATCTTCTACTTTCCTGTCATTGCTCTGTTCCCCACCTGGGATCCCAAACAAGGATCTCAGGGTCACAAGGATGAGCAAGACTTGACCCTTGCCTTCAGGGCCCTGGGCTCTGGCAGTGTGTCCCCCAAACTTCCTAGGTTTCTGGGCACATCAAATGCCCAGTTCCTCTAGCAGCAAAGTGATGTCTCCATTCAGTTTCTTGCCAACTGGGTATTGGTGTTAGAGAGAACAAGATTAAAATGCCTGTTTTATGGTTTACTGGCTGTGTGACCCATGGCAGGTTACTGGACCTCTCTGGGTGTCCATTTCCTCCTCTCTGAAATGGGGTTGAGGAGGTCCACTATGCAGGGCAGCTGTGACTGTCTCTTGGCAGTAATGTGCTTAGTGCCTGCTCCGGGGTGCTTCCCCTGATGTGTCCAGTCCCTCCTTTGTCGTGCGAGGTCAAGTGTGAGAACCTGCTGCATGAGACCCGCCTCTCTGCTCTGGCCCCTCGTGTGCTGACACATTTTGAAGAAGCCCCCAGCCCCTCCTGCCATCACACTCGCTGCTCCTACCACCCCAGCTCTTCCCCACTTCCCTGCCGTCATGCAGATGCTGAATGTAGACCATTTCTTAGGTTGCTCCTGTGACTAACTCGCTTCACATTTTCTGGGCTACTGCTTGGAAAGTTACTGCCTCCTAATGAGTTTTCCTAGTAAACATATTGATTTTGCTTTTAACTTTTTTTAATCCAATTTAAAAAAAGAAACCAACAATAATACCTGGCAGAGCAATTAGTTACAGTTTTAGTGCTTATGAAACCATGAAATCAAGTCTCTGAGTGACCCTAGACATGAGGTACCTACCTTTCTGATAATGCCAGAACTCATTCATTCACTCTCCTGTCTATCTTACCAGCAATGGACCAGAACTGGTTCCCACATCGAGCACATAGCATCCCACCTCTGCCTCGATACAGATATGTTTGGTGATGGCACCGAGAACGGCAAGGAAGTCGTCGTCAACCCATGTGAGTCTTCACTCATGAGCCAGCACTGGGACATGGTGAGCTCTTGAGGACCCCTGCCAGAAGCAGCAAGGGCCACGGGGTGGTGCTTCCCTCGACCAGAACAGACTGGAAACTGGGCAGCAAGCAGCCCACAACCACCTCGGACATCCTGGACTGGGAGGTGGAGGCAGAGCCCCGCCAGGATAGGAGTAACTGTCTCAGGGAGGACAGAGGAAAATACCACAAGCCAATGGGGCTCAGAGACAAATCCCACATGTTCTCAAGGCCGTTAAGTTCCAGTCCTGGCCAGTCTTTTCCTGATTGGTATCTGGAGACAGAAACCTAATGGGAAGTGTTTGTTGTTCCTTTTCTTACAAAGGAAGCACTCTCTGGAGGCCAGAGAGAAAAGCCTTCTTTGTCACTAGGCCAGGACTACATTGAGAGATGAAGAATGGAGGTTGTTTTCAAAACAAATAAAGAAAACCTTAGAAGTTGTCTCTGGACATCTCTTGCTCTTTTCTTCTTATGTTGGCTCAGGGCTAAGCTGAGCTCTTCACGGAATAGGGGTAGGGGGTGGGGAGCACCTGTGGCAGAGTAGACAAAGATAGGGAGACAGGAGACCTGTGCCCTTATCCTGGGCTGCCACCAACTAGCTGTGGGATCTTAAAATGACATGTAACTTCTTTGGCCCACCATTTCCTGTTATGTCAAAGTGGGAGAGTGGGACCAGATCAGGGGTTTCTATTGATGATGCACACACACCTGCCTCATTCTGGGGAATTGTCTAACTTGGAGGCTCTAGGCTCCCCTGTGGAGATCCTGGTTCAGTAGGTGTGGGGTAGGGTCCAGACATCTCAGCTGATTCTGACACCACTCCTTGGTTGAAAACACTACCCTACCTAGATGGTCTCTCTGGCTGCTAGGGCTTTATGGCCTATGGCCTTTGGCATAGAAGTTTCTTACTCTAATAAATCCCCAGCTTACTGGTGTGCCCTGGAAATGGGTTATGGTTGTTGTCCATTATTATTAACTAGGGTTTAAGAGAAGAACCAATCCATATGAAGTTCCCAAAATACGCCCATCCCTTCTCTGCCCAGGTGAGTTTCCTACCTGATGTTTGGTAACTGACTTTGTTATCCACTGCTGCATAACAAATGACCCCGAACTTTAGCAGCCTAAAGCAACACACATCTATTCTCACATGGCTTTTGTGGGTCAAGGATACAGGCGTATCTTAGTGAGATCCTCTGCTTCCGGGCGTCTTACAGGGCTGCCATTAAAGTGTTGGCCAGGGCCACCGTCATCTCAAGGTTCAACTGGATGGAGCTGGATCTGTTCCAAGCTCACTCAGCAGTTGTTGGCAGGATTTGGTTCCTCACAGGCTGTCGGCCAGAGGCTGCCCTCAGTCCTCTGCCATGTGGGCCTCTCCAGCATCACCGCTTGCTTCACCCAGGTAAGCAAGCCAGGATGGCAAGCGTGTCACCAAGATGGTCTTTTATAAACTCATCTCAGTTAGAAGTTACTTGCCCTTGCTTTTGGCATATTTTATTTTAGAGAAGCAAGGTATCAGGTGTAGCCCGCACTCAAAAGAAAGAATTAATGTCAGGAGGCAGCGATTGCTGGGAGCCATTTTAGAATCTGCCAACCACAGGAACTATTATATTCTAAGCAGGTATCCGTTTCCCCTTCATCCAGAAAGCCCTTCAGTGATGGGAATTAGTTCAAGCTCATCATTATAAAATCCATTACTGCAGACTGCTATAGACTTGGAAAGTAAAGAGTCGAGTGTGTGCAGCCCCAGAAGCTCCTTCGGTGTTGGATCTGTTTGTTTCTGCAATGCCCTGGTGGCCTCCCGTAGTTAAGATGTGGCTCTTTTGTTGAAGCAGTTTCGCTCCACACAGGGAAAAGGAAGAGAGGTCATGGGTAAATACAGCTATCTATAGAAGACATTCTGATGACTCCTAAGCTCTGTGTCCACATAGTTGAAACCAGGCCTGCAGAGAAGAATGAGAACAGACACATTCACCAGCAACCTCTCCCCTATGTAGTGAAACAGGTACTGCACTGGAATAAATATAAGAGAGCCTAGGATTGTCCTCATCTGTCCTCTGTTGCCCTCAGTGTATGTGCCTGTCTTTGAGCTCCCTGGTGGCAAGAAAGTTATCTCTTCTTTATCCCCGCCGCTGGGCTGGGCACTTCAGCCTCTCAGTGGGTGTTCTCCTAAATGGATGATCGAAAAACTATTCCTACTTTGGGAGGCCGAGACGGGCGGATCACAAGGTCAGGAGATCGAGACCATCCTGGCTAACACAGTGAAACCCCGTCTCTACTAAAAATAACAAAAAACTAGCCGGGCGAGGTGGCGGGCGCCTGTAGTCCCAGCTACTTGGGAGGCTGAGGCAGGAGAATGGCATGAACCCGGGAGGCAGAGCTTGCAGTGAGCCGAGATCGCGCCACTGCACTCCAGCCTGGGCGACAGAGCGAGACTCCGTCTCACAAAAAAAAAAAAAAAAGAAAAACTACTCCTTGTCTGAGACAAGTGACATTATTTACGTTTTACTACCCCTATAAAGTCACAGAATGCAGGTGGCATCGGGTGTTTCTCAAACACCCAAAGGAATGGGGGCAGAGGAATAAAGGCCTCGGCCTCAGAGGGGCAAATGCACCTTATCTCAGCCTATTTTGATGTGGCTCAGTTGGCTCCCTGGCCTCCCTCTTACAGCCAAAGCCCTTGGGATGATAATGAAGAGTCACCTTAAAGGATGTGGAGGGTAATCTGCTAAAGGAGGTAGGATGGCTCTCACGTGAGCTGCCATGCCTGCATCTTAAAAAGCCTCCTTAGTGGAAAACGGAGGTTCAAAACTCTGATGGTGCAAATAGGAATCTCTACAACTGTGCAGAGATATCCAAATGCTCTCCAGCCACTAACCTGAAGGTGATGCAGCCAAAGCAAGACGAGTTGGGGATTTAAAGGCAAGCAAAGCAGCCATTCTGAACCTCTACCAATTCAAGGCAAAGCTGACAATCACTGTATGGGACAGTAACATTCTCCAGTCCCAGGGATGCCTTTGCCTGCAAGTGTGCAGCAGAGAATGTGCATGGCCAAGCTTTCCCTGGCTGGCTGGTGTTTTGGTAGATGCTGAATGAGAGCCCTCAGTCAACTCCGAATATTGAGTTTGAATGCCAAAATGTAGTAACCGGGACTAGCCCACTTAGTAGGTCACCAGTAGCTGTGAGTGAAGGTGAAAGTTTGTCAAATGATATCAGCCTGTGTCAATAAAAAAGACCGACACTCAAAGGATCTTAAGCGTTCACAAGATTTAGACCTCAAACCACGCTTGGAGAGTCATCACCTTAGAGCGGTCTCACCATACTGCCAGGTGACGAAGTGGCCAGGTGTGGCAGAAACCCCTTCCCCCGAGGTTGTATCTGGTAGTGGAAACAGTATGGACATCTGAGGATTTTATTGGTGTGATGTGTGTATTAAAGGAAATTGAATTTTTATATATATATAAAATATTTATTATTTGAATATATATTACATATTATACATATTAAAGGACAGGGAATTTATACATATATATGAATATATATTATATATATGTTGTATGTGTGTGTATACACATGTGGGCATATATATATGTTTTCGTGTGTGTGTGTGTGTACACATATGGGCATAGCAGGCATGCTCTGCTATTTGGATTAGAGTTGAAGTCATGATGGTGTTGAGTGAATGGGGAGAAATGGGAGTTTTTAGGTCAATCTGCGCTCAGTATGGGTGGCTGAGCCTGGTGCCATATTGCATCTGAGACTCACTCTCTTGAGTGATCTGAGACTCACTCACAGTTTTCTTCTGTGCTTTGTAATTCCTCCCTGTGAGCTCATTTTCAGCAGGAGTTTCTGCCTCTAGGTATCCCAGGTGCCCCACTTGTGGAGGCATGCCTCAGGGAAGGTTTGCCTTGGCCTCTGCTGGGGTCCTACCGGGTTTCATAGACTCCAAATGGACTTGTACATTGATTTCTCTGTTGGTGGTTTCCACACTGTGAGTGATGAGAATTTGGACCCCACCTCTATTACTTGGCACAAGCTTGGATTTTGATCTTTCCCAGATTGTCATTTTTCTACCCAAAATCGTAGTCCTGCTCCATGCCATCACCGCTCATCCAGCTGGTGGGTGGGGTGTGTCTAGCCTCTCTAAGCATACAACAATAGTAGGGCCCCATTTCTGGCCTCTGCCACCCAAGAGGCTGTGGTTTTCACATCTGCCCCTGCCTGGGTGTTAAAGCCCCAGCCCTGTTGATATGCACCTGGCTTCAGTTCCCCTTCAGTGCTCATTCATGACTGACTCTGAATTCCCATTTGTTTTTAGAATCTGGAATTTCTCCCTTTTTCCTTTCAAATGCAGCTGTGATTTCAAATTGTTTTATCCAATATTTACATATGTGGGGGAAAGGGAGCTCCCCGCGCCAGCTCAGACCAAAGTCCCTTAGTGCTGTAATTAGCTGTCACCACTGTCTTTCCCACTGACTGTGGGACCATATCTTATTGTAGACAC
The DNA here is from genome assembly GCF_008728515.1 of Papio anubis. Lineage (NCBI taxonomy): Eukaryota > Metazoa > Chordata > Mammalia > Primates > Cercopithecidae > Papio > Papio anubis. The sequence continues at coordinate 30,726,190 of NC_044989.1, read as the reverse complement.
TCAATAAATTTCTATGAATGAGTGAGAGAATAAGCCTGTGATTCTTTAGTACCACTTTCTAATTACCTCCTGGCTACAGTTATCAAACGTTAGAGTTTTAAAAAGACAGCAAAAGCAGAAACAGAGGACCGAGAAGACAAATTTATAACAATAAAAATCTTGTTATAATACACATAGATTTAGGGATCATGCATATTTTACTTCATAATGACAGAGTTTAATACTGAAAATGCTAACTGGAAAGAACTATCAGTAATGGAAGTCTTTAACACTTCAGTAGAGCCCAAAAAGAGAGAATTTGTTCTTATAAACTCTGGGGGATGGTGATGGAAGGGTTGAGGGGAAGCCCTGTATTTCATCTGCATGAATCTCAGGCAGATTCACTCACATCTGGCAACCAAGTCCTGGCTGGCCTTCAAAGAGGGGTCCACCTTGTACCTGCGGTCCACCATAGTTTACCCATAGTAGAGTTAAGTACCCTGTTTTCCCCGACTCCACACGCTGAGCCATCATCCTGCCCTAATCCATCCATTCTCTTAGTACCCAGGACAGCATCTGGCACACAAGGGTATGGAGAAGGTTTGTGGGTTATATGAAAAGTCTAGCAGCTGTGCAGATGTGGCCTCTGCGATGCCCCACGCGACAGATAGAAGCCTCTTCTCCTGCACCATCCAGAGCTAACCACCTGAGCTCCCTCGTGGTCTGTGGACTCTGGCAGCCCAACTCGGATTAGCAGACTCCAAAGCTCTGAGCACTTTTCCATTTGCCATGGAGCCGACTAATTTAATGAAGCCGTCACAGTGCAAACCTCAGGGCTTATTGGAAAAGGACTTGAGCACGACATTATTTCACAGCAGTAGATTGCATCATTTTCATTTCACAGCTTTCCAATGGGAAATAATAAAACAAAATTACAAACATAATGAAGAAAGAAAGAAGGAGAAAAAAAAAATCTTGGCTGAGAGACGCATCTTCTGTGCTGTGACAGGGCTGGTTACCTTATTCATCTGAGCCAGTAAATATTACCTGGCCTCACTCTGCAGGAAGGAGCATCCCAGAATGCCTGCACCTGCTACTGAAGATAACGGGCTGCAATAACTCACTGTCCAGATACAGCAAGGAGTGGTGAGTGCCCCTAGAGATGGCTAGCTGGATGGCCCTCCAAGAAATTCCATCCTCCAAGAGCGGAGCCTTCCCTGGGCCAGCCACAGTACTGGGGCGAAGGGCTACCATTGGTGAGGGGGTGGTGGGTCCTTCCCTCTGGAAGACAAAGCAGCTTCAACAGTGGAGCTTCACCCATTCCTGGGATGAAGGAAGGAAAATGGGTTCCCGCCTCCATTCATCCTGCAGGATGCTTTTGGTGTAACCGTGTGTGACCCGACAGCCAGAGGCTAAATAGGAATCAACAGAGAGATGAAGCTCTTTCCAAAAGCTGTTCTCATTAATAGCACTGAGGTGTGCAGATGGAGGGCGGCAACAGAACTTGACTGGGCCTTCTATTTTATTCTGCAAGCCTGTGCCTCAGCTCAAGAGATGCCCCAGGCCTGTCCCTACAGCAAGAAGATGGTGCCCCTCCGTTCCACCCAGGCCCCAAATTCCTTTCCTTTCACTGAAAATAGCTTTTCTCCTCCAATAGTGGAAGAGTTTGAGGACATCCAGGATGAGCTCCCTCTTCTTTGCCTCCAGAGTCTCCTCCAAGGCTGCCTCTCACCTCGATTCCCCCTCCCTTCTTGATCCCTCACTCTGCCTCCCCCTCTGCCAAACCTTCCCCAGCAACTGAGTGGCAGAAACATCCCTCCTCCCCTGACTTAAAGCAAAAAGCCTTTCTGTGAGCCGTAGCTTCTCTTTCACTTTGATTGACATGCCCTGCTAAAGCATAAAGGCTAGTCCTATGGGCTCTGGTGGTAGATAATACAGGTTCAAACCCTGGCTCCTCTAGTTCTCAGCTGTGTGACTAAGAGCAAGTTACTTAACCTGACTGAACTCAATTTTTCTCCTCTGTCAAGGAGCTAATAATCACACCTGCCTCATAATTTCACCGTGAGATTGATTGAAATGATTTATATGAGGTTCTCAGTACAGAGCCAGGCACGTATATATGTCCTCCGAAATGTTTGTCATCCTTGTAGTTCATCATAAGGATTAAACATCAGGTCCCAGAGTGGAGGGCAGTGCCTGTGAGTGTCGAGGGATGACCCCTCGTCTGAGTCTGTGCAAGCTGCTGTAACATGTCACACCCTGGGTGGTTTAAACAAAGAAACATTTATTTCTCATAGTTCTGGAGGCTGGGGAGTCCAAGATTAAGGTCCTAACACATCGGTGTCTGATGAGGGCCCACTTTCTCCCTGTGTCCTCACTTGGCAAAATGAGGACGAGAGAGCTCATTCTCTGCGGGTCCCTTTTATAAGGGCACTAATCCCACCCACAGGGCCTCCACCCTTGTGACCTAATCATCTCCCTAAGGCTGCACTCCTTAACACCCTCACCTTGGGGGTTAGGATTTTAACCTATGAGTTTGGGGGGACAAAAACCTTCAGTTCATCGCACTCTTCAATCCTCAGACGTCCATTAGAGGCCAGGCTGAGACTCCCCTGTGCAGTTGCCTGGGGCATGGAGTCCTGCAGAAGACTCAGACATCCTGCAAGCACCACTCATTGGTCCCAGACGGGATGAGATCAGGAGGGAAAGTAAACAGAAAAGGGCAGTGGGGATCAGCTCTGGGAATGGTGCCCCCTGCTGGTTTGCGCCCTGTCATTGCATGCAGTTCTTAGGCAGTCCTAGCGCTCTGTGTTCCTTTCCCGCCTCTACACAGGAAACGGGTCCCTGCCTCCTCTGCTGAGCCCTGTGGAGAAGCTACGCCATGTGCAGTGTCCGTGTGTTGCCAAAGAAAAGGGCGGGAGACACCACAAAAGAACCTGGAGGCGGGGCCCAGCACCCCCAGAAGCTCCCTTCTCCTCATGGGGAGGCCATGCCTCTCACCAACATTTAGGGAATATCACTAGCTCCAGCTCTCCTTCTTACCCTTAGTTGGAAACTTCTGGTCTGACTCGTGAGTTCAGCTCTCACGCCTTACTTCTGCCTCTCTTCAGCCTGGCACCTGCATGATTTTCAGTTTGGGAGCTACCCAAGATGTGCCAGAGTCCAGCCTGGGCTTCTACTGCCTACCCAGGGGGCATCTGTTCCAGGTGTGGGGTCTGCTCCATCTTGCTAAACCGGGGGCAGGAGTCTTAGACCCACTGAAGCTTTTGTCCCCTTGCTCTGGACAGCTGGTCCAAATGTGTCCTAGGAGGTAAGAACAACGGGAACACAAGCACAGAAACAAGAAAGGGCCAGCCTTTTCTCAGGGAATGGAGGGCAAGTCAACAAGCCTGTGGTGAAGGAGACATGGAAAAAAATGGGGGGCAGGTAAGGCTGGGAAGGTGACCTTGAATGCAAGGCAGAGGATTCTGCACTTAATAGAGTAAAGTAGCTGTGAGCCACTGAAGGTTTTGGAGCAAGGGAGTGGCATTGTAAGAAGGACGTAAGAAGAGGAAAATTGACTGAGTAGCATGGAGGAAGGTGTTTTACAGGTGAGATTCTGTGAAGGCAGGGCCTGTTAAAGACTCCAGAGATGTGAGACCTGAACTATGTTACTGACAGTCAAAGCAAAAAATAGACAATGGCTATTTTTCCAATTGTGGGGGTGGATGTAGGAGACAGAGAAGAGGGAGGAGGAAAGGTGGAGCAAAGTGAGAGAATGGCCTTCATGCCAAGTAGATTCTGCTGAGCTTACTGGGTAAATTCCTTCATGGCAGCCACATTTAATTGATCCATTTGAGTATGCAATAACCAGGCTTAATTTCTTAATTGCAAAACACACACACACACGAGAAATACTAGTAGCATAGCAACCACTTATACAGTGCTTGCTTGGTGCCCGGCATTGTTCTTAGAGTTTTAAGGAATTTACCTTAGTCAATGCACATAAAAATAGTAGCTCTATAATAATAGCTACTCTTATTATCTCCATCTTAGAAGTGAGTAACCTGAGAACCAAACAGGTTAACTAACTTGTCCAAAGTCACAACTTGTAGTAGAAGTGAAATTCAAGTCCAAGAAGTCCGTCCACTCTTGAGTTCTGGATTCTGGTTCTAGGCTCTGCTGCCTTTCACACTGAAGATAAAGTAACAAATAACTCATCTTCTTATCAGAAAGAAAATGCTACAAATACAGTTGAAGTCCCTTGTGGAAAACTCTTTCACGAGCTGACTTTTAAACTTGAGTAGTTCTACATTGCTCACAACTGGTTAGCCCCACTGACTCAGAGTCATTCACTCACGGACCATTTGTTAGGTAGGGAAGGGAGAGGGGATGAAGCATTTAGTGAGCTGCTATTACGTGCCAATGCTATGTTTATGTGTTTTATGTTCACTCTTTTATTTACTGCAAGCAGTATTCCAGATAGATATCATCATCAGCTTTACAGATGAGGAACGTGAGCCTCAGAGAAGTTAAACAACTGGTCGAGGTTGCCTGGGTGATATATGGCAGAGCAGGAGCCTCTTCTCAATGGCCATGCCTCCCAATTGACGTGGCATCAGCCTCCCAAATGTATATGTAAATCACTGAGCAATAAATATTTACCAGACACCTGCTATATAACAGGCACTATGCCAGAAAGTGGCCACCGGTCCTTGCCTTCAAGGACAACAAGCATGGGAGAGGAGGTTTTATTTGAGAGAGAGAGCAGGGAAAGAGAAGGTGGGAGGGAGGATGTGCTTGGTGGGATCACTGCTATCCCAGAGGTTACTTGAGTCCAAGGGGCACAGAGGAGGGAAAGGAAAAGCTTTGCAGAGGATTGGAAGGCTGAGTTGTGAGGTTGACAGGACAAGAGGAAGAAAGGGCAGAATTCTAGATGCAGGAGCCCACATTTGCTTCCCCACACTGCCTTTGAGTAGCATGATTAATCCCCTTTGTGTCCCCATAGCATCCTTGTGTCCTCGTGGAACACTGTGTCTCCATGTCCTTCTGTGTTCCCAGGGGACTCTCTGCACAGCCCATCTTAAGATTTACTCCATTACCTGCATGTCCTCTGTCCATGTGTTGCTTCCCCCACCCCTACTGTGTGTAAGCTCCTCAGAGAATGGGACCCACACTGCCTCTGGCAGGGTCTGGCTCTCAAGGGTGCTTGTCAAACTGAACCTGAATAGACCCAGCCAGGTCTTCCAGATGCAGCTGCTCCTTCATCTGCTTCCATGTCTAACAAACAGGTCAAGATTATTTCTCGGTCCAGAATAGGTCCTTGCAACTTGGATAGCACAAAGAGGCTGCAGTGCATTCCAACTACAAAGAACTCTCTGTGGGGTCATGAAGCTGATGAAAAACTCTCAGACGCAGCCTCTGCCAACGGACAATCAGATGCTCCTGTGCTGCTGCTCTGGGGAACTGATAGTACAAACCCAGCAGAAGCCTCAGAACATTCCGAAGCTGCCTGGAGGGAGCAGGGTCAGAGAGGACTCCCCCACTGTCCTCAGGGTTCCCCGGGATCCCCGAGAGGGCTGGCCATCTAAGAATGGGGGGCCGTAGGCTAAGAGTCCAGAGGGATAACCACTCACCACCCTCCCCTGTGACAGCTGGCTTCGAGACATACAGACTGAGGCAGCTTCAGGGTAACAGCCAACCAGAGCTGGCCATAGGCAGACATGTTCCAACCACGGGAAGTAATTCAGCTTTCAGAGCCAGAAGCAACAATGTCAGGAGCATGACTTGAATATTTCATCCCTTCAGCTGCTGGGAATTCTCCATTATAAAACAAGCCATTCCTGTAAAAAACAAGTGTGATGATCTCTGCCTCTTCTCTCTTGAGTCTTTCTAACTTCAACAGCCCAACTGTATTGCCTTGAATTCTGTATTTCTATGGCAGAATGAAAAAAAAAGTATAGAATACTGAGCATGAACAGAACTTTGAAAAGAGGATCTCTAGTCCAATTCCGACTTCATGCAGCCCTGTCCCCAAACTATAGCAACTACTTGCTTCCATTTTTAAAACAACTTGAGAAGTCATTCTTAATTTACTCAAATCGAATCAATAATTAGTGGGCACCTACTAAGTGCAAGTAACCAGGTCTACTGAGGCTACAGTGAGCTAAGATCCTCAGGCCCTGCCTGTAACTGCTGTGAGAGGGAGGAGGTGTTATCCTGATCCACAGGGCAAGAAACAGTGCTCAGAGAAGTGCAATAACTTATCCAAGGCCACACAGCAAGTAAGGGGGCAGGCAGAGCTGGAACCCACTTAGCTACAGATTCCAGGTTCCTGTTCTCTTTCCTTTTCGGCCCCTGTTCTCTTTCCTTTTCATCTAGAAAGTTGCGCTTTTAGAAAAATCTAATTTAAAAAACCTTGAGAATAATATTATATACAGTGTAACTGAGAAGCTCAAGATGTAACATATTTTTCAAATTGTCTTTTCCAATCATGACAAGAAAAGTCGAGGTTGTGAGATGACAATACCTTGGCCAGTTTGATTGAATAAAAGGATATTCAGCCCACTAAAGGGCCATGCCAGCTAGCTTTGTCTCTTTAAAAAGCTCAAGTTTCTATTTTTTTAAATCAAGGTAATAGTTGTTTGAAGTGATGCTTACACTTCAACAAAGGGAGTCCACAACGACTCCCTTTCCCCAGAGACAGCTATCCTTCACACTTCTAGGTCCTGCCCCTGGCATTTACCTTGACAATTTAAAAATTATTCTGCTGTTTCTTGAAATATGAGTTTTAGAGATTATCTGTTGACTTCATGCCGTGGTAGATAAGGACTTAGTTTTTCCACACCACTGCTCACATTTTTCTCCTTTTATCCTTGTGACATGTTTATAAAATAATTTTTGGCAAAATCAATAATCAGCGTTTATGTGCTAAGCCAAATAATGAATTACAATAAACCTCCTTTCTTGTACAAGCTTTTGTTTTTCCTGGAATTAATAATGGCCTCAGTATTTTTTCGCTTCCCTAGTTTTCTATCTTTCATGCTTTTCTCCAAATTCTCCAACATGTCATAATAACGCTTTCCATAATCTCAAGCAAATCATCATTTCCTTTTTTTTCTTTTCCATAAGAGCCTTCACACAGGAGGCTCTGTGATCAAATGTTCCAGTATTAGTTGCTTTCTACATGTGCTGCATAGCAAACATCCTAGGAATTTTCTTCTCCAATCTCTAATTTTGGTTTCCCTCTCTCCTGAATCATAAAACCATGTAGCTTCTTATTTCATAACTTACTTCCTTTTCGTTTCTTTGTGTGTTTTTTGTTTGTTTGTTTGTTTTCTATAAAACGTTCTCATGTACATTTCTAAGAATGGATGCACCAGAGGTCCATTTTTTGAATTTGATTTTGTAGAGGTATTACATTTGAATTTGAAAAATGTCTTTATTCAACTTCACATTTGTTTTCTACTTTGATTGTATATTAAATTCTAAGATGAAAATCATTTTTCTTCCGAATCCTGAAGGCATTGTTGTCAAGTTCTATGAAGAGTCCTGAGATTTCACCCTATGTGTAAGCTAATAAGTTAGCCTGCCACAGTTTCATGGAAACTGATAGAAGACACGAGACTCCTGGGTCAGAGATAAAGGCAGTTTAATACTCATAGCAGTTGGAGAAGTCAGGATATCAGCATTGTTTGCACTGATTCCCCTAACGAGGGCCAAATGATGCCATAAACACACAATGGGTAGCATTACAAGGAAGGAACCCTGAGCTCAGGGAGGCCAAACCTTTATAATGGGCATGCTTACCTTTTGCTCTGGAGGGAAACATTGTTTCTACCTTCCAAGGCTGTTCATTATACCAACATGCTGGAAAAGGTAGTCCAGACAAAGGGCAGTCAGTGCCACTCTCCTGATACATTGAGAAATGAACAAGATATAATAAATTGCTGAAAATTGTTTTATTGTCCTCTGGTTTCCACTACTGCCCCCAAGTAGTCTGATATCAATGTAATCATTTTTAGCTTGTTACTGTTTCCCCCCGTCCCTGGAAGCTTTTAAACCATCTCTTTATACCTGGTTTTCTGATCTCTCCAAATTTCAGTTTGGAAACCCTACATCCCATATTTTTGGAGTTTTATTCTTATGCTATTTCTTTGATTGTTAGATGGCATCCTTCCCTTCATACACCCTTATAGAATTCTCTCATTTTCTTTGGATTTGTTTCTTTGCTTTGTTCTGTTTTTCAGCTTGGAAGATTTTCTCAATTTTCTAATCTTCTATGGCTTTAAGAGTATTTCTAAGAACAAGACACTAAAACAGCTGCAAATGCTGTGTCCTTATTAGGCAGCACATACTGTCTGGTGAGCTGAACCATAGGGTGATCTAAGGCGATCTGGCCTTTTCATTGGTGGAATCGCAATAGTCAATATTCATAGGTGTTCGCTCTTGGTTTCTCCAGTTTCTCTAGCAAACAATCCATTGGTTTCCTGCCTAGGAGATTTATGCAAGGCTTGACTTTCTGGACATAATGCAGAGGAATAGAGTGAGGTTACCACATTGGAGAAACCACATTTTTGTGGAAGAGAACAAATAAATGCTTTTGACAAACCAAAGCCTCTTTACACTGGTGTCCTCACTGTGCTCTACCCTCATTCTCGGGGAGAGCCTCAGACTTCTCTCATAATGCAGGAGGAAATCACTTAAAAATAGATTGAATCAACAAGGTGCATGATTCAAAACCTTACCCATCCTCACTGACTGTGCTTTGTCATGCAGACACTGCTATTCTTTTAGGGTCTGTCTGAGGGGGCAACACTGATGCAGGACAGCCTGAAGAGAGAACTAGGGTTCCTGACTGCATTTTCAAATGAAGGTTTCTTTGGATAATGCTGCTTCCCTTTTTCTTTTTATGTAAGCTGACCTTGGTTTCTTGAGCCTCAAGGTGTCATTTGCTTTGCTTTTTAATTTTTTTCTTCACCAAGTGTTCATTTTACCTCATTCAGTTTCCGAGCATCTGTTTCATGAAGACCTTGAAGACCCCCCACCTGTTAGTAAACCTTTATGAAGTCTCTAATTAAGTTTCAAGGCCACTGCTATGATGAAGCCTTCTTCAGTCATCACCTGGCAAGCATAGGCACTCACACAGCAAGAAAGCCCGTAATCTCTTCTGACAGCGCATCTGAATCTCAGAATCTCAGTGGCTGGAGCCTGGGAATCTGTATTTTGAGAAAATCCTCTAGGTGATTCTGGCAACCTACTAATTGACGAGGGTCTATGTGCCTTTTCCTCCCATGTCTCATGCCTGAATTTGGGGTTCTAATATTGTAGGCCATATGTCCCTGGTACCAACTACCTGCACTTGAACCTGGGCTGATCCACTGCCCTGGCTAGACAGAGCCTAAATGCCAGACTTTGACTTTTGCATGATCCCTCAGCTATGGTCCTCCCAGCATGACTTTTCTCTGTCCTCCCACTGGCCTCCTGGTCTCAGGCTGGCTTTATGGACTTACCTGCCCTTGCCAGGCATCATGTCCTGACCTCTCACCTACCACTCCCCCAACCACCCACACACTCAAGTCCTGATACCTCTCCCCACTCTGCCCGGACCATACTGATGCCTTCTGTGTATCCTGCTGCCTCCAGGTCCAGTGAATAGAAAGGATGCTATTGGTAGGTATGTTTTCTCTAATGAGAGATGCAGACAAGGAACACTGAGGAAGAAGTGATGGCTTCAAACTGGCATCTCAGGGAGGTTTCACACTGAAATAGGATTTCAGCTGGAGTTTTAGTGGAAGAGCATTTTTGCATATTCATAGAAGGGGAAGTCAAATCTAGGAAATACTTCATACATGCCTCCTACAATTACAATACAAGTACCACTATTACTATTTCTACTAATAATCATGTATCTCATCATTGAATCTCTACCATTGGATAAGCACAGCATATATATTCATTTACATATTTTGAGACTTTTCAACAACCCTACAAGGGAGGCATGATTATCCCCATTTCAGAGATATAGAAAATGAGATACAGAGAAGAATGGTTTTCTCAAGACCTCAAGAGTACTAAGTGTTAAAAGGAAGACTAGCAGCTCAGTCTCCTGACTGATTTCTTTGCCTTTCTCAGTATGTCCCGCTGCTTCCCTGAAATTGAAGAATGCAGCTCTCTCCCCTGGGAGGAACAGTCTCCTCTCTATCTTCCCAGTGAGAAATCTGCAAATAAAACTCAAATGAAATCATCCTGTGAGTCCCCCCCACCCGCTCAGTATGTAGACCGCCGGGCTCCTCCTTCACTGGTGGCCATTACTGTGGTGGGTGAAATGTGGCAAATTGTGATACTGAGGATTCCATGGCCAGGAGAGTTGTCTGAAAGGCAGGGTGGCATGGGGAGACCATGGACTCATTTCCTTCTACAACCCTCTTTTTCATTCCCCAAAGCTTTCTGAGACATTTGCTCCAAGACTAAAAATACTCATGGTTCAATGCAGCCCTAGATCCAAATTATTTTGTAAAACTTGTTAAGTGCTTTTAGAGTTAGGCAAGCAAGAAAATACTTGATTTTGTTCTAATAAAAGCCATTTTTAACATTTAAAATTATAGAAAGCAGCCATACTCCTGCCCTTCAGACTCCAGTATTTGCCAGCATGCTGTAGTACAAAGGCCTTTAAGTATATAATACATGAAAATCTAGGTTTACAGAAAAACTAAATTAGAGGAGATTATTTGTTCTGTGCAGGATGCCTTTGTACAGGAATTCCAGAAATTGAAACATTTGAGTCCCAGGTCTGCCACTGGCTGGCATAACCTCTCTGCACCTCAGTGTACACCTCTGTAAAATGGAGAGATATAGGAAGAAGCTGCTTCCCCTCTCCCACAAGGTGGTAATGAGAATCTAATGAGATATGGATTGTAAGCAGTGGGGTTCTATACAAAGGTAAAGCATCTTTGATGAGAGAAGTGGAGGGCCTAGGGTAAGGGGAGAAGTCCCTGTCCAGGGTGGTACCCCTGGGTTGTTGGGGTGCTGGCCGCCTATCTAGTCAAGCTTGTGAACAGTCTAACCTGGGTTCCCACAGCAATGGGAGGAGGAGTCATTCCAAGTTCCATTATCCTGCACAGTATACCCCGCAGCCCTGCTATTCAGTTAAACACCGCAGCTCCTGAGTACATTTTAATTTCTGATCATTAGTTACAAGATTTTCTTGTTAATTCTGATTCAGCAGATTTTGCTGAGACAGCTCTATTTTTCTCGCCCTTTATTTTGGTCGTGTTGCACAGAGCCTATCTAGACAGACAATAAATCCGGGTGGCTAACCTCCCTCCCAGGAATGAATCATCTGCAACTCTGAAAAGGACACAGATGCAGGGGTGGTGACAGGGAGGTGTCCTACTCCCAGGCTTCTTTACAGACAACTCTGGGGGATCTTTGTGAATTCTGGCCCCAGGACACAATCCTGTAAGTAGATAACAAGATTCACCCAGAACTCAACAGCAGGCAAATTGGGAGGTGGGTGTTATAGGGGGACAGTACAACTCATGACAATTCAACAAAATAAGGCTCCTGCGTTCTGCCTCTTTTATTAGATCACAGGTATCATGTGACTGAATTTGCTGTAGATTTAGATACCTGGGAGACATCACCAGAATTTTGCAACCAGCAAGATTAGTTTGGGGCCCTGCTCCCTCCTCTTCTCCTTCTTTCCTTGTGCCTAGTTACCTGCCAATGGCCATTGGTAGGAGCAAGTTTATTCTCCTCCTTTCAGGTAGGCAACTTCCATCCCCACCCCATGCCTCCCAACCTTACATCTAGGAAAACAATGAGTTTATCCATGCTAAATTGTTGTTCCAGTTGTAATACCCTTCCCAGCGACCAGTGGTATTTGTAAACATTATTAACAAGAGCTAACACTCACGCAGCATTTGCCACATGCTGGCCACTCTTCTTAACCCTGTTTTGATATTAACTATCTTCACTGCCACATCAGCTCTATGAAGTAGGGGTAATAATTACAGTATCCCCATTTTACAGATGAGGAAACTGAGGCACAAAACATTAACTATTCTCTGTAGTCACCCATGTAGTAGGCAGCAGAGCTGGTATTGGGTCCCCAGTTGCAGAGTCCATGCCCTCAGTCCACTGTACTTTATTGATGCAATCTGTTTTTGTCACAAGATACTGCTGGAATGGCCTGGTGCAGCAGCAAGCTAGCTGAGTCTTAGAGGAGACAGAGAGCTAGGCTCAGACCTATGACAGGAATGGGGCTGGAATGGAAGGAACAGACCTAGCAGGTTGACTCAGAGGAAGCCCCATCTAGGGGAGTCCAATCCAATTAAGTAGCAGTACAGGCAAGCAATTCATGTCATAGAGGCTGACAAAGGGCAAAAGGGTGTCCCAGACCAACAGGTCATGCAGGGAAAGAAACAGCAGTACAGGCATCAAGGACAAGTGCCAGTAGACTACAGGTCCCAGGTTGCACCTCCAGCTGAGGTAAGCATGGGAGCAGGAGTCATGAGTAAGTTAGAAAACCCTACCTCAGGCCGGGTGCGGTGGCTCACGCCTGTGATCCCAGCACTTTGGGAGGCTGAGGCGGGCAGATCACAAGGTCAGGAGATGGAGACCATCCTGGCTAACAAGGTGAAACCCCGCCTCTACTAAAAATACAAAAAATTTGCTGGGTGTGGTGGCAGGCGCCTGTAGTCCCAGCTACTCAGGAGGCTGAGGCAGGAGAATGGCGTGAACCCGGGAGGTGGAGCTTGCAGTAAGCCGAGATCACACCACTGCATTCCAGCCTGGGTGACAGAGCGAGACGCTATCTCAATAAAAAAAAATTAAAAAAAAAAAAAGAAAACCCTACCTCACACTATAAACACAAATTAGCTCAAAAGGTATCAATGGCCTAAGTGTAAAAGCCAAAACCAAAAACCCTTAGAAGAAAACATAGGAGTAAATCTTCATGACCTCAGATTTTGCAGTGCTTTCTTAGGTATGACATCAAAAGCATGAGCAACAAGAGAAAAAATAGATAAATTGGACTTCATCAAATGTAAAACTTTTGTGCGTCAAAAGACATTATCAAGCAAGTGAAAATACAATCCACAGATATTGCAAATCATATATCTGGTGAGAATTTAGTATCCAGAATATATAAAGAACTTTTACAACTCAACAACAAAAAGACAACTTAATTGGAATAAAACTGGAATTAAATAGACATTTCTCCAAAGAAGACATACAAATGGCCAAAAAGCACACAGAAAGATGCTCAACATTATTAATCACTAGAAAAATGCAAGGCAAACTACCATGAGATACCATGCACTAGGATGGCTATCATATGAAAAATTAATTTAAAAAAAGAAAAGAATTATTAGCAAGGATGTGAAGAAATTGAAACCCTTATATATTGCTGGTAGGAGTGTAAAATGTCAGCTGCTGTGAAAAGTAGTTTGGTGGTTTCTCAAAAAGTTAAACATTGAGTTACCATTTGACCTAGGAATTTCGCCCCCAGATATATCCCCCCAAAACTGAAAAGAGCTACTTAAATACATGCACACACACATTCATAGAATCACTATTCACAGTAGCCAAAAGTGGAAACAATTCAAATGTCCATCAATGGATGAATGGATAAACAAATTGTGGTGTACACATAAAATGAAATATTATTCAGACATGAAAAGAACTAAAGTACTGACACATGCTACAATGTGGATGAACCTCAAAAACATTTTGCTAAAGTCTCATATTGTGTGATTCCATTTATATGAAATATCCAAAAAAGGTCAATCCATGAAGACAGAAGGCAAACTGGCGGTTGCCAGGGGCTTGGGGAAATGGAAAGTAAATGCTTAATGTTACGGGGTTTTCTTTGGGGGTGATGAAAATGTTTTGGGACAAGATCAAGGTGGTGGTTGTACAAGGTTATGAATGTACTAAAGGCCATTAAATTGCTCACCTTAAAATGGTTAGGTTAATTTTTTTGTTTTGTGGATTCCACCTCACTCTAAAAAGAAAAATAAAAGAGTAACTTAGGACTTTAGAACACAACATCCATGGCATCAGGCAGGGACCAACACAGGGCTCCCTGTTACTTAAATGGAGGTATAAGCAAGGTGGGAAGCAAATCTTTCGTACCTGGTGGTAGCCCAGTTACGTGGTACAAGGGGGGACCTCATGCTAAGTCTCACCCTATAGGGCCAGTGCTCCTGGAACAGGTTAAACCCTGGAAGAGAGGCAGGGTCAGAGCCAGCAGGGAAAATGACCTGTGTCCAGCCAGGCAGAGAGGAACCTGAGATCCGCTTTTCAGGTGGTTACTAGCAGCTGTTCCATGTGGGCAGCCAGGGGAGGCAAAAACGAGTGGCCACAGGACACAGCACAGCTTCCTGGAATTCAGGCATTTCTGGTCTCTCTCTCTCAATTGTTGTATAAGCCTGGGGGTTTAGACCAAAGCATTTGGTGATGATGAATCTCAAACACAAAGGAACAAGCAGAGGGGGTGGGGAAGTAGGGAATGTTCTGTTGTTTAGAAAATGAGCAAAACAGCTGGAGGTAAAGCTTTTGTTACAAGCTGCCATCTCTGATTCATGCGTCTTTATAATCCTGACTACGGTTTGAGGCAGCCAGGAAGAGCGAATATTACCTCTCATGCTGCACGCACCAGCATGGGGTTTATTAGAAGTAGACAAGCATTTAGCAATGTCAGGAGTGTGCTTATCATTGTGCAGAGTAGGCCATTGCCTGAATGGGGAGCCACTTCTCCTTGGATGCCCAAGGGAATGTGTTCAGAAAGTCCAAGGCCCAGCAGAGGAATTCTGGGGCTCAAAGGGGAAGCTCTGGCTACTAGAAAGGACTGAGTGTCCAGCCTGAAACAGGCATGGAGGCCTCAGCCTGGAGTGAGCAGAGCCAAGCTTTGACGACAGAGAGTTGAGGGCCTTCCAGCTTCCCTCTTCATCAGTTGGGAGTAGAAGGAAATGAGAAATTGTGAAAAGGAGCAAGAAGGTTTTGACATCCCCATTCTATGTGCCCACCCTCTCCCTATCTCCTTCCTGAGGCCATTCCTTCCTTTTCATTTCCCTTCAGTCTGCCTTTTGCTCACAATCTCTCTAAATCCATCAACTACTTTCCTACCCAAATTCTAATGCCATGGCCAAGCAGAGCCGCTGCTGGTGTCTGAGATAGCCTGCCACCTGGGCTGTTTCCACGGTGTTCTCACTACCTCTTCCTGTGACTGCTTCTGGTCCTGCATGGTGGGTCCTTCCTCTCCACCCCACCTTTTGCCATCTTACCCCACCTGAAAGGCCAGTTTGCATAGTCTCCTTTTTGAAGTCTTTCTTGGTTGCCCAACCAGACGTGCCCTCCCTACGACTGAACAAGCTCTCTTGAAAGCTTATCTTGTTCTGTTTCATACTATGGCTCTTTCTGGACTTCTCTTAACCCCCCTTACATATGCCTACTTTATGCATTCACCCCTGGATCATCTCACACCAGCACAGGGGAGACAATAGGTATTTGTTGGATGGACAGATAAAGGAATGAATAAATTCTCCCAACCTGCATCGGGTGGAAGAGTCTGCAGGACACTGTTGAACCATACAAAAATCCCTGTTCCACCAACTGCGCCTCAGCCTGCAGAAAGCCCATCTACGGAGTCTCACTTAGAAAATGTGGGGGAAGGAAGTAAGGCAGGGGCTCAGAGACCAGGCCCTCCACCTCCCTGGGGAACGTGCTGGCCCTCCCTATGGCATCAAAAGGGACCAGACCCGGAAAGCAAAGACAAAGGAAGTGGATGAATTTCTTTTTATCCAAACTAAGATGAGTCAGTCCTAGGCATACTGGGACATTAGCTAGTAGGGAAGGGCAGAGAACCTGGGCTGGCGGGAGAGGACCAGCAGCAGGAGTGTTCAGGGCTCAGCAGATTCCCAAATCGCATTATCTGTCCAGGTGACAGGAACATGTCAGGCAGGACTGGGAGGCTAGGGGTAGGGGCAGGCCCAGCCAAGCGAGCTGGACCTCTCGACGGGGTCCTCTCCCAGCACAGCCCCTGGGAGTCCATTCAGGAGAGATGGCAGATGCTTGTCTTCCTCATGGTCTGATCATCACAGCAGGCCAGGGAGGGGAAGACCCTACCAGATGAGCCGCAGGCACACCTGATAAGGGTAGACCACTGAACCCCTGACCCTGGGGTCTAAGCTAGAGGCTGCCACTGTGTGCCTGGCTGGGTGTCAGGACTGGCTGGTGCCAGACAGGGCCAGGCCTGTGCCCACGGGACCCACAGCTCTGCAGGGCTGGCAAAGGAGGCGCTACTCCCGGCACCCACCCTAAGACCTCTCTTCACTTGAGCCCTTTCCTCCAACCCTGAATTCCAAGAAACGAGGCAGGAAAGGGGAGAAGTGAGCCAGCAAAGGACGAAGCAAAGGAAGGAAAGAAGAGAGGAAACCAAGGGAGAGCAGTAGGGATGATGGAGGCTTTTAGGGACCTAAAACATAACTTATGAGGCCTCACTTAAAAATTACAAATGCAAAACTGAGTATTGATTGAGCCTTGGAAGAGATCCAGGCCGGAGAGTGGCCCTAAACCTAAGCTTTATTACCTTGCAGGTAATCAGCCTCTGCCCAGGAATAATTTGTATACAAGAGAGGTGGGCTGGGGGTGGGTGGAGGAGGGAAACTGAAGTATCCCATGGAAGTGTGTGAGCGCCCTCCTCCCACCTGCCCTGCCTGCCTCCCTGCCTCCTCTGTGGAATACCTGGCTGGGCTGCCCAAGCTGCTCCCTCCCATCCTTCCCTCTCCTCCCTCCTCCCAATTAAAAAAATCTATTTTGTATTTCCTGCGTGCAGTACCCTTAATATTAGGTCTGAAAACAATTTGCAATCAGTTGTACTAATTAATCTAATTGAATTTAATTTCCCTTTCTTGGCGTTAGGGGTGAGTGAACTCCATATGCTGACTTATGTAAAGCAATATGCAAATTTGTATCTTGAGCCCAGAGCCCTGCAAATGCTTTTGATTACAAAAAAGGCTACGCAGAGGCCCTAGATAAATGAAACGCTCACTGCAGTTTCTGGCCTGACACTCCTCTCTTCCAGCAGCGAGATACAATATACCTCTGTTATTCTACCTGTGGCTTGGTTGCCTGTTCCTGCCCCGAAACTGCACTGTTGAGTCCCTGCAACAGGTCCCCATGTAGCTGGGTAGCGTATTTTCTACTTAAACTCTCAAGAATCTGGGTTCCTCCCCTGAGTTCTGCTGCTGATCCTTTTCCCTGGGCCCCTCATTAAGCTCAGGAGTGGATCCTAGCATTTGCTGGGAAGGCTGTCTGATGAGCACCCTAGTGGTTTGGAGAGATGGTGGGTGGTACTGGTTGCTCCAGCTCCTCCAGCAGAGGGCAGCTAGAGGCCTTGGGTGGAGGAATCTGGCTAAGTGCAGGGATACCAGGCATGTAGCCCCCAACTACTTCCCTCATCTCCCAGGGAGAGGGGTGTGGTGTCACCCATGGATGGCATGAGCCACTATTAGCCACAGGCTGAGTCAAGGGTCCCTCGTACAGCCCTGTTCCCAAGAGCTGCCAGCTGGGGAGGTGCTAAGAAGAGACACTGGGCACCATGGCTGTGACACACAAAAGGCTTATGCCCCGATCTTTCAGCTCAGTTAAAACCCAATGTTTTAGTTTTGTATTTGCTTCCAAATACCACAAAGTAGGGGAGGGGAATTGCACCAGTGCAGAGAAGAAACAAGATTGGCCATGAGTTAAAAATTGTTGAAGCTGGGTGATGGTTCACTGGGGGCATATTATGCTTTTCTATTTCCATATGTTTATAATTTTCTTTAATAAAAGATTTTCAAAGTCCTAATTCTGAAGCTGGAACTAAAAACTGAACTTACTTCCAACTGAATGGGAGCTACAAAGAGAATGAGAAAAATCAAAGGAGGCTTTCTTGTCACCTTCTGCCATATCTAGGTCAGTGTGAACAAAGGTCACACTCTCATCCCACCTCTCCAGGCAGGGTAAGGAAGGTGCCATCTGAGGTGCAGAGGGGCAAGGGTGGAGGTGCTGTCCCAGCCACCTACCAGTCCTGTGGCTCTCTGAGTCCACTTATTTGGAAGGACAACAATCCTAAAAGCAGGTGCAGCCAGTAAAACAATAATGAAATGGACCACGGTATGGCAGAGAGATTGGAGAGGAAGAAGGAAGACCCAGCTGGGTTTTTGTAATGTTCTTGCAAGAAAAAAAAAGTGAGGGTTTGAATTAGGGCAGGGATAATGGATATGGGGAGGAAGGCACAAATTAGAAACATTCCCAAGTGTAATTCATAGGATTTAACTTTATCTAGAGATGAGATATGGTTGGGCAGGCAGCCTCGGAGACTGCTCCAGAATGCCTGAGTTGGTGGCAAAACCATTCACTGAGACAAGAAACACAGGTTAAGGAGGAGGTTAGGGTGGTTGAGAAGAAAACCGAATGTTTTTTCTTGTCCAAATTTAATTTCAAGCAACAACAAGAATCCAACTGGAGCTATTCAAGGAGGTTAGGAATTTGAACGTGGAGCTGCAGAAAGAGGTAAGAGCTAGAAAGATGTGGAGGTCACTGGCACGTCAAGGTCAGACCAGCGCATAGGGGAGTGAGGTCATCATGGGAGAGAAGAGGGCCAAAGGAAGGAATCCCAGCATTTAGGGGGCAGGAGGAGGAAATGGACACAGCGAAGAGCAACTGAGATAGAAAATAAAAGAAGCAGTTCAAATGGGAGAAGTAGAATCAGATAAACGGTCATGGAAGCCACAAGAGGAGGGAATTCCGGGAAGAGTGTTTAATGAGCTCACATGCTGCAGAAATGTAAAGTGAAGAGCGCATAAGATTTCATACAAAGGCATCACCATGAACCATGGCAAAAGCTTAAAGAATTTGTGTAAATACATCTCTTTTGCAGTCAAAAATTATATAATAATTTAGAAACCATTTAAAAAAAATAAAAGTAATTTCCAAGTCTAGGTCTGCTCTGCATAAAATTCATCTTCTCCAAATACACCTTTCCCTCTAGTGTATTAAATATACTTGAAACATTATTCAAAAGTGTTCACGAACAATGAACAACTTTCCAATTTAGCCTCTGATGGAAGGAAGAGTGTATTAGTAAGAACAAATGCAGCTGAAAAGGCAGAGGGTGGAAGATAAGAATGGATTCATTAGGGATGACTTAAAGGGGCCCCAAAGGCACATCCGGCCCCTCCCTCCTTAGTGTAGGACTTCACTTTACCATTGTTATTTTAAAAAATCTTAACCTTCATCCCACATTTTATTTAACCAAAATTTATTAAGGAAGTAGTGCCAGGCACATACAACATGCTGGAGATTTTAAAAAGAGAGAGAGAGAGAGAGATTAAGACAAATCCCAGCCATTGAAGAGTCAGTTCAGGTGGGGAATTACGAAGCTCTCAGAGGCATTTTATGACAGAGGCTTGCCCGAGGTCATGCCCATCAGACAGAGCTGAGCCCCATGCCCCTGACCTAGCTGGGGGCTTCTCCCACAAAGCCGTGACTGCCTCACATGGTCACTCAGACCTCTTCCTATCGACATCTGGGCATCTCGGTTGGTCTTGCATCAGGAGGTGGGCCGGGGCTTCAGAGGAAGCCAGACAAAGGCAGCAAAGTTAGAGATCAGGGTTCAAGCCCACCAAGGCCCTTGACTAGCACTTTGCATTGTTTTCTGTCCTCCTCCGCACCCTGTGGGGTCCCTTATCTCTTTCAGGTGCAGAGCAAAGTCTGCTTTAAGATGGCTGTATGGGACCAGGGACATTTCAGCCAGATGCTATGACTCTTCAGCCAGATGCTATGACTCTTCAGCCAAAGAGCACGGCTTTGTTTCCAAGTGGCTGAGAGTCTGGGCTCTCGCTCTGTCTGCCCTGAAGCCTTCCTGGTTACTAGTCTCAGGGGAAGACTGTGATTACCCTGCTCCTCCTGGTGGAGAGAGGGGAAGATGGTGGAGAAAAGTTGTGTTTCTGTGCTCACCTGATAACACACCAGAGACAAGTTTGGGGGCGGGAGAGATATTAACACTCCCAGCAGGAAAATAAACCTGAGGAATGTCCAATTCCCTTCTTGTGGAGCAACCTCCTAAGGAAGAGGGCTAAGGACTTGGGAGCTCAGGGTCTGATCATTACTCACTTCCATATTCTTGTGCCTAGCATAAGACCCAGAATGGCACCTGACAACAAGAGATCCCAAATAAATGTGAGGAAATGAAATTGACATCAAGCCAGCATAGCTAGATTCACATTAAGTGTGTTCTGGAAAAGTTGGATCTAATTAAAATTTTGCACATCAAATAATATTTTAAAGGCAGCAAGGGAGCTCAGTGCTTATAGGAACCCTATGAGGAATCTTACTATAGACAGAATTACCCCCTTCCTCATCCTTTAGTTTTTAATTTTCTATTTTCATAAACTAGGTTATGTTCATCCTAAGCCTGTGCACATTCTTTAGTGCTTTCAGATGTAATATCTCCTCAGCTCCACAAACGTTCTTATTAGACCCTGAGATCTTGGTCTATATTTTTGGATACTCTCAAGGTGATCTTTAACTCCTTTTTTTCCTTTGTCTGAGAAAACACATGTTTATGGCCCTCTGGTCCATAGAGGAGTCTTGTTTGATCTCCACTCAGCAGGAATGGGTGGGTGGCATCTTGGAACCAACCAAACACCTATGGGATGTGAACTGATGAGCACAGTGCCAGGATAACTATGCATACATCAGGCTGCCATACTTATCAGGACCCATGGTTGGCTGTGCTCTTCCTCAAGGAGCCTTTCCTTTGTGGATTGGCCCTCTCTGAACCTCTCCTACTCATTTTGTGGCTCTGACTTTCTCATCCCACACAGGCCTCCCCAGGGCCTTATAGTTCAGACAGCTGGGCAAATGGGAAGAAAATCTGTGCCTAGAGTTCCAGTCCCTAATGATTTACTGCCCAGCACCCCAGGGACCAGCCCCACTCTGGGTGCAAAGAAACATGGTGGCCTCATGACTAGATTGTCCTCCAGAGTCCCCAGTCTCACTCTGTGTGGCTCATTGGAAGATACTTATAAAGAAAGTTGGATTCAGATTCAGATATTAGGATGTATTGAGCTCCTTTTATAAGCCAGGTTCTCTGTTAGGTGCATTTGTGTACGTAAAAATGTGTGGCATCATGGGTAACATAGGCCAGAAATTGAATCCAACATTCACCTTTCTAGCTGTGTTATATTAAGCAAGTCACCTGTATTTGTTTTCCACTTCCATAATATTTCTGTATGACAGACCATCTGAAGTTTAGCAGTAAATTTTAGTTAAAGCAGTAACTTTGTTATTGGTCCAGAGAGCAAATACAGACTCTAGTGGTTAGAGAAATTCAGCCCCAAGCTCTCTGCTTCCTCTTCTCTCTCATATATCTGTGCAGGGCTGCTACCTCCACCCATAGTCACATCTCTTCCTCTGGTATAATGTGCAGCACCTAAAGCCAAGAATCCTTCACCTCTGTTCTCCACTTTTGGATAGGTCAGAACTTGAGAAAGGATTCAGATTCAACGTTTTTTGAGCTCTTCCTCTGTGCCACATGTTGTGCTAGACATTTCGTTTCCTTCATTCTATCCACAGAACAATACTCTGTTATTGTGACTATTTTAAAGCTGGAGAAACTGATTCCTGTAGATTGACTATGATGTGGAAGAGCCTAGACTAAAATCCAGGCCTCCCAATGCCGTAGTCAGTGATCCTTGTTCTATATACACCATGGTAAGTATGTTTGGGCTAAAATAGTGGGTACAACATTGCAGTAGGAAAAATAGCCTAAGCAAACTGCTCTGGAGACAGGGATCGTGGTGTCATGTATACCCATCCACAAGGACACTACAAGTTCTAAATACAGAGGTTTACACAATAGTGTGTAGGTAGATACTACCTTGAAGTGATTTTTAACTCCATATTTATGTTCATGATTTATTTGCAAATGTTCTCTTAGGCTATCCTCTATGTCCTGTTTCAAGTGTGAAATAGAAGCTATTTTACCAGCTAGTTTAAATAGGCTGTGATCAGAACAGATGCAGAAGTGAGCTCATCAGCTACAGTTTATAGATTGATAAGAAAATATGAATAGAAAAGATGAATAGAAAGGGTGCAGGATATAAAACAGGCAATTCACAAAAGAAGAAAAAATGCTAACCGTGTTACTGAAAGGTGTTTGCTTTCCATGGTAGGGTAGCTTGTTTTAGACTAACCATTCTGCAGGTAGCATTATAACCTCTGGGCAAGCAGACAAAAAACACCCGAAGGCACTGAAAAGTGATTAAAAGCAGGCAGAAACTGGAAAAGAAATAACCTTTGGGAGAAGGAAGCTGGGCAGGTGAGATTCACATTTATACAGCTTTTCACCTAATAGCACCTGTCTTTTATCCCCAGTCTAGGACACACAACATAGAGAGGCTAAAACTCAACAGAAAGCCACAATTTTATAAGCTTGAGGAGTTAAAGAACAGATTTCAGGCCTGCCAAGAAAATGGAAATTGAGAAGGTAAATCTTGGAAAAGAGGAAGCCAAAAAAGGGCAGAGACCCAAAATATTCTTACAAATCCTGTCCAAATTCTTAATTGACGAGGAGTGTACATGTGTGAGGGAGACTCCAAGCAGCCCAGGTGCAAAGTTTAAAAAACTAGCAGTGAAACCGGTTGATATCCACTTCAGGAAAGAGAGTTTGGAATTTGAGTTGAATTATATTAACTACCTGCTGCATCAAAATTCAATACATGAAAGAGCAAGATAACAAACCAGAGTTTCTGCAGCATGCCATCCACAGTATCTGGGGTAAAATTAAAAGGTATTAGACATGAAGAAACAGGTATGGGGAAACATAGTTAATAGAAAAAAATAAAATAAAACAGGCTAAGGAAACTGATTCCAGTTGTTGGAATAGCAAAAAACGACTTAAAACAGTTATTGTAAATCTGTACAGGAATGTAAAAGAAAATATACAGATAATGAATGAAAAGATATGAAACCTCAGCAGAGATAAGAGGACTATCTAAAAAAAAAAAAAAAAAAAGAGAGAGAGAGAACCAAATGGAATATCAGAATAAAAATAGAACAATTGAAATGAAAAACTTACCGGCTGGACTTAATAGAATGTTGTAGATGAATTAAGAAAGGGTTAGTACATTTGAAGTTAGATCAGTATAAATAATCCACGTTAAAGAATAGGGAGAAAAAGATTGAAAAATAAGAACAGAGCCTCAGAAATCTGTAGAATAATATAAAGCAGTGAAACAACGTAACACAGTATGTGTAAATGAAACGCAGAAAAGGAGAAAAAGAATGAGATAAAAAATATTTGAAGAAATAATGGCTGAATATTTTCTAAACTTGATACAAACATAAATTTACAGATCCACAAAGCTCAGTGAATTTCAAGCAGACTAAATAAAAAGGAAAATAAAAACTACATCTAGTCATATTATGGTAAAACAAAGATAAAAAGAAAATTTAGAAAGCAGCCAGAGGAAAGTGAAACATTACATGTGGGGGAACAAATGTTATGAATGAAGGCTGACTCCTCTGCAGAAACGATGGAGGCCAGAAGACAAATAAACAGCATCTTAAAAGTGTTGAAAGGTAAAATTATCAAATCAAAATTCTCTACCAGCAACATAGTCCCTCAAAAATTAAGATGTAAAAATAGTTTTGGATCAATGGAAATGAGAGAATTTATCATGAACAAACATGCTACAAAATATGCTAAAGGAAGTGCTGAAGGACAATGACTCCTGATGGCAACTTAACTCTAGAGAGGAATAAAAAGCACCAGAGACAGTACATTGGAGGATAAAGACTTTTTTCCCGATATTGATTCTTCCTATCCATGAGCATGGAATATATTTCCATTTATGTGTGGCCTCTCTAGTTTCTTTGAGCAGAGGTTTGTAGTTCTCCTTGAACAGGTCTTTCACTTCCATTGTTAACTGTATTCCTAGGTATTTTATTCTCATTGTAGCAATTGTGAACAGGAATTCATTCATGATTTGGCTCTCCGCTTGCCTGTTGTTGGTGTATAGGAATGCTTGTGACTTCTGCACATTGATTTTGTATCCTGATACTTTGCTGAAGTTGCTAATCAGCTTAAGAAGCTTTTGGGCTGGGACAATGGGGTTTTGCAGATAAAGGATCATGTTATCTGCAAACAAAGACATTTTGACTTTCTTCCTTCCTATTTGAATACCCTTTATTTCTTTCTCTTGCCTGATCACCCTGGACAGAGCTTCCAATACTAAGTTGAATAAAAGTGGTGAAAGAGGGCATCCTTGTCTTGTGCCAGTTTTCAAGGGGAATTCTTCCAGTTTTTGCCCATTCAATATGATATTGGCTGTGGGTTTGTCATAAATGGTTCTTCTTATTTTGAGGTATATACCTCAATACCTGAAGTTGAATAAAAGGTATTTGAGCTTGTTATTCATCTATTCAGGGATTCAACCTCTTCCTGGTTCAGTCTTGGGAGGGTGTATGTGTCCAGGAATTTATGCATTTCTTCTAGATTTTCTAATTTATTTGCATAGAGCTGTTTGAAGTATAAAGTATTCTCTGATGGTTGTTTGCTTCTGTGGGGTCAGTGGTGATATCCCCTCTAACATCTTTTATTGTGTCTATTTGATTCTTCTTTTCTTCTTTATTCGTCTAGCTTGTGGCCTATATATTTTATTAATTTTTTCAAAAAACCAGCTCCTGGATTCGTTGATTTTTTGACGGGTTATTTGTGTCTCTATCTCCTTCAGTTCCACTCTGATCTTGGTTATTCCTTGTCTTCTGCTAGCTTTGGGGTTTGTTTGCTCTTGGTTCTCTAGTTCTTTTACTTGTGATGCTAGGGTGTTGATTCGAGATATTTCTAGCTTTTTGATGTGGGCATTTAGTGTTATAAATTTCCCTGTTAACACTCTTCCAGACTTCAAACTACACTATAAGGCTGCTATAACCAAAACAGCATGGTACTGATACAAAAAAAGACATATAGACCAATGGAACAGAATAGAGAATGCAGAAATAAGATCATACATCCACAACCATCTGATCTTTGACAAATCTGACAAAAACAATCAATGGAGAAAGGATTCCCTATTCAACAAATGGTGCTGGGATAACTGGCTATCCATTCGCAGAAAATTGAAACTGGATGCCTTTCTCCCACCTTATACAAAAATTAACTCAAGATGGATTAAATACTTAAATGCAAAACCCAAAACTATAAAAACCCTCGAAGAAAATGTAAGCCAATACCATTCAGGACATAGGCATGGGCAAAGATTTCATGATGAAATTGCCAAAAGCAATTGCAACAGAAGCAAAAATTGACAAATGGGATCTAATTAAACTAAAGAGCTTCTGCACAGCAAAAGAAACTATCATCAGAGTGAACAGACAACCTACAGAGTGGGATAAAATTTTTGCAATCTATCCATCCAACAAAGGTCTAATATCTAGAATCTACAAGGAACTCAAACAAATTTACCAGAAAAAAAACAAACAACCCCATTAAAAAGTGGGCAAAAGTCATGAACAGACACTTCTCAAAAGAAAATATTCATGCAGCCAACAAACATAGGAAAAAAAGTTCAACATCACTGATCGTTAGAGAAATGTAAATCAAAACCACAATGAGATACCATCTCACCCCAGTCAGAATGGCCATTACTAAAAAGTCAAGAAACAACAGATGCTGGCAAGGCTGTAGAGAAATAGGAACACTTTTACAGTGTGGTGGGAATGTAAATTAGTTCAACCATTGTGGAAGAGGATGTGGCAATTCTTCAAAGAGATAGAACCAGAAATACCATTTGACCCAGCAATCTCATCACTGGGTATATACCCAAAGGAATAGAAATCATCCTACTACAAAGATACATGCCCACATATGTTCATTGCAGCACTATTCACAATAGCAAGGATATGGAATCAATAGAAATGCCCATCAATGATAGACTGGATAAAGAAAATGTGGTACATGTACACTATGGAATATTATGCAGCCACAAAAAGGAATGAGATCACGTCCTTTGCAGGGGCATGGATGAAGCTGAAAGTCATTATCCTCAGCAAACTAATGCAGAAACAGAGAACCAAACACTGCATGTTTTCACTTATAAGTGGGAGCTGAATGATGGGATCACATGGACACAGGGAGGAGAACAACATACCCTGGGGCCTATTGGGGGGGCAGGGTTGGGGGAGGGAGAATATTAGAAAGGATGGCTAATGCATGCTGGGCTTAATACCTAGGTAATGGGTTGATAGGTGCAGTAAACCACTATGGCACACATTGACCTTTGTTACAAAACTGTACATCCCACACGTGTACCCGAGAACCAAAAATAATAATAATAAATAATTATAAAATACAAAATAAATTTAAAAAGACTTTTTTCCTTTCATGATGTTTTTAAAAGACATAATTATTAAAGAAAAATTATATAATCTAAGGGATTTATGACATATGTAAGTGTGAAATATATGACAATAATAACACAAAGGATATTGTATAACAATTATAACTAAAAGATTGGGAATGGTGCTGAATGAAACTACTGCTGCAAGGTTCTTACCTTTTATGTGAAATGGCAGATCAGTTGCTCTAATTTCTGTAACAAGGTAAGGATTCATACTGCAGTCCCTAGAAAATTAATGAATGCAAACAGTTATGTCTAAAAATTCAGTAGAGAACTTAAAATGAATAGTAAGAAATATTAAACTAACCCCAAAGAAGACAGAAAGAAGACCAAAAACCAGATTGGACCAACAAAAAGTAAATATCAAATAGTACCCTACATTCAATAATATTAATAATTATATTAAAGTTGTATGATTTAACTCTTCAATTAAAAGGAAGAGATTGTAAAAATGGATAAAAATCAATACTCAGTTATATGCTGTTTACCAAGAGGCCCATTTTAGATACAAAGAAACAGAAAAGTTGAAAGTAAACACTGGAAAAAGATACAGCATGAAAACACTAGTCAAACAAAACTGGAGTGGCTTTATTAATATTAGACAAAGTAGAGTTCAAGATAAATAATATTACATTTTATAATGATAAAAAGGTTGATTCACCAAGAAGCTATAACAATCATAAATATGTATGTACCTAATTAGAGACTTTCAAAGTATATGAAACAAAGATCCAACATATCAAAATTAAAGGGAGAAATAGACAAATTCAGTATCACTTCTCCTGATAATTGGTAAATACTGAGACAAAAATCAGCAAGGGCATAGCACATCTAAACA
The DNA here is from genome assembly GCF_008728515.1 of Papio anubis. Classification (NCBI taxonomy): domain Eukaryota; kingdom Metazoa; phylum Chordata; class Mammalia; order Primates; family Cercopithecidae; genus Papio; species Papio anubis. Next base: position 30,698,941 of record NC_044989.1, on the reverse strand, counting down.
ACACTAGCATCTACTTTGATCTAATTAAAATTTATAGAACACTATACTCAACAGCTACAAAATATATATTCTTTTCAAGTGCACATGAAACAGACACCAAGATAAAACATGCTGGACTACAAAATAAATCTCAATACATTTCAAAAGACTAAACCCTTTCAGAGTATGTTATCTGATAACAACAGAATTAAATTAGAAATCCAGTTTAAGATTTATATGAAAGCCTCAAATAGTTAAAAATTAAACAATACACTTATGAATAAGTCATGAGTCATCAAGGAAATCACAAGGAAAATTAGAAGATTTTTAAACAAACTAATAAAAATACAATATATCAAAATTGTGGGATGCAGCTAAAGCAGCACTTAGAAGAAAATTCATTGCTAATGTCTGTATTGGAAAAGAATAAAGGTTTAAAATTAATGATCTAAGTTTCTACCATAAGTAAAATGAGCAAATTAAACCCTAAGGACATAGAAAATAAAGAAAATCATAAAGATTTGGCAGAAGTTAATTAAATATGGAACAAAAAACAAAGACAACCAACAAAGCCAAAATTTAGTCCTTTGAAAAGATTAATAAAATCAATGAACTCCCAGCAAATTGATCTAGGAAAAAAAAGAGAAAACACAAGTTAATATATTAGGAAAACACAAATAACCTATATTATTACTACAGATGCCACAGACATTAAAATAATCAGCACATCTTATAAACACATTTATGCCAACAAACAATAAATTAGATGAAATGGATGAGTTTGTTTCAAAAATATAACTTACCAAAACTGACATCAATGAAGTAGAAAATCTGAATAGTTCTATATCTATTGGAGACATTGAATTTATCCAAAACCTTTCCATGAAAAGTTCAATGCAGATGGTTTCACTGTTGAATTTTATCAAAATTAAGACACACATAATGCCAATCTTACACAGAGAAGGAGGAACATGCACTACTATAATTTTTGAGATCACCGTAAGCCTGATACAAAAATCTGACAGAAGGATTGACAAGAAAATAAAATTACAAACCAATATCCCTCGTGAACACATATACAAAAATCAAAAACAAATATTAGCAAGTCAAATCCTGCAAAAAAGATAATCCATCATGAGTAAGTAGAGTTTATCCCAGGAATTCAAGATCGTTTGAACATTTGAAAATCAATGTAATTCACCACATTAACAGAAAAAAGAAGAAAAGTAATATGATCATTCTGATAGATGCAGAAAAAATATTTGACAAAACGAAATGCCCATGATTAACTTCCTCAACTGAATAAAAGACATGGTTCAAAAACTTATGGTTCACCTTGTACTTAATGGTTAACATTGGATGCTTATTAAGCAAGTTGCTTACAAAGGGTGCTTTCTCAGTAAAATCCCAGTGGGTCATGGGACAGTTGTTAGGTTAATTATTTAAGATTATGGGGAAAATGTTCTAAACTTATGTTCTCAGGCTACAATGTTTGCCTCCTCCTCAAACTGAAGAAAAATATGGTACAGAAAAATTCCACATAGATGTTATTGGAGAGAAACATTATTTATTGACCCAGTTAATTTCTGGGAACCACTATAGACAATGAGATTGCTTAACTAGAATATAAAACATGGACGCTTTTTATTCCAGAACATCCACTTCTAGGTTTCTATCCCACAGAAATAGTAATATTTTATACAAAGATGATCACTGCAGCATTATCTGTAACGGCGAAAAACTGGAGATAAACTTAATTTTATCTATTGAAGGTTGGCAATCCTCCCACCTCAGCCTCCCTAGTAGCTGGGAATACAGGTGCACACCACCACGCCTGGCTAGTTCTTTGTACTTTTTGTAGAGATGGGGTTTTGTAGCGACTCCTGGGCTCAAGCAATACACCTGCCTCAGCCTCTCAAAGTGCTGAGATTACAGGTGTGAGCCACTGTGCCTGACCTCAATTTTCAAAAGGATGGTGAGGGTAGGCTTCCTTAAGAAGAAGACATTTGAGCAAACATTTGAAAGAGATGAGGGTGTGAGCTATGCAAACATGTGGACAAAGAGTGTTCTAAGCAGAAAAAAACAGTCCAAGCAAAGACTCTGAGCTCCAGGGAGAGGGCCAGAAGGCTGAGGGGAATATGCAGAGTAGAAGACGAGGTCAGAGAGGGACCAAGGGACCGGGTCTTGGGAACTCTTTTAAGCCATTGCAAGCTTTGGCTTTTACTCTATGAAATGGGAAGCAATTGAGGGTTGAAGTGTAGGAGTGTCATGATCTGGAACTGCATTGTAGGAGGCTCACTCCAGCTCTGACTGAAGACAGGTTAAGGGGAAAGCAGACGCCAATTAGGAGGATATTGCAATAATTTACATGTGGACAGAGTCACATTCCCATTTTAAAACCAGGAAATTGAAACTCAACAGGATTATCTGGATTATAATCACATAGCTAATAGGTAGCTGAGTGGGATTTTAATCTACATCTGTCTGACTCCAAATCCAGTGCTCCTTTGCCCAGAAAGGAAAATTGATCTCAGAGTTATGCTGGGGGTTACTTTATCATTGCTGTTCTCACACCTAGGAAGCCCTCACCTCTGGCTTCAGGTCATGCCCCAGTCAGCCCTCTCCTTTTGTCTTAGTGTATTTGTGTTGCCATAAAGGAATGCCCAACGCTGGGTAATGTATAAAGAAAAGAGGTTTATTTAGCTCATGTTCTGTCTGCAGATTGTAGGAGAAGCATGGCACCCACATTTGCTTCTGGAGAGGGCCTCAGGCTGTCTGCACTCACAGCGGAAGGCAAAGGAGAGCCAGTGTTTGCAGATCACACGGTGAGAGAGGAGGCAAGAAAGACAGGAGGGAGGTGTCAGGCTCTTTTTAACAATCAGTTCTGGCAGGAACTAAAAGAGCAAGAACCCAGTGGTGGAAAACGCCACAAAGCCATTCATGAGGGATTCACCCTCGTGACTAAAACAACTCCCATTAGGTCCCACCTACAAAACTGGGGATCCAATTTCAACATGAGAGTTGGAAGGGTCAAGTATCCAAACCATAGCACCCTGCAACCCTCCTGCCCCCACTGTTAGCCCAGTTGTGTAAACGGAACTGAAGTAGGCACTTTGCCAGTGTTAGAAATGCCATTTGACATCCTAATGGTGGTTTCAAGTATTTTCCAAGCCCTTAAAACAGCCTGGGGTTGTTGTAACAACCATTTTAGTATAGGCTGGAGAAACTGAGGCACTGTCAAGTCAAGAAGTCACTCCAGAGTCATGCAAGTTGGAGGCGACTCCTCCTTTTTACCTTTCCCTGGCCCATTTAGTATCTCCCACCTCCTGGTCTGCGCACAAGGTGTTAAACCAAGGCTGCACTGAGTCCCAAGTAGCTCAATTCCCAAAAGGGTGTCTGTGCCCCCTAGCAAGGGTGAATACTGCAGCAATCCAACAAAGCTACATTGAGTAATTGTTATTTTCCTGCACAACATCCATCAGGAGACAAGCCCTGGCATTTATCTAGCAGCAAGTGATCATTATCTGGTGGCAATGTTCTTCCCACTGACAGTATCTTCTAAATAAGGGTCAGCCATCCAGCGGTCTGACTGTTGCTGATTTCTTCCTATAGGATAAACCACATTTAAACTAAGGCAGTGTAGGGGGGGCACTGTGGGGAGGGGCGCCAGGGGGACAGAGACAGTGGTTAGGGAAGGTGGTTGTTCCACAGTTGAGCCAAAGAATTGGCCTGAGCTTCGATTACGACAAATATTTGTTGAATGAATGTTTGAGAGTATATGAAAGATGCAATACCAAGGAGAATCTACATTTCCACTTTAGCAAACCTTCCTACATTAATATAATACATCGTGCGCCGGGCGCGGTGGCTCAAGCCTGTAATCCCAGCACTTTGGGAGGCCGAGGCGGGCGGATCACGAGGTCAGGAGATCGAGACCATCCTGGCTAACATGGTGAAACCCCGTCTCTACTAAAAAATACAAAAAACTAGCCGGGCGTGGTGGCGGGCGCCTGTAGTCCCAGCTACTCGGGAGGCTGAGGCAGGAGAATGGCCTGAACCTGGGAGGCGGAGCTTGCAGTGAGCCGAGATCGCGCCACTGCACTCCAGCCTGGGTGACACAGCGCGAGACTCCGTCTCAAAAAAAAAAAAAAAAAAAAAATACATCGTGCAGTAAATTAACTGGATGGTGAAGTTTTGAGCATTCTGGAGGTAAAAGAAAAGGCTCTTATGTCTCTTGGTCTCTGTTGCTTGTCTTCCTACCCTTAGACCAGAATCTGGAATGGGTTCGAGTTAAGATGCTCAAAATGAACTGTCATCAAAGTAGCCAAGGTCCTGGCACCAGGAGACCCAGGTGCAAGTTTAGGCCCCACGACTTTCTGGATTCTGGACCTCAGGCAAGTCTCTGACCTTCCCTGAGCGTTGATATGCTCATCTGCGAATGAGAATGATAATAATCCCTTTCTCACAGTGTTATTTGAGGATGAGTGGAAATAATATATAAGAAAATGCTATTTGGACCATAGGGTACTCTCCATATGTAAGTTACTAATGTTCTTGTTCAAGTTTTGGGCATTTTGTTGACGTTGTTAAGGCCATTTGCTCTGTATTATCTCCCCTAGTCTTGCTGCCTTAGAGTCTGACCTTCTTTCTGTTGCTTTACCTCTTTTGGTCTTAGATTAAAAACTATAGTTTGAGTGAGGAGTCCATGCATTAATAGAGTCCTATATGGCCAAGACTATCCTGGGCTACTGGGGACTCAAGGGGGAATATATAATTTGGCCTGTGTGGCCTCATGGGGTTTATAAGGTGCACACTTAGAAAAATCAAGCTCAAGAAAAGTCAACGGACAATTCCAAGCAACTCTGTAGCTGGACCATATTTATTGAGGGCCTCATGTGCCGAACTGTGCCAGCAGCTTCCACATCATCATGTTATTTAACAATTCCGAGTAGAGCATGCTCCTATTTTGCAGCTGAAAAAACTAAAATCTGGAGAGGCTGAATGACTGACTCAAGATCACAAGATAGTGACGAGGGCCACATCTGTTTATTTCCAAATCCAGGGTCCTCTCCCCTATTCCAATTAGACTATAACTTGCTGCTTTCACCTGTCAAGAAGTGAATATCTCTGGCTCATATCCTAGGCAGCTGAGGCTCTGGGAGGTTCCTGATCATTAGACTTCACTCTGCCCTTAGAGGTCTTGCTACCACTGGGTATTAGGACTATAGACTCCACTTGAGAGACTTGGCTATTTAAAACCCAGGGGAAAATGCAAATCAAAACCACAAGGTCATCAGGATGTCTATTGAATAAAAAAGAAAGAAAAAATAACAAATGTTGGTGAGGGATGTGGAGAAATTAGAACCCTGGTTCATTGCTGATAGGAATGCAAAATGTTGCAGCCCCTATGGAAAAGTTTGGGATTCCTCAGAGTTAAACTTAGTTAACATATGATCTAGCAATTTCACTTCTGGGTATATACCCAAAAGAATTAAGAGCAGGGACTTGAACAGACTTTTATATACCCATGTTCAGAGCAGCATTATTCAACATAACCAAAAAGTGAAAACAATCTAAGTGCCTATTGATGGATGAATAAATAAGCAAAATGTAGTATTACATACAGTGGAATATTATTCAGCCTTGAAAAGGAAGGACATTTTGACACATTCCACAGTATGGATGAACCTTGAGGACATTATGCTCAGTGTAATAAATTAGACAAAAGAACAGATATTGCATGATTTCACTTATGTGAAGTCACATGAATACTACTACCTAGAGTAGTTAAATTCATAGAGACAGAAAGCAGAATGGAGGTTACCAGGAAATTAAGGAAGGGGAAAATGGGAGTTATTGTTTAATGAATACAGAGTCCTGTTTGGAATGATGAAAAGTTCTGGAAATGAATAGTGGTGAGGTTTGCAGAACATTGTGAGTGTACTTCGTGCCATTAAATTGAACATTCAAAATGTCTAATTTTACATTATGCATATTTTACTACAATTAAAAATAAATATAAAACCCAAAAAATCTCAGAGAAATTCTTCACTTGAAGAAAAGGAATGGTATGCTAGAGAAAGGTTTCTTTCTCTAGTGACTCCTGGAAAATTATAATGTTTGTTTAGAAATAATTAACTGCTCATCAAAGAAGGGGGCGGTCAGAGATGCTCAGGAGACATCAAGCAAAGAGAAACAGTATGGCAATGTCTTTCTTTCTTTCTGTCTCTCTCTCTCTCTCTCTTTCTTTCTTTCTTTCTTTCTTATTTTTTTGAGATGGAGTTTTGCTCTTGTTGTCCAGGCTGTAGTGCAATGGCGTGATCTCAGCTCACTGCAACCTCCACCTCTCAGGTTCAAGCGATTCTCCTGCCTCAGTCTCCCAAGTAGCTGGGATTACAGGTGCCCATCACCACACCTGGCTAATTTTTGTATTTTTAGTACAGGTGGGGTTTTGCCATGTTGGCCAAGCTGGTCTTGAACTCCTGACCTCAGGTGATCTACCCGCCTCGGCCTTTCAAAGTACTGGGATTACAGGCATGAGCCACCGCTCCCAGCCAATATTAATGTAAGTCAATAACAAATGAGGATTTGACATATAAAAACTTGGTTTCCATGCAACTTTATTTGGAGCCCACCTATTGCCCGATGCAAACAAATCCTTCAGTATTCAAGGGAGCTAAAAGAAAACAGTAGAAGTTGACCATAGGTCCTTTAAGTCATTCAATGATGAACATTTATGCCACATGTTTCTTAGACTTTTAAAAGGCAATGTTCTGTGCTGATGGTCCCCCTGGCTGTATAGATAATTGTAAAACAAACTCCATATTCCACTGACACCCTTTCTAATTACATCTCACCTTCATTAGGCTATTAAAGTGATAGATGATAGCAATTACATTGAACCCCACTGAAAACTCTCTATCTGTGACGCGCAGTGACGAGAACATGAGTTATTTACCCAGAAGCCAGGGAAGAGAGGCAGCCAGGCTGAGGCTGCCTCAGCCAAGCTGAAGAAAGAGAAACCCCATGAGACCATCCAGGTGCCTACAGCAATGTCAGGACACAGAACGGCAGGGTACACATGTGGTGTTGCTTTCCTACTGGCCTCGCCAGATGCCTAGATGTGAAAAACAGAAACTGTTATCAGGTGTTATATCAACGGACTTAAAACAAGTTTACGTATACTCAGAAGAGAGCCTCCAAAATACTGAATCACTCCCAGCCATTTCATATGAGGAACAGTTGAAGGAGTCAAAGAAGTTGAATCTGGAGAAGATAGGACAGGGCAGCAGAGGGTGGCATCTATAGACACTCCAAGATGAATTACACTTGTTATGGCCCAAGGGGAAATGAGTCAATTACTGCAGACAACCGAAAACCCCACTCTAATTGGTTTAAACAACTAGAACATTTACTAATTTGCATAACTGGAGGTCCAGATGTAGATGGTTGATTCAGGGACTCAATGATATACTCTAGGTCTCAGGTTCTTTTCATTCCTCTACTATGCATAATACTGGCCTTTTCCTAAATTGGTTACTCTAGAATGCTTATGCTGACTGCCAGCAGCCATAAGGATAACACATTCTCTTGTTCACTTCCAGTAGGAAAGCAGGAACTGTCTTTCCATGACTCTCAAAAGAATGAGGAAAGATCTTTTAAGCTCTCGGCAAACATCTCTGATCACATCTGACTGACTGGAATTGGGTCACATGCCCGTTTCTGAGGTAATCATTGTAGTTAGGAGGATGGGATAACTCTGGTTGGTTAAGACTAATCATGACCCAACGTGGAGTTGCTTCAGGTCAGCTTCTGATGAGATCTTATGGGGAAACAGTGGCAGTGGTAACCTGAGCAATACTGGGCTCTGCTGGGAAGGAAGAAAAGGGAAACAATATTTGGCAAGACCATCAACAATGGCCACTATAGGGAAAAACAAGAACCAGTAAGTGGGAGCAGATCTGACTCACAGGAAGAGGAGCCTCTAGCAACTAGAGGGCAGATATGCTGGGTCTGTTCCACAGAAGCCCCCTTGGATACCAATGGCAGACATAGGGATACCAACGGCAGACATACTAATTAATCAATCACTCTCTACCACTGACCCTGGATGCAGCCTCAGAATCCACCTTAGTCTTCTAGGCAGTCAGTAACAATAAATTAGAGACAGGTCTCAAAAGAACCCCTTTCATCCTGCTTTTCTAACAGCTAGGACTGCTCAAAGCATAGAATGGGTAGATTTAGAAGGCAGTAGGAGTTCGGTCACCAGTGGTGTCCAAGCACAGGCTACAGGACCTGTGCACAGAGTTGCTGTCATGCGGATTTGGTCGCAGGTGAAGGTTGGGACCAAACTAACTGTCTATGAGATTCTGTGGTTATAGATGGCTTGGGAAGGAAGCTGAGGTTTAAAGCAAGCTTCAGGTTCACAATAGAGGAAGTTTTGAGAGCCCTATCCTAGTCCTTTGCTTTTTCTCCAGGGTCCTGAAAACGCAGATTCCTCACATGGGATAAAACACCCTAGGCATTTCCAGTTATCTGCAGCCCTTCTAGTCTCAAAATATCAATGCTATTGCCTGGGTTTTCATTTGTGCAAACACTTTCATTTTAGGTTTAAAAATTTGATTCTCATTAAAACACAGACACAAGAAATAGAGACCATGGTCATTTTACGGATGCATGAACCTGAAAAGCTGGCTATCTTGCCTAAGATCACACAGCTAAGTGGATGCCAGGGCTCACACAGGAACTCAGATCTAATCTGCTGTAGCCCAGAACCCTGCTCTGGAAGCACAGGGCTGCGGCACCGAGGTGTCCTCCCTTGCGCATGCACATGACAGAGACACACCCAGCACTGATACAGGCAAGAAGGGCCAAACAGGCCCCAGCATATGAAACACAGTCCTCATAAGCCATGGACCATGCTGACTCCTGCAGGAGGCCTGAGCACCGGGATCTCTTGCTGTGGGAAGGTCTTCTATCCTTCCTGGACTTCCCTTGCTCCATCCCCTGCCTCACCTACATGGTCTAAATATGAGATGCTAGTATGGCTAAGATGTTATAGGGCTAAGATAAAATGTGGAGGCAGTTCCTCCAGCGTTTCCCTTCAGAGTAGACACTCCAGGTTCACTTGAGCAGACTGGGAGCCTCTGGGCTGCTTCTCTCCTTTGGTTCCTGGAGCCAGGAACCTCACTGGGCCAGAGTGAGAGTAGGGAGTGGCCTGGGATTAGAGCCACATCTCCTGGGCCCATCTACTGGGTGTGCTTCCAGCTTATTGCCTGGACACACGGCTTCTATCTCCCTGCTCTGTTTATTCTCTAAGCCATTTTCAGCTTGTAAAAATGTATAAAAGACCAGCAAAGTGTGAAGGAAGCACTTGAAAGGAGTTCTCTGAAAGGAGCTTTTTATCCCCAGTGGCTTCTGACAGCCCAGTTAGCACATTAAGTACCTTCTCTTTGCCAGGCCCAGTGGAAAGCACTGAATGTACATTATCTGGGTGGTTCTTGCTGGCAGCACTGTGCACATTGGTGTGTTTCTATTAACTCTGAGGGATGCTGCTAGAAATTTGGCAGAACCTGTTTTTGTTGTTCACAATGTACAGCACAATCTAAACTTAGTAGATATTCACAAAATAGTTAGAAGACAGACCAAATGAACGATCGAACCCATTTTTATACTTGAGTAAACCAAGGCTTGTGATCCTTACTGGACAGACCAAGGTATTTAGGAGTTACAGCAGAGGTGGGACCGGAGCTTAGTTCTTCTGCATCCCAGTGTGCAGAAGGGAAAGACTGCAGATCCCAGGTTTGGGGACAAGACCAGACAATCTCAAAGAGCCCTCTGTGCTCTCTAAAATTTGGAGACTCAGATTCTGAATTAGCAAATTAGTCTATAGGCCAGCACTGTCCAGCAAGGCTGTCTGTGATGATGGAAATGTTGCATACCTGCACTGTCCAGTACAGTAGCCACTAGCCACATGTGGCTAACAAGCACTTGGCCCATGGCTAGTGTGATCAAAGAGTTGAATTTCCACCATATTGGACAGCACAGCTCTGGCGTTTTCCCTCTCCCAAGGCTCAGCACTGCAACCTCTGCCATGCATTGATACATTGAAGTTTGCAGTCAGCAATGGCACCTGAGAACGCTTTCCTATATCCCTTGGCAAAACACACCAGGTCCCCTCACCACTTACTCTTCAGTGAAGTTCTACAGAAGGGGGAGGAAAACAAAATTGAAAGAGTTGAAGCAGAAAGCCTATTGATTTTTAATCCTTTTTTATCATCCAAGAATTTCAAGGTGTATTCCTCATGTCATTCCATTTCTCTCCTGGGAGCTGGGAGAAACTGACCCAGAGGCTTGGATAGCATCTAGTTGTGAATTAAACACATTTTGAAGAAAACCTCTCTAGTCAACATCATTTTTTCTCAGTGAAATGTTTGAGTCTTTAATAACTATTATTTTCCTTTGGGTTCTTGCCAGGAGACGATTTTTTAAAATAGATTAAACCATTAATCTATTAACTAGTAATTTAATTTTTAGGCCTTCATTCTTCTAAATTGTTTTCTCATCACATAATAGAACCATGGCACATCTGAGCTGGAAGAGAGCTTAGGCAATTTCTAGGCCATAAAATTGATGGGGATGAAACACTTACTGCTTATTTAAACATGTGCCAACCACTGGAGCATGTTCTTTATAATCATAATTGTAGTTATTACCATGATCCTGTGGAGTAGGTAAAATTCCTCCCATCATACAGATGGAAAAGTAGCTGAACTAGAATTTATATGGAGGTCTATCTGGCTGTGAAGCTAAGAAGATTCTTCTGTTTTCTAAGCTTACTAATTATTTCACAGACAAGGAAACAGAGATCCACAGAGCTGTAATTGCTACAGCAGCCAGGCTTGACTTCTGTCCCTGCCTCATATTTCTGCTCCATTAAATTCTTTTTTTTTCTTTTTCTTTCTTTTCTTTTCTTTTTTTTTTTTTTTTTTTTTTGAGACGGAGTTTCGCTCTTGTTGCCCAGGCTGGAATGCAACGGCACAATCTCTGCTCACTGCTGCAACCTCCACCTCCTGGGTTCAAGCAATTCTCCTGCCTCAGTCTCCTGAGTAGCTGGGATTACAGGCACACGCCACCACACTCGGCTAATTATTTGTATTTTTAGTAGAAATGGGGTTTCACCATGTTAGCCAGGCTGGTCTCGAACTCCTGACCTCAGGTGATCTGCCTTCCTCGGCCTCCCGAAGTGCTGGGATTACAGGCGTGAGCCACCGCTCCCGGCCTTTGCTCCATTAAATTCTATCTTTCGACCTCAGATATTTACAGTCCCACACTTGGCTCATACATCACCTTCCTTTCCTCTTTATTGACACCTTACTCCCTAAGAAAACAAACAAACAAAAAAGCCTGCACTTGTCATTCGAGCCCCTGCATGATTTGGTACTGACCTTCCCCAAACCACTCCTCCTCCCTTGGGAGCATTCTCAGCAAGTCCAATGTTTGTTTGTATTCTATGTTTTTAGAATTTAGCTTTTTCTGGGGGGGCTGTGATTTAAAAATATATACATACAAATAAACTGTATTCCTGTATATCAACAAAGGTGCTTTGGCATTAAACACAAAGATGTTTATTTCACCAACATACCTTACAGTGAAAAGTAAAACCAAGCTATATGGTCAACCACGACGGAAGTGTTAAGAATAAAGCAGTTCTATTCTTTAAGTTAGTATTATATAAAACTACTAAAATGGGGTAAGAACCCATGACATGGGAACGTTTGACTCCCCACAGTAGGAATAGCGAAAGGAAAATAGAGTCTATTTCCCTAAGACCCCCTGGGCAAAAAATAATAATAATGTAGATTAATCAAGCTTCACATTAATTTATAAAGTTTCCAGTTCTTGACAGCTCTTCCTTGAAGCAGTCCCTGATAGCAGCTGACAGAGTGAAAAACATAATGGGCATGGAATCAGAAACCATTAATTCAAAGCCCAGCTGGGCCACTGGGACTTCATTGTGCCCACCTGTGAAGTGGAGAGGCTTCTGTTCGCTGTAGGGAGCTGTGCCGAACATAACTGGTAGCTGGTAGCATCCCCACTACTGAGTCTCTCCTGATGATCTTTTGATGAGGGAGCAGCAGCATTAGGGGCTTTTTTGCAAGCATAGAGAGAGTGAGGGCAGCTTCACTCTGATGCCCTGGCAGAAAAGGGGGCGAATCACCACCATGTTTGAGCTTGTAGACTCACCAGCTTCTTCCTTAACTTGAATCAAACTGATCTGCAGGCCAGATGTGGTGCCTCACACCTGTAAGCCCAGCGCGTTGGGAGGCCAAGGCATGAGGATCAGGTGAGGCTAGGAACTCAAGACCAGCCTGGGCAACATAGCAAAACCCTGTCTCTACAAAAATAAAAAAATAAAAAATAAAAAATAAAAAAAAACTACCCAGGTGTGGTGGCATACACCTGCAGTCCCAGCTACTCAGGAGGCTGAGGTGGAAGAATTGCTTGGGCTCAGGAGGTTGAGGCTGCAGTGACTCATGATTGCACCACTGCACTCCAGCCTGGGCAACAGAACAAGACTCTGCCTAAAAATAAATAAATAAATAAAATTTAAAAATGTATCTATATATTGATCTGCAGCAATCTGTCCACACGGTGGCAGGAGTGAAGAGGCAGAAACCTACTACCATGGGCTCCCCCTGGAGTCCTGCCATATTCATGGCTTCTGCTGAACCAAAATATTAGAATTAGGCCTAATAGCAATGATGATAACATCCACATGCACCTCTGGGGCTTCTCTTCTCATGCTTTAGCAACAATTTAAAGGACCATTTTTGGCTGTGGTAAACGAACAAGACAATTACTATTTCCATAGGAAGTTGCTACCACCAAATGCTCTTACAATGATTTAGTTGAACTGGACGTGCTGGTGGAAACCACTGTGGAAAGACTTCAGCTCTGTGTTGAAACATTCAACCTGGGAATTTGTCCTCCAGGGCCACACAGAAGATGGGTAAGTATCTGAGTATCTGAGTTTATTTTTTTAAGCCCTTCACTTAGAATCATGTAAAATGGCTAAGAACAGTGGCTCTCAAAATTTTTAAGCAGCAGAATGTTTTTCTCTCAAATGAAATCTCATCTGGAAATTGATACATATCAAACGGATAAATGGTAATTACTTTTTATGCATTTAAAAAGTAATTTCTAATGAATAGAAATTTTTACAGAGTCAATCAGTGACAATGAGGTTGTTTTAACAGAAAACATTAAGTCAGGGATCGTGGATGACAGTTGCATTTTTTTGGCATACACGTCAGCATCTGACTTCTATCTGTATTTTATTTTGGTTGCATTACATTAATAATGGACAATCATATCTCAACACTGCTCTGAGTGCTTCAAACATGTTAACTCATTTAACTCTTAACTCTCTAAGATACTATTATTCCCAATAATAGTATCTGGTCTTGAGTTCCTAGCTTCACCACTCTCTGAAGCGAGTAAATGGAGGCCCAAATAGCAAAATACGTGGCCCAAAGTAGCAAGCTAGAGCTGGGCTTCAAACCTAGGCAGCCTAGTCCCATCGTCTACAAACTAAATAACGATTTTGTTTTGCTGCTTCAATTAAAAACCTACTATATATATGTAGTTGTAATTAATAACTTTTTAATTGCCTGCCTTGCACGCTCAGACTATTCTTTAATTAAACTTGGAAAGCAGAAGAGGTTTCATTTCAAGCTCTAAACAAAAAAATAAATTTAAAAAAACAACTTAACATCAAAAGCATCCGCATTAGGGTTTCAGGGAACAATTTGAAAATTCCTGACCTAGAGCATGACGAGCATCTTGAAGGGCCAATCAGCCTGTCAAAACCCACGTGCAAAGGATCCTCAGTGGGTAGTAGAGACAAAAAACATTGGCTGGCATTTTACCAAATGGAAATCTCTAGTCTCTGGCACTACCAATATTCCCCATTACAAATCTTCCAGCTGGTAAACAGAATGATGCCACTGACATTTAATTGAAATGTCAGCACATTTAGAAAGAGCCCTGATGAAACTGCCAAGTTAAAGTTATCGCTGATGACTTAAGCTAAATAGAAACAGAAAATCACCACGAATACCCGCCACTTCCCACCCCCGCACTATAATATCAGACGGAGAGAAAGCAGAGAGCTCAGTTGTCCAAGAAAAATTTACAGATAGTTTTTAAATGGAATTTTATTCTAGCTATGAAAAACTATGGGGTAATTGGAAAACACTTGTGAAAGTAATCAGGTCTGAGACAGGCCAATGCCCATGTAAATCAATTCAACAAGCATATATTGATTAAATTGCCTTTGGATAGTAATATTGCCTTACATTTATTTGCATAGTTTACAGTTTACAGAGGCTGTGGTAGATGGCAGAAACGACCCAATTCTTCACCACTCTCTGATCCTCACCTTATGCCACTGTAACTTTATCACACCATCTCTCTCTGTTGCTGGGCTTAACCATGTGACTTGTTTTAGCCAATGGGATGTTAGGAGATGTGCCATCGCAGAGGCTATAAAAGCACTTCTGTGTTTCCACTCATCCTTGCCCTATATTTCGCCATTAGAAAACATGCCCATGGAATAGAACCAAGGCAACCCATTGTTCCAGCCAACGGCCATCCTAGGTCAGCAATAGATAGGTAGCTCACTTCTAGGCATGCACGCGAGCCCAGCCCATATCAGCAGACACATTTCATTGACCTGCAGCTGAACACAATCACACGTGCAAGCAGAGTTAGGAGCAGCCAAGCTCAGATCAGCGGAAGCCCAGGCTCATGAGTGAATTCAGTGAGTTCTCTTGTATGCCACTGTGGTTTTGAGCGTTTTGTCCAGCATCATGAATGTGACAACAGATGTCTGGTGAAGAGACTTGCCTTGAACAGTCTCCTTTGTCCCCTCCTTGGGAAGGAATGTGGGACAGGGCTTACTTCTCCCATCTTATAGATGAGAACACTGGTTCATACAGGTTCAGTGGACAGCCTTGATTCCCACAGCTGCTGCCGCTTCCCAGGCCCATTCTCTGCTCATGTGTAAGTCATGAAGCGTCTCTGAAATACTTAGCCAACAACATTAACCTAGCAGCTGAATCCTCTTTTTTTTCTTTTAGATCAAAACGGCAGGTTTTATAAGTTGAAAGCACAGAGGGAGAGCACAAGTCTCTGAAGTCTCTGGGCCCAAAAGGCAGGAACTTCACAGCATTTGGCTCTGCAAACTCCCTCCCGTGCACGCTCACCCTGGGACACCTCTCTCCTGGCCGGTTCCACTCTGCTTTGAAGAGGTAGGTGATCCAGGCCATGTCAGACATGGATTTCTCTTGCCGTCTCTCTGGCTGATTCCACGCACAGGCATTCTTCAAATGCTGCTAGGTAGGAAAACCACAGGGAAGTTATGATGGAATGATCAAAAATAAATTTTCTGTTCTTGCAACAACTCACCTTAAAAATCCACTTACCTTTTAATTTCCTTTACTGAAGCCCAGACTCACATAAGATCCTTTACAATCTGGATTGACCTATATTTCAGTGTCACCACGGCCACCTGCCCCTGCAACGTTCTCTGTTTCAAAATCAGAAACATTTATATCTTCCTGGAGCATTTTGAATTTTTGTTCCTACTCATACTCCTTATTCTGTTTAGCATTCTCTTCTCTTCCTTTTCCTCACCTGGTGAACCCCTATTCTTTCCTGTATGATTACACTCACTTCTCTAAAATGCTTTAAAGAGTCACTTGCTTTGAGTGTTTGTTCACGCGTTTGTTATGTCAGAGTGGGGAAAGCGTCGTGCGGCTGGCCTGGCTGCCAAGACCTGGGGTAACCTAGTTCATAAGCACCCTTGGAAATCTGTGGGGAAAGATTGGACTTTTTTCTACTCTCGGGTTGTGCCCAAGTGAAGTGTGAAACACAATGGGTCCCAAAGAAGTGTGCTTTAGAAGTTCAGAGGGAGGCCAGGTGCGGTGCCTCACACCTGTAATCCCAGCACTTTGGGAGGCTGAGGCGGGCAGATCACTTGAGGTCAGGAGTTCAAGACCAGTCTGGCTAACATAGCGAAACCCCGTGTCTACTAAAGTACAAAAATTATTCGGGTATGGTGATGTGCACCTGTAATCCCAGCTACTCTGTAGGCTGAGGCACGAGAATCTCTTGAACCCAGGAGATGCTGGTTGCAGCGAGCTGAGGTCGCGCCACTGTACTCCAGCCTGGGTGACAAAGTGAGATACTGTCTCAAAAAAAAAAAAAAAGTTTAGAAGGAGACACAGGGTCACTTCCTTTTAGAAACAGGTAGGTCTGAACAGATGCATTCACTTTAAGTGAGTCTTTCAATGTTGGTTTTTCTTTTCTTTAAAAAAATTTTATTGGTATATAGTAGGTGTATATATCTATGGGGTACAAGTGCTATTTTGATACAGGCATGCAATGTGTAAGAATCACATCAGGATAAATGGGATATCCATCACCTCAAGCATTTATCATGTCTTTGCATTATAAACGTTCAATTATACTCTGTTAGTTATTTTTAAAGATACAATAAAGTGTTGCCTGTAAGCACCTTGTTGTGCAATCAAATACTAGATCTTATTCATCCTATCTAACTATAGTTTTGTACCCATTAACCAACCCCATTCCCCCCTAACTACCCTTCCCAGCCTCTGATAACCATCACTCTACTCTCTCTCTATCTCGAGTTCGTTTGTTTTAATTTTTAGCTCCCACAAATAAGTGAGAACATGTGGAGTTTGTCTTCCTATATCTGGCTTATTTCACATAACATAATGTCCTCCAGTCCCATCCATATTGTTGCAAATGACAGAATATCATTCTTTTTTATGGCTGAATAGTACTCCATTGTGCATATGTACCACATTTTCTTTATCCATTCATCTATTGATATGGACCCTTAGGTTGCTTCCAAATCCTGGCACTGTGATAAATATGGGAGTGAAGATATCTCTTCAATATACTAATTTCCTTTCTTTGGGGTACATACCTAACAGTGGGATTGCAGAATCATATGGTAATTCTATTTTTAGGTGTTTGAGGAACCTCCATACTGTTCTCCATAGTGGCTGTACTAATTTACATTCTGACCAACAGTGTATGGGGGTCTGCTTTTCTCCATATCCTTGCCAGATTCATTATTACCTGCCTTTTGGATGAAAGCCATTTCAACTGGAATGAGATGATATCTCATTGTAGTTTTGATCTGCATTTCTCTGATGATCAGTGATGTTGGGCACCTTTTCATATGTCCGTTTGCCATTTGTACGTCTTCATTTAAGAAATGTCACCAGGCACAGTGGCTCACACCTGTAATCCCAGCACTTTGGGAGGCCGAGGTGGGTGGATCACCTGAAGTCAGGAGTTCGAGACCAGCCTGGCCAACATGGTGAAACCCCATCTCTACTAAAAACACAAAAATTAGCTGGGTGTGGTGGCAGGTGCCTGTAATCCCAGCTACTCAGAAGACTGAGGCAGGAGAATCACTTGAACTCAGGAGGCAGAGGCTGCAGTGAGCCGAGATTGCATCACTGTACTCCAGCCTGGGTGACAGAGTGAGACATCGTCTCAAAAAAGAAAAGAAAAGAAATGTCTATTCAGATATTTTACCCATGTTTTAATCAGATTATTAGATTTTTTTTTCTGTTGAATTGAGTTCCAACCAAAATATATATTTTGGTTATTAATCTTTTGTCAGATAGACAGTTTGCAAATATTTTGTCCCATTCTGTGGATTGTCTCTTCATTTTGTTGTTTTCTTCTTTTGCTGTGCAGAAGCTTTTTAATTTAATGTGATCTCATTTGTCCATTTTTGCTTTGGTTGCCTGTGCTTGTGGGGTATTACTCAAGAAATCTTTACCCAGACCAATGTCCTGGAGAGTTTCCCCAATGTTTTCTTTTGGTAATTTTATAGTTTGAGATTACAGGTTTAAGTCTTTAATCCATTATGATTTGATTTTTGTATATGATGAGAGATAGTCTAGTTTCATTCTTCTGCATATGGATATCCAGTTTTCCTGGCATTGTTTACTGATGAGACTGTGTTTTTCCCAGTGTATATTCTTGGTATGTTTGTCAAAAATTAATTCACTGTAGATATATGGATTTATTTCTGGGTTCTCTGTTATGTTCTATTGGTCTATGTGTCTGTTTTTATGCTAGTACCATGCCGGGTTTTGGTTACAATGGCTCTGTAGTATCATTTGAAGTCAGGTAATGTGATTCCTCCAGTTTTGTTCTTTTTGCTCAGGATGGCTTTGGCAATTCTGGGTCTTTTGTGCTTCCATATATTTTTTAGGATTTTTTTTTAATTTTTGTAAAGAATGTCATTAGTATTTTGATAGGGATTGCTTTGAATCTGTAGATTGCTTTGGGTAGTATGAACATTTTAAGAATATTAATTCTTCTTATCCATGAACATAGAATATCTTTTCATTTTTTTCTGTCTTCTACAATTCCTTGCATCAATATTTTATAGTTTTTATTATGGACATCTTTCACTTCTTTGATTAAACTTATTCCTAGGTATTTTATTTTGTTTGTAGCTACTGTAAATGGGATTACTTTCTTGATTTCTTTTTCAGAGTCTTCACTGTTGGCATGTAAAAATGCTGCTGGTTTTCAATATGTTGATTTTGTATCCTGTAATGTTACCAAATTTGTTTATCAGCTCTAATAATTTTTAGTAGAGTTTTTAGGTTTTTCTAGATATAAGATCATATTATCTGCAAACAAAAATAATTCGACTTTTTACTTTCCATTTGGATGCTCTTTATTATTTTCTCTTATATGATTGCTCTAGCTAGGACATTCAGCAATATGTTTAATAAACAGTGGTATAAATGGGCATCCTTGTCTTGTTCCAGATATTGGAGGAAAGGTTTTTCTTCATTCAGTATGATACTAGCTGTAGGTCTTCTTTTTAGAAACAGGTAGGTCTAAACAGACCCATTCACTTTAAGTGAGTGTTTTTTATGGCTTTTATTGTGTTGAGGTATATTCCTACTATACCCAGTTTTTTGAGGATTTTTATCATGAGAGGATGTTGAATTTTATTACATGCTCTTTCAGCATCAGTTAAAATGGTCGTATGGTTTTTGCTCTTCATTCTTTTGATATAATGTATCCCAGTAATTGATTTGCGTATGTTTAGCCATCCTTGCATCTCTGAGATAAATCCCACTTGATCATGACAAATGATCTTTTTAATATGTTGTTGAATTCCGTTTGCTAGCATTTTGTTGATAATTTTTGCATCAGTGTTCATCGGGGATATTGATCTGTAGTTTTCGTTTTTTGATGTGTCTTTGTCTGGTTTTAGTATCAGGGTAATACCTCATAGAATGAGTTTGGAAGCATTCCTTCCCCATCTGTTATTCAGAATAATTTGGGTAGAATTGGTATTAGTTCTTCTTTAAGTATTTGGTAAAATTCAGCAGGGAAGCCATTGAGTCTGGGGCTTTTCTTTGCTGGAAGACTTTTTATTGTGGCTTTGATCTATTACCTGTTATTGGGCTATTTAGGTTTTGAATTTCTTCATGGTTTAATCTTGGTAGGTTGCATGTGTTTAGGAATTTATCCATTTCTTCAAGATTTAATGATGTATTGGCATATAGTTGTTCACAGTAGTCTCTAATGATCCTTTGATTTTCTGTGTTATCAGTTGTAATATTGTATTGTCTCCTTTTTCATCTTGGAATTTATTTATTTGGGTATTCTCTCTTTATTCTCAGCCTGGCTAAAGGTTTGTCAATTTTATCTTTTAAAAAAATCAATTTTTCATTTACTTGATCTTTTGAACTTTTCATTTCAGTTTCAGTTATTTCTGCTCTGATCTTTATTATTTCTTCTCTTAATTTTGGGTTTGGTTTGCTCTTGCTTTTCTGCTTCCTCAAGATGCATGATTAGGTTGTTTATTTGAAATTTTTCTACTCTTCTCATATAGGTACTTATTGCTATACACTTTCCACTTAGTACTGCTTTTGCTGCATCCCATAGGTTTTGGTATATTGTATTACCGTTTTCATTTGTTTGAAGAAATTTTTAAATGTCCTTATTAATTTCTTCATTGACTCACTGGTCATTCAGGAGCAAGCATATTGTTTAATCTCCATGTGTTTTTATAGTTTTAAAAGTTCCTCTTGTTATTGATTTCTAGTTTTATTCTATTATGTTCAGATAAGATATTTGATCTGATTTCAATTTTTAAAAATAGTTTGAGACTTGTTTTGTGACCTGACATATGGTCTATCCTTGAGAATGATTCATGTGCTGAGGAGAAGAATGTGTATTCTGTAGCCATTGGATGAACTGTTCTGTAAATATATATTAGATCCATTTTGTGTGTAGTGCAGATTAAGTCCAATGTTTCTTCATTTATTTTCTTTCTGGATGATCTGTCCAATGCTGAAAGTGGAGTGTTGACTTCTCCACCTATTATTATATTGGGGTCTTTCTCTCTCTTTAGTTCTGCTGATATTTGCCTTATATATCTGAGTGCTCCAGTGTTGAGTGCATAGATACTTAAATTGCTATATCCTCTTGCTAAATTGATCCCTTTATCATTATATAATGACCCTCTCTGTCTCTTCTTCTAATTTTTGTCTTAAAATCTATTTTGTCCGATATAAGTGTAGTTATTCCTGCTCTTTTTTGGTTTCCACTTGCATGGAATATCTTTTTCCATCCCTTTATTTTCAGTCTATGTGTGTCTTCATAGGTGAGGTGTGTTTCTTGCAGGCAATAGATTGTTGGGTCTTTTTAATTTTTTTTTAAATTCATTTAGCCACTCTGTGTCTCTTGATTGGAGAATTTAGTCCATTTACATTTAATGTTACTATTGGAAAGTAAGCACTTGTTACTGCCATTTTCTTGTTTGTTTTCTGGTTGTTTTGTGGTCTTCTCTTCCCTCTCTCCTTCTGTCCCTCAAATCTCCCTTCCTCCCTCTTTCCATCCATCCTTAACTCCCTCCCCTTCCCTGCCCTCCCCTCCCCCTTTCCTCCCTCCCTGCCTCCCTCCTTTTCCTTCTATCTATCCTTCTTTTCCTTCTTCCGTACTTCTTTCCTTTTAATGAAGGTGATTTCCCTGGTGGTATGTTTTAATTTCTTACTTTTTATTTTTTGTGTATCTGTTTTAAATTTTTTGATTTGAGGTTGTCATGAGGCTTGCAAATAACATCTTATAACCCACAATTTTAAACTGATGATAACACTGATTGCAAAAACAAATACACTAACAAGTAAATACAAAACTAATAAAAACTCAATACTAACTTTTTCCTGCTTTTTAACTTTTTGTTGTTTCTATGTATGTCTTACTATACTATGTCTTGAAAAGTTATTTTTGATAGGTTCATCTTTTAGTCTTTATACTTATTATATGAGTAGTTTACACACCACAATTACAGTGAAATAATATTCTGTGTTTGTCTGTGTACTTACTATTACCAGTGAGTGTTGTACCTTCAGATGATTTCTTATGGCTCATCAACATCCTTTTCTTTCAGACTGAAGAACTCCCTTTAGCATTTCTTATAGGATAGGTCTGGCATTGATGAAATCTCTCAGCTTCTATTTGTCTGAGAAAGTCTATTTCTCCTTTGTGTTTGAAAGCTATACTATTCTAAGATAAAAGTTTTTCTTTTCAGCACTAAATGTCGTGCTACTCCTGAACTGTATGGTTTCCACTGAGAAGTTTGTTGTCTGGTGTATTGGAACTCCTTTGTATGTTATTTCTTTCTTTTCTCTTGCTGCTTTTAGGATCTTTTCTTTATCCCTGACCTCTATGAGTTTGATTATTGAATGTCTTGAGACAGTCTTATTTGGGTAAATCTGCTTGATGTTCTAAATCCTTCTTGTACTTGAATGTTGATATCTTTCTCAAGGTTTGAAACGTTCTCTGTTACTAACCCTTTAAATAAACTTTCTACCCTAGTCTCTAATTCCTCTTTAAATTCAATATCTTTTAGATTTGTTCTTTTAAGTTTATTTTCTAGATCTTGTGGGCATGCTTTATTTCTTTTTATTCTTTTTCCTTCTGTTTCTTTTGACTGTATTTTCAAATAGACTGTCTTGAAGCTCACTAATTCTTTCTTCTGCTTGATCAATTCTGCTTTTGAGAGACTCTGGGGTATTCTTCAGTATTTCAATTGGATTTTTCAGCTCCAGAATTTCTGCTTGATTTTGTAAAAACTGTCTCACCTCTTTTTTAAAGTTTTCTGTTAGGATTCTGAGTTCCTTCTTTGTGTTGTCTTGAATTTCTTTGAGTTTCCTCAGATGGCTATTTTAAATTATCTTTCTGAAAGATCACATATCTCTGTCACTCCAGAATTAGTTGCTTGTGCCTTATTTTGTTTGGTGAAGTCATATTTTATTGGATGGTCTTGATGCTTGTGGATGTTCATCAATGTCTGGGCATTGAAGACTTAGATATTTATTGTAGTCTTTGAACTCTGAGCATGTTTGTGACCATCCTTCTTGGGAAGGCTTTGAATACAAATTCCCTTTGTATTCAAAGGGAACTGAATGTTGTATTTGGTCATTGTAGCTGTATTTACATTAAGGGGCACTCCAAGACCAATGCTGTGACTCTTTAAGACTTACAGAGGCACAACCTTAGTGGTCTTGAGGAAGATCTCAGATAATTCTCTGGATTACCAGGCAGAGACCCTTGTTCTCTTCCCTTACCTTCCCCCAAACACAGTCTCTCTCTATCTGTGCTAAGCTGCCTGGAGCTGGGGGAGGAGTGACACAAGCACCCTTTGGCCACCATCATTGGGACTGTGCTGAGTCAGATCTGAAACTGGCACAGTGCTGGGTGTCACTCAAGGCCTGTGGCAACCAATGCCTGGCTACTGTCAGGCCCAAGGCCTTTTCAGTCATCAGGTGGTGAATCCAGCTAGGCTTGTTTCCTTTCCTTCAGGGTGACAAGCTCCCCGCCGGCCCATGGTAAGTCCAGAAATGCCACATGAGAGTCAATGCTGAATCTACTTGGTGTTCTATTCCCCTGCAGCTGACCTGGCACTCACAGAGCAAGACAAAGTCCTTCCCACTCTTTCCTCTCCTTTTCTCAACCAGAGGAGTCTTTTCACCATGGCCACCACTGCCCCAACCCTGCAGCAAGTACTGCCTGCCTACTACTGATGTTCACTCAAGGCTCGAGGGCTCTTCCATCAGCTTGTGGTGAATGCTGCCAGGCCTGAGTCTCTCCCCTGGGGGCAGCAGACTCCCCTGTGGCCCAGGATGAATCCAGAAATGCCATCCAGGAGCAAGAGAGAAGTCAGCGGGGGAGGTGCTACATGCTTTTAAACAACCAGATCTCATGAGAACGCACTCGCTTTTGTGAGGACAGTGTCAAGGGGATGGTGCTAAGCCATTTATGAGAAACCACCCTCATGATCCAATCACCTCCCACCAGGCCCCACCTCCAGCACTGGGGATTACAATTGAACATGAACTTTGGGTGACAACACAGATTCAAACCATATCATAAGTCCTAAATACCTACTCCCTGGAAGCCTTAGGTACTCCTAGGTAAGATAAATTACAAATTCTAGCCAGGCATGGTGGCACATGCCCATAGTCCCAACTACACAGAAGGCTGAAGTAGGAGGATTGCTTGAGCCCCTGAGTTAGAGGCTGCAATGAGCTATGATTGTACCACTGCACTCCAGCCTGAGTGACAGAGTGAGACCCTGTTAAAAAAAAAAAAAAAAAAATCCAAATTCCTCCAGCCTCTAAAGGTACCCATTACCTTGATTGTAAGTGCCTCTTTTTACTGATCTAGCTCCTTCACTTGCTGTGAGCTCATCAAAGGCAAATGTCCTGTTTTGTTTACCTGTGTATTTCCACATCTTGCCACCAACCTCCTCACACCCCACTCCGAGTGCATCCTACAGAGCCTGGCACATATTTGAAGCTCAATGATTGCTTGCAGAATAAGGGTATACTAAAACAAGCTATTGGGCATTAGACTCCCAGAGGTCCCTATGAGAAGTGAAGGTACCTCCTCAGAGTCTTTAGTGAGTTCTGCTGACAAGCTGGGAGTGCAGTAGAAATAGTATAAGTTCTGCAGTCAGAAGATCCTAGGAATGTCATTCAATGTCATTGGTACTTAGTTTCCTAATCTGTAAAATGGAGATAGTATATAGTAATATCCTAATATTAGAATTAAAAAAGAGTTTATTTTTCCCATAATCTGTGACACATGCAGGAGAGTTCAGCCATGTATAACTTGAAAAACTTTCACCATAGAATTCTGATGTACTAACCCATCCCCTATATGAGACTCTCTGGTCTAGGTCTGAAGGAAAGACAGTTGGGTTGGAATGGAGGAGTATATGAAGTTCTGGGAGAACTCAGAATCTCTAGACAGTGAATGTAAGTAGTGGAGTTGACTCCCAGAAGACAGATGAAGACAGAAAACATGAGAGGACAGGGTAGTGGTGAAGGAAGATCACAGCTGGGTCTCATTATTGTCCCTAGAGACCAAAGATAAATACTAGGAAAAAGCCATGAAGATCTCATTTTGGTTGTCTTATGTATCCTGTCTGTTTCTGTGGGGTTCCATAGTCCAAATTCATGGAGAATGTCAGAAGAATGTGAAAGCATGCCTAAGATGACAACTTGGCCAGGGTTTGGGGTAGGAAGAAGCTGTACAGGTGCTTTTATTCTGTACCGTCCTGGGAAAAAGAGAATCCAAAACTGAAAAGTGAGGGTGACGGTGAAGCAGGAGACTAGCAGGCCTATCACCTACTGTGCAGAAGGACAGGCATGTGAGTACTCTGACAACCAAAAGAAAGCCCCAGAATGGGGTCCCAGTAAGATTTTCAGGAGATGCTCTGTCTCCTGGCCTCCCACACTGATTTAGCCAAGGTCTTCATCATATCTTTCCTGGACTGCTACAGCAGTCTCCCCACTGATCTCTGTACTAGCTATTATTGCTTCCCTTAAGCATCTACCACCAACATTATTTTTTCCCCCCTGTTGTTATAGATATATTAAAAAGTGTATCATATATACATTTCTACATACATATATATGCACATATACATATATTGCTCCTAATTCTTTTATTTAAAAGGGATTGGATTATACATAGTTTTCTGTATCTCGCTTTTCTCATCCAATAAAATCTATGAAGTTCTCTCTAAGTCTTCTAGAAATTCTCCAATTCATACTTTTTTATGGTTACATAATATTCTGCAGTGTACATATGCCACAATGTATTTAGTTTGGGGCCTCTATAAACATCAATAACCAGTTCAGCAACTATATATGTGTATATATATATTTCTATCTTTAGAAATTGCTCTTTTTATTTATATAAGATAAATTCACAGAAGTAGGTTTGCTAGATCAAAGGATATATTACTTTGAATATTATTAATAATAGATGTC
Source organism: Papio anubis (assembly GCF_008728515.1). NCBI lineage: Eukaryota > Metazoa > Chordata > Mammalia > Primates > Cercopithecidae > Papio > Papio anubis. The sequence goes on along the minus strand of NC_044989.1, from coordinate 30,673,535 downwards.
ATTGGCTAGCTTTCAAAATAGCTAAGTACATGACTATTCCAACCAGCAGTGTATGAGAGTAGTCTTTATTCCCCCACATCCCTGCCAGCAATAGATATGATAGTTCGTTTTTTATTTTTGTCAGTCTTGTGGGTGCATAAAGATGTTTCATTGTTATTTTAATTTGGATTTATATGACTGTCAGTGAGTTGAGCATATTTGATGCCATTTGCATATGCCCTTCTATGAACTGCATTTTGATGTAATTTGTTCTATGTATTGCGATTTAGTCATTTTGTTAATTTATAATTTATTTCCATAGTAGAAGAATTAACTCTTTAGCTACAATCGGAATAAACATTTTAATAAAACTATTGTTTATTAGCTTTGTTATATCCTTTTTGCAAAAATATATAAACTAAATTTTTATTGAGACATAATTCACATACCATAAAATTTACCTTTTTAAGTATATGAATTCATTGGTTTTTAGTATATTCACAAAGTTGTATGACCATCACTACAATCTAATTCCAGAATATATTCATCACCCTGAAGGTACCCTGTACCTATTAGCTGTCACTTACATTTTCCTGTTCCCCCAGCCATTGGCAACTGCAAATATGCTGCCTGTATGGATTTTCCTATTTTTGACATTTACAATATGTGGCCTTTTGTGTCTCCTTCATTCACTTATCATAGTGTTTCCAAGATTCATCCATGTATCAAACCTTTATTCCTATTTATAGCTGGATAATAGTCCATTGTATGGCTATATCATAACTTATCTATTCATCAATTGATAGACAGTTATGTGCTTCCATCTTTGGCCTGTTAGGAGTAGTGCTTCTACAAACATTTGTGTACAAGTTTTGGTACAAACATATGTTTTCAATTCTCTTGGGTATACAGCTAGGGTTGGAATTACCAGGTGGTATAGTAAGTCAGTGTTTAACTTTTGAGAAACTGTCAAACTAGTTGTTTTCCAGAAAAGTTGTACCATTTTGCACTTTTATCAGCAGTGTATGAGTATTCAAATTTTTCCATGCTTGTCGTTGTCTATCTTTTTTAGTATAACTGCATTAGTGGGCATGAAGCAGTATCTCATTGCAATTTTGATTTGTCTATTAATTTTCCTACACTGATGTTGAAATAATATTATCCATTCGTATATCTTATTTGAAGAAATGTCTGTTCAAATCTTTTGCTCATTTTTAAATTGGGTTGTCTTTTAATTGTTGAGTTGTAATAGTTATTTATATATTATGGACACCAGACTCATCATTTATATAATTGCAAATATTTTTTCTCATTCTGTGTGTTATCTATTCACTTTCTTGATAGTGTCCTTTGGAGCACCAAAGTTTATAATTCAATGAAGTCTAATATATCTATTTTTTCTTTGATTGATTGTGCTTTTGGTGTCATAGCTAAAAAAAACTGCTAAATCCAGCATTATGAAGACTTATACCTATTTTTTTTCTAAGACATTCATGGTTTTAGCTTTTTAGGTCTCTGATCCATTGTGAGTTAATTTTTATGTAAATAGTGCTATGTGGAGTTGCAACTTAATTCTTTCATATGTGGATAGCCAGGATCATTTGCTATCACAGGATCATTTGTTGAAAAGACGATTCTTTCCACACTTTATTGTACTGACACCCTTGTTGAAAATCAATTGGCCAAAAACATACGTGTTTATTTCTGATAAACACGTATCTGATCTTTATGTCTATGCTCATACTAGTATTACAGAGTCTTGATCACATAGTTTTGTAGTTAACTTTGAAATTGTGACATGTAAGTCTTCCAATCACATTTTTTTAAAGATTGTTTTGGCTATTCTGGGTAATTTGCATTTCCATATTAATTTTAGTACAAGCTTATAAATTTGCACACAAAGAGCAACTGAGATCTCACCTAACCTGTAGATCAACTTGAGTTATTGCCATCTTAACAAGATTAAGTCTTCCAATACATGAACATGGGATGTGTTTTCATTTTTTAGATCTTTAATTTCTTTCAAGGATATTTTGTAGTTTTTTGGGTGCAAGTCTTACACTACTTTTGTTAAAATTATTCGTAAGTATTTTATTCTCTTTGATATTGTAAATGTAATTATTTTCTTAGTCTCATTTTCAGATTGTTCATCACCAGTATGTACTATTCTTTAGATCATTGACAGATTCTATTTGCTAATATTTCATTTAGAACTTTGCATCTATATTAATAAGTCATCTTAATATATAGTTTTCCTTCATTGTTGTCTATATCGGGTTTTGTTATTAGAATTATATGGCAGGTTTTGTTTCTTTATATCATCTGGAATAGTTTAATTGCATTGGAATTACCTGTGCTTAACTTATATAAGAGCTCAGCTTTGAGGACTGGTGACTTTTACAACAATAGATCACTAATCAGTTTTTCTATTTCTTCTCTAATAATTGATTGAGTCAAGATTTCCATTTCTTCTTAATCAGTTTCAGTAGAATGTGTTATATTTGGAATTAATTTATTTTGTGTAGGTTTTAAATTTTGTTGCTATACAATTCAAGCATGTAACTCTGGAACTTGTGTCTCCTTTTTTGTTTTTAATCTTGTCTACTTTTATGCTCTTTTTTCCCCACTTAATTAGGCTTGTAAGACGCACGTCTGTTTTATTGGTTTTCTCAAAGAATCAATTTATTTATTTATTCTATTTTTTGCTTTCTTTTTAAAAACTGATTTCAAACAGGAAATTTTAAAAGAAGCTATTTATAACCTAGATACCAGTGAAAAATATAACACTTCATACAAAAATAAGATACTATAAAAGCAGTACTTAATTATTAAAGAAAGACAATGAAAAATTTTTTTTTCTTTTTTTTATTATTATACTTTAAGTTCTAGGGTACATGTGCATAACATGCAGGTTTGTTACATATGTATACTTGTGTCATGTTGCTGTGCTGCACCCATCAACTCGTCATTTACATCAGGTATAACTCCCAGTGCAATCCCTCCCCTCTCCCCCCTCCCCATGATAGGCCCCGGTGTGTGATGTTCCCCTTCCTGAGTCCAAGTGATCTCATTGTTCAGTTCCCACCTATGAGTGAGAACATGCGGTGTTTGGTTTTCTGTTCTTGTGATAGTTTGCTAAGAATGATGGTTTCCAGCTGCATCCATGTCCCTACAAAGGACACAAACTCATCCTTTTTTATGGCTGCATAGTATTCCATGGTGTATATTCCACATTTTCTTAATCCAGTCTGTCACTGATGGACATTTGGGTTGATTCCAAGTCTTTGCTATTGTGAATAGTGCCGCAATAAACATACATGTGCATGTGTCCTTAAAGCAGCATGATTTATAATCCTTTGGGTATATACCCAGAAAAGTTAAGGGACCAAGTGCTGATTTTAAACTAGGAAAATAACAGTGACATAAACCAATCAGGAAAAATGAATCAATAAAGAGTAAAGCTAAAATCAAAGCTCCTTCAAAACCCCAAGTTTTTCTTGCTTATACTTTTTTTCTCTACCTACAAGGTAGAGACCAAGTTCTTAGCCTAAAGCATGGCACCTAAAGCAATTTATGTTCTAGTGCCTGTCTGCCTTTTAGCTACATTAGTTGACACTCCCCATCTCACTTCATGATCCAACAATGCCACATTGTTTGAGGTTGCCAAAATACATTCTTTTCTTGCCTTCATTTAATTGCGTGTACTACTATTCCCACTCGTTGGAATAAATTTCATCTTCTTGCAGCTGGTAAACTCTTTTTAATCTTTTAAGACACAGCTTTATGGCACCTATGTAGGAAGTTTCTTGACTTCTTCACCAGATAGAACAAATTTTTCTTTCTCTGAGCTACATACACCTGTATCTTTATATATCTTCACTATTGCTTTCATTGCAGCTTGCATCTGCCTCTCTTACAAGACTCTGAGCACCTTGGAGGCAGGAATTATACCTTACTGGTCTCTATAATGACCCCTAGCTCAGTGTTTAGAAGGTATTAGTAAAGCAATATTTATTCAACGAGTGAATGAATGTCATGACTGTAATATTCAATTATCCCTAGACCTTCTTTGCTGGAATACTCTCTCGGAGTCCTTTCTATGCTTGCTTTCTCTACTTTCTGGACTTTTGGCACCTCATAACCTTTTATTTAATGCCTTCTGCTCCCAGCAAATCAATAAAATTACTTGACCCAAAGTCTCTAACACCCTTCTGAGTGATGAATCATTAAATGGTTCTTTGTTTTCCCCCTGGTTTTAGTTGGCCTTCAGGCATAATTTCCCATATTAAGCCCCTTTATCTTTTAACTTCCTTCATTGATTCTAGGACATCATTCTCCCTGAGTACTCATTCTAAATTTCTTCACTTATCCTCTTCTGCATGACTTACATTGGGGAGGCATAGTCATCTTCTCCATTCTTTCTCTAAGTGTTCTCATGCATCCCCATGGCTTCTGTGTCTATTTCTAAATTGAAGATTCTCAAATCAATCACTAACTCCAGCCTGAAATTCCAAGATAACGTTTCTATCAACTTACTTGATGTCCCATAACCTCCTCAAATTCAATTGCATGCTTTTCCTTTAAGCACCTCTTCCTTTTGTATTTCTTATCTTCAGAAATGGTGGAAATATTTCCCAAGTCACTTGATCTGTAAATGGTATCATCTTTGCCTCTCTCTTGCTCACTGCTCATGTCATCAAATTTTATTCATTCCTCTGCAAATGCTTTTTGAATCTCTCCCTTGTCTTCATTCCCATGGATAGGGTCCAATCTCATCATCTTTTTCTTAGACTGTAGTAGTAACATTCTAATTGCTTTCTCAGCATCCAGTGTCTTTCCATCTAATGTATTCCTTCCTCAGTTTTTGTTTTTGTTTTATTTCTAAAACACAAGTCAGCTAATGTTTCACTACTAACAAATCTTTGTTAGTGCCCTACTACCCAAGGGATAAAATACACTGCAGTCGAGACACTCCACAACCTTTTGTATATTTTTAAGTTTATGCCCAGTTTCTCCCCACCACATACCTTACACTTCAGGCACACAGACATCTCCATCTCCTAAGACCACTGTGTTCATGTATAGGAATACTTGTTTAATACCTGTTGCCACCCACTTGACTGTAAACTCCATGAGATCAGAGACTGTCTTATTTACTATTGCATCCATAGTGATCACAAACAAACCTGGCATATACCAAGTAAATAAATGTTCTTCCATTCTTCCTTGCCTTTGCTGTTCCATTTACGTGTGGTGCTCTTCTCCTATTTTCTCAGTTGGGGGATGTCTATTCATTCATCCTTGAAGGCCTAGGCTAAATATCAGTTTCTCCATGAAGGATGACCTAAACACATCCTTCACCAATTCAAACAAGCAACTTTCCTTCTCTGTATACCTAAAACATTTCCTTCAGAATGTCAATTTGCATTTACCTCCTTGTGCTATAATTACCTGTGTATGCATCTCCTACTCTGCTAGATTCAAACTCTTAGGGAGGGAGAGAATGAGCCTTACTCATGTGCAGTTTCAAACATTGCACTTCACAGGGAGAAGTTGTTTCTCAATCAACATTTGAGCTGGAAGAAGGTAGAGTCAAATTTCTATCTTTGGTGATGTAAAGTCTTGTCTCCAGTTTGGACAGGGCTCCTGCTCTGCAAACCACTGCTTTCGGCTGTCTCTAATTCACCTGCTGTTCCCTTTCATTGAATCACAGAACCACAGAATGTCAGCATTGAAAGGGGACACTGAGATGCAGCAGCAGAATTGACTTGTTCAAGGCACACAGTAAGGATAACAGCCCAGGCTGACTCTTTTAGTCCCTTGCCTTTTCTACTTCTCTCTCTCTCTCTCTGTCTGTCTCTCTGTCTCTGTCTCTCTCTCTCTCTGTCTCTCTCTGTCTCTCCCACCCACCCCGCTTGTTGCATCACCTTCAACCAATTGCCTCCCTAATAGGCAACAATGAAAGAAAGGCAAAGTATCAGGAGTAAGAGAAAATGCATGGATCAAGAGGTAAGTAATACCATTAAGTTTGTTGGGAAGGGGGCGGGGGTGGTGGTGGGGGTTGTCTTCTTTCTGATTCTACCTACAACCCTGTATTGTAGGCTGCATTGAACTCCTGGCAGTGATCAGAGAAGTCCATGACCTTGAAAGGAGATGTAAGGAGAGAAATCATTGCTTCTGGCCCGTCCCAAATCATTCACCTTCTAGAAAATGCCCAACACCTACCCAACCTGAGGGGTAGAATACTCTACCACAGCAGGGTCCAAGGCGAGCCTTGAAATGTCATGACCACCAGGAACCTAGATCCTTAAACATGATGGCAAATGACAGCCTGTATCTCACTCCATCTCCTTGGCAGACAACAACTCAAAGACAGCCTCTGATTGCTGTCCTGCCCCTACCCCCTGGGCCCAGACATGGAGCAAAGACCAGCTCAAGGGGATGTCAAGTCTCAGCCATCCTCCAGTATCAAATTTAAAAAATAACAAAACTGCTTTTCCCTCAATAGATGTGTTTTTATTGTAATTGCTTGAAATTTGAATAGAATGCCACAACCATCCCCATAAATTGGACTTGTTTAGATTTATTAAGCTATTTATGAAATGGTGGGTAATAAACATTCAGGATTAACAACTCTGCAACTGCTCTGCACCAGTTACGTATAGAGTTGCTAAACTCCCATAACATAATTATGAATCAGTTACCATGCTGACAAACCATAATTGTCAAAAGTTCAATGCAGACTTAGGGCCTTATTTAAAAGTTTGTTCTTGTTTGCAGCTTTGAATCTTATCCTGTCTGCTGACTCTCTCTCTCTTTATTCTTGTTTCCTTTCTTTCCATTCTCTCCATCATCTTCTCCTCTCCCACCACTTTCCCCCCTTTGTTTTCCTTTATAATACATGGAGGTAGGATAGTATGAAGGAAAGAGCAGGAATATGGGGTCATATCCATCTGAAGCTCAGGACAGGCCTCTGGCACCTGCTACTGCTAGGACATGGGGCAAACCACTTCTCTTAGTCTGTGTCTCCCTAGTCATAAACATGGAGACATAGGCAGAGCATCCAGGACATAATGCTTGGGATAACATTTGGCTCCCTCCCTCTCGCCTGCTAATCCTACCCAACTCATCCTGAGCATGGTGGCCAGACTGGTGGCCTCCCCAGCCCACCTCTCCATATCTCCTCCCACGGCTCTGACGTCACAAATCAGCTGGGAGCTCAGGCTCTTCGTGATTTGGCACACCATTTTCCAACTTCATCACCAACTTTATCATTTTATCTGGGTTCCTAGTGTTATCTGAATTTGAATTCAAATTGAATTAAAATATTTTAATTGTGGTAGGATATACATAACATGAAGTTTACGTGTTAACCATTATTAAGTGTACAGTTCAGTGATATTAAATACATTCACAATATTGTGCAACCAGCATCATTGTTCATCTCCAGAGCTCTTTTCATTTTGCAAAAGTGAAACTCTATACCCACTAAATGTTAACTCCCCAATATCTCTTCTCTGGCTCCTGGGCAACTGCCATTCTACTTTTTGTCTCTATTATTTTGGCTACTCTAAATATCTCATATAAGTGAAATCGTAGAGTATTTGCCTTTTGTGACTGGCTTATTTCACTTAGCATTATGTCTCCAAGGTTCATCGCTATTGAAGCAGGTGTCAGACTTTCCTTTCTTTTTAGGGCTGAATAATATTCCACTGTGTATACATGCTACATATCATTTGTTTGTGCCTTCATAGACAAACACTTGTGTGCTTTCACCATTGGCTATTCAGAGCAATGCTGCTATGAACGTGAGTGCACAGATATTTATTTGAGTCCCTGCTTTTAAATATTTTGGGTTTATATCTGCAGAAGTGAAATTGTTGGGTCATATGGTAATTCTATATTTAATTTTTTGAGGAATCAACATACTGCTTTTCATAGTGACAAAAAAAATTGCTGAAAGGTATTTTCACTAATTTTAAGAGTAATATACATGCTTTATGAACAACTTGGAAAATATAGAAATGTCCATAGATGAAAATAAGTTGCTGATAACACTGTCATTCAGAGGTAACCTGAATTTTGAAATATTTCCATCTAATCTTTTTTCTCCACATCTTTACATTTATGAATTTACCTGAATTTATTTTCATTTTTCAAAAAATTATTTAATAGTACTGCCTATGTATTCCCATATAAATTTACTATTATTTTTAGGATATGGCTAATTTAGAGCAAGTGTTTATTAAAATTTATTCTTCTACAAAATTATCTTTCCTTTTTATAAAAGTTGTGTGACAACTCTAAGAATAGAAAATTAATCAAATATCTAAATTTTTTTAAAACTGTGGGTTCTCTCAAACTCAAAGCACCTGCCCTGCACCTCTATCCCCTACCTCTTTGATTTGAAACAAGTAAAATAGTTATTTTTATCTTGAAGAAATAGGTAACAAAAATGTAAAAACCAATAGGAATTTTTTTAAAAACCTATTATCCTATGATTAAGGAAAAAAGTATAGGTTTTGTTTTGCAAGTCCTAGGTTCTTTTTTCATTTTGCATAATTGTTATAAAACTGCATTTGCCTAGTTATTAAACTGCATGAACAACTGCTATACTCCAGTCTTAATGAAATTAATTGTAATGGCTTCACACTATTATCCCAAGGTCATGTATCATAATTTACCTACCTTCAGATCTTGTTTGATTCAGGGTCTGTCTGACACAGGTGAATGGATTTACTACCCACCATCCATGGGCTTCACACTTTCTTTTATTTTCTTTTTCTTTTTTTTGAGGTGGAGTCTCACTCTGTCGTTCAGGCTGGATTACAGTCGCGCGATCTCAGTTCACTGCAACCTCCGCCTCCCGGGTTCAAGTAATTCTCTGCCTCAGTCTCCCAAATAGCTCCGATTATAGGCACCCGCCACCATGCCTGGTTAATTTTTTTGTATTTTTAGTAGAGATGGAAATTCACCATATTGGCCAGGCTGGTCTTGAACTCCTGACCTCATGATCCACCCACCTTGGCCTCCCAAGGTGCTGGGATTACGAGAGTGAGCCACTGCGCTCAGCCAGGCTTCATACTTTCTAAAAATCCCTTCTTTCCCGCTTCTTCACTGCTGAACTGTGTCTCTCTGCTCCTGAAATCACTGCCTATGTGTCTTCCTTCCTCTTGGAAGCTTTCCTTGATTTCATTTTACCCCCCTTACCTAAATACCTTTCAATCCAGTTAGCACTTAAATATATGTACAGAGAAAGACACATTATAACCAGAGAGAAACTAATTTCAGGAATAATTTTATGAATAGTGCTGAGTTTACATCCCTGGAATGCAAGCTCCCTTCAAATTAATGTTCTCCAAAACAAGTTATCATTGATAGAATTTCCATTTAAGGAATTATGTATGTGGACAACTCCCTAAGCACCTGGCATCATCACCAAAGATGGTGTCTAACATTGAGAAGAGGACAGCCCCAAATGTTAACAAGTGCTGTAGCATGTTATCTGCATGTGATTCTTCATAAGACCCAACTAGATTCAAAAACGTATTTTTAAAGAAGTTTCAGAAATGTAACATTGCCCATTGGGAAATCTGAATATTATATCTCTATCAAAACATAATGGGCCAGATTCTCAGCTGCTTTCAAATTCAGTCTAGAAAAATCTTACAAAATCTCTTCAGACAAAATAAAAAAAAAATTCCCCTCCAAAGGATTTACATGAATAGATCGCAGGTCTCTGTATCATCAAGTTTAGATTCACACCTTTTGTTTTAAAAAAATCTATAATATGAAAACTTGGAGAGGTTTATTTCTCACATACAATTTTGAAATCAAAAGAAATCCCTTATTTCCCATAGTCCTTAGCCAATTTTATCTCGGGAACAACCAGAAAATACCATAGCTTTAAATCATGCCAGTCCCGAAAGGGTCAAGATCAAACTATTTGCAGGTCCTGCTGCAATTAACCCGGTAATCTGACACGGGATCATTTGTCTATACAGGGGGAGCAGACTCAAAAAGAAATGTAATTCTACTAATCAGATAAGTATTTCTCAGGAATAGGGTGTACCTACTTAAAAGATTTAAGCTATTTTCATTCTAAGGTGAGTCTTATGGTAGACTTTAAATTCATTTTATATGGTGATTTTCTTAAGAATTCTTTCTTTATAACTGTTTTATTGTTTTGTATTTGGAAAAATAAAACATTGCATTTAGTAATTATAAAAGGTGAAGGGAAGGACAGGGGTAAGAACAGAAGTTCCTGGTTACAGTGTTTAATGACATATCTCAGGGGCAAAAATGCCCCAGCCAGGAAAAGCTCTGCTGAAGGTCTTGAACTTCTCTGAGATCAGAGTGTGAATTAACTTCTGGATCCAGGAGTCCAGGGGCTTGAAAGCCATAGAGCCTGACTTCCTTCAGCTTCTTCTGAGGTGCTTTAGGGCCATGTGTCTAGGGTAGGTGAGAAATGTGGAGAAATCTTATTTAAAAGATCAAATACATAAAAATACAGATTTAAAAATTCAAAGAGAGCAGCTCTTTTTTGCAAAATTGTGGTAACATGTATATAACATAAAACTGACTACTCCAGGTACCTCCTATAAATGGAATCATACAGTATTTGTCCTTTTGTGAAAGGTTGACTTTATTTAGCATTGTGTCTTCAAGGTTTATCCATGTTAGAGCATATGTCAGAATTTCCTTCCTTTTTAAGGCTGAATAATATTCCATTGTATATGTCTGCCTCATTGTATTTATCCATTTACCCACCCATGGACACTAGCGTTGCTTTCATCCTTTGGGTATGGTTAATAATGCTGCTATGAACATGGGTTGTACAAATATTTGCCTAAGTCTTTCCTTTCAATTCTTTTGGGTGTACCCAGAAGTAAAATTGCTAGATCATATGGTATTTATATTTCCATTTTGCGGTGGGGGAACTGCCTAGTGCTATCCACTGTGTCTTCACCATCTTATAGGCCCACCGACAGTACACAAATGTTTTCATTTCTCCAGATCCTCACTAACATTTGTTGTTTTCTGGGTTTTGTTTGTTTTTATTTTTGTTTTGTTTTGGGGAATAGTCATATTAATGGGTGTAAAGTGGGATGTAGCTGTTTTGATTTGCATTTCTCCAGTGGCTTATGAAGTGATAAAAAGAAAAACTTCAGCCAAATTACATTTAAAGGAGTTTATTAAGCAATGAACCATTCGCGAATCAGGCAGCCTTCTGAGCCAGGATAGGCTCAGACTCCAGCACAGCCATGTGGTGGAAGAAGATTCAAAGGAAAGTGACATACAGAAAACAGAAGTGAGGTATAGAAAACAAAAACAGCTAGATTGGTTACAGCTCAGCGTTTGCCTTATTTGAACATGGTTCAAACAGCTGGCTACATTTGATTGGTCAAAACTCAGTGATTGGCTTAAGTGTAAGCTGTGGTCTGTTTATACCTCCACTTGTTATAATTAAGGACGTATAGAAAAACCTTTAAGCCAAGCTTAAAATAGGTAAGGAGGCAGCTTTAGGCTGAGCTTGATTTAACAATTCTCCTCGTTTGATCGTCATCTCAATTTTGAGAGATTGGCCAAAACTTTAGTCATTAATGTCACTCTCACCGTCGTAAACATACTTATTTGGTCTTGAAACTCATTGGGAAACAGTAGAACAGTGGGTTTTGCAAAGTGGGGACAAGGACTGACTGAAGAGACGGTACCTCCTTATACTGGAACATCCCGTTTAGAGGAGAAAAACAAAACCTGGTCTATTCTTTCCTTAAAGTTTCCTTAAAGTCTTAGTTTGATTATGTCACATTTAGCGCAAGTGACTATGTTTTGGTTTGTTTTGGTCTGTTGGGGCCTAGTGCATAAGCTCAGTCCAAAACAATGGCCTCTCATAATTTTGTTTAAAAAAATTCCCTTTTTTTCAGGTTCTCTTAGATGAGAGTGTAACCACAATTTAGAACCTTAGCACCACTCTCAGTTACCATGATTTTGAGTTTCCAGTCTCAGCATGTCATTCATGGGTTATGGTGTCCTCATGATCCACTTTTCTTTCAGCTCTTGTCATGCCAGTTGAAGACAGACCATTTGACCTTTTAGAGATGGCCACACGCAAACATTTAAAACCTTTGAGGGAATACAGCACACCAGGGAGACTACTATGATGACTATCGGGAGGATAATACCAAGAGTTTAGAGTATTCGACTTACCCAGGGTCCCCATAAACCAAACCACATAAAAACAAATAGATCAAAGACTCAGCTAGATAAAGAGTCTACCTACTTAACTAAGCAGTCTCTTGGCTACAACTGAATCTCTATAATACCTGATGTGATATATTTCTCTACAGGCCACAAGTGCCAGCAGCTCCACACATACTTCTGTTTGGCCAGTAAATAATCTAGAGCAATTTGATTAGTTAGTATAACTTTCACAAGAGAATTTAAATTCTGCTATATAGCTATAGCCTTTAAAGTAGAATCTGCTATAGAGTTTATCATGAGGGATACATTTTTAATCATTGCTTCATTTACCCCAAACCATGGAAAAAGGACCTAACAAATGATGCCCTTCTAGAAGAATGAAGGCCTCCTGGCAATATTGTCTTTAACTTATGATGTGAATTAAGAGGAGTGAACCAATGTTTTATTTCTGACTGATGAGGAGGCAACGTATGTACCATTAAGTTTATCACCTACATTGCTCCCTCATCTTTCATCCATCAAGGTATAAAGTTATCCATGTATAAGACTGGCTGCAAAATCCTTCACAAATAAAAGTATACCCCATAAGTGTACACAACAGACCCCCCTTTTCACTCCTAGTGTTTATAGAGGCATAAGGAAGGGAAAAATATTCAAAGATAAGAGTCTCATGATAGTAGAGAAATCTTGATCCGTGATATTGGGAAAAGCTGCTCACATTAAGGATCCCATCTTCTGGGGAGAAATTTTCCTGGTTAGCTTTACCTTAAGAGTTCCAATGGGTGTACAGCTCCAAGAATATGGAGGAACCCTTCTTTGTTGTGAGATTATTAACCCAAGGTTCAAGGTTCTGAAGTTTTGTTGCAGTATGCATGGCAAGGGCAGTCTTTCTCTGATGTTCTCAGAAGATCCAATCTTTGAGTTCTGAATTATGAAGGGGTTGATTGTCCTCAGTCAGGGAACCATAAAAAGCTTTCTTTACCGGGTGAAATTAATTATGCTGTGGCATAATAATCTACTGTTATAACATCAGCCCTCTTGCACGGGAAAGCTTTTATACAACCAGAAAACATGCATGGAAAATGATAATTGAATGAAATTCCTCTGTAAATGTTTAAATGGCCCGTCAGATAGCAAAATGTACCTGAAGCTTTGATTGTTTTCCCAGGAATATGGGAAACTAAACCTTATGGTTTATCTAAAGGGAGTAGTTTATGACTAAGGTTTAGTTTATCAGTTTCCCATATTCCCATATTCGTTTCAGTTTCCCACTGATAAACGAATATGAGAAACTGATAAACTAAACCTTAGTCATAAACTACTCCATTTAGAAGTCACCACACCAATATATATTTAACTTATTAAATATATATTAAATTATTTTATTTTCCATGAGGAGTCAGAGAATGTAGATCTTTAAAAACAAAAACTTTAAGAATTGAGGAAGAACAAGGCAGCTGTCCTGGTTCTCCATGAGTCCATGCTTAATTAACATTGGACTTATGTCTTCTTGAATACCAGATATTTCTCCAATTTAGGTGCATAGCACTGATGACTGATGGTTTATCATAGGTAATTTAGCTTAGATCATGGAGTTCATTTAAATTGTATATCTAAACAATTTCAGTATCAGCTGATTTAGCATAAAAATCTGGCGAAGTGTTTTCTTGGTATTCAATTAATTTTTGTTCTACTTGGGTTAGCAGTTTTATAAACCAGTCAGTCTTCTCATTAAAGTTCTAGGAATTCTTACCCAGTTCAAATGATACGATTTTAAAGTTATCAGAAACTTGTGCTTTTCAGGGTCCTTTCCATTCTTTCATGAACCTCCTAAAAGACACCATATTCCAGGATTTTGTGTGCTTGTGAAGTTTTCAGAAACTGAATCGGCATTAAGCAATTAACTGTGGAATTTACTTTAAGTAGTCACAGTTAAAGACACAATTGATAAGGAAATTTGATTATTTCTGTGGTTTACAATAACTTAATAACCATAATTATGATTGATAGCATATACTTGGACATATTAAAATTTTAGAAATCCCATATAATTTTGGAACATATATTAATATCATTCACTAAAGTATAACCTGAAGAGGGTTAAACGTTTTTTATTTTGACAATGCTTCCCATGTAACTTAATATGTCGAATAATCCTGTTTACCTCTCTTTTGAATGCTTCGGGGACCCTCTATAGCATCTCAAAGTGAGAGGTCAGAAAACACAATTTTGAAGCTGAAATTTGATTTTGGGAAGCCTATCAAACATGTTAAAGGTTTAAAACACTTGATATTATGAAATAAAATTCCAGGTTACTATAAGTCATTCACTTAGCCAAAATGAAGACTCAAAAATTTTAGAAAGGCAAAAACATTTACTCATTGATAGAAGACAGTTTTCCAAACAGTCTGTCTCTTATCTTCCCCTTCTTTTTTTAGTATTCAAAAGGCAAACAAAAATATTTCATTATCCTTTAATACTACTTGAAACTCTTGTTTAAGAGAGAAGAGAAAGCCAAATTTTACCCTTGCAGTAGTGTACTTTTTCTTTTTTTAGACGGAGTCTCACTCTGTTGCCCAGGCTAGAGTGCAGTGGTGTGATCTCAGCTCACTGCAACCTCTGCCTCCTGGGCTGAAGCGATTCTCCTGCCTCATCAGCCTCCTGAGTAGGTGGGACTATAGGCATGCACACCACACTTGGCTAATTTTTGTATTTAGTAGAGACGGGGTTTCTCCATGTTGGCTAGGCTAGTCTTGAACTACTGGCCTCAGGTGATCTGCCTGCCTCAGCCTCCCAAAGTGCTGGGATTACAGGCATGAGCCACTGTGCCCCGCCATTAGTGTATTATTAATGTTAACCCCAATCTTTAAGAAAACCTTATAGACAAATTTATCAATCTTAATCAGTTTGACCATAAGGTGAGATTTTCATAAACCTTCGATAACTCTTGACAAATTTTTGTTAAAGAGCATATCAATGCTCTAAGAAAACCCTGGTGTGCTTTCATTCCAATGTTCAATTTACAGAAAAAACTGCATAGTACCCCTTTAAATTTAGCCAATATGTTCATACACAGAATCTTTTACAATTCATTTCTCGCAAATCTTTCACAACTTGTTCAAACCTTTAGCTTTATCCTATCTCATTTAAAACAATTCTTTAACCCTCTAAACTAGGCAAAAATTTACATCCCATGCCTTCTTATAATCTTTTACTAAAAACACATTTTATTTTCCTTACATAACTTGCATGTTTTTCAGCAGTTTTAATTACCTGTTACAATGTTAAATCTTAGCAATTTTTATTTTTGGTGAAAAACTTGCTAAGTAAGTGATTTTAATTATGTACTAGGTTTGGAGTCTAGGACACCAGACAGAAGTACAGATAAGGTCTGTCTCTTTCTGGAATAGCTAGGGCCATGGCTAACTCCCAATGTCCTCAGGCCTTACTTAGCTGTAAGACAAGAGAGTTGAACAATTTTCAAAAGTCAAAGAAGCAGTTTATGACCTTAAAGCATTTAGCAAACCTAGTATCTGACCTGCCTAATTTAGACTAAATGTCGTTAGTGATTTAAGTGCTTGTTTTTCTTTAAACCAATTAATTAGAGCTCTTTTATATAAACATCACACAAAAAACACATATATAACTATACACAGAAGAAGATCCAGTAGTTGTAAGATTTTTTCACTTGGCAGTTTTTAAGTGTCTTAATTGGATTAGTGACTTTAGGATGGAGCCCTTCAAGGAATAGGGCCACAAAAGCATTCAGTTTCTAGGGCCTAATAAGCAGACACAGCTGGAAGTAAAAAACAGATCTCCAAAATTAAGCATCCCACTTTTATATCACATCCTGGATCCCCCCAAAGAGGGAAATGCTATGGGAGAAGACATTGCAATGCTTTTACTGTGCATTTCATTTCATGGCAACCTAAAGCCAATGAGCCCATTTTACAGTCAGCACATATCCCACAGGAGTCTTATCTCTCAGTTTGGGGTGGGGATATCTCCATCCTTCTAGGTGGCCAAGAGCATGCTTCTCTGATCCAAGGGTACAAAGAGCCGAGTATTCCCCATAAATGCCATTAGCCATCCCTAAAGTATATTTCCTACCTAATTATTACACACCAAACCTCTCTCATAATTTCTGATACCCCAAAACTCAAAACTGTCAAATAACAAAATGTGAAACAGAACAGAGCCTTAGATTTTGAGAGGAATCTATCCACTTTCGATTCCTAGGCTTCCATGAGGAAAACAGAGGCTTTTTACCAAAATGGGGTCTATGGCAACTCCTCTGTTTTTCTTAAGGAGTCCCAGGCTATTAGAAGTTACCTTAGGTCCTCTTATATGTGCATTAAGAATGACAAGAAGACAAAATGGAGAAAAATAATTAAGTCAACTGAGAAGAAATGAAAAACCCTTTTTCTTCAGAAAAATAAGATCCAAGAGAAGAAAAACCATAAAGCCTTTTAAATATACATATAGCTTGGATATCAACTTTTAATTAAGCTGACTTTTAACCATAGTGCTCTCTAAAAAAAATATCCTTTTAAATTTCTTATTACCCTACTTTAGCCAGGCCAAATGGCCAATAATTCTGGTTTTTAAACTTTACCAAAAGTAACCTCACAAGTGAAACCAACAAGCCTCAACTATGCTTATGACTTAACCACAAGTGTATGAGGTATTTTCAAAGAGGCGGTAAGCAGTTTTTATAACATTTAGAATCTTCAGAAGTAGCTCGGAGAAAGGAAAATTTAAGAGAAAGGAAAATTTAAGGGAAGCTAGAAGTTTTTCGTGGAGGGAAAGAGAATCAACAAATTGTAAAAGCCACACAGCTATCAAACCAGAAAGCACTCATTCCCTAAGTCAGGATTGAGCCCAGGTCCACCACGGTAAAATGGCAAAGCCTTAGTTGCTGAGCTGCGGCATTGGGCAGCTTCCATTGCTCTTTCCAGAAGAATCCAGAGCAGTCAATTTTGAGCTTGCACTACTTTTAACTAAAGATAATTTTTAGAGCTAACTATGACATGAACCCCCAAATTCCTGTTCCCTAGATGGCAGAGACCAAGAGAAAGTACTGCCACGTGGTTACAAGGTCAAGGTCCCAAGGACATACACTGAGATGAAAACTCATTCAGTTCTTTGTTCATTTCAGGGACCTGCAGCAAAGTCTGTTACTGACCAGCTTGCTGTGCCATCTTGAATAGCGAGCTTATGGGGTCCTAAGTCCGTGTTCTATCCTAATGTACTGCTCTTTATGACAGAACCATACAGAATGACACACAAACCACACGAGATTCACTACAACTTAAGACTAGCCTCAGAATCCTTTTTTGCATTAATCAAAACTTTACAGAGGAGAGAAACAGTGATTTTTACCATTCATTCAGCCAATTTACACACACAGAGAGAGGCCAGAGTCTGGTAAGAAATTCTTACCCTTTTTCTAGCATGTCAGGTTCCTGGGTTTCCCCTCCCTGAGCGGCCCGAGTGACTCAGCTCACTACCATTGCTCTGGAGGCCAAGCCATAACACAAAATACTTTTTTTATTTGTTTCACAGAACCACAGGCAAAAGCCTGTCAATTTTGTAAGATGCTGTCCAAAGGGTTGCATGGGGTAACCGAATTAACATTTTCCATTTTGGCCATTGCAAAATATGTGTGACAAAACATAGACATTAGCCACTCTGCTTAGCACCCAATATCGAACTGGTGAAGTTCAAACTTGCCCTTGGTTTGGCCCTGTCATCTTTAATCCAACCTCCCACCAGGAGTTTCATCATGTGGTCTCTGAGCAAGGTGGTCGTCCTGAGTAACAGAAAAGATAGGCACGGGAAAGGAGAGAAAGAAAGAAAAGCATTGCCTGTGGCAGGGTGGGGAAGGCAAGGAGCTCAGGGAGGCCAGAGAAAGACCCACCCATTGCAGCGACACTGAATCAAAAGTTCAGGCGGCCACTTGTTGGTCATGAAGGGATCTTTTCCGGCAATCCCATCAGCTCTCGAGGTTTCCTCTTTGGGGAGAAAAAGTTCCCCACGTTCCTTTGTCCTGTACATGCCTAATCCTGTCATCCACAGCTATCAGCAAAGAGTACAATGCAGATTAATTCAAAGAGAATAGGAGTAAACATCCCATAGTGCCAAATCAATTTTTAACCAAGAGGGACTTTCCTGAGGGGAGGACCTCTAACACAATCCCATTATTTACCCAAGTAAAATCTACCCATTGCTTACCGAAAGCCAGTCAATTGGTGCTGCGGTCTATTTCCTTTGGATTGGGATAGTAACTAAGCTGAAAGGTTAGCAGATTTAATTTTTTTTAAACTAATTGCCACTTAAGCTTTTAATTTGCCTTTTGTAAAGTTTTTAAATAAAAATATTAAAATTTTTATAGAAGCTTCTGCATATCAATAGGCATCCCTGGATGAAACTAATTTGGGAGTCCTCATTTTTAAATGCACTTTAGTGCAGTTTTGTTCATTTGGAACGTTCCACTCTAAGTTATCTTTAGTAAGATTTCAACATTTCTCTAAGACTTCACTGTTTCTGGGGCCTAACACTTATGCATGTGTAAGCCAGGAGGAACTCAGTTCTTCAGAAATTAAGGATCCCATTTTTACCTAAGATATTGGCTTTGCGCTCAGGTCTCCTTGATCAACTTAGCCAATCCTTTTTTTTTTTTTTTCTACCAAGAAAAATGAGACAAAGTGATAGAACACAAAAATCCCTGCAAATTTTCAAAAGCCAAATTTTACACCCCCTGCAATATTACCATTTACTACCAGTTTCTTTCTGACCCAGTCAGACATAAGAGGCCTCTAACTGGATCCAAGCCAGTCACATCCAATCCTGGATCCAGTCCAGTTTCTGTGGCAACTTCCAAGCCCAGTTTGGATCAAAAATTTGCTCAAACTCAGAGAGCTCTGCCGGTACCTCACTTTGGTCACTCAGCACTCCTGGAGGGTCATTAGAAGCTCTACTTCTGATCCCACTTCTGACACCATCTAATAAAAGAAAAATTTCAGCTGAATTAAATGTAAAGGAATTTAATTAAGCAATGAATGATTTGCGAGTCAGGCAGCCTTCTGAGCGAGCCAGCACAGCCACGTGGTAGAAGAAGATTTATGGACAGAAAAAGGAAAGCAACTGTACAGAAAACAGAAGTGAGGTACAGAAACAGCTGGATTGGTTACAGCTCAGCATTTGCCTTATTTGAACACAGTTTGAATGGTTGGCTACATTTAATTGGCCAAAAATCAGTGATTGGCGCAAGTGTGGGCTACAGTCTGTTTACACCTCCACTTGTTATAGTTCAGGATGTACAGAAAAACATTTAGACCAAACTTAAAATATGTAAGGAGGCAGCTTTAAGCTAAACTTGATGTAACAGATGTTAGGTACCTTTTCATGTGCTTGTAGGCCATTTGTATACCTTTTTTGGAAAAAAATGTCTACTCAAGTCCTTTGCCCATTTTTTAAACAAAGCAACTCATTTAAACATTTATTATTTTTTATTTATTTGAGCTTCCAGTTAAGATTTGAAGAAACAATTCCACTGATGTAAAAAGGGAGAAGAAACACATTTAAATATGACTAATCTATTCCATCTCCCATTTTACATGCCAGGGCCCCTCAGCTGGGCTCAGAAGTCAGCTCTGAGAGCTCTGCATCACCGTATCCACACGTGCCCCTTCATGAGATAAACTCTCAAGCTCCACGTTGCTTTTCAATCATCAGAGCTAATTTTTTTCCACAGTTGTGATACGGAATTTTGCTAGCCAAATCACAGTGCTTGGCAATGTGTCAATAGATTAGAGCTTCAGACCCCTTTCCTGGAGACAAAGGGATCTGGGAAAAAGGTAGTTCTAATCCAGGAGCCCCTCGCTGCTTTGTGAACTACAGATGCAATGTCCAAGCTTAAGAAGGAAAGGAGTGAAAGCAAACGTGGTCTGAACCCCTTGTCTCCAAGATTGGTTCCAGCCAGATAGCATCTCTGACAGCAAGGTGTCCCTAAACCTCACTTCTTACTAATAAAAAGAATCCAAATATTGGACTGAAGGGATTTAAGAAAAACTTCAATTGAAAATAAGAAAGTAACTGTATTTATTGCATTTGATCTGTCACCTGCCTTCCATAAGCTCCTCTCCTGTGTCTCATGCTAACATACCCAGTTACTGAGTCAAACTGGTTCAGTGTGATTTCTTGGTCAATGGCACCGGAATCATTGTTAGGACTCTGAATGACACCTGTCTTTGAGATTCAACAAGGAACAGAAAAAGAACGCAATCTTACTTTTTTTTTTTTTTTGGCAGGGGTGGAGGGTGGGCACGGTCTCGCTGTGTCGCCAGGCTGGACTGCAGTGGTACAATCTCGGCTCACTGTAAACTCTGCCTCCCAGGTTCAAGTGATTCTCCTGCCTCAGCCTCCCAAGTAGCTGGGACTACAGGCATGCACCACCACACCCAGCTAATGGTCTCTATCTCTTGACCTTGTGATCCACCCGCCTTGGCCTCCCAAAGTGCTGGATTACAGGCATGAGCCACAGCACCCAACCACAATCCTACTTTTAGGTCTCGACCTTGGCCCGAGTTCTTCTCTCCTGGCCCAGAGGCAGCCACTTTCTAGGGAACAGGGCAGCCTCCGGAGAGATCTGCTCTGCCCAGCTTGTACCGAATCACAATTTTTGGTTTCTCAGGTCCTTGGGTATCAGCTAAGTTTCCAAATGTGCTTCAGGTTTGATCTAGTTTGACTGCAAGTTGTTCATTCTCAGTTATTAATAATCATAAGGCACAGGGTTGGCATAGATTATTAGAATTCATAGATGTACTTTATCCTATATGGCCAAGGTTGTAAATCCTTCCTTTGATGAGGTTTTCTATACTACTTTCATAGGGCTGCCATAACAAAGTACCATATATGGAGTGGCTTAAACAACAGTAATTATGCCATAATTCTGGAGGCTGGAAGTCTGAGATCAAGATGTTGCCAGGCAGGGCCATGCTCCCTCCAAAGGTGCCAGGGAAGGATCAGTTTCAGGCCTCTTTCCTCCATTCAATAGGAGGCCTCTGGAAGCATTAACTTCAGTCTTCACATGACTTTCTCCCTGTGTACATGCCTATCTTCGTGTCTAAATTAGAAATCCCCTAAGACACCAATCATGTTGATTTAGGGCTTATCTGGATCATCTTATATTTTTGATTACCTCTGTAAAGACCCTCTCTCCAAATTAGGTCACATTCTGAGGTACTGGGTGTTAGAACTCCAACATAATCCTTGGGGTGGGGAAGGAATGCAATTCAACCCATAAAAGAAGCAGAATCTTGGTTTGGACTCAAAGGGGTCAAATCAAGGCTTAGTATGAACCTGTCTAGAACTCAACTCCTCCCTACAAAACAAAGGGCTAGGACAAGGTGATCTTAAGACTGTCTTCCAGGCCAGGCGTAGTGGCTCACACCTGTAATCCCAGCTATTTGGGAAGCCAAGGTGGGCGGATCACAAAGTCAGGAGTTCGAGACCTGCCTGACCAACATGGTGAAACCCCATCTCTACTAAAAATACAAAAATTCAGCCAGGTGTGGTGGTACACACCTGTAGTCCCAGCTACTCAGGAGGCTGAGGCAGGAGAATTGCTTGAACCCAGGAGGTGGAGGTTGCAGTGAGCCAAGATCATGCCACTGCACTCCAGCCTGGATGACAGAGTGAGACTCTGTCCAAAAAAAAAAAAAAAAAAAAGACTGTCTTCCAGCTCTAAATTCTCCTAGTCTTAACATTTCTTTTCCCTGTCATGAAAACTCATCCATTTGATGTCCATTCCCCATAGGCTTGGCTCTCTACTAAGGATTCTCTCAATAATGGGTTAAATGTTTGAAAACCGTGGCAACCAGTGGCATGACATGTGCCCCACAGGTCCCAAGGCAAGGCTCATAGGCACTGAAGGGGCAGGGGGCCCTCAGAGGAGGAGTATGTTTTGAAGACAGACAGGACTTACCAGGACCCGTCAAGCCCCTCCTCCACCACCACAGGCCTCTGTGTGTCCCTCTGTGCTATTTACAGCTTCCGATCCCCGAAGACATCACATATGCCAGCCTTCTCAGCCTCAGCCTCAGCTCACTGTCTCCTCTTTATCTCGCCAGGAGAGCCGCTCATGCAGAACTACAAATGTTGTCCTCCGTGATAAAATTATCCTGTGAGGGCTGGGGAATCCACCCCACGCAGTGGGCAGCCCTCAACTGACAATGCAGCTCCCAGAAAACACTCAGCAGCCAAGCTCTGAACAGCGATTAGCGCAAGTGTCTGTTTTGCTTACGCTTCTTCACATAGACATTTTCAGGCTGGGTAAGTGAGATGGACACCCAGCCTCACGCCCCTCCGCAGGCATCATCTGCTGTGCGAGAGACCAGTGGGAAACACTGCCATGCCCTCTCCCACTGCTGGGAGTGCATTTTCCATTTTCTTTTTCCTTTTCTTTCCCCAGCTCCTGCTCATCGCAGGAAGATTTAAAACGATAGAAATGTGTAAAGAAGGCATGAAAAAAAAATCAGCCACTCTTACTATACAGAGGTAATTATTGTGACATCTTGGCATTTTTGCTTCCAGAATTTTTCTAAACCACTGTGTAACACAGCTGAGATCATATTGAATACATTATTTTGAGTCCCACTTTTTTCTTTTTTTGTTTTTTTTTTTTTTGCATTTGATATTCTCACAGCATTTTGCCAAGGCTGGTTGTTAATCAGCCTTCTAATACAATTTATTTGGGAGACTGGCAACACTACTGATGATGCAGAAGCCCCATTCAGGGTTGTTCTCCACATTGACTTTGGAATTTCTTCAGGCCCAAGAGGGGTCTTCTTTACCCTTACAACATTTTTCTCAAGTTGCAAAACTCCCTGCCTGGCCACTGCTTAAAGGAAAATTGGGCAAGGCACTTCTTGGCACTATAGTGGGAGAAGTGGAAATCTGAGAATCCGGTCCGGGACCAACATCCTCCCAGGGACATTTCCAGCATTCTCTCAGCACCTCGGCTACCAGGAGAGGAGCATGAATTGGAGAGAAGTGGCTCAGTCTTGTCCTAAGTGTCCTGTGGGGTCCAATGGGGACAGACCCCAGGTGGGCAGCGCCCAGCCTAGGAGGAGCCTGCATTCACACACACTCCCATGTCTCAGATACTGCCCACACTACTGCATTTAATCCTCAGCAACTCTGCTATGTACCAATTCATCAGTCCCATTTTAAAGACAAATTAACTGAGGCGTAAAGATTTTAGCAACTTGCCTAAGATAATAATTTCAGTAAAGGCCAAACTGAGATTCTAATCCAACCCCAAAAGTTTTTAGATCACACCCAAGCTGCCTCTCAAGGTCCTAAGAAGCCTCCCTTTCTCAAGGTAACTAAGTTGACGTTTGTTCATTTTGGCAAGCTTGTCTCAAAAAATAAGGAAACCAGGGTGGGTTGGTGTGGGTGATGGGGAGTGATGGGGAGTGACAGGAAGAGCTGCATGCAGGACCGAGGTAGCTGATGCCCCACAGGTTCCGCATGCTGACAACTGACACTCTCAGCTGAGTCCCTGCCCTACCGTAGTCCTTAATTTCCCTGAACTGTAAAGAACTGCCTCGTCCAGGGTCGGCTTCCTCCCCAGAGGCAGCAGACATACAATTACCCATCCATGTTGGGGATATAAACGACCTGCCCCCTAGCCTGAAAGCACAGAGATTCTGAGGGGTCATCCAGAGCTAACCATGGGATCAGCCAAGGGCTCTGTTGCAACAGCCTATATTGCAAGGTCTACCCAGTTCCTCCCTCTATCCAGCGCTTCTGTCTTCCTTCCCTCCTACATGCTGATCCCACTAGCACTCCCCAGTAAGCCTGCTGCACATAAACCTCCTTCTCAGAGTTTGTTTCTCAGGGAACTTGACTTAAGACCATTAGTCATTTACACAGGGTGAAAGGAGGGTATGGCAATTCACATCTTCCCTCAAAGACTCCTGCGCATCAGTGCACTCCCCTCGCACTAACGGCACTGAGAGAAGAGGGTTGTATTTGAAGAAGAGGAGGGACCAGGGAGCACTCTCAGAACAGGCCTCAACTGGGTGGCAGAGTAGGGGCCTCTAGGCAGCCAGAGGGTGCAGTGTGAGCATGGAGCTCCTGGAGGTGTCCCCACCAAAGAGGGACAGGAAAGAAGGGACCCAGGAGGTAAGAAATAGACGAAACCAGGGGTTCTCAATCCTGACTGCACGTTAGATTCACCTGAGCATCTTTGAAACATATTGCCAGAAGCACACTGGCTTCACCCCTAAGATTCTGATTTGACTGATCTGGGGTAGGTCCCAGGCATAAGCATTTTAAAAAACTCTTTCCAGGTGATTCCACTATGGAGCCAGACCTGAGGATCACGTGGCTAACAGAGATGGGCAGGCAGAGAAAGCTAATATCTTCCCTATAATCTATCCCCTCTGGTGCTCAGGTCCTGACTTAACACTGAGGCCCACAGCCTGGGCCCCAGAGCCCATGCTCACAGAGGGGAGCCCTGGCTCCTAAGCGTTTGAAGGCCAGATGACCCCCTGACAGTGTATGTAGAGAGGGTTGCCCTTTCTAAATAGTGAGCCAGCCACAACCAGGGCAAGCCTGTGGAGCCTCAAGACAGGATCCCTGGGAAGCTTAAACCTGTGGATTCTCTGGGCTCAACCTCAATTTACTAAATCAGAATTTCTAGGGAAAGACCCGGGAATCTGCACTGTTTAACAAACTCCCCAAGTGAACCTTATGCATGGAAGTTTGAAACCGCTTAGTGCTCCCTGCCAGGGCCTTTCTCAGACACACCACATCACTTATATGAAAACTTTGCTTCACATGTAGCCAAGGAGCCCTCGCTGCTCCTACGTTTTCTGAGGCACTCAAGTAGAGGTCATTGAAAATTCCTGGATGGTCAAATCAGCTGTCGATGAGGATCTGGGAAGATTACAAGAATTCTCTTCAGTAAATTCTTTCTGGTGAGTTTTTTCCTTTTAGCAGGTATGGTAAACATTGCTTGTGAATTGTTCCAAATATATTTTTTCTCATTGTGCAATTGAATTGGCAGTTTTGCATAATAAAAAGTTAACATAATGAGCCAAACAAGAAATGAATAAAGCTTGATTGTTCAGTTCAGAGGCAATGCTTGCACTGAGCCCTCGGTCCTTATCCTTATGCGTGGCCCATTGTCTAATGATTGTCCTCTCAAAATGTAAGTATGACTCTAAAAAGGATAAAAATTGATATTAATAGACTTGCACGGACCTCCGCAGTAGCATCGTCTTATCGAGGAAGCACAAATGTTTCTTTGACCACTCATCGTGGCTCTTTGTAATCGTAACTGAGCTTGATTGAAGCCTGACCTTTACGAGGCAGCTCTGTATATTTCTCATACACAGTGGTACTTGGCAGTTTTAACTTCCTCATTTAATTACTTTGTGATGGTACCGGCATCCATATTAATGAAACTATTTTGATTATATTTCATAGATAATGTGTTAGTGGGCAGTTAGCAACCCCGTACGGAGCCCCATGTGGTTTCTCGCTGGCTCAGACCCGTGGCTTCTTCCTTCTTCCCTCTGGAGTCCCAGCCTGCCTTCCTCTTTTCTTCAGGGGATTCATCTATCTACCTTGTTAGAGTTCCTTTTGTCACCCCCAAAACTGGCTATCGATGGAGACAGTCTCCTCAGGACATCTCTTTCTTTCTGTCCCCCAATATGAGCACAGGCATCCTTTAAATTAGTTTTCTTGCCCATCACCATAGGGAACAGATGGAGGAGCCAAGGAGTCCACAGAAAAAGCTGCACTTGTCCAAGCTGGTTCTCCAAGGTCATTTTGTTAGACGGTACCTGGAGGTCTCTCCCATAGGGATGGGAAGACTTTTTTCAGGTGACTGACTCCAAAATGAGACTGTCATACCATAGTGCCCATGGATTGGGGTTGGCACAGCCACCTGCCTCTGCTAGAACCTGCTTGCCAATCCTTTGTACCAATCCTTTGTGCCTGCCTTTTCTTCCGCAAGATCCACTCACCCCTACATAGGGCACTTTGGCTTTTCTAAGTGAATGAAATGTGTCCCCACCTGTTTACCAAATGTCCCTCCTCTGTCTACAAGCTGTTCTGCACCAACTCTGAACATTTCTGGTCTGTACCTGTTCCCATGCCACCCCATTCCACCAATTTATTACCTTTTAGGAAGAAGGAAGGGTTTTTTATCCTTGAGTTAGCTAGATAACGATAACAGGTAGCTTATTCCAGCTCCCTTACACCACCCACGTGCATTGGTTGACCTAAGCCCTCTTACCTCAAATTCCTGAGAATTTATCAGGAGATACAATCAAAGAAGGGTTTAGCAAGAACAATTCATATCCTGACCTTTTCTTCCTACCTTCGGGTTTCTAGTACCAAGACAGAATCTAGTTCTTGTTCTGGTCCATGAGTCTTCTCAGGCTGCAGTGACAGTGACCACCCTTGGGCTGTGCTTTCATGGATCTGGTGACCACCAAAGGAGCTCACCCTGAGAGGCGCCAAGATGCAGAAAGGGGCAGAGCCAGCACCTGCTCAACCCTGCCCAATGCAAGGCTTCCTGCTTCTCCAGCACGGGCAGGAACTTGGGTTCCTCAAGGCCTCCTCCACCATGGCCACCACAAGAGAAAGAAAGAAGAGAGGTTCATTTCCTTTCAGTCCGCCCATTGCTAAGGTTTCCACACCAGTAGCAGAGCTAATTTCTTCTGTGCAACAACCTGTGGCAACACCAGAGATGATCCTATTTTGCCAGTCTCTTTCTGTGTCTTCAGACAATGCTTACAGCATACAGACTTACTTGTTTTTGAAACAGAACCTTTAAGGAGCAAATAAAAATGAGTTCTTTCTCCCGCTCTGGATTTTCTCCTGGTCAGTGTCAGTTCTTACCTCCCTGGCCTCGGTTCTCTCCTCCATCCTTCCCAGAAATGTCCTTGGTTTCTACCTTAGAAGTCCCAGCCTCCCCCTAACCTGGTTCTCATAAACTTCCACCAGCCAGATACTCAGTCAAATTTTACTAAAGAATAGCCATCATCTACTGCACACTTACTACATACCAGGCTCAGTATTCAACATTTTATCTGCCTTTGCTTCTTTCATTCTCACAATGCCCAGTGAGTTAGATTCTATTATAATCCGCATTTTGGGGGTCAAGGAAATAGGCTTAAAGTTAAGTACTGTGTCCAAAATTCCAGAATAAGTAAGTGGTGGGGCCAGAACAGTTGTATTGAAAGATTGAGTGTTTATAATGCTTCTCTTAAAAATAATATTAGATTTATCACCTATTGCTCTGAATCTAGGAGCATGACAAGACCTATCTTTCCCAGAACCCCTGTGTGTCCACAAGAATCATCCTTCTAGAGGTCAAATGACTGATGCCCCTTCCCTCCAGTGCTTCCCTCTTGGGCCTTCTCTGCCAGTTCCAGATTCTAGTCTGAGGACTCCCTCTAACTGTAGTTCATTCATCTAGGTAAAATAATTATTATAGCCCAAGAGAAATTAATGGTCTCCTGCTTCAACACTCGAGTAATCCACTTGGTTTCCAACTGACTGAATGCCATGCAAATTTATTGAGCACCTACTATGTGCCGCGTATCTGATAGGAGTTGGAAATAGAAAGGATACATGATCGATTTCCTGTAAGGGGCTCATGAACCAATTGGGAAATGATCAAGTATACCATAGTTTAAGTGAGAGAATAGTATAGTATAGTATAGTATAGTATAGTATAGTATAGTATAGTATGGAGAAGTGAGGGTAGCTGTAAGATTAGGGAAATCTCCGTAATGGATAGGAACCCAAGCTTTGGAGCCAGGTTGGACTGGGTTCAA
Organism: Papio anubis; assembly: GCF_008728515.1. Taxonomy (NCBI): domain Eukaryota; kingdom Metazoa; phylum Chordata; class Mammalia; order Primates; family Cercopithecidae; genus Papio; species Papio anubis. The sequence continues at coordinate 30,645,489 of NC_044989.1, read as the reverse complement.
ATCTGAGTGATTATGGACAAGTTATTTAACCTTTCAATGTCATAGTCCTTGTGTATAAAATGGGAACAATGGTGCCTCTCTTGTAGGGTTATGAGGAGTAGTACTCCAGAAAGAAGCTATAGTTATAGTGGCAATTGCTAATATTTACCAAACATATTTGCTCCTGGTAAGTAGAAAGATTAGCAATAATATTTGAACTGGGATTTGAAAGATGAGTTAGGGTTTGATTGGGCAGAGGAGAGATGATAAGAAATTATAGATATAAAAGTATCATACTTGAAGTCATAGAAACATGGAAGTGTATAGTATGTCTCAGGATTTTCAAGTACTCTGCTGGCTGGGCCATGGGCTCATGGCATAGCGGAGAAGGAGAAACGATAGCTACATGGCATGAGAACTCACAGCCTTCACTGACGGTTTGGAGTTCATTTTCTATCCGCCAGTGCCCCATCTTCCCACCTTAGGAAAGTAACACCATTTTATAACGTAAAAATACTCTAAAGATGGGAAAAAGGTCACATATGCTGCTGGCCAGCTATACGCTGAAGCAGTCTTTTGGAAGAATATTTAATAATAGGAATCAAAATCCTTTATAGTGCTCATAGCTCTTGACATTTTCATTTCACTTTTAGGAATTTATTGTAAGAAATTCACTGGAAGCATTTGGAACAATTTGTATGCCAGGATTTGTAATGGCCAAAGGTGAGAAATAATCTAAATGTCCAAAACCACAGGATTGGCTAATATTCTATTTATTCTATTCTATTAGGTATTGGTTAATATTACATTCAAGCATTAGAATAGTATACAGTTATTAAGAATCATAGTTTTAAAGAGGATTTAATGACATAATGTTCATGATCTAATTTAAAATGAAAAAAGCAGGCTTCAAAACAGTACATAGTTTAACCTCAATCTTGTGGGGGAAAAAAGGAAAGGTTGTATGTGGGAGAGAGAGAAAGAACAAGAGAGAAATAGAGTGATCCTATTGAGAATAAGTTTAGATTAAGCACTTGATATTCTTTGTTTTAAGTTATGGTTGAATTTATTTTCTTTAATTTTTAATTTTTATTTTTATTGAGACAAAGTCTTGCTATGTTGCCCAGGCTGGTCTCAAATTTGTGGGCTTAAGTGATCCTTCTGCCTTAGCCACCCAAGGAGCTGGGACAACAGGCATCCCCCACCACTCCCAGCTGAGACTTGGTATTCTAAACACTCGCTTTGGGGGCACATACTTGCTCAAGTGATTTGCATGGGAGAAGGACCCTAAGAAGCTATTTGGGAGTGGAAGAACTAGGGCTAGAGACAATAGAGACAGGTCAATCAAGAGTTTATAACCCTAGGGAGGGCAGAACTTCCTTAGAGAAGGCATAGTGTCCCCCAGAGACCACAATGCCTAATGGAACGCAAAAGATGTTCTGTGGACAACCAGCAGACACTCCCTGGACTTCCCAGAAATTCCCTGGGGTAGACATTGCATTTGCAGGGAAAAAGCTCCAAGCCAGTGCATTCAGAATGTGAGCACTGAGTCGACATCTCCCGCAAGCATTTGTAGGTGCCAGTGACTGAAATGTCTGCATTATGTGTGGCTATGTCTAGAGAAAGGAAGACAAAAGAAAAATAGTCATTTTCTCTGGGTATAAGATTATGGTTGTTATTTTTTAACTTTTAAATAATTTTTCAAATGTTTCTGTGATGAGTGTTTTGTTTCATTTTATTTTATTTTATTGAGACAGTCTTGATCTGTCACCCAGGCTGGAGTACAGTGGTGCGATCTTAGCTCACTGCAACCTCCGCCTCTCAGATTCAAGCGATTCTCCTGCCTCAGCCTCCTGAGTAGCTGGGATTACAGGCCTGCACCACCATGCCTGGCTAATTTTTGTGTTTTTAGTAGAGACGGGGTTTCACCATGTTGCCCAGGCTGGTCTTGAACACCTGACTTCAAGTGATCTACTAGCCTTAGCCTCTCAAACTGCTAGGATTACAGGCATGAGCTACTGCACCCAGCCTGTGATGAGTATTTTATAATAAGGAACATCACTCATTTTTAACCCATCTCTGGCTTCCTTATGTTCCTCTTGCCTCCATGCCTCCTGCTGGCCCCACCATGCACACACACTCTGTGTTGTCACCTACCCATAAGAATGGAAACTCTGGCTTTTGCTGGGGTTCTGTCCCCCAGGGCACAAGAAGGAACTGGGGTGGAATAGGCCTGGGCTTGACTAGGTAGTTCGTAATCTGCCTAGCTGGCAGCCATGGCACAGCAAACTTGAGCTGGGTGACCTCTACTTCATACTTTTTGTCATTGATAAAAATCACCGCACTTTGTTGACTTTGCTATTTCTACCCACAGAGGAATGTAGAAATACATGAAATCTGCTAAATGATCCATTTAACTATGTGGTAAACACTCTGTAAACCTGTTTACCCTGCCAAAACAGTCCCCTTTGTCATGTTTTACAGGGTCATTTGATTTAATTCCCTAAGTCAACACAGGGTTTGTTTTCTTATAAAGGAAAAGAGGATAAGGCTTATCAAAATTAATTGACTCAGGACAGTTTCCCTTGAGGGTAAACCAAAGGACAGTAGGAGAAAGGGTGCAAAGGAGCTTCTGGGTTCCAGTAATGGTGTTTCTTAATCTGGATGCTGGTAACTTGGGTTTCCCTTTGTGAACATCTATCAAGCTGTACACAGGATTTGCATTCTCAGCACTCTCACTGCAGCCTCCCCCTCGACCCTCTCCTCCTGGCTGGCTCCCCACATCCTTCACTGATTGCAAGAGAAATAATCTGGCTGCTTTGTGGTTATTGGTTTCATGTGTGTTTCTCACTAGATTCTAAGTCCACTGGGCTTGTGTGTCCCCTGGACCTGCTGCTGTGGACCCTGAGTCTGGTGCAGTGCCTGGCAAGATGGCATGAGAAACGGTTTGTAAGGAAATGATGGAGAGGCAAAGAGGGAGACAGAACAGTGGGGTTGGGGGAAGAAGACAGAAAGGAGAAGGGGAAGGAAGGAGAGAGGAAGAGTTATGTCTCTCAAGATCTGAGTATTCCGAGGCATGGCTAGAGGTGGGTGAGTGGCAGCACTCAGGAGTGTGCTGACATGATCGAGTAAGGAGTCTCTGGAGGAAGAAGTCTCTGAGAGAAGGTGGTCTCTCTGTGGGCAAGACTGGTTCAAGCACTGTAGCCTAGGTCCTTGAGGAGGGAAGATGGGGACCCTGAGCCTAGTCTGGCTCCAATTTTCTCCTGGCTCAAAGCAATTGCAGAAAAAAGAGCTATTTCTTTGCATTTCGTTAGGACACTGAACACTAAATGTCAGCAGCAGGAGTGCGGTGGCCAGTCACATGAGGGGCAGCCGTGGTGTGGCAGAGGAAGTGCGGGTATAGCCACTGCACAATGGCAGTGACACATTTGCTACACCCACAGTTGCACTGGAAGAACAGCCCTCACAGGCCAGGTTTGGGCAGCCACAGCAGGATCAGTGTATTTAGTAGACACAGGTAGTGGCAGGGGAGGCCCCAGTGGGGCTCCGTGACACAGAGGCCATCATATACAGTAAAGGATGCATGCCCCAAAGGGCTACATCTCAGGGCAGCTATGCAGTGCTCAGCAGGGAATGCCAGAAAGGCATTGGAAGGATTTAAGGGGCATGCCACATGGTCTGCAGAGGTGGAGCAAGTCCAGCTAAGAACTTACTGTTAGGTGTTGCCCAGTTTATAGCCCTTGGCTGGAATTCTCTGGAAAACACAAATCACTGAGAGTTGGCTTCTAAAGAGCACCTATAAATGGGAGGAAGAACACCAAAGAATCAAAGATGCCAGAAAAGAAAACAGCCCCTGGGATTTGTGAACAGGTGTTCTTGACAGGGTCCCTCACCTAAGCCATTCTTCCGGCACAATTATCACCCAGAGCTGCTTGTTTCTTCGCACCTAGAACACTCCATCGGGAGCTGTTTCCTTTTTTAACTCAATACTCCCAAAGACTGCTCTGGGGATAACAGCTCCCACTCTCAGGGGGAAAAATATCTTTTTAGAGATGGGAGATGACAAAACCATCATCAATAAGCAAGAAAACTCCCAATTATTTTTCTTGAGACACTGTCTTGTGATACATCCTTGTGGGTAGGGCTTCCTGAAGCATTTTCTCTCCATTTTTTTCTGAAACTATGACTTTCCAACATTTTTCATTGCATACCCTATTAGTAAAATCATTTTGAACATGCACCACAAGTATCTGCATATTTATTCTCTGATTATATTTATACAATTGTGTGTGTGTGTGTTGTTTACTGTATTTATAGTGAAAGTTCTAATAGAAGGTGTCCGCTGGGGTGCAGGCATCCCACTAAACAAACACAAGGCAGACAGGGCAAGCATCATACTCCTCAGTTCATGGATTAGTAGACTAAGCCTTGGAGGGAAATAGACTTGACTAGGTCACATAGCCAAAAGTTGCAACACTGGGGTTAAAACTCACTTCCGTACTTTCCAGCTTCTCAGATTTTTCATTCATATGCCTGTAATACCTACCCTTGTTTTTGTTACTAACTTTGTTTTTAGACTCTCCTTTTCTCGCTTAATCACCTAGCCTTATTTCCACATGAATAAGCTCTCCCTTAGCTGAGAAAGCCAGACCAACTCCATTAAGCTCCGTCATTTGCAAGGCTTCAGGGACTCCTTACCCACCCCCTTCCTCAAGGAGTTAACTTGTGTAAGCAGACTCTCAACATATCAGAGTCAAATTAACTGATAAGATACTGAAGCAAGCAATGTACAAAGTTCCCAAGATTTTGCTCAAGAGATAACACCATAAAGCCTTGAGTTTGTGTCCGGCAGAGCCCACATACGTAACATCTTATGAAAGATTTAGAGCCCCTGCACGTGGAAATTGTTTGTTTCTCTGTAATCATTTGTCTTTTTAACTGTTTACATGTTTTTACTTCTGTAGAATTGTTGCAACTGAGCTCCCCTCCGCTTCCTAACCCGAAGTATAGAAGAAAATCAAGCCCCTTCCTCCAGGCGGAGAGAATTTTGAGTGTTAGCCGTCTCTCCATCGCCGGCTAATAAAGGACTCTTAAATTCGTCTCAAAGTGTAGCGTTTCTCTAACTCGTTCAGGTACAACATGCCAAATATCCCTTTCTACTCATCAGAGTTTGGGAATGGACCAGTCATATCAGTTTTTGGTAATTTCCACATTGTTTCCCTGCTTTACCTATTTTATCGTTATTGCCTATAGCATAAGGTATGCTATGCCATCAGGGTTCTGGAATTGGCTTCTAAAGAGCACCTATGAATGGGGAGGAAGAACATCAAGGAATTAAAGATGCCAGAAAAGCAAACAGCCCCTTGGATTTGAGAACAGGAAACATGCACTTTACACGCCTCATCTCTTTCTGCCCCATCCAGTAAGCAGGGATGATGCAGAGACCTTCCCTGGGTCTCGCCTTGCCCAGGAGTTAACGTGTTCTACGATGTGTTTGTAGAAAGAAGATGGTCTGTCTAGTAGAAAGAGATGTGATGTGATTGACATGGAGTGGCCACTCTTGACACGGGAGACATGGCAATTGTACTTCCCTATATGAGAATGAGGCTGGAAGGAAGGTTGCTTCCCTCAGTCTTTTCTCAGCAGAGGTGTTTTGTAAAATAAAACCAAACAAAACACCAATTCCCTGAAGCAGAATAAAGATAAAGAAACTTAAATATCTGGAAACAAGAAAACCGCAAGAGCCAAGAAATGGGCAGCTCAGGGGCCCCAGGAAGTGAGGTGGGATCAGGCAGAAATAGGCTTGGGGAGGAGGATCTGGAAGCTATTGCTGTTTACAGCCAATGTCCTCTCTCTCTCCAACAAGTGGCAGGCCACTGCCCAGTGCTGAAGTCACTGTTTAACGAAGGTGGAGCCTGCCTTTACCTGGTACACCCATATAAGGAAAAGCCTGAGGGCAGGAGCAAGCAGACACCAGCACTGCTCTTTCTCCAAGACGGCCAGCCGGCCGGCCATGTTCTCCTCTGCCAGTCTCCATCACCACTCTCTATCCCGAGAGCCTGTGGAACCTGCCTGTCTCCCCTCCTCCATCAGACGCACCTGTCTAGGAAACAGGTAAGATGTGAGTGGTCATCTCCCAGAGCTGTGGACCAAGGCAGCCCTCTAAACATTAGTGAGCATGTACAATTTTCTAGAGAGCTTCATGATGTCAGTTCTGAGTTCCCACCTCCCAAGGTACTGGGTGTTTTTGATGCAAGTGGCCGAAGGATATGCTTTAAGAAACACTGGGGCAAAGGGGGAGTTGATTTTCTAAGAGAAGCTAATCCAAACTTTGCATAGTTCATGCAAAGACAGTATTTCTTAATCATTCTGTCACCTTTGATTTCTGCTCATTCTAAGTTGTGACCTTGAGGGCTGTGTTTGTCATAAGGACACATTGATGGCAGAAATCATGCCTTCTTTGCGCACTGATGTGTAGTTTCTGATAGATAGTAGGTACTTAATAAACATTTGCTAAAGGGAAGAAGGGGACCTGGGCCCTTTGTTTTCTAATCATCTAGCTTATTAGTTATAGGAATGAAGTTGACAACTCTGGGTTAATCACAAAAGATGGATCATTACAACTTCAGAGATTCAGGAGGTTCCTACATGCCTCTAGTGGTGTCATGGTCACACATGTGTGTCTCTATAACTGCTAAAGTTGTGTAATCTTTGAGATGTGATGCTGTTCTCAGGGAGACAGTTCCAGCTGCTCCGCTTGGACCCAAGTCAACCAGATTAGAATACGTGCAGATATTTTCCCTCTATAGTTATAGTTGGGGCATGAACTATACTGACTGTCCCATTTGTCCTGGATCACAAGCACAACTTTGTTTACCCCCAAGTGGCATTAACTTGACTTTCAGTCAGATTATCCTCTTGAATTGTCTCACCTTTGTACCCACCTTGACACAAGTGTTGTGGGTTTTTTGTTGTTATTGTTGTTTTGAAGTTTGGAGGAGTGACAGCTGCAGGAAGGCTTACTTATTAGTAGATTGGTTGATGGAAATGTAATAATCTACCAACTGTGTAATAGGCAAAAGGTTTATGTAGCATAAGTTCATTATCCCAATTTGTAGATGGAAAAAGTGAGGGACCTGGTGAGTGACTTGCTGCTAAAGTTTATTCCAGATGCACATGACAGAGCTCGAGTTCTGTTGTGCCTGATAGGTACCCTGTCTTGTCCCCTAGTTATTTGGTTGTATTCAGTTACTGTCTTGAAAGAACACCTTAGAAGAAAAGGTGCTATGAAGAAATGCACACATAAGGCCAAGCACTGTGGCTCACACTTGTAATCTCAACACTTTGGGAGGCCGAGGGGGACAGATTGCTTGATCCCAGGAGTTCAAGACCAGTCTGGGCAACATGGCAAAACCCTGTCTCTACAAAAATAAATTAAAAATTAGGGATCTGGGAAAAAAATATTAGCTACATGTGGTGATGCACACCTGTAGTCTTAGCTACTGGGGGCAGGGGGAGGGGTGCCATGGTTGAGGTGAAAGGATCGCTTGAGCCTAGGAGGTTGAGGCTTCAGTGAGCTACGATCATGCCACTGCACTCCAGCCTGAGTGACAGAGCAAGACCTTGTCTCAAAACAAACAAACAAACAAACAAACAAAAATCACCAACCTGCTGGCCCGGAGGCTCACTCCGTATCAAGCATTGTGCCTGATACTTCCACACGGTGAGCTGTGTGATTTGGGGCATGCTCCTTAACCTCTTGGGGGGGTCTCAGTTTCCTCATCGCTAAAACATGGTAGCAACAGTAATCTACCCCAAAAGATCAGTGAAAGGATCAAATGAGATCGTATATGGAAAGCACTTAACAGTACTTGAGCACATGGCAAGTGCTGAAGACATTTTAGTTATTATTGTTGACATTATTTTAGCCTGGGTTCTCTACAAAACAAAGCCTGAGGCAAAGCTTAAGTGCTACTTAGCGCTTAAGGTAAGACACCAGGGGAGTGAGAATCAGGGAAGTGGGAAATGAGAGGAGAAAGGGGGAAGCAGTGACGGATGATGTACCACCACCTGGCCTCTCTTCACAAAGAGACATGGCCAGCCACTTGGCCAAAGCAGGACCCCGCTGGACTGGCACTGCAGATGCATTGTGCCTTGGAACAGTCCATCCGAGCAAGGGTAAAGAGGACATTTATCTGCTGGCTCACTCTCTGTCTTCTATTATTGTTCAAAGCTTGCCCTATGGGGAGTTAACTGTCCTGCACTTCCAGCTTGTGTCTTCTGACCCCCATGGCAGCCAGTGGGAAAACTAGATCTAATTGCTAGAGGCTTGGCACCTCATCTGAGTCCAGAAGTGGTCAGAAGAGCCACTTCCTTGGATGGAGTAAAAAAGGAACCAAGAGTCCTAGAGACAGGTTGAGGCTAAGAGAACCTGAGATGGCACCTAAGAAAGGTTTAATAAAGACTGAATTATCATTAATATCTGCCAAGCACTGTGTACGGCACCAGTGTTCCTGCCTAGATGTCACCTCTTTCTCCCATGAGAAAAACCATAAAGGGAACCTTGGATAGGCTGGCCCATTCCATCTCTCCTCAGTGTTTGGAAGAAGTCAGGTTGAGGGCATCCTAACTCTCTCAGAATTGTCCATGGTGTAGCATGCCACTGATAGACAGCAAGAAAGTCCACAGCCATGGAAAACATCAGAGCAGAATCAAGAGGAGGTGTTGATTTTCTACCACCTTTGGGACTCTAGCTTTTGGACAAGTGTTTCCTAAAGCATGGTTTACATACAACACCAATTTTGGGGGCTGTTGCTGGGGGCTCCTTGATATAAAGCATTTATGATCAAATATTTGGATGAATGTTGCCTCCTACTCTTCCCTCCTCAGAGAGTTATGATTCCAATTTACTTAAAAAGGCTCGGTTCCCACCTGTAATCCCAGACTTTGTAAGTCCAAGGCAGGCAGATTGTCTGAGGTCGGGAGTTCAAGGCCAGTCTGGCCAACACGGTGAAACGCCATCTCTACTAAAAATACAAAAAAATTAGCCGGGCACGGTGGCATGCACCTGTAATCCCAGCTACTTGGGAGGCTGAGGCAGGGGAATTGCTTGAACCAGGGAGGTGGAGGTTGCAGTGAGCTGAGGTCGTGCCACTGCACTCCAGCCTGGGTGACAGAGTGAGACTCTGTCTCAAAAAAAAGGCTCTGAGAAGGCCAAAACAAAGGAACCAGTTGAACTGAATGCACCAGAACTTCCCATACTGAACTCCAGTTGAAAACACAGCTTTGGACCATGTGTTCATGGGCTCAGTCTCTTTTTTCTTGATTCCTGAATTATCAGGGGACTCTTCTCCACTATGCACTACCTTTTGCTTTGCACAAACCCTGTTGAATAAAAACCTCTGCAGTATAAGGAAGGCTGTGTGGTGCATGAGAAGCTTTTACCAATCTGCAGAGCTCGTTCTCCCAGGAAACAACCAGGAAAGCTCAGCCAAGCCTTGTTTCCTCATCTCAATAATGAAGAGTGAACCAGGCGATCCCCAAGGGGTGTCCCAACCTCTTGTAATCCATAATACTCATGTTGAAAGGCAGCTAAAGGTCACCTCGTCTACCTCTTGCGTTGCCTCAGAGATAGACTAGCGAATAAAGAGATCCAAATTGTTAAGACAAGTTGTAGGGGTATGAAGTGGAGGTTTGCCCACTGCCACCCTCTCTGGTGAGTTGGACATGAGATGGGACGTGTACCATGTCCCACAGTAGTGGCCGGAGTGATGAGCTGCCTCTAAGGACTTGGGCTGGAGGACAGCCAGGACTCGGGGGTTAATATCCTCACTTCAGCCAAGTAAGTCCTGAGGGATGTTTAAAACTGGGAGTAGCCAGGAGGTTTATTTCCTTTCCCTCTGAAATAATGGTCCCTCAGGCAGCACTCTGCCCTCTGATCTCCACTGGACAGCCCTGCCATGTCCACCTCCCATGCCTGTGGACCAGGGTCTGACCAGCACCTCCCACACAGCTCAGAGAACTGAGCCAGACCCCGTCCCAGCCTGCAGACCAGAGACACGAGGGGCGCTGTCTCCATCAGAACCACACACCTGCCTTCGGGAGATGCACCCAGTGGCCCACTAGAGACCACTGGTTCTCAAGGGCCTGAGGCCGGAGAGGTGATGGAGAGATGACAGGAAACTTTGCCCCCATTCCCCTCGCCAAACATTCTCTCTTCTCCCCAGTCTAATCCTTAACCAGATGTGGCTGTCAACCAGCTGAACTACATATACCATTAAGCCCCATCTCAGAAAGCTCTAGCTTTCTTGCAGGAACTTAAGATACTGTCAGATGGCATGGCCCTGCGGGGAGATGAGGGCAGAGGCTTTCTGCAGGGGCTGGCTCCTGGGACTCCAGCCAAAAGACCACCCCAAGCATGTTCTGTCAACCCAGGGGCTGTCCTGAGCCAGTGCTACCATCCCCTCAGACCTGTCCTCAAACTGTCTTCCTCCTCAGCCAGGTCATCTTCCCTAGGTGGGCACGGGGATTCCCCACAGCTCCCTGCCTGTTCTGGAACATAGGCCAGACAGCAAGAGGGGCGGAGGTCTCCCGGGACTGCGTCTCCCTCTCTTCTCAGGCAGAGGCTCCCAGGCCTGTACCCCCTGCCCCAGGTCCTATCCTTCCCACCATCTCCCCAGTGGGCCCTGCACGAGCTGGTTTTTAGGTCGTTTCTGCTCCTCTCTCTTTCCTCTGTCTTTCTTTCTTGCCTTCAGCCCTTGCCTTCAGAAGCTCTGGCTCTCCCCGTTTCTTAGGGCTGGAGAAGGAAAGAATGACAGAAGGAACAAGGGAAACCTCAGGGGCCTAACCACCACCCTCCCCAGCCTGCCTTTCTCTGCTTCACTCACTCACTTAGACATGTTTACATTTGCATTTACACACACACACACACACACACACACACACATGCATGCACATACACATTCTAAGCTCCTTCTTTTTCTTGTTGCCTTTTAACATATTTAATATAGAAAGCTCTTATTTTTGAAAAACATTTCTCCTCCCACTGGTCCACACCCTGACCCCAGAGATGGGACCCCACCTGCTTGGATGGAAGCTTGCTCCAGAACAAGAAGGTTGGCCTGGGCCTCCATGGGGACCTTCGTTGTGTCTCTCTGAGCACCAGGTCTGAAAAAGGAATGGCTCCTTTAGCCAACGTGCTTGGTCACTGGTACTACTGGATCTGTCTCCAACCCCCCGCCACCCCTCCACCAGAGCTCCCATTCCAGGGCTCAGCCCACTCGCCTCTGCGGCCTCCACAGGTCAGGCCTGAGAGACCCAGAATGACCAGGCACAGATTGGGATGCCCAGGTATCCGGGCCAGGGGTCCAACAGCTGGCTCCACTGTCCTTTCTCTCTCTACTGTGTTGTGGCTAGAGGCAGCAGAGGGGCAGTGGTCTTTAAAAAGCTCCATCCGAGAGTCACAGCATCTGCATTCCTTGTTTTCCAGCCATGCCTTGAGAATTCACATCTTGAAGGATAAGAAAACAGGGCGATATATGGACACAATTCTGGCGCCGTTGATGCTGGGCTGGTGTGAGAATCCCTTCTCCTGGTGGACTTTGTCCTCTCTGCGTCTGGGCCATCTCATTCCTCCCACTCTCTTCCTCAGTCTCCATCCCTGCTGATTGGCTGTCCCTGGCTTCCTTTCTGTCACCCAGCCAGTCTTTGGCTTTCTCTTTGTGCGGTTGCTCTGTCTTGGCCTCTGCCTCATTCATTTTCTTTTTATTTTATTTTATTTTTTATTTTATTTATTTATTTTTTGAGACGGAGTCTCCCTCTGTCACCCAGGCTGGAATGCAATGTCGTAATCTTGGTTTACTCCAACCTCTGCCTCCTGAGTAGCTGGGATTACAGGTGCGCATTACCATGCCCAGCTAGTTTTTGTATTTTTAGGGTTTTACCATGTTGGTAAGGTTGGTCTCAAAACTCCTAACTTCGTGATCCACCCGCCTCACCCTCCCAAAGTGCTGGGATTACAGTTGTGAGCCCCCATGCCCGGCACTCATCCATTTTCTGTTTCTCTTTGTCCATTTAAATGAAAAAGCCTAAGGAGATAGGCCCAGGGAAATCCTTTAAGACTAAACGGATTATATAAGTGTGGCCTCGGCTTCCAAAGAACCTTGAAAAAAAGAAAGGAAAAAGACCCCAAACCTAGCCTTCTGCAGTTCAAGCCTTTGGGAAGTGAGCAGGCCCGGAGCCGAGGGTCTGCCTGGGGAGTACTGGTCTGAAACAGCGGCTCTCAAGACCCTGCATTTTAACTTGGTACATGGCAGGCCCCAACCTCCTAAGTCCACCAAATTTGTATTTGTTTCAGAAAAAATTTGAATTAGCTAAATGAGAAGTGCATCTCTTCTTCAAGGATGAAAAAAGAAAAAAACCGTGCCGAGAAATCTAAGCACAGATGAAATATTACACAGTGTTTCTGAGACTCATATAGTTTTAGTTCCCAGAAAAAAGAATGCTCTACCTCGTCCTTAGACTATAGTTGAGTCTACTCAACCCTATCTAATTGAATGACACCTATCAAATACCTCTAGGGAGGGGAAAGGAGGAGATTTCCATGCCAATACAAGTTTGTTTTTTGTGTGTGTTGGCACAAACCTAAACTTAATTGAAAGGAATAATACATTCTGTGGGTTCCCATTTTATTGTCTAACAGTATCATTGAGGCTACATAAAACCTGTCATCTCAGTTCCAGAAATATAGAATGTTACAGCGGAAAAGCACTTAGAAGAGTGGGACCAACCTTCTTAGTGTTCCAAGTGAGGAGACCGAGGCTAGGGGAGGGAGCAACGTGCCCAAGGCCCATAGAGTTTAGTGGAGCTACACAGATCCTTTCTGTCAGGCAAACCTTCTCTTGGTTACCTCCAGGGTCTCCTGAGAAGGGCCCATCAGCAGAGCTTTCCAAGCTCCCTTGTGCTATGATTCAGGAAGAGGCTGGGTCCGCACAGCAAGGGCAGTAGGGAGAGAAGAGACTGGGGTTGCCTTGCCTATGGAACCTCAGAAAGTCGCTTCTGCTTTCTGCCTCTCTTGTGCCAAGCTGATGATCTCCTTGGCAGTCAGCTCCAGTGCTGAACCCAGAGTCACTGGCAGGCAATAGAGAGGTCTATTCTGAGCACTTACTTTCTGGCACCTGTTCCAGGTCTATGTAGCTTTCTACATCTGAAGACACGAGAGAGGCTTCTTTCATTTCATTTCATAGCCTCTTTCCTGGCCCTTGGTGGATTAGAGGTTATCTCAGATGATGAGAAACACTAGCTTGCCCGTGCGCCTCTCAGCCCTGATTAGGCACAAAGTAGGATGCCTTTGGCAGGGACAGAGGCATGCTTTGCTCACAGGCCAGATCACCCCAGCTTCGAAGCTGGGGGCGGGACAGGAGTCAAGCTCAAGCGCTGCCCAAACTTTTCCTGTTTCACCTTGAGCCCCACTTTCCCCTTCTGCAAAGTGAGCTCTGCATAGTCTTCCTCTGAGGTCCACCTTTCTGGGGGCCACTAATCCCACCATGGTCTTCAGGCCACACATGCATGGAAGAAACTTGCTGAGATGATTCTGAAGTACAGAGTGGCTCAGGGACAGCACTGGTCTGGCAGTTAAGTTCCATTTTCAAACCCGATGTTTAAGCTCATTCTCACACTTACACCATCTCATATAAGCTCTCTGAGAAGTAGTCACATGTTCTCCCAACTTGCTGTAGATTTGTATCCACACAAAATTCTCTGTCTTCTTCCCTCTCTCTCCCACCCGCCTCTCTTCTTCCTCCTTCCTTTTCCCCTTCTCTGTCTTCCTTCCTTCTACCCCCTTCCCTTGCTCTCTTCTCTCTCTCTGCTTCACTCTCTCTGTCTCCCTCTCTCTCCTCAAAGCCCTGAGGTACGCCAAGAAGGTATATAACTGAAAGTGGTTTGCACATCTTTTTCCCACCAGAGAGCAGTTAAGTGCCTATTTTCTCCACTCGGGTAGCTAAATTATTCTCGATGTGTTAAACAGTGTAATTAAACACACACATACACACACAAGTGCGCAGACCCCTTCCCCCACCCTTGTTCCTTGTCAGCAGAGAGAGCGTCAGCTCCAGCCTTCAAGCTCTGTTAGTTTTAATTTGAGTTGTGGAATTAGTAATGGGTTTTGCTGGAACACTGTTGTGGGAAATAGATTGCTCCTCGTGCAGGGTTTGGGCACCATTTCAAATGAGTATTTGTTAAGGGGAAAACCGTCCCCTGTCGTGTTCTGCTACATTACATCAGATTTATTTCCATTGTTCTGAAAAACACCAGCCAGGAGAGGGCCGCATGCAGCACTCCTGGGCAGGGAACCATTGAATGCAGCTTCCTGTTTCATAGCTGATTGAAAACAAAATGCAAGCAAAATTACCCTTTGTTGCTGGGATATGCTAGGAGCATCCTGCGGACAGGGACACCAGGGCAACCTGTCACTGAGGCAGGGAGGTAGTCCCATCACTGGCAGAAAGTTGCTAAGTGGTTTAGTACCCAAAATATGACGCTGACGAAAAGAAGAGAGAGCCCAGCAGGTTGAAGTTGGAAGGGATCTGCCCAATCCAAGGGCTATTCTTGGCCGCCGTGTAGAGACATCCAGCCTCTGCTCAACCATTTCCACCCAAGAGTGTTCACGGCCTTCTTTGTTCTGTGGTAATTCATGTCATTAGCAGTTCTCTTCTTCAATACCATCCAATAAGGCTGCATGCGAATATTTTCACTTAAAAGTAAATGATTTAAAATTGAATAAAAATTAAAATCCAGCCCCTGAATTGCACTAGCCATCTTTCAAGTGCCCGATAGCTACATATAGCCAGTGGCCACTGTCTTAGACAGCACAGATATAGAACACTTCCATCATTGCAGAAAGTCTAATCAAAATCACACTTCCCCAAATTTCTGACTCTTTCCACCCTCTGAACTGTACAGATCACATGTTCTTCCTTTGCATTCATATCCTTTCCACTGGACATGTGTTTGGCCCCAGGGACACCTGGCTGTCATGTAGGGCAGGGTAAGCAGAGGAGGAGAAAGCCCCCTGGGACAGGGTAGAGGCTGTGGGACACTGGCCCAGCTGGAGATGCAGACAGCGTGGTCTACAGCATGGCTCAGGGCCAGAGGTAAATGTGCACCCAGTGTTTCTGCCAGGCAGGTGGAGGAGGTGACAGTCTCAACACATGGAAAGAACACAACTCTGGAACCTGGAGATACCTGAGGTTGGGAGTTCAGAGGTGACTGGCAGGTGCCTGGCATGCCCATCAGCTGGTACAGGGTTGTAGTCACTGGGCTCAAGTTCAGGGCCAGGCAGGATTCTCAAGGAGTTTCTGATAGCATAATGGACACAAGCTTTTACTATGTGCCACACCAAGCTCTTAACAAGAATCTTCTCATTTAATATCTGTCTGCTGCTACGAGGCTGGTTTTATTACCTCCACCTCCCGTCCACTTTATAGGTAAGGAAAGGAGGCTCAGAGATATTAAGAGTATTGGCCAAGATCATTGAGTCAGTAAGGGACAGCTGGATTCAAACCCAAGTTTCAACCTGATTCTATGTGCCTGTGAGCACCGTTCCATGCTGTTTCTTTTTCCTTTTTCCTTAAGACACAAGGCAGAGTTCAGTTTCCTGAACTGGAGCATAACCTTGGCGGTATGGAAACTCAGGGGTTGGGAGTACGGTTGTGGGGCCAGAGGTAGTTAAATATCTGCTCTCTTAGAGCAGGATTATTCTGGAGGGAGGGGGACCTGGGCTGCAGGTGCTGAGTCTGAGAGTCACTGAAGGCCCCTCAGTTGGCCTTCTTCCCAGTAAACCTCTCTAGATCTCCAACTCTTCCTCCCAGGAAGGGATTTCCAGGCTTCCTGTCTATTTAGCTGGACTGCCTCCTGCCCGTATGGCACATTTTTGCCAATATGAAAATTTGCCACCTCTTTTAGGTGGATATAACTGCATGCCAGGAGCCCGTGCTTGCAAGCAATGGGCTTGCCTCCCTGCCAGGCACCCTTACGTTACTCAAACACTCATTTTCAGATACCATTGAGAGCGCCGATGAGCCTCTTGGAATGTGGCCCCTAGAGCTGAACACAGATGTCCACGTGGGGTCAAGAGCGGCTTTGTACAAGGTCCTGGGGCTAGCCTGTCTAGAGCAGTGCCTTACTGATGTTGAAGCTGGTCAGAGCCTGCCACATCTTTCGTAGTTTTGTCTCATTTTAAATAGGAAGTCAAGTGAGGTATACAAAATATTTTCAAAATGAAATTTACCCAAGACAGATCCTGCTCACTATTTACTTGCATAGTTAACTTTTTAAATGTAAAGATAGATTTGCAGTTCCCTTAGTTAATTTCATCTTCTTGGTTTTGAAGTCATTTAGAATTTTGATTCTGCTATCTGCTTGGTTAATTGTTCTTGATTTCCACTATTAAAAATGATGAAAGAGTTGAAAAGGATCTTCATTTTTATTTCAACATCTTCTTTGAGGACTAAGATAAAAATGTAGAATAGGACAGGACACGGGACAGAACTGTGTGACTATTACAATGCAATGATTCTTAGCTACTCCAGACCATTCATCCATAATCTCTGGGTCAAACTGCGAATTCTGTTTACTATGCTGTATTCTACTTTACTGTTAATCTAGTCGACACACAGGGAATAGGTGGAGATTTTATCAAATACATTTTAAAAATCAAGATATTTATATATATATATATATATATATATATATATATATATATATATATATCTTTCTTCAAAGTAAGGACTATATTTTGGGGAAGAAAGGAAAAGGGAGGGAAAATTAAGTAATTGGCTTTGGCAAAGCTATATTTGCCAATACAGATACCAGCATTATTTCCTAAGTACTCAAAGTATTTCTCTGCAAGTCTATTTCAGAATTTTGATATATATGTTGGACTTCTTAAAAATATTATTATAGAGCTATAAGAAAATTTTAAATCAGTGTTTCAGAAGAATGTGCTGATTACAAATTTTCTATTTTAAAAAGAGAATCTCTTACAAAGTTTCTTATATTAAATTCCCATAAGAATTAATATTGGCTCAATTTATAAAAATTAAACTTATAAGCAAATATTTGTAGTACATTTGTATTAGTGTAAAGAATATTGATGTTCAACAAAAGACACTGTAAAGGAGTTAAGAAGATAAGACACAAACTGGGAGAAGATATTTACAAGACATATGACCAATGAAAGACGAATATGCAGAGTGAGTAGTGAATTCCTACAAATCAATAAGAAAAAGACAACTCAATAGACAAATGGGCACAAAATATGAATATTCATTCCTCAAGAGAGGGAACATGAATGGAGAATAAACATAGTGAGAGATGCTCAATCTTACCAGTAATCAGGGAAACAAATTAAAACCACAGGAGTTGCCACTTACTCCCACGAGATGGGTACAAATAAAAAGCCTGCCAATACCAAGAGTTAGTGAGGATATATAGCAATGGCAACTCTTTTACACTGTTGGTGAAATTATAAATTGGTACAACCTTGGAAAATAATTTGGCATACTTAATGAGGTTGAGTATGTGTGCTCCCTAAACCCAAAAGTTCTACTTGTAATGTAAACTAGAGAAACTCTTGCATGTTTATCAGGAGATACGTACAATAACATTTATAGCATAATTTTTCATTAAAACAAAGAGAAGAGCATTAAACGTCCATTGAGAGAAGAAGTACAAATAAATCATAGTATAACATACAGCAGTGAGATAAATGAAATCCTGCTGCTTTTTAACCATCGGGTGCAGGGGGAAGCAAATTACTGAAGACTGTATAAACTATATACAGCATTTAATTTTTGAAACAACTCTACTTAGAATATATAAAAACTGCATATATTTAAGGTGTAAACTTTGATGAGTTTTGACACGTGTATACACATGTGAAATCATCATGACACTCAAAATAAAAAATATTTCTGTCACCCCCAAAAGTTTTCTCATAACCCATTCCTCCCTCTACCCCCATTTCTGAGCAACCACTGAACTTCTTTCTATCACGGTACATTAGTTTGCATTTCTAGGATTTTATATAAATGGAGTGATATAATATGTATTCTACTTTGGCTTTCACATAGCATAATGATTTTAGAGATTTATTCATGTTGTTGCATGTATCAATAATTCATTTCTTTTTATTGCTGAGTAGTACCTTATTTTATGGGTACATCACAATTTATTCATTCACTTTTGACGGACATTGGGTTGTTTCCAACTTTTGGCTATTAAATATAAGTCTGTTTTGATTATGCACAAGTCTTTGTATGAACATATGCTTTCACTTTTCTTGGGTAAATTCTTAGGACCGGAATGACTGAATCATTTTGTAAGTGTATGTTTTAACATTTTAGGAAACTGCCACACTGTTTTCTAATGTAGTCATACCAGTTTACATATCTTCCGAGAGTGTATGAAAGTTCCAGTTTCCCATCTCCTCATAAACACTGTGATCAGTCTTTTTACATTTTAGGCCATTAGAAAACAGTCTATAGTGAGCTTTCGCTGTGGTATGAATTTGCATTTCACTGATAACTTATGATGTGGAACATCTTTTCATGTTGGGTTATTGCCTGTTTTTATATATTATTTGGTGATGTGTCTATTCAAATCTTTTGGCCATTTTAATGGGTTTTTTCTTATTATTGATTTGTAAGAGTTCTTTATATGTTGTGGATTCAAGTCCTTTGTCTGATATATGTGCTGCAAATATTTTCACCTAGTCTGAAATATGTATTTGTGTTTTTTTAATGGTGTCTTTTAAACCTTTAATGAAGTCTAATTTATCAATTTTTTTTCTTGTATGGCTCATATTTTTTTGTATTCTATCAAAAACACATTTACCTATCCCAAGTTTGCAAATGTTTTCTTCTGAAAGTATTATAATTTAAGTTTTACCTTTAGGTCTATGATCATTTTGACTTGGTTTTTGTGTATGGTGTGAAGTAAGATCCATGTTTGTTTATACTTTTCCCATTTAGAAATCCTGTTGATCCAGCACCATTTTTTGGGAAAGACTTTTATTTCCCCCATTGAATTGCCTTGAAACCTTTCTCAAATTAATTGGCCATATATGTGTTGATTTATTCTAGATTCTCCACCCTTCTCCATTGATCTATTTGTCTATATTTTTGCCAGTACAGTAGCTTTTTAACATGTGTTGAAGTCAGATTGGGTAAGTCCTTCAGTTTTTTCTTCTTCTTAAAAATTGCTTTGGTTATTCTAGGTTCCTCATATTTAGATGTAAATCTTAGAATCTGCTTATCAATTTCTAACAACAAAAAAAAAAGCATGCTAGAATTTTGGTTGGGCTTGTATTGAACCTATAGAAAAATTTGGAAAAAACTGCCATCTTGGCAGTATTGAGCCTTCCAATAAATGAACCGGATATATCTCCCCATTTATTTAGTTCTTCTTTAATTTTTCTCAGCAATGTTTTATAGTTTTTTTGTAGATATCTTTAATATCTTTAATGTTAGATTTTTTCCCCAAGTATTTTGCATTTTAGATGTTACTATTCTGCTATTTTTTGTTGCTATTATATAATAATACAATTTTTAAATATTAACCTTGTATCTTGTGACCTTACTAAATTTAAGTATTAGTTCTAGTAGTTGTTTTGTAGGTTTCCTACAATCAAAACACCAAAATAGGAGCAGTTCTCTTCTTGTTTCTAATCTTTTTGCCTTTAATTTTCTTGTAGCATTGACTAGGACCTTCACAACAGTGGTACATAGAACTGTAACAATGGGCATGGATTCTGATCGTAAAGGGAAGAAAATGCACTTTCCATCATTAAATATTATGTTAGCTGTAAATTTTTCACAGATACCCTCCTGAGGATGTTACCTACTATTTCTAGTTTTCTGAGAGTTTTTATCATAAATTATGTCTTTGTAGCTTTTTACTGTGGTAGATTGCAGGTGGATTTTTAAAAATATAAATCAACCTAACATTCCTGGAATAAACCCAACTTATGATGTGGTATCTTCTTTTTTTTTTTTTTTAACATTATTGGATTTGATTTGCTAAAATTTTAAGGCTCTTTGCTTCTCTATTCATGAGAATATTGGTCTGTAATTTTTTTTGAGGAAGAAGATTTCTTTATGAGGTTTTGTTTTTAGTATTTTGCTGAGCTGATAAAAATAAGTTCAGCTATATTTCCCTTCTTGTCTATTTTCTGAGGAAGTTCATGTAAGATTAGCGTTACTCTGTCCTTGAAGGTGTAACAGAATTCACTGCTGAAACTATCTGAGCCTGGGGGTTTCTTCTGGAGAAAGCTTTTGATAGTAAATTCAATTTCTTTACTATATATGGCATTATTCAGATTTTCTGTTTCTTCTGTGTCAACTTTGATAAATTGTATTTTTCAAGAAATTAATCCATTGTATGCAACTTAGCAGATTTGTTAGCATTGGGTTGTTCGTAGTATTCTCTTATTAGCCCTTTAATGTCTATAGGACATGTGATGATAACCCCTTTATCATATGATAATATAGGCAATTTACATTTTCTCTCTTTCGCTCTTGATCAAGTTGACTAGGGGTTTATTAATGTTGTTGATCTTTTCAAAGAAGCAGATTTTTGCTTTGTTCATTTTATCTGTTGTCTGTCTTCTGTTTGATTAATTTCTGCTCTTATCTGTCTTCTGTTTTACTAATTTCTGCTCTTATCTTTCTTGTTTATGTCCTTCTGCTTATGTCAGGTCTTCCTAACTCTCTTATGATATTATCTGACTCATAAATTATTTAAAAGTGTGTTTAATTCCAGATATTTGAGGTTTACCTAAATATTCTATTGTTATTGAATTCCTCCTGTGAATTTTCATGTAGAAGAACAACACATAGTTCAGGGAAAAGAGAGAAACTGGGACAATAAATGCCCTTTTCATGTTTCTGGGCAGATGTAATTTAGGTAATTTATCTGTGTATTCTTACAACTATTTATTTCTGAGAGAGAGAAATACAAGCAGGTTAGGACAAGATTAGTCAGATAAATAAATAGTAATGAATATCTTTTCATAAAATATTTCATGGTTTAAATCTCCTTCCATATATTTTCTTATTTGATTCTTCAACAAAGTATCATGTGTCCATTTGACAGATGAAGAAACTGAGGTGCTTAGTGTGTACGGGGTAGAATGAGGACTTGAGTCAGGATGTTCTGAAGTCACTTAATTCTTGTGCATCTTTTCCATGAAATATTTATAAAAGTTCTCCAATAAAAGGACTTATTGGTTATATGTGTGAAACACTGGGAGCAAACTTAAGTTTCTTTATCAGAGGGCTTCTTGGAGCTTTTTGTGAATTTCCATAAAGACTGTTCAGTATCAGGTATTTTCCAAAATAATTTCACTTCATAATTTGTTATTTGTGGAGGGTTTCATGAAGCAACTGCATCATAGAACACATCCAAGAATAGCTGATATGTAATATTTAATCTGCTGACACTGAGGAGATTTTTTTGAATACCTACTATGTGCAAGGTCTGGCGCTACGTGCTGGCAGATCAAGATACTCAGCAGTATATAAGACATATCTCCCATTAAGGAGCCCTCATCATGTTTCCATTAATTCAAATAATGTTTACATACTTATCACTGTTGCTGCTCTGTCATTTGTTCTTGTGTCCACTGGCATCCTCCGTCTATTCTCTGAGAACCTTACCGACATGACCCAATTCCCCTTTGATGTGCACACTCCCTGAAGTATGCAGCCGGGGATAGGAGAGTTGTTGGATCAGGCTGGGGTTAGTCACTGCCTTGGTCTGAATTGTACTGCTCCCCTCCCCCAACAAATTCATATGAAACCCTAACCCCCAACATGATTGTAACTAGAGATAAGGTCTTTAAGAGGCAATTAAGCTTAAAAGAGATCTTAAGAGTGGGGACTAATCTGATAGAACTGTGATCTTATAAGAAGAGGATGAGGAAAAGATCTCTTCCCCACCCTCCACCACATACTGGCACTCTGATCTCTGACTTCCAGCCTCCATAACTGTGAGAAATAAATCCTGTTGTTAACCCATTTATGCCTAGTGTTCCATTATTGGAACACTAAGCATATGGGAGTTATTTATATCATACTGCTCAAGGTCATCGCCAAGGTCTGATTGCAAAAATTCAAAAAATTGCAACCTCAGGCATAAATGCGGTTAAGCCTCGCAGTCAGTGGTATTTTGCTATGGCAACCTGAGCTCACTAAGTCACCCAACTCAGCAGAGGACACAGGGAAGCTCCTTTCATAGACACCAAGGGGAGCTAAAGAGGCTTTGTAACTCCCAGCTGCAGCTCCTGCTTGCTTCTCTGAAGCAAGCTTCAGATTCATGAAGCTTGATTCATGAGCTTACACAAGCTTCTCACGTGAAGAACTTTATATCAATTATTTTTGTGATGTTTCTAGCTCCTCTTGTGTGACTTTTCTTGCAACACCCAAGAGCTGCCCCAGCAGCAAGATAAACTTTGTCTTGAACATCACGTAGGCCTTTCAGCAATCTCTTTTTTCCCCTGAAATTAACAAAGCTGAGTCTTCTTCTACCTTTAGCTACCCTGCAAAGTGAGACAAATGGGGTAGAGAAGAGAGGAAGGAACCAGAAAGCCCTCCCCAAAAGTGACAGCAGGAAAATCAGGTGATCCTCTTCTGCTGTGCGCAAAAGTGAAATGTTGTCAGGTACTGTGGGCCCTTCCTGAGAACATGAGCCTACAGGCTGTTCCCTGGTGAAGCCCTGAGCAACTCAGAGAGAAAGAAAACTATGTGTGTGGAGGTGGAACAAGCTTCTGCTGCCTGCTTCTCCCTTCCCCATCAAGAGTCTCCTCCCAGAGCAGCCCACCTCCTCAGCAGCAGACACCCAGCCTGCTGCCTGTCCCCAAGCCTTCCCTTCCCCCATGCCTGGGCAGCCCATGTAGTGAATACAGAGCAGTAACAGAGCCCAGGGCCCAGGTCTGACTGCACATCCTGGCCCTCACCCTGCAGGCCCCTCTGAGCCTAGCCTGTCCTGAGTATGAGCAAGTCCTCGTCTTAGACAGTATTGGGCCTCTGCACAGTCCTTTCCTGCTCAAAATAGCAATGATCATCATCCTAATAACCACCATGCATTGGCTGCTTTCTACTTACCAGTCACTGTGCTGAGTGTTCTAGAAGCATGGTTTCATCTGAGTCTCACAACAACCCTATAATATGTGTAATAGTATCATCTCCATTTCACAAACGAGGCAAGTGAATCTTAGAATGTGAATTCCTAAAGTGTGGCCAGTCCCCTACCCAATAGTGGACAGTGGTGGCCCCCCAGATGAACTAGGAACTGATCCTCACATGTAAGACCTTTGTATAATTCCAAAGGAGAAATGAAACAAAGTTATTTAGAATTTCATTTTATATGCAATTAAGGGCTACTTACAGGCAATCCCATAATTGTATTATTAAAGGTAACTATAATTTGGTTTTCATAAACCAAAATTAGCTCATTGCTAGAGTTTATCACACATTGTAATTCAATATTTTCCTGAGAGGTAGGAGGCTTGGCAATGCTATACTGGTTCCACTGTCCCCGAGCACACACAGAGAATCGGTAGACCCATGATTTTCACAACTCTTCATTATCGAGTGCCATTGCCTTTTGTCTTGAACTGACAATCGATTTCTATCACTGTTTTCTTACTCTGAATGATACTTTGACATTTTAGCTTTATCACTATTTAATTTGTTGTGGGCCCTCTTTTTAACCCTATTGTGAGTGGTGAGACATACTGAATATTTTGTGCCATTATTCTCCAAGAACTCGATTGAAGAAATGGACATGTGTATTAGGTTAAACTAAATGGAACTGTTTGTATTTAACCATTTCTTACCCTAGGTTAAACCCTATGAAACTGACTATATTCAACCATTTTTGACCTACAAAAATGACAGTTCTGTATGGTCCAATCTAATTGTTCAAATGTAAATGTAAATTATTCATATCTTGTTTTTGAGACAGTTGTATGCACAATTCTCCTCAAATATGCTTGCACAATGACACTTCACTGGTGACATTCTGTCTATGAATTTGTGCTATCTAAATAACTTGCCACATGGTATTACAAGGTAATTGTAAGAAAATTGCTAAGTTATGTTAAGTTTACATTCATTTTTCTAGGATTCAAAATTTTGATTATGAGTTCATATTCTTTCCTTAGAATTTACTCCCTTCCAGTCCTAGCTCCTTCATTATCACCTGCTTCCTTTTCCACTGTGAAGTGAAAATGGGTAGAACACACGGACCTTTGGATTTTTTTGTGCCATCTGCACTGACGCTGGTCAAAGAAGCTTGAAAAGTCCTACTTAAGGACCAGAAAGGTTTTTCAATTCCCATAACTAGGAAGTATGGATTCAGGATTCCCATCCAGGCCAGCCTCACAGATGGAGGACGTGGTACATTTTTGGTAAATGGCACCAGTTACATTCCTGTGGCTGCCTGAACAAGAAACCTCAGCCTTCCTTGTCAACTCGAGGAAAGCTAGGATGCTAACATTTATTAAGGGACTACTGCATGCCTGTCACTCTGCTCAGTTAGGTCAAAACTTATTTAATATCACAACAAACCTATGAGATTGATAGCTTCAATCCATACAGGTGGAAAAATGGGTTCACAGGCTTGAATACCCACTCCAAGTTGCAGAAGCAGTATGGAGCTGATGAAAACAGAAAGCAAACTTCAAAACCCATGTGATATTCACTGTACTATCTTTTCTTTGTTTTCTTTTTTCCTTCCCTATCCCCCATATTGAATTCTTCACCTATAAAATTACACCAAATCTGTCCACACCCCACCATCTTCCCTTCTGATGCTCTACCACCGTCTCTCCTGTGGACAAGTGCAGCAGCTCCTGGCTTCCTTCCTGCATCCAGTCCCTGCCCACACCCTCTCTCTGGTCCCCAGATTGCTCCTAGCAACCCCATTCTATGTACAGATCTGATCATGCCCCACCTCTTCAACAGCTCTGCAGAGCTTATGGGGTATAAAACATTTTCTCACCCAACTTTCCAACCTACCTTTCTGGCAATCTCTTCCAACACTTCCTACCCACCCCCTCTACCCCCACCCCACTAAACCCTCCAACACCCCGTGACCTTTCCAATGCAACTCGTGGGCCTCTGTGCACTTCCTACTCAGGGAAGCTGTGGGCAATTTTTTTAAACCTATCTGCCAGTTCTTCACCTGGCAGTGCTCAATAAATGGTCATGAGATGTACTAGTACCCCATAGCCTCTTGTGCATGTGAGAGCATACTGGTGAGCTGTTTTGTACAGCAGATTGAAAAGTTAGCTGGGAGTAAGGATGCTTGAATCCTAGTTCAGTCTCACTGACTGTGCCACCAGGGACAGCGCAGACTCAGTCTCAGTCCCCTACCTGTAAAGGGTGGTATATCAGAGTGCCCATCTGGAGCTCACATCTGATGGTGCAAAGGACTTGATGGCTTACCCCAAAGGTATCCCTTTTTCTCACCAACAGGAAAGGACCTCGGAAGTCTTCTAAGGAGAGTCATGGCATATAACCAGGAGTCTTCAGTGGAGACCTCCATCATCAAGTTCAAAGACCAGGACTTTACCACCTTGCGGGATTACTGCCTGAGCATGGGCCAGACGTTTAAGGATGAGACATTCCCTGCAGCAGATTCTTCCATAGGCCAGAAGCTGCTCCAGGAAAAACGCCTCTCCAATGTGATATGGAAGCGGCCACAGGTGAGTGAGCCCCACAGGAGCATACCAGCCCCAGGGTCCTCGGAGTCACCTGCCATGGCACCTCCAGCCAAAAGGAGGTTGGGCCAAACCAAACCGGAAGGAGAATGAAATTCACTGGGTATCTCTGCTCCAGTGTTGCAGCTATTCAGCGGGATGGGAAGATGCTATAGCAGGAGCCAGGAGCCCAGACTCCTAACTCTAACCCAGTTCTAACACTAAGTACGTCACTAAATTAAAATGCCTCCGTTTTTCATCTAAAGATGGGAAACCATGGGTATGAAAATTGTAGTTGTTGGAGTCTCCTCCACCACATAACTGACCCCGTCTATCACTCTGTCACCCTTTCTTCTCTTCAGATGTCAGTATCTTTATATTCTTTTTTCCTTCCCTGTTAGAATTTGCTCAAAGGGAAGATATCAGGTCAGTCATTTACACTAGGATGAATTTAAATAATCACCTCCCCTCTCTCTTTTATATTCACATTCTCGATCTTAGAGAGGCTTGACCACCTGCAAGAGAATTTTAGACATCAGCTTTAAAATTAGGGAGATATTGTAGGACAACATTCAGATCTCCCTGACTCCACAACCCCAGCAGATGGCCACTACCTCTACCTTGCAGCCAGGTGAGCCCTCCTGGTTTTTCTAGAACTATCTCAATTTTAGGGCCTGACACCTCCATGGAAAATGTCTCAGCTGACTCAACATTCTGATAATCTCATCAGGACTACTGTTGATGCAAAGCACCCGGATAATGACCACTCTAAGGACCCTCCTGCCCAAACCTCTATTCATGCTTCTGTAGGCTGCCAGTATAACCTAGAATGAGATAAAATAATATAGTGTCTAGTAAGCTAATCATTATAATATCTGCAACCATTGAGCACTGATTAAATGCCAAGCACTGTCCAAACACTTCCCATAAAGCCAAGGTAGGTTACAGAATAAAGTTATTTTCTAATGGTGGCTACTAAGAGTCTATGAGGCTATGAGACAAAAGTATTTGTCTGGTCTGTGGATCTCTAATTCGGTTCTGCACATGGGAAGGAGAACTGAAGACATCAGGCTCTGGGAGGCGACACCTCTTGCCCTACATTGGGACAGATTTGAAGCTTTGGTGAAGGGAAGGGTTAGGGATCAGGTAGGGTTTGGGATGCTGCTTAGAGAAAAGTGCGGTGTTTCAGCGTTCTAGGATCCTCTTATCAGCCATTGGCAGGAAGTCCTCAACAATGACTCTCTTCTTCTAGTCTTTACCTCCTAAGGAGAGATGAAGCAGAGAATTCTATTTAAAGAAGTTCCAAGAGGTCATTTTTTTCCCATTGCTATTTTCAGAAGCTGAGATTATTTTAGAAAGTGGTGGGATTTTTTTCTCACAAGGTGCTGAGCAATAGATGTGAGACCATATTTATAGTGTTGAAGAATTTATAACACTTCTCTTTAGAAAGGATTGAGAGATGCTAATTATCTGATTCTCACAACACTTCAACTTGTGATGTCTTTTGGGGGCAAGGAGAAACTGAGGCAAACGGAAGTGAAATCACTTATAAAGAATAATGCCAGGAACCCAAAATAGAGGCAGACAGGGGCCGAATCTGCTTTTCCCATTACTACTTTCCTCATCCAAAAGCTTACCTGAGCTCTACTGGGCGGATTGGGGGCACTTTTTCATTCTGGCACTTCTTTTTAAATGTCATATTTCTTTGTCTTTCTTATCACAGTTGGCAAGACTTACCTTTGTATAGTACTTTCCAGAGCTTTCCATGTGTCTTCTCATACTTTATCTTCTTCGTTTTCTCCTAACTTTATAGAAAACTGATGTTCAGACAGGTGATGTGACATGCCAAAGTGACATGATTAGTGAGGGAAGGATCCAGAATTTAAATGAAGATTCCTTCCACCTGCTGCGCTTTCCCCCCACTGACTTAAGTGCCTAATAGGGTCTCTGTTAGAATTTGGATGAACAAGTACATGAGTGAATGGATTAATGAAGAACCCTATCTACAGGTGCCTGATGCATGTTTCAAGTTCACATGTGCAAGAAAGAAACCTTGAGTTGACCTATTTTCCAAGTAGGACAGTAAAGGAAAAAGCCAATGTACTCACCCCTTCGACACTGTGATGTCCTTGACCCACAGTGTACAGCTGTGACTGCAGAGAGCACTGGAAGAGAAGCCACGCCAGCCTGGCCCATTCCTAATAGTAACGGCCACACCCACAGAGTGCTGACCATATGGCAGGCCTGGCTTTAGGGGCTTTGACTTGTCAATCCTCACAGTAACTCTATGATAAGATACTATTATTAGCCTCATTTAGCAGCTGAGAAGCAGAATCAGAGAGTAGGGGTACCTCTGCCCAAAGTCATATAGTTAGATGATAGTAGAGCTGGAATTTGAACCCAGGAGTCTGGTTTCAAGACCTGAGCTCCTAACACCATGCTAAATGGACCCTGTAAGTCCTCATCATAAGCTCATGTCCTATTCTGGGTTCCTGCCTGTCACTAGTAATGTTTTTTGCACTAGTAGAATCTTCTACCTCATGTGAGTAAAACAGGAATCAATCCCTCTCTAAAGTTCATCTGCCTATGTTCTGCCCTTTTTTTCCTTTTTAGGGATAAAAATGGCACCCGTACCACATATGATTACTTTAAGGACTAAATGAGTACAATACTTAGAACAGTGTCTAGCACAGTGTAAACACTAAGTATGCACTAGTTACTGTTACTGTGATTAATTTGTGAGAATGTCATAAGGTAGCAGCCTCAGGGCCTATTCCCTGGGATTCTTGGGCTTTCACGGTCCAGCCATCTCAGCTTCAGCCCTTGGCCAGTTTAAGAAACTCTTTCAGGGAAAAATGTGGGTCAGAGGAAACTATGTAGGGGCTGAAGGAAGGTTGGCAGGGAGCGTAGAAAATGCCTTTCTTCTCATGTTCTGCTTTTTTTTTCTTTTTCTTTTTTTGAGATGGAGTCTTATTCTGTCGCCCAGGCTAGAGTGCAGTGGCACAATCTCGGCTCACTGCAACCTCCACTGCCTGGGTTCAAGTTATTCTCCTGCCTCAGCCTCCTGAGTAGCCAGGATTACAGGCATGAGTCACCATGCCTGGCTAATTTTTGTATTTTAGAAGAGATGGGGTTTTACCATGTTGGTCAGGTTGGTCTCAAACTCCTGACCTCAAGTGATCCACCCACCTCAGCCTCCCAAAGTGCTGGGATTACAGGCATGAGCCACCATACCCAGCCTCATGTTCTGCTTTCTATCACTATTTTTAGAAGGTTGACTCCCAAGCTATAGAACTTGCTAAGTGCCTGACCAGAGGTCTGACCAGTGGCCCTTAAACTTCAACTATATGATGGCTGAGGTAGCACCAAGGTATTTTAGGCCCTCTCCACATTCTAAGTTTTTCCAGACAATGAGAAATCTCCTCCTATAGGCAACTGGTAAACCACAAGGGACATCATTCTGTTTTGAGTATTTATCCCAGCTTGGCAGGTTCAACACTAGCCCAAGAGTCAGGGGCATGAGAACCAGGCTTAGCTTTCTATGCCTGGTGCAGAAAAGTTGTTTTGTGTCATATACCTTTCTTTCTCTCTCCTCCCCAGCGTCTTACCTACCCTTTTCTTCCTCTGGCTCTTGACCTTCCTTCCTCCAACAATTAACCCAATAATCTCATCCATTTTGCTGCTGAAACTTTTTCTGAAATAGAAGGAAGCCCTGTTCACATCCTGCTTCATTCTGTTCCCAAGCCCTCCCCATCCCCCAGTCAGGCTCCACAACAGCCCATGATGGTGCCCTGTGCAAATGGCACTGAGAGGACCCGACTCCTCATCAGTCTCAATGCTTCCTACAGCCCCAGTCTCAGCAAGGGACAGTGCTAAGAAATTACACTTACACATGAGGTATCTACGTGATATTTCCCTGAGCTAAATTTGGTACTTAAAGTGGACCCCTTTTAGCAGAATTTTTATTTCATGGATAATTTATCAAGCATGTACATGTGTAAAGTATTATGCTAAGCACTTTACATGCAATATTTCATTTAATTGGCCTCACAGTCCTATGAGGTAGATAATATTATCATCCTCATTAAATAGATCAGCACCATCCAATAGAACATTCTGTGATAATGGGAATGTTCTTCTTGCACTGTTCAATACAGTAGCCACTAGTCACATGTGGCTATTGAGCACTGGAAATGTGACTGATGCAACTGAGGGATTAAAGGTTTAAGTTTTATTGAATTTAAATTAATTTAAATGTAAGTATCCACATATGGCTTGTGACTACCATATTGGACAGTACACAATGGTAAACAGTAGATCTTCACAACAATAACCAATGTTGTCAGATAAACTGAAAGTTCATCTTTGTACCCATTTTATAGTAAAACACACTTTACTTTTCAACTGAAAAATGGGCTGTGTGCCCCAAGCACGTTGCTTAACAGGTATTCGAAGCTCAGCACAGCCCCATGTGGCTTCCTGCCTGTGGCCATCCTAGAGTGAGGCACTGCCTATCCAGGTGACACCTTTCCTTCCATGCAGCCAGAGCAGTTTCTGAAAGGATCATTCACTAGAAACGATTCACCTTGGGACCAAAATGTGTTCTTCAGGAAAGGAAGAGGTTAAAAAGCAGAGTTGTAAGTGCCGGTTAGGTTATGAAAGCATTCCATAAGGCAATAGGTAACATAAAATGGCAGAAAGTGACCCTGCCAACAGCCAAGTGTCATTCAGCCAGAGAACTTGGATGCCAATAAATCAAAGTCCTCTAGCAAAAATAGGAAAGGGAGTGACGCTGCCACTTGTCCCAGACTGAACTCTGGCCACCATGTGAAAGAGCCAACTACCAAGAGTCTAAACACAGGGCTCTCTTACCCAAAAGCAGCATGCCATGTGAGGATGTGGAAGTCTTTAGAGAGAATGCAGAAATATGCCGGGTGCTGTCACATTATTTCTTGGCATATTTCTCCGTCTACCTCTGGAGATGATTAGGGGAGAGCAGCTGGCTTGGGACCACATCAGAGAGGGTATTTTCTAAGATGCCAGGAGCCCTCGCATTGCAAGAGCTCTGACATACCTAATATAACAGAGATTACCCCCAAGCATTGCCTGGAGAAAGGTCTCCACAATCCAGAATTAAGTTCCTAAGATTACTTAGCTTGACTATTGCTGCTGGCTTCTGTATTACTCAGGGCTCTCCAGAGAACAAGAATCATTAATATATATCCTGTTGACATATTTATTGCTAGTAAATATATCAATATATCTTTTATAAATATATTCCATTAACATATTGACATATATCCTAATAGATATCCTGTTGATATATTTATAATGAGAGATTTACTAGGAGGGATTGGCTCACATGCTTATAGAGGCTGAGAAGTCCCACAATATGCCACCTGCAATCTGGAGACCCAGGAAAGCCAGTGATGTAGTTAAATCTGAGTGGGAGGCCAGAGAACCAGAGAATGGATGATGTAATTCCCTGCCCAAGGACAGGAAAAGACCAACGTCTCAGCTCCAGGAGTCAGGCAGAAAAAGGGCAAATTCTCCCTTTCTTTATCTTTTGTTCTATTTAGGCCCTGAATAGACTGGATGATGCCCACCCACCCTGGGAAGGGAATCTGCTTTGCTAAATCCACCAATTCAAATGTTAATGTCATGTGGAAGCACCCTCATGGACATGCCCAGAAGTAATGTTTAGCCAAGTATCTGGGTGCTCTGTGATCTAGTTAGGATGCTATATAAAATTAACCATCCCAGCTTTCTTCTGTACTAATAACGTTTCATAGCCCTCAAAGCCCAAGTCCATCTCACAGAATCCAAAAACAAAAAGGTTGAGAAGATGCTGACTGCTGGTGTGGTCAGAATGAAGAACAAGACACTATGGAGGCAGACACCTGATTCAGAGCCTGTTTCTTGTGTGACCTGGAACAAATCGAACCTACTCCCTGGCCCTGGCTGAGTCTCAGAATCCCCTGAGAAGCTATGCAAATCCTGAACGCTATCTCTGAATGACCTGTGAAATCACAGCAGTGGGAGGTGGGGCACAGCAGTCTCCCTGTCTGTGAAGCTGCTAGGTGATTCACTGGAGACTGCCCATTGCTGCCAGTTCAGGGTGAATCTAATCTAGGTTCTCATCACACTGGCTTCACTGCCCTGATGTGCCTGGCCCATCTGGTAACAGGTGGCCTTCCCAGAGTCAGCACATTTTCAGTTTCCCAGCCATCTTTACCTATTTTCTTAATGGGCCTTGTCTCAGGAAGTCAGCCTGGCAGACTAAAATGCTCCTGGGTATCATTTCTATCCCTTCCTACCGTCTCTCTTTTTGGATTATTGGTCATAGCTCTAAAGTCCAGGGTCCAGGAGGAACAAGCAGCTTAGAAGACAGGAGACATAGAAGCTGCTTTTGTGCCCACCTTTGATGCAAATGATTCGTATGTTTTCCCATAAACTTGAAGTTGACTATTGAATTGTGGTTTGAAATCATCACCATCTAATTTTCAACACATTAAAATATCTTTTTGTTCCTAATTAGCTAAAATTTTTGTTTTTAACTTTTATTATTCTAGTAAATCATAAAAACTTGTGTGTTTATCAAATGCCTTCATAGCATTTATTGAAAGGATACAAATTTTTTTCCCTTTGGCCCATGTAAGTGCTACTTCATATTAGTAGATGTCCTGATGTGAAACCATCCTTGCATTCTGCATTTCTACAGCAAATCCTACACAATGATAACAAATTATCCAAAATCAGTCTGGTATGTATGTGAGTTTTCTCTCAGGTTGGGCATCAAGGCTATGCTGGCTTCTTAGATGGTGGCAGGATTCTTTTTTAATTTTTATTTTTACACTGAAACTGTAAATGACACTGGAATTTTCTATTCTCTGAAAGTTTGAGGGAACTCAGAGGAAAAATTGCATGTACCTGTAAGCCTTTACAGGGCATTTGGGCGATACTCTTTGGTAACTTTAAAATACTATCCAAAGGCTGTTAGTCTTTTCAGCTTGTTTACTAACACGAGTCAATTTTAGCCAAGTTTATTTTTGTCAGAAAATCATCGGATTTTTTTAATTGATTGGCATAGAATTCTACATCATTATTTTATATTTCTAAAGCCCAATTTTTAATTCTACTTTTATTTGGGTTTCTCTACCATATTTGCCAAAGGTTGAGTCTATGTAACCCTCTCCCACATATTAGGTTGGTGCAAACGTAATTGTGGTTTTTGTCATTGAAAGTAATGGCAAAAACCATTATAAACCATTACTTTCAATGGCAAATAATAGAACAATTTATTTATTAATCTTGCTGTTTTTCTGGTTTATAATTCACTAATGTTCTTTTCAGTTCTTCCTCCTATTTTTGTGAGGCTCTTTTTGTCTTTTTCTTCCTAAGATCTACTGCTAAATTCATGTTTTTATTCTATCTTGTTTAATAATGAATGCATCTGAGGCTATGGGTTTGTCTGAGTATAGCCTTTTTAATTTTGCAAATATTTCAAAAGAGGGGGATTGATAATTATTGAACATGTACTCTGTCAGACACTGTGCTAAGTATTTCACATCCTTCCGCATTTGTAAACGTAAGGACTAGTCCAGCTTTGCAAGGCTGTTGGGAGCCTACCAGAGAGAATCCTGGAGCAAGGTACCCTCCCTCAGCAAGGATTTGATGAATGACAGCCATTGCCTTGATTGCATCATCATTAGATTCTCTCAACTGTCCTTACATTTTGTATTATTGTTCCCATTTTACACATGAGGAAACAGGCACAGTAAAGTAAAGGGAATTGTTCAAGCTCTCAAGGTCACCCAGGAAGAAATGTTAGAGTAGGATTCCACACCAGGTCTGTCTGAATGGGTTCTCCAAGCACCCCTACCCTTGCTCCAGGGATCCCTGGAGGGGAACTAGCAGGACCACAGCGAAAAAGAGCTGTGGCCAAAGTCAAGAAAATGGAGCAAAGTCATCTTTGTTCTGGGTCTGAAAATGCCACAGCCTCCATCCCTGCTTTACTTCCCATGAGTAGAGGATCTTTGACAGCAGGCCTGCTTTGAGACCTTAAGTCCCCTTTTCCAGTAGAGAGAGGAGACAAGTAAAGGTTACTGAAATGCCCTACACCATTTTAAAACTGGCTCCACTTGGAACCCTGCATGCACCTGAAGGCCCTCCGGATGTCCTTCCCTCTTTCTTGCGTTGAGGGAGATGCCAAAGTTCTGCCCACCATGGCTCTGGCAGAGGGTCAGACCTTGTGCCACCCCAGGGTCCCCCTCACCCGGAAGGGCCTGGGCCTGAGAGTTCCCCTCCTGGCATTTGACGGAGTCAGTTAGTTGTAGAGAAAGCAGCAGGAGGAGTTTTGTAAAATGATGCCCTCAGCCAGGACCCTGTGTTTGCAGGCAGGCACACCTTCGTTTTCCCCTAAGTGTGCATCTCTTCCAGAAATCTGGGCAGTTTATGAAGAGCTGGCAGGTTCTACAAGGCACGTGACTCTGTACATGAATGTCTACTGAGCAAATGAATCCAATTCCAGCTTGCAGGCCTGCTCTCTGCAGACTTATTGGTCAATGTGAAAAGAAATTATACAAGGACCAATTACTAAATTATGCAAATCCAGAAAGAGCTGCACTGAGAGGAGGCTGAGGTCATCCTGGCCAAGTCTAGAGGGCTGGCTGGTGCTGGGGCAGGAGCCAGACCTGTGGCCCGGTGTTCTCCCAAAGTGCCTGGGGGATCCCCTTTGGGAACTCTCACAATTTCAGTGCCTGCTGACAGTTCCTCATGTTCTTCCCAGATGTGGTAGCACTGGGGGAATCCTCCGTAACCACTTTCTTTGGCTGGCAGGCACTATGTGTGTTAGAAGTTAGGGAAGGACCGGGCACTGAGTACCAGCTCCTCACACAAGCGGACTGGGGCCTTCCCGACCCAGTCTGTGAGTTACCCAGGGAGTGGGTAAAGAGCTGAGGTGTGTGCACTGTATATCCCTTACAGCACATGGCTGGACTTAAACCTGGAGTCCAGAATGCCCATGCTCATTTCTGAAAGATACCATTTTACAACAAAAGCTTTATTATGAAAGCTATAGTACTTTATTACATTTATAAATGTCTCCTCTCATAAACGTATTCTATTCACTTTTTATGGTTTATTTACAACCTCTTATTAAAACCCTGGCTTGTTGAGATGGAATGGCTATTTGATCCAAGGATTCCAAGTCCTTATTTATGTTCTCTCTTCGTGTAGTATGCTAATGCATTATGGCCTGTCTTTTCAGTTACATTTACACCCTATGATACCTGCTGCCTTCCTGGTAGCAATAAAGGCCGAAGAGCCCAGCAAACTTTCCTAACTCGGATTTTAAGCACCTTTTTAAGAATTAACCTCGACCCTTGAAAGACAAAGTGAATGATGTCACTTTGCGATACAAAGCAATGAATGATGCTCATAGCTTTTCTCCTTCTTTCCTAAAGGATTTACCAGGGGGTCCTCCTCACTTCATCCTGGATGGTATAAGCAGATTTGACATCCAACAAGGAGGCGCAGGTAAGAGTGCAACATCTTCTCTCCCTGCCTTGGATAGGAAGTGGTGGAGGGTGGTGCCTACCCACAGAGTCCTGCCCTACTTCTAAGGGAGAAAGGCCAGTTCCCTTGGTGCAGATGTGGACAAACTGCTCACACCCAGTCCTGCAGCCTGCAATGAGCAGGGGAAAAGGAGACAGGAAAAATGAAAGCAAACATACACTGAGTTTCTGCAATGACCGTGCAAGACACCTTGTGTGTGCAACAACCTCATTTTATATATGTGACAGTGGAGAGTCCAAGAGATAAAATAATTTGCTTAATGTCACACACTCAGTTAGTAACAGAGTTAAGAATCCAGCACTCTCTGACTGCTTCCCACCCCACCAGGCAGCCCCAGAGCAAAGGAGCTACTGAGAGCTGGAGGGTATGGACAGGGCAACAGGAGGGGCTGCCTAAGAGGAGGTACCTGGGCTGTTCCAGGTGTGGCCAAGAGAACCCTCAGAAAGAGAAGCGTTGGAGTGAAAGGGCAGAGCTGGCTGGAAAGTGGATAGGAGTTGGAGACAGCAAAGACAACAACCTTTCTGAGAACACATTCTAAGCTTTCAAAATGTCAGCTTGCAGATGATAGGTCCTGTAATTGAACTTCGCCTGGTGAAATCACCGTGCCTTGGACCAAGTCAATAGAGCCTGCCTGGCCACCAGCCGATGGTTCCCCTATTAGGGTTTCACCTAACTGGAAAAAGGACCTCTCTGAGGCCGTCTTTGTGGCTTCTGTACTGAACCCAGTGCCTGGCATGAAATGGCATTCAAAGACAAATTGATCATGTTAGGGGTGAAGCAGAAAGGACTCAGGGAGGGGAGGAGAGGACTCAAAAGGGCTTACAAGGACATCCAAGGAGAAACTCAAGGCCATGCATCCCTCAAGGAGGAAAAGGAGAGAACACCCCCCTACTTCTGCACAGGGAGAGGCTGACCTAATAGGAAAGAAAAACGTGAATCAGTTTTCCTCAATTGTACAGAGCATCATTGCCAACATTTGCTGTAACTGAGCACCTCTGGCAAAAAGAGAATCAGAGGCTGGACATGCTGGCTCACACCTGTAATCCCAGCACTTTGAGAGGCTGAGGTGGGTGGATCACTTGAGGTCAGGAGTTTGAGACCAGCCTGGCCAACACGGTGAAACCCTGTCTCTACTAAAAAAATACAAAAAATTAGCCGGGCTTGGTGGTGCGTGCCTGTAGTCCCAGTTGTGGAGGCTGTGGCAGGAGAATTGCTTGAACCTAGGAGGCGGAGGTTGCAGTGAGCCGAGAGCGCGCCTCTGCACTCCAGCCTGGGCAACAGAGCGAGACTCCATGAACACCACCACCACCTCTGCCCCTTCTTTATCTGGCTTGGAGCCAGTCCCTGTGACTCCCTCCCCTGGTTCTCCTCAGAGGAAAAAAAAATGCATCATTTAGAAGGAAGTGTGTGGCCTCTGGTGGTAAGGACCTTTTAAATTATGGGACGGGGTTTCCAAGTGTGTCCCGTCAGCCTTTCCTGCCTTATCTCCCCTCACAGCTGACTGCTGGTTCCTGGCAGCACTGGGCTCCTTGACTCAGAATCCACAGTACAGGCAGAAGATCCTGAGGGTCCAAAGCTTTTCACACCAGTATGCCGGGATTTTCCGTTTCCGGGTACGTGTGCCCTTGCAACACTCATTATGCTACGGGGTTCTCTGTGAGTACAGGGAAGGTGAGGGTCTTAAGTTTTCTCATGGCCTGGAAGCCTGAGATGAAAGTGACAGTTGTATTAGTTACCCTCCCTATCTCCAAAAAAAGGATTCAAGCTTATAGTCTGACAACACACAGGGAAGATGAGAGTTGAAATGTTTTTGTGTGAATAAAAAGAAATGACAGAAATGATTAGCAAAAGAGTCATTGATCGAGAACCCTGTAACTAACATCGAATTTTTGTCTCTGTTTATTCCTGTGCCATATTGTGCTATTTTGATTACAGTAGCTTTATAGGAAGTGGTAACATCTGGTAGGATAAGTTCTCCTTCATTATTCATTACCATTTTCTCAAAAATATCTTGGTAATTCTTTCACATTTATTCTTCCATGAGAATTTTAAAATTATTTTGTCTATTTTTTTAAAGCCACTGTGATACAGAATGCAGCAGCATTTATGTATTAATTTAGAAAAATTACATTTTTTTTAAATTTTAAGTTTTCCTTTCCAGAAACACGGGATACCTTTCTATTTATTCAGAACTAGTTTTATGCCCTTCAATAAAGTGTAATATTCATATTGGTGCTGTATCTTTCTTGATAAATTCATTCTCAAACATTTTATAATTTTGTGGCTCATGTAATTGAGGTCTTTTTCCCTCATTTTGAACTTGGTGCTGCTAAAAAAGAGAAAAGCTACTGCTTATCGTATATTAAACTGTATCTAGGCTCCTTACCAAATTCTTTTATTAGTTCTTAATTCTTTCTTTAACAGAATCTGGAATGGTTTAGTTATCTAATAATATTATCTGCAAATAGATAATTTTGTCTCTCCTTTTAATATCTGTAGAACTTATTTTGCTCTCTTGCCTTGTGACATAAGCTAGAACCTCACAATTTTGAATGAGTGACAAGAGCCAAATCCTGCCTTCTCTTGATTTCAGTAATATGCTCTCTTGATTCACTCTTCTTTTAGTACATTCAAGTTGTTAAAAAATTGTACTGGAATTTTTGTACCTATATCATGCATAAAAGTGGTTTCTAGTTGATGTTATTTTTATCATGTTTAAGTTCTGCTAGCTTTTTAAAACAAGCTGATTGAGCTTTACATACCTTGATTTGAAATAAGTAGAATAATGAAAGCTAATCATTGATTAACTGTTCTTTGAAAGTAAAATAGACGATAGTGAAATTACCTGGGCCTGCCTCCCTTTTAAATATGATTTCTTTAATTCTTCCAGTGTATTCAATAGCTATTGATCTGTTCAGGTCTCTTACTTCTACCGAAGTTAATTCTTGAAATTTATACTCGAACTAGAAAAATCAACTGTTTCTTTGGTATTTTCAAATATATTGCCACTGAGTTGCTTATATGAATCTCTGACAATTCATTTAACTTCTTGTAATCTGTGACTAAATCTACTTTCTCAATCTGTGCTGTATTTTTACTTTTCCTTTTTTTCTTAATTCTGCTTTTCTTTATCCAATGAATCTGTTATGTGGGTGTTGTGTGTGTATGGTTTTTTTTTGTTTTTTTTTTTAACTAATCAACTTTTGATTTTCATTAGTCTTTCTATTCTTTTCCTTTTGAGGTTTTGTTTTCTATATAACTAATTATTTCAATCCTATCTTTATTAATTCCTTTATACTTTCTCCTGATTGTATTTTTTTTTGTGATTTTCTGAAACTTCACACTTAATATTCGTAGTCTTTTTAATTTCCTCTGAGATGTGTATCTATAGGTTTTGATATAAAAAGTCTTACTTTTATTAATTTTTAAGATAATACAATTTTAGATTTTGTATCTTTTATCATATAGGGGTTGTTTCTTTAAAGTTTATTTGATTTTCAAGTGATTAAGTTTTGCAAGGGGTAATTTTGAGTTACTGAGTTTCTGTTTTATTATAATTGGAGAATATAATTCATAACTATCTGCATTTGGGGAGATTAATAAAGTAGTTTTATTTCTAGCCAAGCCCACAGCAGTTTTTATAAATGGCTCATGGACACACAAGAACAATCTACATTATCCAATGGTTGTGAGTTTTACATACTGAATCAAGCTCTATGATTTCCAATTGTGTTATCTGTCATTATGTCTTTTATCTTTACTTATTTTTTGTCTGCTTGATTCTTTAGATCATAACAAAGGGGAGAAGTTCCTCCCATAGTTATTGTTAGGAGAATTCTTCTTATGTTTTCGGGTGCTCTGGCTTTACACTTTTCCTGCTATGTTCTTTGGTACCCAAAGGTTTATGATCTTGCTATCTTCTTCTTGCAACAAAATTTGTACAATATCCCTATTTGTTGCATTTAATGCTCTGGCCTTGGATTCCTCTTTACCTGATATTCCTATTGCCACTTTAGCTTCCTGTTATGTACATTTCCCTGTTATATTTTTGTTCATTTCTTTATTGTTAATTTAATGCTCACTTGGTTATAGGTGTGTTTCTTATAAAAAGCATATTTGAAACTCATTGCCTACCACTGTTTCTCCCACCCTTCATTTCTCCTTAAGATTTTTGTTCTAATTAAATCTTTATTAGATAGAATTTCCTTGAATAATTTCCTCAGAATATGTGAGAGTTTTTCCTTTTCTCTCATTTAAAAATGATATTTCAGTTAGGTTTACGATTTTGGATCATGTTTCTTTTCCTGAAAAGTCTGTAACCATTGTGTCGTCGTCTTGCAGCTTCCAGTGCTGCAGAAGAAACATCTCATGTTAATCTATTCTCTGGACTTTGACTTTGTATG
This sequence comes from Papio anubis, assembly GCF_008728515.1. Lineage (NCBI taxonomy): Eukaryota > Metazoa > Chordata > Mammalia > Primates > Cercopithecidae > Papio > Papio anubis. The sequence continues at coordinate 30,605,769 of NC_044989.1, read as the reverse complement.
CAAAGTGTTCTGTCCAACTGAGAGTCTGTAAGAAGTGCTGGCCAGGCGTGGTGGCTCACACCTGTAATCCCAGCACTTTGGGAGCTTGAGGTGGGTAGATCACAAAGTCAGGAGATTGAGGCCATTCCTGGCCAACATGGTGAAATCCTGTCTCTCCTAAAAATACAAACATTAATTGGGCATGGTGGTACATGCCTGTAATCCCAGCTACTCGGGAGGCTGAGGCAGGAGAATCCTTGAACCAGGAAGTCAGAGGTTGCAGTGAGCTGAGGTCGTGCCACTGCACTAATGCACTTCGGGCTGGCAACAGAGCGAGACTATATCTCAAAAAAAGAAAAAAAAAGGGCTCTCTCCTTCAAGTTCAGAAATTTCTCTGGAATATATCTATATATACACCTGCTAAAAATTCATCTTGTCTGGGAATTCAGTGATATTTTTCAGTCTGAAGACCTGTATCCTTCTAGTCAACTAAGTTTCCCTTTATTATTTCTGGGCCCTTCCTTTATCTTGCTCTTGCCTCCTTACATTCAGCTATTTGCATATTAGGTCTTCTGTCAGGCAGGTGATGATACTGCTGCTGGTCCAAGGACCACACCAGCGAGTGAGCTAGAGGATCCAGGATTGAGCTGTGTCTGGACTTGTCCCCAGCATTGGTGGAGCTACTTAGGTGGTTAGGACAACTCAAGGCCCAGGCAAGGCACACTCTGCCCTTTTGGGTGGTGAAGAAAGTCACACAGTTCCCCAGAAGCAGCTGCAGTGCCCTGACCTCTGTAGATTTCCTCTCATTGCTGCGAGCTTGTGTACTGCTCTCCAAAAGTTATCCAGTGCCCAGGTCACCTCAGATGCTTTGCCTAAAACACTCTGGTTTCCCTGTCAGACCACTGGGTGTTGGCAAAATGACCTCCAGCATGGTTCTTGGAAGGTACAGACATGATCCAAATGCCAGCCCTCCCCACCCAGAGGCATGAACCAGGAAATGCAGGTGGTGGCCTCATTCTTTACCACCGGTCAGGCCCTTTGCATCGTCTCTGAGAGTGGCAAATTTATCTGATGTCCCCTTTGTATAGGGAGAGCAAGTTTGGTCAGCATTACTGGTGTGGGAAGATAGGGCTAAGAGTTGTTTTTAAGATGAACTAGGCTGGGCACTAGTGCCTGTAATCCCAGCACTTTGGGAGGCCGAGGCAGGCGGATCACGAAGTCAGGAGATCGACACCATCCCGGCTAACACAGTGAAATCCCGTCTCTACTAAAAATACAAAAATTTAGCCAGGCATGGTGGCGGGTGCCTGTAGTCCCAGCTACTCAGGAGGCTGAGGCAGGATAATGCCGTGAACCTGGGAGGTGGAGTTTGCAGTGAGCTGAGATAGTGCCACTGCACTCCAGCCTGGGTGACAGCGAGACTCTGTCGCAAAAAAAAAAAAAAAAAGAAAGAAAGAAAGAAAGAAAGATGAACTAACCAGAGAAGCTCATTCTAGCCAGGACTTACTCATTCTTAACGTCCTACTGTGTGCCAGGCGTTGTCCTAGGTGCTGAACCAAATGGCCACTGAAAAGGAGTCTCTACTCTCATAACTACAATCTTGTTTTCATAATCTCACCTTTTATGATCTCATCTGATCCTAATCAGAACCTATGAGGCAGTTCTTACTCCTACTGCCATTTGGCAGATGAGAAAACTGAGTCCCAGAGAATTATCTTGTCCAACATCTGTTGCTAAAGTAATAAGAGGCAAGACCAGCATTCAACTGCATTTCCACCGACTGACTGCTATCTACTATATGCTGCCACCCAATTAAGCACAAAATCCAGATTGTCCTTTTGGTACTCCCTTCTAGGGACTGGGATTAGCTTCTCTTAGTGCTTCGGATGCATTTAGTAATCACCGTCCTAAAACCATCCCTGTTGCCTCTCATCCTCACTGCTGACACATCTTGCTGCTCATTGCAATAGGAACGCAAGTCCACAGCTATGCAGAACCCGCCACAGTGCACTGGCTCATTAGCAACTATTAAAACATGTCTCCACTGACATATCTGTCTCAACCTCTATCTCTGCTCTGAAATTGCATCTGCGGCTGGATGCAACAGCCTGACATCTGGGACATCCAGATGTGGAAAAGGCCATGTGGATGAGCGATCCCATCCACCCAGCTTTCCATGGAGTCCACCCAGTGGAAATTGGCCTTCGCCAAAGCTCAGGGCTGAAGCCGGAAGCCCTGCTGCTTCTCCTACACAGGGGAGGCCAGCAAAGAGAATCCAAAAAGCTGGTTTTGTTATGAATTTTCCTCATTTGGCCATGTCCCCGGGTGAACCATTCAGAGTTGAATGCTAGAGATTCAAACAGTCTGTTTTGGAGAGGAACATCTGGTTCATTTGCACTCTTAGCAGTAGCAACACCAGCCAGTATCCTTTCTGCTGCTATAATGGCAGGGCAGCTTGACAGGAGAAGAGAGGGGCCAGAGGGAGGCTGTCACTGCTCAGTCCTCCTGAGCCATCCATGTCATCTGTCTCCAGGCCTTTGCCCACAGTGTGCCTCCTGTCTGGGATACCTTCCCTGTATCCCTGCCACATGCTTAAATCCTGCCTCCTCCTTCAAGCTCTCAGCTCCTGCAGGCTCTGCCTCTGTCATGCTAGCCCTGCCCCCACCACTCTCCTCTGTTGGTAGCATTGCTTCCCTATTGCCATTTTGTGCACAAGAAGTACCTGGAGAGTCTCATTTGTGTCACTAAAGCTCACAAAGGACTTGCCAAAGAGAGGCAACGCTTAGGAGCAAAGTGAAGCTAGAACCCAAGTCTGCTTCTTCCCTGCCTATATCTTCCTGGACTAAGTTGGTCTGTGACTCATTTTCTCCATCTGCCGGTGGAGATGACATGCCTGTCTCCTGCCTGGCAACCTGGGCTGGGATTTTGTTCTGGATAGAGTTCGTTATTACATTGTAGAGGTCATGTTACAACTTTTGGCTTAAGTTGGGGGACCCAGGAGCTCCCTCGTGCCTCAGCTGTGTCTGAAAGCATATGCTTGGCTCTCTTCCAGTTCTGGCAATGTGGCCAGTGGGTGGAAGTGGTGATTGATGACCGCCTACCTGTCCAGGGAGATAAGTGCCTCTTTGTGCGTCCTCGCCACAAAAACCAAGAGTTCTGGCCCTGCCTGCTGGAGAAAGCCTATGCCAAGTAAGTACAACCCCGCCACCCATCAGCCCAGAGTCTCAGTGCTGGTCCTGCCTACCTGGAATGCAAACAGTCCCCATTGGAGCATTGCAGCCTTTGCCACCTGGCTGGGCGTCTCCATAAACAGTCACCACGTGCAAAGGTCAGTGTTGGGGCCATCAGGAGGATCCCACAGGCACATAGTGAAGAGTGGGCAGGGCAGGGGCTGCACAGAGATACGTATTGACAATGATATTATTGCAAGGCTGGTATCAGGGCCCAAAGAAATATATTTAATAATATCACGGTCAAAGTCTGACGAGAGGGCAGAGGAGAGAGTAAACAATTCTCACTCTCTGACTCACAGAAAGTCAGGCTGAGGCTGTGTGGAAGTGATGGCATTTGAGTGAGGCCTCAAAGGATGGGCAGGATTTCAGCAAGGGGAGAGGGGATAGGTGGGAGGAGGTATCTCTAACAATGGGAGTGATTCAAATAAAGCCATCCTTGGGGTGGTCCAGGCAGTTGGGCACCCGGTGTGGCTGCTATGAGGTGGCATTTATGTGTGGGTGTGGGGCAGGACATGCTCATTCTCATATGGTCAAAATACCATGACTTAGGGACTGCCTTTCAGTGCTGACAAGCTTAAGAACTTATAAACATCCCAATTCACATGTTGTGCTTAGATTCTTTGGGTTGCTTTTATTCAACAGATGTTTATTGAGCATTTAACCATATGCCAGGCACTGTGCTTGGCACTGGGACAGACGCTCTCAGACTGACTCAAGTGGATGTGTGCAGGACTGTGGATGGGGGAGGTGCACATGTGTGTGTGAGGAAGAGGGCCCTGTCCTAAACACCCACAGAGGTCATGAAGATACACTCAAACTTTCCGTCATCAACACAATGTAAACACGAAGAGTAATGACACATCCGTCTCCTCCTATGAGACTGCAACAGCTGGAGAATGCCAAGTGCTCGCCAGCATGTGGGGATCCAGGACCCTCCAGCAGCACGGGAGGGAGTGTGCACCCAGGCAGCCTCTGAAGGACAACCTGACAATACTTCGCTTCGCTACACACACTTCTCACACCCAATAGGGACACTCCTAGGGGCCCTTAAGGGGACACATCTGAGGAGGTTCTTGACTGCCACGAGGATGGTATGGAGTATCCATCACTGAAGTCAGTGGGTACAATGGATGGACACACTTCATGGAGAGCCATGCAGCAGTCAGAAGCCACAGATCCCATCTGTGCACGGTGACCGGGACAGTTCTGAGAGGCAGGGTCCTCGCGGTCCCCTAGAAGTGTCCTTAGTGGGTGTGAGACGTGCATGGAGCCAAGATAAGTATTGTCAGGTTGTCCTTCAGAGGCTGCCTGTATGCACACTCCCTCCTGTGCTATTTGGGGGTTCCTGGATCCCCATATCCTGGCAAACACTTGGCACTCTCCAGCTTTCTGGGTTTTGCAAATGAGGTAAGAGGCACTAAGCAATCCCATGTACTGTTATTTATGGAAATGGAAACTCTGTGCCCTGCAATTCTCATTTCACAAGAACACATATGAACAAAAGGTGCACATTCCACATCCTGAAGTGCTTGTCTTGGGGTGGAGGAGAAAAAGAACGTGGATAGAAGGAAGGAAGAAGGAAGAAAAGAAAAAAGAGAAAATTCATGAAATGAAATGAAACAAATAAATTTTAAAAAAAAAAAAGAGCAAGACCTCGCAGTGACGATATTATGAAGGGGGAAAGTGGCACACCTGGAAATAGGACAGGAAGGTACGCAGAGTTCCAAGGGCCGGGACTGTCATGGGGCCGGTCCCCAGGGCCTGGAGAAAGGCTCTGGCATTGGTTTTGCTGCAGCTGCTGTGGCTTCTGCTCTGCTCTGCTCCTCTCTGCAGCTGGCCTGCTCCTCCTACTACCACCCAGGTGCCTGTCTTTGCTGTGCATCTTCCTCTGCTGCCTCCTTGCTCCGACTTTCTGAGGACCCCTGCTTCCTCTGAACTCCTCATCAGGCTGCCTAGCCTTGTGCCTCTGTCTTTACCTTCTGCTACTTTCTACCCAATTCCCCGCCCAGTACCTGATTCCAATCCAGAGAGTTGGAGTCTTATTGGTCAAGCCTGGGTCAGGACCCCATCGGTCCAATCGGCCATGACCTGCGTCAAGTGGCTACAAAGGGGCACGAGCTGGGGAGGGGACACTTGCCCTCAGAAGAGGCTGTGTGTGAGGCAGGCACCGTGAAGAGGCGAGGGAAGTGTCAGAGCTGGGTATCACTGCTAGCAGATGAAAGCAGAGAGGACCACACCCTTGAGGAGAAAATGAGTGGACAGCATCACAGATCCAGAAAATTCTGGAGATCATCCTAACCAGCCTCTCGGCCCACACATGGAGAAGCTGAGTCTCCGAATTGTGATGGGGTGGTAGGTGCACGTAGTTAAGCTGGGCCTGCCGGGTCTTTACTCACCTGGCCAGGGGACATCATTATCTTCCCCATCCGTTCTGCACCCTTACCGAGTGCAGTCCTGGGCCCTAGAGGTGGTGATAGCCCCACAGTCCACCCCAGTCCCGGTCCTTCTGGAAGTCACAGTCCAAACAGCGAGGTGCCTCAAGACCTCTTTTTGTGCATTCTTTCTTTTTGAGGCAAACTTGTGAAAAACTATAGTTTTTGTTCATTTCCAGTGTCAGAAAGAGCTGCTCATTAGCATTTGAGAATGAAGCCCAGATAACAGCCAAGGTTGTTGAACCAATCCACATGTTTGGGAGGTTAATTCACTTCTAAGCTACTTATGAAAACACTGCCATTATCTTTTCAATACGGATTCAGCCCTCCTCTCTTCAGGGCCTTGTTTTATCCTTATGTAAAAACAGGGAGACCAGTGGTTCCCTGTGGGAATTAGAAAGCTTGCAGAAGGAAATGATGACTTTGACCCCATTTTGTTAACAGATGACCTAAAGCAATCATTCAGCTTGAAAACAAATAGGAACATGGACGTGGCATCCGCATTCCACTGCTTAAAGAAATCTAGCAGAGGATAAAATGTCTCAAACTATTAAAGCTGTTTAAAAGCTTCCCCACCCCTCACTATCCAAAAAAGGAAGCTCTAAAATGCAGGGGTGAATCACATAGACTTACAGTGTTTCAGAGCCAGAAAGGATGTCTGTCAGCATCAAACCCCACCTTCTTTGAAAGATGAGGAAACTGAGGTTCAGTGAGGTGAAATGACTGGCCCAAGATCACACTCAGATGAGGATGGAGTGAGCACGTTTTTCCCTAGTCACTACTTCCCATGCCTTCCCACCATCCCTGACATTGTCAGTCCTACAGGAAAATGATTTGTCTTTTTGCTGCTTGTGGAGCTCAGTGTCTGGCACATGAGGACCACAGCCCAAATGTAGAGAGCCCATCTGTCCAGATGGAGATGGACCTCTTCCCTCCAAGAGAGCAGGCAACAGCCCAGTGAACACATGGACTCCAAACTTTCTATTCTCCTTGCAGCTGGGGAGTCTGGAAATTAATTGGTCAAGTCAAATGAAAACCATAGTTAGGGTTTCGTTTTCCCCAGAGGTCGTGAAATAAGAGAGGAGACTGAGGGACGAGAGCTGGTAGGCTGCTTACCATCCTCTATAGACTCTTTACAGCATTTCAGCATCTGCTCCGGCTCTATCTGAATTCTTTCCTCTTTCATATGATTGCCGGGCAGAAAGACATTTCCCCCAAATGAGGCTGAAGCAGAGGGATGGGGACAAGGTTGTCTCAGAATTCCTGGTTCAGGTGATGAGGAATAGTGGTGGCTGCGGTGAACACAGTTCTCTCTCTCTCTCCTTTCTACTTCCTGTCAGCAAAGGGGGCTAAGAATAGTTGCCATGTTCCTGAACATCAGCAGGATCCGTGAGCTCATGTTTAGAAAGCAGAAAGATAGTTCCTTGTCAAAACACCCAGCTGCTGCTGGGACAGGTTTCATGGGCATTGTGGATGCGTAGTAAGAGAAAGCTTCAGAAGACACCAAGGGCTCTGGCCGTGAGTGGCAGGGGGTGCCTCAGGTTGTCTTGGGTGACTCCGAGATGACTGCCGGATGCCGTGGGTGCAGGACGTCAGATGGGGCCCAGAGGCAGTGAAACAGTGACATGAGGGAGGGGCCAGGCCCCACCACGGCTTTTCTGGAGTGCTGTTCTTTAGCACAGCCCTGTTTGAAGCCAGGAAAGGCGCCGTGAGCATATCACCAGGAAAGGGCTGTTGCAAAGAGCAGGAGGTCGCACTGGTGGGGAACGGATTCCCAAACCCCAGTCCTTGTGAATTTCCAGCACACTCAGCCATGCCCTGGTCGATGGAACAGGAGCCAGAACCCACGTGGGACAGCGAGGGATTCCAGAGCTCAGCCCCAACCAGGCACGCTCACCACCAAAGAAAACTCTACAGTTGACTGAGCAAATGCTCCAGAGAGAAGAATCTAGACCCTGGGTCAGAGAGAGGGAGAGAAGGAGGATAAGGTTTAGAACCAGTTTTAAAACAAGATTAATCTGTCACATGGGGGCTCCTGTAGAGATGCCCCTTCATTCTGGAAATCCTCAGCTTTCTTTAATAAAAGGCTTTCTAAGCCATTCCTTCTAAGCATTCGTGCCTGGGGCAGTGTCCTGCTGATAGTGACTGCTTGATACATACGTATTTGCTGAAGTGAATCTACTGGAATTCTGTGTGATCCCCAGGAGGAGAGAATGTCAGAGGTGGAAACAGTGAGAAAGGAGTGTTGAGGGCTGATCCAGTCCACCCTGCAGCTTCCAGATGAAAGGCCAAGGACAGGGAGGGGAAGGGTCTTGTCCAGGGTGGAAGACCCAATTGGAGGGGGCAGCAGGACGGACCCAGGCCCTGATCCATGTGTGATTTTGCATTACCAGAACAAAAGCTGCAGCAAGGACTTCCTCCACTGCCTACCGCCCTGCGAAGGGCTCGGCCTCTGCCTGCCCACTGGGGACAGGAACGCGTAGGTCCCTGGCGAGAGTGACAGAGGCAGCAGTGAGTGTGGCTCCTGCTGGGCGTCTTTGATGCCAGGGTCTCCTGCCTGATCTGGCCTCAGTTCCACATCCTTTGTGAGCTTGCCCTGCCTAAATTTCAAAATTCCATGGAACCCTTCCAATTCACCCCATGGATGGGAGCTGAAGTTCTCAAAACACATCTGACTGTCTGGCCGCTGCGTGAGAGGTTCCATTGTGACTGATCAGGCCACCCTCTCTCCTGGGGAACAGTAGGCCTCTTGGGTCTGGCCCTGCCCATCTCCCAGAAACAGAAACGCCATGGGCAGGGGTGGAGGTGGCGTGGCAGGAAGAGATGCTTTGGAGAAGGGGGTGAGAGTTTTAAGCTTTTGGGTTATGTTACGTAAGACTCATCCTTACCTATGTTACCTTTAGTTAAGCCAGTGATCTCCCTCATAATCTGGGGGTGAGTGGGTAATTCTGGGGATGGGAATTCTGGATCAGGGTTTGCAGAGTAAGAACAGCGGCTCCCAATGACCACTGCCAGCATCAGGGTATAGCTGTGAGCTCTTAGAGGGCAAGAACGGGGTTTTTAAACATGCCTCTCATAGTCCCTGGCCCACAGTCAGTACTTCACACTGCTGTTAAACTGAATGGGAAGCAGGAGATACTCAATGTAGTAATATCCAGTACTCGTTAAGGGATGACCACGTGCCAGGTACTATGTGGAACATAGCCCCATGAGGCTCCTTAATGTGTCCAAGGTCAAGCAGCCAAATTTGTGGCAAAGGTAGGGTTCAACCCCTGGCCTATGGCTCTAGCACAGGCACACCCAGCCTGTCATCAGTGCTGCCACTTATGGGACCATGCAGGCCTAGGGGACCAGGGCAGGAAGGTACAGAGGACAGTAGGAGCCCCTGGAGCAGCAGACAGTGCTAGAATCTCCATCCAGGCAAATGGGAGGTAGATGGCCATGGTCAGGAGTGGACCAGGCAGCCTCTCACCTGGGAAATAGGCAGAGGGTCAGTGCACAAGTTCCCCTCCCGGAGCATTTCACCAAAGGCACCACGATGGTTCATCCCCCGTTCCGCTCCCAGGCTGCTCGGATCCTATTCCGATCTGCACTATGGCTTCCTCGAGGATGCCCTGGTGGACCTCACGGGAGGCGTGATCACCAACATCCATCTGCACTCCTCCCCTGTGGACCTGGTGAAGGCAGTGAAGACAGCGATCAAGGCAGGCTCCCTGATTACCTGTGCCACTCCAAGTGAGGTAAGTCAACGGAGAGCCCTTTTGCACCAGTTCAAGCCTTTCCTCAGCCAGGAATGCTCAGCCAGGGGCCCATTCAGCTAAGAAGGGTATGGCAAGCTGCCACCATTAACGAACACTGACAGTGTGCATTACCTGGGTCACCTCATTGAACCCTGCAGTAGCCTGCCTCTAAGACAGAAATTGCAGAATTCACTTCACAGAAGAGAAAGCAGGCTCAGAGAGGCTACCTAAGGTGCTCACCATCACACAGCTCATAAGTGGCTGGAAAAGTCTTCCAGTGCTGCTGCCCCAGAGCCTGGACCTACTGCTACAGCTCCCAGGCAACCAGTGGGTTTTACCATGCACTGGAGAAGGCGGCTGCAGCTCCTGCCACTGTGGACCACTCCTTTGTATTTTGCCTTAAGTTTACACAGAGTCCCCCGGGGCCCTCTGATGCTCACTGGCTCTAATGGCAGTACCCAAAGGCAGCATGATTCATTTTGAAAAGCTTGAGTGACCCTCCAAATTATTTGAGTCTGTTCTGAGACATCTGGTTTCTATCTGCGGGGATGCTTCCTTCATCTTGAAACATACGGGCTTTGAGTCACACATCGCTAATCCAAAATGCCACCAGAAGCCCAAGATGCACTTTAAACCCCAGTTACTCCCAGTGTGGGTGTCAAGTGATTCCTGCCTCCTGCAAATGTCCCAGCAGACATATTTGTGCCGTGTCTCACTGATGACATGTGGTTGGTGGAGAGAGTAACCCAGGCCCTCAGGACTCCATGGGGTTCCTTCCATCACTCATGGGGGTGGTTCCCTGAGGCATGAAATCCCTGGGGCCTCAGATAACCAATGGCCTTCCAACTCTGCCACTCTAGAAAAGAGTTCCAGGCCATCTATCAGTCCCAAGTGAGTCAGTGGGACCCAGATGGCTCAGCGGCTGTTTGGACTGTGTTTTTCTATTTCTTTGAAGAACCTGTAGATGTCTAATGCTTGGTCTGCTTTTCTGCTTTGAAGTCAACAGATACAGCACAGGCGATGGAGAATGGGCTGGTGAGTCTGCACGCCTACACCGTGACTGGGGCCGAGCAGGTAAGGCTGGCTGCTGGCCTGTCCAGCTCTCCCCTGGCCTCTGCCCCAGCATTCCTGTTCCTTTCAATAGGGGCCAGAATCACATGAAAGGCCAACAAAGATGAAATGAGGATTTATCACCCTTGCCCCCATCATGACATGCACCATGGACAGCCTCAGCTCCTTCTGTTCATCCAGAAGTTCTGACTCCCACTGTCTTCCTTTCCAGGAATCCACCAGAGACCTTGCTGATCTCAGACAGCTCTGAGTGTCTATCTAAACTGGGAGATTAGCCCCAAAGGAGGTAGAATGAACTACCCAGTTGACTCCAGGGGGGAAGTTTTGCCCTGAAAGGGGTTTTATTTGTTACATGCAAGCTAAATTGCTATAACAAAGATACTCCAAAATATAGGGTCTTAAGACAAAGTACATTTCTCTCTCAGGTAAGCAGGTGATGCCAGGACTAGTAGGTGGCTCTGGCATCTCCACATGGGGCTTCCACCCATGAGCCCAAGACAGCTGCTCTAATCCCTCATCTCCCAGCCAGAGGAGAGAAAGAGGCCAAGGGACACTCATATATCCATATAGAAGGCATGAATTGGAAGAGGCATGCATCATTTCTCTCACATCCCATTAGTATAAGCTTAATTATGTGACCACACCAAGGCCAAGGGAGGCTGGGACATACACTGTAGGCCCAGATAAAACTTTATTCTCATGGAAGAGGGGGAGGTTGGCGTTGGAGGACAATTGTGCTCCTCAATGGAAAAATTGACTCTGGCTGGACAAAAATGTATGTAATCACTGTGTGCAGTATAATTTGGCCTGGAAAACACTACTGAAGTCCAACTTTCTCCGTTCATAAAGAAAGAAGCTGGGGCCTGATAGGAAAGATGTCTTTCACGAGGTTAGACAGATGGCACCTGGGAGATAGCTGGCCTGGACACTCTGTCTCTTTAGTGTCTGTCTACACTTGTCACCACACTTGCGGTGACAGCACTTCCTGGCCATGGGATGGTTTCCTGCAAGTGTTCCTCGGTCTCTGTAGTTCCCACAACACTTGAGGTCTAATAATGTCTTCTAAGCCCTAAGAGACCGAGTTCCAAACTCTAGGGCACATCATTTCTCCCAGGACTTTATGGACCGAGGACTGCAGAGCATCAGGCTCTATGTGTGGCTTTCTCATACTTGCCTGGCCTCTCCTCCTTTCCCACATGTCCTTCCTCTCTCTATCCATCTGTCTCTCTTGTCCATGGACCTGAGGCCAGTTGTTCCATTGTTTCACATTTTGATCATTGTCCCAATCACAAAACCAAGACAATATCTCCTGTCTCTAATGAATGCTTTTTGTACAACAGGTAATTGTCCAAAATTGACCTTGGCACTTCCAGATTAATGGAAAGAGAGCTATTATCAATTAGTAATATCTATTTGGGGCATGAGATGAGGAAGTCAGGTACCTTTGCAATGTATTTGCCATTCTTGGACAAGATCCTTTTTATACATTGAGATAGCCTTTGTTTCTGCTCTGAACACAGGGGAGAAGGGACTCGTGTACCCAGAGGTCCAGATGACCTTAGAGCATGAGTCCCCGCAGTGGCTGGCTGTGGAGATGGCAGTGACTGCTGGGTTGCAGAGCAGCTATGTGAACATCTAGGGTGACAGAGGGGAACTCGGGAGTCCAAGTGCTGTCTCAGCTGCAGTTTGGGCTCCTGATCATGACACCCACAGCTCGAACATTTGTGCCCCCATAGTGTACACTTGGAATTGTTTTAATAATATACTGAGTGGTCTAAACAGAACACCTCCCCTGGGAAGACAGGTGATCAAGACCGCATGTCCTGTGTAATCCGTCCCTGCTCCACCATTCCATGCTGCTGACACTTCACAGAACGTGTTCTAAGAAGCACTAGCCTCTGTGAAAATGGGTTTCCAAATACATTTGGAAAATGCCACTCACTATATCCCCTCCTTGGCGATTCAGAGTGTACATTTGCATTTTAAAGACTCCAAGAGGCCTGTATGAGCAGTGCAAGCCCTGCTGGTTTTTATTGTACCATTAGCCACAAAACCATTTTTGCTAGGAATAACTATTAATGGCCAATGGAACTGGCATTCAGGATAATTCATTTGAGGAAGTACTATTGCAGGGTAGATAACTTGGGTTACCTCCTGCCCAGTAGCACCTTTCCTGAGTGCTGAGCAGGGTCAGAGGCAGAGTCAGCGGCCAGGGAGTGAAGAAGCACGTGGCCGGCCCATTCTTAGGTGTAGCCATGGCCTTGGCCTCGAGTGTGACCCCTGCACCCCCAGACCAAGGCCCATGCCAGCACGAATGGGTCACTGCCATAAAGGAGGGACACAACCAAGAACTTGAGTTGGTTAAAGACTCCTCCTCCAGAGAGAGAAGGTTATAACTCTGAACCACAAGTGCTAAGATTAAAGCAACCCATAAATGTGGCATACTTTTTAATCTGCTCATCCTCCCTCTAGGCAGGACACAGACAGGAAGATAAATGAAATTGGCATTTTTTATTATGCACTTAGCTCAGTCGGCGATTCCCTTGGGCAAAGGGGTGAGTGTTTATCTGCATGCCTCACTTAGCCCTGCTTCCAGCCCCTTTGAATCGCAGGTTGATTTTCTCCCCCATGCCCACCGAAGCCCCTGAGTATCCATGAGACACTGAGCATGGCTCATTAAGCTATTTGGGGCACCAGGTGACCATTTCTTGTGTCCTTGCTCCATGGGCTCTGTCAGGTGCTGGGAGTTAACAGTAAACTGTGTGCAAGGCTTGGGGTGCCTCAGGGTAGGGCAGATGGGGTGGGAAAGCTGGGTTTGTGCTTCTTGGAGGCATTGAAAGTGAGAGCCCCTTCTGCTGAGGTACTGGCCAGGGAGCAGCGCAGACAAGGGAAGCAACAGAAAACAGCCTTTTCTGAGCCAGGCTCCTGGGCCCGTGTGTGACTGTACGGCTCCGGCACAGCAATGCCCCACTGGTGAGCATGGGCATTGACCAGGTGGCTGAAGGGTCACAGTCGAGGCCAAGGGCACAGCTACATCCAAGAATGGACCTTTACTCTTGCCCAATTCCAAAACTAGGAGCCGGGACTTTGGAAACTGACCATGGCTAGATTGGAATTCTGCCTCTGCCGCTGTCTTAGCGATCTTGAGAAAGGTGCTTAGCTTCTCCCGTGCTGTTTCCTTAGCACACGTTAGCCGGCACCTAGCTCTGAGCCCTGCCTCCACCTGCGGCTTCTCTTCCACACAGTGATAGTCTGTTCTATCCAGAGTGTTGTCCTTCTTCTCTGACCAAGAATCAGGGAGCAAGTTCGCCCCTTTCCTCACCCCTCTGGGCTTCTGTCTCCTCAGACAACAGTGCCCTGGAATCGACATCATCTAGCCCTGGTTCAGAAATCATGAAAACTGTTTAATTCCTCTTACCACGCTAGGGAGCCACCCAGCTCCCAGGGATGCAAGGTTCAAGTTGGCCCAGCTGCTGTTGTCATTCTCACAGTTCTGCCCCTCTAACTAGGAGGCAGGTGTGAGAATAGGGGAGATGAACCTCCTTATCAGTCTGAGTGAGGATAGAGTAACCTACAGACAAGGGAGCAAAAGAAGAAAAAGGAAGGAGGAGAGGAAAGGAGAGGAGGAGAAAGAAAGAGATCAAAGGAAACAGAATTAAAAGAAAGGAAGGAAAGGACGGAGGAAGGAAAAACAAGGCTCGAAGATAGAAGAAGAAGGAAGGAAAGACAGACAGGAAGGAAGGAAAAGAGGAGAGGAAGGAAGGAGGGGCATGGCATTTTCGACGCGAACTTTTGCTTTTAAGCAGCAGCGCATGCGCGCAAAACGACGACGACGCACGCGACGGACAGCATGGCCGTATGGCGGCGTAACGCGCGCGCGGCAGAAAAACGGGAAAAAGGCGCTGGCGGCATTATGCCTGCGCGTCGTCAGGCGAATCAGATCAAATCAAAAAGAAGAACACTTTCTCAACTTTCAAAAACGCCTTCCCGCCGCGCAAAGGCATTTTTGGTGAGCAGCGCCAGCGCGCGCTGCACGCAGCGTCAAAAATCAAAAGAAAGCTACTAAGCATCATCAAAATCAACTTTTGCGCATGCCTGCATTTTTAAAAACACCATAGGCAGCGTGAAACTGCTGCGCGCTGCCGGAAAAATAAAGAGCGAGAGCTGCGCGCTTGCGTGGCTGAAAGGCTTTTCGCCATTTGAGGAAAGAGGAGAGAGAAGAGAGAGAGGAAGGAAGGAAGGAAGGGAGGGAGAAAGGGAGGGAGGGAGGAAGGGAGGGAAGGAGGGAAAGTTCAGGCCATTGTTGGCCATCTTCTTTCAGACTGAGGTATCTCATCAGCTCCGGGATGCAGGATGAGGAGGGCTAGCCCTGGCTATCTTGGTTCACAGGCCATCTCAGTCTTGCTCAAATCTGCCTCCTCTACCCTCCTCACTCACGACAGTGCTGTTGAGACTGCTCCATAGCTCCCACTGGGCTGCCGGCAGAGAATGAGGCTGTGTCTGTGGAACAGAGATGCCATCCATGACAGGGCTTGGAGGAGGCTGGGGACCCATAAAGTTGTCCTCTGCAGCCCGAAGCAACATCCCCTGCTGTTTATCTGCTATTAAATCTCAACTCACTCAGGTTCTGGGATGCAGTCTTAAGGAATGATAAAGTTGCATCTGCCCTTGCGAGGGGCTGAGCGGAATGAGGGGCCATTTCCTCGTCTATCTCCTTCCAACGCCATGCAGGCAGTAGAGAGACATTGATTTTTTTTCCTTTCAATTTTTTCTGGTTGCAGCCAAATGAGGTCAGAAGTTAAATTGGTCCTTGGAGGTAAAAAGCAGCTGCATTCATCCCCCTTTCTGCTGACTTTTGCTGTAGAGCACTGACAGTTTCCTTTTCTGTTTTCTTTACAGATTCAATACAGAAGGGGCTGGGAAGAAATTATCTCCCTGTGGAACCCCTGGGGCTGGGGCGAGACTGAATGGAGAGGGCGCTGGAGTGATGGGTATGGCTTCAGGAAACCTCTCTCCATCCTTCACAGAGCGTTTGGTGTTGGTAGAGCCTCCTGCCCATGAGAGCAGGGGTTGTCTCGCCGCTGTGCATCTCACGGCAGGCCTGTCCAGCTCACACCTACACGTGGTTATCTGTGCATCTCACGCTCCTGTGATGCCATCTGCCAAGCAACTATGAGGCACCTACTGTGTACACCCTGTACTAAGTGCACTGTGTTAAGCGGGTGCTGTGAGGTGTATATGGATGACAAGACCCAGTGCCCACCCTCCAGAAGGTTACAGTCCACAGCAGGGAATGCACATGCCCAGAATTAGTAAAAGAGGCGGGAGTCAGGGCAGGCAGGAGCCAAGCCCCGACTTGGCAAGACAGAGATGGAGAGAAGGAACTGCCTCCCTTGGAGGGACCCATGGAATTCTGATCCTGAGCATGTCACATTATCAGGGTGGAAAAGGCGTCCTAACCGGGGGCAGTTGGGGAAAGTGATGCAAAGATCTAGATGATGTTTTTGTCCAATCTACTCAGCTCTCCAGTCTTGCCCTGCTGCTCCGGATGCCTGTGAGTACTCGGTGCCTGGGATATAAATGATAAAGCTGCACCTCTCCACACTTAAATCAGGAGGCACAGGAGCTAAGACATCCCATGGGGGCCCAGCTGTGTGGTCAGTGCTTTCCCCAGGGAACTGGGCTGGCATTTCCCAGCTGCCAGAGGAGTAGACCCCTAGGCCGCCAGCCCCTTGCTGACTGTGAAGGAGACAGTGGTCCTGAGAGGACAGAGGGGCCGCAACAGGTTACTTGCTCCTCTGGGCAGCCAGCAAGGCTCAGCCCGGTCACACTCCTCCAGGGGTCTGTGTCCATCCGTGAAAAGTGTGGTGACACAGCAGCTGCTGCATCGTCACCAGTGGGGCTGGGGGTGGAGAACTTGATCTGAAAGGAAGTGCAATCCGTTCAGACAAACAGGAATGGGCCCAGCACACAATGAAATCAATACAGTGAGGACGGTGCGTCCTGGAGGCTAATGCAGAGCCAGCCAGTTCTAGACCTGATGCCCCAGGCTAAGCTGTGGCAGGACCACTCCAATCTCCCATGACCTTGGCACCCTTGGGCACTCAACCAGTGTGGGATGAAAGTATGATTGGGATGGAGGGCAAGGTAAGCAGAGATGGAAGGTGGGAGGAAACAGCACAATGAATTCCTAGAATAAACCTAACTGTGACCTCAGACGCCCCTGGGAGAATCGGGCAGTCAAACCTCCCCAGTTTCTCCTCTCTTGCCTCTATTCTTTCTTCCTTCCCAGGTGTATCCTTTGCGCTTTCCAATATAAATCCTAATAACCTCTGTCCTTTTCCAGTTCTCCTTCCCAGTCATTACTCCAAGTTGCCAAATATGGCCCAGAGTGTGACAGGATCAGCCAGCACCCCTGATTTGAGGCTGCCTGTTGGGATAGAAGTAGAGGGAAGGCAAATGACAATGACAGATTCCCTAGGGTAGAAGAAGAGGCAATATATTCGCAATTGATATTTTGCCCATGTTTCCCATGCTAAATATCAAGTGACCAGTCAAGGCAACGGGGGACACCAGGGTTTGGGGAGAGAAGCATCCCATGAGCTGGCATGTTCAGGGAAAGCTTCATGGATGGGACCGAACTTGAGTTGGCCTTGTGGTGGAGGAAGTATGACTCACTTCAGAAGAGATCACTAGATAGGAGGGGGACGCATAGGCTATGGCACCCCTCTGGGAACATCGATAGTCTTTTCAGGGCCAACAAACTGGCCTGAGGCAGAGGAAGCTGAGAGAGAGAGAGTGCTGGGAGCCAACACCAGACAGCCTGATGCCGGAAGTCTGGATTTATCCCCTACAGGCATGGGCATAAAGGAAGGCTTTTGACCATGGCCGTGATGTGTGCAGAGCAGGGACTGGGGGAGACGGATCTAGCAGCACCTGCTCTGTCGGATCACATATTGTATCTTGGCTGACTGCTGAGGGTCACCACTTTGCACCAGAAACCAGACTGGAAGGAAGTGACGGGGACTGCATAATCACTGTCTCCAAGCAGGTGGTTGATTTCTTCCCTACTTTTTAGGAATGGAGATGGATGGAGAGAACCAGATGGTCTAATCTCAGCCATAATTGAAATTTCAGTCGCACACACTTAAAAGCAAACTTGTATGAATCGATAGCGTATTGATTTACACTACAATTATTCTCCCTTACACACTGCAGAAAATGTAATTATCGCTTAATTATAAAATTGCCATTTTACAATACCACATCTGACTGCTTCAGCCTGCAGCCGGAAGCCTGAGTGGTGGCCCCTGCCTTGCTGTCCTAGCACAGAGGGGACCCAGGCTCCCCATGCAACCTCATCCATGAGAAAGGTCTCATTGAGCTTTTGTGCCCCTGAAACCCATTGCCTACAAGCATGCCTCCCCTCTAAGGAGTGGGCTGAAGAAAGGGCAGCTGCTGCCTTCTGCTTGTGAGGGTCTCTTCCTCGCCAGAGACCCAAGGACTGGCTTCTGGAACATATCGTTCCAACGAAGTGGGCAGCATTAATTAATTAAACAAACAAAAAATCACTGTGTGCTATTAGGCATGCAATTACTTTTGCACCCACCTAATACATGCCAAGGCATGGGCAAAACACCTGCGATGATAGGATGGCCAGCCAGGCTCAGCAATCTCATGGCTCTGGGAGTCTAGTGAGACATAGCAACCAATACACAAAGTAACAGTAACACAGCAGACTATGGAAGCTCAAAAGACCTGGAACAGAGGGCAGTTGGGGGCCAAGCAGGGCTTCCCAGAGGCAATGCCCTTGAAGAGGAAAGATGAGTAAGGGCAGGTTACAGAACTAAAAGGAGGAAGAGGGCGCCAGGTGCAGCGAGCATCAGGGTGAAAGTTGGGGGTGCAGGGGGTGTTTTAAGGAAATGAAGGCACTATTGCTGGAGAATAGAATTCAAGAGTGGAGGTAAGGTGAGGAAGCAAGACACTGGTAACATCAGAAAGGGTGGCAGAGGCCGAGGTTCTCTTTAAGGAGTGTGAACTTTACCTTGAGAATAATATGGAACCACTGATAGGTTTTAAGCAGGGAAATAATATAATCAAGTTTACATTTTAGAAAGATCATTTCAATGGCAGTGTGAGGAATGGATGGGAAAGTGGGCAGAACTGAGTTCAGGGAGACCAGGTGGACATCCAGAGGGAAGGGCAGGGAGCCTGAACTGGGGTAACAGCAGGAGGGATGGAAATAAGTGCCTGGCTTTGAGAGGGGTTTAAGAGGTAGGATCAATTAATGAATGCTATTTGATGATTGTTTGGATGTGTGGGTGTGACAGAGGGACTCCTCATGTTCTCACTCAGACAATAGGAGGTGGCAGAGGATGGGTATGGTCAGGGACAGGTTGATTTGGGGTCACTATGGGACTCTGTTGGAGATGTGGGGTGAACTGCAACATAAATCCATCTAGACCTCAGGAAAGAAGACCAGGCTGGGGACAGATGTCTGGAAGTCGTCAACAGGTAGAGAATAACTGGGTCCTGTCCCAGGTGGAATGACACTTGCCATGTGCTCCCCAGGAACTAATGGGGACATGTACAGAGGGTCCCTGTTGACCCACACATGGTTGAGAAAAAATGCACTGGAAAATCTCACCCCGTGGTTTGTTTGTCCATGTTCAGGTCTCAGGAGTGGGAGGAAACCCGTGACCCGCGGAAAAGCCAGCTACATAAGAAACAGGAAGATGGAGAGTTTTGGTATTTACCCTTCTTATATAACGGTGTTTTAAATCTTTAACTATTGCCCAAGTCTTCAATCCCTACCCTTTTCCCTAAACATTTACGAAGACGGAAAATAGCTTTGCAGAGACCTGTTTAGAGGGAGCCTATTTTCTCTACCAAGACACAAAAACTTTGGATGAAAAATTATTGTAGGCTCCCTCTTGGTGGGAAAGTTATTTCAGTTATGAAATGCTGAACTTTCCAGGACATTTTAATAGTAAAAGAGAATATTGGCACCAAAGGCTTGAAATCTGTGGTTTCCTGGAAGCTAGGATGCATGGTTGTCATGCCCATATCTTCTGTACCATCTTGCTGGGACCCTCGAGCTCCCCAGTTTCCTCTAGTGTGACCTCAAAAACAGCAGCAGGATGCAGACTCTGTAGCTCTGGGTGAGACATTGGCTTCATCACCCAGAAGTCACGCAGGACTAGATGTTTTGAGAACACATTCTTGGCCATATACTCACATCTCAGAGCATGACCTGTATATTCCTCAGAGGGTTGTCTGTTTTACTGAGTGATGTATTTCAATGAAAATTAGCATGTGTGGAAAGGAGCATGGGTCTAAATAATTAAGAATCAGAGGGACAAATATAGATTAGAAGGAAATCTTTCCCAGTGTCCCTGGTTTAATCACAGTAGGAGATGGGATTTTAGGTGTGGAATCCAATTTTAGGCTGATAAAGACCTCAACAATAAATTTGGCAAAACACCCTAGGGTAAAAACAATTTTCGTAGCAGCTTAGAGAACCCAGAGCAGACAGAGACTGGCAGTCATCCCACTGACCATGAAAGGGCTCACCATTGGATCAATGCGTTAAGGAGATGGCAGTTAATGATAAAGCTTCTGCCTGGTGACAGGCAGACCCCAGAACGTGACTGTGTCCTTGCTCTCCCAGCCACTGGAGCAGAAGGACTGAAAACACAGAAGGGTGCTTGATGGTGAATGAGCCAGGTTCAGACATTGGTCTCTGGGCAGGACAGTGGCTATGCTGTAAAGTCATAGGAACCCCCACCCTGGGGACACAACCACTAGTCACTGAGTGATGTATATCTGTTTTTAACAGGATGTCATGTCAAGATTTCCAACAGAAATTCGTCTCCATGTTTATATGTAGCCAAATTCCAATTACCCTGGACCATGGAAACACACTCCACGAAGGATGGTCCCAAATAATGTTTAGGAAGCAAGTGATTCTAGGAAACACTACAGGTAATGATGACACGGGTGGTCACACTGCCCAACTGGAAGCTGGCTGCCCCAGCCCAGCCCTGCCATGGCTTCAGCTCTCTCTGGCCCTTGATTCTGGGCCATGAGCCTGAAGCTGAAAGGAGGGGAGTTTGTCAGCATGAAGAGACTGTGACGGCTCCTCCAAGTAAAATGATTGCTGGTAGGGGCCAAGCAGCAGAATCGTTGATGTGATTCTCCTACAGCCCTCCATGCTGTGCCACTGTCCTTCCACTAACCCCCTCCCGCTTCCTGGGAGGAGAGCAGGCTCACCACCCTCCAGTAAACATCCAGGACAAGGGGAGGGCTGCAGAAAGAACACAGGAAAAGAGTTGGGGCCTAGGTTGGACCCTTGTCTTTGCCACATACTGGCCTTGTGATGTTGGAAACATAATTGGTCACCCTGTCCTCAGCCTCCCCAACATTCAGCAGTGGAATTAGTCATACCTGTCTGTCCTTGAGCCTAGAGAGCACCACCCAGACACAAGGGAGACTATCCCTGCCCTGTCTTGGCAGGTGTGTCCCTGCTGAAGTCCCACAGATAGGCGCCTCTGAGCCCGTCTTTGAGCTCCCCTGAGATGAATCTTGTTGATCATGGCCTTGGGAAAGTCACATTCCCTCCCTGTACCTCCCATTCCCTGTTTGTGGCATTGATGAGTGAAAGAGCTCCCTGTGAAGAGGAACCAGAGTGTGCTTATACATCCTTGATAAAAGAGGCTGCGTAAACAATGCATTTGTGTGTGAGAGTGTGTTTGTTGTGTGTTTACACCCAGGGATGTGTATGCATCCCTTCCTCTGGGCACCTGCCTGTCGAGATGGTTTGTTTGAATGAGCCCATACCCCATGGTGTCCCTCTTCTTGACCTCCAGGCTCTAGTGATCTACAGAACTGCTGCTCAGAGAACCTTGTCACCAGGAGGTCTTGGGCAGAACCTCAAGAGCTTCTGAGTCACTGTTGGGCAGCAAATTTACTGATTCCTCTTCCTGAGCTACGCCTCTCTGATTATAGGGCCAAGGCCCTCTCCCCTGGATACAGTCCTTATCAATGAACTAACAAAACCTGTACATGAGGGCCGTTTTCAGTAATACCTTACAATGGAAAAAGAAAAGGGAGCCAGTGATCGAGCACCTGCATTTTAATGCACCGTCTTATCCAGTCCTCACGGCACGTCCATGCTATGATGGTCCTCTACGCCTCCCCACTCCCTTGCAGAGCTCCCCCATTGTCAGTCCAATCTTCTGATGTATATCAATTCATCTCTATCTTGATTTATCTTCATTCTTCCATGTATTTGAATCTAATGGTTTTCACATTAGCTCGCTCTCTCTTGTTCTGGCTTTGATAAGCATGCTTGGTTAGAAGAGTACAGCAATTGCCATCTCTCTGCCTATTTTCCTGTCTCTAGTTGTGCTTGGGTGGTTCATGCCATTTCAAGGCTCTGATGGTTACCACCAATGCAAAAGCTCACTTGTAGCTGGGAACTCTGTAATTTCACTTATCATTATAAAATAGACTTTGACTTTACAGTTTAAGAAACATTTTTCACACAGTGGGGACTATACAACCTTTCCTGTGTTTAAGAGGAGGAAGCCAAGGTTTAGAAAATAAACTTGTATCTCAAGTAGTAACTGTGAGGATTAGGACCCAGGCCTTAGGTCTCCAATCCAGAGTTCACAACACAACCCCACAGAGCTCTCTGCACTGGACATGGTCCCGCCCGGGATTCCCAGTAGTGAAGCTGAGCTCTAGTAACAGCTCTATCTGATGCAGGAGGACTTCGGAATGATGCTCAATTCAACTTTTCTGTGCAAGAGCCAATGGAAGGCACCAATGTTGTCATCTGCATCACAATTGCTATCACGCCACCAAATTTGAAGGCAGAAGATGAGAAACTTCCACTCAATTTCCAAGTGATTCCGGTAAGGCAGCCTGCTTCAGGGCTTTCCCTTTTAGAAATTCAGTGTAAACCTTGAGTTGGGGAGAACAGCTTTGGCCATGCTGGGAGATTTGACTATACCACAGCCTTGGAGACAAATCCCAAAGAGGCTGTAGCATTCATCCAGTCCAAGGCTAAATGTGCAAGAAATCTGAGGCCAGAGAGATGACAATCGACCATAATTACAGTGGGACTCACCTCCTGCCTGTGTCGCTTGTCAGCGTTTTCTGGGACGCTGTAGAATCGAATGCTTGCTACTCAAAAAGTGGTCTGGGCCAAGACTAGCTGTTCTAACAAAGCAGATTCTGGGCTTATTCCAGACCTTCTACATCAGAATGTTTAAGGACAGAGCCTGAAAATCTGCATTTTCATAAGCTCTCCAGAGGCTTATGCACATTAAAGTTTGAGAATCATTGGCTAAACTTTGGAAGTTGTGGGGGCGGGGGGAAGCTGTCTAAACTGTTCTGAGTATAAATCCAAGAGGTGTGTTTTTCTCTTATGTTTAGACCAAAGTCGAGTCATAGTTTGGTGGTTGGCATGCAAACTTCTGCTTGGCTATTCTGAGGCCAGGTTTCCCCTCCACCTAGGCTCTCTCTCCTTTCATGGTTTTGGTTTTATGAAACTTTTATTTTAGGTTTGGGGGTACATGTGAAGGTTTCTTACATAGGTAAACACGTGTCATGGGGGTTTGTTTTATAGATTATTTCATTACCCAGGTATTAAGCTCAGTACCCAGTAATCATCTTTTCTGCTCCGCTCCCTCCTCCCACCCTCCCCCCTCAAGTAGATCCCAGTGTCTGTTGTTTCCTTCTTTGTGTTCATAAGTTCTTATTATTTAGCTCCCACTTATAAATGAGAACTTGCAGTATTCGGTTTTCTGTTCCTGTGTTAGTTTGCTAAGGATAATAGCTTCCCGCTCCATCCATTTTCCCAGGAAAAAAACATGATCTCGCTCTTTTGGTGGCTGCATAGTATTCCATGGTGTATATGTACCACATTTTCTTTGTCCAATCTGTCACTGATGGGCATTTAGGTTGATTCCATGTCTTTGCTATTGTGAATGGTGCTGCAGTGCACATTCACATGCATATGCCTTTATTGTAGAATGCTTATGTTCCTCTGGGTATGTACTCAGTAATGCGATAGCTGGGGGAATTCATTTTTTAAAAATACCATTTAAAAGAAAAAAGCTACAAAAGAACGTCTGATATCTCTACTCCCTGCTATTCCCCCAAACAATTCGGTGCATCCCCCAAGTCAAGTGAAGGTTCTCAAATCATACACCCCACGGCTTCTTTGCACTAATGTGGATAATTAAGATCATGTACTCATCACATGCTGGGATCCTCTCTCCTCATAATAGAGTTGAAGAAAATGAGGCCCCAAAAGGTGAAGTGACATGGTCAGAGTTAATGGCAGAGCTGAGACTGGCTTCCAGAGGTCCCCTAAGCCTTCAGTCAAACACACAAGTCACCTTTCTGAGCACCAGGGATATCAGAGGTCCTTTAGCAGACTGGGCTGGAACTTGAATTACAGTGTCTCTAGGAATGATTTCAGTTTCTGTTCACTGAGCTGAAAGCAAAATTCACAGCCTTGAGTGTCAGTGCATTTATGGACAGACAGGGCTCCTGGGTACCCAGACATGGCTGAACAGTCCTGTGCATTGGCTGTGGTTCACACTAATAAGAGGGCCTCACGGTGACAGAATATAGATCGTGTCTCTCTTACCAGAAATGCTTTGGACCAGAAGTATTTCACATTTGAGATTTGGAGGATTTTGGAATATTTGCATTATATACTTACTGATTCAACATCTCTAGTCCAAAAGCTCAAAATCCAAAATGCTCCAATGTGCACCTCCTTTGAGTATTATGTTGGTGTTCAAAAGTTTTGGATTTTCGAGCATTTTGGATTTCAGATGTTCGGATTAAGGATGCTCAACCTGTACTTCAGAAGTACAAGCATGTTCACATTCATTGTCTCAAAAACCCAATTAGCCCCACTTTTGTAGGTGTGGAAGCTAAAGCTCAGAGAGGAATGACCTATCCAAGGTGCACCTTGGAGGTGACAGGGGTGTTTGATCCCAGGACTTAGGGTCTCAGGCCCAGGGCTCTCGGTAGGGCTTAGGAGCATGCCTTTCTGATGATACTCATGGCTCCAAAAACCACAAAGAGCAGGAAAGCTTTTGTGTTCTGCTCTCCTTGACCATATTTCCATTTCCCAATTTCAGCAATTTGGTGGAGAGACATTGCTGGCGTTTAGCAGAGTAGTTTTGAGGTGCCTCAAACCCTCTGATGCTATCAAAGAATATCTCTTAAGGATGCAGTAGTACACGGTTGTCATTTTCATCACCACCTGGTACCTGAACACTTTTTCCACCTTAGGGGAATCCTGGTGGGAGGCAGGGTCCAGCCTCCTACTGCAAGCAGCTAGAGGCCAAATATTCCCTCAACCAAGCCCTTGGATGCAAAAGTTGTAGACTTGTGACCCAGGCTTGCCCAATTAGATGCTCCCTTCATCTCCCCCTCACCCCTCATACACACACACACACACACACACACATACACACACACACACATACACACACACACACACACACACAGTCACTCAGAGCCTTGGCACTCGAGGAAATAACTAAAATAGGTGGGAACAGCTGAGGATTATTTGCTGTGTATCCTTCTTGTCTGGCCCCTGCCCACCTCTGGGCTGCATTTTCTAGCATCCCATCGACTCTGTGAGCTTTCCTTCCAAGAAGCACCTTTCAGCCCACCCCAGCCTGCATTAGTTTCCAGGGCTTTCAGACAAGAATTCCTGCTGACTCAGGTGCCTTCTAAGAGGACCCTCATCCTCAGATTCTCCAGCTCTCACCTCTGGGAAGAAAAGGCTGGAGGCAGAGGGAAAGATTTGGGAAAGGCTGAGAAGGAACTGAGGTCCCTGGTCTGCCCAGCCAGGATTGACCAGGTCAAGCACCAAAGAGGCCTACTAGAAACATCTCAGCCAACTCTTCCTTCTTCTGAGCCAAGACAGAAGCCCAGAAAAAGATCACAGCTGCCCCAGCACACACACAACTTCCGAGGCTCTGTTCACACGGGTGACCATGGGCCTTGTGTTGATTCACCCAAAGTCTTCACAGTTCAGGAACCCTACCGAGACTGTAACTACACCATTTTTAAAATGATATCAAACCCACTTCCCTACTTTTCTGCCAGAGATGTGTTACTTCTCACCATTCCCCAATTTGCTAAAAGAACACTCAGACCCAAGAGCTCCTCAGGCTTCCTGGAGATCCCAGCAGATCTTGCAAGATCCTGATTGAGTTAAACACCAAAGAACAGCTCAGACCTGGACAACTCAAATGATATGGGTTGCTTTCACAGTTCAGCTGAGAAACAGCAATGTACCTGCCAGCAGCCAGACTCTCAGAAGGCTCCAGGGCTCACATGGTGTCTGTGGCTCCAGTGCTGCCCTGCTGATATGATGATGCTCCAGCCCTGGCATGGGCCTGTGACTCCCCAGCTGCTGTGGGAGCACTGCTCTGCTTTACATCCAACTAGACCCTGATGGGGTATGAATAGGCAGGGAGAAGACAGGACAGTGAAAAGGATGAGGGTGAATGAGCCAATTCATCCTTACCTCCCTCAGAGTTCCTCCCCAAGGCCTGGACTTTCCACCTTCCTCTCAGCTCACCCTTGGCCTCCAGATAAGTCGGTCTGGGAAAACTGAGAGGTCTGTAAACATGGATGGGGCCCAGGGTCAACAGTGGAAAAGAATCACGCCAACTAAGGAAGACATCACCTGGTGGTGACAGGGCTTGATTGCAAAGCAAGCAGCACAGCTTGCCCTGTTCCCAACTCTGCTACTTAAACTGCTCAGCCTCAATTTCTACACCCATAAAATAGGGAGCTCAGCATCGGCTTGCAGGATTATTGTGAGTATCCAACACATTACATACAAGTGCTTTGCAAACTGTAGAGAGGCTTTTAATGGAACTGCATCCTCAGGTATTCCTTCTACTACATGAAGACTGGAACATGGGTATCTCCCCATTCATAGGCACACAGACATTCCTACAAGCATTGGGGGTGGGGGTGCAAGAACAAATTCCCATCTATTTACAGTGGTCTGATGGACTAAAAGAAGTTGACTTCTTAAGGAAGCTCCCGATGTTAGAGAGTTTACATTTGCACCAGGTTCTGTGCCATCTGCAGGCCCTGTCAAACTCTCCCCCTTCCTTCCAATGCAATCATCATTGCTGTGAAGAGTAACCACACCTTGCTGGGCCGACCAAAGAATACCTCCTCCTCTCAGACACCTCCTTTTCTGCCTCAGTTTCCTTCCTCTTGCTGTTCTCTGCAACTGAGTAGGTTTCATTTCTTACAACCTCACACAGAGAATGGGTAACCAGTCATCCCAGTTCACCTCTAGGTGTGCCAAGGAACAGGCAGGCCACACAAGGAAGAGGAACATGTTCCACTTACACATTTTTTGAGGTTATCCCCATTGATCCATTCCATAAAGCTATCAGAGGAAATCGTGACACCTAGTGGATCACCAAATCAGTCCACAAGCGCGGGATGTGTGGGCTCACATCTTCAGGCTGCAAGAGCCACGGCCTTGGAAAGGGCCGTAAGTTCTACCACACTATTGGTGGTTCTCACCATGCAACTTGGAGAAGGTGCAATATTCTCCAACTCCAATGTTATCACAGATATAAGTAACGTTTGTAAAATTCATACCTAATAAATTTAGGAAGTCATGTCTGCTTACAGCTATTATGTGTCTGTTAAAACTAGTTTGTAGATTGGTCCATGAATGCTTTGTCGGGTCATGAAAGTTAGAGTGCAACAGTGTTTGAAGACTCTAAGTGATGGTGTATCTTGTTTCTAATAAGAAAAATTTCTTTTGTCTTTACTTCATCTTATTAGAAAGTGATATGTCAGTGTTTAAAACAGGCTTTGTGGCAGCTGGGCATGGTGGTTCATGCCTGTAATCCCAGCATTTTGGGAGGCCAAGGCAGGCGGATCACAAGGTCGGGAGTTCAAGACCAGCCTGGCCAACATGGTGAAACCTCGTCTCTACTAAAAATACAAAAATTAGCCAGGCATGGTGGCATGCGCCTGTAATCCCAGCTACTCAGGAGGCTGAGGCAGGAGAATCGCTTGAACCCAGGAGGCAGAGCTTGCAGTGAGCAGAGATCATGCCACTACACTCCAGCCTGGGTGACAGAGCGAGACTCTGTCTCAAAAAAAAAAAACAACAAAAATGCTTTATGGCAGGCATAATAGGTATAAAATAAATTCTTTAAAAGAGAGGAAGAAAAGGTGGAGGAATGCAGGGATGAAACCAATGAGCCACGCTGTTCAGTTCTGCTTGCCTTTTTGTTTGGGTCTGAGTTCCTAAACCTGCCTTTCTCCCTGTTTCCAACAGGCTGGCTCACAGGTATGGCTCAGCATCGTCCTTGTCCTGCACCTCTGCTGCCGTCCACCAGTGAAGCGTTAGGCCACTTCCAATGCCCGTGGCCTCCACGTGTTCAGTGGCTGCAAATTCAGTCTAAGTCTTACATCAGACACAGGCCTAGAATCCCCAAACAGGTTCACAAAGCAGGAGAATATTTAGCTGTCCTGGTTTGAAGCTTTGACCCTTTGAGCTGTTCTCTTGTTAACATTCAAGTGAAACCATCCTCAGGACCACGGCCTCTGTTAGAGAAGATTGATGAAGCTGGTTCCTTTTAAGATGAGAGCAGCACTAAGGGGTACCTTGGAAAAGATCTTCAGCCTCCTAAAGTAGTCAGTCCCCAAATCCTCCCTAAGTAGGATGCATGCTCTCCAAATGCGGCTTCAAGGTACATCCTTGAGCCCGTCTTGCGAGAAACCGCCACCATCCTAAACAGATCATCTGGCCCAGGATTGGTGAAAGGCAACTTGCCCATATGAGGAAGGATGGAGAAGGACAGGTGGAGTTTGGAATACCTATCCTCACAGGCACTCAGACCTACCCCTCTGCCCATGGCTGAGAGCTCTGAGCCCCCAAGAGGGAGGTGCATCTGCCTGGGGGCCACAGATGAAAGCGGGGAGCAGGATGTGGCCACAGACAACAAAGAGTGATTACAGCACCTCCAGACCTTCCAGGGGAGCCTGCCTGTGACAGTGGTGGCCCAGCCACAGAGCTGGGGTCAGGATCTCACTCTGGTCCCTGACACCCCAGCTAGGTTGGGATGGGCATTGAGAGAAGCACTCAGGTGCAAGGAGCCATCAGCATCTCAGGCCCCAGAGCTGGAGAACAAAGTGGCACTTAATCCAGGAAAAAGCACAGGACCCATCCCTACAAGCTCAGAGTCGGGTCTGTGCATGACCAGTCCTGGGTTTGTGGTTTGTTGATGCTGGGTACTCTGAGCAATGGACCAAGAACCCCCACGTTGTTCCCCCACACTCACACTTCTCACTGCCACTGAGCAAGTCTGTTCTGAAGGATCAGGAGCCTGGACAGGGCTATGAGGGGCCAACAGAGGGAGCAGGACAAGATAATGGGTAAGCAGGGAGACCCTTGCCTTCTAATTGTAGGAGGCACACTGCCCACACACCTCTGCATGCCCACTGCCTCCCCTTGCACCCACACATGCATGCACCCTCGCCCATACCCAGAGCCACGGGACACTGCTGACCCTCTGGAGAAGAACTGATTCCATCATTGCTTTTGCCATAAGGGCGCAAGCAAGTCAGGCTCCCAAACCTGCTGAGGCTATTGTTAATGTCAGCAGAATTGCATTGGAGATGCCACCCAGCCATGCCCCTGGGGCAGTGGCCTATCTCCTCTTTCACCTTGGAGCCCAACCCTGTCCCTACTCCTGAAAAGAAACTTTCCCCTTTCACGTGTTCCCCACAAGGCTTAGCTCATAAATAATCATTTCCTACTGCATAACCATCCGAAATGGAATCCCTATGCTTGACTGTAGTGAGGAAAATTTGTTTAGCAAGGGGTTTTTATTACATAATATGTATGTGACATCTGGTAATAGGAACTGCATTATATTTATTGTTTTATCTCTGAGAAAATATTGAAATAAAAGGAAAATGATCAGGGCCCATTATTCTCCAATGAGAAGGAATCTCGGGGCTTCGCTGGAGAGATGAAACAGAGGAAGTGAAAAGAATTCAATTCTGTAATAGTATAGCAGTCCAAGTATTCTGCTAAACATTCAGGAGAGAAGGGGCTTCAGGGGCCCCGGAAGAAAATCAGTGTTGAAATGATGTCACTAGTTTCCATGGAGGTTTTCTTTCTATATAAGCAGGGAGAGAAAACTCAGAAACTCAGGATGCTGTTGGACTCAATGAGATAAAACTGTGTGTAGTATTTCTTTGCACCCATTGTAGTGTCCAGGGTCTAGATGAAACGACAGTCTAAATGCTACTGCTTTTTGAGAGTTCAGCTGAGCACCGTCTCCATTTATAGAACCTGTAATGTTATCTTGGTAAATGGAAAGGGTCTAGAAGGTGGTGGGTCTTTCTTGGTGCCTGGGGTCCATGCACAGAGGGGGCTTTCTCACAATAATTGTATTTCTTGTATTTCTTCTAATTCCAGAGGTTCCAGGAGAAATTTCCACCCGTGTTTTCTTCCCCGTTCGGAAACGTTGTCCAAAGCTCAAATAATAAATTCCGCCGCAACTTCACTGTGACCTACCATCTGAGCCCTGGGAACTATGTTGTGGTTGCACAGACACGGAGAAAATCAGTGGAGTTCTTGCTCCGAATCTTCCTGAAAACGCCAGACAATGACAGGTACAGAACCCTCTGGGATTCTAAATGTTTTATTCTATTTAACTTTATAAAAATGCGTTGTGTCGTTATGGGCTGTGCTCTGTGTATTCGTGCAGCATGTCACTGGGGACGCAATATTGGCCCCACTCTAGAGCAGCTCACCATAAAGGGGGAGCGAGAAAGTCTGTGAACCAAGAACCAGACCACAAACAGGATGGGGCCATTGCCAGATGGAAATGCAAAGTGGCACGGGAGGACTGAGTGGCAAGAGGGACTGAGAGAAATGGCACTTGAGCTGGCCTTTGAAGAAAAACACAATTTAATAGCTTAAAAGGGAAGGTGATGGTGGCCATGGGAAGGTGGTAGAAGAAAGCATGAATGGTGGCAGGGAAGTGACTGTGCACAGGGCTGCTTGGAGAGTAAGTAGCATCGGCATCTATACAGGAAGGTGGCATATCGCCAGCATGTCACATGTCCTGAAATGTGGGGTACAGCAGGGAGACAGTGAAAGATGGGCCTGAAAGAAAGAGTCCATCACGGAGGGTCTTCCATGCCAACTTGATCATTCGAGACTGCGACCAGCAAGTGCTCACCCCGCTGGGCCCCTTGTCTTCTCTTGGGCCCAAGGCAGACATTGCCATCATTATGGCAGTCTTTGCAGTTGAGCGTGGGTGAGACCTTCCAAGTCCAGCATGGCAGGCCGCCATCACACCACCAATCAGAGATGGAGCCTAAGGCAGAGCCTATCTGCCATCCTGACAATGGGGGTTGCTGGAAGTATCTGGTTGTGGAAGGAGCCATTTACTAAACAGTTAAAGACCAGACCATGTCCAGCCAAAAGGCTGGGCTCGTGGCCACAGTGTTGTAGCTGCTCACTTCATGTCCTGCGGTGCTGAGGGTGCCCCATTCAGGAACTTGGCATCAATATCCAGTGCCAGCTGGGTGCCCTGTATATGCAGGCCCCCTTTGAGTGGTGAGCTGGTCATCCTTGTCACACTGTCCTCTGATTTTCTAGGCACCTGAGCCACCATTTCAACCTCAGAATGGAGGTAGGTATGCAGCAAGGTTTGGCTGACAAGCCTCATTGGCCCCATCCCATCCCCAAGAGCTTCTGTCTCCTTCTTTGCGCCTTCCCTTGCCCTCAACCAATGAAAAGAGAGATACCAATGATAGGCTGATGATGGCTCAAAGGGGCGGGCGGGGTAGGGGGAGAAGACCAGACCTCCAAGGCCAGGCTCAACGCAGTCCTCTTCCTTCCACAAACTTCAGTTTTCTCATTCCCCAGAAGGCTTTTTCCAACTGCCCAATAAAGCCTCTTTCTCAGGTCTTGGCAGGGGTTGTTGTGCCCTTGCTGAACCAGATGGGTGGCCTCCTTCCCCAGAAGTCTAACATTGGCTATTTTCCCTTTGATCCAGGGAAGCCCTTCCGAACATGGCTCCCAACAAAGCATTTTCAACAGATATGCTCAGCAGGTATGGTACCCCAGGGGCCTTACGTGGGAGCAGAGAAAGGGGATCTGAGGGAGGGACAGCTCTTATAGGCCCTTATTGGGATGCAGAGAAGCGAAGTGACTTGATGGATTATTTTACCTGCCTCTCTTTCTGGATCATCTCCAGAACTGCTCTGGCTGCCAAGCTCGGTAGAGACACGGCACCCCACCCAGTGTCATCTGGGTGACATCAAGATGGAATGTAGAGCTTAGAAACGGAGGGGATAATTATGGGTTGTGAGGTGTATTGCCTTCTAAATCTTTAAACAAGCAATTGGCAGTATCCCTTAAAACCTTTCCTTCTCCTACTCGGCCACCTCCCACCAACCTGGCATCGTTCCTCCCGGGAGCTAGCCAGCTTCAGAAAGCACATACAGCATCCTTGCTGCCAAGCCACCTATGTGCACACAGGATTTCCCTAATGGCTTAATAAACTGTTATAAAGAACTCCTTGACTTGTCAGAATAAAATAGCTGCCAGGGGCTCTGCACAATGGGCCTCTTACCGTTAATAATTGTGTTGGTGTGGAAAGTGGACAGTGATACCGATGTGCGTCTCTACCCTGCCGCCTTGAACCAGGAAGAGGCCAAGGACAGGAAGGAGGGCAGGCCCTGTCTCTGCATTCAGAGGGTCACTGGGGCAGTGGTCACCCAGAAGCAGCCTGGGCCAAAGTAGGAAAACTTAGGGAAAAAAAAAAGAATGTGGCTGGAATGAGGGGCATGTGTTGCAAAGAGCAGCTGAACACAGGAACACAGACCTCCATGAAGTCAGTACCAGCCCAGGATCCAGGTCCACTATCTGGGCTGATTCAGGAGGCACTTCCCTCACTGCATGACAAGGCCGGCCAAGATGACTGTCCTCAGTCTGCAAGCTCCCAAAGGCAGGGATGATATTATATGCATTCCTTGTCCCCAACACTGATCACTGTCCTTGGCCAAGGAGGTGCTCAATCATTTTTATTGAATTAAGGCAGATCACCTCCCCCAGAGCAGATGCCTGAGTGAAGGTTAGCCCCCGAGATGGTTAGCAGGCGTAATTAGGATGCCTGAGACCAAGCTTCCTTCAGTGGCAGGTGGCAAATTCTCACACACGGCCCATGCACCTGCACCTCTAAAATAAAAATGTCTGCCATATGTGAAGATGGGACAGATTTTCTAATCAGGACTTTTCCAAACAACAGCCAAATCCCTCCTCATAGAGGGTGATTAGTGGCCCATAGGGGGCCTTTGTGGGAATTAGAGTAAGACCCCAGTGTGGCACTCTGCCAGATACATGGCTGGGAAGTAGAAAAGAGATGGGATTCCAGCCCCCTTTCACCTCTCGGCCAGGCACTCTTGAGCAGGACCCATCTGGCAGTATTCTGTAATCCTGCAAGCTGTCCTCAGGGTCTGTGTCCTCCAAAGAAAGTTTAAAGCAAAATAATCCTCCATGCACTCACTGTGTCCTCTCTTCTGACCTTTTCTATCACTTTAGATTTAAACTAATACAATGGTTGTCGGGTACAGTGGCTCATGCCTGTAATCCCAGCACTTTGGGAGGCCACGGCAGGCAGATCAGGAGGTCAGGAATTTGAGACCAGCCTGGCCAACATGGTGAAACACTCTACTAAAAACACAAACATTAGCTGGGCATGGTAGCACATGCCTGGAGTCCCAGCTACTCGGGAGGCTGAGACAGGAGAATTGCCTGAACCCAGGAGGCAGAGGTTGCAGTGAGCCAAGATCGTGCCATTGTGCTGCAGCCTGGACAACAGAGCAAGACTCCATCTCAAAACAAACAAACAAACAAAAAAACTAATACAATGACTTGATGCTACCACCGGTTCTTCATTCACTATAGTAGTAGTGACAGCTCTATAACCCAGGGTCTGCCTGTGGGAAAGGAAGGATCCACTTAGACTCTGGGATGAGCTAGGTCTATCCACCAAGTAGCCAGCATTTACTGAGCACCCAGTCATTACAAGTCCCACACTAAGCTTTGGGAATCCCAAGGAATAGCTTTTGGGCATCTTGCATTGTGGTGGTTGAGGCAAACATGCAATTTTTTAGGAGATTGTTTAAGCATCCCTCACCTCCATTCCTACCCTCATCTCCTCAGACTCTTTTGGTTGGTTATGGAATGCGGGACCCGGGGCAGGCTCTGTCCCCACGTGGGAATATGGAGGGAAAAGACATGGTCCATGCCCCAAAGCTGCTTTATAGTGGATGATTCCATGGAAGTCGGAACTCCTCATTAGCATGCTGACTACCGCTCAAAGCGAGGTGTCCTGAGTCTCTGGAAGAGAAACTCAGTTGATAGTGGGCACCCAACACCAACTTTCCTGATAAAACCCAAAGTGAGATGTGGGAGAAATGACCTGAGGACCATTTTCAGGCACTGGCAAGATGTCTTCCTCAGGGGCATCCTGAGGGGTCATCCTTCTGGGTGAGGACCCCGTCAGGATGGGCTCTGGGGCTGTTTGTGCTTCCAGTTCAAGGTGGTAAGACCAATACAATCCTGGGAGATGGAAGGTGCTGATTCTCAGAAGACCCCCAGGAGGCACCCTCTTCTACCTGACCAGTGCCACTCCACAGGGCCACCTGCTGATAAATCTTTCCAGCACCAGCTCCCCATGAAAATGCTTTCCCAGGGCAATACCAGCATAGCATCCCCTCTGCCCTTCCCAGGCTGGACGTGAGGAAGAGCCACATACAGAACAGCTCCATGTCTCTGTGAAATTGTCATCAAAGACACTGCCTGTCAAGCTGCTGGATGCCCCCAGTATAAAATCAAACGCAGTTAACTGTCTCAGAAGTTGAGGCCAGGAAGAATTCCTCCCTCCCCAACCTCAATTGCTTCCCGCTCTTAATCCAAAGAAAACCATGTCTCCCTTTTTGCTTCGGTGGCTGGGAAAATTAATGCTAAGTAATGTGCTCAATGATAGCAGTTTCTCTTAGCCCACATTTCTGTTATTTTTAACTCCTATTATCACACACGTGCATACACACACACGTACACAGTAGTCATTACTTTTTCCTAAGTCTCTTCCTGGAAGCAGATGGGGAACACATCTGAAGGGCTGAGTTGATTCATTCAACAATACTTACCCTGAGGGGTTCCCAAGTGCCAGAGATGGTGGGAAGGACTAAACTGCTTTCAGTCCAGTAATGGATAAAGAGAGAAATGCAAGGTCACCTACACCAGGGGCCAAGCATCAGGAGTGACCAACACGACAGATGTGCAGGGGAGGGAGTCACTACTATGGCTGGGAGCCATCAGGTAAGGCTTCACGATGAGGGCAAGATGGGTACATTGTGGGGACTAAGTGCTTGGAAATCTGAGTGTTTTTACAGGGCAGGCAGATGTG
This sequence comes from Papio anubis, assembly GCF_008728515.1. Classification (NCBI taxonomy): domain Eukaryota; kingdom Metazoa; phylum Chordata; class Mammalia; order Primates; family Cercopithecidae; genus Papio; species Papio anubis. The sequence goes on along the minus strand of NC_044989.1, from coordinate 30,570,790 downwards.
CCTCTGAGATCCTGGAACTCATATAATTCCTGCATTCCTTCCTTATTTGGTTCAGAGGCTGGACATTGATGCCACCCAGCTTCACAGCCTTCTCAACCAGGAGCTTCTGACAGGTACGAGCAGCCCAAGGGCAAGCTGGCCCCACCCTCCTCCCTGCTGGCAACCCCCACCCCACACCCCGCTGTCAACACTTCAGTCCTTCCTGTCCTTCTCTCCTCAGGACCTCCAGGGGACATGTTCTCCTTAGATGAGTGCCGCAGCTTGGTGGCTCTGATGGAAGTATCCTTTGCGGTCGTCCCTCCCATGCTCTGAGCGCCCCCCTGCTCTGTGGGCTTCCCCAGAGTCTTAATTAGGACAGTAGGGAACCCTTTTCTCACTCTTAGTATTTTCTCTTCTTTCCTGTCCCTGAGTTTCTGGGGATTCTCTACTAACTCACGAACGTGCCACAGCAACAATGATAATAGTTACCATCTATTAAGCACCTACTATGTGCTGATCAGTGTACTGGGGGGGGGATGTGTGTGTGTCCTTATAATTCTTGAAGCAACCCCTCTGATACAAAACGTATCATCTCATCATACAGTGGAAGAAACAGGAGTTCAGAGAGGTTAAGTAATTTGCCCAGATCACACAGCTAGTCAGGACTCGTGCCCACATTTGAAGTTGGAGCTTTCAGCCTCCAAAGTCTATGCTCTAACCTTATCCTAAACCGCCCTTTATAGCACCGTTGGGAACTATTTTCCCTTTCACCTGTTCCCTTCCCACTGGAGGAGTCTCTGTTATCTAAATTTCTTACTCAACAAGTCCCCAGTTCAATCAAGATAACTACCACCAAAACACAGAAAACTGCCTGGTCGACACAGCAGTTGCACCTCAGCATTGTTACCATGCTGCGTTTGCAGCGGGAGAGGCTGGGCAGATGCAGTTCAGCAACTCACTCCAGGCCCGTGGCTACAAGTGTAGGACCAAGAATAAACCCCAGGTTCCTGCCCCTCCTCCTGATTTCCATTCCCCAGTGAGCCATCCTCCTGCTGTGCACCCCTCGTTTGGCAGGCAGGAGAGGCTGACTCCATGAGTGTAGACCCCCAGATGCTGCCCTGCCAGCCCCTCACTAGGCAGTGTGCTGTCTCGTGAGACGCTCTGTCCCTCTCCCGCACCATTGACAAGGCTCAATTGGGACTGTGAAGCCGGCCATTGTAAAACAAGAGGGGTTTTTTGATGAAATCATAAATCAGGCCCTGTCTCTGCTGGCCTTGCTTTGGAATCTGTCAGAGACACTACCCATCTCCCACAGAGGAATCCAAATGGTCCTCATCGACCCACGGCCCAGGGTGAGTAACCCTAGGGGAGGTCACCTTTGCTGGACCCCTGCAAAGCAGACAGGTCTCTTTCAGCCTTCTTCCTACTCACTCGCTGGCTCCCCTTCCAGTTCTCAGAAGTTAATGCTTTTCCCTTCATTAGTCATCACTGAACCCATCACACGGCGCAGCCAGGGCTGGCTTTAACATGCCCACGGGATGTGTTCCCTCTATACTTATGCGCACAGGGCTCTATGTGCTTTCCTGTGGCTGCTGCTTCTGGGTTGCCATGACCCCTTCGTGCTCCTCCCCAACTTCTGGAGCCAAAGCACCCACTCCAACTGGTGGAGGCTGTGTTCTAGACCCCTCTCTTCCCTCAGATGCAAGTGATATTGGCCTCTTTTCCTCAGGGGTTCCTTCTTCCAATTGCCCATTTTTCTTTGTGAAGCAAATCTAAGCCAGGTCCCTTTCAGACGCAGCAGGAGCCAGCTGGCATGCAGCCACATCTAGGTGACAATGGACCAGCTGGCATGAGGCCACATCTAGGTGACAATGGACCAACTGTGTTGCTAGTGATGGATGGACCTGCTCCGGCTTCACTGGCAGGACGGCAGCCCCTCTGCACCTTGCACACTGACTGGTTCACACTTAACTCCGTACCCAGCTGAAAGTGGATGGGCGGCTAGACCAAGAGGAGTTTGCGCGACTGTGGAAGCGCCTTGTTCACTGCCAGGTACAGGCACATTCTCTGTGACTAGCACGCTCATTCCGTCCAGTTAGCAAGGATTTACTGGGTGTCTAACCCTGCACCAGGGTTCAGGGGTATGAAAGAGGAGGAAATCTCACCCCTGCCCTCAAGGAGAGCTCGCATGTTGTTTGGGGAGACGTAGTGCAACTCTAGAAGGCAAAGGCAATGCCCAGTTAGGTGGCGGAATCAGGGATGTGTTGGAGGTGGGAGGAGAATGCTGTCCCTGTAAGCTAAAGCTGCCCACTAGCATCTCCCCCAACCCCCACTCCTCCATCCACTGCAACACCTGCTAGCTTATCTCATCCCCGTCCAATCCATCTGCCAGAGGATCTGTCGAAAACAGTGATGTGGCCTGAGGCCTCAGTGTGGCCTCCCCATTTTTCCCAGGACAAAGTCTAAACCCTCAGAGTGGCACACAAGACCCTCTAAGTGGGTCCCCATTTGGGGCCCAGGAGAAGCCCTTTCCACTCATCCCACTCTCTCCTTTAGACTCCAATACAAGTCTAAAGGAGACTCACTACTTCCTGTAAACGTCACACCTGTGCCCCTTCACCCTGCCCCTCCCGTTTCTCCCCTCCCCGCACACTCAGACTGGCCAGTGCCCACCTACCCTGAGAGTCCAACCTCTACCACTCCTTCCCTGCAGAACCTTCCCTGGGGACTCTGCTGGCCCCCATGACCCCTCTGGCCCCTAACACTTGAACCCACATCTGTCAGGGCCAGCCACACTGTGTCGTCTTATCATCTTGTACTTACAAATAACATCTCCTTATTAGGAAAGCAATACCTATCATAGTTAAAAAACAGAAAATATAGATGGGCAAAAATAAACTTAGAAAACATGGTCTTGCCAACCAAAGGGAAACTGTTAACACCTAGTGAACATACTTCAGAATTTTTCTTGTAATATGTATACCCACACATGCCAAATAGAAGTATAATCTGTTTTTAAAAATTAATAAATGCCAATAAATACATCAAATGTCTAGCCATGTCACTAAATATTTTCATAACATGTTTAAAGGCTGAAAAAAAAAGCATTCCTGTGTGGCTATTTCATTATATATCCCCAGATCCCCAAGCAGGGGCCACTTGGTTTCTCATTTCATTGCAGGGCACTGCGACGGCCGGCATGTCCACTCCCCTGGTCCCCCAGGGCAAGGGTTCCCTCATATCCATCTTTCCCCAGCACCTCCATAGTGTCTAAAACACAGCAGGGGTTCAAAATGCTGAATAAATGACCGAAGGAATTCCGAATGAACGAGTGAATGCCTGAGATCATTCTAGGTCTGTCCTTGCACTCACCAAAAGCCGAATAACGCCCCCAAAAAGCTGTCCAGCTGCTATTTTGCAAAGGCAAAACCATCTCCCACGGTTGCCTCAGTCACATACCTGTGTGTGGGTACTTTGCTTTGGAGTAGCTCCTGGGGACAGCTAGGCATAGACCCAAATTAGGGTCCTGAGTTCAGTCCTGCAGCACTTACACACCTAATCCAAGGCAAAATGTTCCCTGCCTGAGCATCGGTGTCCTCATCTGTGAAGTACGATGTTGACCAGGATTATAGGGAGAATTGGGTAGAAGTAGAAAAGGCCTGGGTAGGTGCAAGAGCCGCCTCATACAAAAGTGATATGTTCCGGTGCCACCTTCTGCCCCCGTGCTGGGCTCCAGGATGCCATTCCCACCTGCTTTCAATGTTTTCTATAGAGCATTCACTCATGTGCAAAGCACTCCCCCAAGCACTTTATAAATATTTAGTCATTTACTCCCTGCAACGAACCTATGAAGTAGGCACTGTAATTAACCCTATGCTACAGATGAGGAAACTGAGGCCTAGGAAGACTAAGTCATGGCTAAAGGTAATACAGCTGGTAAATAATCCACGATTTAAACCCTAGCAGTTTGGTTGTAAAGCCTGAGCTCCTCTTAACCACTACCCTACGCAAACTCTCTAGAGAGCCCTATGCTCCCCTCAAAAGCAGAAAACGGCCCTATGTGTCAGGGCTCAGCCTGGGGGTGCAGAAGAGGAAGGAGCCTGGGTGAGGAGAGAAGCAGCCACAGCCCCTCAGCAGGCAGCCAGGATGGTCAGTTCACCAGGTGTGGCCACTCTGTCCTCCCAGTCTTCAGTGCTGGCACCGTGCCTGCCTCTGAGGTTTAGGGAAGCAACCTCCCAGGACGGAAAAGGAGCATCCAGGACCTCCCCCATCTTCACAGACTTCTTGCTTCTCTTCCCCTATTAGCATGTTTTCCAGAAGGTTCAGACAAGCCCTGGAGTCCTCCTGAGCTCGGACTTGTGGAAGGCCATAGAGAATACAGGTACAATGGGGACTTTGGAGCTGTGGTGCCTGGGGTCCGGGGGTGGGTGTGATGCCCACACCCCTAGTAGCAAAGCTGGCACAGCAGTGCCAGGCAATCAGAGAGGAGCACTGCCGATCTGGTGTCCTCCCCAGTTCACGCTGACCCTGGGGGGCCTCCAGGGCTGCAGACTCAGACATAGTTGCCCCGTCCGAGTTCTTACGTGCCAGTCAATTTTCCCAGATGCCTTTCCTCCCCAGCACAGCTCTAATTGTGAGAAAATAGCTGCCGCATGATTGATACCCTACCAGGAATCGAGCTCGCCTCGGAGACGCGCTTCCAGCTCAGTATCTGGGCCATCAGGGTTAAATACCCACAGGCTGGCTGATGATCGCTCTCTCTTCACAGAGAGTTTGGGGCTAAATTAAATCAAATGGCATCTGTCTGCTTCAAGTAGGCAAAGGCTTTCAGCCCTGGGATAATGATAATAATACCTTAGGGTGCGTAAGTGCTCCATGGTTCACCAAGCACTTCTGTTGGCATCATCTCATTTGACTGTCTCGACTACCCTGCGAACTGGGAAGGGCAGGAATCATTACCTCCACCGTCCCAATGGGAAAAATGGATCACAAAAAAAGTTGCACAAGGAAATGGACACCTTCCTTTAATAAAATGTAAAATCACATTTTCCTGGGTTAACACCAGAAGGAGAGTCTCCATCATCCTCCCTCCCATGGCTCCCGGCCTGGAGACAGGACAAAAAGATCAGGCTGCTGCCCCCAGCTGTAGCCCGGATCCTCCCCTTAATGCTTCATAACGTAGAGCTGGGACTCTCAAACCCGAGCTGCCTGAGCTGCCTCCGAATCCCCTTCAGGGCTTGTTAAAGCCTAGATTGCTGCACCTCTGATCAGGAGGTCTGGGTGGGGCTCAGGAATTTGCATTTCTAACAAACTCTCAGGGGATGCTCATGTCCCTGGTCTGGGGACCACACTTTAAGAATCCATTAAAGATGAAATATTTTAAAAAGACCTCACTCATGACTCCAGAATGATAAAAGAGAAAACAGTAGAAAATTGTTCGAATTCAACTCAATAAGCCTTCAGCAGCCAGGCAGGTAAGTGAAAGGGGCGATGGAGCTCACAGTCAGAAAACAGGTGACTGAGAATGTGCCAAGCAGGAGAGGACCTGGCTTATCTAAAGGCATTCAAGTTCATGTTTTATTAACTCTGCCAGAGAAAGCATGTGTGTCTCTGGCTGCCAGAGGCTCACGGGCCACCAGGCTTGTCCCCATGATGGATGGTTTGGTTTGCAGGGTTCTACTGGCTCTCTAAATCTTGCAAAGCCTGACTGTGCGCCAGTATGTACTTGGCCCTGTGAGGTTGGTGCCTCCCTGGAGCTTATAACTAGAAGCACAGGATGACAAGGCACTGAGCTCCTGCCTGCCTGAGGCCACCTCCTGCGTTCTGCTGTCCCGCCAAGGGTCAGTCTTTTCCCTGGATGGAATTAGGACTGCATCTCCTTGTGCCAGGGGCCACTCCCACCTACACTAGCGGCATCCATAAACAACCTACCCACAGTCATGGGTTGGGGGGAAGGTTGTCAAGGTCATCAGCAGAGAGAAGGTTGACAGAGGCAGGGCTAGAAGCACCCCCCAGGTGTCCCAGCAGCTCTCCCATTACGTGGGAATGATCAGATGATTGCGAAGACTGATGTGTCCCCAGAGCAGCGTCTTCAGTATCTTCACCTGGTCTCTGACCAGACTCCAGAACTAGGTTCCTGGGGCCCAATAACCAACGAGAAAGAGAAGACACTAGAGGGAGGGGGCTGAGTGGGAGGAGGAGTTGGTGGGAGGTTGCCGGGACCTCTGAACAGGTCTCTCAGACCCTGAAAAGCAGAGGAACCCCTCAGCCCTAGCCTCCTCTCACTCACTCGCTCACCTGTGGCCCCAGACTTCCTCAGAGGGATCTTTGTCAGTCGTGAGCTGCTGCGTCTGGTGACCCTCAGGTACAGCGACAGTGTCGGCAGGGTCAGCTTCCCCAGCCTGGTCTGCTTCCTGATGCGGCTTGAAGCCATGGCAAGTAAGTGTCATCGAGGGGCAACCCAGAGACCTTGGCAGTGACCGGAGAACACAGGAGAGGACCGGCCACCCCGTACCCCACCCCAGGCCTGCGTGAGGCCTCAGCAGCAGGGTGGGCTGGCAGCCTGCGTGAGGCACCAACCAAGGCTGCAGATGGCATGACCAGCTCCCTCTGCACCCCCCTCTCCCCTGTAGTTCCCCATCCCGGGTCTCTTTTCCTCATCACCCTGCCCAGCCCCTCTCTCAGGAACAAGGTTAATTGAAATCATGCTGTCCCCCTCTCCAGGTTGTGTTTATCATTGAAACCTGCTCTTCAGTTATGTAATGAAGGATTTTGGTCCTCGCTGAAGGAATTTCACACACAAGTGAATAAGTGGGTGTAGGAAGTCCCTCCCCAGGCTTCAGAAATCCAACTGTGTGGGCCGAAGTTTCCACACCTTTTAGCAGCATGACCCTTTGGTTTTAATGAAATCTAGTGTGAAACCCCGGGCTACAGTGGGGCGGCTGTGATTGCGGGAGAGAGGCCAGACCCCTCCCCACTCATAATCCTTTCACCACCCTGCCATGAGGCACCGCTACAAAGCCTGCAGCTCTGAGCTGGGCAGAAAAGATTGAGAGACTAAGGCTCTGGGAGAGTAAAAAAGAAGCCCGAGGTTCAACCCCCATACAGTTCTCAGTTGGTTGCACAAGGGAGGTCCCCAAATCGTATCACTGCAAGAATAACAAGCCCTCACATCCCCTCAGCCTAGTGTGGATGGATGCAGGGGCAGGGAGTGCAAGGAAGCTGGGAGAGGGAGAGGCGAGCGGGAAGAGTAGGCACAGAGTCCCTCTGAGGTGGCGAGCCCTGAGCCACTCGCCCTGTGCAGAGCTCGGCTGGACAGAGAAGAGGACAGGTGACAGGCACACCCCATGGGGCAGGAGGGGTTGCTTTACAGAATCACCTCCTGTGCTTCTTATGGGCCCAGGTCTGCCTCCCCTGAACTGCCTGGATTCCTCCCTCCTCAGTCAAAACCTTCCCTTCTTTATCCTAGAGACTTTCCGCAACCTCTCTAAGGATGGAAAAGGACTCTACCTGACAGAAATGGAGGTGAGGTACCTTCCCCTCCCTGGGGCAGGCACAGTCCTAGGCTGCCTCCCCTGACTTGATTCCAGGGGGCATTTTTTTCCCTGAGGATATTGAACGGTCTGTCAAAGGCCAGCCAAGCTGTCCCCTCAACCTCCAATTACTGCCTTATATATCGCTGGCCACCAGGCTGCTTTAGGATCTTGGCAGACAGATTTTATTTTTTTTCCAATAGCTTAATAAAGCAGAGGGTTATGTGGGAGTCATAAATCCAGGAGGGAACAGAAGGACAGCCCGCTGAGCTCACTGTACATTAAACTTACTCCCATTGAGTTTTAGAGGCTCCTGACCAGCCAACTGGTCGACCTAAGATATACGTCTCACTGCCTGGTTATTCAGGGAGTAGCAGAAGATGTGCTGTGAGACAACCCCACCCTGTACCCAGCTTGGGCTGGAATTAGCTGGAAGGGGTGATGAGACTGGCCTGAGGTCTTTCAAGGGAGGAGGATGGCATTTGCCCTGCTCTGTATTAAGCTAACAAGTGTAAAGAATTGTTGTAATGATGATGCTTATTTTTCAGTGGATGAACTTGGTCATGTACAACTGAAGCAAAGAGGAAAGCAGACCCCACAGCTCAGGTAAGACATGGTAGCTTTGGAGTCTTTCCCTCCTGGGAGCATGAGTCCCCCTTCTCCTCCAGGAACTGCATATAAGACTCTTTCCTTGGGAGAGCCTCCCCAGGGATGACAGACCCTTACCGAAGTGAACCAAGGCTTAGCTGCTCAAGGCCATTGAGTTTCAAGGCCAATGCTGCAGATTTCATGCAGACAATGTAGACCAGTGGACCTTTATGGAAAGGCGTGGCTTGAAAGGCATGAATGAGGGTTTAGAATTCTTTACTGAAGTTCCAAAGGAAAAAAGTGATCTCTTATCACAGGAAAGGCAAGAGAAACGGTGGAAATTGAACGGTGTAGAGTAACAGAAATGGTAGAAATGGTCAGGCCTTGGGGAGAGAAGAGCGGGCTCTAGCCCCAGCTGTACCATTGTCTCACTGTGCAGCTTTGGACAGATGATGAATATCTGTAGGCATCAGTGTTTATCCCTCTAGCATGAGTGTGCTGAAGAATTAACACTCATGTCATTTCCTCTACATTCTTTTCCATGGAACAGACCCTAGCGTTACATAGTCCACATCCCAACCCTGCTGTAGCAGAAGCCCCATCAGTCCTCTAGAATCCTTTAGGACTGGGGAGCTCAAGATGTTGTGGTTCCCGTTGTTGGACATCTCCAAGTGTTAAATATTCCTTAGCTAGAGGCAATCATCTACTTCCCTGAAACTTTCTACTCATGCTGCTGGCTCCACTCTCTGGACCACTGTAGAAAAAAATACTGGACATGCACGACCTACAAAGGAGGATACCTTTGCTGTTTTGCCCCAAAGCCCATCTTCTTTAATTATTCCTGTTGGTTTTCATCCAGACCTCCTGGTGACCATTCTCTATGTGCCAATGTACCTTTGAAGTATACAGTTCTCCACGCAGCCGACCTGTGATCAATATCGCCTAAAACTCGATTGTTTTTGTAAACAGTATTTAATCTCCCATTCATGTACCTTGAAGTCAAGAGACAGACACTGTCTCCATAAATAATGTTTTAGCATAAATATTTCCTGATGAACATTTGATGCTTTCTAATGATCGCAAATTAATACTGCAGAGATCATAGTTAATTTGACCCAACCATATTTCCTTGAGTTCTCCTTTCACTCCTTTTTAAAAACAGAACGTTTGATTATTTTCAGTTTTATTGTGCCTGTTCCAATCTGCATGATTTCTAATATCAAAAATGATTTGTCAATTTTATATTTAAGCTAATTTGATATACAGGGCCTAAAGGCTTAAAATTTCAAAATAACTGGATTCTCTCTTACTATCTTTTCTCCTGTACAGGGTCCCAATTCTCTCTTAACTAATCTTTCCACCCTTCCTATTTTTAAAAATTGTGTCAGAAGGAAGTATAATATTAGAGACATTGTTGTGTTTCCTTCAGTTTTTCTTTCATTAATGCCTATCGTCACCCCCAGGAGTGCTTCCCTAGCTTCCTCATTGATCACCACCCTCTGGCATCACATCATTAAAGCACATCCACTCACTCTTGGCTTGTGGTTTGCTTTACAGAATTGGAGGCAGGAGGGTGAAGAAGTTCTGCCTCCAAATCTACAAATCCACCTTCCTCTGTAACTATTTCCCTCCTTCTTCCTATTAAGTTAAAGGGCACGTCCCTTTAAGGACATTCTGTTTCTCATTACACTTCACCTTCTCAAGGGCCTGATTGAATGAATTCTCTCTTCTGTCTTCTGAATACTAAACCTGTCTTTGTCTTCTGGAGTCATTTAACTCCCATTTTAAAATGTGTGTCTTTTAAATTTCTTTATCTCCTACCCCTTCCAGCTGAACTCCACCTCTTTCCTCTCATTACAACCAAATTTCACAGAAGAGTTCATCGTCTACATATTCTCATTTCCTACTCTCCCTGCTAACTGCTTCAGTTGAGATTTCTTAGACATCATCTTTCTCCCTAACTTTGGCATGGCCTCCTTATCTGGTTTTCCTATATCCACTCGTATCCCTCAAATCAATTTCCTGCAGCCAGACTACACTTTTAAAAATTCAAATCCAATCATTACATTCTCCAGGCTTAAAAACCCTTCAATGTCCTCCCATTGCTCAAAAGAAAAATCTGCCATCATTAACATGGACCACAAGAGCCTGTCTCCTGTGGCCCCTGCCCACCATCTAACCACAACTTGTGCCTCTTTTTCCTGTTCTCTACTCCCACCACACCACCACACCTTTACTTCCTTCTATTTTCCATGCTTTTCCCAGCCTCAGGCCTTTGGCCTTACTGTCTGCTCTGTCTTGGCTATCAGTCACCAAACTCCTGATCCTTTATGTCTTAGCCCAGTTGGGTTCCCATATTATTCACTCACATATCACCCCTCCCCACTCATAACATTCAACACACTTGGTTGTAGCCCATTCCTTCTTTTAAAGAAATGTATTGAGATATAATTCACACATTTTACAGTTTGCTCATTTAAAGTATAGAGTTCAATGGTTTTTAGCATAGTCAGAGTTGTGCAACAATCACCACAATATGATCGTTAGAACATTTTTATCACCGCAAAGAAGAAACCCCATGCCCATCTAGCATGCCCACAGCAGTTGCTTCCCAATTGTGTCCCACCCTCTAGCCGGAGGCAACCACTGATCTATCTTCTGAATCTAAGTTTACCTATTCCGGACATTTCATATGAGTGATTCATACAACATGCGGTCCTTTATGACTGGCTTCTTTCACTTAGCGTAATGTTGTCAGGATTCATCCATGTTGTAGCATGTATCAATACTTCATTCCTTTTAAGTGCCAAATAATATTTCATTGTGGCTATACCCCATTTTTTTCATCTATTCCTCAGTTAATAGACATGTGGGTTGTTTCTAGTTTTGCCTATTATTAATAATCCTGCTATGAATGTTTGTGCACAGGTTTTTGGGGGGACATATGTTTTTATTTCAATTGGGTGTATAGTTACGAGTGGAACTGCTGGATCATATGGAAATGCTATTTGTAACTTTTTGAGGAACCACCAAACCGTTTTCCAAAGCAGCTACACCATTTTACATTCCCACCATCTAGCTGCAAATGAGAATTCCAGTTTCTTCACATCCTCAGCAACCCTTGTCATTGTCTTTTATAGCAATCCTAGACAGTGTGAAGTGATATCTCACTGTGGTTTTGATTTGCATTTTCATGATGACTAATGATTTTGAGCATCTTTTCAGTGCTTATGGATTATTTGTAGATCTTTGGAGAAATGTTCATTTAGTTCTTTGTCTATTTTTAAGCTGCGTTATTTATATTTTTACTACCGAGGAAAATATAAATTGTAGATGTTCTTTGTATATTGTAGACACGAATTCCTTATATACGTGATTTGCAAAAGTTTTCTCCCCTTCTGCAGGTTGTCTTTGCAGTTTTTTTGATACTATCGTCTGTAGCATATGAGTCTTTAATTTTGATGGAGTCTAATTTATCTATTGTTTTCTTTTGTCACATATTTGTGGTGGTATAGCTGAGAAATCATTGCCCAACCCAAGGTCAAACTATTTATTCTGGTTTTTCTTCAAAAAGTTTTATAGTTTAGCTCTTACATTTAGGTCTTTGATCCATTTTGAGGTCATTTTTTATATGGTATGAAGTAGGGTTCTAATTTCATTCTTTTGCATTCATTCATTTGTCCCAGCACCAGTTGCTGAAAAAAACTATTCATTCTCCTGTTTGTCTTGGAACCCTTTTCAAAAATCAGTTGAATATAAGAATTTATTTATGAACTTTCCTTTCTGTTCCATTGATTTATATGTGTATCTTATGCCAGTATCACACTGTGTTGATTGCTACAATTTTATCGTAAGTTTTGAAATCAGGAAGTGTGAGTTTTCCAACTTTATTTTACTTTTCAAGACTATTTTGGCCATTCTGGGTTCCTTGCATTTACATATAAATTTTAGAATCAACATATCAGTTTCTGGGATTTTGATAGAGAGTAAATTAAATCTAAAGGTCAATCTGGGAAATATTGCCATCTTCACAATATAAAATCTTTTGTTCCATGTGTCTCTTCATTTTTATAGATCTTCTTTAATTTTTTTGAGCAATGATTTACAGTTTTCAGTGTAGAAGTCTTACACTTTCCTTGTTAAATTTATTCCTAACTATTGTACTTTGGGATGCAATTTTAAATAAAATTGTTAATATTATTTTCAGATTTTCATTGCAAGTGTACAGCAATAAAAATGATTTTATATTGATCTTATATCCTGCAGCCTTGCTAAACTTGTTTATTAGTTCCAATATTTTTAAAGAGCTTCCTTAGAACTTTATATATTCAAAAATCATGTAATCTGCAAGTAAAGATAGTTTTATTTTTCCACACCAATATAGAGCTTTTTATTTCTTTTTCTTGCCTAATTGTCCTGGCTAGAACCTCTAATACAATGCCAAATAGAAGTGAACAAAGCAGACAACCTTGTGTTCCTAATCTTGGGAGAAAACACCCAGTTCTTTGCTATTAAATATGATGATCACTGTGTGTTTTTCATAGATACCATTTGCCAGGTTGAGGAAGTGCACTTCTATTTGTAGCTAGCTGAGTTAACACACTTTTCATTACTTGCTTGATGTCAGTATTCTCCGCTAGACAATAAGCCTGGGTATGTCTTGTTTGTTGCTATTTCCTTAGCACAAAGCGAAACACCTGTCAAAGAGAAACTAGTTGGTAACTTTCTCCCAAATAACTGAAAGAAATTGTTCTTTCAGGTTTATACCTTCCTTTGTTTTGTTCTCATCCCAACATTTTTTACTATTAGTTTACACCCTAGTCTTCCTGCTATTTTAGCTATTCTCTATTTTATTCCCCTTTGGTGTACTGGGAGGCAGATAGTTAATATCATCTTGTTATTATCTCTAACATATCATGACCCATATTATCTTATGAAGCCCTATTTTTCCCTCACTTTTTTGAAAAATTTGAAAATTTCCCTCACTTTTTTGAAAAAGTTGGAAGTGTCCTGGTCACTTCAACTCTATCCAATATTCCCTTATTTTGCTATTACAAAGTTTCTTTCTTCTAGGAGTTCCAACATTCTGAGGTCAGCAAAGAGACTTTCATTGTTAGCCAGCATTCAATCCAGCGAGTCCCTCTCCTTGCTCACTTGATCCTCTGTGTTACAAAGTGTCACTGGAGCTAGCAAAGGCTTTGTCCTGAGTTAAGCGAGCTTCTCCCAGAGATGAGGGTTTTTGGAGCTCCATCACCAGGCTACTTTTTTTCCAGGTCACTCCCTACAAACTGTGTACAAGACGCCTTTTATCTGCCCTTGGACTCACTGGGCAAGTCGAGGTATACTTTCATTGTGAGAATACTTCTGTTCTCATCTTCAACCCATCTGCTCTCCTCTGACCTAGCAGATTGGGTTATACGTATACGCAACTGGACTGAACCCCTCCTCCTCTCTTCCCATCAAAAATATTTCTTTTAAACGAAGTGTACGCCTTGTTGTCACATTGCAGGCAACACCTATATTAAAATATGTTAAAATATGAAGTTCATACTTGAAAGAATGCTAATACTTAGTTCATTGCTCTGTGCTCCTTGGACACTTGAGGCTGTATTGATTTTAATTGATTTCACAGTCTAGAGGTTTAATACACGGCAAATCACACCCTGCTGAGAGTTTGTCTAGCTAATGTCATCTACATCTGTGTTGATCTACTGTCAATATGCCAGTAAAATGCCTTATTCTAACAAAATTGGTATTTATAACAATTTCCCACTGTATAAGAATACAGTTTCTTGAGGAAAGGGACACCTTCTCCTAGTCTGCAGGATTTAGGTGAAATATGACAACAGTGACCCTGGTCTTACTGATGACCCACAACCATTTTCTGCAGGATGAGTCTGCTTCTAGCCTAGTAAATCCATCTCTCCCATCTCATTCTGTTCATCAAAAGAAATTCTTTTTGAGAGATCTGGCTAGATGCTGGGTTGAAGACTGACACCCCGGGGCAGATGGAACTGTCTGAGTTTAAGTTAAACTCTCCTATACTTGTGAGTTGAGAGTTGTGAGTCTGGATGTGCCTCTGGTGACGTGAAAACGCTCAACACCATTGGCAAGCATACACCTGGTGGTTACCAGGCACCTTGAGATGCCAGGGTGTCCAGCCTTCTGGAGCTGGCTTCGGAAGAAAAATGTATCCAATGGGAAACCGACATGTACACTCCAAGGGGATAAACCAAGGAGGAGGAAGAGTTGGAATCCAGGTAACAGAAGATCCAACACTAGACAGAGGCAGGGAAGTCCAAGGACCAACGCTGTGCAGCAGAGCAAGAGAGTGAGCCATCCCAAGGGAAGCTGGAGGGCAGCCTTTGGGGAAAATGGGAGCAATCGTTGATCAGATTGCTTAATTATAGAAAAAATAATGTTCAGAGGGATTTTGAAATTCTGCTGGAGAGCTTTGGAAGAATTAGTAGGATAACGACTTAAACTAAGCGGACAAAAAAGTGAGGCAGTTATTAACTCCTGGAAGAATAAAGAGTTACAGAAGAAAGAAAATGTGATCCTAGAGTATTTTTTCATTCAGCAGTGAATAGTACACATACAATTGTAATAAAATCAAAATGGAATATTGATTTAACAAAAATGTGACATAAATATATTAGAAGGATGGAAGGAGGGAAGTTGTAGACATGAAAGGGGGCTAGAAGCAACCTCGCCCCATCTTCCATCATAAGAAGTCAATAGGCATTTAAAATTGACAAATCAAGAATTAACTGCATAAGCATATTACCTAGAAATACGGAGGTAAACATCAGAAGAAAGAGTTTAGGGAGGGGAATTTGGATAGAAATGGGACAAGAAGCTGCTATTTTCCTTTGTGCCTTGTAGCACTCTTTGAATTTTTAAATTATGTATCTTGGACTGAATTTTTATGAAAAAAAAAATAGGCAAACTAGCAAGTAGTCTGTGAGACAAGAGAGAAGGAGAGAGGCAGGGAAGAAGAGTTGAGGCCTCTTTACCCAATGGGTAGGGCAGCTGACTGATCATTGCAGAAAACATGTCTATGCACGAATGTCACTTTAATCCAAACCCCCTGCACTTGAGAAAAACCACTCTCCTGAAGAAGTCCAAAGCCAGCCATCTGGAGCTTGCATGGGACAGAGCTCAGGGCTGTTGCTACCATAGCAGCCCCTGGCCTCAGCCCTTCCAACCTGCCTGGAGATGGGAGGAACATCTCTTCCCCAAGTTTCCCTCCACTCCAGTGCCAGCGCTCAAGGTGCTAAAATGGGCTATGATATGAACTCAAGCTTGGGGCAGGACAGGTGCGGGGGTGCCCTTTAAGGAATTTTGAAGAATGGGGTAGGAACATCCATTAAGGGGCCATGGGCATGTTGGGGTCTGTCAGCCTTGCCAGCAGGAAGCACCAGTGCTTCCTCTACTGTGGGATGATCCAGAACCGCATCTTTGGAATGGGGATCCTCTTCTGTGGTCACTCAAAGGAAGAAGTTTCTTTACTCACCCTTGGCCTTCTGCATTTGCGCCTCCATGTCTTTCTCTAGGACAAGCTCCCAGTGATCACTCAAGAATCTGTCTTTCATTCTAAGAGGCTGTTCTGCCCACTGTGGTTGTGATACATCTAAACTGGCCCTGTGTGAAACGGAGTCCAAGCTGTCTTCCAACAGCCTGGGTTCGGTCCTTGGCTGGCCCAGGCCCTGGTAAGCCTGTGGCCACCAAGCAGCTTATCTGAGCACTTTGGGATGTGCTCAGCCTACATTGCCCTGGAAAATGAAGCAGGAGATGTCTCCCTGTGGGAAAGGAGAAGAGAAGTTGCCTCTGAGTCACCTGTCACCAGTTGGATTCACTTCTTGGAAGAGCTAAAATGAGCCAGTTTGCCCACCCTCGGGTGCTATGGGTGACACGGGAGCTGTCCACTGGGTGTTTGCAGAATAATTACACTATCTTATGTCTGAATCCTGATGATTTCACAGCTAAATGGCAAAAATAAAACATGTTTCCCATAAAGGTCTCTCATTCAAGTTCTGTCTCAAACATACACTTGGAAAAGAGGAAAGGTACCCAGCAAGGCAGATGCTTCCCTCGCTCCCTCCTCAACCACAGTGTGGTCACCAGGTGTCTCAAAAAGGCAAGGCCCACAAAGAATGGAAGAGATTCCACAGCATAACTGGGTCAGAACCCACTCGAAAGAATTTGCAGTTGGAAAGCTCATTTCCGGATGCATCAACCCAGTAGGGGAATCGTTGCAAATGGGTGTGTCAAAAGGACAGGAAGGTGGGAAGCTTGCTGAGTGTGTCTTTCTGAGTGGCACGGTCAGAGGACAGGATAGTGTAGGCAGGGCTGCATCATCACGCACAAACCCATGCCAGGAGCAAGGGCAGTGCTCAGCAGTGATTGCATGCTGTATACAAGTACCAAACACGCAGCCAAGTGACCTCATCCACAGGGACTGTTGTAAAGCCTTCACAGTCATTTCAAGTAGAATAGCTGCCTGCTTAAGGAGTTGAGCCCCTCTTGCTAATGCTTTTAAATAGCGAGAGGGTCAGACACACAGCAAAATTTGGGACAGGTCACTTTGCCTCCCAGTCTGCTGCTTGGTTAGCCAGGATAGATGCCCATGTTTGTGAGCATGGACTTTGGAGTTAAAGCTAATGTCTAAAGATCCTGAATCCTGGGCTGTCAGACTGCCCTGCTACATAAGATTTTCTGCATGCAAAAAAAAAACTGGGACTGGCAGGTCAACAGAGACTCTGATAAGTGGGAAAATCCAGAAGAATGAATAAGCCATTTCCTGCAGGATTCAAAGATGACCTTCACCCAGGCATCCAGGTAGAAAGTCTAACGCACCTGCACAGTTTGCTGCCACAACCACGTGTCATCCCAAGCTCCTTTTGGGCCTCCTTGCATCCTGGAGGACAAGCAGAAATGGATGATTCTGCAGGCCTAGGGTTGGTGGCGAGCAGCCCCGGGGGTCTGCACACGCTGGACTGGTGTCCTCAGGATGCAGGGCAGTTTCCTCCCTCATAGGGCTTTGCTCAGGGACCAGTCATTAATTTTCTCTCTAAACTAACAGAATTTAAAGGGGCAGGGTCCTCAATTGCTTGATTGAAAAACTGACTCTCCCTGTCATGCTGGGGCTCCAGAAGGCTCAGAAAGGCTCCAGGTGGCCATGGTAGAGGGGCCCTGGCTTCCAGTTTCCCCAGGAAAGGGCAGGGCCTTGATCCTTAGCCCCAGCACAGGGCAGACCAGCCAGTTCACCCCGAGGCTGCACCTCCTCGGGACTCCCCGTGTCCTTCAGCCAGGGTTGAGAAAGGGCTCCAGAGCAGGGCGGGCTTGACAGGCTGATGATCTCAGACAAACCCTGGCCCTGTCAGCCTCTTACCCATGGGTCCTGGGATGGGTTGCTTTGTCTCTGCAAGATGAGGAGGTGGGCAAGGACCATGGCTGGTGCCCAGATGGAGGGGCGGGATGCCTCACGGAGCAAATGACAAAGGCTCAGGCACAAAAATCCCACCTGCCCCCCAGGCTCCCTAGAGCTTCTGCCGCTACAGCCGCCCTATGATGGAAGCAAGGTGTCCAGGCTCTTGTCCATTTTACAGATGAGATCCCTGAGGCCCTGAGAAGAGGTGGCCATGCCATTAGAAGTGGCAGATATAATGTGTCTCTGGGACACATTTAAAGCAGTGTGTAGAGGGAAATTTATAGCACTAAATGCCCACAAGAGAAAGCAGGAAAGATCTAAAATTGACACCCTAATATCACCATTAAAAGAACTAGAGAAGCAAGAGCAAACACATTCAAAAGGTAGCAGAAGGCAAGACATAACTAAGATCAGAGCAGAACTGAAGGAGATAGAGACACAAAAAACTCTTCAAAAAATCAATGAATCCAGGAGCTGGCTTTTCGAAAAGATCAACAAAATTGATAGACTGCTAGCAAGACTAATAAAGAAGAAGAAAGAGAAGAATCAAATAGACGCAATAAAAAATGATAAAGGGGATGTCACCACCGATCCCACAGAAATACAAACTACCATCAAAGAATACTATAAACATCTCTACGCAAATAAACTAGAAAATCTAGAAGAAATTGGTAAATTCCTGGACACATACACCCTCCCAAGACTAAACCAGGAAGAAGTTGAATCCCTGAATAGACCAATAACAGGCTCTGAAATTGAGGCAACAATTAATAGCCTACCAACCAAAAAAGGTCCAGGACCAGACGGATTCATAGCTGAATTCTACCAGAGGTACAAAAAGGAGCTGGTACCATTCCTTCTGAAACTATTCTAATTAATATAAAAAGAAGAAATCCTCCCTAACTCGTTTTATGAGGCCAGCATCATCCTGATACCAAAGCCTGGCAGAGACACAACAAAAAAAAAGATATCCCTGATTAACATCGACGCAAAAATTCTCAATAAAATACTGGCAAACTGAATCCAGCAACACATCAAAAAGCTTATCCACCATAATCAAGTTGGCTTCATTCCTGGGATGCAAGCCTGGTTCAACATATGCAAATCAATAAATGTAATCCATCATATAAACAGACAAAGACAAAAACCACATGATTATCTCAATAGATGCAGAAAAGGCCTTCGACAAAATTCGGCAGCCCTTCAGGCTAAAAACTCTCAATAAACTAGGTATTGATGGGATGTATCTCAGAATAATAAGAGCTATTTATGACAAGCCCACAGCCAGTATCATACTGAATGGGCAAAAACTGGAAGCATTCCCTTTGAAAACTGGCACAAGACAGGGATGCCCGCCCTCACCACTCCTGTTCAACATAGTGTTGGAAGTTCTGGCTAGGGCAATCAGGCAGGAGAAACAAATAATGGGTATTCAATTAGGAAAAGAGGAAGTCAAATTGTCCCTGTTTGCAGATGACATGATTGTATATTTAGAAAACCCCATCATCTCAGCCCAAAATCTCCTTAAGCTGATAAGCAACTTCAGCAATGTCTCAGGATACAAAATCAATGTGCAAAAATCACAAGCATTCCTATACATGAATAACAGACAGAGAGCCAAATCATTAGTGAAATCCTATTCACAATTGCTTCAAAGAGAATAAAATGCCTAGGAATCCAACTTAAAAGGGATGTAAAGGACCTCTTCAAGGAGAACTACAAACCACTGCTCAATGAAATAAAAGAGGATACAAACAAATGGAAGAACATTCCATGCTCATGGATAGGAAGAATCAATATCATGAAAATGGCCATATTGCCCAAGGTAATTTATAGATTCAATGTCATCTCCAACAAGCTACCAATGACTTTCTTCACAGAATTAGGAAAAACTACCTTAAAGTTCATATGGAACCAGAAAAGAGCCCACATTGCCAAGACAATCCTAAGACAAAAGAACAAAGCTGGAGGCATCACGCTACCTGACTTCAAACTATACTACAAGGCTACAGTAACCAAAACAGCATAGTATTGGTACCAAAACAGAGACACAGACCAATGGAACACAACAGAGCCCTCAGAAATAATACCACACATCTACAACCATCTGATCTTTGACAAACCTGACAAAAACAAGAAATGGGGAAAGGATTCCCTATTTAATAAATGGTGCTGGGAAAACTGGCTAGCCATATGTAGAAAGCTGAAACTGGATCCCTTCCTTACACCTTATACAAAAATTAATTCAAGATGGATTAAAGACTTAAATGTTAGACCTAAAACCATAAAAACCCTAGAAGAAAACCTAGGCAATACCATTCAGGCTATAGGCATGGGCAAGGACTTCATGACTAAAACACCAAAAGCAATGGCAACAAAAGCCAAAATTGACAAATGAGATCTAGTTAAACTAAAGAGCTTCTGCACAGCAAAAGAAACTACCATCAGAGTGAACAGGCAACCTACAGAATGGGAGAAAAGTTTTGCAATCTACTCATCTGACAAAGGGCTAATATACAGAATCTACAAAGAACTTAAATTTACAAGAAAAAAATCAAACAACCCCATCAAAAAGTGGGCAAAGGATATGAACAGACACTTCTCAAAAGAAGACATTTATGCAGCCAACAGACACATGAAAAATGCTCATCATCACTGGTCATCAGAGAAATGCAAATCAAAACCACAATGAGATACCATCTCACACCGGTTAGTATGGCAATCATTAAAAAGTCAGGAAACAACAGGTGCTGGAGAGGATGTGGAGAAATAGGAACACTTTTGCACTGTTGGTGGGATTGTAAACTAGTTCAACCATTGTGGAAGACAGTGTGGCGATTCCTCAAGGATCTAGCACTAGAAATACCATTTGACCCAGCCATCCCATTACTGGGCATATACCCAAAGGATTATAAATCATGCTGCTATAAAGATACATGCACACGTATGTTTATTGCGGCACTATTCACAATAGCAAAGACTTGGAATCAACCCAAATGTCCACCAGTGATAGACTGGATTAAGAAAATGTGGCACATATACACCATGGAATACTATGCAGCCATAGAAAAGGATGAGTTCATGTCCTTTGTAGGGACATGGATGCAGCTGGAAACCATCATTCTGAGCAAACTATCACAAGGACAGAAAACCAAACACCACATGTTCTCACTCATAGGTGGGAACTGAACAATGAGAACATTTGGACACAGGGTGGGGAACATCACACACCGGGACCTGTCGTGGGTGGGGGAAGTGCGGAGGGATAGCATTAGGAGAAATACCTAATGTACATGATGAGTTAATGGGTACAGCACACCAACATGGCACATGTATACACATGTAACAAACCTGCACATTGTGCACATGTACCCTAGAACTTAAAGTATTTAAAAAAAAAAAAAAAAAGAAGTGACAGATACAAGATTGAAGCATAAGTCCCCTGATTCAGTGATTGTGGCCTCTGCAGCAACTAGGCTTTAGGCTGGTCCGCAGTGGAGCAGAGGAAAGGACTGGCGGGCTTCCCTGGAGCTGGCGGTTACCCCAGTGAGGTAGCCATCTGATAGCACGTGTGCACACACACGCTCACTCCAGGGCAGCTGGGTTCCAGACAGCAGCTACGTGTGCATAGCCAGTGGTTTGGGGGCTAGGGGGCAGAAGTGTGACTTTAGCTTGGCTTTTCCCTGGGGCAGAAGGGGATCTTTTGCCCCCCTTGATTCTCAGCATCTCCAGGCCCAAAGAAGATGAAGGCAGGATTTACAGTAGGAAGTCACAGGGGACTTATCATACCTGGGCTTTCTCCCTGCTCCCAACCCCCTAGGATAGAATCCATAAGGGGCCTCATTATAGGCAACTAAATTTGTGGAGAGATTTTCCAACTTTAAAAAGCATTCAGTTCGCCTATGTTTTCAATCAAGAACTAAGACAATATAACACCTAAAATTCAACATTTAGAACTTGTAATTCTATTTAACAACCAGTTAGGAGGAAGGGATGGGAATAAGAAAGGGGAGAGAATATGGACTAGAGAAAGAGTTTAAATGGTGAGGAAGGAAAAGAGTGTATCAGCCAGGTCTAGCCAGGAAAACAAGCAAACAAACAAACAAACAAAAAATACTCAAGGTATGTCAAGAAGGAAGGGATCTAGTCTAAGGAATGAGGCACTTACAAAGCTGTTGGATTGGATAAGGGAGCCAAGGCCAGGAAGGTCACCACTAACTCCCAGGCTCACCACTAGCCTTAAGAGAACCAAGAAGCTGCTACTGCTACCCAAGCCAGACACTACAGGGAGCTGCCAGTAATGCTCCTGACCTCCTGCAGCCTAACGCCAGTGACTTGCAGGACAAAACCTCACATCTGCTGAAACACACCGGACTGCACACCCTGCTGGAGGCAGAATCACATGCCTTCTGCCCCTCTTCTGCCTTCCAAACGTCACCCACATGCATCTCGCGGGTGGGACTTAAAATGTACCTGGATCTGTCCTGGCAAGGGTATTTCTCAAGCTTCCAGTCCCTGCCAAATAGGAGAGAATGTAGAAAAGGGTGTAAAAGCTGCCAGGTGCCAAGAGACAACAGCCAGCACAGAGAGAAGAGGAAAATGGAAGGAGAGATAGAAAGATGAAAAGATGGAGATGGGGACCTGAGGGAGGGAGGAAACTTTAGACAGATAAGGAACAGATAGATGAGGCATGGCCCGGAGCGATACAGACAAATTAGATGGGAGAGACAGAGGATACGACAGAAATAGGAAGATTAAAACAGAAGGAAGAAGACTGGGGCCACAGGTGCTGGTGGGCGTATTGGAGCTAGAGCCCAGCCACGTGAAATCCATTCCCAGTGGAAATGTTGAGTTGCCCAAAGCTCATCAGAGTTGTTTAACTCTGTTCATCTCAGACTTCTGGGGCTATGAGTTTCAACATTTATGTATGTAGGAATCGCCTTGAGTAGCTTGTTTACAATTTTTTCTGAGATCCTAATCCAGGTCTGGGACTGGCCCTGGGGATCTGTGATTTTTAAAGCCCCCAGCTGACGCACATGGTCCTTGGGTGACATTTCAGGAACCACTGCTTTTGCAACTTGGCTGAATGGTGGCAGTTCTCTAGACTGCAGCAACCAGGGTGACTGTGAGATCCCTAATGAATGCAAGCTTAAGGCCTACTGTGTTCAGAGGCTTCCTACCCCTCCCACTCCAACCACACTCTGCTCCCTGGGATGTCACCAAGATCCCTTTCCACTACCTCCCAGTTCCCAGAGAACTGATGTCCTTGTTGATTTTTACCTCTAAACAAGCTAATTAAGCAATAATCTTAAAAGAATCCATCACTCTGACAAGGTTGTTGATTAACAATTCCCCAGCCAAGCCAAAGTGCTTAATATCGCAGCAGAAAGGTCAATAATGAGTACAGCAGTGGCACCTGGCTGCGGCAAAGCAGGTGATAGCTGTATCTGAGAAGATGAGTGCAGACTGGGTAATGGGCGCGACCTTGCCGCCTGGTGGAGGACAGAGGAGGGGAGGGTGGACGGGCTTGGGGCATCTCTAACCAGACTCTAGACTATCCTTTCTGAGGCCACCAAATGCCCTCAGAGGGCTTCTAAATCTCGGAGAAACTCTGGATCATAGGAGAAGGGTCACGTGAAAGGTGGTTAGACACATGGACAATTTTGTTTCTGTTTTGTTTTTGTTTTTCGAGACAGTTTTGCTCTCATTGCCCAGGCTGGCGTACAGTGGCGCGATCTCAGCTCACTGCAACCTCCACCTCCCAGGTTCAAGTGATTCTCCTGCCTCAGCTTCCCGAGTAGCTGGGATTACAGGTGCCCGCCGCCACACCCAGCTAAGTTTTGTATTTTTAGTGGAGACAGGGGTTTCACCATGTTGGCCAGGCTAGTCTCGAACTCCCGACCTCAGGTGATCCGCCCGCCTCGGCCTCCCAAAGTGCTGGGATTACAGGCATGAGCCACCGCGCCAGGCCGACACGGAAAATTTTGCAGTTGTGTCAGCGATATACCTACTCAAGTTAGAGAAGAGACAGGCAAAACGATAAAATGACTGCCTTTGAGAGAACAATGTTAAGTCCAGGCTAATGTATCTTTCTCTTTTCTACACTTAAACACTCTTACTTTAAACACCTCTCTGTTCCCTTAAAAAACATTTTCTTTCTCCCGCCTTGGAGGATAGGCTCTTTGACCAAGTGGAATGTGATAAAACACTGTCCCCTGATGGTCAGAATTGTTGCACCTTCAAATCCTCCACGGTCCGAAGATTCCTGCCCATTCAATCAATATCCAGTGTGGGCCACAGAGGGTGGAGCCTCCAGGCAGCCCAGCTGGAGCACACACCATCCAAGCTGCCACAGTTGTGGAATTGCTCCATCATCTTCACCTGACTTCATCTTGGTCTGAATCCTATTCTCACTTTTGCTGTTGTTTGCATAAAGATTGGATGAGCTTGACAAGTACTCTGGACCAAAAGGAAGGAAACTGGCCCCACCTGTGATCTGTGGTCACTGACCTGCCATGTCATCTTGCCTCTTTAAGAGTTCCCAATTCCGTTCAACCACAAAGCCAGGCCCTCCCTATGGCTAAATTGGCAACATTAACCCACAGTGTGAGAAGGGCAGGGCCTGGGTTATAATCTCAGTCTTGCAACTGCCTCTCTGACCTTAGTCAGATTCCTCACCCAGTGCTCTGTCCACTCCCCCGTGGTGCCTATCTTTACACCACATGTGCTGGTGGGGGTTTTGCCTGGCCCCTAAATTCTTTCCTTCTAACTCCCTTGTTCTCTGAGACTCTGCCATGGTTTATGCCTAAAGGGCTTTCCTAGAGCCCAGTTCTCCCATTTCCCAGCCTGACACATAAAATCAATTTCGTCTCTGTTAGAGCCATTGCAACTTCACCACCCATGTATTGAGCCTGTAGTAAGTGCTCAATAGATGTTAAGGGAGAGAATGAATGAGCACATGTGGTGTAAAGATAGGCACCCCTGGGAGTGGACGGAGCACTGGGTGAGGACTCTGGAGTCTAAGGTTCAAGTCCCGGTTCTGCTTCCATCCAGCTCTGTGCCTCAGGGAAATGGGCTTCTCTTCTGGGCTTCCTTCTCCAAAAATGAAGGGGCTGGACTTGCAGATTTCTAAGGTTCCTTCCATGTCACAAACGTGGGGATCCAGGTCCTAACAGATTCTACTCCGCAATCATCAGCAAGGGGCAGCAATTAACAGCCAGAAAAAAGAAGAGCCCCTCCAAGTCAGCAACAGCAGCTCTGCTGAGACCCACGCTCTCCAGGGCAGTAAGTCAAAACAGTCCTCTCCTTCCTCAGCCTGGGAGTTGCTGCTTCTCTTATGATGCTTGTGACAATGAAAATTAAAAACCTTTTCACCCACCTGAGGCTGGCGGTTAAGCCAGTATTCACATTGCTTTGAGGAGATTAAAAAAAAAAAAAAAAAATCAGGCCACTGTGCAGTTGCAGATAATGGTGAGACAGTGACACCTAGTGGTGTTCTCCACTAATCACTGCTCAGCCCGGCCGCTCAGCACTGCAAGCCAGGAGTTTGCCAGAAGTGGGGCCCTCCCTATGGCTAAATTGGTAACATTAACCCATAGTGTGAGTAGGGCAGGGCCTCGGTTGTCACCTTAGTCTTGCAACTGCTTCTCTGTCTGACCTTAGTCAGTTTCTCCAATTGTGGGTTTGGCCTGACCCCTAAAGTACTTCCTTCTAATTCCCTTGTTCTCTCAGACCCTGCCATGGCTTATAACTTAACAGTTGGGAGTCCTAGGCCCGCGTGGAGAGCAGGATATCCCTACCAGGTAGGAGGAGCTCTGGGACCCTGGGGTTCCACCCACACAATCATGCACATGCCTGTCCACACGTTTAGTTCCACGCAGCCGCAAGGCAGGACCACACAGCCAGGCCATCGACCATGGATGTTACAGCCAAGGACTGCCTCCGTTCCAACTGCCAAGATAGGAGAAAGTAACAAAACCAGCCAGAGAGAAGCCTGGGGGAGCTGACTTTCTGTTGGTGGCAGGGGCCAGTTCACCTGGTGTTGCCCACTTTGTGCAACAGAATCTTGCCCTATTGCTGGGGTCTGTAGGGTTCAGATATCCCGAAAGTACAGTGCAGATGGGTTCTTCTTAGCACATTTTACTGCCTATATGTACACCCCACAAACTACAAAGGGTGGAAAGGGGAGCTGTGGGTTGAGGCTTTGGCACCTCCCCCACAGTCACAAGTGCTCACAATTTAGCATGGCTGGGGACACAGTGGCTAAGCTTGTTGGGTCTTTCCTGAGTTCCATATTATTCTTAACCTAGAAGAGCTGGGCTTTCTGCCGCTTGAACCCTGTTTCTTATCACCAGTGTTTGGTCTGTGTTTATGAGTCTTTCTCCAAATGTCATCTGTCAGTACTGCATGGCTTCCACAGAAGACCTCAGTGCCTTCCAATATGCCCACCACCAAAATGCTGGGTGAGGCTGTGCCGATTTCCTTACCCTTATTCCTCACGGCTTTCCTCAGACCATGACCAGGAGGTATGGCGTGGCCACACTCTGTGAGCCCTCAAAGGAGGAAGTCATTTGTTCAGGTTAGGGTTGCAGACTCCAGAGCTGCCATAGTTTCTGGCGGTGTGTGGTAATTTTCCCTTGTCATTAAATGACATGTGTAAAAATGCTTTTCTGGGCCAGGCGCAGTGGCTCACACCTGTAATCCCAGCACTTTGGGACGCTGAAACAGGCAGATCACTTGAGGTCAGGAGTTTAAGACCAGCCTGATCAACATGGTGAAACCCCGTCTCTACTAAAATACAAAAATTATCTAGGTGTGGTAACATAGCTTGTAATCCCAGTTACCTGGGAAGATGAGCCAAGACAATTGCTTGAAACCAGGAGGTTTCAAGATCACACTACTGTACTCCAGCCTGGGCAACAGAGCAAGACTCAAAAAAAGAAAAAAAAAAAAAAAGCTTTCCTGGAAGTGGAGAGAAGGTGAACTATTATTTTAAAACACCTACTGTATAACAGACAGAGTCCAGCAGTCAGGAGACAAAAATCACACCCAATTTGAATAAAGAAAATTTACTATAAAAAAATATAGATCGGGCATAGTAACTCCTGCTGTAATCCCAGCACTTTGGGAGGCTGAGGCGGGTGGATCACCTGAGGTCAGGAGTTCAAGACTAGCCTGACCAATATGGTGAAACCCTGTTTCTACTGAAAACACAAAAATTAGCCAGGCGTGGTGGTGGGTCCCTGTAATCCCAACTACTCAGGAGGCTGAGGCAGGAGAATCACTTGAACCCAGGAGGCGGAGGTTGCAGCGAGCCAAGATCACACTACCACACTCCAGCCCAGGCAACAAGAGCAAAACTCTATCTCGGGGGGGAAAAAAAATATATATATATATATGTGTGTGTGTGTGTGTGTGTGTATATATATATATATATATGAAGTAGTAAAAGGTGTTAACTTCTAAAAGGGGCAAAAGAAGACTCTAAGGAATACAGGAATAGTAAGTGCAGGAAGCAGCTGCTACCTCTAGGGCTGGGAAGATTACCCAGAGAAAGAGGTGAGAGCATGGATAAGAGTCCCACCTTGAGGGAGACAGTGTGGCTGCAGACCACTGGGCAGTGGAGAAGGTCCGGGGTGCCGGTGAACTGGAGCTGGAGTACAAGAGCCTCCTCTGCTGGATGCTGGAGAAAATCACTGGAGAAAGCACCATTAGATTTCCCCCTGCTGGGACAATCACACTGTGGGAGAAAAAAGGCACACTAGAGCCAAGAGGAGGAGCTGGTCCTCTGCTGTGCCTTGCAGTTTCCCTCTAGCACCCTCTACTGACACAATGTAACATTGCAACAGCTGACGAAAGAGAAATATTAACAGGGTCCAGCTCCAGTATTACAAAGTAGGGCAAAGAAGAGTGGATTTGCAGCTGAGAGGCAATAAATTGACAACAGACACACCCACTTTGTGCCAAGCCCCATGTTATGCATTTCCAGCACGAATCTCCTATAATCCCATTGATAATTCTTTGAAATAAATATTATTCCCATTTTAATGTTGAGAAAACACTAAAAACTAGGAGAAGTAATCTGAGAAAAATATGCAGCTAGTATACTTTAAAATATGCAACAGAGCTGAGCTGATGGTTTCACTGATGGGAGTGTGACTCTAGAGTATGTGTTTCTGGCCGGGCCCAGTGGCTCATGCCTGAAATCCCAGCACTTGGGGAGGCCAAGGCAGGCAGATCACCTGAGGTCAGGAGTTCGAGACGAGCCTGGCCAACATGATGAAACCCCACCTCTACTAAAAATACAAAAGTTAGCTGGGCATGGTGGCGGGCACCTGTCATCCCAGCTACTTGGGAGGCTAAGGCAGGAGAATCACTTGAATCCAGGAGGCAGAAGTTGCAGTGAGCAGATATCATGCCACTGTACTCCAGCCTGGGCAATAGAGTGAGACTGTCAAAAAAAAAAAAAAGAGTAAAGAGTATGTGTTTCTACATCAAGCTAGCAGTACTTGTCACTGTAAAGGGTTAAGGACAGTAAAATTTTGTTCTCCCTCTCCCAACCTCTTCTCTATTAAATCACAGAAGCCTTCCCAGCGTTGGTTCTTGGACTCTGCCTTGGACAGGCAGTGAGGCGGATGCCCTGTAGGTGTCCTGAGGTCATGATTCTCAAGCCAGAATCACTGGGAAAGTTGGTGAAAATACTTTCCTGGGCCTACCCCTGCAGAGTCCAGTTTAGTAGATTTAGGGGGACTTAGACTCTGCATTTCATAAACTCCCCAGAGCACTCTAGTGTACTGCAGGAGAAGAGCACCAATCTCCACTGGGCTAGGAGTGGAAAGTGAGGCGCTGCCGAGCCTTTGATGGGTGGAGGAGGGGCTTCATGCTAACAAGCTCTCTTGGCCCCAGTGCCCCCTGGGAAGGTCAACATTGTACCTGGTTTTCCAAATGAAAATCAAATAAGGCACATGGATCTGCTTTATGGGTGACAAAGTTGCAATGGCTGTAACAGAGGCGCAACTGATTCATATTTGTCAGACTGGGAAATGGGAGAACTAGGCTTCAGGACCCCTTGGCCTCTGGCCTGGCAGCCCCTGTAGGCATATTTTGGGACAGGAGGTATTTCAGAGTGAGAGCATGCCAGAGGTAACTTCACTTAGCTCAGAATGGGAGCCACCAGTTTTTGAGTACCTGTCATGTGACAGGAATTAGGCTCCATTATCTCCAGCCCTTAAACCCCCTAACAAGGATTAATACCAGAATGGTCAGACGAGGAAATGGAGGGTCTTGCCCCAGGCCATGAAGACACAAGGGGCAGAGCGCGGGTTGGTTGTACTCCAAAGCCATGTTCTTTCCATTGGTCCACACAGCCCTAGGAGAGGAAGACAGCTCCTGGCCCAGGCTTGCCTGCTCAAAGGAGAGCCGGCCAGTCGCAAGAGGGGCTAAGAATCTGCTGCCCTGGGCTGGGGAGGGCTACTTTAGCACCACCTGCCGGGAGGGCCTAGAAGTCTAGAGATGAGAGTGAGAGAGATTGACAGGAAACCTGGATGGTGCCTTTGTAAGGTACAGTGATCCAGCTCAATAATAACTATCACCCCATCAATATTAAAATATCTGATCAGCCTTCACGAATCACTGTAGGAATGGCCAGCTATAAACTCACATCTAGAAAAGGGGAAAATTCAGAAATGTCTCAAGTGCCAGCCTGTTCAGTCCTATAAACTCTTCCACGCCATGCTGCCCAACCAGTGCAGAAAACTTGGTGAGCGTGGGCTGACTCCAGGCCAAAACAAGCTCAGATGCGTCTGTGACTCCACGAGGCTACAAGCACCTCAAGAGCAGCAGCTCCGCCTTGCCCAGGGTCATCTCCAGGGGCCAGCTTGCCTGGCGAGTCCTCAATAGGAAGCTGTGTGGCCTGTCCAAAAATATGCCTAAAGGAGCTGCCAGGCAAGAGGCCAGCAGGTCCTGAAGCCTAGTTCTCCCGTTTCCCAACCTGATAAATATGAATCAATTTTACCACTGTTGGAGCCATTGCAACTTCATCACCCATAAAGCAGACCCATTTGCCCTACTTGATTTTCACTGGGGAAACCAGGTACAATGTTGACATTTCCATGGGGTGCTGGGGCCGAGAGAGCTTGTTAGCATGAAGCCCCTCCTCCACCCATCAAAGGCTCCATCGCTGCCACGTACCTCCTGGCTGTTCAACCGTGGCCCTAACCTCTGGGCCTAGCTGCTGTCCTGTGTCAAGTGGGCATTTTAAAATACTACCACTTGTCCAAACCCACAGAATGTACGTCACCAAGAGTGAAGGAAAACCTCCGGGCTGCGAGCGATCACGCTGTGCAGAGACTCATTGATTGTGTCACACGTGCCGCTCTGGTGTGGGATGCTGGCCGCAGGGAGGCTGTGCATATGTGGGGGCAGAGGGTCTACAGGAACTCTCTGTACTTTCTGCTCAGCCTTGCTGTGAACCTAAAACCGCTTTGAAAAAATCAAGTGTATTTAAAAGGCAGGGAGTTGGGAATACTGCCTCTTGAGGTTGCTGTGAGAATTGAGTAAGATAACATTGTCGATGCACCCTGCGCGGTCTTTGGTGCACGGTGGGTCCATGGTAGCCGAATGAGGGGCTATTGCCATCCTGAGACCCAGGAGGAGGCTGAGGACAGTGACAGATGCTCACCTCTAGCACATCTCATCTCCTACCAGGAGCCCTCCGGGGTGGGGACAGGTGAAAGAATTGAGGACCAGATGATCTTGCTAGTACTCAGGAGATACAGCGGCAAAGATGACTCAAGAGAGAATAACACGCCCAGGCCTAGGATCAGCCCCTCCCTCCCTCTCTAGCAGGCAGATCTTCTCAGAGCCAACACAAGGAATAGGGGAGGACTTGGCTATTTGGCAAAAGCACAAATCTGGCTGGGCTACGCCCCGGTTCTCAAGTCCTCGCTTGCTCCACAATGACCTCACTGGGCACACTGGCCTCTCCTCCCACTGGGTGGACCCTACAGCCATTATGGGTGCCATTCAGCCGAGCAGGAAGAGAACAGGCTGGTGTCTGCAGACCTGCATTTCAGGCCCAATTCTGTGGCTGTGTGACTTTGAGAACATCTCTCTCCTTTCTGTGCCTCCGTTTCCCCAGGCAAGTTTTTCTCCCTTCTTTCTTTCACTGAATACGTTGCTGAGTGCTATCCTTGAGCCAGATAATCCCTGAGGGTCCTTTCAATGTGATATGATTTTTAAAATAATGCTTTTTGTTTTGTTTTGTTTTTGAGATGGAGTCTTGCTCTGTCACCCAGGCTGGAGTACAGTGGCACCATCTCGGCTCACTGCAAGCTCTGCCTCCCGGGTTCACGCCATTCTCCTGCCTTAGCCTCCCAAGTAGCTGGGACTACAGGTGCCCGCCACCACGCCCAGCTAATTTTTTGTATTTTTAGTAGAGATGGGGTTTCACTGTGTTAGCCAGGATGGTCTCCATCTCCTGACCTTGTGATCTGCCCGTCTCGGCCTCCCAAAGTGCCGGGATTACAGGCGTGAGCCACTGCACCCGGCTAAAATAATGTATTTTAAATGCATTGGAGATATATAAAACATGCAGACACAAAATATACAGATAAAAATGGAAATGTTTTCTTAATCACGGGAGATGGCACTTTTCCTCCTGAGTTCTGCCTTCGAATCTACATTTCTGTAGACTTTGTGAACATGAATGCTTGCTTGGAAAGTTCCTGGATAGCTTTAAAGTCTGCAAGACTGTGATCTTGCCCTCAGGATCTGGCTGGTGTTGGTCAATCGCCTGTCTCCTTGCAAAAGGAGGGTAATGTGAAGCCAGAACAAACATGGATACTTCCTGGACCACAGCTCTTGAGTTCCCTTGAAGTTCCCTCCACAGCCACACCTGTTCTCCCTGCCAGACCTGTCCCCTGGCCCAGAGCCTGTAGAGGAACCAGATCTCTGGGGGAGCCACAGGATGTGGAGGAACATGTATGAGCTTTGGCTTCAAACAGATATAATTTCAATCTTAGCTCTGCCAGTGACTTGCTGTGTGACCTTGGGAAGTAAGTTACCATTTCTGAACCTTGTTGTCCTGTATCTATTTAGCAGAGAGAGTAAATCTCTACCTGACAGGGTCGTTGTATAAAATGACACAGGTCATGTCTCTAGCCACGTAAATAGCTGAATCACTTTAATGAGATAGTAGGAATCTCGTCCTTAGATGAGATAAACCATATAAAGTGTTAGGTCAGTGCCTAGGTAAGAACTCGCCTCTAATGGCTACTATCATCATCATCATATTGCTCGTTTTCATCACCATCTCAATCATTTTATTCCCTTCCCTGTGACCTCCAGGTGGCAGCATGGGGCCGTGGAACCACAGCCCTCCTCCTCAGGCTGTCACTTCAAAACTGTGAGTGGGCAGGACCCTTGGGTGACACTCCTTGGGTGACACTAACCTGAGCTGTCACCATGCTAGCCAAGTGGGGAGCACTTAAACCCCTTATTTTCATCCTTAGGATCTTCTGCAGGAAACAGTTATCCACATCGTATATGGATGAAAAGTGGGCTCGGGTGGGAGGAGCCACTAGGGGGCGTGGAGCCAGGAATCAAAGCCCGTTTCCGCTGCCTGCCGGCTGGGGCACTTGCCCACTACGCTGGAGCCTCCGAGTGGGTTCCAGCATCTCACCTGGCAGGTAGTGAAGTAAGGCCAAGGAGCAAGGGGACTAGCCCCAGGATCGGGCCCCTAGGAAGGGCTCCTTCCCACAGAGCCCAGTCTCCGGGAGTGGCCCGTCAGCCCCAGCCCCGGCTTGAGGCTCCGCCTGGGCTCCTTGGAGGGTCTTGGCAACCTCAGGGAAGCATCCCATGACTCGTCTCTTTCTGCCTTGCCCAATGGGACCTCTTCTGATCTCCAAGTAATCTTTGCTACCAGGAGCCAAAGTGATTTGTGGAAACTTCCTCCAAATCCCCAGCTAATCCTCTTCTTTTAGTGAAGTCCTTTTGCAATTACATTTGCTGCTTGGTGGCCTCTAATCCCCTTATTCCCAAATGTCCCTGGGGAGGCACATGTACAGATGTGTGTCCCTGCTGGGGCCTCTTAAGCTGGTCCAGGCCAGAGCAGCATGTCTGTGACCACCAGCTTGTCCCACTCAACTTCGATCTGCGTTCCTCCCTCCTAGGGGTCTCGCTTTAAAGTTGGCCAGGGAGAGGCCTTAGGTCTATGCCCAGTGGTCTCTGGATAGGACTTGCTGGCCATCAGCCGAGAAGCCCCAGTCCCCTGGCCTCTCCACGCTGATTGACTCTCAGAGGGATCCTCATGTTTGAAGTTAGGGCCTCAGTTTCCTCCTCTCTTAAACAGGGATAATATTAGTTGTACTTTGAAGGCATGAAATGAGGAGTTTCCAAGGTAATGTATCCAATGAGGTTAAAGAAATCAGAATCAGTTAGCTATGGTTACCTACAGTATCTGCCTGCCACCCCCACGCCTCAAGGACTCCGATCTCTCCTACCTCTAAAGGGGTGGGTCCTGGGGGATGCAGCTGCTCACAAAGGCTGAGAGATGCGATGTGGGGCAGTTATTCAGCAAGCTGAGCCCACTGTGGGCTTTGCAGGTTCTGGGGACTCCCTGTCCCTCAACAATTCTGGCTGGGAAGGGGTCCAAGAACCTGCAGCTGTAAGAAGGTGCGCTGAACAGAGGAGAGATTCGAGATGTGGCTACACAGGGCCAGGGAGGCAGGAGCTGGGGAGGGGGGGCATCTGCCTCCCAGCCAGAACAGAGAGGGTGGTCCCAGCAGTGCCCAGGCAGTGGGGGAAGCCACAGGCTCAGGCGGGCGGCAGGGGAGATGCAGAGGGACTGGGCAAGGCAACTCGGTGACCTGGGATAATTTATTTAATCTTTGAGCACAGTTACAGTATATTTTTGTGACCCACAAATCAGCAGGGTTCCCACTGCCCCCAAGAATGAGATAAGATTGGCTCTAGCTCCCTGTGAGAGTTCAAGTTCAGGTCCCTCCCAGGGATTTATGCTGGCGCCCTGGCCTCCTGCCCCTGAGCTCTCTCCCCTCCCATCTGAACTCTGCAGCCGCTCTCTTATCTCTTCCTAGGTGTCCGCCTGATCATGGAATCCTTTTTCCTTTCCCTATGGCCGTGCAACACTGGGAAAACACGAAAACCAAACTCACCCGCTCCAGGAGAGAAGGTTCCAGGCCTTTTCTGGGATCATGCCTTGCTTAGAACAAAGCTTAGGACCTCATCCCGGTCATCGAGGAGCTGCCGCCTCCCAGGGACACACAAGCACGTCCTTCTCCACATTCTTCTGCCCGTGTGTCTTGGCAGCTCGTGTGTCAGATACACAAGACCACGGCTTCAATTTCCTCAGAAACGTGGCATAATGAATGTGACTGAAATCTTTCTCCTCTCTCAGCCTAGAAATCCTCAACACACTCTATTCTATTCCCTGGATTTCCTCTAAGGAAACTGACATGCAAGGAGGCAAGGAATAGGGGTCTTGCTCCCTCATCAGCCATCAAAAGTGATTAAAACATGCATTGCCTTCCATCAATAATTTTCTATTTAACTATAACAGAAACATTCTGCTCACAATAAAACTTTATGCAGGAACTCCAATACATATTTAAAAAGTGAAAACAACTGCTTGGCTGAATCTGGGAGAGGCAGAGGGAATGATAGTGCCTGCTCCTGGGCTCGTCTCTCCCAAACCCCATGGGAATCTCTGAGGCACTCTGGGCTCTGGAGAACAGAAAGAGAAATAAAAACTATGTCTTTAGCCAGTGTAAAGTCATCCGGCTTAACTCTTAGTAAGATAAATGTAAATTAAAACTGCACTGAGATACTATTTTCGCCCTATCAGATTGGCAAAGATCCAAAAGTTTGGGAATGTTCTATTTTGGCAAAGGTATAGGAAACAGGCACTCCTATGCATTTTAGGGGAGACTCTAAATTAGTGTAGTGCCTGGAAAGGGCAATATGGCAATATACATAATAGAAATGCACATACCCTTAAGCCTAGAAATTTCATGAGCAAGAATTTATACTACAGATTATCTCTGCACATAAGGGAAGTAAGCTTATAGTACTGTTTGTGAACAATGTCAAAGGCAGTAAACAACCTAAATGTCCATCAATGGGTAAATAAATAGTATGTGATTAAACTAATGTACCCATACCATATTACAGAGTCATTAAATTTAGAAAATTCTTTGTGTTGATCAGGAAAGGTCTTTGAAACATATTGCTAAGTGAATTAAAAAAAAAAAAAAAAAAACAAGAAAACAGAACAGCATGCAAAGTATGCTACCATTTAGTGTAAAAATAAGTGGGGAGAGGATATGGAGGTATTTTCTTGTAATTGCACAAGATATTTCTGAGAGGATAATAAGAAACAAGTAACGCTGGCTTCCTAGAACCAGGTGGCCGAAGAATAGGGATGGGATGGAGACGTTTATTGCGTACTCTTTTGAATTTTGAACCAATGTAATTGTGCATTCCTATTCAAAACTTAAATTTAAAAATGTTTAAGAACAAACAACAAAAAGAAAATCAGTGCATGAGAGAACACAAAAGTGTACGTTATTCTTCCGCTTTATACATAGAATAATCTGTACTCTCAAAGAATCCAAAAAGTAAAAATACAAATAACATTTTTAAAGATTACCTAACAAGTAAGCCCAAGACTCTTAAACTCCAAAGCCGTGGATTTCTGGCTCCTGGTTAGGGTGTAGAAAGCTGCAAAGGGCGTTGCTCTCATCCTTTTACCAAAAGAAAAAGCGAAGAATCTGCAAAGTGACTTTTCTTGATCTCATCAGAGAACTGGGATTGCAAGTAACAAACTAACCCAGAATGTGAGAAAAAACAGGCACCTCCAAAGGCAGACAGAACACAGGTACTTGCTTACATGTCGGACTCCATACCAATTGGAAAGAATTCAGCCAAACTTCCTAATATGTGGGGGCTGTATAATCGTCTAGACCCCTTGGGAGCTGTAGACATAAGAGGAATCCACACTCCATTGCAATCTCTTCTCCATGGACCACACTGGATGCTCACAAGAGAGGAGGAGGGTGAGAGACATGATCAGACCTCTCTCTGGGCTCAAGAGAACAGTGTTGCAGGAAAGCTCAAAGTTCCACACAGACCCTTCTCCCTATATCCCCCCCTCCCCCACCAAAAAAAAAAAAAAAAAAAACTATTGGAGAAAAGACAGCAAACTTTGTTGTCCTTAGGGAACAAGTGAAAATCTATCACAGCTGGGAGAAGAGAAGAATAAAAACCCTCTACCCTGGGTGAGGGGAAAAAATATGAGCAGACCAGTAGAGTCTGCTACAGAGAGGGAAGGGACAGGATCACTGAAATATCTCCACCCCAAGACACAGGGCCATAGCTTCTGCGTAAGACTGAAGCTGAAGCAGAATAGCAGACATTGCCCTGAACCCTGCCCTGTTCTCCAAGTTCAGGCTAAAAGGGTTAAGTAACAAGAAACAGCAATTTATTGCTGGAGGAGGATCAAGAGTATAAAGAAAAATTTTCTTGAAGGTGTAGCCACAAAGGGAAGTTCTGAAGCTGATGGTGAAACAGACATTAAGCAACACCTTCTGGCAAACCAGCTACCACCCTAAACACAAGGCACTTCAAGAGAAATTTAAAGCCTGTGATGCACTAACAGTAGCCATAGTAACAGTAAAACCCAAACACAGCTCAATTCCTGACTAGTTTGCTCAAACCTCTATAACAAAGGCCCAGAAAACGACAAGGCATGCCCATTTCCAGCCATAAAGTACTATTTACCTCAGTCTGTACTGTTCTGCACAGTATGTCTGACCTTCAACAAAGAAGTTACAAAGAACACAAAGAAGCAAGAAAAAAATAACACCCTATAAAGAGATAAGACAATCAGCAGAACTAGACTCAAACATGCCAAAGATGTTGAAATTATCATACAAGAAACATAAAAGCACTCCAGCTAATATGTTGAAAGTTTTAGTGAAAAGGTGGGCAACATGTATAGTCAAGTCAGTAATTCCAGCAAAGAGAGCAAAACTAGAAATAAAAAACAAATGGAAATGCTAGAAATGGAAAACAAGGAGCTGGAGAATGCTATTGAAAGATTCATCCATAGAGTTGATACAGCTAAGAAAAGAAACAGTGGATTAGAAGTCAAGTCAATAGAAATTATTCAAACAGAAACCCAAAGAGAAAAACAAGTGAAAAATGGAACAGAATTGAAGACCTATGGGACAATAGGAAACAGTGTAACATGGATGGAAGTGAAATCCCAGAAGGTGAAGAGAGAGAGAACAGGGCAGAAGCAGTATTTGTAGTAATGGTTGCTCAGAGTTTTTAAAAATAAGAACAGACACCAAACCAGATTCCTTAACCTAAGAACAGCAAACAGGATAGAAGAAAAATAAGAGAAAGAGAGGCAGGAGGAAGAGGAGGAGTAAGCTTAAACATGTTATATTCAAACAGCTGAAATCCAAGAACAAAGAGAAAATTTTGAAGGTACACAGGGAAAAATGACACGTAACATAGAGAAACAAAGGAGAGAGTATAGCAGGCTTCTTTTCAGAAACTACGTAAGCCAGAGGACAATGGAACAACGTCTTAAAGTGCTGAAAGGAGAAAAGGAAAAAAAGACTTTAACTCAGAATCTATTCCCACTGAAGATATCTTTCCAATATAAAGGAGCAATAAAAAATTTTCAGGAAAATAAAAACACCAAGTCCATTGCCAGCAGGCCAGTGCTACAAGAAATAGCAAAGGAATTTCTTTAGAATAAAGTGTATGATAGTAAACAGAAACGAGTATCTACAAAAAGAAATAACAAGCATTGGAAATGGCATAAATGAAAATAAATTTTCAGTTGCTCCACAAGATAATTGTCTGCCTGAGGCAAAATGCTTATAATATCATGGGTATTTATAGCATATATAAAAGGAAAATGTAAGACAACACTGGCACAAAGGATGGGAGAGAGAAATCAGGAATATATTGCTGTAAGACCCTTACTGTATAAATGAAGCAATATGATAGTATTTGAAGTTAGACTGTGATGAATATTTATATTATAAGTATTAGGGAAACCACTAAAATAAATTTAAAATAAAATAAAAATAACCCAATAATAGATATAAAATAGAATAAGTAATATTCAATCTGAAAAAATAGAAAAATAAGGAAAAATGAAATAGAAAAAAAGCTAGCAAGATTGTAGATTTTAATCCAAACATATCAGTAATTATATTCAATGTGAATTGCCTAAATATACTGTTATAGACTGAATTGGGTCTCCCTAAAACCTATTCGTTGAAGCCCTAACCACTAGTATCCTAGAAGGTGACTATATTTGGAGATAGAACCTTTAAAGAGGTAGTTAAAGTTGAATGAGATGATGAGAATAGAGCCCAATCCATTATGACTAGTGTTCTTATAAGAAGAGAGATACCAGAGATATGCACACACAGAGAAAAGACCACATGAAGACACAGGGAGGAGGCAGCCATCTGCAAGCCAAAAAGAGAGGCTTCAGCAGGAACCAACCCTACTCTAACCTTCATCTTGAACTCCTAGCCTTACTCTCGCCTTCATCTTGAACCCCCAGCCCTACTCTCACCTTCATCTTGGACTCCCAGCCTCTAGAACCGTGAGCAAACACATTTCTGTTGGTTACACCTGTTGGTTACACCACCCAGTCCATGATATTTTGTTACGGCAGCCCTAGTAGACTAATGTGTACACAAATTAAAAAGTGCAATTGTCAGATTGGATTTTTTTTAAAGACAAAACTATATTCTACCTCTTATTATATAGTTAGCATAAAACTAAAATAATGGGGAAAGATATATCATGCAAGCCTTATTTAAAAGTAAGCTGGAGTAGCCACGTTAATATTAGACAAAATAGACTTCAGAACAAGAAATATTACTAGTCATAGAGGTGGCCAGTATACAATGATTATAGGGTAATTCCACTGAAAGACATAATAATCCTAAATATGTGTACACCTAAAATAAGAGCTTAAAAATACATGAAGCAAAAAATGATATAACTGAAAGGAGAGATAGACAAATCCACATTGTACGTGGAAACTACAATGCTCCTCTGTAAATAACCAATAAAAGGAGTAGTCAGAAAATCTCTAAAGATATAGAAGACCCAAACAATACTGTCAATTAACTTCATCTGAGTGATATTTGTAGAATAGTTCACACAACAAGAGCAAAATACTCATTCAAGAACACATGGAATAGTCACAAAACAGATTATATTCAGGGTCAATTTTAAAACTTATACATTCAAAGGAATTTAAATAATAGAAAATAAGTTAATTGGCCACAGCAGAATTAAATGAAATCAAAACCAAGAAGATATCTGGAAAGTCCTCAAATAGTTGGAAATTTTAAAACACCCTTCTACATAATCTATAAGTCAAAATGGAAGTAACAGAAAATTAGAAAATAATTTGAACTGAATGAAAATATAAACAAAATATCAAGCAATCAAGCATTGTGTGATGTATTTCAGTCAGTACCTTGAGGGAAAATGTATAGCACTAAATACTTACATTAGGAAAGAATAAAGATATAAAATAAATGACTAGTCTTCCACCTTATAAAGCTAGAATAGAAAAGCAAATTAAACTCAAGTCAGGCAGAAGAAAGAAAACAATACCAATATAAGAAAGATTAGAAATAAATGAAATTGGGCCAGGCACGGTGGCTCATGCCTGTAATCCCAGCACTTTGGGAGGCCGAGGCCAGTGGATGACCTGAAGTCAGGAGTGTGAGACCAGCCTAACCAACATAGTGAAACCCTGTCTCTACCAAAAATACAAAAATTAGCTGGGCGTAGTGGTACATGCCTGTGATCCCAGCTACATGGGAGGCTGAAGCAGGAGAATCACTTGAACTCAGGAGGCAGAGGTTGCAGTGAGATGAGATTGTGCCACCCCACTCCACACTGGGGAACAAGAGCAAAACCCTGTCTCAAAAAATAAAATAAAAATAAAAAATAGAAATACATGAAATTGAGGACAGAAAAGCAATATAAAAAAGTCAGCAAAATGAAAAGCTGGCTCTTTGAAAAAAATTAATAAAATCGATTAACTTCTAAGCCAGACTGAAAGAGAAGACCAAATCACCAAATGCATTAAATATTTCAGTTTTTAATTCTGCAATATATGCAATATCCATATTTGTAAGTTTATAAAACACTGATGAAAGACATCAAAGGAGGCCCAATATTAACATGTTAATTCGCTCCAAATTGATCTATAGATTTGATTCAATTCCAATAAAACTCCCCACAAATTGTTTATAGAAATTGACAGTCTGAGGCTAAAATTTGTATGGAAAGGCAAAGGAACTTGAATGGCCAAAACAATTTGGGGGAAAACAAAAGCAAAGTTGGAGGAACCATGCTACCTGATTTCAGGACTTACTATATTTATCATAAAACTGTAGTAACGAGGTCAGTGTATGATTTTGGAGGGAAAAAGAAAAAAACAGATATGTCAATGGTACAGAATAGAGTCCAGAAATAGATACACACATGTAGTCAACAAATTTTTTTTACACAAATACAAAGGAAAATCAGTAGAGAAAGGATAATCTTTTCACAAATGATACTGAAACAATTAAATATGAATAGGCAAAAAGTAAACCTCCAATCCATACTTCCCACTCCTATGTAAAAATTACCTTAAAATGGATCATAAACCTTAATGTAAAAGTATAAAACTTCTAGAAGGAACACAGAAGAAAATCTTTGTGACTTTGGGCTAGGCAAAAACGTCCTCAACTCAATACTGGAAGCATGATTCAGAAAAGAAAAAAATTGATAAGTTGATTTCATCAAAATTTTAATAACTTCTGTTGTTTGAAAGACACTGATAAGAGAATGAAAAGACTAACCACAGACTGGTAAAAAAAATGTTGCAAATCACACATCCAAGAAAGGATTCGTATCCAGAATATAAAAAGAACTCTCAAAACTCAATAGTAAGTAAAGAAGCAACCAAAATTTTTAAAAGAGAGGGCAAGTACTTGTAACAAAATAGATTTGTAGATGGCAAATAACTACATGAAAAGGTGTGCAGTCTGGGCATGGTGACTCACGCCTGTAATCCCAGCACTTTGGGAGGCCAAGGCAGGCGGATTGCCTGAGGTCAGGAGATGGGGACCAGCCTGTCCAACATGGTGAAACCCCACCTCTACTAAAAATACAAAAATTAGCCGGGCATAGTGGTGCATGCCTGTAGTCCTGGCTTCTCAGGAGACTGAGGCAGAATGGCTTGAACCCAGGAGGCGGAGGTTGCAGTGAGCCTAAATCGTGCCACTGCACTCCAGTCTGGGCAGCAAAGCAAGACTCCATGTCCAAAAAAAACAAAAACAAAAAATGTGTGCAACATCATGAATCATTAGCAAAATACAAAATAAAACCATAATGAGATATACAATTAAAATGGTTAAAATAAAATAACCTGACAATACCAAGTGCTGATGAGGATACGAAACAATTGGAATACTCATTCAGTGCTGGCGGAATGAAAAAGGGTACAGCCACATTGGAAAAGAGTTTACCAATTTCTTATAAACTTAAACAAACAAACATCTAACATACAGCCCAGTTATTCTATTCCTAGGATTTACCATAGGGGAAAACAGATTCACAGAGAAATCTGCGTGTTTACTGCAATTATAATCATAGTGGCCCCAAACTGGAAACCCAGATGTCCCTCAACTGGGCAATTGATAAACTGTAGTACGTTCATGGAGTACTATTTGGCAATAAAAAGGAGTGAACTAACATATGCTGCCGCAGGGATGAATCTCAAAAGCATTATTATGCTAAGTGAGAAAAGCCAGACATGCTTCCATTCATATGATATT
The DNA here is from genome assembly GCF_008728515.1 of Papio anubis. Lineage (NCBI taxonomy): Eukaryota > Metazoa > Chordata > Mammalia > Primates > Cercopithecidae > Papio > Papio anubis. The sequence continues at coordinate 30,529,361 of NC_044989.1, read as the reverse complement.
CTGGAAAAGGCAAACTACAGGAGCAAAAAACAGGTTAAATGATTGCCGGTAGCTGGATATATGGAGATCAATACAGAGAGGATGGGGAAGTGTTTAGAATCTTGGGACCATTCGGCTTATATCCTGATTGTGGTGCGGGTTACACAAATAAATTTATTTGCCAAAACTCACAGTACTGTATAATAAAAAGAATGAATTACTCTATGTAAATTATACTTTAATTGTTAAGAAACAGTGGGTGGAGAGGATGGCTATACACCTATCTCCTTATGTTCTAGAACTTCCCCATGGCCACACAGCTTATAGGGGATATAACCAGGATTCCACCTGTCCATTTTCAAAGCCCATGTTCTTTCCACAGAAGCCCTCTGCCTTTTCTTAGAGAAAAGTAAAACAGCACTTGTATTGTGCTTTACTGTTTAGAAAGCACTTTTTAAAAGTCCTTTTCCATGGCCCAGCTCATTCAATCCTCACAAAGCCCTCTGCAATATTATCACCACTCTCCTGTAACAGATGAAGAAATTGAGACCGAGAGAGGTTTGATGAGCTGCACACGGTCCTCCAGCAAGTCAGCGACAGGCCTAGAGCTTCTGACTCTAGTGATGGTTCCTGTCCCCCATAGCTGTAAACCCTGGCATGGAGGATGCTGTCCCCAGGGACTCCCACACTGTCTGGCTTCCTCTGTGACCTAGTGGCCCCTCCAGGAAGGGTCCTCATCCCAAACTCAGGCAAGCATTTACCCACTCATCCTTACACTAAGTAAAGTCCTATTCTCCAAGAGCCGCTGGAACCACTCTCTTGGGAAGGGTAGCTCAGGGCTCTGCAGCCCCCAGCACAGCCCGGGTTCCACTAGGAAATTACCTTAGGTTTGAGTCCCTTCGGTCAACTCTTGTCCCCTTTCTACCAGATCCCAACCCTGTCTCTCCCTTTCCCAATCCCTGGTTCTTGAGTCTTTAAGACTCCTTCTGCTGATGTTCTCTGGGTCTCAAATTTGGTCCTGTCTTTAGGCACACACTGACCCATTTTTCTCTCTCTCTTCGGTGGTTTGATACCTGAACCCAGCATCTGTCTGTGATTCAGCTTAAGAGACCTGGAGCCAAGTGCTTCCCCCGCCTCCCCACTTTCTGAGTTACTGCCTGGAGACCTTTGCAGCTCTGACAGTCCCAGCGCCCAGATCACACGGCGGGCACCTGCTCACCCTGTAGGTAGGAGTCCCCCAACCCATACTTGAGGCATTGGTGTTGATAATTTAATTTAAATGCAGAACAGAAGATGCTCATCCTGGTAACAGTTCATCGTATTGTGCTTCTCAAGCTTGCCCTAAAAAATCCTGAATCTTGCTTCAGACTTCCCTTACCCGAGATCTCAGCTTTGGGTCTCCTGCAAATAGAGTACCTCTGCTCTCTGTGACTTCTTGGAAGCTAGAGAACAAAGTGCTCTTTCTGACCTGGTTCCCTCAGCCGCTACCCTGGCAGGTGTCTCTCAGAGCTCTCTCTTGCCCTCATGCCATTTACCATAATATTAAGTGTTCAGTGAACTTGGAGGCAAAAATATAAATGAACAAACTCACAGTTTCCTCTTTGTTTCTCCTGTTCCTCCTGTCTATCTGCCTTTCTATCCACCATGCTAGGTAAGTCTGAATCAGCCATAGAGAGTCACGGAATTTTAGCTGTTGGACCATGTGCCTGCCTCTGTGTGTGCACGCGGATGTGCGGATGTGTATGTGCGTGTGTGTGCATGTGTGGGGGGTATGTTTATACAAAAGAAGTGTGTGAGAGACAGAAGCAGAGGCAGGAAGAAATGAATAGGAATGACACGTTTTTGTTTCTTGAAGGGAGGGAGCCAGAAATTACATCCGCTCAAAAATATCCTGCCTCTTTCATAGATAAATATAGCATCGTGAGTAGATGTATCATTGAATGATACTTTCAAAACAAATCTGGGAAGGTCACTTGAAGAGGCTGCCACTACTGGCTCTCTCCCCTTGTTCGAATGTCCCCCAGTCCTCCATTCCCTCCCAGAGCTCTCAGACTATGGTCAGGAATAAGAGGTGGGGGAAGTGTGCAGGCTTCCCACTCGGCATTCTGGAAAGGGGAGAATAGCAGGAACAATGGTGCTGCTTAAAACAGACTACTGGCCAGAGGCTCCAGGTGACCAAATGTATCCCTCACAGGGAGGCACTCAAGAAGCCACGTCTCCCTGTTATAGAGAAGTAAAAGCTCAGCACAGGAGGCCAGCCCCATAGAAATATATTTACCAGGTGTGCTGGTTGGTTGCAGGTAACTGGAGCTTAAGAATACCTGACTTAGTTCCAAGGGGTAGAGTAAAATCGTTTAATCCCCGGTGAGGTGCCAGCAGCTGCCAGCCAGAAGGGACTCCAGCCCCTGACAATGGGAGGCATAGCGGTCAGTACCAGCTGAGCATCAGTTCCACTTAGACTAATATGCAACTGATCCTTCCAACAGCCCACAGAGGTGACATTGCCATCCCATCTACAGCTGGAGAGACTGGGGACAGGAATAAGTCAGTGATTTATCCAGGGTCTTGTGGTCAGTCATGGCAGAGCTGGGCTTTGTCTCTTCCAAGTGTCAGAGAAGGTCCCCTGCCTTTTACTCACTCCACGTGAAGGAGGTAAGAGGTTCTGCTGGCATGCTGGCCCAGCCTCCTCTATCAGCAGAAGCCCCAACCAGCTGTGATCATGGAAGGGCAGCTCCTGGGTCCTAACCCCTGTGAGAACAGAGAGCTGTCAGATAGCTGCAGATCCTCCATGAAGAAGCAGGGGCTAGGAGCCATTTTGCAGTTCTGAGCTTCTCAGCTCCTGGCTCATGTGGAGCACCCTTCCACTGCCTCAAGGCAAGGCTCAGTGTCGGTCCCTCCAGCTTGGCTGTGGGCTAGGACACCTCTCTTACCTGGACAAGTAGCATCACCCTTTGCTGTGTGTTCTGAGCTTCTTAACATCTGTATTCATCGGTTTGAGCTGCCATAACAAAATACCATAGACTGAGTGGCTTGTTTCTCACAGCTCTGGAGGCTGGAAGTCCAGGATCAAGGGACCGGCACTGTCAGGTTCTGGTGAGGGCTCTCTTCCTGGCTGGCAGGTGGCCACCTTCTTGCTGTTCTTGCTGTGTCAGAGACAGAGAGAGAGAGAGAGATTCCATTGTTTCTTCTTATCAGAGCACTAATCCCATCTAATCAGGACCCCAACCTTAGGTCCTCATTTAGCATTAGTTATTTCCTTAGAGGCCTCATGTGCTGGGATTTAGGGCTTCAACATACGAATTGTAGGGGAACACAAAAATTCAGGTCGTAACATCTTTTAGAGTCAGACTTGGGTTCTGTTTTAACCTCTTCCCCTCTGTAGCTCTGTACCTTGGAAAAGTTCATGCCTCTTATACTACTTTCCTGTTGTTGCTGAAACAATTTATCACAAAATGAGTAGCTTAAAATGACAAATATGTATGATCTCACAGTTCTAGAGGTCAGACACCAAAATCAGCCTCAGTGGGGTAAAGCCAAGGCGGAGGCAGGGCTGCGCCCCCTTCTGGCTCTAGCTAGGAGTGTCTTCACTTCCTTGCCTTTTGCAGCTTCTAGAGGCTGCCCATGTTCCTCGGCCCATGGTACTACATCACATGGACAACAGCTTCCATGGACACATCTACTCTCTGACTCTGACCCTCCTGCTTCCCTCTTGGAAGGACCCTTGTGATTCCATTGAGCCCACCTGGATAATCAGGGTCATCTCCCCATCTCAGGATCCTTTACCTGATCACATCTGCAAAGTTCCCTTTGCCATGCGAGAAAACCAACCCACAGGCTTTACAGATGATGATGTGGACTTCTGATTTACTTTGGGCTTTGTGGGCTGAGGGCGTCCTGAAGTGGCCCAGCTTGGGGCCTCTCCATCCTGTGTTTATTAAGCTGGCCTGGATCATCCTGAACCTTGCTTCGGATTTCTCCTACACAAGGCTCCCCGCTCCATGCCTCGGCATTGGGTCAGCTGCTGTTCTGCCCTCTGGGCGTCACTGGAGACGTGGAGCAATGCACAGAGCAATGCCTCCTGCTGACCCAGCCCCAGACGGTACCTCCGGGGGCTTTCTCTTGCCTCTCCATGTGCCTGAAGACCAGCCATGTTCCTACTGAAGCTGGGACTCAGCAACACCTGACCTTCCTCTCAACTCCTCCCAGCTCTGGACTGAGGCTGACCCTGAAGTCCCAAGTCCAGTTCCCAGCCAGTTTGAGCTGTGCCTTCACCAGCTGTCTGGTCGCCTGTTTCCCTTGGGCTAAAGTTACGTGGAGAAAAGGACACTCCAACTGAGCCCCTGCAGGCAGGAAAGTCACACAGGTAGAGTGACCACACACTTTCCTGCCTAGAACCTCCATGGACATCTCATGCCCAGCTTCCCAGCCTCCTCTGTCACAACTCCTTCCATTTCCCATGAGTTCCAGCCATAACGGCCCAGTGGCCACACCCAAAATCATGCACCTCTGTGCCTCTGGAAATGCACCTCCGGGCCTCTGGAAATGCACCTCCATGCCTCTCAAAATGAACCTCCAGGCCTCTAGGCCTTTGCACATACTCCACCTCTGCTTCTGCTGTCTTTCCTTTGCTCCTCCCCCTCAGGGGGCCTAGCCATCCCTCAAGCCCAACTTAAACAGCTGCTTCTCTGTGGTGCCCCTCTTGCACCCCAAATGTGATTACTGCTCCTTCCTCAGTGTCCCCAAAGTGTGTATGCAGCTCTTCCCTGACACACAGGGCACTGAAGTGTGGTCTCTGTGTGCCTGGCTCTCCCTGGGATCGTGAGCATTGTGAGGGTGGAAAGTAGGTCTTATTTTTTGAAACCCTAAGGACTGCTACAAAGCTGGACTAAAGGAGGTGTTCAGGAGAGGTTCACTGCCTTTATAAGGCACCAGCTGTGTACAATGTGCTGCCCAAAGCATTAATGTTCTGATGTTTTAGCAACTTTATAAACCAGGTGGAAAAACAAGATACCCACCCTGCCTGGCAGGGTGAACCAACGAATAAGCAAGATTCAAAGAAACAGAAGAGCAATGAAAGCAAGCGTAGTTTATACCGGTGGTCTCCAGAGTGGGGCATGCCCACCAAATTCATTTGTTCCCAATGCAGGATCAAAATGTGGATCCTCTGTTTACATTTATTTGTATCCTTTTACTTTTCCATGCTTTTCTTTTTTTAAAGTTTTAATGTGTATAATACACAGATCTGTACAGTAATTTATGTCATATAATTTGTAAATGAATACAATATACATTTAACAGGGCAAGCTGAAAGATGTTTTATTCATATAACTTTGGAATAAAATGGGTTTAAACTGTGCTAGGTGAGAGCCCTGTAGTAGGGGGAGCATCAGAAATGCTTCCTGGTGACGTGGGCGCCTCCCAGCCCCATTTCCCCTTCATTAAGGACATGGCCCCTCAGGGTCTGAATTCCTGCCTGGATGACAGGCCCTTTCCATCCACTACCTGTGGCTCAGCCCCTGCCACCTGGTGCCACCATCTTTCCAAGCCAAGGCAGTGATGCAGGCACACCTTCTCCCGAACAGGGTACTTGGCCTGCCCTGCTCCCTCCTAGGGCCTCACCTCTGCCTGCAGGAAGGAGGGGTGGCTGGAATGGGTCTCCGCTGAAGCCAACCTGGGAGAACAGTTCCAACATGGGGAATGTGGATGGAATTATTTTCTTCAGATTTCCCAACAAAAATAACTTGGAATTTATGTCCTTGGACATGCTGTTCCACGTTTCTGCTCAAATTCCTCCCGCTGCTGCCTAGGAGCCTTTAGATTTGCAAACAGCCCAGTCTTGGCATTGGGAGGTCAGAGCCATCTATCACCACTGTGTACTTTATTTTAACAGGGATTCTTTAAGTCCCCACTGAGCACCAGGCCTGAGGCTGGGCCTTGGTGATTCCAGATGAACTCAATACAGAAGGGGAGAGGGGCAGGGACCTCTTATTCGTGATTTTGTTGTCATCTTTGTGCTGGGCACTTAGTAAAACATGAAGGCCTCCCTGCCGACCTGTGAGGGACAGATGATCATTTTCCCATTTTACCAATGAGGAAATCAGGATCTGGCAGGCTGAATGTCTGTTCTCTCCCCACCCCATCACCAGGAGGGATGAGGGATCCTACCCGAGAGGCTGCAAGGCTCAGACTGGTGAGGCCAGAGGAGAGGTGAGAAAGGCCGATATTTGGCTCTGGCCCTGACCCACTGGGAGCTGGCTTCCGGCTCCTCACCTGGCGATGAGGCAGGAGGGTCGCATGTCTCCTGAGGTCTCTGCCAGCCCTGACCTTCTTGGCTCTGTCTGGGCTCATCCAACCCTACCCTGCCTTCTCCATCTTCCAGTCTGAGCCAGGAGCCCTTCAAACGGTGGGCCCCCCAACAGGGGACCTGGCACCACTGTAGGGTTTCTGAGAATTTGCAAACAATGGCGACAGGCAGTTTCCTTCCTGAGAAGTAGGGAGGCACACGAGCCTTGTTCTCCTCTGTGCCCATTCCACCACAGGTGCAGGGAAAAACTGTCGCCCTTTCCTTGGTCTCAAGGCCTCTGTGGCATTCTGTGAATGCGTCTGAAAACAAGCCATTGCAGGGAGGGAAAAATAAGCCGCTTACCCCTAAATGGCTCTCTGAAGCTCTGCCGGCCACCTCCTCCCAGGCCTTTGCAACAGAGACACCCTCCTATGTTGCCAGGGCAGGTCACCCTAGGAATCCCGCGATTCTCTCTTAGGTGTGAGCTTGCAGCACTCCCAGGAGGACAGGCTGGGTCAGGAGCCCGCCTTCTGCTCTGATGAACTCCCACAGACCCAGGATGGAGAGGCCACAGACTCCCTTTTGCAGCTTTCCCTGGTGGAGGGACAGGTTGAGGGACAGGCTCCAGGCCGGAGGCACTCGGCTTCCATCCAGGGAGAAAAGCTGTGCAGACACGTTTCCCTCACTAGTCACCAGGACTGAGAGCAGGGAACGAGTGAAGCTGGGACAAGCCAGGCCATGGTGCCAGCTGTGCCTGAAGCAAATACTAACAACAGCTATAATTAGCAGTAATGACCTGAATGGCTAGCATACTGTGCTGATGGATTTACAACAGGGGCAGTGGGGCCGTGGAGAGAGAATTCGAAAGGTCTGTGAACCTGAATGGGGAAAAAATTTACATCCTTATTTTCACTAACCTTCCACTGAAATTGAGTATCTCCTGCTCTTCTGAAGGTAGTCAACAGGCCTCAGACATTTTAGCAGCATCTGCGACTTGCCAGTAGAAGTCAAAGTTACATTTCATATCACAGTGCACTTGTTACGATATCTGAAATGATTGTTTAAGCTAATCACTGCTTCAGAATTATGGGGGTTGCTAGATCTGTCACTAGATCTTGTTTATCGTGTTAGGAAGCATCTGTGATGTGATACCAGAAATTCTAACTTTTATAAAAATATTGTGATAATTGTATTTCAACGTAATTGGTGTTATCCTATGTCTTCTGTTTCATGAATTTAAAAATCTAGCTCTGAGGAGGGATTCAAAGCTTCACCAGGCTGCCTTAACAAGGAAGAGAGGGGCTGCTCTACTCCCATGACCTTGAACAATGCTCCCAACCAGCCAGTGTGGTGGCGGCAGGGCTGGAAGGACCTAGGTTGGCCTGCATACATTTTGGGGGTGCAGGTCCCTTTGTTCAAACAAAAGTTTTTCAGGGGCCTGGCACGGTGGCTCACGCCTGTAATCCTAGCACTTTGGGAGGCCGAGGCAGGCGGATCACTTGAGGTCAGGAGTTCGAGACTAGTCTGGCCAACGTGGTGAAACCCCATCCCTACTAAAAATACAAAAATTTGCCAGGCCTGGTGGTGCATGCCTGTAGTCCCAGCTACTCGGGAGGCTGAGGCAGGAGAATCACTTGAACCAGGGAGGCGGAGGTTGCAGTGAACCGAGATCACACCACTGCACTCCAACCTGGGCGAAAAGAGCAAAAATTGCATCTAAAAAAGAAGGCAGGAAGGGAGAAAGGGAGGGAGGGAGGGAAGGAAGGGAAAGAAAGAAGACTAGGAGAGAGAGGGGTTCCTAGCCCAGAGGGCAGAGGGCTCTCACCAGCAGCTCAGGAGTTAAAAACATGGACTTAGAAAGCTCTAGGTTCAAATACTGTTCCACCGCTTACCAGTGGTGTGTGCTATCCAGCCTCCATTTTCACCTGGTAATTAGGAATCATAAAATTTCCCACACTTAAAGGTTGTTTTGAGTTAAATGAAAAAATGCATGTAAAGAGCTTAGTCGGACCCAGCAAATGCTCAGTAAGTGGCTGTTGCTACCTGAGCCCTTTCTCTGGGGAAGATGTTTGCACCTGCCACAGCCTCTGCCCTCGTCATCCTTTCCCTCTAAGGCATCTCCCCACTGGAGACCACCTCCAGGCTTGTTTTCACCCTCCAGGCCTGAAACTCTTAGTTCTTCCAATCCTTTCCAAACATGTCACTTGGCATTCTCGGGGTGTTTTGGTAGCAGCAGTCACAGCTCACCCAGACAGCACACACTGTAGCTATTATCTAATCATCTAATAATTAGCTTGACATTTATAAAGGGCCTTGAGGGATAACTGCTTGGGATAACTGCTGTTTTCAAATGCGAGGGTACCGTAATTTTGCACCTGTGCCAGGCAAAATGTGAGCAGGAGGGAACAGTGACCCAAACCTCTGCCTGCCCTCAATTGTCCTTAGTGTGTTTAAGCAGAAGCAGATTTACCCAGAAGCTAACAGAGCATAAACATCAAGACCCCTTACCTGCACAGTCCTGTGTTTTCTGTAAAGTTTGGAAAAGCAGCATGTTTGCTTTTTTGGTTTTGTTTTGCTAAAGAGGTGCTTCAAAATTGTATGAGCTGCAGGCACCACAAAACCTAACCCACTCCTGGGTTTAAATCAGAGCTGTCTCTTGGATCAGTCCTGCCTGGAAGCCTACTTCTCCTATTGTTGCCATTAAGAACTGGCAAATGGGTTTGGGGCAGACAGGTTAAGGAGGGGGCTGCACTGTGGGCTAAACGTGGTGATTTGCTGGATCAGAATGGAGCTCCAGACTTTCCAGCATTAGGGAGTCAGAGTTCCCTGCTCTGCCACCTGCTGGCTGGAAGACTTGGGTGCAGCCACACAATCTCAGTCCAGGAGTCCTCAGTAAACTGCCATTTAGAAGCCTGACCTGCCTACAGTACAGCCAGAGGTTACTATGAAGAGCAAACAAGCTCTCTGTCAATATGCTGAGGTGGCTGTTTGGTGGTGACTGCAAAAACACACAAAACATTGAGTTAGGAATTAAAAGGCCAGCAGTAAACTCCCTCCCCAGCCTATGGCAAGTAAGTCATGCATGGAATGAGGTACATAGCTTGCGTGTGCCTTACTCGACTAAGAAATAAAATAGGGAAAATACTCCCTAGCCATCATTAGTAGGAGCACAGGTTGTGAGAGGTGAAAGCAGTCATCTGCCCGGACACCTGGGGGGCCACAGTCTTCCCACTTCTACAGCCTCAGGCCTTTGGGAGTAGCCCCCAGGACAGATGACGAGGGAAAGGATATGGCTTTCACCAGGACGTGGAGGAGAGGGGTGAGAGGTAGATAAAAGCTCCCACGGCAACAAGGGCAGGCTCTCATTACTGCTGTTAGTGGCCCCACCTCCCAGCTGGGCTCAGACCCCAGTGCCCTCTGATACCTTCCCTTCTGGTTTCCCCACATCTTATTAGTTAAGTCCTAAAATCCCCACCCTCAGTATCTGCTGCTTCATCCCTTCCCTCCTATTCCTACAGGCCATCTTCTGCTTCTGATCTGAACTGTAGCAGCAGACATCTAACACAGGGCTTCCAACAAATGGGCTACAGGTATGCTAGGGTTTTATCTCCTTGGCCCTGGACACAACCAGACCAGGCTTGGGGAAGCTGGGGCCTCTGGACTAGCATCTTGCAGCCCCGGGAAGCCTCCTTTGGTACTCCCAGTATGCAATGCAAATGTCATCATTTTTATATTGCCTCTATGTGGAAAATCTGGGAAGCGCTGACCTCCCAAGTGCCCCTTTCTGCCCACTCAGACGCATCCTGGGCACTGTGGCCAGGTTTATTTCCATGGAGTCCAACTATAATAGTGCAGTTTGCCTTCAGAATGGCAATCAAAATTCTGCAGCAAATGATGGTTGCAGCAAGCCACACCCGGCCACAGGGGCAGGTGAAAAGACCCAATGCCAGGGCCCTTCTCACAGCGTGGTCCTGTGAGTTGCGATGTGTGGAGAAACATAGTCTGGGAGCACAGCGGACTACGCTCCTTCTCCTAGGTCGTGGTTCTCAGATTCTATGGCGTACGTGCATCACCTGCTACACTTGTGAAAAATGCAGATTCCAGGGCCTCCTCCCTTCCCCCTACCCCACCCCCAACCCCCCACCAAAATGTTAAACTAGGGGGTTTGCAACTAGTCCGAGAAATTGACATTTTGGAGAAGCATGCTGACTATGAATGCAGGTGTTACACAAACCCTACTTTGAGAAACAGTGCCCCAGTGACCACAGCTAATTGCGGATTTCACCCAGTCAGCCCAAAAGATGAAACCCTGCAGATGGACAGGAATTAGCAGTAAAAACTGTGTTTCAACCTAAAACTTGAAATCAAATACATCGCTTGGAATAATTCCATAAGAATAAGAGATCATTAAAATATGGAAAGTGGTTGAAAGGAAGACCATCTGTGCAAACCAAAGCATTTTCGAGGAACCAAAATAAGTTACTCAGACCCAAGAGCATTCTCCCAGAAGGGCAAACCACATGAAAAATACAAAATGTAATCCTAAAGAAAAAGGAAAGTCTTGAGATTCTGAAAATAAATTTTTTATAATCCATAACCAAAGCAGCCCATTGGGCAGACAAATACAGCAAACTGTTCTCTACAGTGTGAGCAGATGGAAGACATTGAATACGCACATGACCAAATATGAATGGCACGAGTTCCTTTAGGGGGTTCCCAAAGTGGAGTGAACTTCATCAATGGCATTATCATCTGCGGTGGGGATGATGCTTCAGGAACAATTCCAGCAGCTCAGGGACCTGTCCTGTCCTTCAGCTGGGAGGCTCTACAGGCTGTCACCACCTTTTCTGATTCCCAGATGGAGGCATGGTCGGCTCACAAGAATACCATAAATTTGTATCAGGCAAGTGGCACTGAACATCCGAAATCAAGACCGACTTGAAAAATAGAGATTGCACGTTCACCATAATGTTATGGGATATTTGACCCTCAGTCAGCAGATGTTTGCCATCCTTATGGGTTATTCCTGTCATTTGCTCCTTTACTTCCTTTTGCCCACCACATGAACCATTTCATCACAGTTCGAAACTCTGCTCAGTATGTGGAGTGGAGCGGAGGGCTCAGGAACCATTCTGGGTGGTAATGGACTGTGACTAAATAGAGACCCAGGAGTGACTGCAGAGTCCTTTTAACCAGGACAAAGCTGTGGTTCTTCCCCTTTGCTCGGGGACAGTGGAGGCCAGAGAAGACCAGGAGATGGTTCTGGAAGTAGTGACTCCACCTGGTTTACAAGCACTTTATTTGGACTGGTTTACACCCATGGGATGGGCGCTCACTGACACTGTTTCCCCACAGGAAATGTGGGACTTCGTGACCCGCATCGACCTGAGATCTCAGTGACCTGGATCAACAATGTTTCAGGGGGAGGTTGAGAATCAGCATAAAGAAGCAGTTAGTGACTGATACGGTTTGACTCTGTGTTCCCACCCAAATCTCATCTCAGTTTGTAATCCCCATGTGCCCAGTAATCCTCACACATCAAGGGAGGGAGGTGATTGGGTCATGGGGGATGGTTTCTCCCATGTTGTTCTCATAATAGTGAGTGAGTTCTCATGAGAGCTGGTACTTTTAAAGTGTGGCACTTCCTTATTCTTGCTCACACTCTCTCCTGCTGCCTCATGAAGACCGTGTCTGCTGCCCCTTCTGTCATGATTGTAAGTTTCCTGAGGCCTCCCCAGCCATGCTGAACTGTGAGTCAATTAAACCTCTTTCCTTTATAAATTACCCAGTCTCGGGTATTTCTTCATAGCAGTGTAAGAATAGACTAACACAGAGATGGAACATGTTTTCAGCTTTTATGTGAGGCTCTATTTTTAACCAGGATGAAATACCTATCAGGGAAAGAAATAAAAAAGCCTCAATGGGACTCTTTTAGAGGTACACTAAAAACACATCCTGATTGATATAAGTAACTTCAGCAATGTCTCAGGATACAAAATCAATGTGCAAAAGTCACAAGCATTCCTATACACCAGTAACAGACAGAGAGCCCAATCATGAGTGAACTCCCATTCACAATTGCTTCAAAGGGAATAAAATACCCAGGAATCCAACTTACAAGGGATGTGAAAGACCTCTTCAAGGAGAACTACAAACCACTGCTCAATGAAATGAAAGAGGACACAAACAAATGGAAGAACATTCCATGCTCATGGATAGGAAGAATCAATATCATGAAAATGGCCATACTGCCCAAGGTAATTTATAGATTCAATGCCATCTCCAACAAGCTACCAATGACTTTCCTCACAGAATTGGAAAAAAACTACTTTAAAGTTCACATGGAACCAAAAAAGAGCCTGCATTGCCAAGACAGTCCTAAGCTAAAGAAACACAGCTGGAGGCATCATGCTACCTGACTTCAAACTATACTACAAGGCTACAGTAACCAAAACAGCATGGTACTGGTACCAAAACAGAGACGTAGACCAATGGAACAGAACAGAGTCTTCAGAAATAATACCACACCTCTACAACCATCTGATCTTTGACAAATGTGACAAAAAAAGAAATAGGGTAAGGATTCCCTATTTAATAAATGGTGCTGGAAAAACTAGCTAGCCATAAATAGAAAGCTGAAACTGGATCCCTTCCTTACACCTTATACAAAAACTAATTCAAGATGGATTAAAGACTTAAATGTTAGACCGAAAACCATAAAAACCCTAGAAGAAAACCTAGGCAATACCATTCAGGACATAGGCATGGGCAAGGACTTCATGTCTAAAAACCAAAAGCAATCACAACAAAAGCCAAAATTGACAAATGGGATCTAATTAAACTAAAGAGCTTCTGCACAGCAAAAGAAACTACCATCAGAGTGAACAGGCAACCTACAGAGTGGGAGAAAATTTTTACAATCTACTCATCTGACAAAGGGTTAACTAATATCCAGAACCTACAAAGAACTTAAACAAATTTACAACAACAACAACAAAAAAACCCATCAAAAAGTGGGCAAAGGATATGAACAGACACTTCTCAAAAGAAGACATTTGGGCAGCCAACAGACACATGAAAAAATGCTCCTCATTTAGCCATCAGAGAAATGCAAATCAAAACCACAATGAGATACCATCTCACACCAGTTAGAATGGCGATCATTAAAAAGTCAGAAAACAACAGGTGCTGGAGAGGATGTAGAGAAATAGGAACACTTTTACACTGTTGGTGGGAGTGTAAACTAGTTCAACCATTGTGGAAGACAGTGTGGCAATTCCTCAAGGATCTAGAACTAGAAATACCATTTGACCTAGCCATCCCACTACTGGGCATATACCCAAAGGATTATGAATCATGCTACTATAAAGACACATGCACGTGTATGTTTACTGTGGCACTATTCACAATAACAAAGACTTGGAATCAACCCAAATGTCCACCAGTGATAGACTGGATTAAGAAAATGGGGCACATATATACCATGGAATACTATGCAGCCATAAAAAAGGATAGGTTCATGTCCTTTATAGGGACATGGATGCAGCTGGAAACCATCATTCTCAGCAAACTATCACAAGAACAGAAAACCAAACACCGCATGTTCTCACTCATAGGTGGGAATTGAACAATGAGAACACTTGGACACAGGGTGTGGAACATCACACACCTGGGCCTGTTGTGGGGTGGGGGGAGGGGGGAGGGACAGCATTAGGAGATATACTTAATGTACATGATGATTTAACGGGTGCAGCACACCAACATGGCACCTGTATACATATGTAACAAACCTGCACGTTGTGCACATGTACCCAAGAACTGAAATTATAATAAAAAAGAAAAAAACACATCCTGATAAATGCAAAATGGTGAAGTTTTAAGATAAGCATTGAGCTGGAGCCGAATATTGCTGTCATAGATACCCTTTGAGATACAATAATAAATAGGAAATTTTGTTTAAATGAGTAATAAGCATTACTCTTTTATTATTAAAGTATTTAGTGGTCAGATTTCTAGTCTGCCCTTATAGTGCAGGAATAATGATGTCTTAGCATGGTCTGCTGTGAGATTGCACCTTGCATTTCACTGGGTGCTGTATATTTACAACACTCACTAGAAATCCACGCTCACTGAGACCAGCACACACTGCCAATACAGGCTTCTCATGATGTTGATGTTGTCCATATTATTAATCTTTCCTTTCTCTTGAACTAAAACAATTCCTTTTTAACTCCTTGATATAAAGAATTCCCAACCAGGACTTCCTGAAAGCCTCATGGCACATATTAAGTTAAATAACTAAAAGTGAAAAGTAGCTCTTACAGGTTAATTCTCCCCACCTGAGCGGAGGATCTACCCTGAGACTGCAGCGAGCATCAGCCTACACCCAGGTGCTCATGGGCTCTCAGAGAAGGGGTCTTGGAAGCTGTAAAAACGTCAAGCCAGACAAGCCATTGCACTCAGCAGAGGAGGGAAGCCTAAGAGTTACAAGGTATTTCAGGCTTTGACTTGATTATGTAACCCTGAATAGAGCAACTGATCATCAACTGACCAATGGTGATTCAAACTGACAAGTTTAAACTAAACATGCAAAAGGCATTGCTATACACTGAGAAGAAAGTGAAGGCAAAGGTGTTACAGCCAGAAAGTGCTGAGCATGGGCGCCAGTGGTCACGGTGGGCTACCTGAAGGAGGTGGGGTGTGCCCCAGACCTGCAGAATCCTGCAGGAGTGGGTTGACTGACTAGAGAGACGAAAACATTGACCGGTTGTGGGGGCTCATGCCTGTGATCCCAGCACTTTGGGAGGCCAAGGCAGGTGGATCACGAGGTCAGGAGTTTGAGACCAGCCTGGCCAATATGGTGAAACCCCATCTCTACTAAAAATACAAAAATTATCTGGGTGTGGTGGTACGTGCCTGTAGTCCCAGCTACTCAGGAGGCTGAGGCAGGAGAATTGCTTGAACCCGGCAGGTTTTAGTGAGCCAGATCGCACCACTGCACTCCAGCCTGGGCGACAGAGGGAGACTGTCTCAAAAAAGAAAAAGAAAAAAGAAAACATTAGCACTGATTCCTTTGCAATTCCTGACCAAACACATCCCTCAGAAGTAAGCAACACAGTTTAGTAAACTAAAAGACAGCCAAGGGAAGAAAGGGACAATAACTCGGCCCTTGTGTCGTTCATGAATTTTATCTCACTGGTGAAGATCCTGAAGCACATCATTCTGTGACTGCCCTAGGTCACATTGCTGGCTGATGGTAGCGTCAGATAAGCAAGGGCAATTCCAAGTCCCATAAGACCCCATGGGCCCCAACATCTCTTGTAACATGAAAGAGCTGCCTTCCTTTCTCCTGCTAATAGGAGAGTTGGGTTTGGTATATAGTGAGGAGTTTGGCTTGGTTAGATTCTTTGAGCTGTCTCTGTTATATTTTGTTCTGAAGGGTGATATGGTTTGGATATTTGTCCCCTCCAAATATCATGCTGGAATGTGACCCCCAGTGTTGGAGGTGGGTCTAGCAGGAGGCATTTGGGTTATGGGGGAGGATCCCTCATGAATGGCTTGATGCCCTCCCCATGGTAATAGAGTTCCTGCTCTATTAGTTCACACAAGAGCTGGTTGTTTGAAAGAGCCTGGCCTCTCTCTTGCTTCCCTCTCACCATGTGATATGTCTGCTCCCCCTTTGCCTTCTGACAGGAGTAAAAGCTTCCTGAGGCCTCCCCAGGAATGCTGATGCCATGTTTCTGGTACAGCCTGCAGAACCTCTTTATAAAATTACCTGGCCTTAGGTATTCCTTTATAGCAGCACACAACAGACTAACACAAGGGGTTAGTGGAGGAGGGAAAGGGCAAAGAAGTCACTTCATTTTTTCCCTGGTGGTAGAACCTAGATGCAGGCAAGAAAACCCGTGCCCCTGAGCAGCAGTGCCATGGCCCTCCCATGTGGATCACGCTCCTGTTGCCGCTAGAACAAGTTCCCACAACCTTAGTGGCTTAAAGCAACACACATTTACACCTTAGAGTCCCTTGGTCAGCAGTCTCACCGGACATCAGCAGGGCTACATTTCTTCCTGGAGCCTCTCAGGTAGATTTCGGGTTTTTTGCCCCTTTCTGCATCCTCTTGCTTGTGGCCCCTTCCTCCATCTCTGAAGCCAACAACAGCCGGTTAAGTCCCTCTCACATCGCATCCCTCTGACCTGCTCTTCTATCTCCATCTTCCACTTTTATGGACACTTGTGATTATGCTGGACTCACCCATCTAAGCCAGGATATAATCTCCCAATCTTAAAGTCAGCCACAACCTTAACATTATCCATAACCTGAATCAAACATAACATATTTACAAGTTTCGGGGATTAAGATGTGGACATCTTTGCGGGGCGCAGGCACTATTCCACATCACAAATGCTAAGGTCAGAGGATAGCATATATTTTTTATTTGACAATCTCCTGACTTGGTTTGTAATTTTAAGTATTTAGAGACACAGTATGTGACCTCCATTTGCACGCTTGCTCTAGGTCTCACAAATGTTGGGGGTGCTCTGGTGGGAGCAGCGTTTGTCCCAAGGTGACTGTTGCCACGGCAGGTCTTGATGGAGTGGGAAGCACCGAGTACTCAGCTTTGGCCAGCAGCTGCCCCCGCTGGAAGCAGTTTCCAAGGTGCCCCCAGCCCGTGGGCCTCCAGAGGAGCAGGTCATCTTCCTTATCTTATCTCTGCCTCAAACCCAATTCTCTGCTCCCAAAACTTTGCTCTCTTTACAATGGCATTTGTCCCCCCCCCAAAATAAATTTCCAGTTCTTTTCGCCTTTTACTTTTACATTAAAAAAGGGAGACACAAGGAAAGAAACATCCTACTCATCCCAGGCCTCGTAGTACAGACACATCAACGCATGCCAAGCCCTTCCGGAAACCAGAGCATGGCTGACATCATCCTGCCCACATCGCTAAGCAACTGTGGGATCAACATCTGTTTCCATGGAGATATCTCATCATCACCATTCGCCAGGCAGAGCTGAGAAGTGCACCAGGAGGAATGAATATGCTGGGCTGTGCCAGGGAATAACAAAACCCAGTGGCCATGAGCAAAAAAGCAATCACGAGGGTGAAAGGAGGATGAGAGAGATGGCGAGGAGGAGGAAGAGAGGGAGAATGGTCCTGAATGGGGTTCAGCAGGGAGTCACTGGCCAGAACCAGGCCAAGGTGGACATCACCAAGCCCAACCCTCTCATTGCCTGAGAGAACCCCAGTTTCAGACTGCTGCTCTGTCTTGCACATTGCTTCACAGGCCATGCTGGGGCCAGAACCCCAGCTCTGTGTCTCCTAGCCCGGGATTTGTCTCCTTTAGAATGAAGGCACTGAGGAGCAAGGATGCTCTGTCTCCTGTTGGTTCCAGGCAAGCACAGATGGTTCCTACTCCTTTTCCTCTGCCCCTTGCTCTGGTCTGCCTAGCATAGTTCCTTCCGAGGATGGTGGCTCCTGCTCATCCAAGGCACCCCCTGTCTCTGCAAGGCATGGCCTCTGATGTGAAGATGGTGGAGGGGAATGGAAGGGAATTGACTTTACTGAGAGCTCACTATGTGCCAGGCACTGTCTCGTGTTGATTATAGGCCATCTCTATTCATCCTCAAATTCCTCCTGTAAGCACTAGAATCTCATTTAACAGGCAAGGAACTGAGGCTCCTCTGAGTTCTTATTCACTATAATGATAAGAAAAGCAAACACTTAGAAATCATGTACTATGCACTGGGTATTGTTTGAAGCTTTTCCAGCTATTAATTCATTTCATCTGCACACCGAGCTATGAGGGGAGGAGTATCATCTCTCAGTTAAATAGATGGCAGGGGGAGGATTTGAAGCCTCGAGTGACCTTCCCACTGTAGTCAGCTGACCCTACTGTCCTCACTGAAGAGAACGGCTCAGGAAGTTCAAGTCAGGTTCACTAGAATGAGCTGATGATGGGCTGGATGTTGGAACAGGAAGCCAAGTGGGATTTTTCCTTGTGTCTCAGAATTGTAGCCAGTGGCCAGAGCTGACAGTGGAAAGCACTGAAGACCCAGCAATCCTGAGTTCAGAAATCCACCTGCAGTGGGGCTAGCTCCCACCTACAGACCCGGGGAGAGATCTGGCTCCCAGCAAATGTCAAGTGCTCTGCCTGCCTTCCCACTGGCAGTGTTGGAAGAGGCAAGGCCTCCCAGGGAGGGCAGGAGTTGTGGTGAGAGGCTACTCCCCTGAGGCCCAGTGAGAAGGCCTGAGATTCCCTTGTTCCTGGGGTGTCTGCAGCAAGGGAGGCCAGTGGCTGGTCCCCAGGCTGGGCCAGTATTCAGCAAGCCGCAGACCCAAAGCCAGCGGTGGAGCTGTCGTCAGAGCCTCGGGCACATTCTGGGAATATGTGTCTGACACAGGGCCTCCCACACTGTGGGGAAGAAGAGGACCCATGGCTGGCTTCCTTAACATTTTGGGGTTCACTTGGACCTCGAGATCAGTGCCTACTTCTGGTCCAGAGATTTCCAAAGGCGGAGGCCTGGTGATGTGGCCTTGGCCAGCGGGGCTCAAGAGCAACAGAGATGGAGGGTGTTTCTGGGACTGTACCCATTCTTCTAGCTCTCAGAAAGTCCAGATGAACACCCTAGAAGGTCCCTGGGGTCTATGTAAAGGGTTCCTGGGGTCTATGTAAAGGGATCCTGGGGTCGGCACAGAGCAGGAGCTGCATAGGTCACTGGGGCAAGTAACGGCACTCCCAACCCAGGGTGGGATTTGTGGGTGCTCATTTGCTGTCTCTCTCTCTCTCCCTGGTGTCCCTGGCTTCATTTGGTTCTGGCCAATGCTGGTGATGCTGATGAGGTGGTCTTCTCTGCATAGATGGCACACAACATTTTCTGGGGCTCGTGGTCAGCTCCCCATGGTCCCCTCTGTAGCTGAGTCCCACGCTCCTCCAGAGGGCAGCTGTGTCTACACATTCCTTCTGGGCAACAGAGTGAGACTCTATCTCAAAAAAAAAAAAAAAAAAAAATTTCTACTCAATGTTGTCAGTGAATTAAAAAAAAACATATAAGTGGCTGGGCGTGGTGGCTCATGCCTGTAATCCCAGCACTTTGGGAGGCCGAGGCAGGCGGATCACGAGGTCAGGAGATCAAGACTATCCTGGCTAACACGGTGAAATCCCGTCTCTACTAAAAATACAAAAAAATTAGCCAGCTGTGGTGGCGGGCACCTGTAGTCCCAGCTACTTGGGAGGCTGAGGCAGGAGAATGGTGTGAACCCAGGAGGCAGAGCTTGCAGTGAGCCAAGATCGTGCCACTGCACTCCAACCTGGGCGACAGAGCGAGACTCCATCTCCAACAACCAACAAACCAACCAAACAAACAAAATATATATATATGTATTTTGTGTACATTTGTATATTTTTTATATTAAGAAAACATGCTGAAGTGTCTAATAATTTCTATTCTCAGATTCTATGTACAGAGTCGTGTTATCTGTGAAAACGATAACTTTGTTTCTTCCTATTCACTTCATATACTTGTATTTCTTCTTCTCATCTCCATCCTTTGGCCAGGACCTGCCTTTCTCTCCTCTCCCATATAACAGTAATCTTTCTCATGTTTCATCATTAAGTATGAAGTTGTCTAGGATTAGGGATGGATGCCATCTGTTGAGTTAAAGAAGTTTCTTTCTACTCCTAGGTACCCAATCATTTTTATTACAAATGGATATTGAATCATAGCCAGTGCTTTTGCTGCATCTATTGAGATAATACATACATTTTCTCTTTCATCCCTTCATGTAGTGAATGACTAGATAATCTAATATTAACTCATCTTTACAATCCTGGGCTAACCTTGGTCATGAAGAATTTCTTTTATACATTAATTAGTTTCTTTATCTCATAATTTGTTTAAGATTTTTGCACTCATGTTCATAAGTGATGTTTATAATTTTATGTTCTCTTATTTTCTTGGTTTCAGGATGGTTTTGCTAACATTATTAAATGAGTTAATTTAAGGAGCTAATCTCATCTGTTTCTCATCTCTTGGACAGTTTGTATTTTTAAAAGTATATATCTAGTCCTGAAATTTTATAGGGAGAAGGAAAGAGAATGACTAGCCTATTAAGCTATCTGGTGAGAGTTTCTTCTTTCTTTTATTAGGTAATTATTTAATTTATTTAAATGTATGTTCAGATTTTATATTTCTCCTTGAACAATATTTTAAATATTTTCTCTGAGGTGTCTATTTTGCCGAAAAGTTAAATTTATTCCCATAAAATTGTCCACAATTATCTTGTTTTTTTGAAAAACTCTACATTTTTGTGTTTTTTTTTTAAATATTGTTTATTCATGCCTCCTCCTTTTTTTCCTTGATAAGTCTTACTGGAGACTTTTCTACCTTATTCATCCATCCAAATAACCAGCTGTGGGCTTGGTTGATTTTTCTCTAATGTATATTTTAATTTCATTGTATTGATTTCTGCTCTTAATGCTATAATTTCCTTCCCTCTACTCTCTATTCGGATTTACTCTATGGTTCCTTTTCTTATTCTTAAGTTGGATATTAGCTTGTTAATTTTTAGTCTTCCTAACTTGCTAATATAAACACTACATATCTCTGTCATTTCCACCTTAGCTGGATTCCACAGCATTTTGTTTGTTTGTTTGTTTGTTTTGAGATGGAGTGTCTCTTTGTCACCCAGACTGCAGTGCAGTAGCACAATCTCAGCCTCCGGAGTAGCTGGGACTACAGGCGCCTGCCACCACCCCCAGCTAATTTTTTGTAATTTTAGTAGAGACGGGATTTCACCCATTAGCCAGGATGGTCTCGATCTCCTGACCTTGTGATCCGCCCGCCTCGGCCTCCCAAAGTGCTGGGATTACAGGCATGAGCCACCGTGCCCAGCCTTCCACACCTTTTATTAACCATAATATTTTTACTTCAGTTCTAAGAATGTCTACTTTCCATTATAATTTTTTAATCCATGAATTACTAGAGGTGTGTGGGGGGGGTGTGTGTGTGTGTGTGTTTTAATTTCCAAATGTGTGGGGAGATTTGTGTTATTTTTTGTCACTGATTTCTAACTTAATTTTGTTGTGGCCAGATAATGTGGTTGGTATGATACTGATCTTAAGAAAGTGGTTGAGACTTGTTTGCCTCATTCATAGATAATTTTTGTAAATTTTTTCATATAGATAAATGGATATATGAATGGATGGATGGGTAGGTGGGTAGATAGATAAATGTAGACAGACAGACAGACAGACAGACAGACAGACAAATGGAGAATGCTGTAATTTGTTATAAGGGAATGTGAGAAAAATGTGTATTTTCCAATTGGTGAATGCAAAATTCTTCATGCATCTATTTAAATCAAGTTTGTTACTGGTGCTGTTCATTTCCCAATATCCTTACAGGAGTTTCATGATTTAACAATGATGAGATGCCGGGCGCGGTGGCTCACGCCTGTAATCCCAGCACTTTGGGAGGCCGAGGCGGGCGGATCACAAGGTCAGGAGATCGAGACCATGGTGAAACCCCGTCTCTACTAAAAATAGAAAAAATTAGCCGGGCGCAGTGGCGGGCGCCTGTAGTCCCAGCTACTCGGGAGGCTGAGGCAGGAGAATGGCGTGAACCCGGGAGGCGGAGCTTGCAGTGAGCCGGGATTGTGCCACTGCACTCCAGCCTGGGCGACAGAGCAAGACTCTGTCTCAAAAAAAAAAAAAAAAAAAAAAAAAAAAAAAACAATGATGAGATATGCTGAAGTGCTAAAGGAACTCACTGTGAATTCAGATTTCTCAATTCCTGTTTTCCGTGCACTTAGGCTATGTCTATCTTTTCTTGTAGTGGTATATATAGCTAGATAAGATTTATTTTTGTTAGCGTTTCATTGGTGTATATTTTTCCATCCTTTTACCCTTTGGAGTTCTTGGGTTTTTTAGTATGTTTCTTTGGAGTCCTTAAGTTTTTTATATGTCTCTCATCAACAAAATATAACAGACTGTTGTTTCTTTGTTTCAAATAGTCCAACAATTTCTCTTTAAACTAGAAACTTTAGTCCATTTACATTTACTGAGATGATTAATAAATTCAGATTCATTTCTAGCAAAGGCATGTTGGTTTCTATATATATTGCTTTTTAATTTAGTTTTGTTTTTTCAAAGTTTAGTGAGATATGATTGACATACAATAAACTGCACAGATTTAAAGTATACAATTTGATAAGTTTTGACATATGTATAAACCCATGGAGCAATTAGCACAACCAAGATAATGAACATATCTATCATTCTCCTGAGGCTTTCCTATTCCCCATTGTGATTTCTCCTTCCCGCCCTCCCCAGGCTCCATCCCTGAGCAAACACTGATCTGTTTTCTATCACTATAGATTAGTTGACATTTTCTAGAATTTCAGATATACGTAATTATGAAATATGTACTCGATATTGTTTAGCTTCTTACATTCAGCTGTAATTACTTTGTGGTTAGCCATGTTCATTCCTTTTTATTGCTGAGCAGTGTTGTGTTATGTAGATACTCTTTAATGTGTTTATTTGCTCCCTTGTTAATGGGCATTTATTACAGATAAAACTGTTAAGAACATTTGTGTACAAGTCTTTGTTACAGACATATGTTTTCATTTCTGTTGGTAAATACTTAGGAGTGCAATGGCAAAGTCACATAAGAGATATATGCTTAACATTTTAGGAAATTGTCAAGCTGTTCCCCAAAGTGGTTATACTATTTTATATTCCCATAAGCTGTGTATAAGAGTTCTACTTTCTTCCATATTTTTACTAAAACTTCGTAGGGGCAGTCTTTTTAATTTTCTCTTTTCTAATAGACATGTAATGGTATTTCACTGCAGTGGTTTTACTTTGCATTTATAATATAGTAATTTTAATTTGCATTTACCTAGCTACTAATGATTGTTGAGCATCTTTTCATGTGTTTATTTGCCATCTATCTATCTTCTTTGGTAAAGTGTCTGTTGAAGATTTTTGCCCATTTTAAATTAGGTTTTTAGTTTTATTATTGAGTTTTGAGAGTTTTATATATTCTGTAAACAAGTCTCTTATCAAATCTTTGCTTTGCAGATACTTTCCTCCAACCTGTGGCTTTTCTTTTCATCCTTTTAACAGTATCTTTTTAAATGCAGAGGTTTTTAATTTTGATGAAGTCAGGTTTATTAATTCTTTCTTTCATGGGTTGTGCTTTTGGTGTCATATTTTTTAATGTCTTTGCTAATTCAAATTTACGAAGATTTTCTCCTATGTTTTCTTCTAGAGGTTTTATAGTTTTAAGTATTACATTTAGGTATATGATCCATTTTGAGTTAATTTTTATATATAATGATATATATGAATTAAATTTTATTTGTTTGTTGTATGCAAATGCATATCCATTGTTCCAGTACCACTGAAAAGTAGAGACCTTATTCTCTCTCTATTTAATTTTGGGTAATTTCTGTTGCTGTCTTGACTCACTCACAAGCTCTTTACCATGACCTTCCCTCAAGTACTTTTGAAACAGAATGGGGGAAGGAGATGACCTTTCTTAATGGCAATAGGTTTAAAACTTGGGTAATCCACTCCCACTGGAGGACAGACACAAAACTCCAGCCACTTCCCAGACCCTTCTCTTTTACAAGGAAAAAGCCTTAAGATACTGGAAGGATAGGAAATCAAGGTCCCGGGAGAAAATCACTTTCCCTGGCTAAAGGTAAAAGCAAAGGTCATTTGACGTTGGAGGAGGGGTCAGAAATTCTTCTGCTCCTCATCTACTACTGGTGAGGCAAGAAGCCCACTCAGTCCCAGGATTCTGTACCGATACAAAGCAGAGGTCTGATATCACTGGAGGTGGGACCATAGTGAGGCAGACAGCTCTCCTCTGTCTAAGATGCCCCACAGGTATGAGTCAAGGTATAGATTCCACAAAAGGGAGAAGCAAGAATTATGAGGGGCAGGTGCACAGAGCCTGCCTAAGACTAAGACTAAATGAGAAAAATGGAGAATCCCTCCTGCCCCCAGTATGAGCCTTGTGCCGAGTAATGAGCAATAAGAGAAGAATATAGAGGGCTCCCCTCTGTGGTGGAGGCGTGCAGGGTCCCCTGAAAGCTAAGCAGGAAGTAGAAATACTGAGAAAGATCTTCTGGCTCCCCAGGCCCTATACTAGATACAAGATAGCAGCAACCCACCACTGGAGGAATTTGAAGGGTGTTGCCCTAAAGTAAGTTATTACAACTACAAAACTAAAACCCAGCACAACTACTGATTTTAATTGACTCAACCCCCCACACTAACAGCCTGGCAGATACAGAGGGATACCTACTTCCTGGCATAAACACAAGTTACCTCAATCTTTACTGTAATTCATACACAGTGTTTGGAACACAATTTTTAAAACTACAAAGACACCCTCATACACACATTTATAAGACACACAAAAAAGCCAGAAAATAAGCAACCTATTGTAAAAAGATAAAACAATTCACAGAACCAGACCCAGAGACGGTATAGATGCTGAAACTATCAGGGGCTTTAAAATAATTATGATTATTTGGTAGAAAGGAGTCTAGTGGAAAAGATGGACAACATATGTGAACAAATGGAGAATTTCAGCAGAGATGGAATTATAAAAGATAATCAAATAAAGATGCCAAAATAAAAAAAAAGATACAGAATTTCTTGAAGGCTTTTAAGCAAACTGTATGCAACAGAGGAAAGAAACAGTGAACTTAAAGATAGGTCAATCAATAGAAATTATCCAAATTGAAACACAAAAAGGCAAAAAAATGGAAACAATAAAAATAACAATTGAGAAAAGCATTCAAAAGCTGTGGACAATATCCATATCAATGATCTAACACTGGGATCCCAGAAGAAAAAGAGAGGGAGGGCCGGGCACCATGGCTCACGCCTGTAATCCCAGCATTTTG
Source organism: Papio anubis (assembly GCF_008728515.1). Classification (NCBI taxonomy): domain Eukaryota; kingdom Metazoa; phylum Chordata; class Mammalia; order Primates; family Cercopithecidae; genus Papio; species Papio anubis. The sequence continues at coordinate 30,504,177 of NC_044989.1, read as the reverse complement.
GGAGGCCAAGGCAGGCAGATCACCTGAGGTCAGGAATTCGAGTTCAGCCTGGCCAATATGGTCAAACTCTGTCTCTACTAAAAATACAAAAATTAGCTGGGTGTGCTGGTGTAGCACCTGTAATCCCAACTACTCAGGAGGCTGAGGAAGGAGAATTGCTTGAACCAGGGAGGCAGAGGTTGCACTGAGCTAAGATCGTGCCACTGCACTCCAGCCTGGGCAACAAAGCAAGACTCCGGCTTAAAAAAAAAGAAGAGGAAAAGAAAGGGAGGCTAGAAGAGAACTATTTGAATATACAATGTCCAAGAACTTTCCAAAATTAATTAAAAGCAACTCTCCAAAATTAATTTATATTTCTATGAATCTTAGCAAACTCCAACAAGAATAAATAAAAACAAAACAAAAATTAAGCTCATCATAGTCAAACCACTGAAACTCAAAGATAAAGATAAAATCTTGAAAGCAACCAAAGAGGAGGGTATCATGCAAACAGGAGTAAAAGATTAGAATTACAGCAGACTTTTAGTCTCTGCAATCCAAAGCTAGAAAAACATCTTTAAAGTGTCGGGGAGGGCAGGGGCAGGAAACCAAAAACCTGTCAGTTCATAATTTTATACCCAGCAAAAATAGTTTTTAAAAACAAAAGCAAAATAAATGCTTTTTCAGGCAAAGAAAACTGAGGGAATTCACTATAAAAACTTGTAAAGGAACTTTTGCAGACAGAAGGAATATATCAAATGGAAACTTGGATCTCCACAAAGAAATGAAGATTGCTGGAACTGGTAAAAATGGGGGTAAATAGAAAAGACTTTTTGTTCCTTTTAAAAGTCTCTTTATAACAGGTAAAATGTATGACAAAAAATAGCATAAAGAATGGGAGGAAGGAAATTGGATTATACTGTGCTGAGCTTCTTACACTACTGTTTAATGGTATAATGTTATTTGAAGCTGTTTATTGTAAACTCAAGAGCAGGACTCTAAAAACAAAAGTAAAAATGCAGATGTGAGTCACAAGACAAAATGTAAACATATCTGTTGACAATATATAGTTATACAATTATGTATATATTGACAATATAGTTATACAATTATGTATATAACTATATATTATATATATAACAATATATAGTTATACAATTATATAGTTATACAAAAATAGTTATGACAATAATAGTTAATACAATTATTTTAGGTGAAGAAGAGGGGTAAAAAAATATTGGAAACAAAGTAAGTTTTGCTAATTGCCTTCTCTGTAACATGTGATAATGAAAAAAACTGAATAGTTAGGCAATAGAAGTATATGCATATTTAACATGGTGAAGATAAACGCCAAAAGATAATTCCATAAACCAGGAGAGCATTGTAGAGGAAAGGGAAAAGGAGGAATGCTAGTTTTATTCTTATTTACAGAAAAGAACTAATATATTCTGCCTAAGGAAAGCTAAAGCCATTACACAAAGCTTTAATCTTAAAGGTAAATACTAGAAAAACAACAACAATTCACTTTCTTAACATGAGAAGAACCACACACACAAAAGAAACAAGGCCAAAAGGAAAAAGAATAAAATAATAAATAAAGGAATAAAGAAAGAATAAATAATATAATAAAAGCCACAGGGTAAAAAACTAAAAGATAAGTAAAAATTAAAAGTAAAAACAAGAAACATGATATAAAATTATATGACAAAGCTAGGCGTAGTGGCTCACACCTATAATCCCAGCACTTTGGGAAGCTGAGGCAGGTAGTTTACTTGAGGCCAGGAGTTCAAGACCAGCCTGGCCAACATAGTGAAACCCTGTTTCTATGGAAAAAATAAAAATAAACATAAAAATAAAATACAAAAATTAGCTAGGCATGGTGGGGCACTCCTATAATCCCAGCTACTTGGGAGGCTGAAGCAGGAGAATTGCTTGAACTTGGGAGGCAGAAGCTGTAGTGAGCTGAGATTGGGCCACTGCACTCCAGCCTGGGCAACAGTGAGACCCTGTCTCAAAAAAAAAAAAAAAAAAAAAAAAAATTATATGACAAAACCCTAAACAAATGTATTTGTCATATCTATAAATGTAAATGAGCTAAATTCACCTCTTAAAAAGATTTCGGATAGACTCATAGAGCAAAACCCAACTCTGTGCACCGTACAAAAGGCACACCTAAAACCAAATGATTCAGGAAGGCTGGAAATGGAAGAACGGACAGCGTTACACTCGGTAAATGCCAGGAAGAAAAAAATCAAGAATCACGAAGTTAATGTAAGGAAAGGGAGGATTCAGAAATCACTATACAAGACAAAGACACTTTATAATGCCAAGGGTTATAATCCACAACTCAGATGTAAGAATTATGAACATGCAGTCAACACAGTAGCAAATTTTATACAGTAAGAATGATGGAAAAAATCAGGAGAAATTGATAAACACCCATAACAAGAGATTTCAATTTATATTTTGGTCTAGGGCAGATCAAGAAAACAAACAAAAAGAAACAGGTCAAGTTATAGTCAACCTTAGTAAGATCATAGGGCAAGTACTGTACCTTAATAATAGAGAACACATCTTTTCAATGCCAAGTGAAGATAAGCACTCATGAAAGCCTTACATTAAGCCACAAAGGGAACCTCAATAAATAATATAGGTGATGTTCTCTAGTCACAATAAATGTAATAAAATTAAAAATGAATAACAATATCCTGAAAACATTCCTTTCATCTGAAAATTAATAAACTCCTTTCTAAATTGATAAACTCATTACTCTTAGGTTAAAGGGGAAAATAGAAACAAATAGAATTAACTATGTGTATTAAATAAAAAGTACATATGTTAAGTCCAATAAGGATATAAATAAAGCAGTGCTCAGAGGAAAATTAATAATCCTTGACAGATATATCAGTAAAAAAAAAACAATAAAACAGGCGAATAAGATTCAATTCAGAAAGAAAAGGAAAAACAGCAGGAAGGAAAATATAAAAGCAAAGTAATTAATAACAGAGAAACATAAGACCAATACATAAATCCAAAATGTGATCCTTTGAAAAGAGTAAATTGAGAAATGAAAAAGAAGACACAAATAACAAAGAAACAGGGGGAGTAAACATAGAAAGGAAAATTAAAATAATCATGTGAAACCACTTTGCATGCTCCTAAAACCTGATATAATGGAAGTCAATTTGGGCTGGTAAGAGAAAAAAATTAGATAAATTGAGCAGAGTATTTGAACAAATAATGATTCACGAATTGGGCAGTCCTCAGAACCAGGAGAGGTTCAGAGAGCTATACTTAGCATCGTGAGCAGGCAGTATTTACAGATAGAAAAAAGGAAGTGACACACAGAAAACACTTGATTGATTACAGTTGGGCATTTACCTTAATAAGGACATGATCTGATCAGTTGGTAGTCTGTGATTGGCTAAAGCTCAGCTGCTCTAATTGGCTGAAACTCAGATATTTTTACAGGAATATACTCTTCATTAAGTTGCAGTTTGTTTACATACAAAGTTAAGTTGCAGTTTGCTATGTAGGAACTCAAAGTAGGAAGGCAGCCTCAGGCCAAATTTAATTCAATTTAACAGGGCTCAGAGGGGTTGCATGAGTAACTAGTAGAGCCAAGACTGGATACAGTCTTGTGACTCCCAAGTCAAAGTTTCTCAAGCACGTCCACTGTCTTCTACCTGCAGCTTCCTTGGACAAAAGCTGAGAGATCCGGATCCTGTCTAGGGTCTGCAGGAGGAGAAATTGGCAGAAAAGGCTGGCTCTGGATTTGTTGAGCCTCTGGAAAAAACCATCATTGGCATCAGGGACCAAGAGGCCTAGCTAGACAGAGTCCTCCCTCTTTATGGAAGCCCCAGCCTGCCCACCAGGATCATCCAGCACACAGTGCACACCACCCCACAGCTTTCTGGCTCTACTGGACTCTGACCTCTCCCCTTACTCAGCCTGGACTGCATCTTTCATCTGTCTGGGGTCCTCAGGACAGCACTCACTTCTGCCACTTCCCCACCTCGTCCGCTTCTAAGAGCCAGATCCCAGCCAGCTGTAATGCAGGCCACGTTTCCTCAAGAAACTGATACAGCACCCAAGAGGTGAGGGGCAAACCAGCATCCCCAAACCCAAGTGTGGAGTCCACCCAACAGAGAGTGGGCTCCAAGAGAGCTGGAACGTGGATCAGCAGCCCATAAGGATGCAAAATCAAGGCCAGCCTGACAGACACCAAAGATACCCACCATATTGGGTTCAGTGTAAGAGAGAGTTGTGGAACAATGCGATTGTATAATCTACTTTGTAAACCTTTTTTGCTGATTGTAAAAGTAAGATGATGGAGGGGAGAGAGGAACACATGAAGTGAAAATATATTTTCCTATCACCCAGGAATCCCCAGCCTCTGTTTCTAGGTGGCAAGCTCAATTTTCATGTCTGCTGTATTCTTATTTTTCCATCTATGAAATAGCATGTAAATGTTTATAAATAGGTTATACATACACATACTTTATATTAAAATTTCACACCAAATGGAGCCGTTCATTAATGTGTTCATTCAGTCTTCCATTTTAAATGGATTGGATGCCAAAGATCTGATGATGAGCAAAACTAGGGCCAGTCCCTGCTCCCACGGAGCCCAGTGTGGATGCGACCATCAAATATCCACACAAAGGAAGGTATAATTAGAAACTGAGATCCAGTGAGGAAACACATGGGAAAGTCTCAACAGTGAAGCTTTCCACAGTGGCAGCCACAACTGTCATTGTTTAAGAGACAGTTACCAGCAAGCTGGGCATCGCAGACCTGGCCATCAATGCATTCTCTTCAGGCCTCTACTCTGCTTCTGATTGAGAACCAGAGCTGTGACTCACTGCCCTCCACCATCTGCTGGAGGGGCTCAAATGACTCAGCCCCACCCCACCCCATCCTCCAGGAATGCTTCAGAGGAACAAGAGACAAAATTATTCCATGTGACTCAGGCCCAGCCTGGCCCACACCCTCTGCCCCTCTGTGCCTGAGAAGCAGTGGTGGCCATCACCGTGCCCCTGAAGGACACATCTTTTCAGGTAAGCAATGCGCTTAGGGAGATTGTCGTAGCCTGTTTGGGCTGCTACAACAAAAACGCCACAGACTGGTTGGCTTAAATGACACACATTTACTTCTTACGGTTTTGGAGTCTGGGAAATCCAAGATCCAGGGAGATTCAGTGTTGGCTGAGGACCCACTTCCTGGCTCAGAGGTGGCCATCTCCTCACTGTGTCCTCACATGGCTGAAGGGGTAAGAGGTCTCGCTAGTGTCTCCTTTATGAGGGGACTAATTCTATTCATGAAGGCTCCACCCCACCCTTGTGACCTAATCACCTCCCACCTCTGCATGCCATCACATTAGTGAATACCATGCTAGGATTTCAACATACAGATTTGGGGAGGAAGCAGCTCCAGAGAGGGATCCTCACAACACAAGCTGTGATGAATTTCTCAGGGTGGAGCTGAGCTTGCCAGTGGAGCAGTAAGGAACCATGGCTCCACTCCACCTCCTCCCTTAACAGGGCCCTTCTGACCACACCTGTCCCCATGAGTGTCACCTCTGCAGAGAATCACAAATCTGAGTCTCCAGTCTGCCAGAACCTCAAACTGCATACGTCAGAGCAGTACCCACCATCCCCTTCCAGAGCCGGTTCCAGAGCCCAGCACTGCCTCGCACATCTACCTCCTCGAATGACTCTACCTTCTGCTCTGAATCCTAATCTTGAAATCCTGGAGTTCACTTCAGCTTCTTCTCCCTCTTCTTCACTCTCCTCACCTAATCCATGATCAAAGCCAGTCACACTTATGAATTTCTTCCCAATTTGCCCTTTCCTTGCTTTCCCTGCTTCCGCCTTCTGGGCATCTCATGTTCTACAAGGACTCTCTCAAGAACACCTCACTGGCCTTACTGACTCCAAGTTACAGACTTCTCAGTGTGCTCAAAATATTTTCCTAAACACAATGAGGCGGGAATTTCCCACCATCCATTGGCATCGCTGGCATCTCCTCAGGGTCTACAGCAGAGACCACAAACTCCATGGAGGGCAGGCAGATGACCAAAGGGATGCAGGCCAGGGCGAGTTGATAAAAGGGCCACCACAGGGAGTCGTGAGGACTGGGGCAGATTGGAGGATGCTTGTCCTGCTTAGGAGCAGCCACTGCCCAGCTACAGCTAAGTATAGCTGCAAGAGAATGGAGACCCCAAATTGCCAGACTTTTTAGAGTTTCACAGGATGCAAGAACCCAACTTTGTCTATGAAATCTCTTTTTTTTATAAAAGTTGGTGACTAATTCACATGTAAAATACTCTCAATAATTTCCTTATTCCTGCCATTTGGGGCCCTGGGTTTACATACACTTCCAGCACCATCCTCCCTGTTTATGGCCAAAACCATGCCACACTCCAGGACACTAGGCTCTTTGCCATTCCCAGGACATGGCTTGCCTGGCACATTCCATCCCCTTCCTTGCAGATGCTGTTCCCTGTACTGCACTGTGCTATCCCTTCCAGGCCTATCTAAATCCTACCCACCTATGAAGGGTCACCTCACTGCCACCTCCTCCAAGGACCTTTCCCATAGCCCTGAGACCAATGACTCCATTCCGCTCCACTTTGTGCTTCCCCTGCATGTTGTACCCCTGCCCCAGTGCAAGACACAATCTGACCTGTTTATCTTTGGCTGTGCATGTACCCATCACCCACACGGTTGGAAACAAGAGTGCAGACACTGTGTCTTAGTCACAAAGCCTGCACATGGTAGGTGAACTAGAGACATTTCAGGAATGCTGCTAATTAGAATTTAGGAAAGGGGACTGTTGCCACAACAGAGCATGGACTTGGGAATTTGGGGTGTCCATGTCTTTGCACAAGTAGGGTCTTCTCAGCACGAACTTCCTGATCTGCACACTCAATGTCCCTGAAGCCTCCAGCCCCTCTCCCACCCCATTTTGTGTGAGGTGGAGCCCAGCACTCTGAGGAAGTTCTGAGTCACTGTCTGAGCCTCGGCCTAATGCACTTTGCAGGCTTTGTCATTAGTAACCTGGCCCACTCCTTGCTTTGCAGTTCCCCCTGGTTTATGGCGAAAAACATCTGTATGAAAGTGGGCCTTGCCAAAGTGTTTGCAGCTACTCCCCATTCCTCCTCCTGCACCTGAAGTCCTGGGCCCCTTCCGGCTGTTTATGACTGTTTGCTGTGGAAACGACTGGATTCATAGCCCAGGAGGGAGCAGGTGCAGAGGCGATAGGAGAGCAAATGAGTTCACTCAAGTCAATGTGCCTGCTTCTCATTCTGACCCTGAGGGGCAGGGAATGCAGGCCAGACCAGTCAAGGGAGGACGTGGAGCAGGATGAAATGCAGGCTGCTTTTCCTGGAGATGTGAGCTGGATGTGAAATGGCCTCCAGATGTGGGCTGAAAGGTCCTCTAAAGTTTGAAGCTGAGCTTTTAACAGTCTCCCTATGAGGAACCAGAAAAGCCCTCAAGCTGAGGAAGCTTTGTTTCATTGCACACAGTCCTGGTCTCACAGTTCCCACCACTGTGTGCAGCTGCTGGGCCTGGGTTCCTGAACACCCACATGGGCCCTGGCCATTTGGTCATCCAGGAGGACACAGAGCCATCCCACCTGGTCAACTTGCTGCGGAGGCGGGAGTTTTCACCCCTGTGTTTGGTTAACATATAGATGAGAAGGGTTGTTATAAGGACCAAGTGAGAGGGTTTGCTGGGCACTGGGGAACACTACACAAATGCAAGCCATCAACTCTCTAATTATTGGTGGTCGTTTCGTAGGCCAAGGAGTTGTCTGGAAGAGACAGACACAACTTACTAAGGGACCAGCCCCTGCTAGGGAATGCTTTTGTTCAGATCTTCCATTCAACAAGCTATTTTTAAGCTCCTACTATGTGCAGGGCATGGTGCTGAGCTCTGCAGGAGAAAAAAGTGCAAGTTAGGGGTCCTGTTCATAAGACCCTTAAAACCTGCTAGCAGAGATAAAGCAAGTGCTACGCTAATGAGAAAGGAGCTAGGAAGGGAGGGAGCACTGGTTTGTGTGAGAAGAGCACTCGTGGGGACAGCAGACAGGAGTTTGGAGTCTCCTGTGCAGCTACTGGGGAGGGTTGTTGGCGAGCAGAGTGCAGAATGGGAGCAGTGGAGACGGCGGAAGGTGGAGGGGCAGCTTGAGTCCATGAGAAAGGTCCAGGAAAGCTGCCTCTTCAAACACATCTGGCCACTGGCTTTGTGTCTTTAGCAGTTGGTGAGACTCCTTTTGTGGGATTCCCTGAATAGAGATAGTAGCTGGCAGCTAATGAAAGAGTTGACTGATGAAATGGAGATCTCCTGCTTTTGGGCCAAGAGTCTGTTTCATTGCTGGCATGGAGTCACAGCCCAGTCATGGACAGATGAAAGGGTCATCCCCTCAGCACCATCTTTGGGAGTCCAACTCTACCAGATCCCTGGCACTGGGATGTTGACCAGAAGGTCGAGGCCAGAACTAGCTCTGCTCCAAGAAGTAGGAGACTTTTCCTCCAAGCAAATAATCTTTCATTCTCAATAGCTAGAGCTTCTATAATCTCATGAATAGTCTTGCTGTTTTTTAACAGATGCCGGGTAGTTCTAATAATCCTTCTACTCGAGCTCAGAACACTTGCTACAAAGTAAGAATTTAGCCAGTTTCTCCTTGATAGTTAGGAATTGCTATCTTGACCAAGCTGAGGCTCAGATCTTCAACCGCCATCCCCTCTCCCTGACTTGTGGTGAGTACTTTGTCTTCTCTGGAGTACCCCTTGCCCAGGAGTTGAAGGGCTGACTTTTTGCTGAAGGTGGAGATGGTAATCTCAATCCTGACATTAGAGAGTTTAATGATTGCTTTAAAGACTGCTTACTTAAAGTTCCCATAAAATCTAGCAGGTTTATGCAAATTTAGCTCTCCTTCCAATTCCCTACCCCTCATCTTACGCTAGAGTGTTTGGGAGCAGGTCAGTAGATCAGGTGCTACTCTGACCCAAAGCCACACATTTAATGAAGAACAACTTCATGGTTCAAGCAGCATCACATGCTTTTACTTGATCAGCTTCCCAGCACTGCTAATAAAAGCTTTACCCAAAGAGAAGTCTCATGTCCTGAACTAACTACACCCAGCACAACAGCTGTCAGGTCAGATGAGGCCTGTACTCCATGCAGCCTTCTCATTTCAAGCTAAGTGTTATCGATCTCCATTAGCTGCTTCTGTGATTAACTGCATACTTTTGCACAAGCACTCAGTAGGAATGACTAACCCCATGGAACATTCACATCTGAGGGAGACCAAGTGCTTCTCAGTGTGATCCCCGTACCCTCTGAAAAGCACAGTGACATGGAATCTGTTCCCCATGGAGAGTTGTGTATGACAGGTTCGGGGAGGGCCAGCGCGCCACCCATGGTCATTTCACGAGCCTAGGGAGTCACAGACATCATCAGCCACCCCTCCCCACCTTCCTGCTGTTTGCATGTTCTTTGCCAGGTGCCACTTTTCAGTGTCTAGGAATGAAATTTAGTTGAACCAGGACCATACATTTCTCTGGAGTGATACCAACAGATGATTGTCAAATGACATAGGGACCTCAAATAAAATGAACCATTCCTTTCTGAAACAGCCAACACCTGCTTTCTAGGGGCATTCAGAGTTTGAGCCTCATTGACCATATGGCAGAATGGCTTCTACAATTTTATTATTGATCATGAAAAGTAGCCTTTTATTTTCCCTCCCTCTTTCCTTTCCAGGCTCTACTGTGGAATGAGTTCGTGTCCACTGATCCAATCATGGCTTTCATGATTTTTTTTTTTCACCTCAGCTATCTTACCCTTTGCCCCTATCTTTTCCATCACTAAAGGCCTAACTTCTCTAGTTTATAAGGCTCTGATTAGAAGTTCTCTGTGAGCATTTGCTCTCAGCATCCTGGGTGGCCTTTGGAAGTCTCCCTTCATCCTGCCTTCACAGTTCTGCGCATGGCTGTTCAGGGTGGGAATAAACACTCTCTCAGCCAGGGGTGGCATGACAGTCCCAAGGGACAGGGTGCCTGGTACACAGTAGGAGCTCAATAAGAGTTGCTGTTGTGTGGCCTTGGATGAGTCACCTGCCCTCCCTGGGCACCACTTTTACCATCAGCTCTCATTTTTGCTAATAATGATGATGGAGGAAAAAGACAAAGAGAAGGAAGAAGAGAACACTAAGAGACACATATGAAAGAAGATGTAGTGCATGATATAGTGATTGGGGGAAAAGAAAGAAGAAAGAGAGGAGGATGGAAAAGCCAACCTCGAAACATAAGAACATAACAAAGAGGAAGATCTGCAGGACCACAGGAGTCCCACAGGCACCCCTACACCAAAGGGCTCCTGGATTCCAAGTATTTGCTACATGGGAAGGAAAGTCCCCAGCCTTGTCTTTCCTTTAGCACAACAATGGAGCCCTCCTTCCACTCCTGGAAACACGAGAGGTCACATCTCATCATGTCTCAAGCATGTCTTCTCATGTCTCATCGCCCTCCACCTTGCTAGAAGAGGGATTTGTGAGATTTGGGGTGTGGGAACCTGGCCTGGGAGAGTACTGAGAGATTCGACACCCTTTAGTGCTGACTTCTGCCTCCCTCCAAAGATCAGAGCCTCCAGGTCATGCTGATGCAAGAGCCAGAGCCTAGACTGAACACCAAGGGTCCTGATTCCCCAGCTAGTTCTTCATCCTATCTCCCGACACCCTCTACTTATGAAGGAACAGCTCTTAGCCCTTCCATTTGGAGACGGCTTCCAAGTCATGCCCACATTGACCATTTTCAATAATTCACCCTGGGAAGTGGGTGTCATCTCCTCATTTTGCAGATCAAGAAGCTGAAGCTCAGCAGGATTAACTGACTTGCTCAAGTCTTGAATTCTGCCTCTTTAATACATAGCTGAACTACTTCTTTATGGCAAACTCTGCACCATGCTGAGCTCAAAGTGGCTTAAATTGGGTCTTGAGTCCTGAGTCGAGGGAATGATGCATTGATTCTTCCCTTGGTTCCTGGAAGTCTTCTAGCTCTAAGGAGACATTGGCTGCTGTCTTCAAGCTCTGTGACTTGTCTATTCCCAGGGCACTGTGGAGGAACCTGGAGCCCCTGGTACCCACCTGCTTGACCTGGGGGCTACAGGATATGCCTTAGGCTGTGACTCTTAGGATTCCATAACAGCCTCATCAGCACTTTGTGTGCCTGACTTCCATCTTCCAGTCCTGGCCTGGGGGAATCCATTTTCCTACTGTTTCGGAGACTTCCACACTGAGTGTCCAGAGGGCTGGACTTCTACAGAGGGTTTTTTTCCTATGGTATGGGGATACCATGCCTGTATAAGGTCTTGGCCCTGGAACTTTGGCTACCAAGATGTCAAAATCTCTTTATATTTATAAAACCAAAGTTTCTTCCAGAGGTGATCCCATGTCACAATGTATACCAAAAGCATGACTTGCACCTTTGCATTTCTCCAGCCCCTGGGGTGAAACAACAAAGGGGAAGTTCATGGAGAGGTCTATGGAAAACTGATGCCTTCATCTGGCTACCTTCTCTGCAGGTCCACAGTCAATCTTCTGGTTGAGGGCCTGGAGCCTTTACTAGTCAGGAGCACCAGAAGTCAGGGTGACAAGCTAGATGGGAAGCAGAAAAGAGCGAGGACAAGCTGGGACCTGCCAGACACATTTGCATCTGTTTCACACCATATGCAACCATGACAATCATTCAGAGAGTAATGGCCTCTATTCCACTTCTGTCTTCCAGATCTCATACCAGTTGCCATTTGGCTGACTCTATATGGCTCCAATAACCTGGAGCCTTACAGGGAAGATAATTCTGGGAGTATAGCCCCCACCTTAACCAAATTAACACAGCACCATCCAACATGGTGTACTTTAGCAAATCACTTCCCTCTGAGTCTTTATTCCTTTTCAGTAAAACAGGGGAAATAATACTAACAATAATCTAACTCAGACTGTTGATTAAATAAGAAATATATGCATAGTCTGGCATATTCTAAGTATTCAGTGCTGATATGGTTTGGCTGTGTCTCCACCCAAATCTCATCTCGAATTGTAGTTTCCATAATCCCCACGTGTCGTGGGAGGGACCGGTAGGGGGTAATTTAATCATGGGGGGTGGTTACCTCCATGCTGTTCTCGTGATAGTGAATGAGTTCTCACAAGATCTGATGGTTTGATAAAGAGTTTTCCCCCCACTTTGCTCTGCACTTCTCCTTGCTGCTGCCATGTGAAGGACGTGTTTGCTTCCCCTTCCGCCAGGGCTATAAGTTTCCTGAGGCCTCCTTAGCCATGCTGAACTGTGAGTCAATTAAACCTCTTTCCTTTATAAATTACCCAGTGGTGGGTATGTCTTTTTTAGCAGCATGAGAACAGACTAATACAAATGCATACTATTTTGCTTATTATAGAAGAAACTCATACATGCTTGTTGAATGAATAAATTGGAACCCTTCACAGAGGTATAAAGGGGACAGGAAATAAGTCACCAGCCAGAACTTCAGCGCCAAGCTTCCTCTTGTGGGAAGCTTGTGACCAGAATAAATCTAGAAAATGTCTGTTTAGACATCATCTGGGTGGTCTGGCACTGAGAATCAGGATGGGCTAGGGAGCTCAGCCCCACTTCACCTACCTCTATCAGTTCAGCTCTTCTAAGTCCAGATAAAGGCTTCTCAGGAGACCAAGCTGTCCAAGAATCAGAAAACCTGAGTTCTGGGCTGGGCATGGTGGCTCCCACCTGTAATCCCAGCACGTTGGAAGGTGAAGACTAGCGGATCACTTGAGGTCAGGAGTTTGAGACCAGTCTGGCCAACATGGTGAAACCCCATCTTCTATTGAAAACACAAAAATTAGTTGGGCATGGTGGCAGGTGCCTGTAATCCCAGTCGCTTGGGAAGCTGAGGCAGGTGAATTGCTTGAACCCAGGAGGCAGAGGTTTCAGTGAGCCAAGATCACACCACTGTACGCCAGCCTGGGCTACAGAGTGAGACTCCATCTCAAAAAAAAAAAAAAAAAAAAAAGAAAGAAAGGAAAGAAAACCTGAGTTCTAGCCCTAGATCTGCATCTCTTCACTGTGCAAGCATAGGTAAGTCATTCGTCTGCCACCAGTCTATGTCTTCCCATCCAGTTGGACCAGAGAATCTGGGTACCTTCCTTTGCTGTCCCTTCACAGGGACATCTGGATGAGATGACAAAGAGAGCTGGTTTGGGAAAACAACTTCAGGCCACTCTGTAAGGACCAATTATTCCACCTCATGGTCAGAATGAGACTACTGCATATGTACGATTCAAACTAACCTCTACAATACATCCACTCCAAAGTTCAATTATAGAAAATCTATCTGAAATGTAAGACGGTAAGCCCAGAGCCCACATTAATTACCAAAAGGTAAGGGCAGGCAGTGATATTTTTTGATCACCTACCACGAATCTTGTGTTTTATTTACATTATTTTATCTTTTGTACAGTGGCCCTGAGCTGGGTGTTATCTCTACTTTCCAGCTGAGGAAACTGAGGCTCAGAAAGGTTATGCAGCCTTGAGATCTGCCCAGGCTCAAGCAAGGTCCCATGATGACATTGGGGTTGAGTCCAAACTAGCCTTGACCAGAGCCTGTGCTGATGACAAGGCCTTAGGAGACGTATAAGGTGCCACCCACAGACAGGAATGAACTTACATCTCTGTTGAAGATGGAAACTCAGGCTTGTGCTTTGCTGACCAGGCAGGGCAGAGCTGCTGTTGGTCCCTGGAAGTTGAGTCATGGTGGTAAGTGGTCAGGAGTACACAAGGGGAGAAGCAGCACCCAGGATGAGCTCATTATATGGTGTCAGCTAAGCACCAAACCCTGAGATAGGGGCTCCAAGGCAAGGGGAGGGTTCCTCACTTTCTATCTTCAGTGGCCCAAGGAAAAGGAGGGGAAAGAAGGCACCTTTATTCCTTACCCTATGGCCTCCTTGAAGGTCTTGCTCCATAATGGGAAGTTTGCCAATGTGGGACACTTCCTCCCCCTGAAATTCTCCAAGGCTGCCTGGAATTTCAGAGATAGGAGCATGTTATCCCCTGGGTATCTGCAAACAGTGGGTGGAATGGAGACCAGGTGTGACCACAAGGGCAGGGTCTGGGGCCTGAGAGCCCAGTGCTTGCCTTTGCCTGGGTCTGTACACAGCAGGTTTTTGACACACCACTGAGAGCTGGTGGGATGGATGGGAGGAGGGTGAAGTCACCAGGCCACAGAACAAGGAATCCAAGGGAGAGATTCCATAGCAGGTTTGGCAGCAAGTAGGGAGTGTGAGATGCTGGTGCTCCCTGTTTTGTGGTGAGTAGTGGCCTTCGCCCAGGTAACTGTCCTGAATTCATGAGCTGATCCCTCATTTCTACTCTAACCTCTATAGCCCATCCTTCATGCAGCATGGGAGTGATCTGTTTATTTAAAACATAAAGCAGGTCATGTCATTACTCGTGACAACTCTCCAATAGACATACACTGTGCAGTGGACATTTTTCATAGCTGCCTCCAAGGTCCTTTGTGAAGAGGCCCTGCCCTCCTCCCCTCCAACCACTCTCAGCTCAGTGGCTTTGCCACAGAACTGCCCACCCTCACGGCCTCCAGCCACAGCGGGACACAGAGGAGACTCCATGATGCTGGCTGAGTCAGTGAGCAAGTACAGCTGAGATGCTGATCAGAGTGTATCTGCCCATCCCGATATCTTCCTATCCCCTCCTGCTGAACAAAAGACTTCACTTTGGAGCCGCCCAGTTCTGCACATTCTCCTGCTAGCTTTAACCAAACTCCTGCTTCCTCCTCCCAACATCTAGAAGAGGTTCTTAGGAGGCTTCTCCAGTCCACCCGCCATCATGATGCAGTGAGCACTTGAGCCCCAGAGAGGGGAAGTAACTTGGCCAAGGTCTTTCACAGAGTTTGGTGGAGGTGCAGCCAAGTCTGGTGCTGGCTGCCCCGCTGGAGGGCAGTGCCCCCACTGCCCCTGTAGCCACAGGGCCTGGGCTGCAAAATCAGGGGATGTCCCAGGATTCACAGCAGCCCAGAGGGGCCCCTAGATGGAGTCAGTGGCCTCATGATTCCTCTGGGGCACTGAAAGGACCTGGGCCCCAAAAGGCTGAGACCCCACATGGGATCAAGTCCAGCCTCAGAATGCCCTGGTTGCCGGATAGTTGTGCTTGGCTGAACTTGAACCTCTGCTCCCAGGGGCCTCTGAGAACATCTTGAGGCAGCCCCAAGGAGGACAGCCTCATGGTTCTAGGGAGCGGAGAAAGCAGGGGGGAAGCTGAAGAGGAGAGGGGAGGGGACTTAAGCTCACTGTATGGTGGGAGAGAAAGACCGTTTCAGCGGCAGCACTTCACAGTTGGCCAAGGAGGCAGTGGGTGGGGAGGGGGGTTGCTGGGGTGGGTGGGCCGGGAAAGGGGATGCAGCAACCTTTGGAGCTTTACAGGGAGCCTTGCCTTTGCAGCTGACCAGTCCATACGTGAAGGGGTGAAAGCAGGGACCCTGGAGCCAAGTCTGCCAAATCTTTCCATCTCAGCTCAAACTCTGCCAATTAGTAACTCTGTGACCTTGGTCAAGTCACTTACCCCTTCTAAGACTCAGTTTCCTTACCTGTAAAATGGGGATAGCAGTAGTCCCTATCTGCAGAAGGCTGTTCCTTGGTAGCTCCAGTGAACCATGCTGACTCTGGGACAAGCTTTGACCAAAGGTGATGCAAACGGAGGTTTGGCAAACATTTGCACATCGGAGCTCATCCTTTGGAATATTCCTTCTTAGAACTCAACCACCAGGCCATGAGAAGGCCCAAGCAGGCACGTGGAGAAGCCTGTGGGGAGGAGAGTCAGGAACCCTGGCCAAGAGCCTCGCTGAGCTTCCAATCAGTGGCCAGCACCGCCTGCCAGCCACATGACTGAGGCCACTGCAGAGCTCACCCAGCACCACAGGAGGCAGAAAAAATGCCTTGTCAACCCACAGAGCTGTGAGATAATGAGTGATTCTTGTTATGAAATCACTAGGGCTTTGGAGGTTTGCTACACAGGAATAGAAAAACTCAAACACTGTCTCATAGAGTTATAAGGAGGACTTAACGAGATGATTCACGTGTACACAGCACAGTGCCTGGTGTAGAGCAAGACTCTATATATGCAGCTATTATTTGCACTGTGGTCATTTGATCATCATAGCAAGCTGTGGAATAGTGACCCTTATTGCTGCCCTTATACAAATGCTATTAAGTAGCAAGCATGATACTGTGCAGTTTGCAAGTCGCTTTCTCATATGTTATCCATATCATGGCAACATGAACCCTGAAAATGTTAAGGGCTGTGCCCAAGATTACACAGCTCCTAAGTGGCTGAGCTGGATTCAAACACACACCTCCATAGCCCAAGTATAGTGTCAGTTAACCCAAACACTGCCTCATGGGCCACTGTGACTGGTCTTGGATAATATGCAACAGTACAGAGACTTAGCTGCTCCCCAGAAAAGCTGACTTGGGATTGCGTCCTAACTATGTGATCTTGGGAAAAAACTTAAGCAAGTCTTAAATTCCACATCTGAGAAAGGGACATAATATGCTTGGTCCAGCTTTTCTCCATCACTGAATGCCGCGAGATTTGAATCAAAGAATGGGCGGAAAAGGGTAATGGATTTTTTAAATATATTTTTATATTTTTTTAGAGACAGGGTCTTGCTATATTGCCCAGAATGGTCTTGAACTCCTGGGCCCAAGCCATCCACCTGCCTCGGTGTCCTTAAGTGCTGGGATTACAGGCATGAACCACGATGCCCAGCTGATTTTCTTTAGTTTTCTGTAAAATTCCTTGGCAGGGTCTGACCTCCTTCCATCATTACAGCAGATGTGCATCCCAAACAGGACAATTTGGAGTACAAATTGGTCTGTGTGCCCTGTCCTCTGATCAGGGAGAGCCTGGAAACATCTGGCCCCCAGTGGTGAGCTGAGGGTGGAGGGTGCTTTTGGCCAGCCCTGACCGGACCTGACTCTGGCCCTGGGCCCTGGGCCCTGGGCCAGAGGTATGGTGGATAGAAGCTGCCTTTTGTCCTGCCTAACACTACCCCCATTTGGATATTTGCAGGCCCCTCTCATGGCTCATATCCCCTGACCTTCTTTTCATCCGGCAAAGAACCATGGTCCACTGGCCCGGCCCCTCCCCTGCTTGATATTTTCCTTCTTGCTCTCAATGAGAAGTTTGTGGGATGCTTCTGAAAAGTGAATGGGGAGCACAAAGCTTGGTTTAATGACATTCTCCCTTGGTGGAAAAATTGATGGCATCTCTTGCCTCAACATATCTAAGTAAAGACAGGAAGAGAATGAATGAACAAACCACGTGAATATCTGGGAAAAGAGTGCCCCCAGCAGAAGGAACTACAGAGCAAAGAATCTTGAGGCAGGAGCGTACACTTCTCTCAGCTCCCCTAAATGCTGCCACCTTACATAGCCAGAGTACAGTTATCAAGCCCAAGAAATTAACATTGACGCAATATGATTAACTTATCTACGGAGCATATTCACAATTTCGCCAGGATCCAATTCAGGATCCCACATTCCATTTAGTTGTCGTGTCTCCTGAGTCTCCCCAGTCGACAACCATTCCTCAGCCTCTGTCTTTCTTGACCTTGACACTTTCAAAGAGGGCCGGCCAGCTGATTTGTAAACGTCTCTCAATTTAGGCCTGAAGTTTCCTCAGGATTAGATTAAGTATTTTTTGCAAGAATGATGTTGTGTCTTTCTCAGGGAGTACCTGACATCAATATATCTTAGGCCTGGTGGTGTTGGCCTTGATCACTTAAGACAGTGTTTGCTAGACTTCTTCTCTATAAAGTTATTATTTTTCCCTTTGTAATTAATGCTAGCTCCTGGGGAGACACTGCAAGGCTATGCACATATCACATTTCTCATATATTTTTACTCAATTCAGTATCCATCAATGATTCGTGTCTGCAATGATTATTACTGTGGTGTTTGCCAAATGGTGGTTTGCTATCTCCATCATTTTTCAACATTTATTAATTGGAATGCTACTATAAGGAAGAGTGGCTCCCTCTCCCCATTTACTATGTATTTAATTTTTTGTTACTATGAACTTATGAATATTTCCTGTACCCTGTGGGTTATTCATTCTATCATTATTTATTTTGTTGCTCAAATTGTTCCAGCTTTGATGTCTGGGTATGCCTTTAGGTTGGCACCTGTGACCTTTCGAAGTGCCACATGGGGAGCTTTTCCGGATACTAACACCCAGCTTCACATTCTGATATCCTGATACCATCCTTCTGGAGCGAGGTCTGGCTTTTGGACATTCCCACAGCTCTCCAGGTAGTTCTATTATTTAGCCTGGGTGAAATCCTTTGGTGTAGCTCAATGTCATCAGTTTACAGATGAGGAAACTAAGATGCAGAGAGCTCGGAGACGGGAAGGGACGTGCTCAGTGTTACAGCTGTGGAGTTAAGGGAGCTGGGCCCCCAGCCCTGTCTCCTGATCACCAGGCCTGGCTGTCCCCAACTCCTCCCTGTCTTTCACAGCCCCGGCTGCCAAATCACATGCCAGACACGGACATCCAGAAAGCGGTTCTTACACTGGGGACGCCTGTTGTTCCACCCCAAGACCTTTTCAGGGGGTCCATCAGGTCAAAACGGTATTCTCTGCTCGCTGATTGGGTAGCGTCAGGGGAAATACTAAGATGTTATTTGCCTTTTTCACTCTCATTTTCTCAAAAGTGTACAGTGGAGTTGTCCAGAGGCTATATGACATGCGATATTCAGCAGGTTGACTGTGGAACAGGTATGAGAATTTAGCCTCTAGTAACCCAGACATTGAAGAGACGGGCAAAATGTAAAACAATGCCATACTTCTTGCTACATTTTTGTTTTGGAAAATAGTTATTTTTGATAAAAATTAATCATTTACTTTAACATATTATAACATTTATTTTAAACATATACACATATATTCATAAACGTAAATATATAAATATACGTAATATACATACGAATATTTGTTACAGTAAATATTGATGGATATAATCCACATAAAGTTCTTTAGAGGCTGCAATAATTTGTAAGTGTGTAAAGAGGTCTCAGGACCCAAACGTTTTTCTAGAATATTCTAGAAATGGTTTTCTGCTTTTCTAGAGTATTCTAACCAAATGGGACATAACAACTTATAATACAACAGGACCTACCCTCTACCACCTTCAAATCCTTTGGCACTGCTGGAATCTCGGAAAGTCTCCATCACCCCTTGATCTATCACCACCTGTCCTCGCCCTAATGGAGTCTATTTCCACCTGGGCCGTGTGCTGCGTGAGAACAGCAGGCTCCTCATCTCTAATGCCTTCTGCAAAAATAAACACAGAAAGACTGCGCAGAATGCACGGGCAAAACACAGTGCACTTCACATGTGTGAAAAAAATAGATATTTCAAAATTAAACTATTTTTAAAGTTTCTGAGAAACAACAGGACAACTGAAATATCTGATAAGCCAATTAGGCTTTGAAGAAGCTGTATTAGAAATGTAATTCTCAAGTGGTAGCTGGAGCTCAGGAGTAGCAGAGAAATTTCAGCCGGAGAAGAGAAGTCCTTCTTTAGCATCCACATTCCTCTGGCTAGTAGGAGCAGTTTGTGCTAGTGAGTCATGAGGTGTTTTAGCCCCACAATTTAAGGAGGCAATGAAAAAATTCAAAGCTCGTGTTGTTGTTTAGTTCAAACAAGTTAGAGGGAAAATAAGTTTCTTGAGCACCAGCTGTGTGACTGGTACAAATATGAATAAGATCCAGTCCTGACCTTCAGGTCTGTGTGGTCTCCAGGAGACAGGGGAGAGGCCTTCAGGACAGCATAGTGGGCTCCATGACGCCAGACCGCACAGTGAGGCCTCTTCAGGAGCGGGTGCCACAGCTCAGCCAGGGCTGCTTACAGGCTACAAGCAAGGGAGCATCATTCCTCGAAATCCACATTCTCCAGCCTGGCTGTGCGTGAGAATCACCAGGGAGGGTGCCTGTCTTCATTCTGGGGTTGGGTGGGAAGGCTGGCTGCCTATAGTTTTGAAAAGTGCCCTGGGTGATTTCCATGAGCAGCCAGGGCTGAGGACCATGATTCTAAATCAGACTTTCCTTAGCCTACTATAGCCACCAGCAAGGACCAGCTGCATAATTTGCAAGACTTGCTGCAAAAACAAAATGGGAGGTCCTTTGTTCAAAAACTATTGAGAAATTCAAGACAGTGACAGCAGAGCATTAAACCAAGTGTGGGCCCCTTTTGAGGGCAGGGCCCTATGCAAATGCACCAGTTGCACACCCATGAAGCTGACCCTGTCTCCAGCCACTATTCCCCCCACAACTTCCCTAGAAGGACCCATGGCTGACTTCTCATCCTCAGTGGCTCTCCTGAGCAGAACCCCGGGCTGGCTCATCAAGGCAGCTGGCTCTCCAGCCATCATAGCCTCAGGATGAGTGAAGTCATCTCCACCGGAAGAGGCAGGCGGGGGACATCTTCTTGGCTCTGCGCACCCTTCTCCTTCTTGGAATGATCTCATGCTTCCTCAAAGCCCGTGCCTGCTGTCGCCTGGCTGAAGGCCCAGCCTCACATTTGTCACTGTGCACTCGCACCCCCTGAGCAGTCCACCCCCTTCCTCGGCCCACTCCCTGCTGCCAGAGGAACCAACCCTGAGGAACCAAGTCTGCCGCTCCCTTCCCTGGCAGGTGCTGGCCATAAGGGGTTATTTCTTAGATGGAGTTTCAATCTTACAGGATGAAGAGTTGAAGAGAAGGGCCCTTTCTCCAGCCAGCCCATGGGATAGAAAATTCCCATTGTCAGCAAGGTGGATATAAATGGTTACAGGGAGCAGGCTGTGGTCATTTGTCATTTCATAATGGTTTCTGGAGATTGCACTGCCAGCTACTGTCCACAACACCTACTTAGCCCCTGGGCAATGGACAAGGTGGTAACAGGGTCGGTGCCCTGGGCTCACCAGATATGTCTGGGAAGCCTTCAGGCCTGCCTGCACCCACATTTTTGTAGCAGATACACGGCTATGCCTTCGCACAGGATGCCCTCTCTTGTTTATTTGCCCTCTTCGTTTCTGTCTGGTTGGCTTCACATTTGGAAGCTAATGCTTCACAAACACTGGTTTTTTTTTTTTTTTTTGGAAGGAAAAGGGTGTGTGTACACATACACATGTGTGCACAGGGCAAAGAATAAAGCTTATTTATTTTTTGAGACAGAATCTTGCTCTTTCACCCAGGCTGGGGTGCAGTAGCATGATCTTGGCTACTGCAACCTCTGCCTCCTGGGTTCAAGTGGTTTTCCTGCCTCCTCCTCCTCCCATGGGGGCACTACAGGCACGTGCCCCCATGCCGGCTAATTTTTGTATTTTTAGTAGAGGCGGGGTTTTGCCATATTGGCCTTGAACTCCTGACCTCAAATGATCTGCCCACCTCTGCATCCCAAAATGCTGGGATTACAGGTGTGAGCCACTGCACCCAGCCAAATAAAGCTTATGTATCTTTGCACCGTCCCTAGTCCTAAGCCGGGGCCCCACATCCAGTAAATAGTTAATATTTACTGAATGCCATCAACTTATAAATTACCTCGGCTTCCAGAACACTTACAACCAAATGCTTATTTTGCAAATGAGGGACCAGAGGCCTAGAGAGGGGAAGCCCTAAGCTTGAGGTCTTAGAAGGGCGGGCACCCTGGCTGCTCATGAGAATCACCTGGGAGCTTTTACGGCTCTGGAGGTTCAGGCTGCACACCTGACCAATGAAGTCAGCGTCCTGAGGGTGGGGCCTGGATGCAGGTATTAAGGTTCTGCAGGTGATTCTAATGCGCCTGGCTTAAGAGTCCTGGCCTGGGAGGGAGGAGACAGAGTCTGGCGCTAGGCTGGAGAGAGCCCTGTCTGTTCCCTGCTCACTCCCCACAAGCGGGGATGCTTGAGAGGTCATGTCAAGGGGGCTTTTGGGGAGAGCTTGCAGAGGGAGGCCTTTGGAGAGACGCTATGGTGGGAGAAGAGCTGACTGGATTTGGTGAATGTTTATCTGGAACTCTTCCTGGCTCTGCTAAGGGACTGACACTTTGGCTGGAAGACCCAGGACTGGATGAGGGGTGGCAATCCCCCTTCTACACTCCCCCAGAAGGTTCCTGAGTCCCCAGAAGCTCCCCCAGGCAGACGGCTATGGTGGGATGGTCTTCCCACACACCAGCCACTCAGCCGGCACGACCGACTGCCCAGGACTGGCTGACCTGCTGCCTGCATTGTCTAGGTGGAGCCCTACACCAATTGCTTCAGAAGTAGACTCGAAACTACTTACCGTAAGTAACAAAACCCTTAAGCTTATGTAGCACTTACCAGACTATTAGGAAGATGAGCTTCCATTTTCACTCTTAACAAATATACCCCAAAGTAGGTATTGTCTTATTTTTTTGGTGATTGACTTATTTCACTTAGTATAATATCCTCCAGATTCATCCCTGTCGCAAATAATAGTTCCCTCTTTTTAAGGGTTGAGTAATATTCCAGCGTCTGTGTGTATGCGTCTATGTACACAACACATTGTGTTTATCCATTCATCCACCAGTGGATATTTGTGTTGCTTCCTCCTTTTGGTGCTTGTGAATAATGCTGCTATGAACATGGGAACAGATAAGGTGGTAACCAGTGTAATTGTACCATGGACTATTCAATCAGTTCCCCACCACAGACATTAGGTTGTTTCCAGTATTCTTATGGAGAGGGCTGTGGACTTTTGTTTATGCACCTTACAATTATCTTTGTTTTGGCCAGTGTACTGTTGGAATAGGTTCTTAGAAGCAGCACTGTGGGACAAGGGTAAATGTGTAACAATTATGTTAGACCTTTGCGAGTTCTCTTCTGCTCAAGTATAGAAGAGGGCATGGTGAAATCACCTGATCTAGGCTTCTTGAGGGTACACATGTTGAGCCCACTTTTCTAAGAGCAGATACTAATATTTTGGTGAATCATTTCAAAGTAATTTTATTCTTATCAAAAAATCTATTTTCCAGAAGTAGATGGGCTTGCACTTCTATTATTATTATTATTATTATTATTTTTGAGACAGAGTCTCGCTGTGTTGCCCAGGCTGGAGTTCAGTGGCGTGATCTCAGCTCACTGAAACCTCTGTCTCCTGGATTCAAGCAATTCTCCTGCCTCAGCCTCCTGAGTAGCTGGGATTACAGGTGCCCGCCGCCATGCCCAGCTAATTTCTGTATTTTTAGTAGAGACAGGGTTTCACCATATTGGCCAGGCTGGTCTTGAACTCCTGATCTCAGGTGATCCGCTTGCCTCATCCTCCCAAAGTGCTGGGATTACAGGCGTGAGCCACCGCACCTGGCCTTCAATTATTATTATTTTTAAATTTTAAATTTGTAAACTTCTCCACCCAGCTTTCATTTAGAACCGGATGCTTTATGAATAACTTCAGGCAATCACCGTTAAGAATGTATTGTGCAAAAAGAATGGCTGAGCTGAACACTGTTTGGGGTAAGAGAAATATTAGATACCCTTATCTAGGCTTTCCAGAGGCTTATAATCCAATGGAGGTGATAAGACGGAAACATAACTGTAACGTAAGACAGCTTGGAATACAGTCAAGCGAGAGCTGCAGAGAAGTATCACCCATGGTAGGAGGAGGACATTTCAAGCTAGATTGATCAGGATAAGCTTCAGAGAAAAAGTGGGATTCAATGAGACTGGGGCTGGTTAAGCAAGCACCTTTCACAAATGAGAAATATGTGCAAAGCTGGGAAAGGGAGAGAGGACATGAGGTTTGGGCAACCAGTTGCGCTGGTATGAAAAGGTTCGCACAGGAGAAAATGCCTGGGAACAAGGTTAAGGCTGGGCTAGAGGACCCAGGGGAGGCAGAGGAGTCTGGACTGTCCAGCAGTTGGAAGGAAGCACTGAGTTACAAGAAGGGAAGCTCCATGATACGACTGGTGTCGCAGGATGATCAAGGAACAAGTCTAGTGCACCAAGACTGGCGTGGGGAGAATGTGGGAGCAGGAAACTGATGGGATGTTGCCAGACCTGCCCAGGTCTGATGCAATAGTTGTGGTGTGCAGAACAGAAGTAAGGGCGGCCCTGAAGAGGAAGACGTGGCTGGTAGTGACAGCTTGAGTGTCAAGGAAGGAGGGAACTGCCTCTGCCAACAGGGAGAGCCGTTAGAGCTGTAGTATTTACACTTCAAGAAACTTCCCATAAGGAAATGCTCTCAATACTGATCTGTGTGGAGGCAATGACTGAATAATTCAGATGGACCAATTGTTGATGAGATTGTCCAGACACAGCTATGGAGAACCCTTAGGTTCCCAGATATCCCCTGGTGTGGATGGACAAGGCTGCCCAGCCTCTTGATGTCTCTCACTGCACAGGAAATCACATTCATTTGCTCCAGCCTCCCTCCACTGGGAGGTTGGGAAGTTTGATAGTTGTGGTGGACATTTGTGGTCATTTGGCCATCCAGTGTCAGTTCATCCTGTTCTTGGTAACAAGTGTTTTTGTCTTAAAATTCATCCCTCCCCCATCCATGCAGTCCAGGTTACTCAACAGGCTCCGCAAGTAACCCAGCGCTGTTAACACACATCATGTATCTGGGCAATTGACTGGTTCAGGAATGGGCACTGAAACCCAATACGGGGTTGTTGTTGAGCCACAGGGGCAGCAGTCTCTCTTGTTCTTTCCCACTGGACTTGAACCTGAGAGGATGCAGGGCTGAAGTGGCTGCAGGCATCATGCCACCCCACATGGATCCTGCAGATCAACCCAAGGACAACACAAGTTGTCTCTTTAGTAATTTAGTTTAAAAATATTTGAGTATGAAGAGTGCACTGTATATGTGTGGATTAGTATCTTATGTCCATTCCAGGACGTACTAGCCGGAATTTGAAGCCCTCACTAGAAATCCACCCTCCAGAGAGGGTTGCTTAAGCCTTTTCTATAATTTATCAGTGAAAAAAATAATGCTGAAGGTGTAAGTAGGTGGTGAGAAACAAAGCCCTCCTCTTCCTTTTGCTTAAACGGAGGACAGGAGTCCCACAAGCACTGGTGCTCTTGGGGCCGGGCCTGTGCTCTTCTGGTCCTGCATTTCCCTTTCCCAGGGAATAACGCTGTGGACTCCCCTCCACATGAATCTATCACACAAGGTGCTCACTTGAGAAGACAGAGTGGGGCACTGCAGAAGGCCCCATTACAAGAGACTCCATGATTCTCATGTGTTTGTTTGCTAAACACATTTTTATACATTTGTCAGCTTTGGGTCCCAGATAGTTATATACTCCCCAACGTGAGGTCAGGGACCGGGGCACAGAGTCCCATTTATCTTAGCTAAGAGTTGGTGATGCTGATATTTATGTAAGATCCCACATTTGTGGAACAACCAAATTGTTCTCAATAGCAAGGCTGTGCTAAGAGATGGAGGAAAAGCAAGTTCTGATGACATTCGTTGAGTCCTGAATTCAATTGTGGTGCCTGGACTTTTTCAGTTGTGGGGGTAGTACATTATTTTCTTGATTAGGCCACTTTTCTTGACATCTGTGGAAAAAAAAAGAGACCTAACTGGCCAGCTTTTTCCTTAACACTAGACACTGCAATGCAAGGCATTGCGGGGTGGGGGGGGGGGGGGTAGCACCTTCCCCTGCAGTTACTTGTCGTTCCTGCAAAAACAGAACGTTACACACATGCAAACTATTTAATTCACTCCTTTATTCTGGGATGTATATTATAGATAACACAACTCAAATACACCATCAGACATTGAAAACTAAGGCCTTTCTGTGAGTTATTTTAAAAACTTGGTGTTTTGCACATAATGATCTTTAAAAAAAAAAAGAATTACCACAACCAAGATTCTCTTCTGAAATGAAAATTTTATGTAGGTACAGGATAACTTTAGGGCTATAACTAATCTGAAGCTTATCAGGTAGCAAAACCATTTTCGTTTTCTACAGCATAAATAACAGCTCTAAGGCAACCACTACCTCAGCATGAAGCTCACTTCTCCACCTCAGAGTAGTGTTTACCTGCTACAGTGACCAGTGTTTACAGACCATTTCCCTTTCAGTAGCAAAGAGAGACTTTACCTAAGAAACAGACTACATACTACAGAATCCTTGGAACAAGAAAAAGAAAGGGAGCTGTAACTAAGGCACTGAAAGCACATTATTTGTATAAAGAAATGTAAACAATTTAACACCAACAGGCTCCCTCCGTTGGAGTCTTTATTGTAAATGCACACAGGGGCATCATAGTCAGGGCTAGAGTCTGAAGTCTGGGTGAAACAAATGTTTCTGCAGAGTTCAGAGTCTTGGCTGCCAATATATGATTTCTAACATGGTGCAGTTGAATTAAGTAATTTCAAAGTGACTCAAGCGGAAGCTGTTATTTCCCTTGAATCTGAGTTTTAATAGTATTAACAAACAAGGATTTTATAGGAGTCCTAAATTTACGGGCTCTTTTTTAACATTTATTTGCATCTTTTATCAAGTTCTTCTAATGAATTTTAGGATTATTTTGGCTTATTTCATCAAGGAAGTTTGGTATAAGAACTTGTTACCTAATGAGTGCCCTTCCTTGTGAGTTCATATTTTAAGTAGCATGGTTCATGTCATAAATAAACCACACTTGCTTTAACACCATTCAGAATGGTACATTTAACAATTGGACATATAGCACTGTAAACAATTCAAAGTCCATTGAGCTTACCATGAAAGAACTGGAAGGGCATACGTAGGAACTTGTCCTGCTGCAGACAAGCAGCTGCTCTGGCTCTGGTGTGGTGAGGTGGGCAGGTGTGGAAGGGAGAATTCCTGAGGCCAGTCACAATTATTGAAGCTAAATTAATTTCTTCCTGACACTTTAGTATTAATTCTAAGTAGTTCTAAGTTCTAAACCATTAACTGTATAGTTCTTTAATTTTTTTAAATCAAAGAAGAAAAAGACTTTCACACAGATGAATGTATAGGAAAACACAAATAATGACAATTTTTAAGAGCCTCATTGCAAAAAAAAAAAAAAAAAAAAGAAAAAAGGACAATTACTTTTGGAGTTACTATCTCTAATTCTTAAAAAGCAAGTACAGTGTCTATATCCCTAAGTTTTAGTGCTATACAGCATTAAATGTACTTTATGAATTTGGGGTAGGTCAAGTTTGTATTTTATCTTAAACATGTTTTCTATGATGAAAAGGAACAAAATTGTAAAAAACGAGATTTTCCCTTCTAAGGTTTCAAAGCATTAGAGGGCATGCAATGAAATGTTGTTACACCTTGAACAATGAGCCTCTTGAGTTTGTAGGAAGGGCAGACGGGCTCCATTACCAACTTTGGGGTAGAAAGCACAGCTCTCCTCTTACCCAGCACAAATGCAATCCTGATTATAAAATTACTTGTGTTCCTAAATACAACCAAAGGAAATCTTAGAGAAACATGAATTAGAAACCTCTTTTATTAAGGGGAAACAACCAAAAAAGGTGCTTTTTAAAAAAAAAAAAAGAAAGAAAACAAGCCATAAAACCATGAAGTTAAAGAGCTGGGTCTGGAGCAGATGTGCATAATAACTAGCTGCTCCCAGCAGGATCAGAAACAGCTTTGGGGGAGCTGCGGAATATGGGTTGGTGTGTTTCAGAAGAGGCACCAGTTAATACTCTTCCAATAAAAATGATGTGTCCAACAGTGTTCAGCCTAGACCAGTGCTTTCTCACAGAATCTGCTTGGCAAGTTCAGTTCACAATGTGTTTACCTTTCATGGCAATGCATGATGCAATTATTGGGTAGGTCACTGTCAAGCAAAAATGAGATGTAATTAAAGAGAAGGCATTCATGCCCAAAGAGTACATAAAGCAGTAAGTAGTTTCTGAGGCTGGTTCAGTGCAGAAGTAAAACTGACAGGTTTGCTAACAGCTAAAGACTTTTAATTGCCTCATATTTTCTGCAGCTCTGACCAGCATCCCTCTTACATGACAAAAAACAAAAAAAAAAAAAACAAACAAACAAAAAAAAATAAACAAAAAGTGTGCAGCTCCAACAGAGTGAAAATGACAACAACACTTTTCTTTTGCCTCAGAAGGAGACTGGTGCTTGGTGTGCTGGATTTTCCACTGACTCCAAATGATAAGAATATTTGGGCAACAACTGGTCAAAAGGGGGTTTAAATATTACTATTGAAAAAGGAAGGCTAAAACTAAAAAGAAAGGTCACTTGCTATCATTATAAAGGATTAATTTTTGTGTTTTCATTTTGGTTTTAAGGTAAAATGTGTCAAGGCTACAAGGGGTTGAATAATTTAGGATAAACCATTACCGCCCTGTCTGCAAGCCATTTGTTGTTTTAATGGTAGATGTTAGATACCCACACAAATGTAGAAAAAACAACCTTCCTTTTTTGGTAGGTTGTAAAGAAATATGTCAAAAGATGGTTTCTGACTGGAATAACAGAATGTTCTAAGTGTTCCTTTAAAAAAGTATGTGACTTCATGTATACCATTTTTAACAAAAAAAGCTACACCTGCCAAAATGTTGTAAGGAAACTAGCACTAAGCATGCAATACTGAGTGTGAGAAAGGAGCTTAAACTGTATTACTTCCTATCTTTTAAAATTCAAACTAAAGTTTCAAAGTGGAGAGCCTGTGGTTGCTCCCTGAGTCCAGGTTTTAGCTTCCATGAGAGAAAAGGGCACAGGTGGTTTTCTGACATCTTGGTCAGCACACGATGTTATGAATAATGAAGGGCTTCCTGTCAAAACGCTCGATCAGTTTCACGACAAGGGGGTTCCGTTTTCTGATCTTAAGGATGAGATGGGTTTGGCGCAGGAAGAAGTGTGCCAAGGGAGGGAGCCTGGGCACCACCTGCCTTAGTACCTGGAGGAACAGCGCTCACCTCAGTGAGGTGACCTGGGCAGTCCAGTAACAGCATGTGATCCGGGCCATTGTTGACGAGTTCCAGATCTGCCTCTGGTATGGGGAGTCTGTTAGGATTGGGCCTTTAAGAAAAATGTGTGTGTTCCTTGTCTGCTAAAAGCCTGATGGTTGTTTAATAATATTCTGGCCCAAGTTATTTCACCCCGATCACTCCCTGCTATGTACACAGTATCGAAATTACATTCAGAGATTAAAAAAAAAAATTGTAGCAATATTTTTCCCACAAAACTAAGTGCAAAATATCTTTAACAAATAATGATGGCAGTAAGAAATATTCGACATAGTCATGCAAAAATGCATCTGAGCTTACAAAGGTTTAGAACATTTCCAAAATATGCCCTAGGTTTTTACAAGGTAAACCTTATAATCTTACTCATTTTTCTTTGAATTTAAATGTGGCTGTTTGTGTAAAAGTCGGTAACATGCAAGTTCTATGATCTCCAGTCCACCAAATATTCTCTCTTGCAGCACAAAGATTACAATGGTGATTATAAAATACCACCGAACAAGACCATACAAATATATGAGTAGGCACATTGCAGGGCTGAACAGGGTCCAATACAGTATAGAGAGCAATTTGACCACAAAGACCCTGAGTTCAGACTTGCAAGGTGGAATGACACTCTGTCCGGTAAAATAAAAATTCTTCTCCCCTTGATAGAAGGAACGCAGCCTCTCTTCTTTCTCTTCCCACCGTTTGTGGCACCACAGTTGAAGGTCCTCCTTGGATGTGGGGAGGGTGTCTATTGGATACCGGTGGACGTGAAAGTGGATTTCCCTGGGAAAGTCTCCTTGGAGGAGGTGCTTCTCTGATTGAGGAATGTTGTGAGGATACGCCACAGTGATATCATGTATAGCATCAAGGTTCTTACCTAGGTTTTGAAAAGATAAAAACATAGATTAAGCAGTGCTCAATTTGGGTGATAATGCTGATTCACACTGCAGGGCAGCACCAGAAACTGAAAAATCAGGACAGTGTGAACCACAATGAACAAAGGTTAGAGATACTGGTGTTCCTGGACACCTGGGTCAATATTTATCAGTCATCTTTAGTTTTATTTCCTGCTTGCTAATTACCACAACAATCTTTAGAAAGAAAATATCTTCATTTGCAGAAACAGTAATCTGCCATTCTAAAACTATTAAGCACATTAACTCAAATTTGAGATGGGAATTAAACATTACAGGGCTAGCTCCTTAAACACCAACAGAATTCAGTTTTGATATCTCCTATTAATATACCCATCTCTCCAAATAAAAGTAGACTTTCTCACCTTTAACCCAATGTTACCATGATAGCTACTGAAAAGAAAAACTTAAAATCAGGCTTAGGTGGTGAGAAACGTGAAAAGTTCCATATACTTTTTTATTTTTAAAAACATCAGCTTGAGCCACAGGGGCACACACCTGTAGCCCAGGTACTCGGGAGGCTGAGGTGGGAGAATCACTATTGCCCAGGGGTTCAGCCTGGGCAATATAGTGAGACTCAGTCTTTAAAAATAAATAGATAAATAAACCTGAACTCCAAGTAAGATCCTGATCCTGTATCCTGTCATCCTGAATTTAACTTACGGGGTTAAGTGTTTTCACTTATGTGTTTTCAGCAGTCACAGGCCAGATTGCTAGACGCTGGAGATAGACAGTGAAGTAAGACATGGTCCTAAACCTCACTCAAGATGTTCTCAACATAACTGGGGAAGCAGGCATGCATAAAGGCCTAAATAGACCTTATGGGAACACATAAGGGGTTAGTAAAGGAGAGGAATGAGGTGGGGTAGTGGCAGAGCAAATGTTTCGGCAGAAAAGCACAGTGGGGATGGGAACACTAAACGTAGGCAGCAGCCATGTGTTCCAGGCCCTCATGTTATCATTCTTCAGAATTTAAACTCAATTCTGTAGGTAGCAGAGAAGCACTTTAAATGGTGGAGAACTACTTAAGGATTTCAGACAGAAGGGACCCATATGTTTCATTTTAGCAAAGATTACTCTCTGGGGGCAGTGACCCCAGAATGGTTTAGAGAGGACCAGAGGCAAAAGAGATAGAGTAGTTTGATGGCTGTTACAGTACAGCAGGCAAGAAATGGAGAGGAGGTAGGGGCCAAAAAAGACATGTCCAAAAAAGTTACGAGGAAGAACTGATGTGATACTGTACAGTGGTCAACTGGATGTGGGAGAATGGGGAGGGGGAGCAGGGAGGAGTGAATCTAGGTTTGTTTCTGGCTCAGGGTACCGAGTAGATGGTGGGGCCATAGAGATTAGAAATGTAGGTGGAGTGTTGGACCTGTAAGGGACCTTGAGGATCACTTAATCCAATTCTTTATATGAGGCCGAGAAGTTTGGTATTTTGCCCAAGGGCACACGGCTTGTTGGTGTGGAGTGTCTAAATGTTACTTTCTTCTGAACCATGTTACCTTCGGTGAGAAACTTTTGATGAGGACTTTGATTACTTACAGAACCATATGAAGCAGACAAAACTAATCTGTGCTGATAGAAATCAGAACAGTCAGTGGGAAACAATGAGAAGGGAGCCTAAGGAATTTTCTGGGTGACACACTCTAGATTCAGGTGTGGATTACATGATGCTTACCTATGTCAGAATAATCAGATTGTACATTTAAGACATGCACATTTGACGCTTTACATTTTACCTCAACAGCAGTAATAAAGATATGAAGCAATTCCCCCACATTTACCCTTTCCACTGAAAGGGTTAGGTTATATTCGCTTTTTAAAAAATGGTTCTTCAAGTTTTCTGCAAATGTTTCTCAGTCTCCATTACTCTGTGATTTACTTTAGGGTAAGAACCAGGCTTCAATTTGGTTTCATAACTGAATTATAAAATAATCAGCACTTAATGAGAGCTACTTTATAAATGAAAATGCCTACATCAACAGGCTTAGATTCAAAGTTGAAAGGAGAGCCCTTCAGGAGTGCTGTATATTGTTCGTAGGGGGTAGAGGAAGTGCAAACGAAAGGCTCATTGAAGAAAGCTTCAGTGGAGCTGTATTTGAAGACAGACTAGGCCAGACCTGCTTGGCTCCAAAGAAGAGAACTGGGGGCTGGGTACGGTGACTCACACCTATAATCCCAGCACTTTGGGAGGCCGAGGCGGGTGGATCACCTGAGGTCAGGAGTTCGAGACCAGCCTAACCAACATGGTGAAACCCCATCTCTACTAAACATACAAAAATTAGCTGGGCATGATGGTGCATGCCTGTAATCCCAGCTACTTGGGAGGCTGAGGCAGGAGAATTGCTTAAACCTGGGAGGCAGAGGTTGCAGTGAGCAGAGATCACGCCACTGCATTCCAGCCTGGGCAACAAGAATGAAACTCCATCTCAAAAAAAAAAAAAAAGAACTGGGCCAGTAGTCAGAAGCCCATGGGAAAAGCTTTGTGACTTAGCTATCAAGAGGTGATTTATTTACCATTTGAGAAAGGGCTGGCTGACCACTTGCCTTGTATGCTACAGTGGGAATTTGCATGCTGAAAGGTGGGCCGTCCGATCAAGCATCCAAAAAAGACGCTATTCCATCGCTGATAGACTATGATACATTCCATAAAATGTTAATACGTCTCACCTGTTAACTCACTTGCATCAAAAAAAACAAGCAATCTTTCGTCTGTATTACTTCATGAGAGATGAAGCTTTTCCTTGACTAGACAGTACAAGCTAGTTTAATATTTTAGAGCACTCTCTATCTGCAGACCTCAGAGGCCATTCATTTCTGCCCGCCAACTGCGACCATAATCCTTGTTTTAGTTGCCTTACCTCAATGCCACCCACCCTTTTCTTTCTCTCACATGGAGGTAAATAAGATGTCTTTGCCTCCTGTAACTTGTCATGCCAATTAGCCAGATTCAGAACTATGTTCACATTTCATTTACTTTCAAAACTCCTCTGGAATCAATACTTCTGCTTCTACCTTCTGCCCAAATACTTCTCTCCTCAATCAGGATTATAGGTCTTCATCAATATCACCTTTCACAACAGCCTTGACCAATCTCCTTTCCCCATGTAGCTCCATCTACCTTTCTACTCAGTCATTCTACATGACTGTCACAGTCAATCTTAAAATCTTAGGAACAGTTCATTCACGTGGCCCAGCCTCTCTCATACAGGTGGTTCCTAATGCTTACGGATCAAACAGTCATGTGTTTTTACAAATAGGTACTAAAATGGTGAGAAGAATGCCCCTTTCTTTCTTCCTTCTTCTTGACGATCTACAGTAAAGGTGTGTGTGTGTGTGGACCACATGTGTCTGTGGCATTATAATGTTCAGTATAGAAATGGCAAGTTTTGAGATGGCAAGTTTGATGGCACCACTGAGAAATTTTCCTTGATGAAAGATTTTAGATTCATGGCAGCACTGAGTGTGGAGGGCTGTGGACACAGACTGCCTGGGATCCTGGCTCTGCCTCTTGCTGAGTTACTCAATCTCTCTATGGCTTACTTAGTTCCTGTACCTATAAATTACCTAAGAAGGTTGTTGTGGGGCTTAAATAGCAAATTCTCAATAAAGGCTGTTTACTAGGCTGTACTCTTTTCCTCTAACTTTAGCTCCTGGAGTCCACTGATACCAACATAGTATGTGGGGGGAAATGACAATTCAATACTGTTTCCATACCACTGTCAACAGCACTATTCGCCTGGGCCCTGAGAATGCCAGTTAGAGACCTCCTAATTTAACTTTTCTACTCAACACAAATATTCTAACGAATATTTCACAAAATTGCCAAAAATACTCTCTCTGCCTCAAAATATTCAGCCTTTTTTCCTGAAGTATTTCATCTCAAATCCCTTCAATGTCTAGTTCAAATGCCAAGGGTTCTAAGAAGGAGCTTGTTCAAGTACCAAGGCCCAAAGTGGCCTTGCCTCTTGTGAATGCTTAAAGCACATGCACTGATAACCTCATTTGGGTAGCTGGTTGCCATCCTGTGCCCTTACTAGATGCTCAAGTACATTAAGGGCAAGGACCATGTCTTTTCTTTTTTAGACTTAGTAACTAGCACTAAAAAGGCTCCACTAAAAAGGCTCTAGAAATGAGTAGTTGACCAATATTTGTATGGTCTGCTATCTTCTCATCTAAAAATATAGAAGATAATTATAATGCTCTCTCCATTGAGTTGTGTTGACAATTTGGTGAGCTAATGTACAGTGAGCTCTTTGGACAGTATTTGCCATATAGTATAGTTCTTGGATAGTAGCACCTTCTATGACTTGTTCCATGGTATGTTTTTTTTTTCAACTTGGGTTCTACGAAGTCTTGGTTCTGAAAGAATTATAACAATCTTGTGAAGGGGGAAAGGGTTCACTTTACAAAAAGGTAACATTCCAAAAGTTTTAAAAAATTGCTTGTTTAAAATCTAGAACTTTGGAATGATATAATTTAATTAAAATGCCATCTATATTATAAGCAAGTAAAGAGTAACGCTGTAATGTTAGAAACTAAAAAAGACAAAGTGATTAAGGGAACTAGGTGTGGAGAGAAGGAAGAGAGTTTACACCTTGACACTCATTTCCCTGAGCAGTGCTGCAGCCTAGGCTTTCCTTAAGCATCACAGAGACTCGAAAATGTGTTAACTCCAAAAGCAAGAGAGGAGGAAATGGAGAATCGCTTTTATACATGGAGAGAGAGTCGACTATCTTGATACTTTTATATATATATATATTTGTGTATGTATATAGCGACAGGGGTCTTGCTATGTCACTCAGTGGTCTTGAACTCAAGTGATCCTCCCACTTCATTCTCCCAAAGTCCTAGGATTACAGATGTGAGCCACCACGTCTGGCCTGTCTTGATAATTTTAAAGCTTTATATTAAGTAAATGTCTCCAAACACAAAAGCCACAAAGCCACATGTAACTCTGTTCTTCTTGACTAGAAGAGCCAAATTCTGTAGAATAAGAACTGATTTCTCATATCCTATCAAGACCTTCTGGCACCATGGCCTCTGGCACAGGGAGCCAGTACCAACAGACAACTGAGCTTCCCCATATAGGGAACAGGTAAAAGAGGTCAGCATGGCCTTGGGGCTTGGTTCATGTGAAAGTGACAATAATGAAATGGATAGTCAAAAGTTGAGATGTGCCTCTTTCATTTACCATTTATAATTGGGCTAAAATACTGTAATATGTAAGAAAAAAATGTTCCTGCAGTTACAAAGGATTTATACTGCCTTTAAATCTTTTGGTATGAAAACAACAGACTTTTAAATAGGCAAATTAAGGTGGCTGCCACCAGTAAAAGCCATTTTTAAAAGATCTCATTGCTTTTTAGATGCTTTAAATTATTATTTATTTTTATTTTGAGACGGCGTTTCGCTCTTGTCGCCGGCTCACTGCAACCTCCACTCCTGGGTTCGAGTGATTCTCCTGCCTCAGCCTCCTGAGTAGCTGAGACTACAGGTGCACACCACCACGCCCAGCTAATTTTTGAATTTTTAGTAGAGATAGGGTTTCACCATGTTGGCCAGGCTGGTCTCAAACTCCTGACCTTAGGTGATCGGCCCACCTTGGCCTCCCAAAGTGTTGGGACTACAGGCGTGAGCCACCACGCATGGCCAGATGGTTTAAATTATAAATCTAGATGCTGTCTATTCTGTCATCTGCCTATATGGGGTTTAGAAAATGGGTTTGTTCTGTTTCAGACATTGTGACTATTGGAAAGTTTCATATTTTAATATTTTATAAAGCCAGCACTGTGTTAGAACAACCACACTCACTGGGGCCCATAGTTGTTTATTCCCTGGAAGAATGAAGCACTTGCTTAATATTTCAAATCCTAATTTTTAGTCTCAGAGTGAGGAAATCTTGAGTACTTTATTCATGTTTAAGTAACAGAAGCTTAAAGGCTATGACTGAATTTTACGAATGTAATATCCAGCATGAAGTGTCTCTAAGCACATCAAGCTGAGCCCATGCCTATTACAAGAGTCCCAGCTCACTAAGAATGGGAGGGAGCCCAAATCCTTACACATCTGTATGTTTAAAACAAAAGAATGGAAAGAGGCTTTTGTAGTCTCTACATGCACAGTACAGTGAAGAAATCCAGGTTTGTTCATGCCTTTGTATCGGATCCAATTACACAGTCCAATGACAGATTAACACAATTTTTTTAACCCAGTGATCTCATAACAACTAAAATTTTTCTTTCTCCATTCCATAATCAAATATATGCAGACTATATAAACATGTAACTTATTTTATTTATTTATTTATTTTTGAGATGGAGTCTTGCTCTGTCCCCCAGGCTGGAGTGCAGTGGTGCAATCTTGGCTCACTGCAACCTCCGTCCCGTGGGTTCAAGCAATTCTTCTGCCTCAGCCTCCCGAGTAGTTGGGACTACAGGTGGACACCACCATGCCCCGCTAATTTTTGTGTTTTTAGTAGAGATGGGGTTTTACCATGTTGGCCAGGATGGTCTTGATCTCTTGACCTCGTGATCCGCCTGCCTCGGCCTCCCAAAGTGCTGAGATTACAGGTGTGAGCCACTGTGCCTGGCCAAAATGTAACTTATTTAAGATTACATTTGAACACCTGCTTTAAAAAAATTAAAATAAAAATCTATTTTCTATTTTCCAGATCTAAATTCACAAATCTAACTGCATGGATTAGAGTTTTGAGTTAAGTAGCTTGTCATCTAAGATGCATCTGTGTTAAAAGGAAACGCTGAGGCTGCTGATTTTGTACATTGTTTTTCAAATTAAAAAGAAAAATTACTCCAAGAAGATAAAATTTGGATTTAGTAACTCAGCAATCATTCACTGTGCCACTTTGACACAGACATGTAACAGTACATAGCTAATAATAAAGCATGACAGATTGGCACTAGTCAGTACATTTTGAAGAACAGTCTTGAATGGACTAATTCAGATATATTTAGACTAAAAATACCGATAAATATTATACCTTTCAGCTTCAAAATAAAAGGGTATGCATGAAACACTTAAAACCAACTGGTATTAAGGCTCAAACAGTACCATTTTCTTTGAGTGTTAAAATACTATTGTTTCCTACTAGGAACGTTATTCATTTCTCCTACGTAAGTTGAATACTTAAGGAACAAAAGGTGCAGTCAGGCTGCTCTCAGTCCTGCCTTTGACCAGCTCTATGACTTTGGCATCCTCACTATGAGCCTTGGCTGTAAATGGACACAGCAGTCCCTACCCTCATAGGGTTTTGTGAAGAGCAAATGGGATGTAGACTTTACAGTGCTTAGAGAAGTGCCTGGCACATACTCTTCACAGGTTCTTGTTGTATCATCATTATTCTTCCTCTAGGTGGGATAATCACTGTTTCCACTTGATGTGAATTTAGATTTAGGTTGCTATCCTTTACCTTTCTTCTTTCTCTAGATTTCCTTGTCCTCTGAGAGAGATGAGTCTGTTATAGGGCATGATGTGGTTTATTCTCATGATGCAGTCCACTCCTCTCCCACAGCACAGAAGCAAAGCTGTTTAGAGGACTGACTCTGGCTCTGAGCCCTATTATGTCTGGCATATATTCCTCTCCATCCCTACTAACTCACTCCTTAGACATTTTAAGCGAAGCGTAGACATTAAATTGTCCCATGGCATTCAGAATTAGAAGTTGATAATCTGTGCTCTAGGATCACTGGCCACCTGTTCTATCTTTTTGTTGTTGTTTTTTATTAAGTCAAGGATAGTACTCAATCTTTTTCTAAATAAGAACCATCTTGAGCTTCAAAGTTAACCTTCAGCTGGAAAGTTAAAACTAAAAATGGTATACCTGTGAACAGTCTTGCTTATTCAACTTCAATTTGATTCTTTACAGATAGTTTTAGAGAAAGCTATTTTCACATTTCTATCCTAAATCTGTTGCACTTTTTGTGTTTTGTATAAATGGTGAATCTTTTCAGTGCTGTTTATCTCTCCCAATGAATACTGGTTCTCTGGATCTTCAAAACAAGTGTAATTTTCTAGATAGAATAGAAATATGTCAACATGTTCCAAAATTTGACTTTAATACATTAATAGATCACTGAAAATCTGAATAAAAGTATGCACTTGCTGAGGCTGAAGTTAAAAAAGAAGCAATGTGAAATTTAAATCACAGCTCTTGGAACTCTCACATATAAAAATGAATAGCTGCAAGTGCCTAGCTATTAACAGTACTTATCTACTATGTCTATATTTTACCGATAATTTCTACAATTTAAAACCATGGAAAGTTAAGGCTGAGTACATGTTAATTTCAAGCTTCTTCAGTGAAAACATCTGAAATTTGCAAGGAATATTTTTCATACAATGCATTAAAAATAAAAGGAAAAGTAACTTTGCTACTATATTGAGCTTCCTAGCAAGTGTGATAAACATTGACCTCTACTGGATCTGGCAACATCTTGATACTTCAAGGACATCATATTATAATCACACTGGCCCTTCAGCATCCTGAATATTTCCTTTGTGAGAGATGCCAAGTGTGGTGTAGGGCATGCTGTCGTTTATTCTCTAACATTCAGTCTACTCATCTCCCATAGCACAGAAGCAGAGCCTTTAGGATACTGACCTGAGCTAATCATGGCAACCCTATATCCCTTACTGGGGACTGGTTCAGGAATAAGTTCACCACTCAATTCGGGACAATGATATATAAGAGGTGTATGTCTAGGACTTCTAGAGAAAGTTGCCTTGCTCCCAAGAGAAAGTCCTAAGAAAATCACATACAGAAAGCCACAAGAAAACCACATATAGCTGACATCATAGAGGTCAGAATGGAGACAGAAGGTACCAGGACCTTGCTTAGATGGCTGGGTGCCAAAATCTAACCTTTAAACGTACCCTATTGCTAACATTGTGGTTGTGTCAATGCATTTTCTTACCTTTCAACCTGGTTTGAATCAGGTTTTTGGCTATAAGCAGTTAAAGTACTCTAACTGATGCAGTATCAACTGGTGGGAGTTAATCATCAATTACAACTTACAGGAGAAACTCTGGCTTTTTCTATTTTTGAACAGGCTTTCCATTTATTTTGAGTGTTCTATTTACCTTCTACTGTTACCCTAACAGCATGCAAATATATATATGTGGACCCTAAGGAAGCATTTCTCCAGTATCACCTTAAAGATTCATACTTTACTTCAAAGTACATTTTGGTTCATATGAGGTCAAGTCCCTTTTAGGTGACTCAATGCCATTCATCCTAAAAAGCCAATGCTGAGAAATGGACTTTTCTTAAGTGAAGAGTTGGGGTTCATAACAACTACAGACAGTCCTACATGTAGGCCTTCAAGATTATTTGAAAAAAGTAGAAGGCTGTTTTCTCTGTGCTTCATATTTAGATATAAAACTTATTTTATATTAGCATTATCACTTACTTTTTTCATGTGATACTTTATTTCTCTGAATTCGAAAAAAACATTTCCCTTATTACAAAAGGTAACAGAAGTTACTGTAGATAAGTGAAGAAAATGCAAGTTAAGTCTATAGAAGAAAAAAACGGAATCATACCAACTGATTTCCTTTAAGGTATATATCCTTCCATTTGTTTATTCCTCCCCAAAGTATAGGTGATACTTACACACATAAAACACCTATGGAAATGGATATTGTTATAAACAATTGTATCCTCAAAATTTATGTTGATGCCCTAACCCCTACTGTGACTATACTTGGAGATAAGCCTTTAAAGAGGTAATTAAGATTAAATGAGGCAAAAAAAGTGAGGCCCTGATCCAGTACGACTGATGTCTTCATAAGAAGAGGAGGGGACACCAGGAGTGTTCATGTCTAAAGAATATCATGTGAGGACACAGTGAGAAAGTGGCCATCTGCGAGCCATGAAGGAGAGTCTTTAGGAAAAACTGACCCTGCCAACACATGATCTTGGTCTTCTGGCCTCCAAAACAGTGAGGACATAAATTCCTTTTGTTTAAGTCACTCAGTCTCAGTCTGTGTTATCGTGTTATGGCCTCTCCAGCAGACAAATACATACATAACATATGCCTTGGAAAAAAAAATCTAGAAATGGAACCATACTATAATACTGTTGTATAATTAATTTTTCGTGCATCTTTCCATTGATGCCGTTAAAGACTTTCTAAAACATGTTATAGATGCACAGTATTTGATTATATAGATATCACATAAAAAAGTTTTCATATTTCTAAGTTGTTTCCACAAAAGTCACATTTAAATAGATACCTCCATAACAAGAATATGAACACCTTAACTAAAAAGAATATGAACACCTTAACTAAAAAGGATATGAACACCTTAATAAGCTTTAGCTATATATTGGAAACTGACCAGAAACATCAATTTAAATGCACACCAAGAATGTATAATAGTGCTTTCCTTTTCACACTTTTACTAATACCTGGTATTGTAATTTTAAGAAATTTGCTCAAGTATATCATTTTGTATATTTTTTTTCTTTTTCTTTTTTTTTTTTTGAGATGGAGTTTTGCTCTTGTTGCCCAGGCTGGAGTGCAATGGCACAATCTCGACTCACTGCAACCTCCACTTCCCAGGTTCAAGTGATTCTCCTGCCTCAGCCTCCCGAGTGGCTGGGATTACAGGCACGCACCACCACGCCCGGCTTTTTGTATTTTTAGTAGAGACGGGGTTTCACCACGTTGGCTAGGCTGGTCTCGAACTCCAGACTTCAGGTGATCCACCTGCCTCAACCTCCCAAAGTGCTGGGATTACAGGGGTGAGCCACCACGCTCGGCCTCATTTTGTATTTTTATGTCTTTGATGAGAAAAAATAAGCTTATTGGAAAAACACAGTAGTAATATAATGTATTTGTCATCTTCTTATGGCTTTGCAAGAGTTCTTTACCCTCTACCATGTAGATAGTAAATGTTTTCTACATACTTATTTTGCCATATAGCCACTCTTGGGTTTACTTTGTTGGATTTGCTCCTCTGTAAATGCAGCTTCATTTTCTTTATCCATTTTCTGTAAGTTGTTTGTCACCATCTAGTCAATTTGCAAAGTCCCTTCTTTATCACAGATTATTAGTTCTCTGTACACTGTGTGGCAAGTATTTTCATAAGTCCATTATCTATTGACTTCATGGCATCTTTTCCAACACGTGTGTGTGTCTAGTCAAGAAAATTTCTGTTATAGCTTCTGGATTCCTAGTCTTGTCTGTCAGTCCCTAAATTATACATGTATCCTTTATTTCTCTGAAAGATGAAATACGTTTTTTTCTTTTAGCTTTATAATCCAGCTTTACTTTCTTTCAAATAGATATCAGTTTTTCAAGCAAAACAACTCTTTTCTCCTTGTATTGAAATACCAACTTGGTATTTCAATTATGGCACCAATCTCCTTTCCTCTTGTATTAAAATACCAACTTGGTCATTTATTAAATTCTCACATATGTAGTTATCTAGTTTCCCTTCTCTCTTCTACTCCACTGATCTGTGAGTACTCCTGCTTCTAGACCACACTGTTTTTCTTAGTGACTCAATATCTGGTAAAGCAACTGTGCCTTTGTATTCTTTTTCAAACTAGACTTGGCTTCTCCTGGGAAACTGTTTTGCAATACAAACTTGAAGAGCATTTAATTCAATTCCAAAACAAATACCTTATACCCTTCCCAAAAAACTTGTCCTGCAATTGTATTGCATATATTTACATAACAATTTTGGAAGAATTGGCAATTTTCTATCGTCTTCTCATCCAAGAAAATGGCTTCTCTTTCCATTTGAGCAAATGCTCAAATCTTATTTTATGTCTTCTAATAAATTTCATTTTCTTCACATAGCTTCTGTGACGACCTTTTTAAAAAATTTATTCCTAAACAATTTCATAATTTTTGTCACATAATTGTGAATAGAACATAATTGTGAATACAACATGTGTTTCTATTTCTGTTTTAAGGTAATCACTGCTAGAATAGGGACAAATCTATTGTTGTATGTTTATCTGCAGCCAACTTACAATTTTTTTTTTTATTGTAATTAAACTTTTAGTAGACTTTTTGACCTTATAGATTGCAGCAAAAATGGTTTTATGGTCAATTTTACAGTCTTTTGGTAGTTTTATTACTTTCATTAACATTTACTTAAAGTTCTGAATTTAAAATGTGGGTTTTAAAATGAGATCTTTAGCATATAAGATGCTTACTGCTGAGTTTTGGTAAAACTCATATTAAAGTAGTTAACTTCTATTTTATTTTCCTAGTGTTTATTAGGAATGGCTTGACTTTATCAAATATCTTTTCAGCATCTAACAGTAGAATTTTGTTTTAAAGAAAATATTAGTCAAAGACCTATATGAACCAAAGTCTTAGCAGTTAAAAGGAAAGAAGTGCAAAGAGAAATTGAAAAATAATAAAATTATAGTGTAGGCTTCACTATTTCAACCATAACTGAACAACTACAGTAGATAAAAACTAGTTAAATAAAGGAACTGAATAGCTATTGATAAATTTGGCTTAATAGATTTATACAGACCTGTGAGAAAATATTTTAAATGGTCCATTTTTTTAAGGCATGGTAAGTCTAAGTACTGGCAGCCAGCTGCAAACATAATAAACTGCATGACTCATGTACC
Organism: Papio anubis; assembly: GCF_008728515.1. Classification (NCBI taxonomy): domain Eukaryota; kingdom Metazoa; phylum Chordata; class Mammalia; order Primates; family Cercopithecidae; genus Papio; species Papio anubis. The sequence continues at coordinate 30,461,680 of NC_044989.1, read as the reverse complement.
TAGAAGGTCACAATAAGCAAACAGAATGTAGAGGAGGGGTCAGCCTATTAAAGGGAAGAAAGTTTCGTTATTCGGAAATCGAAACTTAAGTGGAGAAGGAGACCAGGGTATAACCTTGGCGGATAAATGAAGGCGGATAATGAAACTTTGGTGACATCAGAGAAGATTGTAACCCCATAGTACTTGACCAGTGGGGAACTGGTGGAGGGACTTGTGTGCTAGGAGATAAATTATCTGCTGTAGCTGCCCTGGGTGTGCCTGCCCACCAGACACTCGATCTTGCAAGACACTATTAAAAAGTCTCACTTTTGCTGTTCTTTGTGCCTCCAAGTCCATTCTTTGGGTTTGGACGGGTGAGTGTGTTTCTCACAGACCCATTTGATACTCAAAAATATTTTAAAGGTGTTAGTAACCATGAGCATTTATAAAAATCTGATTACTTACCTAGTGGCAAGACAATTTAAACACATTTTGCCAAAACTGAGACTTTATGATGCACATTCTGACATCAAGATTCCATAAAAATAATAAAATAATATTCCTCTTTTAATAAAAAGTTTAGATAAACCATGGATAAAAGATAAAAGGAAAATTACGAATTATCTAAAAAGGAATGAAAAAGAGAATCTATAGGATATAATGAAGACAGTAATAAAAAGAAAAATTTATGACCTTACATGCTTCATTACTAAAAGGGGAAAACTGAAAAAGAGGAACTACTCATATTGAAAATTAGAGGGAAAAAAAATTACTAAAGATAAAAAGCAGTACTTAATAAAGTAAAACTAAAAAATAAATGCAGAAGTTAGTTATTTGATAAGATGAAGAAGATACTTAAACCCTATGGATCTGACTGAGGGGAAAAAGCATAAATATTTAAGATTACAAATAGTAAAGAAAACTAAAATCATAATACGGAAGAGTTTAAAGGATTATGAAAACATGAATCTACACATGATAAAAATCACAAAGACTTGTATACAACATATACATGTGTAAATTCATGTACTCATAATCCTTTAAATTCATATACCTTCTTTGTTTTCAATATCATTTTTGAGAGAGGGCATTCAAAATTCAATGTGAAAACAAGAGCAGTAACAAAGTATATTTTATCTTACTGTTGGGCCCAACAATTTGTTTACAAGTTGCCAAAACCCCTGCAAATGAAACAATAAAAGCCTAAAAGAAGCATGAGCATGTGCATAATCTACTAATTTGGTGGTCTTTGAAATAAATGAGACCAGAGACAGCATACTATTATCGTTTCTATGCTCTGATGTTAGGATTGAAGATGATTAATGATGCACATGGCTATTACTATTTATTGAGTGCCTCTGATGTGCCAGGCATTATTCATGCAACCAATTATCTACAGAGCACTCACTGTGCCAGTCACAGCTGTAGTCATCTGGGGCACATGGTTGAACAGAAAAAAAAATGCTTGCCCTTACAGAGTTTATCAGTGCACACAGTCACTTTTAAGTGTCGTAGGAGCCCTTGAGAGATTATTTCTTTTATAGTTGCAGAAACTGAGCCACAGAGAAGTCACTTGTTGAAGATCACAGTTAGTGGTCAGTTCTGTGTGACTCTAAATAAAGCCTTTCCACTATGCTACTCTACTTTCTAAAAATGGCATACTAAGATCAGGAGCTACAGAGTCAGACTGACCTGGTTTTGTACCCATCAAAACCATAGCAGACTGTTTAAATTACATTCTTGTAAATCTAGAAAATACATGATAACAAAACAGATTAACCCTGTAAAAATACGCCCCAATATAAAGTCTAATGTTGTTAATCTCCCTACCATCTTTCTGTGTGATTTTGCTTATAACAGAGTTTACTACAATTTCTTTTCTCCATTGAGAGGAAAAGTAAATTTGGCTGAAGATGGGATATTATCAGTGAGGTAGGGGGCAAGCTGCTGTCTTCAGGAGTAAGACAACTAGAGAGTAGAAGGTGAATGTCTCTGGTTAAGTTACAGATGGCAGTTTTGTCTTTTCCATGGTCCTGGTTGTAATAGCTCCCATTTCATTTGTAACTGAGCTTATTTGGATCTTCTCTCTTCATTTTTTGGTTAATCTCACTAATGGTCTATCAATCTAATTTAACTTTGCAAATAGCCAGCTTTTTGTTTCATTTATCTTTTGTATTTTGTGTTTGTTTCAGTTTCATTTAGTTCTGCTCTGATCTTGGTTATTTCTTTTGTTCTGCTGGGTTTGGGTTTCGTTCTTGTTTCTCTAGTTCTTTGAGGTGTGACCTTAGATTGTGCTCTTTCAGACTTTTTGATACAGGCATTTAATGATATGAACTTTCCTCTTAGCACTGCTTTTGCTGTATCCCAGAGGTTTTGATAGATTGCATCACTATTATATTTCAGTTCAAATAATTTTCTAATTTCCATCTTCATTTCATTGTTGACCCGATGATCATTCCAGAGCAGGTTATTTAATGGTCCGTGTATTTGCATGGTTTTGAGGGTTCCTTTTGGAGTTGATTTCAGTTTTATTCTGCTGTGGTCTGTGAGAGTACTTGATATAATTTCGATTTTCTCAAATGTATTGGGACTTGTTTTGTGGCCTATGATACAGTCTATCTTGGAGAATGTTCCAGGTGCTGATGAGTAGAATGTATATTCTGCAGTTGTTGGGTAGAATGTTCTGTAAATGTCTGTTAAGTCCATTTGTTCTAGGGTATAATTTAAGTCCATTGTTCTTTGTTGACTTTGTCTTGATGACCTGTCTAGTGCGGTCAGTGGAGTATAGAAGTCCCCCACTATTATTGTGTTGCCATCTGTCTCATTCTTAGGTCTAGTAGTAATTGTTTTACAAATTTGGGAGCTCCAGTGTTAGATGCATATATATTTAGGACTGCGATAGTTTCCTGTTGGACCAGTCCTTTTATCATTATATAATGTCCCTCATTGTCCTTTTTAACTGGCTGTTGCTTTAAAGTTTGTTTTGTCTGATATAGGAATAGCTACTCCTGCTCACTTTTGGTGTCCATTTGCATGGAATATCTTTTCCACCCCTTTACCTTAAGTTTATGTGAGTCCTTACATGTTAGGTGAGTCTCTTGAAGACAGCAGATACTTGGTTGGTGAATTGTTTTCCATTCTGCCATTCTGTATCTTTTAAGTGGAGCATTTAGGCCATTTACATTCAATGTTAGTATTGAGATGTGAAGCACTATTCTATTCATTGTGCTAGTTGTTGCCTGAATATCTTTTTTGTTTTCCTCATTGTGTTATTGTCTTATAGGTCCTGTGAGATTATGCTTTAAGGAGGTTCTATTTTGGTGTATTTTGAGGATTTTTTTCAAGATTTAGAGCTCCTTTTAGCAGTTCTTGTAGTGTTGGCTTGGTAGTGGTGAATTCTCTCAGCATTTGTTTGTCTGAAAAAGACTGTATCTTTCCTTCGGTTATGAAGCTTCTTAGTTTCGCCGGATACAAAATTCTTGGCTGGTAATTGTTTTAAGAAGGCTAAAGATGGGACCCTAATCCCTTTTAGCTTGCTGGGTTTCTGGTGAGAAATCTGCTGTTAATCTGATAGGTTTTTCTTTTACAGGATGGTTTCCTGATGTGTTTGCCTTACAGTTCTTAAGATTCTTTCCTTCATCTTGACTTTAGATAACCTGACAACTATGTGCCTAGGTGATGATCTTTTTGCAATGAATTTCCTGAGTGTTCTTTGAGCTTTTTGTGTTTGGATGTCTAGATTTCTAGCAAGGCCAGGGAAGTTTTCCCTGATTCTTCCCTCAAATATGTTTTCCAAACTTTTACATTTCTCTTTTTACTTGGGAACACCAATTTTTCTTACGTTTTGTTGTTTAACATAATCCCAAACTTCTGGGAGGCTTTTTTTCTTTTTTCCCATTCTTTTTCCTTTGTCTTTGTTATTTTAAGCCTTGTCTCAGCTCTGAAGTTCTTTCTTCTGTTTGATTCTATTGCTGAGACTTTCCAGTGTACTATGCATTTCTCTAAGTGTGTCCATTTCCAGAAGTTTTTTTATCTATGCTATCTATTTCTCTGGATAGCTTTCTGTCCATATCCTGTCACATTTAGAAAATTTCTTTGAATTGGTATTCACCTTTCTCTGGAGCCTCCTTGAATAGCTTAACACTCGACCGTCTGAATTCTTTTACTGGCAATTCAGAGATTTTGCCTTGGTTTGGATCCATCACTGGTGAGCTAAAGTGATATTCTGGGGCTCTTAAAGAACCTTTTTAAATCATATTATCAGAATAGTTTTTCTGGCTCCTTCTCATTTGGATAGACTATGCCAGAGGAAAGACTGGGGGCTCAGGAGCTGCTGTTCAGATTCTTTGGTCCCATGGGGTGCTCCCTTGATGTGGTACTCTCCCCCTTCCCCTGGAGATGAGGCTTCCGGAGAGCTGAACTGCAGTGACTGTTATTTCTTTCCTGGGTCTAGCCACCCAGCGGAGCTACCAGGCTTCTGGCTGGTTAATGGGGAATGTTCGCAGAGTCGTGTGATGTAATCCATTTTCAGGTGTCTCAGTCGTGGATACCAGCACCTGATCGGGGAGTGCACTCCGAGGGTCCTTGGTTGTAGTTTTGTTTAGTGTGCTGTTTTTTGTGTTGGTTCACTTCCAGCCAGGAGGTGGCGCTTTCCAGAAAGCATCAGCTGTGGTAGTATAGGGAGGATACAAGTTTGCCCTAGGGCCGTCTGGATAAGTATTTGGGTTTCTCAGGTGGTAGGAGGGACAATAGAGCTCTCAAGAAATTTATGTCCTTTGTCTTCAGCTATTAGGACAGGTCTCAGAGAAAGACCATCAGGTGAGGCCAGGGTTAGGCTGGTCTGAGCTCAGGCTCTACTTGGGCAGGGCTTGCTGTGGCTGCTGTGGGGGATGGAGGTGTGGTTCTCAGGCCAATGGACTTAGGTTCTCAGGAGGATTGCGGCTGCCTCTGTTGTGTCACACAGGTCGCCAGGGAACAGTGACAGGCCACACCCAGCTCCCATGCAGCCTGAAAGGCTGGTCTTACTCTTCCGGTGTCCCCTCCAAGTTTATTTCCAGGCAGCCGGTGAGCAGGGCTGAGAACCTGCCCCAGGCTACAACCCCCCTCACTGAGAAAGCAAGCAGGCCTTTCAGGTTTTGTACCTCCCAGTCTGCCGCATCTTCTGTGATCATATCTGCACTCCCTGTTTGCCACCTTCACCAGATTCTGTCCAGGAAACTTCACATTCCATCAAAGTTGTTACAAAGTTCAGCTGGAAGATTCCTTTTCCCTGTGGTCTTTCCCCAATTCCACTGGCAGTCCTCCCCAAGGACCCCTGGGAGACAAAGTCAAAAATGGCTTCCCTGGGAATGAGAGTGCCCACAGGGCTCTCCCCACTGCTTCCTCTACCCCTGTATTTTGCTTGGCTCTCTTAAATTTATCTCAGCTCCAGGTAAGGTCAAATCCATCTCACATGATCTGGACCTTCAGGTTCCCCTTCTCACACTTTGGTCGCTCACAGATTTTTGGTTGTCTCACGGAGCCTGCAGTGGCAAGCTGCTTCCTTCAAGGGGTCTGTGGATTCTCTCAGCTTTCTTGGATCGAAAGTCCACGATGTGAGTCTCTACAGGCTGCTCTGTCCATCCGAGTCAGCTGCGAGTTAGTTCTGCCTCCTACCTGCCATTTTTTCCCCCTGTCCTTTCTTATAAGGTCACTCATCTCTTTCATGAGGGTCTTCATTCTTACAAGCTAATTTCCCCCAAAGGCCCCACCTTCTAATAAATATGTCACATGGGAGATTGAGGCTTCAATATATGAATTTTGGGGGAACACAAACATTCACTCCACAGCAACATCAAAACATTCATTGTAGTAGTAACTTTTTGTTTAAATTCAGTTAGAACATGAGAGTCAACATCTGGATGAGTAGTTACTGATCCTAAAATTTAAGCAGGGAGAATAACAATACATGAGGGGTAAATAAGAACTTTTAGTGGGTTGAACAGTGTCCTACCAAAATACCTGGCCACTGGAACTTAAGACTGTAATCTTATTTGGAAATAGGATCATAGCAGATTTAAGGTAAGGATTGAGATGAGATCATTGTGGATTCAGGTGTCATCTAAATCCCAAAAAGTGTCTTTACATATAGAAATATAGTGAAGACAGAGGCAAAGGTTGGAGTTACGCAGTGACAAGCTAAGGTATCCCAGGAGTTGCTAGAAGCTAGAAAAGGCAAGGAAGGATTCTCCCCTACAGCCATGGGATGGGTTTGTGGACCTGTCAGCATCTTAATTTTGAATTTCTAGTCTCCACAACTATAAGAAAATGAAATTTTTATTGTTTTAAGCCACAAAGTTTGTGGTAATGTTTTATGGCAGTCTAGAATACAGTATTCATTAAGAAATATCTAATGACAAGGATTTTTTTTTTGTAGTCTTGATTTTGAGGAAGAAAATTTCTTCTAAAGTTTTATTGTAGTTTTGAATTATAAAGTGGTATATTTTGAGAAGAAGGAAGCATGATAACCCAACTATATAGAAATAGCTATATATAAAATGGAGACTTTTAATTTTCTGAATCTGTCTGAACAGGTGAACTGCAGGTTCCTATGGAAAATAGGTCCCTACGGAGCTGCCATTTTACAGCAGTTACTACAAACTACAGAGATCTGTTCCTTAGTTGAGGAACAGAGGCTATGATAGTAGTTCTCAAACTCTAGTTGCCTAAGAATACTTGGGGAATTGAAAATGAGTCCTGGGCTTCATTCCCAAAGACTCTCCCTTAGTTTGTATGGCTGGGATGAGGCAATCGGTATTTTAGCAAGTACTCCAAAAGATTGTGATCAGATACAGGGGTTGGAAAGGCCACACTGGGGAAATACATATTGGGTTATGGGGATGGTTTTCAGCAGAGAGGACCATGGGAAGTTGTATTCAAGAGCTGGGTTCTGGAATCACACAAAATACTAGGTTTTTTTTGGCTTAATTCCACTCCTTGCTGATGTATGGCCCTGAGAAACATACACAACCTTGGGGAGGATTAATTGAGATTATCCTAAGTAAGTGATCAATGAATGTTGCCTATTAAAATTATTTTAAAATTTACTTAAGGCAACAACAATTTTAACTTACATGATAGAGTGAATTACTCAGTAATAACAGTTAACTACCATAACTTGTGCTCATATAGTAGGAGATTTGTTTAGGGCATTGGAAATAGTTTATTCCCACTTTGGAACCTGGTAGATAAATCTTGCTAGATATGATTTTGGATAACTCTGGGACACGAAATGACTAAGGATTGGAGGGAAAAACTTAAAGGGAAGAAGGCAAAGATAAGCTCTGCCGATACTGCAATTTTGCCTGAAGATCCTGGTGGCTTCTAAGTTTAGTACTCAAAATGAATTCTTGCTGCATTTGGCATGCTCAGCTTATTAATGACAAAGTTACGTACCTGGACTGGGTTGAATAGTGTCCTTCCTGACCTCTAATTCAGCCCAGTTTCTCAGTTAATCCCAAACCTTTATTCACAAGGAAAACAACCAGAAATTCTTTTAAAAATAGGTGCACGAGTAAAGTATCTTTTTTATTAGCACTAGAATATCTTGTAAAGTTTCGTATCTGTAAAAACCTTCATCAGTGGGATAAGAAAGTGAAAGTGGCAAGGAATGCAGACACCTTATAGAGGTTTACTGATTAATGCCAGGGTGAGCTGGAGAGCAGATCTGGTGGTCTGGAGCCTGAATCCTGAATCCAAAAGAGAATGCTATGGTCTTGGTGTTAGAGCCATGTGGGAAGTAAGTTTCATATTACCATCTTTTCAACACCAGTATTCACTCAGCTAGGGCTATAATTACCAGCAAAATTTTTATCTAGTTCTAGTGTCTATAAGTAGTATATAAAATAAGTAGTATATAAAGATACAAGGTTAATGTATAATCAAAACTAGTGGTTCTCAACCTTTTTCCTACTCCTAGCAGCTCACTAGGGCAGAGATGCTCAACCAGGGATTATGTAGGAAGATGTGTTTGGAAAAATTACCCAAGTCATTAGGTGGACTATTCTTGGTCTTCTAAATTCCACATATCTAAAATAACATTAAGAAGCCATATAGCTCTACTATAGCACTTGTTACCTGACTTGTTACCAGACACCTGGCACTAGAGATCCTAATCACTGCAATAAGGCAAAAACAAAAAAGGGCATACAGATCAAAGTAAAACTTTTTATTCACAAACTATGATGTAGAGAATCCTTAGGGGTCTACAAAACTACTAGAACAGGTAAATAGATTTAGCAAGGTTACAGGATACAAATTCATTATTAAATCTATTTCTGGATACTAGCAATGAAGAATTGAACGCTGAAATTTTATTTTTGTAACTTTTAGGTTTGGGTGTACATGTGAAGGTTTGTTACATAGGTAAACACACGTCATGAGGGTTTGTTGTACATATTATTTCATCACCCAGGTATTGAGTCCAGTACCCAATAGTTACCTCTTTTGCTCTTCTCCCTCCTCCCACCCTCCTCTGTCAAGTAGACCTCAGTGTCTGTTGTTTCCTTCTTTGGAACACTGAAATTTTAAAAACACCATTTACAATATCAAATTTATGAAACACTTGGTAGTAAATTTTATAAAATATGTGCAAGAATGCAAACTATAAAACATGACTGAGAGAAAGACACATATAAATGGAGAGATATACCATGTTCATAGACTGGAAAATTCAATATTATTAAGATGAAATTTCTCTACATTGCTCTATAGATTCAAAGGAATCCTAATAAAAACTTCTGGTCTGTTTCTGTGTATAAATTAACAAACTGATTCTAAATTTTATATAGATGTGCAAAGGAACTAGAATAAGAAAACAATTTTGAAAAAGAAAAAGGTGGAGACTGGGCATTAGCTGCTCATTTCAGGACTTACTATAAAGGTTCAGTAATCAAGACGATACTGTAGGAAAGTTAGACATACAGATCAGTGAAATAGAACGGGGTCTAGAAACAGATGAACACAGAAAATCTTTGTGAACTGACTAGGCAACAGTGTCTTACACAGGACACTGAAGAGCACAAATAATAAAGTAAAATTGAAAAATTGTACTTTGTCAAAATTAAACACTTCTACTCTTCATAAAACAGTATTAAGGAAATAAAAAGGCAAGCCACAGATTGTAAGAAAATGTTTGCAAACCAAATATATTATAAATAACTTTTATCTAAGATATATAAAACATTCTTACAAGTCCATAATAAAGTAACCCCATGTTTTAAATTGGATAAAAAATTGGAATTAACCTATCACCAATGAAGGTATATGAAAGACAAGCCCAGGAAAATATGCTTAAATTAACACTTTAGTTACTATTAGGGAAACATAAATAAAACCACAATAAGATTCTAATATACATTTACTAGAATGGCTAAGTTAAAAAGGCTAACAGTATCAGGTTTTGGTGAGGATGGTGAACAAATGGAACCCTCAAATACTACTAATGGAAATGTAAACCAGTCTACACACTCTGGAAAACCAGAGAATGACAGCATAGGTATATGCCCAAGAAAATATATGCCCATACAAATTTTTGTATTAATACACAAATGTTTGTAGCAATTTTATACATAATATCCTAAAATTGGAAATAACTCAGTTGTCTATCAGTCCGTGAATGGTTAAAGAAATTGTGGAATATTCCACACAATGCAATACCAATCAGCAATAAAAGGGAATAAACTACAGATTCGTGCAGCAATATGGATGAAACTTAACAGCATTATTCTAACTTAAAGAAACCAGACACAGATGACCACATACTATATAATTCCATTAATATGAAAATCTAGAAAATGCAAAACTATGGTGACAGAAAGCAGATCAGTGGGTTCCAGGGACCAAGGTTCAGGGAAGGGGCCTGACTGCAGAGGTACATAGAGAACCTTTGGGGGTGATGGACATGTTTCATATTTTGACTGTGGGTAGATATGTGGCTCTATGCATTTAACAAAAGACATCTAACTGTACACTTAAAATGAGTACATTTTACAGCAAGTAAATTCTACTTCTAAAAGCTGTTTTATTAAGGCATCTCAAATATTTGCCCTAAAAAAATTTAAGTGATATAATATCACAAATCTGTAATATGTGCTATAGTCTAAACAGAGCTTTCTAAAAGGCTACATGGATTCTTGTCAAACCAAAATGTTAGAAAACATTATTTAGAGTTTGAAACAAATGTATTCACATGTATGATTTCAATTTTTTTGGTATTAGAATTTATTTGAAACAAGATGTTTTCCTATTCATTCAAATAAGCATTAACATATCCCACAAGGTTTTCATTATTATTTTGCATCATTTTTCCTTTCCTGGTTCATGCAAGATATAATTCCCTAATTAAGGGATCACTTTAAGTGTAAGCTGACATTTAAAAATTTCTAGGACGTTAATTTCCTTCAGGGTCACAAATAATAACTACCATGTTTTCTTGATACTGTCTAGAAAGGGAAAAGGTTGCATCAACATACTTCTGAAGCAGTTACAAATAGTTCAATTAGAATTCACAGAGAAAAGAAGAAAAATATTAGAAGTGAGAGACAATGTGTTTTGCAATCAGTATTTTAGAAGCATAGAGCTCTAATTTATTAGATTACCACAGTAGTAGCAGGGCTTAGGTGTATCAAACAAAACAAACACATACACACATTCTTGCACCCTTCAATTCCTCCTGTAAAACTCAGAGCAAAAATTACAATGACAGTGTGGCATCTAATCTGTTTGGTTCAGATTTGAAGGATGTATTTTTGCTTTTAATCAATGCTATGATACAGAAACTCAACACATTTGGAAACTGGTTTAAATATCCATTTCAACTTTCTCCTGCTAAGTACTCCCTCAACCAGCAACCAAAATACAACAACAACAAAACCTTCACTTACCGTTGCAATTCAACAGCAACATTCCCTGTCAACTGTGCACATGGTGTGACAGCTTGTATCAAAATCACCTTTGAGTAGCTTCTAATTACGCACAGTTCTTATAGATGAAACTGGCCTGGGCAAACTGTGAAGGGTAACTCAGTGGAGACCACAACTCTCCCTCTGTCTAGTGCCTTCTACTCATTTCCAAGGTAGGGAAGGGTCTCATTTCAATCCCTTACACAAGCTGATCAATTCACTGATTATACTCCAACGTGAATAGATGTCGTAAGTCTTGATCATTCAATCAGTCTGAAGACGTAACCAGCAAGTAATCTGATTTAGTACTCTTGATGTATTTTTTGCAGTATATAATGCACCTTTCCCAGATAAATTCCTTACCACAGACTCAGAAAGTGCATAAGCCAAACTAGATTTGAAAGCCCAGTTCCTAAGGTTTTATTTCCTTTCGCTTTACACATTTATATAAGTCTTATGGCCAAAGGCTTTTTGATGTGTGGTATCCCTTTTCTCCCAGAAACTTATTTGAGCCTATTAAGCACATGTTTTGGTGTAAGTATGTAAGTTTTTCGGCAGGGAATGAAGGCTACTGGGAGGCTTTGGTAAATTCCTGATCACTGGCCAAAAGCAGCCCCTTAGTACTGTTCAACATACATATTTCCTTAGTCCATTCTGTGTCCCAATTGCTTGGATTTGAGGACTTCATGACTCTGCTTTTCTCAAAAACTTCCAATAACTTCCTCACCATCCTTCATTCTCATCCTATTTCACTGAGAAAAATCAATAAAAAGAAACTTGCACAAACTTGTACCACCCTATCTACTCTCCTACTGCTGTGTGAGTTCGTACACTTTGCCTTCTTTTCTTTATAAGGACGATCTGTCCATGCACGTATTTAGGGCCAATCCCTCCCGCTACGTCCTCTATCTCACCCACTCTTGCCTACTCAGGAACAGAGCCCCAGCAGTTACCCTTTAATCAGTCATTCTGTCTTGACCATCAACATACGATAACTTCTCCCATCATTCCCTCTTGGCTCACCTCTCCTTCTAGTGACCACTCATCTCTGTGCTCACTTACACAGCCAAACTTCCTGAGCTGTCCATACTCACTGTCTTCAATCCTCTTCCATTTCTCTCTTGAACCCATGCCATTAGCTTCTGCCCTCATCACTCCACCAGAAGTGTCCTCGGTGACCTTTATGTACCAAACCCAATGCCTCCCTCCCTCTTGGCTTCCTGGCCACCTTACTCTCTTCACTTTTCCCCAACTTCACAGGCCACTCTGAAGTCTCCTTTACGGATGGCTTGGTTCTCTGATCCCCAATACTGTACTGCCTACTATTAACTAGGCTGGGATCTTACTCTTCTTCATCCACACTCATTCCCTAGGTGATCTCTTTCAGTCTTGCAACTTTAATTATCATATGTGGTCATGCCTACCAAATGTGTATCTCCTGCCTCTCTCCTTTCTAGACTCACATATTTACTAATTTCATAACTCCTTATGGATGTCTAATAAGTAGCTCAAACTTAACATGGCCTAAATGGAACTGCTTTTTGACCCTTCCCCCAAAACCTGTACTTCCCACAGTCTTTGTTGCAGTTAAAAGGCAAAACTGCCTTTCCTTCAATTCAGGCCAAGAACCTTGCAGCCACACTAGTTCCCTCTCATTTTCTTATACTCCACCCATCAAAAAATTCTATTGCTTCCACCTTAAAATATATCCAGAATCCAGCCATTTTTTTTTACAACCTCACTAATTTTACCTCACTTTCCACTTCTCTTTCCTGGAGTATTATAAATACTTTTCTAATTGGTTTCTCTGTTTGCCCACCGCCCCGACCCACAGATTTTTCTTAACATTACAGCCAGAGTAATCCTTTAATAATCTTAATCACAATCTTATAACCCCTCCCCCTTCACCCTTTCTCCTCAGTGGCTGCCCATCTCGGAGAGAACACCAAACTCTCTTGGTGGCCTATCTGGCCAACATTTACCTTTCTGCCCTCATTCTGTGCTACTGTTCACGTGACTTGATCTGGTCTAGCCACACTGCGTTTCTTGTTCTTTGAACACACTAGGCACACTCTCATCTCAGGCACGTTACTGTTCCTTCTATAAGGGATCCTCTTCCTCCAAATTCCTCTTTTCAGGGGGGCCCTGACTACCCTACTTCAGTCTTCCCTCTTCCTAGATTTATTTTCTCTGTAAGCCCCATCATCTGACACACTATAAACTTTACTTATTTATTGTCTGAATTTTTGTTTATTTTATTCATTGGGGTATTCCTGTGCTGCTTCAGTGAGCTCAGGAAATATATAAATTGAGTAAGCAGAAAAGGGGAAACTGAGCTGAGCTTCTCTCTCTGGGGTACTTCTTGGCAGAGAGCCTAAGAATAGAGCCTTCCTTAACAGCCTGCAGTAGAAAGGTACATTATGAGAGACTGTCACTGGAAAGTAATTGTGATTAATGATCCCCCAGACCATGGCAGAGAAGGCAGACAGGAATTTATGCTTCTGCTCTGGAGCATGAGACATTCTTTGCTAAGCCTTAGATACTCTGCAGTTCTGCCACTCACTATCTGTGCAATCACTATATTATTGTTAAAGCACTGGGGTTCTTCATGAGTTGTCAGGTAAGCTGAGATAATAATGTTTCAGAGGATATGGTGGGAAGTCAAGGTCACATGTGTGTGGTGTTAACAGTAGGTCAAGGGCACTAACTGACCAACATCCGAATAGGCACAGGGCGCCACAAGGACAGGAAGCTAGAGACCTCTTCAATGATGATAAGTGCCTTTTATAGGTTTAAAGAGCTTATGTGAGTTTGATATGCTCCTCTTTCCCTCTCCCTTCAAACCCTGAGACAAATACTCTTTAGTTTATGGCATATTTGACAATGTTAAAACATATAGTGTTGTTTTTAAACTGAAAACATTTAGTTTAAAATGTTCCTGACATTCTGGAATGCAATCCCCTGTGCTTGCTTCATTTTCTCTATGATAGTAACAGAAACTTCATTAAACATTCCCGAATAAAGTCTCTTCATTAATCGAGGTATTACTGTAGAAGTATTTGTTTCCTAATCAATTCTCAAGACTATGTCTTTAGAACCACCAACCTCCTCACAGAAAGTCTTCATTTTCTACTGTGCTATTTTTTTTTTCTTTCTATCCATAGAACACATGGGAGTCCCACCAGCTTTAAAAAATATTTCACAGAGCTGGCATTTCTATCAGTGCAGACACGGCTCTGAAAACAGTAATTGCTGCCTTATGGACATGATACTCTCATTTCTACTCTGACCTCCTCCCAGGAGAATCTCTTCTGCAAATGACCACAGTACTTCACTTGAGTTCTGCGTCATCCTCCTCCTATTAGTTCAAGTGGTCTGCTAAGCGGTTCATGAACCACTTCCCTCAGCTGACCCAGATGAAGTAAGCTCTTCTTTGCTGCTATGCCCAGAGCCCAGACAAGTTAAGAATCTCAGCCTGACTTGGCCTGTTATCCCTCAGCTTCCAGTCCTGACTCCAAGATACCTTCTTTCTATAAGTCTTCACCCTACTGACTCAGGTTCCTACCATACACACCACTGTCTTCTGAGAACAGCACACATGGGGCAGAGCAGAGTCAAGGGGAGAGAAAGAAGAGTTAACAACTCTCAGAAACCTGAAAATAAAGAGGATGTGGCTAGAAATGGGACCTCAGAAAGTTCCACATGCTAGAATGTCTCTCCTTTTGCTTTCATGGCACTCCCTTTCACCCTCAACTGAAAGTGTGAGTGTATACACACATACTCGCTGTTCTCTGGGATTTCCTAAAACTGGAGCTAAATTATAATTAGGACAAATTATATAGTTTATTTTCAGGAAATAAGAATAGCTCCATAAGTACAGACTGATTTAATTTAGTATGATTTATCCACTTGTGTATCAAGGTCTGGTGGAATTTGTTTTTAACACCGGAGGATTGTGAATATTAAGATCATCTTTATATTCACAGATCTCTCAGGTATTTAAGACCTTGTTGTCTGAATAGTTATATAAGCCTAGTTATATGCAGCAAATTAGAATATATGCTTTGGTTTCACAGAATTAATTCATGTAGCTTTATGATGTTCACATACAGCAATGCAAACATTCTCATGCACATATAATGAAGGAGGAAAGACTATAAAAGGACCAAAAAGAAAAAAAATGGGCAAAAAGGTCAGAAGAAAAAGGCTAATGAGTCTGTCGACTACTGATAGGACAAAAAAAAAAAAAAGCTAAAAGTAGAAGAGCAGGTAGTGAAGCCAGAATTTAACAAATTAAGGGAGGAATATTGGGGGAAAAGATGATCAAGGAAGAAGTGAAAAAAAAAAATTAAGCTCAGTATTTGGTATCTATTACATGGCCAGCATTAAAAAAATAGAAGAAAAGCATAAGGATGGTAACAGGTGAGGAAATAACAACAGTTAAGTCCAATAAATTTTTTAAAAAGTTGTATTCATGTCTGTGTAGGCCCTTAATTCAGAATATATATCTATGATTTACTTGTTTTTAATAACACTGAACTTCTGGTAAAACAGAAAAGACATTAAATGTGTTGGACCAACCAATTGGAATGAAAACAGATTCCCAAACCCAAGTAACACAAGAATGTACTAACTCTAAGCTCCAATATTTTAATATAAAACAGAATCCGTATTGTTTTTAATGACAGCCTGTTACAGCACTTGAGATACTCTTGAATTTAGCAGAGTGACATCAGACCTAGGCTTATATAACTATTCAAACAACAAGGTCTTAAATACCTGAGAGATCTGTGAATATAAAGATGATCTGAATATTCACAATCCTCTCTGGTGTTAAAAACAATTTCCACCAGACGTTGATGTACAAGTGGATAAATTATATTAAATTAAATCAGTCTGTACTTATGGAGCTATCTTAATCAGAAGGAAATTTAATGAAAAGCGTTAGCTTAGAGGAATACTCTAATTATTATAGGCTAATATTTGTCCACAAAAAGAATTTGTTTCAGGATTAGACAGAGACCAGGAGAAGCCAGAGGCATCAATTCAATAATGGAATGCCTAATTAAATGATAATGAAATCCTAATTATAATGTATTGCTTTGCCCTGCATATAATTTATTTAGCACATTGCTTTTCACAGGGTTTATTAAGGAAACCTAAAAAAATGCAATTACTAAAGAAGGAAAGAAAAAATCAGTAAACTAAAACTTTTTAAGAAATAGAGGAAGTAAGATGTGACAAAGTTCTAGTTATTAAAAAATGCAGGGGGTATGCTGTGTTCAATTTGTACATGTAGAAACTGCATATTTGTCCTATATTCTTCAAAAAATTGGTTATTGCCCTTATGTGCTTAAAATTATGTTAAGACATGCATTCATCACATCAAAAGTATCGATAAAGAGTTAAGTAATTGCTCACTACATCATGGTTATGATAATGATTATAAGTCCTGTGCTAGTTACAGCTACCATGGGAGATTTAAAGACATGGAAGCAATCCTTGCCTTTCAGAAGTTTATAATCTAGTTGAAGTACAAGATGTAAACATGTGAAAAGTTAAGTAATAACACAGGAAATGAATACAAGCTAATATAAAATTTTAAGAGAAGTGAGGTGAGTGTAGGAGAGAATGAACACTATGAGTTCAAAGGAGGACAGGAGTACTGTGGGCTGAAATGCCTAAACAGCTCAGCACACAAAAAGGCTATCCTGGTATAATACATGCATAAACTAAGTCCTTGAGATTTAGAAGAAACTGGGTCTTCACTATGGAAAATACATTCTAAAAGAATCAAGTGGTTGTGGAAAAACAAGTATCAGAATGGAGTTCAAAGTCATTCTCATGAATATATGGGGATTTAATATATGATAAAGGTAACATCACAAATCAATGGAGAACAACAGATTAAGTACACAGTGTTGGAGAAAAATGAAACCAGATCCTCACATCAAACAACACATGTAAAGGACTCCAGATGGATAAAGCTGAAATGTAAAAAATAATTACACAATTAACAAAAGAAAATGGAGACGAAGTAACAAGGTTTTTAAAAACAAGACTTCAACAGCATAGGTTGTAAGACAAAAACTTTTTGATTACACTAAGAATTTCTGTTCAATGAATATGTAATAAAATAGAACATACCTGCAATGTCTAAAATTGAACAAGGGGTTATATCTAGAACATAAGAACCAGTGCGAATTAACAAGTCACTATGGTAATCCCAATAGAAATATAGACAAGATATAAACAGGAATGGATAGATGAGGAAACCCAGAAAATAACAGGCATGTGAAAATTGTTTGTAATCCGACAAAACCAAATTAAAATATACCTATTTGACTGGCAAGGATTAGAAAACTGGATGATACCAAGTGTTCATAGGAATGAGAGGAAACAGGCACCCTTGTGCATTGCCAGTGGGTGTTCAGAGGGGAGTATCTATTATGTAGTATAATTTGGGGCTGGTCAAATTCAGGTTACCAAACCCTATGACTTGGCAGTTCTACTCTTGGACATACAACTGTGTGTCACTTGACAGGGATGTGTTCTGAGAGATGTGTCATTAGGCAATTGTTGTCATGGGAACATCATAGCACATACTCACACAAACCCAGACAGCATACAGCCTATGACACACCTAGGCTATAATGGTATGGCCTATTGTTCCTAGGCTACAAACCTGTACAGCATGTTACTGGACTGAATATTGTAGGCAATTGTAACATAATGCTAAGTATTTGTGTGTCTAAACATAGAAAAGGTACGGTAAAAATACAGTATAGAAGATGAAAAATAGTATACCTCTATAGGGCACTTACCATGAATGGAGTCTGCAGGACTGGAAATTGCTCTGGGTGAGTCAGTGAGTAAGGGTGAGTGAACGTGAAGGCCTAGGACATCACTGTACACTACTGTAGACTTTATAAACACTGTACAATTAGGCTACACTAAATTTATTTTAAAAACTTTCATCAATAATAAGTCAACCTTAGCTTACTGTAACTTCTTTACTCTAAACTTCTGAAATTTTTTTTTTTTCTTTTTGCGATGAAGTCTCACTCTGTCACCTAGGCTGGAGTGCAATGGCGCGATCTTGGCTCACTGCAACGTCTGCCTTCCGGGTTCAAGTGATTCTCCTGCCTCAGCCTCCCAAGTAGATGGGAATACAGGCGCCCGCCACCATGCCCAGTTAATTTTTGTATTTTTAGTAGAGATGGGGTTTCACCATGTTGGCCAGGCTAGTCTCGAACTCCCGACCTCAGGTGATCCACCCGCTTTAGCCTCCCAAAGTGCTGGGATTACAGGTGTGAGTAAACTTCTAAATGTTTAAAACTTGACTCTTTTATAACACTTAGCTTAAAACACAAACCTATTGTACAGCTGTACAAAAATATTTTCTATCTTGATTCCATAACCTTTAATTATAAAAACTTTTTACAAAACTTTTTGTTAAAAACTAAGAGACACACACACACACACACACACGCCTAGGCCTACACAGGGTCAGGATCATCAATATCACTGTCTTCACCTCCACATCTTGTCCCACTGCAAGGTCTTCAGAGGTAAAAACAAGCATAGAGCTGTCATGTCCTATGAGAGCAATGCCTTCTTCTGGAATACCTCCTGAAGGACCTGCCTGGGGCTGTTTCACTGCTTTTACTGTAAGCAGAAGGAATACACTCAAATAACAATAAGAAGTATAGTACAGTAACTATGTAAATCAGTAACACAGTCATTTATTATCATTACTTACGGTATATAATTTTATGTGCTACCGTTTTATACAATTGGCAGCATAGTGGTTTACATCAGCATCATCACAAACATATGATGCTGTCACTAGGTGATAGGAATTTTCTAGCTCCATTATGATCTTATGATCCTGCCATCATATATATGTTTCGCCACTAACTAAAACATCATTATGTGTTGCACGACTGTATATCCCAAAGGAATTCTTACACAGGTACACAAGAAGGCATCTATAAGGATACTTCCTGTGATGCTTTTTTAATGGAGACAGTTGGAGGCTACAAGGGTGTATGCTTTTAGGAACCTGAATAAGCGAGATGTGGAAGGGACACAGCATGAGAAGCTGGTCGTCGGAAGCCAAGCACTAGACAGGCTCAAAATAACACAAATGTATCTTTAAAACAAAATGCTAAATGAAAAGGTGACATAGGAATATAAAACAAAACAAAAACATTTCACAGAAACACAAAGAACCAAAAGAGATACACGTTACATATATCAGGATGACTGCCTATGGAAGAAGAAATGGGAGTAGTATATAGGGATAAAAGAGATCAAGTGAAAAATAGTAAGAGAAACCATGCTCAAGACCAATAATGATAATGCCCTGTAAAGAGGATGACTATTCTTCTGAACCTGAGGTCTTCATTAAGTAATTAAGAGTATTCTTAAATAATTAATAGACACTTGAAATACAAATCAGGCCCTTTAAAATAGCCACACACACACACAAAATCTTTAGCTACATTATCCCCTCAAATAATGGCATATTTAGAAAGGAAGAGCTAACACACAATTTTCAAAGCAAGGATTTAAAGGTCAACCTCCCACTGCCATGGAACACTACATGTTTAATACACATCATGGGAAAAGGAGGAGGGGATGGTTTGTCTGAGCCAGTGAAACCCATTATAAACTGGAGTACTATAAGTTCCTAGGACAATATTATTTATATCTCTTTGGTTAAGTGCATCATTTTAGTTTTTGGTTGTAGATCAAGTGATACAATGGAAGCCAAATATTTTAAATATAGGAATGCCTCTGTTGTGACCTCTCAGTTTCCCTTAATTGTCACATATGAATCTATTATTTTACTACAAAGGCATCTGAACTCTAGAATTTGATAAGGTGTATTAGTCTGTTCTCACAGTGCTATAAGCAAATACCTGAGACTGGGCAATTTATAAAGGAAAGAGGTTTAATTGACTTACAGTCCTTCAGGGCTGGGGGGGCCTCAGGAAACTTAAAATCATGACTGAAGGGGAAACAAACATGTTCCCCTTTACATGGAGGCAACAAGGAGAAGAAGTGCTGAGCAAAAGGGAGGAAGCCCCTTATAAAACCATTAGATCTCGTGAGAACTCACTAGCATGAGAACAGCATGACGGTAACCGCCCTCATGATTAAATTACCTCCCATTGGGTCCCTCCCACAACATGTGGGGATTATGGGAGCTACAATTCAAGATGTGATTTGGTTGGGGACACGGCCAAACCATATCACAAGGTATATGTGGTCGTCTTTCTGTAAATCTCACAGCTCTTTATGTGGACCTCTCTTATAGCACTTAACCATTTTTTTAGTTTATGTTAAGTGTTACTGTCAAACCACAACAATTTCTTGGATTAGATTATATGCTCCTCATGGGCAGGCTGCATGTCTTTCTCGTTTTTATATTCTCCATGTTGCTTTGAACATACTATGCACACAAATACCGGTTGGAGGAATAATTCCTTTATATTTTAGTGACTAAGAAAAAAGAAACAAACTGACTGCCAAATAGCATGCTAAGTACTTTCTCGTAAGATTTTATTCAATATTCAACCCCATGAAGTGGGCCTTGATATTTGAAACTCAGGTTGAGTAATTTATAAAGCCTGTAAGGGACAAGGTAATGGTTCTAACCTAGGTCCAATATTGGGAGATAATTCAGAATTTCTCACTTCAGTTTCATAAACTGAAGGTTAAAGGGATTAAGTGATTTTCCAAAGATGTTTAGAGTTTGCTGAATAGAAGGACTACATTTAAAAACCAGGCTTCCTGCCTCCCAGCTTCAGTTGGCCCTTTCCATTACATCAAAGGACTGGAGCAAAGGCCTCCAAATTGTGCTTTGGTGTTCTCCATAAGCACAGTTTTTAAAAGTTACAATCTGGAAGGATGCAGCTGGTCTTAACATTATCTTTTCAAAAGTCTCTCAAAACATTAGGTTCAGCAGCAAAAGTGTTTTAGGCAAACGGTACACATCTTAGTTTTATCACACTGCAAATCTAACTGAAATTCTTTCTACTTCTGAAACAAAACACCAACTAATTAACATTTACCCACAGCAGAAGAAACACATTGTTCTGAGAATGTGTCCAATAGAAAAGCACTAGGCTAGGGTATGTTTTCCTGCATATCGTTCTGAATGGAAAAGCTTTCCATTACTCTTCCAGGTATGATTATGAATATCTAATTCTGTTTAAAAGAATTATGGCCCACATGTGAATTTTTAAGTGGTTCCTTCATTTACCTGCAATAAAGTGAGAAATTATATGGTTGATTGCATTCTCAGGGTGAGCTATGTTATCTTTTATTCCAATGAATTTACATTGCTTGGAGTAACTTTGCTACTTAATATGAATAAATCTCTTCTTCATAAAAAAAAAAAAAGAACCCAAAACTTTTATATCCAGTCTGACAGAGAAAATTAAATGTTTATAAATGAGTAGGATGACCACACAAACTAATATTCTCCTGTGATCATTAATCTTTTTCTACAGTTTTATCTTTACGGTGCTGCCACTTAGCCAACATTCTCATGAAAACCCATCAGTGGCTCTTGGGGTGAAATCTCCTTTTCTCTCTACAGAATTTGTTATAGCTGGCTCAGCTAGAGTCCTGGTACAACTTCAGATTTCTCTGACTTGATTCTCTTCACATCTTTCTTTAGATGCAGCCTCCAACATTCTTATCCATGGGTATATATGTGAAAATGTTGCCCACACTGAGAAGGTTAGGAAAGACAACTTGGTAACAAAAGTACACTCAACAAGACTCACTCAGAAACATTTGATTGCACATTTAAAATGAAAGCTAAGCTTACATTCTGGTGTGCCTTTCAGTCTAGAGAAGCAGCTCAGTGATTCTAAGGCTGTTTCATATACTGCAGCAGATGCAGCTGGTTAGAGCTCACTTAATAGTGGCAGTGGGGTAGGGTGGGGTGCAGATCCTGCCCTAAACTCTAAGGTCAAAGTCGGTTTCATGTTAATGTGTCTATGCTCAGGGGGTTCCCTGAGAAGATGTCATTCTAGATCCTATCAGTGTTTAGGGTTTAAAAGAAGTCATAGAATCAGGTCTAGACTCTGATGAATATACTCAAATGAGAACAAATACTTGATACTGCCAAATATAGTTGTAGACTTTAGGAATTCATCATTCAATGATATGGAAGGAGGAAGCTTTTAATCTCATAATTTTTAAATGCATATAATTTTATTTTCTAGAAGGAATTACAAGGAATTATTAATAACTATCTTTTGGAAGAATAATTTGATGGGTTAGGAGAGGGCAGCTTTCATTTATTTTGTTCCTTTGTATATGTGAGTTATTTTAAAGTTAGTGTGTCTTATTTTTATCATTTTTTTTTTAACTTTTATCTTAGGTTCACAGGTACATATACAGATTGTTACATAGGTAAACTCATGTCACAGGGGTTGGTTGTACAGATTATTTCATCACCCAGGTACTAAGTGTAGTACCTAATAGTTATTTTTTCTGATCTTCTTTCTCCCATCCTCTGAAAGACCCCAGTATCTGTTGTTCCCTTCTTTGTGTCCTTCTTTGTGTCTCATCATTTAGCTCTCACTTATAAGTGAGAACATGCAGTATTTGGTTTTCTGTTCCTGCATTAGTTTGCTAAGAATAATGGCCTCCAGCTCCATCCATGTTCCTGCAAGAGACAGAATCTTATTCTTTTTTATGGCTGCATGGTATTCCACGGTGTATATGTACCACATTTTCTTTTTTTTGTGGAGTCGGGGAGACAGAGTGTCACTCTGTCGCCCAGGCTGGACTGCAGTGGCGTGACCTCGGCTCACGGCAACCTCTGCCTCCCGGGTTCAAGCCATTCTCTTGCCTCCCGGGTTCAAGCCATTCTCTTGCCTCAGCCTTCTGAGTAGCTGGGACTACAGGTATGCGCCACCACACTTGGCAAATTTTTGTATTTTTAGTAGAGATAGGGTTTCACCATGTTGGCCAGGTTGGTCTCGAAGTCCTGACCCTCAAGTGACCCACCTGCCTAGGTCTCCCCAAGTCCCAGGATTACAGGTGTGAGCCACTGCACCCAGTCGCCACATTTTCTTTATACAATCTGTCATTCATGGGCATTTAGGTTGGTCCTACATCTTTGCTACTGTGAATGGTGCTGCAACAAACATTCACATGCATGTGTCTTCATGGTAGAATGTTAATCTCATAATTAAAAAAAAAACTCACCAACTCAATTATTAATAGAAATTTTATTAAATTATATAGGTTTGTTGAGAGTAATGTCTGAGGTATGCCATATGGTATTTAGTTCAATGTTGACTTATTACAGACATTTGATAAATATCTGCTGAATGACTGCAGAGCTGTTCTACTTAGCTTACTGAAAATGTCTCAACCTTGTTAACTATTATTTTCATTGAAGTATCCACAGGAGATATCAAACTGTCTTAAAATAGTAACTTTAAACTTATGTGGTACTAATGACTCATATGTCCCTAGTCACCCAAGACAACTGGTGGTAATGGTATCAGATCGGTCAAAAAGTTAAAAAATTAAAATTCCCTTTCTTTTTGCATCTGAAATATAGTCAGGCCTCCATCTGTGGGTTCTACATCTGTGGATAAAAAACATTTGGGAAAAAAAAATGTATGGCTGCATTTGTACTGAACATACACAGACTTTTTCCCCCTAAATAATATGTACTATTTTATAGCATTTACTTTATAATAGGTGTTATAAATAATGTAAAGATTTAAAGTATACAGGAGGATTCTCAATAGGTTACATGCAAATAATACACTCTTTTACATAAGGAACTTGAGCATCCATGGATTTTGCTAACCTTGGGCGTCCAGGGGGTCCTGAAAGCAATCTCCCACAGATACCAAGAACCCACTATAGTTGTATCTAATCTTCAGTAATGTATCTAAGAAAAGAGCTGCATGATCCACTCAGTCAGGAAACACGGAATGGAACGTTACATGCTAAATTCTTACTTAAAAAATTAACTAAGGTAGTTCTACAATGGGTCTTCAAAAAGTTCATGCAAAATGCCTGTTATGAAAAAACTACACATGGATTTCAAAGTTTTTGACACTAAAATAAACTCATACCAAGTTGTTATAACATGTCTGAAAGGATCTAGTTTGAGGCACTAAGAAGGGTAAGACATCAAGTTTGAAAAGAGCCCCTGTCAGAGCAACATGAATCCTGCTAGAAGTGCAGCAAGAACATCATCAAATTGATGGTGAAGCTTGGATGGAAGAATGGTGAAATTATTGATGATTTATAAAAAGATTATGGAGACAATATCCCAAAGAAATCAGCTGTTTACAAATGGATAATTTGGTGTTTTTTGTGACAAGGTCTTGCTCTGGTCCAGGCTGAAGTGCAGTGGGGCATTCTGACTCACTGCAGCCTCAGTCTCCTGGGCTCGAGCTGTCCTCCTGACTCAGCCTCCCAAGTAGCTGACACCACAGGCACATACCACCACACCTGATTTTTAATTTTTTTTTTGTAGAGACGAGGTCTCACCATGTTGCCTAGGCTGGTCTTGAACTCCTTGGCTGGAAGCAATCATCTGGAATCAGATAGTTTGTTTTAAGGGATGAGTCAATGTTGAAGATAAAACCCACTATGGCAAACAATCTACAACAATTTTCAAAGAAAAAAATGCATCTTATTTGTGCCCTAACTGAAGAGGACCTATGATTAACAGCAGAAACAATAGCCAACACCATAAACATCTCAATTGGTTTAGCTTATACAGTCCTGGCTGAAAAATTAAAATTGAGCAAACTTTACTTGATGGGTGTCAAAAGCACTATGCCCAGATCAGCTACAGACTTTTGTCTACTCTCAGTAGAAATTTTTTAAAAGTGCAATTGAGATCCTGAAGCATCTCTTCAAGGAACTGTAACAGGAGATGGAACATGGTTTTCCCAGTGTGATCCTGAAGATGAAGCACAATCCAAAGCAATGGCCACCAAGAGGTGAAAGTGGTACGCTCAAACCACAAGCAGACTGGTCAAGAGCAATGGTTGCTGCAACCATTTTTGCTTGTTCACTTTCTGGAGGCCCAAACAACAATAATATCTGCTTATTATGGGAATGTTTTGTGAAAGTGAGTCAAAGCTTTAGCAGAAAAACACCTGAGAAAGCTTCACCAGGGAGTCTTCCACTACCATAACAACACTCCTGCTCACTTCTGTCATCAAATTAGGACAATTTTGCTAAAGTTTTGATGGGAAATCATTAGGCATCTGCCTTATAGATGATATGGTAGATATGGCTCCTTCTGACGTCTGTTTCTTAAAATCATAAAAAATATTCAAAGGGTGCCCACATATTTTCAGGTAATAATGTAAAATGAACTACACTGACATGGATAACTTCCCAGGACCTTCAGTTCCTTAGAGATGGACTAAATGGCTGGTATCATCACTTATAAAAGTGTCTTGACCTTACTAGAGCTTATGTAGAGAACTAAAGTTTATATTTTTTATTTTTATTGTTTAATTCTATTTTCCATGAAGTCCTGAGGTGATAACAGATGAACTATTTTATTTCTGCATTAAATCTTTGTGAACTACCTCCTGGAATGCTTCTAGCTTGAGAGTATATAAGAATGGTGGCACTACTGAAGAGGAACGGGAAGCCAGGGAGAAAGTAAGGAGTTTGGTATTAGACAGACTGTATTTCGGGTGACAGAGCAAATATCTAAAAAATATTATCCAACCCACTTACTGGAGACACAGGTCAGACCTTTGGATACAGGTTACTGAGAAGCATAAATCTGGGAATCATGTGCAAAGAGATGACAGTGACAGTCACAATCAGGAAGATACACTCTAAGGGAGTGACTATTAGAAGAGCTGGGCCGGGCATGGTGGCTTACCCCTGTAATCCCAACACTTTGGGAGGCCGAGGCGAGTGAATCACTTGAGGTCAGGAGTTTGAGACCAGCCTGGCCAACACAGTGAAACCCCATCTCTACTAAAAATACAAAAATTAGCTGGGTGTGGTGGCGGGTGCCTAAAATCCCAGCTACTTGGGAGGCTGAGGCAGGACAATCACTTGAACCCAGGAGGCGGAGGTTGCAGTAAGCTGAGATTGCACCATTGCACTTCAGCCTGGGTGACAAGAGCGAAGCTCCCTCTCAAAATAAAAAAAAGAGCTGAAGGCAGATGACTGAACTTTAGGGAATGATTTTCACCCCGGAGACCAGTGAAGGAAAGGAAGTCTGCAAAGGAGACCTAAAAGAAAACAGTTATGAGGAAAATCAGCATGATGGAAAGATACTAAAAAATATGTGAAAGGGAAAGTATAAGATAGATACTCACAGAGGTCTAGGCATACAGAACATTTGAATCTGGATTTTCTGCAGTACAATCATTCTGGTAACTGGTTTGGGGGCACTGACTGGAACATCCTTAGTTTCTGTCAGGGCAGCAGCAGCCTCTTGGTCTAGCATAACCTTCCCTTGTAAGAAGTCAGTCAGAATTCAAGATTTGGAGAAGTTAAAATGTAAGCTTGGTATTTACACTGGCGCTTTCAAAATATAAAAGATAATTTAAGGCTGGGCACAATGGCTCAGGCATGTAATACCAGCACTTTAGGCAGGAGGATTACTTGAGGCCAGGAGTTTGAGACCAGCCTGGCCATGGGGGTACATGGCTGTAGTCCCAGCTGTTGGGGAGGCCAGGGTGGGAGGGTTGCTTGAGCCCCAGCGTTCAAGGTTATTGTGAGCTATGGCTGAACCACTGCCCTCCAGCCTAGGCGACAAGGACTCTGTCTCAAAAAATAAGTAACTTAGAGGCCCTCACACTGTGGTAGGCCAAGTCTCATTGAGTGGTTAAGTTAAATATTAAAAGCCAGTGCCCTTATACAAAGGCTGGAATGTAACAAAAGCCCACCAAGAGTTTTGCCCAGGACTTTCCTGAACCTTAACGCATGATTAAACAAGTTTTATTGGGGATCTGAAGAAACTCCCCAAATCTCTGTGATTTAGCAGAAGACAAGATAGGGGTAATCACCCTAGCACCTGGACCCATTTAGATTAAATTTACTGAGGCTCCAGAGGAAGGTCTTCAAGACTCAGACCTCAGTTATAGATTAGAAGAAGTTGATCACTTATGTGTTTAGATGAATGCACCCTTACACATAGACACATAGCTTAGAAGGTATATAAGCTCTGGAAAACTTTGTAATTTTGAGTAGGTCTGGTGGTAATTTCCAGGCCTTCTCCATGTAACCGGTTACAGAAAATAAAAACTCTCTCCCTCCACCAGTTCATCTGCATCTCGTTATTGCGCCAGGAGAAACAGCAGCCCAAGCCTCAGTTTGGTCTGGGAACAATATGATATAAAACAGGGGTCCCCACTCCTGGGACTGGTATCAGTCTGTGGCTTGTTAGTGAAACTGCCTTTGCAAAATTATAACTAAGGAAATTATGACGGTGAAAGAAATCAAACCTAAAGCTGTCCTTGTTCATTCACGGGTATTGGCCGAACTAACTTTGGGAAGGAATTCATTTCATGGTTTGACTCTGAAACAAAATTGAGAACAGCCCTTTCCCGAAAAGACCCCTTCTTGCCTGGGGACCAGTCTGCCTTTGTAGGACTAACAAATTAGCTACAAGATTAGAAATGACAGTTTAGGGGTCATGCAGCCTCTGGCTCTAAGAGTCTGAACTTCCCCAAACTGCTCCTGGGGATGACATCCCTATTATAAACCCTAAGATCAGTGCTTGAGAGATTCTGCAGACCCTGCACTCGATGGATCTGCTGACACCACCTGGACCAGTAATCTGGCTTAACTAGTTCTGCTATCCCACCCAGGAACAAAGACAGCAAGAAAAACTCATTTCAACCCCCTATGATTCTATCTCCGACCTGACTAATCAGCACTCCCCACTTCTGAAGCCCCTATCCACCAAATTGTCTTTAAAAATTCTGATCCCTAAATGCTCAGGGAGATTGATTTGAGTAATAACAAAACTCCAGTTTCCTGCACAGCCGACTCTGAGTGAATTACTCTTTCTCCATTACAATTCCTCAGTCTTGATAAATCGGCTCTAAGCAGCGGGCAAGGTGAACCCATTGGGCAGTTGCATCAGGAACCAGGCCAAGCAGCAGGCAAGCGAGCATGACCGCCTGCGCTCTACCTCCTGCCTGACCAGCGGAGTGTGGAGAGGGGAGCATTAGATTCTCATAGTAGCAAGAACCCTCCTGTGAACAGCGCAAGCGAGGGATCTAGGTGGTGTGCTCCTTATGAGAATCTAATGCCTGATGATCCGAGGTGGAACAGTTTCATTCCGAAACCATCCCCCCACTCCTTCCCCGATCTGTGGAAAAATGGTCCTCCGCAAAACCAGTCCCTGGTGCCAAAAAGGCTGGGGACCACTGACATAAAAGATTTGCTCATCCATTTCGCTATTAGGCGCTAGATTCACTCTGATCATTCGCTAAAACTGCTATTACACCTTTCTTTCTTTAAAGGTGCAGTTTCAGAGTTGTAGGGGGAAAAATGTATATTTCACTCTTAGTGGGAATCGTATCACTGATGAAGAAATTAAGCTTTCTTAGAATTCTTTTAAAATTCATTTTAGGTTGAAATTGCCTTACATATCTAAACGTTTGAACACTTTCTTAAACACTAAAACAGTTCTTAACAGCAATACAAAGAGAAAGTCTGAATAAACTAAAAGCACAATATGCAAATTGGTCTGCCTTAGAATAAATCTGCATACAGTGTCCTGCATTGGTGCATTTTATAAAGGGAATTAAAGCCATGAAATTAACATTTTAATGAAGCAGACAGACTACTGACGTAAAGACTACTCACTGATTGTAGCTTCCAGGTGGCCTAATGAGATAAAAATGAAGTTTATATCTTTAGCTGGTCTAAGCAAGGGCTGTTTGGATATTATGATTGAATTTAAATTAGAAAATACTGCTGTGTACAAACATGTTTAGGTTAGCAAGTAGTCTCTGTAAATCTCCGCACTATAAATGCTTAATTTAAAATAGTTAAGGCAATACACACAAACATTTTGGTCTTTTTTCTAAAGCACTGTCCTAAAACTGGTGGGAAGTTACTGTACTTTGGAAAACAATACAATGGTTTTATCAGAATGACCCATGTTAACTGTATTACAGGTCCATGTAATGTAACCATTAAAAGGGAGCACAGAGGTCATCTAGTGCAACCTCCCACCTGTGTGTGAGGGCGACAAGGACAGAGACGCCTTGAGGCAGCCTTTTTCCTGGCAGGCAGCTCTAATTTGTAGAAATGCTTTTATTACCCAAGGAAATTTGAGGCTGAAGTTTATCCCTCTGAGATTCCCACTCCTTAGTTTGTCCTCTAGAAACAAACAGTGTGATGCTTTTAACTTTTGTGGATAACAATCCTTCAAATATTAAAGCACGGGTTAGCAAAGTACAGCCCATGGACCAATTCCACCTGTGTTTGTACAACCTGAGAGCTATGAATGGTTTTTACAGTTTTTAAATGGCTGGGGCAAAAAGCAAAAGTATAACTTTATTTTATACACCTGAAAGTTCTATGAAATTTAAATTTCAATGTCCATAAATAAAGTTTTATTGGAACACATATTCATTCATTTGCAGTACAACAGAATTAAGTAGCTTGGAAAGTGACTGTATGGCCTGCACAGCCTAAAATATTTACTACCTGGCTCTCTACAGAAAACGCTTACCAATGGTGATTAAAAAGACAGCCAGACAGCTGTCAAATCTTCTCTTAGTTGTCTTTTCCCTAAGCTAAGAAGTCACAGTCCTAAAGAACATAGAAGAGATTTCTAGACTACTGGATACTGAAAGGAATGAGGCACATCCCCCATATATCTCCCAACTTCCTGAGCCCAGCACAAACACATTCCTCCATATTTCTTTCAAACGACAGAAAAACATCACCTGGGAGATCTCCGATAAGGAATGCTAAATGTATAATGTTAACCAATTGTAATGCAGTAACCGAGAGAATTACCTTGTTCCCTGTAACTTTACATATCCTGTTTACATTGGGCTATAAAAAGCAAGCACTCGCATTGTTCGAGCCCCTCTTGTATGCTGTGGAAGGGAGGGATACTTGTAGTAAAGATCCTTGCCGCTTGGCTTTGACTCTGGACTCTGGTGGTCTTCTTTGGGGAACAAACGGTCTGGGTATAACAATACATTCCAATTTATCCCTGTCCCTTGCAAGTTGCTGAGGCATGGGAAGAGGGGGCTGAAGGGTCACACTGTTAAAGCCCCAAAATGACACTCATTACATCTGCTCTCTGGCCAGAGTTAGTTGTGCCTTAATCAAAAGGGCACTTGGGGACATGTGTTTCTGCTGTCCCCAGCAAAGAGAGAAGAACTATGTTCTTCCATGGTCCAAATATAGTTATATCATAATTCTTGGTAAGTTCAATATTTAGTGTTTATATTATACAGCTAGGTAAATATTCACAGTATAATTATGTAGTAGCAATTACATTTCTTATTCCATGAATCATTTTTCCCTGGTTAATAATTACCTTATTTTTCTCTTAATTTTCTAGAGACCTGTCACTAATTTAGACCCAAACTCTCTGCTAGAAGTACAAATCTCCTTCCCATACATTCAAATATGCCAGATAATCTATCACTTTCATCTTCTTGGGGCCATTCCTCCTGGAACCCTTCATGTCCCTACTCTGATCAGGACTATAATCTTACATGCATGTTGCACAGCTGTCATCCTTGGATCCTCCTTCAACATAATAATCCTGGAGATTGTCTTCATATGTTGTTTTCCTTGTTTCCTAAATCCTTGAGCACTCTTTTTGGTTTATTCTTTTGTTGCAATATATCCTTCAACAGTTCCCCAAGAAAGGTGCAAAGGAGATAAATTTTATGAGATCTTGAATGTTTGAAAATGCCTATTCTGTCCTCTAATTTGATTGAGAATTTGAGCATGCTCGGAATTCTCAATTGGAAACCATTTTCCTTCAAATAAATAAATAAATAAATAAAAAAGACAAAAATAAAAACAAACAAAAAAAACAGCAAAAATTGAAAGTTTCCTCCACTTTTTCTCCCTGTGTTGCCTTGGACAATGTGATGTCATTCTAAGTTTTGATCTTCTCTTTGGAAGCTTTTAGGATCCTTGCTTTGTTGCTGGTCTTCTGAAATTTAATGATGATTATGATCTGTGTTAGGTCTTTTTCTTTCATTGTACTGTATCTCTAGACACTCTAGACACTCATGGTCTTTTTAAAATTCTAAAATTATTCATTGAATAATTTCTTGCTAATTTATTCTCTGTGGCAAAGGCTGCAACATTCAGAAAACAATTCTCTGAGTGTTTACTCTGTGCCAGGTACTGTGCCATATATATTTTAAATTTCTTACATATATTATTTCACTGAAGCAGCACAATAAGAATGTTAGGTAAAGTTTTATTATCCTCATTTACCAAGAGGATGTTAAATATACCACCCTAGGTCACACAGCTAATAAGACATGAAATTATGATTCTAACTCAATTCTTTCCAATTCTCAAATCCATGCTGTAAACTGTTCCACTGTTCATGGAAGGAAGTTGTACAATCTCCACTTCTAGACATCTTATCTTTGCCTAAATGTATATGTATTCAATCAAAAGACAGGGATGGGAAGCCAGGGCTTAGCTAATACTGAGCTAGTGTGAAGAGCAGCACTCCAGGATCAACCTGCTATCAAAGTAGATGGTCACGATGCTTAAAAACTTTCCACCATTAGAAACGCTCCTTTATTTCACACCATTAAAATAAAAGCTGATATTAAATGTGCATAACATAGAGAGAGGAAGAAAAAAAGTCATTAGGAAGGAACTGATTAATCTGTGTATGAAAAACTTTAAAGAAATGAGACAGAGAGGTGATTATTTTGGATGGAACAGAGTACAAAACAATTCCCAGTGCAGGTGTGTCTAGGCAGAAGTCTAAGACGGCCAAACAACAGCAGGATCTCAGTCAATGATAGGAATTACTGAAAGGGTAAGGTGGTGACCTCTGAAACAAAACTCACATTGTAGCCATTTTACCAAAGGATGGCTTCCTGAAAATTTCTCAAAGTTCTCTTTAACTCTTAGAGTTAAAATACTTTGGACCTGGTATTCTGGTGCAGAAGGAATGAACTATATAACTCCTCCTAGTGTGCATTCCAATTTGCTGGAAAGATCTAGTAAGATACACAGTAACAAAATGTCTGGTTTTAAAAGTTCAGCCATCTATCTGCTACACTGTTAACACAGCTACAAGCAGCATCTTTCTCAAACACACTTATCACCCTTTGTTTGCCCATGAAAGCCCTACAGTTCTTTCATTTATTTGTTTAGTTGATTACATCTAACTATTGCCTGCCACCTGAAATCCTATTGAGAAAGAAGCTGGGTGAAAAACAACCAAGTCTCCTACCTAACAAAAAGAAAGCTTGTCAGATGCCTCTTCCCCTCATCATATTTAGGCAGCCCACTGTTGGAGTTGGCCCCAAATGTGATTTGTTCTCAATTTTATACTGTTTCTTGATTGAACTGTTTTGAAGTTTTTATAGTTTAACAATCATTTACATATATATATATATATATATATATATATATGAATGACATGCCAATTAAATTATACTATATACAACATTTATGTCACTTTGTTGGTATATCTCTGGCACTGCATTAAAGGAAGTAAACCTGCCAAAAAAAAATGCTTTCATTAAAACATATTGTTTTCTGAAACTATTAATCTTGGGATCTGAAGCTTGCACTGCTGACCATGAGACTGTACTAAATTAGTCATATTCATGTGAATACTGTAAGTATTTGTTGGTGTATTAACTGGCCCACATGGGAATAAACCCACAATCTTGTCCTTATTGGTCCTTAACCAAAATAAATAATACACTGAAGTGAAGCTAGTGTTCTGCTTCGTTGTTTTACCACTTTAATAATTAAGTTCACTTACAAAGCAACTTAGTGTTGAAAAATGGCCTAGAAATATTACAACAGCTACTGGCATGTAGAAAAGGAGTAACATATAGTATTCAAATTTAGAATCCCAAAATTCAGGAGCTCTTTTGCAAAACTGTACAGATTATTTGAAACCCTTGTTATAAATATCACCTTGTTATATGGGTGATAATGAACTTCACTGAGTTAAAGGAGTATGTTCTAACCCAATGCAAAGAAGCTAAGAACCACGATAAAATATTACAGGAGCTGTTAACCAGAATAACCAGTTTAGAAACGAACATAAATTATCTGATGGAGCTGAAAAGCACAACACGCAAACTTCACAACACAACCACAAGTATCAACAGCTGAACAGACCAAAAGGAGGAAAGGATCTCAGAGCTTGAAGACCATGTTGCTGAAATAAGACAGGCATTTAAGGTTAGAGGGAAAAAAATGAAAAGAAATGAACAAAACCTCCAAGAACTATGGGATTATATAAAAAGACCAAACCTACGACTGACTAAGGTACCTGAAAGAGACAGGGAGAATGGAACCAAGTTGGAAAATATACTTCAAGGTATCATCCAGGAGAACTTCCTCGACCTAGCAAGACAGGCCAACATTCAAATCTCAGGAAATCCAGAGAACCCCAGTAAGATACTCCATAAGAAGTACATCATAGACCAAGACACATAATCATCAGATTCTCTAAGGTCAAAATGAAGGAAAAAATGATAAGGGCAGCCAGAGAGAAAGGCCAGGTCACCTACAAGGGGGAGGCCATCAGCTTCTCAGCGGAAACCCTACAAGCCAGAAGAGACTGCGGACTAGTATTCAACATTCTTAAAGAAAAGAATTTCCACCCCAGAATTTCATATCCGACCAAATTAAGCTTCATAAGCAGAGGAGAAATAAAATCCTTTACAGACAAGCAGATGCTGAAGGAATTTGTCACAACCCGGCCTGCCTTGCAAGAAAGGAAGCACTAAATATGGAAAGGAAAAACCATTACCAACCACTAGAAAAACACACTGAAGTACACAGACCAATGACAGTATGAAACAACTACATTAACAAGTCTGTAAAATAACCAGCCAGCATTATGATGACAGGGTCGAATTCAAACATATTACCTTAAATGTAAATGGGTTAAATGCCCCAATTAAAAGACACAAAATGGCAAGCTAGATAAAAAGACTAGACCCATCTCACATGCAGACATACATAGGCTCAAAATAAAGGGATGGAGGAAAATTTACCAAGCAAATGGAAAGCAGAAAAAAGCAGGGCTTGTAATACTAGTTGCTGATGAAATAGACTTTAAACCAATAAAGATCAAAAAAGACAAAGAAGGGCATTATATAATGATAAAGGGTTCAATTCAACAAGAAGAGCTAACTATCCTAAATATATATGTACCCAATACGGGAGCATGCAGTTTCATAAAACAAGGTCTTAGAGACCTACGAAGAGACTTAGACTCTCACACAGTAATAGTGGGAGACTTTTAACACCCCTGACAGATCAAGACAGAAAATTAACAAAGATATTTAGGACCTTAACTCAGCTCTGGATCAAGTGGACCTGATAGATACCTACAGAACTCTCCACCACAAAACAACAGAATACACATTCTTCTCAGGGCCACATGGCACTTGCTCTAAAATAGACCACATAATTGGAAGTAAAACACTCCTCAGCAAATGCAAAAGAACTGAAATCATAATCGTCTCTCAGACCACAGCACAATCAAATTAGAACTCAGATAAAGAAACTCACTCAAAGGCCGGGTGCAGTGGCTCAAATCTGTAATCCCAGCACTTTAGGAGGCTGAGGTGGGCAGATCACTTGAGGTCAGGAGTTTGAGACCAGCCTGGCCAACATGGTGAAACTCCATCTCTACTAAAAACACAAAAATTATCCTGGCATGCTAGTGCACATCTGTAATCCCAGCTACTTGAGAGGCTGAGGCAGGAGAATCACTTGAACCGGGAGGCGGAGGTTATAGTGAGCCGAGATCATGCCACTGGCACTCTAGCCTGGGCCTCAGAGTGAGACTCTCTCTCAAAAAAAAAAAAAAAACTCACTCAAAACCATAATGGAAATTGAACAATGTGCTCCTGAATGACTCCTGGATAAATAATGAAATTAAGGCAGAAATCAAGAAGTTATTTGAGAACAGTAAGAGCAAAGAGGCAATGTACTAGAATCTCTGGAACACAGCTAAAGCAGTATTAAGAGGGAAATTTATAGCACTAAATGCCCACATTAAGCTAGAAAGATCTCAAATCGACATCCTAACATCACAACTAAAAGAACTAGAGAACCAAGAGCAAACAAACTCCAAAGCTAACAGAAGACAAGAAATAGCCAAGATCAGAGCAGAAGTGAAGGACATAGAGATACGAAAAACACTTCAAAAATTAAAAAAAAAAAAAAAAAAAAAATCAATGAATCCAAGAGCTGGTTTTTTGAAAAAGTTAATAAAATAGACTGCTGGCTAGACTAATAAAGAAGAAAAAGGAGAAGAATCAAATAGATGCAATACAAAATGATAAGGTGATATCACCATTGACCCCAATGAAATACAAACAACCATCAGAGAATACTATAAACATCTCTGCAAATAAAAACAAAAAAACTCTAGAAGAAATGGATAAATTCCTGGACACATACACGCTCCCAAGACTGAACCAGGAAGATGCTGAATCCCTGAATAGACCAATAATGAGTTCTGAAACTGAGGCAGTAGTAACCTACCAACCAAAAAAAGTCCAGGACTAGACAGATTTACAGCCGAATTCTATCACAGATACAAAGAGGAGCTGGTACCATTTCTTCTGAAACTATTCCAAACAATTGAAAAGGAGGGACCCCTCCCTAACTCATTTTATGAGGCTAGTATTATCCTGATACCCAAACCTGGCATAGATATATTAAAAAAAGAAAACTTCAGGCCAATATCCCTGATGAACATCAATGCAGAAATCCTCAATAAAATACTGGCAAACTGAAACCAGCAGCCTATCAAAAAACTTATCCACCATGATCAAATTGGCTTCATCCCTGGGATGCTAGGCTCGTTCAACATATGAAAATCAACAAATGTAATTCATCACATAAACAGAACTAAGGACAAATAGTTATCTCAATAGATGCAGAAAAGACCTTTGATAAAATTCAACATTCCTTCATATTCAAAACTCTCAATAAACTAGATACTGAAGGAATACACCTCAAAATATTAATAGCAGCTGTTTATGACAAACTCACAGCCAGTATCACACTGAATGGGCAAAAGCTGGAAGCATTCCCCTTGAAAAACCAGCACAAACAAAGATGCCCTCTCTCACCACTCCTATTCAACCTAGTAATGGAAGTTCTGGCCAAGGCAATTAAGCAAGAGAAAGAAACAAAGGGTATCTACATTGGAAGAAAGGAAGTCAAATTGTCTTTGTTTGCAGATGACAGGACCCTGTATCTAGAAAACCCCATCTCTTCAGCCCAAAAGCTTCTTAAGCTGATAAGCAACTTCGGCAAAGTCTCAGGACACAAAATCAATGTGCAAAAGTCACAAGCATTCCTATACACCAACAACAGACAAGCAGAGAGCCAAATCATGAATGAATTCCCATTCACAACTGATACAAAGAGAATAAAATACCTAGGAATACAGCTAGTGAGGGAAGTAAAGGACCACTTCAAGGAGAACTACAAATCACTGCTCAAGGAAATCAGAGAGGACACAAACAAACGGAAAAGCATTCCATGCTCATGGATTGGAAGAATCAATATTGCCCGAAGCAATTTACAGATTCAGTGCTTTTCCCATTAAACTGCCATTGACATTCTTCATAGAATTAGAAAAAACTCTTTTAAAATTCATATGGAACCAACAAAGAGCCCATATAGTCAAGACAATTTTAAGCAAAAAGAACAAAGCTGGAGGCATCACATTACCCGACCTCAAACTACACTAGAGGGCTACAGTAACCAAAACAGCATGGTACTGTTATAAAAACAGACACATAGACCAATGGAACAGAATAGAAAACTCAGAAATAAGTCTGCACAACTACAGCCATCTGATCTTTGACAAACCTGACAAAAACAAGAAATGGGGAAAGGATTCCCTATTTAATAAACGGTGCTGGGAGAACTGGCTAGCCATATGCAAAAAACTGGAACTGGACCCCCCTTCCTTAAACCTTATACAAAAATTAACTCAAGATGGATTAAAGACTTAAATGAAAAACCCAAAACTATAAAAACCCTAGAAAAAAAAATCTAGGCAATACCATTCAGGACATAAGCATGGGCAAAGATTTCATGATGAAAACAACAAAAGCAATTGCAACAAAAGCAAAAATTGACAAATGGGATCTGATTAAACTAAAGGGCTTCTGCACAGCAAAAGAAACTATCATCAGAGCAAACACATTCTACAGAATGGGAGAAAATTTTGCAGTCTATCCATCCGTCAAAGGTCTAATATTCAGAGTCAACAAGAAACCTAAACAAATTTACAAGAAAAAAAAAAACCCCATTAAAAAAGTGGGCAAGGCACATGAACAGACACTTCTCAAATTTATATGGCTAATAAACTTATGAAAAAAAGCTCAACATCACTGATCATCAGAGATATACAAATCAAAACCACAATGAGATACCATCTCATACCAGTCCAAATAGTAATTATTTAAAAGTCATGAAACAACAGATGCTGGCAAGGCTGTGGAGAGACAGGAATGCTTTTACATTGTTGGTGGGAATGTAAAT
This sequence comes from Papio anubis, assembly GCF_008728515.1. Classification (NCBI taxonomy): domain Eukaryota; kingdom Metazoa; phylum Chordata; class Mammalia; order Primates; family Cercopithecidae; genus Papio; species Papio anubis. The sequence continues at coordinate 30,423,998 of NC_044989.1, read as the reverse complement.
TAGTTCAACCATTGTGGAAGACAGTGTGGCGATTCTTCAAAGACCTAGAACCAGAAATGCCATGACTCAGCAATCCCATTACTAGGTATATACCCAACGGAACATAAATCATTCTATTATAAAGATACATGCACGCATATATTTACCGCAGCACTAGTCACAATAGCAAAGACATGGAATCAACCTAAATTCCCATCAAAGACAGAATACAGAAAATGTGGTACATACACACCATGGAATACTATGCTGTTATAAACAGGAGTGAGATCATGTCCTTTGCAGGGACATGGATAGACCTGGAAGCCATTATCCTCAGCAAACCAACACAGAAACAGAAAACACTACATTTTCTCACTTATGAGTGGGAGCTGAACAACAAGAACGTATGGACACAGTTAGGGGAACAACACACAACACACACTGGGGCCTGTCATGGGTGGGAGTGGGGAAAGCATCAGGAAAAACAGCTAATGCATGCTGGGCTTCATACTTAGGTGATGGGTTGATAGGTGCAGCAAACCACCAAGGCACACATTTTTCTCTGTAACAAACCTGCACACCCTGCACATATACCCTGGAACTTAAAATAAAATTACTTTGATATAAAGAAACCTCGTATTTGTAATGCACCTATTAAATTCAGCAAAAGCTCAAAGCAGCTAGATGCTGAAGGATACTGGGTAAGAATGAAATAGCGAGGAATGGGTGAGAAAGGCATTGCAAACCAGGGCACAGGTTCTGGTTGGGAATGGGCATAAAGTGTTCAGGAGGCACTAAGAATCCAAGTTGAGCAGAATAGGAATAAGGTGGAGGCGTCTTGATAGCTCAATAATGCTTGGGACATAATTATACTCAAGATGTTAGTGATTTGAATGAATTACTAAAGCCTAAGAGAAGAAAACAAGATGTTAGTGATTTGAATGATTACTAAAGCCTAAGAGAAGAAAACATGTGGGTCCACCATAAAAATCAAAAAGAGGGCAGTCTTAAGAGAAAGACATGGAATGGGGAAGAAAAACCCCACAAAGGATAGTGGTCAGGAGGGCTGCTGCAAACCAGTAATAACATATTACAGAGCAGTCCCTAGAAACAAAAGAGGTAAGAGACTGGAGAGTTTCAGTGATAAGAAACGGGTGTGTACCAGACAACACAGGGGAAACTAATTCAAGTTTCAACGAATAAAGGATACATAATCTCTTATTCACAAAAAGGCTATGATTAAAATTAATGTTTAAAAAACATAAATGAGAAGGAAAAGAGGTAAAGACAAAACCAATAAAGTCACCATGCAATCATTTCTGGAGACTAGCATAACTGAATGGGATAGGCTTTAGGCATATGATTTATTGGGAAAATACAGGTATATATTAAAATAATGCTTATTTTATATTTGAGTAAAATATTTGAGGGTTATACAGCAAGATTCAAATATAGCATAAACTTTGTAGACACCTTTAAAAATATCCAATAAAATCTGCTTGGTTGTTTTTTCCTAGAGAAGTATTAATTATACATTGTTTCATTTAAATTAACATGGAACTCCTAAGAGGAGAAAAGAAAAAAAGATTACAATTTTATACATTGTGCTGAGATACAAGAGACTCTCCCACATAATAGTTAATCTAATAGTGGTAATTGGCTACTTTGGTGTAAACACCTGGAAATTCTGGTTGTGAAAATGTGTGTATACATACATACACATGCACACACACGAAGGAATCTTAGTCACACAGAGCTAAATGAAACAGCAATAAAATTTGATGCAAATTAAGAAAACAAGCCAAAAAAGAAGGAATTCATAAAAGAACTCTAATCAAGGATCACATTCATCTAATCAGTTCTCTAAAAGAAACAGATAACTTGATAAAGGAAGTAAAATAAATGCTTGGAGGAGACTCTAGGTGGTATGTGTATGGGTGTTTGCTGTAAGCCTCTTTGAACTTTGCTATATGTTTGAAAATTTTCCCATGAAAGTATTGGAAAAAATTATACGAATCAGGAGGACTGAATACGGAGAAAAACATGTATTCTGGCAGGAACAAGTTTATGAAACTTGATTTTTTAAATTTAGAATAACATATAGACTAAAAATAACACAGATTAAAAGGTCAAATAGCACAATAAAGCTTATAATGAAAAAGGCTCCTAGCACATATCTGAGTTTCCAGGCCCTAAAAACAAGTGTGAAACTATGAAAGCTTTATTAAAACATAAAACCTATATTACATTTCTTATGTAATTTTTTTTATTGTATAGGTGGAATAAAATGAATTGGGGAGTCAGTGGAATGACAAAATTTTAGAATTAGAATTTTAATGTCTTTTTTTTAAAATTTGAGACAGGATCTCGCTCTGTTGCCCAAGGTGGAGTGCAGTGGCATGACCACAGCTCACTGCGGCCTCCACCTCCGGTGCTCAAGCAATCCTCCTGCCTTGGCCTCCCAAGTAGTAGGGACTACTAACTAAACCTTTAATCTATGGCCATTCAATACCAAGAATAGGGCATTTAAAGCTCTTTAAATGGATTAATTAGAAAGAAGAGAAACTATTTTCCAGTTCATACTTTTATAAGAATCTTTACTTCAAGTATAGTTTATTAAAGAAAAGTGCTAGTAGTATTACCCAAAGCAATTTGCAGGTTAATACAATCCCTATCAAAATATCAATAACATTCCTCACAGAAATAGAAAACACAACACTAAAATTCGTATGGAATCACAAAAGACCCTGAATAGCTAAAGTAATCCTAAGCAAAAAGAACAAAGCTGGAGGCACCACACTACTTGATTTCAAATCATGCTGCAAAGCTAGAGTAACCCAAACAACATGGTACTGGTAGAAAAACAGATGCATAGATCCAATGGCACAGAATAGAGAACCCAGAAATAAGTCCACACACTTAAGAGCCAACTTATTTTCCACAAAGGTGCCAAGAATATGCACTGGGGAAAAGACAGTCTCTTTAATAATAATGCTGAAAAAACTGAATATTCATATGCAGAATGAAACTAGATACCCATCTTTCAGCATATACAAAAATCAATTCAAAATGGATTAAAAACTTAAATGTAAGACCTGAAACTACGAAATTACTTCAAGGAAACACTCAGTGAAATGCTATAGTTTTTTGGGGTAAGACCTCAAAAGCCCAGGAAACAAAAGCAGACAAATGGAATTACATCAAGCTAAAAAGCCTCTGCACAGCAAAGGGAAACAAATCAACAAAGTGAAGAGACAACCTACAGAATAGGAGAAACTATTTGTAAACTATCCATCTGACAAGGGATCAAGAACCAGAATACATAAAGAACACAAACAACTCAATAGCAAAAAAGCACATAATCTGATTTTAAAATGGACAAAACACCTGAAATAGATGTTTCTCAAAAGATGACATAAAATACCCAACAGGTATATGAAAAAATGATCAATATCACTAATAATGATCAGGAAAATGCAAATCAAAACCACAATGAGATAGGTGGTGGTTCCCGCCTGTAATCCTGGCACTTTGGCAGGCCAAGGCGCTTGGATCCCCTGAGGTCAGGAGTTCGAGACCAGCCTGGCCAACATGGTGAAACTCTGTCTCTACTAAAAATACAAAAATTAGCTGGGTGTGGTGGTGGGGGTCTGTAATCCCAGCTACTCGGGAGGCTGAAGCAGGAGAATCGCTTGAATCCAGGAGGCAGAAGATGCAGAAAGCCGAGATTGCGCCACTGCACTCCAGCCTGGGTGACAAGAGTGAAACTCCATTTCAAAAAAGAAACCCAAAAAAACAAAAACCCCGGCATTTCACCTCAGTTAGAAGGGCTGTTATCAAAAAGGCAAAAAACAGCATGCTGGTGAGAATGTGGAGAAAGGAAAATGTTCATACATTCTTGGTGGGAATATAAAGTAGTTCCATACTGTTTGCCATTATAGAAAACAGTGTGGCTATTATTAAAAAAAAAAAAAAAAAGATAGCAAGTGTTGACAAGGATGCAAAGAAACTGGAACCCTGTACACTGTTGGTGGGAATGCAAAATGGTACAGCCACCATGGACAACAGTATGGAAGTTCCTCAAAAATAAAAAAAAATAGAGCCTACCAGATGATCCAGCGATCCCACCTCTGGGTATATATCCCAAAGAAAGGAAATCAGTATGTCAAAGAGATGACTGCACTCTCATGTTTATTGCAGCACTATTCACAACCGCTGGACTCAACCTGTCTATCAACAGACGAATGGATAAAGAAAATGTATTCCATATACATAGTGAAATATTATTCAGCCACAAAAAGAATGGAACTCTGTCGTTTGCAGCAACATAGATGGAACTGGAAGTAATCATATTAAAATAAGCCAAGCACAGATAGACAAATATCTCACATTCTTACTTGTATGTTGGTGCTAAAAAAGTGGATCTCATGGAGGCAAAGAGCAGATTTATGGTTACCAGAGGCTGGCAAGGGAAGGGGAAGGTGGGGAGGGATGTAGACAAGTTGGTTAAGATGTACAAAAGTAGTTAGAAGGAGTAAGTTCTAGTTTGGTAGGGAAATTATAGTTAATAATTTATTGCATATATTTAAAATAGCTAGAAGGGAAGAATTATTAATATAATATTTCCAATGCAAAAAGATAAATGTTTGAAGTAATAGTCCAATTATTCTGACTTGATTGCTACACATTGTATACAGTTATCAAAATATCACATATGCCCCCAAAAATACACACAACTGTTACATATCAATAAAAATTTTTAAAAAGTGTCAGTAGCAGATTGGTAAATAACAGGTCCTATTGGACCTACTTTAATAAGCAGATGATTATTTGTAATCAATGTATAACCACATTTAAATAGATGCTACTAAAATGTTTGTAATGGATTAAACAATCTTCAGTAGTTTTGATCAAATTGTTATTCTGCTTAGCAACCCTGTCTTTGAAATAATGATATGATATCTCAGTTCAGTTTTATAAACAACATAATTCATTTTCAATTAAGAAACTGACATTACTAGGACTTTACTATACATTAATATATCTCTTTTTTTTTCTTTAGACAGGGTCTTGCTCTGTCACCCAGACTGGAGTATGATGGTGCAATCACGGCTCACTGCAGCCTCGACCTCCCAGCAAGCTCAAGCCATCCTCTCACCTCAACCTCCTGTGTAGCTGGGATTACCGATATGTGCCACCATGCCTGGCTAATATTTTATTATTTGTAGAGACAGGGTCTCCCTATGATGCCCAGGTTGGTCTATGAATATAAGTTAGGAAAGAAAAATAATGCTTTCCTACCAAGTGAACTGATTTTTCAATTTTCCTTTCCATGCTCGAGTTTTGGTTCATTTCTTTGATGTTCTGTCAGTGTCTTTCAAAGATGCATGTTGGAATATGGGAAAGAGATTGAAGAGGGCAAAAAGGTTGACAGTATCCATTCATTCACATTTATGGAGCGCTTTGTAAGTACTAAGTCCTGCACTAGGGCTGGGATCACAAAGATGAACAATACCTCTCATGACATTAATAGTCTGGTAGGGGAGGTAACATGTAAATAAACAAATTATTATACTATGTGATGAGGACAACAATGTAAAAACGTAGAAGATATAGGAACATTCAATGGAAGGAATGACTAACTATGGTAGAAGGGGCAAGGCAAGAAAGTTTCTATGAAGAGCAATAACCAAGCCAATTTTCAAGGTGTATAGGTATTCAGCTCTGGACTAGATAGGGTATTGGAGGCAAAGGGATAAGTAAAGAAAGTTGAAATAGTGTGCAGGGTGTTATTAACTGTTCACATGTCTGTCTCCCTTAATAGACTGTGGGTTCTAGTCTATTAGGGAAGACATGTCTATGTTTTCTTAATTTTGTTTTTTCAGAGCCTGGTCATAGCAAGTGGTCAATAAAACTTTGTAGGAATGATTATTCTATCAGTAATGTAACACACATAACATGAATATAGAGAACAGTTGTTTCTAACAGTTGTAGACAATAACTTAATTTAAAAATTAAACATACTACTTTGTTTAAAGTAAAGGAAAAAAAAATCAAAAAACCAGTTCTAAAAGTACTCTTTCATTTGTTGACCTTAAAGGATGCAACATAAATATTGTACTTAAGGCCACTGCTCAAAGCTCAGCAGCTGGAAATTATCCTTAAACAGTTCATTAGTAATAATTTTGGTGATGTGTGGAACACTAGCGTGGTCTCGGTACTGAGCTAAGCTCTTTACACAGAAGTCATTTGTTCCTGACAGTAATCCTGAGGCAGGTATTTTCATTTTACAGATGTGATCACTATACTCTAGTTTGGAAAGTAACATTATTTTCCTCAATAGCTATACATTTAGTTCCACTTTCAGTTGTACAAACTGTTTTTCTAATGCCCTAAACTGCAAAAGTCACAATACATGTATCAGTTCTCCAATTTTACCTCGAAGTTGAAGGACTGAGAAGAGGGAACATTTAGGACAGCAGAGCAGCTTTGATGTTACAAATCATGCAGTGTATTTCATTGTGAAATGAAATGTCTTGGCTAGGCATTTCTTTGCTGGTTATTAGTACTTAGTATTTATTTTAATGATATTTAGCACCTTTGAACTTTGTTTTATTTGTGTAAAAATAAAAGTAACCTGGCCCTTTTCCATGCTCAAGTATCAGAGTTTTCTATGTATATTTAATATATTTCCACGCCACTACCTGCTGCTAGATAATTAGTTTCTGAAACTCTTACTGACTTTCAAACAGTGAAACATAAGATGATCTGTTTTAATGTCAAGTTTCCATTCCAAAGTAAATATGTAATTTGCTTCTTCATTTTCATCCTCCCTGTAAAAGCCATGTCTCATCACTCTCAGAATATAATAATATATTAGGTCCATCTTCACATAAGAATGGGTAATAAATAGGTTTACTGCCTCTTGGTAGGGTAAATAAAATCTTTTATTCCTTCTAATTCATTCTTCACTTCTTTTTAGAAATCACGTGATTTCCCTGCCATCTATAAAGTTGCTTCAGCTAGGGAATACTAATCGACTACTGTTTCCTATTTCAAAAAAAAAAATCTATCAAAAGCCTTAGTTAGAGTATTTTAAAGTCAATAATGGAACTTAAAATAGCTGGCAAAAATTATTTTTAAGTGAGATTTCAAGACACATCTTCACTCACAAATGTTCTCAAATCACTAGGCGTTTATTTAAATGAAGGCCTTTCCTAAGCAGAAGGATCCAGAATTTTTATGGACATAACAGATTCTAAAAACTTCTCTAGATAAAGTCTGAGTAGAATGATTATGTAAATGAAATGAAATGTACCAGAAAGGCAACACTGAAGGCAGACAGATGTCCTTGAGTAAGGAGACATGATTATCACCTCTCAAAACAAAATTCCATAAAATAGAATTTAAAATGCCATACAGAAGGGAGAAAAACTTAGTCTAAATCACCTCTTGGATGCTTTGATTTACTACAACAGATCCTTTCAAACACTGGATGAATGGAAAAAGAATCCTGGCCTATTACTAAACATTGGTGAAAGACATGAGTAGAAGCAGCAGACCCAAAGAAAACGAACTAAAAGATTAGTAGGTAAAAGTTCACCACTCATAATTGGATACTTTAATATGCTTTGAATATCAAAGATAAAATAGACACCATTATAAATAAAAGCTATCTGTGTATATATACATTTGTGTTTTTCATTTGCTTTTCAAGAAGATACCCCACGTACTAAGTACATTCAATTCACTCCAACAACGCTAGTGCTTAAAGACATCTCATCAACACTTTCACAACTTAGGAATGAGATGAACAGGAGAAAGACATTCTTATTCTGTTGTATGTCTAATTTACATTTTCAGCAGGCAAGTGTCCCTCTGGATGACAGCAATATACTGTCCTGTTTCTCTGCTTTTTTTTTTTTCCTCAACATGACACTCTCCTGATTTAGGATAAACATACTCCAGTTATCCACCTTTTTCTCAATTCATCCTACTGAAAACAAAGTCAGCATCCAGCTATGCTGGACAGTACTCTAACACAACATCCTTGAGGAACTATTGTAATTGTGTTGCATACACCTCCCCTACCAGAGAGGACACATTTTGTTCTCAATAAAACTAAACATGGAACAATATTTCAATTGGAAGACATTATTTAATATTTTTAAAACTGTTTTGTGAAGTTTACTGTCATGAAAGAACTATGGCTGTAGGAAGTCCCAAGTGAACCTAACTGGAATTTAATATCTGATCAACTGGAAAGCAGGCCAATTTGCTAATGGGTCAATGCCAAATAACCAATTTACAGAATTTACAAAATGTACTGTTTACCAAAATCTTGTCTATCAAGTTTATAGCAATTCATAATGTTAAGTTTTTTTAAATAACCTGTGAAGATTTCTGCAATTTTATTTGACTGGATTTAATTGGGTCTTTTATTAATTCATTACAGCTGAACAAAACTAGGGGATAAAGTGGCTGGGTGCTGTGGCTCACACCTGTAATCCCAACACTCTGGGAGGCAGAGACGGGTGGATCACCTGAGGTCGGGAGTTTGAGATCAACCTGACCAACATGGAGAAACCTTGTCTCTACTAAAAATACAAAATTAGCTGGGTGTGGTGGCACGTGCCTGTAATCCCAGCTACTCAGGAGGCTGAGGCAGGAGAATTGTTTGAACCCGAAAGACGGAGGTTGCACTGAGCTGAGATTGTGCCATTGTACTCCAGCCTGGGCAACAATAGTGAAATTCCGTCTCAAAAAAACAAACGAAACAAAACAACAACAACAAAAAATAACAAAAAACAAAACTAAGGCACAAAGGGAAGAGGAGAGTTTGAGGACTCAGAGTCTGGTTAGGAGTTCTGGCTCTTAACTGCTCTAACGATATCTGCAGTATAAATTTTCATCCACTCTCCTCATCCCCATGTATATGCATGAATGATATGGCAGTGGGGAAGAGGTCTCTGAAGAGGATGTTTGGGGGCACAGCCACATGAGCAGAAACTCGTAAAAAGGACAGGAGAGGAGAGCAAGGTGTTTATCCCCAAGGATATGGTCTGAGTCCTAGAGAAAGAGAGAATATTTGAATTAAAAGCTGAAGGAGACGAAGAAGTGCTTCCCAGGAGGGATCTCCTTCAGGACAGAGAAAGGCCAGAACCACTTGGCCCTTGGAGGGTTGAAAACGTCATCAGCACACAGAGCCATGCCCTAGGTGTGAAGCAATGTTTCTGGCCTATACAGCCCGCTATGAGGTGACCTGATCAAGGTAGCTTCCTCACATGGATTTTGCAAGGAAGACTTCTACCAGAGGGCCAGAGCTCAGGAGACAGAAATACTTGGAAATTATTGTTGGACATTTGGGGAGAGATGCTGAAGTTTGGCAGCTAGGCTGAAGAAGGCTTCTAGACAGAACTTTTCGGTATTATTATAATCTCATCTGTATCTTTAGGCTAGGAAGACTTAGGGACATTTGGAATTACTACAACACTTAAAGACTGGTCAATTATCTTTTAATCATTGATCTTGGATAAAAATCAAATTGTTCTACTTCCAATAGAGTTCAACTATTTTTCTAAGGGGAGAGCTCTTAAAAAAAAAAGTTACCATAAACCAATGAGTTATTCATACTAAAGATATTGTTAGGAAAGAGGAAATTATAAACGATTCAAGTTTGCTTAACTTTTACAATGTTTAGTTTCTTCTTTCTCTTATATTACAAATTCATCCTGTTGTCTTTGAAAAATCAAATTAGATAATAAGCCTATTTTTATAAATATAAAAACCTTATAATGTTACAAGAGGACTTCTCAGACTTCAGAACTTCAAAAGACTAATTTAATGCATCAAAGTCTGTATCTTCAGATCTTAGGGTTTTAAATTCAGTAGAGTTCTTGTCTATTTAAAGTTTCCCTAGAGTGCTTTTCTATTTCTGAGAAATTTAACAATAACAAATAGTTACCAAAAATAATCCCTTTGAAATTACAGTAACCGCATGAGAAAGATGCTGCACCCCATAGTCTCAACATCATAAAAAAAGCACTACCATGTTTAAATAACCACAAATTGCCTAGACATTCTATTAAAAAAAGAGAACACAAGATTCTTGAAATCTCAGAAAATGATCAAATATTAGAATTAAAAGAGATCTCATAAGTCTTCTAGTTCTATCCTCTTCACTAGTTCTCCCTAAGCTGGCCTCAAGGCAGAGAATGTTTCTAGAGGAAGGGGGTGTCCATTACGATCAAGTGTTAGTGACAAAGTAAGAAAAGACAAGGTCTGGAATTTACCACAATGTGGTCACTTGAGAGAGTGTTCAGGTTTAGTGGAATCTAAGAGGTAGAAGACTGATCACAAAAAGTTTTGAAGTTATTAGGGAAGAAGTGTGCAGTGACAGTTCATCAACAGCTCTTCCAAGAAGCTTATATCTGAAGCAAAGACAGATGTAGTGTAGAAGCTTGGAGTAGGGGTGAATGGTGAAGGGGTTATAAAAAGTGTCCATGTAGTTGCATAGTTTTTTTTTTTTTTTAAGTCTTTTTTTTTTTTTCCTTTTTAAAGACTAAAGACATTTGAACAACATTAAATGCTGACGATAAGGAATGATTGGTAAGTTAGAGTTAAGAGAAGCGGGGACAAGAGTGTTGAGGATGGACAGGGGAGGCATGAAATTGCTACTGCAGAGAATGAAATGGTTGACTAGGGAAACCGAAAAATGGTCAGCCAGCATTGAAGTCAGCAACCGTACTGTGTTGAAGAGTGTCCCCCAATTTAATGTCTACTGGAACCCCAGAATGTGACTTTATATCTGCAAAGAACCTATTTCTAAATAATTAGTTAAGTCACAATGAGGTTATTGTGGATTATGGTGGGTATCATGAGTGGCATCCTTAAAAGTGGGGAGTCACAAGGCAGAAGGCCATATAAAGATGGAGGCATGCTGCCATAAATCAAGGAATGCCAAAGACTGACAGCAACCAAGAAGAGGCAAGGAAGGACTCCTCCCCAAAGCCTTCAGAAGGAGCATGGCTCTGCCAATACCTTGATTTCAGGTTTCTAGCTTACAGACTGTGAGAGAATAAATTCCTACTTTTTTTTTTTTTTTTTTTTAGATGGAGTCTTGCTCTGTTGCCCAGGCTGGAGTGCAGTGGCGTGATCTTGACTCACTGCAAGCTCTGCCTCCCGGGTTGACGCCATTCCCCTGTCTCAGCCTCCCGAGTAACTGGGGCTACAGGCACCCACCACCATGTCCGGCTAATTTTTTTGTATTTTTTAAGTGGAGATGGGGTTTCACCGTGTTAGCCAGGATGGTCTCGATCTCCTGACCTCGTGATCCACCTGCCTCAGCCTTCCAAAGTGCTGGGATTACAGGCATGAGCCACTATGCCTGGCCATTCCTACTGTTTTAAACAACCTAGTTTATGATAATTTGTTACAGCAGTCCTAGAAAACTAATACAGCAACCAAGAGTTTATTTTGGCAGTAATCTGCATGGTTTAGGGGATTTTCTCAGCAGAGCTAAAAGCCAGTGCTGGTAAAGAGAAAGCAAGCAGCAGGCAAGACCCAGGAATGCACTTCTGCTGACTGTGTGCCACCCAAGGGCAACAGGGCTAAGGTGTTCAAGATACTAGCCAGAGTTTGGTTTAAGCAATGGACCACAGAGTATAACTGAGAAGAGAGAAAAGCATGAACACCAAAGGATGATTATGGATAGGGAAAAAGCATAAGGGCATTAAGGGAAGAGAGATCTTAATGAGACTAAAAATAGCCTAGAGAGTGAGATGTTGCAATTTAATGTTTAACAGGTGGAGCAATTCCTGAAGACAAGATCCAAAGTATGAAGTAGTGTGAATAATGAGGAGATCATGGAACTGGCATGAGTTATCACACAGACGATGAACTTACCTAAGAGGATGGCTAGACTAGGGAGGGAATGGAGACTGAGCCAGGTGCTAAGTCTCCCCTCTCCAGTGAAACGAAGGCTGAGGCAGAGGATGTAGTGAAGGGTTGACTGGTATCTGAGAGAGGTAAAGGTTGCTATATTTAGATGACAAAAGGCTCAAAAAATGTTCTCTGACTCACGGTATTTCTTGTTTTTTAACTCCAGGATGGATAAATCAGAAGTAAATTAAGAACACTATATGGTAGTGAGATACGAGAGAATGAACAGCTCTTACTTGAGAGGGAAACAAGGAAGAGGTATGGAGTCAGGAGACAGCTATGTTTGAATGAAAGCAATAAGGCAGATAGCATGGTCAACACAGAGGCAGTTTGAAAAACGAGCCCATCATCCCAATGATCAAGATTATTTCTCATTTACCCCATATTTACAGAGACTGTAACTTGGCTACAGCATCACTCTGATATATAAAACCTTACCTCTACTCATGTCCTTTAGGTAAGCCTAGAGGGTTTTCTTTTTTTTTTTTGAAATACAGTAATATTGGTTCCTTATCAGGGCAGCAAGTGGTTCTTCCACTGGCAAACTTTTCCAGTCACCCAAATCACCGGCACCAAGGAACATTGTTGGAAAGATCACTGATGCTTTATGATGTGCGTGAGACATCACTGAAGAGCATAAAACTTTTATAATATATTAGAGTCTAGAATATAGCCAGTTTTTAAGGATTCTAATTATTACAGAGGCCTGATGGCCCTGAAGAAGATAAAAGTTGGACTAACTGCCATCATAGAACATTTTTTTTCTAAGCTGCACCAGTATCTACAACCAAATTCTGCTACTTAGAAAGCACTGTCTAATTATACACAGAAAATAAACTAGAAAGAATTACAGCAAGAAATCCTGAGAACCTTCCAGGATATTGTCAGAGTGTGGCCATATACCATCAAGCTCTATACCACACAAAGTAGTGATATTCTTTAACCCTCTTCAAGACTGTGACATCTGTACCTACCATATACATTATATCTTGAATGAATTCATTAAAGTCAACAAGAAGCCCTCCTTAGTATTAAAGCCATTCTAGATGTGATTCAGCCAGCCAGAACAGTTAATAACAAGAACAACTGCAACAACAACAAAGCTATTTTTGGCTAGATGCATTCAGTGCGGGTAAAAAAAGGAAGCAAGAACAGGGTAGTCAACAGGCTAACAGGGTAGAGAAGAGAGGTTCATGCATGCAACTACAACACACCCTGAGGAATCTTAATAGAAGTACAGTTAAACTGCTCTAGGGATTCAGAAAAAGAAAAGACCAGTTTGGCTGACAGGATTCGAGAAAGTTTGATGGAGGAGACGGTCCCAAATAGAAATAAAAACAAACACCGCATGTTCTCACTCATAAGTGGGAGTTGAACAATGAGAACACATGGACACAGGGAGGGGAACAACACACAGGAGGGCCTGCTGAGAGGTGGGGGGCTAGGGGAGGTAACTTAGAGGAAGGGTAAACAGGTGCAGGAAACCACCTTGGCATACGTATCCCTATGTAACAAACCTGCACATTCTGCACATGTATCCCGGAACTTAAAGTAAAAGGAAAGAAAAGAGCCCTTCCCTTATCTTCTTGTTTATTTCAAACATCCCCACCTAATTCAACAGGAAAAAAACCAAACCAAAGCAAATCTAAAATTCTGAGTGGCTATACAAACACCACCTATAATATACATACCAATAATTAGGAGCCTGAAAAATCCAGTGGGTAGAAATTTAACAGTATTGGTAGAGACTGCCACAAAAATGATGGCAGCTCACTCGTCAAGATTCATTTTCTTCTTTTCTCTCCATGTGCTATCACTTTATATAATACACTGGCCAAATTCAGACAATTTCAGCAGATGGACCTGGAAGTTAAGGGTTTTATCTTTTCCAACCACCCTTCCCCAAGGTGAGAGTATAATGTTTCAGCATTATCTTGCCAGAGAGAAACTGCATTGGGGGTTGTGGCGGGAAATCTGTTTACAAGTGGATGGACTAAAACACTGAAACAGAAAAAAAAAAAATCAAGTATGTGTTTTTTAGGCCTTGGGTAAGGACAATGGCAGCCAGAGGACAACACTGCTATTGTGGTGATGTAGAACACTATTTTTGGATGGCACTTTAGTGAAACAATGAAACCCATGATCTTGAAGTTTACAGAAATGAAATTTGAGTTATAATTGTTATCTATCTCTATTCCCAAGACAGCAGAAGAGGCATTAGATGCATCTGAGAAACTTCTGGTTTAGCTTGTCAAATTGTAAATTAAGATCTAAATACTGAGTTTTATTTTAACAATAAGCCATACTATCATCCTTTTGATTAATACCCAATAGCTAGTTATATTTGTTGGCTAATTTAGCTTATCTTAAACTTGTGTGCCAACACTTTAAATAAAAACACTTTAGATAAAGAGCTAATTAAGAGTATAAAATAAAATGAACTGGTTTATAGTGCAGAAAAAATGGTCAGCAAAATACAAATATCTGAATTATTAAAAGTTGTGAAGTCATAAAAGAGGATGACCTTTATAAAAGAACAGCAATCTGCTTCAATTTATGTAAATGTTACAAGCTATTAGCCAATGGAACTTAAGGCTGCATAAAAGGTGAGAATTCTCAGGCATATTCCATCATACTCTGTGACATCCAACATTCCCATTTTTTGCAATTGCTGCCTCTTTGATGTTTTCATCCTGAGTTTTCCTCTCCTAGCCAAACCTTGTAGGTCCAATAGAATATGAGGTTGCACTTGGTATACAAAGTTCCTTCAACATAGCACAGTGAGTCAGTGAGTGAGAAATAAACTAAAATAAAATTTTAAAGGAAGGCTACGAGGATGAAATTTTTTAAAGGAATCTGGGCTTATGATACATTATGGCATTTACATCCAAACTATTAGAAAAGTTGCTGTTAAAGCTACATAATAAGCAAAGTTGGACAACAGAGATTGTGCTTGGCATAAGCTCTTTATGGCTAGGAGAGTGCAAATAAGCCAAATACAAAATATCCCGAGCCACAATCACCTACAAATACAATATATTTCACTGCCATTGTAGAGGAGTTAGATATCCTCATAAAATAATATTCTTCAAGGTGGTGCCTGTGGGTTATTAGCCTCGTAAAGAATTCTGACAAACATATTCCTATAGAAGTTAACTGATCTCATATACAATTTGATTGCAGTATATCTGTTATATTCATTAATATATTCATTCAATACTTATTGAACAATTTAGCACCATTGCCCTGGGTGGGGGGTGGGGCAGGGGCAGGGGTAAGGAGAGGGGGAAAGGAGAAACAGAGACTGACTGATTCAATGCTTTTACTGTGGTTTTGGAAGCTCCTTGACCCAAAGGAGCTTACACTCTAGTAAAGAGGAAAAAATATATTTTCTAATTACATGATTATTCTTGCTTTTTAGTATTTTTAAATGACAAATAATTGTACCTATTTATGAGGTAGTGTGCTATTTTAAGATATGTATGCAATGTGTAACGATGAGATCAGTAACTGGCATATCCATTACCTCAAACACTTACTTCCTGTGTTGAGAACACTGAAAATCTGCTCTTTTGGCTATTTACAAGTATACAATCAATTACTGTTAATTATAGTCACCCCACAGTGTTATAGAACACTAGAATTTATTCTTCTTATCTAGCTGTGCTGTTGTATCCATTAACCAACCGTTGGCTACTTCCCTTCACTTTTGCAGCCTCTAGTAACCACTATTCTACTCTCTACTCCTATGAGATCAACTTTTAAAGCTTCCATATATGAGACCATGCAGAATTTATCTTTCTGTGCCTGATTTATTTTACTCAACATTGTGTGCTCCAGGCTCATCCATGTTGCTGGGAATGATGAGATTTCATTCTTTTTTATGGCTGAATAGAATGCCATTGTATATATTTACACATCACATTGTCTTTATGCATTCATCTGATTATGAACACTTCGGTGGATTGTATACCCTGGCTATTATGAATAGGGCTGCAATAAACATGGGAGTGCAGATGTCTCTTCAACATACTATTTTCCTAATCACCCAGAAACTGTGTAAGTCTTAAGATGGGTTCAACTGTTGTAGGAGACTGGAGGGGGACTGATAGGACTTCCAGCTGAAGAGATCAAGAAATGATCTTCCTGAGATAGGCATAAAGGAACAAGGGTATCTGATCAAAAGCAGAAGAGATGGGAGTCCTGCAGGTGGTGGGAAGGAGTGAGCCACTGTGAGGCATGTGAAGTCACCACTTTGGATGGAACTTAAGTAGAGGCAAGAGCCCAGATTGGCTCTGTAGCCCAAGGTTTGAGAGCTCAGCAATGCTCTTACTTGGTTTTAGTCAGCTTCCTTTTCTCATTTACCACAACAACTATTCCAAACTCTTATTAATCACCTCTGTCCCCTTGTACCCCACCATCATCAGATTACCTAACCTCTGATCTGACAGAGAGCACAGGACCTTCCTGCAAGGCATCCCTCACCTTCTCACCACCTACTCCCAACCATAAGGTACTATTTTGGGATAACTATGATGATGCTAAAGCCAACAGGTCTTATTTTATCTTAGAACAAGTAGTAAACTGCTTAGGAAGATAATAAACTCTCTTAGAATACTAAGAAGGAAACAATTTACTCACCAGGCTTGCAGTATTTATAAAGTCAAACAAAAATATATATTCATGCTGAACCTTGCCTCCTGCCTTACAAAATGAGGGTCCCTCTTAACCTGATTTCTGTTCCTATTCTCTCCTGATTTCTCAGAAACCTGCTCCAGTGTTAATCCTTTCACGTTCAGCTGTTCTTCTACATAATCTTCTCAGCATTTAAAAATGCTAAACTCTCTTATTCATCCTTGATGCAGCTTCCCCTTTCTGTTGTCTATGCCCCAGCCCTCTCCCCTACATCAGGAAACTCCCTGTAGCAGTCATCTAAACTAGCTATCTCCACTTACATCACTCTTCACTTACATCTGGCTCCTGTTGCCTCCATTCTTGTAAAACTATCCTCTCTCTAAGGTCACCAAATACATTATAGTTGCTGCACCCAAAGGACACTTCTCAGATTTTATGTTCAAAGATGTTACTAGTACCTAAAATCCAGATAAACCGCTGATATCTTATAGAGCATATATCCATTACAGCCCATGGATATCCAACCTTGCAAATAGGCCAACTACGCTGGAAAAGTTTGATTCAGATCAAATTGATATTTGCAAGTATAAAATTATGACCATTTACAGCCATACACAGAAAAGATTTACTTAAGTCTCAAAACCATTAGTAAAGACATAAGACATATCTCCAGAGTTTCTTTCCTAGGAAACATCTTTGTAATTGGGATGAATCATAGTCTTTTTCCTACTATATGCCATCATATAGTCTGTAAATACCTCACTCATGGATCAAAGGAAATGTAAAAAACATGAGGTATAATTACTTTTACTGAGTCTCTTTTAACTGAACATAATTCATGCAGAAGTCTCAAAATAAGAAACTATTTTGGGATAACTATCATGATGCTAAAGCCTTATTCTAAAGGTCTTATTTTATCTTAGAACAAGTAGTAAACTGCTTAGGAAGATAATAAACTGTCTTAGAATACTAAGAAGAGAACAATGTAGTCACCAGGTTTGGAGTATTTATAAAGTCATAAATACTAGAACTTTCACAGTTCCCACTCTTTCCTATGTAGTTTGTTAGAAGTGAGACTTCATGACAATTAAGACTACTTCTCTTAGTTCTTGCCACATAAAAAGGCTGGTCTCCACTGCTGAGTATCTAACCCTGACTATACTCTCCCCATTTCTTTACCAATTCAAATCCTGCCATTCCTCCAGATCGAACTCAAAGTCCTATTCCCTAAATTCTCCTAATCTGCCAGCCACAACTCTTTTCTACTCTGCACTTGTATGCTCTTTCTGTGACACTGGATCACATACTAACCTCCCAAATTTATGCATAAAGATGTGTTCATTATACATTTTTATTCTGATACTGTCACTAGTATGCCTTGATCACATGATATTAACTACAACACATAGGACTTACCTAAGAATCAGGTCATATGCATTTACAACAAAGACATTTTCTTAAAAATACTTAAATATAAACACCTTTTGTGTATACAACTTTAAAGATAGTATGTACAGGGAAAGCTTTTTGTAGTATGTTTCTCCTTTGCCTAAACTCTATTCATCTGTCAAGTCTAAACAAAAGTCACAATATTTCCTGTCAAGTCTTTCTTAATTTCAGTTCTTACTAATGTCCATCCCTAAAGTTTTAAAATATAAGCCTTCGTTAAAACTAATCTAGGCATATAAGAGTGGCTACTGTCTCCTTGAATTACAAAAGGAACAGGCCAGGCACCATGGCAACAGAGACCCTTTCTAATGAATTTAAGAAGTAAAAAATAAGTATGAATGAATAATGGAACCAACATGGTAAAGATGCTTTTTACTGATCCAAAAGGTTATTAATAATTTCCATAACTAAAATTAATTGGCAAACTATTTGGTAATTTCTTTTGGATTTAACATTATGAACCTGTTGTGGTCATTAAGACACCATTCTGAATGAAAACAAGTAAATCTTATGAGCTAGAAAAAAAGTGTTCAATTCTTTTTAGGCACCATGGATTATAGATTATGAGTAATTTCCATGTACTCACATAAGGAACAGTATGAAGTTCCTCTCCTGAAACATATGGTCAAGTTGGTAGATCTTCTATAATAATGACATCTAAGATCAGTCCACAAAAATAGGAATGTTTGTTTTTTAGCTTTGAGAGGTGCTAGTTAACTGAACGTAGATCTGCTGCCAATGAGTGATAACTGTGCCTAGAAAAGGCATTGACTAACAATTCTTCTACTGTAAGTTAGCTCATTACCACTGTGAGTCACCAAGAACTTAATGCAACGAGAAAACTACAGGAAAGACCGTTTTGCCTTGACTTCTAAGGAGATCGGTGCTAAGGCTCAATGTTTGACTAGGAGGAGCAGCTTTCCTTAGCTTGGATAATATGCGCTTTCCCTTCAAGTCCTATGCACATACATACTTTATTACCTGACTTTGGCACGCTGGGCCACATTTCACTTATTTAGCTTCTGCTAAAGGCCATTTAAAATTCTACGATGAAACAAGGAAGATATAAGTCATAAATAAACTATGACTATACAATAGGATTTTAAAACTTTGGTACTGCAGTCTCACAAGTTATCAGAATTTCCACATGGAACCCCAAATTACTTTCAGCCTACATTTACACAATGCAACATTAACCCAAAGCATTCTAAGTTTTTGGAGAGGAAATCTGTCACTTCAAAGAAAGTGGTTGTGAACATAGAGATAAGACAAACAACTATCAACATAAATTTCTCACATTTAAGGTCTAAGAAATTGTGTGGCAGCCTCACACTTTCAAAGGCTAAGTGTTTAAAAGTTTACAAATACCCATTTAGTGTACATAGACTATTTAAAAATGTTATATATGGTAAATAATAAGGAATCACAGACAGATGTTTACTTAACAATACTCAGATATTTCTTAGTGAAAAATATTTTGGTCATCAAAATCAGGCAGGTAGCATGAACAACAGAGGTAACTGCCATGGTCAAAGACAAGAAGAAGAATAGCACAAATATGAAGCTTGCTGTCAAGACAGTAAAGACAGTAATCTTTTTCCCAAGGAAAAATATTAAAATGAAAAGATGCAACACATTGTAGATTACTGTCTGTTAGTGTATTACAACCAAATGAGACTATCACTGGAAAAGGTACTTCATAAAACAAAAATTGAGAAACAAATGTAAATTAGTGGTTTCATTTGAATTTCCCTTTCAAGTACCATTTCCTATGAAAAAGAGATGAGTGAACCACAATGAAATTATGTGGATTAAGTTATTAATTATCACAAAATACAACACTTAAAAATATGCATTTTGTGTACATATGCACTTCTGATAGATTCTCAACGTCAGTAATCTTACCAAGTAGGACCATCCTTGGAATTTACCCCATGTGGCCAAATGCAATACTCTTGTGTGGAGGGAGTGAAAGTCACTGAGAACACTTAAGCTTTACTCTCCTACATAACTTCACTAGGGGAAGGCTGCTGATTTAGAAGCTACTGACATTCTTTCAATGTCTTGCACTTTATGCAGTGCAGAGTAGCCAACGTATGATAAATGAACCTGGACTAGTTTTGCTCAGCCCAGATTCTACGACAAGGTGAGTTTGCACGCTTTTTAGCAGTCAGATATGTATAGGGAGCCTATGTGACAAAATATATATAATAATATATTGGTACATGATATATTAATATAATTTTATATAACATAAAAATATAATCTATGCAAAATAAAGTGGAAAAAACTACTTTCATTTAGAGAGCTGTGCAAATAACTTTCAACATTAATAAGTAAACAATTTCTGTATTTAGTTTCCTATTTTTTACAAGTGAGGTATATGAATTTGGTTTTGCATGTGTACACACATATACACTCCAGCAAGTGAGTACTGTTTTAATATTGCTTTGCAATACTCAACACAAATATCAATTATGAAAAAATGCAAAAAAAAAAGGTTCTAATAATTGGAAAAATGCAGATAGAATATTTTGAATAAGGAAGAAAAAATCGATAAAGCTAAAGAAAAGGCACAGACTTTAAAAATAATGAAATGGACATATGTCAACAACAAAGAAGAAACAAGGTAAACCTTTTTTGGACAAACCCAAAAAAGAAGCATATATATTCACAATGAAACTGCATACTGTATAAAACCAAAGGGCAGGCATAAGCTCCTGTTAAGATGAATTTCTGGATTCAAAGGTCCACAGGGTTCAGACTCAGGTCAAAATCTCACCTTGGCTGAGAATTTTGCTTTTCATATGAACAGGAAGCTAAAGTATATTGTTACATACATTTTGCATATTCACTGAAACTCTCTTCTCTATTTTACTGGAAACGAGATTCTAAGTACATAAACATGTAGTGCCCATCTGCCACACAGTGAGTAAACAGCATTGTGATGACACAGCTACTCACACCTTCTGCAGTTGTTTTCTATCTCTCACTTTTGCCCTCCAATGGGAAACCGACAAAATTATTTCAATGTATGTAACAATATTCTTTATGGTCAGTGTGCAGTCTACAGAAAGTCATCACTCAAAGGCAATTCCACAAATTTTACTCACAAAAGCTGCTTCCAAAATTCTGAATTTTGAAATAAACACATTTTGTAAAGGTCACTGTTATCAGCATTTTTCAGTGTGACATTCTTAAGAAATATATTAAACATTATACAGGGCACCAATATTTAGGCACAGACATGCCTTATGAATAAGTAAAATACAACTGTATATAATTTTCACTCATCTATGAAAATGATAATCTAATAAAGAACATATATTTTGAAAATTTTTTATTAATGGTGCCATAAGACATGCAATAATTATAACCCAGACCTACCTTTCACAATAGTAGGCATTTTTATAGCTGGCTGGTGGTAGAGAAATAGTATATAATAAACCCAGGGCAAAATTTTTCTCCTATTGAAGTCAAGTGGTACAGAGAAACACAAGGTTGCAATAACTATCTGTTTAACACCATATTAGAATCTGAAACTCATTGAGATACAAATATAGGAAACATTTAATTAAGAACCACATTTCCATATTGAATTTTACATGATCACATGCCAAGACCTTATTCATTTAAGTTACAAATGACATTTTTCTGTAATTCTCTTCTAATAGTATACATAATCCAGAAAAAAAAGTACCCTTTTATCCTCCAGTAGTTAAAAAAAGAAGAGAGTGTCTTAGATAGTTATTATTTGCTGTGCATCTGCCTCAGGTGGCCCTCTGGCACTGGCATAAATCTCATCTGTGTTGCAATGAAAGGACTCCATATAAATTAAAATCTGTAAGTGTCTGATCACTAGACTGAAGGGGGTAGGAAGAGCTGCTAATCAGATGTGCATATGTGTGTATGAGAGAGATGCTAAAATTAGGTCATCTTTAAGAATTTGTACCAAACTATAAATTTATTGAGTACCTATAATATTCCTGGCATGGTATTAGGACCTCAGATATAAAAACAAATACGGCACAGTATCTCTATCCTAAAGAAGCTCAAGTCCAATGAGAGAGATGGACTAAAAAAAAAAAAAAAAAGCCACTAAAAACCTACTGGTTATTAACAGAAATGTATAGATTATGATGACAGTAAGAAGAGGGAACTCCAATAACCTGGAGAGGTCAGAAAATTGTTTGAAGTGGAAAAGACACTTAAGCTGTCTGGAGGAACCCATGGGAGCTAGCCAGATGAACAGGAACAGTTTGGGAGAAGAAACAGCATGAGTAAAGTGTGTCCCACATGACTGGAGTGAAGAGAGGGCATGAAGTCACAGCAATAAACAAGACCAAAAGAGCCACACAGACCAGGACCTGAGCTTTCAGCAATGGTCCACTTACTATGTGCAAGCATTGCAGAGGATACGAAAAACACATACTCCTCACTGTTTTCTAAGGACATGCTGGCAGATCTCAGTTTGGAGGGAGGCCTTCAATTCATGTGTGAAATCTCAGTAAGCTCTGTAATTTCCCTCAGTCCAACTCCTAGATCCACTTACTACTATCGCCCTTGACTCTGCAGCACTTCATGACACAAAGTATCTGTAGAACAGATGCCTTACAAAGAAAAATCAAACTCAGCGTGAACTAATTGTCATCCAATCCTCAGTGAGTGAAATACTTTTTAGGGAGAATCGTTTGAAGGACATGCAGTCTATGTATACCTTTAGAGTTGAGACACTCTAAATCCATATAGAGTCTCAGTGTTTTGAGCTTTTATGAGACTGCTCTTTCTCATGTAATGGAATGTGTTTAATTCCATTAGCCAACATGGACAACCATGATGAGTCTATGTGGAGTAGTCCTAAAAATTTCATTGTATTTCCCATAAAGATGCTGTTCAGGATCTTGGTCATGAAATGTACAATGTGCTCTTTGTGAAGAGCCATGGGAGATATTCCAAGTTTTTCAAAAATGCTTCTTTTAATCATCTGGCTTGCTTTGACCTTATACACATGGTCAATGATACTTTGGTTTCCTTGTATAAAAGGCACAGAAAGCTCAGGGCCAATGTTTGGACTCGTATTATACAGGAATGTAGAAACTTATAACATGTTTTGTATAGTAACCTCACATCTAGTTTTTAAAAAATTTACCCCTATTTTCCCTTACCTTGATTTCTTCTCTTACTTTTGGTGCTGCTGCTATTATTATTATTTTTATTTTATTTTATTTTATTTTTTTTGAGACAGAGTCTTGGCTCTGTCACCCAAGCTGGAGTATAGTGGTGCAATCTCAGTTCACTGCAACCTCCGCCTCCCAAGTTCAAGCAATTCCCATGCCTCAGCCTCCTGAAGATCTGGGATTAAGAGGTACGTGCCACAATGCTTGGCTAATTTTTGTATTTTAAGTAGAGATGGGGTTTCGCCATCTTGACCAGGCTGGGGCACTGCTATTATTATATGATACATATTTATGTTAGCCATTTTAAATCTTTATTGGAACATAGGGTATAAAATTACATTGACCAATTAGTTGATTGGCTCAAAAAATTTGAAGGGTATCTATTATATGCCAGGCCCTGTGCTAAAGGCTTGAGAAAAAAACAGTCAATGAGATAAACAACTACGCAAGTGATACTATAGTAAGAAAAATGTACATATAGCTAGTAGGAAAAGCATTCATACAGGGAATATAAAGCAAGGTACCCAACCAAGCCAAACAAAATCAGGAAGGTTTCCTGGATGACCTGTTATCTAAGGTAACATCTACAGGTTGAGGAAGAGGATACCGTGGGGAAGGCTCAGCATACTGTGCACTCTGGGAAAGAAGTGTGGTTCAATAAGGCTAGAACAAATGGTACAACTAGGGAGACAGGAGATACGGCCAGAGAGGTAGGTCATAGAAGGCCTGGGTAAATCATGTTAGAGTAGATTTAACCTTGGAATTCTGTGAGACCTGACTCCAGTGCCTGGACACCTACCTCAGTGTGCTGCCACCCTCATTTAGAAAAAGCCTTGACTCTGGCTACAAAGTGAAGAAAGGACTGGTTAAGGCAAGACCAGAGCTAGAAAGACCAGCTGAGCAGCTGTATGATAATTCAGAGAACACACAATGAAGGCCCAGACCAGTATGGCATTGCGAATGAAAAGAATTAATTTGAGAGATCCTTAAGGGGTAGAACCAAAAGGCCTTGTTTGGGATTTCACAGCATGTGAAAAGCAGAGCGGGGTGAGCCAAGAATGACTCCCAGGTTTCTGGCTTGTGCAACAGGGTCAATGCCTTTAGTTTCTTCTTTATTAATTTTCCAATTTTTTTAACGGTAAGTATGTTCTGTTTTTACAATTTAAAAAACTATTATCTATTTTTAATAAAAAATGAACCAGTGTTGAGAAAATCAAGTCATCAAGCTATTTCTGCAATTTGATGGCAAAAAGAAAGAAAACGATTGAACCAAAATTTTGTTTTCCCTCTTTCAACCCAGGTTCTGCCAGAGAATGGAACCACAATTTGAAAGGACAGAGAGTTTGAATGTCATGTTTTGTTTTGTTTTTTTAAAGATTAGAGAAATGGAGGAGGAACTGGTAAAGGCAGAAATCAGAAAAATAAAAGAGGCTTACAAAAAGAAAATCCTTTATATATATATTTTCATTTAAACAGAACTCACAGTAGAGCCAAGGATATCAGGGAGAAATCTTGGAAATAGAAAAAAAAAAATCTACAAAGAATAATTTTTTTTTTTTTGCATTTGAAAAACTGTAAGCTTATTATACAGTAGAAAGAACATGAGCACTGGAATCAAAAAGACTTGAGTTTAAAGTTCCTCTGCTCAGCAGCAGTGTGACCCTGCGAAAGTTGCTAAACAGAGCCAGGCTCCACAGGTGCAGCACAGGGCAAACTACCACCTAGCTTAGGTAGGAGAATTAGGGGATACGTATGAGTGGTGAAAGAAGTAGCGATGAGTCTAGGTCCCCATCACCAGATTGATTCAATAGGTCTGAGCTTGGACCTCAGTATCTGTATTTTTAAAAAGCTCTATGGTTGATTCTACTGCATGGGCAAGGTAAAGAAACGTGCACAACTCAATACCTGGCACAGAACTTGGTGAGTGTTAGATGGTTGTTTTTAAGTACACAGATAGGCTTCTATCCTTTTTCATTAAGGCTATCATGACTTTTTTCACTAAACACAACAAGATCTGTCCTAAATGAGCAGCTCAGATTTTTCGCTGGAGGGAAAGCGGGGGCGAGGTGGGCAGTGACTAAAAGGAACAAAGAAAACAATATGAATTCCCTTTATGGTCTAAAGCAATACCATGGCATTTGAAAATTCAACATGAAGAGACATCAACGGTCTCTGACATGCGGTCATGTATACTTCTCCTGGGGCAAATTTGAAGAATTTCTGCTTCATGACGTGCAGGTCACCAGGCCACTTAGGTGATCTGGGTGCTTATCCACTGATCAGTGTACAAACTTCATTTAGGTTTTGTTGCACTCTATCATGTTCCTTGTAAAATGATCTCAAAAGCTACTAAACTACAAAAACATTTCTAAAACTGAGGAAATGGAAATTGTCTCAGAAAATATTCTAGCAAATGTCAAAAGTCTACTGTACAACCACATCTTATTTAACATAACAGAAAGGTCTTATCCAATTTCATAGTTTCCAGCAATAAAAGGCTGTATGAAAAGGTCAGAGTGCATGATATATAATGCACCCAATATTTCAATAATTTGTCTTTCTTCCTTGCCTCCTAAAACATGCTGGCTGTTCGAAAGGGTAATTGAAATGCCACCCTGGGAGAGGCTTGCTGACTATTATAAATGCAATGTGAGCCACAGAGAGGGGTTTCTGTTGGTCACCTTTAGTCCTCCACTGTAGGCCACAGACAGACTGGATTGTTAGCGCTAAGCACTAACCAAAAATCTAAGAAATTAAAATAGTTTAACAATGCTACTGAAGACTACGCTGTCTATGATTGGTATACTGCTTTTATTTCCTAGGTAGCCATCAACTTTCTCAGAGCACATGAGAACTATTGTAGACAAACATCAAGAGTCCCACAAACAGGACTGTTAGACACTAAATATGTAATCTGCATGTTAAGTCAGCAATTCTCTCTCTCTGAATACAAACTGAAGAATTTGGTTCAGGGGTGCTGATCCAAATTACCTAGTGGGAATTTAATTTTTATTTTGTGGTTAACCCTGTACTCCCCTGGAGTAATAGTGGAAAGATTACATCCTTCATTCCTTTATATTTAGAATTTAAGCATATGAGCTAAGTATGGATTGAAATATAAACTGCTTTCTTTGAATTCAAAAACAAGTATTTCAAACCTAAAACTCAAACAAATCTATATGATCTCAAGTCTTAATATACGAGCTTAAAGATCAGAAAGCCAGGCTGGGCCCCTTTCTGAGTCTTAGATTCCCATTCTAAAAGGGAACTCTGGACTAGATGACCTCCAAGATCCTCCTCACCTCCGATCACTAATGAAACTTCTCTATTTATTCACTTGAACCCCAAGAAATGACAGTTGCCCTCAACTCCCCACCTGATGCCTCCTTGGCCTCTGCCTGCTCTGCTCCCCTCCCCCATTATCTCAGGCAGCATCACAACCAGCTGCCTGGTGACTATCATCTCTCCGTGTTCTGGCCATTTAGCTTCTTTTTAAATTCTTTTCCTATTAAACTCTTTCTTAAAGAAAATATTCCAGCTCACTAGTGTTAGAAAGGTGCTTAATGATCTGGAGATTTTGTTAACTAAAATCATACTATAAATACAAGCAGCAACTAGTTACAGTAGAAAGAACATGAGCTATTCAGTTAGACAAAGTGTATTCCAACAATTTTGATGAGGTTCTTTACCTCAATTTCTGCTTCAGTTTTGCACAATGAGATAAATATTTATAATGGTAACTACCACGTACAGTTGTTGTGAAGATGAATTGATCATGGGCATATAAAACATACAGCATAATGCTAGGTACCTAGTAAATGCTCAGTTAATGTTAGCTGCTATACTATTATAGTTATCCTCATCATATTTTTTATTTTTATTATTATAGTATACAAGTCCCATTCTATGTTTCTAACAAATAAAATCATCTAACTGTTGTTTTCTAACTGAAACAAATGGAATCATCTCTGTTTCTTTTTACTGATATAGGAGGGATGTTGGGGAGACCAGCTGCCACAACTGGCAGGAAAAATTACATATTGTGGTTGCTGACTAGTGCTTGGAGTGAGGACTAATACACATTCACCAAAGTTATAAATCAGTTTGCTACTAAAATATTTTCCAGATTTCAAAACAGAGCTCTATAGCTTGTTCTATGATGTCAGAAATACCTTTAAAGAAATCATTAAATACTGTAAAATAGAAAAACATTGTTGAATGAGAAGGGTGAGTCTAAGTTACATGCCACAGTAAATGGTATCAAATTAAAAAAAAAAAAAAGCATCACTACTCGAATGTCTTCGTGCCTCTCCACCCCACTCCACAGGCATGAAGAACCATATTCTCCATGAACTTCTATGGGTAGATGGGCACTCACTAAGCACATCCAACAGGAATGTCAAGCCCACAAGTCCATGTCGTATTAGTTGTAATCACAGAATTTCAAAAGCAAACCAAACTAATATGGATAACATTTTTGGTTTACCATAGCATGTGATTTCGAATTGATTGTGAACCTTTCTTTAAATCATGGGTACTTGGTTATAAATATGCTTCATCTTGGCAGGTTATACTTTTTATCTTAAAGCATATTAAATCCTAAAAGAACAATAGTGATGCCATTGAGGGAAAGAAGAACTTCGTACCTTTTCTTACATAATGGTTCAAGACTTTTCATGTTATGCACAGCAGTTTTATGAAAATGTATCAGTTACCAGATGAAGGTGGTAATTTGTCACAGAGATCACCATTACAGAATATGCTTACTGGAAATCAGAGTGAAGAGCAGAAATGTGCAAACACAGTTCTTCTGTTAGCTGACTGTGGGCTTTGAATTGTTATAAAATTAACACTTCAGTATGTTTCCAAATAGTTACTTCATATGTGTGTTATTTGTATGTACAAATGTGTATAAATATATAAACTTGCAAATATGCAGAACTATAATTAAAAAGTACAATTGGTTTTCATTTACATCAAAACTTAAGCATTTAAATGGGTGCGACATCATCAACGGAATCACTTTCTGCTCATATATGCCCCCGAATAGACGTAGTTTGAAAGAAGTGTGATATGAGCCACAAATAAGGAAGAAGGAGGTTCTATCCCTGACTCAAGTAACCTGTGAAAATGTACTTACCACACTGGATGCCAGTTCTACTATAAAATAGTAGAGGCAGTGGCACTTCCCTTCCTACCAACCAGTTACTTGGTGGACTGAGTGAAATAATTAAAGTAAAATTATTTTTCAAATTGTTATATTTCTATAGCTTAAAATAGTAAGAGAATGATATATTCTCAAACCCTAAGAGCTGAACATATGGTTAGTTTAAGTGATAAGATTTTTTTCTTTCTTTTTTTTTTTTTTGCTTTTCATGAGTACTAGAGGAATGGATTAAGTGATAAGATACTCTTAAGACACTTTTGGCCGGGTGCAGTGGCTCATGCCTGTAATCCCAGCACTTTGGGAGGCCAAGGCTGGTGGATCACAAGGTCAGGAGATTGACACCATCCTGGTTAACATGGTGAAACCCTGTCTCTACCAAAAATACCAAAAATTAGCTGGGCGTGGTGGCGGGCACCTGTAGTCCCAGCTACTCGGGAGGCTGAGGCAAGGGAATGGCGTGAACCTGGGAGGCGGAGCTTGCGGTGAGCCAAGATAGCACCACTGCACTCCAGTCTGGGTGACAGAGTGAGACTCCATCTCAAAAAAAAGAAAAAGAAAAAGACACTTTTGCCACTTGGAGAAATATCCTAAAATGGAATTATAGCCTAACTCTATACATACATACATATATATACACACACATACACACACATATGCACATATACACATATGCTATATGTGTGTGTACATATATAAAAGTATGTAACATAGAGTTATGTCTGTTCCAAAAAAGGGGAAAGAAGTTTTTACAGAGATCTCTTTTATATCTCTCAAGAATACACGGCAAAATATTTTAGTACATAGGTCAACTTGGAATAAAAACACAGTATCTCATTTCTTGAGATAAAGTATTAAAACATATTTTATAAACTCTAAAGGGCTATATATAAAGCTTAGCAATTTTTGCCACTTTCATTAAAAAGTACATTTTGAAATGGGTGCTTACCTTCTCTTAGATGGTCTACCACGAAAGTAAAGCCTGTAGTTCTTGGATGTAAAACATATTCATATTTCTGAAGTCCATTCTTTTCAGCAAATGCGTTACTTCGAGCCTTGCTGTTTTCTAAACAAAACAATGGACCATTATAAATCATAAACTAAAGGGAAATAAATGAGGTAAGGAAAGAAGTACAGAATTTTTTTGATAAAAATAGCAGTTAGTTATTCTATAATGACTGAATACTGAGTCAAATGAGAAGATACAAACATTGCAGATGATCCGTTATCAAGATCCCAGACCTACTTATGTAACCAGACCCAGGTTTGGCTATTTGCTGCTCGAAAGGCCAAGTTTAGTGGGAGGGAAAGAAGGTTTTAAACAGAGAGTCAGCAAACTGAGAAGATAGGGAACTAGTGTTCTAAAGTCCCATCTTAAGTTTTAAAATTTATCATAGTGTTTTCAAAAGGAAACTTGCTATGGGAAATGTGTGGATGGCACAGGGTCTGTGTGTCTTGTTCTGATGGCTATCTTGGGTAACTGGCCATCCAGAGGTCCACTTGGCATTATTTGACTTCAGCCTGGTAGTAGTGGACTAATCGTTCACAACTCCCCCTAAGTGGGAGGATTCCACAGGGCCTCCATGCCTGGTTTGTTTCAAAATTAGCCTCTGGAATTTCTAAGCAAGCATATAGTAGATAAGCATACATGGTGCAAGGAAGTGTCTAGTGTAAAAAGAAGGAAAACAGAGTTTCAAAGTACATTTCGAGGCTATATTCTAAGACTAAAGAAAAAAAGTGTTAAAATGCATTTCAAAGCTGAGATGCTCGGTTATACGTACCAGAATTAAAAAAAATTATAAGAAAGGCATAAATAGATTTTTATACATTTTCTGAAATTCATATTCAAATATTTTAATTTCTTTAAAAGATTTCATAAAAGTCAACATTCTATGAAAATTAAAATGCTAATAAACTAAAATTTTTGTAAAACAATCCCTGTAAAAGAAAATTGAAATATTAAAATATAAAATGCTAATAAAACAAAACTAAGACACTAACAAAATATAATGACCTAGACATCCAGAAGAAATAACTAGCAATCAAATATATCAGATCAACATTCTTTAAAACTCAATAATTGAAGCCTTCCATGTAAACTGAAATATCTGCCTTGCTCAGGCACAGAGTATGCTAATATTACTAACCCAAACCACTCCATAACGGAATGGGCACATGATTAGCACATCATGTACAAACATCTGAACATGGTTTGGCTGAATATAGTTACGGAGTCAAGTACATGTTCCAGTTGTTGGCAAAACCTCCTTTTTCCATTCCATGAGGTAACTTTACAAGTTCCAAGAAGAACCAAACCCATTATTCAGCAAATACATTTGGAAAAAGTAAAGTGTTCAGAAATTTGGCCTCAACTGCTGGGAGAGATCATGAAATACTTTCTGATGACAGCAGATGTTAGAACCCGCAATCCTCAGCTACATTCCGAAATTTATAAACTATTATTCCCAGTTACAAGAAAAATACCTATATTGACACAACTTTACTAGGAGTGAATTTAAGATCACTGAATCTTCAAAGTCTCCAAAAACCATAGATGCCTTCCATAACACTGAAATATTCAAAGAACACTCCTATAGAAGGTGTTACATCATTTCATGATAGAGGAATTGAGCCAGGCAAGTCAAAAGTAAAGCCCCTACACATGAAGAGTAGTAAGTTCCTCTTATATTCATTTGAAGATACCCTGGGCATGGGGCTACAAAACAATACTTATATTATAGACAGCTGACAGGACCTTAAACGGGATTCGGAATCCCAGAGACACCACAAAGATGAGTAGTAACTACCCTTTAGTTTGGTCTTTCAGTTTATAAAACTCTGGGGATTCTGAAAGCAAAACTGAACTGTTGTAGAATGTGAGTACAAATATAAACAGCTCTAAAACAAATAGTCACAATGTGGGAAGGTAAAAATGATCAGAAATACAGAGAGATTAGAGATGCAGACTTTTCCATCTACCCCCTAGTTCATCTACCCATCCCCAGACTCCGTTATTGCTAGTAAGTGCACTAGCATCCCACTTTCTGACCACAGCCTGTCTTGTCACGTTTCTCCCTATAACTATCCCACTCCTGCACTCCTTCCACCCATGGGACTACTAGCAGCTGCTCTCAAACCAGCTGGGCACGTTCCCACCTCAGGGTCCGTGCAGTTGCTGCTCCTCCCTTCACCCAGAATGCCTTTCGCCCATACAGCTGCATGGTTTTCTGCTTTGTTCATTTAGTCCCTACCTAAATAGAAACTTAATAGAGAGGCTTTCCCTAACCATCCTGAATAAAACAGCACCCTACACTCCCTCTATGACTCTCTATCTCCTTATCCTGCCTTATTTTTCTGCATAGCACTTAGGACTGACATATTTTTATTAACTTAATAGTTTATCACCTGTCTTTCCTCATAGAACATAAAGTTCATGATAGTAGGGATAAAGATCCAGGCACTCATATACGAATTAAAAAGAATAAGTTGTATGTATATAGTAGGTGTTAAGTTATATGCAATAATATAATTGTTACAATCTTTCCAAATCAGGGAAATGGAACTCAAAATCATCATATACTAATTGTGATGACTAATTTTATATGTCAACTTGAATAGGCCATGATACTCAGGTATCTCGTCACATATTATTCTAGATGTTTCTGGGAAGCTGTTTTTTAGAAGAGACTAATATTTAAATTAGTAGACTGAGTACAGCAGATGACCCTCCACAATGGGAGTGGGCCCCATCAAATCAGGTGAATGAAGGTCTTAACAGAAAAAGACAGAGGTGCCCTCCTCTCCTCAACAAGGAAGAAAGAATTCTGCCTCTAGACTGCCTTTGGCCTTGAATTTCAACTGCTTCCTGGGATCTCCACTCTGCCGCCCTACCCTATAGATCATGGACTTACCAAGCTTCCACAACTGTAAGAGCCAATTCCTTAAAACAAATCTCAACCTCTTTCTATA
This sequence comes from Papio anubis, assembly GCF_008728515.1. NCBI lineage: Eukaryota > Metazoa > Chordata > Mammalia > Primates > Cercopithecidae > Papio > Papio anubis. The sequence goes on along the minus strand of NC_044989.1, from coordinate 30,391,685 downwards.
TATACACATCCTACTGGTTCTCCTTCTCTAGAGAACCCTAACTAATATGCCAATACAATATAGAACTCCCTAACCCAAGAATAAAGAATGAATACGGATGGGTGCACATATGTCTGCATGTGACCAAATGATTCAAAAGAAATGGATCAACATTAAAATAGTGTTCACTTATGGGCAGTCGGATTATAGCAAGTTTTGTGCACACTTCTATGTTTCCAAATTTTCCTTAATTAACATATATTGCTTCCATTAAAAAGTTATAACCAACAATAAAATATGAAGATAGAATATATGTAAAGTTAGATTTAAATGCACTAATTTAAATGTACATGCCAGCTAGATTCAGAACTTAAATTATAAAACAGTCTGATTGGGCTGAAAAACCCAGTTTAAGGTTAGTATGGTAGTAACTAAACACCTTTTAATTAACAGATACTTTTTCCAAACTGGAGATATTTTGTTAGCCTATTTTTAAAAATGACTTTTTTTTTTACCAGCTCAATACAATTATCTGTATTATACTGTTAAAAAAATATTTAAAAGCTTCAGGATCAGTCTGTTTTTTCTCCTTGGCAAAGTCTAGCTTTAAAGGTAAATATCATTTGCATTTAAAATATATATGCAACTACATCATGTAATGGTGAGCACTCTGGACTCCAAAATTATGCAACTAGATGTAGAGTTCATCACCTATAAAAGGAAACCTGAGAACAAATATAGAATGAAAAAAGTTTTACATATACATTTTATGACTCTGAAGGTCTAATGTATGAACATATTAACACTAATGTAGCAGTAACATATGACCTTTCTTTCATTAGTTTTTGTTTACCAAATAACTTTCAAAGTTGACATTCTTTGGTGTATATTTTCGCATTCACAAATATAAATCTATCATTTCAGTAAATGGCTTTCTATACTCAAACAAAGCTGATATTTCAATATCGAAATTTAGGTATTATACATTCTAAATATTATAAAATTTAAATATGGCCACCTATCCCTTATAATTTCCTAATGATAATTTAGTTCTGGAAATCAACTTACAACTTACAAGAATATATTTTCCAGTTTCCACAAGCAGCCATTATTATCCTCAGTATTATCCTCTGTGATACAACCACTTTTAGAATCTCAACTGTAAAAATTCAAATATATACTACACAGTTGGCATATATTTTAGAGATCTGACTAGTATATAAAAAGTGCCACCGTTCATTTAGCTCAGTTCCATCTGCAATAGATGTGTCAAAGATCTCTTAATTGCTACCTACAGTAAATCCTAAAATACCTTAATTTCCCTTAACAATCTATTATGGCTCAGTCACCTATTCACTTGCTTAAATATGTATGTAATGTCTATTTTTCATCTTGAACTCTCTTTTGTAATGAGTTCCATAAATTATTATGTCCGCAGTGTGAACAGTATGTTCATTTACCTGTTCTCCTCTCTTAAATTCTAAGGGTTGCCCTTCTTAGTCTATTACCAAAAATTTGAAAGTTCAGTCCATGTTCTACCTCTCCATACTACTTGAGATATTAGATTTCAGTTCTCTCCTGCTTCAGCCTGTCTTCCCTTATACAGCAGAGCTGTAAGATCCACTGAATCCTTCTCAAATTCTGCTGTATTTTTCTTGAAGTTATCGGGACTATTAAAAGCAAATTTTGGTCTTTTGAGTCCAAAGATTCTACAGAAGTACTTTCTGTCTAAGCTATGCCCCCACCGCCACTCCTCCCAGTATCAACCAGAGCAGTTCTGCTTTTATCTGTCTTATCATCTAACATCCTTGATAGAAGGCTTCATCTGCAAAAATAATCCATGGTTTAAAAAGTGTGAAAACTATTGATTTAGTAAGGATGACAGACTGTTGAGTATTTTGTTTATAGTTTTTGTAAGACTTTCTTGAAATCCATTGGCAATTCCTAGCCTATACGGTTTAAAATCTGGTAGCCAGGTGTGGTGGTAGTATCTGGTGTAGGCCCAAATACTATAGGCTTGAGCCCAGGAGTTCAAGGCCGCAGTGAACCATGATCATGCCACTGCACTCTAGCCGAGGTGACAGGCTCAAAGAAGAAGAAAAAAAAAGTTTAATATTCAGGAAGGCAGAAAAGTTATAAACATGTCTTCCTGTGTCCTCGCTACAACTCAATGATGGCTGAGTTTTCTTGAAGAAGGGCAAAGCTATTCCTGCTTGTAGCAAGGATAGGGCTTAAATATCAGGAGACAGGTAACCTGTTAATGTAAATCAACAATAACTGAAATTAGTTACTATCAGATCTTTTTCTTATGAGGAAGAAGCTGAGGAGTAGGAAGGGTTTAATGGATAAATACCTTAAAGGGGATAAGAGAATATAAACAACAGGTAGGGGAGGATAAACATTATCTAAAACACGATTTTAAAACTACGCTTACATAAGGATAAAAGCCTGATATTTTAAAATATATTCTGAGGCTTAAAATATAAAGTTCAAAGATGGCAAGTATGAATAATATGACCTCTTGGAGTTGCCTACTATAAATTAAATGGGCTAGAAACCAAGAGTTCTGAGTCCTAACATGCTATTGATTAACTGAGTGACCTTAGGGATAAGCCATTAATTTTTTTGTTTTGATTTGTTTTGTTTTGAGATGAAGTCTCGCTATGTAGCTCAGGCTGGTCTCAAACTCCTGGACTCAATCCATCTTCCAGTCTCAGCCTCCTGAGTAGCTAGGATTCCAGGCATGGACCACCACACCTGGAAGAGCCCTTATTCTTATTGGTGTTCAGTTACTACTTCTGAGAAATGAGAAGTTTAGACTACATGATTTCTAACTGTGCCAAACCCAGGCTACCTTACCTGTGAGATCAGTCCCTTCTGGGAATATGAGGAGTTGAAGTGGTTCGTGAATATCACAAAAGTAATCAATCATGTCTTCAAAATGGCTCTTGTCATCCTTCCATTTCCTATGAATGAAGATATAGGCAGCAGCCTGCATGGCCCAACCTAGAATCAATTTAACAAGTATTTACCTATAATTTTATTGCCAATATCCACATATTATTGAATACAATATTTCAGTTTTCTGGTTTTACTATAAATTATTTATTATCATAAATGCTCCATGATATACCATAAATTCAGCACTGATCTTGGCTTAAAAAACTAACATATATATATGAGAAGATCCTAAAAGAGATTTGGTAATCATGAGGTTTGCAAAATTCTCAAAATTATCTTTTCAAGTGAAAACTAGCTATTAAAATATTAAGGAAAGAGTTTTTCCTTAGTATTTATCACTAACTTATCCAAAATTTTAACAATCCTAGCTAAACAGATATTTTAACCAAGATACCTACAGGAGATAAAAGAATATGTGCTGACAGCTTACAGAGCAGTAAGCAAAAGACTGTTGTCAAGTGTATAAGCATTCTCTTTAATATTTCCCTTCTGATACTACTCAAGTCTCTAAATCCAACTGCTATTTTCAATGTTAGCCACTTTCTATTGCATTGAAAAGGGAAATTGTGTAATGGTACTAAACACACTAATCAGAGTGTACACTGTGACTACATTCCTTTTCTCTAGGGCAAATCACCCTTGCTCTTTGAAGAGGGAGTCCTAGATGTGCCATGTTTAGATGACCAGCCATCTCCCCCTGGCCACAATGACCAGAATTACTACGGTAGATACCTAACTGAGGCAGCCAATCCAATAGTCTGTCCAATAGCCCACAAAGCATGAAGAGCTTGGGCAAACACAGTAAATACCTAGGCCAACTAAATGTTCCCCCTCAGAAATTTCACCTAGGACCACAGAGAAAACAGACAAGTTGGTAGCACACAGTCAAATGGACAGACCAAAGAGCAGAGGGGCTGAGGCAGGATAAAAACAGCATACAAGAGGCCACATGCAGTGGCCCATGCCTGTAATCCCAGCACTTTGGGAGGCCGAGGCAGGCAGATCACCTGAGGTCAGGAGTTCAAGACCAGCCTGGCCAACATGGTGAAACCCTGTCTCTACTAAAAATACAAAAAATTAGCCAGGCGTGGTGGCAGGTGCCTGTAATCCCAGCTACTCAGGAGGCTGAGACAGGGAGAATCACTTGAACCCGGGAGGCAGAGATTGCAGTGAGCTGAGATTGCACCATTGCATTCTAGCCTGGGCAACAAGAGTGAAACTCCATCTCAAAAAGAATAAATAAAAGCATGCAAGAGTGAAGGGCAAAAGCTCCAGATAAGCCAAGCCCCCTAAAGCTGACTATGATTCATAACAAAAGACAGTTTTAATATCCGCAAGTCCTGGCCAGTCTACAGATCCACCTCTTGGATATCCCTGAGAATCCACCTCTCTTCCTGCTATGCAGGAATAGAGGAATAATAAACTCTCATTATTTCAGCTGGTGGTTCCTTGCAAGCAAAGAACGCAACTAAGACAACAGCTATCATCATTTGGTAAATACAGCAGTACCCTGAGAATACATAAAAATAATGTATTTAACAGTGATTAAATACACACATAGCCGGGCATGGTGGCTCATGCCTGTAATCCCAGCACTTTGAGAGGCTGAGGAGATGGATCACCTGAGAGACCAGCCTGGCCAACATGGTGAAACCCTATCTCTACAAAAATACAAAAATTAGCCAGGCATGGTGGCAGCTGCCTGGAATTCCAGCTACTCGGGAGGCTGAGGGGGGAGAACTGCTTGAACCTGGGAGGCAGAGGTTGCAGTGAGCTGAGATCGCACCATTGCACTCCAGCCACACAACAACGTAGTTGGGCAATGGAGCAAGACTCCACATCAAAATAAAAAATACACATACACACACACACACACACACACCACGCTTTATTTGGTTTGGGTAAGTCCAAACTAGAATACTGTATTTTACATATATAAATAAGCATGTATTAAAAAGTTCACTTCAGTGTATAGGTCTTGCTGATAAGCATTCAGTTACTAGTCACTATAATGTCAGTCTCATTCACCAATATTGGACATGACCCCACACTGCCTGCTCCCACACATCTGTCCTTCATTGAGGACACTTAGGCCCACAGAGCAGTGCGTGTAAGCAGTACAGCTCTGGAGTTAAACCACCACAAGCCAGCTGTTCACCCTTCAGACCCAAATATAAAATGAGCACAATGCAACACTATTTACCTGAGGGGGACTGATGTGAGAAACAAATAAGATTATTTAGCACAGAGTGTTCAACAGGTAGGCACTATTGTTATAATCAACAAGTTACAATAATATCAAGAATATAGCATCAGGGATTGTAAAATGTAACAAAAGAGTTCCTATTCACAACAGCAAAACCAAAATGTGCAGAAATAAACCTAATTACCTTGCAAGAGTCACATGAAAACAATTACTTAACTAGAAAGAGATGGAGAGATTACACAATGTTTTTGAACTCAACCAGTGATGCCAATGATCTCCAGTGAAAATTTCAATAGCATGAGGGTGTGTGAGAATTTGGCTATTTGACAAAGCCAAAAACTAAATAAAGCTACAGATTATCTATAATAATAAAAAGGTGAGAATATTCAAGATAACTTTGCAGTAGAATAATAAGCAGGAAAGACATGAACCATTAAACAAGTGTATTATGAAGCAACAATGATTAAATCAAAAGTACACCTGCAAAAATAGGTGAATGGAAAAGAATGCAAGACTTAGATAAAAGTCCTTGAATATGTTAAGGATTTGGTACATAATAATGACAGAATTTCAGATGAGTGGGTAATGACTGAGTTGGTGTTTTTTAAACATTTTTATAGAGGTATAACTTACAGTGAAGTGTTCAAACAGTAAGTATATATAGGTATAGAGCTTAATAAATTGTCACATATACATATATGCCTGGCTGTCACCCAGTTAAGATACTGAACATTTCTAAAATCCTCAGATGCTCCCATGTGTCCCATTCCCAGTCAAACCTTCCCCTCCCAAAAGAAAACCACTACTCCAACTTCCAACACCATAAATCATATAAGTAGAATCACACAGTATATATTCTTATGTATTTTGCTTCTTATGCTCAATAATTTTGTCGATGAGATTCATCTATGTTGTTGTGTGGCAGCATTTTCTTCCTTGCAATGCCAGTATTGATATAATTGCTGGTGTCAATTATATAAATATGCCACTGTAGACCAATATACAGTTTATGCTTTTTATGAAGATTCCTTGTCTATTAGGAATAAAGCTAATACAGATAATCTTGTACCTGTCTTTTGTTGAACATGAGCACCCAATTATGTTGAGTAGATAACCAGCAGTGAAACTGCTGCCTCATAGGGTTTGTGTCTGTGCAGCTTCAGTAGATAGCACCAGTTCTTCAAAGTGATTATACCAATTGACACTCCCACCGGAAATGTTCCAACTGCTCTATCTATATTTTCCCCAACACTTAATCTTAGGAGTTCTTCTCATTTTAGCCATTAGAATTCACGTGTAGTAGTTCTGATTCACATTTCCTGTATAATAATGCTGAACACCGTTTTTTGTTTTTTTGTTTTTTTTTCGAGACGAAGTCTTGCTCTGTCACCCAAGCTGGAGTGCAGTGGTATGATCTTGGCTAACTGCAACCTCCGTCTCCTGGGTTCAAGCAATTCTCCTGCCCCAGCCTCCCGAGTAGCTGGGACTACAGGCACCCGCCACCATGCCCGGCTAATTTTTGTATTTGTAGTAGAGACGGGGTTTTGCCATGTTGGCCAGGCTAGTCTCAAACTCCTGACCTCAGGTGATCCAACTCCTGGCCTCAGGTGATCCAGCCACCTCGGCCTCCCTAAGTGCTGGGATTACAGGCGTAAGCCACCACACCTGGCCAACTGAGCACCTTTTCATATTCAAATTAGTAATTCAGATTTCTTCATTGTAAAGTACCTCTTCCAAACCTTTTTTTTTTTTTTTAATTGATTTGTCTGTCTTTTTCTTAGTTTTTGGGATATGAAGTCCATCAGCTATAAACACAGACACACACATACACATATACAGAATATAAACATGTCATCTTCTCCATGTACTTGGTGTTTTCTGTGTCCTGCTCAAGGAATCTTTGCCTATCCCAAACTCATTAGGACATTATTCATGTGTTCTTCTATTAGCTTTACTGTTTTAACTTTCATGAGTTTATGCATGATCCATTTCAAATGAATTTTTGTGGATTATGTGAAGCAGAGGTTAAAACTCTTTGTTTTCTGAATGGACATTCAATTGACCAGTGGCAATTATTTAAAAGGCCAAGAGATTATAATTTAAATAAAACATTTTAAAAGCATTATAAAAGAAATACATGTACTGTAAAAAAAAAAAAAAAAGTCAAATAATACAAACGTAAGTAGACTAAAACATAAAAATACTCCTTTATCACTACTTCCCTCAATTGTACTCTACCAGTCATAATCTCTTATTTGTAATCATGAGTAAAAATTTGATGTGGGCAGGGCACAGTGGCTCACGCCTGTAATCCCAGCACTTTGGGAGGCCAAGGCGGGTGGATCACCTGAGGTCAGGAGTTTGAGACCAGCCTGGCCAACATGGTAAAACCCTGTTTCTACTAAAAATATAAAAATTAGCCAGACGTGATAGTGCACGCCTGTAATCCCAGTTTCTCGGGGGCCGAGGCAGAATTGCTTGAACCTGGGAGGCAGAAGTTACAGTGAGGCGAGATTGTGCCATGGCACTCCAGCCTGGGTGACAAAAGTGAAACTTCATCTCAAAAAAAAAAAAAAAATTGATGTGAATTTTTCCACTCCTTGAGAATTTGTTACATATATGATTGGTGCTTTTAAAAAACATGTTAGTTCCAGTTAAGACTGGTTGTAAACACACACACACAGGATCATACCTTCTACACTTTCCTACAATGTGTTTATTTCATTGACCATGTCTACACATAGGGAACTACTTCATTTGATAAATAACTGCATTGTATTCTCTAGTAGCAATTCTCAAACCAGTTTTCTCTTTTTAATTTTCCAAACTTGTATGAACTGAGTTTTGTGAAATTCAATGAGTTAGTAGAAAAATAATCTCACACATGGATGTGGTAACAATGTCACATTATTATAAGCGTTTCTAGGCCGAGCACGGTGGCTCACGCCTGTAATCCCAGCACTTTGGGAGGTCGAGGCAGGCGGATCACGTGAGGTTGGGAGTTCGAGACCAGCCTGACCAACATGGAGAAACCTCGTCTCTACTAAAAATACAAAATTAGCCGGGCATGGTAGGGCATGCCTGTAATCCCAGCTATTCACGAGGCTGAGGCAGGAGATCGCTTGAACCCAGGAGGTGGAAGTTGCAGTGAGCCAAGATCGGGCCACTGCACTCCAGCCTGGCCAACAAGAGCAAAACTCTCTCAAAAAAAAAAGAGTTTCTAAATACTTACTCTAACTTACTCTGTTTCTATTCTTATCTTATTGTGGAATTTAACAGTTTGCTGACTGGTACTGTTATACAAATCATACTTCAACAGCACTGCTCTATGATAGAGATACACCCTGATTGTCTAGTACCCTGTTATCATTCAGGCTACATCCTGAGAATTTCTTCTCTTTATGATAAAAGTTTATGCTGTTCACATTTATTGGGATAATTTTTTTCTTTTCCTGATATCTCATTTTATGTTTCCTGTTTGTTATACTCCCTTGCAGTTTTTTGCTCCCCCTACCCTGGTCCATTTTTCTCCCATTTTCTGTCTTAATTGAAATTAATTTCCTTTGTTCCCTCCCTTTGTTCTCTAATGTGGAAAGGAGCAAGCTATGGCCCATGGACCAAATCTACTCTGCTGCCTGACTTTGTATATATGGCCCACAAGAAGAATGTTTTGTGATGTGAAAAAATTACATGAAATTAACATTTCAGTGTTTATTTATAAATAAGGTTTTATTGGCACTCAGCCATACCCATCTGTTTATGTATACTGCCTGTGGCTGCTTCAGTATTACAATGACAGAGGAAATAGGTACAACAGAGATAGTATGGACCACAACCTAAAATATTACCTAGTCCCTTACAAAATAGTCCCTTGTTGACCCCTATTGTAGTGGTTTGGAAATTGTATACCCCGTTTTCTTCTTTTAGAATTCGCCCTTAAAATATTTTCACCCTTCTATTTTTGACAAATGCATTTAAACATCTAAGTCTATGAACATTGGGTTAATAAATAATAACCTCTGAACAAAAAAGCATGCCCTCAATTCTATCACTAATTAGAGTTTAGTTTAAATTTAAATTTCTTAAAATAGTAATAATATTAAAAAGGATATGCTTTCCTCTTGCCTTTCTTATAAGATTTGTAGAAATCACCCAACAGCTGCAAAAAATACTATTTTACTGCAACAGCAATTATATAATAATTACTGTAAGTATTATTATAACTAACACATTCCTTAAACTTGACAGAAACATTTATTATTATTTAGATTTGACCATAAGTTTGCTGGTTTCTTTGCTCATCATTTCTTCTTGTTGCCTACGTCTTCCTCTTAGTTCTCCTCAAAATAATTTATTTTAAAAAATGTCTGAGTCTTTGCATTCCTGAAATGTATTTGTTTTGTTCTCAATTTTAGAGGCTAGTTTGGCTAAAAACAGAATTTTGCGGTTCCAAATCATTTTCTCCTTAGAATATCAAAGCAATTTTCTGTAGTTTTCTATCATTGAATATGGCTAGTAAGAAATCTAGCTATACAAATTTGTACAGATAACTAAGTTTTCCTAATTGGGTAATTTATTTCTTTCTTCTGGAAGCTTTTATAATTTTCTCTTCATTAAAAGAAATTTAATGAATTTCTTTTACAGAAATTCATTAATGTTAGTCTAGGTATGGAACTTTTTTCATTAATTCTGCCCTGCAGTTGGTAAACTCTTCCAATATTTGAGTCTTTCTTTAATATAGAAAACATTCCTTCCATTTAAGAAGATACATTTTTTTATCTTCATTCTCTCATATTTTCACCTGGAAATTCTGGAAATTCTGTTAGATGTTAAAACTTCTGGATCTCTCCTCTCATACTTTTCATTTCTTTGCCATTTGACAACTTTACGGATAATCCCTTGGCTTGATCATCTAACTAATTTGTCAGCTAGCTATACCTGTTCTACTAATTTAGTTTATTTCAAAAATCATATTCTTAATCTTCAAGATTTGCAAGTGGTCTTTTTCATAGCAGCTATTTTTAGGAACAAATTGTGTAATTATAATAAAAAGGTTTACTGTGTGCTTACTACATGTCTAATATTGTTCCGAGCATTTTTCGCTAATTCAATTAATTCTCAAGACAACCTTATGAAATAAGTAAAATTATTATCCCTATTTTATGAATGAGGAAACTGAGAGACATTGAGGGCTAAAGACATGGTAAGTGGTAAAACCAGATTTTAAACACAGGCAGTCTGACACCAAACTTGATGTTTTTAAATCACTGTACTAAACAGCCTCTCTGCATAGATACTTCAATCTTTCCACAGGTATTAATTACACATAGTTTAAATTCTCCTCAGAGAATTATTTATTCATCAGAGATTAGATTTTCCAGTTTTTAGTACTAGATACTGTTTAACATTTTCCTTGAATGTTTACTAATTCTGCAGAGTATCATACTTGTAAAGGATGTTCTAGACTGAACAATACTGACAGATCGAATGTATTTCTGCAAGTGAGAAAACCTCTTGCTCCCCATGTGGGATGGAAGTGGTAGCAATATCCATGAGGTTTTGCTATAAAACTTTTCTAATATTTTGTTCTATCTTCTAGAAACTCCAAGCCAATATTTCTAAATATTTTTTACTTCCTTTAGCTTAAATGTTTTTCTCTTTTTTTCCCCACAAAAAAAATCACAGGAATACCTGGCAAGGGTTTTGTTTTTTTCCCATTTCATTGTCATCAGTGCAAATTTTATCCATGTTTAAAGTGTTACTCAGATTTTTCTTAATGTTGAGATCCTCAAAAATCACATTTTAATGACATTTATTTCATATTTCTATGAGCTTATGATAGTGCAACCTGTATCGTTAAAATTAGTATATATAATTTGTCTTTTTCATACTTTTCCACTGCGGGATATTCTGTCTTTAACCTGAATTTCTCAGACGAGGGCTGGGAGTCTGGCAGGTTTATAAAGATAGAATCTGTATATCCTGGCATAGCTCCACTACAGCTATCTTCTTTCTAAAACCTCATTTATGTTATCAGCATTGCCTTCTCAAAGCAGTTGTAAGTAATCCCTGGGCATACTCTATTGTCCAAACCTAGCTCATCATTTTAGAACCTAGTTTTGACTTACATTCCCTTTTACCAAGTTTTAGAGTTGCCTAGGGAGGGAAAAAAATAACTATTTACTTGAATGTGTATTTTGGCATTATGCATTCTTAATAAAAAGTAAGGCTTTTCACAACTTTTTTTTTTCATTTCAGTGTAGATGAATATAATTTAGGGAGTAACGAAAACATCAGCACTACTCACCAATGCTCTAATAACTGAATCTCAACAATAGGGTAAAATTTATCACTGTTGTACTCATAGTAACTCAATATGGTATCTACTATGGCACTATGAATATGACACCAGAAGCAAAAAGCAAGGCAGAAGAAAGATAGACAACTGCTCCTTCAACATTATTTTCAATCCTGAATAAAGGATGTGGATGCAACCAAGGAAATGCTACCCATAGTCCTCTATTAAATGAGAATGAACAACAGGAACAGATGCAAATTTTATATAAACTTTTATCACAAAGATCATAAGAAAATACTGTATTTACTGAGTGTGGATCTGTCCATAATAATAGTAGTTATACAAATAAATCAGGGAATTAAGTAACAAGTAGTTATACTTTTCAGAATTTCAACTTTTATTAGGGCGCTAAATGCTGGATAGACAAAGTTAGGGAAGATCTATCTTTTCTGAACTCACATTACAAACTGAGTAATGCTCTCCACATCCCTCTTCTAAGATGATTAATTTCCACGAAGGCTTTTAAAAACTCTGATGAGAGGTAATTTTATGACCTTTTTGCAGCAATAATCCTGTTGTAGTATGCCTGTATCGTTAGGTTTCAAATGTGACTGTGCTGAAAATACAAGATAGAAATCAAAGTATAAAATATGAGCAAGTAATAATTACATAATATTCTAACAAACTTAATTCTAAATATAATTTCAAACTTGAAACACCAAAAAGTGGAGAAAAATGGAGAAACCATTTGTACTACAAATTTCACTAGATTCCACAAACATAATCATATATACATGCAGACAGTAAAAATTCTTGCTTGACACTGAGGCTTCTTGGTTGTGATTACAATTTTGGGGTTCATGTTAACAGGAGAGAGACCAAACTAATCTTTCATATTATATGAGATTGGAAATTTGACCAATTTTCTTAATGAGTTATTGTCTGAGATATTTCTTCCTGTTGCAAAACTGATTCCTAAGTACATTGCTAGCTGTGCACACTGAGAGGACCTATAATCAAAGACATCCCAGTAGTGATTAACATATGGTAGGCAGAATAATCATCCCCCAAAAGATGTCCACATCTTAATTCCTGGAACTGTGAATGCACCGTGTTATACGGCAAAGGAGAATTAAGAGTGCTAATCAGATGAATTTAACGTAGTGAGATTAGCCTAGATTACTCTGCTCAGTGTAATCATAAGTGTCATTAAAGGTGGGAGAGAAACCCCATAAATATATATATACTTACTATGTACCTATGAAAATTAAAAATAATTTTTTTAAGTGGAAGAGGGAGGCACAAGATGACTTAGTACTGATGTGAGAAGGACTCAACCAGCCAATGCTGGCTTTGAAGACAGAAGAAGCGGCCACAAGCCAAGGAATGTAGGCATCCATTAGAAGCTAGAAAAGGCTAGGAAACAGATCCCATACCAATCCTACAGAAAGAAACCAGTCCTGCCAATGCCTTGATTTCAGCCCAGCAGAACCCACATCAAACCTCTAAAACTGTTATATAATAAATTTGTGTCCTTTAAACCACTCTATATTTGTAGTGTAAGCAGCAATAGGAAACTAATAAAGAGCATAGTAAGTGCCTAGATTTTAGTTTCTCACATCATTCTTCAAAAAAAGGGATCTAGGGCTCCTTAGAGAAATGCTGAGTCTAGGGATGGGGCAAGGAAGAATACAAGATGAACCTGGAGAATTTAAAGTGCCAAAAAATAAGTAGTTAAAAGAAAAAAGATGGTAGTATGTCAAAAGGACACAAGAGCCAACCTTCAGGAACTCCCAGGCTGGGCGCAGTGGCTCATGCCTATAATCTCAGCACTTTGGGAAGCCAAGGCAGGAGGATGGCTTGAGCCCAGGAGTTCAAGACCAACCTGGGCAACATAGCGAGACCCCCTACTTCTCTACAAAAAAAAAAATAAAAAGTTGTTTTTTAAAATTTATTTTAAATTAGCCAGGCAAGGTGGCATGTACCTATAGTCCCAGCTATTAAGGAGGCTGAGGCAGAAGGATTGCTTGAGCCCAGGAGGTCAAGGATGCAGTGAGCTGTGAACGTACCACCACACACCAGCCTGGATGACAGAGCAAGACCTTGTCTCAAGAAAACTCCCAATGGCCAAAGCTAGCCATTACTTTCAGTGGCAAAATAATGATAGTACCGGATTATAATCTAAAAAATAAAATAAATATCAATGAGTCCATACTGATATAATTAAATTACTAATTAAATAAATGGGGAGTAGGGGCAAATTTTTTCCACAGAGGTATGAATAATATATATAAATACTCTACGCTCCAGGAGGTGGAGCTTCATTCCTTTCCTCCAACAGCCAGCCTTTGAGTGTGGGCTGTGCTTAGTGGATAGAGTATGTAAATGTAAAGGGGAAAACAGCATCTTTGCAGTAGACAAACCTCACAGATACCACCTAACTAAGTGATTAAGATTAACATCACCAGTGATAAGTCAGGCTGATATCATGAATCTCTCTGATATGATAAGGGTACTTCACCTCTGCAGTATTCTACCCCCAAGCCTACAGCTCTAGTCTAATCATGAGAAAACATCAGAAAAACCCAAACTGAGGAACATTCTACAAAATGTCCAACCAGTACTTTTCAAAGGCACCATGAAAAGCAAGAATATACTATCACAAAATGAAGAAAGACTACAGAGATACAATGACTAGAAGCAAGATAGTATTCTCAATTGGATCCTAGAACCACAAAAGGACATTAGTGGAAAAATTGGTGAAGTCTGAATAAAGTCCATTGTTAATAGTATTGTATCAAAATTAACCTCTTGTTTTGACAGATATACCATATAACATCAGAGAAGCTGGGTGAAAAAGATAGGAAAATTCTCTGTACTGTTCTTACAAATTTTCAATAAATCTAAAATGATTCCATATAAAAAGTTTACTTTAGAACATCTATTTGTTGATGCAAACTTCTGTTTGACTAAAAAAATACACAAATAATGGCCATTTTCCATTCAAAATCAAGACCTAAATAATCTTATTTGGAATTTGCTTACTATACCATATTACTTGGTTGTAATAATTGAAGATTATCAGTAACAGCATTTCTAAAGATATAGTTTTGACATTATTTTCATTGTGGAAGAACATTTTTAATTCTTGGCTACATAATATGTCCCTGCCTGGTATTCATTACACAGCAGTGTAACACTCAGAAACATCTGACTTCAAGCATAAGGAAAATATTTTCTGTAAGATTTGTTATAAGAAATAAATGGGGAAAAGCCATATATTTTCAATGACATATATAATAAATAAAACAGCTAATTCATTTTCCCCCCAGGTCTTACAATGTTGCCTTTCTCTTTTAAAATACCTGCACAATTTACAGATACTTAGCCACAAGACAAAGAACAACAAAGAAGGCACTGGAGTCAAATTATCTATTAAAGTTACCAACTTTGAGATACAGTTGGGTTCATCATGCATATCTTTTCTATTATTATTGCAAACTGCCGTTTCAAAGTTGGTTCAAAACTGATTACTATATGATTTATTTCATTTGTGTTTTTCCACCAAATACAAAGTAGATTCAAAACCCTAAATCTCTCTCCAATTCTATATTTCTTTCTACTGAAGTTACCGTTATAAAAGCATGTCTTTCAGATAATTTTAGAATGTAATTATTAATTTAAGCAAAGGAATTCCTCAATTTTCAGCAGACCTGAGGGTACTAAAAGTAGTAGAGGTGAAATTCGCTTCCTAGCTCACATCTGGGATATCTAGCAGCCTAACGCAATGTAAATCTGCTGAGGTATTAGAAATAGTACACATCAACAGGATATCCAATTTAGGTAACCAATTGCATTAATGTCAGTAAGTGATTGATTAGATAACCTTAAAGCTCCGAGCCATTTCTCCTGGCCAAAGAAACTGTCAACTTTACACAGCTCAGGGCTTGAGCTCTATTCAGAAGTCAGCTAACATATTCAAAACAAAAGCTTCAGTTAAGTTACTTAGATTTCAGTGCCATCCTAAAAAATTACTTAGTTCTCAATGTCATTCTAGAAAGAAGGGTAATCCTGGTAAACTGCCTGGCAGATGATTTAAATGAATTGAACCTTTCTTTTCTTCCCAATGGAAGAAAGTAAGGACTAAGCTCTAATTTTTTATCTTGCCCAAATTCCTTTCTAAGGGATCTAGGGAATCACGCCCTACAAACCATAAATTCTCATCACATGAGCTTTGTTTAACCCTGTATATTGTGACTTACTTTCCAGTCTTACTCAGGCATAACAAGGGAAAAAAATCAAAATGTTTTACCCCAAAATATATTACCTTGCCATACCTTGAAATTGCCTTGAAAAGTCTTTTGTGGGAAAAATCCACATTCTATAGAGAATCCCAATCACCCTTTGTTTTACTTCCTTTCTTTCCAGATCTAGGAGATAATCAACTACGCGCCAGACACCCTTTTGAATCTGATAAGAAACATTTTACAACCTGCTCTCTCTCTCTGAAGTTTGCTATCTGAGAGATTCCTCTGCACAAAAAAACTTGGTCTCAGCAATCCTTTACCTTAACCTAAACAATCCTTTCCATTAATCCCAGGTCCTCACATAAACTCAGCCAATTGTAAACCAGTAAATGTTTAAATTTACCTATAGCCTGAAAGCCCCTGCTTTAAGTTGTCCTGCCTTTCTGAACCAAACCAATGTATTTCTTAAATGTATTTGATTGATGTTCCATGGCTCCCTAAAATATATAAACCCAAGCTGTACCCCGACCACTTTGGGCACATGTTCTCAGGACCTCTTGAGGGCTGTGTTACGGGCCATAGTCAGTCACATTTGGCTCAGAATAAATCTCTTCAAATATTTTACAGAGTTTGACTCTTTTCGTCAACAAAAGTATATCTCCACTACTTACCAGGCCATGCATTAAAACTCATCTCGGCCAAGCAATGCTGGCAACCAAAACTACAAAATCAACAATTACCAAAACTTATGTTTCAAATGCCAGTAGAATTGCTAAAATGAAATAATTTGTTATACATCTAAAAATAAGCAGAGATGTATGTGTGTCTTCCAGGCAACAGAACTAAAATATGTTTAATATATTCTACTTTACTTGATGGTTTTCATAAAAATTTTCATTCATGACTAGCATTAATAAAATTTACTGAATGAGTAAATCAAACAATGGATACATTTCTCATGGCTTGGTGAAATAGGGGAAAGCAAGTTACATCAGGATGCTTTTGGCTATAAATAACAGAATACTAATCTAAAAGTCATATGAACAATTTGGGTTTACGCTTCTCACATAAAATAAAGTCTGGCCCCAACGCTAAGTTCAGGAGCCGGGATCTCCCATTCTACTATGCCATCCTCGTGATGTCTGAGGACCTCCCCCTCTTTGAGGGAATGTTTGCAAAAGCTGCAAGCCTCAGGTGCTAACACAATACCGACCACAAGCCGAATAGGAGTGGCACTGGCCCTTCACTGACTTCTTTCATCTTATTAAGGAGGAATATCTTTCGCAGAGACTCCAAGACTCTCCCATAAGACCCTTTGGTTAGACTGGCTCAAACAACCATCCCTGCTGACAGGAGGCTGAGAAAGCCAGTATCAAGTATTTTCATTCTCTGTCATAGGATGTGTGCATCACCGTGGTTCACTGTTAAGATTAGTAAAGTCCTACTTCTGGCCTTTAGTTGTTAATATGTGGAATAACACAGGGGAAGAAGGCTGTTGTGAAGTTTTATATGATCAGTTAATAGGATATCATAATCTAATAAATGCAATAAAGAAGGCCAGGACATCAGAAAGTTTGCTGTGACAGTAATAGCTATAGTATAGTTAATAAGTAGCCAGGAATCCTTGACTAGAAGCCCTCTTTGAAGAAAGAGTCACAAGTGGAGCTTCAAACACACTAGCTGCAGAGATTCATTCCAGGAAGGCTCGAGCTGTTGTTACTTTTGGGTAATAAGGCACCTTTGCCTAATGTAGGTACCAAAACTGATGCCTATGATTGCACTAAAGGAACTGGCAGGAGTGGAGTGTTACTGAGTCCCATGGGGCGTCTTCTACAGTTTGGGAAGGGACAACTAGCATGTACGTTTCCTGGCACAAAATCACCAATAAGATGAATCGATTCATCTTAACAGATTCATCAATAAGATGAATCCATTCATCTTATTCTTCTTGTTATGAGCAGAAGAGCAGCATGAAATTGTGTTGAATTAAAAAAAGAAGCCACCAAACTGGATAGAGTCGAAAATATTCATGACTTTGTTCTAATTTTAGTGAAAGTCTGTTTTAAGTAGGAGGAAGCTGGTAAGAAAGAGGGTAAAGTTTCTTTCTCACAGGAGGTAAAGTTAGGCATTACAAATTTTAAATATGTCAAATAGACATCTATTATTTGTGGTTAACATATGATAGTAAATAAAATTAAGGTGACTTCAATAAATTTAGTAATTCTTAAAACTGTGTTGGCAATGGCACATTTATTTACACAAATTTATAATGTTTATAAATACATCAATAAACTACAGATCAAACTGGAAATCTGACCACATGAGTCTTTCCAATTCCCATATCACTATATTGAACCACTTTAATGTTAACAGCAGCATGCATTACAATCATGTTCCTACAGTGTACTAAAAAGGTAAACACCACATTGTAACTGAGTTGTTTTTATTCAGGATCTTTAAAAAGAAAAATTCATATGTAAAAATACCAACAGCATGTAAAATAAAATTCTAATCATTTCATCAGATTTGACTAAAAAAATTATTTGGCAGTTTATATTCTGGCAGGCTGAACTTCTGAACAGCTTCCTAATCAGTTTCCATTATCCTGTGAAAGCAGACCACTACAGGAACTTCTACATATGCAGTAACAGTCTTCGTATGTCTTGGAGAACTGAGAATGGATGAAAGCATTCATCAGAGGCCACGCTGTTCCTGCTGGCTTCTCTCTGATCTCACTCTGAATAATCCAGATATATTACAATGTGTGACTTTCCTAGTTTTCACCACTACACTACATTGCAGAATGTAATGCTTTAGAATTCCAGAATTACATAACAATTTAATATGAAATCATGAGGTCATATCAGGAAAATTTCTGGCTTAATCCATGACTTGGCCAGGTTTTAAATCACTATCTCTTTAATATTACTGTCCTTTTCATGCTTTCTAAAAGGCTCAAACTCTTTTCTCACTCTAGAGTGATTAATGATCCAGAGAAACCAAGAAGCCATGAGTTGGGTACATACAATTGGCACATGCATTTCCTGGCACAAAATCACTAGGCAAATGGACTTTTTATGACAGTTTTAAGTTTAATATTTCATTTCACTAGTTATTAAGTGGTCATAAAATTGGCTAAAAGTAAAAATCTACATATGCAGTACCATCAGAGAGATGGTAGAGAGTTGAACTCTACGAAACATTTTTTCTTAAAATCCATTCTGTGTATCTTAATAAATTCTAAACAGTTTAGTTAATTTAACAAACTCTTTATAACTTGACCTAAAATCTAAATCATCATAATGATTTATTTCCTACCCTGTTACATAGGTCTGTTGCTTTTATACTTTAAGAAAAGAACTTTCTATTCTAAACTCTCATCCATTTCCCAACCTGGCATTACAGATACAGTGTTTTCCTTTAGTCATTTGCACAAGAATTAAATAGACCAGATAATTATATTCTAAACATCTGGTAAGCAAACATTTATTTGAAAAAGAAATGTGAACAGCAATCTTAAATACACTCCCTAAAATTACACCAAATTGTCAACAAGTTAAAACTGGTATAGTCTCAAACAGTATATAGTTGACCACTACAATGCATCCATTCTTTTCCCTATCATTTCCTCCTACAAACTCCAACTTTAATTCCCTTTTTAACTCTCATTGGCAAACATGCTGTTTTGTTTGCTGTTTACATTTATGCCTTGATTAAATTACTCTGTATTTGTTTGCTTTCGAGATTCTAAAATCTTTTTTTCTCCAATCCAAAATCTGTTCCCATTAGTAGCTTGCATTGTCATGAAATCCTATCAAGCCTACAAATAGTTAAGAGCCTACAATGGGTAAGGTACTCTATAAATAGCTTATAACTCAGGAAAGAAAAGAAAATAAACAAATGGAAAAGTTAAGACTGAAATACTTAAATAGGGGCTCAAGACGAATTTTCCTCTTGTCTTGCAGAACGACAGGTTTGGAATGATAAAAATGACTATACCAGTACAGAGTAGGAGAAATAAACACTCAGTGGTCAAGGAAAGAGATTATGGACCATAAGTCTAATATGAATTTCTGTAAGGTAAGGGGTAGGAGAGTGTATCCACCTTCATAAACCAATATCCAAAGTGGGCCTCAGGATAAACAAGAGAATAATCCCTTAGGCACAGGACATACATCAGGTATTCAAAGCTGATAGAAGTAACACACAGAGAGGAAGTTGAGAAGACTCTAGCCCTACTGGGTATTTAAGGGTGGGACTGAAGGAAGGGAAGGATAATCCAAAGGACCAAGCTATCAGGAGCTCAGCTGTAACCTGGAAGCTACTAACAGCATAATTGGCAAGAGAATATTTTTATATTTTGAGAAAAACTAGGATTTGGTAACTAATTGAAGAAAGAATGAGTCAGGGATGATTCCTGTATTGCACAGAGAGAAACTAAGTAATCTCTAAATTTTATGTCAAGTCTAAAATCCTATGCTTCAGGAATCTTTTTCTTAACAGTTAAAAAGGAAAAAAGTCCTTAAGCAGTTTCCATTTTCTAGCATGATGGAGTTAAGACTCTATCGGTCAAATTGTCTCTGTAGAAAGCAATGACAAAATTTGGATATAAGATAAAGGTAATCATTAGAAGGTACTAGAGAGGGAGCAGAAGCAGACAGACTGGTGGGAGTTCATGTTCACTTGCAAGAAGGAAGATGGAAAGCTCTAAGAGTATGTTCCCTTCTCCAAAGCTTTCAGCCTCGGGCTAAAGGCAGTCCACAGAAAAATATGTGGATACAACACACAACTACAGCAGTGCTGAAAGAAAATGTATAGTCCTAAACACCGGTGTTAAAAAAGGAACATGGTATCAGATCAAAGGCTTAAGCTTCAATGTCAAGAAACTAAAAAACTTTTTAAAAAGCAAATTAAGCCCAGAGAACATAAAAGTTAGGAAATAATAAAGATAAGAATAGAAATCAGTAAAACTAAAAACACAGATTGATGAGGGAAGGGGAAGAAATCAATGAAACCAAAAGCTGATTATTTTAGGGGAGAGGGGCAAATCAAAAAAACTGACAAAACTCCAGCCAGATTGAACAAGAAAAGTGAGAAATAAAGGAGGGGATTAACTACAGACTCTTTAAGCATTAAAAAATTAACAAAATATTATTAACAACTTGATGCCTTAGTTTGACACTTCAGTTTGACAACTTAGATAACACAATTTCTTGAAAAGAAAAATTACAAGAAACAGAAGTAAAGAATTCTATAACAACTCAAAAAATTTAGTTTGTAATTAAAAAGACACCCACTAAAGAAAATTCCATGCTTAGATGGCTTCACTGGTGAATTCCTTTAATCATTTAAAAAGGAAATAACATCAGTCCTATACAAACTCTTAACAGAAAACATGCAAGGAGAGAACACTGACCATCTGATTTTATGAGATCACAAACAGATATGTATCTCACAAGAAAAAAGAACAAAATCCCTAATTAACACAGATATAAAAACTCTTTAAAGCTATTAGCATATTGAATCCAACAATATATAAAAAAGTTAAGTGGAGATAATCCTAGAAATGTAAGGTTAGTTTACCATCAGAGATTAATCAATGCAATTTAACATATTAATAGAACAAGGGAGAAAACTCATCTTATCATTTTAATAGATACAGAAAAAGCATTAAAACCAAATTCAACACCATTTTATGATAAAAGTCACAGCAAATCAGGAATAGAAGGGAACTCCTCAACCTAATTAAGAGCATCTGTGAAAAATCTACAGTTAGCATTATACTCTACAGTGAAAGGCTCAAGGCTTTCTACCTAAGATCAGGAACATGGCAAGGATGTCTGCTCTCAACACTTCTACTTAACATTTTACTAAAAGAATAGCCACTGCAGTAAGGCAAAAAAAAAAAAAAAAAAGGTATAGAAGTTGAATATTAAAATTAAAATAATATTTACATACAAGCAATGTGATTATGAATATAGAAACCCTAAGGAACCCACAAAGCAGGCAGAATAGTTGAATTCAGAAAAGTTGCAAGATACAAAACTCAACTGCATTTCTATAAACTGGCAGCAAACAACTGGAAAGTACAAATTTAAAACAACTCCAAAATAGCATGAATCAAAAATATGCAGAAACAAATCAAATGCAAGTTGTGAAAGACCTTTATATGAAAAACTACAAGTACTGCAAAGGGAAATTAGATTGAATTAAATCACAATAAAAATCTTGAGGATTTTTTGAAGAAATTACCAAGCTTATTTTAAAATTTTAATAGAGAGGAAAAATACTCAAATAGTTGAAAAAAAATTTAAAATAACTGTTGATTTCAATTCTTGCTATAAAATTACAGTATCATGACAGTGTGATATTGATGAAATAACACTTACCGGACAACTAATTTTCAAAAAAAGGCGTTAAGTTAGTTCAGTGGATAGTGGGCAGACTTTTCAATAAAAGCTGATGGAAAACTGGAAAGCTGTATAGGAAAAAAATAAACCTTGACCCTGCCTCACAATAAAAATTGCATCAAAATGGGTCATACATAAAGTTAAGAAGTAAGACCATTAAACTTCTTGGGAGGAGAAAATATTTGTGACACAAGGTTAGACAATGAAAGAACAGTAAGAAGAAATGGATTAAAAAGACCTCATGAAAGCCGGGCGCGGTGGCTCACGCCTGTAATCCCAGCACTTTGGGAGGCCGAGGCGGGCGGATCACAAGGTCAGGAGATCGAGACCACGGTGAAACCCCGTTTCTACTAAAAATACAAAAAATTAGCCGGGCGCGGTGGCGGGCGCCTGTAGTCCCAGCTACTCAGGAGGCTGAGGCAGGAGAATGGTGTGAACCCGGGAGGCGGAGCTTGCAGTGAGCCGAGATTGCGCCACTGCACTCCAGCGTGGGCAACAGAGCGAGACTCCGACTCAAAAAAAAAAAAAAAAACCTCATGAAGATAAAGTTTGCTCTTTGAAAGACAGGTTTAAAAAAAGTAAAAAGGCAAACCACAGTCTGGGGTAAAAAATTGCAAAAATCATATCTATAAAGAGCCTATATCCAGAATTTTCGAAGAACTCTTATAGAGCAATAAAGAAGAAACAACCCATAAAGGAGAAAATATACGACTAGAACTATCACAAAACATGCTGTATGAATGGCCAATGAGCACATGAGAAGAGGATCAAAATCCCTAGTCTTAAAAGAAAAATTGTTGCCACAACAAAGGCACAAAAATAGCTGAAGTCAGAAAGACTGATAATACCTAATGCTGACAAGGATATGGGACACCTGGAACTCTCTCTTACATTACTGGTAAAAATGTAAAATGGGAAAAATTGTATGGAAGTAAATTAGAAAGTTAAAGACACATTTACCATATTATCTAGGGGTTTGGGTGCAAAAGGGCACAAGGATACAACTAACTCACCTGTTGTGAGTTACATGACGATATGCAATTTAAAACTGGTTAATTTTATTGAATATAAGTAATACATTAAAAGTAATAGAAGGGTATGGTAAATAAAACAGCATGGTACTTATGCATAATAAAATAAAACCTGATAAAATGTGACATTTTCAAACTAATCAAGAAAAGATTACTTATTCAGAAAAGAGTACTGGGCTGAGTAGCTATTTGGGGCGATAAACAAGAAGTCCCTTTCCTCTAGATTTTTTTGTTTAATAACCTTTTTTTTTTTTTTTTTTTTTTTTTAAGAGACAGGGTCTTACTCTGCCACCCAGGCTGGAGTGCAGTGGTACAATCATAGCTCAATGTAGCCTTAAACTCCTGGGCTCAACTCCTCAGCCAACCAAAAAGCTGGAATTACCATGCCCAGCTCTCCTAGCTTAGACCAGAATAACCACGACAAGTGAAACCATAAAAGCATGATGGAAAAGCTAAGTTTGCTATAAAATCCAGATGACATAAAAGATTAATCAGTTTGCACAAAAACAGTATTTCCACTAGAAAAAAAAATAACCTAAACAAAGAAAAAGGACAAAAGACAGAGGAAATATTAGCAACTCACCCCAGACAAAATGTTAATATTTCTACTGAGAATTCGTATAACCCAAAAGGATAAAGACTAACATTCCAATAGAAAAATGTCCAGCCTCTGCTGGGCGCAGTGGCGCGTGCCTGCAGTCCCAGCTACTCGGGAGGCTGAGGCTGGAGGACTGCTTGAGTCCAGGAGTTCTGGGTTGTAGTGCCCTATGCCTATCAGGTGTCTGCACTAAGTTCGGCATCAATATGGTGACCTCCTTGCAGCCGGGGACCATGAGGTTGCCTAAGGAGGGGTGAACCCGCCCAGGTCGGAAACGGAGCGGGTAAAAACTCCCGTGCTGATCAGAAAAATGTCCAGCCTCATCACCTTTAAGAAAAATAAATATGGCCGGGGGTGGTGGCTCACGCCTATAATCCCAGCACTTTGGGAGGCTAAGGCGGGCGAACCACTAGGTCAGGAGTTCAAGAACGGCCTGGCCAACATGCTGAAACCCCGTCTCTACTTAAAATACAAAAATTAGCTGGGCGTGGTGGCAGGCGCCTGTAATCCCAGCTACTTGGGGGGCTGAGGCAGGAGAATTGCTTGAACCCAGGAGGCGAGGTTGCGCCACTGCACTCTAGCCTGGGGGACAAGAGGCAGACTTTGTCTCAAAAAAAAAAAAAAAATTAAAAAAAATAGAAAGGAAAAGAAAGAAAAATAAATATAAACCTACATTGAAATATCTTCTTTATCTAACTATGTTTGACAAAGACCCAGGTATTTCATAGCACCATGTTTTTGAGAGTGTAATGAAACAGCATATATATCATTGTTTAAAATATAAATTGATTTAATCCCTATGGATGGATATGGACAATATCTCTCATATTCTGATCCAGGTTTCAACTCTTGCTGATAAATTTAGTTTTATGTGAAATACTGCATAGACAAAGAAAATCACTGCAACATTATTAGTAAGTGCTGAAGATTGGAAAATTTTAAACAGTGGATGGGTTAAAAATATCATGTATCCTTAAATACTATGATATCATTTTAAAATAATGCAGCAATAGATACACTGACATGGAATAATCTCCAACATATATTGCTAAATACTTTTAAAATAATATGAAGAACAGTATATGTATTTTGTTACACCCATTTCTATTTAACAAAATTAAGTGGAAGAAAACAATCTGCTTGTTCATGCATGGAATAGCTCTGAAAACAACTATTAACAACTGTTTTGGGGAAACCGAATGACTACAGAGCCAGGATGAGACAAAACTTTATTTTCTGTATACAACTCTTTGTAGCTTTTGATTTTGTACAATGTACCTGTTAGTTATAATACATAAAAATTTAAGTAATTAAACATTTTATTTAAAATTAAATATTTTTATGCCTTGACTCTAGAACTAAATAGACCCGGTTTCATAATTTATTGCCACTCCATAGTATCTATGTGGAACAAGGCAAATTATTTAACATTCTTAAACTCCATTTTCTTTAAGAGCATTATGTTATGATATGCAGTTGTGACCTTTAAATAAGATAATGTATATAAAATCCCTTACACAGTATTCTGCACACAGCACATAATAACAAATTATTAGAGATTCTTTTACCTTTTCCTTCTCCTGAAATTATACCCAAATTGAATTATTCAAATTTTTTTTGACATCTAATTTAAGATGGACCATGATTAAGAAGTACAAACCATTTATCCAAGAGAAGATTTCTTAAAATGATTAGCGGTTTACTTTAGCATGATCCATACACAGTGATATAAGGTTTTTGTTTACATAGTTTTATAATACATGTTCTTAAATAAATTGAAGGTAGACCAGCCAAGCCTGTTAAAACAGTATATATAACATTAAAAGAGAACATTTAGTGGTGTCTAGATCCTGACTAAACATGCTTGGCTCTAAAGTTTTATTTTTTAAAAAATTAGCCAGGCATCATTGTGCAAGCTTGTATTAACAGTTTTAGCTACTCAGGAGGAGGGTGAGGTGGAAGGACCACTTGAGCCCAGAAGTTCAAGACTGCAGTGAGTTATGATCATGCTACTGTACTCTAGCATGTGTGAGAGTCAGACTCTGTCAAAAAAAAAAAAAAAGGCCGGGTGCGCAGTGGCTCACACCTGTAATCCCAACACTTTGGGAGGCCGAGGCAGGCAGATCACAGCATCAAGAGATCCTGGCCAAAACGGTGAAACCCCATCTCTACTAAAAACACAAAAATTAGCTGGGCATGGTGGCGAGTGTCTGTAGTCCCAGCTACTCAGGACGCTGCGGCAGAAGAATCGCTTGAACCAGGTAGGTGGAGGTTTGAGTGAGCCAAGATCGCACCACTGCACTTCAGCCTGGGCGACAGAGCCAAACTCCATCTCAAAAAAAAAAAAAAAAAAAAAAAGTTCAGGGGAGGTTGGTAGAATTCAGTAGTAAAGCCATCTGATCCTGAGCTTTACTTTGCTGGGAGATGTTTTTAATAATTGATTTAATCTCATTACTTGTTATTGATCTGTTCGGGTTTTCTATGTTTCCCTATTTTAATCTTGATAGCTTATATGTTCAGGAATTTATCAATTTCTGCTATGTTTTCCAATTGGCTGGCATATAGTAACTCATAATATTCTCTAATGATCTTTTTTATTTCTGTAGTATCAGTTGTAATATCTCATATTACATTTATAATTTTTTATTACATTTCAAATTTTTTTATTTTTTTTGAGATGGAGTCTGGCTCTGCCACCCACACTGCAGTGCAGTGGTGCAGTCTCAGCTCACTGCAACCTCCACCTCCTGGGTTCAAGCGATCCTCCTACCTCAGCCTCCCAAGGAGCTGGGATTAAAGGTGCCTGCCACAACGCCCGCCTAATTTTTGTATTTTAGTGGAGATAGGGTTTCATCATATTGGCCAGGCTGGTCTCCAACTCCTGACCTCAGGTGATCCACCCACCTTGGCCTCCCAAAGTGCTAAACGCATGAGCTACTGCACCTGGCCTAATTTTTTTTTTCATCTTCTCTCTGTTACTTAGTCTAATGGTTTATCAGTTTTATTTATCTTTCCAAAAAAATCAACATTCCGTTTCACTGACCCTTCATATGTTTCAGTCTCTATTTTGTTTAGTTCTGCTCTAATCTTTCCTTTTGCTAATTTTCAGTTTGGTTTGTTCTTGCTTTCCTAGTTCATAGAGGTGCATCAGGTGATTTATTTGAAATCTGTTTACTTTTTTGATGTAGGCATTTACTGCTATAAGCTGCACTCTTACTACTGCTTTTGTTGTATCCTATAGGTTTTGGTATGTTATGTTCTATTTTCATTTGCTTCAAATTTTTTTTATTTCCTTCTTAATTTCTTCACTGACCCATTGGTCATTCAGAAGCATGTTTAATTTCCAAGCATTGGTACAGTTTCCAAATATCCTCTTGTTATTAATGTCTAACTTTATTTCATTGTGGTCTGACAGGATACTTAACATAATTTCAATTTTTTAAAATTTGCTGAGACTTGTTTTGTGGCCTAACACATGATCTGTCCTGTAGAATGTTCCATGAACTGATGAAAATAATGTATATTCTGTGGCTGTTAAATGAAATATTATTTAAATATCTGTTAGGTCCACTTGGTCTATAGTGCAGTTTAAATCCAGTATATGTCTTGATTGATTTTCTGTCTGGATCATCTATCTGTTGCTGAGAGTGAGGTGTTGAAGTCCCCAACTATTACTATATTGGGGTCTAAATATAGATATATTTGCTTTATATATCTGGGGGCTCTGGTGTTTAGCGTGTGTGTGTGTGTGTGTATTTTATTGTTACATCCTCTTGCTGAATTGATCCCTTTATCACTATATATTAATAATTGCCTTCTTTGTCACTTTTTATGTTGTGGGGTTTTTTTCTTTTTTTAACTTGAAGTCTATTTCATCTGATACTCTATACCTACTCCTGCTCATGTTTGGTTTCCATGTGCATAGAATTTCGTTCTCAATTCCTTCATTTTCAGTCTATGTGTATCTTCATGGGTGAAGTCAGTTTCTTGTAGGCAGCATATAGTTGGGTCCTGCTTTGTCTTTTTTTTAAAATTCATTCAGCCAGTCTATATTTTTTAATTGGGGAATTTAAATGCTTTACATTCAAGGTTATTAATATGTGAGCACTTATCCCCACTACTTTTAAATTGATTTCCGGTTATTTTGTATATCCTTTGTACCTTTCTTCCTGTCTCATTGTTTTTATCTATGCAATTTGGTGATTTTTCTGTAGTGTTAATGTTTGAGTCCCTTCTCTTTTTCATCTACATATCTGTTCTATCAGTGTGTTTTATCTGCATGTTTTCATAATAATTAGATATCATTTTTTTACTCCAGATGCAGAAGTAATTAATCATTTCTTTTAGAGTCAGTCTAGTCATGATGAATTCCCTCATTTTCACTTGTCTGGGAAAGACTATTTCTCCTTTATTTCTAAAGAATAGCATTGCCAGTTATTGTATCCTTGGCTGGCAGTTTTTCCTTTCAGCACGTTGAATATATCATCCCATTCTCTCCTGGTCTGTAAAGTTTCTGCTAAGAAATCTGCCATTAGTCTGATGGGGATTCCCTTTTATGTGATTTGACACCTTTCTCTAGCTGTTTATAGAATTCTCTCTTGACTTTTGAGAACTTGACCATAAAATGCCTTGGAGAAGCCCTTTTCAGGTTCAACCTATTTGAAGATCATTGGGCTTCCTGTATCTGGATGTCCATATCACTCCCAAGACTTGGAAAGTTTTCAGCTATTATTTCATTAAGTAGGTTTCAATGCCTTTTTTCACCTCTTCTTCTCCAACTCCCATGATGCAAAAATTGATCACTTAATGGTGTTCCACATGTTCTGTAAGCTTTCTTCATTCTTTATTTTGATCTGACTGGGTTACTTGAAAACACGTGTTTTCAGGTTCAGAAATTCTTTCTTCTTCTTGATCTAGTTTATTGTTGAAGCTCCTGATTTTATTTTTATTTCATTTACTGAATTTTTCAGTTTTGAGATTTCTGATTCTTTTTATGATACCTACCATTTTCCTGAATTTCTCATTCAGATCATGAATTGTTTCCTGATTGTGCTGAATCCTTTATCTGTGTTCTCTTGTATTTTGCTGAGTTTCCTTAAGATCTTTATTTTGAATTCCTTTTCAAGCATTTGATAGGTTTCCTTTACTTTGGGGTATATTAACTGGAGCATTTTTGCGTTCCTTTGAAGGTATCAAGTTTCCTTGCTTTTTCACATTTCCTGTGTCCCTACACTGGTATCTGTGCATACAATGGAACAGCCACTTTTTCCAATTTTATGATATAGCTTTTATATGGAAAAACCTTTTCCTGTAGATATGCTGTATAGTCTCAGTTGGACAGGACGCTTTGACTTTGGTTCCGTGCAACAACAGTAATATAGACTCCATATGATTTCTTCAGCTTTCATCAACATCAGTGGTGTCTACTGAGTGCCTCACTGGCCTAGGCTGCAGCTGTTTGTGGATGCTCTGGTGTGGCTTTACTGGAAGCAAGAATGCTGGGAAGGCAAGTTTTTTTTGACCCTGGGGGGTGAACACACGCATGCACACAATGCTCTACCACTAGAAGGGACAGAATTGCCAGCAAGCCCCAGGTGCATGCCATTCTACTCTTAATCTTCTTCTCTCCACTCTTAGCACTCTTAAATTTGTAAAGATGGGAGGGCAGAAGGAAATGTTTTGGAATTTACTTCTCTTCATAAATCAATTGAAAGCTTATGGCATTATTTGTCTTCTCATACTAAAAGAGATAGGTGATACATGGTTTTCTTTCCTCTCCTGCTTGATTTCATAAATTTTTCACAATTAGGGTGAAGAAAAATACACAGTTGACATTGTCCTTCAGAAACCTCTGTAAGAAGACTTTTAATTATGGATTCAATCTCTATTAGACACATAACTGTGGCTTTTTCATTTTCTGTTGATGTCAGATTTTGTCAGTTGCATTTTTCTGTATTTTTTAAATCTCATATACACTTTTAAAGTCATTGGCATAATGTTATTCTTAATATCCTGTTAGTATATCTCATGTAGAATCAATCTTGCTACTGGTAATATGTGCCTTCTCTTTTATATTTATCAGTCCTCTTAGGGATGTGGCAGTTTTTAAATACTGACATCTTTGACACATCTTCAATCTATGGGGTCTATGCTCCGTCCTCTAGAATCTTTGAGGATAGTAACTGCTTCCACCAATATAACATATGGTAGGAGTGATGTTGTTTGAATTCTAAGGCTAGGTCATAAAATACCTTGCAGCTTCTTGCTGGTTCTCAAGTGAGACTGTTCTCTAGGGAAAGCCAGCTGCCATGTAAGAAATCTGACTACCCTGAGATCACTATATTGGAAAAGCGGCAAAGAGAAAGATAAAGCTATAAGTACAAAGGCAATTAAAACACAAACAGTTGACCAGGTGCGGTGGCTCAAGCCTGTAATCCCAGCACGCTGGGAGGCTGAGGTGGGCAGATCACAAGGTCAAGAGATTGAGACCATCCTGGTTAACACAGTGAAACCCCATCTCTACTAAAAATACAAAAAAATTAGTCGGGCGTTGTGGCGGGTACCTGTAGTCCCAGCTACTCAGGAGGCTGAGGCAGGAGAATGGCATGAACCTGGGAGGTGGAGCTTGCAGTGAGCCGGAGCTTGCAGTGAACCGAGATAGCGCCACTGCACTCCAGCCTGGGTGACAGAGCGAGACTCCATCTCAAAAACAAAAAACAAAAAACAAAACACAGCAAATCAACTACAAACACCTTACTAGTCTATCCTGTGAGGGCCTGCCCTTTGCCCTCACAAATCATAAACCATGTCAGTACACTAATAGAGGCATGGTTTAAGAGAGTACATAATTTAAATAAGTAAGAAGTGTTACCTAGGTAAACCACAGAAGTATAAATGTAATTAATGAGGCTGTCAGGAGGATACAGTGGGTACTTCATATACCCATGGGAATAACTGATTTGAATATATTTATAATCTGTCCCCTTCCTTATTTCACATTAAGTAGTAAGTTGAGAAAAGAGGCCATTTATTTTTAACATGCAATGCTGAAATATCCCTACTTCTGCAACACACAAGGCACATGTTGTATTCCTAGCCATTTAAAATAAACATTTCCAGGAACTTTAATATTATATTATACAAGCAAAGTAAAAAGACTTTTAAAAAATTTTAAAGTTATAGATTGAGGAAGTTCAGAAAGTACTAGCACCTAGTATAATGAATGCTTGGAACCTAGGTATTCAATTAATATTTACTACACGAATATCAATCAATCCGTCAATGTCAAGTAGTTTATCAGCACAGACCAGTTTCTGGCCGAAATCACAAGTACTACCTGCAATAAAAAGTTACTAAACTATTAATTCATATCCTTCAATGTGGTGGTCCTCAGATACTATATATCCATTTCCTTGAGAATAGTTTATTTTCTCTTTCAGTGTAAGATTTTTTTAAAAAGAGATTAAAATAAAGTCATCTGCCATAACAGATCCACTAAAGACAAAAGAACCTGAGATTGTTTTTAGCCCAATGAGGAAAAAAATGGAATTGCTCTAATGCTTACGTCAGTTTTACAGCAAAATGAATGAGCCACTTAAAATAATGTATGAGTAACCTACCAAATCCAGGAACACTTTTGAGACTGGCTTTGAGGCAAATTTTCTCCAATCTGAGGTAGCTATATCTCATCAGACAATTCCACAGGAACATCCAGTCCATTCTTGTCCGATGGTTCATTATAATGACACTTCTTTCTCCAGGAACAAATGCATCGCCAGTTATAATCACTTTTACACCAAACATGGTCTCCAATAATGCCTAAGAAAATAATACAGATACAGAGAAAAATATGATTTTCCATAGGTAAGTTTTATCATGCCCTATAAATAAATCTTAAGATTTCTAATATATAGGCCGGGCGCGGTGGCTCAAGCCTGTAATCCCAGCACTTTGGGAGGCTGAGATGGGCGGATCACGAGGTCAGGAGATCGAGACCATCCTGGCTAACACGGTGAAACCCCGTCTCTACTAAAAAATACAAAAACCTAGCTGGGCGAGGTGGCGGGCGCCTGTAGTCCCAGCTACTCGGGAGGCTGAGGCAGGAGAATGGCGTAAACCCAGGAGGTGGAGCTTGCAGTGAGCCGAGATCGCGCCACTGCACTCCAGCCTGGGCGACAGAGCGAGACCCCGTCTCAAAAAAAAAAAAAAAAAAAAAAAGGATTTCTAATATATAAAAGTTAGTATTTCCCATGATCCTTGCTTCTATAATAAAAAATTGGGTGGTGACGTTATCTAGAAGAATGAGAATATCAAGCACTATTTCTATTTTAAGTTTCTGTGATTTCCTAATTTAAAAAATGCTAATTATCCTTGAAATCAAGATACCTTATTAAGTAAAAAGAAAGTATAAAAGGTTATAGTATATCAAGATTCTACTGTGTAATATTTTAAGGATATATATATGTAACATTATTACCTTTTTTCTAGAAAGAATAGTCAAAGAATTAGCACTGGGTACAGGGGAAAAAATATCCCAGAAAGTTAAACTGTTCACTTTATAGCCTCCTGTACTATGATGTTTTAAAAACAAAAACATAGATCTTACTTAGACACTATATAAAGAATAAATTAACTATACATCTACTAAAATACTACAAGCCGGCCGGGCGCGGTGGCTCAAGCCTGTAATCCCAGCACTTTGGGAGGCCGAGGCGGGTGGATCACGAGGTCAGGAGATCGAGACCATCCTGGCTAACATGGTGAAACCCCGTCTCTACTAAAAATACAAAAAAACTAGCCAGGCGTGGTGGCGGGCGCCTGTAGTCCCAGCTACTTGGAGGCTGAGGCGGGAGAATGGCGTGAACCCGGGAGGTGGAGCTTGCAGTGAGCCGAGATCGCGCCACTGCACTCCAGCCTGGGCGACAGAGCGAGACTCCGTCTCAAAAAAAAAAAAAAATACTACAAGCCTTAATACCTGGAACACAGTAATGTTCAAATGTTTGCTGAATTTGCTTAATTCACTTTTCTGATGGGCCAGGTATACAATACATATGAAATATTTAGAAAAACAATATATTACAGACTTACGAGTTCTTGAAAGTAAAATAACAGCTTATAATAAAACCTGATTATTGATTTCAAACTCCTATTTGAATTCTCAAATTATTTACATGTAACAAATTTACTAGTTAATATTTGACTTATTAATAAAGAGAGAAATTTATCTAAAGGCAAATATACAGTACAGAATCAAAAGTTCTCTTTGCGAATATCATGATAATCTTAAACAAGGTTCAGCCAATAGACAAACTGTGGTGTACTCATATAATGGAAAAATGATACAACAATTAAAGTAGATGAACTACAAGTACCTATAGCAACATGAAAGATACACAGAAGCATAATTTTGAGACAGCAAAACAAACAAAAATATATACAATAAATGTCAATATACAAGACTTTCTAAAAGATTAAGATATTTTAAAGATGATTATATAGATGCTAAAATTATAAAGAACAAGAAGAAAATAACTATCTTAAAAGTCAGATGAATAACTACTTCTACCAAAAGGAGGGTGTTTTGACTGGAAGTCTAGGTAGCTTGCTGGAGAGCTGACAATGTTGTATTTCTTGACCTAGTTGATAGTTACCCTCAAAATTTTTCATTAAATTGTACATTTGTGTTTTAATAACTTTTTGGTATGTTTGCTATACTTCACAACAAAAAAGCATTTTTAAAAAAATGAAATATGAAACAGTAAGACTTTGAAACACATAATAGGATCAATAAAACACTGGTTCAAAATAATATTAGCTAAAGAAATATACTAGAAAGTAAAAAGAAGTTAGAAAAGTTGTATGTCCAAATTGCTACCGAGTCAAGGTGTTAACATCTTGATACAAAATCATTTGGACTAAGTAGCTACAGATATCCCATAGGTCCTCATTAAGTTACTTTCCCACAGCTGAGGTTCACTTTCAGCATGGGTATTTAATCCAGTACCTATTATGTCCTAGAAGGACGGCCTCCAAGAGGTCAATAAAAATGTATTCCTCTTAAGCTGTATATAAAGATATGTCAATGTGTACACATACTTTTGTTAAGTAAAATGCTTGCAGTTTTCATCAAATTTTCAAAAGGGTCCATAACTGCTCAACTAATTATAACCCCTACTCTAAAAAGTCCCTTGAAAGTGAAATACCTACATGTAAGACCTCCTGGTAAAAAGGATCATGGCAGAGTCCTCCGGGCTTGGACCCACAGCAAAAAATGTCATTTTTTTTTTTCTTTTGAGATGGAGTCTCGCTCTGTCACCCAGGCTGGAGTGTAGTGGCGTGATCTTGGCTCACTGCAACCTCCGTCTCCTGGGTCCAAGCGATTCTCCTGTCTCAGCCTCCCGAGTAGCTGAGATTACAGGCACCCGCCCACCACGCCCAGCTAATATTTTGTATTTTTAATAATGACGGGATTTCACCATGTTGGCCAGACTGGTCTTGAACTCCTGACCTCATGACTCGTCCACCTCGGCCTCCCAAAGTGCTGGCATTACAGGTGTGAGCCACCGCACCTGGCCAAGAGTTAAAAATCTTAAGCCTATAAATCCCAAACCTCTCAAGCCTGTAATCCCAGCACTTTGGGAGGCCGAGACGGGCGGATCACGAGGTCAGGAGATCGAGACCATCCTGGCTAACACGGTGAAACCCCGTCTCTATTAAGAAATACAAAAAACTAGCCGGGTGAGGTGGCGGGCGCCTGTAGTCCCAGCTACTCGGGAGGCTGAGGCCGGAGAATGGCGTGAACCCGGGAGGCGGAGCTTGCAGTGAGCTGAGATCCGGCCACTGCACTCCAGCCTGGGTGACAGAGCGAGACTCCGTCTCAAAAAAAAAAAAATCCCAAACCTCATATATAACCCTATATATGCAATCTCTAACATATGATACCTATGGATTCCAAACAATCCTTTGCTTTTCATTATGAAAAATAACAAAATTTAAAAATCCAAGACTGGGATGGGTGTGGTGGCTCACACATGTAATCCCAGCACTTTGGGAGGCTCAGGCAGGAAGATCGCTTGAGGCCAAGAGTTCAAAACTAGCCTAGGCAACATAGTAGGACTCCAGCTCTACAAAAAAATTTTAAAAGCTAGGCATTGTGGCACATGCCCAGAGCCTTAGCTACTCAGGAGGCAGAGGCAGAAGGATTGCTCAAGTCAAGGAATTTCAGGTTACAGTGAGATCTGACCGCACCACTGCATTCCAGTTGGGCAAGAGAATGTTGTCTCAAAAAAAAAAAAAAAAAAAAAATCACCTCCACCACCACCACCAAGATCGGGTGTCTAGGAACATCTCATATAACATGACATTCTCTCCTTTGACATCCAGCATTCTATCAGAATATGCCTGAAGGTTATAAATAACCTTCTGGGCAGCCAAGATCTCAAGTCCACATTAATCAGTTGTAATACCAGATGAGACATATCCAGTCAACCTATTTACAGCTCCTGCAAAGGCAGAAAAACAAATATACTACACAGAAATAAAGTTGTAATATCTATAAAGAACTCCAGAATTCAAATAATCCAGACTAAAAGACTGGGAAAAAAGACACTATTCTCATATTTATTTTATTTCTAGTATACGAGAGAGATAATAGTGTCAACAGTAATAAATCTTACAAAATTTTATAATGCATTGTTTCTTATATTGAAGAGTAACAATTCTGATCATTTTTACCTAATTGGTCAAAGATTTCTCTGTGTATTATTTAATAGAAATATGGAAGCATTTTCCAAGGATCTTTTATATACCACTACTTACTATGTCCAAGTGTTCCATCGTGTATAAAAACACAAAGATGAGAGTGGTTCCTCTCAAGATGACAGAGAAAGTTTTGCCATCATGCCTGCTGCTCTCACTCTCATTTATCATTCTGATGGATCTTTATTTAGTCTGAGGTAATAACAACTCATCTCCACATCTGCTTTTGCTTTTCAGGTTCAGCTTAGGTCTGGTTACCCAAATCTCTAGCTACTTGAGGCTTTGCAATCCCAACTCATTCTTCAAGACACTGAGCACCCACTTTGTTAAGAGCAACAGTACAGACAAAAATCACGTTCAGCAATCTATGTTTATTGAACATCTGTTTTATGCTAGGATTGGAATGGTATCAAAAGATCAGAAGGCTGTGGAAGAAACCTGTGCCCTAGGCAGACAGTTAGAAAATGACCTCTAAATTCTTAAGGCATGATTTATGGTGAAAGGACAGAACTCCAAGTAATTTTCATAATCCCAGGTAGTAATCAGACTGTTTGGTCAGAGTTAAGATTTTGAGAAGCAAAAACTGCTCTGAGCACATGCTGAGTTTGACCCTTACAGTATTGATTATGTTGAACAGAACTGTCCAAAAATGAAAGGAACAAAGACATGCACTCCAAATTATAGAAACATTCAAACAAAGACTGAATGGTCACCCTGCAGATTGTTCTTGAAGGGATTCTTGCCCACAGAGTTAGGTTAGACAAAGTGACCTCTAAGTCTCATCTAATTCTAAGATTCTAAAACACTTCACTGCTATGCCTCTTTTAGCACAGAAAATGTGCTCCTTAAAAATAGTAAGACAAGAAAAATCTTGCCAACGAAATCATTTTAATCCACAAGAGAAACTTAACGAAAGAGAAGATCATTTTGTGACTATTTTTGTGAAGCAATAATTAGTTTAAGTGCATTTATCCTAATTTATTTTTGGTGGAAAATTATTTTTAACTGTTTGGGATTGCTTAAAATAAAGTACATCAATAAGGGATAAGAATAAGTTTCAGATTAAATTCACTTTGAATTTAAAAATAATATATTTTATTATTGCTTAAAAACTCCTTTAGCTCCCTGTACAAGTATGAGATAAAAGGCGATTAAAGACACCCTTGATAGTTCTTCTCCATTTCTTTCAACAGAGACATTCATTATCTCAAAACTAGGATATCAATTTTTCTGTAACCTAGCTATAAGGAATTCAACGTCTATACATTTCTTAACTAAAAAAACGTTCTCTGCCTGATA
The DNA here is from genome assembly GCF_008728515.1 of Papio anubis. NCBI lineage: Eukaryota > Metazoa > Chordata > Mammalia > Primates > Cercopithecidae > Papio > Papio anubis. The sequence continues at coordinate 30,354,899 of NC_044989.1, read as the reverse complement.
TGCTGTAACTAGTAAACTAAACAGCTGAGTGACAGCAGTTTTCCAAATGTATACTAATTTTTTACTAGTACTGTGGTAGTTAAATCTTACCTATGTGTTAAACTGTCCAAACAGCTAATAAGACAAAAGTTAGGAATAGGTGAAATTATCTTTGAAAATCTCCTAGGATGGTGCATCTCAAAAGATTACACTATCAGTAAGTCCAGCTCGGCCAATCTTCTCCCAAAATTGTACTACATTGCTATTACCCTACCTGACCATCAGACAAAGTGATTGGTTTGTATGTTGTTTAAAAATATCTATCTTTAAACATAAGAATCATACTCAGTAGAGAACCACTCATACTTCCCATTTCATCTCATATGAAGCAGAAACAATTCATTCTCTTCTCTGCCCACTATTCCCTTACCTATCTTAGTGTATGTAATTGAAACTGTACAAATACTGTGGGTGTATAATGTAATTCTGCAGTAATAGTAATGCTACTAATATTAATAACAGTAGAAACAGCTACTGCAGAATTTGTTTAGTAACTTGTCCTATGAATACCAGCATTTCTTCCAGAGTAAGAGTTTTAACTGTGTACATGGCTGCCCAGAAAAAAAAAGACATTTCCCAGATTCTACTACAGTTTTTAGCTGCTCTTACCAGTAGAGTAAGCAAAAGTGATATGTGCAACTTGCTATGTACTAGACACGTGAGTCACTGATACAGAAAGAAAGCATTTGCTCTAGACTTCCTCCAGAGTGGGGCAAAGAAGTGGCAGTCACCCAGTCTTGACCAAATACAAGAGGACATTATACCAGGCTGGAGGCCAAGCTAGATGGATTAACAGGATAGAAGACATCTGAACCCTTGATGACATCAGGACCCTTTGATGACCTCAGAGACCGTAGGTACCTTGCCAGCCTGGCCCTGTAAGTCAGTACAGTTCTACCGTATTTGAGCCACTATATTTTGAATTTTCTTTAAAACACCAGTTTAGCCTAAAATACAAAAGCAAAACTAAAACTAAAACTAAAATTAATATAATACCAAATATTTACTGTGTATCTACCAAATGGCAAGCATTATACTAAAAAGGCTATATATTTATTATCTCGTTTAATCATTACGATGACTTTCTGATATAGGTAGGTAGTATTAAGATCCCTTTTTATAGAGATGAAGAAACAAAAGCTTACAGAGAGGCTAAGGAGCTTAGCCAAGTTCAAACGACTAGAAAGTGGGAAGGCCAATAGTGAAACCAAATACCTGTCTGCAATGTCTGTGAAAATGCTCGCTCTCCAAAAATTAGTGACTGGACACTGTAAAAGCATTACAATTATATTAATGTTTACCAATTCTCAGAACTCTCAAGGTTTTGGCAGAAAGATTCAACAAAAATGTGTGGTTCATAATTAAAAGATTATATACTACAGAAAACAGATGACATTTAGAAAATGAAGTATAGTAACAATACATGACTATTACAAAAAATCATTTAACCTCTGAATGTTTGCTTTACAATCAGATATACAATTCTGAATCTAGAATAAATCTCAAAGATCATTTACTCCAATTTATTTTACAGATGATGAAACAAACACTAAAAATAGTTATATAAATGACACGAAAACAGTCAAATGTTTCAATAGGAAATGTCTCTGATTTTACGATGACAGTAACATTACTTAGCATACAGTTTGTAGATGACGTTTTAGAAGTATCTACTTGTGATGATTAATATTATGTAAACTGAACAGTATTCTTATTTTACTTAATATATGTATATAGAAAAATACTCACTTTGTAAATAGAGAGTGATAGTGGTTAAGCAACAACATAAAATGAGTATTTTATGGTAAATGGTATGTTTAGGGTTGCAATGAAACACTGGGCTTCATATCATTAAAGCTAATTTTAAAATGTAACTCTAAAAATTAATGGTCTGGGAAAGTCAACTTCTGTCCTCTAAAAGAAAAAGATTTTTAGTCAAATGAAAGCCAGAAAAGAAATTAGTCAAGCTCTGTAAATTGACAATTAGGATAAGACATTTTAGGTAGAGGACTATTATCTTCACAAGGACAGAGATCATATCTGTCCTGTTCATCACTGCATCCTAGCAAAATGCTAGGTACACGGTAGACAATAACAAGTTGCTGGATGAACATTAAGAGATCCTGCCAACTACTCTTGCAATCCAATCACAAAACAAAGCATACTTATATTAAAAAAAGCAAGAAGAAATTTTGCCTAAAAGACCAGCCCTAACAGAGTAAAAGGTACTAGACATCATCCAGCTGACTTAAAGGAAAATATGGCTATAATTAATAAATAGACGAGAAATCTCAAGAAAGTAACAGAACCAATAAAGAACCCAAAATAAATTCCAGAACTTACAGTATTTTAAATAAAAATTCACTAGATGAACAAACAGCAGATTAAAGATAACAGAAGAAAGGGTCATTCAGCTTGAAAACAGATAAATAGAAATCATTCAATATGAAAAATACAGGGGAAAAAATACAAGGGAAGAAAAGGAAGAGAGCTTTTGTGACATATGTGACAAGATAATCAATCTAACATACATGTAATTGTAGTTCCCAAAATGAGGAGAGAGAGAATAAGGTAGAAAAAAATGTGAAAAAAATAATGGTCTAAAATTTCCCAGTTAAAAAAAAAAACAAAAACCAACCAACCTATAGATCTAAGAAGCCCAATGGAACACAGCAAAACACATTCAGCCCTCTACATCCTTGGGGTCTGCATTTGTGAATTCAACCAATCATGGGTCAAATATATTCATGGGAAAAAAGGATGGTTGAACCTATACTGAGAATGCACAGACTTTTTTTTTCTTGTCATTATTCCCTAAGCAATACAATTCCCTAACAATAACAACTACTTACATAACATTTATGTTGTATTCGGTATTATAAGCAATCTAGAGAATATTTAAAGCATACAGAAGGATGTGCATAGGATATGTGCAAATACTGTAGAGACTTGAACATCCATGGATTTAGGTATCTATCAGGGGTAGGGGGCACTCTAGTACAAGCAGACAGTCTCCTCTGGTGTGTAACTTACCACAGGTAGGGTAAGCCATGTTGCCACAAGGCGGTTGTTGATCCAGCGATACCAAGACGGGTTTACAAACATCAAAGGTAAAAAGGGACCCAGCATGAAAATGCTTCCAAAAAAGCTTCCCCAAAACAGAGTCAGTATAAAGTAAATCCCTTTCCATGACGCCATGATTCTGAAAGATATAAAAAAAAAAAAAGGATATATTTTGTTACTATACATTTAACGGCTTGAATTCAATTTCAGGATGATGGAGCATAAAATGATCACTAATTTTAGGGCTACAGAAAGGCTCTAATAAACAATATAAGTGCCTGAATTTCAAAGAGGTGACCCTCCTACATGCTCTACTGGTCTAACAAGTTGCCAGTACATTAGAAATTTATATTCTCTGGTCGGGTGTGGTGACTCACGCCTGTAATCCCAGCACTTTAGGAGGCTGGGGGTGGGGGGGGGGTGGATCACTTGAGGCCAGGAGTCCGAGACCAGCCTGGCCAACATGGTGAAACACTAAAATACATCTCCACTAAAAATACAAAAATTAGCCAGGTGTGGTACTGTGCCTGTAATCCCAGCTACATGGGAGGCTGAGGTAGATGTTACAGTGAGCCGAGATTGCACCACTGCACTCCAGCTGGGACAACACAGTGAGACTGTTTCAAAAAAAAGAAAGTGATACTCTCAACAGAGCAAATATCTGACCTCCAAAAAGAGTTATCTAGTTTAAGAAGCCTTTTTTTTAAATCATAAAACCATGTATTTTCCTTTCTAAGGTGTTATCTAACAAACTCATAAAATATTCCAGAGTGTTTTCCTATCCAGAACTAGAAGCAATTGACTGAAAACTACAGACAAGTTTCCCAAGTTGAGTACAACAGTCCCCACTTTGGATCCATTCCAAGACCCCTAGTGGATGCCTGAATCACACATTGTACTAAACCCTTCATATACATTACATACATACCATGATGAAGTTTAACTTACCAATTAGGCGTGGTGAGAGATTAATAATAACTATTATTAATAAAGTATTATTAAGTAAAATAAAGGCTCCCTGAACACAAGCACTGCTATACCCCGACAGTCAATCTGATCACAGAAACAGCTATTAAGGGACTAACAGGCAGGCAGGATAGCATATATTGCATCAACGCACGGGACAAAGGGATAATTGACATCCTGAATGCGACAGAGAAGCATGGCATCAGATTTCATCCCGCTACTCAGAATGGTACACAAATTTAAAACCCATCAGTTGTTTATTTCTGGAATTTTCCATAAAACATTCAAACCACAGTTGACTTTGGGTAACTCAAACCGCGGAAAGCAAAACTGTGGGTAAGGAGGGGACTACTATATACCTAAAAACAATGGCAAGTTAGCAGAGTACATTGAAATTTTTTAAAATCCAGAAATATTAATTCTTTATATTAGAATCTGAAAATAACATCTTGGGTACTTGGTCTTTAATTGGCTTTTTATGAGTTGAAGGGTTAAGTAGAACTTAGACTCTTCACTGGCTATTTCCAAAGATTACTGTAGGGGGTCCTCATAACCAGAACATCATACTGATGTTGGAATGCTTGTTGGAAACATAGTCTAATATGAATAAACATTTGATTTTACAACTTAAACTATGTTAGAGAAAAACTGTGTTTTGCCTCAGAGTAAAATTGTTAGAAACATTGAAATGATGAAAAAAATGGCCTTAAAATCTATGTAGCAAAAAGGTATCTCAGAGATCAAGACCTCTGAATATTTTAAAAGAATCACAACAGGAAACAGAATACATTTTCAAATGTCATGGTGCTTTTTAAAAATATCAGACAAACAACAAAACAGGTCAAATACCTTAAAACACACAATCAAGACTGACAGTATACTAAGTTTTTATTTGTTTGTTTGTTTGTTTTAAGGCGGCGTTTCACTCTGTCGCCAAGCTGCAGTGCAGTGGCGCGATCTCGGCTCACTGCAAGCTCTGCCTCCCGGGTTCAGGAGGTTCTCCTGCCTCAGCCTCTGGAGCAGCCGGGATTACAGGCGCGCGCCACCATGCTCATCTAATTTTTGATTTTTAGTAGGGACAGGGTTTCACCCTGTTGGCCAGGGTGGTCTGGATCTATTGACCTCATGATCTGGTCGCCTCAGCCTCCCAAAATGCTGGGATTACAGGCGTAAGCCACTGCGCCTGACTGACTACTATTTTTAAATTTCTACTGATACTTGACAGTACCGTGTACAAAATCCTTCAAAGTACAAACTGAATAAACATCAACTAAGAGCTGGCTTTTTGCTAAACTCTAGATCTAAACTTTTAAGAGGTGGGGTAGGGCCGGGCGCGGTGGCTCAAGCCTGTAATCCCAGCACTTTGGGAGGCCGAGACGGGTGGATCACGAGGTCAGAAGATCGAGACCATCCTGGCAAACACGGTGAAACCCCGTCTCTACTAAAAAATACAAAAAACTAGCCGGGCGAGATGGCGGGCGCCTGTAGTCCCAGTTACTTGGGAGGCTGAGGCAGGAGAATGGCGTAAACCCGGGAGGCGGAGCTTGCAGTGAGCTGAGATCCGGCCACTGCACTCCAGCCCGGGCGACAGAGCGAGACTCCGTCTCAAAAAAAAAAAAAAAAAAAAAAAGAGGTGGGGTAATGGAGTAATAATGGAAAAAGACTACTGGAAAGCAGCAGGCTGAACAATTCCCAGAGCTCACACATGGGGCCTGGAGTGGTCTGTTACCACCTATCCTCAACTTTCCTTTCTCTGAGGCTCAGGTCTTCCTCTTTGCATTGATGACACTATAGCTAGCTTCTCCCCAGAAAAAAGAAAAAAAAAACCCTACAAACATCTAAATTTGGTATTCTCAATGCCTACTTCCTTTTATATACCCGCCCCGCCCCCCAGTCCTGCAATGCTGCTGCTCTATTTGAAATCCCTGTAACTACCTTTATCTACTGTTGTTTTTTTCTGCCAATTAGTGATTAGCTAGCTCTGTGTTTAGACCCTCACCCCTCAACTCCCTGCAGAGCTACACTTCACATTGTATCCATATATAATGCTTCCCCCATCAAGGCTCTGGCATGCTTCTTCCTCACCAATTTCTGATTTGATGTGATTAACAGAAAAAAATATATAAAGTAACTTAGCTATCATATAATAAAATATTTTCATTATGCAGTGATGAAGCTGAGGCTCAGGAGAGTTAAGAAGACTTTCCTAAATCCACACAACAAATTAGTAGCATCAAATCTTTTCTGCTTACTGCTGCTTCTGCTATATCATGCTCTCTTTCTCCTGTGAAGGAGCCAGAAATTAGCCCTGAAATATGTCTCTAAACATAGACTTAAACGGGTAGAAAGGTGTGTGTCACATGAATATACTGGGATTACTCAGACCAAATCTAATCTAAAATTATTTCCATCCTACTTCTATTCCTTCTCTTTCAATCATTTGTTGATTTTCAATGATTCAATAAACATACAAAGATATCCCAATTACTGTGTGCCAGACACTATGTTAGTCATCTGGAGATTATAACAGTGAATATGACAGAAATTGCAAAGCTCTCACAAATCTAATGGTCCCTCCATCTCTTCCTTATGAGCTCCTATGTGGCTCTGCATTTAATCTAGCCCTATTCTGTATCTTCTTCCAAGTCTCAAGAGTTTGATGGACAAACTTGGTTCCAAATTATGCTAGCTATATACTTATTTGGAATAGCTAAAAAAAAAATTTTTTTAAACAATAAAACTACTGACAATACCAGGAGCTGACAAGGATATGCAGCAACCAGAACTTGCAAACACTGCTGGTGGGAATGCAAAATGGGATGGCCACTTTGGAAAAGTTTGGCAGTTTCTTAAAATGCTAAATAGACACTTACAATAAAATCCAGAAATTCCACTCAATATCTAAGACAAATGAAAATGTATGTTCACACAAAAACCTATACATAATTATTTACAGCAGCATTATTCATAATTACCAAAAACTGGAAACCACCCAATTGTCAGTCAGGGAGAATGGATAAACAAAACCATAGTACATCCACACAATGACATACTACTCAGAATAAAGACAAACTATTGATCCATGCAACATGTTGAGTTAATCTCAAATGCATTATGCTGAACAAAAGATATGGTTTTAAAATCTTTTACTGGATTATTTCATTTATATGACATTCCAGATAAGGCAAAACCAAAGGATAGGGAAACAGATCAGTGGTTGGCAAAGATTAGAAGTAGGGAGATGGTTTGATTACAAAGAAACAACACAATATAAGTTTAGGGGTTGGTCAGGCACAAGGTGGCTCGTGCCTGTAATCCCAGCACTTTGGGAAGCCGAGGGGAGCAGATCACGAGGTCAGGAGATTGAGACCATCTCGGTCAACATGATGAAACCCCGTCTCTACGAAAAACACAAAAATTAGCTGGGCATGGTGGCGCGTGCCTGTAATCCTAGCTATTTGGGAGGGTGAGGTAGGAGAATCGCTTGAACCCGGAGTCGGAGGTTGCAGTGAGCTGAGATGGTGCCACTGCACTCCAGCCTGGCAACAGAGTGAGACTCCCTCTCAAAAAAATAAATAAAAAATAAAAAAAGAAGAAGTTTAGGGGGTTGAGGAAATTGGAAACTGTTCTATTTCCTGTTTAGGTTATGTTACAGGAAAGCTGTCCTGATCCAGACCCCAAGAAAGGGTTCTTGCATCTCACACAAGAAAGAATTCAGGGAAAGTCCACGATGCAAACTGAAACCAAGTTTAGTACGAAAGTAAAGGAATGAAAGAATGGCTACTCCACAGACAATGCAGCCCTGAGGGCTGCTGGTTGCCCATTTTTATGGTTATTTCTTGATGATATGCTAAACAAGGTAAGGATTATTCATGCCTCCCCCTTTTAGACCTTATAGGGTAACTTCTTGACGTTGCCCTGGCATTTGTAAACTGTCATGGTGCTGGTGGGAGTGTAGCAGTGAGGACCATCAAAGGTCACTCTTGTTGCCATCTTGGTTTTGGTGGGTTTTGGCCAGCTCCTTAACTGCAACCTGTTTTATCAGCAAGGTCTTTATGACCTGTATTTTGTGGTGACCGCCTATCTCATCCTGTGACTTAGAATGCCTTAACCATCTGAAAATTCAGCCCAGTAAGTTTCAGCCTCATTTTACCCAGCTCCTATTTAAAATGGATTTGTTCCAGTTCACACACCTGTGACAGTCACAAGACTATACACATTTGTGAAAATCCATAGAAAGTATATTTTTTAAAAAGGGAACTTTACTGTTTGTAGATTTTTAAATAAATTTTTTAAAAATTATGCTATGTGATATAAAATCTGACAATATTTACTGTTCTCTTATAATATGGGGAATTCCAATTTTCTGGATTATTTCAATTACAGTAACACCTAAAATGTAACTAGCTTTTAAAATATTCCAGGCACTGTTTCATGTATTTTACATGTCGACCTGTTCACCAGTCACAGCAATCTCATAATGTAGGTATTTTCATTACCTTAATTTTACATATAAAGCTATTGAGGCAGCAAGGGGTTAAGTAACTTACTAAAGCTACACAGCTAATAAATAACAAAACTGGAACTTGAAGCCAGGTAACTTGGTGTCAGAGTCCACACTCAGGCTAAAATGTTACACTATGTTTCCTTTTCAAGAATATATTACATCTGTAGTTAAATATATACCTGTTTTTAAATAGGCTATAAAATAAAGATTTACAATTATAAACTAAATGTTTAATACCTCATACAAAAATTATTCTGAATTTTAGAATTCATAGAAACTTAGTGAGAAAGCCTTATGTCTTTCTTATCTTACTGTTACTGGCAGGTCTTTGTTCTTAGAGCTCCCAAGATGGTGGTGGGCCGCTCCCAAGATGGCAGCAAGCCTTCTGCTCTCTGACCTGGGGGGTTCTTGGCTTCACGGATTCCAAGGAATGGAACCTTGGGCCATGCGGTGAGTGTTATAGCTCCATTAGAAGCCGTGGGTCATGGAGGAGAACCATGGAACCCAGCAACTAGTGTTCAGCTCAATTAGGACAAACACACGCACTTAACCACACAGAAACAATGGCGAGCCTCTAGCCTGATCGGGAGTGGCAATGGGCACCTTGCTGGATCAGAAGCACAGAGGACACCATGCCAGATCCATAGGGGTGAAAGTCAATGGCGGGTCTGCAACAGCAGCATTCAGCAGTGGTGGACGGCGAGCGAAAGTTCAGCTCGAGCCCTAACAAACATGGACCAGAAGAGTGTGCAGTTGCAAGATTTAATAGAGTGAAAACAAAGCTCCCACACAATGGGAGGGGACCCAAAGGGGGTTGCCACTGCCAGTTCGAATGCCTAGGTTTACATCCTGATCACTGTCCCTCCCCCTGTGCTCTCAGGCGATAGATGACTATTTTTTTTTACCTCCTGCTTTTAGCCTAATGGGTATTTTAGTGAGCTCTCTTTACTACCTGACTGGTCAGGTGTGAGCTGAGTTACAAGCCCCGTGTTTAAAGGTGGATGCAGTCACTTTCCCTAGCTAGGCTTAGGGATTCTCAGTCAGCCTAGGAAATCCAGCTAGTCCTGTCTCTCAGTTCCCCCATCTCAACAGGAAAACCCAAGTGCTGTTGGAGAAGTTGGCTGACAACCACTCTAACTGCTTCCTGCTGAACTGGGGCATAGAAGGGGGCATGCAGTTGAGATTTCCTCAGGAAGGGTACCTTTGATGTCATCAACATCAGAGCATGGGCTAGCAGGCCAGGGATCCGCGGTAGATCTTAGTCATGGACTGCATCTGGGGCTCCATTTAAAGAACCATTTGTAGTTTTACAGCATCGATTCCAGAAGAGACAAACTTAACAAGGAGGTTAAAGATACAGGGATTGAAATGTATGGCCTGAAGTGCAGGGGGAGGCACATCCAACAGTTAGTAGGGTTTGGGGATCAGCATAAGCCAGTATAGGCTGGATGTGTTCCTCACTGAGGGCCCAGGTGCCTTCGAATAATTTTAGCCCTAAGTATTTAAAACTTGCTGTGAGCAGAGCTGAGCCTTTGGTTTGGATACCTTGTAGCCACAGGTGGCGAGGAACTTTAAGAGCGTTTGGGTGGCTTGATGGCACAAGGTTTCTGAACGGGTGGCTAAAAGTAAATCATCCACATACCAAAGGACAAGAGTGTCCAAGTATGAGAAGTGGCTCAAGTCTTGGGCTAATGCCTCTCCAAATAGATGGGAGCTGTCCCTGAACCCTTGGGGTAAAACAGTCCAGGTGAGTTGAGACGTTGAGTTTCAAGGATCTTCAAAGGCAAACAAGAATTGAGAGTCAGAATGTACAGGGATGCAGAAAAAGGCATCCTTAAGGTATAGGACTGTAAACCACTCTGCTTCCTCTGGTATTTGGGAAAGCAGAGTATAAGGGTTAGGTACAGCTGGTACAGAGGGACAACAGCCTCGTTGATAATCCTGAGATCTTGCACTAACCTCCACTGTCCGTTGGGTTTCTGTACTCCTAAAATTGGAATATTGCAGGGGCTACTGCATGACCTTGGGCTTTTAGGTCCTTAACAATCTTCTGGAGTCCTTGTTGGGCCTCAGGTCTAAGAGGGTACTGCCTTTGGTAGGCAAAGGAGGCAGAATCCTTTAGTTTAACTTGAATGGGACGGGCATTCTTCACTCGTCCATATTGTCCTTCTGTTGCCCAGACTTCAGGATTAATTCCTTCCTCAAGCAGGGGACAACAAACAGGTGTTCCTTCTCCTATGTTCAGGTGTATAATGGCTCCTACTTTTGCTAGGATGTATCTCCCTAACCAAGGAGTGGGGCTTTCAGGCATAATTAGAAAGGCATGTGAAAAGAGTAAAGTTACCCAGGCCCAACTTAGTGGCTGGGAGAAGTATCTAATGACTGCCTGTCCTAGGACCCCTCAAATAGTGACAGGTCTGGAGGACAGCTGTCCGGGACAGGAGAGTAAGAATGAGAAGGCTGCATCAGTGTCCAGGAGACAATTAACCTCCTGGCCCTCAATGGTCAAGCATACCTGGGGCTCTGTGAGGGTGATGGCATAGGCTAGCGCTTGCCCCAGGCACCCTCAGTCCTGCTGCTGGATCATCTGGTTAACGGCTTCTGACTCACTTTCGTCTGCTGGGGCAGTGGGCCTTCCAGTGATTCCCTTGACATAAGGGGCATGGACGAGGGGGCAGCTTATTTCTATTCAGACAATCTTTTTTAAAGTGTCCTTGTAGACCACACTGGAAGCAAGCCCTGTTAGGCATTCGATTTGCCCAGCCTTTTCCTCTTCCAGAGCCTCCAAAGTTCACTTGCCTGAGGGCCTTTTTTTATCCCATTTGTCCCGTTCCGCCTGCTCTTCCTCATCACTATTATAAAAAACCGAGCTTGCCAGGTTCAATAGAGTTTCCAAGTTTTGCTCTGGGTCTAAGGTGGACTTACTAAGTTTTTTCTAATGTCTGCAGCTGACTGAATGATAAACTTATCTTTTAAGATTAGTTGGCCTTCAATAGAGTCAGGTGACAGAGACGTATGCTTTCTCAATGCCTCCCTTAGTCTCTCCAGAAAGGCAGTAGGATTTTCTTCCTTTCCCTGTGTTATAGTAGACATCACTGAATAATTTATAGGCTTCTTCCTAGTGTTCCACAGTCCTTCTAGCACGCAAGTTAGCAAATGTCTGAGGCACCAAGCTCCATGTTCTGTGTCCCCAGGAGGGTCTACACTGGGAACTGCCTGCTGGCCTGTGGGGAATTGTTCTCTTTCCTCTGTTGTCATCCTATCATTGACCTGACTGAGATACCAGAGATCGCCAAACTCTTGGGCTGCAGTTATGGCGGCACTTGTCTCATTTGGGGTTAGTGTCTGATCTAGCAGTAACATTGTATCTTTCCATGTCAGATCAAAGGATTGTCCTAACCCTTGTAAAATCTCAATATAGCCATCAGGGTTATCTGAGAATTTACCTAGGTCTATTTTAATTTGCTTCAAGTCTGAGAGGGAAAAAGGTACATGCACGCTGGCTGGGCCGAATTCTCCTCCTCCCACTGCTTGGAGGGGGCATAATCGGGGAATACTTGCACTCCTTGGTTCATTGTTTACCCCTTTGCCTATCTCCTCTGGAGACAGTTTGGGTTGAAGGGAGGTCCTTATTAGTTGGGAAAGGAGCCAGGGGGACACCGGCATAGGGAAGTAGACTCTGAGGGCTTCCTGTATGGCATAAATTACACTTTTTACATAATTGTGAGTTGTCTCTTAATGAAAAGAAAGTTTGCACATACGGCACGTCACTCCATTTGCCCTCTTTTCTACAAAAGAGGTCTAGCTGTAAGATGGTGTTATAATTTATACTTCCCTCAGGAGGCCAGGTTTCTCCCACTTGAAGAGGATATTGTGGCCAGGCGGTACTGCAGAAGAATATAAGTCATTTCTCTCTTAGCGTCTGAGGGTCAAATTGGTCCCAATTCTCCAGAATACATCTTAGGGGCGTTTTTGCGTTGGGGGAAACGTTTCCCATCTGGAAAAAGAACATAGGGATGCTAGCAGCCCTAGTCATTTTCCGATGAGCATTAGTCCTACGGTGTCCTCTATGGTCCTAATGCTTATTCCTTTCCAGGGTGCGTAACCACCCATGGACTTCTGCTTATCAGATTAGTTATGCTCACTGATGTAGCAGTCCTGCACCTGTTTTCCCGCCTTTCTTGACCGACAAAGAAAGGGGTCTGGGCTGCTGGATTCCAGTGGTCCTTTACCAGCGTGCCCAACATTGCCTTTGTGCTCAGGGTTGAGTTCTAGAGCTAGGATGGGTTCCTGAGTGTTTCATAACAAACCAGTTGCCCCATCAAGGTGCATTCCCATAAACAATGGTTCCTAGAGGGTGTAGATAACCTTTTGAGTCAGGATTGAGATAGATTTTTTTTTTTTATGATAACCATTTTTATCCAAAGCAAACTTCCTTCATGCCTGGGGACTAGACCGTCTAAGGCCACAAGATTAGAAGTTAGGATAATATATGTTACACTGTTAACTTTTAGCAACTTTACTTTTATTGAAAACCTTGTAAGTCTGGAATTTCAATTATCCTTTGCTATTAATAAGATTTTGTTTAGTCTAAATTAACTTAGAATTGGTATAGATCGTCCCTTCCTGGTTCTGTAAGTACTTTAAGGCTTGGCTGAGTGCAAACAGCTCGCACATTTGAGCAGACCAATTATTAGACAATTTTTCTAACTCTGCTTCTACAAGAGTTTCCCTATCAATTACTGAATACACATTCTGTTTTTTTTCCCTCAATCACCCAGGAGGAACCATCTATCGTCCTGTCCTGAAGGGAGTTCCTCCTAGGTCTGGTTGGAACTTTGTATGGTAATTAAGATTTAAATCCCCTGTTAGGAAATCTGCTGGGTTAAGGGAATTTTCAGTGGTTAATGTTAAATCATCTTCTTCTAACAGAATAGCCCCATACTTTAAGATTTTTGAGTTAGTAAGCTACCTTTTTTACTTAGGATATTTCTGAACTGGTGAGGTATGCTCATGATGAGCTTTCCTCTAAAAGTTATTCTTCTACTTTCTTCTGCTAGCAAAGCAGTTGCCGCTACAGATTGAATGCATTTGAGCCATCTGTGGGTTATTGGATTAAGGATTTTTGATAGGAAGGCTACGGGTTGTCAGTGGCCCCATTGCTTTTAGCTATGCCCTTGTTTACACTGACAACAAGGTGGGTATTAGAGTGTTATAGGGTCAAGGAGAAGACCTTCAATTATCAATTACAGGTTTTAAATTTACCCTGGCTTTTAAAGGAATAGGGTACACTGTTTTTTCTTTACTACTTCTCTTTCTCTCTTTTTGACTTTCTGTCTCTCTCTGACTCCCTTTGTCTCTCTGCCTCTCTTTTTTCCCCCTCTCTTTCTCCCTTCTCTTTTGATAGATGGATTTTGGGAACATAGCAGAATGACATTGCCCCCATTTGCCACTATAGGAATATGCTCTTGCCGGGCGCGGTGGCTCAAGCCTGTAATCCCAGCACTTTGGGAGGCCGAGACGGGCGGATCACGAGGTCAGGAGATCGAGACCATCCTGGCTGACACGGTGAAACCCCGTCTCTACTAAACAATACGAAAACTTAGCCGGGCAAGGTGGCGGGCGCCTGTAGTCCCAGCTACTCGGGAGGCTGAGGCAGGAGAATGGCGTAAACCCGGGAGGTGGAGCTTGCAGTGAGCTGAGATCCGGCCTCTGCACTCCAGCCTGGGCGACAGAGCGAGACTCCGTCTCAAAAAAAAAAAAAAAAAAGGAATATGCTCTTCCCTTTAATTTACTCAATTCGCTTTCATCCTGATCTGTTATGTTGTGGTAGACCCAGTTTCAGTTGTTAAAGTACTGGGTTATCATTCTAAGGCCCTGGCCAAGGAGTTGAGGCTTGGAGATTGTATTGCGGGGTGGGGAGGGGGGAAGGGCCGGTAAGCTGGGTAGAAATTGGGAGGAGAGCATCTTAAAACAATGGGAGAGCAATCCTCCCAGCCATTTACAAATCTGGGGCCCTGGCAAGGGTGGTGGGGAACGGGTCCCACATAACTGCCCATGTCCACAGCTGTATACCTGAATTGGGAGGGACACCAGGGACAAGACTCTCTGGGTTCATAGCCTAGATGCCTAAGGACACAGTGGAGAGCTTCCTCAGATCCCTTTGGAAATACAACTTGCTCTAATACTTGGGAGAGGAAATGAAAGCCTGAACCATTAGTACCTAGGAGGCAGGGATCGGAGGAAGTAGATTCAGAGGTAAGGAGAATTTTGGGGCTACACTTTCAAGAAAGTGGTGGTTGGGACCCAGGAGGTATGGGTCAGAAGGAGAGGTAGGGGCGCATGCATCAGCGACTGTGGAGTAAAGACTTCTAGCTGCACCATAATCTCGACCGGCCAATGCCAGGAGTTCGGGATGACAGCTTTCTGCCTCTAGCTGGCCCTCGGCTTCCCCAGGAAAATTGTAAAAGCAGAAGCTGGTTCCAGGCAGACCAACGCTCCCAATTCAGAAGGGTTGGGGGCTGTTAGCCTTTTCCCAGAAAGCCTGACACCTGAGTCTTAAGTCCGGCAGCCACGCTAATCATTTTTAAATGGCTGACAGATGCCCAGTATTTTCCTCCGACTCTAACGAAGAATAGGACAGAATAGCAAGTGTAAGTGGTCCGATATTACTCAAGGCTTTGGAGAATCCCTGTATAGGCCACCAGATGTTACTGGTAGGTCTTTGTTCTTAGAGCTCCCAAGATGGTGGCAGACCACTCCCAAGATGGCAGCAAGCCTTTTGCTCTCTGATCTGGGGTTCTCGGCCTCACGGATTCCAAGGAATGGAACTTTGGGCCATGCGGTGAGTGTTATAGCTCTATTAGAAGCCATGGGTCATGGAAGAGAACTGTGGAACCCAGCGACTAGTGTTCAGCTTGATTAGGACGAACACATGCACTTAGCACGCAGAAACAATGGCGAGCCTCTAGCCTCGTCGGGAGTGGCAATGGGCGTCTTGCTGGATCAGAAGTGCAGTGGACACCGTGCCGGATCTGGAGGGGTGAAAGTCAGCAGCGGGTCTGTGACGGTGGCGTTCATCAGTGGTGGACGGTGAGTGAAAGCTCAGCTGCAGCCCTAACAAACATGGACCAGAAGGGTGTGCAGTTGCAAGATTTAACAGAGTGAAACCAGAGCTCCCATACAACGGGAGGGGACCCAAAGGGGGTCGCCACTGCCGGTTCAAATGCCTGGGTTTATATCCTGATCACTGTCCCTCCACCTGTGCTCCCAGGCGATAGATGATTGACTATTTCTTTACCTCCTGCTTTTAGCCTAATGGGTATTTTAGTAAGCTCTCTTTACTACCTGATTGGTCAGGTGTGAGCTGAGTTACAAGTCCTGTGTTTAAAGGTGGGTGAGGTCACCTTCCCCAGCTAGGCTTAGGAATTCTTAGTCGGCCTAGGAAATCCAGCTAGACAGGACTATCATTACCATCCCTCAATACCTAATGTAATGTGTATCACACCAAAACTTGGGGAGGTGCAAGGAATGGGAGTTGCCAGCTTCTGATGGAAGAAAGTTGGGTTAAATAACTGACAAATTAAATATTTAATCTTTCTAAAACCCTTTAAAATAAAAAAGGTGACATAATTGAGAAGTAATTAAAAACACTGCAATTTAGTATCACATTTTGTGCATTCTTTGCATAATACTGATACCTTTTTTAAAAAGACATTTGAAAACTAACTGCAGTTTTAAAAGGGCATATAATATTTTATTGACAAATAACAGAGATAGGTATAACAGAGATAGAGAAGTGAACTGTAGATAATCCTGAAAAACTATGCCTACTTCAAGTGTAACCTAACAAGTTTTCCCAAATGACCACTTTCCTTTCAGCGAATTAACAACAATCTTAATAACCTCACTAATTTCCTAGCTCATAATATGATTATGATGCTTACCCATGGTGTCTAACCACTTATGGTTCAAACCATTGCATCACCAAACAAAAGATAAAATAGAACACATGAACCAAAATACAGCCCACCTAGACTTCTTACTCAGTTGCATGTGTTATTCCTAGAGCACGACAATGTGGGAGGACATTCCCTGACAAAGATTAACTGACTCCATTATGGATACCTATAGTCCCTTGCTCAGGAAGGAAACATTTTCATAGAATCTCCCTAGTTATTTTATTCACGTAACAAGTCAAGTGTTAGCAACTAGTGTTACTCTCAGAGTCTAATAGGGAAGCTAAGTACGAAAATAAATTATTGCAATTCACTGTGATACATGCTGTAATAGAGGGATAGGAGATACGCAACAGGTGTTAAGGGTAGATCAAAGTAGACAAGATGAACTCTGCTAACAGGGATTAAAGAAGGCTTTAGACTCTTGGAGGATAAGTGGTTGTGGGAGGGGAGAGAATACTCCAGGCAATAACCTGCAGAGTCACAGAAATTTGAAACAGCACGGCTTAATCAGAAAACTTTTAAAACTCGTATTACTGACGTACAGGGTACACAATGGGGGCGGGGGGAGCGGGGGTTGCAAGAACATAGGCCTGAGGGAGAAAGTACACACACCCAGGCCAGGATAGCCAAGAAAACCACATTTGACAGGTCACTAGGGGTGGAGGAAAAATATCTAAGGCATATGAGTCATGTTTTAGGATACATGTTAAAAGTGAAATGTATATAAACGTTTCAGAAGTGAAATGTATATGAACATGAATTCAATCAGTATACAGATTGATTTTATTAAGAGCCTTCTCTGGATCTAAACAGAGAGTGCATGGGACTTGTTGGCAAAAATCCCAGGACTGACAGACGCTGGTATCACAGAGGTCTGTGATGCAGCTCCAACACTCAACAGCCAGAGGATCACAACCACATTACTTAACCTGGACACTTCACTTATAAAGTTAGGAGGTTAGGGAAAAACCTCTCTGGGGCCTCTACTAACACAGGAATTCTAAATATAGGCTATCTTTTGCCCACTGAATACTTATCAGGAACTTTACAGAGGGCTCTTGGCATTTACATATCTAACACCTAGAGATTCAACTATTCATGAATAATCCAAAGGTCATAACATGGAAGTAATCTGCTGAAACTCAAAGCTCAATTGTGAACACTGCAAGGCTGATGTCAAAAAACAAACCATTTAGGTAGTAATTAATGACTCTGGCCAACTGTCTAGTATCCTAATCTCAAAAAGCTTTTATTCTCTTCTACTTACTTCATACACACTTCTTTGGGGAAGTGATATGCTATAATAGATTTGTAAATGTGAAGGTTCAAAAGGACCTTGTTATATCCCTTGACAATGTCAAGTATGTCCTAACACTGGCACTTTACATTCTCACCTCATCCAAACAAAAGCCTCAAAAGCAAGCTGTTGATTTATCAGTAGTATTTACAGGTAAAGGAATGAAAGATTTAGTTCCATTAACGAGTCCCTGACACTTTATATTGAGTGAGGTAAGAAACCTATAACCAAGGAGATTCCCAGAAAATGCAGTGTGAGCCCCGAAAATTTGAGACAGATCGCAGTTAATTTAGAAAGTTTATTTTACCAAGGTTGAGAACAGGCACCCGTGACACAGCCTCAGGAGGTCCTGATGGCATGTGCCCAAGGTGGTCAGACCACAGTTTGATTTTACACATTTTAGAGAGACATGAGACATCAATCAACATAGGTAAGATGAACATTTGGTTCCATCTGGAAAGGTGGGACAACTGGAAGCAGGGAGCGGGCTTCCAGGTCATAGGTAGATAAGAGACAAATGGTTGCATTCTTTTGAGTTTCTGATTAGCCCCTCCAAAGGAGGCAATCAGATATACATTTATCTCAGTTTGCAGAGGAGAGACTATGAATAGAATGGGAAGCAGGTTTGCTCTAGGCAGTTCCGAGCCTGACTTCTTCCTTTAGTTTAGTGATTTGGGGGGCCCAAGATATTTTCCTTTCACAGAGAAAAGAGTTCAAATGCAGAGAGTTTGAAGGCCAAAAAGTAAATAATGAATAATAAAAGCATATAACAAATTAAGCATATTGTTTAAGCAAATGCAAGCTCATTTATTCATGAGACTAGGGGTCAATAAAGTACACACAAAACCACCCATCTACATTATACTACAGTTGCACTTCTTACATTTTACTCTAGTAACTAGGGAACCCTAGAAATTCCCCATTTTTTCCAAAAATATAGGAAAATGAAAAATTAACATGTGCTGACTTACATATATTTATTGATATTTATCTATTTAAATACATATAGCTAAATATAGCAAACTATATATTTATATATAACTACACATTAATAATTAATCTAAACTCAGTTTAGATTCAACAAATTTTCCAATGAAAAGCCCTAACACATCTTTTGTGAAATATGTTCATTAGTGATCAGTAAAATATAAAGTACCATTTTCCTTCTATCTCATTAGAAAAACTGAAAATACTCACAATATTTAACATTGGCAGGGTTATAGATACAAATGTATTTTTCTATCTTGCTACTAAGATTGTAAATTAAGTACCACCCTTTAGGTTAGTAAGAAGGCAGTACTTGTCAAGACAAAATGTGCATGTTTAATTAATAATTATACTTCAAGAACTCTATCATGCAGAAATATTTATAGGAGTTCACAAAGAAATGGGTACAACATTGTTCATGTAAGTATAATTTGTAACAATAAACAGTGGGCAATAATAAAGTCTACCAATAAGAGAAGGGGGAACATTTATTTTAACATTTATTTTGAAGTACTAAGCAGGCATTCAAGAGAATAAGGAAACTCACATCATCTGATATGATAGGGTATCCTTGATATGCAGTAAATAAAACCAAGTGCAAAATATAACAGATGGCATGCTCCCATTTTTGCCTTAACAAGTCAATTTTTTAAAAAATGTATGCATCTGTGTATATCTGTGCATGTCAGTACATGTATTTCTAGGTGTATTAATAGGTCTGATTTCAATAGAGGGGCATAGTAAGCTCAAGACTATGCCACAAAGAGGCTATCTGGAGATAAATATCCTCTCCTTAATCTCCATCCACCCTTTTATCTTCTGTAAGGGCTTCCTTCCCCTTGACCTCACCCAACTGGAAATAAGGGAAAAGGGCACTCCCTGGGTCTCCTGAGGCAGACAAAAGAAAAGAATGTTGAGCGTGTCCAGAGGGCAAAGAGAAGACATCCAGTAGAACAATATGAGCATAAGGAAAATGAGGAGTTACAAAGCATTATCTAGAATATGATAACCTTTTACACATACATTATACAGTGTCAGGCTTCTGAGCCCAAGCCAAGCCATTGCATCCCCTGTGACTTGCACATCTGCCCAGATGGCCTGAAGTAACTGAAGAATCACAAAAGAAGTGAAAATGCCCTGCCCCGCCTTAACTGATGACATTCCACCACAAAAGAAGTGAAAATGGCCGGTCCTTGCCTTAAGCGATGACATTACCTTGTGAAATTCCTTTTCCTGGCTCATCCTGGCTCAAAAAGCTCCCCCACTGAGCACCTTGTGACCCCCACTCCTGCCCGCCAGAGAACCCCCCTTTGACTGTAATTTTCCTTTACCTACCCAAATCCTATAAAACAGCCCCACCCTTATCTCCCTTCACTGACTCTCTTTTCGGACTCAGTCCACCTGCACCCAAGTGATTAAAAAGTTTTATTGCTCACACAAAGCCTGTTTGGTGGTATCTTCACACGGACGCACATGACATTTTGGTGCCGTGACTCGGATCAGGGGACCTCCCTTGGGAGATCAATCCCCTGTCCTCCTGCTCTTTGCTCCGTGAGAAAGATCCACCTACAACCTTGGGTCCTCAGACCCACCAGCCCAGGGAACATCTCACCAATTTTAAATCGGGTAAGCGGCCCCTTTTTAACTCTCTTCTCCAACCTCTCTCACTATCCCACAACCTCTTTCTCCCTTCAATCTTGGCGCCACCCTTCAATCTCTCCCTTCTCTTCATTTCAATTCCTTTCCTTTTCTGGTAGAGACAAAGGAGACACGTTTTATCCATGGACCCAAAACTCCGGCGCCCCCATCATGGACTGGGGACGGCAGCCTTCCCTTGGTGTTTAATCATTGCAGGGACGCCTCTCTGATTACTCACCCACGTTTCAGAGGTGTCTGACCACGCTACAGGGACACCTGCCTTGGTCCTTCACCCTAAGTGGCAAGTCCCACTTTTCTGGGGGAGAAGCAAGCACCCCAACCCCTTCTCTCCCTGTCTCTACCCCTTCTCTGCTTTTCTGGGGGAGGGGCAAGAACCCCGACCTCTTATTTTTGAACCCTGACCTCTTATTTTTGTGCCCCAACCTCTTACTTTTGCACCCCATCCTCTTATTTTGTGCCCCAACATATTTTTGAACCCCAATCCTCTATTTCCACGCCCTGACCCCTTTCCTGCTTTTCTGGAGGGCAAGAACCCCTGAACTCCTTCTCTCTGTGTCTCTACTCTTTCTTTTCTCTGGGCTTGCCTCCTTCACTATGGGCAACCTTCCACCCTCCATTCCTCCTTCTTCTCCCTTAGCCTGTGTTCTCAAGAACTTAAAACCTCTTCAACACACACCTGACCTAAAACCTAAATGCCTTATTTTCTTCTACAATGCCGCTTGAACCCAATACAAACTCGACAGTAGGTCCAAATAGCCAGAAAACGGCACTTTCGATTTTTCCATCCTACAAGATCTAAACAATTCTTGTAGTAAAATGGGCAAACGGTCTGAGGTGCCTGACATCCAGGCATTCTTTTACACATCGGTCCCTCCCTAGTTAGTCTCTGTTCCCAATGCAACTCGTCCCAAATCTTCCTTCTTTCCCTCCCGCCTGTCCCCTCAGTCCCAACCCCAAGCGTCGCTGAGTCTTTCCAGTCTTCCTTTTCTACAGACCCATCTGACCTCTTCCCTCCTTGCCAGGCCGAGCTAGGTCCCAATTTTTCCTCAGCCTCCGCTCCCCTACCCTACAATCCTTTTATCACCTCCCCTCCTCACACCCGGTCTTGCTTTCTGTTTCATTCCTTGACTAGCCCTCCCCAACCTGTCCAGCAATTTCCTCTTAAAAAAGCGGATAGAGCTAAAGGTACAGTCAAGGTTAATGCTCCTTTTTCTTTATCTGACCCCTCCTAAATCAGTTAGCGTTTAGGCTCTTTTTCATCAAATATAAAAAACTTAGCTCAGTTCATGGCCTGTTTAGCAGCAACCCTGAGATGCTGGCCGTCTTATTCTTAATACACATTTTATTTTATTACCCAATCTGCTCCCAACATTAAATAAAGCTCCAAAAATTAAATTCTGGCCCTCAAACCCCACAACAGGACTTAATGAACCTCACCTTCAAGGTGTACAATAATAGAGTAGAGGCAGCCAAGTAGCAACTTATTTCTGAGTTGCAATTCCTTGCCTCCACTGTGAGACAAACCCCAGCCACATCTCCAGCACACATCTCGACAACTCCAAATGCCTGAACCGCAGCTCCCAGGGGTTCCTCCAGAACCTCCTCCCCCAGGAGCTTGCTACAAGTGCCGGAAATCTGGCCACTGAGCTAAGGAATGCCCACAGCCCGGGATTTCTCCTAAGCCGTGTCCCATCTGTGTGGAACCCCACTGGAAATTGGACTGTCCAACTCGCCTGGCAGCCACTCCAAGCCCCTGGAGCTCTGGCCCAAGGCTCTCTGACTCCTTTCCAGACCTTCTTGGCTTAGCAGCTGAAGATCAACGCTGCCCCATCTCCTCAGAAGCCTCCTGGACCATCACAGACGCTCTGGGTAACTCTTACAGTGGAGGGTAATTCCGTTCCCTTCTTAATCAATACGGAGGCTACCCACTCCACATTACCTTCTTTTCAAAGGCCTGGTTCCCTTGCCTCCATAAGTGTTGTAGGTACTGACAGCCAGGCTTCTAAACCTCTTAAAATTCCCCAACTCTAGTGCCAACTTGGACAACATTCTTTTATGCACTCCTTTTTAGTTATCCCCACCTGTCCAGTTCCCTTATTAGGCCAAGACATTTTAACTAAATTATCTGCTTCCCTGACTATTCCTAGGCTACAGTCACACCTCATTGCCGCCTTTTCCCCCAGTTCAAAGGCTCCTTCACATCCTCCCCTCGTATCCCCCCACCTTAACACACAAGTATAGGACACCTCTACTCCCTCCTTGGTGACTGCTCATGCACCCCTTACCATCTCATTAAAACCTAATCACCCTCACCCCACTCAATGCCAACATCCCATCCCACAGCACGCTTTAAAAGGATTAAAGCCTGTTATCAGTCGCCTGCTATAGCATGGCCTTTTAAAGCCGGTAAACTCCCCTTACAATTCCCCCATTTTACCTGTCCTAAAACTAGAGAAGGCTTACAGGTTAGTTCAAGATCTGCACCTTATCAACCAAATTGTCTTGCCTGTCCACCCCGTGATGCTAAACCCATATACTCTCCTATCCTCAATACCTCCCTCCACAACCCATTATTCTGTTCTAGATCTCAAACATACTTTCTTTACTAGTCCTTTGCACCCTTCATCCCAACCTCTTTTCACTTTCACTTGGACTGACCCTGACACCCATCAGGCTCAGCAAATTACCTAGGCTCTACTTCTTCAAGGCCTCAAAGACAACCCCATTACTTCAGTGAAGCCCAAATTTCTTCCTCATCTGTTACCTATCTTGACATAATTATCATAAAAACACATGATAATGCTGATCGTGTCCGGCTAATCTCCCAAACCCCAATCCCTTCTACAAAACAACAACTCCTTTCCTTCCTAGGCATGGTTAGTGCGGACAGAATTCTTACACAAGAGCCGGGGGACCGCGTCCTGTAGCCTTTCTGTTCAAAGAACTTGACCTTACTGTTTTAGCCTAGCCCTCATGCCTGGGCGCAGTGGCTGCCACTGCTTTAATACTGTTAGAGGCCCTAAAAATCACAAACTATGCTCAACTCTCTACAGTTCTTATAACTTCCAAAATCTATTTTCTTACCCCAACCATCGTTCAAGACAACGCTTATGCTGATAAGGTAGCTAAAAAAGTAGCCATCAAAAGGCATCAGATTTCATCACTCAGGACAATGCTTATGCTGATAAGTTAGCTAAAAAAGCAGCTAGCATTCCAACTTCTATCCCTCAAGGCAGTTTTCCTCCTTCACATCAGCCACTCCCACCTACTCCCCTGCTGAAACTTCCACCTATCAATCTCTTCCCACACAAGGCAAATAGTTTTTAGATCAAGGAAAATACCTCTTTCCAGCCTCACACGCCCATTCTACTCTGTCATTTCATAACCTCTTCCATGTAGGTTGCAAGCCGCTAGCCCATCTCTTAGAACCTCTCATTTCCTTTCCATCATGGAAATCTATCCTCCAGGAGATCACTTCTCAGTGTTCCATCTGCCATTCTAGTACCCCTCAGGGATTGTTCAAGCCCCCTCCCTTTCCTACACATCAAGCTCGGGGGTTTGCCCCTGCCCAGGACTGGCAAATTGACTTCACTCACATGCCCCGAGTCAGAAAACTAAAATATCTCTTAGTCTGGGTAGACACTTTCACTGGATGGGTAGAGGCCTTTCCCACAGGGTCTGAGAAGGCCACTGCAGTCATTTCTTCCCTTCTGTGACATAATTCCTCAGTTTGGCCTTCCCACCACTATACAGTCTGATATCAGACCAGCCTTTAATAGTCAAATCACCCAAGCAGTTTCTCAGGCTCTTGGTATTCAGTGAAACCTTTATATTCTTTACCATCCTCAATCTTCAGGAAAGGCAGAACGGACAAATGGTCTTTTAAAAACACACCTCACCAAGCTCAGTCACCAACTTAAAAAGGACTAGACAATACTTTTATCACTTTCCCTTCTCAAAATTCAGGCCTGTCCTCGGAATGCTACAGATTCCAGCCCATTTGAGCTCCTGTGTGGACACTCCTTTTTATTAAGTCCTAGTCTCATTCCAGACACCAGACCAACTAGACTGCACCCCAAATAACTTGTCATCCCTACTATCTTCTGTCTAGTCAGACTCCTATTCACTGTTATCAAATACTCATAAATGCCCTGCTGGTGTTTACACTGCTAGTTTACACTGTTTCTCCAAGCCATCATAGCTGATACCTCCCGGTGCGATCCCAAACCACTACTCTAAATTCCCTCTTAAAGTAAATAAATAATCTTTGCTGGCAGGGCTATGCTGAGCCTCCTTAAGCACTCTCTAATTAGATGTCCTAGGTCCTCCCAATTCTTAGTCCTTTAATACCTGTTTTCTCTCCTCCTTTTATTCAGACCTTGTGTCTTCTGTTTAGTTTTTCAATTCATACAAAACCGCATCCAGGCCATCACCAATCATTCTATGCAACAAATGCTCCTTCTAACAACCCCACAATATAGCCCCTTACCACAAGATCTCCCTTCAGCTTAATCTCTCCCACTCTAGGTTCCCATGCCGCCCCTAAACCCGCTTG
Organism: Papio anubis; assembly: GCF_008728515.1. Taxonomy (NCBI): domain Eukaryota; kingdom Metazoa; phylum Chordata; class Mammalia; order Primates; family Cercopithecidae; genus Papio; species Papio anubis. The sequence goes on along the minus strand of NC_044989.1, from coordinate 30,329,865 downwards.
AAGCAGCCCTGAGAAACATTGTCCATTCTCTCTCCATACCACCCCCCAAAAATGTTCGCTGCCCCAGCACACTTCAACACTATTTTGTTTTACTTTTCTTATTAATATAAGAAGGCAGGAATGTCAGGCCTCTGGGCCCAAGCCAAGCCATTGTATCCCCTGTGACTTGCAGGTCCGCCCCAATGGTCTGAAGTAACTGAAGATTCACAAAAGAAGTAAAAATGCCCTGCCCCGCCTTAACTGATGACATTCCACCACAAAAGTGAAAATTGCTGGTCCTTGCCTTAAGTGATGACATTACCTTGTGAAAGTCCTTTTCCTGGCTCAAAAAGTTCCCCCACTGAGCACCTTGTGACTCCCACTCCTGCCTGCCAGAGAACAACCCCCCTTTGACTGTAATTTTCCTTTACCTACCCAAATCCTATAAAACGGCCCCACCTTTATCTCCCTTCACTGACTCTCTTTTCGGACTCAGCCCACCTGCACCCAGGTGATTAAAAAGTTTTATTGCTCACACAAAGCCTGTTTGGTGGTCTCTTCACATGGACACGCATGACATACAATGGTTAATTTTTTATATTTTTGCTTACGTGTATTTGTTAATTTTGATAAAAACAAATGTGTCATGAAATAAAATAAGAATTCCAAAAAACTAAAAACTAAAAAGGTCTGAAGAGATTTCACATTAAGATGAAATATCTAATTTTGCTCTCTCAAAAAACACACTAAAAATCCCACACCTACAAAGAATAACCAAAAAAAAGAACAATATTTTAAAAGCTGGAAAGCAGAAAGCCAAATGTTGACTATGTTGGCAGACCTGAAAAGACAAAGTGTAAGCCAGCAGAGGAAAAAGTTGAGGACAAACCCACAGAATCCTCCTAAGGCCTGGGAAGCAGAAGCATCAGGTACTGCTGGAGCAAATGGAGAGGTATGGCAGTGTGCCAAAATAAAGATGATTAGGTAATGAGGGAGGGGTGAAAGGAATGAAACACATCCCCCATATATCTCCCAACTCCCTGAGCCCAGCACGAGCCCAGCACAAACACATTCCTCCATATTTCTTTCAAACTTCAGAAAAACATCACCTGGGAAATCGCCGATGACGCAGCGGGAACCAATAAAAAAAATGCTAACCAATTGTAATGCTGTAACCGAGAGAATTACCTTGTTCCCCTGTAACTTTACATATCCTGTTTACATCGGGCTATAAAAAGCAAGCACTCGCATTGTTCGGGGCCCTCTTGTATGCTGTGGAATGGAGGGACCAAGTTCGAACTTGTAGTAAAGATCCTTGCCGCTTGGCTTTGACTCTGGACTCTGGTGGTCTTCTTTGGGGAACAAATGGTCTGGGTATAACGGGGCAGGTGGATTTCTAGATTCCCTTCTCTCTCTGCACCTCTGGGTAACAGTCCCTCTCCTACCCCAGCATAAACCTGCATGCCTATTCTCTAGAGAAGGTAAAACTGAGTTTCCCAATTAGGAAATGCACAGTTTAGGGCATGGTTACCATTCTAAGAACAGTGGGATTGAGTGACCATATACACACTGAATTCAGAATGCTAAAACCTCAGACCATCTTCCCTGGATGAGATCTCAAGATGGCTGGCAACAAGATCCTTAGTCCTATGCCAGTTGTCCTATAGAACATTCTGCAATGATGGAAACGTTCCCTAGTTATGCTATCCAAAACTGCAGCCATTAGCTCCATGTAGCTACTGAGCATCTGAAATGTGGCTAGTGCCACTGAGGAAATGAATTTTTAACTTAATTTTATTTCAACTTAAATAGCTACATGTGGGTAGTGGCCACAGGATTGAACAGCACAGTCCTAGGCAGAAGACAGGAGTATATTCTCTGGGAAGTCTGACCAGGTTATGAGGAAAGACGGAAATACAGAAACAGGCCAGGCGTGGCGGCTCATGCCTGTAATCCTAGCACTTTGGGAGGCCGAAGCAGTCAGATCACTTGAGGTCAGGAGTTCGAAAATACAGAAACATTGAGGGATTCCCTAATAAACAGCTCACATAAATCACTCTCAGTAAAGCCCAAAGTTCACAAGCCTCACCTATGTGCAAGCCTCTACTGGCTTTCTAAGTCACCCATTTTTTATTAGGAACAGATAATGAGACCTCTGAGCAAACACTCTAACATGACATTAGAGACTAAATTAAACAGGAAAAAACAAAGTATACTTGAAGGAAATAAACATTTCAGGGGAAAAGAAAACTTTAAAGAAAACTATAACATTTTCAAAAGACAATAAATACTGCAATCAGGAAACAATAACATATTCTTGTGGGAAAATAAAATGAAGAAAGGAAATATCTAGAGAATAAAAGAGCTACTGAAAGTTTAAAACAGCAAAAATGATTAGCAAAAATTATATACAACCAAAGAGTTAGAAAATAAAGTTGAGAAAAAATCTCCCAAAAAGCCCAGCAGAAGATGAAGAGATGGAAAGTAGAAAGAATATATGAAAAGGCCAAGACATGACGTCCCATATGCCAGTAATACAAGGGCCAAAAAGAGAGTTGTGAGAAATTGGAGAGGGGGAAATCAGCAACAACAATCTCAAAAAAATCCCCCAGAACTGGAGAAAATGACATTCCACATTAACAGAGCCTATTAAAAGCAAAGATAATGGATGAAAACAGATGTTCACCAAGGAATACCACTGTAACTTACAGAACAGTGGAGACAAAGAACGTTCCACAAACCTTCTAGAGAGGAAAAAACAGGTCACATACAAAGGATTAAAAATTAAACCAGCTTTGAACATCTCAGCAGCCAATACCAGGAGCAAGACAAAAACAACAATGACTGCAAGACTCTAAAGAAAATTATTTCCAATCCGTCCCTGTAGCAAGTGTTAGAATAGTTAGTAGAAAAACACTATCAGACATGCCAGGTGTAAAAGTGACTTCCCATAAAATCTTTTAAAAAGAAGTTACTGGGAAATGGGCTCCACTAAAAGAAGTAAACAAAGACTAACAGAGATTTGAAATACAGCAAACAAGAGATCATCATAGATGAGAGGTCAACAAAGACGATCCTGAAAGGGAGATTTCAGGATGACAACTATACATTAGGTAGAGAAGGCATTCAGTCCAAATTCTGAGAGGATGGCACAAGAGGAAGACTCTCTGAAAGCTGTATCACCAAAATCCTTGCTACTAAACAAACCATCTGTTTGAGTAGAGAATAGAATGCCCAGATGAACCTGGCACAAATTCTAATCTGTACTTGGCTTCTTGACCATGTGCTAATAAAATTCCTGCTCTCCCTGCCACATCTGGCTTCCACATCAGCTGATAACACTAATTTTATCTGTCATGAAGTACTCTTTGTTGGGCATGGTGGCTTACGCCTGGAATCCCAGCACTTTGAAAGGCCGAGGTGGGTGGATCATTCGAGGCCAGGAGTTTGAGACCAGCCTGACCAACATGCGAAACCCCGTCTCTACTAAAAATACAAAAATTAGCCGGGCATGGTGGCGCGCATCTGTAGTCACAGCTACTCGGGAGGCTGAGGCAGGAGAATCATCTGAACCCAGGAGGCGCAGGTTGCAGTGATCAGGCCACTGCACTCCAGCCAGGGGGACACAATGAGACTCTGCCTTAAAAAAAAAAAAAAAAAAAAAGTACTCCCTGCTTTGACCTAATCCTGAAATATGGAGACAACACATGGTGAATTTAGAAACAGAAAATATATTCCCACTGGACAGCTATACTATTCAACAGCCCATTCATGTTGAAAACTCTCAATAAACTGGGCTTTGAAGGAACATGCCTCAAAATAATAAAAGTCTATGACAAAAACCACAGCCAACATCATACTGAATGGGCAAAAGTTAAGGCATTCCCCTTGATAACTGGCACAAAACAAAGATGCTCTCTCTTACTTCTCCTATTCAACATAGTATTGGAAATCATGGCTGAACAATCAGGCAAGAGAAAGAAATAAAGAGCATCCAAATAGGAAGAGAAGTCAAATTATCCCTGTTTGCAGATGACATGAACCTATATCTAGAAAACCCCAAAGTCTTGGCCCAAAAACTCCTTAAGCTGATAAACAACTTTAGCAAAGTCTCGGGAAACAACATCAATGTATAAAAATCACTAATATTCCTATACATCAACAATAGTCAAGCCGAAAGCCAAATCACAAACACAATCCCATTCACAATTGCCACAAAAATAATAAAATGGGAATACAGTTAATCATTAAGGTGAAAAGATTTCTACAAGGAGAGCTACAAAACACTGCTCAAAGAAATCAGAGATGACACAAACATATGGAAAAACATTTCATGCTCATGGATAGAAAGAATCAATATCATTAAAATGGCCATACTACACAAAGTAATTTATAGATTCAATGCTATTCCTATTAAACAGCCAATGACATTCTTCACAGAACTAGAAAAAAACTATTTTAAAAATCATATGGAACCAAAAAAGAGCCCAAAGAGCTTTTTGCTTAGGTTTGCCAAAGTTGGAATCATCATGCTACCCAACTTAAAACTATATTACAGGGCTACAGTAAACAAAACAGCACAGTACTGGTACAAAAACAGACACACAGACCAAAGGAACAGAATAGAGAACCCAGAAATAAGGCATCACACCTACAACTATCTGATCTTCAACAAAGCTGACAAAAACAAGCAATGGGGAAAGGACTCACTATTCAGTAAATGACTCTGGAAGAAGACTGAAGCTGGACACCTTCCTTACACTATACAAAAAAATCATCTCAAGATAGATTAGAGACTTAAATGTAAAACTCAAAACTATAAAAACCCAGAAGGCGACACTATTCTGGACGTAGGAACTTGCAAAGATTTCATGACGAAGATACCAAAAGTAACTGCAACAAAAGCAAGAATTGACAAATGGAATTTCAGAAAACTAAAAACTTTTGCACAGCAAAAGAAATTATCAACAGAGTGAACTAATGGAAAGGGAGGAAATTTTTTCAAACTATGCATCTGACAAAGGTCTAATATCCACCATCTATAAAAACCTTAAACTTACAAGCAAAAAAATCCATTAAAAAGTGGCAAAAGACATGAACAGGCACTTTTCAAAAGAAGACATACATGTGGCCAACAAGCATATGAGAAAAAGTTGAACATCACTGATCATTACAGAAATGCAAATCAAAACCACAATTAGATACCATTTCACACCAGTCAGAATGGCTATCACTAAAAAGAAAAAATAACACGTGCTGGCAAGGTTTCAGAGAAAAATGAATGCTTATATGCTACTGGTGGGAATGTAAATTAGTTCAACCATTGTGTTAAACAGTGTGGCAATTCTGCAAAGACCTAAAAAACCCACAAATCCCCTTATTGGATATATACCCAAAGAAATATAAATTGTTCTATCATAAACACACGTGCATGTGTATGTTCACTGCAGCTATTCACAATAGCAAACACATGGAATCAACCTAAATGCCCATCAATGGTAGACTGGATAAAGAAAATGTGGTACAAATACACCAGGGAATACTATGCAGCCATAAAAAAAGAATGAAATCATGTCCTTTGCAGGAACATGGATGGAGCTGGAGGCCATTATCCTAAGCAAACTAACGCAGGAATAGAAATCCAAATACCACATGGTCTCACTTATAAGTGGGAGCTAAAGGCTGAGAACACACTGACACACAGGGGAACAAAACACCCTGGGACCTGTTGAAGGGTAGAGGGTGGGAGTGGATCAGGAAAAATAACTAACAGGTACTAGACTTAATATCTGGGTGACAAAATAATCTGTTTAACAAACCCCCATGACACAAGTTTACCTATATAACAAACTTGCACATGTAAGCCTGAACGCAAATAAAAATATTTAATAAAAAATTTTAAAAGACATCAATTAATCCCTGTTAGAATTATTTTTTGTTATAATCTCTAATCAAATACTCCAATAGAAAAGCAATCCTTGGGAGTCAGTTAAAACAAATATATCAGACAACTTTATAATTTTTCCAAGACAACTATAAGCAACACATTGATTTTGATTCAAATGACAAAATCAAATACACAAAATTAAAGTGAACACTAATGTCAATTATTGCATATAAAGTATATGCATATACAATAATAGTCATTATTACAAAATTATCATTAGCGATAAAAATAGAAACATTTTAGAAGACAGCTAAAATAATCAGAACCTGATTACTGAGATTATTCTGCAATCTGAAGGAATTTAACTATGTTCATTATTTATATACCACTCTTCTTGTAAGCTTCACAACTAGACACAAACTGGTTTTTTCCACAAACATTAGTGAAATATTTATGAGCTAATTTCTTTTAAATCTATAGATAGATGCTAATTTGCACAGCCTCATGCTGATGAACTGCATTTTCTAACTGCTGTTGAAGAGTTTATGCAAGCCTTTCTGTGCAATCTACAAGGATCCATGTAATTTTCTTTCAGAACTTAGTAACATAAACTGTCCTGCCTGAAGAAATGGTATGCTTCTTTATTACCCCAATGAGAACCGTATTTGTTTTCCTTTTGAGTCTCAAACGCTCATAGCTAAATTTAACATTCAATTCCAGGAAGAAAGATTGTGGCTATTACTATCTCTTTCTCCTCTTTCAATCTTTTATTTGTATTTTTAATAGCATTATCACGTGTCTTTTATTATAAAAAACTTCACTTTTAGGAAGCGACTATTAATTAAAAATAGAATGTCACCATTAGTGAACTTACTCATCTTTACTTATTAATTTTAAAACAATGTCTCTATTAAAGTATGGTTTTGAGAAACCACTAGAAATATTTAAGAATTTATGTTAAAAATATTCCAAAGCCAGAAAAGTATACTCCTTTAATAAACAGATCATCAAAAGAAAAAACCTTTATCCGTTTGGAAAAAAGAAACAGACAACAGGAAAGGAACAAACTACACAGTTTCATTCTTCCAGAAACAGTAAAAAAGAATAATACTTTCTTAGGAACAAAAAGAAGTTACAAGATAACAAGCTTTTTAGTCAGGGAGAACTTAGGAGAAATAAAAGCCCAGTTCACGAATTCTGAACAAACACAGCAGGACAGTTAAAGAGCAGAATGGGGCCGGGCGCGGTGGCTCAAGCCTGTAATCCCAGCACTTTGGGAGGCCGAGACGGGTGGATCACGAGGTCAGGAGATCGAGACCATCCTGGCTAACACGGTGAAACCCCGTCTCTACTAAAAATACAAAAAACTAGCCGGGCGAGGTGGCGGGCGCCTGTAGTCCCAGCTACTCCGGAGGCTGAGGCAGGAGAATGGCGGGAACCCGGGAGGCGGAGCTTGCAGTGAGCTGAGATCCGGCCACTGCACTCCAGCCCGGGCTACAGAACAAAACTCCGTCTCAAAAAAAAAAAAAAAAAAAAAAAGAGCAGAATGGGGCCAAACTTCAGTTATATGTACCCAAAATGAAGCAAGGAAGGACTCTGAACCATTAATGGATTCAATAAACAAGCCTGATAATTCCCTGGGGGGAGTCTATTCTGAGAGTTTTTAAACCAGAATAAAGGTGGTTCGGATTATCTCAAAATGACATGATGTATCTCTTATTACTTACCTCTTGAGGTTTACTGAAAGGTTTAGTGTGAATTAAATATTCACAGTTCTCTAAACCCTGATATAATTATCTTGCTTAAAATTCAAGATAATACATAGAAGCCGAGTATATGTTGTATGGTTCTACTTATCTGAAGTTCAAAAACAGATAAGCTACATTATAATGTTACAAGTCCGAGTATTGGTTATCTTTGGGAGGTGTGGAGCAGGTATAGCAACTGAAAGCACTAGGGACCTTTTAAGATTTTGGTAATAAATGTGTCTTGAATTGGTTGCTCGTTACACAGGGTGCATTCACTTTATTAAAACTGAAATTTGTGATTTATGTACTTCTCTATATGTATATTATAACCATATTCACCCAAAAATGTTACATGTATAAAATAATTTAACCTGGATATTTTATAAATCATCTAATTAGACATATGCAATTTATAGGAAGAAAATACAAATGATCAATAAATATACAAAGAAATGTTCAACTTCACTATTTTCAAGAAAAACAATAAAACTTGATTCCCCTCTCCTGTAGATGGTTAAAAAAAAAAAAAGTATACATTTTGCCCCTGATATTCTAAAAATCATTGTTCGTGTCCTTGCCTTCAGAGCTGGAGAGAGTATCAAGTGGAATACCCAATTTAGAGGGCAAACTGATAAGTAGCTACTGCTATTCTGAGAACCATTAATTCCCTCTTAGTATTTACCCTAGAGAAATATTCAACTGAATGTACAAAGATGTTTCCTTGCAGCATTGTCTGTAACAGAAAAAGGAAAAACATTAATGTCCACTGATGGGGAGAGAGCTAAACTAACTATGGTACATCCAAACACTATGACACAATATGCAGCACCTGGAAAGAATGCAGTCAAGCTGTACTTTCTAAATTGATCTGCTCTCCAAGATGTATTGCTAAGAGAAAATGCAATACCATTTTTGGAAGGAAGAAAATGCAATACCATTGCTAAGAGAAAATGCAATACCATTTAAGCTCCCCCAAAAAGCTTAATGCCATATGGTTTATATAAATAATTACAAATGCACAGAGATCTGTCTAGAAGAATACCTGCCCATGACACATACGGGCCTCTATGGGATGGGACAGCTGTGACTGAGGATGATGGTCAAAGGAAATTAAACCTTTCTCTAATGTTTCATAGAGAGTATTTCCATTTGTTATTTATAGGGTAAAAAGGAAAGAAGGGAGAGAGAAAAGGAATGGGAGAGAAAAAAGAAGTAGCTTAGCCATAGCCAAAGTAAGCTGCCTGCCAGTAACTGTGATTTTTCCATGATCCCATAATCAAAGCAAAAATGATTAATGTTAAGGTAGAAACAACCCATACCGGCTTAGGCAGATGATTGCTTGCCATACATTAAGCCCAAAGTAAATTTTCAAAGACAAATTAGAAAGACTGAAAACATAAATTGAGATAGGAATGATAAAAGTATCTTAGTAAACTAAAACTACATTGGTACCGCCGAGGATCCTGAGCCTAATAAAACTATCATTTGGTTTACTGAGTAGCATTTATCTCTGTCCACTTGAAGTTTAAGCTCATGTTTTATTTTTCCCTTCATGAGACACAACCAGAAAAATATATAATAAAAGAACTAAGTTATGAAGGCATACAGACTATCAGAAAGCAGGTTTACTGAAATTAAATACATCTACACAAAATATGAGCCCATAAATACATATGTTACATGTAATATGTTATATATATGTAACGCATATTATATGTAATATATGTAGTATATATGTTTATGTAGTATATATATGTGTAATATGTTATATGTGTTTATATATACACACACACATATAAACACACACACACAAGTCCCTTAAGCATGAAGAAAGTTCTAGCAGAAAATAGATATTTAAAAAGTCACCAAAAACAGAATGGTCATTCCTGACTATACTCATGTTTACTTTAGTCAAAAGCATATACTTAAAAAAAAAGAAAAAGAAGAAAGAATTTGTCTAAATTTACCAAGTTAATCATTTCATTTAAACAGCAAATAAGCATCAATGAGTCAGTCATTCCACAGTCATTAAAAACTCATATATTATTATTATTTTTTTTTTTTTTTTTTTTTTTTTGAGACGGAGTCTTGCTCTGTGCCCCAGGCTGGAGTGCAGTGGCGCGATCTCGGCTCACTGCAAGCTCCGTCCCCCCGGGTTCACGCCATTCTCCTGCCTCAGCCTCCTGAGTAGCTGGGACTACAGGCGCCCGCCACCTCGCCCGGCTAATTTTCTTGTATTTTTAGTAGAGACGGGGTTTCACGGTGTTAGCCAGGATGGTCTCGATCTCCTGACCTCGTGATCCGCCCGTCTCGGCCTCCCAAAGTGCTGGGATTACAGGCTTGAGCCACCGCGCCCGGCCAAAAAAAAAAACTCATATATTATTTGTACTATCAAATATTAACCATCTTTGGGCAAAGTACAAGGATAGTAACATGGAGTCTGCACCCTCATATGGGTATCACCTAGGTGGGGAGAGAATAATGTATTTCAATAAGGGAGGAAGGAAATGACAAAAAAGAATATATTAAATGCCACATTCTGAGAAAATAAGCAGGTATGTGATAGTGAGTTCATAAAATCTTACAGGCCTAGATCTACAATTAAAATCACTGAGCTTTAAACATCTTTCAGCACACCTATGAAGGAAGTGAGGAGCCGGAAGGTTGAAGGTCCTGGTTTGTACTCACAGAGGCCAGTTGTGACAGTCAGGCTAAGACCTCACATCTCCTGTGACCAGCTAAGTGTTCTTTCCATTAGAAAGGAGCCTTTAGAAGGCTAAGGAAAATCAACTAAAACACAGAAAAGAAATTAAGATACAAACAAGGCCTAAGTCTTGAGGCAGGACAGTGCTCAGTCAAGCTAGGACAAAATGCAAAGACATAAAGAAGCGGACTTCTTGACATTATTTTTTATGGTACACACTGCACAGTGATTGGTTTAGTCACAAGGAAGTTTTTCCATGGTCTCAGATTTCTGTTTGGTTTTGTTTTCTCCAAATTGTTTCAAACAATCTGAATTATTAGCAGCAAACTTTTTAAAATGTCACCATTTTTTTCTGCACAAATAGCAAGTACACTATATTTCAACAACTTCCTGTTACTACACAAAGTTTCCTTACGAGATATAGAAGTTAAAACCACATAAACCCACACTAAGTGGAACTCTACTATGTGAAACCATTTCAGAATGATTAGGGTAACTCTAGTATACTCCACCTAGCTGTTATTTAAGGGACTGCTTTTCAACTTACTATGGTCCTCAAAATGTTACACATAGAGTTACAATACGATCTGGCAAGTCCAGTCCTAGATATATAAACCCAAGTGAAATGAAAACATATGTCCACACAAAAAAAAATATGAGATAGGAGACCCGCAGGACTTGTTTTCTGGTCACAACCCTACTGGTCAAAACAGGATCTGGCCCCGACAGGATGAAGTGAAAAAACAGGCAGTCATCCAACAATGGCAAGGAAAGCAATCCCTAGCTGCCCTCATTGTCCATTAGCATAAGAAACTCCCACCAGCACCACGACAGTTTATAAATGCCATGGCAATGACCTGGAAGTTACCAACCCCTTCCTTGGCAAGGGCCTGGAAGTTATGGCTCCTTTCCTAGAAAGTTCTAAATAACCTGCCCCTTAATTTGCACGTAATTGAAAGTAGGTTTAAGTAAGTATAAGTGCAACTGCCAAGAGACCATACGTTGCCTACTCTGGGCCCGCTGCCTATGAGTTAGCCCTGTTCCGCAAGGAACTGTACTGCTCAATAAATGACTGCTGTCACTGGCTCACCCTTAAATTCTTTCCTGGGTAAACCCAAGAATCCTCCTGGGTTAAGCCTCAATTTGGGGGCTCACTTGTCCTGCATCAATAGCAGCACTATTCATAATAAAGGTGGAAACAACCCAAATAGCCTTCACTTGTTGAACAGATAAACAAAAGTGGCATATCTATCAGTAGACACTATACTAAAAAAAAAAGAGCAAGAGAGAGAGATGAGGTACTGACACATGCTACAACATAGATGGACTTTGAAAACACTATGCTAAGTGAAAAAAGCCAATCATTAACGGCCACATAGTAAATGATTTCATTCATATGAAATGCCCAGACCAGACAAAGCTACAGAGACAGAGAGTAGATCAGCGGTTCCCTAGGGCTGGGGCTAGGGGGACCGTGGGAATGTGAGGTGTACTAATTAGTACAAAGCTTATGAAGGGGGGGTTCTAAAATTAGACAGTGGTGATGGTTGCACAGCTCTGTGAACAGTCTAAAAACAATTGACTTATACAGTTTAAATGAGTGAATTGTATATGTGAATATTTCAAAACAAAAAAATAATAATATGTTACTTAGCTGAGAGATTACCAAGACATGAACAACTAACCAATTCTGCCCTGGAAGCCATGAATGCCGAAGGAAAAGAGAAACTGTGAGGATACCCATCGCCTTACAAATTCGAAACAAGAACAAACACAAGCAAAGCAAGAGAACAAAAAGGGACCAAAAACTAAAGAGTGAAATCACTGAACAAAAAAAGCACTAGACAGAAATACATCAAAATGTTACCAATGGCTGTTCCTGCATAGTGAGACTATAGTTTTTCCTCCCTCCCTTACTTTATTTTCCAAATTGTGTGCAACTAGTATTATTTTTACATATTAACAAAAAATATCCCAGCAACATCTGTTCCGAAGACAAAAATCAGAAGTTGGAATTTCTTATATTAAAGGACTGGACAAAAGTCCATCACTAACATACGTATCACTGAGGGTAGCATTAGCCACTAACATAAAGTATAAAATTTGAATTATACAATGTTAAATGGGTCCAATGTTTTTCATATATATAAAAGTTGATATTCAGACTAATCTTTTTTTCTAATATAAAATTATTGATATTCACTGGAAGGCATAAAATACCACTGTTTCAGAGAAGGGCATCCAACAAGTCATTTGACTGGACAAGGAATAAAATGCTTTCCTTCATGTTTCATATTATATCAATTATTTTTTCTTTTCTTGAGACAGAGTCTCACTCTGTCACCCAGGTTGGAAGGCAGTGGTATGATCTTGGCTCACTGCAACCTCCACCTCCTGGGTTCAACTGATCCTCCCACCTGAGCCTCCCAAGTAGCTGGGACCACAAGCGTGGGGCACCATGCCCAGCTAATTTTTTTTTTTTTGTATTTTTTGATAGAGACAGGGTTTCACCATGTTGACCACCGCACTCACCCTACAATCAAATCTTTAAAACACAAACTGCTCATATTCTTTACAAAATCTATAGTTATGTCATTATCTTTAATAAAAGACTTTTTTAAAGTTACAGATTAATGCAAACTGAATGAACACACCACCATTTTGCCAAATAAAACAAAGACATCTGTTACCAAAGCACTGAGCGTTTGGTCTAGGTCCCTGCTGCTTGCAGCACAGAAAGCCAATCACTGAGATGAGTATTGCCAGAGAAAAAGGCTTTAACTGGATGTGCAGCAAAGGAGATGGGAGATCAGTCTCAAATTCACCTTCTTGCCCAACTAGAATCAGGAGTTTATAAGCAGGAAAGAAATGTAACTACACACACACATACACACACACACACACACACACACACAGAGAGAGAGAGAGAGAGAGAGAGAGAGAGAGAGAGAGAACAAAACAAAAAATGGAATTAGGGAGTGGTAAGGAAGAGGAGACGGTCAACAGGCAGCAGGTGCTTGGGTCGGTCAATCATGACGGGTGAAGAGGCTGGTGTCTCACTGTCCAGATACAGTGATTTGGTAAGTTTCAGTTCTCTTTATACTATCTGGGAGGCCTGATGGTTGGTTTCTTGAAAAAGTAACTCAGATAAGACAACAGTAACCTTTCTCGGGTTTTAAGCCTGGGAGGGTCAATTTCTATGTTTATTCAAAAGAAACTATAAAATCAGTTCCATGGGACAAGTGGGCTGGTTTCACATCTGTCATTCATATTATTTTTTCTTTTAACAGATACAAGCAAAATGATGAAAATATTTAAATCAGTTTCCCTCTTACAACCTGTTCTTCACACAGCAAAGGGTAGTTTACCCACAATGATTCACGAAATGTCTTCAAGGGTTTGGCCCCCTAAATCTGTCTACTATGTATAAGTATTTTTCTGCAGAGAGGATCCCTAACATTTTTCAGAAGTGTTTGTAACTAAAAAGAGTTACGGCACTATTGCTTTAGAAAAACAATTCAGCGGCAGCCAAAGACAGTCTTCTGCTAGAAACAAATTCTAGAGACGTGCTTAACTCTCATAAAACTATACCGTGTAATTTTCATTCATGAAACAAGCTTATCTAGGCAATGAGGTAGAGCCACAGATAAAGCATATATAGTCACTATTCTACAAAATAACTCTAACCTGAGAAGTCAAAAAACCATGAAGTACTGAAGAAAAAGTAGAAATAAAAGATCTATTTCTTATATATATATTATAGGTAGTATTATTTTGTTTCTACTTATTGGCATTAGATTTTGTTTATTAAATACTTGAGATGTTTTCATGATTAACATATCATAATATGAATGGAATCAAATAATTTTTTATTCAAAGCATTTCTGATTGAATTCTATCAACTAAGGAATTCTGTGTGAATGTTACTAATGTTAATAAAATGGGTGGGTTTTTTTTACTTATTCTCAAAGACAATGGCTTTATATAAAAGTATATTTTGTACAAATAGTAACAGGGTTAATTACTGAAACTTCTGCTTGGCTATTAAAATGCTGACCCTTTTATTCTCTAGATTTACAAAAATCAAAGTTAAGTAACAGATGGAGAATGACCATAGAACTCTATTTATCTTAAAGTGTTTCATGTAGCACATTCTTACCATTAATAAATAAAAACATATAGTTAATGTGACTGCCAATAAAAAGACTTTATTTGGTAATAAAATCTCATGAAGGCTTAAGAAAGGTAACTGGTACTCATAGGATTTTTTAAAAATTATTTATAGGGGCCGGGCGCAGTGGCTCAAGCCTGTAATCCCAGCACTTTGGGAGGCCGAGACGGGCAGATCACGAGGTCAGGAGATCGACACCATCCTGGCGAACATGGTGAAACCCCATCTCTACTAAAAAAATACAAAAAACTAACTGGGCGTGGTGGCGGGCACCTGTAGTCCCAGCTACTCAGGAGGCTGAGGCAGGAGAATGGCGTGAACCCAGGAGGCGGAGCTTGCAGTGAGCTGAGATCCGGCCACTGCACTCCAGCCTGGGCGACAGAGCGATAATCTGTCTCAAAAAAATAAATAAATAAATAAAATAAAATAAAATAATTTATAGGATATACAGATGTAACTCTTTGATGGACAAAAAGAGACTATTTTCAGAACAGTATAATCATTAAAATACTATGGAAGACATCCTTGAAAATCTGATCAATCTAAAAACCACATTGCCTATACAATCATATACCATGGAAATTCAGAGTTCAAAGAGGCTTTAGAGATAACTTAGTCCACTGGCTTGCAAACTTCTGGACCATGAAACTCTTCATCCAAAAATCCCACCAAGAAGTCTCATATAAAACAAGTAAAAACACAGCAGCAGGCTGGGAGCGGTGGCTCACTCCTGTAATCCCAGCACTTTGGGAGGCCAAGGTGGGTGGATCACCTGAGGTCAGGAGTTCGAGACAAGCCTGGCCAACATGGAGAAACCCCGTCTCTACTAAAAACACAAAAAATTGGCCAGGCGTGATGGCGGGCACCTGTAATTCCAGCTACTCGGGTGACTGAGGCAGGAGAATAGCCTAAACCCAGTAGGCGGAGGTTGCAGTGGACCAAGACTGCACCACTGTACTCCAGCCTGGGCAATAAGAGCAAAACTCCGTCTCCAAAAACAACAACAACAACAAAACATAGTCTCTATTTCAGAGCCCAATCCCACTCCTCACCTCTGCCAGGACCTCTCCTTCTTAGAGGTGTTAAAGAACATCATCTGAAATCAGTGGCCCAGGTAAACCCTTTCTATTCTAGATGAGGTAACAGAGATCAGATTCACTTTTGACAGTTTATTTTCCTTACTGCTAAGAAAATTTTTATCCAGACTGCCTGGTAGTTGTTTTACACCTTATATAATCTTCATTTAAAGTTAGTCACAAACACATAACTTTAGAGATAGAAGGAGCCTAAGGGCAGGCTTCCCACTCTCAGTATGGTCTCTCCAGTCTACTCTACCTGTATTAAAATTGGTTGCATTAAAAATGAGTATTTTTTCAGAAATCATTAAAAGACATGGAAGAAAAGAGAAATACCGTATAAAAAACTTTACATGCAATATTCCAATTCTCACAACTCTGTAAGGCGGTGAACCATATATCCATTTTACAGATGCAGAAAGTGAGTTCAGAAACATTTAAACATGCCCATGAGAGAGGATAAAGTAAGAAACCATGAGAGAGGATAAAGTGAGAAACCATGAGAGAGGATAAAGTAAGAAACCGTGAGAGAGGATAAAGTAAGAAACCCGTTAGGCAGGCATTTGGGGTGGGTCCTTGCTTGTTAAAACTCCTTCAAACAAAAAAGCCTGAAAATCAAACTGCAGGCCCCACATAAGAAAGAGCCCATGTCCTTCAATGGAATGCTTACTCTGCGAACCCAAAACCCTTTGGACACATTTCCCTTTCCTTGGCATGCCTTAGTCTCTTACTTTTCATCTACTGACATATGTCTACCTTTCTGTAATTAGCCATAGGCTAAGTCTTCATTTATATAGGGTGAATCATCACTTCAGCCCCTGATTGGTCCCAGGCCAAGCTTTCACTTCAGCCCCTGACTGGTCCCAGGCCAAGGTCCTGGGCCGAGCCTCCACCTCTGCCTCCAATTCTTTACACTAACATACCTCTAAGTGGTGCTTTCTCCAAAATAGCCTGCAGACCAGTCAGCACATTCCTCGTCTTTCCAGTCCATAAAATCCCTGGATCAGCCTCACAGCTGGCAACCCTCTTTCAGGTCCCCTCTCAGTTGTAGAGAGTTTTTCTCTTTCGCTTATTAAAACTTTTGCTCCAACCTCACCCTCGGTGTCCATGCTCCTTAATTTTCTTGGTCGTGAGACAAAGAACTCTGGGTAACACCTCAAACAAGACTGCTTCACCTAGACCATATAACTGGCAAGCAGCAGAGACAGGATTTAAACCTACATCCATTTAACTCCAAATCCTGAACTGTTTCCAATAAACAACTTTACATTTGTGTAGCACAAATTCCAGGCTATGAAAGAAAGGAGGACTCCATGGTGCAGGCAGAGAAAAATGCCATATATTGTTCAAAATAGTATCAGAGTGACAGTTATCTACTAATATGAATACCCTAAGTTACTGGCATCGCTGAAATGAGGTGATGAAGAGTATGGCTGACAATGCATTAAAAAATAAGAAGAAACAAAGTAACAAGAAGACCAACAAAGCTAAGCTCAGTTTAAATTAATGAGGCCTAGATTATGAATGTAAAGAAAGCTTTAAAAATAACTATTCAAAGAATCAACAATGAGAAATTGAATCACTAAACTTAAGCAAAAGCATTAAGTCCAAAAGTGAATGAGAAAAAAATTTGTCAGAGGCTGCTACAAATGAGTAAATTACAATTTATTTACAACAAAATTATTTACAAAAGAGTAAAATGTTTTTCAGATATTTAACAAAATGCTACAAAAATAGTTATTAACACATAGTCTACCATTCTTAATAAAAACTCAGTTTTTCTCTAAAAGATTTTTATCCTTGATTATACCTAGAATCCTGATAAAAAAGCAATTCAGTGTAAAGGTTAAAAAATATAAAAAGTTAAGCTACTTAAATTCCACATAACTAATAATTACAAAAGCAACATTCTAGAAGTTATTGGGGATGGCACTTCTCCAAGAAATTAAATGAGTTAGTGGGATTAAAGTAAAAAGGAACTGGTATTAGGGTTGCCTTGTATTGTGTTTACTCCAAGCACTTTGGTTTATATCAGAAAATGTGGAGTCTAGAGGATATATACAGGGCATCTTCCCTAAGTATCAGTTTTACTATATTTTGGAAAGAATACTTTTACCTTCATACACAAGCACATAAAGTAGATCACAAAAGTCTCATGAAACTTACAATCTAGCAGAGGAATCTAATTCCGAAATAAGTAAATAGTGACATTGTAATAAGGGCTATGAAAGCTATAACAAGAGTTGTATGCTCTTACAGGAAGGCCAGAAATAATAACAGTAGTAGAGCTAAAGTAGAGAAGTTTTGGTTTGGTTTTCAGCTTTTGTTTATGGGTTTATTGGGGGCTGCCTAGGTGGAGATAGGGCTGAAGAAAGCAGAGTGTGTATGGTATGCCACATCCCTGGTCGGGTAGGTGTTTGTTAGGTTCAAGGAACTGAAACGAGATTCAGATAAGCATTTTTAATAATAAAAAATAGGACCATAATATCTTTATAACTCTAGAGAGGGAGGATGCTAGGCTTAACATTAATCTATTGCATTTGCATATGACACATTACATAGAGTTTACAAATCACTTTCCATTACACTCTCATTTGACCTTTGCGGCAACCTACAAGACAGAAAAGGTAGGAATTTTACAAACAAAAAAATGGGTTTGTGCCCAAGTCATAAAGCCAGATAATGGAAGCACTGGAGGTATCGCTGATCCTACTGAACATCCTCTAGTTATCATACACGTGTCCACATGTCCACCACCTATACAATACCCGGAAGAAAGACCCCAAGAAACTCCACTAACTGAGAGGCTACTCTGTGCCAAGGACAGAATCAGAGGCAAAAGGTACATTGAGCTGGCCTTACCCTACAGGATTCCCGCAACCAACTAATTCAGAAAGAGGGATCCCAATATGGTTTGGGTCTGTGTCCTCACCCAAATCTCGTGTCAAATTCCAATCCCCAATGTTGGAAGAGGGGCCTGGTGGGAGGTGACTGGATCATGGAGACAGATTTTCCCCTTGCTGTTCTCATAATAATAAGTTCTCATGATATCTCATTGTTTATAAAAATGTGTAGCACTTCCCCCTTTCTCTCTCTTCCTCCTGCTCCGGTCATGTAAGACAATCCAGCTTCCCCTTTGCCTTCTGCCAAGATTGTTAAGTTTTCTGAGACGCCCCCAGCCACGCTTCCTGTACAGCCTGTGGCACCATGAGCCAATTAAACCTCTTTTCTTTATAAATTACCCAGTCTCAGATAGTTCTTCACAGCAATGCAAGAACAGACTAATACAGACCCCAATATATTATGTGTATCTCCACAGCAAAGAAGTCAAGAATAATACATAACCACCTATCTCATCAAAAAACAAAAAATGTTTTCATGTAAATCTTTAGAAAAACCATGAGGCAAAGAAGTTTGATACCTACTGACTGCTTAGACTTATACTCCAGGACTCACACTCTACAACAATCACACCTGTGTAATCCATCCAACACCCTCTCCTCTGTCCTTTCACCCCCACCCTTACTTTCTTTACCTATGAAATGAGAAGATTGGGGCTCCATTGGTGGTTCTCAACAAAATGGCACTACCCATCTAAGAGCATTTTGGAATCTGTTGGTGATTTTTCTTTCCTTTTTTTTTTTTTTTTTAACTTCTAGCATAATCATACCTTATATTGCATTTTAAATTACATTCCTTTCATTTTTCCTTTATATTGCAATTAGAGAATTATTACTATATTGATTCTTTTTTTTATGGGGTAAAAATTTTCATTAGGAATTTCATTTCAGGACACTGAGAGTATTAGAGTATTAGTAAGGAGAGTATTAGAAATATTTAATATGAAAGGGGGCTATGGATTAGACAGAATTAAACATTAACAGACTAGATGGTCTTGAAGGTTCTTTCCAGTTCTATAATTTACTGATTTTATGAATATTTTGAGCACAAATAATGAGACAAAGAACACTGATAAAGAGAGTGTACATAATGATTTGTGGGCAAGAACAAAAAATCCTAAATCTGCTTCTGCACTTGATTAAATAATTAAATTTGTAGGAAAGCAATTACATCTTACTGCCTAAAATATTACATAGCAGAATACTATGTACTTTACTTTTAAGAAAAGATTAAAATGTCAAAAGCAAAATGATCTTATAATAGGAACTGACAAACCCAAGTTCAAAAGGAAGTTCTGGGATTGGCAAAGATTCAGCCCATATGTCCCAATGATCAATTTAAAAAAAAAAAAAATCACACTTCATGGAATGGTTATATTGTGAACCAAACCTGGAATCATTAAGATAAACATATAGATTTAATATACTTCCCTCCACCCCCAAACAGAGAAATTGGTGATACATTTCACAAAAAATATCAAAAATGATTAAAACAGAAAGATGAAGCTTTGAGGATCAACTGATCAATTTTTCCATGGGAAGAGCAGGGGAGAGAATACAGAAATTAAGAAGACATGGCACCCCTTGAGCAAGCCAACATTCCAAAGCTACTGCAGATTTTTTTTTTTTTTTTCAAAAAAATAAATAAATAAAAGAAGGCACCCCCCATACACACACTTACATATATGTATGTATACTTATATTTACAGGTTTATATTTTTGGATATCATAACACTTAATAATCATAACCTTTCAAGGCAGATATTACTGTCCACTTTCACTTAGGAACAATATGAGGTTAAAAGACAATACAGGGATTTCCAGCTATCAGGACCATGTGAAACAAGTCTTTCAAAAATAAGCCTAAAAGCCTCTGAAGAAAAAAGCTGTCGAAATTTACACAAACTTGACTCTGTAGAAGAGTTCTGCTAAACTTCACCCACTGACTTAATATTATATATTAAACTATTTTGGTTTTGGTTTTGGTCTTTTTGTTTTTTGGTTTTAAGACAGGGTCTCGCTCTGTCGCCCAGGCTGGAGTGCAGTGGCGCAATCATAGCTCACTGCAACCTCAAACTCCTGGACTCCAGTGATCCTCCTGCCTCATCATCCTGAACAGCTGTGACAACAGGCACACACCATCATAACCTGGCCAATTTTTTTTTTATTTTTCTATTTATTTATTTTTAATTACTTAGTTGGTTATTGAGTTATTGGACTGACTGATTGCAGAGATGGGAGGATCTCACTATGTTGACCAGGCTGGTCTTGAACGCCTGGCCTCAAGAGATCCTACCACCTCGGCCTCTCAAAGTGCTGGGTTATAGGCATGAGCCACTTTGCCCAGTCAAAACTACTTTTTAAATAACTAATGCCTCTATGTACTAAGAACTTCCATGACCATTACCTAATTTGATATTTCAACATTTTATCTTAGTTGGTATCATATTTAAGATATTCATCTGATTTGACAGCCCCCATTATTCTAGTCCATAAAGGAAGAAGAAAAAAGATCAGTGGTACCAGGGGTTAGGGAGAGAATGTGACAATAAAGGGATAGCACAAGGAGTTTTCTAGAGCGACAGAACTGTTCTGTATCTTGACTAGAGTTGGGGGTTACACAACTACACATATATTAACATTTACTGATGTATGTCAAAAGAAAAAAAAGTCAGTTAAAAAAATTTAACTGCACTTCTTTAACAGCATGATCTAGAACATACTTGGTATGAGAATATTCCTCCTGGACTTCATTTGCTTTCAATGCCACAGTTTTTAGCTCATGAAATAAAATGACTTTGTAGAAATACTTCAGTCCTTTGATTGTTCAGTTTTTTATGTACGTTCTCATGAAACAGTTGCCAATTTATTTTTTAAAACATCACTAAGTTCTATTGATATATCAACATTTTAAAAATCCAAGTTATAACAAAGTCAGACTTCACAAAAGTTACTGCCTTCTAAATTTCCTTGAGCTCCACTATATGAAAGTCTGTATTAAATAATAAGAAAGTCTATTTTAACTCTCTGCTCACAACCATTTCAATCTTAGGAGGAAGGGAGACAAAATTTACTGAGTATCTACCTCCACGTGTGTGCCAGACATCACTGCAACTGTCTTGCTTCACTAGACAATCTCACCACCCCTGGGAGGGTGGTGCCTTTCCAGTTTTACAAACAAAAAACATGGGGTTCAGTAGGTTAAACAATGTAGCCCACGGGTCTGGGCTAATAAGGTAGTGGTGCCAAAATAAGCCAGAGCTTTTTAAAAAAGAGCTAATTTTAATGTGCCCCAAAAATAAGGGGATAAATTTACAGTATGTGGAAATGTATAAATGAAATTCACAGTCAGTGCAAAATACTGATTTGTCATCTCTAAAAATAGACAACTGTCAAGTTATTTGCTATGTGATAAAAATTCTTCCAACCAAGAAATCTGAGATTATGCTAACAAGTCAATTTCATGCACTAGATTTTACTAGTAACAAAGAAAGCAAGCTCTTCAGTATTGCTTATTACCAAGAACTAAAAATATCTAGCATTTTAGGTCAAGAACATAACTTATTAGTGATGTTCATCACATAAGCAGTAACTCAAGGAAAAAGTATCCTATACCCAAAGGGTTTTTTTTTTTTTTTCTTTTCTGTTTTTCTGCCCCCAACTCTTAACTTCTTAAGGAGTCCAAACTCCTACTGTTAAAATTCAAGGTCTTCTACAGCCTGGCCCCAAGTTAATTTTTGAAATTTCCTCTAACTATTCAGCTTCTTAACGCTATACTCAAGCCACAGCTGAATTCTTTCTATTGCCCAAGCTCAATTTATACCTCATGTCTAAGCATCTGCTCATATACCCGCTTTACTCCTCTTAAGGAAATTCAACCCCATCCTGCAAGACCAGCTCAATTCTCTCTTCCTACAGTAACCCTACCCAAACCATCAGTTCAAAAAAGTCTCCTTCTTTCCCTAGAAGTATAAGACTTATCTATTCATAACGTACATAGTGTTATTGTGTAAAACTGATATTTATCTCACTTTTTTTCATGTATGTCTTATTTCTACACGTCAGAGACCTGTTACATCTATTCTTGTATGATCCTTACCTACTGGGTAGCCAGAAAATGTGTATTTTTTAAAATTTTAGGTTACAAGTTAAATAAGATGGTACTTAAATATATGTATTGATACATATGATATATAAATGCCTAAAGTATGCTCAACCTAGACATGGCATTACAGTTTCCCTTTAGGAATAAAACCATTTAAAACACACATTTTTTATCTTTTTTGCAATTAAAGGTTCTAAGCAGAGTAAATCCAACAGCAAATTCCTATATTCCCTTTTCTTATCACTAATTTAAATTATTATTTGGCCATGTACATTTCTCCCAGAAAGTACAGTTACACCATCTACATATAACATACAAAAGTTGTGGAGTACTACCACAAATGCAATTAATAGGCTAAAATTAAGGCATAAACAACCAGCCTTAGAAGTGGTAGCTACAAATAAATATTCACTCTTGGGAAATTAAAAATAAATCTACAAGCAAAATATAAATACAAGCTGGTACTAAGGCCATCTGCTAAGCTTTTAAATTCTAGTGGGTTATCTATGCACATACTACCATATGAAATAATGAGAGTCAGAAATACAGTAAATCATAAGGTCACCTAGTTTAATAAGGCAATACAACACAATGGTTGACAGCACAGGTTCTGGAGGCAAACTATACAGACCCTGTCTAACTCCATTACTCACTCCACTAACAATGTAGCCTTAAAAGCAAGTTAACAACCTCACTGTGCCTCCATGAGTAATAACAGTACCTACCTCAGGATAAGTATTGAGTTAATATATGTAAAGTGCTTAGAAGAGTGGCTGGTATATGGTAAGTGCTCAATAAATATACTACTGAATTACACATGGCACTAATATATTTACTGTTTCAATTAATATATTTTATCAAACATATACTTTTATCCATGGCCAATATATTTACAGATGTACTTGGGTTTACCAGATACATACTATCTTCTATTTCACCAGATGAGTTTCCTTCCCATATAAACTATACCTTCTTTCTCATTTAGGACTTTCTACAATAGCAATATCCAACAGAAATATAATCTAAGCCACAACCGTAATTTTAATTCTTCTAGTTGCTACGTTTTTAAAAAGTATATAATATATTTAACCTAGTATGTCTAAAATGTTATCATTTCAACATGTAATCAATCCAAAATAAATTAACAAGACACTGTACATTTATTTTTTCATACTAAGTCTTTGAAATCTGGTGTGTATTTTACACTTACAACATATCTCAATTTGACTAGCCACATCACAAATAGTCAGTGCTATGTATTAGTCTAGTAGATGCCATATTGGACAGTGCTGCTTAATATACTTCTGCACATAGGTGTGTATATTGCATACTGATGACTACAAAAGTAAATATTCCATGCTGTATTAAATTTGTTGAAAACAAGTAACAATTTGGTATTATAATTCAAAATCTTAGACTTTTCAAACAGGAAGCATTTAAAGTACCTAGTTTCTCAAAACTCTACTTTACAGATGAAGAAACCCAGAGAAGTAAAATAATTTAGTGTATTATAAGGGTTACCAGGAAAATTTCCTTTTTTGAGTCCTAAGTCTTCCTACAATCAAACTCCTCTTCAAAATCAGGGTAGCCCTGGGCCAGGCACGGTGGCTCGCACCTATAATCCCAGCACTTTGGGAGGCCGAGGCAGGCAGATCACGAGGTCAGGAGATCGAGACCATCCTGGCTAACATGGTGAAACCCCATCTCTACTAAAAAAAATACAAAAAATGAGCTGGGCCTGGTGGCACGCACCTGTAGTCCCAGCTACTTGGGAGGCTGAGGCAGGACAATCACTTGAACTCAGGAGGTGGAGCTTGCAGTGAGCCGAGACGGCGCCACTGCACTCCAGCCTGGGCGACAGAGTGAGACTCCACCTCAAAAAAAAAAAAAAAAAATCAGGGTAGCCCCTAAATTAGCTAAGACTGTGGTCAGACTATCCAGGTTTGAAGCCTAGCTTGGCCACTTAATAAGTGAAATTTCCAACCTGTTACTTCCTCAGTTGTAAAAAATAGGGGTGATAATAGCAGTACCTACACATCAAAGGGTTGTGAAAATCAGATGAGTTAATACATATAAAGTATTTGGAACAGCAACTGGTGCAGAGTACACATATTGAGTAAATGCTGGTTATTATTAGTTATTAAAAGGAGGCTGGTATAGCTAGATTAAGACACATCAGTTTGGATGTAGACACAAATGCTTCACGTGAAGTTTAAGAGAGTGACCAGTTTTTTGCATGTTTTAAGTGCAATGGTGGGTTGCTTGTACAGAAGCAACTAGAGTCCTCACTGGCTCTCTTCAGGATGGGGTGGGGCCACAGAGCACGCCCTGATCCCTGCCTTACACAGACCTCTTAGCAGAATTACCCTTTCTTCCTTGACCAGATGGGACAGAATAGGCTCTTTCCCCACCTTGTCTTGCCTATGTAGTAAGAAACCGTGAAGAAGTTGTACTTCTTGGAGTGGAAATTCCTCCCTTTCTTCCCCACTGAGTCTAGGAAGGTAAAGAAGATAACATTAAATATGCTTTCACTGTACTCACATGTTGAGAACCGTATTCTCCAAGCCCACTCACTTGTGTGGTACAAAGGTGGAAAGGGGAATGCTGCTATCAGAACTATATCTGAAATACAAAATGTCTTTAATAAGATTAAGATACTTGCCAGGGTCACATTGTAGCAGATCTAGGGCTAGATCTATAGTCTAAGTCACATGTTCTCAACTGTAAACCAGGATGAGGTCATATGCTAACATATCAGTACAATGGAAAACTGATCCTGGGCCAAAAAATGATTACAGATTGAGAGGAAATGATTTGATGTTAGATACAAAGTTCGAGTCCATAATTTTAACATTGTAATAGGATCTGAAGAATCTCCTTATGGTCAAGGTGACTGCCTTTGGGGAGCATCATTTGTTAATTCCTTATGGAAATATAGTAATGATATTGGAAACAGACACTGAGGACAGAATTCAGGATTGCTGAGAACCTAACACGAGCTTTGCACTGACTTGTTACACAACTCTGCACTCCAAGACTCTTTCTAGCTCTACAATTCTCAGCGTCTAGGGAAAGGGGTCTAAATTAATGCAGCCTAGGTGGCTGGAATCTGGAATGTGGGAGTTACTGAGTGCTAAAACTTATTTCCAGAGGAAAAAATGAAAGATAGTATCTAAGAGTCAGAATCTGAAAAAGCAAGAGTCAGGGACAACCAAGCTGTTTTCAATATAAACCATTAAAAGAAAAGAGAAAGTAAGGACAGTTCCAAGGTTGGTGCCATCAGGCAATTGCCATGTTGGTGAGGGATGTGGCTGCAAAGTCAGCACAATCTCAATCTGAAATCAGTCATTACTGAGCATGAAGCCAACATTACCCTTTTTCTCCAAGTTATAAATGTATGATAATAATCTACTGTTACTTTAGCAGCAAACTATGAAGATTGCACATACATGACCAAATTTTAGTGTTGGAAATTTTAAAACCTTACAGCCAAAGTAATCTGATACAAATTTACTAATATTCCTAATGATTGCTGTGATTCACGGTCTCTAGACCTAACTGGAAAAAAATTCATGTGATTCACTGTGGTAACTACAACTACTACAAAGCCAAACACTCTAAAAAGAGCAGTAAGGAAACCAGAGTTTTTCCCTGGGTTGATGCTGAAGACCTCTAAAGCTTTGATGGTTTTTCTTTTTAACAGCTTTATTAAGATATAATTCACATACCATAAAATCTACACATTTAAAGTGTACAACTCCATGATTTTTGGTATATTCAGAGTAGTGAAATAATCACAATTTTAGAACACTTGCATCACTCTCACCCTGGGTTAAGGAGTGCTTGTGGTCTGCTCTCCTTAACAGCTCTTTCTCCAGGTAGCCACATGGTTTCTATTCACCTGGTTCAGCACTTAGCCCAAGAGTCACTCCCTCAGACAGGACTTTGCTGACTGTACAACTTAAATTATAACACCAGCGTCATGTAACACACTTCAACTCCACCTAACACATCTCATCCTCATTTAACACACTTCAAGCACCACTCATATTGCTGTCCACTCACCCTAAATCTCTATTTTTCTTAGGACTGGTTGTATTTAGCATTTCAAATGTTTTACTTATTTTCTGTTAACTCTGAAAGGCAGATTTTTGTTTGTTTTATTAACTGCTATACTCCCTGGGGCCTAAAACATGACACATTGTAAAAGTTTAATGTTTACGGCCGGGCGCGGTGGCTCAACCCTGTAATCCCAGCACTTTGGGAGGCCGAGGCGGGTGGATCACGAGGTCAGAAGATCGAGACCATCCTGGCTAACATGGTGAAACCCTGTCTCTACTAAAAATACAAAAAACTAGCCGGGCGTGGTGGCGGGCGCCTGTAGTCCCAGCTACTCAGAGGCTGAGGCAGGAGAATGGCGTAAACCCGGGAGGCGGAGCTTGCAGTGAGCCGAGATCGCGCCACTGCACTCCAGCCTGGGTGACACAGCGAGACTCCGTCTCAAAAAAAAAAAAAAAAAAAAAAAAAAAAAAAAAAAGTTTAATGTTTACAGAAGGGAAAAAGGGAGAGAGAGGAAAGAAGGAAATGGCTACCCTACTACAAATGTCATTATTTTATGTCTGTTTCAATTTATTAAATTATGGATTTTCTATATCATTTTTCTCCTTTATAATCAAGGACAACTAATCAGAGAAAACTAAAATAAATGAAGGTCACTGAACTTAACACCATTGCAGACTCCAGTATCTATGCTTTAAAGATTTGTTCTCAACTTTGCCTTCTTTCAAGTCTTTACTGAGTGTCTTAGCTGGGTTCCATGGGAAACACAAAAGAATTGTAAAGCAAAGTCACTTTCTTCCAAAGGCCTACCATCTATGTGAGCAAGACATGTATAAATTAAATGCATACCATCTTCCTTTCTGCCTTTGTTTTCGGTTCTTAAAAATGTGAATTAAAAGTAACTAGTAAATATCATAGAATTTTAGGAGAAAAAATAATCTACGTGAACTAGCATGGTCAGGAACTACCTCCTAGAGAAAGTAGGTTATTATAGTAGGTGGAACTGAAGTAGCAAATAGCACCAAACACATTATGGCTTAACAAAGTAATTTACCTCTTGCATATGTAATAATCACAGGGTGGAGGAGGAAGGCTCACATTGGTGGGGCAACTCTCTTACATAGTCATTCAGAGACCTAGGCTGCTTGCACTGTGGCTCTGCACTTCCATGGTTTCACATCACCTAGCAAAAAAGGAAAGAATGTGGAGGAACACTACATATCATTTTCCACTCACATTCCATTGGCTAGAACTCAGTCACAAGGAAAACAAGAGCTAGCTAGCTCCAGGTTCAGGATGAAGAGAACAAATTCTAGTAGGAATTTGGTAGTCTCTGCCACTGGAGGATTTGAAATGAACAATGGAGGATGGGTGGCACATAACTGGGAAGGAGGGAACCACATGAACAAAAACAAGCAAATCAAAGCTAAGTAACAGTACACTGGAAGAGTGAGGACAAGTCTGGCTGTATTCTGGGGAGCAGCGAGAGAAGAGTAAGGGTGGTTAGTTCAGTGGTTCTCAAACGCTAAACTTAAAACCAATCCCCAATATATGTCAAATTTTCTACCATTCTACAATGAAATGAGAATAAATACAAGTTCATATCTTGTTAATAAAGCTGAATTTTATAATTCAACTTCTGTAAGATATATAATGTGATAACAATATAAAAATTTCATGCTGTAAGTTTTTATACTAAAAAAAATTTTTAACAGGTCAGTTAAGGCTGTCAAAAGTTCTTTCTAAGATAATGCTCTTTCCTGACTATAACAAAGTCAGTCTTTATGCCATAGGCAATGAGGATTTACCGTCACTTTCCAGTTTATCATGTATTTTTAGTGGTTTAATATTTTCTAACAAGCCTGTATTGCTTTGGAAATTAGAAAAGATTTATTCCTAAAAGCTGTAAGGGTTTAAATATACAAAACAAGAGTTATCTGGGAGTGAGCAGAAAGGCTTACCAGACCACACATATAAACTATACTCAAAATACATGCTGAAAAGGTAGAAAGGTATCTGACTCTTCTGAACCCAATTTCAAACTATTCTATAAACATATAACATATATGACAAATACTAAGCCAAAAAGGGAGTTTAAGAAAGTAGTAAATTAGCATGCTAAGAACAATCTGCAATAGCATTAATCCAGATGTTCCTATAGCATCAATCAAAAGTTCCATTCCTAAATGAACTACTTTTCACTAAAAATGGCATTATCTACTATTTTCCTATTTACTACAGGTTACATAGGAAAATGTTTAGTTAACATTAAATATAGCAATGAAGAAAGTAAAGTGCTCTTTTTGCTAGGGAAATTCAAATGTCATCATTCAACCGTGAGATAAAAATAAATTTTATTTGGAATGAAAGTGTTAAACTTTAATCTTAAAAAAAGTGAACACTTAAGAGGAACTATTTATGACAATGGAAATGTGAATTTATTAAAGAAAGAAAGTTATTTCCTAACCTCTAATAAAATAATAGTTCTATAAAAAATCACTTCTTCAACCTTTCTTCCTTACATATCACTAATGGCAAGTATTGAAAAAGATGGCACTGCACATGACACCTCCTTAAAAATAGAGAAAAAAGCTGTCCAAAAAATTAAAATGGTACAAATTCCATTAACTGAAAGTCTAGTGTAGTGCTTCATTACGTTCCAAACACATCATGTAAATGTTAGCCATATATCTTTCCAGTCAAGTTAGAACTATTCAGCTAAGGGGGAACCAAACCAAATGAAGCCGACCATGCATGGAAAACATCTGCTGATAATTTCTAAAGTTAATGGTTTCTAATAGTAGTATATATCTCTTATCACAATGCTTTCCATGGAAAATACGCAATTATTCACTGGTGAAAGATCACACTAAGTGACTTGTTAATATTACAAAAACCAGTAGTGGTACCATATAGCAGTCTGTTCATGTTTGGATAATTTAATTAGTCAGGGTTTAATAAACTTTCTGCTTAAGTGAGTTACTGTTTTTAAAAAATCTAACATACATATACCATACCACACCATAGTAAAAGATGTGCAAAGTTATTTCTACAAACAGAATTTTAGGTCACTGAAATTCAATTTAAAACACATATGGAAAAATGAAATATTTAATAAATAGTTCAACTTAATTATTTTAAAATGAAATCACTTTTTTTAAACTGTCAAATATGTTACTAAATGTTACACTCTCAAATGTACACACAGTTAAACACTCTGATCATAATAGTTCTAGTCATATTAAAATTTGATGGCTAACATTTATACAATGTGTGGCCAAGCTTTCCTCTAAGCTCTGGACAAAGAAACAGAAACTAGATCTGCATTAGAGATTTTATTCTGCACAACACAGTTCTTGCCCACAGTACTTTCCTAGCGCTATTATCTTAAAATTACAATAAAATAATATTGGTTAATGGCAAAGCCAGGAAGTTATAATGAAACTGAGAAGACCCTAAAAGTTTAAAAGTCTCAAAACTAGAATCACATTATACAATGAGTAAATACATTAAAAAATAATAATAATAATGCCAGAATTATTTCCAAAAGAGCCCTGTGGCTTTCAAAATGACTGATTTGGGAAGGCCACAATACTTACTCCCACAATGCTGTCACTGCTTACAGTATTTTTAGAACTCCTTTATGGGAAATCCCTGCAGAACTTTTAGCACATTCTATTAATTATCCTCAATGAATGGTAACAAATCTCCAAACTCTGAAAGCGAATTTGAGTTTTTGAAGCAATTAAAGAGTCTCATGGGGCCTAATACAGAGAATATGATGGATCAGCAAGCAGGGCCACTTATATTTGGTCCGAAATGAGATGTAAACATGAGTAATAGACTAATTTTCCTAGGAGGCCTCCTGGGAAGACAAAACCTCTAAGGTGACTGCTCTGAAGCCCATTTCTCACCTAGATATCAATGTAACTCAATTTCACAAATAACCGGCATCCAGTTCAACATTCCCATTTTACTAACGAGAAAATGAAGTTTCTAAAAAGGTAAAAGAAATTTCCCCAAATCACCAAACTATTTAGTGGCAAACTGGGGCCTAAAAGTCAGGTCTCCTAATTCCTATTCAGTACTCGTTCCCATTCACTATGTTGCCCATAAAATTTAAGGCTTGAGAATAAAGCAGAATTGCTTTTAAAATCCATTAGGAATTTTAGTTTTAAATTCAAGTTAAGACAACTGGAAATGGATATGGTAGGTCTAGACCCTAAACTGGGTCTGGTTTGCAATGCCAGAGCTCTTATAGCTCAACCAAAATGTAAGAAAGTGGGTTTGCTTATGCAGACATTAAAACAAAATTAAAGATGAGTTTTCATCATCACTAGTAGCATTTGTTGAGCATTCACTATGCCAGACACTTTGCCAGGCTCTTTTGCTTGCAGTGCTTCATTAAATCCTCAGAACAACCCTATGGAGGTAGACACATTATACCCTCACTTTAAAGATAAAGACAGTAGGTCTACTAAGGTTAAATCATATAATCAGAGTTACAAAGTGTGGCAGGTTGTATTTTCTAAAGATGGTTATAAAAATACATTCTTTTTCTTAATAAACTTATTTACTTTAGAGTAGTTTTTAATTTTATTTCATTTTATTTTTATAGAGACAGGGTCTCCCTATGTTGCCTAAGCTGGTCTCGAACTCCTGGGCTCAAGTGATCCCCCCAACCTCAGCCTCCTGAAGTGCTGGGATTACAGGTGTGAGCCACTGTGCCTGGCCTAGAGTAGTTTTAAAATTGTGATGATAGGACAGAATTTCCATATACTCTATACTTAGTTTCCCCTAATATTAATGTCTTATATTAGTAGATACATTTGTCACAACTAATGAAGCAATATTATATTTGTATTAACTAAAGTCCAAATTTATCTAAATTTCCTTAGCTTTTATCTAATGTTATTCTGCACCAGGGTCCCATTAGAATACCACATTACATTTAGCCATCATGTCTCCCGTGGCTCCTCTTGGCTATGACAGTTTCTCTGACTTTCCTTGCTTCTGATGATCTAAGATTCTAAAAAGCTGAGACCGGTCCCCAAGTGTATCTTACACCAGAGAGGGTGCTTCTTAACCATACTACTAAATAATTTCCTGTAATCCAAATTGCTTGTCCTTAGGTTTGTTTTTTGTTTTTTGGTGTTTTTTTTTTAATAGGGACAGGATTTCACGATGTTGACCAGGCTGCTCTTAATCGAACTCCTAGCCTCAAGCAATTCTCCTGCCTCAGCCTCCCAAATCACTGGGCCTAAATTGGCAGACATATCACATTTGGAAAGTAGATCCTACAGCAATGCTTTTTCTTCCAGTAACTACATTACTACATAGTATATTCAAAAGAATATATGAATGAGCTATCATGGCATATAAGACTATGTGGCTTCAAAATATAAGTAACATCATTCTCGGTGACAAGACCAAGCAAGTTATGTATTAATATTTTTTAATAGCCATACATTCTTTCCACACAGTTTTGGAAAGATATACACTAGAGATTTTTAAAAATATTCAAATAATTCCTGCTTTCATTTAATGGTAGGAGTGCTTATAAAATATTATTAGATTTACTATACACATTTTAGGATTAAGTTGTAGCCAGTGCTAATTATAACATGCCTGGAAAAATATCTAACCTACACTGATTAAAATTCTATTTATAAAGGAAAAATCTAAACCACAGAAACAGTGCTTAGTTTAGAACAAGAACATGTACATAACTGCCAAATGCAATCCCTATTTAGATGTCTGTCTTACTGAACACTGTAATCACAAAAAACCAAAATGAATTTCTAAGTGTTTCAAGATGAAATAGCTTTTGCATAACTTTCAAGGCTTGTAATTACTTCCTTGAAAAGGTAAATAATCCAAGTTTCAATTTATTTATAATACTAGTTCTCTAGAAGTTAACAGATTGAATACTCAGCTTTACTATACATGGAAGCCTCCTACAAAATTCAGAATCTCTCAAATTAACAATTAAATGCTAACCAAAGAAAAATTACTGGAAGTCAAAGGCCAATACTAAGTTCCTACAGCCATTTATGGATAATGCAAACCCCTAGGCTTACTGAATGGGTTTTTAAGACTCCTCAAATACCTGGGGATAGCAAAGTATAAATCTAAACTGATTGCCCAGAAAAATGAATCATTAACTACACACACAGTCTCTGCTTCCTCACTTCCCATTCCCTCTTCAATCAACTTCCCTCTTCAGTCAGCTTTCGGCCTCTACCATTCCACTGAAACCACTTTGGCAAAAGAGTCCACTTTCATGTAGCCACATCCAAGAGCTACTTCTCTGTCCTCATTTTACTTTACCCTCTTGGCAGCATTCCACATGCATGGCCACTTCCTCCTTGAAATGCTAGCCTCTCTTGGCTTTTGTGACACCACTCTCCAGGTTTTCTTCTGACGTCGGTGATCCTTCTCTCCTGGTTGGATTGGTTGGCTCCCCCTCCTCTACCAGACCTCTAAATGCTGAAGCTTCCTATCACTCAGACATCAGTTGTCTTCTCTCTATCCTCTTCCTCCTTCCTCTTTCCTTTGCGCTATCTTTATGCTGATATTACCAAAATACCTCCAACACATTATCTTAGCTCCAGACCCACAGGTTCATCTACTTACCCAACACTTGCGTGTAATCTTACAATGTAAATCCAGTTACACAATTTCCCAGTTTAAAAACCTTTAACGGCTTTCCACTGAGCCTAGAGTAAAAATCAAATTACCACTCCCCTTCCACCTCCGTGCTAACCTCTTCTGCCAGGTTCTCCAACAGGCCACTTCCTACCTCAGGGCTTAGTACAAATTGTCCAGGCTACCTTCTCAGACTTTGTTTCACTACCTCTGTTTCTTCCTTGAGGTTTTAGGTGTCAGCTTAATGTCAACTCCTTAAACAAGCTCTCACTAAGGCTGACCACTACTTAAAGCAAGTTCCCCTCAATAGTGATTCTGTCTCAGTCCTGAGTGCTTCATTTATGGCTCTCATTACAGCCAGCGGTTATTTATTCATTTGTCTGTTTCCTTGTTTTCCACCTGTCATTCCCTCTAGAACCTTAGTTCTATAGTTCTGTAGTTGTAAGGACCATATTGATATTGTGCACTACTATATCCTCAGCATAAAACCCCAGCACACTTTGAAAGAGCTCGAATTTTCCCGACCCCAGAAACAGGGTCCCACCCTATTGCCCAGGCTAAACGTGCAGTGACGAATCACAGCTCACTTGAACTCCAACTGATACCCTCGCCTAGGCCTCCCAAAGAGCTAGGATTGCAAGCATGAAGCATCATACCCTGCATGAAAGAGCTCAATTTCTACTTGATGGAGGGCTTAATATAAAAAAGAGAAAAAGTCAGATAAATTGATCCTGTCACTTTATATTTTTGCCAGGAATTCAAAAGCTAGTATAGGTCGGGTGCAGTGGCTCACACCTGTAATCTAAGCACTTTGGGAGGCCAAGGTAGGTATATCACTTGAACTCAGAAATTGGAGACCAGCCTGGGTAACATGGCAAAACCCTACATCTACAAAGAAAAAATATAAAAATTAGCCAAGCATGTTGGTGTACACCTATAGTCCCAGCTACTCAGGAGGCTGAGGTGGGAGGATAGCTTAAGCCCAGGAGGGGCATGTTGCATCAGCCAAGATTGGGCCACCGCACTGCACCCTGGACAACAGAGCAAGACCCTGTCTGGAAAAAAGAAAAAAAGGTAACAAATGTGGTTCAGCTGACCAGTCTTTGGCCCTTTTGCTATTTTTATATGCGGTCCTTTTTATTAAACAGAATACTAATACAACAAGTATAAAAGTATTAACAGGAAAATAATGTCACTTTACATCCAGAATATTTTTAATAGCCTCCAATGTGCTTTCAAAGGTTTATCTCTATGATGTAATGAAATGCAGTATAAAAGGATGAAAGTGTTTACCCTAATTGAAATACAGAAGGCAGGGATTATTTCCATTTTACAGATACAATCACTAAGGCAAAGAGGTCAATGAGTTACCTAAAATCACAGATGTTTAGTGGTGGAGCTGAAGTCTGATCTCAGTTTTCCTGGCTCCCAATCCAGTCAATCTTTTGTTTCTTTTACTTTCTTCTTTTTTGTGTTTCATTTTGGTACATACTTTCAGCCTTCTTAAAACTGTAGGGTTCAGTAAAATGTACAAACCCTAAGTATATGACTCAATATTTTTACAAGTCAATATATCCAGACTGAGACAGAGTACTGCCTGCAACCCAGAAGCCTCCTTCATGCATGTCCCTTCCCAATAATTAACTACTCCAATGGTAACCACAATTCTGAATTATATGACCATCATTAGTCTTACCTGTCTTTTAACTTTATCTAAATGGAATTAACAAACATATACACAGCCAGGTGTGGTGGCTCACACCTATAATCTCAGCACTTTGGGAGGCTGAGGCAGAAGGATTGCTTGAGCCCAGAAGTTCTATACCAGCCTGGGTAACATGGTGAGATCTCATCTCTACCAAAATGGGAGGATCACTTGAGCGATCCTCCATAGATGGGCATGGCAACGTGCGCCTGTGGTCCCAACTACTTGAGAGGCTGAGGCAGGAGGATCACTTGAACCCCAGAGTTGGAAGCTGCAGAGAGCTATCATCGCACCACTGTAGTCTAGCCTGGATGAGTGAATGAGACCCTGTCTCAAAAAAAAGTATATACTCTACTGCATCTGGCTGCTTTTATTCAACATGTCTGTGAGAGTCACCCACATAAGTAAGTGCCAAAATGGTTTCTTCTTTTTCATTGCTGTACGGTATTTCACTGTATAAATATCCCAAAATGTATTTATTCTGTTTGACATCTGTGTATTTTTCAAGTTTGAGCTATATGAATAATGCCATTACAAACATTCTTATTTTGTAGATGAAGAAACAAAGGCCCTAAAAGGGAAAAAATACTTAAAGAAACACAGCAATTGGGCAACCAAGTATATCCCAGGAGGCTTGATTCCCCTTTTACAATGTAACACAAGTCTGCAAGTCCATCTGAATCTTAACCTAAAGATTTTTTAAATTATTGCACAATATAAAACCAAGTCTTAGGTTACAAATACTATGCCAAAGATTACTGTAGTTTCTGGTTATGAAAGTTACTTTATTTGTGTATGTGTGTCTATGTCTGGTTTTTCAAATCTATCTAGCTACCTACTTACCTATCTATCTATTTACTGACAGGCTGTCATTCTGTCATTCAGGCTGGAGTGCAGTGGCACAATCATGGCTCACCGCAGCCTCAAACTCCTGGGCTCAAGTGATCCTCCCGTCTCAGCCTCCCAAGTACTAGGACTATAGGCACACACCACCACACTCAGCTAAGAAGTAACTTATTTTTATACATGTAACTATTCTATAGAGATTTACCTCCTCTACAGTCAAATAAAATTTTGTTTCCCAGATTAGAAATGAACCAAATTGGGAATTCTATCAAAATATGAACAGAGACAACAGTCCCAACTTATGAGCAGGTAGCATTCTAAAACTCTGCATTTAAATCAGCTGTTTGGAATTCAGATGCATTTTCCCAAAAAATTACATTATACAAAGTGATTAGGTTTTCAGGTCAGCCTACAAAAGCCAACTTCACAAAAATGTACCTGAAAATAGCACTAATAACAACACAGTCTTTAACCACTATGAATAAATGCTTAACTTCAAATAATGATTTATAAAACTATCTCCTAACACCCCAATCTCTTGTTTTAACTCCTAAAGTGTGCGAGGCCCAGTTACAAATGCTTCTGTAACTGGCTTATGCCTTTTTTTTTTTTTTTAACCCCTCACTAACACTTTTGACTTTATGTTCCCAAATCCTGGGCCACAGAATTCAGACCACAGAATTCCTTAATTCCTATCCCTTAAATAATAACCCTTTGAGATTTTTCACTGCTACAGAAACTTTCTGGGGGGAGAGAGAGAAATTAGAAAAATAGAAGGAAAATAGTAAAATTTCAAGAAGTCTTAAAAAGTTGGTCTGTTTTTACCAAAACGGGCATGGAGTCAGGCAGGATTTTCCTAACCTCCTACTTGCATTAAAATATTCTTCTCGAGAGCCCTGCTCAATCTTTCTAGACTTCTTAAAATCCTAGGCTGGGCACCTCTGAGTGTCTCTCCTTTCACTAGGAAAGTCTCCAATTTAATTTCTTCTCACATTCCTTCTCATTACTCAGTGATAGCCTAAATGGAAAGATAAAGTGATATGTTGATAACATCAAGTCTTTAGGTATGCGCAGAAGTGAAATCAGGGAGAGATGAAGACTAAGGGATGTTCAGGCCATTGGGGTCACAATCTGTGACTTAGTTGTGTACCCATTAGAGGCTATATACAGATACTTTGGAGCAAATAAACCATTTCATAAATGGACACCAAAAAAGTTTCCAGAAATGAGAACAATCTACCTTATATACCACAATATAATATTCCTTTCTTCTTTAAGGCTCACATTATCTTTCCAGTAATTAGACTGAAGATGTATTCTATATTTTCTCCATACAACAAGCACTGACCTGAATACACCACAAACAGGTACAATGCAAGGCATCAAAAGGCTAGCTCTAATTTGATGAAATTAATTTACCTGCAAATGGAGAAATTGATTTCTATTCAGTCTAGGTGATAAAAACTAAAAGAACAACAGCTACCCTAGCCTTAAAATCCAATAAAGAGCACGGTAAATGTCTCTGAAAATCAAAAGACACCTACAAGTCATAAATGCCCTCAAAGGATTCTTAGGCATAGGAATGAGGAGTTGATTCACTAAACCTCAAAGAATGGATGTTTTAAAGGAAAAAGAAGATAAGACTGTGTCATTTTATCAAGTAAGTCTTTACAGTAAGTAAAATACCTTACGGGCCAAAAATTAAAATGAACTGCCAAACTTATGTACAAATTATTAACTATCACTTCTGTGACTGAAGTTAATATGAGAATCATACACTTAAGTGTAACAATGTAAAGAGGTATCCAAAAGTAATTTGAGCTAGCTTAATACAGACAACTAAATACACCCTCAGAGAGCTGACAGCCTGTAAACCAGCAGTCCCCAGGCTTTTTGGCACCAGGGACTGGTTTCACAGAAGACAATTTTTCCATGGAGAGCAGGGGCAGGGGCAGGGGTGGTTTCAGGATGATTCAAGCACGGTGCATTTATTGTGTACTTTATTTCTATTGTTATTACTACACTGTAATACATAATGAAATAATTATACAACTCACCATAATGGTAGAATCGACGGGCGTCCTGAGCTTGTTTTCCTGCAACTAGATGGTCCTATCTGGAGGAGTGGAGGATATGAGACAGTGACAGATCATCAGGCATTATATTCTCCTAAGGAGCATGCAACCTAGATCCCCTGCATGCACAGTTACAGGGTCTGCATTCGTGTAAGAATCGAATGCAGTGGTGACGAATCTGAGCGGAGGTGGAATTCAGGCGATAATGCAAGTGATGTGGAGTGGCTGTAAAGACAGATGAAACTTTGATCGCTGGCCTGCCATTCACCTCCTATCCACTATTATTTTACATAAACTAGTCCTGGTTCCACCACTTACTGTGTGAGCTTGGGCAAATTATTTAACCTCAGTGGCCCCAATATCTACAAAAATAAATTGGACTAAAAGTGGTAGCTACTTAAAGACTATTGTGAGGATTAAATGACAAAGTAACTGTCTTCAGCAGCTCTAGGAACAGAGTAAATGTTCAATAAAGGTTAGCTACTATTATTTTATCCTCTTGATTAGTTATTTGAAATCACATCTATGACCTATACTACCTTTGGAACCCTCACAACCCTCCAGGACAGTGCTTAAGGCCCAGTGAATGTTCAATATTTATTGGCTGAGGACTACTGGTTTATATGGAAGCTAGAACCACGAAGCTGAAGAAGACTTTAGAAGTCATCTGGAGAAGTTTCACTCCATTCAACAATAAGACTCATAGGGGATTATCACATCTTTGCTTGAACACTTACAGCAACAGAAACTTGCATCTCAACAAAGCATAAAGGAATAGTTCTAATTATTAGAATGTTCCTTGAGATTTCATTACACTGACTACTGCTTCTCAAAATATTTCTGCAAGGCTGAATTCACTAGAGGGCATCACATATTAGGAGAAACTATATCAGAAATCATCACTAAAAGGAAGGAATCATTCAACATTTATTCTGGCTAAAAGAAAAATACTGGGCTGAGTTGTATAAAACAGGCATGCCAATTTAAAACTTATTCTATTTAAACATGCATTAAAATGTTCAGAATGAATTAAAATGAAGATTCTGACAAATTAGGTCGAAAATCACAGTAACTGCAAATGCTGTTGTATAGGTCAGTAATACAGATTAACACAGGGCTGGGACTCTTTCCAACCCCATTATATAGCCTCCCAATAATTGTATACAATTTCAATGGTTACTTGTTTACCAAAAAAAAAAAACCATACAGTACCAGATTACATTTAATACTGCCCCTTGCAGCCAGCCTCCAAGTCACCACCAGCTATCCAAAAAAAGACCCAGTGCCAAAAAGAAAATTATAAGTTTCTATAAGACTAGTAAGGGACCATGACTCAATTTTGTAATCCCAGAACTATGGAGTCTGAAACAGAAGTATCACTTGAGCCCAGGAGTTCTAGACCAGCCTGGGCAACACAGTGAGACCCTACCTTTACAAAAAACTTTTTATTAGCCAGTGCTGGTGGCACATGCCTGTAATCCCAGCTGCTTGGAAGGCTGAGGCAGGAGAATCGCTTGAGCCCAGGAGTTCAAGGCTACAACGAGCTATAATTGTGCCACTACACTACACTCCAGCTTGGGCAACAGTGAGATCCTGTGTCTCACACACACACAAAAAAAGGCTAGCAAGGTAAATCTGAACCTGGATTTGTGTATAACTAACAAATTTAAGGCCAGGTGTGGTGGCTCATGCCTGTAATCCCAGCACTTTCAGAGGCCAAGGTGGGAGGACTGCTTGAGTCTAGGAGTTCCAGACCAGCCTGGGCAACAAAATAAGACCTCATCTCTACAAAAAATTTTTATAAAATTAGCCATGTTTGGTGGCGCACACCTGTGGTCCCAACTATACAGGAGGCTGTGCCAGGAGGATCACGTGAACCCAGGAGGTCAAGGCTACCATGAGCCGAGATTGTGCCACTGCACTCCAGCCTGGGTGACAGAGTGAGGTCCTATTAAAAAAAAAGTTAAATTATTTAAAACCAAATCATTAAAACTGTTCATTCATTAACCAGGTAATGGTACAATTTTAAAACCTCATCATGCTCAAAGAGGATCCAGAACTGTACTCAAATATCTGTGGCACATGCTTGTATTCCCAGTTACTCAGAAGGCTGGGGCAGGAGGATCACTTGGGGCCAGGAGTTCAAGTCCAGCTTGGTCAACATAGCAAGTCCCTGTCTCTCAAATTAAAAAAAAAATATTTTAATCCCCACTCACGACAATTCACAGTAATATGTAGAGAAAAACATGATGGAAAACTAGGCATGATTTATAGCACAGCTCTACACTTTATCAGATTCTGTTTGATGGGAGCTATTTTACAACTCTGTAGGCTATAGGTTAACTGAGGGACATGTAAATTCTATCCTGTCAGGCAGGAGGTTCAGTTGACCTCCTGGGCCTCTCCCCAGCTCTCCCTCCCCAACAAACCAGTTTTGTCTCCATTTGGGTCCATTTCAACATTTCTTTACTCCATATAAATTTGTGGGTTATATTACTTTTCTATTGAACCAGGTATAACATTTGCCTTCTTCCCTGATTATGAGTTTTTCTTTTACACATGTATTTTCATAGCTGCAAAGTCATTAACACACTACACAGCTTTCTTATTATTGGTAAGATGTTGTTTGATACTCAGATACCAACACAAAAACAATCCAAACAGCAAATTAGACTGGAAAGGTCCACTGCCCATGTAAATTAACAAACAAGCCTTTGGGTTTTGAAAATCAATCCCTTATAAATTTCACTGGTATAAATTAAGTCATGAGCACCGCATAAAACTAGGAAACCAGGTTTCAGAACCTTCAAAGCCAATATTCAGACTGCAGATAATGGTGAAGTCATGAACTCTAGCAACCACAACCTGTTGCCCACTCATCTTCATTCCCTGTAAACAGTTAAAACAACTGAGGAAAATGGTCAATCCAACAGCACAAAGTGCTTCAGATGATTAAAAAAAATAATTTTGGTAGACTCTGCTCCATAGAACGCATCCATGTTCATTTATCCATCCACAGAAGTAGGTTAATTTTTATGTCACTGAAGAAATCAACACAAAAACTCTTTGTTTAGGTTCATAAATTATCAAGATTATAAGGAATTAGAGAAGAAATAAAGGGATGAAAAAACATGTTGATAACCAAATTAAAGAGGATGTTCCAGATACGGGTGACCCAAATCAGGAGAATCAGGTGGCTTTTAAGCCTACCAGGTTCTCTTCCGTCTAACTGCTCTCTTTATCCCAACGACACTAACTTAAAAGAACATAACAGATTCAGATTCCTTTTACTATAAGAAGCATACAACCTTGTTCTGAACTTTTTATATATGTATACACACACATATATATGTCTTCATGTATAGCATATGTAACTGTCATATGGTAGTTACATATGTAATATAGTTAGACACATATAATTGTCTAACATATGTAACTATCATACACATATAATTGTCATATACACATAATGAATTAATCAGAAACATTCACTCCAGACAAACTATTTTCCAAGATGGAAATCTGCTCTCCCCTGACTAGTGAGGCCATGGATACATGGTACACAAATATCAACTATATTCAACAAATCATTTATTTTTATTTTCAACTCCAGAGAAGATAGAAAGGCGCAATTATGATTTAATGCAAAAATAGTTGCAACACACTATCCACAGCCAATCTTTTTTCTTCCTCATCACTGTGACTTAAAAGTTTCATCTAATGCATGGCACAAAATGTTCCATTACAAGGTATGGTGGGGGGCAGGTAGGAGGGATTGGCAAGACTTGTGGAGACAAAATATTCTAATAGAACCTGGGTTTCTTCCTATAAATATTTAGGAAAACTGAAAATTCCTGAAATTACTTGGAAAGGTAATCACCTCCTGACTCCCTGCAAAAAATATTTTTAAGATCCGGCCTACCATAAATATTTTGCATAAAACCTATCTGAATGTCATTAAAATGCCTACAAAAAAGACAATAGAACACTTTACCAAATGCAAGAATAATGTACATTCTAATACTAGGGGCACTTCCACTTTT
This sequence comes from Papio anubis, assembly GCF_008728515.1. Classification (NCBI taxonomy): domain Eukaryota; kingdom Metazoa; phylum Chordata; class Mammalia; order Primates; family Cercopithecidae; genus Papio; species Papio anubis. The sequence goes on along the minus strand of NC_044989.1, from coordinate 30,287,919 downwards.
ATAAGAAAAGAAAAAGTTTCCATTTGTCTGAGCAACTTCTGATGCAACATTAGTAATTACGGTCCTTTCCTCCAGTGTAGGCCTCAGAAACAAAAACCAGTTGATGTTTATAAACATTTATCTCAAATCAAGGAAGAAATTAACACAAAATAAAACATCAAAAGGCTTAATCTGGGCAAATTTTCCAGTTTTACAAGCCAGTGACAAAAAGTAAAGCCTTAGAAGGGGATTAATTGTCAACTCCAACAGTTTAGAGAGTAAAGCCAAATAAACAAGTGGCACCTTCTATTCAGTGAGTTCTGAAAGTCTTGTCTCCTTTTAACTCCTTTTCCATAAATGCTTTCTGTATATTCTTGCCCATGTAAGCCCTAAGGACAAAAATTGTAACTATGTGGATGTTTCTTCTGTTCTCAATTTGGAGACTATGTCCCATAAACTAGTAAAAACTTTAAATTAGCTTCTTTAAAGTTTTCTAGTTAACTCCACTCAGAAGAATGTTAAATATTTAAAAGAAAGAAAAGGGCACTATGAAAAACCCACAGCAATGGTTCATGACAATGATGTTCATACTTCATACTCAGGGGTAAAGTGACTATAAGCTTTCCCTCTAAAATCAGGAATAAGACAAGGATGATTGCTTTCACCATTGTCATTCAACACTGAACTAGAATTTCTAGTGAGAACAATTAGGCAAGAAAAAGAAACAAAATTCATCCAAATCAGAAGGAAGAATTTGCACATGACATGATCCTATGTATAGAAAATCCCCAGGAACCTGCCGGGCGCGGTGGCTCAAGCCTGTAATCCCAGCACTTTGGGAGGCCGAGACGGGTGGATCACGAGGTCAGGAGATCGAGACCATCCTGGCTGACACAGTGAAACCCCGTCTCTACTAAAAAAATACAAAAAACTAGCCGGGCGAGGTGGCGGGCGCCTGTAGTCCCAGCTACTCGGGAGGCTGAGGCAGGAGAATGGCATGAACCCGGGAGGCAGAGCTTGCAGTGAGCCGAGATCTGGCCACTGCACTCCAGCCTGGGTAGCAGAGCGAGACTCCGTCTCAAAAAAAAAAAAAAAAGAAAAAAAAGAAAATCCCCAGGAACCCACAAAAATACTACTGGAGCTAATAAACAAATTCAGCAAAGTTGAAGGGTACAAGATCAACACACAAAAATCAACTGTTTCTCTACACCAGCAATAAACAAATCAAAAGGAAAATTAATAATTTCATTTACAATAACATCAAAGGAATAAACCTAGGAATAAATTTAACCAAGGAGGTAAAAGACACTTTGAAAACCACAAAACATTAACAAATTAAGGAAAATCTAATCTATGGAAGGATACACCAGGTTTAGGGATTAAAAGACAGTGCTGGCCAGGCACGGTAGCTCATGCCTGTAATCCCAGCACTTTGGGACGCTGAGGTGGGTGGATCACTTAAGGTCAGGAGTTCAATACCAGCCTGGGCAACATGGTGAAACCCTGTCTCTCTACTAAAAAAACAAAAACTAGTCAGGCATGGTGGCACACACCTGTAGTTCCAGCTACTCAGGAGGCTGAGGCAGAAGAATCACTTGAACCTAGGAGGCAGAGGTTGCAGTGAGCTGAGATCACACCACTGCACTCCAGCCTGGGCAACACAGTGAGACTCTGTCTTAAAAAATAAATAAATAGGCCGGGCATGGTGGCTCACGCCTGTAATCCCAGCACTTTGGGAGGCCAAGGTGGGTGGATCACGAGGTCAGGAGTTCAAGATCAGCCTGGCCAAGATGGTGAAACCCCGTCTCTACTAAAAATACAAAAAAGTAGCCGGGCGTGGTGGTGGGTGCCTGTAATTCCAGCTACTCAGGAGGCTGAGACAGAGAACTGCTTGAACCCGGGAGGTGGAGGTTGCAGTGAGCCAAGATCGCACCACTGCACTCCAGCCTGGGCGACAGAGCAAAACTCTGTCTCAAAAAAAAAATAAGAATAAATAAATAAAAGACAATACTGTTATGGCAATACTACTCAAAGCAATCTACAGCTGCAATTCAATCTCTATCAAAATTCCAATAACTTTTGCAGAAATGGAAAAGCCAATCATCAAATATGAATGGAATTGCAAGTGGTTCCAAGTAGCCAAAACAATACTGAAAAAGAACAAAGTTGGAGGACTCATGCTTCCCAATTTCAAAACTTACTACCAGGCTACAGTAATCGAAACAGTGTGGTACTGAAACTACCTTTGCAAAATTATAACAGTGAGAAAACACTAACACAGCTGACTCCATCTTGCTTCTAACCTCATTAGCTAACTGTCTTTGCTCATTCCTGCACATAGGCCAAGCTAACTATGGGAGGAATTTAGTTTATATTTTAACCTTAAAGCAAGTATAATAATAGTCCTTTCCCAAAACTAATCCCCTCCTTGTTTAGAGACCAAAACCATCTTTGTAAAAACTAACAAAAGGACACAAGGTCCAAATTATGGTAGGGGCCTGAATTCTGCTAAGACTTAGGCATAGTTAAATAATAACAAGACACTATTTTGGTTGTCTTTTTTGTAATTATTTACTAGACAAGAGTCACTAGCCAGTGGTCATAAGACTTGTAACTTCCCCGATTACCCCAATAGATTACCTCATTATTGTAAAACCCAAGGCTGATTCTTGAGGTATTTTTCAGACCTAGTATTCTGGTGGACCAACTGACGCCACCTGGGTTACTCATAACATGAAATTGGCTCCACTGGCCCTGTAACCCCCACCCAGAAACTGACTCGGCACACAAGACCATTTTGACACTCGTGTGATTTCATTCCCGACCCAACCAATCAGATGCAGATTCTTGCTGGGCATGGTGGCTCATGCCTGTAATCCCAGCACTTCGGGAGGCTGAGGTGGGTGGATCACTTGAGGTCAGAAGTTTGAGACTAGCTTGGCCAACATAGCGAAACCCCGTCTCTATTAAAAAATACAAAGATTAGGGCCGGGTGTGGTGGCTCACACATGTAATCCCAGCACTTTGGGAGGCCAAGGCAGGTAGATCACGAGGTCAGGAGATTGAGACCATTCTGGCTCTCTACTAAAAATACAAAAAATTAGCTGGGCACAGTGGCACATGCCTGTAGTCCCAGGCGGGTGTGGTGGCGGGCCTGTAGTCCCAGCTACTTGGGAGACTGAGGCCAAGACCTGTAGACCAATTAATTGAGAGTCCAGAATTTTGACTATACATCTATGGCCAACTGATTTTCAAGATGGGTGCAAAGACCATTCAATAGAGAGAGAATAGTATCTGTAACAAATGATACTACTGGCTAGCCACATGTAAAAGAATGAAGGTGTCCTCAAACTCACTCAAAATCTATCAACAACCTAAACACAAAAGATAAAACTATGAAATTCTTATAAGAAAACAATGGTAAATCTTCACAACCTTGGATTTGGCAAGGGATTCTAACATGTGACACCAGAAACATGAGCAACAAAAGAAAAAAAAAAATCAATTGGACTGCATCCAGATTAAAAACTTTTGCACATGAAAGACCACCATCAAGAAAATTAAAAGACAACCCACAGAATGGAAGAAAAATTCACAAGTCAAGGGTCTGGTATCCAGTATATATAAAGAACTCTTACAACTCAACAACAAAAAGACAAGTAACTTTTTTAAATGAGCAACGGACTTGAATAAACATTTCTCCAAAGAAAACATACAAACGGTTGGCAAGCATATGAAAAGCTACTCAACGTCATACATCATTAGGGAAATGCAAATCAAAACCACAGTGAGATATCACTACATACCCACTAGCATGGGCACAATTTTAAAAATGGAAAATAACAAGCATTGGTAAGGATATGGAAAATTTGCAATCCTTATATATTGCTGGTGGGAATATAAAATAGCAGTTTCTCAAAGAGTTAAATAAACCTTGAAAACATTATGCTAAGTGAAGAAGACACAAAAGGTCACATATTGCATAATTTTATTTATATGAAATATTCAGAATAGGCAAATCTATATAAACTGAAAGCAGACTGGTGGTTGCCAGAGGCTGGGGAGAAGGGAGCAACTGCTTAATGGTACATAGTTTCCTTTGGGGTGATAAAAATGTTTTGAAACTAGATAGCAGTGGTGGTGGCACAACACATGAATGTACTAAATGCCACTGATTTGTCCACTTTAAAATGCTTAATTTCTTGTAAATTTCACCTCAATTTAAAAAAAAAACAGATATATATCAAATGGCTATTTTTTCTTCCAACTATCCACAGTAGAGGCCATTTACAAATGACCATAATGGAAATTTCAATTAATTTTGCAGGGCAAGCTTCTGATTATGACACAATAAAACTAAGAATTAATAATTCAAAACAAACAACCCTAATGATTAGAAATTCTTAAGCCTTCCTATATAATTGCTGAATTAATGAAAAAAATTAAAAATATACAAGACTTGTAGTTCCCAAATGCTGATGTGCATTCAGATTACCAAGGGGTGAGGAGCTTGTTAAAAATGCAGCAGCTCAGGCCCTCCACCCAGAGTGTTAAGTAGAGTTGGAATATCTGCATTTTTAATAAGCCTGCCAGCTGAGACTGATATTCACCAAAGTTTAGAACCAGTGCAAGAGAATATTTAGAAAAAATATAAAGACATTACATATCATAAGTTACAGGATTCATACAAAGCTGTACTGAAATACTTTCTAAAATAATATTTAAATAAACAGAACATAAACTAAGCAATCCAAATTTTAAAATCAAGCAGTCAAAATTTTAAAATAAAAGGTATGATTAAAAAACAAAAATAGAAATATGGATGACAGTAAAAATGATTGATTAGATAACAACACACAGAAAGGGTCAGGCACATTGACTTACGCTTATAATCCCAGCACTTTGGGAAGCCAAGGTGGGAGGATCACGAGTCCAGGAGCTCGAGACCAGCCTAGGTGGCAGTGAGACTCTGTCTCAAAAAAAAAAAAAAAAAAAAAAAAAGGAAAAGAAACATAAAAAGACAGCGGAACTTTAAAATGAGCTTGGTTCGTTATGAAAAAATTTACAAAGTCCTAAAAATTCTAATAAAATAAAGAATTATCAAATAGGTAAAAGCAGAATTAGTAAATTAATCATTTGTAATCAAGCAAGAAAAATAAGTTTGTCAGCAAAAACAGGTAAAAGCAGAATTAGGAAATTAATCATTCAGGCAAGAAAAATAAGTTTGTCAATAAACTGAAAAAAATACAACTTATCTAGACAACTCTTGAGTTACTTTATCAAAAATATAAGAAGTTGTATGTCATTAAAAAATAGAAAAAAATTAATTGTAACATTAGTTATATAATCTACCACTTGGTTGAAAAAAATAAAATTTGTACAGCAGGGGGAAAGTTTTAACAAAATGTAATGGACTTGAAATTCTTTCTGTTGTTCTTTCTTCACTAATAAGAGAAATAAACAGACTATTGTCCTCGATTCAAAAGCAAATCTCAAAATAATATAAATGATTCTAAATTACTCATTTTCCAGGCTTAAAAAAAGTCAAAATATTTCCCTATGAACTTTACTATTGAGGTTAACTTTTCATTTTAACGTCGTTTTGGTAGACTGTTTAGCCTGTTACTCAACACTGAAAACCAGTAAATAACGGTGATTAGCAAAGAGGAGATAAGAATTAAGAGTCATTCACAATAATTAACATAGTACATATAATGAATCTTTGTTTAATAAAAGGGAGACAGCCCTTTTGTCTTTAGGGTGTTCAGTAGTTTCCTATGGCTGCTGTAACAAATCACTTGGTGGCTTAAAACAGAAAGTTATTCTCTTCCACTCCTAGAGGCCAAAAAAGTCTGAAAGCAGTATCATTAGAACAAAAGCAAGGTCACACTCCCTCCAAAGGCTCCACGGGAGAGTCTGTTCCTTGCTTATTCCAGCTGTTGATGGCTGTGGGAATGCCTTGACTTGTGGCCCTAACACTCAAATCTCTGCCTCCTGGTCACAGTGCCTCCACTTCCTCTGTGTATATATAATCTCCCTCTGCCTCACTTTGATAAAGATACACAGGATTGCTTTTAGGGACCACTCAGATAATCCAGGATAAGTGCCCTAGACATCAACATCCTCAATTTAATTACAAAAACCATTTTCTAACATACAAGGTAACATTTCACAGGTTCCAGGATTAGGACTTGAGTATTTTAGAGAACCATTTTCAGCCTACCACAGACAGTCTCTTTAAAAACCTAACAGGCCTGGCCAGGTGTGGTGGCTCATGCCTGTAATTCCAGCTCTTTGGGAGACCAAAGTGGGCTGAGTGCTTGAGCTCAGGAGTTCGAAACCAGCCTGGGAAGCATGGCAAAACCCCATCTCTATGTAAAAAACAAAACAAAAAGTAAATAAAAATTTAAAAAGAACAAAAACAAAAAAACCCTAATAGGCCAAGCTTTTTTGTCAGGAATTAGATCCTATTTTAGTTTCCAGATTCACAATGCCAAAGTCATAGGCCTTCTGACCCTAGACGTTGCAAACAAACACCACTGAAATTAACTCGGGAATTTCATCAGGTGCACAGGAAACTATCACAGGGTATATCCATTTGTTCCAAGAATACAAGAGAAGTTTTGTCTGTTTTACTGTTTGAGTTAAATTCTGCTCAAATTTTGTAGTCTCAAACTACCTATCTGCATGTATCTGACATGCAAATAAAAACAAAGCGTTCTTTCTCTTCTATATTGGTAAGAAGGGGTCTTTTTGTTGGTAAGATTTTCTTATTGCTCCAACATACTTTATAGAGTTGGGTAATAATAAATTAAGTTTTTAAATAAATTTGAGACAAACTACTTTCCAAAGGCAGCAAAATTTATTTTTATCCTCTAAATTTTTCCAGACACACAATTTCAAGACCCACTAGCCCTTGAATCTCCTCCAGAATCAAGCAGTTTCATTCCATAAAATCAAAATAAATTCCAGATGAATTAAGAGTTACATGTAAAATATGAAAACATTATAGAATTACAATAGGAAAATGAGCCAAGAATCAAGAGTCACATACAAAAAGGAACACTAAAAATAGGCAAAGAAATCAGACTAATGTAACACGATACCATGTTTCCAATTACTTTTTCGTATTTGACAATGATAGTATCCAGCAAAGCGAGGGTATAGGAAAATAAGGCCTCAAACATAAATTGCTAAGAGAATCAACTGATAGAGCCCTTTTAAAAGACAAATTCAGCATGGCTGGCAAATTATAAAATGCATGTACATTTTTACCCAGTATTTTCATTCTAAACTTCTATCCTACAAAAGTACTCATAAAAGTAAGAAAATATAAGATAAAAATGCTCATGGAGGCACTATTTGTATGTGAAAATTAGAAATAGTATAAATGTCCATCAACAGAGAAATGGTTAAATTATGGCATAGCCATATAACTGGAATATTATGCAACCAGTTTTTAAAAAGTGAAGCACAATCGTCTCAACATCCATGGGGGATCTGTTCCAGGGCCTCTTGAGGACATCAAAATCAACAAATGCACAAGTTCCTCATATAAAATGATATATTTGCATATAGCCTGCTCATATCCTCCAACATACTTTTCTCTAAATTACTCATAATATCTAATACAATGTAACTGCTATATAAATAGTTATATTGTTTAGAGAACAATGACAAGAAAAAAGTCTGTACATGTTCAGTTGAGACAATTCTTTTTCAAATATTTTTGATCCATGGTTGGTTGAATCTACGAATGTAAAACCTGTGGATACAGAGGGCTGACTAGACATTAACATAAGCAGTCATTCAGAAAGGCAGACATGACACGTGAAATGAAGAAAGCAACTTACAAAATAATAAATGACTCTGTTTTTAATTAAAGGAGAAAACAAAAAGAAATCTCTATGTACAATAATGTTTATATATTAATAGAAACCATGTTTTCGAAAAATCTTATGACATAGAAAAATCCTAATAATATAAAGTGAGAAAAGTAGGCTACAAAATTTTATAGGTAATAACATAAATAAAAGTAGCACTATAAAATAAACAGTTATCAACTATCTCTGAGTAATGTAATTCTGATCTGTTCTTTATATATTTTTTTATTTTCCAAAATGTATAAATATTACGTATATAGCATTCAAGTTAACTTTCTTTATTAAGAGAGAGGATCTTGCTATGTTGCCCAAACTGGTGTTGAACTATTGAGCAACTAAAGCAATCCTCCTGCCTCAGCCTCCCAAGTAGCTAGCACTATGGTCAGGAGAGATTCTAACCCTAAAAAATACCAAGAGATTGGGTATAATGATGTGAGTTCATGTACAAGGAAGACTTTTTAAAACTATCCATTTACCAAATCTTATCTATGCTGAAGAATGATCCCTCATTCAGACTGGTTACCTTGAATATGTTTATTCTCATGTTCCACTACCAAAAATATTTTTGAACTTTTATAGTTTAAAATTTCCTTTGATCAACTCAGGTAACAGAAAAAAAGGTAATTCTTAAAATTAGTATTAACTAACATAATCATCCAACCTCATCACATAGGCTAGCCCTGAAATAGATTTTGGTTCATTCTAAACAACTCTAGCTTCAAAAGACAAAGATTAGCACAAGCTCTGTCAGTTAAAACACTATGCTGCAACTTTCAACTTGTCTGGGGACAAGGAATAGACCCTGGTGTCAGAAGTTTCCCCCAGGTAAACTTAAGTATTCACTGTCATCAGCACTGTCTTTCCAGTTCACTCACGGTCTTCCTGAGCAGAAGGGGACTACCCTCAGTCACAATTCTCAAAATCCTACCATCTCTTCAATGGTAAGCTCAAGATACACCTGTTTAGTGAAGCTGTGCCTCTTTTGAACTCCAGAAGCATCTTATCGCCTATACTACTGACTTGGTCAGCATGCGTTATTTTTACACAGACATTCTTTTCATATACTCTAACTTTCCAATTATACTTTACAAGTAACTAGAAGACACAGTTTCATCTCCAGTGCAACTTGCTGGAGATAAAAACTGAGTGGCCCATCCAAGAAACACAATAGGTATTTGTTTCCTTTTGTTGTATATAAAGACTGGGACAGCATTAATTTGAGCCTATGGTACTCCAGTGGGCCTTGAATGGCTGCCTGCAAATCATGGGTTTTATCCTACAGTAATGGAGAGTAGAGTTCTGAGCTCAAAAATGATGTGATAAAAGTTCAATTTAGAAAAAGTGGTTCACCGCAGCCAGATGAGAGGAGGGTAATAATGTGTACAGCAAGGAAGATAGTTGGCCTAACATAAAGGGTTAAGTAAAGGGCTTTAAAGTCAGAAAGCACTGACTTTGCCAACACTTCCTTGCTCTGTGACACTGGGAAAGTTATGGCTTTCCTTTCCTTACCAGTAAAACAAAGATGATAAAACCAGACCTGGGCCACACCTGGTGGCACACACCTGTAGTCTCAGCCACTCAGGAGGCTGAGGCAGAAGGACTGCTTGAGCCTAGGAGTTCAAGACAAGTGGGGGCAACATAGTGAGACTCCGTTTCAAAAAACAAACAAAACAACAACAACAAAAACACCAAAAACTAGAAACAAATTTTTAAAATCCTAGGTCTTACCCAACCATGGTGGGCATTACATGAAATAATGCACACAGCACACATGCCACAATGCCTGTCAAAGGGTAAGCACACTGCACTCTGAGACCAATTCTCTGACACCAACTAGGTGTCCTACAATTCAATTCAATTCTGATACTACCTGGAGTTACTATCAGATCCCACAAGTTAAAGAGCAAGGTTTCCAACAAGACTGCCCTCACTTCAGACGTCCCCCCCAGGCTATCCACACTAATGTCCAACTTGGCTACGAATTCAGAGATTCCCAAAACTTCCCTTCAGTTTCAACAATTCTCACAGAAATCACTGAAAGCACTATACTTAAACAATCACAGTTTCATTACAAAGGCTACAACTCAGGAACAGCCCAATGGAAGAGGTGCACAGAACATGGGCAAGGTCTAGGAAAGAGGGCAGCGGGATGCAAAGCTTCCCTGCTCTCTCCTGAAGAAATCCAGGTGTCATCCTCCTAGCAAACCAGTACGTTCACTGCTATTCCAGGGTTTTTATGTGGGGCTTGATGACCCAGGCATGAGTGATTAAATCACTAGCCAGATGACTGGGCTTTGCTATCCAGTCACTGTCCCCTCCCCAGAAACCAAGGTCTCTCTGATGTGGACAGCTCCTTTCCTGAACTATCTAAGGGCCCACCCACAGTCACCTTATCAGGATAAACTCAGGTGTGGTCAAAAGAGACTCTTGTTATGAATAACAAAAGATACATCTATAAGGAAATTCCAAGATTTTTTGAAGCTCATTGTCAGGAACCAAAGACAAAGGCCAGATATAATAGATTCTTCATCATATCACATACACAAGCAATAGAGACTATAATTTCAGAAACTGACTAGTAGACTACTGAAGTAATGCAAAGCATAAAGATCAGGAGAAAAAACATCAAAAGCATTACAAAAGCAGCAGCAATAGAAAAAGGCTGAGGGGGAGGGTGTCGAAATTATCTACAAAGGTTCAAGCCTGGACAATTAAATAGACAGAGACAGACATATCCTGGCAGGAAACCGAATATGGGATTGAGAATGAATTTAGTTTTAATCAAATTGAGACTGAGGTGACAGCCAGAGATTGCAGATGAACACTGGGCAGATGGAGATCATGAGCCTAGAGATGAGAGAGGATATGGTCAGAATCAGTTGTCAGAGTTATCCACATAGATGGAACACCCCCCACCCCACCAGACTCCCCAGACCCTCACAAAGGAGGATACCACCAGCTAATGGTGTCACTTAAGCTGCTATGTCAAACAAAAGCAAGTTACTGCATACAGCAGAGAGTGTAAGGGATAACGTCTAAAGATTTAGTATTTTTGACTCTAAACAAAATGGTACCTAATATTTAAAATAAAGATCCAAAAAGAATCACACAACCAAATGCCAAACAGAAATGCTGAGTTTGTTCTTTCACAGAAATGTATTACTTTATTTTCTAAAAAAGGACATTTATCTCCCTCCAACAGAAATAAATACTTATTTTTCAATGAAAAGGTTATAGAACAAGCATAGAACATGTCAACAATACAACATAAACAGGAACAACTATGATCAATTCAAAAAGCGTTGTGTTCAGATACATGAAGCAAGACAAAAACCTCAAGCATCTAAATCATTACAAAGACTTACCCAAAGCTTTTAGAGTCCTGCTTTTTAAAGTACGTTCAGTAGCTAGAAACTGTCTCATTAACTGACCATGGGTTCAGAAGTATCACAATTTACTTTCCCCTGGAATGCACATATCACATCATCCATTTGTTGCCAGCTTCCCAGAAGAGAGTACCCACTCTGTATTTCAGCCTGTGAACATGACAAATGGGAGAAAAAAGAGAAAGCAGAGTTTGGGAACAGTGCACTGGGCTAATCAGATGGTTCATGGAGTAAACAGGTTATGGGCCCAGGGACCTGAAACATCTGAGTACTGAATGGATTAACGCACAGAGCAACTCAGGAAGCTGGGTCATAGTGCTTAGGAAGAGAATGCCAAAAGACTGAGGTGAGAGCCCAATATGCATGCCACCTCTGTAAAGATCCAGAGAGAGAGGGCAGCTGAAATGTTAACACTGGCCAGGTCCTTGGAGCTTCCGCTTCTCCCTGAGCCAGAATTGAACAGCAAGGGCAAAATCACAGCCTAGATCCCACCCCAACTGTCAGGCCTCTGAGCCCAAGCTAAGCCATCATATCCCCTGTGACCTGCGTGTATACATCCAGATGGCCTGAAGCAACTGAAGATCCATAGAAGTGAAAATAGCCTTAACTGATGACATTCCATTATTGTGATTTGTTTCTGCCACACCCTAACTGATCAATGTACTTTGTAATCTCCCCCACCCTTAAGAAGATTCTTTATAATTCTCCCCAAAACATTGCTCTCAACTCCACCGCCTATCCCAAAACCTGTAAGAACTAATGATCATCCACCACCCTTGGATGACTCCTTTGTCAGACTTAGCCCGCCTGCACCCAGGTGAAATAAACAGCCATGTTGCTCACACAAAGCCTGTTTGGTGGTCTCTTCACACGGACGCGTGAGACATTTGGTGCCAAAGACCCAGGTCAGCGGGACTCCTTCAGGGGACCAGTCCGCTGTCCTCATCCTCGCTCCATAAAGAGATCTACCTACGACCTTGGGTCCTCAGACCAACCAGCCCAAGGAATATCTCACCAATTTTAAATCAGGTAAGTGGCCTCTTTTTACTGTCTTCTCCAATCTCTCTCAATATCCCTCAACCTCTCTCCTTTCAATCTTGGTGCCACCCTTCAATCTCTCCCTTCTCTTAATTTCAATTCCTTTCATTTTCTGGTAGAGACAAAGGAAACACATTTTATCCGTGGACCCAAAACTCCAGCGCCGGTCATGGATTCGGGAAGGCAGTCGTCCCTTGGTGTTTAATCATTGCGGAGACGCCTCTCTGATTATTCACCCACGTTCCATTAGTGTCTGATCTCCGCTGGGACGCCTGCCTTGGTCATTCACCCACGTTCCCTTGGTGGCAAGTCAATTGCGGGGACGCCTGCTTTGGCTGCTCACCCATGTTGCAGTCCAGGGCTGCTCCCCACCCCCTTCTCCGTGTCTCTACCCTTCTCTTTAAACTTGCCTCCTTCACTAAGGGCAACCTTCCACCCTCCATTCCTCCTTCTCCCTTGGCCTGTGTTCTCAAGAACTTAAAACCTCTTCAACTCTCGCCTAACCTAAAATCTAAGTGTCTTATTTTCTTCTGCAAATACCGCTTGGCCCCAATACAAACTTGACAGTAGTTCCAAGTGGCCAGAGAATTGTACTTTCGATTTGTCTATCCTACAAGATCTAGATAATTTTTGTCGAAAAATGGGCAAATGGTCTGAAGTGCCTGACGTCCAGGCATTCTTTTAAACATTGGTCCCTCCCTAGTCTCTGCTCCCAATGAGACTCATCCAAATCTTTCTTCTTTCTCTCCTGTCTGTTCCTTCAGTCTCCACCCCAAACTCTGAGTCCTTTGAATCCTTTTCTATGGACTCATCTGACCTCTCCCCGCCTCCCCAGGGTGCTCCTCACCAGGCCAAGCCAGGTCCCAATTCTTCCTCAGCCTCTGCTCCCCGACCCTATAATCCTTCTATCACCTTCCCTCCTCACACCCAGTCTGGCTTACAGTTTCGTTCTGCGACTAGCCCTCCCCAACCTGTCCAACAATTTCCTCTTAAAGAGGTGACTGGAGCTAAAGGCATAGTCAAGGTTAATGCTCCTTTTTCTTTATCCGACCTTTCCCAAATCAGCCAGTGTTTAGGCTCTTTCTCATCCGACCCCACTAAATATATACAGGAATTCCAATATCTAACTCTGTCCTACGATTTAACCTGGAATGACCTAAATGTCATCCTAACTTCTACCCTCTCCCCAGATAAACAGGAAAGAGTTTTTTCTTTAGCCCAATTTCACGCTGATAACCACCAGCTTCACGAGCCAGACCTCCAGGAAGGCATTAGAGCAGTTCCCTGAGAAGATCCCCAGTGGAACTACAGGCAGATTCCCCAGGTATAGCTAGGCGAGATTACATGGTTTCCTGCCTAGTTGAAGGGCTTAACAAGGCATCTTACAAAGCTGTTAATTATGACAAACTTAAAGAAACTACCCAAGGTAAAGACGAAAACCCAGCCCAGTTCATGGTTCACTTAGCAGCAACCCTTAGATGCTTTACCACCCTAGACCCAGGGGGACCAGAAGGCCGCCCTATTCTTAATATGCATTTTATCACCCAGTGAGCTCCTGACATTAGAAAAAGCTCCAAAAATTGGAATCTGGCCCTCAAACCCCACAACAGCAATTAATCAACCTCGCCTTCAAGGTGTACAACAGTAGAGAGGAGGCAGCCAGACAGTAACGCATTTCTGAGTTACAGCTACTTGCCTCTGCAGTAAGACAACCCACAACCATGTCTCCAGCATACAAGAACTTCAGAACATCCAAGCCAAGGCTCCCAGGGGCTCCTTCAAAACATCCTCATGGATCTTGCTTCAAATGCCAAAAGCCAGGCCGGGCGCGGTGGCTCAAGCCTGTAATCCCAGCACTTTGGGAGGCCGAGACGGGCGGATCACGAGGTCAGGAGATCGAGACCATCCTGGCTAACACGGTGAAACCCCATCTCTACTAAAAATTACAAAAAACTAGCCGGGCGAGGTGGCGGGTGCCTGTAGTCCCAGCTACTCGGGAGGCTGAGGCAGGAGAATGGCATGAACCCGGGAGGCGGAGCTTGCAGTGAGCCGAGATCCGGCCACTGCACTCCAGCCTGGGTGACAGAGCAAGACTCCGTCTCAAAAAAAAAAAAAAAAAATGCCAAAAGCCTGGCCACTGGGCCTCAGAATGCCAGCAGCCCAGGATTCCTTCTAAGCTGTGCCCTGTCTATGTGGGCCCCCACTGGAGGTCGGACTGTCTGACTCACATCAGCGCTGCTCCTAAAGCCCCTGGAGCCCAAACCCAACGTTCCTTGGCCGATTCTTTCCCAGATCTCCTTGGCTTAGCAGCTGAAGACTGACGCTACCCGATCACCTCAGAAAACCCCCTGGACCATCAGGTAACTCTTACGGTAGAGGATAAGTCAGTCCTGTTCTTAATCAATATGGAGGCTACCCACTCCACATTACCTTCTTTTCAAGGGCGTGTTTCCCTTGCCTCCATAACTGTTATGGGTATTGAAGGCCAGGCTTCTAAACCTCTTAAAACTTCCCAACTCTGGTGCCAACTTACACAATACTTTTAAGCACTCCTTTTTAGTTATCCCCACCTGCCCAGCTTCCTTATTAGATCGAGACATTTTAACTAAATTATCTGCTTCGCTGACTATTCCTGGGCTACAGCCACACCTCATTGCCGCCTTTTCCCCCAGTTCAAAGCCTCCTTCGCATCCTCTCCTTGTATCTCCCCACCTTAATCCACAAGTATAGGATACCTCTACTCCCTCCTTGGCAACAAATGATGCACCACTTACCATCTCATTAAAACCTAATCACCCTTACCCCACTCAACGCCAGTATCCCGTCCCGCAGCACGCTTTAAAACGATTAAAGTCTGTTATCACTCACCTGTTACAGCATGGCCTTTTAAAACCTATAAACTCTCTTACGATTCCCCCATTTTACCTGTCCAAAAACCGGACAAGTCTTACAGGTTAGTTCAGGATTTGTGCCTTATCAACAAAATTGTTTGGCCTATCCACCCCGTGGTGCCAAACCCATATACTCTCCTATCCTCAATACCTCCTTCCACAACCCATTATTCTGTTCTGGATTTCAAACATGCTTTCTTTACTATTCCTTTGCACCCTTCATCCCAGCCTCTTTTCGCTTTCACTCGGACTGACCCTGACACCCATCAGGCTCAGCAAATTACCTGGGCTGTACTGCCGCAAGGCTTCACAGAAAGCCCCCATTACTTCAGTCAAGCCCAAATTTCTTCCTCATCTGTTACCTATCTCGGCATAATTCTCATGAAAACACATGGGCTCTCCCTGCTGATCGTGTCTGGCTAATCTCCCAAACCCCAATCCCTTCTACAAACAACAACTCCTTTCCTTCCTAGGCATGGTTAGGTACTTCCGCCTTTGGATACCTAGTTTTACCATCCTGACTAAACCATTACATAAACTCACAAAAGCAAACCTAGCTGACCCCACAGACCCTAAATCCTTTCACCACTTCTTTCCGTTCCTTAAAAACAGCCCTAGAAGCTGCCCCAACACTAGCTCTCCCTAACTCATCCCAACCCTTTTTCATTACACACAGCCAAAGTGCAGGGCTGTGTGGTCGGAATTCTTACACAAGAGCTGGGACTGCGCCCTGTAGCATTTTTATCCAAACAACTTGACCTTACTGTTTTAGCCTAGCCATCATGCCTCCGTGCAGCCACCCTAATACTTTTAGAGGCCCTCAAAATCACAAATTATGCTCAACTCACCCTCTACGGTTCTCATAACTTCCAAAATCTCTTTTCTTCCTCACACCTGACACATATACTTTCTGCCCTCCCCAGCTCTTTCAGGTACACTCACTCTTTGTTGAGTCTCCCACAATTACTATTGTTCCTGGCCCAGACTTCAATCCGGCCTCCCACATTATTCCTGATACCACACCTGACCCCCATGACTGTATCTCCCTGATACACCTGACATTCACCCCATTTCCCCATATTTCCTTCTTTCCTGTTCCTCACCCTGATCACACTTGGTTAATTGATGGCAGTTGCACCAGGCCTAATCGCCACACATCAGCAAAGGCAGGCTACATTGAGGCTACTGCTCTGGCCCCATCCACTACCTCTCAGCAAGCCAAACTCATTGCCTTAATTCGGGCCCTTACTCTTGTAAAGGGACTACGCATCAATATTTATACTGACCCCATATCCTGCACCACCATGCTGTTTCATGAGCTGAAAGGTTTCCTCACTACACAAGGGTCCTCCATCATTACTGCCTCTTTAATAAAAATTCTTCTCAAGGCTGCTTTACTTCCAAAAGAAGCTGGAGTCATTCACTGCAAGGGCCATCAAAAGGCATCAGATCCCATCGCTCAGGACAACGCTTATGCTGATAAGGTAGCTAAATTGCAGCTTGTGTTCCAACTTCTGTCCTTCATAGCAGTTTTTCTCCTTCTCATCTGGTCACTCCCACCTACTCCCCCACTGAAACTTCCACCTATCAATCTCTTCCCACACAAGGCAAATGGTTCTTGGACCAAGGAAAATATCTTCTTCCAGCCTCACAGGCCCATTCTATTCTGTCGTCATTTCATAGCCTCTTCCGTGTAGGTGACAAGCTGCTAGCCCGCCTCTTAGAACCTCTCATTTCCTTTCCATCGTGGAAATCTATCCTCAAGGAAATCACTTCTCAGTTGTTCCATCTGCTATTCTACTACTCCTCAGGGATTGTTCAGGCCCCCTCCCTTCCTTACACATCAAGCTCGGGGATTTGCCCCTGCCCAGGACTGGCAAACTGACTTTACTCACATGCCTCGAGTCAGGAAACTAAAATACCTCTTGGTCTAGGTAGACACTTTCACGGGATGGGTAGAGGCCTTTCCCATAGGGTCTGAGAAGGCCACCGCGGTCATTTATTCCCTTCTATCAGACATAATTCCTTGGTTTGGCCTTCCTACCTCTATACAGTCCAATAACGGACTGGCCTTTACTAGCCAAATCACCCAAGCAGTTTCTCAGGCTCTTGATATTCAGTGGCGCCTGGTTTTACCTCAAACTGCCACCCTTAAGTCTCACTTTAAGTAGACAGAAGATCTTCAGTGACAAAGTACACTCCAATACTTTCACCCTGATGAAGTCCTATTCTTTACTTTTATACTTACTATTATTCTCGTTCCCGTTCTTATGCCACCCTCTACCTCTCCCCAGCTATCTCCACCACACTATCAATCTCAGTCACTCTCTCCTAGCCGTTTCTAATCCTTATTTAACAAATACTTGCTGGCTTTGCATTTCTCTTTCCTCCAAAATCGCAGAGGCCTTGACTTACTCACTACTAAAAAAAAAAAAAAAAAAAAAAAGGGGGGGGGGGGGGACTTTGTATATTGTTAAATAAGAGTGTTGTTTTTACCTAAATAAATCTGGCCTGGTATATGACAACATAAAACTAGCTCCTTCAGTGTCTTACTGGCCAATTCATGCATCTCAATTTCTACCCTATGTTTTCCTCCATAAAAAAGTAATCCCTGTCCAACTTTCGCTTCCAGCAAGATCAAATAGATGTAGTTTTTCCTACTGCTCTAGCTAAGTACAACTAAAAATCCTAGCCACTATATGTAAAACAAATACGGGAAGACTCTGGACTCTGAAGCTACAGATAAGGCAAACCAGATAGGCACCTTGGGACCCATGGAAAACATGGTGGTGAGTTCCCTGGGTTTTCTTTTCGCCTCAACATATACCACAGACAACGAGCTTAAAAACAAAAACAAACAAAAAACAAAACACAAACCCCTGCTCTCCTAAGCCAAAGAACTGAACAACAACATGCCCTCCAGCCAATACCACAGAAAAAAACTGGCCCACCCCCACCCACAAAAGCAAAAGCCATGTGGGGAGCCTAAGTTTCCACCCTTATGAGGCAGTAATGTTGTTCAGGTGTGTCTACCCCTTATCCCTACAGGGGAGATACTGGAGAATTCTAGACTTCCTTCCCTGCCAGGTGGTAATAAAACCACCTTCCCCTGCCAGGGAGTATCTGTGGAGACCACCTGGAGAGCCTGGGTTTCTCCTCCCACCTGGCAGTAATGAGACATCCCTCCTGATCCCTACTGGCGTGGTATCTATCAGAGGAGGCCTAGAGTCAGTTTCACCGCAGCCCAGGGGTAAGAAGGCCATCCCCTCCCAGTAGTATTAGTAGAGTCCTAAAGAGGGGCTCACACTCCTACAACTGCCCAGCAGTAATGAGGACGCCCACTTTGTGTGTCAATGGATCAGTTCCTCAAAAGCACAAACTACCACAACTCACCCAAAATTAAATGGATTATCTGAATAGCCCTAATAACTGTTAAAGAAACTGAATGAAGCCTTCGAAAAAGAAATCTGGCCCAGATCATTTCATTAAAGAATTCTACCAACGTTTAAAGAATTAAGATCAATTCTACACAATCTCTTCCAGAAAACAGAAGCATAGGGAGCACTTCCAATTTTTTTTTTTAGACAGGGTCTCACTCTGTCACCCAGGCTGGAGTTCAGTGGCATGATCACGGCTCACTGCAGGCTCAAGTGATCCTCCTGCTGCAGCCTCCCAAGTAGCTAGGACTATAGGTGCATGCCACCACATCTGGCTACCTTTTTAATTTTTTTTTTATAGAGTCAGGGCCTCCCTATGTTGCCCAGGCTGGTTTCAACTTCTGGGCTCAAGCAATCCTCCAGAGGATGGTTTCGGGCTCCCAGATTACAGGCGTGAGCCACCACACTCAACCTAAAAGGGAGATCTAACTGCAGACAGAAGTGGAGAAGGCCATAATGTGACCAAAGAAGGAGAGATTAATAATATAACCATAAACCAAGGAATGCCATCAGCCACCAGAAGCTAGAAGAGGCAAGGAGCAGATTCTCCCCCAGATCTTCCAGAGGTGGCATGACCCTCTGACACTGTGATCTTGGCTGACTGATACTGATTTCAGAATTCTGGCCTCCAGAACGTTGAGAAATAAATGCCTGACGTTTTAAGCCACCGTGTTTGCAGTAATTTGTTATGGCAGCCACAGGAAACTGGTATAAATACCTCCCCATCTCCAAATAAATATGTATGCAAAAGGCATACATATTTGACTAGCCTTAAGTACAAATGCAAAAGAGAAAATCAGATACAATTTCAGAGTTCCTCATTCAAAATGATAATATAACACTCCTAATTTTTTTATAAAGTATAGATAAAAAGAGAAATAAATACAGCTTTGGAAATTATATCCACTGGATCCAATTATATCCAATGTATACTCAGTTCCCTGAAGATTAGCCTACTCAATAGACAAGAACTGTTTATCAAGTAGCCAAGCAAAATTGAAGACTCAATCTTTATTAACTCTGACTTCTACTATATTTCTTCTCTGAAGGAAAGAGAAGCTAAATTGTATAGGTTTCATTACTACCATAAAGAAATTCAACAAAATAAGGTCACTCTGGCACTCCTTGGAGTCCTCTAGATTATTTCCATCCTGCTTCTCTACCGCCTTCCCATTCTTAGTGAACAAAGCAAACATAATTCTTGCTTTAATTTAATCAATTGGTCTTAATGAACCACCACGTTAAAAATATAAACAACCTAGGGCCAGGTGCAGTGGCTCACGCCTGTAATCCCAACCCTTTGGAAGGCCGAAGAGGGAGAATCAGATGAGCTCAGGAGTTCGGGACCAGCCCAAGCAACACAGAGAGACTTCATCCCTACAAAAAAAATATATATATATATAGAAAAATTGGCCAGGTGCGGTGGCACATGCCTGTAGTCCCAGCTACTCTGGGAAGCTGAGCTGGGAGGATCACTTGAGTCCATGCATTCAAGGTTACAGTGAGCTGTGATCAGGCTACTGCAATCCAGTCTGGGCAACAGAGTAAGACTCCGTCTCTACAAAAATAAAAAATGAAAAAACCTAACTTTAAATCTGCAGTCACTCTCATTAAGAAGTATGTTAACCCAGTAAACTCTTCAGGTTGAGCACTACATCATAAAATTTCATTATGTGTATGATTATAACACAAACAATAAACCTGGTAATATATTTTACTGAATTTCGAAATGATACAATGGAACATGCAAGACTATCAAAACAATCATTATAACACATGAAAGGGGAAAAGGCAAAAAGGATGTCTCATTTAAATCTCCCACATTATAGACAGACTCACCCTAAGTAGCTACAGTAAGTTACATTCAGCATGGATATTCAGAAACTTTGGACATAATTTGTAATACAAGGCACACTCACTGAAATAATCCCTTACACTTAAAGCCACACAAGTACAGTATATTTTAAATTTACAGTAGATTAAAATAGGCATTATAGCATAGCAATTAAGAGCACAGACTCTGAAACTAGACTGCATAGGTTCAAATCCATGCCCCGTACCTTCTTGGGGCTTCTGTTTCCTCATAAGCAAAATGAAGATAATAACAGTACTTGTATTTACTTCACAGTGGAAGCTGAGAGGGTTAAAGGAGTTAAAAACTTAAAGCATTTAGAACAGAACTCAGTATACACCTGGCACTCACACATTATTAAAAGAGAGGGTCGCTATTACTACCTATGGTCTTCATAACAGTTTCATGGCTACTATGTTTACTTTTCATCATAGAAAACCTAGAGGTGATGAAATCTCAGTGACCTCTGTACTGAAGGCATTGATTTGTGTTTATCTCCTTCTCTACACAGTAAAGCTCAAAGACATAAATCGTGTCTTATTTAAAACTCTGTCCCCATTACCAAGTCCATGGTGTGTGTCCAAAAATGATCAAGTTTAGTCAAGAAATATTTTGGTGTTTAAGCTACCCCAACTTTCAATCATTTTCCTCCCTAACTCTACACAGGTAAATTTTTATTTAAAGGCTACACAAAAAGAAAAAAATAATTCTAAGACAGTATTTATATTATGAAAGCAGAAATGGTCAGAGCCACAGCCAAGGCTGCCTTTCCCAAGATACCTAAACATTCCAGTGGGGCAAGAGTCCCTGTTAAGAGGTAAAAACAATCCCCTCAGTCCATGCTCCCAGTCACATGGAGCTGGAAGAGCTGGAAAAACCACCACCACCACTCATTCCTCTTTCTTCATCATTTATTCTTATCTTCATCTAGCATTTCCCTTCTTTTTTTTTTTTTTTTTTGAGGCGGAGTCTTCACTCTGTCGCCCAGGCTGGAGTGCAGTGGCGCGATCTCGGCTCACTGCAAGCTCCACCTCCCGGGTCCGCGCCATTCTCCTGCCTCAGCCTCCCAAGTAGCTGGGACTACAGGCGCCCACCACCGCGCCCGGCTAATTTTTTGTGTTTTAGTAGAGACGGGGTTTCACCGTGTTAGCCAGGATGGTCTCGATCTCCTGACCTCGTGATCCGCCCGCCTCGGCCTCCCAAAGTGCAGGGATTACAGGCGTGAGCCACCGCGCCCGGCCAGCATTTCCCTTCTTTGTGACACCACCACTAGATACCAGCTCACCACATGCTATCCCTCTCCTCCATGAGTTCTCCCAAGGGAATTAACTATATACACTTACATAAAACAGATGTGATCTCCTATTTGAGATGAAAAACTAAGGGTACCATAACTCTTCCCTTTATCTTTGTCCCTAGAACAGTAATCCACTTTCTCTGAGGAAGTGAACAACTGAAGTCTTCAGGAATCTCAGCAGTGAAAGGCTGCAGACGGTTCTGTAACCACCTGTGAAAGGCGGTTAATCCTCTACTGTCAGCTTTCACTGATGGCAACCCCTCATATGTCTCTTCCATTTGCCTCCTGAGTTTTTACAGTAGGATCCCTATGGCCCTACTGCCACAAGGAGAGGACAAGGTAAAGGTGTGAATAAACCTCATAAGACTTTCTTGGGACATTACCTCACAGCCATAGGGAACACACTGAAGGTTTTTCTTAGCTCACTGCATTAAAAACCTTGCAGCCAAAGGAATTACAGCAGTCCTCATTATCCAATAGCAATTAGTGTCTCATGGGGAGAGGACCACACAGCCATTTCTCTTTAACAAGGACCATATTTTTGTAATGAAGAAAAAGAGATCTGCTTAGAATTTTCCCAAAAAAAAAAACAAAAAAATCTATTATGTTCATAAAATATCATGTATTATACTGATCAAAATTTAGATTACACTTTGCAACTATGCATTAATTCTTAGGACAAAAAACTAATGAATAGATGGAGTGCTTGGGGCACAATTTTGTGACCAAATCGTAAAACAGCATGATGTGACAGCCTTAATTTCACATTTGCCTTTTGCAAAACAATTATATAAAAGTCATTTTAGCCAAAAAAAAATTATACTTTTCTTCATTTGTCTCCTGGAGCCTCTCACACCCCTTTTAAATTCTTTTAAAGTACCTCTTTCATAATTATCCCTGCTGTTTTTTCTCATTTAAAGTGTTCTTGCATTGCCATACTCTCACTAGAGCCTCTTTTTTATTATTAAAGTATGTACATAAAGAGCACAAATCTTCATATTTTTACACATTCTGAATTTTTACATATACATATACCCGTGTAACCACCACACATCTCAATGTAAAAATGTTGCAAGAAGGTTCCCTCATGCCCTTTCCCAGTCATTACCACCACCACCACCAACCCAGAGTAATCACTATTCTGACTTCTGTCACCAGAGAAGTACTGTACTTATTTCTGAACTTCATTTAAATGGAATCATGCAGTGTACAATCTTATGTCTGACTTATGTCTGTAAGATACATCCATGTTGATACATATATCCATAATTCATTGTCTTTTATTGGTTCTGCAGTGTTTCATCTTATAAATATATCACAATTTACTCATCCATTCTACTGCTGATGTACAACTGAGTTATAACCAATTTTTGATCATGAATAAAGGCATTATAAACATTCTTTAACATGTTTTTTTAGTAGGCACAAGCATTAGTTTCTCTTGAGTATACCTAGGAACGAATGCAAGCATTTGATCACGGGTAGGAGTAGACAAAGCCACAGTCTTCCAAAGTGACTGTACCATTTGACACCCCCACCAACAATATGTAAGAGATCCAGCTGGTCTACACTCTTGCCAACACTGGAACTGTCCATCTTTTTAATTTTAGTTATTCTGGAAGGTGTATAGCAGTATCTCATTATTGTTTTAATTTATATTTCCCACTGACAAATAATGTTAAGTACCTTTTTATATGCATACTGGCCATTCTGAGACTCTCTAATAGAAAGTACCTGTTCAAGACGCCTACACATTTTTTAAATGATTTTTCTCATTAATTTTTTTATGCTACACATACACACACACACACAGAGCATGAGTCCTTGGTCAGATATATAAATTGCAAATTTCTTCTTCCAGTCCATATTTTGCTCTTCATTTTCTTAGTGGTGTCTTTAGATGAAGAGAAGTTCCCAAGTTTAATGAACTCTGAAGACAAATTTATCAATCATTTTCATGATCAGTGCTTTCTGAGTCCTTTTTAAGAATCTCTGCCTATTCTAGGCACTAGTTCTTTATTTGCACTTATGGTTTCAGTAGTTCTCCCCCTACCTTTGACTTCATGAAATCCTGCCTCTTTTGCAAGATTTGCACCCCCTACCTTGTAGTCGATTTGCACTGCATTCATGTTATGTTGTTAGGTGCTGGACAACTTTAGTGTTACACAAGTTCAAGTGGAGATCAGCTTTAAAACTAGAGAAATCATCAGTGATTACTTCCATATTACAATGATTTCTGTACAAATATATTCAAAACCTAATGTAAAAAGAAAAAAATTTCTAATACCCACTATCCTAGCATTTTTCCCCCAAACATACCTTAAGATGATTCTTTCTACACCTTTTAAACAAATAACTTCCTGCTCTATCCTTTTTCCTAAATTAGTTAAGAAGACCTCCAATTTCCAACCATATAGTTCCAAAGAAATAAACCTTACTCTTACGGCAAGCACGTATTCCCTTCCACAACCCTGTTATCTTCACATCCAATCACTCTCACAACATGCTTTCAAAATGTGTGTGGAATGTGAACTCTGCTCTGCCACAGCCAATGCCTGGTTCCTTCCCTCACCATCTCTTGTCTGGAGTATGCAAACTGTCCTTAACTGGTCTCCTCTTTACAGTCTGTCTTTCACCCTGTCACCAAAGTCACCTTTCAAAAACATAAAGTTGAGGTTATGCATCTAACGAGCTCCTTCTACAGTTCCCACTGTCTGCAGGATAAAGTCACTCTCTTAGCTAAGAGTTCACAACCTGGCTCTAACCTTTCCTGGCTTCCCTCCCAGCAACACCTACAATACTCTGGTCTGACCCCTGGACACCATGAGCTCTCACTTGTCCTGGCTTTGCTCTGCTTCTCCCTATGCCTTTATCCTCCAGTTAGCTCCCTTCCTCTTCTGGCCAGACCCACCCCAGAAGAAGTAACTGTTCCCTTTTATGTGCTCTCACAGCTCTCTGCACCCACAACTATATTTGAGTTCTTATCACACTTTATTAGTTAATCATTTATTTATTTGTCTCAACTGTCTACAAACTTCTGGACCTGGGACTTCTCCCTGAATTCCTCAAGGGTAGGGTCAGGAGTTAATGTTTACATCCTAAAGACTTGGCGGGGCTATTCCATAAAGGTTCAATGAAAGAATAAATGTCCTAGTCACTTTTACTCATCCTATTTTTTCAATAAATAAAGACTGGAAAAATTAGCACAAGTATATCAAAACAACAAGCTTAACTAAAATCAGTTTTCTTTTAAAAGTCCCCCAGCAAATTATTCTTTTAAAAAAATGTAATAAAAACAAAAATCTCAATTACTGATTTGTGCTTCCTGATAGAAATTAGTCATAACTGGCCAGGCACGGTGGCTCACACCTGTAATCCCAACACTTTGGGAGGCCAAGGCAGGCGGATCACCTGAGGTCGGGAGTTCAAGACCAGCCTGACCAACACGGAAAAACCCCGTCTCTACTAACAATACAAAATTAGCCAGGCGTAGTGGCACATGTCTGCAATCCCAGCTACTCCAGAGGCTGAGGTAGGAGGATCACTTGAACCTGGGAGGCAGAGGTTATGGTGAGCTGAGATGGTGCCATTGCACTCCAGCCTGGGCAACAAGAGCAAAACTCCCTCTTAAAAAAAAAAAAAAGAAATCAATCATACCTCTGTTTCAAAACAAATTTTTAACTAATGGGCAACAAAAGTAAGATGAATATACCACTTAACCAAGGTAAATGTAATTGTTACCACACAACTGGATGCCAATGGAATAAAACATGATTATTTACACAACTAAAAGATCACAAACAAAACTACTGGCTTGAAATATGTGTTCATTCTAGGACATCGCTGGAGCCTTTGAAAAAATATATATATACATAAAAAATGAAAAATTTGTGCATATATTAATGTTTCCCCTTAATACGTAACACATCTGTATGTCGCAGGAAGATAGTATGCATAGTGGTAGTAAGACAGTAAGAACACAGGCTGGAAACACAATGCTAATTGTGTGACATGGACAAATTACTTAAACGTCAACGTGCTTCAGTTTCCTCACCTGCAAAATAAAGATAATAAATGTATCCACCTCACAGTGATGCTAGACGACTGAGTTGGCACATGTAAGTCCCCGATTCAGAGCCTGGCATAGTACATGAATACAGAGGAATAAATTTCAAATATTTTCACTGTTTTTTTAACTTTTTTTAAGCCCTTTTACACACACTGTCTTTTCTTTTCCTCCCAACAGTTTAATGAGATTGTTTGAACACGAAATACTAACTTTAGAGATAAGACACCAATAGTAAAGTTGTATGATTACCCTTTTTTTTTTTTTTTTTTGAGACGGAGTCTCCATCTGTCGCCCAGGCTGGAGTACAGTGGCACGGTCTCGGCTCACTGCGAGCTCTGCCTCCCGGGTTCATGCCATTCTCCTGCCTCAGCCTCCCAAGTAGCTGGGACTACAGGCACCCACCACCACGCCCAGTTAATTTTTTTTTTTTTTTTTTTTTTTTTGTATTTTTAGTAGAGACAGGGTTTCACCGTGTTAGCCAGGATGGTCTCGATCTCCTGACCTTCTTCTGATCCACCCGCCTCGGCCTCCCAAAGTGCTGGGATTACAGGCGTGAGCCACCGGCCCGGCCACCCTAAGACATTTTTAAGTGGCAGAGTTTGGACTAGAATCCACACATAATCTTAACCCCAGGCCAAACTGACCAAATCTCCACGGATCCAGTTTGGAAGAAAGAATCTTTTGGGTTTTCCCCATTGCTTCCTCCTCGTTGTCAGCAACAGCCAGCCTAAAGACCTCATGGGGGCAAATGCAGAGGACCACGTGTTCAAACTAAAAAGTAGAAGAAGCCTAACTTTCACAGAAACTGACACATAGTTGGCCCTCCAGAGATGGCAGCTATTGACTGAAACTTACAAGCACTATTACATTTTTCTCAGTTACAGAACAAAGTACTACTCCACAAAATCAAGTCTACTACCAAAAACAAAAGTCACTTAATACTATGCTTATCTGTCATATTAAGCATATCTAAGTCCAATGTGCAACAGAAACCTAGACAAAAAAGTGGTAAGATTTATTTTTATTAATCTCAAAAAACATGTTTCACAAAAAGGGCTTTCATCATCAGTTTTTTGAAAACTAACCCAAGTAGTTATATTTCATGACATGATGTTTCTTTGAACAAATAAGTTAACGATATGATTAAATATTTCACCTTGGTAATGCCTTCAACACATTTGTTCAATACTTTTCTTGGGCTTAAAGTGACTCTCAATCCCTAATCTCATCTACTGCCAGGTACACAAGAAACACAGTTAATGAACTTTAAAGGCAGATGCAATGTTTCCAGGGAAGTCATCTGAACCAGAGAAGTACAAGCAAGCAAATCATCTCCACCACCACGTCTAAGTGCCTTATCTTTCAACTTCTTTTCTTCAAATGGGCAATTAGAAGCTAAAATACACCTTAAAAATCAGGTTTGGCATCCGCCCTGGCTAGGGCCTACCTTTCTTTACGCGGCACTGCCACTCTGGCACCTACAGGCAGGCCTTTGGCGCCTGCAGGACTCACAGGGAAGGCAGCCCCAGGCCCTGCTCTCCACAGCTCTCGTCGAAGCCCTGCACGTGGTGGCCACTTGAGACGTTTTAGTGGATGGGATTCGACAGTGGCTGAGCTCAGGTTGCGTTCCGGGAGGGCGCAGCTCCCAGACCCGCTGTGGTTGCAGGAGGAAGGTTTTGACGCTCCTAGCGTAAACAGCGACGGGACACTCTTCGCCCCGCTGCTACCTAGCCCTCGCTGCTAGCGCGGCCCCTCCGCACCCGACGCCTCCGCCAGCCTCCAGGATTCATTTCCCTGCGCCTCCTCCCACCTGAGCCAGCGACGCCACCGCCACCTGCACCGGACCCCAACTCCCAAGCCAGGGGCCGTTACCCAAGGTCGCGGCCCGGGGGAGGCCCACGTCTCAGGAGGAAAAGCCCGGGCTACAGCTCCCGCTCCTGCACCTCTAAGATCCCCCGGCCGCCGCCATTTTCCTTGCGCCGTAACCTCACCTGACAGTTCCAGCCGCCCACCTGTGACAAGCAGGGCACGCCGCGCGACGCCGAGTGGGGTGCGTGGGCAAGCTGGGACTCCGTAAGGGTCACAACCTCCGAGCGGAACCCGCCGTTAATTCATCCAGAAGCGCGGAGGCGTCCGGCCGTCGCCCTAGTAATGCGTCCCGGAAGGCTACGTCCTGATTGGCTGCAAGAGCCGTGTCGCAACGGCGTCCCCGGCTGCGTGGGAAGCCCGGGTCCGCGGCGCCCCGCGCCTGCTCCACAGCCCGGGATACCCCCGGGTGCCTTTCTTTGAGAGCTCCTTTAAAGAGGCCGCGCTTATTTCCTCGTCTGTCCTCCTGGAGAGGAGGGACCCACGGAACGGTGGGGTGTAAGGATAAGAAAATAACGAAATAGGAAATTAGCGGAGGTCATTTGTCCCAGGAAACCTAATGTTTCATTCAACCCCTAGAGCTGCAAAATGGAAAACAGAAATCTGGGAGTTTAATTTACAAGCCTAAATTGGGTGCGCGAAGACACAGGACAAATCAGTAATAGAAACAGCTCTAGAACCCAGGTTCCCTCATCAGGAGCACAAAGTTTTTCCAGCATGCTCAGTGTTTCCCCAGTCCTAGAAAATGTTTCCTCCCAGTTCCCATAGCAACTTCATCACACTGCTCCAAAGGTCTCCTTCACCTACCATGGTGTGTCTGTCCCCTAACCTACTAGATTGCAAGCCCCTGAATGGTGGGGACTGTGATTAAACCCCTTTTCATTTCCCTTAAGCAATGCCCTCCTCAACTTGGCCTTCAACAAATACAATAAGAATCTTATAAATAATAAACATAGCTACACATCACACACAGCCACTCATCAGTAGTTCATGTGTGTCTATACGTTTCATCCGTTTATTCAACAAGGCACAGAGGAGTGAATATTTTTAAAATTACAAAGTTCCTGACCTCACAAAATTTATGGTATAATAATAATGACCGTCTACATTTTGGCTGCATAGCTTCAACATAGCTAAATTATATCCCCAAATTCCCTGTAAATCAAAGATTCCTGTGCTATTTTCCTAAATCAGCTTCATAATTTCTCTAAGTTTGTTCCAGAACATTTTAGTATTTAAGATGTGCTAAAATTGCATCAGAAAGTGAAGAATGACTACAGAGAGAAACACCAGAACAAAAGTCAATTCTACCAATTATGCCTATGACCTTAGGCCTCCTTTTTACCTTTAAAATAAGATTACTGGAATAAAAGATCTCTAAATTCGTTTTTGTTGTTGTTAAGAGTTGGCCTGGCTATGCTCCAGAACCTTCAAGGGCTGTGCTGTGGTTCTTTGGGGGCTTGCCAGAGGCTCTTCATAGCTTTTGCAACTCGATTGCAGAGAGTTCTAGCATCATGAGGTGTGTCCGGTGATACAGCCCAAAAGGCAAGGCTGCACTAACCACAGAGGACAGAGCTGGGCCCTTTCTTTTTTCTTTTTCTTTCTTTCTTTTTTTTTTTTTTTTTTTTTTTTTTGAGACAGGGTCTCACTCTGTCACCTAGGCTGGAGTGCAGTGGCGTGATTGTGGCCCACTGCAACCCCCGCCTCCCGGGCTCAAGCAATCCTCCCACCTTAGCCTCCAGACTAGCTGGAACTACAGGCACCTGCCACCATGCCCAGCTAATTTTTGTGTTTTTTGTTGAGACAGGATTTCACCATGTTGCCAGGCTGGTCTCAAACTCCCAAGCTCAAGCTATCCACCCACCTCGGCCTCTCAAAGTGCTGGGATTAGAGGCTTGAGCCACCGCACCTGGCCCTGAGCCCTTTCTTGATCTGAGCTACTCATCACTAGCCACCTTCCACATCAACTGCTAAATGGATAGGAGCAGAATTCCCAAGGGAAAATATGCTGATTTCTAAACTCTAAGAGATCTACTAAGTGTCATGTCATGCTTCTTTCCTTTTGATAGAGGTGCAAGGTGTAGTAACATGTTTTTCATTCTGGGAAAAATGTCCTGACATGCCCGATCATTGGACAACTTCAGCATCCAAAACGATGTGTAGTTTACATAATACTATTATACCAGGATCATTCTTTGTTTTGATACATGTTTTATGCTTACACAAGATGTTGGCGTAAGGGGAAACTGGGTAAAGAATATATGGAAAAATCCCTGTACTCTTTTTACATCTCTCCTAAGTCTAAAACTATTCCCCCAGTTTTTTAAATAATTATTTTAAAATATCACCAATGTAGCAAGCTCCTGAATTCTTGTGGGGTTTATCCACCTTTGAAATGTATGTATTTCTTCAAGGCGTCTGGAGAAGTAGTCCCTGACCATTTTGGCACCGGGGACTGCTTTCATGGAAGACAGTTTTTCCATGAACAGGGTGAAGGGTGAAGGGGGTGATTTGGGGATGATTCAACCACATTACATTTATTGTGCAGTTCATTTCTATTATTATTACATTGTAGTATATAACAGTTAAAAAGTGGTGTTAATCTGTGCTCTACTGTCCCAAAGGGACAAGTTTCTGACTCTTTCCTGACCCCGATAACAGAGCATCACAGCTGATGAATTGTTGAACCTCATGAGCCATTGACTTAATAGTCACATTTAATAGGGCACTCTCTGTAATGCTCAGGGACACGCTATGACACACAGGAAATCTCAAGTCCTAGTTCTTATTGTACTTTTGTTATTATGCCCATGTAATTGCTCCCTTTTCTTCAAAATGTGAGAGTAATAAGGGAAAATCTGTGCTCCATAACAGACCTCAGAAAAGAGTCAGGTACATCGCTGCCAATAAAATCGGAGCAAGTCTCTCCCAAGGTAATGAATACAAGGAACATGCAGCCCAGTGCCAGCGGAGGCCACAGATACTTAACTGGAGGCCCAGAGTGGCCCATTTATTATAGCCTATAGTCTCCCTGTTTGCAAAAACTTCTATGAATGAGACTTAGCATTACCTAATATCATCAGTCATCCAGTGAGATTCTGAAATTCAAAAGGCATTTGAAATGAAATGTTTTGATTTCTTGAGATGTGGAGTAAGACATGTCTTTGGTAGCTGAGGAGTTTGGTGCTAAAATGTACAGCTTGGAAGTAGTGACAAATTTACATTAACACAAAACAGCTGTGGAGTCTAGTTATTAATAGTTCTGATTATTCTCTTTTTGCTCCATTTCTCGCCTTTCCCATTCCCCACCCCCATCTTTTTTTTTTTTTTTTTTTTTTTTTTTGAGATGGAGTTTCGCTGTTGTTGCCCAGGCTGGAGTGCAATGGCACCATCCTGGCTCACAATCTCCGCCTCCCGGGTTCAAGCAATTCTCCTGCCTCAGCCTCCCGAGCAACTGGGATTACAGGCATGTGCCATCACACCTGGCTAATTTTGTAGTTTTAGTAGAGATGGGGTGTCTCCATGTTGGTCAGGCTGGTCTCGAACTCCTGACCTCAGGTGATCCACCCCACTCAGCTTCCCAAAGTGGTGAGATTACAGGCATGAGCCACCGCGCCCGGCCCCACCCCCATCTTTATGCTGACTTGTCCTGCTTTCCTCTCCTGACTCCCTGGTCTTTTGCCTCTGGCAGGGTTTAGCCAATGGGAGGCCCTGGCTGGACTCTGCAGGGTGGGCTGAGAAAGAGCCCAAGGCTGCATTTCCCTGGCTCCCTCCCTGTGGGGCTGCAGGGTGGCAGTGGTTTCACGCTTCACCTACTCTAGAGCCCAGCTCTCACTGAGTTCTGGGACCCACTCCCCGCCTTGTCCCTTCAGGCAGGGCCCACAGTGTGCGATGGTCTAACTTACTGTATCTAGCCTCAGGGTGCTTCATTCCCCTCTGTTAATTTCCCTTAACCTTGATTGTACCTTTGTGGTCTCAGAATTAACTCTAACTTAAAGATGACATCCAGGACTCAGGTTCTTTCATTTCTTTTTTTTTTCCTTTTTTTCTTTCTGTTTTTTTTTGTTGTTGTTGTTTGTTTGTTTGTTTTTGACACCAGGCTAGAGTACAGTGGCATGATTTCATCATAGCTCACTGTAGCCTGGGCCCCAGAGATCCTCCTGGCTAAGCTTTCTTAATTTCTTAGAGACAGGGTATTGCCATGTTGCCCAGACTGGTCTTGAACTCGCAGCCCCAGGCAGTCCTCTCACCTCAGCTTCCTGAGTATTTGGGATTACAGGCGTGAACCACAGCACCCAATCAGCTCAGGTTCTTTCTCTCCTTCTGCCCTGCCTTCCTTAGCATATTGGCCTTACGTTTTTATGTTTATTGCCTCATGGCCGCAAGATGGTTGTCACAACTCCAGACATCACAGTCATATCCAAAGGCAAGAAACAATGGGTCAGGCGCAGTGGCTCACACCTATAATCCCAACACTTTAGGAGGCTGAGACGGGCATATCACCTGAGACCAGGAGTTCGATACCAGTCTGGCCAACATGGTGAAACCGTGTCTCTACTAAAAATACCAAACTTAGCTGGATGTGGTGGTGCATGCCTGTAATCCCAGCTACTCAGGAGGCTGAGGCAGGAGACTGTCTTGAATCTGGGAGGCAGAGGTTGCAGTGATCTGAGTTCGTGCCACTGCACCGCAGCCTAGGCAACAGAGCAAGACTCCATCTCAAAAAAAAATAAAAAGAAATGTTTGTTACCTTTTCTTTATTGTTTCTCTAAATAGTAACGACCCTTAAGGCCCCCTTCCAATCTCTTCAACATCTATTTTTGACCCCCACTGAATCATCTCTGATGACCACATAATCACTGTGAGATGGCCATCCCGATACCTATATTGACTGTATTTTCTTATTTTCTGTGTTCTCAATGCTTTGTCATTTGAGGCCTCACTAAAGAACTACCTCTCCCAGGGTTAGCTAAGTTCTTGAGATCGCAAATAACTCTCCCAGGACTGTGCCTTTCATAAGTAAACCAACTAATCCGGACACACAAACCCCCACCTTCTCTAACTGGTTCTTACACTCCGGGCCAATATTCCTCTGCCCTAATCACCCCAGGACCAATGCAGCAGACAACTTGGGACAGCTTCTACACCCCAGAGCCTGCTGAGATCAAACTAGCCTATCCTAAGCCTGCGTGACCTGCCTTGCCCATTCCTTACCATGGAAACCACAATAAAGGCCTTTCCCATGATTTCCTCCTGCTTTGTGTGTGTGTGTTTTTTTTTTTTTTTTTTTTTTTAGATATGAGATCTCACTATGTTGCCAAGCCTTGTCTCAAACTCCTGGACCGAAGTGATCCTCCTCACCTTGGCCTCCAGAAGCAGTGGGATTTCAGGCGTGAGCCACTGCAGTTGGCCTGCTTGTGCATTCTGACCAACCTTTGTGTTCCCCGCTGTGGGCCCACGTGGAGTGACATGTGCTGTCATCTTGACTGTAACAAATTATCTTTTCAATAGAAGTTATATCCCCATCTTTTGGCTGCACCATACCTGAATAACAAGAAAACCTTTTAAAAACAAACCCCTTCTTTTTCTTGGTGGTTTTCTAACCATTTGCCCTCTCTACCCAGGGACCAGCTCTGTGGAGATCTTGGTCCTAGCCTACAATTGTTGTATAATATGATCCTTCCCTAGAGTGGGCTCATATATCCCAAAGTCTTCCCACCAAAGCTTCTACAGCACAAACAAATCTTGCCCTGCTAATATTCACCACCTCTGGAAGTATAACTTAAGTTATGCCAAAGACCACATTCTTTCAGGGTTGAGGAGAAAGAAGTGGGACTGTAGGAAAGTAACTCCATATGCTATAAACTAAGTGATTTAATTTTATTATGACCCCAGAAATAATATATTATCCTCATTCTACAGATGTAAAACCAAGGCTCAGTGTATTATTTTCGTGTTACTACTGTAACAAATCACCATAAATTTAGGGGCTCAAAACAACAGAAATTCATCATCTTCCAGGTCTAGAGGTCAGAAGTCCAAAATCAGTTTTATTGAGTAACGTCAAAGCGTTGGCAGCATTGGTCCCTTCTGGAGATTCAAAGGGAGAATCCATTTCCTTTCCTTTTTCAGCTTCTAGGATCTGTACTACTTGTTCTGTGGCCTTTGCCACCATCTGTAAGGCACATCACTCCAGTCTCCGTTTCCAACATCACTTCACCTTCTCCTCTTCCACAGTAAAATCTCTCTCTGCCTCTCTCTTAGAAGGACATTTGTGATTACATTTACGGCCCACCAGATAATCCAGGATTATCTCCTCATCTCAAAATCCTTAATTTAATCACAATTACACAGTTCCTTTTGCCATATATGGTAACATTCTTAGGCTCCAGGAATTAGGACCTGGATATTTTTGAGAGCTATTCTTCAGTCTCCCACACTGGGATTCACGGGGCTAAAATCAAGGTGTCTGCAGGGCTGCATTGCCTCTGAAGATTCTAGGGGTGATTCCATTTCCTTGCCTTTCTCAGCTTCTGGAGGCCACCTGAGTTCCTTGCCTTGTGGCTCCTTCCTCCACCTTCAAAGTCAGCTGTGTCGCATCTTCAGATCTCACACTGAAAACTCTGCTTCCATCATCACTGAGCCTTCACTAATTCTGACTCTCCTGCCTCTCTCTTTCCTTTATAAGGTTGGGCCTAGAATAATCTAGGAAAATCTCATCCGCAAAGTCCCTTTTGCCATGCAAGGTAACATATTCACAGATTTAGAGGATTAGGACATGGACATCTTTGGGGGGCCGTTATTACTGCCTACCACATACGGACCAAAAGCAGTCCCTGTGGTTGCCGGGGAACGGGGTGGGAAGGAGGAGAAGGGAAAGGCTACAAAGGAGCAGTAGAACACTTTTGGGGAGAAGGTTAGGATTATCTTGACTGGATGATGGTTTCATGGGTGTACACACGCATATGTCAAAACTTAAATTGTACCTCGATATGGTTTGGCTGTGTCCCACCCAAATCTCATCTTGAATTGTATTAATAGTTCCCATTATCCCCATGTGTCATGGGAGGGACTCTGTGGGAGGTAATTTAATCATGGGGGCAGTTACCCTCATGCTACGCTTGTGGTAGTGAGTGAGTTCTCACAAGATCTGATGGTTTTATAAGGGGCTTCCCCCCGCCGCCACCCACTTTGCTCTCATTCTTCTCCTTCCTGGCACTGTGTGAAGAAAGATGCCTTTGCTTCCCTTTCCACCACGATTGTAAATTTCCTGAGGTCTCCCCAGCCATGGAGAACTGTGAGCCAATTAAACCTCTTTCCTTTATAAATTACCCAGTCTCGGCCGGACGCAGTGGCTCCCACCTGTAATCCCAGCTCTTTGGGAGGCCGAGGCAGGTGGATCACGAGGTCAGGAGATTAAGACCATCCTGCCTAATACGGTGAAACCCTGTCTCTACTAAAAATACAAAAAATTAGCTGGGCAAGGTGGCGGGCGCCTGTAGTCCCAGCTACTCGGGAGGCTGAGGCAGGAGAATGGCATGAACCCAGGAGGCGGAGCTTACAGTGAACCGAGATCATATCACTGCACTCCACTCCAGCCTGGGCAACAGAGTGAGACTCCTTCTCAAAAAAAAATAATAATAATAATAAGTTACCCAGTTTCAGGTATGCCTTTATTAGCAGTGTGAGAACAAACTAACACAGATCTTTAAATATGTGCAGTGTGCTGCATGTCAATTATACCTCAATAAAGCTGTTAAGAGAAAACTAAATGAGAAAATAAAACAAACACAAAAAAAGCTGAGGCTCAGAAATCTTGACTAAGTCTGCAGAATTAGATGGTGGTGTAGCCAAAATGCACACTCAGGTGAGTCCATGTCATGCCGAAGGTCATGCCTCTGATGGTGCCTCACTTCTTTATTCTCTCTTCTGTATAATTGAGATGGTAATACCTGCTCCTTAGGAATGGGGGTACATACTAGATGTCCAATATATGGTCATTTCCTTCCCTTTTCCCTTTTAGACCTACCGACTAGCCAGTTTCTAAGTATCCTGGAGTATATTCTGTTTTACAGAATCTGAAAATTATTACTTTCTTCATAAAAGAGAGAAAGGCATCCAAGAAAAATACCGTATGAAGCCAACAGAGTAGTAAAGAGGCCTTACCTTCAGGTATTCTCAGCTATAAATGTCCCAGGCTATAAAATGCAAAGCAACACCCAGGATCAAATATACATGCTTTATTCGCAGAAATCTAGGCTGGTTCATTTTGTTGCCTCGTGATGAGAGACAGTTTCCAGGAACAAATGGGGGGAGGCAAGCATGTGGAAGCTGCCCCATAGTTAGAAACAATGATATGAAAAATGATTGCTGTATCCAAGGTCACAAAGCTCTTTTGACTGATATGCCATGCTTGGGTCATAGTGGTGAAATGAAACAGAACAGTACTCCTGGCTGGTTAAGAAACCCGTCTGTTTCCAGGATTTCTTCAAAAGAAGACAACGTCATTTATGTGTTTTTATCCTTTGTCATCAATGTGTTCATGTGTTTAGAAAACAGTGTCTTCTATTCCTGGATAAATTGAAAATAGCTTGAAAAAAGAGTCCTCATTTCCAGTTTACCCTGGAATTCTTCCCAGGATACTATATACCATGGCTTCCCTATCTTGGATGGGGCTGCCCTAGGCTCTGATTCAAGTTCACCTTGGATTCACTTCCTGTTTCTTGACCTCTGTGTTCGTCTCTTCCACCAAAGTCATGCATGTTTCATGATCACATCAGCTTGTGTTGGTTACATCAATCGACTTAGGGAAATAGGGATAAATAACTCAAGGAAAAAAAAAAATCAGCAACAGGAGGTGAGAGAATAGTAGATGTCTCAATCCTCGGTTTGTCACTAGAAAACACCATCCAGTTCATCGACCTGTAGGCAAACTACCAGTAAGAAGTGAATTTAAAATTTATAGTCATGGTTTCATAAACGCTAAGCATAGCAAAGACAGCGAGATGCAATCCAGTTCCACTGCCACATACCAACTCTATATTTGAGGCAAAGTAGTTTGACTTCCCTGAGCCTCAGTTTTCTCATTTGCAAAATGAGAATAATAAATAGTTCCTGCCTTGTGGAGCTGTGATGAGGTGCTAGTACCTGTAGTATATGCTTAGCAAATGAGAGTTGCCTTCTTTTTACTTCTTCCTTCTATCCATCTCTATCTAATTTGGCTTATGAATTTGCTCCAGTTAAATGCCTCAGGGAGATGAAAATGTGAATGTCAATCAACCTAGAAAGAAAGTGCTTATGCACTATGACCCATGGAGAACCATTAGTCCTCAAAAGCACTGGGCAAGTAGGCAGTTGTGGCCTGCAGCCACAATTTGGCACTGAATCATGTCCTGTTTAGCATTGTTCACTAATTGTTTCAAGTTATTTTCCCTCTCTGAGATTCAATTTCCTAGCTAGTTGTAACATGAGCTTGGATGAGATCCTCTTTAAGCCCTGTCTAATTCTTCTCAGTTCTCTTTTCTGCTCCTATACCCCCATTTACATACAAAAACTCAGAAAATAGAAACAACTATGGAAAGCTAAGCAAATCCCTTACACAGAGCTCAGATTCTCTCCAGTATGATATACAGGCACAGTCTGGGGCCTCTGGTTGCTGCCCAGAACTCTCACCATTTTGCACCATCCTATTATAATACAAAGTCAGTGTCTTTGTATTATAAACCCCACAGCGAGTATCTGATGACAAGACGAACTCCACCCCACAGCGAGTATCTGATGACAAGACGAACTTCTGAGCTCAGGGATTCAAGACCAGCATTCAAAACAGTTCCACTAGAATAAGTTGGTTCAGAGAGTCACTGAAATGGTCACACTTTGTGCTTACTCTCAAGAGCCATGCTTCTAAACTTTAGCTATGCATTAGCATCACCTGGGGAGCTTTCAAAATAGCAGAGATCATCATTGTATTTGGTTTAGGATGGGCCTAGGCAGTGATATTTTTTAAAAGCTCTCCAGGCAATTGTAAGTGCATTCAAGATGGAGAATTATTGATTTAGGTCAGATACTAGAGTGTAATTATTGGGGCCCACCTCTGAGTTTCTGGACACACCGGCAATAACCCTGACAGGCTCTGAGTAGGACTGATGTTGGATGAATCAATGGATGAATGAACAAATAACTGTGAGATAGTATAGTGGCAAGAGTGTTGGACTAAAGGCCAGAAAACCATATTCCCAGCCCTGGCCCAATCACTGTGTAAATACTGTACCAGCAATTATTTTCCCTGAGCCTCCATTTGCTCTCTTGTGAAAAGGGGATAATAAAATCTGCTTTATGTGAAGATAGTGCATGTCAAAGTGCTTTGCATATGTGTACATCATATTGAGAAATTGTTAAAAATAAATCATAACAGCCATCCTAGCCAACTGTTTTTTTTTTAAATAAAACTTGGAACTGCGAATTAATGCAGAAATTGACTGTAGGGTCAGAGTGGGAAGCAGACTCCACACTGCAGCCATGTGGTTCGTGTTCCCCTAGTTTAAACCTAGTGTGATTACTGTATTGGGAGATCGCTATAGGATGTTTGTGCCCCCACGCCCAAATTCATATGTGGTAGCCTAATCCCCAATGTGATGGTATTTGGAGGTGGAGATTGTGGGGGGTATTCATGCCCTTATAAAGAAGAGCTCCCTCTCCCCTTCCATCATAGGAGGACACAGCAGAAAGCATCATCTGTGAACCAGGAAGCAGGTCGTCATCAGACACGGAATCTGCCAGCACCTCGATCTTGGACTTCTCAGACACTAGAACTATGAGCAATACATTTTTGCTGTTTGTAAGCCACCCAGTTTATGATATTCTTTTTTCTTTTTCTTTCTTTTTTATTAAGTTATTTTTTTGTTTTGTTTTGTTTTGTTTTGAAATGGGGTCTTGCTCTGTTGCCCAGGCTGGAGTGCAATGGCACGATCTCGGCTCACTGCAACTCTGCCTCCCAAGTTCAAGCCATTCTCCTGCCTCAGCCTCCTGAGTAGCTAGGATTACAGGCACGCACCATCACACCTGGCTAATTTTTTGTATTTTCACTAGAGACAGGGTTTCACCATGCTGGCCAGGCTGGTCTCGAACTCCTGGCCTCAAGTGATCTGCCTGCCTTGGCCTCCCAAAGTGCTGGGAGTACAGGCGTGAGCCACCATGCCTGGCCTTTAAAAATTTTTTTTTGAGATGGGATCTTGCTTTGTTACCCAGGCTGCAGTACAGTGTTACAATCTCAGTTCACTGCAACCTCCCTGTCCTGTGCTCAAACAATCCTCCAGCCTCAGCCTCCCAAGTAGCTGGGACCACAGGAGCTGCCACCACGCCTGGCTATTTTTTATGTTTTTTTTAGAGATGGGGATTTCACCATGTTGCCCAGGCTGGTCTCCAACTCCTGGGCTCAAGTGATCCCCCCCACCTTGGCCTCCCAAAATGCTGAGATTGCAGGCATGAGCCACCACACCTGGCCTAGTTTATGGTATTCTATTGTAGCAGCCCTAATGAACCAAGACAGGGATCATGAAGCCGTGGTGACTGACCAACATCCCACCCCCTGCCAACAAGCCTTGCACCTCAGGTCCCACTAAGGCCCCTCCCCGGCTGCCTCGTTGCCATCTCCCTGTTTCTCAGCACAGTTCTGGCTTGGAGTAGGTGATCAGTGGATGCATGAGTGAGTGTCCCTGGATTTCTGAGTGCAGCTTTAATACATGCCTCTGCCTTTTCTGTTGTGGCAACTTTCTGGACCACCCATCTGACAACTTTGGAGTGGTTTCATGTAAGGGGCATGAGTCTGCTGACTCCTCAGTTTGGATGCCCCCTACTGCCACCTGTGAGAAGTTCCCATTCTCTTGCCCCCAGCAATTTGGGCCCCCCACTAGTCAGACCAGTCTTGGCTCTTCATGAAGGGGAATGTGGAATTCAGACAAAACACATGGTGTTTGCCCAGGATCTTGCTGTTTTCATTTATGTTTTTAAATAACTTGTTTTTCTTATTATTACAAAGTAACACATGTTTGAAAAAATTTGGAAAAACCAGTCAAGCAAATATTAAGAAAGTACAAACCTTTCACAAATCCCTCAATCTGAAAGAATCACTGCTTAATGTTCTTATTTTTGTGTATCCACCAGATACACACACATGTATACATACATGTTTAGAAAAATTGGGTCATCCTGTACTTAGCCATTTATAACCTGCTTTTTCACTTAATAATGTTCTACTGCCTTGAAGAGTCATCTTGCCCTATTATTTACCTCGAGCCCCATGTGTCCACTTCTACTGCCATGAGTTGCTTACGGTTATTTACAAACTGAGCAACATAAATTAGAACAGGACAAATCAATCCGGTGTGCAGGGCTTTTCTAGCTAACTGGCGCCTGGTAATGGGTGCTTTCACCAGTGGTGTCTGCTCAGCGACAAACCCTACATGTTCTAAAATATTTGTTTCATCAAGAGCTCCAGGGCTCAGGCTGTAACAGAAACAACAAGTTTACGGAGCAGCCATACCCTTAAAACTGCTATGGTTTCTATGAAACTGGAAAATTCCATTGCCACAGCCAATGTCAACAGGCAAGAAAGGAATGCAGGCACTCAAAGGAAGGGAAGAATTTGACGAACAGACTATGGGTAACTGGCAACAATTCCGTGAAAATGACCAGAAGGCACCGGCTTCTGTCATCGGGGTTCAGAAATGAGAGTCCAGGCATTGGCCCTCCCTGAAGCAGGTAAGGTAGTAAACCTGTAATATATGTTTGTGTAAAGAAGAAACCTAGGCTAGGGTTCTGGCAGTGATGGAACTAGCTAACAGTATCCCAGGAGCCCCCAGCCCTCCCCTGGGGACTTGTCCCCCAATCTTACAATACTCCTTGGCCAAGTGCCCACGTGCCCACACCACAGGCCACCTCGAGATTCTTGCAGATGCTGTGCCTCCAAATGGGAAGCTTGATGGCTGCTGAGGGGAGGAGGTGGGGGCTTGCAGGGAGAGAGTTGGGATTCGGACTGAGAGAGAGTGAGTGGGTGTCACACGCATCACATGTCACGCAAGGAGAGATTACATTCAGATCCCTTCTAGATTCACACTTCCCACCAATATTATTGCAGAAGTCTCTGAACTGGGACCCCTTGTTTCTTGTTTCTTGATGCCTTTCTTTACCATCCATTAACCAAAATGCCACCTAGAGTGATTTTCAATTACCTTCTAATTAGATAATTCTTATTTAAAATGTTCTTTTCTTCTATTTATGGAAAGCAAGTAGTACCTGCACATTGTTTAAAAATCAAACACAACCAAAAGATCCATAATGAAAAACGTTAGTCTCTTGTCTCTGCTCCCCACCCATTCCCTACTGACTTGCCCCAGTTCTGGCTACCAAAGGTGACTACTCCTAAACTTTTTCTTTTTTTTTTTTTTTTTTGTGGCAGTTGTGGTGCTTAGCTTCATATTCCTTAATATCATGCTTATATTGTTATTTCCTGACCCCTCAATTTTAAACTTTAAACTGCCTCCTTTTTATGTAGATGAGGATTTTTAAAAATGTATAAACAGCTTTATTGAGGTATAAGGGACATAGAATAAACTGCATGTATTTAAAGTCATGTATTTAAAGTGTACAGTTTGGCCAGGAGTGGTGTCTTGCACCTGTAATCCCAGCACTTTTGGAGGCTGAGGTGGGAGGATCACTTGAGCCCAGGAGTTCGAGACCAGCCTGGGCAACATAACATGACCCCATCTCTACAAAAAAATAAAAAATTGGCTGGGTATTTTGAGACCCTGTCAGAAAGAAAAAAGAAAGAAAGACAGAAAAAAAGAAAGAAAGAAGAAAGGACGAAAGAAAGGAAGAAGATTAAGAAAGGGAGAAGATTAAGAAAAAGATTTTGTGCTAGAAAAAAAAAAGAATAATGAATAAGCACATGAAAAGATACTAGCACTAGAGAAACGCAAACTAAAACCACATTAGATTAACTAAAATTTAGAAACCTGACCATACCAAATGTTGCCAAAGATATAGAGGAACTAGAACTCTCATACTGCTAGTGGAAATACAAAATGATAGAACTACTTTGGAAAACAGCTTGGCACTTTCTTAAAAAGGTAAACATGCACTTACCATATGGTAGTGTATGATTCAGCTACTCCACTCCTAGGTATTTACTCACTAGAAAAGACAGCAGATGTCGATACAAAGACTTGTACAGGAATATTCATAACAGCTTTATCTGTAATAGCCCCAAACTGGAAACAGCCTAAATGTCCATTAAAGCTGAATGGATATACAAACTGTAGTATTAGGTTAGTGCAAAAGTATTAGGTTTTTGCCATTGAATGGCAAAAACCTAATACTTTTGCACCAACCTAATATATTCATACAGTGGGCTACTACTTAACAATATAAAGGAATGAACTATTGATATATGCAACAAGATGGCTGAATCTCAAAGTCATTATGTTGAGTGAAATAAGCCAGGCCAAAAGAGTATATACCATGTGATTCCATTACATAAAACTCTTGAAAATGCAAGCTAACCAATAGTGACAAAGAACAGATCAGGGGTTGCCTGGGAATGGTGGCAGGAAAGAAGTCAGAGAAGGGAGTGGCTAAGGGATGAGAATACTTCTAGAGGTGATAGATATGTTCATGTTTTTGATTGTGGTGATGGTTTTGTGGGTGTACCTAAGACCAAATGTATCAAATCATACACTTTATTTATTTATATTTATTTTAACTGTTTTTAGAGACAGGGTCTCGCTCTGTAGCCCGGGCTGGAGTGCAGTGGTGTGATCATGGCTCACTGCAATCTCAGACTCATGGGTTCAAGTGATCCTCCTACCTCAGCCTCCCAAGTAGTTGGGACTCCAGGAATGTGCCAACATACCTAGCTAATTTTTTTTACTTTTTAATTTTTTTATAGATATGGGGTTTCGCCATGTTGCCCAGGTTGGTCTCAAACTCCTGGGCTCAAGCAGTTTGCCCACCTTGGCCTCCCAAGTGTTGGGATTACAGGTGTGAGCCATGGTGCCCAGCTCATTCTGCCTTTGTATTATATTGTTACATGTTTGTATTTATATTATATTGTTACATTTTATGACTATATATATTATTATTCAACCAAGGGGTCAAAATTAACATAACCAAAAATATTAATTATTGCTTAATGATATCAGTGTTAATGATATCAAATGCTGCCTGATGTGATGCATTCAAAAAGATAATACATTACAGTTGAAGTAGCCTTGCCTAAAATGCATAATTTAAATCGCATCGTAAGACAAAATCAGACAAACCCACAAGGGAAATTCTAAAACACAACAAGTCTGTGCTCTCCAAGAAAAGCCAATATCCAGAAAGACAAAGGAAAGCTGAAGAAGTGTGACATTGGATTGTATCCAAGACAAGATGTTTCCCTGCTGAAAGGCCAGATCTAGCTCTAGACTTACCTGGACTGGGTAAGTCTTAGCATCCCAGAGGTTCGGGGAACAACATGGTGGCAGAAGTTTTTAGGCAGCAGTGGGTGGGAAATTCAATGAATTCTGGAATCACAGATCAGGAGGCAAACGAGGTGGTGCCTAGGGTGAGGTATAGGGGAAGGGGCATGAAGCTTTCATACCCTCTTTTGGCAGGCCATCCTCTGGGAGCCTCCACATGTTCAGCTAGCCAGAAGTTCCTTATTCTTCTATCTTCTTTGGTGAAGTGTCTATTCAAATATTTTGCCAATTTAAAAAACTGTGTTTTTTTCTTACTATTGCGTTTGGAGAGTTTGTCATACATTCTGTATATAAGCCCTTTATCAGCTATGTAGTTTGCCAAGATCTTCTGTGGGGCTTGTCTTTTCATTCTCTTAACAGTGTTTTTAGAAGAGCAGAAGCTTAAAAATTTAGAAAGTACAATTTATCAATTTGTGCTTTTTGTGTTGCCTAAGAAAATGTTTGCCTAATCCAACTTCATGAAGTTTTTCTTCTATGTTTTTTTCTTGAAGTTTTATAATTTAGGCTTTTACATTTAGGTCTGAAATACATTTTGAATTCATTTTTATACATGGTGTGAGATATGGCTCAGTTATTATATGTTTTTGCATGTGGATATCAAGTTGTTCCAGCTCTATTTGTTGAACAAACTGTCTTTCCTATACTAAATTGCCTTTGTATCTTTCTTGAAAATCTATGGTCCCTATATGTGTGGGACTATTTTTGGACTCTGTAATTCTGTATTCTGTTTCATTGATCTATTCATCTATTATTGCACCAATGCTAAACATATTTCATTACTGTAGCTTTATAGTAAGTCTGCAAATCAGGTAATATTAGTTCTCTAACTTTGTCTTTTTTGTTTTTCAAAGTTGTTTTGGCTCTTCTAAGTCCTTTGCATTTTCATTAAAATCAACATCAATTTCTACAAAGACTCCTGCTATGATTTTAATTGGGATTACATTGAATCTTTATATTAATTTGGGAAGAATTGACACATTAAAAAATATTAAGTCTTCTGATCCTGGAAAATCAAACCTGAAATATGCCCGAGCATGGTGGATCACGCCTGTAATCCCAGCACTTTGGGAGGCTGAGGCGGGAG
Source organism: Papio anubis (assembly GCF_008728515.1). Lineage (NCBI taxonomy): Eukaryota > Metazoa > Chordata > Mammalia > Primates > Cercopithecidae > Papio > Papio anubis. Next base: position 30,243,619 of record NC_044989.1, on the reverse strand, counting down.
GATCACTGTAGCCCAGGAGTTCAAGACTAGCCTGGGCAACATAGAGAGACCTTGTCTCTATTTAAAAAAAGAAAAAAGAAAAGAAAAGAAAAAAGAAAAAAAGAAGCTGAAATGCGGAAATACTCAGAATTTCAGTTACAGAATTGCTTTTCTGTTATTTTCTAATATTTTTATAATATAGTTATATCAATAAATAGTATTTTCTAAGAATTTGCCATGTGCCAAGAACTGTGGAATATTTAGTTTAAATCTTACAAAATTCTACCAAGTTAATACTATTATTAGTTCTATGTCACAGATGAGGAAACTGAGAATCAGAGAGATTAACAGACTGCTTCAGAACACATAGCTAGTAAATGGTGCAGCCAGACTTACTTTATATTACTTTTATAGTTTTAAGACCAGACTCTATAAATTGCCTTCATCTAAACCCTCAAAGCTAAGCTTTATTTGAGCAAAATCCCACCAACTATATCTGTCCCTCCAGCTAGCTCCAGCTTTTATTAAATGAGATAACCAGTGGGAGAGAAGTTCATGGAATTGAGAGGAAAAAAAAAAAAAAAAAAACAGCTTCAAGTGAACTGTAGCTCAGTCCTTGGACTGGCATTGCCTGCAGGGGTGGCCCCTGGCCTGGACATGGGACCTGAAATGTGGGAAGCTGGTTTCTTTTCTTTTTCTTTTTTTTTCTCCTTTTTTTTTTTGTACTTCAGAGACACCAGAGTTAACATTATTTTTGATTCTGGGAAAAATAAAAGAAGTTGTAGAGCAATGCTCTTTCCTCGCTAATGACGTCTGTGTGAACTTCTATGATTCACACTATCCTTGAGGTTTATCACATCTGAACCTGAAAATCACTTTCCAGTTTGACTTTAACTCCATGAATCACCCCTTGTGCTCCAGGATCACCCCTCCAAACAAGACAGGGAGGTTGAAACTAAGAGGAAAATGACTTTTAGGGGGTTTCAGAAACAGAAACTTTTCACATTGAGCATGGTTTCTCTAAAAAGTATATTTGAATTAGAGAGCACAATATTGTTCCTTAAGATTACTGGTAAACAGGAAGTGCAGCCTGAGGCCCAGCACGCAGAGATTCAGGAAAAAGAGAGGGTATTTGGGGGCTGTCAACATTTTATATTACTTCAATTTTGATTTAGGGAGGTGGAAATTTCCAGTCTGCGTCAGAACACCCCTAAGGGGACAACAGGAAGATAGAATGGGAACTTTGGGTTCTGATATAATACAATTACTCCACAAATACTGTCTGGTACTTAGCTCTTGAGACCCAAGAGGTGTCTTCGGACTGAAAGGACTACACACCAAAAGGCAAGTTGAAACTGTCGCATATTTCAGGGGTAAAGAACAAAAGCATCACTCATTGCTTCTGAAAATCAACTTAGAGAGGAGGGTGAGAGTGAGCTATGGAATTTCTTCATCATTTCTTGTCTTCTCTGTTGAGAAGTAAATAACCAGGTCTTTCCTGATTCATCAGACTTTGAAGCACACACATACACAAACCCTAACAATCCTATCAGAGAGAATCTGAACATGAGATAGGACGCAGCACATAAATAAAAGCAATTCTACAAGTGATGAAGAGATGGAAGACTCAGATAGCATGCACAGGAGTGTTTACTATGTAAGACAGACAGCTTTGGAGCTAGATAAAGAAGACAGAATAGTTATTTCCCGGGCTCAGCCATCGAGATAAGGGCTGGTGGATACCCTGGGAAGTTGCAAGCAAAATATTACAGCTCATGAAGGGTCTCTGCCCAAGAGCAGCTAGGAACTCAGTAAAGCAATAACCTTGAGACTGTCACATATCAGAGCTTGAGATGAAAGTGGCCTCTAAGGTCGGGTCTGAGTGGCAGGAGGAAAACTGGCACCAGCAGAACGTGGACTGGCCTATGGGCAAAGTACAAGGGGGAACAATAAAACAAAACGTTTCAAGGTAGGAAGAGATTGTTGGTGATGGACTGCTGGAAAGAGATTTGGGAAAACGTTTTATTACTTTTGGATGCTGACAGCCAATGTATCATATCCAAGTTTCCTGATGGTGTAGTAATAACAAAGGCAAAGCAATAATAAAGGACAAGGCAATGAAATAAAAAAAAAGATTTATTTTATTTAGTTACTAGGGTTGGCAAAGGCACAGGTGGTACAATGCAAATAAATGGCGAAGTCCAGTGTGACAGGAAGAGAAGGGAAAGTGTGAGAACCAAAGAGGAATGAGGAAAAACTAGGGGTTAGAATGGATCGTTTGGGCAAAGAATGAGAAAATTTTGTGAGACATTGGAAAATTGGAAGCATTCAGGGATCTTGGTCCTTTTCTAGAGAAGAATCCTATTGTCCTATATTATTATGTCAGTGAACACATGTGGGGGTCTCTAAAGTCAAGGGATCATCCCCACAATGAGAGAGCCCAATAATAGTTCTGCCAAATACCACAGAGACCCCCAGCTTCTGAGATCCCCAAGCTTTGTGGTTCCTGAGTGAGGAGACACAGAAACCGCAGTGTAGGATTTGGTATTGACCTTTTTAATCCCTGTACATGGAACATGTGAGATTTCGCACAGACTTGAAGCCTGCATAGATCTGACTTGGTGTTTTTCAGACTCTGCCCCTCACCTTCTCTGTATGTAGGTCTTTGCTGGAGCCCTGTGTATGGTGAACCACGGCTTTCCTACCTGGGCTCCAAACCCAGTGCTTCTAATCCTGCCTTCCAGATTTTACTCTTAGCTGACCCATTGGCATCCTATCCCAGGATCATCAATTCAGAATCTCCATCACATTTGGGTGCAGTGGATCATGTTTATAATCTCAGCACATTGGGAGGCCATGGCAAGATCACTTGAGTCCGGGAGTTTGAGACCAGCCTGGGCAATGTGGTGGCTGTCTCTACAAAAAATAAGAAAAAAAATTAGCCTGGCATGGTGGCATGTGCCTGTGGGGCCAGCTACTCAGGAGGCTGAGGTAGGAGGATCTCTTGAGCCTAGGAAGTTGATGCTGCAGTGAGCCAAGATCCCGCCACTGCACTCCAGCCTGGGTGACAGAGCAAGATCCTGTCTCAAAATAAATAAAGAATCTCCATCACCAATGAGTATTTATCGGGTGACCACAAGGTACAATAACTCCCCATGTACACTCTGAGGTGGAAGAAAAAAGACCAGTTTGGAGAAAGGATACATTTACAAACAGATAACTTGTCTCATACTCCACAGGAAATCAATGACTTTCTCCTTTTATCTTCGTCACCACCACCACCACCATTTTTATCATCATCATCACCATCATCATGATACAAATAGATATTCCACTTGTGGCTCAACTAGGCTGACAGCTTTATGTGTAATATGTTATATAATCTTTCTCCCAATATTGTAAAGAGAGCATTATTTATCATCCCCTTTGTACAGATGAGGAAACTGTGGGTTAGTTTGCTCAAGGCTAAGCATCTGGGGAGTGATGCACCCGGCAGTCAAGTCTAGAGCCTGCCACCTTACTTATTAGCCTACGCTCTTGCTTAAATCTTCTACTTCTCCTTATCGTCTTATTTTTCCTAGCTCAAACATGAGTTCCCCTACAGGTTCAGTTGAGGTACATAGCAGGTGTTCAATAAATAATATTTGTTCAGTTTATTTGAAATGGGCTCACTGATACTCACAGCTGCATCATGAATCCACTGGCCTTATGGAGCCTGCTTTGGAGGGTTTTATCTTCATCACTTCATCCTTTCTTTCTTTTTGAGAGAGAGTCTCACTCTGTCGCCCAGGCTGGACAGCAGTGGTGCGTGGATCCCTTCTTTTTTTTTCTTTTTCTTTTTTTTTTTGAGACGGAGTCTCGCTCTGTTGCCAGGCTGTAGTGCAGTGGCACGATCTCGGCTCACTGCAACCTCCACCTCCCAGGTTCAAGCGATTCTCCTGCCTCAGCCCCCCGAGTAGCTGGAACTACAGGCGCACACAACTACACCCAGGTAATTTTTATATTTTTAGTAGAAACGGGGTTTCACCATGTTAGCCAGGATGGTCTCGATCTCTTGACCTCGTGATCTGCCCGCCTTGCCCTCCCATAGTGCTGGGATTTTAGGCGCGAGCCACTGAGCTGGGCCTGTGGGATCCCTTCTTTCATCAGTTGAGGTCCTCCAATCAGCTGGCCAGCTTTGAGCTATGTGAAGTAACACATTTTCAAGCCTCGAGCCCTGGGCCACTGTGACCCAGTGTGGGGAAAAGAACAGAGCAAATTCTCATTATTGGCAGCTCAGTATTTTATCCACAGCGGATGGGGACATACAAGACTCCGAGGCACAGGCGGCTGCCAGCCTGACTCAATGTCTTGGCACTCTTTATGATTGTCACGGAAAAGCTGAATCCAGAATGAACATCTGCCCAGGCTAGTCAGAGAGGAAACAGCTCTTGGTTAGCTAATTAATTGCTTTTTCATCTGCATCAGATGATTCTGTTTTAGTGCAGTGGCTTTAACACAAGGGTCTGGGAGCCTGGATTTACTCTTTTCACATTTCCCGGGTGGTAGTAGTAGGTCCTTGTACCTCCCAGCCCAGGTCCTATCCTGTCTGGCTGGCTCCTTGAAGAAGAAAAAGACCTTACATTTGTCTAGGCAGACTTATTGTTTCTTGAAAGAGTGAGCATCTGAGCTGGAGGCCTTTATAGCCTATAGTTTTTGAGAGTGGGGTCCACATGTGCCTCTCACTATAGTTCAGATGACTTCACCCATGATGTACCCAGCACCCACTGCATGTAATGACAGAACACGGGTTCTTCCAACCTAGTCTGGTGTGTCTGTGTGATGTGAGAGGGGAGGGCAACAGATAAGATTTATACACAGAAGCAATAATGGAACAATTCAAAATAATGTGTGTTCAAGGGCTAAATTGCTTAGCAGTTGTGCAGCTACAGGGAGAGAGCAGTTAAACCCACAAAGTCCTTGGAGGATAAAAGAAATTTAGAGAAATGAAGAGGACCTTCTCGGAAGGACAACATGTACTGAGTGGTGGAGGTGGCACTGAGAATCCCGAGTGTGAGGAGGGCTAGGCTTTCTACAGTATAGTCTGGGAAGTAAGAAGACTTGCTATAATGGAGCCCAGGGTTCATGGTGGGGAACCCCATGTTTCCTTCTCCTAGCATTTTTCCAGAGCCTTCGTGGCATCACTGGCCCGTGTTCCAACTGTCCCCTGCATACAGTTCTCTCAAGCTGTTTTTAACACTTGATTACCTTTAGCCCTTTATAACTGTGTTCCCCATTTTTAGACAGTAATCTGCTTGAAGCTGAGGACCGTGGCTTATTTGTCTTTGCCTGGCACAGAAAACATGATCCATAAATGTGTGTTGAATAAATGAATGAATAAACACTTCATTGGAGGGGAATTGAATGAATAGACTGGCTCTAGAATGAAACATGCTATTTGTGCCAGGCATTCTGACTCATTCTGCCTTCAGATGAACAGGGGTGGCATTTTGGGCTTACAGTAATTTATTCAATCATTTATGTACTCAAAAATTGTGTGTTGAAGGCCTACTGTGTTCTCAACACTAATATAGAAGCCATTTTATCAACAGTGGTAAAACAGATAAACTCTTATTCAGGTGGAGCTGACATTCTTATAAGAAGGATAGATAGGCTAGGCACGGTGGCTCACGCCTATAATCCCAGCACTTTGGGAGGCCGAGGCAGGCGGATCACGAGGTCAGGACATCGAGACCATCCTGGCTAACAAGGCGAAACCCTGTCTCTACTAAAACTACAAAAAAATTAGCCGGGCGTAGTGGCAGGAGCCTGTAGTTCCAGCTACTCAGGAGGCTGAGGCAGGAGAATGATGTGAACCTGGGAGGCGCAGCTTGCAGTGAACCAAGATCAATAGCGCCACTGCACTCCAGCTTGGGCAACAGAGGGAGACTCTGTCTCAAAAAAAAAAAAAAAAAAAAGGATAGATACTGAGGCCTGCTGGAGAATTAGTGAGGCTCTATGCAAAATGGAAATTTAGGGTCTTTTGTTCAAATAGCAGGAGAAGAGTGGTGTTGTTAAAGGTATTAAAATATAAAGTTTTTTTTCTTTGTTTTCTGCAGTTTCCCTCTCAACTTGTCATGGCATTTTAAAATTTGCTATATAAGATCCCTCTAAGAAAAATGATCATTTAAAAATTATCACCATAAATTTTATCATTTATGTTTATGTTGTATAATGCCAGTTTTAAGTATAAGCATGAGAGTATTTAATGAAATTACAAAATTCATATTTTATAGCTCATACATGTGTGTGGACTTCGTTTTTTAGCAGAACAGTGAAAACTGCATAAAACTAATTCAATTATTTTTATGTCATTTCCTAATCTACGACATTCTACCAACACTGCCCACCTTTGGCATGCTGAGTGAAGAAGGTCTAAAAAGACTATGGGTTGCCCAATCTTTCCCTTTCCTTCTATGCCATTATTTTCTGTGTATGTGTGTAATTGAGGCACTGACAGTCCCCCGAGGCAAAATGAGAACTTGCTTCAAATGTAGAAAGAAAGCAATGGAGGCCGGGCGCGGTGGCTCAAGCCTGTAATCCCAGCACTTTGGGAGGCCGAGACGGGCGGATCACGAGGTCAGGAGATCGAGACCATGCTGGCTAACACGGTGAAACCCCGTCTCTACTAAAAAATACAAAAAATTAGCCGGGCGAGGTGGCGGGCGCCTGTGGTCCCAGCTACTTGGGAGGCTGAGGCGGGAGAATGGCGTGAACCCGGGAGGCGGAGCTTGCAGTGAGCTGAGATCCGGCCACTGCACTCCAGCCTGGGCGACAGAGGGAGACTCCGTCTCAAAAAAAAAAAAAAAAAAAAAAAAAGAAAGAAAGCAATGGAGTTCCAATAAACACAAATGACCACGGAACCTTATCATATCTTCTTTTTTTTTTTTTTTTTGGAGACGGAGTCTTGCTCTGTGCCCCGGGCTGGAGTGCAGTGGTGTGATCTTGGCTCACTGCAACCTCCATCTCCAAGATTCAAGCAATGCTTGTGCCTTGGCCTCTGGAGTAGCTAGGACTACAGGGATGCGCCACCACGCCCGGTTACCTTTTTGTATTTTTAGTAGGGACAGAGTTTTACCATGTTACCTAGGACGGTCTCGAACTCCTGAGCTCTGACAATCCACCCACCTCGGCCTCCCAAAGTGCTAGGATTACAGGCATGAGCTACCGCTCCCAGCCCCTATCATATCTTTTCTTACTCATGTTACTTCCCTGTACTGTATTAGGATTGGCTTAGAATGTGCCTTTCTAGAACCACTGTATATTGAAAAAGAACCACAAAACCTTTGACCTTCTTTCCACTATGTCTTTTCCAGTATGTGTCTTCCTAAAAGGGAGCTCTGAAAAGCCCACGACAGTCTTGTAGATGTTCATTAGAAAAGCTTAGACCCAGAATATATGCTCGCCCGCATGGCTCAGTGATACGGGAATTAAAGGATTCTTGAGTAAAGGGAATGAGTGTATTTGTCTTTGTGGCAAGGGTGTTGGGGAGATACTGGAGGATATGCGACAATGTGTGTGGGTGGTGAGTGCATGTCATGCCTGGGTGAGGCTTAGAAGGGGTGTGGTATGTGTTCCTGTGCGTATCCCTGTATGTGTGTGTGGCGGGGGGGTGGTATTTGTTGCACATGTTTTGTGTGTCTGTGTGATTGGTAGATAGGGTTTGTGGTGTGTTTGTATATGTGTGCAATATGAAATGAATGTTAGTTTTAGTTTTCTCAGCATACTTTTCTCTGGGCTGTGTAGCCCGCATCTTTTGTTTCCCCTGAAATGCCAGTCTGTTCTCATGTTCTTCTAAGTAAAATAACATGCAGCTTTTAGACATTCACAAACAAAACCCAGTGGTTTTTACTGAGTCAAGTGTTCCCTGGGGCTTTGCTTTTTTTTTTTTTTTTCCTCCTCTCCTTCCTGTAAATCCATTTTATGCGTTGGAGCTAGAAGATGACATCTTGTTACATCATGTTAGACAGCACCATAATTTTTTCCAGCAAACCATTTCCAATCTGGCTAAGCAGACAGAACTGAACAATGACAACCCAGCAGAAATAAAGGATCGGCTCGCAGCCCTGCAGGGTGGACTCGGAGGAGCCTTGTCCCCAGATCTGAGGTTGACTCGCTGTGTTTTAAGTCTTAACTTCTTAGATTGGGGAGGAAGAAATCTGTTCAGGTTCGCAGCTCTTCCAGTGATAATGCACAGTCTTTCTCTGCTGGAGCTGAGGATGCCTGTTGTGGGGAGGGGCCTCTGCAAAGGGAGGGAGCAATAGGGTGAGACTGATGGCTTGCCTGAGGTCCTTTCTATACTATGCACAGGTCAGGCCTGTCTTTTGCTTCCCAGCTGCAGCTGCTATTTATAGTCCTGTCTCTGTTTGCTATTCTGCCTGTGACCCCTGTAGTCAGCTCAAGGCCTGTGTTTAAAAAGAGCTCTTCTATGCTTATGTTCAAGCCCACCACGGAGGCTTTCCTTTAGCAATCTGTGTGCCAAAACTCAGTGAAAGGGCTCTGCAGGTCCCCTCCCCACCTCCTTGTATGCCATGCATCAGATCGGGCGTCAGGGTTCCCTCAATGCTGCCCTGCATCTCCACCTGCAGTCTGTGTTGTGGTGAGAATTAGTTCTAGGTGGGAGTTGTGCTGTATCTCTTACTTATTGTGGGTGACCTGCCAGAGTGTCCCTTCCAAACAAATCTCATTATGTCAGCCTTTGGCCTAAAAATATTCACTAACTTACTAGCTGTACTGCCTAGATAACTAAGACAAAAAACTTTAGGATCTATAAAGTCAGGGATGCGTATGAATACCAAACTCAGAGCCAGGTGATCCAGGTTTGAACCATAATTCCAAACTATGTGACTCTGAGCAAGTCGGTGACACTCTCTGAGCTTCCCCATCCTGCTTGCAAAGAGATTGCCTGCTTCGCAGGGGTGGGGATGCTGCGAGGACTAGGATGAGAAAGTAACCTGGAAGCCCCCCTACTTGCACATTCTGCTAGCTCAACTTCTCAGACTTCCCAAAAGAATGTGGCAACAAATGAAGGTGGGGAGCAATTGAGATGCTCTGGAGATCACAGAGAAAAAGATTGCTAGGTTTGACTCCATCCGCCAGTAATGGATTTTTTTTTTTAAATTGAAAAATACTTAAGATTGAAACTTAGAAAGTATGTGTATATATTGTAAATTTAACACAGGTCAATAAAAATCAGTTGAACACATACTGCATTCCAGTCAATGTAGTCAACACCAGAGATATCAAGAACACACAGAAATAATTCGAACAAAATGTTTTTGTGATTCTTATCACAAAAAGGGGAATTATATCAAAACAACCACAAAGAGGATCCAGAACTCAATCTCACTATATAAATTTAAAATGTGATAAATATGAGAGTAAGAAAAGATTATTTAATAAGAACTATGTGTATCACTGGTCATAAATTTGGAAAATATTTTGTTTAGATCAATTCTTTATATCATATCATATAGAAAATGGCAATGGGCTAAGAATCATATATAAATAGACAAATTATGTGACGAAACTACAAAAATTCAGCATAGACACAGCCAGATCAATAGAGAAATAGGTTCTCAATTTTGGAGCAACAGAACAAATCATGAAGATTGACAGGCCCAAATAAATATTTTAAGAGCTTTCAAGTAGTGAAAACTGGTAACTCTAATATAAAATACCAACAGAGACTGCAGAAATATTTTTATCAATCATGGTAAAGGGTATGTACTGATACTTTAAAAATTATTCATTAAAAAATATAAAATAAAACATCGAGATTTCAATAGATGAATAAAAAAAAGAACAAGTAATTTACAAATTTACAAACAAGAAACTATAGATTGCCCATAAACCCCAGAAAAAGTTTGTCGTTATAATTAAATAAGTGTAGACTACAGCAACATCAAAACATCAATTTACATTGTTAAATAAAAGGAAGTTAAAATGTGATGGTCAATGATGGTCTGGTTGTGAGTGACACTGGAGAGCCATACATTACCGATGCCAATGTGAATTCTTATCACCTGTCTGAAAAATAAAATGACAATGCATACCAAAACCCATAAAAATATTCACACCCGTTGAGCTTAATGTCAGTCTCCAAAGAGTTTATACTAAGGAAGAAATAAAAAACAGAAAAGCTTCGTGATTGACATTGTTTAAATTTTCTTTAATAGTCAAAATTGATGATAAATTAAATGCTGAACAAAAGGGGCACAGCAAGGAAAAGTATGATGACTATGACCCTTAAGAACACTATGTAGGTATTAAAATAATGATAATAAAAAGGTTAAAATACAGAAATGTTTATGATAAAATAATTAAAATTAGGCTGGACATGGTGGTCCATGGATCACACCTGTAATCCCAGCACTTTTGGAGACCAGGGCAGGAGCGCTGCCTGAGGTCAGCAGTTTGAGACCAGCCTGAGCAACATAGTAGGACCTCATCTCTACAAAATTATTTTTTAAAAATTAGCTGGGCACGGTGGTGTGAGCCTGTGGTCCCAGCTACTTGGGAGGCTGAGGCCAGAGGATCACTTGAACCAAGGACTTTGAAGCTGCAATGGGCTATGACTGTGCCACTGCATTCTAGCCTGAACAACAGAGGGAGACTCTGTCTCTAAAAAAAAAAGATAAAAGATAAAGTATAAAATTTAATATTATATAAATACAGTATAATAATTATAATTATGTAGAATGAGTTATACATTTTAACAGAACCAAAAGAAACTATGCAAAAGTATAAAAATAGTTGTATTACATTATGCAATTATGATTGTTTTTTAATTAAAAAGAAAGATTCCTTAATTGTGCTATACTGACTTGATTTGGCCAAAAAAAAAAAATTTTTTTTAATTAACAAGTAAAAATTGTACATATTTATGATGTACAACATGACACTTTAATATATGTATACATTGTAGAATGGCTAAATCAAGCTGTTTAACGTGCATTACTTCACATGCTTTTTTTTTTGTGGTGAAAACACTTAAAATCTACACTCTCGGCGACTTTGAAGGATACGATATATTGTCATTAACTGTAGTCACCGTGATATACAATAGATCTATTGAATTTATTCCTCCTAACTGAAATTTTGTGTCCTTTGGTCAACATCCCCCCATTTCCCCCACCCCACCCTCGGTATCTGATAATCACCATTTTACTCTCTATTTCTGTAAGTTTGACTTTTTTAATACTCCATGTAAAAGTGGGATGATGTGATATTTGTTGCCCTGTGCCTGGCTTATTTCACTTGACATAATGTCCTCCGGGTTCATCCATGTTGCCACAAGTGACAGGATTTTCTTCTTTTTCAAAGTGGTTTAGTATTTCATTGTAAATGTACAATGCATTTTCTTTATTCCTCTGCTGATGGATACTTAGATTGATTCCATATCTTGGCTACTGTGAATAGTGCTGCAGTGAATATGGGAGTGCAGAGAGCTCTTTGATATACTAATTTCTTTTTCTTTTTTTTTTTTTGAAATGGAGTCTTGCTCTGTCACCCAGGTTGGAGCACAGTGGCATGATCTTGACTCACTGCAACCTCTGCTTCCTGAGTTCAAGAGATTCTCCTGTCTCAGCCTCCCAAGTAGTTGGGATTACAGGCACCCGCCACCACGCTGGGCTAATTTTTGTATTTTTTTTAGTAGAGACTGGGTTTCGCCATGTTGGCCAGGCTGGTCTCAAACTCCTGACCTCAGGTGATCCGCCCACCTCAGCCTCCTAAAGTACTGGGACTACAGGCGTGAGCCACCATGCCTGGCCTGACATACTAATTTCTTGCCTTTGAATAAATATCCAGTAGTGGGATTGCTGGACGGTATGGCAAGTCTATTTTTAATTTTTTAAGGAACCTCCATACGGTTTCTCATAATGGCTATACTAACCTACATTCCCACTAACAGAGTACAGGGCTCCCTTTTCCCCATATCGTCGCCAACACTTATCTATCACTTTTTGGGTGATAGCCATGCTAACAGTTGTAGGTGACATTTTGTTGTGGTTCTAATGTGCATTTCCCTGATGATTAGTGAGTGATGTTGAGCAACCTGTTTGCCATTTGTATGTCTTCCTCTTTTTTTATTAAAATTTTTTTCTCTTAAATTTTATTTAATTACTTTTTAAAATTTTTCTTGTAAAGATAGGGTCTCACTCACTATGTTGCCCAGTCTGACCTCAAACCCCTGGCCTGAAGCAATCTTCCTGCCCCGCCTCAACTTCCCAATGTGCTAGGATTACAAGCATGAGTCACAGCACCTGGCCCTTGGCTCATTTTTTAATCAAGTTGTTTGTTTGTTGTTTTAGTATTGAGTTATTTGAGTTTCTTACACATTTTGGATAGGAAAAAAATATTAAGAAGAAGAGAAAAAAATCCTCTTCATATTGGCCTGAACTTAAATTCTGGGTATATTTTTATTTTAGTTCTTGCTACTTCTATTTTGACCTGTTGTTTGTAGACAGATCCTCCCATCCTCATCCCCAGCTCCACCACAGGGCAAATTCCAATGATCTGGCTGCCACTGGCTTCCTGATAGTGTTCTTTGTGTTACTGTGACCGTGGAAGCAAACAAGAAAGGAAATGCTTTATTCTGATCACTTCAGGATTCCCAGCTTCCCTTTCTCCATCCTATAGCAGCATCCCTCTTGGCCCCACAGGGCCTGCTTGAGAAGGGCGCATGCAGCCAGCCCTGGTCACGTGCTCAGCTGTGTCACAATAGTGAGAGGAAAGATCAGGCTAGCTGTTTACAAGTACATAATCTCAGCATAGGCAAGTAGTATGGAGAAGGTTGAAAAAGAATTCCTGAAGGAATTAAGAGTTATCTCTTATTCCTCTTCCTTTCTATTTTCTAGTTTCTTTCTTAGGGCCAATTCTTGAGTCACTATTCTTTTCTGTAAGTTGACCCTATGTGCACCTACACGTCTGTTCAGCAGTCTTGTAGTGCCCCACTCCATTCCACGCCCACAGCTTACAAAGATGTACAAGATACAGTCCCTGATTTCAAGGAGCTTGCTCTACAGCAGGAAAATAGACATTAAACCAAAATTCTTCCCTATAGAAATGTGCTAACTCCCAAGACTGAAATCTGGCATCACACTCTGGGAAACATCAAGAAGGTTCTGGCCCAACCTGGACATTTGGAGATGGCATGAGGTGGGGAGCAAAGTGGGGTTGGAGAGAATGGGGTGCGATGAGATGGAATAAAGGATGCTTGAGACAGAGGAAACAATATTAGCCAAGACCAGCCTGAAAGGAAACAAGCAGAGTGAGTTTAAGGAAAACTATCTTTCAGCTCCCTGATGCTTTTAAAAATGAAAGCTATTTTAGTGGCTGAGACCAGGATCGACTCCTTTCAGTCTATTTATTTATTTATTTATTTATGAGGACAGTGGCTTGCTCTGTCACCCAGATGGAGTGCAATGGTACCATCATAGCTCACTGTAGCCTGGAACTTCTGAACTTGAGGGATCCTTCCACCTCAGTCTTTTGAGTAGCTAGGATGATGGGTGCACACCACCATCGCTATCCTTTCAGTCCTTTTAATTATCCAGCTCTGCTGGAGAAGCCTCTCTCTCTGACAGCACAGTTGGAGTAGAATGCAGCGGAGCGATCATAGCTCACTATAACCTTGAACTCCTGAGCTCAAGCAATCCTCTTGCCTCAGCCTCCTGAGTAGCTGAAACTACAGGCAAATGCCTGTATTTTTATTTATTTATTATTTATTTATTTGTAGAGACTGAGTCTTGCTTTTTTGCCCAGGTTGGTCTCAAACTCCTGGCCTCAAGCCAAACTCCCACTTCTTCTCCTAAAGCACAGGGATTATAGGTCTGAGCCACCACGTCCAGCTCCAGGCAATTTCTATTTGTGAAAATGCTTAGATGTTGTTAACTTTTCCTGGATGAATTCTGAGGTGTGTATGAAGAACTCAGGTTAATGTAATTGCTATATTTTAAAAAAAAAAAACACTTGGTATTATCAAGTTTTCTGTATCTGAGGAATGAACCAATGAGTTTATTTCAAGTGCTATATACAAGAAGGTAGCAGTTAAAAAATAATAAATAATTGATTTTTAACAAGAGGGACATGATCATTCAATAGAAAAAGATGGGTCTCTTCACCAAATGGTGCTGAGACCACTGGATATCCACATACAGTAGAATAAATTTGAACCCTAAGTCTCACTTCATATATGATAATTAATTCAAAATAAATTGAAGACTCAAATAGCAGAGCTAAAACTATAAAGCTGTTAGAAGGAAACAGTTATACATCTTCATGACCTTGTATTAGGCAATGGTTTCTTAGACATGGCACTAGAGCACATGCAAAAAAATTAAAAAATAAAAAAAGGAACAGAGAAAGTAGAGAAATTGGACTTTATCAAAATTAAAGACTTTTGTGAATCAAAGGCCACTACCAAAAAGGTGAAAAGGCAACCCACTGAATGGGAGAAAATACTTAAAATCTGATAAGAGTCTAGAATATATAAATAACTTTTATAACTCAACAACAATAAGACACACAACACAATTTAGATGTGGGCAAATGACTGGAATAGGCATTTCTCCAAGAAGATATACAAATGGCCAATATACAAATGGCCAATAAACTCATGAAAATATTCTTAACATCATTAGTCATTAGTGAAAAATGCAATAAAAAATCAAAATAAGATTCTACTTTACACCCATTACGATAGCTATAATAAAAATAAAAAATAAACAGAAAGTCACAAGAATTGGTGACGATGTGAAGAAATTAAAACCCTCATATACTGCTAGTGGAATGTAAAATGGCACAGCTGCTATGGAAAATAGTTTGGCAGTTCCTCAAAAAGCTAAACATAGAATTACCAATAACCCAACACTTCCACTCCTAAGTATATACAAAGGAGAATTGAAAACATATGTCTGCACATAAACCTGTACACGAGTGTTCACAGCAGCATGATTCATAACAGCCAACAAGTGGAAACAATCTAAAAGTTCATCAACTGATGAAGGGATATGCAAAATGCAGTCTAGCCATAAAATGGGATATTATTTGGTCATAAAAAGAATTGAAGTACCGATACATGCTGCAACATAAATGATACTTAAAAACATTACACTAAGTGAAGAAGCAAGATGCAAAAGGCCACATATTGTGTAATTACGTTTATACGAAATATCCAGAATAGGCAAATCTGTAGAGACAGAAAGTAAGTTAGTGATTCCTTAGGTGTCGGGGCCGGGGAGAAAGGGATGAGGAGCTAATGAAGGGAAGAGGGATGAAGAACTTTCATTTTGATGTGATGAAAATCTTCTGGAAATAGATAGTAATGATGGCTGCACAAGTTTGTGAATATACTAAAAACCACGGAACTGTACACTTTAAAATAGTCAGATGTTATGTGAATATTATCTCAAAAAAATTTTTAAAAAGGAATGCAGAGAGACTTTAAACTTTACTACACTGAACCTAAGCTGGCACTTGGGACTCTACTGTGACCATAAGTGAGATGTTACAATTTGAGAAGCACTTTATGCTAAGGTTTCAGCTGGGAATGGTGGGAAAACACCAGTAAGACATTGGCTCTATCCTCAAGGTGCTCATTCCCTGTTTGAAGACACAGGTCCATTGCACTAACTAGAACGCAAGCCAGAAGACAGTAAATGCCACCGTGGAGAGAGGTGGTTCTGCTGGAATGCAAGGGCAGGAGTGGTATATTCTCACTGAAGGAAGACGGGAAGGCCTTACAGAAGAGGAGACATTGGAATTGGGCTTCTAAGGATGAGTAGGAGTTTAACAGGTGGAGAAGGTGGGGGAAGAGCCATCTAGGCAGTGGGGCCAACTTGAGCAGAGGTCTGGAGGTATATAAAGCATTCAAAGATATTCACATTAAGTGGAGGGTATGATTAAAGCTATGGTTTCTCTCTTCTTCTAGCTAGCACTCAGTCATTGCTTTTTATTAAACATCATAACCATTATCCACATTGATCCTTGGCTTTCGTCTCACAGAATATGAGCCTCCGATGTAAAAGTAGAGAAACAGAAATGTTGTTGAGCCTTGGTAAGGCTCGGCAACATTTCTTAAGTTCTCTTGCTGTGTCCACATCCTTTTTTTTTGTGAGACAGTGTCTCGCTCTGTTGCCCAGGCCAGAGTGCAATGGTGCGATCTCGGTTCACTGCAACCTCTGCTTCCTGGGTTCAAATGATTCTCCCTGCCTCAGCCTCCCGTGTAGCTGGGATTACAAGCACCCACCACCATGCCTGGCTAATTTTTGTATTTTTAGTAGAGATGGGGTTTTGCCATGTTGGCCAGCTGGTCTCGAACTCCTGACCTCAGGTAATCTGCCCCCTTTGGCCTCCAAAGTGCTGGGATTACAGGCATGAGCCACTGTGCTAGGCCTCCATATCCTTCTTAGGGTTGTCTGCACACTGGGACATTTTCAGCCCATGGCTCTGCTCCTGCATGTCTCTCCATTCTGAGAAGCCCTCTTTGCTGCAGTGACTGGCTCCATCCACCTGCCAGACAGACAAGTTTTTCTTCCCTCTTGAAAAGGCTTTTGCATGATGGAGGAGGAAACCAGGGAGGAGGGAAAGAGACACATCTTATTCTCCTGAGAAAAGTCATCCTGACTGTCTCCATTGGCAGCTGGCTTTATTTGGCTTCTATTTGGATGGTGAACCCATTGCCTTGAGGAGCTTGGGGAGACAAGTGCTTCTGTAAGAGGAGTTTGGTACCTAATGAATTGTTCAGTGAGGAATGCTAAGCAGAAAGCATTCTGGAAGGAAAGACATATTTTCAGTATTGAGCCCTGAGGCTCCTAATGCCTCCCAGACGAAAAACTAACAGAGTGATCCTCCCAAGTGTGCATGACTGACATTTGCTCCCCAATGCACTAAGCATAAGCCTGTTTTATTGTGTTTACAATTTTGTATCTTCAGACCGTAACTGATTTATTGCAAACATGAATGTCCTAGACAGTGGAGATGTCCAGTCTTTTCTCTAAAGCCAGAGCTAATCCTGCACCAGAGATCCAGTGTGATGAACTCTTCAGTGTTCCCAGACCTCATGTGCTTATGAGAGATCAGGACAGGGAGACATCTGGTCTCAAGTAGCTCTACCCGGGGTAGAATATTGTCCTACCCAGGAAATGATCTTGGCAAATGAAGCCTGTGTGCCTGCCTGGGATTCAGCCTCCTGCCCTGTGACCCCTGCGTATAGAGCAGAGGACTACGCAGTGTTGTAAATATGCTCCTCCCAAATCCAAATAGGAGATGTGGGATTTAACACTATCTTCTCCTTGAACCACTTGATAATTTTTTTTCAATCCCAAGAAAACTTAATTCCTGTTCCACGGTCTCTAGTTCTCTGAGGGATAAATGCTCTGAAATGTAGACAAGGACCAGATGTGCAGCGGATGGGTCAGTCGGTACTGGGAGGGAGGAGGAGGGAGAAGGGAGGAGAGAGAAGCAGGCCTGAATGTCATTACTTGCAAGGGTCAGGGGGGTCAGTGACAGTGGCAAGAAACAGATTTTTCCAGCTGCTTTCAGGCTGAGATTTGTACTGCATAATCTGAATGCTTTTATCTGTTTCTGAAAATAGACAGGAATTTTTTCCACAGGCTGCTCCAATCTGGCTATGGAGACGTGAGGGAGGATTGCAGGGAGACAGTTGTATGTAGTCCAATAAGTATGTTTTGTGACCCCCCCCATCCCGCCCAAACAAAATGAGCCTTTCTCCATTTTGGCTCTGTGGAGCCACATTATCTTAAAGCCTCTCAGAGTCAGGAGTCAAAAGTGCTGGACATACTTTCCATTCTGAATTTTGTGTAGCTTCTGATATCTTGAGCTATTGTTTATTTTTACTTAAATAGTCAGGATAAAAGGCCTTTGTGAGTTCCTAAGTACCTGTCCAGATACTGGTTTCTTGAGTCTGCACAGAAGGGCATATATGGGAAACACGAACAACACAAAAGAAAATGGTTTGATCAGAAATTACAGTTTACAGTGATTACCAATTCCACAAATCATATTCTCCTCCTTTATCCTGAATTTAGACTACAAAGAAGCATCACAAATTATTGACAAAGATATTCTGGAAGGTTAACTCTGGATTAAATCAGACTTCATCTCTCTCAGCAGCTGGTCCCTCTCATCTAAGATCAAAAGGATCTTGAACCTTCCGAGTGAACTGCTGTCAAGCAAACAGCAGGAGAACCTCTAATATTATTTACATAGCATTTTCTTTTTCCAATTATGTATTGGTTTCTTCTTGGTGCAAGCCTAGCTTATAAATGTGGAAACCAAGACACAGGGAAAGAAAAACAATGTTAAAGGTCAGGTAGAGAGTCAGAAAGGGAACTGAGAATAAGACAAGCTCCTTTTAACCCACAGATAAATGTGTCTAGATATCACCTCTACTTACTGCAACAATCCTTTTCAATCGCTATTCACCCATCTACCAAGAATATGAAGTCATTTGTGCTGAGGGTGCAGTAAAGCATGCCAACTTCATTTTCCAACCTGGAGTTTCTTGGGCCTATAGGAAACCGATTAGAGTCTTTGAGACTGGTACATTTGGGGACCTTGTTTGCAACGTTCCTCTGAAGTAGAACTTGTAATGAATGGAAGCAAGAGAAGAGTGCCAGATTATTCTGGAATGCTGTCAATATCCTGTGTCTCTAAGATTCTGTTGTTGTCCTTATGCCCAAAGAGCCTCATGATTAACTCAGGTACCTGTGAGGAGGAAAAAGTAGAAACACGAACTCTCATAGTCACTTACTGCAGGCCAAGGTCTCTGTCTAGGAACTGCTATTTGTGAGTCAATTTCTTGATGATGTGTTTTTTTCTGCTCCATACCATGCTGGGTGTCAAGTGGAATGTCTTGTTTATCAGTCCTCCAGGACCCCCACACCTGGTACTTGTGGCATCACGACGATTGTCATAGTCTATGGGAAGGTGACTACAATCTGCTGTGTGTATAATGCTGTGTGACTCCCAGTTGTCAGCCACTCAGTCATTAAGCAGAAGAAAGAATGGGAAGGCATAGAGATCAGAGGGAGAAGGACAAAGAGATACAACGAGAGTGACAGGAAGGAAGAAAAAATGACTGAGAAACTCATAATGCAAAGTGGGTAATGGGTTTTGAAAATAACAGGGTGAGCCAAAGAGAAAGGGACAAATGATTTAGCAGAGAGACTGGAACATATACTGGTACCTCCACCTACTGTACCCCAAGCCTTGTGTTGAACCTGGAAAAACAGTCTGGCCCTGCCAGGGA
Organism: Papio anubis; assembly: GCF_008728515.1. Taxonomy (NCBI): domain Eukaryota; kingdom Metazoa; phylum Chordata; class Mammalia; order Primates; family Cercopithecidae; genus Papio; species Papio anubis. The sequence goes on along the minus strand of NC_044989.1, from coordinate 30,224,325 downwards.
CTCCCAAGCACAACCAAACACAGAGCTTCAAAGGAAAGAAGAGCAGGAAGTTGGTGGGTTTCAGGTGCTTGGAAAAGAAGTAGGCTGACATCTGACTCATCCTATTCAACTGAAAGCACCTAGCACACACACAAGCTTTCAGATGAGATCATCTGGTCGTGACTTGCAAAAGACTCTGATTTGGTGGCGTATGGGGCTAGGTACTTTATCAACATTTTTCCTTACTCTTCCCAGCACAGCAAAAGGTGGGTAGAATTGCAGCTCCTTTATAATAATAAGTAATGTTATGGAAAGGAAAAATGAAGTATAGAGAAGGGATAGAGAAGGGACAGACTTTAAAAAGGATACTAAATATCAAGAAATACAAACACACACACACAATAATAAGAAAAACAAACACACACACACACATACACACAGACAAACAGACATTGTTCTCCTTGATCCCTTGAGAGGTAATACGGTAGGACAGACAACACATGTGCTTGAACATCAGAAAGACGTAGGCCTAAGCCTACTTTTGCCACTTACTGACCTTGAGCAGTTGGTTTAACCTCTTTGATCCTCAGTTTTTTCATCTGTACAGTGGGAAAATAATTCCTACCATTCAGGGATCTTGTGAGGGCTGACGATGAGATGCGTACAGTGCCTGGCATTGGTTAGGAGATCAGTGACTGTCAGCCAGGATTATTCTACTCTCTGTTAGCTTCTAGCAGCAGTGTGAGGACTCACTTCTCCACCTCCCTAGTAATTGTTGTTTTATGGTACTTTGGAAAGGAGCTTCAAGTTCATTTGGTTCAAGTCATTCCTTTTGTGGTCCAGAAAGGTGGGTGGCTGATTCAACATCACAGCTGGGAGGTAGATCAGTGGCAAAGCTGGGTTGGCACACCTGGCTTCCCAGACAATACTGCTTCCTCCTTACCTGTCTGCTTCTGCAAAAATGATGACTGGAACATCTTTGTAATAAGTCTTCAGAAGAAAAAATATTGATAAAAATAAATGAACCAGAGGCCTCCCCTTTCATTACTTTGCGATCCCTTTACACACCTGGGTTGTTGTGCAAAGCAGATAAGCTCTCCATCTTGTGGGTGCTAACACGGGCATCAGGGAGATTTCTTACCATTGTGCAGGCAGCCCTATCAAACCTTCACATGAGCTTTTTTTTTTTTTTTTTTTTTTGCTTTCCTGGTGGAAGCAGTAGCAGTGACTTGCTGCTATGGGATGCTCCGTCCACTAGCCTTGGCTTATGGGAATCCATCCAATGACTGTGCAGGAAGTCATCTATCTAAACCCTCTTTGCCAGTAAGAATGTTTAAAACCGGCCAGAACCTCAGGGACAGTTCAGCTATTAATGGAAAGTAAATCAAATCTGAGGCCCTTAAAGACTCATGTGGTATAAACTGCATTTCCATAGACCCGAAAGCACATCTAGAAAGCCTTCTGGAAAGAAAGAGGGCCTTAGCTTCATCCTAGGCTGTGACTGCTTATGTTAGTAAGGATCAGGCAAGATAGTTAATTCATCTTTTATAGAGCCGAGAACTTTCCAGAGGTAGAAAACAGGAGAGCAGGGTATTTAGGATGAAAGGAGAAGGAATAATCCAGCCTAGGAAGAAAAGCAGCCTGGGATGATATCCTGACCCCAATCTCGTCTCAGGGCTGGGTTCAACCTCCAGGTCTTCCTTTTCCTTCAGTTGGTTGAGAGAGGAGAGAAGACCAGAAATGGGTGAAAAAGAAGGGAAGCCTTCCATCTGTCCCTTACAAAAAAAGGACTCTCTTACCATGTCCTGTTAAGACTCTCCTTCTAGAAAATGGGCATGGAGGTGCCGATTAGGGCAGAATCCATTTCTCAGATGCCAGCTCACCATCAGCATCTGGGTGGAGGGAGGCGTTCATGCTGGCCAGATGTTTGTAAGGCTGTGGTAGTGAAGCCAAGAACCCCTGCAGACAACCAATGTCCTACTGAGTCTAGGACGAGTCTGCTTTGCCCTCAGCCTGGGGAGTGCCCGTGCACAAGGGAAAAGGCAGGTCAGATGAGAGTGGGGATGCGAGGGGACCCTTTCTAAGCCAAAGGCCCACTTCAGTTCCAGGCAAAGAGGGTCTCCCTTTCTTCTCCCCCAGCAATTCTTCAGATGATTACTTCCACACCCAATTTCCTTCATGCTCACATAAAGAGCCAGCCTCAGGGTCTGTAGTTTGGGAGGAAAGCTGCCTGCTCACCCCTCCTCTTTATCCTACACAAAATACACACACACACACACACACACACACACACACACATGCCTGCAAGAGTTTCACTCTTCACTGACTCTATCAGCCCAGCCTCATTTCCTTCCACGGCAGGGCCCTTGGAGCCCAGCGCTGAGCTGGTGCTGCTCTAAAAATAACTGTGTCCGATGTGATGAATGGGAAGGCATTTGCTCTCCTTTTCCTGCCTCAGCGCTGGGGCCTGAATCATGTTGGGAAATGACATTCTGTTAACACAAGCACTTTTGTTTCCTCCTGTGCTCTCTTGCCATCCGGTGGGGGCCCCGGCCTGGACTGGCTTTCAATTTTTAAAGCCTCCCTGGGGGTCCATCCATACCCCCATCCCCTGACATTAAGGAAAGCTTTAGACAAAGAGAAACGGAGAGAAGCATCCTGTGCCTCCCTGGGGGCATGCTAAGGACGTGAGGAGGCACAGGTGGCACAGATACGACCCCATCCCTACTTCACCAGGAAAAGCTGAGCTGACCGGACGTCCAGACCAGGAATGTCTCGCGAGGTCAGGAACCAGCCTCAGCTTGGCACTCGGCTCTGGGCAGCTACTCGACGAATGACTGCAGAGTGGGAAATGGGAGGGTCCCAGCCCGAGAATGACTTCCTGCTTCCATCTGAGAGTGGCTCTGATGCCACATGGAATCAGGCTTGGAGGGGAGTGGGCCTCAGCATTTTGGGCAACATATTTTGAGGCTTCTCCTTCCAGAGAAGCAGCTGGGCTTCTCTGGACTTTGTTCTAAGTTCTGTGAAACCAGGCATCAAACCTACTTACCTTTCCATACCCCTAGGTCCCAGTCATCGTGCCTGGCTCGGAAGAAGATCTTAATAGGTGCTTTTTCGTTCGAACAGAAATAAATAGCATCCAGAGGGTCTTGGAGGGAGAACTAGAGTCACTCAGCTTTTTAAAGAACAAAGGATGGAGTCTCTGGAATCTAGAGATTTAGGCAAAGCCCTCATGCTGGGCCTGGAGAAAGACTATTTATTTATTTATTTACTTATTTATTTATTTTATTTCCTTTTTGTTTTTTAGAGACAGGGTCTCACCATGTTGGCCAGGCTACTTTCAAACTCCTGGGCTCCAGCGATCCTCCTGCCACAAACCCTCAAAGTGCTGGAATTACAGGTGTGAACCACCACATCCGGCTGTCAGATCATTTCTTAAAGCCCTTCCTCTGCCCTTGACTCTATCCCAACTCACAGGCCACTTGGGAACCCATGACTCTCCTCTCTGGAGCAAGGATTTGGCAGCTTATCACCCTCAGACAGAAACCAGCTCCTCCTGCGAAGCCTCGCTTCTCGTCCCTAAGACTCATTTCTGGTTTTTGTCTTGCTTTTGTATGGGACCTTGGTTTAACGGAACTTGTTTTAAACATCCTCTTGGGCCCCCTATCGATCCTCTTAGCCTTTAACCTATTCTCAAAGTGACAGAAACTTTTGGCTTCAGTAGTAAACCCATAATAAATCCGAAATCTAGGGAATCCATGTTTTACAGTTTCAAGAGAGTTTCAAGCCTGTAATCCCAGCACTTTGGGAGGCCGAGACGGGTGGATCACGAGGTCAGGAGATCGAGACCATCCTGGCTAACACGGTGAAACCCCGTCTCTACTAAGAAATACAAAAAATAGCCGGGCGAGGTGGCAGCGCCTGTAGTCCCAGCTACTCGGGAGGCTGAGGCCGGAGAATGGCGTGAACCCGGGAGGCGGAGCTTGCAGTGAGCTGAGATCTGGCCACTGCACTCCAGCCTGGGCGACAGCGCGAGACTCCGTCTCAAAAAAAAAAAAAAAAAAAAAAGAGAGTTTCATTGTTGGACTGGGGCAGAATATAACCAGCACCCATGCATGGTCATCACTCCCATCTGTGTGTCTTTAAATGTGTAGGGACCCTGGGGCAGGTCTTAGTGGCTGCTTGCATGCTATGTTATCCAGCTCTCCAACGTGTCTCCCCACTCCTTTGGCACCCAATCACACACACGCCTACCCTGAGAGGAGATGGGGAGCATGTGGGCCTGAGAACAAAAGTCTACGCCCTCAAGGTGGCCAGGACAGGCTTCCAAGCTGTCAGTGAGTGATGGCAGCAGACAGGCCCACTATGACTGGCAGAGGCTGATGCATACTCATGAACCTATGGGACACAGATATGCTATGACTGGAGAAGACACAGGTTCATGTAAATAAGAAGCTGAGATTGGGGAATCTCTAAGGGCAGAAACTCAGGAAGATACCACAGGAGACTCAGATTCCAAAAATGGGGGCACAGAAATGCATCAGCCCAGTGACTCACACCCTGTAGGTGCCGGTCATTGATGAAGAAGAGGAAGGAATTTGGGAAGGAGGCATTGGCTCCACCAGATCTTTTGTGACCTTAGGTATCTTCATTGGTAAAATCAGGAGACAGGGTTGATCTCTGAATCTGTGATGCTGTCATATTTTGTACTTAAAATTGGAGGGATCAGGCAATAGGAGGACGAGAACAGCCTCTGTGGTGAGATGGCCAAATGGTTCCTAAAGAGAAGGCTTCCCTCTGTCCTTTCAATTCCTTGAATCTTTCTCCATAATCCCTTGTAACAAATCAAAATGCTCTTTCTTAGAAGGCCTGGACTCCATCTTGGTGGTTAGCACCTCCTTTAATTTCTGCTGCACAGCTTGTCAGCTCTCTCTCCTTCCCTCTCGTCCCCTCCTAGTTGCCCTTAGGTGTGGCTTTTTCCCTCCTGATGTCTCTGACTGCTGAGCAAGTGGAACCCTTCTCTCTGGATTCCCCAGGCTTCAACAGAGGTCAGATTGGACTTGACTTCAGCCGGTCCTTTGACCACCTGAGCAGTGTCCTTTCCCATTCTCCCACTCGCAGATATTTCTTCAGAGGTGTGTCCCTAGTTTTGGGTATTCCTTCTCCCAAGGCAGCTCTCCCGAAGATCTCTGTGCTCTTGCCTGCTCCCCAAATTTCTTTTGTGGCCACTCCCTGAAGGCCTGTCCTGAATCAGCTCATGCTCATTTTGTCCTTCCCAATATTTGTTGTTTGGACACACAACTCTGCATCTCTGCTTTCTTGGTCTTGCCCCTTCTCCAAGACTTTCATTTTCTGTTTTTACTCTAGCTCTCAGAGTGATCGCCAGGGCTAAGCCTAGAAAGATGCCACTGAAGGGAAAGAGATCTTGCAGACTGGAACTTCCCTACCTCTACCCCCACCCCCAGTTATCTCTATTGAGAAATGGCTACCAGGCAATCTCTAAGAGTCTGGGGAACTTTATGGCTGCTAGATTTCAGGGGACTATTCTGGATGTTTCCAGAGTGGAGCCAAAGCTCATCTTCAGGATATTTATATGGTGACCAGAAATCTCCAGTGCTGGCTGATGCCAGGCCTTTGCATGAAGTGCTTACTTCTGCTAAATTCTGTTTGTAGGAGCCTCCTCCTTGCAGAGGATGACACTCCCTTGCTGAGGGTTAACTGCTCAGGAAGCTTTTGATCTGCATGTGAAAAAGCAACCAAAGTCAATCCAGCAGGCAGCCCAGTTTGCTAGCTCTCTCCTTCTCTGTCTCTAGATGACATCCAAATAGCCCTGTTCTGATAAGTGCCAGAGAGTAACTATTCTAAAATTAAAGGGCAAGAATGTCTTTTCAAAAAAACATTTTTTAAAAAAACTTGGGCTCTGCAACTTAGCCTTTCCCTCAGTGAGGCAGGCTTCCAGGGTGGCTGGTTTCACTGCTGTAAAGATAAATGGGAGGCTAAGTGGGGGTGCGCGCACCTCCTGGGGCCATGGCTGGGGACTTGACAAGTCATTTATTCCAGGGCATAGCCTGGCTTCTCGCTAACCTCCAGTGTAATCTCAGCCAAAGAGAAACCTGAAGTGGACGACCCCCAGCGTGGGTCCACTGCTTCCCAGTCAGCACCTCCCGCATCTGGTGGATGTGCACAATTTGTAATACTTTTGAGGATAATGACTTGGTCTCATGGAAAAAGGAGAATTGGTCCAAGATAATGTCTGGTAAGCCTTGACATTCCACCCTGAGGCGATCCTACACTCATGTAGAATCACCGAACAGCTGCACGATCATATTACAGAATCTTCCTCAACAGCCAGTTTGTCATTGAATTCATCCCCAAATTCCAGCTTTTCTCAAACAAAAGGAGCCCTGATGTGGGAGGAGCTGGAGTCAGCCAGATGGAAGAGAAGTGCAGATTGCCAAGGCTGGGAGCACCCTTCGAATGTTTTGGTCCAATCCCTCTCATTTTGTATGGGAAAAAACTGAGATCCAAAGAAAAGGTGAGAATTTCCCAAGGTAACCCAGTGGAAGAGCTGGGTCAAGAAGGTGGGACTCTTGAATCACAGGACCCCAGGCCAAGGTAGCCACTCGCCTCTTGGGGTTGCATGGCCCTCCCTGACCCCATTCTCAGAGAAGCCTGGGGAATGAGATTCTTGGCCAGAGGAAAAGTGATGGAATTGCTTTAGTGAAAAGAAACAAAGCTGTATTGTCAGGAGGATCCTGAGTCTCCCAAGTCTGCCAGGAGAAGAAATCTTGCTGTTTTCGAGGGAAAATGAGGAGGAGGTGGTGGCAAAGTCCAGCTTTTATGAAGCCATAAATACAAAGTTAAACAACATGAAGCAAGTTGCCTGGGTCTGTAACACAAGTAAACTTGTATCCCTGGAATCATTTTGGAGGACCAAACAGAAAAGAGCAAATAATAGTAGCCATTCAATAGCAAGCCTTAAGCACCTACTTGGGGTAAGATATTGTACTATTGTGCTAGGTGCTATTGGGGATAGAGGAGAAAGTGTGGGCAGAGAATATTGTTCCAAGAGCCAGTCTGGTGCCTGTCAATAGCAATGTTTTTAGAGGCACACACACATACACATACACATACACATGCATGTGTGTCAAGGAACGAAGTATTTTATAAAGCCCAATTCATTTTCTTTATTCCTAGATAATTTTCTATCTTTTTGGGCTGTTATTAATATAACCTTCTCAATTTTTAACAGTATCCTCTGAATAAAGTGTTGGCAACTCTCCTGAGTGTTTTTGAAACTATATTGGTTGATGAAATCCAAAAGTCTGGCAACTACAGATGTGGTTGAAAGGACCTAGGCTCTAGGGATAGAGAGAGATGGGTTCAGATCTAGGGTCAGTCCTTTATTAATTATCTGCCTTGGGAACATTTCTTAACCTTCAGAGTTCAAGTTTCCTACCTATGATACAAAAGTCCCCAGAGCAGTGAAGCCTTCCTGTGGAAGTACTCACAACTGTTATTCCTCATCTCTTAGAAATTGTGTGTGTGTGTTTATGTGTGCACACGTGTGCACTTGCACTGTGCTAGGAGCTGTGTGGGAAACAGGCAGGCTTTAATAGCCTTTACTCTCACGGAGCTGAAAATGTTGCCGGCGAGACAGTCCACCTCACCAGAAATCATGAGACAGAGGCAGAAAGTCTAGCATATCTTTCTTCTCCCCCAGAACAATTTCTTTGGTTTGGTAAAGGTGACAGGAATTTTCAGAGATTGCTTTCCACAGTTCACATTATATTGTTTTTCCATGGCTGGTTTCAGTTTATACTAAGGCTCCCTCAAAGCTCATAAAGTTCCCTTTAAAACCTCATAAAATTTCACCTGTGAATATTTATTGCCCACAGGATGTGAGCTGTGTCCGTTTGGTTTTGATAGATTTACCATTATTAAACATGGACTCCTACTTCCCACCAGCCTTATGAAGATGGCTGCCTCCTCATTTAGTGCAGTGGGCAATCCTCTCTGCTCCCCCGTGAGGAAATATTTCAGCTCCCCGGAAACGAGCTCAGCCAGTGGGCAATGATTCTTATTCCCAGGCTCCTGAGGTTCAGGAGTTTGCTCCAGCTCTGGGCAATTGATATGGTCCATAAAAGTCACTCCAACTCACTCCAGCCTCCCAGACTCCTCCCAGATGCCATTCCCAGGAATCCATCCACGAATATTTGTTGACCTCCACAGTCAGAGGTATCTGAGACATTACAAGGATGTTAAAGATGTTCCTGCCATAGTCAAGCGAAAGTCTCAAGTGCATAAAAACAATTCAAATTAATTTCTTCTATTGACCCCAAACTCATCTCCCAGGGACATTTGCCCACTGGCCCTAATCCTATATGATGATCCTACAAATATTTGCTGAAAGGCATCATGTTTCTCCTTTAACTTTCTCTTTTCCAGGCCAAATAATAATATCACCACTCCATTGAATCTGCTTTAAGACCCTGGTTTCCAGACTCTTTCCTGTCCTGGTTGGTACCCTCTGGGGCTCCCATTAGAGCATGTGTCTGAATCACACTGGAGTCAAGAAGAGTCTGTAGGGATGGATCTCAGTCTGCCTGGCTGAAGATCCTCGTTCCCAGGGTGAAGAATGAACCTGGCTGTGCAGAGCACTTCAGAAGATGTCAGCCAGTGCCCGAAGTTCACAGCAAGTTCAGACCCTGGTCAATTAAAGAACAGCTCTGGGAAGTCCAAACAGGCAGATAGAGTGCCTTGATCAGAGAATCCACAGCAATTTAGGGGTGTAGGCTGCAGAGTCAGAGTAGAGGAAAAAATACAGAGATACAGGCTGGGATAATGTAGAAAGAGAAGGAAGCTACCTACAGCTAGATGTAACCCAAGTGCCTAAGTCTCACGCCTAGGGGATACAGAGTCCTGGGTCTGAATGACATGTGGGAGGCTCGGAGGAAGCTGGAGGAGCAGTCTAGGTGAAGAATTGTTGTTTAACCCTAAGGTGTAACAGAAGGTGAAGCCAAAGCTGCTGACCTACTCCTTGTTGTATTATCAGGATTCCTTTGCATGAAAGTGCAGACGTCCAACTCATACTGTCTTATGCACAAAGGAGATCTATTTGTTCATACAACCCCAAGGTACTGGTACTGAGGGTAGGTCCTGCTTCAGGAACTGTTGGACTCAGGTGATTCTCTATCTGCCAACTCCACATTGATGTTCTTTCAGACAGGTGTTTCTGAGTGGTAGATTCTGCAGCTTTTGTTCACTTATTCTCAGCCTCAAACTCAACTGAAAATGAGCCTCTGTTTCCTAAAAATTCTAAAATAAAGTCCCAGAATTGGAACTGGATCACGTGCACATTTCTGGAGCTTGGAGGTGGAAGTCTAACCTTGTAATGCAGAGAATGATGGAGAAGGAATTTCCCCAAGGAAAATGGGACTGGATCCTAGTGAAGCACAGATGATAGATGTCTACACAATGCCTCACTCCAGATTAGCTCTGGAGCTGGGGTACTCAGTTTCAGGCTGGGGCAGTGGAAAGAGCTGGCAGTTGCCATGAGCTGAGGGTGTCTGCCAATTGGAAGGCCTCTTTTTTGTCAACATTTATCTTAGCACTTCAGACATGGTCCAAGCAGCAAGGGGCACAAAGGGACCTCATCTCCACATTGCAGGCCCTGTCCTTTAAGGAAAGCCCAAGTGTGGATTGTAGATGCCCCTCTGCATTCTCAACGCTCCTCCTGGGGGTGTGTACTACACTCAGGAACTTGCTTTAGCTCTGTCCCTTTTCAACATCAGGTACATTTTGTGGGGTGAAAAAAGAACATTTAAAGCAGTCTTGCTTCTCCTCTTCTTGATCTTCCTCTGGAAGTAATCATAACAAAGCCTCATCATATTCTAAAATTAAAGGTTTGGTTCAGCTTGGTAAGCCTGGGTTTGACTCAGACACAAATGTCATCCCCAAACTCAGCTCAGCCGTGGATCTGCACTGAGTTGTTATTCCCCTCATCTTAATCTCAGCACTCTCTTGTGAAGACTTTGTGGGAGAGGGACACTTCTCTGAGTAGGGGCTTCTTGGAGAACTGGAGTGACTCCATTTTTTCCTGGGGCGTTCTTCTTTCTTCTGTTTGGACAAGAAGAATCTGTCCTTCCCTGTCCTCCCTTTCAACTCTTCCACTCTTTGAGCTGGAAACTTTCCTGACAAAGTAAAGATGGAGGTGACAAATCATATTTGGGTCACATTCCTAGGTCTCCTCCTCTTGGCTACCCCTAGGCTAAGGAGTCTGGAAACCGTCAAATGATTCAGAATGAGCTGAATGGGTTCTTCATGCTTCACATTTGGTGCCAGGGAGCAGAGCAGTGGCTGATGCAAGAATTGAACGGAGCAGGAGTTGAGCTTAAAAAAAGAAAAAGAAAAAGAAATCGGCTGTAGCTAAGGAATCCTACAAAAAGTATTTACAAAGAGCACTCGGTGGGGGCCCATGCATGGCTGTAGATCTCAGGTTGCTGCTGGAGGCCAGGTAGAGCTGGACTCTGCCCACAGCATGTGCTCGCTTGATACTTACAGGATTCCCTCTCTGTTCCTAGGACCTATTCCTGTCCAGGGCCATTGACAAGGAGTAATCAGGTTGGGCAATTGGAGAAGTTAGGATAGGCTCAGCAAAATCTTGGGAGGATGAACAAATGTCACTTATCACATCCACAGGTGACAAGCACGCAGCCATGGGGAAAAGGCGCTCATAGGACAGTGAGTTGTACCACGCTGTTCTTCAGCACCTTCGGCAGGCTGTGCATGCAGGCTGATGATGGCAGCCTGCAGGTATGCCTTCGGGAGCAGGCAGCCTCCTGTCAATGGAGAAGGCTCACTGGGTCACTGTTGACTCCATTTTTCTTCATTAATCCTCCAGGTCTTGCCCCTCTACCCCCACCTAACACCCCTTCAGTCCACCGATCTTCTCCGGGATCCTGCCTCATTCTACTCCCAGACAGTTTTAAACCTGGGGGACCATTATCTGGTTTCTCTGGGGGTGGGGGCTAAAGTGGAATGGCCTGGTTCTTCCCCCGTGCTCCTCCCAGTCAATCTTGAGCATAAACTCTCTGTCTTGTTTTCTTCAGGGAGGCTCCTTTGGATTGTCAAGAGCCTTTTCTTCTTCCAGCAAAACTCTCTTTGCATAAATTTTAAAAAAAATTGGTTTTCAAAATTTTTGAATTTGGAAGTTAAATGAACAAAAAAATGGACTTTTTTTCCCTTTGAAGTACACTTTGAACAATTTTTAAATTTCGTATAAGTAAAATAACTTGTGGGGTACAGGGCAGTTTTGAGACGTGGAGATGTTGCGTAGTCGTGAAACCTCGGCTTTTAGGATAGCCGTCACCCAAATTACCTGTACGTAACTTCTCACCCCTCACCCCGCTCTCACCCTCCCACCCTTCTGAGTGTCCAGTGTCTATTGTTTGAACAATCTTAATTCCCCCCACCCCTGCAAATGACGCAGATGTTTTGAAGACAATAATTAAGACTGAGGAATTGTAAAAAAGAAAAGCACAAACACTGATATTTCAATATGTGATTCTATTTCATTCTCATTGGTTCTTTGTGTGGCCAAATAATTTGGGAGCAGAAAACCGATATCTACAAATAATCTTTTAAAAATATATTTTTATACATATTATTTATATATTATATAAATAATTATATATAAATTGTATTTATAAAATACATTTATAAATATAAATTATATATAAATTATATCACCACTACACAACATCTCCATGTCTCCAAACCGCACTGTACCCCCACAAGTTATTTTACTTATGCAAAATTTAAAAATTGTTCAAAGGGTACTTCAAAGAGAAAAAAGTCAATTTATTATATTGTTATATAAATAATATGTACAATATAATTTATATATTATATTATATATTTGTATATTATATAATAATGTGATTGAGATTTTTTTTATATACCACACAATTCACTTGTTTAAAGTGTATGAAACAGTGGTTTTTATCCTATTCACAGAATTGCCACAATCTGTCCATACAGGTGGTTCTTTTGGAAAGTAGACACTGGAGCAATGGTGATGGATTTTGTTTTTGTTTTTGTTTTGAATTCTACAAAAAGTCCAATTCACACATGCTAAACTGCCCAATGTAAAATCTAGCACCAGAGTGTTTCCAGGGCACCAGCACCACCTATCCACCTTGCTTAGGGTAGAGGGAGCTTCCGTTCATCAGTGAGCCCAGCCCTTGACATACATTGCATTATGTAATCTTTCTAAGATGATTCACCCTACAGGGGAGAATATGATTCTTATTTTTCAGACGAGGTAACTGGGGTGATTAAAAGTCACCCAGCTAGTAAGTGGCAGAGTTGGAGATTTTAGTGCAAGTCTGTGTGAATCCGAGGCCATTTCATCCAAAGCTCTTTCTCCTGCCTTAGACTGCCTCTGAGGACAAAGGATAGCATGGGAGTGTTCTAGAAAAGTTTCTCTGCTTTCACGGGCTTGAACTTCTCTACTATTCTGAGAGCCCTGCAATGGAAATCTATGCCAGCTGGGTGTTTTCAAAATGTGGTTTGAAATGACTGGTTTGTCTGAGATGGCCATCGGCCGAGACTCCAGAGACATGGAGAAGGCTTTTGTCATGGGCCTCCTCCAAAAGGAGCAGATGACATGGCCTTGTGTCTTGAGCCCAGATCATGAGACCCTGGAGAATGAATGCCTCTAGAACCATCCTGGTACTGCCTCAGTCCTGGTGACCCAGTAACCTGGGCAGAAGGGCAGTCTTCCAGGCTTTGACCCTGGGACATCCTCATCCTGCATGGACCAGAGCCAGGCGGAGACAGGCCTGCCCCCTAGTTAACCCTCTGCCTTTGACCTCTCTTCTTCTTTTGACTTCTTGAACCCTTTTATGTATTTTCTTATGTCTTCCTAGCTCCTTATTTGGACTTGCTCTTGTTTTTGTTTTTGTTTTTTGTTTTTTTCTGTTCCAATAAAACCCTCACAGCAAAGATTTAAGTGAATGACAATACCTAGTGTTGGTAAGTGGATGGGAAAACAGTCTCGTTTACCATTGGTGGGAATTTAAAATGGTGCACCCTACTTGGAAGGCAATTAGTAGTATCTGTGAAAAGCTTTTGGACTCAGCAGTTTCAGTTCATGAAAGTAATACTATAGAAATACTTGCACAAAGGTATATGCACAAAGAACTTTTTTTGAGACAGGGTCTCATCTGTTGCCCAGACTGGAGCTCAGTGATGCAACCACGACACACTGCAGCCTCAACCTCCTGGACTCAAGCAATCCTCCCATGTCAGCCTCCCGAGAGGCTGAGAATACAGGTGTGTGCCATCATTCCTGGTTAATTTTTCATTTTTTGTAGAGATGAGGTCTCACTGTATTGCCCAGACTGGTCTCAAACAATTCTGGCCTCAAGTGATTGTACTGCCTCAGCCTCAAGCGGTCCTCCCACCTCCGCCTTCCAAAGCGCTGAGATTACAGGCAGGAGCCGTCGCACCCAGCCTGTTAGAGCGAGCTTTGTAAATCGGAAACCATCTAAACATCCACAGTAAGGAACCAGTTATGTAAACTGGTATGTTGATATAAAGATACTTTGCAGTCATTAAAATGGTAGTGCTCTGTGTATTTTCATAGAGTCAGCCAAAGTTATTTATACATAAGTGGTTGAGAACAGTATGCACATTATGATAGTTAATATTTATTATCTACTTACTATGCATCAGGCATTTGTACTTTCACTTATTGTCTTATTCAATTATCAAAGCAAACATACGAATATTATTATTGTTCCCATTTTCAGACAAGGCTTTACAAAAAAATTTACAGATCTTGTCCCAATGCTGCACAGTTAATTAGTAGCCAAGCCAATATGAGAACATGGATCTGTCTCGCTCCTAAGCTTTCCAGTGTAATCACATTTTTGTAGACAATATGATAATATGCATGGATGTTAGCACAAGTGTTAAGAAAACAAAAATTTGCTTGGAGAACTGCCGTTTATCCTCCTAGACTCCTTGGGTGTTTACTTTCTCTCTTTCCATTTCAGGCAGAGTCAGTCACCCCCTCTTGGGTGCTTCCAGAGCCGCTGTGAATATCCCAAATACCCCTCACCAACCTCTATCTTAAACATTAGCTTACATGTTTGCCACCACTATTATTACGTTCTGTCCTCACCAGCTAGGTCTGGCTTATTTGGTTTTATAACCCCAGTGCCTGGCACAAAATAGATAGATGGCCTCAGAACACTCATTGAAATCCTAAAGGAGTTTAATACTCATTGAGTCAAAGGTCAGGGGGTCAGGTTCAAGGTCACGATATCAGGGCAGATGGCCACTGCTGCTATTCTGGGGAAAGGGCCTGGTGGGCAGATCAGGGAGCTAATCTCAGTTGCTCTTAGGATCACTGGAGCAGAGTTCTGAGCTCCAGAAGGAAGCCTTCCACAGGGCCAGAGCAGATAGACTGGGAAGCTAGTGAACCTAAAGCTTTAGGACCCGTGAAGGTCCTGTATTAATTTTGCATTTGTAATTTTGCAACCTTTCTGTGAGAGAGGGTTCCCCTAGGCCTGATATGGTGGCTCATTCCTATAATCTCAGCACTTTGGGAGGCTGAGGCAGGCGGATCACTTGAGCCCAGGAGTTTGAGATCAGATTGGGCAACATGGCAAAACTCTGTCTCTACAAAAAATTTGAAAATAGCCGGGGGTGGTGGTGTGTACCTATAGTCCCAACTACTTGGGAGGCTGAGGTGGGAGGATCACCTAAGTCTGGGAGGTCAAGGCTCCAGTAAGCTGTGATTGCACTACTGCACTCCAGCCTGGGTGACAGAGTGAGACCCTATCTCAAAAAATGAAAAATAAAAAAAGAGAGGGCTCTCCCACAGGTGGCATAAGGTTCAAACTCCACAAAACCTGTGTTGCTGCCCTGTCCAGAACTTTTCTATCCCAGACACTTCTCCCTCCTTTTTTCCTAAGGTGATCTTTCCTTAAATGTCCCCTTAAATGTCAGGTGTCAGTGTTCTGAGCATCCCTGTCATCAATCACCTTAATTGTCATCACTTGCACTTCAATGCGAATCAATTGCAAATCAATTACATTAAACAATGCAAATTAGTGTTCCCCAGGAAGATAGCTTGGGTGTCTTGGGTCTCTATGGTGTTGAAATATTTTGGGAAGCCCAGGAGAAGCAGCATATTTATCTGTTATCAGACCTCAAGGGTCAACTGAAATGTCGACTGGTGTTGCACGAGGCTGCAACTGAAACTTCTCATGTGGGAACACTAGGCGCTTCGAGCTCATCAGAAGCCTGATTGGCAAATGCATTCATCTGTGATTAATTAGAACATGGAGCAACAATGTCATCTTAATAGGGTCATTAAAAATAAGTCATTTAATTGCTTGGAGACCAACTCTTTCAAAAGCAAATGTAGGGGCCCTTAGAAATAAAAATATTGGGAATTCCTCCTGTAAATCTTTGCTCTGTAGACTGATTAGCCTCTCCAAAAGCAGAGCAGATCCCAAAGCCACAAGGGAGTGGCTCTGAGCACATGAGATGAGATTGAGTAGAAAACATGTCCACTCACAGCAGCTCTGTCTCCCGCCCCAGCCCCCGCTCCCCTTCAGGGCTCCTGGAAGCCTCTCTTGGAGGGAGACAAATGGTTTTCATTTAAGAAGTGATCATTGGCTGGGCGCGGTGGCTCACGCCTGTAATCCCAGCACTTTGGGAGGCCGAGGTGGGCGGATCACCTGAGGTCGGGAGTTCAAGACCAGCCTGACCAACAGGGTGAAACCCCCCCCATCTCTACTAAAAATACAAAATTAGCCGGGCGTAGTGGCGTGTGCCTGTAATCCCAGCTACTTGGGAGGCTGAGGCAGGAGAATCGCTTGAACCTGGGAGGTGGAGGTTGCAGTGAGCCAAGATTGTGCCATTGCACTCCAGCCTGGGCAACAAGAACGAAACTGTCTCAAAAACAAACAAACAAAAAACCAACAACAAACAGAAGAAGAAGTGATTATTTAGTGACTCCTGCACAACCTCTTTCTGCAGCCCCTGGCCTCTGATTGCACAGCCTGTTCCAGGAGGTGGGAGGAGAAGCCGGCATGTGGTTTAAGAGTAGTTGATCTTTTTGAAAAATCCCACATCTTAGCCCATCTTTCAGCTCCACATGATCTATTCTCAGAAAATGCTAACCGGCCAGAAGGAAAGAGCAACAGAAGAAAAGGAGGAGGGCAAAGAGTAAAAGAGGAGAAAGGAAAGAGTGACAGTGAAAAGCAAGTAAGAAAAGTGAAGGGAGGAAAGAGAAAGATGGAAGAAGAGCGGGTTGGATGGCAAAAGGGAGAAAGTGTGAGTAGTGGTCCTGAAAAACGACAGTCTGTGATGAGATATGGCCACAGTACGAATGGTGTATTTTAGAAACCTTCAGGAAAACAAAAAACAAACAAACAAAAAAAACAAAAAAAAACAGGTACTTTTCCCACAAATGTAATGAAGACTCCTCCTTAGCCCAGGTGTCCCACCCTCCTCCCCAAGCCCTAGCACAGCATCCCATCCTTCTCAAAACCCACTTCACCAACATATGCTGTTAGTTTCTGCCACCTAATCTGGGGAGTCCTATGAGGTAATGGGTCTTTCAGGATGGTGATGGGATCTTGCAAAGCCAAAACAACATAGTGGGACAATTGCTCAAGTGATTCCTGACATAGCACCACCTGGGATAAACACAGGCCAGCGGCTGAACGGCTATGCACAAGCACTCAGTGCCAGAGGTGGAGTGGAGCTATGATTCAAGATAAGGAGGAGCCTCCCAGGCAACGAGAATGGCAGCAAAGCCCAGCACAGCTTCAACCCAGGCTCTTGCACTGGCTTTTCTTTGTCTTTCTGGTTTTATTATAAATATACTCATATAAAAATAAGTACCACTCCACTTTTGTATACAACTTTATAATTTAAGCATTTCCCGTGCATTCTCTCATTTGATCCTTTCACACTTAAAATTGTTTTAAAATTAGCTAAATGTTCAATGTTTTTATAATTTTCCTCACTCGACCCACATATTTTCCACAAACATTACTGGTCTATCACTTCCCTATACCCGCAACACATGCAACAACAACAACAACACATCTTTTCACCTTTTTTCTACGTCTTTTCTAAAGCAGGCTTTTCCTCCTCTGGCCAGTTCTCATGACACTGTAATTGCAGGTTTTTGCAATTTTGCTTTCCTGTCTACATCTCCAGGATTGTAACCTTTTGTTCCCTTTTCCACTTACCTCTGACAAAAGGTTTGATCTTTGCACCTGTGGCTTGACTCTTTACCTCCTCCTTCCACGTTAGCTTAGCCAACTCTCACCAGGTTCTTTCAGGACCAGAGGACAATTAGAGGCACAATTAGATGAAGTGTTGGCTAATCACCTCTGCCTTGTGTCTCACTCACTGCAGCTGCTTTTCTGCTCCTCGATATTATTATCGTGATTATAATTATTTTGGAGAAAGAGTCTCTGTTGCCCAGGCTGGAGTGCGATGGCATGACTTCAGCTCACTGCAACCTCCACCTCCCGGGTTCGAGTGATTCTCCTGCCTCAGCCTCCCCAGTAGCTGGGATTACAGGCACGCACCACCACACTTGGCTAATTTTTGTATTTTTAGTAGAGACTGGGTTTCACCATGTTGGCCAGATTGGTCTTGCGCTCCTGACCTCAGATGATCCGTCTTTGAGCCTCCCAAAGTGCTGGGATTATAGGCATCAGCCACCGCGCCCAGCCTATTATTATTATTATTTGAGATGGAGTCTCACTCTGTCACCCAGGCTGGAGTGCAGTGGCATGGTCTCAGCTCACTGTGACCTCTGTCTCCTGGGTTCAAGCGATTCTCCCACCTCAGCCTCCCGAGTAGCTGGAATTACAGGCATGCACCACCACGCCCGCCCAGCTAATTCTTTTGTATTTTTAGTAGAGACGGAGTTTCACCATGTTGGCCAGGATGGTCTCAAACTTCTGACCTCAAGTCATCCACCTGCCTCGGCCTCCCAAAGTGCTAGAATTACAGGTGTGAGCTATCATGTCCAGCTCAATATTATGTTGTTTTGAATTCAGCTCTTTAATTATTAGCTGAGAAACCTTGGGGAAGTTATTTAATCTCCTTGAGCTTCACTTCCCTGATTCTCAGTAAAATCAGCGTACTAGTAGAACTGAAAGTAGGCTTGTGGTAAGACTTAAAGAGATAATGATGCACAGAACCTCCTGCCTGGTAGGGGGTGGGTGTCTATCAATGTCAGTTCCTAATCTCTTCATTGCACTTTCACATCTTTCTGACTAATTAGGAACACAGCATTATTGGAAAACCACTTGACTGTGGAATCACTAGACCTATGTTTAATTCCAGCTTTTGCCTCTTTGGACTAGACCTT
Source organism: Papio anubis (assembly GCF_008728515.1). Taxonomy (NCBI): domain Eukaryota; kingdom Metazoa; phylum Chordata; class Mammalia; order Primates; family Cercopithecidae; genus Papio; species Papio anubis. The sequence goes on along the minus strand of NC_044989.1, from coordinate 30,205,928 downwards.
CATTCTAGTCTCAAGTAGCACATGCCTAAAATGGTGACAATAAACATCTTGTGTATTCACCCACCAAGATGGTTGTAAGGATCAAATGGAAAGTGTGTAAAAATGCCTCTGAAATTCAAAGGTGACATTCCGACACAATTCTTAGTGATAAGACATTCTCTGAGACAGTACTGGGTTGACCCACTTCCTTTTTATTTTCCTGTCGCTTCCTAAGGAGCCTTTTAAGATTTTTGGTAACATTACAATAAACATATTGTAAAATGTATTATCTTAACCTTGTAATTGTACAGTTCAGTAGTGTTACGTATATCCACATTGTTGTGCAATCTTTGGAACTTTTTTCATCTTGAAAAACTTAAGAGGATTTAAAAACATCCTTCTCTCTAGACTACCAGCATCTACTGTGTAAGGCTTCACGGTATTTCCCTTTGAGATTTCCTTCTTAAGCCCTCCGAGGCAAAGGTGGGTCATTGAGCCTCTACTGAGGCAGCCAGTCCAGGAATATTTTAAAGTTAAATCCTGGAGATGGGCCCATGGGTTGCCCCTGTGCCATCTGGAACCCGTTTTTTCCTAAGTGAAACTCTCCCTTCCTATATCTTTGCAATGGTAGAATCAGAATTTGGCTTCCAGTGGTACCTACTTTTCTTTCCACTGTACGAGCAAGTCATCACGACCCTAAGATGGCTTAAATGGCTCAAGCTGGCCCCCTTCCTGTTCCTTCTTTAGCAGGAAAAAGTGCATCCTCCTGGGGAACAGCCTCTCTCTCAGGCCGAGCTCATCCTTCTCTTTGGGGCCATAGCTCCACTAGAAGGACCTTGACTATATTCTATAAAAGAAAACCTCTGCCAGCAAATGTTGCTTCAAATGTCTTGTTTTCTCGGATTAATTCTAAATGACCCTTTAAAAACATTTCCCTTCTTTTTAGCTTTTTACCTCTTTCTGCCTCTTTTTCAAAGTGAACTCCTGGGCTCTTAGAATAGAACTCCTGTTCTGTTAGAGAAACTTTATCACAGGATAGTAAAGGCAGATGCTGAGCAGCTGAATGATCTGAGCTGCTCTGAGCCGAATGATCTGAGCTGTATAACTTCGGGTAAAGTTACTCTCTGGGCCTCAATTTTCTAATCTTTAGAACAGGTATAAGACTATCAACCTTTTTTGCCACTGAGGATTTTTGTGAGGATATAACAACAAAGAATAATGGGCAAGGAATTTCCTCCCAGAGAGCAGATCTAGAGCCTGCCTGCCAGATTGGTTGGCTAGGAATTTTACTTTACTGCCAGTGCAGAAACTTCTCTTTTTTTGTCACCAGTAGGATTTGATAGGTCTATGGTCCAATGTGCATTTCCCATTTTTTTTTTTTTTTGAGTTGAGTTGTTTTTATGTGGTTTTCTGGTTTCTCTCTCACCTTTGTGTATCTGAGGCATTAGGGCAGAGAAGCTGTCTTTTCAACTTATGGACCATGGTCATGAGAAGCACATGCAGACCTGACAGGGAGCTTGCACAGTAGCCAGTGATCCTGGACTTTGGACAGGACAAGACTTTGGTTTTCTTCATCGGTGATGACGGCATGAGAATACACACAGGAATAGGAATGTCCATGGATGCCTAGGAGTCAGAAGAACAACTGAGGCAGATGCCATTCAATAACCCATCAATATCCATTCTCCTGTTGTGCCTTTCCAATGCAGATGTGAAAGGACAGTTTTGTTTTGTTTTATTTTGTTTTGAGATGGAATTTTGCTCTTGTTGCCCAAGCTAGAGTGCAAAGGCACGATCTCGGTTCACTGCAACCTCTGCCTCCCGGGTTCAAGTGATTCTTCTGCCTCAGCTTCTTGTGTAGCTGGGATTACAGGCGGGCACCACCATGCCTGGCTAATTTTTTTATTTTTACTAGAGACGGGGTTTCACCATGTTAGCCAGGCTGGTCTCGAACTCCTGACCTCAGGTGATCCAGCCACCTTGGCCTCCCGGAGTGCTGGGATTACAGGCGTGAGCCACCATGCTCGGCCTGTGAAAGTACAGTTCCAGATCTCCCAGCTTCCTGGCTGCTGGGTGTGACTGTCATGCAGTTCTGACCAATGAAATGCAGGTGCAAGTACCCTGGGGAGTCTTAGCTTCCTGAGTAAAAGCCCAAAGCCTTGTAAGGAGATAGTCCTTCACCTCTTCACCTCTCCCTTCTTCTGCATTGAACATGGATGAAAACTAGAAGTAGAGCGGCCACCTTGCAACCTCGAGACAACAAGTAAGAAGATGAAAGCTAGCAGGCCACACCTCCAGGGAGGGAGAGGAAGTGCTGAGTCCCCAGTGGGAAGACTGAGCCATGGCCCCCAGTGACTGGCTACTTCTCCTCCTGAAATGTGAACCTCCTGTTAGTTTAAGCCATAGTTGGGCTTTCTTTTATTTTGTGGTTGATTGCAATCCTAGGTTGTACAAGAGCAGGCATATTAAAATTTTAAAAATTAGCAACTATCCCTTGAGAGTGGGGTCTCCCAAAAGCACTTAGGTGGGTGTGCGAGAGGCGTTGGCTACTTGAGGAGTGAAGAACTTAGGTGATTCTGGGACTGAAATAGAGTGCAATCTTTTGAACCTGGGGCTGTGAGGTTTAGAATTGGCTGAGAAGTTTGTCTCTTGTGCAAGAGTTCATTTGAAGACAAGCCACTCCTTGGAAGATGGTTGATGGGACTCTTTGGAGACTCAGCCCAAGACATGAGTGTAGAACAATGGATCAGCAGAGCAGCACTGAGACTGAAACAACTCCTGAATGTACTTCAGGCAAATTTAACAAGGTGGGGTTGAAATGTACATAATACCAGCATACTGCCTTCTCACTAGGCTCTGACAGTCACACCCATTTAAGCTTTAGCTACCCGTTTAAACTTGAAGAGTTTCGCAAACTCTCTCTGTCTTTATTTTAGGTTCTATTTGAAAAGGGTCAACTGTCTTTCTCTGCACAAATAGGAAAATTATACTCATATTTTGATAATTATTGCATTTTGAGTGTTTGAGAATGGGGTTGGGTTTATTTTTCCCAGTTATTGCTAGTCTTTGTTTTCGGTTCTAATTGAAAAGGGTCTATTGTTTTTGTCTGCATAAATAGGAAGATTCACGCTCTGAGGAGGGGCAGGGTGCTGCTAGTGACCCTCCCAGGTGAGGAAGTACGGAGAGTTTCACTGAGCTGGAGCAGAGAAGGGAAAACTCAAAAGATGGGAAAGCTGCAGAGATTCTGCCTCCACCTAAGATTTCACAAGCTCTCCCTCCTTGAGCAATTGATTTTCTTCCCAGCATCCCTACCTTGGTTTAAATTAACACTACTTCACTGTACCAGTTGATCATTGAACCATTTTTTTTTTTCATACTTTGCTACATTTGTAAGAAATCAAGTGGTCCAGTGGGGTCTGGAGGTCCACTGTGAGGTCTCAGCAGTAAAGTTACAGGACTCAAGAGAATGGCCCCTTTCATCAGCCTTGTGGTGCTGCTGTCTTGAGCAGTGATGTCTGTTGTGACCACCTGCAGAGCTGCCTGTTGCGTGGCTCTCTTTGGATCTCTCTCTGCTATTTCCCATACTCTGTCTTTCTTTTTGTCTTCTATGTTATTAATAGTTATTATTGTTTTTCTTGATTAACCTTTTCTTTCTTTACTCATCTCCATGAGTGAAGGTTTATGGAGACTTTCCTCATTTGTTCTTTGATTTTTACTATGTCTGTTCCATTTTCTTCACCTGTATAGGGGAAAAGGTGCTCTGCATTGGTCACTCCTGCAAAAGGGGAGAGCTATTTTTGTTATTTAAAGTCCTTGGCTTGGTGCCTCCTTTTGAATATTTTTAATGTAGTTTTAACATGTCCTAGTTCTTCATGGCATTTTGAAAAGGGAGAGAGTCTCCTTTCCCCTTAATGATTCCTATTATCGTTTTAATTTCTTCCTGTTTCAGTAGGAATTTGCATATTCCCTATTTGATTTTGCCAAGTTTCCAAGATTTTGAGAATTCCATTTCGATTGGGAAAGAGAATCTTGGTCATCACCCCACTCCCATGAACCATGTGTCTTTGGGTCACTTAGCTCTGTGTACCTCAGTTTTTCCACTTACAGCAAAAACATACTTTCCCTAAAGGCAAAGTGCTGGATAAGATAATTTCTCAAGCATCTCTAGTGCTTTAATATATGATTTTATTTTATGTGGCAAATTTTAAGGATGCAGGAGGGTCAAGGCTCAGTAGTTACATGTGTGAGCAATGGAACCAATCTAGATAATGCATATGAAAGGTATTTGAAATTGTGAAGTGCTGCACAGGTTTTTTTGTTTTAATCCCAATAATGTGACATAAACTTACCAAAAGAAGAGAGAGAAATGGGCTAATAAGAGGCACAGGATATGTACGAACTAGAGGTTGTTACAAAACAAAAACCATCCCTTTTCTGATCATTGCAAAATTAACATATGTACATTTATCTTTTTCTTTTTAATGGCTATATAATATTCAACTTTACGAATATGTATGTATATATTCATATATGTATACTCAACTTTGTGGATATGTGTGTATATATACATATATGTATACTCAGCTTTACGGATATATGTGTATTTACAAATATATGTATATTCAACTTTACATATATACATAAAGGAGAATATTATATAGCCATTAAAAAGAAAAAGTAAAGCTACATGTGTTAACTTTGCAATGGGTTCCTGATACAATGTTATGGGAGAAAGTGGAGTGCCAGACAGGAAGCATAGCCTGATTCATTCGTTGATGATTTGTTCTCCTATCTACATATCTACAAAATCATTCTCCTATATAGATATAATCGTTCTCCTATCAATGAGATAATTAGGTTGCTTTCACTTTTTTCTTATAAATGGTACCACAATGAACATTCTTGCACATATATATACTCATGCAATTATTTCTGTAGCATATTCCCAGAGGTAGTATTGCTGGCTTCTAGGATTTGCTCACTCATAGTTTAATAGCAATGAATCCTAAATCCTTTCATCCATATGTTACTTTTCATTTTTAACATCTGTCCCTCTTCACCATGATGACTGAATTTCTCTCTCTTCCTTTAAAATATGACATTGCTCTAAAATATTTACATTCTTACTTTGATGCAGAAATTCTATTTCTGGAAATTTATCTTATAGATAAAATTAAGGATAAGTACAAAGATTAGCTATATTTATTATTAATATTAAAACAATATAAGCAGTAGTAACATTACTATTATTAAATATCATAGTATTATGATGACACCATGTAAATCTACAAGTACATTATTACTTGACAATGTTGTCCTTATTACTATGTACCTATTATATTCCAGGCATTGTATAAAGTGTTTTAAATACATTATTTTACTTAATTCTAACGATAGGTTTTGGTGTAAGTACTATTAGTAAAACCCAATGCCATAGATTAGGAAAAAGGCTTAAAGAGATTAACTTTCCTGGAGATATACAGTCAATAAAGAGGAAACCTAGGGACTGAACTGAGATAGTTTGGCAGCAGAACACACAGGTTTAGCCACTGCACTAACTCCATATATATATATATGTAAGTGAACCCAGTTCCTTCTATGTGCATGGAAGAGTTAGGAGAGCGTTTGGAAGATTGCCTTTAGGTTCACAGGTTTGAGAATATTTTTAATTATCTTTTTGGCTTGTTTATTTCTTCTGATTTTTTTCTATAATGATAACATGTTACTTTTTAATAATAAATTAAAGCAAAGGCTTGAAAAATAATGATATCCAGTTTGACCAGAGTTTGTTTACATATTGCAGAAAGACATTTGATTATTGAAATTGTTTTGAAGTCTTCCAAAATTTATTCTACATATTTGATATTTTAGCTTGTTTCAGATTTTATCTGTAAATTTACATAAAATAATCAGCTTTTGGGGGGAAAGTCATGAATATTTGCGAATTCATTCTCCTGCTTTTTCCTGTTTCTCTTTCACCTTTGTTCATCTTCCCACCAACCTCCCACTGCTTTTGAAAATTCACATTCCTTTCCGTACTTTATTGCCATTTATGAGCTGTTGGGTTCTGATATACCTTTGGACTATCAGCCCTGTCTCCTGACCCTGCAGAGTTCTATGGAACCCTTTTGTTCACTTGTTAGGAAGGTAATTTTAACAACTTGACATATTTAGCTAGGGCTTTACAGTTTAAAAGTGCTTTCACATGCATACTCTTATTTGATTTCCCCATATTTTCCTTTGCAGGAAGCAGGGATAACCTTATTAACCCCATTTTACAGAGGAGAAAACAGCTTTACTAAGTTTCCCTTCACCAAGGCTACACAGCTAGCAAGTGCAAGGCTGAGAGCAAAACCCAGACCTCTGCATTCCAAGTCCAGTAGTCCTTCCTTCCGTTCTCTCATACCACCTCTGAACAGTTATCAAAGGCCACCAGATAGAGAACAACTATTCCCCAGACCCAAAGACTTCTATCTTAAATGGGTGGGCAGATCCTTTTAATATCCAAAATGGGACCCAGGCATTGAAACCAATCAAGGTAGCATTGGGTTAGAAGGCCAGCCTTTTCCCAGACGTGGAGCAGGCACAGAGCTATCCATGGTCCTGAGATCGCCTGCCCTGAGCCCGTGCTGACCACTGCAGCCACCGCCCATCTGACTTGCTCTTTACTTGTCCACTACTGCATAACTTAGTCTTTTGAATCTCACTGACTGTTCTGTCTCGTGTGACTTCTCTTTTTTTCTTGGTTATTATTTCAGTGGGTTTCAGGATCAGTGGTGTCTCTTGGTCCAAAGTTATATGTATGCTCTATAAAAACTTTACCCTGCATGATTGCCATCCTTAAAGCAAACAGTAAACTCAGTTCCTTGAGAAATAGTGACTTTCTCTATTCATCCCCAGCTTTGAAAAGTGAAAATCAACCTATGTCCAGTTTTTCTTTCTAGCCTTCTGCATACTTACGCACTTGTTTCCTGTGTATCTGGCTTAAGTCCTGCTTTACCAATACTTTGTTAACACCTTTTTTCCTTCAAGTCTTTTTTTCCCCTCTTACCTTTGCCTTCTTTGTCTCTTTCCTGTTTCTTGGGCTGTACGCAATACATTATTTCTATTGCCACTTACCTATTTCTGAGGTTTTTAATTCCAACAATAGTTAACAAATATGTTTCTTAGCTTTGATTTGTCTTAGTTTCTCTGGCTCAGGGTTTCTCAAAGAATGTCTCAGAGTATATACGAATCAAAATCCCCCATGGCATTTAAATTTCTGGATTCCATCTCTGAGCAGTTCTTCTGCTTTAACTGGGGCCCTTTTTCATCTGATTTCCCTTCTTACGGACTTGGAGACTCCTGTTCCAATGAAGCATTGGCCAGCACATGAGAAAGTGGATCTGAGCTGTGCCTCTCCAAACCTTCACATTACCATCGCTATCAGCGTCTGTTCCTGCTTCACAGCCCTCTGCTTCCCACTGGACTGCGTGTGGTTTGTGACTGTCGTATGCTCTTGTATGCAGGCCCTCCAGCTCCTCCTTCCCTCCTCTTCATCTTCCACCTCAACCCTGCTTTTTCTTTATTTCTCTTTTTGGATAGCCTCTTGAATTTCTCTAGTATTTCCTATAGCTCTAGTATCTAGCTTGAATATCCCTGGTAGTCCTATAGTATTTTCTTACTCTTCTCTTTTTTCTCATTTTTTTGGGGAAACATGTGCTTTCATCTCAGGAAGTGCCATTAATAAGGTAAAGCTGGTCTAGCTCTTATGATAAAATTGTGGGGAAAGTAAAATATGTATCATAATTTCTTTTTACAGATAAGGAAACTGAGATCTGGAAAACTTAAAGTTCAAGATCACTGACAGAGGTGGTACTAGAATCCTGGTCTGAAGACTTTTATATAGCAATTTAATTCCAAAAATACTTCTTGAGTTTCTACTCTATGCAAGGCACTGAATCAGGCACTAGAGAAGCAATATGGAGAAAAACTTCCCTCTCTGGTTTTATGAAGCTTCCAGGAGTCATTAGGAAGTTAAGAGATGCCCAAATGACACAGTACCAGGTGCTGTGTTCAGTACTTCAAGCTCTAATGCATTTATACATGAAATATAATGAGATCCAAGAGGAAGGAGGGAATACCTGAATGCTTTTAACTAAGGAGTAGGGAGAGATGGCACAAAGATGAATTACTGGGCATGTGAAGTTTGAGATGGGCATCAGAAAATATGTAAAATTTCCAGTGGAAATACACTGCATGTTTGGAGAATACCCTAGGGATTTCAGGCTTCAGGGCTGAGATATTTGAAAATAAGTAGGTTTAGGAAGGTAACTTGGGGCTGCATCATACAAAGACTTTAATGTCAAGCTAATGGAGGTGGGTGATGTCTAAAACTCTTATCATTCACACTATTGCCTTCACACATGCATGGGATAAATGCAGAATCCTAAGTATCACTTTATAAATAATGGCACAAATTCAGGCACAATGGAGAATGCACCAAAATGACAAGACCAGCACAAGAACTCCAGAGCAGCGTGGTGACAGCACTTCTGAACATCAAATGGGGAACCAACCCTCAGAGTTGCTCAGGAGGGGACAATCCTTTATCTCATAAAGCTGACATCTGCTACTCAGGGCTTGTATTGGCTTCCCCTGAGTGTTCTACACCTGAAATATAGTGTTTACAGCTGCATCTTGAGGTCTTTGTCGTATCTTTCACATTGTGATAACAGTGAATACAAATTCCCATAAATGCTTTAAGCCACTTTAAAGAAATGGGGGAGTGTGGAGTAAGAGAACATTTAAATACCAAGCAAAGAACTAACTTTTCTAAAGGATATAGTAAGCAGTGTGTGGCTAAAAATAGCCACCTGTTCCAGGTCAGATCCCAAATTGAAGAGCTCTTCACATACCAGATTCAAAAAGCATCTGTCACCAGTAGCCATGGCAACAGCCATCCCTGAACAAATGTAGAGAGATGTTTTTGGAATAGGGCTGGGAAAGGAAGTGGCCATGACAGTCTCCGCAGAAGGGGTGAGCCCTTCTGCTCCCTTCCTGGCTGAAGCTTCATCTTACTTTCCCATGTCCCAGGCCTTCTAATTTTCTACAGTCATTGGTTCTTGTTTTCTTCAAAGAAGCAGTTTATAGGGTTGGTTAGTGCCTATTTAATGGGCTGGACAGGGAGAGGAGACGGGAGGTAGGATCGGACATCCCACTGGCACTACAGAGATGGGATGGGAGGCCAGGCTACTTGAGGGGATTGGGGGAGAACGGGAACTTCTGAAGAAGGGGTTGTTGTGTGCTGTATTATTTTGCTGTTCTCATGTTTTCCTTGTCAATGATCCTCTTAAAATGTGTTTGTCACTTCATGTTGCAATATTAAATCCTATATGTCTGGGTTTTTTGTTTTGTTTTGTTTTAATTGCTTTTAAGGAGTTTGTAAACTCCTCGAGGGCAGGGAGTCCTCTTCCTGGTTTTCGCCATAGCACTGAGAAACTCCTCCAATCTGTCATCGTGTTGCTTGCATGACAGCACCGTGGAATCCTCTTACGGCTCGGAATGCCTACCCAAAAGCTGTATTTAGCCTCCCACCTGTCAAATCCTGGAGTCCCCAGTTTTGAAAAGTGGTTGAAATGTGTTAAGTAGTTGTGTTGTCCTTGAAGACATTTGTAATCTGTGAATGAGATGACTCTGAATTAAGGTGCACAATAAGCTCTCTTCAGTGTATGAATAAATGTAAATGAATAAAGATGCTTGTGATGAAGTTGGTGATGAGGGCAGTTATGCGAGGATTAAAGAAAAGCCAGAATCTTCTGAGTGTGTTCTCCATACAGTTTAATAAGGAAGACATCTGGCCACTGGAGAAAGACTGAGAGCAGACTTCTCATCCAAAGAGGGGTCAGCTAGACTTTCTAAAGACAAAGTCAAGAATTCTTGGGCATTCTTGAGATCTTCAGTAGATGAAATCTGAACACTATCTGGGTTTCTTTAGGAAGAGCTCTTCTTAAGCACATAGCTCTAGATCTTGGTTATTTCCATGGTATTCTCCTCATTTTTTCTTGCTTACCTGATGAAGAAGATAATCTATTTATTAAGCACCTATACCCATGTGTCCTTCATGGTGCATGAAGTCCTAGGCTTAGCGGGTGCATGGGACCATTTGGTCACTCATTCATTCATTCATTCAACAAATCTGTCCTGAGGGCTACTGTGTGCCAGGAATTGTGCTGGGTGCTACATAGTCTCTGTCCCATGGACCTTACGTTTGGATAAGAATAGGAAATTTTTATTGTTATAATGGTTCTTGATGATAGTGATGATGATAACCATCCCAGCTATAGCACAGGCAGTTCTGGTTAGTGCATAAATGTATTAACTATTTTCTGTATTCTTGATTCTTTATTTTCTGTATTCCTGATGCTCTGGCATGTAGAGCCTTGCTGATCCTGGAGAGACTGTTCCTCCAGAGCTAGCTAATTTCTAGATGTAGCACACCTTTTATATGCAAACCAACCAATCCAGACCCCATACCTGCCAATGCCTCCTTTATGCAGTTCTCAGTTTGAGCTACTATCCCCCTGCGATAACCACGCAACTAGAGGCAATCCCTCCACCCTGAGACCCCACGGAAACTATTTCATCTAGCCAATCCTAGACTTGTCTAGCTTGCTTACCCTGTCTCACCCATTCCTTCATGCAAAACTACAATAAAGCGGGCTGAGTGCAGTGGCTCACACCTGTAATCCCAGCACTTTGGGAGGCCGAGGGGGGCAGATCACAAGGTCAGGAGTTCGAGACCAGCCTAACCAACATGGTGAAACCCTGTCTCTACTAAAAAAAAAAACTAGCCAAGCATGGTGATGTGCACCTGTAATCCCAGCTACTCAGGAGGCTGAGCCAGGAGAATCACTTGAACCCAGGGGATGGAGGTTGCAGTGAGCCAAGATCGCACCACTGCACTCCAGCCTGATCAACAGCAAACAAGACTTTGTCTCAAAAACAAAAACAAAACAAAAAAAACACTACAATAAAGCTCTTGTCCATGCTTTCCCTTCACTTTCTTTGCCTTCTGACCAAGGCTGCTGCTTCCTCATGTGGCTCTGCATGGCCTGGCATGCACCTTCCTCTTGGGAACTGTGAGTAACAACATATCTTTTCAATAGCAGTCATCTTCTGATCTGTTGGCCTAATAATAATAATAATACAGATGCTTCTCAACTTACGATGTAGTTATGTCCCAATAGACCCATTGTAGGTTGAAAATATCATAAATAGAAAAAGCATTTAATGCACATAACTTACTGAACCTCATAGCCTAGCCTAGCCTACCTGAAACATGCTCAGAACACTTACATCAGCCTACAGTAGGGCAAAATTATCTAACACCGAAACTATTTTATAATAAAGTGGTGAATATCTCATGTAATTTATTGAATACTGTATTGAAAGGGAAAACCAGAATGGTTGGATGGGTACTTGAAGTACAGTTTCTGCTGAAAGTGAGTCACTTTTGTACCATTGTAAAGTAAAAAAGTTAAGTCAAGCCATTGTAAGTTGAGGAGCATCGGTAATAATAACAACTACATTTTAAAACAATAGGAGCTCAAGCTCTAGAGTCAGATCTCCTGGATTCAAGCTCATCTCCACCATTTAATGGTTATGGAGCATAGCCTTAGTTTTTCATCTCTAAAACAGAAACTATAATATCTAACTCATTGGGCTGTTAGGAGGATTGAATGATATAATTCATATAAAGCACTTAAAGTAACTGCCATAGGTAAATGCTAAATAAATGTGAGATCTCTCTCTTTCTCTCTCTAGGAAACAGAATGTGAGGCCTATGCCTTTTAAAAATTATTTATTTATTTTTGGAAACAGGGTCTTGCTCTTTCACTCAGGCCGGAGTGCAGTGGTGTGATCACAGCCCATTGCAGCCTTGACCTCCTGGCCTCAAGTGATCCTCTAATTTCAGCCTCCTAAGTAGCTGTAACTACAGATGCTCACCACCGTGCCAAGGTAATTTTTAAACATTTAAAAATTTTGCATAGAGATAAGGTCCTGCTTTGTTACCCGGGCTGGTCTCAAATGCATGGCTTCAAGTGATCCTCCTGAGTTGGCCCCCCAAAGTGCTGGGATTATAGGCATGAGCCCCCACACCTAGCTTACCCAGGCGTTTTTGAAACCTATAATCAAATGGAATTTTCTAACAGTCCTCATATTCATGATCTTATTTGGTACTTACAGCTCTTTGTAGGGTGGTGGCGGGTGGTAACTGTTTTATAGACAAGGAAATTGGCACTAAAAGAGTACTAGCTAGACAATGGAAAAGGCTGGATTGGGATGCAGCTCTCATGACAACTCATTCTTTCCACCTGGCTTTTCTACTGAGAGGCCAGATGTGGAGTGGATAAGGATTTGGCAATCAGACAGACCAGGTTTAAATGCCAGCCCTGCCACTTATTAACCTTGCACACACTGTGAAGAGTTGGAGGTCTCTGAGCTTTCATTTTCTCAACTGCTGAAAATGAAAATAATTTTTCATACATTACTTAATTGAGGCTTTTAAAAAAAGATTTTAATCAAAGTTGGTTAGAGTATGGTAAAATAGCCCTCTCATATACGGGGAACTCTCGTTTTCTTATGAGGAGTATTTAAAATACAGAAAAAGCTTTATGCACAGGATTGTTCATCACAATACTATCTAAAAAATGCAATTGGGAGAAAACAACATGTTCAATAGCAGCAAAATAGAAAAATAAATTGCAATATAGCCACACGATCAGGTAATATATAGCCATTAAAAATGACATTTACAAAGTTTATAACACACTGCATTTATCGTTAGATCAATAAATCATGCCTTGTCTTCCTCTTTGAGGTTGTTTCATTTTAATCAAAGTTACACATGGATTGAAAAGACAAGTAGTTCAACAACACTTGTTAGAAAAAACAACAGTTCCCCTAGTCGCCTGTCTCCAGATGCAATAATAGTCTTTAACTCCTTCTGCTAAATATTTGGTATTTTCTTTTATGTATCCAAAATAATAAGACTTTATTGTTACTTCTTGATTTTTTTTTTTGACACCCGGAAAAACGGACCAGAAAGAGAGTAGGTTTCTGCCTCTGTTCTTTTCCGGATTTTCGTCATGCAGTGAATCGATCAGTAATGCCGGAAGAATCTCTCCCACAGTATCTGTTCCTAGGGGTGGAGCACATATTCTCTCTCCACCATACAAAATGTACAAGGAAGAGACAAGCATTTTGCTGCTAAGCTTTGAAGTGTATGAAGCAGCATACGAGAGATGTTTCCGGTCTACTATTGAGTGGAAAATGTAGCCAATGTGATTTCAATTAGGGTCACATGGCTAAAGGGCCAGGAGGAAACCAGCAACTGCTGTATTAGCAGTGATTCCTAAGGAGTAGAATTATGGGTAATCTTTTACTCCCCGCCACCACTCCATATTTCTATAATAATCATTCCGTTCTTTTATCATAAGTAAAATATTTAGTTCTAAAAAGCTGATGCAAATCCTATTTACTTTCCACAGTTGTTGTAAGGCCACCCCCGCAAAGAGCCTACTCCATATCAATTAGGTACCGCAGAGGTGGCAGCTTCCTTTCCTCCTTCGGCGCTGACCATCCCTGTGGCCTCTGCTCCTTGTAGAATGATGATGAGGTGAACATGTGCGGTTGGACCCAGGAGTGAATCATCAGGGTGCTCTTGAACTGACATTGGTATTTGATTCTTCAGCAGTGTCACATTAGAGAACCTGCAAAGACATTAGGATCCATGATGAGGGTGGCCAGACCAGAGCTGGGCGCAGCTAACAGGAAATCTCAGCCTCTCACACCCAGGGCCACTCCCATCTACTGATGAGCCAGTTCTACCCCGACCCAGCTGGGAAGGAAAAAACGGGTCCTGGGCAGACACGGCGGCTCATGCCTGTAATCCCAGCGCTTTGGGAGGCCAACGTGGGTAGATCACCTGAGGTCAGGAGTTCAAGACCATCCTGGCCAACATTGTGAAACCCCATCTAGCGATGCAAAAATTAGCTGGGCGTGGTGGTGGGTGCCTGTAGTCCCAGCTACTCGGGAGGCTGAGGCAGAAGAATTGCTTGAACCTGGGAGGTGGAAGCTGCAGTGAGCCAAGATCGCGCCACTGCACTCTAGCCTGGGCGACAGTGAGACTCTGTCTCAAACAAACAAACAAAACAAATGAACAAACAAAACTGGTCCTGGCAGGAGAACTGTGGAGGCAGGTGAAGGGCTGAGGCTTGTGGGGACAGGGATGGCTGAGAGTGGGGTGCACCAGAAGGGGTATGAAAGAAGGTAATACTAAGGAAGCTAAGTCTCCCAGTTTAGGCTCCCCTAGAAGCAAACTCCGAAGCAAGGATTCAAGAGCAAGTAGTTGATTTGGCAAGTGCAGAGGCATGAGGAAGTGGAACAGGGACGGGAAAACCAATAAAGAATTTATACCTATTGGCCCAGTGTAACTTAATAGCGCCCTAGGTTACCAAGCAGTTACTCCTGTGTGCAACCGGAACATAATCGTATGGGGAAATTCTGAGAAATTACATCAAACACACACCTCACAGCCATCCCATCTTACGGGTGCAGTTGCCAGGCTATTTGTATACCTATCCTTTTCATCGATGAGTGAAGGCTGCTCCCAGGAGATGTCAATTCCCTGCCATTACAGCCTGGTGTGCACTTAGATAGAACAGCTTTCTGTGGTTTCTCAAACACTCCTCAAGTGAATAGAGGCAGCTCCTGGCAGTCGGAAAACTCTAGGAACACACTGAATTGGTAAGGCCCGAGGGTGGGGCCCCACCACCTACCCCTGGGTCGAGGGTATCATATCATTTCCCAGCTGGTGGGTCAGTAAAAGTTAGTTATCTTTGTAGAGTGACCATGTAATTTATTATCAGAACTATGACACTTTTAAAAGTGAAGGGGACACCATTAACAATTATGCTGGGACAACAGGTATGAATGGGGATGGTTCCAGGCACGCCATGTGGATGGTCACTCCACCTCTCTGGATACCCTTCCTATGTAGGCCTGTAAACTTCCTCCCTCTTGCTTTTGTGTTAACAAGTTCTATAGTGATTAAAATAACTGAGGGAAAGGGCAGCCAGAGTCCTATCTTTGTGGTTGGATATATAACAAAGACTATGGAAGATGTAAGGGATTCATTCATTCATTCATTTACTCACTCATCAAACACTAAATATCTACTCTGTTCCAGGCACTGTCGTAGACTTGCAGGCCACAGGGATGCTGCCCTAGGCAGCATCTAGTCAAGCAGACGAGACAAATGTAGAATCCAATAAATTACGATATAGTACTTAACTGCAATGCAAATGTTTTCCTAAATTATATATGGAACACAATGATAGCACTAAGAAAAGGGAGAGAAAGAAAACGTGTGGTGGGGGACTGTCAGGAAAGACTCTCTGGGGAAGGTGAAATGTGTGCTTAGAAGGATTAAAAACAGTTTCTCCAAGAGCAAGAAGGGGAAGAGTTTCTAGGCAGAGGTAATGGTATGTTTATAGGCAAGGATGAACAAAATGAATATTTAATTGAACACCTACTATGCACCAGCATCGTTCCAGACCATGGGGAATTACTGATGACAAGACTCCTATTTTCAAATAATTGTACACCAATGATCATTGAATGGATAAACAAAATGTAGCATATACATGGTATAAAATATTACTTAATATAAAAAAGAATAAAATTTTGATACATGCTACAACATGGATGAACCTTGAAAACATTATGCTAAATGAAATAAGCCAGTCATAAAAGAACAATATTGTATGATTTTATTTTTATGAATTACTGAGAATAGGCAAATTCATAAAGACAGAAAGTAAAAGAGGGGTTACCAAGGGTGGAGAGAAGGGACTGGGGAGTTATTATTTAATGGGTACACAGTTTCTGTCGGGATGATGAAAATGTTCTAGAAATGGATAGTGGTGATGATTGCACAATAATGTGAATGCACTTAACGCCACTGAATTGTACATTTAAAAATGGCTAAAATGGTCAACTTCATGTCATGTATATTTTACCACAATTTTTAAAAATTCCTATTTTGGTAGAGCCTACATTTTGGAAGAGGAGACAGACAATAATAAATGAACAGATAATAGACCAAGATAATTCTAGATTATAAGTACAATGAAGGAAAAAGACAGAGGGATAAGATGGAGGGACTAGGGGAGTTTATTTTGGGGCCCTCAACATGTGTTTATCAACAGCAGCTTGGTACCTCTAGAGAATTAAGACTAAGAAAAGAATGCTGGGAGACAGGGCTAGAAAAGTAGTTGGAGGCTAGGATCCACATTACGGAGAATCTTGTATATTAAGATGCTTTGGCTTTATCCTGAGAACCAACGAAGAAAGGCAGTCATGTGGTTAGCTTTGGCCACAGTGCACAGGAAGCATTGGTGGGTGAAGCCAGATGCAGAAACACATGTGTAGGAGGTTGTTTCTGCTATTCTGCTCTGTGGAGGAAGGCCTCAACTTGGGTGGTGGCAGAGGACAAGAGAGGTGGAGAAGTATTTCCCAAGGCCTGGGAATTGGTCAAATGTGGAAATCGAGGGGCAGGAAGGAATCCAGGTTTCTAGCTTGGGAGACTGGGTGGATAGTGATATATCAGCTAAGCGAAGGATCAGAGCTGAAAGAAAAGATGGCAAGTTTGAGATTTAATATGTTGAGTTTGAAGGGTTTGGGGAAGCTGTTGATAGAGGACTCTGGAATGTAGGAATGACCGGCATCAGAAATATAGATTGTAAAGCCAGTGCAGTGGCTCACACCTGCAATCCCAGTACTTTGGGAAGCCAAGGTGGGAGAATTGCTTGAGCTCAGGAGTTTAAGACCAGCCTGGGCAACATAGGAAGCCCCCATATCTATCAAAAAAAAAAAAAAATAGCAAGCATGGTGATGTGCACCTGCAGTCCCAGCTAGTTGGGAGGTTGAGGCAGGATGATTGCTTGAACCTGGGAGACAGACATTGCAATGAACCAAGATTGTACCACTGCACTCCAGCCTGGGCAACAGAGTGAGACCCTGCTTCTTTATATATAATGGAATCACATACACTGAAGAAGGTTTAAAAATCACAGGGATAGCTGACAATTTCTCAGATGTGAGTACAGCGTGAGAAGAGGCCAGAATCAGGACCCTGGGATACATCTAATGGAAAACAACGGAGATGCAGGGGAAAAGAGAAAAATGATCAGCAAGGCAGGTCAGCAGGAGGCAGAAGTAGTCAACAGGCAATTGCTGTCCTATTGAACAGTCAGGAGGTCGTCCAAGATCTTTGCCAGTGCAGATTCCACGAGGTTTCAGCTTAAACATGCCTTGCTCCAGAAATTCTTTCCTGGCCCATGAAAGGATAGGCTGAGGCTACTAAGTGCTTCCATCTTGCCGGAACTCCTGGTCCTGGCAGTGATCAATCTCCATTGTAATAATCGTGAGGCTAGGACTGTCTTCCCCACTAGGCTGTGGGCTCTGTGAGGACATCCCAGGCTAGTTGCTCTCACCATTGCTTCCCTGGTGCTCCACACAGTACCTGACATGCCATAGAGGCTCAGTGCTCTGGTAGACGAGTGCATACATGAAGGCATGATTTAGTTAATTATTTTGGGGTGTGTGTGTGTGTGGTGTGTATGTAAGGAGAATTTAGGGTATGTGTTACTGGAATTCGCAGGGACAAGTAGCAGAGCTCTGTCAGCTGACAGTTCCCCTTGTCCCAGCTTTAACTTTTCTCTCTAGCTTGGGAAATGGCAAAGCCAGCAATATGTCTGTCCCTGTGCTGCTCCGAAGATACTGCGCGTCAACCTGTGGTGTCCCTGTGGCAGCATGGGCAGCTTCATGCGGGACACGAAGGGGGCCACTAGCTTGTTCTTTGTCCTGGCCCCGCAAAAGTTTTGGACAGCCCGCCAGGGGCTGAGCCCACGCAGCCGCAGTGCTGAGACAGAGAGAGGCTGTGACAGGAGGTTTTGGGGTGAGCTCACGCTGCCAAACCTGGAGTGGGGCCTCCAGCTCCCCTCTGGCACCGTTTGTGTCTTCCTGCCTCCTCCCAAACCACTCATCCCAGCTGGGTCATGAAGAAGAGAACAGTATAGCCATATATTTATAGTCTCTGTGAATCACTGGTGACTAATTTTTCCCATTTTGTCACCCCAAATAGTTTTCTCTTTAGGCTTCCAGTGAAGGCACACCACCAACCAATCATTTCCATGAAAATGTACATTTTTATTTTAAAAAATTCCTCTCTTAACACAGAACAGAATGTTTACAAATGCAAACGTTTAACTGAACAATGACCAGCTTTCTTTCTTTAAAAGTGACATTTTTATCTGCACCTAGTTCAGTAGTGGCAGAGAACTTTCTCCACTGAATCTCTGGACTAGGAGGACATTCCGAGGCTCTATGGTCTATCTTCTTACACTCAGGGAAGATTTAAAAATGAAAAAAAAAAAAAAAGGCCATGTGCAGTAGCTCACACCTGTAATCCTAGCACTTTGGGAGGCCAAGGTGGGCGGATCACATGAGGTCAGGAGTTCAAGACCAGCCTGGCCAATATGGTGAAACCCTGTTTCTACTAAAAATACAAAAATTAGCCAGGCTTGCTGTTGGGTGCCTGTAATCCTAGTTACTTGGGAGGCTGAGGCAGGAGAATCACTTAAACTGGAAAGGCAGAGGCTGCAGTGAACCGAGATCGTGCCACTGCACTCCAGCCTGGGTGACACAGCAAGACTCCATCAAAAAAAAAAAAAAAAAAAATTCCCAGGGTGAAAAGTATCACTGCTATTTTCCTATTTTCCACTGTGTTTGTTGGCTGGATCTCCTTAGCAAAGAAATGGTCTTTCAGTATTTTGGTTACATATCATTATGTTCCATTTAGCAAACCCAGCTTACAAAAAGGAGGCTGGGGCAGCCAGTTTCCAATGCCCCGGTGCCTGTGACAAGTTCTTATTTAATACTAATTGCTCCCTGTAAAACTTGGCCTCTTGAGTTTTGTTTTTCCATGATCAGCATTCTTTACGTCTCCAACCAAAAGGCTCCATCACTCATGCATAACTCGGATAATTTATTGCATTGCCTCTGAGGAATTTCTTTCTATGGCATGTTTCTAGAAAACTCATTCAACTCCTAAATAAAACAATGGAAGGACGGATGGGATGGGACCAGGAGAAGGATCTGGAGAGAAGATGTGGGGTAAAAGGAGAAAATATCTAAGGATGGTGTTTAATCAGAAAACAAGATTTTCAGTTAGCACTTCTAAATTGCTGAGAAGCCGGGTGAGGTGGCTCATACCTGTAATCCCAGCACTTTGGGAGGCCGAAGCAGGCGGATCATGAGGTCAAGAGATTGAGACCATCCTGGCCAATACGGTGAAACTCTGTCTCTACTAAAAATACAAAAATTAGCTGGGTGAGGTAGTGGACGCCTGTAACCCCAGCTACAGCTAAGGCAAAAGAATCGCTTGATCCCAAGAGGTGGAGGTTGCAGTGAGTTGAGATCTTACCACTCCAATCTAGCCTGGGCGACAGAGTGAGACTCCATCAAAAAAAAATTAATAATAATAATTGCTGAGAAATGAATTGACAACGCTGTTTAGTATGGAAGAGAGTGTTCGGTTTTAGAGATGGCCCATGTGTGTGTAAGGAGGTGACAGAAAGTGTGCTGAGAAGGTGCAGCCAGCTAAGTGGTAGGACCAGGCAGGGGGAGGTGGGAGAGAGAGTGGCTGGAAGGAAGCAGAGTCAGGAGGCCATTGGGCATCTGAAGCGCAGACAGGATGGGTTCTGGGAAGCCCTGGTTTCCCCTGACGTGGCTGTGGCCCAACCAAGCTCAAGGCTCACATCCTGCACCTTTCCCCAAATTACTCCAGCGAGGGCTGGCTGCCTTTCTCAACTCCCATTGCGTGAATGTGTTTGTGCAATAATTTAAGCTGGCAACCCACAGCCATTTGAGGCATGCAATGTCATTTTACCCTTGAGAGCTCAAACCTGCTACTTTGGGTTTGATTCAGTTTCTTATTCCCAGAAGCAAATGACTTTTCACCTCTGGATCTCCACCCAAAGCATGTTTGGACCATGGACCCAGGCAGGCTTCAAGGAGCCAGATTTTCCTGCCTGCCAATTGAGGTTTGCCAGTGCTGATTTTACACATTCCTATTAGTTTTTAATGAGTATTTTGTTTTAGTTATAAAATAGCAACTGCAGAGCCATAAACTTACAGATCACGTGGTTGGAAGTGCATGCTTTAATTTTCAAAGGGTCTCTATGTAGAATGAGGTTCCTAACCCTTTATTAACTCCTATCTTTGGTCAACTACTACACAAGAATTAATTGAGTGCTTACTTTATTCAAAGCCCCAAGCTAGATACTGTATTCATCTGTTTTAACACTGCTGATAAAGACATACCCAAGACTGGATAATTTATAAAGAAAAGGGGGTTTAATGGATTCACAGTTCCATGTGGCTGGGGAGGCCTGCCAATCATAGTGGAAGGCAAAAGGCACATCTTACATGGTGGCAGGGAAGAGAGAATGAGTACCAAAGGAAAGGGGTTTCCCCTTATAAAACCATCAGATCTCATGAGACTGATTCACTACCAGGGAACAATATGGGGAAAACCGCCCCCATGATTCAATGATGTCCCACCAGTTCCCTCCCACAACATGTGGGCATTATGGGAGCTACAATCCCAGATGAGATTTGGGTGGGGACACAGGAAAACCACATCAGATGCTATAGAAAGACTGAAAAAAATCCAACCCTCCTCTTAGGATTCAACACAGAAGAGGATTGAAGAAGTGAGTACCAACCGGTTGACTGCATCAAACCAGATGTACCCTCCCACGTGTTGCTGGTACTCTATTAATAACCTTCCTAGCCTCATTTTCCTTCACCCTGTTGCCCTCTGTTCTCCAACTATCAGAAACTGAGAAGTTTCTGGTTTTTTTTTGTTTTTTGTTTTTTTTTTTTTTTGTGAGACACAGTCTCACACTTTCACCCAGGCTGGAGTGCAGTGGCATGATCTTGGCTAACTGCAGCTCCGCCTCCCGGGTTCACGCCATTCTCCTGCCTCAGCCTCCCAAGTAGCTGGGACTACAGGAGCCTGCCACCACACCCAGCTAATTTTTTGCATTTTTAGTAGAAATAGGGTTTCACCATGTTAACCAAGATGATCTCGATCTCCTGACCTCGTGATCCACTCACCTCAGTCTCCCAAAATTCTGGGACTACAGACATGAGCCACCATGCCCGGCCCAGAAACAGAAGTTTCTAAAGAAATTTGGGATGGGCCATGAAGAATAAGATCTTCAAGTCCAGGTGAGGGATTTGTGTTTTGTACTTACTATAGAGCCTTTGGATTATTTGATTTTGTGAGGGTTTTTTGTTTGTTTGTTTGTTTTTGTTTTTTGTTTTTTTGTTTTTTGGACACTATCAATTCCATATTATTGTCAAAGGCATTTCAGAACCTAGGACTAGCTCTGACCCCTTGACCAGCACTTTCCAGGGTCTTTGATACTGGAAGTGTTAACAGATGTGTGATTTTTTTTTCCCCAGTCAGGCAAAAAAGGGTAGTAGTCTCAAAGGAACCACATAACAAAGACACCAAATACTTGACTTTTGAGGCCCAAGGCCTCAATCCAGGTGTGAAACAGGAGTGATGGAAAAACTACCTACTGGGTACTGTGCTCACTACCTGGGTGACAGATCATTTGTACCCCTAACCTCAGCATCACACAATAAACCCATGTAACAAACCTACACATGGAGCCTGAATCTAAAATAAAACTTGAAATTATTTTGAAAAGATGTGATACATAAAATCTTTACTTAATAGTTCTCCCTGTCCCCTGCCCCACCAATAGCCTCTAAGCTGGAGGAGAGGAAGAGAGTTTAGGGAGTGAGATGCATCTTGGGAGGCCTGAGCCCTGTTTCCTTTTGGGTCCTGGCATGGAGGAGATGACAGAACACACCTATAAGGATGGGGTTCAGGCAGGTGAGGACCATGTCTCACTTCCCTGGGAAAGCCCTGAGTGGTGCTGAGCCTCGGAGGGTCCTCTGGCCACCATGGTGTGGCAGCTGCAGAGCGGAAGTAGAATGTGGCATGCCTAGGCAGAGAACGCCTGACCCCCACCCTCCTCCTACCCCTCCTTCTCACCCCGAACATCCAGGCGTACGTGGCTCTTCCAGGGGGTGGAGGTGAGCACAGAGAGACACCTCCAGGAAGCTGCCAGCCTGCAAAGGGGCTTTCAGCAGGAATGGGGGCATGGAGCAGAGAGGATGCTGCCGCAGGGATCATCTGCCAGGGATTGAACAAGGGCAGCCCCTGTAATGGCTTGGAAAGGGAACGTGTTTAAGGACCAGACAGGAACATGCTACATCTCAAAAAAAGAACTCGGGGCAGATTGAGCAGAGACGTAGCCTCCCTTTTCCATGGATGCTCCAGATCCCACCCTTGGCATCAACTCCAGGGAGTAAGAATGAAAATCTTAAATTTAATAGAATTAGAATACTGAAATGATTGAGAACATGACTTAAGGGACTGTTTTACTTGGAAGTAACTACACTAGTTTTTCTGCATCAGCCAAAATAAGAGCTTGAAATGAAAAATAAGACCAATTACAGAAAAATAAAGAAAATGACCTTGTACATAGAGGAGCCTCCTGACTAGGGAAATCAAACCCTTGCATTGATCAAGGGTTTGGGGGTTCTCTGCCTACACATGCCACACTCCACTTCTGCTGCCATACCACGGTGGCCAAGAGGACCCTCTTCCAGCCTGTACCCCATCCCATCAACTGAAACATGCTGAACTGTGCTCCTATTTACAGAACTGTGAGCCTTGTAAGAAAGCCAGGAACTGGCCAGGCACGGTGGCTCACACCTGTAGTCCCACCACTTTGGGAGGCCAAGGTGGGTGGATCACGAGGTCAGGAGTTTGAGACCAGCCTGGGCAACATGGTGAAACCCTGTGTCTACTAAAAATACAAAAATTAGCAGGGTGTGGTGGCATACGCCTGTAATTCCAGCTACTCGAGAGGCTGAGGCAGGAGAATTGCTTGAACCCGGGAGGCGGAGGTTGCAGTGAGCCGAGATCGTACCACTGCACTCCAGTCTGGGCAACAGAGCAAGACTCCATCTTGGAGAAAGAAAAAAAAAAGAAAGCCAGGAATTTGTAGCCTAAAAATAATAAAGCTAAAAGGGACTTTAATGATTGTTTGATCCAACTTCTTCATTTTAACAATGAAGAAACCAGGGCCTGAGAAGGAACGTGACTTGCTCAGGGTCCCAACACAACTGAATGACGGAGCTGAGAGAATCTGGTTCCTCAGGTGTTCTCACCACCAGCTCTTTTCCCACACCAGCTCCGGTCTCTCCTGGACCCCCAAGTGCACAAATCTCTCCATGGACGAAGGACTTGGTCTTGCCCCATAGCCATCAATCACTGACAGCCCTCTCTGAGCTCAGGCATAAGCCCAGGCCTCCAGCAGGAAGGCAGCTGTCCAGTCTCCCGGGCTGGACCTGTGATCCAGAGCAGATGGCGCCAAGTACAGGGAGCAGCGGAGTGAGGGACATCACTGGGGAGCTGCCCAGCATGTAGTCTTATAGGTGACCCTCCTACAGTGTGACCTCTTGGCCCCGGAACAAAGCACTTCTCCAACACACTATGGATCATGGCTTGTGGGGGACGACATGACACATGCCAAAGATTCTTTCCAAGCCACAATTGCTTTGGAGCCATGGCAGAAAGTCTCTGTCTGCTGGGGACTAAGAGCTCCCCACAGGCCGTGCTGAAAGGAAGGAAAGTCTCAGACCTCACTGAGTTGGGACCACTGGCTGCCAGGAGACCACCCCAAACATCAGAACTCAAGAGAACAAGAGGTCAAGCCTCCCTGCCCTAAAGGCAACACCAAATTAATGAGCAACTTTACAAAGCAGGCAAACACCAGTGTTGAGTTTACTCTGTCAGCCCTGTGCCAAGAGTTTTGCTTACTGTTCTCATTTAATCCTCACAATCTAGTAGGCAAGTATTATTATCTTTTTAAAAAGAGATGATATAAATAAAGTTCAGAAAGGTTAAGTGACTTGCTAAGGCTACACAGTCTTTAAGGAGAGGACCTAGGATTAGAACCCAAGTGTGTCTCACTCACTGGACACCGTGGCCTTTCAAGAGGGCTCTTTGTGTGTCTTCAGCTGCAGAGTAGCCCTTGGTCATGCTTCAGAGCCTCTGTGAGTCTTTCTCCCAGGAATCTCTCTCTTAGTTCTTTCCACCAGAATCTGGGGTGCAGAGAGGGAATAGAAACAGCCCCACCCATTCCCTTGCAGCTTAGGGGTTGAGAGCCAGGACACCCAGGCACTTGCCTTCCCCTCTGCTGACCACATCTCTGAGCAGCCACTTCTTTCTTGAGAAGACTGTTTTCTGGACAGTAACTGGAACTGGTTCTGAGGATCTCCCACATTCCCTTAGGGGTGTTTTAAGTTAGGAGCACAGCAGCCCTATATTAGGAATGACACTGAAGGCTGATCTATGAGCTCTTAAAGCAACAAATAAAACCTACAGTGGGCCAGTCTCAGTGACTCATGCCTGTAATCTCAGCACTTTGGAAGGCTGAGGCAGGAGGATCGCCTGAGCCCAGGAGGTGGAGGCTGCAGTGAGCCGTGATTGTGCCACTGAAGCCTGCCTCAAAACAACAACAGCAACAACATCCACAGTAAAGTTAATCTCACACAGGGTTCAATGACAAGCACAATCATGGAGCTATATAGAAATTAGACCTAAATGATGAATAGTCCCTGAACGCGCGTATACCATTACTCAGCCAAAATGTTAGTTTCTCTATTCTCATTTGGTAGATTCTTTAGTTATAATCTGTCATCAGGGCTGAAAGTTTTCTCGGGTCATTATGAACAGTTTTATCATCATTCTACTCCCCAACCCATATACCCACATGCACACTGATTCCCAGACATATTAAAGACGGAGGTTTGCGCTTCTGCTCACAGGGACCCTACCAACCCCTACTGTGGTCCAGGCACAAGGTTCCCGGTGTTTTCTCATATGTTTGTTGATGGTTCTAGTTTCTTCTGCACCTACTTACTCTCACCACACACTCTCTCTCTCTCACACACACACACATATGCGCACATACACACGTGCATGCATGCACACATGCACATATGCACACGGGCCCAAGCATGCCTTCTTACATGAGCAGAATCCTCGAGACACGCTCTATTTCCCAGTCAAGATTCGTGTGCTGGGTGGGCCCCGGGGTGCAGGAACTGGGACCCTGAGGCTGTAGAGGGTCTGTTCCCAGGGTCTTCCTCCGTTTGGGCCCTCAGCTATGTCTCCTCCTACTCCTGGCAGGGATAAGGTGTCCCGCAGTGACTAAGAGGGGCTCAGAGGCCACCAGCCCCTGCTCAGCACTGGCGGCCTGACTCAGAGCAGTGTGTGGTCCCCGCTACATCCTGTTGTGAAGGATGCTGTTCCCTGTTTCAGAGGCTCCTGCTCTAATCCCCGGGCAGACAAAGGAAGTCAGTAAAGGGAAACAGCCGTGGGGTTTGTAGAAAAGCCCGCCCTGGCCTCCTTCCTGAGTGACGGCTTTCCTGGGCCTCTGTCAGCCCCCAGGAGCGGCGTGTGCTGTTGAGGAGCCATTCTGGTCAATACCGGAGATCAAAGGAAAAGTAATTTCAGCAGCACTAAAAATAGGCCCTGCGGTTATTTCAGAGCTGTTTTGCTAGCAGCGCAGGAGCAAATCTTGGATTTTGCTCAAACTTCCTGTCCATCCCACGGCCTCTTCCTCCGCTATGCTTACTCCTCAGTCTAGTGGTGTTCAGAGGTTTTTGACTATGGCCCATGGTCATTTTCCGTTTCTACTTTGTCCACACATAGAAGCATACACACACACTGAGAAGTGCCATCAACCATGACTGGCTGGAACAGTGTGCAATGCACTCTCTTTTCTATTCTATTCTATTTCTTTTTTTTGGTAAACTCATTATGATCCACTAAGTGAATTCAATGACCCACTGCTGAGTAGCACCCACAGTTTGAAAAAACATTAATCAATCTATTCTTCCTTTTTTATTTTCTTTGATGCCATCACTACTCAGTTATGTGGCTTTGAGCCTTTATAGAGCCTTTGTGTTTTTCATCCAAAGAAAGAGCGTTGGTCAATAGTCCCTGTGTTAGGCTGTTTTCACATTGCTATAGAAGAATACCTGAGACTGGGTAATTTATAAAGAAAAGAGGTTTAATCAGTTCATGGTTCTGCAAGCTTTATAGGAAGCAAGGTGCTGGCCTCGGCTTGGCTTCCAGAAGCTTACAATCATGGTGGCAGGCAAAGGGGGAGTCAGCACATCACATGGCCAGAGCAAGAGCAAGAGAGAGGGAGGCACTATACACTTTTAAACAGCCCCATCTCTAGAGGACTCACTCACTCTGGTGCGAGGACAGCAGCAAGGGGATGCTGCTAAACCATTCATGAGAAACCCCGCCCCATGATCCAACCACCTTCCACCAGGCCCTACCTCCAATACTGGGGATCACAATTCACCATGAAATTTGGGCGGGGACGCAAGTACAAGCTGGATCAATCCCTTTGACTCTCAGAAGTTGTGTGGTTCTGGCTCCTTCCTTTAAAAAGAATCACCTGTAGCATTTCCCAGGCCAGTCCAATCTGGGATTGAGAACAAAGGGGAGACTGTTGCCTTCCTTCTACTGGTCTGGCTTTAACACTGTGGTAGAAAGATGAGCTTTAGAGGTGGACATATAAAACCCCAGCTCCCCACAGATGGGCTGTGTGAGTTCCTTAACTTCTCGGTACCTCGGTTTCGTTACCTGTACGGACATTGATGCTATCTCATAGGGCTGCTGTGGGGGTTAAACATGACAAAGGCAGTGAAATCCTAACCACAATCTTTGGCTTGCAGCAAGCGCTTAAATTATAGTGGCCGTTGCCATTACTGTAATTATTTAAATGAAAAGAAAAGTCATTCAAAGATGTGTCCAGTTTGAAAAGTCCTGGTGGTCAAAATACCTGCCTAGTTGCCAACTCTTTCCTTCTTTTGCCTCTTCAAAAAGCCATCTTTGCCAAGTGTGACAACCTCCAGTGCCACAGAAAGGCCAGGTAGGATCCCCTGGGCCAGCCGTCTCCACCTAGCTGGCCTGTTCTAGTGGGAATTATCTAAACCTCTTTGGAACTCGCTGGTATTTTCCACCTGTACAACCTCTGGGGCAGTGAACGGCACTTATTATAGAGCACCATGTAGCTTCTCCAACAGGATCCCTCTTCCTGCACCCTTTCATTCTCTCATCTTAGCTGCCAAGTCAGGAAAAATTTACCATTCCAGCTTTTCCTTCTCCTCTCTTCCTCTCCCCTGCCCTCTCCTCCCCTCTTCTCTTCCCTCCCTTTTCTGCCCCTCCCCTCTTTTCCCTTCCTCTCTCCTCCCCATTTCCTCTCCTCTCCTCTCTTCCCCCTTCTCCTCTCCCATTCATTTGGGGAGGATGTCCCCTTCCCTCTCAGACTTGCTAAACTTCTTTCCTGAAAAACTTTATCAACAGCACCTCCTTCATTTGGAGTGTTACGTTTTGCAGAGAATTTCTGCTTTGGTTTTCCTTGGTTCCCACGAGGACCCTGTGGTTTGGTAGGGTAGGTAGGATGCTAATTTTACAGATGAGAAAAATGACTTGCTCGGGGTCACTCAGCTATTAGATGCCATAGGCTCACAGCTTCTCTTGCTGGAGTCAATGATTTCCCCTGCACACCCGATCTTAGCTCACTGCAACCTCCACCTCCTGCATTCAAATGATCCTCCTGCCTCAGCCTCCTGAGTAGCTGGGACTATAGGCATGTGCCACCATGCCTGGCTAATTTTTTTTCTTTTTTTTTTTTTTTTTGTATTTTTAGTAGAGAGGACATTTCACCATGTTGGCTAGGCTAGTCTTGAACTCCTGACCTCAAGTGACCCACTCGCCTTGACCTCCCGAAGTGCTGGGATTACAGGTGTGAGCTGCTGCTCCCGCCCTACACCTGTTTATTTAATAAAGTCTTGAGGACAGCCCTTGACCTGAGAAAGGGCTTGTGGCAGCAATTAGACAAGGAACCAGGTAGCTGGGAAATGGGACAATTGTAGATGATCAAACTTCACTCACAGGTGTAAATTGTTTTTGTGGGCTATTACCAAAAATTACGTACAATAAGCGTAGAAAAATTGTGACTCATTCTGATCTGCATTATAATTTCTAATCATTGCATTTGTTCATTAACTTATTTTTGTCTTTTTCCCTTACCAAAATATATGCTCCATCTGGGCAAGGGCTATGTTCGCTTTAGTCATCATTGTGTTCCCAACATCTAGCACAGTGTCTGGCACCGTAAACATTTGCTGCTTGAAAAAAGTACTTGTTGGTTACATGACTCAACGTGCCACCTGTGGAGAGACTGGGCTGGTGACCTCTATCTCTATTTATGTGGCTTACTTAATGTATGTGTTCTTTGACCTGGATGATATGGATGCCATGTCTTATGCACACAAAGTGAATGGGAAAAGTGAAGTAATTATACTGGTAATTCGAGCAGAATGGACCACCCACTCCAACCTCAATTATCTTATTTTAAGTGGAAGTAGTTTAAAACCCGAAGAACAGGAATAATTACCTACTTTCTCCATTGCACTTTATTCTTGCAGTCCTAGCTACAGAGGGATGTGGAAATGCTGCCCTATTAAGCGAGACCTACAGCAGACACACAGCAGCCAGGCACACGCTGCACATGTAAACACACACACACACACGTGCACACATGCAAATATACATATGCAAGAGTGTGAAGGGTAACAGGAGTTTAAGAGAGAGCCAGAAAGCGACATTGAGGAGGCTTACTTTCCACAAGGAGAAATCGTCCATGCCTGGCTTTCTGTAGCACCCAATTTCTTTAGCACCCTGAGTGTGCATTGCTGGAGCCAGGGAAATTGCTCCTTAACCTTGGCAAACCTGGTTCAGCTCTGAGCCGGACCATCATGGGCAGAAAGGACTGGGCTGGGAGACATAGTTCTAAAGAAGGTACATTCTTCAAATCTGGATTTAAAAAAAGAACAGAAACAATTGTAGCGTAAGCCAAGAACTTTGGCTTTGTCACGTCGATAGTATTTGAAGATGTTATTTGGCCGAGCTGTGAGCTCTGCAAATGAAAAACAACTTGACCGTCTCTTCTCTGCCTTCTCTCCTCTCCCTGTTAGCTTCCCATCTATCCCTGGCTCTCCACTGAAGCTTCCCTCCTGCACGGAGCCTAAGGGCACCTTGTCTTGGGAAAATCACGTGTACGTTTGATACCAACTTAGTCCACAGTCTGTCTTCCTTTGTGCTGTTTGCATCTGAGGCATTTGGAGTGTTTCAGTCATCCACTGGTCTCCTAAGCAAAATGGCACTGGGGTCGGGGCAGAGTGGCTTCCTGTCATTTCAAGGAAGAGGAAATGGAGGCCCAAAGAAGGAAGGAAGGAAGATAAGGAGACACCCAGTATTTCCCGAGTGTCTCCCATGTGCTAAGCAGCCACTAGCTAGTTGTTTATGTGATGATATATTTGCGGTTCAGACCGCCCTGTGAGATGGGTACAACAGGTAGAAATAGTTTCATTTCACAGATAAGAAAATGGAAGCAGAGAGCGGTTAAGTGATTTACTTAAGGCCATATGTTTAGTAAGTGGTCAGATCTTTTGGATTCCAAAGCTCATGTCCCTTCAACCATGTAAAGGGAAGTGCTTTGTTCCGGGTTGGTGAGTCACTTGAGGTACACAGCGACCTGTCTTCCGCCTTCATTTGTTCTTGCTTCTGAGCTTTTGCTGACAGTGTTCCCTCAGCCTTCTGTCAACATTCTAACCAGCTCTCAGGCCTGGTTTGTCTCTTCCTCCTTTGTGAAGCTTTCCTCAAATCCCCCAGCCAGAATCAGTCGCTTCCCTCTGTGTCCTCACAGGGTGTCTGTTGGTTAACACCTGTGCGTTTGTCAGGAGCTGACCTGTGATATGGTGGCTAAGGGGTGTAGGTGGCACTTACCAACGTGGGGGCATTTGGTTCAGCCTGGCACCAGCTTGAGAAGGCACAGAGTGGAGATGAGGCACTGGGGGCACAGGGCAAAGGGGAATCTTCTTTACTCTGCTGTTCGCCAGGACATGCCAAACCCAGAGGCTGCAAACCCTGCCTTCCCCTGGATTTGGCTAACCTGAGGCCAGCCCACATAACACTCAGATTCCAGAAGGCTTCCTTTATCCTGTTGGGAAGTCAGTGGTGTGGAAAGCATTGGGGGTGGGGGGCATGGAGAGGGAAATAAGCTTTGAGCTCCCCCAAAGCAGGGTGTAGGTCTGCATCAGAAGTGGTTGTGGGGTGAATGAATAAGTAATTCAATGATTCAGTGTTGCTACTCTCAGGAAGCCACCATGCTTGGTCCTGGGTTGAGAGAGCCATGGGGAGAAGATCCTGTAAATGTGACTCCCTGACTCCCCCTGGTTTCAGCCCAGGCATCATTGTGTGACTCGGGCACTGGCTGGTCTTCCAGGACCTCCCTGGGCTGAGTCCAGCTTTTTGCTCACTCTGGGCTGTATCTGAGGGTGCAGGAAAGCTAAGGCCCTTGTACCCCTGCCTCCTGCCTTGCCCTAGGATGATTCCACATCCTCCTCTTTTTTGTTGCATTCTCCCTGGTGCAACTCTGTAACTTGCTACTGGGATAATATACAGAGACCAGACCAGTGAGTAGGCCTGGGTCTTAGTCCTTCTCTCAACCTGGGTGAGGCCTAACAGCCATAGCAAAGATGTGCCTAAGCCTGGAACCCATGGCTATCCTCAACTATCAGCTAGTCTAATTTGAACCTCTGTAACAAAACGCGAGTGTGTGTGATTGTGCATACGCGTGAGTGTCTGCCTGTGTGCATCTACACAGGTGATTTCTCAGGCTCGGGGTATCTAGAGACACCTGGGTGTATTTGGACAGACTTGAAGTGCTCTTCATTTTATAAATAGGGAAACAGTTTATTTCAGTTCATAGAAGTTGACATCGCCACCTGATACATGGGATATATGTGTGGCAAACCCCATGGTTGCCAAGGAAGGGGGAGGGTCCCTGCTCATCTGCTCTCCTCCCCTCCACCCATGAGCCCCTCTTCCACCATCCTGTGTTCTAGGCCCCTTCCTCTCCTCATAGCCTTTATAAGGAACAAACAAACAAAAAAAAACTTGAGATGGTCCGGGTGCGGTGGCTCACACCTGTAATCATAGCGCTTTGGGAGGCCGAGGAGGGTGGATCACCTGAGGTCAGGAGCTCGAGACCATCCTGGCCAACATGGCAAAACCCTGTCTCTACTAAAAATATAAAAATTAGCCAGGCATGGTGGCTGGAACCTGTAATCCCAGCTACTCAGGAGGCTGAGGCAGGAGAATCGCTTGAAGCCAGGAGGTGCAGGTTGCAGTGAGCTGAAATTCTCCCCTGCACTCCAGCCTGGGGGACAGAGCGAGACTGTGTCTCAAAAAACAAACAAACAAACAAGCAAAACCCAGATGATATCATTGAGGATGCAAAGATGCTTTCATTGTCTGGGGTCCCCATCTGTCCTTTCCTCCCCTGGGCATCTCATGGTCCCGCCTTTCCCCACAGGCTCACCCCCTACTAAACAACTCTGTGCCCTTTGTATTTTTCCCCATAAAGCCTTGCAACAACCTTGTGAGGAGGGTATTATTACCCCCACTTTACAGGTGAGAAGACTGCGGCTCAGAGAAGCTGAATGACTTGTCCACAGCTCTCAGCTGGCCCCTAGCAGGAGTAGGGTTAGACCTCAGCCTTCTTGCCTCCAAGTGTGTGCTCTGAACTGGCAGGCCGGAGGCTGCTCTGGGGAGGACGCACTGTGTCCCATGACTCTCCAGCCTCCTCGGAGCTGCTGAGCTTCCTGGCAGGAAGCCCATGGCTGCTTCTCTCCCTCTGCCCCCGTCCACACTCCAGAAGCACTCGGCTTGAGCTGATAACCACGGCAGGCGCTTGTGAGAGGGTTCTGACACCACAGGAGCTCTCTGAGGGGCCAGCCTGTGGGGAGGCAGGTGCAGAATCCACAGCTCCCATCCTCCTGCACCACGGACACCAGCTTTCATACAAGTGGCCCTGGAGCCCTGACTCCCAGCTGTCAGCACAAGCGATCCTTCTCAGGAGCTAAGCCTTGGCACTTCCCAGGTCTGTAAGAGGCCAGATTTCTCCTCCAGAGAAACTTCATCTGTGTCTGAGCCCAGGGCCTTGTTGCCTGGCCAGTGTCTTCATAGCTCAGATTCCTGTAACTATGAAGGGATTGGTCCTTCCAGCTACATTCCAGGAGAGAGGTGATGCCTTTTCCATTACATACCAGGCTCTTGAGTCCTTTTGGCCATTAAAGGACTAGAAGAAGTCCAAAAACTTCTGGTAGTCTCTGAACCAACTCAGGTACTTCAGGTGTCTCCTGCAGTGGAGCAGCTTTCCATCCCAGGCAAAGGTCTGGGTGAGGTCAAAACCTGGGGACAAGGGTCTGGAGCTAGACAGAAAGAAAACAAGGGAATGTCAACAGCAAATGTAGCAGGACCTGAGGAACTGCCCCCAAAGAATCCAGGGGTGTCTGCAACCTACACATATAGGGAGTAACATTTTAAACAGAGTTACTCTGTAAAGTCAGCAAACAAGGAAAGATCCCCTATGATCAGACTCACCCTTGACTCTTCCCTCAGAAGATACCTTGTTGAAGACTCTGACAAACTGGTGTTTCCGTCAGCTTGGGAACAGCTGCTGTGATTTTGGGTGCACATGCAATGGAGTGACTGTCTTACATTTAGGGACCATGCTGTGTGGAAGTGTGTATCACTAAGCACTAGACTCACGCACACACATATGGGTGCCAGGGCTGACTCAGGCAGATGGCTGGCTTCTGGCTCCTGGGGCATATGCTCACTACACAGAACAGCAGGCTCAGTGGCTCGAATGACTGCACCTAAGCTGTGATCTGTGATCGCGTGATATGACTCCCCCGTGTTGACGCTCAGCATCTCCATGCCTGTGTGCGCTGGGCTGGGCAAGTAGCAGTGTTGGGACAAACAGCATAAAAGAACAGAGAGACTGCCTCATGGACTTGAACCTGTGCACATAGGCCACCTTTGGTTTATTTTTGGAAAGTTTCTCCTTTTGAAGTGCTCCCTGTTGCTGCCTCCTTACGACATCACGTATGAGGCAGCCAGGGATGGGACCACTTTCCAGAACGAAACAATGAAGTTTCTCTAGCACAATTGTGTTTTAGAGCCTCTGCCCTCTCCTGCACTGAAAGTTATCACGTATTAAGGGAGTAATTAAGGGGTAATTAATCCCACGAACTGGAGGCAGGTGTCTTCTCTGTATTGGGGAAAGGTGGATACACATGTGGGTTTCTGATGTGGCATACCTGACAGAGCACCTGGGTGTGGGGGTGGTGGGGAGAAGGGCGGGGGGTGGCGGGGAGAAGGGCGGGGGGGCTGGGAAGAAGTGTGGGGGGTGGTGGAGAGAAGGGCGGGGGGTGGTGGGGAGAAGGGTGGGGGGTGATGGGGACAAGGGCAGGGGGTGCTTTAGGTGCCCAGGCAAGAGCAGGGACAGAGGAGCTGCTTAGGTCAAAAACCCTTCTGGTTGGGAAAGTGAAGGGTAGCCCCAGTGCTAAGGAAGCTGCTCTGAAAACAGAAAAGATAAGGAAGAGGTCACTGAATCATGCCTAGGTTGCAATGATTTGAAAATCTTTCTTCAAATGACTGATTTTCCTTGAAAGTCCACTGAAAAACATAGGTAACTGGTGTTCTGCAAATATTTATACCAGTATTTAAAAATGCATTACTTTTTATGACAAAAGCAGTACAATGGTTCCTATGAAAAAGCTAAATATCAAAGCGAAATACAAAAATTAGTTGGCTATGGTGGCACGCACCTGTGATCCCACCTTCTCAGGAGGCTGAGGCAGGAGAATCGCTTGAACCCGGGAGGCAGAGGTTGCAGAGAGCCGAGATCATGCCATTGCACTCCAGCCTGGGCAACAAGAGTGACACTTTGTCTCAAAAAAGAAAAAAGAAAAAGAAAAAAGAAAAGAAACATGGATTTGGTCTCAGCCCCTGATTTCTGGCTCCTAAAACCCTGGTAGATAGGGGTGCTAGGAGACTCTTTTTTTCAGATATTTGGTCTTTGACCCCAGTTCCTGACGCAGAGCTCCTAAGACCTCTATAATTTCCTGGGTGATAGAAATGTCCGACACAGAGCTCCTAAATCCCTTGGAATTTCCTGGGTGATAAGAGCATATTATGTTCTAATGAGGTGGCTCCTAGTGGGTTCCTGGATAGGCTCAGGATGGAGACTGGTTGCCAGGGAAACCACCCATGTGGTTAGAGCGTTGAGACTTTCAGCCCCATCCCCTAACCTCGACAAGGGGACAGGGGCTGAAGGTTGAGCAGATCACCAATGGCCAATGGTTTAATCAATCATGCCTACGTAATGAAGTCTCCATAAACATCAAAAACGGCTCAGCTTGGAGAGCTTTTAGATAGCTGGACGGGTCCCTGGAGGGTGCCGCACTGGGAAGGGTGTGGAAGCTCCGTGCTCCTTCCTACATGCATGTGCATCTCTTCCCCCAGGCCGTCATCTGCATCTTTTGTAACAATCCTTTATAATAAACTGGTAAACATAAATAAAGTGTTTCCCTGAAATTCTGTGAGCTGCTCTAGCAAATTAATTGAACCCAAGGAGAGGGCCATGGGAACCCCAATTTATAGCCCGTTGGTCAAAAGTACAGGTCACAACCGGGACTTACACTTGGCATCTGAATTTGAGGGCAGTCTTGTGGGGCTGAGCTTTGAGATCTGACACTGTCTCCAGGTCTGCTGGAGAATCGCTTGCTTGGTGTGTGGGAAAACGGCCCTTGTTCATCTGGTGTCAGAAGTGTTGTGCTGAGTGTTGCGTGAGAGTAGGAAATACACTGGTCTTTCCTATCACACAGAGGTCCTTTCCCAGGACTCCTGTGGGCAGGCAACACCCCCAGGGCACCCACCACCTGCCCTGTCCTTACAGTTCAGCAATAGTCAGATTCTCAAGCCCATCCTTTCTCGCACTCTCCTCTACTGCTGTGTAGCAGAAAGAGGGCTGGATTTGGGGTGGGGGAAGGGTAGGGAGAAGGTTGATGTTTCTTGCCCACTTAACGCCATCCGAAGAGTTTACGTACATTTAAGTCTTTCATTGTGAGGTTAAATGACGTGCCCAAGTTTACACAGCTAGGAACTGGGAGAGGTGTTTCTGAAACCTGTTCTGGCTGGTGGACAACTAGAAGACCTTGGTGTTCCAGTAACTCACCCTTGGAAAAACGGCTTCAGCTCTCTGAGCTCAATGTTTCTATAAAGTGAGAAAGCTGGTTCTCAACCTTGGCTGTGCTTTAGAATCACCAGAGAAGCTTCAACACACTGACACCTGGCTCCACCCGGGGCTTCAGACGTTACCAGTCCAGGATGAAGTCAGCCTCACCTTCTCTGGCTCTGTGCTGTGCAGTGGGTTCAAGGGGCCCAAACATGGTCAGGCCAGAGTAGGACTGTCCCTTCCAGGAGTATGGATGTTGCGAGTCCCCACTTTCTTTTCTCTCTCTAGATCTGGTTACCCAGACTAAAAAGTTCCCTTGCCCAAGAGGGTGTCAGGGTCCAAAATCTGTGGGGTCACATCTCGGATGCCTCACTTGGCGATTACAGGAGATGGCTTAACCTCTCTGTGCTCCTCTGTTTCCTAACCTATAAAATGAGGATAAAAATAATGCTTGTCTCACAGGACTGTTGGGAGAATGAAATGAGACAACATGAGTAAAGGGCCTAGCGCAGCGGCTGGCGTTCGGTGAGGCCCTTTCTCCATCTCCTTCCCTACTTCCTCGAAAGGAGCGCCCTCCACCATGGCGGCCCAATGGAACGATCTGCATTCACTCTGTGTCTGTGAGGCCTGAGTTCAAAGGATCACGTGGAAGAGTCCTTGATGTCCAAATAAAGGGAAAATAGAGGACAGTCCAGAAGGGAGACAGGTAGAAGCACCAGAGGAGATGAACCCATTTTGGGGGCTGATGAGGGAGCTGCCTCCATGACCCTAACTCTAACCCCAACCCTAACGCTTCTCTCATTCTCACGGGATCTCTCACTGAGATGCCCAGATGCCGAGCTGGCTTCTCAACAAGGAATTGGGCTTGCTCTACCCAACTGCTCAACCATTAGTAGAAGTTGGAGGAGCTCACTCTCTGAGATCCAGAGAAGTCCCTTAACATGAGAGCCCCAGCCAGGTGGTAGCACTGACTCCATCCCTGTCCCCTTTCAGATGGTCCAGAAAAACTCTCATAACACCTCACTGTCTGTTTTTTCTCCCAAGGGCTGGGTTGTGACTCATTGTGTCATTATGTCAGGTCATTATGTTTTGTGACCTGGTGGTTGAGCTTTCCAAGGCTCAGCCAGGGAGAGGCCAGGCCCCCTTCTTAGGACCCAACCTTCGCACTATCTCTGGGCCTAGCTCTGTCTGCTGTGGCTGCGAGGCTGGAAGGACCTTCAACTCCAGGGAGGGAGGAACCCTGAGCACTGTAACCTGATGCATCTGGGGTCTCTTCTTTGCCTCTTTGCCTCGCCACTGGTTAGCTTTTTGATCTCAGGCCAGTGGCTTTGCCTCTGGAGAAGAGCTTAGCACAAGTTATCCTGTTTGCCTCTATCTACCTTTTGTCAGGCTTGATCATGGGGCATGGTTACTTCCTCACAGCTGGAAATGAAGCTGGGGAGATGAAGGAGGCAAAGTTCTGGGCCTCCCAGGTCAGTATCTTGGGAAGAGCACTGCACACAGGGCCTCATGTGCTGTCCTGGCAAAGCCGCCCACTGACTGCCACCTTGGACAAATCAATAACTTCTCTGGACCTCATTTACACAGCTGTGCTAGAAGGCAGTTGGTTTAAATCAGTCATTCTCAAAAGTGAATCATTTAGTACACTAGTTTTGCAAGCTGCTTCTCAAAAAAAAAAAAAAAAAAGAAGTCTCAAAGGTCAAATAAGCGAGGAATCCTATAAACTCCACCCCCAATTAGCACATGATACATATATATACACACACACACACACACACACACACACATATATATATATGTCAGCTTATTAATAGTTCTCAGAAATCCAGTAACAAAGAAGCCAGTCTGGCTTTGTTTAAGTCACTTTTTCCTGAACTCATTTGGCCATGAACCTTTTTTCCCTTTTAATTCCTATTAACATCCTGGCGTACTAGCACCGGAAGAAAAACAGGTGAGAAATGATGCTCTAATTTGGAGCTGGGTCTCTCAAACTTGAAAATGCATGCAAAACACCAGGGGATCTTGGTGAAATGCAGATTCTAATTCAGCAGGTCTGGGATGGCGCCTGAGAGTCTAGATGTCTAACAAGCTCCCAGGTGATGCCCGTGATGCCAGTCTAGGGACCACACGTCAAATTACAAAGGACTGATTCTAAAGGCTTTGTTTGGCTTCAGTATTGGAAGTAGTATAGAAACGGTGGCTCAGGGACTCTGAAATCATAAGGACCTGGGTCCGGGCCCTGACTCCACCACTTACCAGCAGTATGACCTTGGACAAGTCATTTTACCTCCCTGACGTTCGTTTTCTTATCTGTAAAGTTTAGATATTGATCATGTCTGCTCCATGGGATTGTTTGAGAATTAAATAAGACTATGCAAATAAAACACAATGCAAGACCTAGCCCATGATAGGAGTAAAATATATGCTGGTCATCACTGATGATGAGACACAGTTCAAGCCTCTCCTATCTGTAGGCTGACACCTACAGATGACACCTCTTTCCGTGCCCCCACTGTTACTTTCATCACTGACTGCTGCTCCCAACCCTCCTTCCTCCCCAGTCCCAAGGCCCTGTTGTCTCTGTGTGTGTGACTTTACATGATCTCTCTTCTCTAGCACATTCTGGTAACCTCTCTTGCTTTCAGGGCATCAGAGGAGCTGAGGGATCATGGCTTCTCCTCTGATGATTACAGACAAACTGTACTAGCAGCCCACTAGTAATAGTACAACCCACTCAGGCAGAAGCTGGGCTAACATAGGTCTTCCTAACCCTGTCCAAACGGGGTCCTCATTGACGGGTGAAGCGAAGCATCGGGGTTAGCACGAGCCCATCACACTATCCTGGGTACAGGCCCTACTGACTGTCATAGACTTTGTTGTATGTCACATGCAGCTACTTGAGAGTATAACTCTCACTATATTCACCTTTGTGTTCCTCAGTCGTGTGTCTGCAATGGAATTGTATTAACATGTTCACCTGGTAAAAAGAAATCCTTTATGAGCTAGCAAGAACTGTATTTGGGCTCAGTTAAACCCTCTGCTTAATTGCAATTATGCTTAAACAATGGATTAGGACCATAGCACTCTGGCTGCCCTTGATCTTGGAAAAGGAAGGGAGGGGGAAGGAGGATCTCCATTTATGGATCACCTCTAGGTGTTTTGCTTTTGATACATATCATCTAAGCCTCTCAGCAACCCCACGTGACAGGTATTCATATTCTTATTTATCAAATTCAGAGAGACTAAGGAATTTCCCTAAATACACACAGCGAGTAAGCAGCAGAACTGGGATTAGCATTTAGGATAATTTGACTTTATTATCACTATAGGCTTTCTCTCTTCCCAATTATGTTGGCAGAAGATGGCTGCTATCGACTTCCACGTTTTACACGTTATTGGAACACCTGGAAAGAAAATAAATCTTCTCTCAACTTCACCCTGGTCTTGGGTCAAGTTCTACATCAGGACCAATTAATGTGTTCATAGAGACCGTGTCACATTGTGCAAGCATGGCAGCCTCTGATTGGACCATGTGGATGGGAGGCAGGATGAAGGAGAGTGGGTTAATCAACGCCTAGATCAGGGTGCTGGGCAGGTCCCCAGTGACTTCCAGTCTATGGCATACCCCTTATTAGGGGGCGGCAACTGGTAAAGGAGATATTAACAGGCAGATGGGGATGAAAACTCCATCTTGATCAGATCCAGGTGCCATGCTGGCTGCCCTCTGGCCCTGGTACATGTTGTCACCACCAGCCCCCCCACTGCAGTAGCCTTTGTTTTCTTTGGCAGCCTCCTCCTTGGAGGGCTGAGGATGGAAATCAATCACATCCTCACCCCTTACCTCTCATCTCTCCGTCTGGTTGCAGAGGCTGGTGTGGGGGGGGCATGGTGGCAGATTCCACAGCTGCACATATCTGGGAACTTCTGGACCCCTGAGTCCCTGCCACACCATGTCACATGCCCTTCCATTTGTCCAGCATGGAAGGGGGTAGTAGAGAGATGATGAGCCTATGCAAGAGACCATTAAAACCAAGACTTTCTGGAATTTCCATGGAGTTGCGGGGTAAAACGAGGTGAAGTGCAAGTTGTTAACCATTCCTCCAGACTCCCAAAAATGACTTTAGAGAGCCTCCCTGACCCTCCTCGCCAACAAGCCATCCAGAAATGCAAACACCATTTAAAGCTGACAGCTCCAGCTTGATCATTGTCCTCTACACCATGCAAATGTGAGCACACTTAATTAATAACCTGGGATGCCCTATCTCCTCCACACTGGGAGGGCTCAGTGCCTTTCTCTTGGTCACCACTGCTAGCTGATTTTTAATTATCTTTCAGGACTGTCGCCTTTTGAAATGCCGCAAAGGAAATGCTCACCCCAGCTGGGCCAGGGCCAGGCCTGTTGGAGAACAATGTCCATCCCAGAGTCCATTGTGCTGATCTCTTGGCTGGAACGACAGCCCTCAGACGGGAGAGGAGCGCTTCCCTGCAAACCGAGAGAGGGCTTGGTGCCTTTTCAGCATTCTGTATCTATAGAGCTGACACGACTTAAAATACTGACCTCTTTTTAAACTTTTAAAACTTTGTTTCTGAAAATACTGCCTTGAACAAGGCAACTGGGGTCTTTTATTATGTTTTAATCCAACAATTATGATGATTTCCCCTCTAATTGTAGCAGCTGGTGTTTATTGAGCATCTATTCTGTGCCAGGCACTGTGTTTAAAACAATTTTATTTTAATTTCTTAAAGACGAGTGTGAGGCTGAGCATAGTGGCACATGCCTGTAATCCCAGCACTTTGGGAGGTCGAGGCGGGTGGACCACTTGAGCTCAGGAGTTCTAGACTAGCCTGGGCAACATGGTGAAACCCCATCTCTACACAAAAATACAAAAATTAGCTGGGCGTGGTGGCACACGCCTCTAGTCCCAGCTACTTTGAAGGCAGAGGTGGGAAAACTGCTTGAGCCCAGGAGGTCAAGGCTGCAGTGAGCCGAGATCACTCCATCGCACTCTAGCCTGGGTGACAGAGCGAGACCCTGTGTCAAAAAAACAAAACAAAACAAAACAAAACCACCAAAAAAAAACCCAATATGATACTATAGGCACTGTGTTTTACATGCATTGCCTCATTCACACCTTGCAACTGTGTGAAGCAGGTACATTTACTGCCCCCCTTTTACAGAGGAGGGGACTGAGGCTCAAACATTTATATCCCCCTCCCCTACCTGAGGTCTAAGTGGCAAGTAGAGAGTGCTGGGATTTGAGGTCAGGGAGTCTGATTTCAGAGCCTACCTTTTAGCCATGACCTTCCTCTTCCCTCCTCAGAATTGAGTATATATTCCATTCTGCCCAAGAACAGGTCCTGGCAAAGCACCTACAAACCCCAAGCCTTGGTTTTTAACTTTTATTTAATTTTTTTATAAGACAGCATCTCACTATGTTGCCTAGACTAGTTTTGAACTCCTGAGCTCAAGCGATCTGCCCGCTTTGGCCTCCCAAAGTGCTGGGGTTACAGGTGCGAGCCACTGTGCCCGGTCCGATTTATATCTTCTACTCACTCCATCCCAGCAATCTGTGCTTACCTGCTTCTGAAAAATAGAAGGACTGTGTATGGTCAAGGTGCCATGTTCTTGCCACCACAGTGAGTGTTGAGAGCCAGGGCCTTGGTGGACGAAGACACAAAGTCTGCTTCCAGGAATGGACGGCGAAGCTCCTGGGTTTGCCGGCTCTTGCAGGTTCTCCAGCGAGCTCCACTGGACATTTCAGGAAAGATGTGGCTCATTCTCTGCTCAACTGGGATGTTGCAAGGAGAGGAGTG
Organism: Papio anubis; assembly: GCF_008728515.1. Taxonomy (NCBI): domain Eukaryota; kingdom Metazoa; phylum Chordata; class Mammalia; order Primates; family Cercopithecidae; genus Papio; species Papio anubis. The sequence continues at coordinate 30,164,760 of NC_044989.1, read as the reverse complement.
AGAAATGGGGCAGGACAGCAGCAAGGCATTCCAGAGGGCTTTCCTGCTTCCTGCTGCTAATGGTTTTTCCATTGCTGTGACTTTGGGCCTGCAATCCTTCCCCTTTACTTGGCTCTAGAACTTTCCTCTCTAGCGTTTTTTAAGTCACAAAGCCAACAAGCCCGAATTTTAAAGTAACCCCAGACCAAACATGGTGGGTTGAACTGTGTCCCTCCGAAAGATACGTCCAGGTCCTAACTCCATGTACCTATGAATGTGACTTTATTTGGAAATAGGGTCTTTGCAGGTGTAATTAAGGATTAACATTATTCTGAAGAGAAGACCCTAAGGATCTCTCAGGTGGGGCCTAAATCTAACGACTGATGTCTTTATTTAAAAAAAAAACAAGTGAGAGGAAGACTTGAGACACACAGGGGAAAGCCGTGTGAAGATAAAGACAGAAATGGAGTTAGGCCACCACAGCCAGGGAATGCCAGAAGCCACAGAAGCTGGAACAGGTGGGGAAGGATTCTCCTCTAGAGCCTTTGGAGACAGCATGACCCTGCTGTCACCCTTTATTTTGGACTTCTAGTCTCTAGAATGGTGAGAGAATAAATTTCCGTTGTCTTAAGCCAACTCAGTTGGTAGCAATTTGTTAAGGCAGTCCTAGGACACTAACACACTAAGGCAAGACGTTGTCATCAGCCAGGTCGCTGGGAACCACTGAAGAGCAGAACCTGCCTTTCATGACATCAACGTGCCCGTGGAGATTTGAGGCTGGCCAACGTGCCAACCTTAGCCCACACTCACGCCTGGGCTTTTACACTTGTCTGGCTTCTGCACCTTTGGGGACAGGTACTGTGTGGAATGGCTGGAAACTGTTGCTTATACCAGCTGACCACAGTCAGAACTGTTCTGGGAAATGACGGCCCATTTGGTAATGGAAAGCAATGCTCTCCTGCCCACTCTCTCCCAACCTCCAACCAGGCACAGCCTGGGCCTCACTTGCTGACTCAGGCAGATGCCCTAACCTCTCTGTACCTGTTTCCTAACCTATAAAATGAGGATAAAAATAACGCTTCACAGCACTGTTGGGAGAATGAAATGAGACTGGATGTGCAAAGGACCAAACACAGTGCCTGGTACTCAGTAGGACCCTTTCTCCACTGCCTGTCCTACGTCCTCTAAGGGAGCTTCTTCCAGTATGGTGCCTTAATGGATCCATTTCCATGCATTCTGTATCTGTGAGGATTCAAAGAATTACACTGAGGAGTCCTTGATGGGAGAGGGTTGGAGCAAAGGCGGGTTGAATTGCTCCATATAAAAGACTAACAGAAATTTCCAAGAGTCCTTGGAAGTCAAAAGGAAAGAGGTATGATGGTGTTTCCTCTTGAGGGATGGCAGAGTCTGGAAGAGGGGAGAAGAGGAGACAGTTTCTGTGGACAGCGTGGCAGTGGGTGGAACCAGGAGCACTAGAATGGCTGGCAGAGAAGGTCCCTGAGGAGGATTGGCCAAGGAAGCGCAGGGCAGTGGTGTGAACTGTGCCCTCTCCTGTACTTCACGGTCATCGGTCATCGGTCATCCCCTGCTCCTACCAAAGGGTAAATGTTGGTTCCGTCAGCTGTCTCGGGTCAGTGCTTCTTTAGGGAGTGTGGGGAGAGGGACACATCATGTGTGGGATGAGGCCGCATGAAAAGCAGGCGACATCTGCAGGGGACACACCTATGAGGGTATCTCTCACAGTTCTCCCAGTCTAAACAAGAAATGAGATTGGGAGACATGTAGCTCTGCAAAATTACCGGGGGTTGGAGCAGGAGGATGAAAAAGTCTTGAAATTCTGACGGCAAGCGGGAAGACAGCACCAGGCAGTTGACCTGGCCGCTAAAGGAAAAGGTGAGCTCAGCGGCTTGAGGACTTGGGGACAGCCAGGAGGCAGCTCTTGGGGGCCTGTTTGACTTAGCTCCTGATTCCCTGCCATGCTAGCGTGGTGCATTGCATTCAACAGATTCTCAATAAATCCCTAAAAATAAATGATGTCTCGCAGGGGCCATGGAGAGCCAAAATAGTATGTAATATTCTGCATAGGAGGAGCCCATGCTGCAAACCAAAGTCAAACTATGCACAGGGAGCTTCGAGGGATCTCCCTTTTCGGTCCCTGCTAGCTCAATGGACTTTACCTCTTTCCTTCTTCCCTAGGCCTTTCCTCTTGAGTAAATTCTCCCCAGTGCCTGAGAGCAGTTTATAAACTTTTTCCCAGATGACTGCTCTCTATAATCTATAATTCTCATCAATTATATATGAAAATATACACCTATATCTAAGGACATATAAGATATATATTTATATATAATTATATATTTTTATATATAATTATATAGTGATATATTTTATCTTTCCTCTGTTCCTTTAAAGCAAATCGCCCCCACTCCCACTGCCTTTTTTTTTTTTTTTTTTCCGAGACAGGGTCTCGCTCTGTTGACCAGGCTGGAATGCAGTGGTGCGATCATGCCTCACTGCAGCCTCTGCCTCCCCGGCTCAAGTGATCTTCCCACCTCACCCTGCCAAGTAGCTGGGACTGAAGGCACGCATCATCACGTCGGGCTAATTTTTGTATTTTTTGTAGAGATGGGGTTTTGCCATGTTGCCCAGACTGGTCTTGAACCCCTGACCTCAGGTGATCTACCTGCCTCGGCCTCCCAAAGTGTTGGCATCACAGGCCTGAGCCACCACGCCCCACCTACATTTTCTGCATGAGGATAAGGAAGCTCTGAGAGGTTAAATGACTTGCCTGAGTCACTCAGCTAATGAATGGTGAAGCCCAGCACTTAGCTCAGGCCAGGCGGCATCACCGCTCACTGTAAGCTATTCCCACGTGGCGAGGCGCAGGGTCTTTCGGCCTCATCACTGATGTGGGGACTTGAACATGGCTCTTCCTTTTCCTGCATCCTCCATGTGCCCTCCTGGTAAACCAGACACCCACGGCCTCAGCCGCTCTTCATCAGCCTGACTTGGGCTTCCAGAGCCTACCCAGGCCACGTGGGGCTGGTTTGGCAAAAACTGGGCTCTAGAATTTGCTTTAGCTGTTTTCTTTTCCACTTCATTGTTTCCGTGGGATGTCTGCCTTCCCAAAATAACACCGGGGCATTCCAGGTAAACTCAACATCCGACGAAAATCCCCGTTCAGCGGCAAGTCCGAGGGGCCCTGGTTTTTGCTATTGTTTTCCTCCCTTCCTCTGATCCCTCTGGCTTGGGAGGGGTAGGCGTCTGGGACAGGTTCCCGGTGGAGCCTGGATGGAGGGGGAAGCCGGAGGAGGAGAGGCGGGGCTTGGCCAGCTCCAGCCAGCCAGCTGATACTCTCGCTCTCTGCGCTAGCGCTGGAGGTAGCCCTGAGCTTGCCCTTCTCACTTTTCTGGGGAACGTTCTGAGGCCTGGCGGAAAAGAACTGGGCAGGATTTTGTGCCTTACTTCACTTGTATCAGAGAAAGAAAATAAAACCAAGGTGGCCCCTAATTCTGCTCTGATTTCTGGAGGCAGCATGGATGGTATCATGGAGAAGCATTGACTTTGGATTAAGCCAGATCTGGGCTGAATCCTGGCTCTGGTGCTTACCAGCTGTAAGCCATAGAAGCTGTAAGACCATAAACAGCTTATGTGTTCCTCTGAGCCTCCATTTCCTCATCAGTAAAATGGGGGTGATAGTGTCCCTATTAAAGCAATAAAGACAGATGAATGCAATGCCCCAAATAGGACCTGCCCCATAATAGGGTCTCAACCCATACAGAATAGTTTTCTCTCTACTTCTTAGGATATGGGAGGGGGGAGTTGCTTACTTCTTCATTGCTTTTTTTTTTTTTTTTTTTTTTTTTTTAGACAGAGTCTTGCTCTGTCGCCCAGGCTGGAGTGCAGTGGCGCGATCTCGGCTCCCTGCAACCTCCGCCTCCCCGGGGGTTCAAGCGATTTTCATGCTTCAGCTTCCTGAGTAGCTGGGATTACAGGTATGCACCGTCACTTCCAGCTAATTTTTTTTGTAATTTTAGCAGAGACATGGTTTCACCATGTTGGCCAGGCTGGTCTTGAACTCCTGACCTCAGATGATCCACCTGCCTCAGCCTCCCAAAGTTCTAGGATCACAGACAGGAGCCATCGCACCTGGCCTTCATTGCTTTTTGATGTCATTATTACCCAAGTGCTGAGAAGGTGCTGTTTAGAGGCCAACTTAGAGAAGTGGAAAAAACAGAGTGTTACCAGACAGGCAGGGCCCATGGCCACCAGCCTTGCTTGTTTATGTATGTACCCCTAACAGAATTTTGTAAAGCTAGCCCCTCTGTACCCCCAGCACATTTAAAAAATGAAGTTCAAAAGTTAAGTAGCTGCAAAAACTGTGGTTTCTGGCTTATTGTAAATATTGATATTTAAAACCTACTGTGACTTCACACTTTAAAACGTATCCAGTGGAACGTAACATGGACGATTTGATATCCCCTCTCATCCATTTTAAAATGTATGAAAAAGCTGGTTGGCATTCAGGAATTTTACATCTTTCTTTTTATCTCCTGGAACTCGTATTACTATTTCTACTTCCTTCACAGATTTTTATCCTGACATATTATTTTCTTATGCTTCAGAGTATTTTATAGATCACATTTATATACATGGAAAAAGTCATTTTTAGTATTTTATACTTTTTTCTTTTTTTTTTTTTTGCTCTCCTAGGACTCTCCCCCAAGAGTAGGGGGAGCGAAGAACAAAGTAATTAAATGAAAATTGTTATTTTATTTTATTTATATATATATTTTTGAGATGGAGTCTCATTCTGTCGCCCAGGCTGGAGTGCAGTGGCGCGATCTCAGCTCACTGCAAGCTCTGCCTCCTGGGTTCACGCCGTTCTCCTGCCTCAGCCTCCCGAGTAGCTGGGACTACAGGCGCCCGCCACCACGCCCGGCTAATTTTTTGTATTTTTAGTAGAGACGGGGTTTCACCATGTTAACCAGGATGGTCTCGATCTCCTGACCTCATGATCTGCCCGCCTCAGCCTCCCAAAGTGCTGGGATTACACGCGTGAGCCACAGTACCTGGCCGAAAATTGTTATTATTCTCACCACCAGTACAAGGGTGCAGCAGGCCCTGTGAGCTATGGAATTATTCATGGAGTCATTCCCCACGTTGGGTCCCCTTTCTTTTGTAAAATGGAAAAAGCCTTAGTGTGTTAATTAATTCTTATTCTCAGGTAACTCCATTTTAGGGAAGAAGGCCTATGCAAGTTGCGGATCTGGAAATTGGTTTCCTGATTATTATTTTTGCCTAATTACCCTCCGGAATTGGATACATATCCCAGTTAGAGGACACTGAGTTCCCATGTGAAACCCAACTTTATTACTTAATATGGTCAGGTAACCTGAGGCAAGTTTCCAAACCTGTGGGTTTCCACAGAGGATTGCTACTAGAATAAAATGAGGTTATAGATATTATGCTATAAAGTTTAAGTTCCCAATAAATGGTGAATTCTCAGGGGACACATTTTTCAATATTTAGTATTTATGAAATTAGGGTGTGTATTATTATCAGTGTGTACATTTGATGTGGTAGGATTTTCCCCCCAAGTCTGTTATTGAATTGCAATTGATAGCCACTTAGAATTAAAGATACAGGGTAGTTTGCATCCTTCCAGCCTGTCCTCAGTCTGCCTTCTTTTGGGTTTCCAGGCTGCACCTAATAACACTCTGACCTGGGCTCATGGCCTTGGGGGCTGAAGTCTACAGCAAAGAGCCGGCGATACCTCTTGAATCCTTTTCCCAGATTGTACCAGTGGCTCAGAGCTCATCAGCTTGTAAGTATCATTGAACAGTTTTCTCTAGATCCACTCCCCTAACTGCAAGCTCATTGAATTGCATCTAACGTTTGCTTTTCCCTCCATAGCTTTGTGAAAGTTTCCTGTAGTTTTCTTTGATCTATATGACAGTTCATTGTCCAGAAGAGCTATGTCGTCCTTGGATTTGAAGGCTTCGCTGTGTACTCCTTCTTTTCATTTGAAAGGAAAAAAGAAGCCAACAGAAAAGAGATCTGAGCGCTGATCCCCGTGAGAAAGGACAAAGTTACCTGCAAAGAAGCCGTTATGCTGCCTTTGTTCATGGACTCTACGGAGATCCGTATCCAGTGTGAAACATCTCTCTGATCACGTATTAGGGACTCAGCAAAATGTCGGTGAATGCATGAAATGAATCAATCCCATGGAAATTTAGTTTTAAACGATGCTTTATTGCGAAAGATTTCAAACATTGGGAAGTAAATAAACGGTGAAGTGAGTGTCCATGCAGCCATCACTGGTTTCAATAATGGTCGGTTTATGACTCATTTTGTTGCATTTACACTTCCCTTCTCCTACCAAGGTCATTTTGAAGCCGCTCCCTCAGATCATATAGTTTTATCCGTAAGTGTCTCAGCAAGCATTTCTAAAACATAAGGTTCTTTTTAAAAACCTTAAACACAATACCTTATGACACCTTAAAAGTTTAACAATTCCTCAGTATATGCACACAGTGCTCAAATTTTCCCAACTTTCTCTTTATTGTTTTATGATGTGGGAATTCACTTTAAAATATTGGTTTTGGTGGAGAGACCTGTCAAAGACTTTTCAACTATTTTCATAAGTGTTTCTCAGGTTTTAGTGTGCAAAGCATTCACCTGCGGAGCTTATTAAAGTGAAGATTCCTAAACTCCACCCAGGCACAGAAAGAGCCCCAGAAGTTGCCATTCATAACAAGCATCTCCAAGGAATGTGATGTGTGTACGGTATGTAATCCAACTCTGAGAGAAACCCCACCCAGGCCTAGAAAAAGCCCCAAAAGTTCCCGTTCCTAACCAGCATCTCCAGTGAATGTGATGTATGCGGAGTAACCATACTCTGAGAAATCCCAATCCACATCTATTGAAACTCCCGTCCTTTTCCTTTCCTTGTCTTGGTTTAACTCCTTGACCCTCACCTCTTGCTGGGCTCCAACAGGTACTATGATCCAGTTACACTGAATTTATTTTGGTTCTTTGACTGTACCGTGCTCTCTCCATCTGGCCTTCGTCCAGGCGTTCGCCTCTGTCTCGAACATATCCAGGTGCCATTGTAGCCCCTCACCTCCTCTTCACTTAATTGACCCCTGTTCATCTTTTGGGTCCTGATATGGTTTGGCTCTGTGTCCCCATCCAAACCTCATCTTGAACTGTAGCTCCCATAATGCCCACATGTTGTGGGAGGGACCTGGTGGGAGATCATTGAATCACGGGGGCGGTTTTCCCCATACTGTTCTCTGCGGTAGTGAACAAGTCTCACAAGAGCTGATGTCTTTGGTGAGGGGTTTCCCCTTTTGTTTGGCTTTCATTTGCTCTTGCCTGTTGTCATGTAAAACATGCGTTTTGCCTTCCACCATGACTGTAAAGCCTCCCCAGTCACATGGAAGTGTGAGTCCATTAAACCTCTTTTTCTTTTTTTTTTTTTTTGAGACGGAGTCTCGCTCTGCCGCCCAGGCTGGAGTGCAGTGGCCCGATCTCAGCTCACTGCAAGCTCCGCCTCCCGGGTTCCCGCCATTCTCCTGCCTCAGCCTCCCGAGTAGCTGGGACTACAGGCGCCCGCCACCGCGCCCGGCTATTTTTTTGTATTTTTTTAGTAGAGACGGGGTTTCACCGTGTTAGCCAGGATGGTCTCGATCTCCTGACCTCGTGATCCACCCGTCTCGGCCTCCCAAAGTGCTGGGATTACAGGCTTGAGCCACCGCGCCCGGCCAAACCTCTTTTTCTTTATGAATTACCTAGTCTCGGGTACGTCTTTATCAGCAGCATGAAAACGGACTAATACAGGTCCTTGTTCAGCATCCCTTCCTCCCTGCTGCCTTCCCTAAACTTCAATTCCAGGTCAGGTGTCCCTCCTACCTGCTCTCCCAGTGCCCCACGTTTCCTGTCATAACAGCCATCAAACTCCTTTGCCACCACATCAGAAGCACTGGTCATGCTCTCCCAGCAGACTGTCAGTTCCCTAAGAGTGGAGCCCTCATCTGTCTGTTTACTCCTACAGTCCCAGCAGCCGGTGCCTGCCCTGCACACAGCCAGGATTCTGCGAGTCACCACTGAAAATGACACTGAGTTCTGTTGAAAGTTCATTTTAACCATATGAACTAGGGAAAATTTTGCTAGCAGAAAATACCCATATTTTATTTGTGTACAGCCTAAAAATCTCAAGCATTAGCATGTATATGCAAAATACAGTCAAACTGGGCTAGGTGTGGTGCTCACACCTGTAATCCTAGCACTTTGGAAAGCTGAGGTGGGAGGATCACTTGAGTCCAGGAGTTCAAGACCATCCTGGGCAGCACGGCAAAACCCTATCTATGCAAAAAAAAAAAAAAAAACCAAAAAAAAAAAAAATTAACTGGGTGTAGTGACATGTGCCTATGCTCCCAGCTACTAGGGAGGCTGAGGCAGGAGAATCACTTGAGCCTGGGAAGTGGAGGGTGCAGTAATCTGAGATCATGTCACTGAACTCCAGTTGGGGGACACAGTAGAGGGAGATCCTGTCGCCTGTCTCAAAAAAAAAAAAAAAAAAGAAAGAAAGAAAAGAAAAAGTGCAATCAGACTTGTTATAAACACCTATTTCCAGCATGTTTCCTATAACATATGTTTGCTATGTGTTGTCTTTTTGTCAGCACTTGCTGGTAGATACACAACTGTAGTTAACAAAAAATTTGAAAGAGCAAAGAAGTCTCCATCTACTTAGTTCTTTCCTCTTATTGAGAAAAGATAATCTTTCTCCATGCCTATGTTCAGCTCAAGGAATGCCAGGTGAGTTTTGAGAGAAGTCTTTTCTTCCTCTTCTACATGGTCATTTACTCATAAGGCAGCATATGATCTATTCCTGCCCTGTTCGGTAGGGCAGCCATCAGCCCCAAGTGGCCATTGAGCATTTGAAATGCGGCTAGTACAAAATGATATGTGCTGGAAATATTAAGTACACACTGGACGTTTTTTTTTGGAACAAAGTCTTGCTTAGTCACCCAGGCTGGAGTGTAGCAGCATGATCTAGGCTCACTGTAGCCTCAATTTCCTGGGCTCAAGTCATCCTCCCATCTCATCTCAGCCTCCTGAGTAACTGGGACTACGGGTGCACACCAACACGCATAGCTAATTTTTTTTTTTTTTTTTTTTTTTTTTTGTAGAGACAAAGTCTCACTGTGTTACCCAGTCTGCTCTCCCACTCCTGGACTCAAGCAATCCTCCCACCTCAACCTCTCAGAGTGCTGGGATTACAGGTGTGAGCCACCATGCCCAGCCCACACTGGATTTTAAGGACTTAGTATGAAAGAATGTCAATGATCTCATTAAAATACTTTATACTGATTTCATGTTGAAATAACAATACTTTGGCTATATTAAGTTAAATAAAAATATTACTAAAATCAATTTCACCAGTCTCTTTTTACTTTTATGTGGCTTTTAGAAAATTTAGAACTACATACGTGGCTTGCATTGTTTCCATAGCCAGCACTGATCTATACGACTATTTGGCCTCTCTGTTGCAGTTTTCTCAGCTCTAAAATGGGGATATCTATAATAACTGTTTTACGGAATGTTATAAGGATAAAATGAGTTAATATTTGTAAGGCATTTCGAACAATACCTGACATATAATAAGTGCTTTTAAAAATATTTGTGAAATAAATAGATGGTGCTTAATATTTTTAGCATCTAAACTTCTTGGATAGGCCCAGGTCCCCTACAAAACTGAACTTGAGGCAGAGCTTAGGGGCTAATGTTTTATCAGAAGGTATAATCCCAGGGAGAGCACGACTGAGGGCAAAGGGGAAGTAAGGCAGGGGAGGAGGGAAGCCATCACAAGATGGTTTTTTGTGGAACTGGCCACAGCTTCCCAAGAAAACACATAGCTGATTGCTTGATCATGTGAGCCATCCAGAGAAGCAGTACAGGACCACTGCATCTTGGAAGAACTGTTGAGGGAAGGAAGGTGAACAATTTATCTGTCAGTTTCCTCCTATCTCCTGCTCACATTGGTTAAGGTTTGCCCCTTGTGGAGTTAAGTCCTTTGCACTTTCTGCTTATGTCACTAGGCCCTTTTGGAAAGCCACCAGGGAAGTCAGAGATGCCACAGTCCAGGTGGCTGGACATGGGCTCTGGAGCCCCTGAGGCCCCTGACAGGGCAGGTGCCATGGAAGGCGTGATGAAGCCCGGCCCTCATCTGTGGGGCTCAGTCAGCAATGAGAGGTGAGGCCACAGCAGTGGCAGCGAGGTTCATAACCACGGGGAGGTCATTATACCACGGTGGGGCTGCTCCAGCTAGGAATCAGGGCAACGACTGAGCCTCGGGGGAGATGGGGCCAAGTGGAGCTGAGGAAGGAGATGTGTCCTATGAACCCCATATACCCTGCCTCTCAGAGCCTGATCAGATTTGCTTACTGGACCTCGACACTTACATGTCTCACTAGCATCTCAACTTCAGTGTGTCTGAAACTGAAGTTTTGGTTTCCATATTTGAGTCTATCCCCTGACCTAGTCCCTCTGTTTCCTATCTTCTACAGTTCAGTAAATTCACCCGCTTGCTTAAACCAGAATACTGGAGGCCATATTTGAGGACTTGCTTTCCTCTGCCACATGTGATCATCAGCAAGTTCTGTGGATGTAATCTCCAAATTGGATCTTCAAGCTATCTGCCTTTCTCTATCTCCACCAGATGGCGGGTCACCAGCATCTCTTCCATTACAGTGGATTCCAAGAGGGTCTTCCTGCCTCCTCCCTTTCCTCTCTCCAGTTCTTTATTTACACAGTAGCCAGAGTAATATTTCACAGCATAAATCAAGTCATGCCTCTCGGCTGCTTTAAAACCCTGCAGTGGCTTTTAGAATAAATCCTGAAGTCTTTTCCATGTTCTACGAAGCCTTCCATGATCTCACTCCTGTCTTTTCCACCTCACCTTGAAACCCTCCCCTTCCTCCCTGGCCCAGCTAGCCAACCTCATTCTTTCCTAACACACAATGCATGCTTTATTGTTTCAGGGCAGGAATTGGCAGAATACTTCCTGCTTCTGTTTTATAAATAAAGTTTTATTGGAACACAGGCATGAGAGAGATTGATGGACCATGAAGCCAAACATATTTACTATCTGGCCCTGCATAGAATGTTTGCTGAACCGTTTTTTGGGGCCTTTGACTTTGCCTCGGGCTCTTTTTCCAGTTTGTAGCCCAGTTGATTCTTTGACTTTCAGCTCTCAGCTCATATGTTACCTCTTCAAATAGATCATCCTTGACAACATTGCTTCAGTAGAAGCCCCTGTCTCCAACCCCAAAACATGCTTATTCTCCATCACACCACTCTGCTTCTGACCTTTGTAGCATTTTCTCAATTTTAGATTACATATGTATGTATTACGTTACCTGTTTACTGTCCATGTCCTTCCCTGACAACTTTAAGCTCCACGAGGGTAAAGACCGTGGCTGTTTTGTTCAGTATTGCACTCCTTGCACCTCCAAGTGCCTTCTCTTGCTAATAAATCACCGGAATTCCTGCATCCAGAATGAGGCTTGATCCCTTCAGTGCAGCTCCTACTCTCCCAACCACTCCACTAGTCTGTACACTTATCCAGCAATTCTCCACTGCTGAGGACAGTTTGGGCTCAGGTGATGCTTCCAGAGAGCAGTTGAGTGTGGAGTCTGAGCTACGGGGTTGAATTTCCTAACAATTCTCAGCCATCTGGGGAGTTGTGACACCACCTCATTGGGTGTTTGATTTTTAAAAAATGATGTTACAGGCTGGGTGTGGTGGCTCACGCCTGTAATCCCAGCATTTTGGGAGGCCGAGGTGGGTGAATCACCTGAGGTCAGGAGTTTGAGACCAGCCTGGCTAACTTGCCGAAACTCTGTCTCTACTAAAAATACAAAAATTAGCCAGACATGGTGGTGCATGCCTGTAATCCCAGCTACTCAGAAGACTGAGGCAGGAGAATCGCTTGAACCAGGAGCCAGAAGTTGCAGCGAGCCGAGATCGCGCCACTGCACTCTCCAGCATGGATGACAGAGTGAGACTCTGACTCAAAACAAACAAACAAAAAAGATGTTACAATTCTCTCACTGTTTCGCACATGCTAGAAAATAAAAAATGATCACAGGGTATCGTGCATTTATCTTTCATTAAAACAGCCTGAGAGTTACTTTGGGGAGCACTAATTCTAGAGGGCTGCCGGGAGGAGGTCCCGCAGCAGCACTTGTAGGTGCCTCCTCTGCAGCCACCTTGGGCCTGTGCCACCTTCCAGGGTCGTGATTCCTTGCTAACTTCCCCAGAGCATGGGCTAGACAGGTGCAGTTGGGGCTGGGAGGCCAGGCAAGCAGCTGCAGCTCAGGGGCACTGAGGGCACGGGCCTGGAAACCCTTCCTGTGGAACAGGCCGAAAGAATCCAGGGATATGTAAATGCATCAGACTGAGACACAGGCCCAAGCACCACTGCTTTCAGATGTACACACACAGTCATGGGGAGGAGGGACAGAGCAGGAAGTGGTTTAGAAAGCCACTCCCTCGGCTTTACAGATGAGAAAACTCCATCTAGAGAAGGGACCTACCGGGTTAAAATTAGAATCGACTAGAATGCAGACCTCTCTCCATTCTCCCACTATGTTCTTCTAGGCTGAATCAGCCAGGCTGTCCTAAGATTCTAAGGTGTCCTCCTGGACAGTATCTAGAATGGCTGGGCACATGCAGGATTCCTCTGGAAAGCTTCATGGAGGAGGCTTGGAAGAGCACAGGACTTGGACTTGGATGAACTTAGGTTTGAACCCCGACCACTCAATAGCTGCAAGTCCAGGACTAATGTCCCAAACTGCTGTGAGCTTCAGTTTCAGAACCATAAATTGTGGTAAGAGTCTCTAAATTGCTGGACAGTTTTGAAGATTCAATGAAGTAAGACCCCAAGTGTGCCTCAGGAGTTCCAGACACATAGTAGGCATGCAGACATTCAGTCAATATTAGTTGGATTTTGAGCAGCCAAGCTAGCAGAGGAGGGGTAGGAGCAGGAAACCGTGTATCCATGGGGTATGGTGTCTTCTACAGTAATTACAAATGAGTTCCTCAAAGGAAAAGTCCATGACAAATGCCCCTTTCCCATCCCCTCAATCCCAACCTCCCGGAATACCATGTTTCAGGTAGTACAAGTATGAAGGTTGCATCTGTCCAATGTCTTCAGAGGAATCAGGGTTTGTACTCATAACATCTTACATCCTGGGACATAGGTTTCAGTATGACCTATGCCATTGTCTTTGGATACCTGCTTACTAAAGGCATTCCACCCTCTCCAGGCCATTTTATAGATATCCAGCGGAACAATGTTAATGTTGTTGGATGGCTCAGTGCCCCACCCACTCTGGCAACAAAAGGATATCATTAATGTCCTTTGCGCAACAAAAGGATATCATTTGTCTTAATGTGGGGCATTTGTTCAGAGTCCTTTGAGACCTCAAAGCATTCCTCTTCCCCCACATCCAGTTTGCCTGACTGTGCTCTGAGAAATTCTGAGTGTTCAACAGAGCCTCTGCTGGTAGGAGAGGGGCCAGAGTGGGTGGGGCACTGAGCCACCCATCACCCTTCCTTCAGAGAAGTTTCACTTTAAGCTCTTTGCACATTGGGTATCTCTGTAAGATTATATTTGAACTAAAATTTTTGCAGCTAAAAACCAGTTTGCCAATTGTTCACTGGAGACTGAAATTAATGGCTGCCAGGTTCTGTCCTAGGTGGTTGTCACATGTCATCTTGCCTCATGTACTCCTCCTGATAACCATCTGAGTGGGTGTCATTAGCCTTGCTGCAGTGACAAGGAAACCAGGGTTCTGAGAAAGGAAGGAATTAGCTTTAGGAGCTAAGAAAAGAAGGATCCCAGGACTGGACCCCAGGCCTGCCTGGCTGGAAGCGACACCCTCAGACCCCGCAGAATACTATCAGAGTGTGGTGCTAGTAACACGGATTTCCAGTTGGAGATCTGCGTTCAAGTTGTGTTTCTGCCTCTTCCTACTTGAATGATCCCTGACTGGACACTTCATGTTATTTGAGCCCTGTTTTCCTTCCTCAAAAAATGGGTATGATAATAACACCAGTCAGAAGATGCACACTCTTACGTCTCATCCCAGTGATGCTATTTGTGTGGCATCTTGGGGGAGAGCCCAACTGCCTCCTTCACAACCCCTCGCCCCCAGGCTGAGCTGGCCTGGCTGCCAGCAGACTCCCCATTCATAATGATCCCAGTCTTGGGGTCGCTGAACTGCAAGGGTGAAGTTTCCCTGGGGGCCCAGAAGCCCTTATTTATGCTCAGTCTGGGGCTGTGGGGCTCAAGATCAAAGTGTGTACTCTGCTCTCCCCAGGCGAGACACATCCCTTCACCCTGCAGCCCTCTTTAATTAGCTCAGAGCCTTAGAGCAATACCTTTTTTGGGTTCTTATCAGCACTTCCTGATAAAGTAATTAATGGGTTTCTCTTCTCCACTGAGCATCCTGCTGCCCCAGAGGGCTGAGCTGGGAAGGAAGGTGCTAATTAGCTCCTGTGTGATTATCTGGCTAAAGCAACTGCGCCAAGTCTCTGCAAATCTGTATGGAGCCCTCATCCTCCCCTGGGTGAGACTTCAGCTCTCTGACTGTTTATTCCTTTTGCTTGGTGCCAAGTCTGCCCACAAAGTTCAGCCCCTTCCACAGACAGCCTCCCTTTCTCTCACCACCAGCATCTGCAGGTGGCACTGTGGGACCCAGGGTCCTGCCTTGAGCCTTGAAGCCAGTCACCTGGGAGCTCTCAGGGAGATCCCTGGAAACATGAGCATTCCAAAGCGAGTCCAGACTTTCCAAGACTGCTTCAGTGAAAAGCGCAACAGCAGCAGAGTGTTGTGGAAAGAGCCTTCTCTGAGGCCATAGACTGACTCTAGACTGCCACCTGCCACCAAATAAGCTGTGTGACCTTGGGTAAATGACGCATTCTCTCCAAGTCCCAGTTTCCATAGCTTTTTAAAAAGGGAGTGGGGACAGGGAGTTGGTATATAATCAGGGATGGCAAATATGTGTGGCAAATGTGTAGTTTTGCCAACTGTGATGAATCTGTCTTGACCCTGCACCACGTTGACAGCGATGAAGCCATGTCCAGTTCCAGTGGGGAGACTGGAGAGGTTGACCATGATGTCTGCCATTGTTGAGGTAGGTGCAAGGCTTCCCATCAGCAGCACTATTGGCATTTGGCGAGGGCTATCTTTGCTGTGTTTGACTGTGCTGTACCTCTCAGGATCCTTAGTACCTTTCAACAGCATTCTCTGAATGGCAAACAAATACTTTGCATGTTTCCAAAGATCCCCTAGGGGCTATGCTATCCTTGGTTGAGTACCTTAGGTAGGCAGATGGTGGTAAGAGTCAGGATTTTTTTGGCTACAAGTGACAAAAACCATACTTAAATTAGTTTGGCTAAAATGGAAATACAGCCATTTATGTAATAGAGAAGCCATGGGAGAGACTCGGGCTGCCTTTCTCCATCCAACATAGCTAATTAATCTCTCCTTCAGAAGAATCTGTGGTAGGGTAAGTTCTTTTTAGATCCTCTGCCTCCCCAATCCCTTTCTATCTGGGAGGAAATAATGGAAGAGATGAGCAGCAAGGTCCTTCCAAAGGTAGGGGACAGATCACCCCTTTGCTCAGCCTGGCAAGCTAGAACATTAGCAGGGACTTAAGCACAGCCAACTGTGGGTGCCTGCCTGGGACTTTGTTCTAGAGAGGCCACACAAAGGCTCTTGACTCTATCCACAGTTATTATTGGTGGTGGTGGTGCGGAAGTTGGGGTTTCGGGGCAGGGTACCTGTGTTCAGAGGTGATGGGGTCCAGTGGGGCAGTGATGGCTATAGCAGCCTCCTATGCTGACTTCCTGTGATGAGGACTCGCCTGGGCCTTTGCCACCCTTAGCTTCTACATGTACTTTGTTCTTTGGCCTTCCTGTTTATCCTGTAGGTGACCCGGGACCTTTCCAATAAATTATTTTCCTGATTAAGTTAACTAGAGCCAGTTTCTATTGCTTGCAACCCAGACCTCGCTAACACAGTTGGAGTGGGGCGTCTGGGTAGGACAAAAAGCCAGTAAGCAGGTGAGTTGCTCCAAAGTCTCAGGGGGCTTGTGGGGGGTGGCTTGGAATCAAAAGCCAACAGGACCCAAAGGCCACAGAGGCAATTTTTCTTGGAGATTGTGCTAGTGATCTCACTGAAGACTGGAAATTCCTCCCCACAGGGAAGACTCACTTCTATGCAAGGCTCTGTTTTGGGGGGCTAGTTCCGGGCACCCCATCTCATGATCTATCTCTTTGCTAAGCTCAGGTCCCAGTGGCAGACAGGATGAGTCTGTGTTGTACTTCCTACCCATCATGCCCCTTTCTTTACCACATGGGGGTTCAGTGGATAGGCGTCTCCACACTTGTCACTGTCGGTTCTAGAAAACAACATAAAGCAAGTGCCTGAGCTGAACGAACAGCCGAAGCAGGGCCTGGGTCTTTCCCCGCTCCCGGATTAGCTCAGACACAGCCAAAGAAGGGCTGGAGGTCTTGCTATGAAATCTGTGGGTGGGGAGAGTCCGCTTTGCAGTGGAGCTGATTTAATAACCTCCCCCTCCTCCTCCAGCAGGAAATGGCCAATGTAAAACCCTAAATGAGGGCCGGAGTCTAGAAGAAACTGTAATAGGAACAATGACAGCATCCTCTGTAGGAGCTGCAAAGAGAACAGACCAGGATGTGAACCTGGTTGTTTTCCTGTGAGATCCTCTGCTACATTGTTTGACCAAGGTCAAGGCTCTTTGAGTTAGCCTAGTGAATTGTTCACCCCCAGCCTCTCACCTCGCAAGTGCTCAGAGGGTCAAAACCATACAGTAGAGATTGGGGGCTGAGACCATGAACTCTAGACTTTGGAGCCAGACTGCCTGAGTCCAAATTCCAACTCTGTCACAAGATGAGTACACGTGGGCAAGTTATTAAATTTCTATGCCTCCATTTTCTTCCCAGGAATGATAAAAATAGGATACCTACTCCTGAAATTTCTGGGGAAGAATTTCCATTCTTCAATGAGATCACCTCATAAGATTACCGTGAAGAGTGAAAGAGCCTGGCACAGAGCATGATCTTAATAAATGTCAACATCTTAGTGCCCTTGTGTGGCACCTGACCCTGGTGGTTCTCCTGATCAGTTGAATAGATGACCCAGTTCTCCAAGAAATTCCTGAATGAGGCCAGGAAGTAAGAATAAAGTCATTATGGTCTGGGAGGACCCAAAGTTTATGTTTGTTCCTTAAAACCAAAGAGATAGGGTGCTCAGTGGCCACTGTTGGTGAAGTGGCCCTGAAATCCGTCCTGAACTCTGTCACCTCAGGAATGCTGTGACAGGCTCATGGGGACACGCAGGCACACATGGATACACACACATTCACAAACATGCACACATGCACAGGCACACACACAGACACATGAACACAGGCACATGCACAGGCACACACACATGAGCACACATATGGATACAAAAATATGCATACACACACATGCACACAAATGAACATATGCACACATGGACACACAAACATGGATATACATGGACACACAGAGGCATGCACGCATGAACACATGCACATGGACACGAACATGGATGTAAAACACATGCACATACAAACACACAAACACATGCACACACAAGCACACAAACACATGCACACACACAGACACACATACACACACAAACATGCACATAAATGGTGCATTAGTCCATTCTCACGCTGCTGATAAAGACATACCCGAGACTGGGTAATTTATAAAGAAAAAGAGGTTTGATGGACTCATAGTTGCACATGGCTGGGGAGGCCTCACAATCACAGTGGAAGGCAAAGGAGGAGCAAGACACCTCTCACATGGTGGCAGGAAAGACAGCATGTGCAGGGGAACTCCCCTTTATAAAGCCGTTAGATCTCATGAGACTTATTCACTATCACGAGAATAGCATGGGAAAGACCTCCCCCCATGATTCAATTTCCTCCCACCAGGTCCCTCCCATGACACGTGGGAATTATGGGAGCTATAATTCAAGATGAGATTTAGGTGGGGACATAGCCAAACCATATCAGATGGGCACACATGGACACACACAGACACACTTGAACACATGCATACAGACACATGTACGTACACAGACACATAGGCATGCACACACAGACACATGCATGTGCAGAGACACACATGGAGACACACGAACACACACACATATGGACACATGCACACACGTGGACATGCAAACACGTGCATATGCATAGATGCATGCATACACATGGGCACACATGGACACATGCACACATGGACACATGCAGATATAAACACAAAATGTGCACACACAGACATGTACATACATATACAAACACATGACATATTCACATACACGAACACATGCACACACGAGGACACATGCACACATTCACACCCAGACACACACACACATTTGGACACACGCATGCTTGCATGGGAACTCACAGCCACATGGATGACGGCTTCAGACAGCTCAGTTACAGTCACTGAGCGACCTTCTTACATCCCCTTCTTACATCCCCCTTAGCAGTGGGGGATGCCACCTCTGACCTATCTTCCTCGGAATCAGAGTCCTCTAATTACTTTTCTAGCCTACAAACACCTTTGGTGGCCAAGATCAAGACCCTGGAAGAGGAGAAGCAGGCACTTGGTATAAACCAGTGTTCTTAAACTCCCCACACCCAGAAACTCTCGTTTCTTCTTCTCAACTCTACCCACACAGAATTCAGAAACCCCTGAGCTGTTGACTCCCTCACAGGTCTGGGAGCACACAGCTATGCTGTTGTTCCCATCTTTGTCCTAGGGCCAGAATAAGATCTCTAGTGACAATAACAGTAACAATATTATTATTAATAGTAGCAAATGTTTAGAAGGCATTTGCAACATGCTTAATACTGTTCTATATGCTTTTTAATATATATTAACTCTTTTTAATCTTATTTTTTCAGAGACAGGGTCTTTCTCTTTTGCTCAGGCTGGAGGGCAGTGGCACAATCATAGCTCACTGTAGCCTCCAACTCCTGGGTTCAGGCGATCCTCCTGCCTCAGCCTCCTGAGCAGCTGAGACTACAGCCACACACAAGTATGCCTAGCTAATTTTTAATTTGTTTTTAGAGACAGGGGTCTTGTTATGCTGCTCAGTTGGATCTTGTACTCCTGGCCTCTAGCAATCCTCCTACCTTTGGGATTACAAACTGTTGGGATTACAGGTGTGAGCCACTGCAACTGGCCAAATCCTTTTAATAATCTTATGAAGTAAGTATTATAATCATCATCCCATTTTACAGATGGGGAAGCTGAATCACAAAGGAGGAGTAACTTCCCTGATACGCTTTAGCCATGTCCCTACCCAAATCTCAACTTGAATTGTATCTCCCAGAATTCCCACCTGTTGTGGGAGGGACCCAGGGGGAGGTAACTGAATCACGGGGGTTGGTCTTTCCTGTGCTCTTCTTGTGATAGTGAATAAGTCTCATGAGATCTGATGGTTTTATCAGGGGTTTCCGCTTATGTTTCTTCCTCATTTTTCTCTTGCCACCACCATATAAGAAATGCCTTTTGATGAATTCATGTCCTTTGCAGGGTCATGGATAAAGCTGGAAACCATCATTCTCAGCAAACTAACACAGGAACAGAAAACCAAACACTGCATGTTCTCACTCATAAGTGGGAGTTGAACAATGAGAACACATGGACACAGGGAAGGGAACATCACACACTGGGGCCTCTCAGGGGGTCGGGGGCCAGGGGAGGGATAGCATTAGGAGAAACACCTAATGTAGATGACAAGTCGATGGGTGCAGAAAATCACCGTGGCACGTGTATACCTATGTAACAAATCTGCAGGTTCTGCACATGTATCCCAGAACTTAAAATACAGTAATAATAATATAAATATATATGTATATACGAAAGAAGTGCCTTTTGCCTCCTGCCATGATTCTGAGGCCTCCCCAGCCATGTGGAACTGTAAGTCCAATTAAACCTTTTTTTCTTTCCAGTTTCAGGTATGTCTTTATCAGCAGCATGAAAACTAATACATTTCCCAAAGTCACACAGCAATAAGCAGCTAGTCTGGCTCCAAAGGCTGGACTATTAGCCTGTACGGTCTACTTCACTATGAGCACTAAAAGGCTTATGGCACTCCTGCCCCCCCAACAGAGGTAGTTCAAAATAAAACCAGAAATAAATCATAAAAGAATGTGAGAAAGTGCCGCAGAACTCCGATCCTTTTTCTTGATGACAACCTTAATGCTTAAAAAAAAAAAAAAAGCAATCTTTCCAAACATACATTTTCTCTTATATCTCCCCGTTCGGCTGGTGCCCTAAGCATGGGTTGCTCAGCCTAGCAGATAGTCCAACTATTTCTTTTACCTGTAGCTAGAACAGCCTCTACCTGAAAGTTCAAGGTTGACCCAGCCTGGGATTGGTTGCTGCCCTTCGTGGGGCATGTAAGCGTTTCTTGCCTGGAAGGGGAGTGGCTTTGGCCTCAAACCCGTAAATGGCAGGAGACAGCTGCAAAATGTGGGCCTGTGCCTCTCCCTCAGCCATGGAGGACAACCTGTGTTGATCGAGGATAAATGAAAGAGGCTTCCGCACGTGTGTGTGTGTGTGTGTGTGTGTGTGTGTGTGTGTGTGTGTGTTTTGAGAGTGGGGCGTTGCCTTAGGGCTCCTCCCTGCTTTCCAGGACCCACTTCTGTGTACAGAATTGGGGGGTTCCTGCTCTCACTGACTTCATGAATGAAGCTGCGGACCCTCTCGGTGAATGTTACAGTTCTTAAAGATGGTGTGTCCAGAGTTGGTTCCTTTAGACGTTCAGATGTGTCCAGAGCTTTTTCCTTCTGGTGGGTTCCTGGTCTCGCTGTCAGGAGTGAAGCTGCAGACCTTCGTGGTGAGTGTTACAGCTCTTAAAGGCAGTGCATCTGGAGTTGTTTGCTCTTCCGGGTGGGTTCCTGGTCTCGCTGGCTTCAGGAGTAAACCCGCAAACCTTTGCAGTGAGTGTCACAGCTCATAAAGGCAGCATGGACCCAAAAAGTGAGCAACAGCAAGATTCATTGCAAAGAGCAAAAGAATAAAACTTCCCCGATGTGGAAAGGTACCACAGCAGTTCCCATTGCTGGCTCTGGCAGCCTGCGTTTATTCCCTTATCTGGCCCCACCCACATCCTGCTGATTGGTCCATTTTACAGAGAGTTGATTGGTCCACTTTACAGAGAGCTGATCGGTTGGTTTTGACAGAGTGCTGATTGGTGCGCTTACAATCCTTGAGCTAGACAGAGTCACAGAGTGCTAGTTAGCTAGATACAGAGTACCAATTGGTGTATTTACAAACCTTGAGCTAGACACAGAGTACTGATTGGTGTATTTACAAACCCTGAGCTAGACATAGAGTGCTGATTGGTGCATTTACAATCCTTGAGCTAGACAGAGTCACAGAGTACTAGTCCTCCAAGTCTCCACTAGGTTAGCTAGATACAGAGTACCAATTGGTGCATTTACAAACCCTGAGCTAGACACAGAGTGCTGATTGGTGCACCTGCGAGCCTCCGGCTAGATATAAAAGTTCTTCAAGTCTCCATCCAGTTCAGGAGTCCAGCTGGCTTCACCCGGTGGATCCTGCACCAGGGCTGCAGGTGGAGCTGCCCGCCAGTCCCAAGCTGCGCCTGCACTCCTCAGCTCTTGAGCTGTGGATGGGACCCGGTGCCACGGGGCAGGGGGCGGTGCCCGTCAGGGAGGCTCAGGCCACGCAGGAGCCCACCGCAGGAGGAGGGGAGCTCAGACATGGCGGGCTGCAGTTCCGGAGCCCTGCCCCGCGGGGAAGCAGCTGAGGCCCCGTGAGAATTTGGGTGCGGCGCGGGCGGGCCGGCACTGCTAGGGGACCCGGCACAACCTCCGCAGCTGCTGGCCCCGGTGGTAAGCCCCTCACTGCCCTGGGCCGCGGCGCCAGTCAGCTGCTCCGTGCGGGGCCCGCCGAGCCCGCGCCCGCACCCGCTGGAACTCGCACTGGCCCCCGAGCGCCGTCGGCAGCCCTGGTTCCCACCCGCGCCTCTCCCTCCACACTTCCCCACAAGCAGAGGGAGGCAGCTTTGGCCTCAGCCAGCCCAGAGAGGGGCTCCCACGGTGCCGTGGCGGGTTGAAGGGCTCCTCAGAGTGGACGCCGAGGCCGAGGAGGCGCCGAGAGCGAGGGCTACTAGCACGTTGTCACCTCTCACTTCCAGTCACAGAAGCAATTTCTGGCTTCCTTTTCATTCTTGGGACCTGAGGTGTAGTGTGTTCTTGGTCAATAACTATCACCAAGAGATTGTTTCAAACAAAAAAACAAACAACCCACCCCACTTTTCATTTCTATTATCTCTAGGACACAATACAAACAGAGCTGCAGACTCTAACTTACTGTCTTTCCTTCACTTAACATGCAGTAAGGACTTGGGAATCCTCCCCTGGCAAGGGCCTATGCTAGGTCAAAAAAATTAACACAACTCACAGCTCCTGTTCTCAAGATGCTCAGAGTTGGAAGGGAGGAGCTATGTGCTTTATTGTCCCATTTCTATCCCTTCCCCTGTTTCCCACCATGCTGTAGGGTAGGGACAGTATTTTCTCCCTTTCAGAACCTCCCTTTCCCAAACTCACAATGGCCCCATTGTCCTGCCCAAACCCTGGCGTTTCATGGACTTTCCATGGGTGTTTGATGATGAAAGGGCTGGAAGGAAGAGAACTGGAAAGTTTATCTGATCCAGTGGTCCCAAAGGGGCAATGCCAACCCCTGGAAGTGTTTTGAAAAACGGGGGGGGGGGGGGGGCGGGCCAGGCATGATAGCTCACACCTGTAATCCCAGCACTTTGGGAAGCTGAAGCAAGTGGATCACCTGAGGTCAGGAGTTCGAGACCAGCCTGGTCAACATAGTGAAACCCCATCTCTACCCAAAATACAAAATATTAGCCGGGCATAGTGGTGGGCACCTGTAGTCCCAGCTACTTGGGAGGCTGAGGCAGGAGAATCGCTTGAACACGGGAGGCAGAGATTGCAGTGAGCCGAGATCACGCCATTGCACTCCAGCCTGGGCAACAAGAGGGAAACTCCATCTCAAAAAAAAAAAAACAAAAAAAAGAAAAATTGTGAGACACTTTTGTTTGCTGGTGGGTGAGGCCCATGGATGCTACATGTCTCACCATGCATGGGACAGTCCTGTACAATGAATAATTGTTCTGTATTTCACCCGTCTTTCCAATGTTTCTCCAGGCATTCATGTATTGAAAACTCTGGTTATAATTTTCTGATCTTTTAAGCTGTAACTCCATATTACATAAAACCCCAAAGTATTTTTGCATGGTTTTAATATATATTGAATATTTCAGGAATACAACTACTGTGAATATTGAGGAAAAACAGTACTTTATATTTCATTCTATACTTCAGTAAATAAGAGTTGTTTATTGTTTTGTAAAATTACACCACTGATGGGAACCCGACTCAGAGTGGCCAAGAAGATAACACATGGATAGATACCAGCCTGTGTGTGTGGCTATTGCTTTCATGGTGATTTTACATGAAGATCCAAACATCTCTCATTGTATCTTTTTTTTATGAGACGTCTCACTCTGTCGCCCAGGCTGGAGGGCAGTGGTACAATCTCGGCTCACTCTGCCTCCCATGCTCAAGTGATTCCTGTTTCTCAGCCTCCTGAGTAGCTGGGATTACAGGTGCAGACCACCAC
The DNA here is from genome assembly GCF_008728515.1 of Papio anubis. Classification (NCBI taxonomy): domain Eukaryota; kingdom Metazoa; phylum Chordata; class Mammalia; order Primates; family Cercopithecidae; genus Papio; species Papio anubis. Next base: position 30,140,964 of record NC_044989.1, on the reverse strand, counting down.
GCCTGGCTAATTTTGTATTTTTTAGTAGAGATGGGGTTTTGCCATGTTGGTCAGGCTGGTCTCGAACTCCTGGCCTGAAGTGATCCACCCGCCTTGCCCTCCCAAAGTGATGGGATTACAGGCATAAGCCACCACGCCCAGCGTCATTAGTTTAATGGTGGTTAGACATTTACACACTGAATACATATGTGTGTATATACACACACACATATATATACACACACATACATGTATACATAAATTTTTTCCTTTATCTGTTTTAATTATTAACTCATTAAATGGATTTTTAAAATTATATGTGTAAGTAGTTTATATTTTTATAAATTTTGTTTCAGGATAGTATGGGGGGTGTTATAAAATATTTGTTACGGAAAGAGGGCATAGGGCCTAAAACCCTGAACCCAAAGCTAACTCAACACTTCCTCTTTGGTCTCAGTTGTTTTGAATGCATGCAAACATACCTACATTGTAAAGATTTCAAGATTAAAAGTTTTTACCACCTCCCACAGCAATCTGTTCATTAAATTATTGATGTTGCACTTCCTTGTGGTGTGAATGAATCATCTGTCCAGTCTCCAGCAGAAATGGTGGTGTGCGTGGGACCATGTTAAATCTCAGTTCCTTCTCGAGGTATGTTTCCTGCCTTGGAAAGGACCATGGGGCAGTGGGAAGGTGGGTGGTGGGAATCTAGCAGCCAGAACAGAGGAATGGACGGGGCTGCAGACAGCATGGACTTCAACCACAGGGGCCTGGGTTCTAGGTCCTGTGTGGCCCCTAATCTGTGAATGGCTCTGGGCCACATGCACAAAATGAGGTGTCTGGACTGAGTCCATCTAGTACAATCTGTGATTCTGTGACTGGTTCCTTGCTCTGCAATGTAGCTCATGGTAGTCACCACAGTTAAATAAAAGTCAGAGAGTCTAAACTCCAAATCCTAGCTCTTCTGCTTAATAACCGGGTGACCTTCAGCAGATAACTTCTTTAAGGCTCAGTGACCTTGCCTGAAATATAAGGATCAGAAAAAGCACTCACTTAATAGGGCACTGTGTGCATTGAACAAGACAAATGATGCAGTACGTCTGGCACCCTATAAACATGCACGGTACTGTGGCTGTGCCCGCCACCAGGGACTCCCAGCGTACTCGGTCAAGGTGCTTCTGTTCTGATATCTGCTGTGATGGGGCATGACAGGTGCCCACACTGATCCACAGTGGCATTCACACCACAGGTGGCTTGGACTAATCCTATACCAAGCAGCCTAGTCTGATATTTTTGATCTAAATAGCCAGCAAGCCCTGAACCAAAGCTGAAATCTTCTTACACGCCAGGCCACAGATGCTCACCTAATATTAAGATAAAACATCAGCTTTAAACAAAGGGGCTATGTTGATGGCATTTACCTATTAAAACAACAGGTTGATATGAGCTCACTGTTTGTCTTAGTTTGGCCTGCTATAACAAAGTACCAGTAAATAGGCTGGGTGGCTTATCAACAACAGACATTTATTTTTCAGAGTTGTGGAGGCTGGAAGTCTGATATCAGGGTGCCAGCATGGTCCTGTTCTGGTGAGGGCTTGCTTCCTGGTTGCAGATGACTAGCTTCTCATTGTGTGCTTACATGACAGAAAGAGGGTGAGAGAACTCTCTGAGGTCTCGCTCTTTCTTTTTCTTTTTCTTTCTTTCTTTCTCTTTCTTTCTTTCTTTCTTTCCTTCCTTCCTTCCTTTTCTTTCTTTCTTCTTTCCTCTCTCTCTCCTTTATTTCTTTCTCTTTCTTTCTTCTTTCCTCTCTTCTTTCTCTCTCTTTCTTCTCTCTTCTTTCTTTCTTCCTTCCTTCCTTACTTCCTTCCTTCCTTCCTTCCTTTCTTTTTTCTCTCCCTCTTTTCTTTTCCTCTCTCTCTCTCTCTCTCTCTCTCTGACAGAGTCTCACTCTGTCACCCAGGATGGAGTGCAGTGGCACAATCTTGGCTCACTGCCACCTCCACTTCCTGGGTTCAAGCAATTCTCCTGCCTCAGCCTCCCAAGTAGCTGGGATTACAGGCACCCGCCACCACACCCAGCTAATTTTTGTATTTTCAGTAGAGACGGAGTTTCTCCTTATTGGCCAGGCTGGTCTCAAACTCCTGACCTCAAGTGACCTGCCCACCTCAGCCTCCCAAAGTGCTGGGATTATAGGCATGAGCCACCATGTCCAGCCTTGGGTGTCTTTTTTCTTTTTTTGAGATGGAGTTTAGCTCTTGTTGCCCAGGCTGGAGTGCAATGGCGTGATCTTGGCTCACCGCAGCCTCCGCCTCCCGGGTTCAAGCGATTCTCCTGCCTCAGCCTCCTGAGAAGCTGGTTGGGATTACAGGCATGTGCCACCACGCCCAGCTAATTTTGTATTTTTAGTAGAGACAAGCTTTCTCCATGTTGGTCCTAGGCTGATCTCGAACTCCTGACCTCAGGCGATCCACCTGTTTTGGCTTCCCAAAGTGTTGGGATTACAGGCGTGAACCACCGTGCCCGGCCTGGGGTCTCATAATTTATAAGGGTACTAATTCCATTCCCTTGGGATCCACCTTCATGACCTAACTACCTCCCAAAGGCCACCGTCCTAATACCATCGCCTTGGGGTTAAAATTTCAGCATATGAATTTGGAGGGCAGATAAAGCATTCAGTCCATAACACTGTTCACTTATTTAACAAATAGTTTTCTAAGCTACTGTGTACTCAGAGCTGTGCTAGATGCTGGGGGCTCCGTAGCAAGAACAACAGACGTCTATGTACAAAGCAGAGTAGTTGCTGCTGTCATCTGCTTGGCTAGCAAAGACACAAAAAGCTTCACAGTAATATCTGTGTGGCACTGAAGAGTTTTCAAGGAACTTGCACAACAAACCCATGAGGAGTCATTATAACCCACATCACACGGATCTGGAAACTGGGGCTCCCGAAGTTTATATGTGGTCCAAGGCCACCTGTCTAACTTGTAAGGGGCAGAATGGAAGCTTACACCCAGGCCAGTCTAGCACGGTTCCTACTATGCCACACCACCTCCCGCACTGCACAGGGATGGTTTGGATGGAACATAATCTCCATGCCAATGCTAATAAAAACACACATGGCCAGGTGTGGTGGCTCACACCTGTAATCCCATCACTTTGGGAGGCTGAGTGGGGAGGATTCCTTGAGGCCAGGATTTTGAGACCAACCTGGGCAACATAGAGAGACTTCGTTTCTACAGAAAAATAAAAAATTAGCAAGACAAGGGAAGGTGCACCTGTAGTCCTAGCTACTCTGGAGGCTGAGGCAGGAGAATCTCTAGCCCAGGAGTTACCACTGTTACCTCGAGATAACAGTGAGCTATGATGGCACCACTGCACTCCAGCCTGGGTGACAGAGTGAGACCCTGTCTCTAAAAAACCAAACCAAACCACACACACATGCTCCTCCTGAATCAAATTGAGAGCAGCTTATCCTGGGGGCCCTAACCAAGCTAAACGCTCTTGGGATGGTCGGGATCCTGTGCTTTTGGTCCCGCCGCATCAGGTTGGCTCAGAGCGTATCAGGGAGTGAAGAGCCGGGAGAAACCCCAAGGCTGTGACACCCTCAGGAAGCAGCTGGACCCAGCAGATGTGCAGACCGGCTTAGCTTTGCTCCAGATGGAGGCTCTTTTGTCTCAGTAGCCTCATCAGTGCAACAGGCATGACGCCTTCTCTGCCTGCAGGCAGGGGCTGGGCAGGATGACCCTATGTGGTCCCATCTTACTCTGAGAACCTCATGTATGAGGCTGTGATTCAACCTTTCTTCACGGCTGAGAGGTGCTAATTCGTTCACACACAGTTTTCCAAGATGTGAGCTGGGAAGGGCTAGCTCTTCTGGCATGGCCCATATTCGAGTATTCTCTAGGGTTCTTCACAATCCTGGGACAGTGAAAAAGAGAAAAGTGGTAGGAAATGCGAGCAAGGCATGGAAATTACAAATCCACTGGCTACCAAAATTACTCAAGCTGAAGACAGCAGACAACTTTAGGGGATGAAAGCTCTAGGGAATTTTCCCTATCAATCTGGGGGCAAGTTTGTGTGTCTGCCTGTCCCTGACCGTCTTAGAGGACAAGTCCTGGTGGTTCCATCTTCCCAGGATTGTAGAGGGTAAGTACAAAGACCTAGTTACTTCCAACCAAATGAGGCTGAGACCAGGTTTCAGGAGTCTCCAAACCCTCATAACCAGGAACATTTGGACCTCAACTACCATTTGTTCTTACTTCTTCCCTTACAGGTAAGGCAGCACCTAGAAGACTCGATAGGCAAAAATTGTGTGTACGTGTGTGTGTTTGTGTGTGTGTGTGTGTTGGGAAGGGTTTCTGGAGCGAATAGGTTCTGGGGCACATTTTATCTGGCAAGCTGGGGCCTTCCCAAGAATAAACGTCCCCAGCCATAAGCTGGCCAGGCCTGCGCCCTGGGAGAAGAGGGCTGAGGCACACACTCTTTATTAATAGCCTAAGCATCCCAGGACCCTTGTTCCCTAAGCCATTTCCATTTGTGGTTCCAATGGGGTTTTGTTTTTGGTTCTCATGAGTTATTTTCTGCCCTCTGCCCTCTGCCCTCTGGCCTTTTGCCGTGGATCAGCTGGAGAGCTGAGCAAAGGGCCCGACTGGTGGCACGGCAGTGCTCTGAGAAGAGAGAAGGCCAGGGGATGGGTGGGGGCTTTCTGCAGAAAGCCCATTTTGTGTTTGGTGGGGCCTCCAGGGTTATGGCTGGAGAGAACTGGGACTGATTGGAGCTAACTAAGCATTCAGGGAACATCTAAGTGGAGATGCAGGGGAGGGGCTTCTGGACAAAGCCAAGGCCTAAGGCTCACCCCCAGGGGAAGGGACAAATGTGGTTCCTCTGCATAAGAAAAGCACTCTCAGAAGTCTGCAGCCCAGAATTCCCCACACAGACTGCTAAGGTTGTCAATGTGGGCCCAGCTGTGCCTAGTTTCTGTCTTCCTTCTCCCTGGGAGCCAAGGTTTTCAATATTGACAAGAGACTCCATTGCACCAGTTCATTCACAGCATTACAGCTAAACATCTTACCAACTTTAGGTCAATTTTGTTAAGAAAGAGAGAGTATTGGGCTGGTTGTGGTGGCTCACACCTGCATTCCCAGCACTTTGGGAGGCCAAGGCCGGTGGATCACCTGAGGTCAGGAGTTCGAGACCAGGCTGGCCAACATAGTGAAACCCCATCTCTACTAAAAATACAAAAAATTAGCTGAGCGTGTTGGCAGGCACCTATCATCCCAGCTACTCAGGAGGCTGAGGCAGGAGAATTGCTTGAACCTGGGAGGCGGAGGTTGCAGTAAGCCGAGATCACACCATTGCACTCCAGCCTGAGCAACAAGAGCGAGACTCCATCTCAAAAAGAAAAAAAAAAAAAGAGAGAGAGAGTATCTTATGGCTTAATAGCCTCATTATTTGATAAGGGTGGTAAATATGTATTATGCCTGTTCCTCACTACCCCTCAGGGGTTTTGGACAAATAAATATGTTTAACAAGTGTTTTCTTGCTTTGGAAGAAAGAGTACAGCTGACTGCAGGACCTCCAGGGACAGAGGTCTCCAGGGAGTTGGGAATGGGGCATGACATCTAAGAGAAAAGTCAGCCCTAGTTTTGCAAGTTTGGGAGGGATTGATTCACTAGGAGTTGAAGCTTGAAGCTGTGAAAGTGGATGAGATCTTTGAGAAACAAAGCACTGAAAGCACAAAATGTGAGTGAGGATTAAACCTTGAGATCACATTGAGGAGGGAAAGAAGCAGGGAAATGAATCATGCTTCATTCAACTTGGAATCTCTTGAACTAGCCAGTGCCTTGAATGCACTTAATAAATGGTGCTGAAAGAAAAAAAGAAGAAAAAAGGAAAGAAGGGAGGGAGGAAAGAAGGAAGGAAACAAAAGCCATTACAAGGATGAGGAAACTAACATTTAAGTTCCACACCATGTCATTCACTTGAAATACATCACCAAGCTTAATTCTCCCTACAACTCTGTGAAATGGAAATGATTATTCTCATGCTACCCATGAAGCCCCAGAAGTTCAGAGACAGGTGCCCGAGGTACACAGGTAGTAAGTGGTGGAGGTCAGATTTGATCCCACCTTGTCTGACTCCCCTGACTTTTCTCCATATTCTCTTTAGGAGAAAAACCAAGTACAGTTTCTGAGAGTGTAAGGGTAGAGAAAATTGATAGCTCAAAGAGGAAGCAAGGGCAAACCAAAGTTTGTTCAGGATTGGGGATGAGTGGAGCATTTCTTTAGACAAAGTGGATGGCACCCCCAAGATAGGAAGAAATTAAAGATTCTGGGTAGGGTTGGGGGAAGTTGCATTTAAAAGAAGTATTGCTCAGTCCTACTTCACAGCATTTCCAATTTAATTCTACATTTAAAATATGTATTTAGTGTCCGCACTTTAGTGAGGCAAGGAAGGGAATGGCATTTTGGGCAGGGGGAGTCACACAGACAAAGGTATAAAGGCCTAACATGCATGACTTTGTGAACAAACGTGAACCTGAAAGAGCCAATATTTCAAGATGGATCCCCAATGGGTAACTGGGCCTAAATTCAAATAGAGCAAAGTGGCTCCTTGATAACTAGAGGTCGCACACATACTCTGAGATTCCCCAAAACCCACACCTCTGTTCAATTTGGGGACTGACAAAACTCACCTGAACCAATCAATCAGAGCCCATCTGCCTTGATCAATCAGGATTCAGCTGTATGGAACAATTAAAACTCAGTTGTACGGGCCAATCAGAACTAAGTGAGTGTAAATCCTTCATTTGTATAAACGGACCTGATTGGGAACCTGGGTGGGAACTTTTGATATGAAACCAGAACCTTCCCTTTGTTCTCTGGAATATACCTTGGTCTTATACGGGCTGCTGCATCTCTCAGGTTTATCACCTGTTCACTGGAATGAAGTCTCTTTCCTCCAAATTCCTTTTCAGAGAACTCTGTGTGTCCATTGAGATTGTATTTAGCAGGTAGTAGCAGAAAACTCTAACACAGTGGCTTAAATAAGTAAGGGGCTCATCTTCCTCATTTAACTGGGAGACCAGAAGGAAAGAGCCCAGGGCTGGAAGACTCAACTATTTGTATCTTCTTGCTCTGACATCTTGGATGAAGGCTTTTGTCTTCTTCATCACATGATAGTTGCTGCACCTCCAAACATTATGTCAGAGTTCCAGGCAGGAAGAAGGGGGAAATGATGGACAAAGCTTTGCCCGTTTATTTTGGTGGGAAGCCTCTCTCTAGGACTTCTGCCTACCTCTAACCCATCAGAGTGATATCACTTGGTACCTTACCTGCAGGGGAGAGTGGGAATTTGAGTATTTCTCTTTTCACCCTTTGCAGTGAGGAAGGTAATATGGAAGGGGATTGGAATGGGTGTTCATCAAGCCAAACCATGGGTTCTGCCACAGTATGCTTAGAGGAAATGTGAGTGGTCCAGAGTAGACAGTAGACACAAGAAGCAACTGGGAATGGGGCTGGTAGATGGGAACTGAATGGTGAATGCCCTGCTACACGTTTGGCTAAAACCACTTCTAGAAAGCCAGGCTCTGGAAGCTACAGGAAGGTTGTCAGTCCATTAACTGTGACCCTGGGTTTGGTTTCCAGAAGAGTATATAATTCTCAGGAGAATTTCATGGGTGAATATGTTTTCTTTCTTTCCCACCATATTCCTTCGCTTGCTTATCCACCCATTTACTCATGCATCCATTATCCATCCATCCATCCATCCATCCATTTATCCATCCATCCATCCATCCATCCATCCATCCATCCATCCATTTATCCATCCATCCATCCATCCATTTATCCATCCATCCATCCATCCATTTATCCATCCATTCATCCACTCATCCAGCATCTATTATCTTTGTACCAGATGTATTATCTGTGTGCTAAGCTTGTATATCCTCTCTCTGTCTCTCTTTTCCCCAGGCTAGGCTGAGACCTTTTCCAAATGTGGGAGCCTAAGGATGAAGAGTTATCTAAGACAGTTGCTATTTCAGTTCAGAGCTGGAAGCTAAAAATGTTCGAATGGAAAAAAAAGTTTAAAAATATAGATGTGTATTTTTCTAAAATCCCATTAAGCTGTCAAGGGCCCTCACTGTGTGTTTCCTTTCCCATCGTTGCTAATCGGCAAGGTATGTGTGTGCCCTAAACAGAGGAGTAGCCAGCCTCCTCCTCCTCTTCTCCCCACCTCTTTCTGCTGCTGCTGGTGCCTGAGCCTTGGGAACCCAGGAGCCAGACCTCATGTCCCTGGAGGTCTGCTATCTGGAACAGCAGCCCCGCTTCTCCACAGAGGCTGGAATGCCAGTACTACCCTCCTCAAAGATGCGTCTAGACTGCCTGGGTTCTCCTGCCCTCATCACTGACTAGATGTATAACTTTGAGCGCTTTATTCCTCTGGGTCTCAGCGTCCTCAGGTGTGAAATAGGGATTGCAAACATTACCTACATCTTAGTGTTGCTGTGAGATGAAATGTGCAGAACACATAATGCAGGGCTTGCGTTCGTGTTTATCACTGCTCTTCATTCCTTCCCCAAATTTAGAGAGTCTTCGCATAAAAGAACGGGAAGACAGACCTCAAGGATTCTTTATCCAATCACATCATTTTAAGATGCGAAAATGAAATAGAAGAAACTTTCCTGTCACTTCCCACTTAGTAGGAACATGGCTCCAGTGTCCTTTCCGCAGGAACACAGCTTGGGTCACTCAGCCTCCTCTCCTGTCAGCCTGCCAAACCCTTGCACAAAAATATTTTATATTTGCATTGTTTAAAAATGTGTCCCTTGGCCGGGCACGGTGGCTTATGCCTGTAATCCCAGCACTTTGGGAGGCTGAGGCAGGCAGATCACCTGAGGTCAGCAGTTCGAAACCAGCCTGACCAACATGGTGAAACCCTATCTCTATTAAAAATGCAAAATTAGCCAGGCGTGGTGGTGCATGCCTGTAAGTCCAGCTACTTGGGAGGCTGAGGCAGGAGAATCGCTTGAACTTGGGAGGGGGAGGTTGTGGTGAGCCAAGATTGTGCCATTGCACTCCAGCCTGGGTGACAGAACGAAACTCCATCTCCAAAATAAATAAATAAATAAAACTGTGTCCCTTAATGCTGTCCCATCCTCATGGCCTGTCTTGCCATGCTAGATATACCCATCCCCACAGCCACTGCAGACAGAAAGCCAGAGCAAGAACTGCTTAGGAGAGAGATTCTGATGGTGGGGACGAGAGCGGTAAGAAGAGTGGCACTGGGTTCTTGGCTCAGATTCAAAGCAATATCTTTGAACCCTCAAGCCCTGGGATTATGTGATTCTAATATTTATATAAATACAGGATATTGTTTCCAATAAGATGATAGGTTGAAGACTCAGGTTCTGGGGGTATTACTGTTATTCCCACATAGAGATCCAGTGTGACTAGGAGTAGCCTTTTCAGAAGGAAGTACGAGTGTTCCCCAAACATTTCACTAGCCCATGACATCACCTCTGGCCTTTTCTCCATGTCGACTGCTTAGAAATCAAGCTGACTAATTGTTGGTGCCTAGTAGGCTATGTGTGCTATGAGGGATCCCAAGATGGGTGCCTCAAGATCCCAGCTTTTGAGAAATTTGCAATGTACTTGGGGAGATAAGCTATAAACAGGTGAATAGTGAAATGACAGCAGATGTAAATGACAGTTCAGGATATCCCAGCATAGCACAGGGTGGGGACCAAATGGACCACAGTTGCTGTGAAAAGGATACTAGGCTGGGAGACAGGGTTCTGCTCCTGGGACCCCCGACATCTTGCTCTGTTACCTGAGTAATCCTTGACCTCTCTGAGCCTCAATGTCCAAGTCTGTGAAATGAGGGGCTGGCCTGGACTCGTACCTCCCTGTATTCACCCCTCTGGGTCCCCCGCAGTACTGAGATCACTTCACTGCACTCCAGCTTGGGCGACAAGAGTGAAACTCCGTTTCAAAAAAAAAATCATACTTTTTTGTGTATAAAGTACAGATACGCATAAAGTACATAAACATACAGTGTATCTGTGGTATTAAATTTTCATGGGAGGAAGCAGGAAAACCTATCTGAAAAGGCTCCTTAAGGGAATGGAGTGACTTAAATCAATTATGATTCATTGCTGGCACCTGGAGACTTTTCTTTTGGCCAGAAAGTCCGGGGAATGATGGCCAAACAGGCAGCAACAATATCTGCCACATCCTGCCTAGAAGAAACATGCTGTATGTGAAAATCTGGGTATGTGTGTAGGTGTGAGACTTCAGAGTGTGCTTGATTAAAATGTGTCATCACTGACCTGCTTTCAAAGATGGGTAGGGCTGGCCAACTGCATGCTTCAATCTGGGTACAAGTTGAGGACCAGAGGTGAATTTCTGGGGACAAAAAGGGGAATTGACAAGGGGCTACAGGAGAAAGAATAAAGCCTTCTAGAGGAGATTTGTATTATATAAGGTTGGTTGTGTGGTGAATGACTGTGTTAAGTGACTCAAGTTATTTCTCCCTCTTTGGCTGAGGCTCTAGGTCATCGGCACTACTCCAGTGAAGCCTGACCGTCCTGCTTAGTGAAAAAATTGCAGGGATCCATCTTTTTTAGTAGATGGCTAACTCCTGCCAATGTGAGGGATTCAGGGGCACAAGGATATCTTGCCTTCTTCCATGCCTGAGTCCATCTGAAATCCTCACCTTCTTTTTCCTCAGATGGTTTAGTCCTTCTCTTCCATTGATTATACCACTGTGCTTCCAATTCCCATCCTGCTTAATACGACTGGTATTCACCCCTCAGGAAAAGTTGTTTAGCTAACTAAGCATTCTTTGTTGGTAGTTGGGTGAGCTGAGGCAGGTGCACCGTTGACCTGGAGTCATTGTGGGATTTCCCACAGCTCTGCATCCACCACCACTTTCACACCCTACACTTGGTTTTCCTGGAGTCTTGTCTTACAGACCGTAAATGTTGCCTGGGTGTTTGCTTTTTTTTTTTTTTTTTTTTTTTTTGCCTCTGTGGGCTCCTAGGAGGTAGGGACAGGTAGTCTCATACAACCACAGGAACCTGATTTCTGAAGGAGGACAAAAGGATGATGATTTCCTCTGGTACTGGAAACCTGGTGGACCTAAGTTGGTGCTCCTTGCCAGAGATAGATTCTAAGTATCCTCACTCCTTGACCTGGTCCCCACAACCCACATTTACAACTCCTCTGGCTAACTGCACTGAAATTCAAAAGCAGTTATCTCCAGGGAATAGGTGTGTAGGCGATGTTCACTCTCCTCTTTATGCCATTCTATAGATCAATGGTTCGCAGCCCTGGTATGATTAAATGACCTAGGCAGCTTTTAAGTCAACATCGCTGCTCAGATAGCAGCCCAGGTCAATGAAATCAGAATCTCCGGTGATGGGACCCAAGCTTCAGGGTTTTTGTAAATTCCTGTGTGACTGTGATGTGCCACCAGCATAGAGAGGCTGTAGGCTGTGTGTGTGTGTGTGTGTATGTGTGTGTATGGGTGTATTTTTCTTACAGTGAGTATATACTATTATTATTAATTTTTTTTGGTAGAAACAGGATCTCACTTTGTTGCCCAGGTTGGTTTCGAACTCCTGGCTTCAAGCAATCCTTCTATCTCAGCCTCCCAAAGTGCTGGGATTAGAGGCATGAGCCACCATGCGTGGCCTATTTTTAAGATCTTAAAAGAAAATATAGCAATTCTCAATTTGAAGAGAAAAATTAACTCTATTTCTGTTCAATTCTTTAAAAAAAAAATTAGCCGCTCTTATTTTTCTGAAACTTGAAAAAAATTTAGTAGAAAGGAAAACATTATATGTGGTGAGAAAGTTTACATTTTAAGGGTTGAGCATGATGAGAAATCAAGTAAGAAATGAAAACAAAGTCAAGTCATAATTTTACATGAATATAATTTATATTTCATTTCTTTAGTGAAGTAACTGTTTTCACGGCATTGTGTTTGTTTGGTTTGTTTTGTTTGTTTTGTTTTTTGAGATGGAGTCTTGCTCTGTAGCCCAGGCTGGAATGCAGTGGTGCAATCTCAGTTCACTGCAACTTCCGCCTCTCGGGTTCAAGCAATTTTCCTGCCTCAGCCTCCTGTGTAGCTGGGACTACAGGCACCTGCCACCACACCCAGCTAATTTTTGTATTTTTAGTAGAGACAGAGTTTCACCATGTTGGCCAGGCTGGTCTTGAACTCCTGACCTCAGGTGATCCATCTGTCTCATCCTCCCAAAGTGCTGGGATTACAGGCATGACCCACTGTGCCTGGCCCGTTTTCATGGCATTTTTGTAAGGAAAAAATGATGGAAAAGAGATTTGAAGTGAGTAACAAATCAATTGAATATACAGTTTCTGGTGGGTGCCGACATATGTCCTTGCCATATACTGATCTTTAAATAGTTTTTTTATTTCTGTACCAACCAATGTGATAGATGTTTCTGGTGGAAGCTGAGATTATTGTAACTGCATGTTTTGTACTAGATGTGGTTGTAAAAGTAGTGGTTGCTCGGACTGAGGTCATTCAAAGAAGAAAATAGAAAAGTAGAGGGTAAGGAAACATGACTGGAAATAGGTCCCTATGGTGTCATGCTCCTCTGTGCCCTTCCCCTTTCCTTGGCTCAGGCCTGTCCTTGGAAGCAGCTGTTGAGAACAAGTAACTTGGACAAGTCAATCAAGGGCTTTTCTACCCAACTCACTAAGAACAGACATGGTGATGGTCTTCTTGGTTTGGGACTCACAGTCCCTGGAGGCTGAGGCCATGAGGCTCTAACCCTAGGCAGACTTGGCTAAGCCCTGAGCCTGTGAGCCTCTCAGAGCAGCAGGTGGGTGATCTACTGGAGAGAAATCCAACCAAGCTTTCCAGTAAGATCAACCTGTGGCTTGATTCAGGAGAGCTATGTGTTGGTGATCAACACGACAGTCATAGCTAGGTTTTTATTTCTCTAAACCTCGCGTTTTAATGCTATCATGGGAGGCTGTATTAAAAAAGAACTTACCTAAAAATTGTTTTAAGGATAACAGAGTGAAAAATAATACCTGGCTGTATCAAGGCCCTATCTGGGCCGAGTGTTGCTATATCATATGCAAAGTAGCCCAACCGCTTATGTGCTGAAATGTCAAACATAATTATACAACGACCTAATTTCACAGTCCTAGTCTCGTTAATAAAACAGGATCCCTCACATTAGTGTGAAGTGGCAGAGATCTTTCTTGTCAAAGAGATTTAGTCTATGTATTCATTAATCCGTATTTTTCTTTCTTATCATTATTCTCATATATTTTCCCAAGAATGTTCTCTGTTAAGGCCCTCAAGGGAAGAAACGCTGCTATTGCTGTTTCTCTTCAAGAAGTCACTAGGGCCGGGTGTGGTGGCTCACGCCTGTAATCCCAGCACTTTGGGAGGCTGAGGCAGGCAGATCACTTGAGGTCAGGAGTTTGAGAAACCTTGTCTCTACTAAAAACACAAAAATTAGCCGGGCGTGGTGGTGTGTGCCTGTAATCCCAACTACTCGGGAGACTGAGGCAGGAGAATAGATTGAACCTGGGAGGCAGAGGTTGCAGTGAGCTGAGATGGCGCCACTGCACTCCAGCCTGGGTGACAGAGCGAGACTCTGTCTCTAATTTAAAAAAAAAAAAAAAAAGAAGAAGTCTCTAATATGTTGAAGTGCACACAGTCGGTGCCTAATGAGTACACGATTGACCAGCCAGTGTGATCACTAGATCACCAGCACGTTGCTGCAGCATTTATAGTGCTAAATATCAAAATGACTAGAGTTGAGGTTATAGTCAGAGCCAGAAGATGTTGAGGGACCATCTGGGATGCGATCTAGCCCAGTGCCCTAGTTTTACAGAAACTGACATACAGAAAGGCCAAGCAACTTGCTAGTAAATATATGTTTAAAAAAGACAATCCAAATATACATTTCACCAGGCTGCTGCCACCTGCTCCACCCTCCCCTGGAGGGACAGGGCCTGGCAGAAAAGTTAACAAGTTTGGATTATGAAACTCCATTTCAGGGGAACAAAAGATGTCTATGTATTCACTGAAGAAGGGCACGTTCGTTCCTCTGGAACAATTAGGACACTTAGCAACAAAAAGGAGTGTGAGGCTGTCATCATTTTCCTTTTTTTAAAATTGGACTAACTAGCTTAGCTATTAGGATGACATCCTCCAGTGTAGGCCCTTTCTATGGGGAGAAAATGAAGACACCCCAATACCAGCTGCCCTCCCAAATGATCCACATAGCACTTCCAGGGTATACCTGACACCTGACCCACCAGAGGCTTCCAGGAACCCAGTGAAAGCAAGCAAGCCTGCAGGGCCTGGGCCAGAGAAGGGCCATCCTGGGTGACAATCATGCCTTCCCTTGGCCCCTTGTCCTTATTATATATATCCAGTTCAGAGGGACCTTGGTGTCCCTCTTACAGGACCCTGAGCAGCATTTTGGATACAACATCCAGAAAGTGAAACCACTGCCTCCACGTGGGGTGTCCTGTGAGGTGTGATCCCCTCTGTGGAGCTCCTTAGCGGGTGGGCTCCCCTCACCACCCGCTGCCCTGCCACGCCCCCTCCTCCCTCTTATTTTCCTATGGTCTTCGCAGCAGCCGTTTGCTATTCAACAGCTGTTACTTTCTGCCTGCTTTCTGTTCTGCTCTGCTGTGGCTGATTTCACTGCCCCCACCTGCACCCCAGGTCCTTACTGTGGGGCCTGCCCATCTTTGTCCTTACTCGCCCCAGCCAGCCCACCAAAGCTGATGCCCACGGGCTGCTGCGCCCCCTCCCGCCCCTCATGAGAGCTCACCTTGCCAACCCGGAGCAGCAAGCAAGCAAGACTGCAAGCAACATACATTTCTTTTTCTTTTTAAGTCAATTTTTATTGTGATAGAACTCACATTTTTTAAAAAGGGGGATGAGGTGCTTGGTGCAGTAGCTTATGTCTGTAATCCCAGTACTTTGAGAGGCCAATGCAGAAGGAGCACTTGAGCCCAGGAGTTTGAGACCAGCCTAGGCAACAGAGCGAGACTCCCTATCTATAAAAAAATTAAAAACTAGCTGGGCACAGCGGCATGCGCCTGTAGTCCTAGCTACTCGGGAGGCTGAGGTAGGAGGATCCCTTGAGCCTAGGAGTTTGAGGCTGCTCCCTGCAGAGCCTAGCTTACTTGGAACAAGATACTCATTGTGTGTTGGGTGGATAAGGAATTGAAATGCCTCTGTATCTCTATCATCAGCAACTTTGAGCCATTTTTAGGGTTGTATCTCCCTTTAAATATAAGCCGCTGATAACAATTCCTTTTGAATCTGCACAAAAGTCTTCTGCATGGTGTCCATATTGTTTCACTCAGCCCTTAGGTGCCTCAACTTTTCATGATCATCTCTAGGTCACCAAGGTAGAAACACTGTGGTCAGTTATTTCAAAGGGCATTTCAGAATGTATCTGGTCATCCTGGGAAGGGTAATAGACAATAGAGCCTGGGCTGTGTGTGGTGGCTCATGACTGTAATCCCAGTACTTTGGGAGCCTGAGGCAGGTGGATCTCTTAAGGCCAAGACTTTGAGACCAGCCTGGGCAACATGGTGAAACCCTGTCTCCACAAAAAAATTACAAAAATTAGCCAGGCATGGTGGTGCATGCCTTAGTCCCAACTACTTGGGAAGCTGAGGTAGGAGGATTGCTTGAGCCTGGGAGGCAGAAGTTGTGAGTGAGCTGAGATCGTGCTACTGCACTCCAGCCTGGGTAACAGAGCCAGATCCTGTCTCAAAAAAAGAAACAAAAAAAACAGCACAGAGCTTGGCACAGGGATGTGAATACTATGGTGGGCAGGGGTGAAAGCAGGACTCAGACCCACAAGATGAGATTGTGGAGGTGGGGTCTGGCTGTGGACTGAAGCCAAGGAGGACTCAGAGGGATGGTGTTGGCCTCCTGGGACCAGGAAGCTGGAGACAGAGGCTTAGGCTCAGGCTGGAGTCACAACCAGACACGGAGCTCTAGGACCTAGAACCAGGGTAACCTGAAAAAGCAGGCTGCAGCAGAACAGGAAAGTTAGGAGTCAGACCGTGGCCAGAAGGGAGCTGCTGATTCGGAGGCTAACAGAGGCAGGAAGCGTCTTCAACTACGGATTTTAAAAAGGCCCTGCTGGCCAGGGGCAGTGGCTCACGACTGTAATCCCAGCACTTCGGGAGGCCGAGGTGGGCGGGTCACCTGAGGTCAGGAGTTCGAGACCAGCCTGGCCAACATAGTGAATCCCCATCTCTACTAAAAACACAAAAATTAGCCAGACATGGTGGTGAACACCTGTAATCCCAGCTACTTGGGAAGCTCAGGCGGGAGAATCGCTTGAACCAGGAGGTGGAGGTTGCAGTGAGCTGAGATCATACTACTGCACTTCAGCCTGGGCAACAAAGCAAAACTCCTTCTCAAAAAAATTAAATAGATGAAAAGGCCCCGAGGACACCTTCTGGGCCAGAACCAAGATCTCCTGCTGCTGCTGCTTGGACCAGCCACTTGGCTCCTGCAGGAGGGTGGCCAGTCTGGGAAGAAGAGTTACAGCTCTTGCCAAGCAAGTCAAAAGGTTGGGGGGAAGAAAAATGACCAAGAGGGGCCACAGATATTAGGCCACATTTTAGCCTCACTTTCCACAAAATGTCTAGCACAGTTCTTGTCAAATGAAAGGTGTTCATCAAGCATTTATTCTCCTCCACCTGGAGTTGACGCTGGCCTGGGAGGGCTGACACTTAGTCTGGGGCATCCGCTGTCTGCTGGGGCAGTCCCTGCCATCCTGCCTCCATAGTACCTTCTCTCACCTTGTCAGACTTTGGAGGAGAGGGGGTCAGAAGTGGGAGACTGACCTTCACTGGCCTATGGCCTGTCCTGCCACCCTGCTCAAGATGGCCCTTAGGAGCAGGGACATGGCGTGGCTGCCCATCAGAATTGTGTGATTTAAGTCAAGAAGGCCAAGGCCCAGATGGCCTGCTCCTCCTGGGTGCCATGGATTTGGAAATGGACCCGTTGCAGAATCAAGAAAAGCAGGGAGCTGGGTGCGGTGACTTAAACCTGTAATCCTAGCTACTCCAGAGGCTGAGATGGGAGGATAACCTGAGGCCAGGTGTTTGAGACCAGCCTGGGCAACATAGCAAGACTCTCTCTTTAAAAAAAAATAAAATAACCAGGCATGGTGGCACATGCCTGTGGTCCCAGCTACTCAGGAGGCTGAGGTGGGAAGATCACTTGAGTGCAAGAAGTCCAGGCTGCAGAGAGCTATGATCATACCACTGCATTGTAGCCTGGGCGACAGAGCCAGACTTTGTCTCTTAGAAAAGAAAAAAACAAACAAAAAAAAAATCAGGGATGCTTATTGCCTGTGTCATCCTCTAAAGCAAGGATTTCTATGGCAGCATAGACAGGTTATAGGAAAGGTTGCTTCGATCTTCAACTATGAGAGATTGAGTGGATTCCAGAAATCATGGTGGCAAGGGAAGTGGGGGTGATGAGTGAAACTGAGATCACAACATATCTGAGTCTGAGCTTCTCACTGCCTTGTGGCCCATTTTCCAGGCTCATCTAACTTCACTTCCCCTTGGCTCTGCTTCCTGAAAATAGTCATACAAACAGCTAATATTTATCAAGCACTTCAGATGCCTGATCCCATTTAATCTTCACATGGCCCTATGAAGCGAGTACTGTCATTCCTCTCAGTTTGCAGTTCTTGTCCTAGGTTTATAGCTGGTAAGTGGCAGAGCTGGGGATAGAAGCTTAGAGGTCCTGTCCCATAAGCCTTGTTGATATTCATTCATTCATGTATTCATTGCGCCCTATACCAAACATTTCCTGAGTCAGGGATTGTGGTGTAGATCTAGAGATAAATAATACAGTTCCTGCCCACAAGGAACTGGCAGGCTAGAGAGAGGAACATCTGCATAAGCAAATATTCACACTATATACGATGAGGACTATTGTGGGGACTCAAACAAGCTATTTATATGTTGTCCTTGATGTGAAACCAACTCTTGTAGGTTGCCAGTCTTCGCCCATTCCCAGTCTCTTTCCACAATCTTTTGTCATCCTCCAAGATGCTGAAGTTTGTGCCTGTGACCTCATCTGATCCCCTCTGCCATGCTTCTCCATGTCCTCTGGGCCTGGATGTCCCCCAGCTCCGCGTGGCACTGGGCATTGGGTGCCCAGCTTCCTGTCAGACCAGAGTGGGAAAGGGGAAGGACCCTGAGACAGGCCTGGTGTGCCAGTTCTCCTCACAGCTCTCCCTCTGGCCAACAGTTAGGACTTGGACAAGTCACTTAACATCAGGGGGCCTCACTTTCCACTGTTCATGAAAGAAAGGTTAGGATTAGATGCTCCTTGAGGTCCCTTCGACTTTAGGCATTGTGTGAGTGAAGCCCGAATCTCCAACATGGAGTCAGGGCAGAAGGAGAAGGATGAGTGGGGTCCTTTTCTGGAACTTTACATCCAGCCCACCTTTTCCTTCCTCCCTGGCCCTAGGCCTCACCCATGGAAAGCCTGCTTTCCTCCTGTAGACTCACTAGGTGTGCTCAGGCCCCTGGGTCCACCCTGGGTCCTAACTCACCAACTCCTGACCTTGAATGATCTCCAAGGTCTACTTCACCCATATCTCTGGTCCAAATGACACATTTGCCATGAATCACTGTATTAATTTATTCTCATGCTGCTGTAAAGAAATAACCGAGACTGGGTAATTTATAAAGAAAAGAGGTTTAATTGACTCACAGTTCCACATAGCTGGGGAGGCCTCAGCAAACTTATAGTCATGGCAAAAAGGGAAGCAAACACGTCCTTCTCCACATGGCGGCAGGAGAGAGAAGAATGAGAGCCCAGCAAAGGGGGAAGCCTCTTATAAACCATCAGATCTTGTGAGAACTTACTCAGTGTCATGAGAATAGCATGGGGGAAACCGTTCCCATGATTCAGTTACCTCCCACTGGGTCCCTCCCACAACATGTGGGGATTATGGGAACTACAATTCAAGATGAGATTTAGGTGGGGACATAACCAAACCATGTCAGTCACCTATGAAAGCAGAGGAAATTTGGGATTCCTAGTACCTGGCCCAGGCTCAGAGCTACTTGAGTGAGCTGGCCACTTCCCTGATGTGGGGCCAAGATTTCCTTCCCTGCAAACAGATGATCCCGGGTCATAGAGGGAGGCTTGCTGGCTGCACCAGACCCACGATCACCCTTGTCCTAGGCTCAGGGTTTATCATTTAAGAGTAGCACCCCGAAGCAGGTGCTGTGGACGCTTTTGCTATAGAAAGGCATTTCAGGCATGTTTATGAATCAGGTGGTTCTTCTTTCCCTCCTCTTAATCCACATAAACTATAAGGAGAAAACTAATTTCTCATTCCCCCTATAGTTTATGTGGGATAAGAGGAGAGAAAGAAGAACCATCTGATCCGTAAGCAAAAATTTGCCCACGCAAATACCTCCAGCTCAATTTCTTCTCCTTATGTGACCTTAGGGTATGGAGACTTCCAGAGGGGAAGGGACATATCTCAGGTAATTTAGCCAACAACAGGCCTGGCACAAATTATGTGCTCATGCCTTCACTTGCCAAGGTGGGCTTGCTTCAGACTCACTATGTGTGCTCAGGTCCCTGGTTCTACCCTGGGTCCTAAAACCTGATAACAGCCTCGGCTTGCTCACACCCAGCTCTGGACAGTCGGATGCAGCACCACCTACTCCCCATCCCACAGCAGAGGAGGATCTGGAGCTGGGATCTTGGTGTGAAATGAAGGGTTCTGCCTGGAAAGGTGGCATCTTAGAGGCTTCCATGTCTGGGCCCTGGGCTTTGCTTCCTTTATGTTCCTGCTGTTTGTTTTAGGTCTGTTTTTATAAATGCCTTTTCTCTCAATGCAAGGAGTGCACAGATGAGGGCACAGCTATCTCCTGAATGTCTAGGCTCCTTCTTCAGCCTCAGTGGACAGCCTGCTTCCCAGAACGTCTGCCTCAGAGTCAACCTCCTGGAGAAGGAGCCAGTGCTTACTTTTGTGTTATTCTTAAGCATTTATTGAACATCTGCTATGCCCAAAGCTCTATAGCAGCCACCTCTGCTTGTGACATAAAAGTAATTTCCTTCTGTAAATATTGATAACGTGCTTATCAGGGCAGAGGCTGTGGCTGTGAACAAGAGAAAACTCCCCCACAAGGCAAGCCCTTGTCCTCTCAAAGTTTCATTCTAGCAGAATGTGAAACTTTGATACAGATAGGAAAATAGTAAATACGAAACGAGTAAGTTCCCTATCCTTAAGGAGTCATAATCTAGCTGGGAAAATAAAACATGGTGATTATGTGAGTCAGGGTTCTGCAGAAAAACAAGATATATATAAAAGATGTCTGGCTGGGCATGGGTGGCTCATACCAGGAATCCCAGCAATTTGGGAGCCTGAGGCAGGAGGATCACTTAGGCTCAGGAGCTCTAGACCAGCCCAGGCAACATAGCCAGATCCCATATCTGAAAAAAAAGAAAGGAAGAAAGAAGGAAAGGGAGAGAGAGAGAGGAAGAGGAAGAACGCTTGCTGCTACTTGCCGCGCGCCGCTATGCGCGCTTGCTGCCGCTGCCGCGCCCGCGGGCGGGAGATCGATCGGGTTCAGAGATCATCGTCGAATATCGCTCGACATCCAGGCGTCGTCGATCGTCGAGATCGATCGTCCGGGATCAATCGGGGATGTCCCAGCTCAAGGAGAGAGAGAGAGGGAGTGAGGGAGAGAGAGAGAGAAAGAGAGAATTCGCCACTTTTCTGCCTTTTTGTTCTACTGAGGCCCTCAATGATTGGATGATGTTCACCCACATTAGTAAGAGTGACCTACTTTACTAGTTCTACTGGTTCTTTTTTTTGGGCGGGGACAAAGTCTTGCTCTGTCACCCAGGATGGAGTGCAGTGGCGTGATCTCGGCTCACTGCAACCTCCACCTCCTGGGTTCAAGTGATTCTCCAGCTTCAGCCTCCCTAGTAGCTGGGACCACAGGCATGTGCTCCCACATCCGGCTAATTTTTGCATTTTTAATAGAGACTGGGTTTTACCACGTTGGCCAGGCTGGTCTCAAACTCCTGGCCTCAAGTGATCTGCCAGCCTCAGCCTCTCAAAGTGCTGGTTACACAGGCGTCTGGCCAGTCTACTGATTCAGTGCTAATCTCTTCTGGAAACACCCTCATGGACACATGCAAAAATCGTGTTTTACTAGCTCTCTGGGCAACCCTGAGCCCAGTCAAGTTGTCGTGTAAAACTAACCATCATGGCCAGGCACGGTGGCTCACGCCTGTAATCCCAGCACTTTGGGAGGCCTAAGCAGGTGGATCATGAGGTCAGGAGATCGAGACCATCCTGGCTAGCCACGTGAAACCCGTCTCTACTAAAAATACAAAAATTAGCCCGGGTGTGGTGGCGGGCACCTGTAGTCCCAGCTACTCAGGGAGGCTGAGGCAGGAAGAATGGCGTGAACCTGGGGCCCGGGAGCTTGCAGTGAGCTGAGATCCGGTCACTGCACTCCAGCCTGGGCGACAGAGAGAGACTCTGTCTCAAAAACAAAAAACAAAAATTAAAAAACAACAACAACAAAAACCTACAACTAACCGTCACAGTAATCAATCAGCAATATTTTATCTAAAAGCCATGGTCCATACCTAGACAGCCACCCTGTGTTGCTGGGAAGAGCAATGGTCACAGGTTCCATTATTTGTAGTGACAAGGGGAGATGGTGGAGAGAGCTCTGGCTCTCAGGGTCTGCAGCGGGACCACCAAGATGTGCTTCCAGGCTTTGCCATGTGCCGGCTGTGAGGTTCACACAAACCCCTTGACCTTTCTGGGCATCGGGCTCTTCATCTGCAAAACGGTTTGGCTTGTTTCCTGCACTGGGTTATTATGAGGACAGATAAGTTAATGTACATGAAAACAGTTGACAAACTATAAATAGCATCAAAATGTCATTATTATTCTTGAAACAAAAGGTCAGTATTTTAAAATGAAATTTTCCAAGTGTGAGGCTAGTTCCCTGTGGATTCCCATAGACTAGAGAGTTCACACAGTGATAAGACAAGCACAAGCAGGTGCATCCATGTCGAAAATACTGGGCCAATTTTTCCACCAGGACCTTCAACCAGACCAGGATGCATTTTAAATGGAATTTGCCACCACTTACATGGGGGTGATTTCCAAACTGATTACTGACATTCGAAATCCAGCATGAGAATATTATCCCCTTAGCTTATGCTAGATGGATTTTGTCACCTCTTGCCTGAAAATACCCCACCTCAGTGAGAATGAACATTCTTGGGTGCAAGTTGTGGAAAAGTGATTCATTCATTCAACAGCCCCTGTTCAGCACCAGACTCTGGGAACACAAGGTGGTCAAGACGGCCCGTCCTGGGTGCTGACGGAGCTACTGTCCAGTGCTGACGTGAGACATCGAGCCGGCACTCAGAGGGAGCAGTCAGGGGACATGGATTTTACCAGAGGGCGTCTCACCTTGGTGGGAAATGCTTCTAGGAAGAAGTGCTGTTCAAGCTGGTAGCTGAAGAGTGAGTTGGAGTCAGCTGTGAGGGATCGGGTGGGCGTGTGAGCTGACAAGGGAACAGCTCATGCACAGGTGCTGAGGTTAGAGAGGGGGCAGGAGCGGAAAGAAACCTGGGGCCTGGAGGGTGGAAGACAGAGGCGGTCTGTGCGGAGATGAGGCTGCAGTGCGGCCAGCCTAGAAGGGGCCCGTGTGCTATGCTAACCAGTTCGAACTTCCTCCTTAGGGAAGACAACTCTTCATCCCGGTTTTCCAGGGACGGTCATGGTGTATGCCTGTTGCCTCAGTGCAGTGAGGAAGGGCACCGCTCTTGCTATTCAAAGCTGCCTGGGTTGGATGATAAAGTGTTTGGTCACCTATCTCTATTAGGGCGTGGAAGGCAGCAGAGTGAGGCGGGGATGGAGGGGTGGAGAGAGAAGTTTAGCTCCTTTCTCTGTTGTAGGGGCGCGTGGGCACACACAGAAGGGTCTCAAAACATTCATGAGATCATTTCTCCCTCCAAGATAACTATTTCTTTAAAAAACCCAAGGAACTGATTGAGGTCTCGCCCTTTAGATTCTTTGTGACCACCAGCTGCCTTGCCAGTCACCCAAAGAAGTTTTAAGATAGAATGTTTTGCCTCTGGAGATTCCAGGGTCAGTCATGAAGTACCCAGAACCAGGAGATGCCAGGAGGACAGAGTGGGAGAGGAGCGGGCAGAAGGCAGGGTCTTCCTTCAGCCCAGGTCGGGGAGGAGGGTAGCGAAAATCACCTAACTCAGTTAGGTGTTACCAAAACCCCAGCTACCCAACTCCTGTGGAGTTGGGTGCTGCCATTCTGGGGGACACTCAGGCCTGTTCTCTGCAGCCAGTCCTGGGAAGCTGGCTGGTGCAGTGGCTACAGGACCTAAGGTCTCCTGGGAGACCATCTCCTCACAGCCTGCTCCCAGCAGAGGAGGTCTGATATCACAGGAAATGAGAGTCACTCGGCTAAAGTGCTGTTTCCAGCCTAGAGTTGCCATTTCTGCTCTGGTTCTGCCTCTCCCACAATAATTAACTAATTAATTACCAACAAGGGGGTGATGCAATTATGACACAATGAGCCTGACTTTTCAGCCTCCCACCCAGGAGCCCCCAAGCTCTCTGAATCAAGAAAGGCCAGTTTGTGTTATTAAATAAACAGAATTTCCTCAAACCCCTGCATGATCACTCCGCTGTGTCTAAGGCCTTAGCCTCACTGCCCTCCTTGGTCCCAGAGGCCAGGCTGGGGATGGGTCAGCTTCAAGGGTGATCACTGGACTCTGGAGAAACCCAATTGCTAGTAGTCACTGTGTGTCCTTAAGAAGTGCCTCTGGCCTGGGATTAGTCACTGAGGCTCCCTGAACTTGTTTCTTCATCAGTAAACAAACCTAACAACAGCTGTTAGTGGATGCAGGGTGCTTTGTAATGCTGTGATCCTTCTACATATATGCAAACTGAGGCCCGGTGATTAAGTGCCCTGCCTGGGACCACCAGCAAGCAAGTGGAGCCTGGGTCAGGATCCAGGGTGCCCAGGTCCAGACAGCCTTGCCCACAGTGGCCCACTCTGGCTTTCAGGTACCCTCCTGACAGCAGACCCAGAGAGTCTCTACTCTAGCTGCCTGGCTTCCCAAGGTGGAGGGCCTCGAGCTTCAGGAGTCAAAGAGCTGGAGGGAGGCTGGGAAACTTCAGAAGTCACTCGGCCTAGGGAGGGGGTTCCTGGTGCTGAGACCCATCACATGGCCCCAGGAGCTTTGGAAGTCCAAGGGCATTACCCTGGGAAGAGGTCTCATCCGTGGTGGGTTTCCAGCCTGCCCCCAGCTTTGTTTTATTATGTGCCTTAGCAATTGCCTCCCTTGTCCATGAGAAGCCTGGGAGGACTGTTTTGTAAAAGCTCTTCCATCCTAGACTCTTGATACTCCAGCCAGGTATCTTGAGACAGAAAGATTGTGAAAGCAGTCTCCAGTCAGAGTTCGCCTCCTAATCTTATGTTTGGTGACGTAAGGTCCTCCCAGGACAAGCCTTGAGCCATCGGCATCTCTGAATCCCCAAAGCACTGAACACAGCACTTCAATGGAGCAGTGGCTCAATTATGCTCAGATTATAAATCACAAACTCTGTTTGCATTACAACTAATTTCTTTCCAAATCTTGTCAATGGAATTTCTAAACATGTTAGCATCACTGTAATGATATGCAATTGTATTTGGTTTTCAAGATTTTTTATTTGACATTATTTTATCTATTACACACTTCAGTGCATAATCCACATACTTGTCATTGTTAATAGCTATGCCGGATTCCAGGGTCCCAACATACCATCCTTTGTTTAAGCATTCCCTACTTGTTGGGTATTTGGATTGCCTCCGATGTTTGAACACTATTAATAGTGCTGCTGGGCCACCTGGTTTTTCTCTCCTTTGCCTGGACATGAGGAGATGAGATGGGATGAGGGAGGGAACCCTTTCCTGCATTCCCAGAAAGGCCTATTCTTCACACTTCTTCGCTGGACCGGGAATAACAGAGGCCAACGTCTGCTGTTCTGTCACAGACAGGCTAGTATCTCGGACTGTCACTGGGAGACTTCTTAGAAGGCCTGTGGTGCCCCAGGAATAAGAACAGAGCACTCAGCTGGCTGCATTCAAGGGCTCTGGACTCAGCAGGGCTTTCATGTTGAACTATTTGCTGTGAATTTGGCTTTTCCTGTATGTGACTCTGTTGAACCATCTCATCAGACAGGCCCTGAGGGGAGACCTGATAACATCACTCCTGTTCCTGGCAGGTCATTTCAGTGTTACACTGGGAATCCCAGAACTTCTGAGCCGAAAGGTAATCTTTCTGTTTAACTGTCTGACCTTTCTGTTTTATAGCTGAGGACACTGAGGGCCAGCGTGGGGAAGTAACTTTCCCAAGCTCATTCAGCTGTTGTTGGCAGAGCTGGGCTGGGGCCAGGAGGGCCTCCAACCCCCAGGCAGGCGTTAGTGTCACCCGGCTTCCCCAGGGGAACATGGTTATGGATTGGAATCCTTCTTGCAGTTAAGGTACCAATTCTCCACAAATTGACCTGTGGATATAACACAGTCCCAATCCAAAAGCACAGCAGGATTCTTTGTGGATACAGGCAAGTGAATTCTAACACTTACTGGAGAAGGTAAAGCCAAGTCAATTTTGGGAAAGAACAAATTTGGAGACTCACACTACATGATACTATCAAGCTATAGTCATCCAAACAGTGTGGTGTTGGTGAAAGGATAGACAGAATAAACAGTGTAGAAATAATCACGCACAAATATGGTCGATGATTTTTAGCAAGGATATGTAAAGGCAATTCAATGGAGAAAGGACAGTCTTTTTAATTAATGGTGTTGGAGAAATTAGACATCCTATGCAAAAACAATTACCCTTGACCTGTGCCTCACCTTATAGAAAAATGAATTAAAAATAGATCATGGACCTAGATGTAAAGTGTGTAACTATGAAACTCTTAGAAGAAAACATAGGAGAAAATCGTTGTAATCTTGAGTTAAACAAAGTGTTCTTAAATATGACAACCAAATCATACTCTATAAAAGAAAAACAATAAAGTGGACTTTATCAAAAGTAAACACCTTTACTCTTGTGAAAGACATTTTAAAGAGAATGAGAAGAAAAGCTGCAAACTGGGGGGAAATATTTGCAGATCACATATCAGACAACAGACATCTAGACTATAAAAAGAACTCATAAAACTCAGTAAGAACAAAAACAACCAATTTTTTAAAACTAGGCAAGATTTGAAAAGATGCTTCACCAATTAAGATATAGAAATGGCAAATGAATACATGAAAAGATGCTCATTAGTGATTAAGGAAATGCAAATTAAAACCAGAATGAGACACCATCTCATGCCTATTAGGATGGCTAAAATGCAGTAATGCAAATCTTTGACGCCAAGATGTGGAAGAACTGGAACTCCATACCACATTGGAGTTGGAGATACAAATGGATTTTGACCACACTGGAAGGAAATGGTTTGATTAAGCTATTATAAAGGTAAAATCTATTTACCATACAACACAGCAATCCCTCTTCTAGGTATTTATACCAGAGAGAAAACATGCTCCTAACAAAAACTACACCAATATGCATAGCAGCACTACTCATAACCTCCAACATGCGAAAACAACCTAAATGTCCCTCAATGGATGAGTGAATAAACGATCTGTGGGACATTCATACAATGGAAACTACCGGAGTGCAGTAAAGAGGAAAAAACTATTCATACAACAACTCAAGTGACTCTCAAATGCATGATGCTAAGTGAAAGGCCTGTTCAAATCAGAGCTTACTGCTTCCATCCTCCTTCCCCTTTCTTTAAACTCTAAGTGAAAGAAGCCGATTTCAAAAGGTTACATACTGTGTAATTCTATTTATATGGCATCCTGAAAAAGGCAAAATTATAGGGACAGAAAATAGATCAGTGGTTGCACAGAGCTTGGGATGAAGGAAGAGCCTGAATGCAAAGGCGTAGCATGAGGAAATGCTTTGTGGTGTAGGAATTGTTCTTTATCTTGTTAGTCGTGGTGGTTACATGAATCTGTGCTTGTATTAAAACTCAGAGAGGGCTCTACATCCAAAGTGACTTCTACTTTATGTAAGTTAAAAACACAAAAGGCTGCAAAGTACTTTTGTATCATTAACTTATCTTAGCCTCGTAACTACCCATTAGCAGATCCACTGGACACTTTGAAGAAGGAATGAATTGTTCATTCATTTATTAATTAGAGAAGTATTTATGGGCCCTTACTATGGGCATTTTTTTAGGTACAGGCACAAAGAAAGGTTTTGATCTCAGAGAGCTCCCATTCCAGTAGGTAATTCTTCTGAATACTGAGTTTCCCTCACTTGTGAGCTTGTAACTTTCCATCTCAACCCTCCCACTGCAGGAAGCTGCCACCTCCCACTGCAGCTTCCCAGCCACCCGGTGCCTGGGCTGCATGGCCTGTGTGGAGGTCAATGCTTGGGCCCTGGAATGCTGCACCAAGCAGCAGGGGAGACGGGTAGCAGCAGCCTTGCCCTGGGTCTGGTACCCAGACTGCTCGGCCACCCACTGTAGGGGTTGCATTTGGCCTAACCTTTCCAACAGATGAAACAGACCCTCTTGACGTGGCTCAAGTTCTCCTACTTGAAGTCAGGACTTTTCTGCTGTGAGCTCCCCTCTTTCTCTAGTGATTAGAATCAACACAAATGGGGGTAGGGGTGGAGTAAAGAGGGGAATATATGAGCAAGAGTGGGGAGATGAAGGGCAAGGGAGGTGAGCGTGTAAGCAACAGTATACAACACAAAATACTGTACATAGGGAGGTGAATGTGTAAGCCACAGTACACACATGAAATACTGTATACATAAAATACAAGGAGGTGAGTGTGTGAGCAGTGGTACACACATGAAATACTATACACATGAAGTACAGGGAGGTGAGTGTGAGCAATGGTACACACATGAAATACTGCACACATTAAATACAAGGAGGTGAGTGTGTGGGCAGTGGGAGCGTACACACATGAAATACTATACACATGAAGTACAGGGAGGTGAGTGTGTGAGCAGTGGTACACACATGAAATACAGTACACATGAAATACAAGGAGGTGAGTGTGTGAGCAGTGGTACACACATGAAATACTGTGCACACAAAATACAGGGACATGAATGTGTGAGCCACAGTACACACATTTAATACTGTACACACAAAATACAGGGAGGTGAGTGTGTAAGCCACAGTACATACATTAAATACTGTACACACAAAATACAGGGAGGTGAGTGTGTGAGCAGTGATACACACATGAAATACTGTACATGAAATGCAGGGAGGTGAGTGTGTGGCAGTGATACACACATGAAATACTGTACACATGAACTACAGGGAGGTGAGTGTGTGAGCAATGGTACACACATTCAATACTGTACACATGAAGTACAGGGAAGTGAGTGTGTGAGCAGTGGTACACACATGAAATACTGTACACATGAACTACAGGGAGGTGAGTGTGTGAGCAGTGGTACACACATGAAATACTGTACACATGAAATACAGGGAGGTTAGTGTGTGAGCAATGGTACACACATTCAATACTGTACACATGAAGTACAGGGAAGTGAGTGTGTGAGCAGTGGTACACACATGAAATACTGTACACATGAAATACAGGGAGGTGAGTGTGTGAGCAGTGGTACACACATGAAATACTGTGCACACCAAATACAGGGAGGTGGGTGTGTGAGCAGTGATACACACATGAAATACTGTACTCATGAAATATAGGGAGGTGAGTGTGTGAGCAATGGTACACACATGAAATACTGTACACATGAAATACAGGGAGGTGAGTGTGTGAGCAATGGTACACACATGAAATACTATATACATGAAATACAGGAAGGTGAGTGTGTGAGCAGTGGTACACACATGAAATACTATACACATGAAATACAGGGAGGTGAGTACGTGAGCCATAGTACATACATTTAATACGGTACTCACAAAATACAGGGAGGTGAATGTGTAAGCCACAGTACGCACATGGAATACTGTACACATGAAATACAGGGAGGTGAGTGTGTGAGCCACAGTACACACATGAAATACTGTACACATGAAATATTTTGAGTCCTCTAAACAATGTTATAAAACAGATATTTCTCGCCTATATCCAGGTGGCATAATGGTGACCTGGGGGATTACATGACTTGCCCAATTCCCACAGCTAGGAAAAGGGCTAAATCAGGCTTCTAACTCAAGTCTCTGTGCCTCCAGAGCCTGTGCCCTTCCCCATCCACCCTGCCTCCAGGCTGCAGGAGCCACAGGCCCAAGTTCATGGACAGGCAGCCAAGCCTTCCCCCTTGGAAGTGCCCTGGCCTCACCTGGATGCTCCAGCTCCCAGACAAGACTTAGTGGAGATAGGTTGTTCAGAGGGCAGGGCCCCACAGAGTCTGGGTTCTAACTCACATGGCTTCAGGCAAAGAGCATGTACCTTCCTTACCTCCCTCTCCAGGAACATCAGAGGGGGTAACATAAGAGCCTCCCTCCTATCTTTCCACAGTGTGATAGGAATAGACCCAGATATCTGCTAAAAGCTGTGAGATATTCCTGATAAATTTCGTTCTGGGTTGGCCCTCAGGCCACCTGACACAGTGCTTCAGCACACATTTTGGAGGCCCTGACCTTCCTGTGTCCAGACCCAGCCTTGACTCTGGATCCATAAAGAATGTATGAGTTATCAGGTTTGGGGCTCCTGATGGGGCCACTGCTAAAGTCCCACTGCAGAGAGGACCAAGACCAGGAGCCTAGTGGGTGAAAGGGAAGGGCCTGGGTGCAAAGACCTCTCCAGGTCCTGCAGGGTGGGCCAGGGGCTCCCAGAGGCAGGCAGGGGTGCTCCTCCTGTCTGTTTCCCCAGTCAGTGAAGCCTCTGGTTGAGCTCGTGACATGGCAGTACTTGTGAGGCCCAGAGGACACCTGCCTTAACTTTTGGGCAAAGGGATCCTTTCTAGAAGACAGAGAGGAGTTTGAGATAACGATGGTCTCAGGGACAGGGTTTCAGGCACCTACTGTCCTAAGGGAGTCAGAGAATAGGTGGGAATCAATGTGGGGGTGGGGAGTAGCGAAAGTGACAGTAAGTGTTGACTGTGAAGAGTGATGGGGCCAGGTGACCAGAAGTCTGAAACTGGTGTGGGATATGATGAGGTTTCTCTTCAAATAATCGCATCAATCTTTTATTCTTTAATTCATAGTACCCCACCACCACCTTTTCTCCTTTTTGCCTTTTTGCCTTTGTTAGATGCCCAGGCACGCCACAGTACCAGGCGTTATCAGTACCAGCTCACATTCCTTTCCTTATTTGGAAAGAGGACTCACTTTCTAGCTCACTACAGACACCTCTTCCCCTTCCTCTCCACTTTCTTTTACATGCCCACCTTATCTAAAAAAAATCCAATGTTTAGCCAACTGGGATTAGTTTACATTGTACGACCCGACCCTGGCCAATAGAGAAAGGGTACAGGGGCAGGACTTGCCTCAGGAATAAAGGCTCTTGTGCCTCTTTGTTCAGGTGTGCTCTCATGGCGACTGGCCAAGGAGGCACCCCTCTGCGCAGAAGTGAAATTGCTATGCTAAGAATCCTTTGTTCAAGTGTTCAATTTCCTTAGGATTTGGAGCGTTATTTCTAACACTGGCAGGGATGTAAGGTCTGGAAGGAGACATGGGGACCCTGCTGGGGTCTGGGGCCCAGGGGTACTTCTCCACAACTTGAAGGGGTTGACCCCAAAAAGGCAAGCTCAAGGCACTAAGGGGCTGGATAACTCATGAGATGGCCCAAACTAAAGGGACACCAGATTAGGCCCCTGGGTCTGCAGGGGTTATCGGGTGAAGGCTTGGTCATGGGAGTCGTCTCTGGTGCTTGCCCTAGAACAGAAGATCACAGAGAAGCTTGGATAAAGCTGACTGGGGGTTACAGCCCTGAGCCAGGGTGCTGGGGACTAGAGCCAGGACTGACCTCACAGCCAGGAGCAGTGGTTTGAGGCCTGCAGAGGCCCAGGGACCCTGCTGGGGAATGGAGTGAGGGAGTGAGTCAGGGATCTGGGGACAACAGGACACAGCCAGCTGTGAGGAATGCCTTGTGTTACAGGAGCCGGGGAGTGTGACATTGGAGGGGGACGTTACTAGCTGTATGGCCTGTACAAGGGCCCACACCTCCCTCCCCCTGTCCAGGTCTCCTATCTATAGAATGGGGATGAGAAAAACAATCTCTAAAGTTTCTTGTTTGGTTGGGCACTGTGGCTCACACCTGTGCTTGGGGAGGCCAAGGGGAGAGGATTGCTTGAGCCCAGGGGTTCAAGGCCAGCCTAGGCAACAGAGTAAATAATTAAATTTTAATTATTTAAAAATAATTTAAAATTATTTTTTAATTTTCAATTAAAAAATAAAAATAAGGCCGGGCGCGGTGTCTCAAGCCTGTAATCCCAGCACTTTGGGAGGCCGAGACGAGGTCAGGAGATCAAGACCATCCTGGCTAACCCGGTAAAACCCCGTCTCTACTAAAAAATACAAAAAAAAACTAGCTGGGCGAGGTGGCGGGTGCCTGTAGTCCCAGCTGCTCGAGAGGCTGAGGCAGGAGAATGGCGTGAACCCGGGAGGCGGAGCTTGCAGTGAGCTGAGATCCGGCCACTGCACTCCAGCCTGGGCAACAGAGCGAGACATCGTCTCAAAATAAATAAATAAATAAATAAAAAATAAATAAATAAAAATAAATAAATAAAATTCTTGTGAGAATTAAATGACAATACCATACAAAGTGCCTAATACGTAGCGGGTGTTGGGAGGAAAAGGGGTCTAATTTGTTCAATTGTCATCTGCTACGGAGGTAGAAGGAAAAACGTAGGCTAGTGGTTCTCAAACTTGACTGAACATCACAGTCAACTGGGGGCTTGTCGACCCGGTTTGCCACTGCCCGTCCCTGGAATTTCGGAGTCTGTAGCTCTGGATGGGTCCTGAGATCATTTCTAACAAGTTTCTACTGCTGTTGCCGCTGGCCTGAAGACCACATTCTGAGAACCCCTGATGTAAATGTGAAGAGGGTCAGCCCACTTTTGAATGGTGGAAAATTGTGGTTCTACCACTTTCTATTTCTGGGGCCTTGAATAATTTACTTAACTTCATTGTAGCTTAGTTTCTTCACTTACAAAATAAAGATAATTGTGCCTTGGGATTATTGTAGGGTGTGATAAAGATGAAATGAGTTAACACACGTGTCAATTGTTTGGAAGAGTATCTGATAAAATGTAAACACTCAAAAATGTTAGCTCTTAGTATATGCTAGGGCCTAGAAAAATACATGATCTCAATTGTCAAAAGATCATCAGTAGCGGGTAATAGTATCATCTCCATTTTATGGTTGAAGAAGTGTAAGCTCAGAAAGATGAGATCTACCACGCACCTAAGGAACCCAGGCTGTGATCTGAACCCAGATCTTCCAGCTCCATAGTTAGGGCTATTGCAAATCAAGTCTCACTGCTTCCTTCCTCTTTTTTTTTCCTTTAAGCTCTGAGAGTGGATGATTCCGCCCTTAAACCTGAGTTGCTGAGAGTGGGTAGGGCTCATAGCCGGGAGCAGGGAAGAGTGGAGGAGGAAGCTCAGGAGGAAGTTTGCCTGGGAACTTGGTACAGAAGTTACTCAGGATGCGCAGTGGGGGTATTTTTGTGTGTTCAGAGGGCAGAAATGCGGGTGACTCTTCTTGCTTGGCTGCCTTAGTTGATTGAAGTCATCAGCGGATGATGTAGCAGGTGCAAATGAATTGGCCCCTGATGGTTTATAGAGCCCTGGAGGGCGCCCCTGCTATTGGCCTAATATGGACAGAAAATACAGTTATTGGGCTACAGCATCAAAATACTACCTTGTGGACGATGAATCAGAGCATCTCCCTCTCCCACACAGACCAAGTGTTCCACAAGAAGGGAAGATCTGCAGCAGCAAGTCCTGTGGCGGGGGGAGGCTTCGTGTCCCCCCGTCCTAATTGCTGTCAGTTGCCCTGCACTCAGTGGTCACGAACAAGGGAGGAGGCACTGCATGTCGTCGTCCCAACTCCTCACAGCTGCTAGAGAGAAAACTCTCATCCATATATGGTGTTCAATGGATTTATATGCTGATGACTCCCATCATGCATTTGCAGCCCAAATTCTGACTCTTCTGTCCTCTGTCTAGAAGATCTATCTATCCATGTGTCCTTTACACTCCCTGGATTCGCCATGGCCAAACTTCCTTTTTTTTTTTTTTTTTTTTTTTTTCTTTTTTTTTTAATTGAGATGGAGTCTCCATCTGTTGCCCAGGCTGAAGTGCAGTGGCGGGATCTTGGCTCACTGCAATCTCTGCCTCCCAGGTTCAAGTGATTCTTGCGCCTCAGTCTCCTGAGTAGCTGGGATTGCAGGCATGTGCCACCATGCTGGGCTAATTTTTTTTTTTTTTTTTTGCGATGGAGTCTCACTCTCGTCACCCAGGCTGGAGTGCAATGGTACGATTTCGGCTCACAGCAACCTCCACCTCCTGGGTTCAAGTGATTCTCCTGCCTTAGCCTCCCGAGTAGCTGGGATTACAGGCACCTGCCACCATGCCTGGCTAATTTTTGTATTTTTAGTAGAGATGGGGTTTCACCATGTTGGCCAGGATGGGAGAACTCCTAACCTCAGGCAATATGCCCACCTCAGCCTCCCAAAGTGCTGGGATTATAGGTGTGAGCCACCACGCCCTGCCTAATTTTTGTATTTTTAGTAGAGACAAGATTTCACCATGTTGGCCAGGCTGGTCTTGAACTCCTGACCTCAAGTGATCCGCCCCCTCTCAGCGTCCCAAAGTGTTAGGATTACAGGTGTAAGCCACCACACGGCCTGATGTTCCTTTTATTATCCTCTTCCCTCAAACTATGCTCTTTCCCTGTCCCCACTGTCTCACTTGGTGGTAGCAGCCACTAAGTACCCAATCCAGAGGTTCTGAGACGACCCTAGGTATACCTTTTTTTTTTTTTTTTTTGAGACAGCATCTCACTTTGTCGCCCAGGCTGGAGTGCAGTGGTGCAGTCATGGCTCACTGCAGCCTCAATCTCCCAAGCTCTGGTGATCTTCCCACCTTAGTCTCCTGAGTAGCTGGGACTACAGGTGCACACCACCACGCCCAGCTAATTTTTTGCATTTTTTTGTAGAGACAGGGTCTCACTATGTTGCCCAGGCTGGTCTTGAACTCTTGTGCTCAAGTGATCCGCTGGGATGATAGGTGTAAGCCACCTGGCCTGAGATTTACTTTTTAATTTTAATTAATAGACTATTTTTCAAGTACAGTTTTAGGTTTATGAAAAATTGAGAAGGAAGTATCAATAGCCATATCCCTCCTCCCCACTAGTTTCCCTTATTATTAACCCCTTGCATGCGCATGCTTCATTCGTGTTTGTTACAATTGATAAACCAATATGGATACATTTTTATTAACTGAAGTCTATATTTACATTAGGGCTCACTCTTTGTGTTATACTTTTTTTTTTTTTTTGAGATGGAGTCTCGCTCTGTCTCCCAGGCTGGAGTGCAATGGCATGATCTCGGCTCATTGAAAACTCCGCCTCCCGGGTTCAAGCAATTCTCCTACCTCAGCCTCCTAAGTAACTTGGATTACAGGCACCCGCCACCACACCTAGCTAATTTTTGTATTTGTAGTAGAGACAGGGTTTTGCCATGTTGGCCAGGCTAGTCTTGAACTCCTGACCTCAGGTAATCTGCCCGCCTCAGCCTCCCAAAGTGCTGGGATTACAGGCGTGAGCCAACATGTCCGGCCTTGTGTTGTACATTCTACATATAGGTTTTGAGAGACATTCTGTATGATATTGTAATGGTGGGTATATTTAATGCCAAGTTTGCTCCTAAAGCAGATAGTGGCCTTGTAGTGGGGTACCCATAGTGTGTCCCCCGAGAAGAGGAGCACTCAGAACATACTTGTCAGCCCCTTCCATCCTTGCTCCCTCTGCCCCAAGGAACACCTACTACCCCAGGTTGGTTCCTGGTTGGCCCTGACCCCTGCTTGCCTGTGTCAGATGGGAACTGCCTGTGGTTTGTAGATTAGCCCTTGTCTTAAATGCCAAGCTCCAGGTCTGACCTCACACAGAGCTTTGGGCTGATCTGATGATATCTGGTGAGGAACAGATGCACTTGGTAAGCTGGGAGTCCATCTTCTTGACCATAAGACCTGTGGTTCAGTCTCAGGTCTGACCCTTTGTCAATTTTACACACTCATCATTGACTTGGCTTTTACAGCAGGGGCTCCACAACCAACCCCAGCTGGTCACAAAAGGTGGGAGGCAGAAGTGACTTGGAACAGCTGAGGTCCTAAAAAATAGCCTTAGGTCTGATTTCCATTCAGTCATGTTGGCCTCCCTTGCTAGTTAGCTGAGAGGAAGGAGGGCTTTCTTTCTACCCCCTCCACCTCCCATAAGGCCCCCAGTGCTGTCTGTGTTGCTGGAGTGGGATGGGGTGAGAGATGGAGAAGGAGTAGAAAAAGAAACACAAGGAATTCAGGGAGTGAGCCATATTCCTGGTCCTCACATTTGGCACTGCTGAAGGCCTCTGTTAGCCTTTCAACTCTTGGATGCTGCGATGGTTCACTTCAGAAGGAAAAGGGAACGATTTGGAGGGCCTCCACTTATTGCAGGGTGATTTATCCAGGGAAAAGGAATTAATTGTTCAATTTTCTTAGCCTTTTTTTCTTTTAATTGAAGTGATGTGAGCAATTAAAATGTTTCCTTCCAAAAAAGAAGTCCTTTAAAAATTCTATGAAGGGGCCGGGTGCGGTGGCTCAAGCCTGTAATCCCAGCACTTTGGGAGGCCGAGACGGGTGGATCACGAGGTCAGGAGATCGAGACCATCCTGGCCAACACGGTGAAACCCCATCTCTACTCAAAAGAATACAAAAAACTAGCCGGGCGAGGTGGCAGGCGCCTGTAGTCCCAGCTACTCGGGAGGCTGAGGCAGGAGAATGGCGTGAACCCGGGAGGCGGAGCTTGCAGTGAGCTGAGATCCGGCCACTGCACTCCAGCCTGGGCGGCAGAGCGAGACTCCGTTTCAAAAAAAAAAAAAAAAATTCTATGAAGGTAGCCAGATTTCAATTATGTTCATTATAACTAGATTTAGATGTGTATTTTGTATAATGTAGAGGCATAGGACATCTATGTCATGGACATTCTAGAACCATCCCCAGAAAAACGCAGTTTCGTTAGGCACATAACATTTGCATGCATGGATGGGGGTGAGTCTTGGATCTTTTGCAGCCCACCTAGTGATGGCCACTAGGATCACAAACTTTAAGAGCAGCTCAGTAACCCTAACTTTCATATTGTGATCCTACATTTGTGCTAGGGTGCATGTGAAGTGACCAAATTTAATAGATAATAAAATTACCAGGCTGTGTGCTGCTACCTGACCAACGCTTGCTTTGGACATCCTTGATAGTACCCTCTACTTTGCCTCTTCAAGGGTTTTAACCTCTCCATGACATTGTCCTCTGTGGGTGGGGACATGTACCCCGCCCCACCCAAGAACCCAACTTCCCCTTAACAACATTTTACAAATGCTGTAGGAAAAAATTTGTGTGGCTGGGTGCCGTGGCTCATGCCTGTAATCCCAGCACTTTGGGAGGCCGAGGTGGGTGGATCACTTGAGGTCAGGAGCTCGAGATCAACCTGGCCAACATGGTGAACCCCGTCTCTACTAAAAATATGAACATTAGCTGGGTGTACTTAGCCGGGAGTCATGGCGCACACCATGTAGTCCCAGTTACTTGGGAGGCTGAGGCAGGAGAATTGCCTGAACCTGGGAGGCAGAAGGTGCAGTGAGCTGAGATCACGCCACCACACTCCAGCCCGGGTGGCAAAGTGAGACTCCATCTCGAAAAAAAGAAAAATTGTGTTTCAGTGGAAAACTATACATTGTCTACAGCAAAGCCTTCAGGGCTATCAGATTCTACTATGCATTGTCTTTGAGCTATTTTGCAAGGCTCTATAAATTGGAAGTAACTGATAGATATGTAAACTCTGCCTTGTCTGATAGTGATTTAATTGACTTCCTCCCCTTTTGGAAAAAAAAGCAATTTAATCTCCATTTGTAATTTATCTCTACATTCCTTTACTCAATAAGAATTTGTGTGTTTTTGACTTTTTCTTTGAACGTTTGCCTGGTTTCTTGGTATCAGGAGTAAATAAATTCTTTAACGTGTACATTTTTATATCTGTATGTGAATTGTAATTTTATTCTTTTTCTGAAAAATAACTCTAAATACTTTATTGTCTCTTTCTAACCCTTTAGGAGATATTTTTTTAGGCTACCATTTGAATTTTGTTATACTTCATGTCTCTTCTATCCTCACCAATTATCCCTCTTACCCCCTCCCTAGCTCACCCAATTTATTGCTTCTCCTGGATTCCTGTGTTCTTTTACCCTAGAATTGTGCAAAATCAGGCTTGGACATATCCAGGCACTGCTGGAAACCAAATGTTTTGAGGTTGGTTATGTTGGAAATTTCAGCTTCAGTGCTGAAGAAATATAGCCTGGGTATGTTTTGGTGTTTAGGATCATTTAAAAGCTGCCTGTTTGGAGACAGAGACCATAGTTAGCATTTTCCCAGCTTTGGAAGGCAGACTTAGGGCCTGCATTTTTTTTCAGATGATTTGTGTGACATTAATTGTACAAATAGTTTAACCCTTTGCTGCAGATTTTTTTCCTTTTAAAACAGAGGAGAGTTTAATATTGAGGAGGAGCTCTGTTGTCATCAGTTAATGTTTTTGTTTTTTGTTTTCTAATGGCTTTCATTAGGAACTACAACACACTCTGAGGGTGACTTTGCCAATATATTTAGGCTGGCTTATTTCAATGTGCATGCATGTGTGAAACACACACAGAAAATAGAGGAAATGAGAGAACACTCTCAAAACTCGCTAAGTGTATAAACTGTAGTATTTCGTTCACAGTTTCCTTTTTCTTTGGCTGTCAGGTTTGAGCCTCAAACATTTTTTATTCCAAGGGAAACAATAGCCCCTCCAAGTAACCCAAGTTCACGGCTTTCCTGGGCCTTGGAAGCTGGGGAGGCACTCCTTTACTTGGACCCGTTAATTGGAGACACGTAGTTTACTCTTGGTCAAATTCACAACCAGGAGAGCTAGAGAGAGAGGAAGTGAAGAGTCTCACTCGCCAAACTTTCCTTTTTGGGTTTTTGTTTTTGTTTTTTTTTAAACTTAACTCTTTCTTTACCCTGGTGTGGAGAAAGTGCACTTTAAACCTGAAGGTTTCATGGTTTCGACAGTACACTTGATGAACGTTCTTGGATCTCCTGCTAGAAAACACGTTGGCGCATCAAAGAAAAGGGGAAATGATATCCAGCTTGGGAAGGAACATTTTCTTCTGTAAATGGAGATGGAAGATGGATCACAGATTGAGACTAAACATAGTCTCCACGGGCCTAGAGGAAATTTCTCTGGCTAGCTCAGTGAGAGCTGGGGAGGCCATTTCGACATTTTATGAATGAAATTCTTCATCAACACTGTTTCATTAGAGAGATTTACTTGATCCTGGACTCATATAATTGCAGCACTGGAGATATTAATGTAATTTTGAGGCCTCATGTCACATTATAAAAACACAGTGCTATAAAAGACTCTAATTTGCCAAACTCTACCAGGCACCAGATGGTACACTTACAGAGAGAAATGTTTTCCTCGAACAGAAGGAAGTCTGTGATGTCATAAGCAGGAGAAATCATTGATACTCAGGGTCTTGGACACTGACATTCTTTTGAGCTAGCAGAGAAAAAGGCCCACAGATA
This sequence comes from Papio anubis, assembly GCF_008728515.1. NCBI lineage: Eukaryota > Metazoa > Chordata > Mammalia > Primates > Cercopithecidae > Papio > Papio anubis. Next base: position 30,102,041 of record NC_044989.1, on the reverse strand, counting down.
CCCAAAGGGGTAGTGCTAGGTTATGTGGTTCTCACTTTTCTTCTTCCTGCCATCAGCCCCCTGGTAGAGACAAAGAGACTCACAAAAGGGGGATCAGAAACTCCTGGCAACCCTGTTAATGGCTTCCTGTGGGATCTCACTTCCTCTGAACCCACCAGAAATGAGGAAACCTCAGCTTATTTCAGACTCACCCTTCTCCCTTTTACTCTACCCACATCAAGCACCATTGATTCCAATCCTGATATTTCAGACCCCCGCAGTGGCTGCAGCCTCAGCTCCTGTCTTCTTCACTACCTGGGCTGAGTAAACACTGAGCTCTGCCTTAGGTCTCTCTCTGTCCTTCCCATCTCCTCCCTCTGTCTTCTTCATGCTGCCAGAGTGGTTTTCTTAAATGCAAATTCTATCATGTCTCTCTCTTGCTTAATCATTGACAGCACCTCACTGCCTGGACCAGTAATGGGAAAAATTGAACCTAGATTAAAGGTTGCTTTGACTCATGTAAAAAACTTGAAAGCAAGTCTTGAAAGATCAAGTTGTTTCCAAGTAGCTTAATTGAGTCCCAGAATAAAACTCAAAAGTATTTAAAGAAAAAACCTAGCATTCAGCACTAATCTGGCATCCAATAAAAAATTTTCAGGCATCAAAGAACTAGGAAAACAATATAATGAGGAGAAAAGTCAATCAATAGAAATAGATACAGAAATGACACAGGTGAGTAGACAAGAACAGTATTTCAAATGAGGTAAATATACGCCACATATTTGAGAAGTTAGAGGAAAGCATGATTGTATTAAGGAGAAATGTGGTAGATATTTAAAAGGGAAGACCTAAATCAAACTTCTAGAGATTAAAACAAACAAACAAGAACCTCTAATGTCTGAGATGGAAAAACACACTAGATGGGAATAAGAATGAATTGGACACTGCAGACTGAAGAAAAACAGTAAACAGCATCAGTGAGCTGCAGAACAACTTCAAGCAAGATAATATCATATATGGCTTATATATAATCTTTTTGCAGTCTCCACAAAAAGAATAAAGAGATAGAGGGAAGGAATAATAGCTGAACCTTTGTTTTTTAATTTGATAAAAATATTTAGGAAGCTTAATGGGCCCTAAGCACAGGAAACATGAAGAAAACTACACCAGTGTACATAATCAAATGGCTTAAGAACAGAGATAAGGAGGAAAAGCTTCAAAGCAGCCAGAACAGGGACATGAAGAACAAAGAAAATACAGCAGACTTATTGTTGGAAACAATGCAATCCGAAAGACAGTTGACCAACTACTTTAATGGACTGAAAGTCAACACTGTGAACCTAGAACTCTATATACAGCAAAATATCTTGCAAAAAAAGAAGAGGAACTAAAGATTATTTTAGACATAGAAAAGTTGAAAGAATTGATCACTAATCCTACAAGAAAGTTAAAGGAGAACCTTTGGACAGAAAGAAAATGAAATCAAATAGAAGTTGTGTTCTACATAAAAGAAGGAAAAGACGAAATAATAAATATGTGGTAAATATTAAAAACATAAATTTATTTTTAACATCTCTCTAAAAGGCAATGATCACTAAAAACAAAAATAATACCAATGTATTGTGAGGTTTATAGGTACAAGTAAAATGGTTAGCAAGAATAACACAAAGGCCAGGAAGGGAGGGTGTAAATGCAAGTATACTGTAAGGTTCTTGTGTTATAAATGAATCGCCATACTACATTTTGAAGATGAATTGTGATAAATTAAAGATGTATACTATATACCCTAAAGCAAACATCCCAAATGAAACAAGACAAACAGATATAACTAATAAGCCAATAAAAGAGATAAAATAGAATTATAAAAAATAATTTACCTCAAAAGAGGATGAAAATGAAAAAAACAGGGAACAAAAACAGATAAGACAAATGGCAAAGGGCAAGATAGTAAATTCAATACTAACCATATCGATGATCACATTACATTCAAATGGTGTAAGTATCCCATTTAAAAGGCAGAGGTTGTCAGATTGGAGTTTTTTTAAAGGCAAGCTCTGTATTCTATCCATCAAAAAAAACAAATTGAGGCCAGGCACAGTGGCTCATGTCTGTCATCCTAGCACTTTGGGAGGCTTAGGTGGGTGGATCACATGAGGTCAGGAGTTCGAGACCAACCTGGCCAACATGGTGAAACCCCATTTCTACTAAAAACACAAAAATTAGTCGATCATGGTTGTGGGCGCCTGTAATCTCAGCTACTCAAGAGGCTAAGGCAGGAGAATCACTTGAACCCAGGAGGTGGAGGTTGCAGCGAACTGAGATTGTGCCACTGCACTCCAGCAACAGAGCGAGACTCTGTCTCAAAAAACAAACAAACAAAAACAAATTGAAATATGAAGACACAAATAGGTTAAAATTAAAAGGATGGGAAAAGATGCTGTGGTCACACTAATCAGAAAAGCCTTTCCTCCTACAATGAGGAGTTGTAGGAAGGCAGGCGGTTTGGAGGGGATGAGCAGAGAGAGACGCCAGCAGTGTCCCTCCCACATCACTTCTCGTTATGGAGGCAGAGTCTCCCGTTCAGAACTGCTGCACAGTGGGGCACGGCGGTCCCCAACACTCACTGCAAGCCAGTCCTGTGGAGGCAAACGGTGGAGAAGGTGGAGTAGAGAAGGCATGCTGGTGAAGGTCTGGTTTTGTTTTCGTGTCAGGGAAGGATGGGCTGCTAGAAAGTACCGACAGGGAGTGCTGTGAGTAGAATGACTGGGAAAGGTCAGCACGGCTCCCAAGCCAGGGGGGATGTGAGTGCTGAGCATGAGGAGACTAGTGTGTTGGTATTATTTCATATTCATCAAACCCTTTAAAAATGCTAGAAAGTGCTGGGTCATCCAGAAGGGGTCGATTTTCCTCATGTCCTGGGTGTGACCTCAGGCCTGATGGAGTGTCTTTTTTTTTTTTTTTTTTTTGAGACGGAGTCTCGCTCTGTCGCCCAGGTTGGAGTGCAGTGACCGAATCTCAGCTCACTGCAAGCTCCGCCTCCCAGGTTTATGCCATTCTCCTGCCTCAGCCTCCCGAGTAGCTGGGACTACAGGCGCCCGCCACCTCGCCCGGCTAGTTTTTTGTATTTTTTAGTAGAGACGGGGTTTCACCGTGTTAGCCAGGATGGTCTCGATCTCCTGACCTCATGATCCGCCCATCTCGGTCTCCCAAACGGCTGGGATTACAGGCTTGAGCCACCGCGCCCAGCCTGGAGTGTCTTTCTGCCTACGTCATTCAAACGAAATCAGTCCTTCTCTCACCAAAGCTTAGCCACACACGCAGAGCCAAAATTGACCTCCCTGGAACCTTCTGCCATGGCTACCGGCGACGTTTGTGTCAAGAGGGGCCACCACGATTGTAAGGGAGCTTCCCTGGCCCTTGCTGGGGAGGGCATGAGCGGAGTCAGAGCCATGGGGAGGTAGGCAGCCAAGCACCCGAGGGATGGAGTCAAGGCTGACGGGGGAGGCTTGGACCAAGGAAGCTCCACTGGGCCCAGGCTATCAGGTGGTCCCATGGGAAGTCCTTGCTCTGAGAAGGAACACAAGGGCTAGAACCGTCCATGTTGGGATACAAAGAGCCACAGACCTAGAGTGGCATTTTGAAACATTTAGTCATTGTAGGCAATGTTTCTCCAGAACTGGATTCCAGGGTCCTACATCAGAGAAGCTGTCCTAAAGCCCCCCACACCTGACGAAACCTGGAACTCTCCATTTAGGTGACTGGTGGTGGCTGGAGGGGACCAGGGACAACGTCCTAGATGTAAACGGGGCAGGGGTATATAGATCAAAGATGAATAAGTCTCCAAGCTGGGGGTCTCGTTTCTTTCCTTCTCCCACTGTTTCTTCCAGAAAGGAGCAGTTACCCTACCAGGCCACCGGACAAGTACCCAAAAAGTGCCTGAGTAGCCCCAGCTCCACCCAAACTACAGTGTCACACCCACAAACCAGACTCTCTGTCTTGAGCCTCCATTTTCTCACTTCCACCCTCCAGCCAGCTGCAAGGTTAGCGCCCTACAAATCACAGCTCCCTCTTATCACAGAACAGAACTCATCATCTTCAGCCTGGAGTTTGACAGCAATCTTTATTTTCCCCTTCACGTAAATAATGTGCATTCATATCTGTTTCCACATCTGTTTCTCCACTGGCCTGTCTTAGCCTGGATACCCTGAGGCACACACTGCTACTGCCTTATTAGGGTGTGCAATGCTTGGGAAGGAAAAGCAAAGGAAGAGGGGAGTGGGGCAGGAAGCTGGCAGAGCCCTTATGAGTGTGTGTTACCAGGTAGGCCACCACTTAACACTGGATAAGCCGATAGCTTGTGATTGCTGGGCTGTCTTCTAAGAGGCTGTATGAACCTCTGAGCCTCAGGACAGCCTGGCCAGTGGGGAAGAATGGGACAGAATGTGTCCACTGTCTCCTGTCTGCCATTGGTCAAAGGTCTGCTGACCTCACCCTTCGGTGCTCTGCATATGAAGTCCATCAGCGGCATCTCATACTTCAGAGACTGCAGGTAGCCCCAAGGCAGGAAGGAGATGTGTACAGTGCAGGTGTGAAGTGAGGGCTTTGTCAGGTCATGACCCCTGGGAGCTGCCTGAGCTGCTGCTGAGTTGATCACTCAGACACGGCGGGAGCACAACCAGCAGCCAAGGGCCCCAGACCAAGTGAGGCTGAGAGGGACTGAGTGGCCGTGAGAGGGGTCTCACCCATAGTGCCTGCAGCCAGCGCTCTGAAAACATGTGAAGAGGTGTAGGGGCAATGAACAGGAATTCAATTTATTTCAGTGATAGAGCTGGATTCCCCAACAGGACAATTTCTGTAAAGTTCTTGGCCTGCTACTTAGGAAAGGTCAACACATGTCAGCCACTATTATTACTATTATCATCCATGATGTCAGCATTGCTCCATCTCTGTAACCTGGAAGAGGTGTTTCTTGGTCACCCCCGGCACTGTTTCTAACACATGGCAGGTGGTCTTTTTCCAAAGGCTGTCTCTGTCCTGCCCCATTCCACCCATGTCACTCAGGCAGTGGATTTGATTAAGGAAAGAGAATCTGGGCCTGAGGGCAGGCAGGGCGGGGCTCACAGAGTGGGGCCTCAGCTGCATTTCCCCAGATGGCTTCCTCCTGCCCTGCCCAGGTCTGCTTCTGCTTCTCTCCACTTGGTCAGCAGACGTGAACCAACGTGGTGGGCCTCCTGCCCAGCTGCTGCGGCCGGGACCTGCTGATGTACAGGGCAAGTCTGAGGGTGTAGGCCCCTCCTGAGGCTGAGCAGTTGGGGAAGCAGAAAGCTGCTGGCTGGGTTAGCGGTCAGCCAGAATCAGGTCTGGAAAATGCCAGGAGCTCCTGTCTTGGGGCAGTTGGAGCCTGCCATGAAGCATCTCTTCCACATGGCTCAGCCCTGCAGCAGACCCTTCTCCTTATTCCATCCTGGCCTTGGTCTTTCCCACTACTCTCAGTCTGGAATGAAGGCCTGCTGGCCTTTGAACAACTTGGTGGTTCCAAATTGGAGACTAAAAGCAGGGTCCGGCTTCCCCAGGAAAACAGCTCAACTTGACAGTGATGGGGAGGGGTGTCCAGGGCTGAGGCTGCATTCCTTTCTGTCCTCCCCACTTCCCCTAGGAGCAAAGAGTCCCATGGCCTTCCCCACTCTAGAAGCCCACCCAACAGCCTGCATCAAAAAACTCCTCTAGACCTGTTTTCAGAGGCCCAGGAAAAAAAAAAAAAAGTTCTGGTCAGCCTCAGGGGTGCAGCACAAGGACTTTGTGTGTGACCCAAGAATCTAGCTCATGTGTTGTGGGGCAATCGTATGTATGTCCAGTACTTCAGAGTCACAATGAGATCCCCACTGTCTGGCCTGCTGGCCTTTGAACAATTTGGTGGTTCCATATTGGAGCCTAAAAGCAGGGTCCGGCTTCCCCAGGAAAACAGCTTGACTTGAGAGTGATGGGATCCCCATTGACTCAATTTTTTGTTCATTCGTCCAGTAAATAAGTTATCAACTCTAGAAGAAGGATGATCATGAAGTCCAGCAGCAGCAGGAAGACAGTTCACAAACAAGTAACTAAAATACCAAGGGAGGAGGCGCACTCTCAGCTCACAGGGCAGGAGAGATGAGCTCTGCCTGAGGGAGCCAGGAAGGAATTGTGGAGAAGAGCTTTTTAAACTAGGTCATGAAGGATAAGTAGGAGTCTGACAAGGGGAAAAGCGGAGAGGCTGTAGACAGGGTTGGTGCATTCCAAGTAGGAGGAAAAATATGCTACGCTGTGGGGTAGGAGGAATGTGTATGTGTTCATTCTCATTCCATAAAATTTTGTTACATACCTACTATGTTCCTGGTAATTGGGTTAGGTTAGGTTCCAGGAATGCAGGAAAAAAACAAGGCAAACATAATTCTTATCTCTTTCTAGTGGAAAAGGGAAATTAAACAAACAAAAATCACGTAGGTAATTGTATATTGACAATTGTGCCAAGCCCGTGGAGGGGAAGAAGAAGGAGCTATGGAAGCATGAATGGGGTGAGAGGAGCCTGTTTGATCTGAGGATCAGGAGAGTTCTGCCTGAGGAGGAGACAGATGAGCTGCCTCCTGAGGGATGAGTGGAATCAGTCAGGCAAGGCATTCCAGGAAGAGAAAACGGCACGTGGATGGGCCTGATGTAGAAGGGACACAGAGTCCAGAGTATCTCAAAGTAGTTCAGATTTGATACAGCAGCCAGACTTCCAGGAGGCAGGGGCGGGGCGGGAGGAGGGGGATGCTGGAGGGCCAGAAGGCTTTGACCTTTATTCTAAGAGCAAGGGGAGGGATGCAATGAGATCTGCCTTATGAAGAACACCCCTCTGGCTGTTGCATGGAAAACGGAGTGAAGCAATAATGGATGTGATGAGGCCAATTAGAGCAGTGATTCTTAATCTAAGCAGCAAATTAGAATTACCTGGGGAGCTTGTAATAAGGGTGATTGGAGCCCACTCGCAGAGACTCTGCTTTACTTGGTTTGGGTATTGGTAATTTTTAAAAGTTCTGCAGGCATCTTAAATGTATATCCAGGGTTGAAAAGCCTTCAGTTAGAAGGATATTGCTTTAAAGAAAAAGAAGGAAAAAAAGGAGAAGGGGTAGGAGAAAAAGGAGGAGGAGAAGAAAAACAAGAAAAAAGGAGGAGAAAGAGAAAGAGGGAAGAAGAATAATGGTGATGTTGCTCTACCACAGGTCATAGAGGATGGTAGCCTGGCCCAGAGAAGTGGTGTTGGAGACAGAAAGCAAATGCTGGATACTTTTAGGAGCAGAATGGAGAGTAGTAACCACGAACTGCCAGATTTTGGTCTTGGGCAATTCTCTGAGAAATAAAACAATGGAGAAATACCAATTGTGAGGTGCATGACATGAATTCAAGTTTGGACATATTGGATCTAAGGTACTTATGAGCCGTCTCAGTGGATAGCAGGCAGTTGAATATATGGATCTGGAACTCAAGCCTGGCACAGTGGCTCACTTCTGTAATCCCAGCATTTTGGGAGGCTGAGGAGGGTGGATCACCTGAGGTCAGAAGTTCGAGATGAGCCTGACCAACATGGTGAAACCCTGTCTCTACTAAAAATACAAAAATGTGCTGGGCGTGGTGGCATGTGCCTGTAATCCCAGCTAATAGGGCGGCTAAGGCAGGAGAATTGCTTGAACCCAGGAGGCAGAGGTTGCAGTGAGCTGAGATCGCACCACTCCAGCCTAGGTGACAGAGTGAGACTCTGTCTTAAAAAAAGATAAAAAGAATCTAGAGTTCAAAGATGTTTGGATCAGGGCTATAAATTTGAGAGTTAAAGATGCAGATGCAGAGATATTATTTGAGATGTGGCTGAGATTGCCTAGCAAAAGCAAACTGTATATAGGGTTCAGCGGAAGGGGTGGGAGGGTAGAAGAGGGCCTAGGACCTAGTCTGAGATACCCTAGCATTGGAGGTTGGGCAGAGGAGAGGAGTTGGCAACAGGGTCTATAAAGGAGAGCCCGGGAGAGTCTTGAAGCCCAGAGCAGTCAACGTTTCAAATGGTCCTGAACATCAAAAGACCTGAGGTGTGAAACATGTTTGTTTGATTAGCAGCCTCTAGGACATTGATGACTTTGGAGACAGGTGTTTTGGTGGAGTGGTTAGGGCAAAAGCCAGACTGGAGTGGATGCAAAGGGAGGAAATGTAGAGGACACAGCAAGAGTTTGGTTGCAGAGGAAAGTCAGAGCAGGTGGCAGTTGCTGGAGGGGGATTCTGGGATCAAGGAAATGTTTGTTAAGATGGGAGAGAACTGAGTGACTTGAAAGGTTGTTGGAAAGGAGAGGAAGGGGTTGAAGATACAGAAGAAAGGAGGGATCCTTGAAAATATAAAGAGATGGGACAGGATCCAGTTGCTGGAGGAGGAACTGGGATCAGCTTTAAGGACTAGTCCTTTACTGCAATAGAAGGGAGAGATGAGTGGTTGCATGCAAATATGGATAATTTTGTCCCTTTCAAGCTGAGAGGTTAAGGGACTTCTCATCTGATAACTTTCATGTTCTTGGTGATGTCATCTCCTGGGATTGAGAAGAGAGTGTTGGGGAGGAGTCTCTGAGGGTGGGTAGTCAGAGGGCTGGAAATGTGAAGAGAGTTGATGTGATCTGCTATATTTGTTGAGGAGAGATGAAGAGTTGGGTGGCCAGAAAAGCAAAATAGAATGTGAGGCTGGATGAGAGCCCTGGAGGAAATGCTGGTCAAGAATTTAGAGTGGTGCTAAACTCTGGAGTGGTTTTCTGGTACTTAGTGAGGTTGTATTGTATTAATTATTTATTGCTATTAATTATTTATTAATCTATTGTATAGTAGATTATCCCAAAACTTGTTAAAATTACGTATGTTTATTACCTCAGTTTTGCGTCAGGAATTTGGGCACAGCTTAGCTGGGTGCCTTTGCTTCAAAGTCTATCACAAGGTTGCAGTCGGAGTGCCAGCCAGGGCTGGAGTCTCATCTGAAGGCTCAACCAGGGGAAGGTCCACTTCCAAGCTCACCCATGTTGTTGTTAGTAGGATTCAGTTTCCCACAGCCTATTGGGCTGAGACCTTAGCTCCTCACCAACTTTTGACCTGAGGTCCCCTTGGGTTCCTTGCCACATTGGCCTCTCTGTAGAGCAGGTTACAACATGGGAGCTGGCTTCCCTCAGAGCAAAGAAGGGTGAGGGAGGGTGTGCAAGATGGAAGCCATGATTTCTTTTCAACCTAATCTCAGAATTGATATCCCATGGTTTCTGCCTTACTTAAATGGCAGAAGCAAATCACCAGGCACAGTGACTCTCCAGAGGAGGGGATTATACAAGGACATGAATACCGAGAGGTGGGAGTCACTAGGGGCTGTCTCAGGCTGCCTGCCACCCTGTGTGGAGAGTGGGCTGAGGACAGGTTGTGGTCACGTTGTGAAGAGCCATGTGTGCCAAACAGAGGGATTTGAGTTTCATCCCATCAACTTTTTGGAGTCATGGGTGATTTTTAAGGCATGAGGTGCATAGATCAGTTTGAACTGTTTGGTGCTATAAAGAGGAATCAACCCACAGGAACACAGCAGTGACGTACCCTGGACAGGCACGTGGAATGCACGTCCCAGCCATCCACAGAGCTTATTCTCTCACACTCTTCAGGTCTTTGCTAAAATGCAGTCTTCTCCATGGGACCTCCTCTGACCACCTGATCCAAAATTGCACTTTCCAGCCCCACCCAGCATCCCCTATCCTCTGCTTTATTTCTCCATTACCTATCCCTATCAGGCCCATTACAAATCTTGTCACTTATTTCTTTATTTTTTATTGTTGCTCTCTCCCCACTAGAATGTAAGCTCCACAAAGGCAGGAATTTTGGATTGCTCTGTGCATGTCTGTATCCCAGCGCCTGAGCATTTAGTAGGTACTCTATGAAGATTTGCTGAATGAACTATTTAATAAGTAAAGTATATCTTGTTTCTCCAAATGCCATTTCCTTGCAGGAGTGAATATAAAAGGACGGCACCCTGTGAAGTGTGTGGGTGCAGAGAAGCATGAGGAGGCGGTGAGCAGCATGCTCTGAAGGGATGAAAATATAAGGATTCTGAATCTAGAGGGAGACCTGTAGAAAGGAAATCTTTCCTCCTCTGATCCTGATGGGTTGCAGAATTAGCTAATGCTTTGGGAATGACTACAAATAGGACTTTCTAGTAAAATAAGAAAAACCACAGATGTGGCAAACTCGATGAGACGGTATGCGTGGTGTAAGCGTTACTACTACAGGCTGACTGGGGAGGGGTTCACCGAGGCCTCTCCAGGGCGCCCCAATGGGCAAACACCTAGCCTTTTTAGGACTAAACTGAACTTCCCCCAGCCTCTTTCCCTTAGAGATGCACAGCATGCTGCCAAGGGAGGAATCTGTGGCCCAAGATGATTTTGCCCAGTGTGCCAGGAGTAGAAGTCCAGCCTGATTAGGATGCAGATGGGGCTAGGCCTGGGGTAAGGCAAACCAGGCACCTGGCTCCTAGCATTTAAGGAGGCACTCACTCTGGGGATCATGACAGGGCAGGCTCAGCACTTGCAGGAACCTAAAAATGAAAGCCTCCTTAAATCATGTTCCCTGGACACCCCATTCTTCACAGGATGCTCATTTTCAGGGCAGAAATCATTATGACTTTTGGGGGCCCTAGGCACTTTTGCCTTTGTAGATTCCTTCCTCTATCTAAAAAAATACCTATACATACACACACAAAATTGTATTTTAGAACTGCATTGATATAGAGACAAATAATTCAAGCTGGATTCGATTTCTTTTTTCTGATTATAAAATACATTAAAACATTTTCATAGGCTCTAAACCTATCATGGGGCCTGGCACTGCTACTGCAGCTGGAGGACAAATTCAACAAGGCAAAGGAGGGAGAGAGGGACTCCTCCTGTCGTTTGTACCCTAGGTGTTTCACTTGCCTCGCCCTAGTCCCAATCCTGGGCACAGGAATCTCTAAGTTAGCAAACTTCATTGAGGGAATTCATTTTCTGCACTTTTCTGAGCTTCAATGTCTTTATGTTTAAAACGGTTCTAATAAAGTAGGAGTTGTTTATCACAATATAAATAAGAAAATATAATAAAATTGGCCCGGGCGCAGTGGCTCACGTGAGCCTGTAATCCCAGCACTTGTGGGAGGCCGAGGCGGGCGGATCATGAGGTCAGGAGATGGAGACCATCCTGGCTAACACGGTGAAACCCCATCTCTACTAAAAATACAAAAAATGAGCCGGGCGTGGTGGCGGGCGCCTGTAGTCCCAGCTACTCGGGAGGCTGAGGCAGGAGAATGGCATGAACCCGGGAGGCGGAGCTTGCAGTGAGCCAAGATCACACCACTGCACTCCAGCCTGGGCGACAGAGCGAGACTCCATCTCAAAAAAACAACAAAAAAAGAAAATATAATCAAATTACCACAAGATCCAGCAATTCCACTCATAGATATATACTCGAAAGAATGAAAAGTAGAAACTCAGGCAGATATCTGGACACCAATGTGCACGGCAACATTATTCACAACAGCCAAAAGGTGGAAATGACCCAAATGTCCATTGACAGATGAATAGACAAACACAATGTAGTCTCTACATACAACGGAATATTATTCAGCCATAGGGAGGAATGAAATTCTCATACGTGCCACAACATGAATAAGCCCAACCACACATGAAAGTCCAAATATTGTGTGATTTCACATGTGAGTTACCTACGTTAGGCAAATTCAGAGAGACAGAAAGTAATTGAGTTTTCGTTTGGAAAGATGCAAAAGTTCTGGAAATGGATGGGATGATGGTTGCACAAGGTTGTGAATGTACTTAATGTCGCCAAATTTTGCACTTAAAAATAGTTAAAATGGTAAATTGTATGTATATTTTCCACATTAAAAAAGAGAATGCTGTATCGGCATAAGCGCTTTATATAGGGTAAAAAGGCATACAGCTCTAAGAAATCCTTATTGTCCCCATTGACAATTACCATATTGCAGTGGTGAACGAGTCTTCCAAAGTTCACAGACAGATTGGCAGGCATAAAACTGCTGTGTAAACACAGCCTTCTCTAGCCCAGACCTGTTGCTCACCGCCCACTATGGCCCACAGATTTAACGACCAAGTTGATGAATGGACGATAGCCAAGATTCTTGAAGCTCTGGGTGGCACAGGGCGTACACTTCTTGGAAACCTGTCATTCCTTGCTGTCTGACGGCATTCCCTTTGGGGGCCCAGAGATTATGGTTTTGGCCGAGACATCTAAGATAGTCCTGGTGTTGGTAGCATAAGGAGTGACCCACAAGAGGCCAAGTTACCCACTAGGCCCTGACAGTGCACTTTGTACTGACGTTGGCCTGATCCAGTTTCCTGGTTTGGAAAGAATGTTCTGATCTCTGAATAAACTGAAAGGGGAGCTTCATTTTGACCTGGGACAGGCACCTGTAGGCCTCAGTGTCTGAGCTACTTCTTTTGCCACTGAGCAAATCCTACTTTCAAAAATCAAGTCTTAAAAAACACACAGAAGAGGTGACGTGGTAGAGAGGGATCCCCAGGACCAAAGGACCCTTTACAAAACAATTCACTCCAGGGTTTCTTCAGTAACAAGTCTGTCTAGTGCAAGCTGGGTTTTGGGGATGCCCTGCCTCTCACAGGAGCCTGTGGACTCCCTGGAATTTGTAAGCCTATGTTGGTATTTGCGGAGAGAAAATCCACAGTTTCCATCAGGTTCTCAAAGGGATGCAAGACTCCCAAACTCCTTTAAAACCACTGTTCCCATGAATTTAAGACGCAATCGTTGCCAGTTTTCAGGGGACATATAGATTGGCCAAACCAGATACTGGACCGCACACATCTAGTGGCAGAAAAGGTTCAGTGTTTCAGTGGGGCAGGGGTCGGGGGTTACCGCTGAACCCTCCTACCTCTTCTCCTAAATGAAGTGATTCATTTTTGAACAAACTATGACCGTGAAGCTGTTATTTCACATCTGTGCAAAAATGCTGGCCCCAAGTGACAGCAAAATCTCCTTGTTGACCATGACTCCTCCTCACTCAGCCAGACTTTGGTATGTGTGTGTAAATGACACGCCCAAGTCAACAGTTCAGAACAGAGTCTGAAACAATTCCTCCTAAAAGAAAGACGCTCCAGGCCTTGCTGATCCCTTTAATAGCTCCTTGTGGTCTATGGTAAGCCCCCAAACAGAGTCTTGGTTGGTCTGCAGAGTCTTTTGGCCTGGCTGGGAAGCACCGGGCAGATGGCAGCTCGCCGGTCCCTGCAAGGGAGGTTACGTGATGAGGAGAAGGGTCATAATGAATGGGTAATTTAAAGGCTCTGAAGAATGACTCAGACATTCCAATGGAGCTTTATTTTTTCCTTTTGTTGATGTGTGAAATGTAATTGTAGTCATTTTTTCCAATGAGTTGATAAACAGTGATTATCCATGCAGCTTGTGAGCTGGGTCATCGTGAACTAGTTCACATGCCAACATTTTTCTCTCCCTCACCCCCAACACCTGAGTTAACTGCTCCAAGCCTGAGGTTGGAGGTTTCTTGATCCCAGGAATTCTAGCAAAGGTGCAGGATGCAAAAGGTCAGAGGAGGCTGTCTGGGAAGGGTGGCCATAGGGAGAACTGGAAACTTGTGAGTTCTGGCTTGACCCATTGCCCTACCAGGCAGTCCCTTTGTTACCTAGGATGAAGGTTAGAGCAGAGAAGTGATTTGTTTGGCATCAGAAAGATGGTCATCAAGAAAGGGAGAGAAGGCAATATCTGGTGAGCACCTTCTCACCACATATGGGCCGGGTGCTGTGCTAATGAACCCTTTCCACAGCCATCAATTCATGTCATGCTCAAAATAGCAAAGAAGGGGTAAACCTGAATACATACTCATACCTGATCTTTGCAATAATTCCCCTAATGAGTTATTGCCTCCTCCCCGTTTACAGATGAGGAAACTGAAGCACAAAGAATTAAGTCACATGGTCAGATAGTGGGTGGTGGGGGAAACGGGACTTCAACCCAGGTCTGTCTATTTCCAAAATCTGTTATCTCACTACCACACGAGGCTGCCTCTCACCAGACACTGACCTCGCTGGTCCTACTGGCCCTGTGAGGAGGGCGATCTTATATGCCTGGCTGTGGCAATGTGGTAGAGCCACAGGTAGTTCCTCGGCACCAGCTGCAGAGATGCAGGCTGCCACAGTGAACCTGCTCTACCCATCACCTGGGCACTGGTTAACAGACCTGCAAGGGAATGACGATAGGCAAAACTGGCTTGGGAGCTGTGTGTCATTGATGTCTCTGTCCTCCTGTAGGTGAGGGGACAGGAGTGCAGCTCCTTAGATTGGCATCACAGTTGTATTTGAGTTCTCCAGAGAAACAGAACGAATGAGGCAATTTTACACACACACACACGAGCAGATTATTATAAAAATTGGCTCATGTGGTTATGGAAGCCCAAAAGTCCCACAATCTGCCATCTACAAGCTATGGAAACAGGCATAATTCAGTGGTGTATTTCAGCTCAAGCCTGAAGGCCTAAAACCCAGGCGGCTGAAGGTGTAGAGTCTGGGTCTGAGTCTGAAAGCCTGAGAACCAGGAGTACTAGTATCCAAGAGCTGGGGAAGCCTGACGTCCCAGCTCCGGCAGAGAGAAAGAATTAGTCCTTACTCCACCTTTTTGTTCTGTTTGGGCCCTCAGTGGATAGGATGATGTGACCTCCATTGGGGAAGGCATCAGTCCGCCAATTCACCAATCCAAATGCTGATCTCTTCCAGAAACACCCTTGCAAACACACCCAGAAATAGTATTTTATCAACTACCTGGGCATTCCTTAGCCCAGTCGAGTTCATGCACAAAACTAACCATCACAGCAATGCCAGAGCACAGCCTTCACTCTGTGGGGAAATTGTCTGTGGTGGCATTCAGCAATAGCAACCCTAAGACTACTGTCCCAGGACAGGATCCTGTAGTCCAAATCTCACTGCTGGCGTTGGATAAAGGACAAAGAGGTAAGCCAGGACTGGGGTGGTTCCGTTGGGGCTGTGTAAGGGTGTCCTAGCTGCACTGCTCTCTCGAATCCACTTAGTGAGAACCCCTGACACAGTCTGGGTGTATGGGGATGAGGCCAGCCAAGGGTGGAACAGTAACAGTGGTGAGAGATAGAAGGGCTTTGGGGAAGGAAGTCTTGGTATGAAGATTGGACTGGGCAGGGCAAGGAATTAGGGAAAGCAGAAATGAAAAAGAGATCTGAGGTAGAGATTACAAAAATGGAAAGATCTTTTTCAGTTAAGTATATACTAAAAACTAGGTGAGGTTTTGACCTCCAAGCTAAAATATGAAGCAGATTCACAAGCTTGATAATCACAAATTTGAAGGGAGAATTGGGTGAAGAGGAGCAGGTAACTTAGAAGAGCCTTGGAGCCTTGCAGCAAGAACTGCCACTAACACCAGGGGCCCTGAGCTACTGTTCCTCATCATTGAACAGGGGCTGTAACTCCTCAAAGCAGTTGATGACAACATTTCTCATGTAGAAGGCACATGATACATCATCATACCCTTTCTAGTAAGGGTGGGTACATCTATAATTATTTGGATGATGTGGAAGCTGCATGTTTAAAAGACAAACTGAAAAATAAATCATTGTAAAGTCCATTTATATGAAGAAGAAGAATTGGGTGCAGGAAGAAAGGGACAGGAGGCTTCTGTAGCTTTACGGCTCAAAGTGTGGTTTGTGGAGCAGAGGCATCAGCGTCCCAGCAGCTTGCTAGGAATGCACACTTTCAGGGTCCACTCAGACCTGCTGAATCAGAATCTGCATTTTAACCAGAGCCCTATAAGAGTCACGTGCACTGCAGTTTGAGAAGCGCTTCTGCTTTACAAATTTGGTAGAGAAGAGCAAAATCACCCGAAGAGTTTTAAAAATACAGATGCCTGTGTCTCACTCCCACAGATAGGGATTTCATTGGTCTGGGCTGAGGCTTGGGCACTGAGATTTTTCTAAAGTTCCCCAGTGATTTTAATGCACAGAAGGATTGGGAACCACTCCTGTGTAGCCATCTCAGGACGAAGGGGCATCTGGCAGGGGGAGAAGCAGAAGAAATGGAGAATGGCAAAAACCTCCCAACCAGGGCAAGTCAGCCCTGGTTTTTGTTCCAAGGGCACCTTGAAGATAAAAGGAAGGAGGTTGCCCTGGGATTCTGAGTTCTAATCTCAAATTTGCCTCCCCCAACTGGCTGTGTGTCCCTGAGCCCAGTTAATGCTGGTCAAATAAGGAACAAGTCAACGAACTGTCATTCTCTGAGTCCTCAGTGTCCTCACTTAAACGTGAGGCTATTTATTTCCTCCAGCCCAAACATCCTGTTTCCCCTGCCTTTTCTGTCCCAGATTCTGCTTCGTGATCCTGCTGAAGTGGAATCATTCGCAGCTTCCGTGGGATACGCTCCTAAGGGGCATGGGGGCCTGCTTCCGTTCACATGCAGGTCAGACTCAGCTATGTGACAAGGACAGAAGAGTGGTTACTCTTTGGAGGAGTGGTTGACAGCAAGGGATACTAGGGAGCCTTCTGGGGTGTGATAGCCTTCTGTGTCTTGACCTGGGTAGTGGTTTTATGGGTATACAAATGTTAGCTGAGCTAGTCCCCCACAATTGAGCACTTTGTGTAATTTATACAACAAAGAATGAGTGGTGCTCAACAGGCCCCCAGGAGAAAGCCAGGTCCTCAGAGTGTGATGGCGGAGGTGGGGTGGGGTGCGGAGGGGGTGTCCTTGCTCCCAGAGCTCCCAAGATGGCGGCGGGCCGCTTCCAAGATGGTGGCAAGCCTTGTGTTCTCTGACCTGGGGTTCTTGGCCTCACGGACTCCAAGGAATAGAATCTTGGGCCATGCAGTGAGTGTTATAGCTCCATTAGAAAACGTGGGTCATGGAAGAGAACCGTGGAACCCAGTGACTAGTGTTCAGCTCGATTGGTCGCCGTTGCTGGCTGGAATGCCTGGGTTTATATCCCGATCATTGTCCCCTCTGCTATGTTCTCAGGCGATAGATGATTGGCGGTTTCTTTACCTCCTGTTTTTGCCTAATTAGCATTTTAATGAGCACTCTTTACTACCTGATTGGTCGGGAGTGAACTAAGTTGCAAGCCCTGTGTTTAAAGGTGGATGTGGTCACCTTCCCAGCTAGGCTTAGGGATTCTTAGTCTGCCAAGGAAATCCAGCTAGTCCTGTCTCTCACAAGTGCTGGGAGACAGGAGCTGGGACATTGGTAAGCTTGGGAGCTAACACAGAAATTGGGTAGAAGGTGAGAGAGTGACAGCCAGAGACAGACAGATGGGAACAGAAATGGAAACTCAGATAGAGAAGGTGCTATGGGACTAACTTGACCCAAATTCCAGGCAGTTGAATTAGTACTACGTGAAAAGGGTGGGGTTTGGACCAACTGTACCGGTTTGCCCTGGGGCTTTCCCCCTTCTTAGCACTAAAATTTCTGTGTCCCTTGAAACCGCTAGGCCAAGGTAAACGGGGACATCCCCCTGCTCCCAGCCCCAGGGCTATGGGTGGCATTTGGATTGCCAGGGAGGGAATGGAACAGGCCCGGGGGAAAGCCACTCACACCCAGGGCCACCAAGCTGTTCCGGAGCAGCCCACGTCGGTATAGGTGGATGGGCTCTCTCCTCTCTGGCCAGGAGTAGGCTGTGAATCCGCCAAGGGTCTGAAATGAGGCAGTGGTCCCCTGTTTCTCAGCCCTCCAGATCTTACTCCAGCCCTCCCAGACTTTCCCAGTCATGCCATCTGCCCATACAGTCTCTGCCTTCACAGTATCCATTAGGCTAGTGTGCAGTTGTTTCTTTGCTTCTGGATATTTCTATCTGACTTTGAGCCCTTTAGGGGTAGGAGTGAATTTTCCTTGGTTTTGCACACTACTGTAGTTCTACTCAGGGCTGGAGCACCATCTTCTCGGAAAATTTAATCTTAATCTTTTTTGTGCTGAGGATCTCTTTGGCAGCTTGAAGAAGTTTTAATTCCCTTCTCAGAATAATGCTTTAAATGCATAACATAAAATACAGAGAGTTGCAAAGAAAATAGAGTATGCTGAGATACAGCCACCAAAAAAATTTTAGAAACATATTTGTAAAAAAAAAGTCAGAAATATCCTTCCTTATTAAAGCTTTACCTAATGAGATCCAGCAGCAGCTATAATTTTGAGGTAGCCATGACTACAAATGACATTTCATGATACCTGCAACAAGTATACTGTGAAAATGAAAATACCTGTGATTTTTTATTAGTGACAAATTGCAGGTGCTGCAGACACCACTGCGGTTTGTTGCCTGCATTCCTACGAACAGGAAATGCTGAATTTCACTTAGTAGTTAACTAAAATATAGATGCAATTTTTTTGTCCCATCCAATGTCACATGCACCCCTGAATTCTAGGAACCCCAGGTTAAGAAATGCTGTGTAGGTAGATGGAAGATAAGAACTGTGCTTTGTAAGCTGTCGAGTGGAAAGTCCTTGTGAATACTGTTCATCCTTGAGGGATGTGGGTGCTCTTAGGATAGGTAAGGGATGTTGAGAAACAGGCTGAAACTAGATGATTAACCAGCAAACTGTGAGGTCAGAAGCAAACAGGGGACCCTAGTTCCTATGTGTCAGAGCCAGCTGCTAATCCTCAATACACTTTGTTGTAGTCAAGTAAATGATAGAGTTGGATATTTGTCCCCACCCAAATCTCCTGTTGAAATGTAATCCCCAGTGTTGGAGGTGGGGCCTACTGGGAGGTCACAGGGGCAGATCCCTAATGGTTTGGTGCTGTCCTCGCCATAGTGAGTGAGTTCTTGCAAGATCAGGTTGTTTAAGTGTGTGGCACCTCTCCCATCCACTTGCCTTCTCTTGCTTCTCTTTCACCATGTGACGCGCAAGCTTCTGCTTTGCCTTCTGCCATGAGCGAAAGCTCCCTGATGTCTCCACAGAAGCCAAGCAGATGCCAGCACCATGCCTGTACAGCCTGCAGAACTGTGAGCCAATTAAAATCTTGTTGCTTTATAAATTATCCAGTCTCAGGTATTTCTTTAGAGCAATGCAAGAATGGCCTAATACGGTAACGTCTGATGTAGCTCTGCCTTCCACACCATTCATTGGTGTGTGGGAGGATGTGCCAGCTGGCAGTGCTCGGGAACCATGGGGGGCCTGTCTCTTTGGTCTGGAAAGAAAGGTTTGGAGAACAGCGGGAAGTGCTTTTGGGTCAGCACCGGGTCTGGGGTCATAGCCTACCGTAGCCAAAGGAGAGGCTTGTAAGGCTGCTGGGGCTTTCTGCACAACCCCTGCCTGGGACAATCCTTTGGGTAAGAACTGCTGGGGCCTTGTTTTAAGATGAGAGTCCCCCTGGGAGAGGTGGTGCATTCAGACCTGAAGGTCTTGGCATGAGTGATTTTTTAAAATACTACCTTGTGCAAGAGATCAGGGGAGGAAAAACTCTGCAGGCAAGTGGCCCCATTGCTGGCGCCAGCCCAAGTGACCTTGGGCAGGAAAAGTGCCCTCTAATTAGCAATCAGGAAATCAAGGCACAGCACGGCGCCAGGCAGCATGACCCCAGCTGTAGCCTGGTGACACTTCAGCCCTCTAGATGGCATGCCCTTGCCCCTGCATGGCAGGGCTGGGACCCCGTGGGTCATTTTTTACCTGATGTCGCTATTGTTGGTTGTCTGGTGGCTGCTGCAGTGGGTGCCAGCAGCGACAAACATGCAGTGAGGGTTTCCTGTGTAGCTTCCGCCTCCTTCCCCATGCACAGTTCCCTCCCTCCTCCAGGGCTCAGCAGCAATTTGAAGGCTACCCAGAGCGTAATCCTGACCTTGGAGGAGACCAAGGACATAGTGGCCTTCCCAGGCTTGTCCCCTACACACTGACCACACAGTCTCCACCCTTGGGTGTGCCAGCCCCATTTCCTTTGCAGAGAGGTGTATTAAGCTACTTTTTCTAGTTGCCTCTCTCACACTGCCATGACTCTACTAAGTAAAAGTACTGCTTTCTAGAAAGCCAGATTCCCCAGATCAGTGGCTCTCAAACTGTTTTGACTGTGACCTACAGAAAGAAAAGTATTTTTTTTCATGACCAAGTACACACACTCATCCACATGTAGGGATGAAACAAACAAACAAAAAAAATCAGGGAATAACATTTATTCTTCCTATATCTGCTGTACTCTGATTTTTCCTTTTCTATTGTCATCCTTTCTATTTGTTTTCTTTCTTTTTAAAAAAATTCTGGTTGCAGCCCACAAATAGATTACTTTCACAACCCCATAATGAGTCATGATTTAGCTTGAAAAATACTGTGCCAGATAACTTTTCAGAATGATTTCTCTTTTCCAAATGGATGAAGGGCACTAGAGTTTATTGAGTCCTTGTGAACTAGGCACTGTCCTGGTTTTTGAGTGATATCCATCTTATTGAAAAGGAGACTGAGGCTCAGGCAGGCTGAGCCCATGTTCTTCTAGCATAGAAGTGGAGGATCAGGGATTCTAGAGGTGTGCTGCTATAGACTTGCATTGGCTCCCGTCTCATCCCAGTCCCACAAAATCAACCATGGTGGGAGCATTTACACCATGGAAATTGGCAAACACTACAAATCAGGGCTTTTTTTTTTTTTTTAAATTTCAGAGAGCTGGTTGTTACACATTCTACCAGCACACCATTTGTTCTAATTCTACTCTTTTCCAAAATCAGTGTATATTTTGAAGTCCTCTGACCTCAGCTTCCTCGTCTGTAAAGTAACATTAAAAACATCCACTTTGTAGAAAAAAGTTATACTCATTGAGCACATTCTGGTAAGTATGGGGGAACAGTGACTGGAAGGAAACCAAAATGCAAATAACTGATATGTTACCATGATGGGATTTGAAAGATGAAGTCCCTAAATTTCACTATCTTTTATAATTTCCATCATTGCTAAATGTACTTTGTGCAAAAGCGAAAACATTATGTATATGAAAACCCACACTTTCTAGAAGTGTGATGAGAATTAGAAGAAATGGAGGTACACCAGTACTCTGTACTTGGCAGCCGCCAGTAATAGAAAAGTGTGAATTCACAGTTTTCTGACTGAAAATGGCAAAGGAAATACTGCAAATGAATTGCATGTCAAAGTAGGACCTTCTATCCAGGTAAACAGACAGAAGGGAGTAGTCTAATGAATATTCTGGTTCCAAGACTATACTGATGATCATATCACACACAAATCACTAATTTTTGAAATTCTAAAATAAAGGATCTATAGCCTCAAATTTATCTAGTTGTAGGTCAGTCACAGTCCCCTCTGTCTGACAGATACCTCTAGCTAGTGGCACAGAGAGAAGACTGAGCCTTATGGGAAGGTGTGGGCTCCAACTGCTGGATGGTGGCCTCAGCCTGCCTACAACCCCTTCCATTCATTCCCTCATCCCTGTTCTCTGAGGCCATGCGGAAAAAGTCTATCATCATCATTATCACGGTTATGATGATAAAGGCTGAATTTGTTTCCTATCGTAGCTGTTAGCAAATTACCACAAACTTTGTGGTTTACAACAAATTTATTATCTTACAGTTCTGGAGGTCAGAAGTCCAAAATAGTTGTCACTAGGATAAAATCAAAGTGTTGGCAGGGCTCCATTCCTCTGGAGGCTCTAGGGAGAATCATGGCCTTGCCCTTTCCTGCTTCTAGAGGTGCCTGCATTCCTTGACTGGCAGCCTCTTTCTCTGTCTTCAAAACCAACAGCATTTCATCTTGACATCTCTCTGACTCACTCTCCTGCCTCCCTTTTTCATTATGGGGATCTTTGTGATTACATTGGGCTCAAAGATAATCCAGGAGCTCCCTAAGCCAAGGTCAGCTGATTAGCAACCTTCATTCCCCTTTGCCAATTAACATTACATATTCACAGTTCCTCAGATTAGGACATGGACATCTGTGGGGGTGGAAGACATTATTCTGTCTACCACAATGGCTAACATTTCTTTTTCTTTTCTTTTTTTTTTTTGAGATGGAGTTTCATTCTTGTTGCCCAGGCTGGAGTGCAATGGCATGATCTCAGCTCACCGCAACCTCTGCCTTCTGGGTTCAAGTGATTCTCCTGCTTCAGCCTCCCGAGTGGCTGGGATTACAGGCATGCACCACTATGCCTGGCTAATTTTGTACTTTTAGTAGATGGGGTTTCTCCATGTTGGCTGGGCTTGTCTCAAACTCCCAACCTCAGGTGATCCGCCCGGCTCGGTCTCCCAAAGTGCTGGGATTAAAGGCATGAGCGATTGTGCCCGGCCTCACAATGGCTAACATTTCTTGAGCACTTACTATATGTCTAGCAAAGTTCCAAGCATGTTACTTGTAATATGCATTTAGGTGTCACCACAACTCTATGAGTTAGGTACTTGTTTTACAAATGAGGAAAGTGAGGCATACAGAAGAAAAGCAACTTGCTTAAGGTCACACAACTAGTAAGAGGAAGGGCTGAACTACAGATCCAGGGGCCTGATCTCAGAGCCATGCTCTTAGCAACAATCACCCTTCAGTAATTTAAGGACAGATGTACAAACTGAATTCTACCTAATTTTTTTTTTTTTTTTTTTTTGAGATGGAGTCTCGCTCTGTCGCCCAGGCTGGAGTGCAGTGGCCGGATCTCAGCTCACTGCAAGCTCCGCCTCCCGGGTTCAAGCGATTCTCCTGCCTCAGCCTCCCAAGTAGCTGGGACTACAGGTGCCTGCCACTTCGCCTGGCTAGTTTTTTTTGTACTTTTTGGTAGAGACGGGGTTTCACCGTGTTCGCCAGGATGCTCTCGATCTCCTGACCTCGTGATCCGCCCGTCTCGGCCTCCCAAAGTGCTGGGATTACAGGCTTGAGCCACCGCGCCCGGCAATTCTACCTAATTTAATCCTCCTCTGACGATCCAGAAGACCTTTCCGGATATGACAGTGCCTCAGGTCCATTAACATCGACTGCCACAGGCCACCAGTTGGGCAACTTTAAGTGGGCTGACCAGTGGATTTCAGGGGCTGGGATGCCTGGTGAGCCTGCGTCCTTCCCTGAAGGCTTCTCACAATGGGCACCAGTGATTCTGAAACCTACCTTCATGAGGACCCATGAGGCACTGCTCTGTGGTGTTTGCTCTCATCTTTCTCTTTCTCTCTACTCCAGACATTCTAGCTTCATAGACATTCCTCAAAAAGATGGAGACAATCTCTACCCCAGGGCCTTTGCACTTGCTGTCTCCTCACCTGGAATCTCTTCCCAATTGACTCAAAGCTCAACTGTCATTTCAAACAACTTTCTGCCCAAGGATCCTCTCTTTAAAGAGGAGTCAGGCAGAGCTATAGACCCACCCTGATGAGAGACCTTCCTCCCTTTCCTCTCCAATCTTTGGTGGGCAGAGGCATTACAGTTCTCTTCTCCTTGCCTTTCCCCTCTCAAGGTGATGAAAAAAAGGAGGCAGACTGAAGGAGCTGAATCTTGTCTTCACGTTGAAGCTCCGTTTGTATCTGGTGTCCACAAAGGACCCAAAGCAAAAAGCAGGAGAGAGGAGGCACAGGTTAGTTCCTTAGCCACTAGACCCTCAAAAGAGAGACAGAAAACATCCTGACTTGTGACTACGGGGTGCTCAATCTGCACACCCCTATGCAGGAGTTATTAGTCTTATCTCCATTTTACAGACAAGAACACTGAGGATCCTAGACATTAAGAAAATGGCCCTACAGCACCTATGGAGGGGCTGCACAGGACTCAAATGCAAGACAACTCGAGTAACACAGCAAAGTCAGCCAGGTGCCACCCAATCCTTCTCCTTTGGGGAAAAGGAGGCAACTTGGGGTGAAGCAGGAGGGTATTGAAGCAACTGGCTAACCATGAAAAAGAATGATGAAACTTTTTTCCAAACAAATAATTATTTTGTTTAAAAGTCACATGGAGACAGTGGGTGACAGAAGTGAAGACTCATCTTGCATCACCAGGGGCTATTTTCCTATGGATATCCAATTGTTCCAGCACCATTTGTTGAAAAGACTTCCCTTCCTCCACTGAGCTGCCTTGGCACCTTTGTGAAAAATCTGTCAACCACACATCTGTGGGTCTATTTCTGGACTCTACTCTGTTCCACGGATCTATTTGTCAACCTTGATGCCAACACCACACTGTTTTGATGACTGTAGCTTTGTATTAAGTTTTTGAAACTGAGAACTGAGAGTCCTCCAACTTCATTTTCCTTTTTCAAAGTTGTTTTGGCTAGTCTGGGTTCTTTCCATCTCCATATGAGTTTCAGAATCAGATCATCAATGTCTACAAAATAGCTTGCTGAGGTTTCAAGTGTGTTAAGTCTATAGATCAGTTTGGAGAGAACTGACATTTTAACATTGAGTCTTCAGATCCATGAACATGGTAGTGCTTTCATTTACGTAGGGATTCTTCGATTTCTCTCAGCAGTGTTTTGTAGTTTTCATCGTTTTGGAGGTTTTGCATATCTTGCATCAGAGTTACTCCTAAATAGTTTATATTTTTGATGCTAATGTAAATTGCATTTTAAATGTCAATGTTCTGTTATCTTTTTTTTTTTTTTTAAGTCCTGGGATACATGTGCAGAATGTGGTTTGTTACATAGGTATACATGTGCCATGGTGGTTTGCTGCACCTGCAGCCCATCATCTAGGTTTCAAGCCCTGCATGCATTAGGTATTTGTCCTAATGCTCTCCCTCTCCTTGCCCACCACCCCCCGACAGGCCCCAGTGTGTGACGTTCCCCTCCCTGTGTCCCTGTGTTCTCATTGTTCAGCTCCCGCTTAGGAGTGAGAACATGCAGTGTTTTTTTTTTTTTTTTGTCGTTGTTACCAATATATAGAAATGCAGTCAATTTTTGAATATTGAACTTTGATCCTGCAACCATGCTAAACTCAAATTTATTAGTTCTAGTAGCTTTTTTGTGTAGATTTCATAGGATTTCCTACATAGATGATGTCATCTGCAAATAAAGACAGTTTTCTGCAGGGGTGTGTTCAAGGAGCCTGCATTCTAATAAATTCCATCTTCAGGCTGCTGGAGAAAAATAAAGGGGCAATCCATATGAGGAGGGTAAAGTCCTGCCAGTTATCCTTGGGGCAGCAGATCCGTTGATCTAGTTGTTTCACTAAGGCTAATGTTAAATTGGGTCATTATTTTGTAAATCCCGGCAGACACCTTCAGTACAAACCACTGGATTTTCTATACTTACCAAGGTTAAGGAACTCAGAAGAGGGCTGGGTGAAGTCAAAAAGGGCCTTGGGTTAGAGAAATGCCCCCAAATCCCTTCTACGAACCACTATTCTCTCACTCTGACCTCCACAAAGCCTCCTTCCTGGTCTCTAGGCTTTTCATCTTGCCCCCTCCTATCCCATCTCCATCGAGCCAGGTGGTATTAAAATGTAAAGCGGACCATGCTAGGTCCTCCCCTTAGAATGGAATCTAAACTCTCAGCCAGGACTGAGTAGCCCTCTTGCATGCTTTCCTCTTCCACCACCCCACCCCATCTGCCAATCCCTTGCCAAGCTGTTCTCCCTGTTGGAATCCCTTTCTGATGCCCCCAACTCCCCTCTGCTCCCTGCCACCTAGTACCTGGTTAACTTCTCCTTGTCACTGCTTCCAAAGACCTTCCTGACCCTCCCAACTGATGTTCACTCTTGGGGCATCCCAGTTTGATCCTGCCTTGCACGCATCATATTCGCCATTTAATTTTTCACTAAGGCAGTGCCGTGAGAGCCAGGGCTATTGCCATTTGTGACCTTGACCTCTTACCAATGCCTGCCAAGCAGTAGGTGCTTGGTAAATGCTTTACATGATAGCCTGCGCTTGCCACATGCCCACCCACTCACCCTCCAGCCTCTGTGAAGGACCTTCTGATATGTCTTGGGTTTTTCTTCCTTTAGAAGGGTAGTTTACACCTTGGCTGTGGGTTAAATCCCCCCCCAGTGAATTCGCCCCAGACAAGCCATCAGGTGAACTACATAAGGAGCCTCTCTTGGGACTCCCTCAACTCGGCCTCCTGCAGGACTTCATCTTGCTCCTGAGCTCACTCCGTTCCAACGGAACAGGAAGGGAAAAAGGAAACCAGACCAGAGTGGAAAGCATTTTCAAACTTTATTTACAACTGTCACAGTGACAAAAAGTAGTTTGGAAAAAAAAAAATGCTAGTTTCTCCCTGAGCCTCAAAAAAGAACAGACAGAAGTTACAGGAGGTTCATCTCACAACAGGCATTTTTACTGAAATACTAAGAATTTTTTCAATACAATCAGTTAGAAATACACACAAATTACTTGGGGGGGGGGGGAAGAGGAGGCCAGATAGGAGCTCAGCCACTTGTCCAAGAGCAGCTGGGTCCCCCCAGCAGGCTCCACCACTGAGGGTCCTGACATTAGCTGTCAGCCCCTGGCCTGCTCAGACTGCAAACGGTCATACAAAGTGGTCTAGGGACCAGCAAAAAGAATAAACCACCCCCATAAACAGACACATACACAAAGTAGATTTGTTACGCAGTTTACAAGCACGTTCCCATCACACAGCAAGACCGGGACAGGTGATTCAGGGGAGCAGATAAGGGAAGACACCAAAACACAGGAATTGAAAAGGCAAGACCCCCGCCTCCGTCCGCTAGGGGAGGCGAGGGAATGAGAGTACGGATGAACCTCTCTCTGCAGCCAAAACAGAACGAAGCGGGGAGCAAGAGAGAGGAAAGCCCCTCCCGGTGCAGGCTGCAGGCCTCTCCCACTTCTGCGAGGAGTTGGAGGAAGTTATTGCCATTGATGTGTGTCACACAGGCAGACAACAGAGGGAGGAAGCAGGGGGTGCCGGGACCATCGGCTTCCCAGAACAGAATCCCGCAGACTGCTGTGTCCACAGCACACCCTCGTCCTCCTGCCCCGGCATCCCCAGAGCCACAATGACCTTGAGGTATTAAATACAGCTATATACACATGTCCAGAACTGAGGGTCAACCTGGACTGACTGGAGACCTGAGGGGACAAGCTGCATGCCTTGGTTGGCCGAGTTTAGCTCAAGGAAGGCTCTGAGTCCACCTCTTGGCCACATGGTACTGCTCTCGGGTGGACTGAAGCGTTTGTCCTGCAACCTGCTGCTTCAGATGGCTCTTAGCTACGACAAGAAATGCTAAGTCCAAAGGCCAACTTTCTCATACAACTGGTGCCCTTGCAGGAAGCAGTGGGAGGTGGGGAGGGATGAGGACCACTGTTGAGTAAGGACAGTGCAGGTCCCTTGCCATGCCTCTCTTCTGCCCTTGTCCAGGAACAACATGGGGAGAAGCCAGGGACCTCATGGCATCCTTTAGTCTCAAACTCGACCCCAAGGCTGCCACGAGAGCCTTGTCCCCACCATGCAAGTCACCTCCCCAACGAGACACAGAAAAAGCCACGTCTGCTCTCCACTTGGCAACCACAAGAAAAACAGACCAAGAGCCCCCATGAGTGTGAGTACTGCAGCTGGGCAGACTGGCGGGAATCCGCAGCTGAGCTGGGGACCCATGTGCCCACGGCTGCTGTGGCTGGGGCAGGGAAGGTGGCGTTGAGGAGGAGGAAGGGCCGGCCTGGGAGAGCACACCCACTCCACCTTGGGAGCAAGTCTTGGGAGGGCAGCAGTTGAGGGAGAGACCTTCATGCCAAGTGTCCACCCTGGGGCTTCCAACAAGGGCAGGAAGTGCTCTCACTACTCCTAAAAAGTGCTGGGAAGCAAAATGGATATATCAGGGAGAAAAGCTGAAAAGCACTGCCTCTTAAAAACCGATCACCTTGGCTATGTGAGCCTACCACAGCTGGGAGCAGACAGGCCATGGAGAAGAATGGGGTGACCTTGCCTTTCCTGCACATCACCTCCAGCTGGCTTTGCAGGCAGCCAATTGCTCCTGCTCTCCTTTCCTCTCCTCCCTGTCATAGACCAACACACCTGAAATGAAAGCAAAGGGTGGGTGGGTGAAACTGGAGAGAGAGATGAAGACCTTGTTTTCTGATGCACCAGCAGCCGGAGTGAATGTCTGCTGAGCGCATCCTGGCTGCAGTTCTCTGCTCAACGTTTTCTTAAAAACGTGTATTTTTTTCTTTTGCCTCATGTTTGTTTTCTTACCCCAAATGTTCCTCGCTTGCTTTGCACATGCCCCACCTCCCACCCACCAAGACCCATTGGAATCCCACCACTGCCTCTACTAGGCTGCCTGAGTTCAGATAATGATCTCAAAAACAGCACTCACTCCCCCCACCCCCTAACCCCCTGGCTCTAAGCAGCTTCCTTTCTCAGAGGGCCTTGCAAATTGTCAGAGGGCTCCACTGCTCGGCAAGTTTCAAAAAAAAAAAAAAAAAAAAAAGGACAAGAAAAGAAAAGAAAACCAACTCGGTGATCTGCAGCTGCAAAACAGAAGCCTCGTTTGACATTTTCAGAACGATTGTGGCTCACTCTCTTCTTCCGTCACGATGGGAAAAACACAGTTCAGGAACAGATGCTGGCTGGTATGACCCATGGGAGTCCACAGGGACTCTACTGCTCTTTATTTTCTTTCGCTGTCTCTTCGCAGTTGTCTTGCTCATCCTCCTGGACCAGGAACTCCTCAGGGGGCCACCGGAGCTCCCCGCTCTCCACCTCCCCTTCTGTGGGTTCCACCACTATGGAGGGGAGGCGGTCCTTCAGTTTGCAGCAGCGGTCAAAGTCTGACGGGTCTGGGAAGATCTGAAAGAAAAGCAGAGCAGGTGCCTGGTCATGTAGATATTTGAAAACAGAAATTCCATTCCTTCGTTGCACATCCGTGTGGCATACTGGGTGCATGCCGTAGGCCAGGGACTGTGCTTTGCACTTGGGAGGCTGTGGGGTATATAAGGCGGGAGCCACGGGAGAATATTCTGGGGCAACATAGGAAACTGTCCCTCAGTCAGACTCTGATTCTAATCCTGAAGCTGCAAGTTTGGGGGCAGTGCCACTGAGTTTAAAGGTTGATGTGACTCTGTTTGGACTCTGTATTTTATTTTCAGATAAAATAATCCCAAACCATGTTATCCACAGTAAGTCTGGTCTCTCTCTGCAGGAAGTATTTTACGCCAGCAGTGCAAAGAATACAATAGGTGCCATAGCATTAAGTACCTCCCGGAATAATTATTGGCACTAAGTGAGCAGGCTACCAGGTGCTATACATATATTACTTCCAACCCACACAGTCATACTGAAAAATAGGTGTTGCTAATGCTGGCTTAAAGAATCTCAGGCTTGGAAGAGTAGGTGGTCCAAGATTAGACAGCCTAAAAATGAGTGAGGGATGGGATGAGATTGAAAACTGGGTCTGGGCTGCGCACGGTGGCTCACAACTGTAATCCCAGCACTTTGGGAGGCCGAGGTGGGCGGATCAAGAAGTCAGGAGATCAAGATCATCCTGGCTAACACGGTGAAAACCCTAACATAGTGAACTACTAAAAATACAAAAAAAAAAAAAAAAATTAGCTGGGCGTGGTGGCGGGTGCCTGTAGTTCCAGCTGCTCGGAAGGCTGAGGCAGGAGAATGGCCTGAACCCGGGAGGCGGAGCTTGTAGTGAGCTGAGATCACGCCACTGCACTGCAGCCTGGGCAACAGAGCGAGACTCCATCTCAAAACAAAAACAAAAACAAAAACTGGGTCCGTTCGATTCCCCTGCCCCAACACCAGCCTGTCCCTCAAGTAGATGGGTCCTGATCCCATTGCAACTGTAAAGTCAAAGCCAAATCCTGATGAAAGGCATGGCCCCCAGTCACAGGTGGGCTGGAAACAAAATCCAAGGATCCTTTCTTTTTCACCTGTGAACATTCCTGGCTTCTTGCCAGCTCTACACCTGAAGGACTCTACTTCTTCTTCCAGAGTCCCGTCAACCAGGCTTTGTTTTTTAATGCCTACTCTGTGTCCTGCCCAGAGCTGGCAGAAACCCCAAACCTGGTTATAAAATCAGGGTCAAATCTGGCTCTGCAGATTCCCTTTGCACACACTGCCCTGTGACTACAGCTGACCCAATTCTTTGTCCAGCAGTTTAAGTACTTAATCCGCTGGGCTGCTGGTCCCTGCCATTCACAGCCCTCAGTGACACACCCCAGAGCTAGAGAGAAGAGCTTCTGTCTGCGATGCTGGGCTCACAGAATCAGGCGCTTGGCACCTTCACGGCCATCTCTTCCCACCTCTCCATGTGGTAGATGAGCAAACCAAGGCGCCAGAGGGGTCAGGAGACCTGCTCAAAGTCATACAGTGTGTTCATGGTGCAAGAAAGGAAAGCAAAGCTTTCAGTGGGTGAAGACACATTCCAAGAGATCTAGGGGGCTGCCTGCTCCTGCCTGCACCTTGATCCAGATGGGGACAGGCCCATGGCAGCAGACAGGAGTCCTCCATTACCAGGACATGGAAGAAAGGCCCTTTTACAAACTCAGGCCTTCCCAATTCTGTGGTGCTCTGAGGGTGCCCGGTCTTAACTGCAACCCAGACCCAAGCAGTGCTGCCCCAGCCAAGTCACGCTCTCACCACATCACAGGCCACGTGGGGCTTCCAGGAATCATAGGCCTCAACGAAGCCTTCCCAATCCCTGCAGACGAGTGATTATTAACCATTTATCCAATAAGGCCTATTGCTGGGGATTAAGCCTTAAGCCAGCTGTACAACCAGGCATCATTAAAGACTTAACGAGGCTCATAAAAGGTATCATAATGGCAGCCAGGAGGAAAACAAGCCCAGGGACGGGCTGGGCCAGTGTGGGTCACGGAGGCAGGGGGACAAGGACCCCAACTCTGGGCTTTGTCTTCCTGACCTGGGCGGCCTAGAAGTCCTGCCCTCGGACGGTGCTGTGCCCGGACGCGCATGTGCCGAGCGAGGAGTGGCCACGTGGGCTTTTTGGGGGTTTCCTCATTTCTTGGGTGAAGTCAGAGCCCCCCACGGGCTGTGAGTACACAAGGCACCCTCCAAGCATGAGCTTTGGGAGTGGGTGTGAGGGACCCTGATGGAGGGAAGTCCACTACAGGTAACAAAGCTCTTTCAGACGTCACCTCGTTCAGGGCTCACTGTCACCCTAGGAATAGTAAGACCTGGGACTCTGCAGGTCACATGGCAGAGCCAGGATTCAAACCTACATCTGCTGTTTTCAGTGCCCGAGCCTTCTGGAAAATGGATTAGGCTGGGCCTTGACTGCCCAGGCAGCTGTCAGGGCCCCAGCCCAGGAGGTGAGCTTCCCAGTCCCGATGCTTGTTCTAAACCTTCAGGATCCAAGACAGCACCATAAGCTGTCAAGAGGAGAGGGGCACCTGCCCTGTGCAGAGCCTGGCCCTGCCTCCACCCTCTGACCTCACTGCCAGGATTGTGCCTGCCTGTGCCAGGGCCACATTGCCAGGGCTGGGAGAGTGAAAACCCAATTCTAACTATGATGGCCAAGGAAAAGCAAAAGGCAAGACAAGCAGGGCAGGGCCAGCAAAAGGAGGAAGGGGAGAAGGGGGAGGAGGAGGAGGAAGAGGAAGAGAAAGAGGAGGAGGAGAAAGATAGGAAGAGGAGGAGGAGGAGAAGGAGAGGGGTGGGAAGCATTGGATTTCATTTCAAGCTGGAAATAGGTCTTTCATTAAAATAAGGAGAAAAATCTAATGATGATGATGATGGATGAAATTTTTGCTGAGCAGAATCTCAGACCTCAAAATAGTTCTAGTCACCACCCCCAACTTATCCACAGTTTTGCTTTCAGTTACCCATAGTCAACTGCAATCCCAAGATAGGTAGGTACAGTGCAGTAAGATACTGTGAGAGACAGAGACCACATTCACATAGCTTTTGTTGCAGTATGGTGTTATAATTGTTCTATTTTATTGTTAGCTATCATTGTTAATCTCACATTAAGTCTAATTTATAAATTAACCTTTATCACAGGTATGGATGTATAGGATAAAAAAAACATAGCATATGTGGGTTTGGTATTATCTGGGGTTTCAGGCAACCACTGTGTGTCTTGGAACGTATCCCCCAGAGATAACGGGGACTACTGTAACCCTATTTTGTGGATAAGAAACCTGAAGCACAGAGAGGGTGTGTGACTTGCTCAAAGCCACGCACCTGGGAAGCGGCTGAACTGGGATCCAAACTCAGACCTGTAGGACTTCAAATGAAGCATTCACTTGATAACAAGGGTAAGCCACACAACCCAGGCGCTCACTATGTCCTTGACCACCATTGTATAACTCTAGTCAAGTCCTCTCAACCCCAAACGCCTCAGTTTCTCCTTTCGAGATGTGAGGTGACCTTCTTGTCTCACTAGATGGGTACAAGTTCTTGGCAAATATAAAGATGATAAAATACTTTGAGGACAGAAGCGAAATTGAAACTATAATGTCCTCTTTGGAGCAGTTTCAACAGAACTACAGTAAGCATCCAATCTCCAAGCAAGAGGCAGTCATACATACACAGTAATTAAAATAATTCCAAACAGCGCCATTCATACCGAGAGCTCCACAATTAAGTCTTTAAAGTCCTTGGAAGAAGTCTGAGAATTGAACTTTTCTGATAGTGCTTACTGCCAGAGGACTTTGCTCCCTGAATTGCTTGAAGCAAGCACTGTTTAAAAAAAAAAAAATTTTTTTTTAACAAAGCCTGTTAATTGTATTTTTAAAAATTACTATAATAATCAAACCCTTCCATCAGAGATCTTATTTTATTATCAGATTATACCCATTTGGGCCTCAAAATTGTAGCTCTCTCCAAACACAAAAAGTACCCAGAACCAACAGCTTCTGGTTTCCTTACAGACAGACAGAAAGTCTTGCAAAGTGCTGCTGAGTAATTTGCCAGCACAATCTTATCTCTGACAGCTGCTTCAGAGGCTGACCCCGAGGAGGTCAACATTTTTCCACTAAGTCATGCTTTTTAATCATCTAGGCAGCAGAAAAATGAGAGGTTGCAACTGCAATTTGACGGGTGGGGAAGGCAGTGGAAAAAAGGACTTGAGTCAGACTTGCCAAGCACATGACAGGTAGGGTTGAGGCGGCAGGCCAGCCCGGCATGCTGCCTGCCTGCAGGAACTGTCAGGGAGTAAAGAACTGCCCCTGTTCCCAAAAGAAACTGCTTCTGGTTAAACCTCTTACCCCAAAGTGCTCCTTCTCTCTGTACTACAGAAAGGCAAAAACAAACACAAATCATTGTCCCTTCTCTCTGCGGCGCTCAGAGCCATTTCCCACCCTCAGCCCAGGCTAGGGCAGGTCTAGAAGCATCCACCGCCAGCTGTGATTCTCCCACCCCTACAGCTTCCTCCCTCTGCCAGCCCTGGACTCCACACCCAGCAGCCACATTGAGCTGCCAAAGCTGATGGCTGAAATGAATCGAATGGACACCAAGTGTTATTAGTCCATTCTCATGCTGCTATGAAGAAATCCCCAAGATTGGGTACTTTATAAAGAGGTTTTTTTTTTTTTTTTTGAGACGGAGTCTCGCTCTGTCACCCAGGCTGGAGTGCAGTGGCACCATCTCAGCTCACTGCAAGCTCCGCCTCCCGGGCTCACACCATTCTCCTGCCTTAGCCTCCTGAGTAGCTGGGATTACAGGCACCCACCACCAAGCCCGGCTAATTTTTCGTATTCTTTAGTAGAGACGGGGTTTCACCATGTTAGCCAGGATGGTCTCGATCTCCTGACCTTGTGATCCTCCCGCCTTGGCCTCCCAAAGTGCTGGGATTGCAGGCATGAACCACTGCGCCCAGCCTAAAGGAAAGAGGTTTAATTGCCTCACAGTTCCACATGGCTAGGAAGGCCTCAGGAAACTTACAATCATGGCGGAAGGGGAAGCAAACACATCCTTCTTCACAAGGTGGCAGGAAAGAGAAATGCCGAGCACAGGGAGAAAAGCCCCTTATAAAACCATCAGATCTCATGAGATCTCACTTACTATCATGATGAGAACAGTATGAGGGTAACTGCCCCCATGATTCAGTTACCTCCGATCAGGTCTCTCCCACAACACGAGGGGATTACGGGAACTAAAATTCAAGATGAGATCTGGGTGGGGACACAGCCAACCCATATCACCAAGTTCCATCCTTTGCAAATGGAATGAAGCCTCGACGTTCACACACACCATGAACCTTCCCAGGTCTTGCATGCCCCACAATGTAGAAAAGTAAGCACCATTCTTGTCTCCTTAAGCTCACCCTCAGGCCCAGGATTCTCTGCTCCAACAGCCTCTGCTGTTGGTGGGTCAAACAAATGCCCTGGGCTTCCCTGGACCATCCTGCTGCCTTCACCACCCTCATACTAAATCATCAATCCAACAAGGCAACCACTCACCACAAAGGGCCAAAGTTACTTAAATTGATGTTTATATTATATCACATATAAATTTCTGTTAATAAAAATTAAATAAAAAGGTTAGCTACCTTTCTTATTTTTTATTAGTTTTTTTTTTTTTTCTTGAGATAGGGTCTTGTTTTGTCACCCAGACTGAAGGGCAACGGCACAATCTCGGCTCTTTGCAGCCTCAACCTTTCAGGCTCAAGTGATCCTCCCACCTCAGCCTCCCAAAGTGCTGGGATTACAGGCATGAGTGCCTGGCCATGGTGAGGGTGAATTTTACAGGGGATACCTCTTCGGAGGCATCCTTTGCCTGGTGGCCGCCAGTCCCAACAAGCCCCGGCATTTGGGGAACTCAGATGAATTCACTTGAAAGGTCAAGGGAGCTTCAAGACTTTGTAGCAGGAAGAGATGGTCTGTAAGATAGTGGATTTTCTGGCTGTATAGATCAGTGCTGTCCAATAGAATGTTCTACGTATGGAAATGCTATCTGCGCTGTCCAAGACAGTAGCCACTTGCCATGTGCGACTATGGAGCACTTGAAAGGTGGCTAAAATTGGCCAGGCACAGGTGGCTCATGTCTGTAATCCTAGTACTTTGGGGGGCTGAGGTGGGAGAACTGCCTAAGCCTGGAAGGTTAAGGCTGCAACGAGCAGAGGCTGTGTGACTGCACTCCAGCCTGAGTGACGAAACAAGACCCTACCTCAAAAAAAAAAAAAAAAAAAAAAAAAATTCTACTGACAATAAAAAACAAGAATGTTGGCTAGAAGTTTATATTTTATTTAATTTTTATTAATAGAAATTTATATGTGATATAATATAAATATCAATTTAATGTAACCTTAACTGGCCCCGTGTGGCGAGTGGCTGCCTTGTTGGATAGATGATTTAGTACGCGGACTACGAAGGCAGCAGGATGTTCCAGGGAAGTCCAGGGCGTTTGTTTGACGGACTAACAGTGGAGGCTGTTGGACCAGAGAATCCTGGGCCTGAGGGTAAGCTTCTGGAGACCAGGAATTCCTCAGCAGGCTTCTTGCTTAGGCATAAAAGTTGCCAGTGAGCCAGTTCTCACCCAGTTCCTGTTTCGCCCATGGAGGAGAACTGAAAGGCAACACCAGGGCTTCAAAGGCCCCAAATTTGGGGAGCTGGCTATCAACTGTCTGCCTGCACGCCAGGTGACCTAAACCTGCCTGCCCCTGGGGTGGGAGAGGAGAGAGATGCCTGGCACCTGGCATGGAAAATGTGAGCAATTCTG
Source organism: Papio anubis (assembly GCF_008728515.1). Lineage (NCBI taxonomy): Eukaryota > Metazoa > Chordata > Mammalia > Primates > Cercopithecidae > Papio > Papio anubis. Next base: position 30,066,471 of record NC_044989.1, on the reverse strand, counting down.
GTCAGAGCCGCCCTCCCCTGAGTGTGCATCTCTCAGCCATCATCTCTGACAAACAACCTGAGCTGGCCACAAAGAGGCCGAGGGCTCTGCAAAGAGCCGAGAGATGCTAATAGGGAAAGCGGACACCAGCAGGTGGAGGAGATGAAAGGTGGTTAACAGGACACAAAGGGCTAATTACCAGCTCTGCAAGCTGAGACCTCCGGAGCCTGGACGTCTTGCTCTTTTTCTCAAGGGTGGAAAGAGGAAAGAGGAGGGCCGGGGGTGGAGAGGGAGGGGAGAGAGAGGGGAGAGAGCCCGAGATACATAACCAAGCTAGCTCCCTAAGGCACTGTGGACAAAACCACACAGTAAGCCTCTACCCTCTCTTGTTGCAGAGAAATAAGAAAAATCAGCCCAAACCCACTCAGGAAAATTGCTCTTCCCACAGGCAGACCACAGAGTCTGCAGGATCTGGCTTTTTCCTCGCCTCCATCTCTTATTATCTCTATGACCCTGGTCACATCATTTTATTGCCTCTGAGCCTCAGCTGCCTCCCGAGTAAAATGAGAAAACCGTTTCCACTTTACGATATGGTTGGCATGGTCACAGTGCTGTGCCTTGAGAGCCAACACAGTGCCTGACAGGCTCATCGAAGCGGTGGCCCATTCTCCTCCTCTATAATTTGGGTCAGTGCTAATGCTGATCTTGCAGGGCTTTGAGAGAATCAAATACAGGTATGTGTGAACATGCCCTGTAAACTCTACCTTCCTAATGATGGTTCTTACTAGGTAAAGCTGGGGTGGAGCATTTAGAGTGAAGAACCAAGGGGTCAACAGCTGTAGCTTGGGACAGGAGCAAATAGGCAGCACTCCTGAGCTTGTGCCCACAAATCCTAGGCCAAGTTCTTTGGAGAAATGGCTGCAACTTCATCACTTCCCTCCCCGTGCCTCTGTTTCCCCAGGGCATGGATTAGGCCTGCCAGAATGAAAACCATGCCCTTGTCACCACCCCACCCCTCACCAGAGGCCTTCCTCTTCTTCTACCTCTTCCTTCTACTTACTCCAGGGGCCTGCCCCTCAGCTTCCCAAAGTCTGGATTTCTTCTCCTGGAGAACAACAATGAACTGCCTTGTGTGTTCCTTCCTTCCTACGAGGGGCTGGCTTATAACAATGGGCAGATCTCTACCAGCATCCTGCTCTGCCAAGGGATGAATGAACAAGCAGCAGCTAATTCAAATAAAAAACACACCTGTTCTTTGCCCCCTAATAATGTGTGAAGGCAAGAAATTCAGTTTTTGAAATACTTGCCTCCTGCTATTTTATTATCATCATTATTATTATTTGCATTTTACTGGCTTTTCCACGTGGAATGTGGCTAATAAGAACAGAAAGAATTGTAGCAAAGGGCAGCAGGGCTACTAACTAGATGCAGGGAAGGAAGAATATTCTCAAGTCTCTACTCAGAGACTTGTCCACTCACTGTCCATCTTTAAGACTCTCATCTTCCTTAAATCTCCCCTGCACTGGGGTTACAGAACATCCACCTCACTCTATTCTGTCTTGTCCTGGTGCCTCTAATCCTATAGAGGACTTAAGCGAAGATTTAGGGCTTATAACAACTGCTGGACCTCCTTCCTTTGGATCAAAGATGCTTAAGCCTCCAGCCTTGAAACTTGAAAGAAAAGGAAATCCTTTGGATAAACACCATCTTTCATAAACATCTCTCGAACACACACCCATCCTGCGAGTCAGGAGTTCCAAATTCTAATTAATTGCACTAATTTCTCCTGCTAACTCTGGGCCCAGTGGAATGAGGAAGCTTCTGGAATGTTAGAGAATTTTTTCAAAGTTCTCTGGGGCAGTGAGAAAAGACTTGTTATCAGGCACAGATAACAAAAGACAGTTTTCAGGCACAGATGACTTCAAATATTCATGACTTTTTGACAGTATCATCACTACCTTCTTGAAAAAAGATTGGCCCCCTGTCACCTCCAGGCATCTGTGGGTGGCACATCCCTCTCTCTATCCTCCCTCCACTGGTACTACCCAAATGTCCCATGGTCACACCTCTCTCAGCTGCCATTTCTAACTATCCCCTCATTCTTTGTTTTGGAAACACAAATCTTGAATATTTAGCCTGTCCCATTGCCTTCCTTCCGTTTCTTGTCTGGTTCTCTTTCTAACCCCCACCACGTAGCTTCCAGAAACATCCCTGAGTGGAAACAAATCTCGAAGGCCTTCCTTGCAGTCCTGCCCCATGGCCTTCGCTCCACTTCCATTCCGTCTCTACCCATTCTGCAGTGCACTACCAGGACAACTCACTTTGTCCCCCCGACCCCCAAAATTTTTTTGCCCCACACAAGAAGTCTTGCTTGATAGTAGCTCTCATAAAAGAAGCTTGGAGATTTTAGTTGATCACAACTGCATCACTGAGGCTAACAACTGAAGCAAACAGGGCTATATTCCTAGAGGTATATGCCTTTCAATGAAACCATCCACGCTAACAGAGGAGCTGATGGCCCTGCTACCCTCTCATCAGGCATATCTATTTAGCCTAGGGCAGCCATTCTCCAAGCTCAATTGCCAAGATCCTTTCCGGAGCCTCCACGGAGGTAACATATTTGCATAGTACTACTAAAGATGTCCTTTGCCTTTTCCACAGTGTTAACACTTGCACTGAGGGTACAGAAAGCAACAGTGGAAGAAACTGCTGGCAGTTTGGCGAGAATTAACATAGTGGCAGCAAACCATACTTGGCATCATCAGTTGTTCCCCAGCTCACCCTCATGATTAAAAATGAAAGCAAGCAAACAAAAACAATTAATGCCCTTGACGAAGCAGTAAAAAGTAATTTGTATTAAATATTGACTCCACCACATGTCACTTATATATGTGGCACAGTGAAATGGACAGTCGGCCCACAACATTTCTGCTGCTGACGGAAGTACAAGAGCGGTCGCGAGGAAAGCGGTCATGTGACGGAGTTGCCAGCTGAACTAGCCACTCGTGCCATGGAGCACCATTCTTCTTGAAAGAATGACCAACAAATTGTAGTTATTCCAACTTGGGTATTTGGCAGACATTTTCTCAAAAATGGACAAAGTGAGCCTGTCAGTTAGAGGAAAATGGCTGACAGTATTCATCATCAATGATAAAAATAGAGCTTTCAAGTGAAAATTAGAATTTTGGAAAAGTTGTATCAGCCACCACAAGCTTGACAGCTTCCTAATGCTTGAGATCAGTGGAGACATTAAGAAATGTGATTTTATGATATCATATAATGAAACGAGTCAACATTTTGAAGACCTGCATAACTCAGTGAACCCATATTTTCCAAATGATCAGAGCATTACACTAAGCATGGGTAAAAGATGCACTCAAAGTGCAAAATAGACTAATTAATTTTAGTGTACAAAAAGGTCACTGATAAGATTTCAGATATCACATTGCCACTAACATTTAAGAAACTACCACTTGTTGGCTGGGCACAGTGTTTCATGTCTATAATCCCAGCACTTTGGGAGGCTGAGGTGGAAGGACTGCTTGAGGCCAGGATTTCAAGACAAGCCTGGGCAACAGAGTGAGACCCTATCTCTACAATTAAAAAAAAAAAAATAGCCAGGCATGGTTGCACATATCTATAGTCATAGGTACTTGGGGAGGCTGAGGCAGGAGAATTGCTTGAGTCCAGGAGTTGGAGGCTGCAGTGAGCTATGATCATGCCATTGCGCTTTAGCCTAGGTGACAGAACAAAACACTGTCAAAAAAAAGGAAGGAAGGAAGGAAGGAAACAAACTACTACTTGACTACTACTTGTTGAATTTTATGAAGTACCAAAGAAACAAATCTGCATAGACTAGATATCCTTCATTGACTTCAACCAACACATACTGCAACAGATTGACTGGAGAAGCACATGAAAGTCTAGCCTAGTCTTCTATTAAACTAGACATTAAACAGACATGCAAAAATGTAGAACAATGCCTCTCTTCTCACCAAACAATTTCTGTTTTGGAAAATATATTTTTTATTAAAAACTTTTATTTATATTAACATGTAACAGTTTTGTTACTCTAAATGAATAAATAAAAAATTTTGAAAATTCTGTTTTAATTTCTGAAACAGTAAATATCAAAAGATATAATCAAAACAAAAGACATAATCATGAACAAAAGCTCTTTGGGTGGTCCTAAATAACTTTTAAGAGTGTAAAAGGGACTGAGACCAAAAGGTTTGAGAATAGTTGGCCTGGAGAAATAATCCTCTCAGTAAGACGACTATGGGCCAGGTGCGGTGGCTCACGCCTGTAATCCTGGCACTTTAAGAGGTAAGGCGGGCAGATCACTTGAGGTCAAGAGTTTGAGACCAGCCTGGCCAACATGGTGAAACCTCGTCTCTACTAAAAATATGAAAATTAGCCAGGCATAGTGGTGCACGCTTTTGATTCCAGCTACTTGGGAGGCTGAGGCACAAGAATCCCTTGAACCTGGGATGCAGAGGTTGCAGTGAGCTGGGATCGTACCACTGCACTCCAGCCTGGGTGACGGAGTAAGATTCTGTCTCAAGAAAAAAAAAAAAAAGACTATGTAAGTCAAGGTTGAAAAACAACATATTTTAAAACTGGTAAAGATTTGACGGGAACATAAAAGGTGCCTTCTGATATCTGAAAGGCTGATAGGTAGGGAAAGAACAGGTTTTTGCTTTTGTTTTTTAAACTCCAACGGGCACATCTTAGGATGAGGATGGTGGATTTCATGTCATTATTCAGCTTCTAATAAACACAGTAAGGATTAGCTCTTTCACTTACAGACATGGAAATCAGGCCCAAGTAGGTGATGTGAGTTGCCTGAGATGACACAGGTAGCAGCAAACCAAGATTAGAAACCAGTTATCCGGATTCTTAGTCTGTAATCCCTCTGTGCTGAGAGGTTCTGGGCTCTGTGTCACAGTGTCCAAAGAATACCTGCGTGACCCGATGTCAGGCTACTGTAGAGACATTCCTTATCAAGGTGATAGGACCAAGCTCAAAGCTGCCCTCCCTTCTGAGGAGCTACAGTGCTATCGCTTTGATTCTAAAGAAAGTATACATATCCGTGGTTTCCAAACTTTTAGTGTAGTCCCCAACAGAATTCTGAACAACTCTGTCTCCTTTCACATCTTCTAAAACCCTGATATATTATAAATATTAACATTTTAAAACCAAATATACATCCCACTCTTTTAAACGTACTCAGTGGATTACAAATACCGTAAGAATTTAACAGCAACCATGACCTATTAAAAAACTCAAGAACAAGCTCTTAAGTCAAATCTTGTATTCTTACCTTCTCTACGTAAAACTGTATTTCCATTGTACTTCTCCACACAATTTTTTCTTAATGTCATATATTTTTATGTTTGAAAGTTTTTCATCATTAGCTTTTCATACTTCTCTACAATAAAAAGATGTATTTATGCATATACGTTGACATTTAAAAAAATGTCCTATGACCTTAAGGCTTTGTTAATTTACAAATTCTGGATTGGTTTATTGTAGCTATTAGTATATAACTGATCAACCAACATAGCACAAATAATTATTAAACACAAAGGTAAATTTTTATTGAGGTTTCTTTTATTTTCTGTTTGTTTGAGACAGGATCACACTTTTACCCAGGCTACAGTGTAGTGATGCGATCTTAGCTCACTGCAGCCTCCACCTCCTAGGCTCCAGCGATCCTCCCAACCCAGTCCCTCAAGTAGCTGGGACTACAGGTGCACGCCACCATGCCTGGCTTTTTTTTTTTTTTTTTGTATTTTTTTTGTAGAGATGGGGTTTCCCTGTGTTGCTCAGGCTGGTCTCAAACTCCTGAGCTCAAGCAATCCGCCCACCTCAGCCTCTCAAAGTGCTGGGATTATAAGTGTGAGCCACACATCCAGCTTTAATGAAGGTTTCTTACTGTGATAGTGAGTTGAATTGCGACAGGTTCTCTTGTAAAGGGGAAGAAGGGCAGTTTTGAAGGAAAGGTAGGACAAGGAAGCAGGTGAAGCTAGTCTTCAGGAAATGCAATTTGCAAAAAGCAAGAGAAGAAGGCTTAAGATGTGGAAATGGATTTCCTGAAAACCCTCCCTGCTGTCATGTCCTTTGGAAAGTGTCCGTGAACCCCAGGGGCAGCTGTCCTCCCATTTTAACATTTTGTTAAAATGTGAGGTAGTACAAGCATTATTAAGAAGTAATTTGGCATACAAATCTCTAACACTCAACTGCCAATAAAAACAGTCAGGAAGGTTCCTGATGCTTCAACTGTCATACCTGAGGGGCACATGACCAAAGAGATACAGATTTTAGAGGATCCTAAAAGGATTGTGCTGTGGAATTTCACACTCATTTGAGCTGGTATGTCTCAGCCTCATGACACCGCCTTCATCATTCCTGTTGTGTCCACATACATGTCTTAGTTTTCCTTCACTCATTTGTTTAAAACATCCTTGTTTAAAAATCTACCACTACATAATGGAAAACTCGTCTTACATTTTTCAAGCTGTCTGTATAACACCTAAATGAACTTTGTAAACCATCAGGAGTATGTGGACCCTGCCGGAGCCCTGGCCTGGGCTATGTGTTGTAAATCACCTAGACTCTTGGACAGTTGTTGGGTAGAAGGCCCTTCGACACTGGGTCCAAGACTTCCATTATGTTAAGATCTACTTTTAAGAGTCCAGCCCAGGCCAGGCATGGTGGCTCATGCCTATAATTCCAGCAATTTTGGGAGGCTGAGGCAGGTGGATCGATTGAGGTCAGGAGTTCGAAACCAGCCTGGCCAACATGGAGAAACCTGTCTCTACTAAAAATGCAAAAACTAGTCAGGCATGCAGTGGGTGCCTGTAATCCCAGCTACTCAGGGGACCGAGGCAGGAAAATCACTTGAACCAGGGAGGCAGAGGTTGCAGTGAGTCGAGATCGTGTCACTGCACTCAAGCCCGGGCGACAGAGCAAGACTCCATCTCAAAAAAAAAAAAAAAAAAAAAAAGAGTCCAACCCATCCTTAATTCCAGGGAAGGAGTATTCCTCAACCATGAGTTATCCATGAGCCAGATCTGGAACCCCAGGAAAGCCAAGTTGGTTCAGAGACAAGGCATGCATCTGGTGAACCTTCTTGGGTCTCCAGAACAATGTAATTTTACATGGTTTACACAATGCTCAATGTCATTAATAGAATAAAGGAGACAAGCTGAGCAATTGCTGACCCACGTACATTTTTAATCCACAGAGGGGCCGGGCGCGGTGGCTCAAGCCTGTAATCCCAGCACTTTGGGAGGCCGAGACGGGCAGATCATGAGGTCAGGAGATCGAGACCATCCTGGCTAACACGGTGAAACCCCGTCTCTACTAAAAAATACAAAACCTAGCCGGGCGAGGTGGCAGGCGCCTGTAGTCCCAGCTACTCGGGAGGCTGAGGCAGGAGAATGGCGTAAACCCGGGAGGCGGAGCTTGCAGTGAGCTGAGATCCGGCCACTGACTCCAGCCTGGGCGACAGAGAGAGACTCCGTCTCAAAAAAAAAAAAAAAAATCCACAGAGGGTGTCAGTGTACCTACTATGGGACAAGAATATGATCACGAGCTATTTTGCAATGCTGGCTAAATGTTGCTTGAACATCATCAACCGTTATCATCACGCTTGAAGTAAGTTATTAACAAACAATAGGAAGATGTACAATATCTCCTAAACACTTTAAAATAGCCAAATATCTTTCTGACTCTATCCAAAAAGCTCTACCATTATCCCGTCTTTATAGATGTTCTACCCTGGAGATTCTATTTGCTAGAGCTTTCGATGCTGGGAGTTTATATTTTGATAAACTCTTTGATGTTTTCTGTTTTTAAGGTAACATATAATCAGGAGGCTTAATGATGCTGAATCTCTTTGAATCAGTAATTCTACTTCCAGGAACTTATGCCAAAGAAACGAATCAGACCTGTGCAGAGATTTCTGTAAAATGATGTTCAGAATAGTGTTCTTTGTAAGAACATAATATGCCACAACGTAAATATTCAGCATTAAGAAATGTTACATAACAGAATTTTACAAAGAAAACCAAATGACAAGAACACAGTCACGATATTATATTAAGTGAAAAAGGGATCCACTACAGCATGTACAGTACGGTCTCAATTTTATTTTTTAACTATAAGTGCATAGAAAAATACTGAAAGTAAACATACCAAAATGTTTCAGTGGTAGAAATATGGGTGTGGATTTTTTTCTCTTCACATGTCTCTGTATTTTCCTAAATTTCTATAAAGAATAAATATTGGCCAGGCGTGGTGGCTCACGCCTGTAATCCCAGCACTTCGGAGGCTGAGGCGGGCGGATCACTTGAGGTCAGGAGTTTGAGACCAGCCTGGCCAACATGGCAAAACCTCGTCTCTACTAAAAATACAAAAACTAGCCGGGCGTCGTGGCACATGACTATAATCTCAGCTACTCGGGAGGCTGAGGCAGGAGAATCACTTGAACCCGGGAGGCAGAGGTTGCAGTGAGCCGAGATTGCACCACTGTACTCCAGCCCGGGCCACAGAGTGAGACTCCATCTCAAAAAAAAAAAAAGAACAAATATTACCTTTATAATAATAACATACATGTAACAGTATATATACACAATCATACTTTTACCTTTTTTCAAGAAATCCTATTCCACAGACTCGATTCTAAGGAAACAGTATAAAGTATGAACAAAGATTTATAAAAAATTGTATATAAATTTTTATATACATATTTGCATATTTATAAGAGAAAATATATGTAACCTAAACATTTCAACAATTGAATGATAAATTATGTTTTAACTTTATGATATATTATACAGTTATTAAAAATGATAGCTTGGAATATTTTTAAGATAAATTATCATGATATAGTGCTAATGACTTAGATGCCATTAAGTAAAGCAGCAAAATACAACAATGTGTGATCCTGGCTACATAAAAACGTAAGTGCACTGGGAAAGAAGGCAAAGATGCTAAATTGTTAACCATTGTGATTTATGCATGGTGAAATTGTGGTGACTGTAAAACAAAAAAGTTTAAGAAAGAAAATAGGTCGGGTGCGGTGGCTCCTGCCTGTAATCCTGGCACTTTGGGAGGCTGAGGCGGGAGGATCACTTGAGGGCAGGAATTCGAGACCAGCCTGGCCAACATTGTGAAACCCCATCTCTACTCATAAAAATACAAAAATTAGCCCAACATGGTGGCACACACTTGTAGTCCCACCTACTCGAGAGGCTGAGGCAGGAGATTCCCTTGAACCTGGGAGGTGGAGGTTGCAGTGAGTGGAGATTGCGCCATTGTATTTCAGCCTGGGCAACAAGAGCAAAATTCCATCTCAAAAAAAAAAAAAAAAAAAGAAAGAAAGAAAGGAAGAAAATAAAAACAAAAATTCCATAATGAGTATATGTTTCTTTTAAAATTGGAAAAGTAAGCATAAAAAGAATAAAATACATATTTTATCAATAAAAATATGAAATTGCCAACAAAGAGGGAAAGGGAAGGAAAAATTTCCTATAATTAAAACGCTAATCTAAAACAACCACTTATTAGCCCCCATCTGCCCTTACAGTTGTGTGTGTGAATGTGTGTGTTGGTGGATGTGGGCTGGCACCACTGCCTATATCCATGGGGATAAGTGGCTGACCTCAAGGCCACCTACTAAATTAGGGCTTGTATGCAGGGCTACATCTAGTGAAAATGCTGAGAAATTGGGAAAGCCAAGGATAGCTCTTAAATCCAGTTTGAACAAGTGCTTTAAGCTCTCCTAAGAAAAGGTGGAAGATGAATTCATGATATATTTTAAATTCTGTTTGGGAACCACCAAATCAAGTTAGGAGAAAGTCAGGCTTAGACACCAACTATATCTGTACTGAAATTTATGAGTGCCCTCTTTGCTCAGACCAATTCTATTTTATGTGAGAAATCCAGAACTTTCCTTCCCATTGGTTCAAATAAAATTCCTGGCTGAGAGGCAAGGAGTGGATGAGTTTCAGCTAAATGCTTGGGGTCTCTTCCACACAGTTTACCTAAATAAGCTACTGCCGGTGCGAGGCAATTAAGTCCACCAGAAAGGGGGCTTCAGGGGGCTCCCAAAGTTTCCTTGAGGTTAAAATGCTAGCTTGAAAACAGTTTGGAGAAAGCTTTGGGTAAATTTAAATTGTTTTTCAAGATGGGCCTGTGTAATAAGGGGCCCTCCCTCAGCCCAGGAAGGAAGCAGAGGATTTGATGTGCTGATAACAACGCCTTCCTGAGCTGCGCTTGAGGACAAGGGAAGGGCAGGTGGCGAGGTGAGAGGCAGGCAGAGGCAGCACAGAAGCTACTAGACTGGGAAGGAATGAAGCCCCAGCAAGTCTAAGCCCTGTGTGAATGAGGGCCTGTCTTCATATCCTCTGAGGATTACTTCAGGACTCAGGCCTGCAAGATCATTTCAGGACATTTACTAGACACCCAGGAATAGCTCTTGGCTACAGTCACAACATTCGCCACCCAAACTCATCCCTTTCCCTAACAGTACCATCCTTTCTGTCCAACGTGGGAGACCGGGCCTACTGAGAGAAAATGCTGATCCTATAAAAACTGGCTTCCTGAGACTGCCAAGATAAAAGGATTCTCAGTGCAGGACGGGGAGAGAGGAAGGGCCGATCCATCATCCAGGCTCATTCAGCAACTATTTGTAGGACACTGTGCCCAGCGTCTTAGAAACAAAGAGCAGTCTAAGACACAGCACCTGGCTCAGCAGAGAGATGAACACATAACCTCTTGGAGAGAGAGGTATCAGGCCCAACACAGGCCCCTTGAGAGGAGGCTGGGATGTATGGCTCTAGTATGCAACGTGTTGGCTGGGAAAGTGAAGAAAGCTTGTTCTCTCCCTGGCCAGGCTACAGACTCACTGTTGTGACCAGGGGGCTCATGGGGGCCAGGAGGAAAGCCCCATGGGTGTAATTCCAGCCGTCTGCAGGGTAGTGTAAGAGGAAAGGTGATGGATCCTCACACAAAGTAGACTTGCTCTGAACAAGGTGAACAATGACTCACATAGAGGCAGAATGTGCAGACACGGGCCCAGTGCCACCCAGAGAAATATATGATTTGTGCTTTTGAGACCAGTGGCCCTAACTGCCTGTCCTACATCCCATTCCTACGATTTTTATCAAGGAGAGAGGCGGGTGGAGGGAGTAGGGATAGGAGAAAAGAAAGTTGTTGCAATTCCAGGAACATGTGTCCGTGGCTGGATGCCTCCTGCCAAATGTTTTGGAATTTTAGCTCTATGTCTCTCCAGGGACTACTGAGGCCTTTTAAGTCTGACATTGTGAAAGATGTTTCCTGGCGACCATGGGACTTGCGTGTAGCTGCTCAGCAGCGCCTCCCAAACTCTTGAGGACATGTGGGGTACTACAGCTGGGAGTAACCAATGAGACAGAGGTAATGAGGAGGCAGATAGAGTGGACGCGTTATGCCCAGAATGGCCTCGTGAGCTGGTGGGGGACAGAGGCCACAGACCAGAAACCTTCTCAAGGGCTTAACCCGCCACCTGTTTCCACACACACATTCCACCCAGGTAGAACCGGTAGAGTGAAGCCAGGCTCAGGAGGTCTCCATCAAGAGAGGCTCAGCAGAGATGTGAGCAAAGAGAAGGGGTTTCCGAGCTACCGCCTAACTTCAGCGATGAAATTGAGCCTGTTCTTTGAGAGACGAGTTGCTGCTTCTGACAAAGAGTGGGAAGGGCCAACATGGAGAGACCTCGTCTCTACTAAAAATACAAAAAATTAGCCGGGCGTGGTGGCACACTCCTGTAGTCCCAGCTACTCGGGAGGCTGAGGCAGGAGAATCGCTTGAACCCAGGAGGTGGAGGTTGTAGTGAGCAGAGATCGCGCCACTGCACTCCAGCCTGGGCGACAGAGCAAGACTCCATCTCAAAAAAAAAAAAAAAAAAAAAAAAAAAAAGAGTGGGGAGGAGGGAGGAGTGAGAGAAATGAGGTGGCTATTTCTGGACCTGAGAGATAAAGGGGCAAGAGATCCTGTGCCGGGAGAGGCTGGCCGTCCACCCTCAGTGGTCCTTCAGACCACTCCTCAATGCAGGGCCATAGCTGAGGCTCTCAAACTGCACGAGGCAAATACTAAGGCTGAGGCAAGAGAGATCAGCCCCCTAGCCTGCTCTTCCCTACCACAGAAAGCACCAGGACATCACTCCCTCCCACGTGGGAATGCAGGAAGCTCTCAGCTCTGTTTATCAAAGGGAATGAGTGGTGCACACCAGCACTGTGCTGTGTGAAGAAATCGCTCCTCCTGGCTTCCTCCCTCCCAGAGCATCCTCCCTCGCTGCCCTGAGGAGGGGAGCCCGATGCTTGCCTGACTGACGGATGTCAAATGGAGGGGGATGTGACCAAGAATAAAAGCAGAAGGAATCAAAGGGCAGCCAGGAAGGGATGTTGCTGATTAAAGAAGCTTAAAGAGCCTGGGGAGGGATAATGTGCTCAGACTTTGGTCCAGGTGCTTTAGAAGGAACAGTTTTAAATGAAAACCAAGGAGCCACATCTGTATCTAGACCTTAGCTGGGGTGATGAAACTCTAGAAGCCTTGGCTGCTGTGCTGAGGAAGTTAGAGTAGCAAGGCCAGGGTCCCAGTGCCCTCGGGTGGAGGCAGTGTGGGTGCTCACAGGTAAACTCCCAGGACCCTTCCCCAGACAAAGCCCAGGCCAATTCGGGCACAGCATTGAAGGAGACCCAGTTGCAGAGGCATTCCCCAACACCATATTTTTAAGAGTCCCTGGAGACAAGGAAGCAGCCGCTGACTTGCTTCCTTGAATTAGGGTGAGGAAGAAGGCACCGGGGCAGCAGAAATTCCTGTTCCACAGGCTGGATGGAGGTGGGGAGGGAGCTGCTGCCATCAGGGAAATCAACATCCTGCTGGAGAGCCTCCCACTCAGCTGGTTAGCTGGCCGCCACCCACAGCCCGCCTGCCCAAAATGTACTCACACTTTCTAGTAACCATTTACTCACCCACCCCACAGGGTGTCACAATTCATGTCAAGTGAATGTGCACACGTGGATTTCCCTTACTGAACTGCCTCTCCAAACGAATGTTACTACAAAACAAGGCACCAGCCCGCAACACAGCCCTAACTGCCCCAGGACAGCAGCTAGGGCTTCCTTGAATCTTTCAGGGGAATAAAAGGGCATCTCTCTGAAACCTTGGTAGGCATGAGCCTGAGCAGGCCCTTTCCAGAAGCTAAGGCAGAAGAGAAGGTGGCCAGCTTTAGAATCACGAGACTCCACTTTATGGAAATAATCACCGCCCACTTATAGCATTTAGGCACCTTGGGTGGGGGTGGGGTACAAAGATGAAGATAAGTCCTCCCTTGCCTTCGAGGACCTAGGCAAAGAGAAGGTAAAGCAGAACCCATATCCTTGAAGCAGCGCGGCATCATTGGTAAGTATAGAATGCCACAGGCATTAAAAGAAAGGTCACATCTGGTACAGAGAAATCAGGAAAGCTTCATTCTCGGTAGATCTGCAAGGTAGGGAAGTGACTGACGAAGTCCAACGTGCCATTTATTTGATGACTTTGTTTTCAAGGTCAAATCACAAGCCTGAGATCCTATTTCATCTGCCAAGTCTGGACTGATGTCTCCTTCCCATTCTCAGTTCCTTAGAAAAGCAGGTCTCCGTAAAAGTCACGTACTATTATTATCCTTAGGAGGAACGCCAAGAACAGAGCTCCGAGATCTGCCCCCAGCCCTGAGCTGAGCCGGAAAAGGCACAGGGAAGGGGCTCCAGCCAAGTGCCAGTCCCAGCCAATCCTCAGAGCTCTGGTGGGAATGTGTCTAATTGGATGGCACTAGCTTTGAGTGGGCGCAGAGAATATCTGTCACACAGCAATTGTCAGACCAGCTCACTGCACAGCCCTGCCCCCGGCATAAACAGGGGCGAGCCCAGGGGTGTCTGAAGGTATAAGAACATTACCTTAGAGATGGAGCTGCCCTCTCAAAGTCCTAATTTTCTTTCAAAGCCCAGCCCCAGTCTGCCCTCCCTCTGATTCTGTCAGTTGGATTTCATTGTTGCTGTCAATGCCTGGACTCACTGTAGCTTCTGTATGTCCCACACCTGGACTGACTGCACCACCTGTGTTCCAGATGTTTATGTAGATGCTGGGTTCTTACAAGGGTCCTGGACCCTGGGCACGGAGGCCAGCACAGCAGGTTGCACAGGGAAAGTGCCCCTAAATATTGCAAGGTTAAATACTACAATCTCCCTTTCCTCTTCACCAGGCAACCATGAGACCTTTCTGAAATCAGAAAAGTTGTGAAAAATTGTGACCAGAGTGCTTTGAAGTTCCAAGTAAGATATTTTGGAACTGGGGAGTGGTCCCCATTAAGGCAGCAGACACATTTCCTGGGAGGGGGCTCTGAGAACTGGGCCCTCAGTCCAGCACCACGAGGGAAGATTTGAGGATCCTTTGCTCAGGCATTGCCAAGATGTGTCAGGCACCCAGAGGCGATTTTATTTTCCTCCTGCCCTTGCAGCCCCAGTGTGGCCTTCCTCCCCCAGCTCCTTCCTCCCTCATCACCTGCCCTGAGTCTCAGGTCCTGCAGAATGGCCTGAAGGACTTGAAGCATTGAGAAAACTGCCCTATAGGGCCTGGCCGTTTATCCTGGGATGTGTTTAAAAGGAAAATATGAAAAGTACACACAAGACGAACAGATGACTGCATTTGGAAAGGTTCTGTGATGGAAATCTAAAAACCCAGAACCGAAAGACAACCTCACCTGTAACCACAGAGATTCAGTCTGACTCAGGGGCTTGGAAACTGCTACCCAAAACCCCCTGGCTGGGCCAGGAAACTTCTACCCCTCCCACCAGGTTGGGGGGCCCTCAATTGTATTCCTCAGATCCACTCTGGGGGAGGAGGGTAGAAAAGTCAAACGGTAGGAAAGAGAGTTCCCCCTTGCCCCATACACCCCCTTCAGGCTAATGGCTACTTATTTCCAGTCAGCAAGACTGCCAACACAGACAAAACAAAGGGGCCTCCTTAGTCTCCCAAGTGTGTCTGAAGTCATGTGAGCCTGCCTGAGCTTTTAGCTTGGTTCTATCTGATTACTCTCCCTCCATGGCACCCACTCTGGCTCCCTGGCTTTCTATTTGTTTTGTTTTGTTTTTTTAATTTACAAAATAAATGTCCCTGGAATAGTTCTCAGGAATGACCAGCCAGAGTCAACCTAGACCCTAGTGGAACCAAGCCATGGTGTGGATAAACAATACATCAGAAGGACAAGGCTCTGGGGTTAGACAGACTCCAGTCACTGACTCAGGCTGAGCCATTTCCTCATCTGTGAACAGGGTGAGGATCCCCACCTGGGAGCCGTTGTGAGGTGTGAGCAAGGTAGCGTCTGTAGAGTACTTGGTGTGCAGTGGCCATACCTTCATGTCTGTAGCATGGACCCATCACACTCCCTTTCGACTTCCCTGGGCTGGCCATCCTACACAACTTCCCTAGCCCCAAGGTCTTCCTTAAGAACAGACTCCTCCCTCTCCCCAGTTTAACAACATAGGAACTCTCCTCCAAAGCCCTAAACCAGCTCATAGCCCAGAGGGAACTGCAGGTGCTCCACGGCCCCGCCCCCCCATCCCAGGGGCAGTAGAGAGGCAGCAGGGCAAGCCACAGAAGAGGGCTGGGGTGAGAGTCCAGAGGGCTCACTCCGGTCCCTTTTTGTGGTCCTTGTGCATTTTGGATCCACCAGACAGGATGATCTCCAAGCAAGATCCCAGCAATAACATCCCTGAGCTAGCCTCCCTTTGGGAAAATCTCTTCCTCTCTAAGTGGTTTGAATGTTAACTCTGAATCAACAGGTCAACAATCAGCCCAAGGAAGAAAGCAGCATTGGACATGGCTATCCCCACCAGACCACCCTTCTGCAGAAGCCCCCGACAGCAATGCTTCTACTACCCCAGGCATGGCTGGGAAGGAAAGTTCTGGTCTCAATCGACTACACAAATCACTTGCTCCTTTGCTGCGGTGAATGGGAAAGTTCACAGAGCCAGTAGGGTTAATTCATCACAATGGCTAATGCTTCCTGAGCCCTTATCTGTCCCAGACTACGAATGCCTTCTACACATCCACTGGTCACCGTCATGGTGAATCTTTACCGCAATCTTAGGAGATAAGAACGATGTCGTCCCATTTTACAGATGAAGAAACTGAGGCTTACTGGCATTAGGGGACTCTGCCACAGTCCATGGCTCTTACAAGTGACACTGGGATGCAAAACCAAGTCTGTCCCCACCCCCAACAAAAGCCACTAGGCTCTAAAGAGTCAAGAGGGAAGCCAGGACTTACTCACCTGGTAGGAAAGTCCATCCTTGCGGGGGCTGAGGCCGATCTCCTCCATGGGCTGGGTGTTCATCATCACCTCAGTCATCTCGGCCGATCTCAGATAGTCGGGGCTGCCAAGAAACCCAGACCAAAAGTCAACAAACATATGCACTTTCACATTCCTAACTCTTCATGCATTCACTGCTATGGGATCAGGGGACTGTCTGGAGACAGGAAGAGAGGTGTTCAAAACAGAACTTGCAGAAAAACAAGCTCACACCCTGAGGAAGTGCCTTGCAAGCCCACAGCCCCAGGGCTCAGCCCCAACAGACAAAGCTCATTGTCTGCAGACCTCTCAGGCAAACCTCTTCTCTCCTCTCTTATACTCTAGTCCCCACTGGCACAGAGGGACCCCGAATGTTTCTTCAAATGACAGAACTAGAGAAACCAAAACAATAGGTAGCTGAGTCCATCTGTCTATATTAAAACCAATTCAACCACATCTCCCTTCACCTCTCCAACTAAGAATAAAAATAATCCTCACATGAATTTTCCAAAGGGGAACTCTATATATTATTATTACATAATAGCAATAACAGGTCAACTGGAGGGAAACAAAGTCCAATCATACAGCTTTCCTAAATTTCTGTCTCTCTGGTGCTCCTTTTGGCAAAATGCTCCACTTAAAGCCCCAAGGGGTCAGCTTTTCTGCAAGTTTCACATCTGCCATCCAACCCCTTTCTCTAGCCCCAGACACAGCAGCTGCTTGCTCGCAGCTTGAAAAACATCCCCTGGATTAAAAGCCTTAAGGATACCCGACTCTGATTGCAAAGGAAATTTCCAGAGGGGCCAAGTTGGCCCACCGATGGCTGACATGTAAAAGTGCCTTGTACTCTCTAAGCAGGATACGAATATTCCGTTATCCTTGCACAAGCTCTGGGCACATATAGGATCCTGTGCACATAATGCTGAACATAAGCACCAAATCCAGGTACCTGCTACACAGCAGCCAATGCTTTCCAGCACCGTGCCTGTGCACACGGTTTAAAACAAAAATGTTTTTTTGTTTTGAGGGGGGATATCTAAGGAAACAGGGGTACCAGATTCCTCTTCAATTGTATGGTTAGAAACAGAAACAATAGGTTCTAGGCTCTGCCCCTCAAGAGCTGTGTGATCTTGAACAAGTCCTGTAACTTCTCTGAGCCACAAGTGTCCTGTTTGTCTGTTACTCTGATGCTAACAGTGCATACTTCACAGTTAGGTTAAGGGTTAATGTCTGCACAAAAGCATTGCAAGCTACAAAGTGCTAATCGATGAAATAATCTTAAATCTTAATTTCCCATAATACTTCTAATGGGCCCAAGCACCCACCTTGGTAAATTTTGAGCAGCCAAAGGCACAAAGCCTCTAACAGCCTTTAAAGCCTCACGTATAATAAGGCACCTAGGGAGAGGCAAGGGAGGGGCACCCACAAGAAGGGTACACAAGCCTCGGGGTGGGGGAACTTGAACTGTTGAGAGAGGGAAGTTCAGTCCCCTCTCTAAACACTGACAGGCTGGGATGGGGGCGGGGAGACTAAGAAGATGCGGGGCTTTGGGGCCAAGTTTAGGTTCGGGAGCTGGCCCCTGCAAAGGCAGTTTCCTCCCGGGTCCTGGAAAGGCTGTTGGCGACCTCCAAAGAAAGGAGCCAGAAGAGCGCCCACAGGGCGAAGAGCCTGACGTAGGGGCGGCTCTTCTTCGCTCGGGGCTGTGGCGCCGGCCCGAAAAGTTGAAGCGAGAAGCATGAACTTTCCGCTTCCTGAGCCAGGCCGGACCCCGCCGAGGCTTGCGCCGGGTTTCCCTTCGCTCAGCGCCTGCCAGAGACATGGGGCCGAGCTCCCCACGTCCGCACCTGAGAGCGCGCTCCGGGGCCGCCAGCGCTCGCCCCCGGCCGCTTCTCGTCTAACCCAGCGCAGGAAGGAAGAAACCGCCGGCAAGGAAGTCC
Source organism: Papio anubis (assembly GCF_008728515.1). NCBI lineage: Eukaryota > Metazoa > Chordata > Mammalia > Primates > Cercopithecidae > Papio > Papio anubis. The sequence continues at coordinate 30,048,177 of NC_044989.1, read as the reverse complement.
CAGCAGCCAGGGGCCTGCCTCTCTCTGCAGCCCTCCCGGCTCCGATCCCTAGTCCGGGGCAAACCTCCGACGCCCCGCGCCCGTCCCGGGCTCCTTCCCCCACAGCACGGCGAAGGCGGCTCCTCCCAGTCCCGATCCCCACCACTGTGCGTCGGTTTTTAGAGGCCACGGAGAGGGCAGGGGTTGAGAGGCTGCAGTGTGTGCCCTGCTGCTTGTGGCTTTAGTGGGGTTATGTGTGGGGAGAGCGTTTCCCGCCCCCCACCCCCCGGAGCTCTGCAAACCCGGCGGCTGCACCAGCTCAGCCCCGCTGCAGCCGGCCTCGACGTTGAGACTTGCATGCAAACAAAAAGAAAAAGAGGAGGGGCCCGGGAAGAGCAGGAGCCCCCCTGCGCCAAGCGGGGCGCGCGCCTCCTGCAGCTCTCCGCATAGGGGGGTTTCACCGGGGGGGGGATTCACACGTGACCCCTGGCTCCCCCGCCAACCAATACAAACCCTCCGGCCGTCACTTGGGTGAGGGCTCCGAGTTCACGTCCTTTGTCTGGATGTTCTCAGCACCCCCTCCCCCCACCCCCACCTTTGCAACCTTGATGTTGACTCCTGCGCGGGCTCGGGCGGCGGGTTAGCGCTGAGCGACCGCGCCGCCGGCTACCCTCGCACCCGGAGCCGGCACGAAGCAGGCGCCCGGACCCGCAGCCACCGCCGCCAGACGGACGCCCGCCGCAGGCGCAGGGTACTCACCAGTGAATGGGGAAATATATAGACATGAAGTCCTAGGGCAGGCTGACACACGCCCCTGTGATTTAAAAACGGTCCCTGCGTCCCGAGTGAGGATGACACGGGCGCAGACAGGCACGGCAGGCGGCCTAGTGCGGGCACCTGGCGCTCGCCGTCCGCCTTCCCAGGACAGCCCCACGGCCAGCAGCGTCTGCAAGGCGCACACAACTCCCCGCTCTCCACCGAGCTCTCAACCCCACAAAGAACCCGGGAAGCCGTATTTATAGGGGCCGGGGCGGGGCTTGGCCCCGAGAGGCCCCGCCCTCCCTCGCCCACTCCTGGAATAACGTCACCAAAATCATGAATGGCTTCAGCGCTGGCGGCGGCTCGGGGGCGCGCTCGGCTCTGCTCCCGGGGCCGTGGTTCGCTGCGGCTCCGAGCCCGGCCCCCTCCCGCGGCTCTCCCACGCGCACACGGGCTCACTCACACCAGCCCGGACTCCGCGTCCGCACCAGCCCGGACTCCGCGTACGCGCCGCTGCCCCCTCACAACCCCCTCCGCGTACATCCCGGACTCTAGCGCGGCGGAGTGGGCGCGAGGAGGGCGCGGGGGCAGCTCCGGACGTGACCGCTTGGCGGCCGCGCTGCGCCGGGGTAGGGCGCCCGCCACTCCTCCACCCCGGCCACCGGCGCCAGCGTCCTCCTTCCCATCCACTGGTTGTCCCCCAGCCCGCACCTCGGGACCCCTCTGAAGCGTTTGTTCCCCCGACTAGGCCTCTCCCTGGAATCCTCGCCCCCAGCCTTGCGATCAGCGCGGGTAAACAAGAGCATGGTTAAAGAAGAAGCGGTGGGAAGGTGGGAGAGACGCGGAGCCGGGGGATCGAGTGCCCACGGGGCGCGTTGGCTTGCGAAGGGCTGGTCTGCAGCCCTGAGTTCTGTGGAAGGTTTTATTTGTGGGAGCAAGGATGTGGTGTCGTCCTGGGTAGGGTTTTTCCATTGCAGATACACACACACGTACGCACGGTCCGCAGCGGGGGCAGAGGGTGCGGGCGGGCGGTGTGCGCGCCGTCCCCCATCCTTGACTCCCACGTCTCCTCCGAGGAGTCGCTCATGACAGCAGAAACAAAGAGCTTTAGCCGAACGCCTCCCACACTGCCCAGGAATTGCAGCTCCGGGCGTCTGTCCAGGAAGGCAAAGCTGCGCAGCCCCCCAGAGCCACATGATGGGAGTCTCACTCCGGACCCAGCGCTGCCCCTCTGTGGCCTTCCGCTTCAATTACGCCTGTAAAATGGCTTTAGAACCCTGACCTACCCGTGTATAGGGGCTAGGGAAAGGGGGCGCGGGGCGATCAAAAACTAAGCAAAATTAAATCGGCTTTGAAGTTAATCAGCTCTTTAAAAGAAAGGCAGTGAGTGTACTGAATCCCTATATAGGTGCTTGAAAGTGGAAACGCATAGCTTATCTCAGGCAAAAGAATGACAGAATTAATGGTGAGGGTTCAAGAGGGGTAGGACCCTGAAGGAAGCCAGGAGAGAAGACCCTCATAATTTTCATCAGTCCCCTCAAAACCAACCCAAACAAAAATTATAAGAATTGATGAGAATAATTTATTTAAAAATAACTGGGCTATTTTCAATCACGTATATGCTTATATGTACAGCCTGAGTAAAAATAGTGTGCTTCCTATGAAAACACAGCTTCATGACAAGCCCCTGGCTGCCTGCTCCAACCAGAGAAATTCCCCCACCTCCCAAGCTAACCGCATTCTCTTCCTCTGGGGGTGGTGCCTGATGGAGGTGCTAATCGGGAGATGCTGCAGGACAGGGGTTATTGTTGGTGTCCTGCACAGAGGGTGGGGAAGCTTCTCAGTGTCACTGGCCAGGTGGGACACATTGTCATCTAGGCAGCCACAAGAGAAGCCAGTGCTTCGAGAGCTAGTTTCCAGGCTGAGACTTCCTGGCACTTGGAGGAAAATGTCTGGACTAGACCCCGGGTGGGCAGGATGGAGCCTTCTGCCATTTCTTCCCAGTAGCAATCTCTGGTGAGGCTGGGATCAAGGACTGTCTCGGCATTTTTACACATAACACACATACTTTACGTGTTTATGATTATTGCCATGTGAAGCTTTCAAAACTCGGAAAGCTATTTCCCCCCCTCCCCATTTCCCAAATATCTAAATGTTGAAATGGCCTTATTTTGGAGAAGAGGGTGGGGAGTAAGGCCTCCACCAGCTGTTATGTGGCCTCTGGAAAAATCCTGTATATTGGAGTGCATTGAGGGAATTACCTGAGGCCTACGCTTTGGGAAACTTATTAATGCCCATTTTAGCTAAAGTTCATCTCTGTCAGTAAGTTAAAGTAGAAAATAAGCCTGGAGTTGTGATCCCAGGTCTACATTTTCTGTTTCTCCTCTGGAATCACAGTGACACATCCATTCATTTGAAAATATGGCAGGCAGCTGGGCATGGTGGCTCACACCTGGTAATCCCAGCACTTTGGGAGGCCGAGGCAGGTGAATCACCTGAGGTCAGGAGTTGGAGACCAACCTGGCCAACATGGTGAAACCCCGTCTCTACTAAAAATACAAAAATTAGCTGGGCATGGTGGCAGGGGCCTATAATCCCAGCTACTTGGGAGTCTGAGGCAGGAGAATCGCTTGATCCTGGGAGGCAGAGGTTGCAGTGAGCTGCAATTGTGCACTCCAGCCTGGGCGACAAAAGTGAGACTCCGTCTCAAAAAAAAACAAAAGAAAAGAAAATATGGGACGCATGGTGCTAAGCTTTGATGCAACCATGACTAGCATGCCGTTTCTCAATTATTCTAGTCTATATGATGCCTTGCATGTTTGTTGTTGTTGTTGTTGTTGTTGTTTTTGAAGCATTTCATTGTCTTGGCTTTCAAAAGAATGTATTAAAGTTAACATAGCACAATTTACGGTCCTCAGTTCACAGATATGTAAACTGAGGCCAAAATAAATTAGGAGGCTTGCCAAAGATCACACAGCCAGAAAGACGTTGAGCTGGGCCTGGAAGTCAGAGGTTGTAGGCATACTCAGCTTCCCCCTCTGTTAACATAGCTCTGGCTGGACTGCCTTTCCTTCATATCTCTAAAGATACAGAGTATTTCAACATGCACACTGACCATTTCTTCCCAATACCCTTTGAGATAGGTTTCTGTCCCTACTGCCTTTCAATAAATGAAGAAACAGAAACACAAACGAATGAAGTTACTTACAGCCCCAGAACCTTAGAGCTGAACGAGACCTTCCAAATCACCTTGTCCCAGTCTCCTCGTTTTACAGGTGAGAAGACACCTAAGAGATTAAATGGCATGTCCAAGGTCGGCAGGCTATTAAGTGGTATAGATGGAACCTAATGCAGTCTTCAGACTGCTGGTCAGATGTTCTTTCCACTTTAACACTGCATCTTGCACTGCATTTGCCAAGAAGTCAGCAGCAAAGGTCAAACACAATGTCTGGACTCAGTAAACCACCACAGTCCATCACCAACATTTACTGAACATCTACTAGATGCAGATCAGTGAACTAATTACCCAGTCAGAGCCCTCTGCGTTCCTTCCCTTCTCCTGTCTTTGTCTTTGGAGACTAAAGAGTTGAATTGCAATTTTGCTTCAATAGAAATCCAGGTGTAATCAGAATTGCCTTGCTTTCTGACATTACATACATCCATTTTGCCAGCACCTTCTCTTACCTACCTAAAATATAAATTAAAAAAAAAAGAATAAAGGCAATGAACTTAAGATCTTATTAGAGTTACCTCAGCTGCAAGGATGCTGTGTATGCAGGATAGGTAGCAAGTTCATTCATCTAGTTAAAAAAAAGTCTCCATCTAAATTCATTTAGCAGCTGGGTGCAGTGGCTCATACCTGTAATCCCAGCACTTCGGAGGGCTGAGGCAGAAGGATTACTTGAGCCCAGGAGTTTGAGAGCAGCCTGGGCAACATGGTGAAATCCTGTCTCTACAAGAACTAAAAAATTAGCCAGGCGTGGCAGCGCACACTTGTAGTCCCAGCTTCTCAGGAGGCTGAGGTGGGAGGATCGCTTGAGCCCCGGGAGGTGGAGGTTGTAGTGAGTCATGATCGCACCACTGCACTCCAGTCTGGGCAACAGAGCAAGACTCTGTCTCAGAGAAAAAGATCATTAAGCAACACATTCCCACTTCTCATCTCCCTCTGGGTTGCAAAAAGACAGTATTGCATTTATTTTGCCTAATGGTGGTGAAGCTGGTATTTTGGTTACTAATAAAGGACTTTACCTTGGGGAGGAACATAGGAGAAGGGAAGGGGCAACACGTGCTGAGGTACACTGGTATTTCTTACTACACCTATGCCTCACAACAATCTTAGACAGAGGCACTATTGCCCCCACTTCACAGACCAAGCAACAGAAGCTCTGAGAAGTTAACTACCTTGGCCATGGCCACATGGCTCTCAAATGGCTGAACCAAAATGTGACTCTGGGCAGGGTGTGGTGGCTCATGCCTGTAATCCCAGCACTTTGGGAGGCCTAGGTGGGCAGATCACTTGAGGTCAGGAGTTCGAGACCAGCCTGGCCAACATGGTAAAATGCCACCTCTACTAAAAATACAGAAATTAGCCGGGCGTCGTGGTGGGTGCCTGTAATGCCAACTACTTGGGAGGCTGAGAGGCAGGAGAATCGCTTGAACCCAGGAGACAGAGGTTGCAGTGAGCTGAGATCGCGCCATTACATTCCAGCCTGGGGGACAGAGTGAGATTCCATCTAAAAAAAAAAAAAAAAGAACCCAAAATGTGACTCTGAGGCTTGCTGTTTCCAAAGCTGATGTTTTCCCCACCATACCACACTTACCATGCCTCTGTGGTTTTGCTTGTTTTCACAGCTACACTATGAACTGAATACAAAACCGCTGGTTCCAATAGCAAAGACCTGGACCACTGGGATCCATCCAGGAGGGCAGGGCTGGCAGGATAAACAACTTTCTCACCCTGGGAATCTGGGAGCTTCTTAAAGAAGCTTGGGGTTAAAAAAAAAAATAGTGAGTAGGAGAAGGGAAGTTTCTAGCCAATTTTTCGGTGAAACTCATTTGCGTACATAAGAAATCTAAAAGGCAAGAATGTGTGTGGGTTGAAGTGAGAATGAAATGAGATAATGTTATGAAAACACTTGGTAAATTGGAAAGCACTGAGCAGACGTAGGGCTTGTTTTTAAGGTGTTTGAGAAAAAGAGGGGGTTTAGCAGAGCTGATTTCATCTGCTTCAGTTTTTTACTCATTGCCATCACAAACTGCCCCATTTTCCTCCTGGAGTCCCTTGATTGACATGTCTAGCTTTTAGGGAGCAGACTTTAGAGGCAAGTAGTGATGCTGTACCTGGTGGCCACTCTTGCAGTCGCAGAGTCCAAGCATCTTCTCTCACCGTCATGAGTTCCTCTGTCTTTGGTGCCTCCCAGGAAGTACCTAGCTGGGTACTGGCCACACAGAGAATGAATGAGGCCCGAGAGTGTGAACCTCCTATTTTGGTCATCAGTGAGTTAGCAGTCAACAACACAAAGCAACCCGAACCCACCAGACAAAATCCTCCAGCCTTTGACTTACTTTGCTATAAGTCCTCAGGCAAGTGGGTTGACCTCTCTGGGTCTGAGACTTGGAAAGCAATAAAAGCAGGCAATAGAAGTCTCTCTTTTAGGCCTCAGGGTCTAGTAGGGCTGAGATAAGTTGCTTCTATAAAGCGTCAAGAAAAAAGTGCTTTATGTCCTTACCATCGGGGCTCTGCAGCCCACCCTAAAGCCAGTGGCCCCTCTTCCCATGTGGCAGCACAGGAGGTGCCTTCATCTTTCAGTCCAGAATCCTTTCATTGCCCCCGAAAGAAGCCTGAGATCTGGCAGCTCATAAACTCTTGCCTTCCCAAATATCAAAGAAATTCAGTCCTGGCTTTTTCTTTATTTCTATCAAGGGGCCTTTGAACCAAAGGGATTTTTCTGACAAAGAAAACTGTATGAAATCTTTAGGGTCCAGGCCCTAAAAGAAAACACTCCAACTGGAATCAGTTCAAGGCTCTCATGTCCAATTAAGGACATACTTACATTCCTGTCCTAGCCCTGGCTGTATCTTGCTTTCTCTCTTTCCACATCTGCACAGGAATGCACTTCAACAGCCAGAAAAGCGAGGTTACTATCACCAGGATGCAGATCGTATAGCAGAGTCCTCCTTGGGGTAGGCTGATACCTTCCCTGAGTTAGACAAACAGCACGGACCACAGCCCAGCACAAACTCGCTTCATACCACTTTGTCCATGTCTCCTGCTATTTTACCCACAACTCTGGACCAGGGAAACTCCATCACACCTGGGGCGGTGGGGAATGGGGGAGGGTTTATGAAAAAAGAGGGAAACACAACAGTTTCTTGTGAAGAGAAATACTTTCGGTTTTCTTTTCAAGTACACAGGATGCTACTAGCTTCCTCCAGGGGCAGCTGTGTTGTTGCTCTTCTTGGAGGAGCGAGCTGCGTGTTATGTACCAGAGAGCAGCCTGAACACTCCGCCAGCTCCCTAACTGTAACCCGAGCTAGCACTTGCTGGCTGGAGCCCCTGGTGTACTTCACACCCACATGGCACCCAGCCTCAGGATCAGATAGCTGGATCCATGTTACACCCTCCTGCCCTCTCAACCACAGTTCTAACGGGCATTAGTACCCACTGTGCGCCAGACAGGTGCTGGCATTTCCAAGGAATCAGTTTAGGAGACCTTTAGTTTTCTTCTGTCTCCATAACTCCCTGTAACCATCCCAGATAACCACAGTCTGTGTGATGGTAGTATGCCTGCAAAGTCACTGTAGCTGTAAGACAAATTCCCTAAACTGCATTAGTGATCCCCTCAAAGAATCACAAAATGAAGGCTAGGCATGGTGGTTCACGCCTGTAATCCCAGCACTTTGGGAGGCAGAGGTGGGCGGATCACCTGAAGTCAGGAGTTCGAGATCAGCCTGGCCAACATGGCGAAACCCCGTCTCTACTAAAAATACAAAACTTAGCCAGGCGTGGTAGTGGGCGCCTGTAATCCCAGCTATTCTGGGAGGCTGAGGCAGGGAGAATCGCTTGAACCCGGGAGGCAGAGGTTGCAGTGAGCTGAGATCACACCATTGCACTCCAGCCTGGGTAGTGGAGCAAGACTCTGTCCCAGAAAAAAAAAAAAAAAAAAAAAATCACAAAACTAAGTGGAACTGTCACACATGCTAGCAAGTGCATTTTGAGGTAAGTCCCCTAGCCTCTGCCCTTCCTATGCAAATTGCTACCCCTGAGTTTCTTTTTTAAAGAAATGAGAGACTGCCTCTGGTGCTTGGCAAAGGCGTCAGGCACTGGGGAACCAGGGAACCTACATGCCACTCTCTCTAATACCATCCAATGACTGCTGCGGTAGACTCACTTGAGCATGGGAGATGATATGATTGGTTCGGTCCTGGGCAAAGGGACTGGGAGAGGGGTGCTGACTGACAGAAGAGAAGCTCTCAAGGGCAAGGAGTGGGTCTGTTTTGTGTATTACTGTGTCACCACCACTGGAAGAGTTCCTGGCATCTAGCAGGCACTCAGGGAATATCTGTTGAAAGAATGGTAGGAGGAATAGCTAAAGGGAAGGGATGGCAACTGAGCTGGACTCAAAGGATGGGGAGAAGCTAGAGAAGGGCAGTCCTGCCAGCAGAACACCATTGGCCAAGGTGTAGGGGTCAGAAAGGGCCAGGTGCATCCCAGGAACTAGGGGTGGGCAGCAGCAGTATCTATTCTAGACCTTGGGAGAGGCACTCCCGTGACTCCAAGTCTACATGCTGAAGGGAATAACTCTTTGTGAGTAAAAGGCCTCATGCTCTGTGGAAGGGACTGTGCACACAATTTCTAGCAGAAAGAAAAGTCTGTTACTTCCATTAGCCAAATCAATCCAGGTTCCCTCACCTCTATGTTATTTGAGCTAATATCAGCATTTCTCTTCCAGCCAGGTGGGGCCTCAGCAGAAGTGTTAAGTAGGTCAAATTTCATGTATGTGAAATTTGTCTTTTGAGACTTCCCCTTTCTAACCCCACTTGTTTCACACTTCTCTTCAGTGGGCCCCAGGCACCCACTGAACTCAGGAAGCCCCACACTCCCTTCATAACAGCCTCCAAAGCCCCAAAACCACTCTGCTTTTCCACTGAAACTTCCATCCTGCAGCTCTCTAAGCCCAGGCAGCTGCCAGGCAAGAGAACTTGATCTGACAAATGAATTCACACTATTGTGAGAATGACATGCAGGCAGCACCTCAAAGGCCTCAGTTTCACAGTGCCCCTGCAGACAGGGTAAGTGGGTAACAGGAAAGTCTGTGGTCCTGGAGGCAGATTGATGGTTGATGGTAGAAGCCTGAGCGGAAACCATGTCATGATGAGAGAGAGAAAGGGGGAACCACCTGGAAGGGCTGGGGTGGGTGCATCCAGTGGGCACACTGAGGTGACTTTCCTTGTCCATCACAGTTCTTCTGGAGGGATCTGATTGGAATTATTGTCCCTAGATCTAATGTGATCATAGCACTTTTAGCGGTTTAACTCCACTGATCTATGGAAGAGGGAAAAAAGATCTGGGCATACCATTTCCTTCCTTCCTTCCTTCCTTCCTTCCTTCCTCCCTTCCTCCCTTCCTCCCTTCCTCCCTTCCTCCCTTCCTCCTTCCCTCCCTCCCTCCCTCCCTCCCTCCCTTCCTTCCTTCCTTCCTTCCTTCCTTCCTTCCGACAGAGCTTTAGACCAAAGAGACCCTGGGCACTCAGCACCCCTGCCCAGGGGTGTAAGTCCTGTATGAGTCTCAGCAAAAGCCAGGACAAGTCATGACAGCAGAAAGACCTTTCCACATGCTTCCTGAGGCTGCAGGGGTGGTTTACATGCAGGGTTTCAGAGCCCAGTGAGCAGCCAGTGTGGCACATTTTGGCCTCAGGCAGAGCCGGTGGCCCTACTGCCCCCAAGTGCTGAAGATGGTGGGGCAACTGGCCACCCACACCTCCCACCCTCACCAAGGGCCCTGGGTGGGTGATTTCAGAGGCACAGCCAGGTAGGAGCCTTGGCTTGCACTTTCCTGAGTGAGTGCCTGGCTTTCTTGTTCATTCTCGTCCAGGCCTCCTCTTAGAAAGGAACACGAGAAAGACAGAAGGTGATGCACCTGAAGCTGTTTTCTAATCTTCTTCTTTAATGCCCATGATATTATTACTGCAAAAAGCTAGAATGTTCTGTGTGTTTGAGTCTTCCCAGCGGTGGGGGGCGGGGGCTACCAATGACAAACAGGTGGGAATGATGCCACCTGATTATTTCATCTGGGATGGTTGCAGGTTGTACCAATAAAAGCGTTGACCCACTCGGCTTCCACTTCCACCCTAGAGAGGGCACCTTCACACCCACTCACCAACGTTATTTTATTGACTTCATCTCCAGGACCCCAATCCTCCATGATGCTTAGTAATTTCTCCATTTAAAAAGAAGAAAGTAAATGGATTACACACCAGATATGAGGCTGCCAGGCATTCTTAATAAGAGAACCACCAATTCCTTTCACTTATTGGGGCTCAGTTTGCTTCTCTGTAAAATGGACCTGATATTTCCGGCCCTCCACTTATGGCGCAGTAAGTATTGTGCAACCATGACAAGCATTCAGCTTCCTTGACAGAAGAGTGCAGTAGTAAATTATCCTCTATTGGGCCTACTTGAAGAATAGTAAAAAGAAGAGAAAGGGAAACCCAAATTAATGATTTCATGTTGTTGCTGGTTAACAGGAAAACATAGCGAAGGCAGCAAAGCCCTTTCTTGGTTTCTGAGAGGCCAAGCCTGTTCTCTTAGTAGAGAATGATGCCAAAGAGAATGGTTGATATTCCATCCCTCCCTCTTTCCAGCACATTTTAGAGTATTTGTTGACACCTTGCTGACACCTTGGCTACACGTACACAGCTGTGGCATTTGTGTGGCCTAATGGGGAGGTTATACTAGTCCTCTTTCGACTAGAATGTATGGTGCCCCACCTTCGCAGCTTGCCCTCTGTACATAGGGAAGCGGGCATTTCATTCAGCATTTTACAGCTATTTGTTCAACAGGAACATTAAGAAACACCTGGGTATCAAGTGCCAGCAAGTTGCCCAGCTCTTCTTTTGTTCTTGAGACCTCCACATGTCCGTACAAGCACATTCACTTACGTGCCAGGGGCATCTCCTCAGTTGAACAAGTGCTCTGTTTTCTGGGTCTATGCTAAGGAAATAACACTGACCTCAATCCAAACAGAAGCAGAAAGTTCTCATCCAATTCACATTGTTTTACCACCTTTTGTTTGTGTTTGGGTATTTCTAACAAGTAGCAACGAACACCTCCCAATGACTCCGGGGAAACAGGTGTGACTCCAATATGTCATTCCTTCCTTCCACAGAGCAGTGACCCATATGGTGGGGAGTGCCAGCGGGAATCACAGTGACAGGACCTGCACCAGGGGTGAGCATCTTATAATAAGGAGGGAGGGGTCCTCGTGGGGTTGCTGCAGTAGCCCATGAGGGAGGTGGTGTATGCAAAGACAGAGTTTCAAAACTTAGCAACTGTTTAGATGTAGGAGCAGAAGGGAAAGGAACTTGGGAAAGGCTTGGAGATCTTGAGCTTGAGTGGCTGGAAAACTGGCATCATCCGCTGGAAAAACAAAGTCAAGAGGGGGCTGGTTTGGGGAGAAGAGGGTCATGTCCCTTTCCCATGTGATGAACGGCCACTGAGTAGCAGCTCTGGCCAGCGGTGCTGGCAGACCATCCATGCTGGTTGTTTCTCTAGCTCTTGGGTCCACGGTGGCTCAGGTGTTTGTTCCAAAGATCATAGGCGAGGCAAGTCTTTGTGCTTGGCCTCTGTTGCAGATTGGGTTCTTCAGAAGCAGATGCCAAGACAGGTTTTGGGACCAACACCTGTGCAAAGAAGAAGGAAGAAGCTGGCTTGGGTAGAATAAAAACCCTAAAAGAAAACCTAGGCAGTACCATTCAGGACATAGGCATGGGCAAGGACTTCATGTCTAAAACACCAAAAGCAATGGCAACAAAAGCCAAAATTGACAAATGGGATCTAATTAAACTAAAGAGCTTTTGCACAGCAAAAGAAACTACCATCAGAGTGAACAGGCAACCTACAGAATGGGAGAAAATTTTTGCAATCTACTCGTCTGACAAAGGGCTAATATCCAGAACCTACAAAGAACTCAAACAAATTTACAAGAAAAAATCAAACAATCCCATCAAAGAGTGGGCAAAGGATATGAACAGACACTTCTTAAAAGAAGACATTTATGCAGCCAACAGACACATGAAAAAATGCTCATCATCACTGGCCATCAGAGAAATGCAAATCAAAACCACAATGAGATACCATCTCACACCAGTTAGAATGGCGATCATTAAAAAGTCAGGAAACAACAGATGCTGGAGAGGATGTGGAGAAATAGGAACACTTTTACACTGTTGCTGGGACTGTAAACTAGTTCAACCATTGTGGAAGACAGTGTGGTGATTCCTCAAGGATCTAGAACTAGAAATACCATTTGACCCAGCCATCCCGTTACTGAGTGTATACCCAAAGGATTATAAATCATGCTGCTATAAAGACACATGCAAACGTTTGTTTATTGCAGCACTGTTCACAATAGCAAAGACTTGGAACCAACCCAAATGTCCATCAATGATAGACTGGATTAAGAAAATGTGGCACATATACACCATGGAATACTATGCAGCCATTAAAAAGGATGAGTTTATGTCCCTTGTAGGGACATGGATGCAGCTGGAAACCATCATTCTCAGCAAACTGTCACAAGAACAGAAAACCAAACACCACATGTTCTCACTCATAGGTGAGAATTGAACAATGAGAACACCTGGACACAGGAAGGGGAACATCACACACTGGGGCCTGTCGTGGGGTGGGGGGAGGAATAGCATTAGGAGATATACCTAATGTAAATGACGAGTTAATGGTTGCAGCACACCAACATGGCACATGTATACATATGTAACAAACCTGCAAGTTGTGCACATGTACCCTAGAACATAAAGTATAATTAAAAAAAAAAAAGAAAGAAAGAAAGAAAGAAAAAGAAGTCTAACTGAAATGCAGGCTCAACAAATCTTGGCCAATTCCGTGAGGAGTTTTGGAGCTAATATTACCTCTCAGAGTGATCTGCACAGGGACAAAGTGGCTGGGCCTTTATTCCCCTGCTGCACTCAATCCACAGCATGGGCTATCCTGGGAGGGCATGATCTTGGGGGAGGCAGCTCTCTGCAGCCGTGGCAGACTTTGAAGGAACAAACAGCTGGAGGCAGGCTGCTGGTTCCGCACCCGCAGCTGGGCAGCAGGCCCTCCGTAGAAGGGGGATCTGGGTGACACATTTCATGTCTTCCACAGACCCCAACCCTTCCAGCCCTGCTTCATTGCCTGTCTTCAGCTTGCCATGCACTGAAGAGCTCTGCAACCAGGAGGATCCTCGGGAAAAGGACAGATCAGATAGTAGCTCGTCTGCTCCACTTTACAGGCGATAGAACTAAGGCCCACAGAAAGGAGTTGTCTTTCCCAAGTTCCCACAGTCAGTGACTGGTGAACCCAGGACCAGCACTTAGTCCCTCTTTCTCCTTGGCCTCGCTTGACCGGAGACTACTCTGTGGCCAGAGGTTGCGATGGGAAGACCATGGGCCTGGCCTGTGCATGGGCTATGTGCTGTGCCTCTGTCTTCAATGACTCCAGCTTTGCTGGAAACCCTAAGGACTCCCGTCCCAAAGCAAAGAGCAAAACTGGCACAAGACCTGGGGAGAAGCCTGAATTCAGATTCCCAGAGAGGCAGGGCCCCTCAGATTCCCAAAGCAGCTTCTTTCCTCTGATTTTTGAGCTCAGCAGAGGTCATTCTGGAGTCTCCCATAATTGTTCTCGCTGGACCAGGCATTGGCATGGCCAGTAGCCTGCACTGGGATGTCATAGGAACCATCTCAGGAAACTCCAGCCCAGGAAACTCCCTGTGGTGTACGGTAGGGCTGTTGCTGTAAAGATGTAAAATGTAAAGAACAAAATTACATATGTCTTCTTTGGAGGCCTTCAGTTTGTCTTGGGACTTGGTGCTGTATTTTCTTCTGTGCAATAACTTCCCAGGGATGGAGTTGCCGTGGACTTCCAGGAGGGTCCAAATCTGGCCTCCCCACACTGCAGTACAAATCATGGCAATACAAATCATGCAGCCACAAATCATGGCTGCATCTTGGCACCACCAGGAATGAGGTTGCAATGTTAATGGGGCCCTGGAGCAGCCTGACTTGTTGAGTGGTCACCAAAATTCAGGTCTTTCAAGGGCCTGGAGGGAGAGTCTCACATTGTCCTCACGTTTTCCTGATGATAATGAGTGGCCAGGGTCAGCCAGTCAGGCCGCCTCCCTCCTTGTGATCCAGACATGACTCAAGTTTGTACATGGAAGCTGCCTGGGTTTTGCAAGGACACACCACAGTTCTTCAAGGTATTTAAATACCTCCAGGTGGGTCAGTCTGGTTATAATTGCCTTCACTTTGATGTTTCCACGAGCTGGGGCTTTTTTGTTTTTGTTGTTCTCCTGGAGTTCTGAATGGCCTTTACGAGGCATTCTTTCCAAGCTGACACATCAAAGCAGCTCCTCCTGGTATTAATAACTTTCTCCAACTGCATGTCCTAGGGGTGAACACATCAGCACCAGAGGGATCTGAAAACCAGTCTTGTCCCCCTTTTGGGGGAACTCTCTTCTGAAGAGAGGACCTCCTAGGCCAAACGTTGATAACCAGGATTTCTGAATTCCTGAGCTTGGCCCTGACAATGTACAGACGAAATTACTCATTTCCAGGTGCCAAGAGGGCCGATCACCACCAGCAGATAACGCCCGTCTCTACCACAGGCGTTTATTATCTTTTGTCTTTGGGTTATTTCAGATCACTGTGAAAGGAGGGAAGGTAGCAAGGAAATCTTTTGGAAATTACACATATAATGCATGAATTAACCTCTCTTAGCTTCAATTTCCTTGCCAGCCAAAGGGTGGGGGCGGGGCGGGGATAATAACACCCACCTTGCAGACTTGGTGTAAAGAGTTACATGAGATGATAGCAAACATCTGGTACAGCACCTGCACCCTGCGTCAGTGCTCCTTAATCAGTAACTATTTTGACTGTGTAAAATGCATACCATCATCTGAGCATTAAGACTTTGCAAATTCAGAGAGTGGTCCACAGACCAGCACCCCCGGCATCACCAGCCGCTTGTTAGAAAGGCAATTTTCTCAGCCATCCCAACCTGCTGAATCAGAACCTGCATTTTAATGGCATTCCCTGGGTGACCTAGTAACACATGACAGTTTGAGAACCCTAGATTTAAGGGACAGGAATTTTACCTTTGAATTTGGTGGTGATGGCATTTCCCTTGGCAACAAACAGACAGTGAGTCCATCAATCAAGTTAGGGCAATATTTACCTAACACAGCGTGCTCCTGGGCCCGGGGCTCACCTTGCTCACCTGCTCTGCTCACCTGCCTCCCGCGGTCACCTGCTCAGTGGCCAAGACTCCTGGGAGATTGCAGGCTCCTTGTTTACCAGGCAAGCACAGATAAGGTTTCTCACAGCCCCACCTGAGCTCCTGTGCCAAGGTAAACGTGCTGTCCAGAATGGCTCCCTGACTGGAAAATGTGTCAGTCTATTTATTTCTCACTCCCACTGGAAAAAAGGTGGGGTGGGGGAGTGATTGGTCATGATGTCATTCTTTCCACGGAACTTCTCAAAGGCATTGCATTTCTCGGTGACTTCCAGGCGCTGCCTGTGTGTCTGCACAGTACGGAGCACAACTGGCCAAGAACGGAGTTTCTCTTCCTTCTCCCACCATGCTGCCCCTCCTCCTCCTGCTGCTGGGGCTTTTATTCCCTGTGGGCCTTGCAGGCAGCACTAAAAAGGAACCTGGAAGCCATGAGGTGTGGGAAAGTTTTCCTGACATTTCTCCCAGAGGTAAACTGCAGAGAATTGGGAACAAAGAGTGAGATGATCCTTCTAAAAGCCATACAAAGAATCGACGACAGTTGCATTCATCAAAATTCTTGCTTACATTTCTCTGGAGAAAAGCTAAGATTTTCTCATTGGGTTTCTGGCTCCCCGAATTGATGGGAAATAGTAGCAGATAGCACTGGAGGAAATCTGGGCTCACTCAGAAATCTGGGCTTAATCAATGATTTCTGCCATTCATCCTTCTTACCAAGAGGCTCCTACAGTTCCACATTGCTTCCATCCCAAGTCAGAGGTACTTTTTGAAGATACAAAAGTTAATAAATTAAGAGAGGGGCCTTGCGCAGGCCAGTACAGAGAATTTTCATGAACGAAGAAATAGAAACCCAGTCCAATTTAAAAGTATTACAATTTTTTTTTGGTAATATTTCAACATGTAGATAAAATCAGAGACTGATCCAGTGAATAGGAGTGGACCCATTTTCCAGCTGTATTCTCTAGGGTAGACTTGCAGTAACAAACAACCCCCAAACCTCAGTGGCTGACAGTACTCGTCTCCCATTCATCCTCCCATCCTCCTAGGGTTGCCTGGGGGTGTCATGCTTGCTCAGGGACTGGGGAGGACAGAAGCTTTGTCTCTGGGCTGCCATGTTGGCCAAAGTTTTTGTGCACTGGCTCAGGAGGCCAGAAACACAAGTCAATTCCAGTCACATTTCATTGGCCAAGGCAAATCTCTAAGCTGCTCCTTATTCAAAGTGGTTGGGGAAATGGAATCCTACGATGGGCCTGGTAGGCAGAGAGCCATAAGTATTTGGTGGGTAGCACGAATGATGGCCACATCAGCTTTAGCAAATATTAACACATTGCCTTATTTGCTTCATGTCTTTTTACTTCAAAGAAAGTAAATACCAGCGAAACAATTGAGTTCCTCTCTGTACACCTCCCTCATCCCATTTTCTTCCCTCATTTCCCAGAGCTAAGCACTGTTTTGAGATCAGTGTTAATCATCTTCATGCATGTTTTTATACTTTTACTATTTTTACTACATTTTTTATGTATCACAAACATTGCAAAGTATTATTATGCAGGCTTTTAAACTTTATATAGTGTATAATCATATCTATAGTATCATTATCTTCTGCAATGTTCATTTCTCCTTTAGCATTACAATTGTGAGATTTTTATCTATGCTGACACATACTGTGTTGTATTCCATTGTATAACTATAATACAGTTTAATTATCTATTCTCTTGTTGATGGACATTTAAGTTGTTTCCAGTACTGCAGTGAACATCTTAATACATGTCTTCTTGACTATATGCCTAGGAGTGGAATTTCTGGACATGATCATCTTCAACTGTATTAGTTGTTGCCAAATTGCTCTCTGGAGTACTTGGATCAACTTACAGTTCCACTAGCAGTGAATGAGACTTCATGATTTAACATCTTTCCCAACACTTGGCATTGACATATACTTTTGCTATCTGGTGGGTGTGAATGGTGTCTCGTTGTTTGGATTTGTATTTCTTTAATAGTGAGAGTAAGCGTCTTTTTATATTTTTATTGACCTTCTGGAGTTCTTCTGTGAATTGCTAGTTTTGCCCATTTTCCCCCATATGTTGTCTTTTTCTTAATAATTTGAGAGATTGCTTTACATATTGTATTCATTGCAAGTATTATCTTCCAGCCTATGGCTTGTTCTTCACTTTGTTCTCATGGCCTTTGTTGTACAAAAGTGAATTTTAATGTACTAGTCAACATACCACTTTTAAAATTAAACTAACCACAAGTTTTTATTTGCAGTGTTTTTAAATGAACTCTTCATCTTAAAGTCACAAAGAATTTTTCTATCTCTTCATCTTCTGTTTTAAAGTTGTGCTTTTTTTTAAGTTCTTTAATTCAGCCAGGACTGATCCGATGTAGAAATCTACTTTTGTATTTTCCATATGGATAAAAGTTGCTCCTAGCACTCATTTATCAGATAGAACACCCTTTCCCCACTGGCGTGTAACATCATCTCTGCCCTGTCTTGTTTCCAAACATGGGCAGGCCAGTGACTGGGCCCTCTATTCTGCTCCCTTACTTATCCCTGTGCCCAGACTATATTGTCTTCTTCACTAAATATTTTGATAATAGATCTTGATATCTGGTAGGGCAAGTTCTTCCACCTTGTACTTTTTCAAAATTGTTTCTCAGTTATTCTTGGCCCTTTGCTCTTCCAAGGGAATTTTGAGATCAGATTATCTAGTTCAGCACAAAACAGAACAAAACCAAACACAATCCAAACCCAACCAAAAAAAAAAAAAAAAAAAAAAAAAGGTTGTGTTGGACTTCAGCTGAAATTCTATAATTGATTTGGGAAGAATTGACATCTTTATGATTTTACATCTTCCTTTTTATTTGTTTCCTTTTATCTGGCGTGTGCTTATGATTTCCAAGCCCTCCATAAGATCCCAAATTTTTTCCGCTTCTTTCCTCTCTAACTCTTCTTACTTTGACCCAAACATGACTTCCTTTCTATTTCTTGTTTTGGCTTCAGTATCTTTCTTTACAATACCATCCATCTCTTTCAAAAGTCTCCTAATTCTTCTAACTCTTTTCAGATGTGCAAAAGGTAAAGCCCGGACACACGTCGTAATGATAGGAGGGGAAGGGAGTTCTGGCAGCCTCCTCTGAGGAGATAGGAAGGCATAATTCCACATGGGGGGTGCACAATAATCTCTCTGAGCTTCAGGATGTAGTATGTGCAGTGGTTAACAGCCCAGCGTGCTCGGTTTGAATTCCAGCTCTATCGTTTACCAACTCTGATCTTGGGTAAATTATATAACCTCAGCATGCCTCAGTTTTCCCTTCTATAATGCAGGGATGAAAATGTTAATTCTCTCATTGGGTAACTGTGAAAAATAAATGAGCCAAAGTATGTAAAGTACTGGCTGGGCACGGTGGCTCATGCCTGTAATCCCAGCACTTTGGGAGACCGAGGAAGGCGAATCACGAGGTCTGGAGTTCGAGACCAGCCTGACCAACATGGTGAAACCCCATCTCAACTAAAAATTCAAAAACTTAGTCTGACATGGTGGGGCAGGGGAGTGCCTGTAATCCCAGCTACTCGGGAGGCTGAGGCAGGAGAATTGCTTGAACCCAGGAGGCACAAGTTGCAGTGAGCCGAGATCGTGCCACTGTACTCCAGCCCAGGTGACAGTGTGAGACTCTGTCTCAAAAAAAGTATGTAAAGTACTTGGGACAGTGCCTGACACATTGTAGGTGTCTCATATGTATTAACTATGATTATCATTACTGAGATACCCAAGGTGCACTGGAAATATGGTTAGTTTGAATGTTCAACTTAGATAATGTCAGAGTAGCTCACTAATCTCAACGCCACAAATAGAACTTGCTGGTTAGTGTTGTATCTTCTCATTAAGCAGAAGGGCACCATGGTATGGTGGATGATTTAATCATTAGTGATCCCCAGTGGTGCTCAACTGTGTTGTAAATTTCACAGAATTAATGAATTCAGGGTTGGATGGTGGCCAAGATAATCTAATCCAATTTCCTAACTCATGTGTAAAACCTCTTCCAATAAAGCTTCTACAGAAAAGGCAGATTTTTATGAGAGAAGATCAGAAAGGCAGGAATAGTGAAAGAACATCAGACCTATTGAAAAATGAAATTGAAGAGATGGTAGAAAATAGCATGAATTGATAACGGTTCAAAGGTTGCTGGGAGTAACCATTAAGAGAGACTGAAAGTGAGGGGGTGTTTCTGGAGAGCTGATAGCCTACATCCAGGAGAGAGAGACTTATCCAGGAAAAAGTCTGTGCCTGGGGAGCTAGGGAGTATTTCTTGAGATTCTATATGACTGCCTAAGTGGGCCATTTGAGGGGCTTGGAACATATCTCTCCCACCTCCCTGCCACCAGGTTGCCAGGGAACGGTGCCCGCTTTGGGTTAAGACTTCAGTTGCTGGGCACGGTGGCTCATGCCTATAACCTCAGCACTTTGGGAAGCCGAGGTGGGAGGATCACCTGAGGTCGGGAGTTCAAGACCAGCCTGACCAACATGGAGAAGCCCCGTCTCTACTAAAAATACAAAATTAGCCTGGCGTGGTGGCACATGCCTGTAATCCCAGCTACTGGGGAGGCTGAAGCAGGAGAATAGCTTGAACCTGGGAGATGGAGGTTGTGGTGAGCAGAGATCATGCCATTGCACTCCAGCCTGGGTAACAAGAGCGAAACTCCGTCTCAAAAAAAAAAAAAAAAAAACCCAAAAGACTTCAGATGCCCCTATTGAAAGGAAATATGTATAACTTATAAGCAGTGAGACTCCTACAGGGCAGGATCTCCTTAAGGGGTTGCAGCCCCAGTAGAGGTCATGGGCCTGGGTATGACACAGCACAGTCATGAAGCTGGGCTCCTGCCCTGGCTCCACAGCACCTCCTACTCCAGCCCTGTGGCCACCTCCACTTTTCCATTCTCTTAGTTCTTTCATTCGTTTAGCACACAGTGGGTACTGATGCCCCAGGAGTATAGAGACAAAACAGCATTCTATCCCTGCCTTTCACGGTGTGGTAGAGGGAGGCCATAGCCAAACAGACAAGGGCAGCAAAGCTGACCCTTCTCAGAGCAGGTGGGTAGTGTAGTGGTTAGGAGGGCTGAATTTGGAGCCAGAAGGGGAAAGCAGATAGTAAAGGGAGGCTATATTTGGAGGTGAAATGACTGAGAATTTTTTGGAAATAAAGAAAATATAGAATTTCAGATTGAAAAATAAGCCAAGTGTTAAACAAGACAAATACAAAAAGGAACTCTCACCTAGATATACTGTAGTGAAATCTAAGAACATTAATGACAAACAGAACATTCTCAAAACATGTATTAAAAAAACTAGATCAACTAAAAGAGAAAAACAATTAGAATGACAAAAAACCTCAATAACAAAACTGGATACAAGAAGACAATGACATTGGCCAGGCATGGTGGCTCATGCCTGTAATTCCAGCACTTTGGGAGGCCAAGGTGGGAGGACTGCTTGAGCCCAGGACTTTGAGACCAGCCTGAGGAACATAGCATGACCTCATCTCTACTAAAAACAAAAACAAAAACAAAAAAAAAAGAAGAAGAAGACAGCAAAGTAATATTTTAAAGTGTCGATGGGAAAGAACTTCAACTAACTATCATTTAAATAAAAGTAAAATAAAAATAGTATCAGGTATATAAGGCTTCAGATGGCTTATTCCTGAATCACTTTTGAAACATTCTTGAAGCTAATTTTTCAGTAGAGAAATCTGGAAAAAAGGAAAATATATTCATGAGGTCAGAAATGTGAGAAATAGTGTATATCAACAAAAAGATATTGACCAAGTTGGTTTTTTGAAAAGGTTAACAAAATATATAAATGTCTGATGAGACCAGTGGAGAAAAAAAGAGAAGATAAAACCACGCATTAAATACCGAAAGCCACCGGCCATGAAAAGTTTGAGACTAATGCTATTATGAAGAATTATAACTTGGAGGCCTACTAAAATTGATACAATTCTGGAAAAAATATAAAATTCCAAGACTGGAACAAGAATAAATGGCAAACTGTTCTGTCAAAAATTCAATTAAGAATTACAATATAATCAAAAACCTTTCTGAAAAGCCCTAGGCTCAGATAGTTTTATAGATAAGCTCCACCCAGTTTTAAGGATGAGATGGGGCCGGGCATGGTAGCTCACGCCTGTAATCCCAGCACTTTGGGAGGCCAAGGCGGGTGGATCACAAGGTCAGGAGTTCAAGACCAGCCTGGCCAACATAGTGAAACCCTGTCTCTACTAAAAATACAAAAATTAGCCGGGTGTAGTGGCCCGCGCCTGTAATCCCAGCTACTCGGGAGGCTGAGGCAGGAGAATCACTTGAACCCAGGAGGTGGAGGTTGCAATGAGCTGAGATTGTGCCATTGCACTCCAGCCTGGGTGACAGAGTGAGACTCTGCCTCAAAAAAAAAAAAAAAAAAAAAGATAATCTCTTGACATACATAAATTACCCCAGAAAATAGAAATGAGTTCCTCCTTTGCTATAAGACTGCTCTAACCTTTATTACAAAGTCAGATAAGGATGGCAGAAACACACACTCACAAAACTATAAAGCCATTTCATATTTAAATTCAGAATAAAATATAAGTTGATGGTATCTAATAGTGTATTTATTTATAGCCTAATGTATTTTAATAACAAACATACAGGAACTGCACAGAAGACAGACAACATTAAAAATATGTATCTGTGGCCGGTCATGGTGGCTCACACCTGTGATCCCAGCTACTTGGGAGGATGAGACAGGAGAATTGCTTGAACCCGGGAAGCGGAAGTTGCAGATCGCGCCACTGCACTGCAGCCTGGGCAATAAGAGCAAAACTCTGCCTCAAAAAAAAAAAAAAAAAAGTACTTGCATGTAGGGCTCAGAAAAGTATAGTGAATGGGTGGAATCTACTGTATGATAAAAATGCTGCAAATACCATTTAGTCAATAAGACATTTATTTGTTCTAAAAAGTATTCAAGTGCTGACATTTTCCAGAAAAATTTAACAGGTTTATTTATAATTGTTATAAAGGTGAACTGCTAAAACTTATGCACGGAAACATTCTGACTTGCATGAATGCTTTATGTGCCCCAATCTGTATTAAAAATTCACATGAAAATGGAAAAGCTGCTGCTATGGTTTGGATATGGCTTGTTTGTCCCCATCCAATGTTATGTTGACTTTTTTTTTTTTTTTTTTTTGAGATGGAGTTTTGCTCTGTCACCCAGGCTGGAGTGCAGTGGCGCGATCTCGGCTTACTGCAACCTCCGCCTCCCGGGTTCACGCCATTGTCCTGCCTCAGCCTCCCGAGTAGCTGGGACTACAGGCGCCCGCCACCACGCCTGGCTAATCTTTTGTATTTTTAGTAGAGATGGGGTTTCACCGTGTTAGCCAGGCTGGTCTCGATCTCCTGACCTTGTGATCCGCCCGCCTCAGCCTCCCAAAGTGCTGGGATTACAGGCTTGAGCCACCGCGCCCGGCCATGTTGAAATTTAATTTCCAATGTGGCCATGTTAGGAGGCGGCGCTTAGTGGGAGGTATTTGGATCATGGGGGCAGATGCCTCATGTATAGATTAATCCCCTCCCTGGGCATGGGGGTGGGGTAGGAATGAGTGAGTTCTCATCTTATTAGTTTCTGCAGAGCTGGTTGTTAGAGCCAAGTCCCCACAAGCTCTTGTTTCCTCTCACCTTGTCATCTCTGCACATGCTGGCTCCCCTTGCCTTCCACCATACATGGAAGCAGCCGGACACCCTCACCAGATGCCCAGTCTTGAACTTTCCAGCCATCAGAATAGTGAGCCAATTAAACCTTTTTTTCTTTATAAATAGCAGCCCAAAATGGACTAAGACAATTGCCAATACCTGATGTTTCTCTCCTATTTTTCCACATGCAATCATATATTTAGGTACCTTTGGTCCCTTGATGGGGGGAAATCTAAAGGTCAGAACTACCGATAACAGAAAGAAGATTTTTTTTTTTTTTTTTTTTTTTGAGAATGAAATGTTTCCCATCATAACAGATTCTTAAGCACGTCCTCCATATATCTGGAGTGCGGGCTGGATATCTTTTGGCATAATTGTTACACATTTGGCACCATTAGCACACAGGTTGGTGTCTTCAAGAAGGTCAAGCAGATAGGCCTCACTTACTTCCTGCAAAACACCAATAGCTGTGCTCTGAAGCACGATCTGTTTTGAAGTTCTGAGCAATTTCTCGCACCGGATTCTGGAAGGAGAGTTTGTGAATCTGAAGCTCAGTGAACTTCTGAAAACGTCCAAGTTCGTGCATTGCCACAGTGGCCAGCCTGTAAGCATGAGGTTCTCTACCCCTCCAGGAGAGGGTGCCCTCCTGCCAGCGGCTTTTGTAGCAGTTGCTTCCTGGGTGCTTTGCTGGTGCTTTGTGGGCAGTCAGCTCTGTAGGAGCCATGCATGGCACCAGGTTTCCTCACTTACCCCTCCTCCATGGGCTGGAGCTGGTGAGCTGGAGGTGGCGCTGGCATTAGAGAGCCGCCATGGCGGGACAGCAGCGACTGTGGATACAGTTCTGCAATGGTGTATTTAAAAAGCTATAACCAAGTAAAGCTTATTCCAAAATACAGAAAAGTTTAATGTGAGAAAAAAAATGAATGTAATTTTCACCATTAATGGACTAAAGGAGAAAAATTTTATGATTTATCTCAGGAAATGTTAATAAAGCATTTGATAAATCTAAACACTTTGGATTTTAAAGAAATCACTCACAAAACTGGAAGAAATATGTATTTTCTCAACTCAGTGAAGGCCATTTACTAATTATTCAAGGCAAATACAGTACATGGACAATTCATCTCTGCTATCAAAGGTACCTGCTATCAGCATAGTCCTAGAGGTTTAGCTAAAGCAATCAAACTAGAAAAATAAATAAGGACCATAAAGGTAGACGGATATTTCAGGTTATGCTAAGAATCAGAGTAGGCCTGGTACAGTGGCTCACGCCTGTAATTCCAGCACTTTGGAGGCCAAGGCAGGAGGATCGTTTGAGCCCAGGAGTTTGAGACCAGCGTGGGAAACATAGTGAGACCCTGTCTCTACAAAAAAAATTTTTTTAATTAGCCGGGCATAGTGGCACATGCCTGTAGTTCCAGCTACTCAGGAGGCTGAAGTGGGAGGATTGCTTGAGCGTGGGAGATCGAGGTCGCAATGAGCTGTGACTGTACCACTGCACTCTAGCCTGACAGAGTGAAACTTCGTCTCAAAAATAAATAAGATCCAGAAATAGCTAAGTCAATTGTAAGAGAGAGAGAGAGAGAGAGAGAGAGAGAGAGAGAGAGGAAGAAGAAGAAGAGAGGAGAGGAGAGGAGAGGAGAGGAGCAGAGAGGAGAGAGGAGAGGAGAGGAGAGGAGAGGAGAAAAGAGAATAAGAAAGAGAGAGCTGACCTTACTACAAAGCCATGGTAGTAAAAGGAGTGTGGTATTGCTACAGAAACAAGCAAATCATACAGAACAAACTAAAGAGCTCAAAAAGATAAAAACCATTTTTTAATATGAAAACTTGACTTGTGATAGAGGTAGCACCCCAAAACAGTAAGAAAAACATGAATTTGGGGGCTTGGTGATGGGCTCTAACTAACTCACTCTATGGAGAAAAATAAAGCTATATCTCAATCTTATATCATAGTCGTCTTTATATCATATTCTAAACTCCAGATGGAAAAGTGGAATATCTTTTTGACCTCAGGGTGGGAAAGCACAGGCCATATTTCTTTTTAGTGAAATTTACAGATAGCTGAGCGACAGTTTGGGAGAACATATTTGCAAACAACAAGGGATGTACACCTAGATTATAGAGAGATCTCTTGCAAACCAACAGGAAAAAGAGAACAAATATGTGGGGGAATGGGAACACAAACTGGAAATGATTGGAAAATGAAATAAAACAAGAGAAGGCCTTTGCACAGCTTGACAATGACAATGTATTGTAAATTGAGAAGGGAAACAGATGCAGAGAAAGGGTCATGGGCTAGAAAATAGCAGACTGACTGCTGGAGTCTTGGATTGCTGATATTCAAACCTTGTGCATGTTACAGAGTTTTCTTGCTGCCTCTAGGTCCTGAAGGCATCCTCCTGGGGGAAGCCTCTTCTTCAGATGCACCCTGCCGTCAGATACATCCTGCCCAAAACGAGCCTTTGCAGCCGTCCTCACTGGCTCCCTTCTGCTTTCTTAGGCTTTGCTCTCAGTGGTTTTACTGCACTAACTTCCAGACCTCTTGGAAACGATGTAAACGGCTAGAACGGCAGGCTTCTGCTCCCTGCTGGCCGCTCATGAGCCTTACCCTGACAGGTAATCCAGCCATCAAATTCCACCAAATCCGTTTCTTCTTTGAGATCATTTTCTTTCTTGAAGACACCTATTCTGAGGATTTTTTCAGCTCTTACTGTATCTGAACAACATAAAAATTATGATATTATACTATAAACATCAGACTAAAAATCAAGAAACCTGGACTTGAACCACGTGTATCTTGTGGGATATTGGGCAAATCTTTCAGGTTCTTCATGCATCTTTCCTTATTTGTAAAATACGTATAATAATTTTACAAATTTTTGAGGGATAGGATGTATTTGAGAGTGTCGCAGAGCTGGGACTGAGGGAATTCTCAGTTCATATTTGTTGATATTCATGGCTTTGCGGTGTTGTCACTGTCATTATTCCTCTGCTTATAGGAGACCCGAATTCAGTTCACATATTTCAAAGAACTGTGGAATTGAAAGGTACTTAAAGGCAGGCACAAAGTGGTTTTAAGAGGTTCCTCATAAGGCACATTGAAAGTAGCCAACACCCTTTCCATTGCTTAAATACTTCCACCCCAAAACCTTACAAAAGGCATCTGGTGGGAAATTCAGCATCTCAAAAAGCAGCCCATTCCCTCATTGGCCAGCTGTGCCTGAGAGCAAGCTCCCTCTCCCTTGTAGGAGAGAACTCCACTTGACAACACCTGCTGAGACCCAGAATTGAGGTGAAGGGGCAGGTTTGGGGCATATGCTATTTTCTGCCAAAATTCATTGGCTTTACTCATCCATGGATTCATTTGGACCGGGGACTGCATGATTTTGCATTTATTAAAATATCTCATTCATGAATTCCCCAACACTGGAGTGTCTTTGGGAGAAACAGGCTCCTATCTCCCCATGCAGGTCTTCTTGAACAGCCCTCTTGGCCACTGAGGCTGAGTATGAAGTCCTGCCCAGCTGATTGACACCTGCAAGGTAATTGGGAGGCAGGTAAGCCAGGCTGGCATAAAGACTTAGTGAAGGGGCCGGCGTGGTGGCTTACACCTGTAATCCCAGCACTTTGGGAGGCCAAGGCGGACAGGTTGCTTGAGGTCAGGAGTTTGAGACCAGCCTGGCCAACATGGTGAAACCGCATCTCTACTAAAAATACAAAAATTAGCCGGGCGTGGTAGCAGGTGCCTGTAATCCCAGCTTCTTGGGAGGCTGAGGCAGGAGAATTGCTTGAACCTGGGAGCCAGAGGTTGCAGTGAGCCGAGATCGTGCCACTGCACTCCAGCCTGGGCGACAGAGCGAAACCTTGTCTCAAATAAATAAATAAAGAAGTGAAGGGACCAGCTAAGGGCACCTGGCAGGAGGAGCACAAAAGCAGGCAGCTGGAGAGCGTGCAGACAGGGAGGAAGAGGCTGACTTTAGCTACCTGCTGACAGTTTTGGTGGAGGAGCTGCTGAAAATCATTTCACAATTGAGCCTTTGCCACTTGAGGGCCAGGTTTTGCATTCCTGCATTAAGAAATCGCCCAGCCTGGAAGGCTCCATCTCTCAGCTGCTCACAGCCCTGCCCATTCTCTCCGGAGCTCAAATCTGAGAGCTGAGTGTCTGCCCTGCACTCATTGTGTTCCTGTTTAATTCATGTTCTGTACCCTCTGGAGGAAGGGAGAGGAAGAGCAATGATGGGGGAGATATGGGCAGGTTCCCCCACTCCCTCCTCTCCTTTTATTTGTATTTATAGAGACAACATTTCCCTGTCTCACTGTTTTGGGGCCTCTAGATAAATTAATTCTGCTTTTTAAAGTCTCCCTTGCTAGACGGTGCATACCCTGAAGACAGAAGCTGTGACTGATCTGCTCATATCTCAGGAGCCCACATAGTGCCTGGCATGTGACAAGCACTCAAAAATGTGTGTGGAATTTAAATGTATAGCAAGGCATCAGAATGGTTTCAAGTTAGCAACTTGACATCATTTAGTCTAATGGTATTGAAACCTGAGTGTATGTTAGAATCATTTTCAGAACTTTAAAAAAATGATTAATTGGCCTGAGTCCCTCCTCAGGCCAATTAGGTCTGAATCCCTGATAGTCACTTTTTGATGGTTAAAGGCCCAGAAAGGGCTCATCGCTTATGGCATGATGCAGTAAATCATTTTAGAAAATGGACATTGTTTTCTAATACACAATATTTATCCATCATATTATGTTTGAGTTATCATAGAATGCATTTTCTTTAAGTTGCGTCCACATGCACAAAATCTTTAGAAAAATTTTCATAAAAGTAACTGGGAGGTGGGAGGCCGGGCGTGATGGCTCACACCTGTAATCCCAGCACTTTGGGAGGCTGAGGTGGGTGGATCACCTCAGGTCAGGAGTTCGAGACCAACCTGGCCAATGTGGCAAAACCCCATCTCTACTAAAAAGTACAAAAATTAGCCCAAGGTGGTGGCACGTGCCTGTAGTCCCAGCTCCTTAGGAGGTTGAGGCAGGAGAATCACTTGAACCCGGGAGGTTGCAGTGAGCCAAGGTAACATGACTACACTATAGCCTGGGCAACAGAATGAGACTCTGACTCAAAAAAAAAAAAAAAAAAAAGTAATTGGGAGCTATGGAAAGAAAAAGGTAATTTTCACTGGCTATGCAGAGTCTTGCCCATTCATGGGATGGCAAAAGATGCAGCATAATATCATAATTGTTAAGCCAAATGCTATTTAAAAGAAACAAATAAGCCAAAGGGGATAGAATGGGGTGAGAGAAGAAAGCCCCCCGCACTGCCATTGACTCCCCACCCCTTACCCGAGTGTCCTCTTGTGATCCCTTCTTTGGAAATCTATATATATCTCTCTGAAAGTTCTTCTGTTTAAATGATCAAAAGTGATAAAAATCTAAACGTGGGTTTTAATTTGATTAAAGTGTCTGCTGAGAGATGCTCGCTTGGCTGGCTTCTTGCCTGTTAAGACTCAACTGCACGAAGATAGCAGGGGACATTGACGGACTGCAGGATTCGGACTGGGGCAAGGTGGAGGCAAGGAAGAAACTCAGTACCCGTTCCTCTAAGCATGGTTCTGAGCCAGCAGCATGGACCTTGCCTGGGAGTGCCTTAGACCTACTGAATCTGAATTTGCATTGTATTAATAACAAGACTCCTGAATGATTTACAGACACACAAAAGGTTAAAATTCCTGCCTTAAAGAGTGCCCACCCCAGCCTCTGCCTGGTCATTGCCATGAGCTTTCCATGGAGGGGGCTAGAACTTTTCTTTTGCATTCCAGTAGCCAGTATGTAGCTCTTCCAATATTTTCAAAACCTTTCTGAGTCCTTTCTGACCTTTTCTCTTTATAGGGAAAAGAAAAAAAAATTAAAAAGGACTGAAATAGCTGTCATCACTGATTTGAGGCCCCCAAGGGAGAGAGGAAGAGATCAAAAGTCAACATCTGTGATTCTGCAAATAGAAAATGAAATGATTCCCAGGCAGGCTGAGAAGCAGCTCTAGGTTGCTGGGCTGGTCCTCCATGGTCCCATTGGAGGTGGCTGTGCTCAGTCCAGAGCCTTTAAAGGGAACCCCATGGCTGATGGGCATGGGGAGGCAGGAGTGCCCAGCCCAACTCCCAGGGAAAAGCAACATATGCCTGGCAAGGCCTGGGACCAGAGGAGTAAGGCTCAGGGAACCCTTCTGCTCACTGGAGACCTTTAAGAAGGAGCAGAGCAGGATGAAATATCACCTGGATGTAGGGCACTTTGCACGGGTAACATTCTAGTTACCTCCCCACTCCCTGTCTCTGAGATGGAGACTTGTCCTTCTTCCATCTGGGGACTGAGTCTATCTGGGATGCTCACAATAGTTCAGAGCCCTGAGCCTTCTTGCTGTGTTACTGGCAAGTTGTTTTTCAGAGAGAAAAGCTAGAGTGTGGCAGAGAAATCAAGCAGCCAGTGTGGTGGGCATGGTGGAGGAGTGGGAGATTCGTTCCGGAGACGGAGGTCTCCCACAAACCCCT
This sequence comes from Papio anubis, assembly GCF_008728515.1. Lineage (NCBI taxonomy): Eukaryota > Metazoa > Chordata > Mammalia > Primates > Cercopithecidae > Papio > Papio anubis. The sequence continues at coordinate 30,018,651 of NC_044989.1, read as the reverse complement.
GTGTCCTAAACCTCACTGGGTTTTCCCATCAGGGCTCCCAGAAAAGGCAACAGAAGCGAAAGGGGTGGATGTTACAACTGGTGTTCACGAGTCCTCTTGTGGGTCAAGTGCAGCGCTGGGTCTTTTGCAAGCATTCCCCCTGCCACTCCTGCAGGGTAGGCAGCTGCTCGTCTTACAGAATAGGGGGCTGAAGCTCAGAGGGAATGAGTGCCATCCTCAAGTTCAAAGAATTAGTAAGAGTCAGGGCTTGGAGAAAATCTAAGGTCCGTGATCTTTTCCTTACCATACCCGCCTCTGCATCCAGGGATTAAAAGAATTCGAGTCTCTGGTTTTTTTTTTTTTGTTGTTGTTGTTGTTTGTTTGTTTGTTTGTTTTTGAGAAGGAGTTTTGCTCTGTCGCTCAGGCTGGAGTGCAATGGTACAATCTCAGTTCACTGCAACCTCCGCCTCGCGGGTTCAAGCAATTCTCCTGCCTCAGCCTCCCGAGTAGCTGGGATTACAAGCGCCCGCCACCATGCCTGGCTAATTTTTGGTATTTTTAGTAGAGATGGGGTTTCACCATGTTGGCCAGGCTTGTCTCGAACTCCTGACCTCGTGTGATCCACCCGTCTCGGCCTCCCAAAGTGCTGGGATTACAGGCGAGAGCCACCGTGCCTAGTCAGGTCTCAGTTTTTGAATTAATTAGTCCATAACCTTAAGCAAATCCCATTGTTTTCTGTGGCCTTGGTTTGCCTGTTTTTTAAAATGAGAATATTAATAAGCCTTCTTTGTATTGTAAAGTGCCTGGCACACAGCAAATCGCCAATGGATTCTAGTTTTCTTCCTTCTTCCTTTTCAAATGAAGGGACTGGCCTTGGTACTGAGGCATTAGTCATGAAGTTTTAGATTGTATTACTGGCCCTCAAGTACACTGACCATTCTTTGGCCAGGATTAAGATGCGGGGAGCCAAAGGCACCTTCAGCAGAGCTCCTGAGTCAATCAGTGGCCACGTAGTTTTGCTCTCCACACCCGGGTGCAATTCCTCACTGGCTTCCTTGGCTCTCAGCTCCACATACTCGTCTCCATTTAGCCCAAGGACCTCCAAGGAGACAGGCTCACCTTGGCCCAGATGCAGTTTACTTTTCTCTGCTCTGAATTCTAGCCAAGAGCGAAAATCAGATGTACCAGCCTCAGGAACATCGGTTCCTCAGCCCCCTGGCAGCACTCCCAGCCTGGAGGGACATGGAACCCCTAAGAGGAGTGTGTTCCGGGAGCCAGGACAAGAATGGTCCCTGGACTCCACCATGTCTTCTCCAGCCTGCATCTCCTCTCTCCAGCCAGGAGAACACACCTCAGGGAGGGTCTGAGCAATTCGGTAGAGAGGGGCCCTGGGCTAGGGTTCCCCGGTGTCCAGAACTGAATGCCCGGACTTGTGTTTCACTGAGCATTTCGTTTCTGACCTAGTGCCAATAAAACAAAAGCAGACCTGTTCCTGGCTTAAACGTTGGGAGTAGAGATAAACATTGTCTTCCTTTAGATATTCTTCCTGAGATGTTTGGATTGTAGTTCCTTTTATGGATACAACTTTAAATGTTGGTGCTCTTTAACCTAGCAATTCCATCTTCCTGAGGACAGATTCAGGGATATGAACAAAGATGTACACAGATGTTCATGACATTGCCACTTACAATAATAAAAAATTGAAGACAGAATAATGTTCAACAATTGGCAAGCAGTTAAATACATTAAGATATATCTTATGATGGGCAATTATACCCACTAGAGTGATGTTTTCTGAGAATTTTAATGGCTGGGAATGCATAAGAATCTTGTGAAGAGAAAAGTGGGGCTCAGAACTACATAAACTAATTATATAATACACGTGTGCATAATACATACACCCATGTAGAATAATATGATATGTATGTGTATACATTTATAATATATAAATAGTATATAATGGAAAAATATGTGAAAGAAAACACCATAAATATTAACAGTCCCTATCTGTCAATTATTTAATTATGGTTTTATTTATTTTTTTCATGTTTAATCTTTTCCATATTTTCTTGTCAGAATTTAAAAATATACTTGCTAGGGGAGAAATATTTGTTTGAATAAAAGGGACACCCTTAAACTCCATCAATCGGTACCCATCATGAAGGGCAGAGGCGACTCTATGAATTTGCAGAAAGAATTTTGAAAAGAACACTAAGAGCCCAGGATATCAGGCAGATGTAAAATCTAGCTTTTAGTGTCTCCCTCTGTATCAGTTTTGGTTGCATAATAAAATCATGTGACTAAGAATAACAATAATTTATTCAGTTCCTGATTCTGGGCTTAGCTGGGAGGTCCTTTCGGTCTGGCCTAAGCTTGGCTGTTGTTCCCTGCACACACTCACATGTCTGGGGCCTTAGCCAGGATGATCTGGGGCCTCTCTCCATGCAGTATCTCTTCCTTTAGGCTTGTCCCATGTGGTAAAACTAGATTTTAAGAGAGAACTGAAGCTATAAGGTCCCTTGAGGCCTAGGCTCAGAACTGGTGAGCTGTCACTTGCATGGCACTCCAAAGCAAGTCACAGGCCAGCCCAGACTCAAGGGGTGAGAAACAGACTCCGCCTCTCGATGGAAGAAGCTTAGGGTACTTCGACTTTGTTTGCAGTTTACAATTCTTGTTCAGTGAAACCACAATTTCCATGAAAATAGCCCTTGATAAGATGAAAGTTTTTGAAAAACGTAATGTCGAATCTTGAAAAGCATCTGTGGTAACTTATACCCAAATAGTATTAGTCTTTGTGGTTGTCACCTTTTCTTTTTTTAACCCAGCAGGGCCTAGACCATTAGTGCTGATGGATTAGTTACAATGGTGTGTATGTAAAATATTTGTAATAGTGCCTGGCAAATACTAACCACTATCAAAATATTAGTTATCATTATTGTTATTGTTGATTTTTATACATAATCTGTGGTGAGCTCAAATTCTAAACGGAGTTTGGGGTAGAGAGAGGCTATTTCTGCTGCCTGTAAGAAGTGCATTCCAGGCCGGGAGTGGTGGCTTATGCCTGTAATCCCAGCACTCTGGGAGGCCGAGGTGGGCAGATCATGAGGTCAGGAGTTCGAGACCAGCCTGGCCAACATAGTGAAACCCCGTCTCCACTAAAAATACAAAAAATTAGCTGGACATGATGGCGGGCACCTGTAATCCCAGCTACTCGGGAAGCTGAGGCAGGAGAATTGCTGAACACAGGAGGTGGAGGTTGCAGTGAGCCAAGACTGTGCCGTTGCACTCCAGCCTGGGTGATGGTGCAAGACTCTGTCTCAAAAAAAAGAAAAAAGAAAAAAAAAAAAAAGAAGAAGAAGAAGTACAGTCCAATAACCCCTGCTCTCAGCCATGTTTGGAGATGCTCGGTGTCTATATGCACTCTTGGCTCCATGCCCTTACCACAGGGGCCAGGTTTTTGCTGGGAATACAAGTCTATCCTCAAAGAGATTTGTGTCTATAGCAAGACAGCCCTCTGCCTGGAGCCCTGGACTTTTACCCACACCAGCACACATTTGCATCATTTGCTGCTAGCCCTAAAGGCAGGGAAAGACATGAGCAGTAGAACTGAAGGGGCCAGGGAGACCTCCAACCCTGCTGTACACCTGTGCGAGTTTGGCCACATTCCTATGGGAGAGGCTATCCTTAGGTGAGTTTGGTGCCTATGTACATCAATTTAAGCAAAAATACTAAGCAATTTTCAGAATTCCCTTTCTTGTACTGTTCTAGGCTAGGGTTGGCCACAAGAGGAGTTCATGAGATTTGGAAGTGGAAATGAAATAGCAGCCATTCCTATGCTCTGAAGGTTGATGTGGGCTCAAGCTCGCAATTGCTGGTCTCCTGGCTCACTTTGCGAGTGTGAAACAGCAGCTGAGTCCGCAGCCCTTATTGGTCTTATTGAATCTTCTGCTTCTCCAAATCCTGGGCCAGCTTGTGCATCTCTGTGGGGCACCAAAGAATCCTGCAGGTCACTCGCATCATTGAAAGAGACTGAGACAAATGCGAGTTCCAATTTGTCCTCCAGGGTCCCAGTTTGTCTTTGTGGGTTCTAATCTAGTCTTGCTCTCTCCCACTTCACACTCATCTCTACTTTTCAACTGCTGGCTCTGCTGACTCAGGGCCAACACTGTGCATGGCAACATCTGCATTTGGTAGACTGTTTAATCAGCTCCCACAATTGTGTAAGGTCTAATTCCCCTAAATGTCTTCATTCTATGTCACTCATAGTGGTTCTCCGTTTTTGATCAAACCCCAGAGGATATATTGAGGGCCTCAGTGACACACAATGACAATCGTGTCAGGCTTTGATCCTAAGACACTCTGCAAACCCACCCTTCTTCCATGTTAGCACCACCATGTCCTCCTCTTTTTAATCTTTGGCTAACTTATTATACCACAAAATTGGCCCAGTTTCTGTAGCAATCCAATAGGTTGGAGAAAAATAGGAGTGAACAATAGGAGAGGGTGGCCTTCTAGATTATAAGAGAATTAAGAGAGAGAATAACCAAATGCAATGTGTGGATCCGATTCAGGTCCTAATTAGAGTAGACCATCTCTAAAGGGACATTTTTGAGATAATTGGAAAACTTGATTAGAGTGTAGATATGAGATAATATTAAGGAATTCCTGCTAATTTTGGTAGGTGTGACAATGACATGGGGGCTCTGTAGGAAAAGTCCTCATTTTTCGGATGCATACTGAAACGACACAGTGCTTAGGATTTGCTTTAAAACATTTCGGCAAAGAAAAAAGAGGATAAATGAAGTGTCTTAAGTCTGTTTGGGCTGCTGTAACCAAATAGCATAGACGAGGTGGCTTTTGAAAAACAGAAATTCACTTCACACAGTTCTGGGGCCTGGGAAGTCCAAGATCAAGCTGCTGGCCGACTTGGTGTCTGATGAGGGGCTGCTTCGTGGTTCATAAATGGTGCCTTCTGGCTGTGTCCTCACATGGTGGAATGGGAAGGCAGCTCTCTGGGGCCTCCATTAAAAGGGTCTGGTCTGCTAATATCAACCCAATAGAATGCTATTAAGAGGTGGAGGTTCTTTGTGACTCAGTCGATTCTTGTGTTTAAATCAGGCAGTTCTCACAGTGTTGCTCTCTCTGGCGCATGGTGGGGTCTGGGTGTAAGTTGTTAATCATCTCCGTTGATTCCCTGCCTGAGAACAGAGTAGGGAAATAGGAAACCCTGGTGTTCAGAATGACTTTTCCCAGCAGCATATTGCTTTATGTCTCCTTTTCCTGAATGTTTTCTGCAGGAAATGGGTCAGAGGAATTTGGTTTATGGTGTGTCTCCTGCCCTAAGGTCTCTGAATTTATTCAGAGGACACAGCCAGCAGGCACCATCTATGAATCAAGAAATAGGCCCACATCAGACACCAACTCTGCCAGCACCTTCATCGTGGACTTTCCAGCCCCCAGAGCTGTGAGAAATAGATTTCTGTTGTTCAAAAGCCACTCATTTATTATCTTACAATTCTGGAGGTCAGAAGTCTGAAATAGGCCTTACAGGATAAAAATAAGGTGTCGGCAGGGCTGTTTCTTGCCGAAGACTCATGTTGCCTGGGTGCCCCCATGAAGAGGAGACTGAATGTGCTGCTCCTGGCTAAGTTGTTAAGGATTCACATGCAGGATTTTCTGGGGTCCACATAAAGCTGGGGTCTCCACTCCCTTCACCTCAAGAGCAGCCAGCTGCTCAAAGAGTCTCAATGTACAAATTCAAATTTTGTGGGTTTAAATGAGTGAAGACCTAGATTTCTGCAGACCAAGAGTCTGTAACCTCTATGGTAGAGAATGGTTAGGGTCATTGCAATGACGGGGTTCCCAGGGCCAGGACTATGAGGGGCTCTTACTCAGAACTCCATGCCAACAAACAAAAGGCTCCATTCCACTCCTGGCCACCTGCCTCCCCAACACCAAATTAACAAATATTTATTGATTGTATATACTGGAAGTGACCTTAGATAAATAGTAAACTTTTTTTTTTTTTTTTGAGACAGAGTTTCATTCTGTTGCCCAGGCTGGAGTGCAGTGGCATGATCGTGGCTCTCTGCAACCTTCACCTCCCAGGTTCAAGCAATTCTTGTACTTCAGCCTCCCAAGTAGCTGGAACTACAGACATGCACCACCATACCCGGCTAATTTTTTGTATTTTTAGTAGAGACTGGGTTTCACCACATTGGCCAGACTGGTCTTGAACTCCTGACCTCAAGTGATCCTCCTGTCTTGGCCTCCCAAAGTGCTGGGATTACAGGCATGAGCCACCACGCCTGGCCATAAACCTTTATCTTAAGATGTGGAAACTGGGGTCTAGAGAGGTTTGGCAGCCTACCCAAAGCCACTCTGGTGGAAATTTGCCATTTTAGTCAGCTGCCACCTGAATACCTTCCTATGTGGGGGATTTCTGAGATAACCCGGAGACAGGGTTCCTGTTGCACCTTGGAAACTGGAAGCTGTGTCCTCAGCCCTGGCACCTACTGCGTGAGCACTTGCCCACGTGAGGTCATTCCAGACCTCCCACCTGAGTCCTGAGGGAGCAAGATGAAGGTGTGAAGTGAGGTGGGATCTGGCAGCAGTTGCACATGTCCCAGGGAGGGGTGCCCACCGAGGCAGTGGTAAGTGTCCAGTAGGGGCAGCGTCCTGAGCAGGCCACTCTTGGAGGAGGGCTCTGCTGTGTCTCCCTGCCTGAGCCGGATTCTCCAGCCTCCCTGGCAATTCTCAGCTGCTTGGAGCCTTCTGTATTAATTTCCCGATACTGCTGCCCCAAATTTCCACAAACTCAGTGACTTAAGACAACACACATTTATTGTCTTACAATTCTGGAGGTCAGAAGTCTGAAATAGGTCTTACAGAGTAAAATTAAGGTGTTGGCAGGACTGGTTCTTGCTGAAGGCTCTGGGGGAAACCCATTTCCTTGCCTTTTCCATCTTAAAGAGTTGTCTGCATTCTGAGACTCAGGGTCCTTTCCTCTGTTTTCTTTTCTTTTCTTTTCTTTTTCTTTTTTTTTTTTTTTGAGACAGAGTTTTACTCTTGTTGCCTAGGCTGGAATGCAATGGCGCGATCTCGGCTCACCACAACCTCTGCCTCTTGGGTTCAAG